>NC_060129.1:47361320-52161320 GCF_021461395.2 Schistocerca americana
TTTAGAAGGTGCTGCAGTTGTGAATAACATAAAAATTCAATTAAAGAGAAACGAAAATCTCTACAGACCATACAGTGTTCATGAGCAAAGCAGCAGGCAATAAGGTAGTTTATACATATATGTGTATGTAAGACAACTGTAAAATAATATGAGTGCTGAAGTTGCAATTTACTCTGTACCTGTGAACTTTAAATGTGCTCTGCTGTATCCATTATCACACTAAACAGTGGTACAATGCTGATCTAAAAAATAAATTTTCAGGAGTGTGTATTAAGAGAGCATAGTGAATAAGACACTGCGGAGGTGAAACTCATACAGCTACTTTTGTAACTCTACCTTTGTTTGCTGCTAGACCACTTGGAGCACTGCAGGTTTATCAGTCCATCATCTCACATATCACTAAGAATAATCGATTTTTGAAAATATAATGTAACTGAATAGATAACAAAGCTATTCTGCAAGTGGCAGCAAGACAAAACACATATAAAGGTATTGAAATTTCCAAGTGTAGATAACTTGATTGATTGTCTAAAAGCACTAACCTGCTACTGTATAAATGTAAAACCTACCAGATTAGATACATGCATTGAAATGTAGGTAGTAATATAAATGTAGATCGACTAGAGAATGATGTGACTGAGTTGGATTTGCGTGAATATGATGGGATGTGGCTCAGAACAGGCATTATGAAACTTGAGAGTATGTGGGTCAGAACAGGCAGTATAAGGTAGTAGATTGACAGAATAAACTGCATAATTTAAAAAAATATGTATGAATGTTTCGCTATATTTTATCTATAATTAAAAATGCAATAGAGAGGCATCACCCTAAAAAGTTGTACACTCCAAAGCTCAAGAAAATGGGGATACTCATCCTTGTGCACAAAAATAAGAGTAGGGAAAGTGGGGAAGCCAGTTAACACTGTATGACCCTTAAGAAGCTCCACAAATGATGAATATATAACAGATTCAAAAAACAGTTGTCAAGCAGCTTGGAACATCATAAAAAGTGAGATCAATATGGGTGAAGATCGCAATACTCTTAATGAACATCTTGTAAACTGTATCAGCTCCCATTTTTCATTCACTACAAATAATTTTAATAATGGTTCAGCTGCTGTGTCTCTCCTTAAGCAACAAAAACAAGCAACCTGAAAATTCTCTTGGTCAAAATCATGTTAGGTACCACCGCCAAATCTATCAATAAACTTAAAAACTCAAAAACAGAGGATTACTTTGGGTGTAGTAACAATATTATTAAAGACAGAACCTTTGCAATCATGAATCCACCAACTTATTTGCTGAATTGTATTTTCGATAAAGGTGTGTTTCTTGAATTTCTCAAAATGTTGGTTAGACTACCAATCTGTGTTGTGAGTTTAGCTTTTGATCTCAGCCACCAACAACAAAAGTAGTAGAATATCTCCTCAGTAACATTTGTGATGGACTTGAGGAAAAAGAAAAAAAAGTGTGCAACATGGTTAGATTCAAGCAAAGCCTTTGACTCCGTCACACATGTGGTATCATAAAAATCCTAAATCATTATAGTGTTGTAGACAAGCCCTTACAGCTATTTCAATAATCATATTTCAGCAACAAGGTACAATTAATAAAGACAGACAGCCACATGTCAACACCCATGGAAAATAAAAGAGAGGACCCTCACGCTCCTACCAGGTGCTGCTGCACCTAAATACTGAACTAAATCTCTGTAATATGCTGCACCAGATTTTCTATCAGAGGTTCTTGTTTCTGCCATTTTAATTTAATGGTAGCCAGTACTGAGTTCCAAGCAGTGTTTATTTGAAATCTCACTTCCTTGCTGATGAGATTGTCTGCCGTACAGATATTATGGCTTTCTTAATAAAACAATTCCGGAATAATGATACTGGCAATAAAAATTCAGTCTTTTGATGAAAAATTTTATGCTTCAGTTTAGACAGTGGTCCACTACTTTTGGCAGTTTGGTTCAGATATGTATATCAATCGCATTCGATATAGCATTCTTACCATGTGAGATATGTCTGAGCAAATAAAATCTCCCAGTCTGGCATGGAATCTTACATGCATAAGTTTTCCTAAAGCCAAAATCATCTTTGATTCAGCTTAATGGAATCCTAAGTTTTGCAGGTGAAGAAAAAAACGCACTTAATGTTGTCACTCTTGAGAGTCCTTTCAGTTCTTAAAGATATGTCGCCAATAAAAGGCTGCAAGCTGTTTTAGTAGATGCCTCCTTAATCCCATTCACTTCCCTGAATTAAAATCACTTTGACTGGAAAGTATTACATATCTGCTCTTTAGGACAACTGTTCTGTCACAGCTGCATTGTTAGGTGTTGCAGCTCATCCAGCAGGCTGCAAGGATCGGAGATGACATTTGCCCTGTGAAGCACGGAAAATAAGGCAATACTGCACTGTGCAGGGATATGCAGCTTTTTGCCTGCAAATGTGACTCTGTAGGAGTGGGTTTACACTGGACACTGTTTCCACGTCAGCTTTTCTTCTATCCATGATATCCAAAAATAGTGAGCGGTCAATTTTTTCTACTCCCATCTTGAGCCAATATTTAAATAAGGTAAATGCAAATGCTGCAGAAGCGTAGGTAGTGGTGTCACGCAACAAACATGTTGTCACAACATACCACAGTGCTTTGTCTTCAATGTCTCCCATAAAATAGTTAACCACAATGAAAGACAAAGGACTTCTTATAGTGGCACCATTAAATGTTCAAAATACAGGTTACTGAATAAGAATTAGGTTGAAGCAAGGACTGTCACAATCTTTTCCTCAAACTTGCTCTTAACAAATTCTATGCAGCACTGTAATTGCACTTTTGTAAATTTGGATACAACATAAGAGCTAACCAAAAGGTCTGATGATTGCAGACTAAACTCCTTTGAGGGACGTATGAAAACTTACGAATTACAAATGTGATGGTCACATTTGCCTACGACATGTTCCAAAAATGATGCAAGCTGTTTAGCCAAATCACAGTTTGGTGCTCCAGTGTTACGTCCTGCCATTAAATGCAAATGTGAGAAACAAGAACCACTGACAAAGGATCTGATACAGTCCATTGGAAAGACACAATTCACATTTTAGCCACAGCAATACCATTTAATACAGGCACAGCCCACGATGGCTTTGCAGAGGCCCTAGCATCATATAGTTGCAGAAGACACTACGAGTGCTATTTTCGTCAAATTGTAAAATGTTTCCATGCGTGCATGATTTCTGGTCATGACATGAATATATCTGGACGCCGCTACACAAATATCGCTACTCACTTCACGTATCAGTATGTACTGTAACCACTTCAATATGTTGAACATTTGCTATAAAGATATACTGTAGGACAACACATGGTTATTTGGCAGTGCAATTGCGCTTCTCCATTACTCACCAAACAACCTATATAATCTTTAGTACTTCCGTGTAGCACCACATTTCAAGAACTTATGTTCACTTCTTGTCTTTATTGCTCATCTCTACATTTCACTATTATATATTACAACCCAGACTGATACTTTCATATAATACTTCTCAACACTTAAATTCCAATGGATGTAAATAAATATCTCTTTTTCAGGACAACTTTGCTTGCTGTCATTAATTGAGCCTGCCTAATTCAGTGTTACTCCATATGCTCATCTGATTTAATATGGCTAAAAAAGACCATTCTAAGTCTCAATGGGGCAAAGAGAAGGTTTCCATTAATCATTTCCTGCCATTCTAGAAGTTAACAGATTTTTAACATTTTATGTTCATCTTATAACATCTATCAAAGACATCACCCATTCCATTGCAGCTCAAATGATCTTTGAAGTCCTTCACTGTTTCCAACAAAATTAAAGTGGTACTAACAAACTTTATAACTTCTGTACTTTAGTTGTAACTATAGGCCCACTTCACAGCCACAACTGTAGGCTCACAGTAGGCAAGTAGATCAAGTAAATGTGTATTTTAATCCGAATGATGACAGCCAGTGCAGAAGATTATTGTCATAATTGAAACTTTTAGGTTTTCTCCCTGAATCTTAATTCCCCCTCCAAAACATTAGCTTGATTTATTATAATTGTTGCACTATGAACAAACTGAATGATATATGATGCAGTGACAAAAATCCTGCCTCACTTGTTTCTTAACTACTGTCTGTCTTTCACGTCCTTCAATCTTATAATTGCAGTTTCGTTTCTCCACAAGTTGTCGATAATATTTCGCTCCCTGCATTTTATACCTAGTAACTACAGGATTGCAAAGAGTGAATCCTAATCAACATTGTCAAAAGCTATTT
This sequence comes from Schistocerca americana, assembly GCF_021461395.2. Taxonomy (NCBI): domain Eukaryota; kingdom Metazoa; phylum Arthropoda; class Insecta; order Orthoptera; family Acrididae; genus Schistocerca; species Schistocerca americana. Next base: position 47,365,613 of record NC_060129.1, read on the forward strand.
CTAAATATAAAATTCTACAAATGTGAGTTTCACTTCCTTCAATCTATCTTCTAAAATATTTTGTACAGTTATTATGGCCTTGTTGTTTCTACATTGCTCTGAAAACATAACTCACATACTCAATGTTTGTTTCTACCAGTCATTTAATTTTTTACTGTTCATAATTCGTGTTAGCATTTTGCAGCCCTCATTTATTAAAATGATGTTTTGACAATACTCACACCTGTCGGCAATGGATATCTTTGATTTCGGAGGCTATTACCGTCTCATTCAGGTCTGAATGTTTTGCCTGTTCAGAGCCAGTTCCAGAATATTTTTCCATACAAGCGAGTTATCCTTTGGTGCTCCTTTTTAGCTCATGCATTTTCATGGTAACTGGAAGTGAGATTTTCATTGCTAGGACTCTCTTTACTCCTATAAATGTATTTCTACTGTTTTCGTCCTTGTAGGTGAGTTGCATCAGGGTTCAGAATCCATGTTAAAACTGTAGGTCCCCCTATAAATGGCTGGCTAAGTCAGTTCAAAGGTGGGAGGAAGGCAACGGTATACCACCCACAAAGGACCATACATAATAGAGCACTACGAATCTTCAGGCTGATGACTGCTTTACTTAATTAATAATGTAATTCCTTGTTAAAAATGCACTACTGTTTGTAATAAGTGAAACATATAGGAGAAATGGTCTACAACATGCCACGTTAAGAGGGCATGTAGAACAGCAGAACCATAGTAAGTGATTTAAATGGCAGAGACATTGCATGCACGTAGGCCCAACAGTGCTCTCTTTTGTGTGACCAGACATGTCAGTGTTATGCAACACTCACTAAGTGCAGAGCTGTCATATGAAGCGGAAATATGTAACAAAGTGCCAATATGCCTCGCCAACATCACAGGATGGAATGTCAGTGTGTAAGTGCGTTCAAGTGGGGCAGAATGATTGAGCTCCAGGAGACAGGTCTATCATTCTATGACACTACAGCTTGTACACGGTACGCTGCTTCGACAGTGAGGTACATGTGGAACTAGCGGAGAGAAGAGGGCTGTACACAGTGCCAACAAAATACTGGATGACACAATGTGACTTCAGCGCGAAATGACCACCATGTCGTCTGCTTCACTTGGCACACTTGATATTGTGTTGACTTCCAATGACCAGTGCCCACGAACCCCGCAGGCTACAATGGGTGTGAGAACACCGCCACTGGCGCGCTGAAATTCAGTGTTTTTAGACAAGTCCTGGTTCAACTTGTTCTACAGTGATGGACGCGTGCCAGCTGGAGTGGCCGTGATGTTCTAGGTGCTGCAGTCTGGAACCGAGTGACCGCTACCATCGCAGGTTCGAATCCTGCCTCGGGCATGGATGTGTGTGATGTCCTTAGGTTAGTTAGGTTTAATTAGTTCTAAGTTCTAGGTGACTGATGACCTCAGAAATTAAGTCGCATAGTGCTCAGAGCCATTTGAACCTTCTTTTTTTTTTTTTTTTTTTTTTTTTTTTTTTGATGGACACATACGTGTTCGACATTTGCGTGGTGTCCATATAGGGCCGACTGTACTGTTGAGCGGCATAGTGGACAAACGCCAAGTGTGATGGTTTGGGGCGCCATTGCCTTTAACACACTATCTCACCTCCTACATCTTGAGGGTAATCTGAACAGCTACAGCTGCATCAGGTAGATATTACAGCCTGCAACACTGCCCCTCCTACAGCTCCTTCCACTTACTACATTTCAGTAAGACATTGACCAGCCACATGTGGTGAGGAATGTGCAGACTTTAAGGAAGAATGAGTACCATTTCTTCCCTGGCCTGCCTGTTTGCCTGACATGGCGCCCATCAGACATGTCTGGGTTGTGGCTGGTCAGCACTTGTTCGTTCAGGTCCTCCTGCACCTGCTGTTGATACTTTGTTGATGCACCTGTAATCTGTGAGGCAGAGTATTCCCTAATGCATATATAGGTGCTTCTGGATTATTTGCCACAATGTCTAGCAGCTCTGATTGCAGCATGTGGTGACATTACAGTCACAGTGCATGTACAGATCTTACAACCAATAACTTGTGTCTTGTCACATTTGTAATCAGGAGAATAATATTAATGAAGATCACACCTGTGGTCTTGGTGTTTCACTTTTTCCAAACAGTTGTGTAGTTAAAAGAAAGGATTTTATATGGTTTTTCATAGTGGTTACAGTTACATATAGTTAAAACAGTTATGATGATTATCCACTTGGAGTGTTATTTTAATTCATTTTTTAATTTATCAGTACTGTGCAAAGCTCACAAGTTTTTTTTTTTTTGTAACAGCTATGTTAGTAGTAAACAATGCAGATTTTTCCCTTCTGGAAATTGACTAAAATTGCTGTGTTACAACCATGTATTGTGTAGTAAAAGCAAATCATATATATCTAACACTTCTCAAGGTGAATTAAAAATTTACAGAAAGCTGAGCCCATGAATTATGATGTAACATGATTTTAACCACTAGGAATAAATTTCCAAAAATTATTTCACAATTTTTTTAGCAGTTTAGTAGTTTTGTGCCATGTAAATGAGAATTATGCAATGTAAATATGAACAATTTAATTTACCAAATATACTGTGCTTTCTGTGCAATTTGGATATTTAGTATTTTCTGATGGGCAAGTTATTTTACAAATTTGAGTAATGTAATTGCATGTAAGTTCCCTTATGTCGTGATTAAAAACAAAAGACCAGTAACTGTAGGCCTCCTATCAGACTAACTGTATGTCCACAGTATTGTGTGGAATCCAAAAACCCTTTGGCCACCTCTTCCACAGAGGAGGGACAATATGTACTGTACAGGATGGCTGATACTCTGGGCATACTTTAGAATGTGTAACAAAATTTTTTTCTGAAATTTTTCTCATACGCTTTTCAATCAAGCTTCCAGCATGAGTTCCTGCTGTGAATACAGACCTGTGAGAACAGTAGCATCAGCATGACACTAAATTGCAAGTGGTATACTGAATAAATCAGCATCACACCACTGTGCTGAATCAGTCAGTCACATACATCACTAAATGATTAATAGGAGGTGTGCAGAGTTAAATGGATTAGGCTATTTGCTTCTGGCTCTGTTCGTCAGGTTCCAACCACCAGTAATTTAGACATCAACTGCCTTCCCTCGCTTCACATTCCCTTTATTTCATTCAACTACTGACATTTGTCTTCTACTTCTGCCTGAGGTTAGCCTTTTTGTTTATGGGTGTTTCAGAATATATCTAAATGTACAATGTACTTCTCTGTTTCATTCTGAAAGAACTCCCATCCTCATTCATCCCAACCAGGACCTTGTACATCAAGAACAACAGGTAAAACCATCAGGAAAGAGGACCACTAAGGGAGTATGGTGATAATAATAGAGAAAGTAAAGGCAACAAAGACATGAGCAGAGAGGCAGAAATTGGTAAGGACAAGAACAGGTAAGACCTAATATGAGCAGAGCTGGGCAGGGAAACAAAGGGCCACTCCATTAATGATTTGTAATGTGAAAATGGAGGATAATTATAGCAAATGGACCATTAAATGTAAAAGATGCAAAAATCAGACAGATACAAATCTAGCATTACAAAGAGGAGACGTAATTCCAGTGAATAAATTAGTAGTTGTCACAAAATTTTGTGAGAGCTTTTGGAAAGACTAGATATATCAAGATAAAAATGAACAAGTGAATAATAATTTTTATTAGAAAGTAAAGGTTTAACAGTGATTGATTGGCAAAGAGGTCCAGATCTGAAGATGTTGTTGTTGTTGTTGTTGTTTCCCGAGGGCATACAGCTTTACTGTATGGTTAAATGATGATGGTGTCCTCTTGGGTAAAATATTCCAGAGGTAATATAAATAGTACCCCATTCGGATCTCCGGGCGGAGACTACTCAAGAGGATGTCGTTATCAGGAGCAAAAAAATCTGAAGATAAGAGGGATGATTGGCTAAATTTTCTGAGAAGGGAGAAGACCATGAAAAGATAAATGATGATATCATAGATGTTGGGATGACTGATGGGTGTTGTCTGAACCATGTATTAGTGATTAAGATTATGTTAATGAGGAGATGGTTTATTTTATTGATTTAAAGGAAGAAGTATAATTAAAAGGGAAATAATATGATGAACTAGTGTACTTAAACTGAAAGATAACAATAAAATGTTGTTGAAAATGCTGAATATTATTTTTCTTCTATTGTTTATGCTTGTGGCAAAGTATGTGCCAATGTTGAAATTCTTTTGTCAATCATATAATCAAGACTTGACTGAACAATTAAAAATGGGAAAAAACAGAAAATCTTTGTGTAAAATTTGGAAAAATATAGACAATGTATCATGTGATAGTTCATTTAGGGAAAAATTGGCATCTTTGTGTAAACGAGCTTACCCAATTTCTGATTACATCACTGAGATGATTTTTGTAAAATCTGTAAGAAAAGAGTGTATGAAGTTCTGGGATAATCAAATGTCAGTGATATATTTAAAGATACTGTTAATACAGACAAAATACATAGTTTTGGTTTATGTGTTAATTTCATGAAAACATAAGTGACTTGTGAAATATTGAAGATAACCATGACAATGATGTTAATGATATGGATTTTTAGGAAGGTGAAAATGATTTGTTAAATGAAAATAATTATGCAAATTCATATGAAATGTTAGGATGTTCTTTCACTAACATAAAGATTGATAATTAGGGGACAATCATTTATAGATACAGGCCAAAGAGTTTCTGAAATATCTGAAGCATTTGGTAAAGACTTAGTGAAAGTTGAATTACATTCAGATATCAGTGTTTGGGATAACATTTAGATGGAGAATATAGTGAGTTGGTTACAAAAACTTCCTTTGTTGTTATTTGAAATCAACGATGTTGTCTTCAGACATCATTTAGTAATTGTTGACTTGAGTGGACACTTTATTTTAGGTATGGATAGGTACAAAAAGAATTGGGATTGGAAGTAATGAATTCTCTTTATGCTGGACTCAAAAAGTAAAGTATAAACAAAATTCAGAAAAGAAAGTAAAATAAAATTTTTGTGGGGATTAAATAATACATTGCCTACTGTAGAAAAGGGGAGTTAAGTTGTAGATGATAATTCAGTTCTGGAGGATGAAGAAATAATTCATTAAAATAACTAAAATGGGAATATCTGAAGATACCAGCTTTGAATGATGAGCAAAGGTATGAACTGCAGTCTTTATTATTGTGTGATAACGATGCGATTACTGAAGTTTCAGGAAAGTAAAAACATTTTTAGTGTTTGTTAAATGCTAAAGGCACCTTAAAAATTTCATATCAAATCTTATAATTCAACCTGTGAAGAATATCTGCAATTGAAAGAAAATTACAGAAAATGAACAATTCTGGTATTACTCACAGAAGCAGAAGTGAATACACCATTCCACTGGTTGTAGTTGCTAAACATGATTGCAAACTGAGACTTTTAGTAATTTTCGCAGACATTTGAAAAGTTCTTAAATGGAGATTATCATCGTCTAGTGATAAAAGAAGAGTTATTGCACTGATTTAAGGATCTGATACGAGTGGCCAGTCTTTGACACTGGCTGTCATCAGTACCCATAGCTCTTGAACTGAGGAAATACACAGCACTCTTGTATAATGGCAGATATTTTCTGTACTGTACTGCTGTTGAAAAACGAACAGTGTGTGTCAACCCATTAAAATCAAAATACCAAATCCAGAATTAACCATGCCCACCCTGTGTAGATGCAGGACAAAGGCGCAAGATTATCAGTACAGGATTGAACTTTTAGGCTGCAGTGTGTTTTTATTGGTAAATTTATAGGATTTCTTGATTTTGTACTAGGACAAAAAGTTGATTGAAATTGGCTGTTTATGTTAATGACATATTACTGTGTAAACAGATTTGGGAAGATAATTTTTTTTCCTAAAAGAATTTTCTGATGTACAGAGAGCAGTAAGAATATCTGAAAATAGAAAAATGGGAAGTTGGAATTAATGAAGATCACAGTTGATCTACCAAGTGGGTGAAATTTCTCCATGAATTAGGTTATGAAAGAATATGAAGAGTTCAGAAAATGTAGTTGCAGATGCTCTCTGTAAAGTTTGTCATGTGGGGAAAATGAAACATGATCAAAAATTAAGAAAATAAACTGAAAATTATGTATCAGAAAGGAATAAATTATCAAAAAGTTACTATACCTGTTTGCAGTGGATTTTGGATAAATGAAAATCATCAGACAAATTGAAAGTTTGTGAAACGTTATTTGAGGGGAAACTGATATGAAAATGTTGACAGATTCTATGGAGTACTAAAGAGAATTTTATTTAGAAGAACGAATTTAAGCTCTGACAAATGTAGGTTTTGTTGTTCAGAGCAGTGATTATTAGTGATTTTTAAATGAACACGCCACCATTTGACTGCATTGTTGTTTATTTAATTACAACCGAGGCTTTGGCCTTTTATGCCATTTTCAAGTAATAGCACAAGAGCCCGAAACCTGGGTTGTAATCAAATAATCAACAATGCAGTCAAATGGCGGTGTGTTTATTTAAAAATTGTTGTATGACAGTTGCTCAGCAACATCAAAAACAGTTTGCTTATTAATGAGTAGGTCAACAGACATAAGCTATGATCCTTTGTTACCATAAAATGTTTACACAGATTACATGAAAATGCTTATTTTACTACATGGTAAAGACAGTGGGAAAGTGGATATCTTCGTATCACAAATGTTGGGCAGTGAAAGTGACAAAACTTGTCACAGTCTCATGCAGAGTATTCCCCCAGATGAGCCTATAAATCTCTTTGGAACTGAACTTTATCTTCCACTAACAAGGTCACAAGGAAGATACTGTTATATTTTTGTGATGGTAGCTGTATTTTCTAAATTAGTTACTATACACCATTAAAACTACAAGTACAAAAATTTTACCAAGATGTAGAGAAACATTTTACACAAGTAGGAACACTGACAACCAGCCTTTTAGATGAAACATAGTAATTTGTCTCACAAACATTGAAATCTTTGTTGTGAAAGTAGGTATAAAGTGCATTTTGCCATCCTCCCAGTTCCCCTATAGAGAGATGTGTGATGCATATCAGCAGACAGTGTCACGCATACAGTAGCCACAAATATATTACATAAACTGAAATATATTTCCAACTCTGAAGTTGTTGTGAACAGCTTACAACACATATTTACCTGATGAAACTATGTACGATAAAAACAGCAAAATTTATCTCAAAACTGATTGAATTTCCTGTATATAAACCAATATAAGCACAGGAATGTGAGGTAACACTGAAAGGGGTAATGAAAACGCATGCTGTAGCAAGTGCATGACTGAAGATATAGTTTTGATAAAAACACATGAAAAATGTAAAATTATGACTTCTGAGTCGAACAAACTCCATGACATTTACAAAGAGGTATTTGAAATCTTGGGGAAGGCACATGCAAATGCATGTAGTTTAGTTCATAATAAATTAACAAAATTATTTGGATTGAGAATTATTATACAGTTAAATCCTTATGAACATAATACGTGATCATCTACTACATGAATTTGTTTCTTTTTTATTTGGGCTCTCTACCTACATTCATATCTTTTTATGGGAAGGAAAATTCGTTGTACAACTTTTAATTCACAAACCTGGCTTATGATTAATTATTTTTTATTTTCTGAAATAAATTAGTAATACCGAAAATAATTTTTTTTGAGCTACAATGATGGGTGAAAGTCCTCAGTGGGACTCATACATTAATGAGTTACTTGCATAGCAATCACAGGGCAGTTATTTTTTAGATTATTTCTCCCTGTTCTTGTGGCATCCTTGTTGTTTCAAGATACATAAAAAAACACTTCTAATACTGCACTGTGGTGTCATATCTTGAGAACTGGCATTTTGAACTGCTGATTCAGAGGGAGACTGTGCTTCGGTGCTTTTGTAACTGGTCTGATGCTATGAACATGCATGCCAATTTATTTTTCTTGGAAATTCTTTATTTTTATGCTACTGATCAAATCTTATTTTTATCCTAGATTTTTCGTCTTCAGCCTCAAGTTGTATCACTTTATGACAAAAGAATTGTACCACCCTATGTATATCCCATGAACGATTTTTTCATTTTTCAAAATATTCGTGTGTACTATATATAAAATAACATTTGTAGAAATCCAGCACTTCAAATGTATAAGCCTTTTTTCTTTCGTGATTTAAAAATATTTTGTATTGGTAGTTTGATTCTGTAAGGTTTTTCATTCACACAAGTAAAATACTATGGTGTATTACAGTGATAATTATTTTACTATTTCTTTTTTGTCAATTGTCAGCCATCACCTTGCTACATGATTTTTAATCTGGAAGCAATAGTTTCTGTTTGGTGTATATTTAGGGCCAAGTATAGGAAAATGTGTACATGTTTGTCAAGCTATTCAAGAGTAATATTGAAAACATCAACACTCTCTGTGTTGTTGCAGCTACTCTTGTCTTCAGTCTGAAGACTAGTTTGATGCAGCTCTCCATGCCAGTATAGCCTGTGCTAGTCTCTTTGTCTCTGCATAACTACTGCAATCTACGTCCATTTGAACATACTTACTGTATTCAAGCTTTGGTGTACCTCCACAAATTTATCACCATACTTCCTTCCATTGCCAAATTGTCAGTTCCTTGATGCCCTCGAGATGTCTATCAACCAAGCCTTACTTTTAGTCAGTTTCTACTATACAATTATTTTCTCCCCACTTCTATTCAGGGCCTTCTCATTAATGATCTGTTCTACCAATCTAATCCATGGCATTCTTCTGTAGTGCCACATTTCAAAAGCTTCTATTCTCTTCTGGTCTGTGCTGTTTATCGTCCATGTTTCACTTTTGACAAGGCTACATTCCAGACAATCACCTTCAGTAAACACTTCCTAACAATAAAATATATGCTAGGCACTCACAAATTCCTCTTTTCAGGAAATGCATTTTATATCCCTACCTTATCAATCATCAGCGATCTGATGTCCAGATACAGAAACTCATCTACTAATTTCAATGCTTCATTTTCTAATCTAACTCTACATCCATTTGATTCAACTGCATTCCATTATACTTGTCTTATTTTTTTTGATCTTCATGTTTAACCTACTTTCATTTCACTGTCTGTGACATAATTAGAATGCAAACCTCATTTTTTAAAATTTTTTCCCTTCCTTTTCATATGGCTCCTTTGTTTCCTTTACTGCATGCTCAGTGTAGAGACTGAATAACATTGGTGTATGCTTCCCTTTCATACCCTGAGAAATCTTTATAACTGTAGTCTGTTTTCCATACAACTAGTGACTAACTTTCCACTCTATATTTTATCGCTGCTAATGTCAGATTTCAATGATTTTACTTCAGTCCGAACCATGTGGGTTCCTACCAGTCTTTTTTTCAGACGGCAGATATGATATTTGAATGACATCCACGACAGGAAAGCAGATGAGTTCACACAAAATGAATTCAAAACTAGGACATAATTAAGACTAATGCAGATTCAAAGCAGACTGCCACTCAAATAGGCCACACAGTTTGAGGCACCGCGTCATGGATTGTGCAGCCACTCCTGATGGAGGTTCGAGTCCTACCTCAGGCATGGGTGTGTGTGTGTCATTCTTAGCATAAGTTAGTTTAAGTAGTGTGTAAGCATAGGGGCCTATAATCTCACCAATTTGGTCCCATAGGAATTCACACACGTTTGAACATTTTCAAAGCAGACTAATTCAAATGGTGTGAGCTTCTGCCTTATAAAGACTCCTCCTAGAATATTAAGGAAATTCATTATTCAGTTACAGTTTGAAAATCCCATAGTTTAAAGTGATCATTCCTAACAGGCTGTTGAACCTAAAGTCAATGGCTTAAAAATATTGGATACGAGCAGTAGCTATTAAAATGTGCAAAACCAGTCTGGATTACAAGTATGGCATTCATGTTGAATGATAAAATTTAGTTATTGAAAATTACATAATTCTTTATTAGTGAAGCTTGTGCATAATAGGGATGTCATTGGCTGCAAAAAGTTCAGATTAACATAGTACGCAACTAAATCCTGGAATGTTACATTACTTTCATTATAAAATATACTGAAAAATTGGACTAGCTAAAATTTTTAATTAACAATATCTGACAAATTAATTAAGTTTGGGTAAATATAATTACAGTACTGAAGTCAAGGGGAATTACTCGTGTTTATGTAACATGTTAGCTTAGAGTATTTTTATGAATTGCTGGCTCTACAAAATTTTGTAATTGCAATACATTTTGAACTACTGGATTTCTAGAGAAACTAGTTATTGCAATACAGTCAGAACAGTGAATAGCATGACGCGAATAATAATGTTTCAAAGAGTTTCAGTTTAAGTAAAATTGACATTTTGTATAGCGTGCTCACTATCATAAGATTACCATTAATATTTGAATAAGAATATTAGCAAAAAATGCTTTAAATTATAGATCAGGAGGGTAGATAAAGTAGGATAGTGTAGGCCAGTCCTGGGATATTTTACCCATAAGGATGTCATCATCATTAAGCCATAAAATAGAGTTACATTCCCGCAGAGAAGGTAATTGCCATATTTTCACCACACTTTCAATGATTTGCAGTGCTGGCATAGCAAAGCCACGCTAGTTAAGTGTTACAAGGCCTGACCAGTCAACCAGCCAGGGCTACTGCCTCTTTTCACAGGTTTTTCTAACCTCTCCACAGATACACCTCTATTCGTGTTGTATCTACAGTACAGTCATCTGTATTGTTGAGGCATGTAGGCCACTCCATCTTGGTGAGATCCATGCTTTGTGGAGAGTCTCATACAAGGCGTCTTTATCCTGGTCGTCTGCTACTTCTGTAGGTGCATGTACATTGATCAATGAATAGGTTGCAAATCAGACCTTCAGTCTCATTTGTGAGATCATAGACATAAATAAATTCACCACTATATGTTTTAAATTGATTGTGCTTGGTATGGGAAGCTGGATAATTTTCTATCATGGTCCACAGAGCAACCATTAATTTAGTACAGGGTTCACAGTAAGACAAAAGTTTAAACATATAGTGGGTGGATTTACTGGAATAACATATAGAGTCTCGCAAATGAGACTAAAGGTCTGATTCGGTCCCCCCTTGTTGGAAGATGACATTCTCAGAATTGGCAGTCAGTTGCGGAAACAAGCACAGCAGTTGCAACATGTCAGAGTAAGATGTACACATCGCAATCTTCTCACAGAAGAAAGACAGCCCATACAGCTTTGTCTGCTGCATCACAAGCAAACATTAACCTTCATCGAAGATCATTCATGTGCCCCAGTTTCATAATGATTTTCAGTGCCCCACTCTTTCACATTGTGTTGATCAAAATTTCCAGATAAATGGAAGATTGCTTTGTTACTGAACACAAGGAAACACTTTTCTTGCTTTGTTGCCATTTGGTCATGGCAGTTCACTCGTAATGCCAACTGATGGGCACAATACTAGCGTAGTTAGTATATGATTCTGTTCATGCATCATTTATATTTGACTTTTGGTAAACAGGGCTGTGAAAATGAATGAATCATTTATAATGGCCTTATGTGTGGAATAAATTGTAATTGGCTACGTACAGCAACTGGGCAGCTAAAGGCCAAATAAATAGAATAAAAAATGGTTAAGGCAAATAGTGGGATGGTTCCACTGAAGACACCACCGATTCCCTTCTCAAATCTTGTTCAGTCAGCGATCGAGCTTCATCACTGGTAAACTCATCATTGATAGGATTTTAAACTCTAGTCTTACTTCATTTACTGTCACTATTTTCAAGACTCTTCTGTTCATTGTGTGTTTGTATTCCATCTCCATGAAGACAAGAGTAACAAGTATGAAAGGTTCTAATTATCTCTTTATTTTCCATTTGCACTGATTACCTGTCACTCAAATCCCAAGACAGCGCAATGCTATCATCACCAGGCACACTCTTTGCTTGACTACCTACCCAGTTTTGGACGAACCTGGTCCATAATTCATAAATAAGAGTGAACTTGTCAGCAGGACTGCCTGGAGATCCAAATGATGTCTCATTGAAGAAGAGGAATATGATATGTTCACAGAAGCTGTCTCTTGTCATTTTATCCCAGATAAAATTACTCCTCTAAGAATATGATCAAAGGTAATCAAAGACAAGACATGTAACACAAAAAATACTTCTAGTGTACACACTACCAGTCATGCCTTCAGTGACATGATCCAAGTGGTGCATAAACCACCGGTTTATAAAGTTTTGATACTAGATAAATAAAACGTTGAGAAAAGTAAAGACAGTGGTTTTAATGAGCCTGGTGTTCTACATAGTCTCCACCAAATTGATTACAATGAACCCCACATTCACGTTATATTTTTAACTGTGCTTGTTATTTAGTTTCCAAGTACTTTCTTTACTTTCTCATTGCTTTGGTGTGAATGGGTGTAGACATTGAATCTTGTGCCCACTGAAGTCATCTGGTCTTCAGTTCCTGGAGTATAATGAATAGTTGTCTCATTTATGGTAAACTCTTGTACTTCTTACATTTCCACAAATCATTATTTTCCCTTTGCACAAAACGTTTCACTGTAAAGAACAATTTTAATTATTTGACACATTACTGTAGTATTTTGATTAAAGTTCAGTCCTCATCACGTTATGTCTGTTTTAATGAGTAACCGGTTTCGGTTTTTTCTATAAAACCATCATCAGACCTGTGGATACATTTTAAGAAATGCTAGATACCAATCTTTAAATGAAATGAAAAAGTCTAATGATGTCAAAATTTTAACAAAATAAAATAAAATTAATTATACCCGTTGGCTCCCTTGGCAAAAGCAATGTATGTAAAATATGCTGCATCAGCAGTCTCATCAGTTATTCAGATATACATAATGTGGAACGTACTATTGGCTGCTAACCTAATGCTATAAAGAATATTGGTATAAAAACTACAGTTAAAACAAGACGATTCTGCAGCATCCAACAAAGATGCAATTGTGATGTAGGCGACTCGGTATAATCGATATATACCACAACGCCAAGGACTTTCACATCTTTGATGTAACTGGCACTCTAATAGTATTAAGGTTGTCCATAGAGGACACAGCTATTACACATCATAATTCACTGTTTTTATCCAAAATATAAATAAGTTGTAGACATAATTACTATCTGTTAATCAGATATTTAAATGAATCAATTTTATGTTATTAGTGTATTTCCTACTTTTATACTTTGACGATGGCGTCATATTATGAACGCTGATTGGCAGTTATGAAGTAGTGTGACAGGAAGTAGGCGGAGCCTCTGCATATTTAAGCTCGTGCTCAGCACTCATAACCATCAGTTGACTGCACAGCAGCGAGGAGAGCTCCGCCTACCAACCCAAGGGAGCCAATGGGTATAATTAATTTTATTTTATTTTGTTAAAATTTTGACATCATTAGACTTTTTCATTTCATTTAAAGATTGGTATCTAGTATTTCTTAAAATTTATCCACAGGTCTGATGATGGTTTTATAGAAAAAACCGAAACTGGTTACTCATTAAAACAGACATAACGTGATCAAGACTGAACTTTAATCAAAATATAACAATTAATTGATCACTGTATTCCAAAAATGTTTACCAAAACATTACTGTAGACTGTAATAGTAGGTTCAGTGTTATTGAGATTGGCAGAAATGGGAAACAAAATTATGGAGTTACTTTCTTCACCTCCACTCACAATGATTAAGTAGTAACAACTCTTTGGTTAGAGACTATTTCATGGCATTCTTTTCAAGACAATTTACAGAATTTGAGAAACTACATTGTTATCATCATTCAAGAAGACCCCTACAAAAAAGCATGGGGTATTATGACTTTCAAATGGAAATTGTCCAGAGGCACAGTAACCACTGTAGCAACACTGTAGAGACTGATAAAATACTTCTATTTACAACATAAAACATGTCAACTGACAATGAAGTTCGATTAATTCTTTCGCCGTAGATGGTTTTCAATTAATATAATATGCTTATTATGGTTTGAGAGCTCACAGAAAAGTTCAGCCAATACATTCAAGGACAACAGAATGTGAGATAACTTGTGATATGGCACTTCAGTTGTTTCAGAGGATACACTTCAAGGCTATCCAGTACTCAAATCTTCAAAACTTGTATTCAGCAATTCTAGAACTTCCAATTTCTTTTATAAGACTATGATTTTAAGCTGAGGTGTAACACAGTTATCAACCTGTAACACCATTATTGTCTTAAGGGTATTTACCAGAAAATAGTGAAGCTACCATTCATTCCCACCAGATTGACCCATTATGTTATCAAAATGATAAACACAAATCACACACAGAAACCCAATAACTGCAAAAATCAAAAATTATAGTCAGTATTATGGTATGCCATTTGTTTATTTTGCTAACTCATGACTACACTATCACATTCCTACCTAATCTACAACTTGGACTATGCAACAGATCAACCTTCCACCACAACTTTCATTCCAAAAAATAATATAGAAGCAAAATAAATATTTCCAGTTTTGTGTTCTGTCCGTGCATGTATGGTGTCAAACACCACATCATTACATTCAGGGTGAAAGCTAAAGCATTTAACTCATCTACTATGTTTAAGAAACTTCAAATAATGTTCCAAGTACAGTTTCATTCCTGTTCCAACAAAGCTTCTTGAACATTACAGCTGCGATACCGCTACTGAAATTCATCGTAACTGACTGCTTGTTTTGTAACAGCTATTATAAGGCACTTTTATAGAGATTCAAATAATGCGGTCAAAACAGTTCCACAGTTGGTCTCAAGGCAGACACTGAAACAAACATGTTTAGTTCATGTGTATTGTTCAGAAGAAGAATGTGTGATTGAGTCGATCTCATCAGTCCTGACTGGTGGCAGTTAATAGCTCTAATGGCACAAGCAAGCTTGTTTGCCCACTAATAGCTGACCACTCTCAGAATATGCACTGGGTCAAACTTCACGCCACATGTAAATGCAGCCCAATAACTTACACCATCAAATAATTTGGTTTTCTGTAACATTTGCTGTTTTACATACTTTATTTATGACACTTTGATTCGAATGTGAAAGACAGTTTTGAACAAACCTGTCAATATTTGGTGTATAACCTTCTGGCTTTGCAACAAGTTTTCAGCCAACATGCCAATAGAGCTGTTTACAGGCCTAGTCACCAGGCAGTGCTGTCAAGCTTTTGGTCTTTTTGATGACACCAAGAAGCAGTTCCTCGGGGCCCACGAGACGCATGTAGTCACAGTATCCCTCGTGATGTACATACAAATAAAGGCACTTGAAAAGAATACAATATGGATTTCACATGCTACAGACACCGTTACAGTGAAATGTATATATATTTGTTTAATCTCCTGGGCTCAAATGAAACCATTGTACTACACGAAACTTGATCATTTGCTTGAATGAAATAAAAAGGATACGCAAAGAGTGTATTAAATTCTGGTAGGACAAAAATTTACTTTTGAATAAGGTTAATGCAGCATTTGTATTATTGTTTTAATTTGGTTGGACAAATCAATCAGTTTGTAGAATTTTTTATCATGCTATGGTCAGTGTTCATGACAATGTTTTATTATTTAATGTTATTTATCTGGTGCTCTTGAAAGTGATTCTATTCTGTACCTAAACATATGTTACTGCATCATCATTGGCCTGTTTGAAGACTGTTTGAGACATTGTGTCTGAATGTAATCGTTTTAGGCTTTATTTATCACAGCAAACTACTGCTGATTTTTCTCTTGAGCTTGCAATTTTTAGAATAGCGAGAGAGAGGAAATAATTTAAACACACGTATTATGGTATATATAATGTGCTTATGCTGTACCATAACTACAGAGAACACCAGATCGACGTGAATGAGCAGCTTTCTATTAAGTGCTTACACTCTTCACTCCATTTGATAAAAACTCAATATCTATATCCGGGACTATGTAAAAGAAACTGTACTGTCTGTATGGTGTTATCTGAAGATTTTTCAGCCATTTCACTATGTTAGGAGCTACAGTGAAAGTGGAAGTAATTATAATTACATTGTGATGGATAACAGGAGTAGTGAAGTTCTCAGCTTCGTTATTTGGTTATGTTGACTTGTGTGTCTCATGTGGTGCAATAAAGTTTCTGAATGGAGAAGAAGGATTTTTGCTATGATCTGATGTATTACTCCTCCAGATTCTATCGTGAGTAATTGTATCTTTTCTTCAATACTTCCAATTCATCTCGTGTCAAGGCTTGGGCATGTGGGGACAAAAGAAAATGTTGCAGAAGGTATATAGTCTGTTGCTATGAAAAAGCATTGCGTAATTATCTAGTTTGTTGTATCATATGTATGAGTAAACTGTGTTCACAACAGTTTATAAAAAATTTTGTGTTTTTAAGATCATGTTGTATAATAATACTGGAAAACCTTCGCAGGCAGATGTAAAAAAAAAGAGTGTAATACATCCAAGAAATTCTACTAGATACCTGTAATTTTCACTGATAAAGAGCATTATGTGCAACAGGATTTAACAGATCGTCAGGATAAGCACAAAGGATGAAGCCATTTCACTGAATCAGTTTTGTAAGGAAACCAATACCGCTATTAAATATTATTGATAATGCAGAATCATTTACTAACAGTGCACTATATGGGCTACACTTTGTGTATTTTTTTAGAGTCTGGATGAGGATTCCAGCATGTTGTTCATTGATTAAAACTCTATAAATGTCCATATATGTACATGGAGAAAGCTACAGACAGACAGCTGTGTCAAAAATAGATGAAAACTTTCGAATGAAATTGTGGTCACTGGCTGTTGAACAGTCCGTGTTGTAAACTTTCAGTTTGTGCTTGAAACTAAATAATGCTATGAACAGGGTATTCGATGGCATTTGGATTTAGAGATTTACTAGTATTTTGAGTGCTGCATGTTTGATTAAGAGATATTAATTCTGTTTGTAACTGCATTGATAAGAAGAGGACTATAAATTCTTTGGACGACAGTACACATCAAGAACTTCCCAAAATAAATCAACAAACACTGAGTTTGAAGAAGACTTCAAATTCCTTCTTGTGTATAGTTGATAAACTCAGTATAGAGGTATTAGTTGCTTTGATTGACCCTAAAGATTCAGTCAGAATTAATGTGAAGAATTTGATATAGAAGTATATAAATTATAAATAATTTAGGAGTAGAGATAACAACTGCTTGAACAGTAGAGATGTTATATTGTCGACAGGCATGTATCCTGTACAGTTTCATTGTGCTTGATACACAATACCAAAAGGCCTACTACAGTCCTGCAGGCAAACTGGGGCTAAGGGAGTGTGTTGGGTGTAATGGGTGAGGGGAGAAAGAAGAGATGGCAAATGGAAAGGAGGGTTGGGACCCACCCATTCCGCCTAAGGCAACCCCTCACACCTGTCTCACTGCAGTCCAAACATTGTACATGATGCCACCACAACATAACTATCTCTCTCTCTCTCTCTCTCTCTCTCTCTCTCTCTCTCTCTCTCTCTCTCTCTCTCTGTGTGTGTGTGTGTGTGTGTGTGTGTGTGTGTGTGTGTGTGTGTGTGTGTGTGTGTGTGTGTGTGGAGAGAGTTGGGCGGGTTCCTTGTTTTCCTTGTGGCTAATAACTGTGTAAATGGAACCTCAGGAAACTACTTCCATAGAAATGACAAAATAGAATGAGATTTTCACACTGCAGCGGAGTGTGCGCTGATATGAAACTTCCTGGCAGATTAAAACTGTGTGCCCGACTGAGACTCGAAATCGTGACCTTTGCCTTTCGCGGGCAAGTGCTCTACCATCTGAGCTACTGAAGCATGACTCACGCCCGGTCCTCACAGCTTTACTTCTGCCAGTATCTCGAGTCTCGGTCGGGCACACAGTTTTAATCTGCCAGGAAGTTTTTTAAATGACAAAATAAATCACAGATCAAGTTCACCAGACTCCACTGTAAATGAGTTCTTTGTATTATGTACCATTGCCTAGTTAATTTGTGTTTACAGTAGGCTGTGTGAATAAATATGGTTCATGTAAAGTATGAGTAATTCAGTGCGACAAAAATATCCAGTGAATTTTTGAGGTTACACAAAGCATTTCACAAGATTGTACATATAATATGGCTTGTGTGAAGACACACAAGAAGTAGAGGAGGGAGCTTTAATTTTTCAATATATTTAGAGACATTTTAGTCCATTTATGATGCGTTGGCATAAATATAAGTGTATTATAATGTGAGGTTCTTCTTTTAAATGACAACATTTTTTGCAGCACAAGAATAAAGATGACTTTATACTATATTTTAGTAAAGTACTTAAATTTAATCCAGGTGCAGGTATTAAATTGTCACATTGTATGCATGGTATGAAATAGAAAATGTTGTCCCTTCATTAACATTAGGTGATTGCTGTTAATTTGAAGTATTTATTTTGGTAATAATTTTGAAGAGATGTTTGCTGTGAAAACGTGTCTGAGAAGTAAGTTTCAGAGTAAAATTTACTGTAGCAATTGTCTTTCAATATTTAAACAAAGTCTTAGTAGTAGCAACGGCACTAAAGTCTTATTTCAAGCTGATGTCAGAAGTTGACATTAACTTGAAGTTCACAATTTAGTGCGCATCCCTGTCACCTGTTGGCCAGAGCCTTTATACAGGCCAGCCCTCAACTATCCCTTTGCAATGTCAGGTCAATACAGACTGCTTGAAAGAAGCTTCTGTTATTAGTATTAAATGTAAGAACATGGTTCCAATGTGAATAATCTTGATTATTGTGACATAGTAATCTGTAGAATAGTCAGAGTTACAGATTAGAGTCTTACAAATTATTAGTTGAATGGCAGAGTGATTTATAGTATAACACGTATTATGCCTTCAGGACAATATCTCTAAATGTTTTTGTAACATATTAAGTGCAGCTTACTAATATAACTACCACTCAGACAGTTCAATACTTAACTACAAATTTGTTTTTGTAGCCATACCAGCAGTAGCAAATGCACAAAAACGCGTCAAATTTGGTACAAGACACATAGTGGACCACCAGTTGCATTTTTCCTGAGTGTGTATGATACATATATGTAACATACATCAAAACGCATGTCGGATACTTGTTCATTGTCTTAACATGTTTTTGGGCATGACCTAGTAGTTTTATTTTTTATTAAGTAAAATACATCAAATATGGGAAAATGCATTTAAATATGGCGCAAACAAAATATTAGCCAATGCCACACGTCTCTCTGTTACCACAACCTATATTTGTCACTCGCTGAGTTCCACAAGCGTCAACAAAATTATCACTTTTCAACCTAATGTACACCTCAGACTAGGCTGCAGATAAACTTGTTACTCCAGCCAAGCTTTCTAGGGAAAGAAAGGGGGAGAGGAGCGGGTGCGATATCCAACCCAGATATGTGGACTTGCCCAATCTGTGTTACCTAATATGCTTAAATTTCGATCTTTGTTGTTCTGTAAACAAACAGCTATACGCCAATCATACTTTCCTATACATAGTTTCTCAAAATCGAGTTTATTTTTATGCCATATTTTGATAAAAAGAGCTGAAGGAGCAATTATTAACAGATCTAAGCATTACTGAGATCTCCCAGTAGTAAGATTGTTATAGATCAAAGTCAATGATTATCAGAATGTATCAGGTACATTTAAATGTGGAACAAAACATTTGATATAAATCATGAAGCTTTAGGTTAGATTCAACTAATATTTTTTAATGTAGTAGGCAGTCACAATTTTCTCCTGTATTTTAGTATATATACTACACAAGCAACCAAATGATGCATGGTGGAGGGTACTTTGTACCACTACAAATCATTTCCTATCCCGTTCCACTACTAAATAGAAGGAGGGAAGAAAGGCTATCTATATGCCTCCATATGAGCCCTAATTACTCGTATCTTCTAAATTTTCTCAACAGTGTTTCACAAAAAGAACATTGTCTTCCCTTCAGGGATTACCATATGAGTTAGCTAAGCACCTTCATAATACTCGCATGTTGTTTGAACCTACTGCTAACCTGTCTAGCTGCCCGCCTCTGAGTTGCTTCAATCTGTTGGTTTAATCTTACCTGGTTGCGATGTCAAACACTTGAGCAGTATTCCTGAATGAGTCAAACTAGAGTTCTACACAGGCAGTCTAAGTGATCTTCCCCTCATTCCCAATCTTTCAAAACATATTCATATTCCCAAAAGAGGTAACTAATCGTTCTGAAAGCTAAAAATAGTTTTTTATTCAAGTGCTGATTTTCTCTCATACATCATAAAACTAGCAGATGCATCCTTGAGTTCAAACATTGTGCTTAATTATAATTAATTACAGAAGGACAGGCTAATAAAATAATTTTTAAATTCGTATTTTTATTTAATCTCCAGTTTTCTACCTCATGTCTAGCAGCAACCCATTTAACACTTCTATATCAGAATGTAAAACCCAAATCTGAATTGTTGGCAGGGATGTACAGTCTACATGGACATTTACTTCCACTTTTTAGCAACTTCATTTCACTGAACATAGTAAAATTACACCTCTTATTAACAACAAATACCGTTAGGGAATAAATATATTGATATGTAACTGTAAGACTACCAAGCACCCAGAAGAGATTTCTGTAAGAAGCCAAACTATCGGTTCTAAACAATAATTTTACTCACATGAATAAAAAATTAGTTACCTCGCCACATCACATTTGTATAAAATCCCAAGCTTTTAATAACAGTCTCCATCAGCAGAGACACAGTCTGCCTGTCATAAAACTGGTGAAGCTCACATTTCTATGCCCAGTGGACTGCAGCTTATTGGCTAAATTACATAATGATGGCCTCATGGAGATGGAATATGCTAAAGTGACAGTCTCTACATTGATAGATTACATTTGTGATGCTATCCAGCAAAGCTTGCAGGACCATCACTCATATCGGATGACGAATGTCTTACAAAATAGATGCCCAGTTATAAGAGTGGTTTGAAGACTTCTTAAGTAATAGAATCTAGCACTATGTCCACGATGGCGAGTATTCATCAGAGACACAGGTATCATCAGGAGTGCCCCAGGGAAGTGTTATAGGAGTGTTATTATTCTCTGTATCTGTAAATGATTTGACAGACAGGGTGAGCAGCAATCTCATGTGGTGTATGGGAAGGAGTGACCTTAGGAGGATACAAGACGACTTAAACAACTTTTCTACTTGCTGTGATGAATGTAAAAAAAAAAAAAAAGTGTAATGCAGATTAGTAGGAAAAAATTGTTGTGTAATGTTCGACATACAGCATTACAGTAACGTTGTTTAGCTATCTAGGTATAATGTAGTAAAGCGAAATGAAATGGAACAGGGTTGTATTACATAAGGTATTAATGGTAATGGTCGACTTTGTTTTATTGGAACAGTTTTGGAAAACAGTAGTTCATCTGTAAAAGACTCTTCACATAGGGCACTAGTGTGACACATACTTGAGTACTGCTAGAGTGTTTGGGATCCCCACCAGGATTAAGGTAACTTGCCAGTGAACTGCTGGGAAAACAGTAATAATTTTCGTAAAGTTTATGAGAGTCTAACTACGTAAGGTGAACTCTGAATACAAAGAAATTTTGGGACAACGAAAGTGTTTCAAGAATGAAGATTTTGGTCTAACAATAATCAGAATAGCTTTGGTAGATACTTTATTGTATAAACATTTATGTCGGTCAGTGATTTAAAAATTTTCCTGCCAGTCTATGTTTGAAGTCTATAGACTTATTAACCACTTTTCCTAGATCCTTAAAACCTTGTGCACACATTTCTGATATTGTTATCTAAAAAGTAGACTACAATCAAATGATTTCAATCAATAGTTCTTATACTATAAGTACATAAATTAGATAATCAAAATTAAGATAATTTTTTATAATTAATAATGATATATCTTCCCCCCTGGTGATAGTAAGTTGTTGTCTGTAGTCTATTTTTCTCCAAATGGTAGCCTGAAATATCATAACAAATTTCAGATATCTAACTCAAATAGTTTTTTGCATAAAATAAACGTCAGAAAATTTGATTCTTGGGAAAAACAGTTTAAAGGTACATTTCAACTGTTACTCACCTCTGTTGTTTTCAAAACCCTCCAGTTGCATAATATTCTTGATTTGTGTGTTCCTCACCTTCTCTCTTCCTTTTCTTGCTCCTCTTTGCTACTCTGGCCTCTTTGGTTGCCTCAAAAACCCTTTTTTCGCCTTCGACCACTCTCAAGGAATCAACGGCCATCAGTGCTTCTCTCATATTGAAACCAAGTGTTAGTCCAACAACTGTAAACTTCTCTCATATTGAAACCAGGTGTTAGTTCATGAACTGTAAAACATCACATTTTCTAACTGCCCCATCATTAAAGCAAATAACTGCATATAATACACCTAATCTCGTGGTATTGTAACCAAGTGCGGAATTTTTCGTTTCATGGCTACCCTGTTTGCTACCCGTCCCATTATAATGGGACAAGTCCAAACAAGTGACAGTGAGAGAATTGCATAAATTACACACATCGCAAATGTATAAATGACCTTAGCTCCTCGCTGCCTTCACTTACAAGCTTCAAACTTTGGCAACGCCAAGCAACCATTGACCTTAGTACGTGAAACGTGATACACGCTTACTTCCCCAGGGAAAAATGCTCTCAAAGACGAAAACACAAACCAAAAGATGGATTAAAGCAACTCAGTCTTACGTAATTAGAAATTAAACACTTTCCGTTACTTTCCTTCAGTTGTACTGGGAAACCTTGTTTCTTTCCATGTCTCACACTTAAAGGTCAACGCGAATAGTAATTACGCCATTTGACATCCGACGGCAGCATAAACACGGTCGTTTGCTGCATACCGACATATATTTAAATTTGGTTTTAAAGATGCTTCTGAGGTCTGAATCAGTTTATTTAACTACCATTTTGTTCACTACCTCCCCGCATGAACCATAGACCTTACCGTTGGTAGGGAGGCTTGCGTGCCTCAGCGATACAGATAGCCGTACCATAGGTGCAACCACAACGGAGGGGTATCTGTTGAGAGGCCAGACAAACGTGTGGTTCCTGTAGAGGGGAAGCAGATTTTCCAGTAGTTGCAGGGGCAACAGTCTGGATGATTGACTGATATGGCCTTGTAACACTAACCAAAACGACCTTGCTGGGCTCGTACTGCGAACAGCTGAAAGCAAGGGGAAAAAACAGCTGTAATGTTTCCCGAGGACATGCACCTTTATTATATGGTTAAATGATGCTTGGGCAAAATATTCCGGAGGTAAAATAGTCTCCCATTCGGATCTCCGGGTGAGGACTACTCAAGATGACATCCCTATCAGGAGAAAGAAAACTGGCGTTCTACAGATTGGAGCAAGGAATGTCAGATCCCTTAATCGGACAGGTGGGTTAGAAAATTTAAAAAGGGCAATGGGTGAGTTAAAGTTGGATATAGTGGGAGTTAGGGACGTTTGGTGGCAGGAGGAACAAGACTTTTGGTCAGGTGAATACAGGGTTATAAATACAAAATCAAATAGGGGTAATGCAGGAGTAGGTTTAATAATGAATAAAAAACATAGGAGTGTGGGTAAGCTACTACAAACAGCATAGCGAACGCCTCACTGTGGCCAAGAAAGACACGAAGCCCACGCCTACCACAGTAGTACAAGTTTATGTGCCAACTAGTTCTGCAGATGATGAATAAATCAAAGAATTGTATGATGAGATAAAAGAAATTATTCAGATAGTGAAGGCAGACGAAAATTTAATAGTCATGGGTGACTGGAATTCGATAGTAGGAAAAGGAAGAGAAGGAAATGTAGTAGGTGAATATGGATTGGGGATAAGAAATGAAAGAGGAAGCCACCTGGTAGAACTTTGCACAGAGCATAACTTAATCATAGCTAACACTTGGTTCAAGAATCATGAAAGTAGGTTGTATACATGGAAGAAGCCTGGAGATACTAGAAAGTATCAGATAGATTATATAATGGTAAGACTGAGATTTAGGAACCAGGTTTTAAACTGTAAGATGTGGACTTTGACCACAATCTATTGGTTATGAACTGTAGATTAAAACTGAAGAAACTGAAAAAAAGGTTGGAATTTAAGGAGATGGGACCCGGATAAACTGACAAAACCAGAGGTTGTACAGAATTTCAGGGAGAGCATTAGGGAACAATTGACAAGAATGGGGGAAAGAAATACAGTGGAAGAAGAATGGGTTGCTTTGAGGGATGTAATGGTGAAGGCAGCAGAGGATCAAGTAGTTAAAAAGGTAAGGGCTAGTAGAAATCCTTGGGTAACAGAACAATATTTAATTTAATTGATGAAAGGAGAAAATACATAAAAGCAGTAAATGAAGCAGACAAAAAGGAATACATACGTCTCAAAAATGAGATCAACAGGAAGTGCAAAATGGCTAAGCAGGGATGGCTAGAGGACAAATGTAAGGATGTAGAGGCTTATCTCACTAGTGGTAAGATAGATACTGCCTACAGGAAAATTAACGAGACCTTTGGAGAAAAGAGAACCACTTGTTTGAATATCAAGAGCTCAGATGGTAACCCAGTTCTAAGCAAAGAAGGGAAAACAGAAAGGTGGAAGGAGTATATAGAGGGTCTACACAAGGGCGATGTATTTGAGGGCAATATTATGGAAATGGAAGAGGATGTAGATGAAGATGAAATCGGAGATACGATACTGCGTGAATCGTTAGACAGAGCACTGAAAGACCTAAGTCGAAACAAGGCCCTGGGAGTGGACAACATTCCATTAGAACAGCCTCGGGAGAGCCAGTACTGACAAAATTCTACCATCTGGTGAGCAAAATGTATGACACAGGCGAAATACCCTCAGACTTCAAGAAGAATATAATAATTCCAATCACAAAGGAAGAAGGTGTTGACAGATGTGAAAATTACTGAACAATCAGTTTAATACGTCACGGCTGCAAATACTAATTCGAATTCTCTACAGACAAATGGAAAAACTGGAAGAAGCTGACCTCGGGGAAGATCAGTTTTGATTCTGTAGAAATATTGGAACATGTGAGGCAATACTGACCGTAAGACTTATCAGAGAAGCTAGATTAAGAAAAGGCAAACCTACGTTTCTAGCACTTGTAGACTTAGAGAAAGCTTTTGACAATCTTGACTGGAATACTCTCTTTCAAATTCTGAAGTTGGCAGGGGTAAAATACAGGGAGCAAAAGGCTATTTACAATTTGTACAGAAACCAGATGGCAGTTATAAGAGTCGAGGGGCATGAAAGGGAAGCAGTGTTTGGGAAGAGAGTGAGACAGGGTTGTAGCCTCTCCCCGATGTTGTTCAATCTGTAGATTGAGCAAGCAGTAAAGGAAACAAAAGAAACATTCAGAGTAGGTATTAAAGTCAATGGAGAAGAAATAAAAATGTTGAGGTCCACCGATGACATTGTAATTCTGTCAGAGACAGCAAAGGACTTGGAAGAGCAGTTGAACGGAATGGACAGTGTCTTGAAAGGAGGATATAAGATGAACATCAACAAAAGCAAATCGAGGATAATGGAATGTAGTCGAATTAAGTCGGGTGATGCTGAGAGAATTAGATTAGGAAATGAGACACTTAAAGCAGTAAAGGAGTTTTGCTATTTGGGGAACAAAATAACTGATGATGGTCGAAGTAGAGAGGATATAAAATGTTGACTGGCAATGGCAAGGCAAACGATTCTGAAGAAGAGACATTTGTTAACATCGAGTATAGATTTAAGTGTCGGGAAGTCATTTCTGAAAGTATTTGTATGGAGTGTAGCCATGTATTATGGAAGTGAAACATGGACGATAAATAGTTTGGACAAGAAGAGAATAGAAGCTTTCGAAATGTGGTGCTACAAAAGAATGCTGAGGATTAGATGGGTAGATCATATAACTAATGAGGAGGTACTGAATAGAATTGGGGAGAAGAGGAGTTTATGGCACAACTTGACTAGAAGAAAGGGTTGGTTGGTAGGACATGTTCTGAGGCATCAAGGTTTCACCAATTTGGAATTGGAAGGTAGCATGGATGGTAAAAATCATAGAGGGAGACCAAGAGATGAATACACTAAGCAGATTCAGAAGGATGTAGGCTGCAGTATGTATTGGGAGATAAAGCAGCTTGAACAGGATAGAGTATCATGGAGAGCTGCATCAAACCAGTCTCAGGACTGAAGACCACAACAACAACATTGTTCATAAACTCTAAATTTTTGAAACAGAGTCACTAGCAAGTGACCTTAAAGGAAAACATTGAAACATTTCAGAGGTGGGCTGCTAGATTTGTTACTGGTAACTTAGATAAACGTGCGAAAATTATAGAGATACTTTGGGATCTGAAATGGGAATCCTTGGAGGGAAAGTGATGTTCCTTTCAGGGAACACTATTGAAAAAATTTAGAGAACTGTCGTTTGAAGCTGACTGGACAACGATTTTACTGCCACTAATGTACATTTCACATAAAGACCACAAAGATAAGAGGAGAGAAATTAGGGCTCATACAGAGGCATGTGGACTGTCATTTCCCCCTCGCTCTGTTTGCAACTGGGACAGGAAAGGAAATTAATAATGTCTTCTTGGTTCTCAAGCCATGTCAATCTGAAAACTCCAAGGAAAGAAAATGACTAGTAGTGGTACACAACACCCTCTGCCACACACCATATCGTGGCTTGTGAAATATGTGTGTGGATGTATAACTATGTAAAGTTTTCCTTTGTAATTTTTCTTTTCAAGTCATGTTTCCAGGCATTGCTTTAGTTGTCTACTACCTCATTTGAAATTCTGTTAAAATATTATGTTCTATATTGATATATATTAACTTCCGTGTGACATTTGATCTGTTCTTGTATCTAGCTAGGACTAAAAAATAAATTGCTAAGTTTGTTACTGTGTCACTTGAAGTTGTGACCTTACAGATTAATTTCAACTCCTTCCCGAATCTCAGACACACAACCGTAGGAATCGTGGGCCCGAATCCTCATCTGTAAAAACAATTTTGTGTTTATTCAAAACTTTTCTCAGAAATTGCTGTTTTTGGTGTTTCTGTACTTAAGGTGGCAATATTCAATACAGCAATGATCAATAGTCTGTATAGATTGCCGTACATAACAGATACTGTAACTGCAAGAAATATTATAAATCTACAGTGCTCTAAGGCTGGAAGTATTTTTGACAGGTCATGTTTCTTTAATTTTCCTGGTTAACCAGAAGTTCACTCTGATTCCTTGCCTAGTTTAGACCCTACTTATCTGACTCGCTGTTGCACGACAAAATGAAAGTCGTTCTACATGCTGGACAACATGGCTCAGTTGACTGGTATCATTTCTTGGTTTCCTTGACACATTTGACCTAATTACACAGGCAGAATATACATTGGGATGGGGATGGAGGTGGGTTAGATTCTGCGTGACTAATGTAAAAGTGTGCAGGCATTGGCAAGGGAAGAACTAGGCTAAATAGGAAATAATGGGGTGAGGGTTGGGGTGATGAGGTGTTCAAAGCCATAGGAGACTGCAACACAACATTAAGATAAGACTGTTGACCACTCGTCGTAATTCATAACTGCAATTTCTATAGCAGTATACTATACGAATCAATAGCAGCCCCACTTTCATCTGGTAATTTGTTAGATACCCAATACATATATTACATAATATCTCAAAAAATCCAAACATTGTAAACAGGAACAGTAAAGTGGGTCTAGCTGGCCTGTGGTTCCACAATCAAAGGCACCATTCCCTTCTGCCCTTGTTTCGTATACCTCCCTGCCTCAACACCTCCCCCCTTTCCCTCCCCCTCCCCACCATCTTCCTCCCACAACAACAGTCTATTTTCTGTTCACGTCTTCCTTTGCTTAAGCATGGTCACTTTCCATTTAATCTTGCACAATCAACTAAACCTTGCTCCATGATGTAGCCATGCAGTCTGAGGCGTCTTGCCACAGTTTGCACAGCTCCCTCCATCGGAGGTTCAAGTCCTCCCTCAGGAATGGGTGTGTGTGTGTTGTCAGCGTAAGTCAGTTTAAGATAGATTAAGTAGTATGTAAGCCTAGGGACCAATGACCTCAGCAGTTTGGTCCAACAGGAACTTACCACGAAAACGTCATCTTTTTTCCTTGCTCCCCTCCCCTCACTTGGGCAACCCACAAGTAATCATTGTAAAAATAAACTTATGTGTTTTTTAACCAGAGTGAGTGATTTTTGTTTAATTGATAGAATAGATGATTTTTTATTAGATATGCAAAACAATAATGTAATTTTAATGCTATTCATGCATGCCATTTTCCTATGTTTAATGTTGGAGTATGTAATTTCTTCTAAGGCCTGGTGAACACTATTGGTGCTCTTCGTTGCATTTTTCATGTTTGAAAATTTTAAGGTACTTTATTGTACTGTGACTTTGTTAGTGCATGGCATTATACGAGGGGTGTTTAAAAAGTCAGTGCAAAGGCCGAGAGATGGCACCACCGGCACATATCGAGATCATGTTTAGTTAGTAGCATCTTTGGAAGAACGCGAAACAAGTTTCATCCATATTGCTCTATTTCTTTGTGTTTGGCATTTGTGTGAATCAAGGAAGTCGAGTGATTGACAAAAAATGGACAAAAAAAAATTTTCGTGCGGTTATTAAACATTACTTCATGAAAGGCAAAACGGCTCAGGAGAAAGAGAAGTTTGATAAACATTACAGCGACTCTGCACCTTCCATTAGAACAGTTTATAAGTGGCTTCAAAATTTTCGGAGTGGCCATATGGGCACAAGTGATGCTGAACGTTCAGGACAACTCCAGAAATCATTGATAAAAACCATGACATGGTGATGGATGAGAGAAGAGTTAAGATGAGTGAGATTGCTAGTGCTGTAGGCATCTCGAATGAATGGGTACATAATGTTTTGCATAAACATTTGGACATGAGAAAGCTATCTGCAAGATGAGTTCCACGATTGGTCACACTTGACCATAAATGGAATCGTGTGAAGTGTTACAAGGATGGTTTGCAGCTGTACAGGAAGAATCTGCAGGACTTTAAGCATCGTTTCGTCACTGTGGATGATACATGGATAACTTACTGTACTCCTGAAACCAAACAACAATCTAAACAATGTGTTACCAAGGCAGAATCTGCACCAAAAAAGCAAAGACCGTTCCTTCGGCCAGAAAGGTTATAGTGACTGTCTTTTGGGATTCACAAGAGATAATTCTCATCGACCATCTGGAAAATGGTAAAACTATTATAGGTGCATATTATTCATCGTTATTGGACGAACTGAAACCAAACTGCAAGAAAAACGCCGACGATTGAACCGCAAAAACGTCCTTTTCCATTACGACAATGCACCAGCACACACCTCATAGCGTTGGACGAAATCTGAAAGTAGACTGTGTCGAAAAATAAAAAAGGTTTACCGCAAACACGTAAGTAGTTTTTATTTTTGCACGGACTTTTTAAACACTCCTCATAAGTCAACAAGGATAAATTTTCAAAGTTCCCTATGCTCCCCCACAATATTCCTACCCATTCTGGTGCATATTAACCCATGCTTCTTCCTATCCTGACTTACTCATTGTTTGTAAATAACATTATATGGAATACATTACCTGCTCATGTACATAAAGCTGAGATAATTCAATAACATGTTTATACACTAAGAAGAAATTCCTCTTTCACCTTACTATTTGCTTTGGCGACACGTAATAGACTTTCAGTAGGTCTCCCTTCCATATTTTAAGATTTCCAATGGTAGAGATTGCTGGCTGTCATTTATGTAAGATGAGATTATTTTGTACTCTTCTCACTGTGTCCCTCTTGTCCTCCTTTCCTTCCCTTCCCATTGCATCATCCCTTGCTCATACCACAATTATTAATGGTGAACATTTGGCTGAATGTGATGTTACACACTTTTATGATTCTTAGTTTTCATAAGGGAAAAAACCCTTTACCATGATGTACAGTTATTTTATGGTTTTATAGTAAATTTTGTTAACAACTGTCCATCATAATTTGACACAAGATTCCAGCACTCCTACAGTCATGATACCTGGTGGTATGTCACGATAGCTAATTTTATAATGGTATAACACTGTCAATTGAGCGCTAGTGTTACAATAGATAATAGTTGACATAATATTCTAAGTAAGGTTTTTATGTGGTATGCACTCTTGTTTGTTTGTGAACCCATATGTTTGTTCTTCAATGCCACATGTAATTTGTGCTTGTATGGCAGCTATGACATTTTTTGACAGATGAGCATTGCCTGAAAACCATTAATAAGAAAATTTCTATTACAACTGTACTCTTGTTATTAGCGACTTAGAGTGGTGATAGGAACATGCTTAATTACTAGTATAATTGTTATGCACCTCTTGCGGTACTTCAATTTGAAAATTGAACAAAACAGAGCCTAGAAACGCCAAAAACTCGTCAGTATAATTAAATATCTTGCATCTCAAAAGAGATTCTGTGTTCCAGTTGCAATATTTAGCTGTCATTTACCTGTTATTGCTCGTTTAACACTTAGTCATGCATCTACGCCAATGCATGTGATTCACCCATTAAAATTTTATGTTCTATCCCATTTCCTTGTGCATTTATTTAAACACGAAATAATTACAAACACTCCTAACTCAGGAATAATGGGACTTTGTTGTTGGAAAACTCATCTTTATTTTTCTTGTTTCATGTTCTTGCCATTGTTTCAGTTTCTACCTTTTTTTCAATTGAATCATTTTACAGTTTTTTGCTATCTTCAGTGTATTTAAAAATACATAGCAGATGATTCACACAAGCCACTGAAATACTAAGAACTGTTAAGTCACAGCAACTCCAGAAATTCTATGAAATGAATCAATACTGTGGTTAAGATCACTTTACAGAAAACTCTCAAAATAATGATTTAAACTCTCACTTTGCAATTTATCACTGTATTTGGTGAGATGTAAGGCCCTCAATACGATTCTGGTATCCAGAATATTTCAATTGAAAATGTATGTACAATATTATGCTAGTGTTTATTTAACAAATATATTATTGACTCAACCTGAAAGTTTAATGGTTTCCAGAATACATGAGATTAGAAAATATATTCCAACTATTGGACAAAATTTACACTCCTGGAAATTGTAATAAGAACACCGTGAATTCATTGTCCCAGGAAGGGGAAACTTTATTGACACATTCCTGGGGTCGGATACATCACATGATCACACTGACAGAACCACAGGCACATAGACACAGGCAACAGAGCATGCACAATGTCGGCACTAGTACAGTGTATATCCACCTTTCGCAGCAATGCAGGCTGCTATTCTCCCATGGAGACGATCGTAGAGATGCTGGATGTAGTCCTGTGGAACGGCTTGCCATGCCATTTCCACCTGGCGCCTCAGTTGGACCAGCGTTCGTGCTCGACGTGCAGACCGCGTGAGACGATGCTTCATCCAGTCCCAAACATGCTCAATGGGGGACAGGTCCGGAGATCTTGCTGGCCAGGGTAGTTGACTTACACCTTTTAGAGCACGTTGGGTGGCACGGGATACATGCGGACGTGCATTGTCCTGTTGGAACAGCAAGTTCCCTTGCCGGTCTAGGAATGGTAGAACGATGGGTTCGATGACGGTTTGGATGTACCGTGCACTATTCAGTGTCCCCTCGACGATCACCAGTGGTGTACGGCCAGTGTAGGAGATCGCTCCCCACACCATGATGCCGGGTGTTGGCCCTGTGTGCCTCGGTCGTATGCAGTCCTGATTGTGGCGCTCACCTGCACGGCGCCAAACACGCATACGAACATCATTGGCACCAAGGCAGAAGTGACTCTCATCGCTGAAGACAACACGTCTCCATTCGTCCCTCCATTCACGCCTGTCGCGACACCACTGGAGGCGGGCTGCACGATGTTGGGGCGTGAGCGGAAGACGGCCTAACGGTGTGCGGGACCGTAGCCCAGCTTCATGGAGACAGTTGCGAATGGTCCTCGCCGATACCCCAGGAGCAACAGTGTCCCTAATTTGCTGGGAAGTGGCGGTGCGGTCCCCTACGGCACTGCGTAGGATCCTACGGTCTTGGCGTGCATCCGTGCGTCGCTGCGGTCCGGTCCCAGGTCGACGGGAATGTGCACCTTCCGCCGACCACTGGCGACAACATCGATGTACTGTGGAGACCTCACGCCCCACGTCTTGAGCAATTCGGCGGTACGTCCACCCGGCCTCCCGCATGCCCACTATACGCCCTCGCTCAAAGTCCGTCAACTGCACATACGGTTCACGTCCACGCTGTCGTGGCATGCTACCAGTGTTAAAGACTGCGATGGAGCTCCGTATGCCACGACAAACTGGCTGACACTGACGGCGGCGGGGCACAAATGCTGCGCAGCTAGCGCCATTCGACGGCCAACACCGCGGTTCCTGGTGTGTCCGCTGTGCCGTGCGTGTGATCATTGCTTGTACAGCCCTCTCACAGTGTCCGGAGCAAGTATGGTGGGTCTGACACACCGGTGTCAATGTGTTCCTTTTTCCATTTCCAGGAGTGTATTTCCTGCATGTGGTATTCAAGTGTATCTTTACTTCAATTATAGTTACTCTTTACTTTCACAATAATAATAATAATAATAATAATTATTATTATTATTATGGCAAAAACTTTATTCAACAACAAATGATACAAGGATCATTTTGCTGATTTCATCAGTTTATAATGAATGACTACTTCTTTCTAGTTTGGCTTTAAAGTTTGCAGAGGGGAATGATATGACTGAGCTCAGTAATGAATTCACATGCTTCAAGCCTGCATACCCGAGGGCATGCAGCTTTACTGTATGATTACATGATGATGGCGTCCTCTTGGGTAAAATATTCCGGAGGTAAAATAGTCCCCCATTCGGATCTCCGGGCGGGGACTACTCAAGAGGATGTCGTTATCAGGAGAAAGAAAACTGGCGTTCTACAGATCGGAGCGTGGAATGTCAGATCCCTTAATCGGGCAGGTAGGTTAGAAAATTTAAAAAGGGAAATGGATAGGTTGAAGTTAGATATAGTGGGAATTAGTGAAGTTCGGTGGCAGGAGGAACAAGACTTCTGGTCAGGTGACTACAGGGTTATAAACACAAAATCAAATAGGGGTAATGCAGGAGTAGGTTTAATAATGAATAGGAAAATAGGAATGCGGGTAAGCTACTACAAACAGCATAGTGAACGCATTATTGTGGCCAAGATAGATACGAAGCCCACACCTACTACAGTAGTACAAGTTTATATGCCAACTAGCTCTGCAGATGACGAAGAAATTGAAGAAATGTATGACGAAATAAAAGAAATTATTCAGAAATTATTCAGATTGTGAAGGGAGACGAAAATTTAATAGTCATGGGTGACTGGAATTCGAGTGTAGGAAAAGGAAGAGAAGGAAACATAGTAGGTGAATATGGATTGGGGGACAGAAATGAAAGAGGAAGCCGCCTGGTAGAATTTTGCACAGAGCACAACATAATCATAACTAACACTTGGTTTAAGAATCATGAAAGAAGGTTGTATACATGGAAGAACCCTGGAGATACTAAAAGGTATCAGATAGATTATATAATGGTAAGACAGAGATTTAGGAACCAGGTTTTAAATTGTAAGACATTTCCAGGGGCAGATGTGGACTCTGACCACAATCTATTGGTTATGACCTGTAGATTAAAACTGAAGAAACTGCAAAAAGGTGGGAATTTAAGGAGATGGGACCTGGATAAACTAAAAGAACCAGAGGTTGTACAGAGATTCAGGGAGAGCATAAGGGAGCAATTGACAGGAATGGGGGAAAGAAATACAGTAGAAGAAGAATGGGTAGCTTTGAGGGATGAAGTAGTGAAGGCAGCAGAGGATCAAGTAGGTAAAAAGACGAGGGCTAGTAGAAATCCTTGGGTAACAGAAGAAATATTGAATTTAATTGATGAAAGGAGAAAATATAAAAATGCAGTAAATGAAGCTGGCAAAAAGGAATACAAACGTCTCAAAAATGAGATCAACAGGAAGTGCAAAATGGCTAAGCAGGGATGGCTAGAGGACAAATGTAAGGATGTAGAGGCCTATCTCACTAGGGGTAAGATAGATACCGCCTACAGGAAAATTAAAGAGACCTTTGGAGATAAGAGAACGACTTGTATGAATATCAAGAGCTCAGATGGAAATCCAGTTCTAAGCAAAGAAGGGAAAGCAGAAAGGTGGAAGGAGTATATAGAGGGTCTATACAAGGGCGATGTACTTGAGGACAATATTATGGAAATGGAAGAGGATGTAGATGAAGATGAAATGGGAGATATGATACTGCGTGAAGAGTTTGACAGAGCACTGAAAGACCTGAGTCGAAACAAAGCCCCCGGAGTAGACAATATTCCATTGGAACTACTGACGGCCGTGGGAGAGCCAGTCCTGACAAAACTCTACCATCTGGTGAGGAAGATGTATGAGACAGGCGAAATACCCTCAGACTTCAAGAAGAATATAATAATTCCAATCCCAAAGAAAGCAGGTGTTGACAGATGTGAAAATTACCGAACTATCAGCTTAATAAGTCACAGCTGCAAAATACTAACACGAATTCTTTACAGACGAATGGAAAAACTAGTAGAAGCCAACCTCGGGGAAGATCAGTTTGGATTCCGTAGAAACACTGGAACACGTGAGGCAATACTGACCTTACGACTTATCTTAGAAGAAAGATTAAGCAAAGGCAAACCTACGTTTCTAGCATTTGTAGACTTAGAGAAAGCTTTTGACAATGTTGACTGGAATACTCTCTTTCAAATTCTGAAGGTGGCAGGGGTAAAATACAGGGAGCGAAAGGCTATTTACAATTTGTACAGAAACCAGATGGCAGTTATAAGAGTCGAGGGACATGAAAGGGAAGCAGTGGTTGGGAAGGGAGTAAGACAGGGTTGTAGCCTCTCCCCGATGTTGTTCAATCTGTATATTGAGCAAGCAGTAAAGGAAACAAAAGAAAAATTTGGAGTAGGTATTAAAATTCATGGAGAAGAAATAAAAACTTTGAGGTTCGCCGATGACATTGTAATTCTGTCAGAGACAGCAAAGGACTTGGAAGAGCAGTTGAATGGAATGGACAGTGTCTTGAAAGGAGGATATAAGATGAACATCAACAAAAGCAAAACAAGGATAATGGAATGTAGTCTAATTAAGTCGGGTGATGCTGAGGGAATTAGATTAGGAAATGAGGCACTTAAAGTAGTAAAGGAGTTTTGCTATTTGGGGAGCAAAGTAACTGATGATGGTCGAAGTAGAGAGGATATAAAATGTAGGCTGGCAATGGCAAGGAAAGCGTTTCTGAAGAAGAGAAATTTGTTAACATCCAGTATTGATTTAAGTGTCAGGAAGTCATTTCTGAAAGTGTTCGTATGGAGTGTAGCCATGTATGGAAGTGAAACATGGACGATAAATAGTTTGGACAAGAAGAGAATAGAAGCTTTCGAAATGTGGTGCTACAGAAGAATGCTGAAAATTAGATGGGTAGATCACATAACTAATGAGGAAGTATTGAATAGGATTGGGGAGAAGAGAAGTTTGTGGCACAACTTGACCAGAAGAAGGGATCGGTTGGTAGGACATGTTGTGAGGCATCAAGGGATCATCAAATTAGTATTGGAGGGCAGCGTGGAGGGTAAAAATCGTAGAGGGAGACCAAGAGATGAATATACTAAGCAGATTCAGAAGGATGTAGGTTGCAGTAGGTACTGGGAGATGAAAAAGCTTGCACAGGATAGAGTAGCATGGAGAGCTGCATCAAACCAGTCTCAGGACTGAAGACCACAACAACAACAACAAGCCTGCATATAGTAGGTTTCTCTGTTAAAGTTCAGTTTGGTGGCTTATGAGACAAAACAGATCTATGTTTCTGGCATTGCGTTTTTTCAGGTCAGAATTTACATTTTGATTAAGTGCTGGAGGCAACATAATTGTTTTAAAAATGTACACCGATTGGCCATAACATTATGATCACAGACCTATTATCGATATAAATCCATCCAGGTAATAGCAGCGTCGCCTTGTGAGGAATGACTACCAAAAAAATGGCTCTGAGCACTATGGGACTTAACAGCCTTGGTCATCAGTCCCCTAGAACTTAGAACTACTTAAACCTAACTAACCTAAGGACACCACAAACATCCATGCCCAAGGCAGGATTCGAACCTGCGACCGTAGCAGTCGCGCGGTTACGGACTGAGCGCCTAGAACCGCTAGACCACCGCGGACGGCAATGACTACCAGTCAGACAAAGTAGTATCCGTGAGCAAGTTGTCCATGTGTAGAATGGGGAAGGCACATGATCTGTCAGAGTTTGACCAAAGACAGACCATGATGGCCTGGAGGTTCAACATAAGCATTTTGGAAACTGCACGACTTGTTGGGTGTTCGATGAGTGCAGTGTTGAGTGTCTTCAACGTAGTGAAACCACATACATACATTATGATGATGGGCAGCCACCCCTCAGTAGAGACGTTGGACACCATAGGCCAAGCAGACTGGTAAAACAGGACAGGTGGCAAACAGCTGTGGAACGATCATCGGTCTTTAATGCTTGGCATAGTGTGAATGTGTCTGAACACACAATGCACTGAACACTCCTAATAATAGGCCTCTGCAGCCAGCAGCCCGTGCATATGGCAATGATGTCACCACGACAGTGGACACATGACCATCAGAATTAGACATTGGCGCACTGGCAGAGCCTTGCATGCTCTGATGAATTCCAATATCTAGTTTATCATGCCAATGAGAAGGCACGAATCCATCACACTCCAGGGGTACAGGTCCTTAATAC
The DNA here is from genome assembly GCF_021461395.2 of Schistocerca americana. Classification (NCBI taxonomy): domain Eukaryota; kingdom Metazoa; phylum Arthropoda; class Insecta; order Orthoptera; family Acrididae; genus Schistocerca; species Schistocerca americana. The sequence continues at coordinate 47,402,483 of NC_060129.1, forward strand.
CTGCACTGTGGGATGCAGACAAGCTGGTGGCAGCTCCATTATGCTCTGGGGAACATTCACTTGGGCATACATGGGTCCAGTGGAGCTTGTGCAAACACTGTGATGGCGAAGTAGTATAGTACACTGGTTGCACATGTACATCCCTTCATGACAATCATGTTTCTCGATGGCAGAGGCATTTTTCAACAAGATAATGTGCCATATCACAACACCAGGAGTGTGATGGAGAGGTTCGAGGAACATAATGGAAAATTTAACTTGATATACTGGCTCCCTGACTAGCTACATCTGAACTTAATTGCACATGTCTGAGATGTGATTGATGTGACTTCATCACCCTTCTCCCTGGAATTTACTGGAATTAAGTGACTTTTGTGTGAATACATCATGCCAGCTCCCTTGAGCGACTTACCAGTGCCTCACTGTTTCCACGACATGATACATCCCCACAGTTATCCATGCCAAAGGTGAACATACTGGGTATTAGGTAGTTGGTCATAATGTTCTGGCTGATCAGTGTACATGTTAATGTCCGAACTTTATGAAATGGAACACAGCATGAGTCTCTTGGTTTTGCACCACAAATTATTCTTACAGCCTTCTTCTGTAACTTTAAAATCTTATGAAGATTTGCTTGTGTTGTGGCATCTTATATTTCTGTTCCATACTTTATGCTAGAATACATTGACATATGATTAGCACACTACAGTTCGTGGGTATTTTTTCAGTATTTGCTCTGCCAATTTATTGCAAACATATTTTAAGCCAGTTTTCTTGCCAGAGAGTGAACGTATGTATCCCAGTATTGTTATTCCCAGTATTTTTATATACTTTTCTTTGCTACCACCACTCCTTCCCATGTTCCTAGCCAGCAAAGTGGCCATCTCTGTTTGAGCTTCCAGCTACCCTTTATCAGTTCAACTCCCTGCCTCCCACCTCCCTGTTCCTCCAACCACACCACCTGGCACTACCCCACCACAATCAGTCCACTTGCCACAAAATCAAAATAGCACTTACACTGTCACTATGTAGGGGCATGGAGAGAGAGAGAGAGAGAGAGAGAGAGAGAGGGAGAGAGAGAGAGAGAGAGAGAGAGAGAGAGTTTTTGTTAGTCTAGCTCACCAAAGAGTAAATCTGAAAGCTAGCAAGATTTTTCTTTCTTTTGTTTGTGTCTATCGACAACAGAATACTTCTGCTTTACAGAGAGTGATCTCTTTTAATAATAAAGTGTTTATCTTGGTTAAAACTGTCATATGAACTTCTTTGAGCATGATTTCATTATAAATATTTTTGTCATTATAGGTGTCTTCGAAAGACGAACTGTTTATCGTAAAAACAGAAAAATAACGTTAAAAATTGAATTAAGGGATGGGGTAGGCCGATGCTTATCCACTAGGGAAGGGATCTTTTCTGTTTCTCACTACTACATCCAGTATGAGTATTTTATTAAAGTTTCAAAAGCTTACTAATTAGTTCTACAATTTTTCTTAATTTGCCCGGGGTATAAGAAAGGTGGAAAGCTATAGGCTGTCCATCACCTAATTGATATTCTTAACTATAAAAAAAAACACAGTGTTACGTCAAAGAAGTTATACAGATAAATAATTATCAACTATATTCCCTGAGTGACACATATTTAGAACCATGGGTTTGGCATGTCATTAACAACATGGCTTAACACTGAATCTTATTTGTATTAATATTAGCAGGCGCAAATCACTCCATTGCTATCAAATCCCGCCCCCCCCCCCCCCCCCCCCCCCGCAAAAAAAAAATTCAAGGTAAGTACATTATCATCCTTTCTTTCCCTGAGTCTCCTACCCTTTCCAGCCATAGGTTTTAACAAATTTAATTTTTTTGTATCTATATCCCTTTTCTTGCACAAAGCGTGTAATTTGTTTAGTTCAGTCTTACAATTTTAAGTTATTACCTTAGACTGTTGTTACAAATTTTACACATACATAATACATATCGCTAACGAAAAGACAAGAACTTTGAATTTATATGTGGTACATGTATAGCTAAAGAAAATATGATAATAAAATGACAAGTAAATAATGTTAGGCCTCGGGGTAGTTTTTCAAGTCTCAGCCTTAGCTGGGACTAATCTTTTCCCTTCTACTATGAAAAAAATGGTCTGCACAGGGTCTTTGTTGTCTTTTATCTTCTTTAAAGTTGCTTATATTACAATTCACTTCTTCCTGCTGTGCCAGCCACTCTTTGTATTGGATTACATCAGCAGTTATCACTATTTAGTCAGTCTTCGCTGTTCAAGTTGATTTGACTCTGTTCTCTCAGGTAGCCTACATCAGTTATGTTGTGCAATTGGCCAACACCACCTTTTTGCTTTGCCTCTCAGGTCAACCTGGGGTAGCTGTGTGTCCCGTGTTGTTGAAAGTGATCTTTAATTTGGGAGGTCATCATGACACCCACTTATGCACTGACCTACACTGACTCTGCTTGTGGTTGCTGGTGGTGGGCTGCTCAGTAGGTGGTAGGTCTCCTTCAGTAGAGAACAGGCTGCTTTTGTACTCAGTAGATCGTATACTCCATGCAATGAAATTATACAGCATTTCCAATCAAGTACTTCAATGAGTGTGACAATTAACATCGCAAATAGGCCAAATCCATGTTCACTTATAGTAACTTCATTAATGAATTAGAAATATGTAGTTCAAAGATGCGTCTTAATTTAACTATTATTCAAAAGAACTGTCATACTGTGGTAAATCAAGCTGGTAGCCTCCATCTGTTCTAATTACACCCCAACTGCTACCAATAATTTTACCTCTCTTTTCCATCTATGGGCATCTTTTGGTTCTGATTTTCAATAACATTCATATGTGATGTAGGCATAAATCTTCTAATTCGTTAAGTAGGACAGATTTCATTGTTACAGTTGTAGTCTCAGTACCTCACAGCAAAAACACAATTCATTTTTTTTTAAACCATGTTAATTAAAGGTTTATGATTAAAACTTTTACGTTAGTAAATAGCAGTGAAAATATTTTGAGATAATAGATAGATTTGGTAAAGATGATACCACTCACTGTAAAGACTCGCATTCCAATTTTTCATTAACATAGTTAAAATTTTGTGGAAATATTTAACTTACATGATAATTATCATTTAAGTTGAGAAGTAGCCACATTTTACATTGCAGATTTTGACTCAGTGCTTTTAGCTTTCATATTTGGCTGCTATACTTCAGCTACTCCAATTTTTATGCACAGGATGGCTTACTTCATTAACTGATTGAGCAATTAGTTATGAATTTTGCATAATCTACCGTGATGTTCAATACTGCGCTTGCATCCATAAATGGGTTAGTACCAATGCAGATGCATAAAATGATTCAGTATACTTTCCCAAAGTCCTAGACTACTATACTTTTTACAAACTAAATTGTTGGTAATAATTGTAGTCTACCCTAAGTGGCGATTTTTTCCCTATGACGTTAAAAAATTGGTCATCATCCAACAATAGAACCTTGAAGACAATATGAGAAGAAGTGAAACCAAAATTGTGGTGGTGTGTACAGATTTGAGCAAATACCATCCTGTACTCATTAAGATTTTCATCTTTATGACTACAGACTGTAAATGGACACCCTCCTCTAGCTTGTTAACAAAATGAATAAAGACAAGGATAGGAAAGATGTAGAAGTGAAAGCTGTAGAACCCAGCCAGGACATGTTTGAGCCAAGTGAAAGTGTATTCAGCATAGGAAAAGTAAAAACTAATACTTTGCAGTTAATTTGGACCAAACTTGCAGTTAATGATCAGTTAACTGAAATAAGAACACATAATGATAGCAAATTTACTTCACTACAAGGCCAATTAAATTACCTAAAAACGGACAACGATAGTAAAATGGATAGAGTACAATACCAAATAGACCAACTTAGCAAACAAGTTTCAGAGCAAAAAAGTGGGTTATCAGAGTGATTAAGAAGTGTGAATGAAAATGTTGATGTTTTAGAAAATAAATTTATAGTTTTGGAAAATGAGTTCATTTTGAATCAGCAATACAGTCAAAGAATGTTAGTGACATCAGGGTTAAACAGAAGGCTATAGCAGAAAAAGTTTAGACAAAAAAAATTTTAATGTTGAAAACAATATGCAAACTAATGTAAATGTTTTAGATCAAAAAATTTCAGCAATTTAGGAAAATTGCATTCACAGAAATGTGTATTCAGACAATGGTATTGTGTGGTCCAACACTCCAATAAATTGTTTTCCATCAGACAACTTACATCCAGTCAAATTTCTGCACCACTGTAGATCTGTGTCAGGCATGAGTGTCAATCAAAAAATGAAATTTGTTAAAAGATGCCTTGAAGGTGAAGACCTATAATGGGTAAATTTAATTTTAAGCCAGTGGGAAACATATCCAAATTTTGAAAAAAAGTTTTTCAAATACATTTTGGTCAGAAGCTGAAGAGGGGAGAATTAAAAATGAATTTTTGAATAGTCCTAATTATAGGAATAGTGAAAGTACTCTGAAAGAGTTTTGTAACAACTAACTTAAGAAATTAACACACCTCAACAAACCATTTGACAAAATACATGGACTGATGCACTCAAAAGAAGATTACCAGAAAGGTTGCAGTGACATTTACAACGTGGACCTGACGATTGTCTTGAACAATTTTTATAATACGTTGACAAGCTGGATAGAGCAGTAAGAAGTATGAACCGTAACAATTGGAATAATAGAAATCACAATGGGAATAATTACAGAAACAGAGATAATGGTAACTTCTATCAGGATCAAAATGTTAATAGAAACAGAAAGTTTGAACATCAGCAGGATAGGCATTATGGGGATAAGTATGGGCAATTTAATAGGAGAAACAATCATAGAAGTAACTACTTGGGAAATAGCAGTCGGCCTCAATGAAGGTTCACACTTTTGGGGCAAGGAAGCACAACAAGCAAAGGACCCCCAATTTGCACCTGCCTTTAGATAATAATAACAATATTAATGATATGGTACAGGTATCTGGAGGTGAACAGAAGGAATATCAGATTTATCATTTATGTTTTGATCAAAAGTTTTAGGATTCTATGTTTAATTATGGTGATGTAGATACTAATCACAAATCAGAATGTGAGCGTAGTGAGAATTTTGATGTATGTACTAACGATTTCTGCTTGGTCAGAAAACAGTGTTACTGATGTATGTAAATCTGGTGATGGGTGTATTGGACCTGATCTAGGTGATATTTTTGATATTGATGTGAAATAGAGTTGTGAAATAACTGAGGTTGGTAAGTCTGAGACTGATAGCTTATTGCAAATGAATGTAGGTGAGGTGAGTGACTTTGATGAAGATGAGACTTGTGTTGTTAATGAGGTTGTTGATGATATAATTTTGGAATAATATGATGATGATGATAATGATGGTGATGTTGACAGGTATCAGGTATTTGTGGAATTTAAGAATAATGAAGTTTCAGAGTTGTTTGTGAATAATGTTGACAGTGCATTAAGGCAAGTGGTGTATCTAATGATGTAAGTGAGAGTCATAGAATACCAATCCAGTTAGAGCTGTTGTTCAGAGCAATGGTTCAAACAGTAAAGGTAACTTATCTGTAAGGATAGAGAATAAAGGTGAAATTTTTTTGAAGTTTGTTTGGAACCACATTAATGATAAGATAGATAAATGTGCACTCTGGAATAAGTTAACTGTAGTTAGTCAAAATTTGTATCCAAACTGGTGGTATGACGTAAAAGAAGTGTAATTTTGACTGTAACATATTTTGTGTTCTTTCTGTAATAAAATGTGTTAGTTGTGCTATGGAATCCATTCACTGTGTTCAATCTTTACCTGACAACATGAGCAACCATTTTCATTCTGTGGTACTAGTAAAGACAGTGTGGATGTAGCAATTGACAAAACTGAAAGTGATCTTTTACATGAAGTGTCTAATAACAGAGATGATGATTCAGATTTTGGGTGTCCTTACATTAAGATTAAGATTGACAGGTGGGAAGGTAACTGTTCAATTGATACAGGTAGCCCAATTTGTGGTATATCTGAACAATTTAGAGACAAGATTGAGTATAGTAAGAATTTTGTGGAAATTCCGATCATAGATGTAAAGATAAGAGGAGCTACCAGTAAGCAAAACGAATTGCTATAAATCTCAGTTAGTTTAACGTTTAGTATAGAAGATAAAACCTTTGAACATGGATGCTTAGTGACGCCTAGTCTGGCAGAAAATATAATTCCCGTATGGGTTGGATAGTGAAAGTTGAGGCTTGTTTTGGATGGAATGCTAAAGAATGGTTTTTTTGGAACCTTTAAGTTATACTTATGTGAAAAATAATTTCTGTATTTTAAACTGTGAGAAAAGTTCTAACTATTTGCAAAACATTGAGAACCAAGGTGAGTACCAGATGTCTGATGACGATATAGATTTTGATGAGACAGGATCAAGATTTTGAAAGTGTAGTAGATTCTAAAGTAAGGGAAGCTACAGCTCCTAATGACCAACAGAAGGAACAACTTTAGAATTTGTTATTGGTGTTTAGAAATGTGTTTAGTGAAAACCCAGGGTAAGTGAAAGGCTATCAGTGCATGCTTTTCCTTAGAGATCATCAACCTTTCTTCCTTAAGGCATATAATATACCATTTTCAAAATGAAAAGATGTAGAGAAACATGGGGTGTAATTGCGAGAAATAGGAGTGGTTACAATAATCCTTTAGTTGCAGTAAGTAAGAGAAATGGTGGAGTGAGAATTGTTTTGGACTCTAGAGATGTTATTAAATTTCATGTCAGAGTGAATGACCACCCTGAGAACATGGATGAGATGTTACACAGATTGGATTATGTAAAATATGTGAGTAGTTTGAACTTGACCTCTGGCTTTCACCAGATCCCACTTGAAATTAATTCTGGAAAGTATACAGCATTTTTGTGTTGAGGTAAGCATTTTCAATACTGTGTGGTGCCATTTGGGATAAATGTATATGTAGCTGAATTCATAAGAGCTCTGGATTCTGTCTTGGGAAGTGAAGTGAGTTCAAAATTAATGGTGTATGTTTATGACATTCTGTTCACTGAAAAGGTTTGGGAACGACATTTGGAAATGTTAAGAGATAGTGTATAGCTGTACCCTGCTGGACTAGTTGACTTATGTGAGATTATACATGTTGGGTAATGTAGTCATACACCTGTCAAGTACATCAGTGTTGTGACAGATTTGTAAATTGTCAGCCAAGACTGCCAAAGACAGTGATATTCCAGATAAATATTTGTTGCTTTGAAGCAGAGGGATTGATATGCTAATACATCATATAACTTTAAATTAGTATGTCTTTTTTACCAATTTTAAATGATTCTATTAGGCTTTTATGTATGTAGTTTAGTTTGCATCAACAATTAGCAAATAGTGTGGAAGACTTTAACTAGTGCAGACAATATAACACGACGCAAACATGTCAGCTTTCATATGCTGATTTTGGTCCTCAAACTACTCGATTATGTCATCATTCAAAGCTAATTATGACTGCGTTTACCTGTATTTATCCTCAGCACTGCAATATTGTATCAGACTGGAACTTGAGTTGTAGGGAAAGTCATGCTTAACTCTGTTTTGGGTACCCTTGGTCATTGCGACAGCAAGTGTGTACTCAAGGAGTATGTGCAACGATTGCTTGAGGCTTCTTATAATTATTCTTTACATACGATTGCAATGATTGTGAATTTTATTCATTTTCTTGTGTTGAAACATTTTTTGCTTGTTTGTACGGTTTGGTTTGGATTCATGGTTCGGTACCTACATCATGAGCTTGGACCCTAATATTTTTTCATTATTTTATCCTTTCATGAGTCAACATATCCTTAAATACTCTGATTTATGTGGTTGATTGATTTTGTGCTATATTCCTCCTCATGACTGAGTATATTCTTCTGGTCTTTACTCTTCTCCTTTGAAGATTTTGAAGGTCTGAATTTTATGGATGTAAACTTGCAGTTTGTAATTCTAGTAATTTATCTTGTCTCTGTATTTATTTCTATAGTTTAGTGTTGTAATGTTGTAGTTTTGACTTTGTATTATTTGTCTTAGGACAGTACGTTCCACAGATCTCAGAATCTGAATGCCATATCCTGATATATGTGCAGGAGATATTTCTCTTATGTTGTCTGTAATGTGTTAGTCTTAGGACAGTACGTTCCACAGATCTCAGAATCTGAATGCTGTGTCCTGATATATGTGCAGGAGATATTTCTCTTATGTATTCTGTAATGTGTTATATATCAGATACTTCTATACATCTGTATTCTGTCTTTTGGCATCATTCTGTACACCTTTTGGCAAACCTTATAGCCTGTCATAAAATATTGTAAACATGTTCTTTCCTAATTCTGTGAGGGGGGGATATAGTAAAGGGAGACCCTCTTCTAGCATTACTTTTCTGAAAAGAAGTAGACAATATTAAAAATAATTCCAACTTTTTTAAACAAATTAATATTATCTCAGCTGTTTTTTCAAAAATAATTTCACATGACTTTATACACAATATATTTCTGGCTAAAATGTATAAAAAGAAACTGGTTTATTTTCGTTGTTAAAAATCGATATGTGTTAGTTTTGAATGTACAGTTAAAATTACTTTTATTTTAGAAATATTTGAAAATTACGAAATATTTGGCACACTTAAAATTCCTATTATTAGCTGCACAGTGTGAGAATATTTATTATATTTATTTCTGGATTCATTTATAAAGTAATGATATACATTGGTAAAGATTCATTTGTCAAGAAAATTTGTAAACTCTTTGGAATATCATTAGTTCTGCATAGTGATGGGCTAAACTGCAATTTTATGATGTCGGTGATCTCTGTGAATGCTACTTTTCAGTATCTGTTATTCTTAACTGTGATTTGTCGTAGTTAAGAATCGCAGTTAACGAATCCAGGTCTTGTAACCCTCCGCACTCCTCCACTGCTATTTCTGCGACTCCTGATACTTCAGCGATTTCTGTGACTCCTGCGATTACTGCCACTCCTGTGATTTATCACCGTATGAAAAAGTTGTCCACACAGAAAATTGCATCTCAACAAAAGTGTCATTAGTAAGTATGTTTTATATTTGTTCCTCCACTGGCTTTAATTCTGTACTAAAGAAACAGTTGTGAAAATATTAATAGTGTCATTAATATGTAAGAAACCATATAGTACCGTAATAGTTTGTGTATAGAAAACGAATTCTAACGTATTTTATGCTCACAAATAACCCATCTACATTTCAGTCACTTACTATAGCGATAATTGAAAATATCATTGTCAACAGATCTGGAGAAATTGCTACTGCGTCTTTAGATTGTCTGCGTCAGACGAGAGGTTAGTTTCTAAGTGTTTCGATGAGCTTAATTACTTAAGTGAGATCGTTCTTGCAAATGTGAAACATCCCCCATTGAGTGGCATTCATTACAGGAAGTATTAGCAATGCTATGCTGCCAATTACATTGCTTGTAATTAGTAACAGCAAAATTGTTTACTAATCCTTGTGATTTAGCAGAGGCAGTTCCGACTGATTCCTGGTTGCTGTCCGTATCTATCCACATCACGGCTCTTGAGAGAGAATCATGAAGATTCAAGACAACTCTTAGAGGACTTGCAGTTTAAATGTGCCATAATTATGAAATAATTGTGCAGAATGAGTGATTGAACTGAGTTTAATTGAAGTTATTATGTGATTTTAAAGGAATGGTAAATAAGTGTTAAATACTGTGAGTGAATAATGAAAATCTCATTTTCCCCGTGTTAAGCCGTTCTATACCTGTAAATTTTCCGTCATTTAATTACTGGTAAATAGTTTCCCCATAATCTTGGTGTGGTGGCGCTGACCTGTAACATAGCCCAAGGTTTAGAGTACGCGTTTTGAGGCTGTAAAGGATGAGCCAGACAATAGGGGATTTTACTTTATTATATGAACCTGCAACCGGTAACTTCATTTTTCCATTGCGGCCAAGCCACGGCCGGCAGTGTTAGCTGCCTCTAAATTCTTTCGTCCCACGGTCTACTAACAAGAAGTCAGCACCGATGAAGGGCACCTTGTTCACGCGCCTCTCTCGTGTGCTGACGAGGTAACGCCGCCCCAGGTGTCGCTTAGCAGGCAACGCTCTGGAAAGTTCCATGCCGCCCGCACGGTTTGCTCGGTCCTGAACAATCAGCGCGGAGGAAGCCGCGTGGGGCGTCGAATATACCCGGCCGCCCGTCGCCGGGCTCGCTCTCTTGTATTCTTGCTCACCCGCAGGTCGGATGCAAGTCCTGTAGCATTGAACATCTCCCGCTTCTCCCGGTGCTGCGGCACTGTGGACTTAGTTTTGGCAGACAACAACTTTTGGTAGCTTCAGGACAATGTTCGCTAAATTATAAGCTCTGGCTCACCCTCACCTCCCTAGGCCTATGTATCCCCTTTCAACAAGTTTTAGCCAATAAATGGCCTTTCTCTAAAAATTACATTATTATTCCATAACGCCCACCACCTGCCCATACCCACCATCCTGTACAACTGGTGTCAGAAGTGGGATTGCGTTCCCGTAGTGACTTTGTCGTTACACTAAATTTTTCCCGGCAAAACGCCGTACACTTCGCGCATGGAATGCGCCAACCGGGCGCCACGTTTGCTCCACGTGGGCCGTGGCTGCTCCACTAAACACGCACAGGGCGCACGCTGCAGCGAGGCAGCCCACGTTAGTCAGCCACGTGAGCCGGACGCCGCCGCGCTGCCCGCTGCCTGAGTTCGAGGGGCCTGCACTGCGCTGCGCGACCGGCCAGGCCGCCGTCATCCGCCGCCGCCGCCGCCGCCGCCGCCGCCGCGCCGCCGCTGTCACCGACGCGCCAGGGGCCTGCCGCCATCGCCGACCGGCCGAGCCAGCGCCGTCCGCCGCCAACACATTTGCCGCCGCCAACACATTTGCCGCCGCCCGAGGGCCCGGACGCCGCCGCCGCCCGCCGCAGCCACTGCACCACGCCGTCGCCGCCTCCAGTGCGTCGCACCGCCTCCATCGCCATGTAAGTCGCCGCGATGCTTTCAGCAATAGCTTCGACGATCTTCCGCCGCTGGATTGAGAATCTTTGTGGCCGTCCTGTTTTTGTAACAATCATTACTTTCTTTTGGTCACTAGCGTCCCATACAATTGTAAACATGCCGATGGGAACACGAGCGACGGAACGGGGTACCCCCGTAGAGGCACCCGCCTCGCAAGACCCGCTTGAGGCCATAAATGCGCAAATGCGCCAGTTATTCGCACAAAATCAGGAGGTACTTGAGCAAAACCGCGGCTTGAAACAGACGCTAGAAGCTAGTGCGCGAACTTCCATACCTGTGGCTAGCTCCACCCCTGTAACAAATGCTCAAACAGAGGCAACTAACACTAATTCTGTCTCTAATACAAACGCCACAGTTTCTGCGAACATGGCGACTGTAAGCAATTTTCCTGCGGCTGATTTCATTCCCACGTTTTCTTGGAAGTCTCACGAAAATGTGGCTATGTTCTTACAAAATATTCGTGATGTGGGTCGCAACTGTGCCTGGCCGGATGATCTATTGGTCAATGTAGCCAGACTGAAGTTGACAGGGGAAGCCCGAATGTTTATAGAAACGGTGGACGAATTGCGTGACACGCTCGAATTTGAAGAATTGGCCCGCGGATTGACTACGCGTTATTCCGATACCAGAGGTACCACATATTACAGAGATCAATTATCAACCCTTAGGCAGAAGCCTAATGACGATTTTGATGCCTTTGCAGATCGCATACGAGCAGTGTCTTGTCGTACCTATAAGCTAGGCGAAAATGCCAGTGAAAACAGAATTTTGCGCTCAGAAGCCGAAGCGCGTGCAATTGATGCATTTGTCCGCGGTATTGACCCCCACATCGGAGGAGAAGTCAAAGCAGCCTCCCCCACTTCTCTGTTTGAAGCTGTTCGTTTGGCAATGCTACGCGAAGAGGTGTTGCGTTTTTGCGCTGCCGCCCCGCGCCCATCGGACCCAGTACCGGTCCCAGCAAAAGAAGTATTTTGTCAGCGTTGTGGGAAGCCCAACCATACGGCAATGCGCTGTCGCGCGCCGTATTGCACTATTTGCCAGACAGTAGGTCATGCTAATAATGTTTGCCCCACAAAGTCTCCATTTTCTAATCAGATGCACGGCCACCGCCGCAACGTGGGGTCGAATCAGGGAAACGCTTGGGGGGCAGGTTCCGCCACCCACCCGCGCCCCCGACAAAAATAATACACCCGGTTAGGACCGGAAAATGTAAAGAGGTGGAACACGTTAGTCTAGTTGGCGTACTCGGGAACAAATCAGTTAGAATTTTAGTTGATACTGGTGCTCAAGTTAGTGTATTGTTTGTGGAGAAAAATGATCGAAGGGTGTTACAGTCACCCCGGTACAATATCAGTGGCCTTGGAGAGGAAGTAATTGTCCCTGCAGGTTAGTGTGTAGTGAATCTGCAAATAGACAGTGGTAAATACAGTCAGAGGATGGAGGTAGTAAGGCTAAAGTAGGGTGAATTTGACATCATACTAGGGAATGACTTCCTGCACCGTTATCAGGGGATAGTGGATTATCGAACGCGAACTGTGCAATTCGGCGAAGCAATTCACCGATTTGGCAGTGCGCACCCCCGTCAGACGCGAGGGAGCTGCGAAAGGCGCCGTTCACAGTCTCCCATAAAACCGCAGATGTGGGCGATAAGAACTACTGACCCTGTGAGGATAAAAGGCGGAAGTGGAAAGATTCTCTGGATAGATGTCAAAAGTCAAGAACAGCCTAAGACAGACATCCTGGTTGACCCGCTCACCCACAATGATATTTTAGATCGTCAGTCAGTTCATACAAAGAGAGGTATCTGCCGACCGGAAAGGAGACAGAAGGGTTTTGCGATACCAGTAAGTATAGATAATTTTGGTGTAAAAGATGTTGTGATACCGAAGGGTACTATTGTTGCCAGTGGTCAGGAAATTTTTGAGGAAATAAGAGGAACTGAGAAGCAGCGAGATAAAGATGAGAAAGGAAGGAGAAGAAAGAAATGTTCAGTTAGAGAAGTGCGATATGTCGCGTCGACGTTAAGGAGTCAGTTAGCAGAGAAGTTAGGTCATTTAAACAGTGAGGAGAAAAGAATGTTGCAGCCAGTATTAGAGGAATTTTCGTGGTTGTTTGGAGAGAGGCAGTTTCTTCCGGCTACGGATTTGGTTCAGCACGGAATTCCGACCGGAGAAGCCGGGCCTATTACGCCAGTAGTTCCACCCAAAAAAGCAAGAAAGAAGGTAATACAACCGCCTAGACAGCAACGTAGATATGCTCTAAGGTCAAACCCCTATGATTTGCGTTCCAGAAAGTAGGTCTGAAATGGTATGTAAACAGTTGGAAAAGTCCTGCATGCAGCAAGGGAATCAATTGACGGTACTATACCTTTAATTAAGTTGTGCATGTTAGTTCTACGTAGACATAAGAATTGGCAACCATTGGTAACTGGTAATAGAATTTATGACGTCACATATTAATGGAAGTGATTGAAGTTATGTAATCATTTTGTCATTTAACGTCTCCAGTAATGTTATCATAGCAGTCGAGAATAAAAAACAAAAACATTCTTTAATCATGGAATTAAGGGGAAAGTTGTACTTGCCAATAGAATACGCTGAATTATGAATCAGTTAATCTTGTATATGTTAAATGGATTCACACTTCACTTGTTAATTTAGTGAATAGTGCACGAACACAGCTATTAAAGTTTTACCATAAAAACTTGATAGTAACAGGCCTTCGTAAATGCCAGTAGATCAGTGACTACATGCTGCCGTCTACCTGTCCTTTGAAATACGCCCAATTACATGAATGTTTTGCTAAATGATCACACAACGATAATAACAAGAATAAGTATGTCCAAGTTAAACAACAAATAGGTTACTCTAAAGTAAAAGGAGTCTTCCTCAAGTGCTATTTTATTGTTTTCATGATGCGATGTTGACCAGATAACAAGGTAAGTTTTCTTCGTACCACGTATTTCTGTATATTAAATGCCACAGAAGGAGTCGCGTAAATACCGCCGCTGTTGTCTACAGCTGTTCACATGCGGCGAGTCCCGCCCCTCCCTGTCAGCTGGCGACGCGGCCCCCTTCCCTTCCCTCTCATCGGCCTGCCGAGAGAGCGGCCATTGCAGTTCCCACTTCCCCACCCACCGCCTTTGTCTTTGGCGCATACAGCATCTGCACCTCTCCCCTCGCCCCTCCGCTCCACCTACCATTCGCCGTGCAGGCCACGTGCGTCAGCCACGCTACACCTTCGTACATTCGTACGTTGCAGTTTAAACAGCAAACCTAAAGTGATAGTTATAGAAATAAACTCGCCAGCTTAATATCGCCCTGCAGATTTTATTAGTCTGATCTAATGATGGAAATCTATTTGTTTTGTCGGAGAGAGAACTTTTTCCTGGAACGCATTGTCTAAGCCATCAGGATTAGCAAACGGTGGAATTTCAGATCGATCTCCGGCTATGTTGTATGACCACCACGGTTAATAAACGGATCTATATGGCGCCAAGGAAGCCAGCACTTGCCGCTATATCTGTCCTGTAAGCGACCGTTGTGTGGGAAACGCGTTAGCCAAGGAGTTGGGTTTGGAATGCCATCGCAAAATACAGTTTATCTAGAAGCCTAACACCTGCCAGTTACCTAAATTTTAGAAGAACAGAGTGTTTAAATAAAATAATTGGAACCCGATAGTTTTGTGACCTCTAGCGATTTAAGTTATTAGAGTCCCTTAGAAAAGAACATCCTCCATGCATAACTGTCGTGAACAACATAACTCTGGAAGGAAATTTTGTGACTGTACCGAGAGATAAACTCCATGCGTAGCAAGAGGACGGACCCAGCGTGAACGCCAGTTATGCTGCCGAGCCAGTGAAACCGAACGCAGCCGCACTGTCAGCTGTGCTGTCAGCAACTTACAATCTCACGAGTGCGACGCGTGTCGCACCTTAGCACCTCAAGCTGCACTGAATCTCAACACAGAAATTCTGAACGACTATATAACGAATGCTTTGAACTTACTTTGCTCCCTACACACTTTTTATATGACAAATTAACTCTAATTTTATTAAAAACCAAAGCACCGACAGGTAAGTCATATCGACGTCTACGAGATGCAACCAGCTTCGTCGAGCCGCCAATATTGATTATATGGAAGCAGGTAGGTGAGAGAATTAACAAAAGGAACAACAATCATATCCTTGAACGACTGACTGGGTGACCGATAAACACAAATATTTGCAAAAACATATCAACACAGCAAACAGCATATCACATGTTTAATAATTATTGGTCTGTTCATTGAAGGCGACACAAAACCACTTTTCATCAGAGTCTTCTTGTTAAAGGAAGTATTAACGTGACATCACACTATTCCACAGCATTACACACAACATTGCCATTACTTAATGACAGTTTTCTTGTGGATAGAAGTACCAAAGATCAGTTGGTATGGAGATGCAAACGAGAGCATAAAGGAATACCAAGGGATACTTACACTCATTTTGCTACGAAATGTAACTGGAGGATAAGGAAGTTTTGTTTGAAAGAAATAATATTTTAAACTTTTGCTTTTGTTGCAGTTTTGCCATGTCTTGTAGTATCACTATGACGAGTTGCCAATTACTTATGTCAAATTACTTATGTCTAATTACTTGTGTCCAATTACTTAAGTCCATGTATTATCTTATTGTTGTTCATTTTGACTGTTTTATTACTACCTATTTAGAGAATTTTGCTAAAGTTTTGCCAGCACCAGTAATTTAGTATTTGTACCAACCTAGTGTTTCCATGTGTCACTGTGTTACTATATTGATGAGGATAATCATTTTGTAGGATTTCAAGTATGATAGAGTAAGTTCCCGAGTACTGCCAATTATTTGTTTAATAATAATGATGTCTTAGGTGATAAATTGTTTTGGAAGAGTAGTTTAGGATGTAACCATGCTTTATTTTGATTTGTATTTGAATGTTTATCTGGAGGGACATACCACATGCCTACCCCCGTGATAGATAACGTAAACAGAGTGAATCACACCCACAGAACGAGCAAGGTTTGGCCATATACCTAGTCTGTTGGATGAACAAGAGAACCACACCCGCGAGGGCACGTACCTTTCGTGACGCGGCTGGCACCCGCGCGGTCCCTTAGCTGTCTGTGTCGTTCCTTCACTTTTCCGTTTCGCGGCATAGTCCATCCTACCCACTTTCATCTGTCAAATTTCAACAGACACAAAACTATTCAGCCCAGACTTTGATCTTCCATGTCGAAGAAGAGTTCACGAGAACAGTGTTCCGTGCTCTCTGACGACAGCTGATCAGTCACCATCAGACGCGAACCGCGTCTAGCCCGCAGCTAAACCGCCAGTAAGCGGAAATCTCTGTTCAAAACCTTGAGCCTTCTTTGACACTGTTTCCCGTTGTATTTTCTGAAGGAATACCGACTACTGAAGTAGTAGCATTTAACTGTATGACGTGTCCCAGGACACTGCGAGATAACCAATGATAGGCGGAGTTTTAAGCAACCAGCTGGGACAATGAGGCCAGCACCATGGAGCTATAGAGACGGCGAGTTTAGTCGCAAAATGTTGAGAGGATGAAGACGGCGAATTTGGTCGCAAAGTAAAGTTAGTCACAAGATGTTGAGAGGATAAAGACGACGAATTTTGTCGCACAGTAAAGTTTTTTTTTATGTGATGGAAGTCGAGTATGAAGAAGTATGAAGTAGCTATCTTGGAGTCGCAGCATTGTCATGTACACAGTTAAGAAGGCGATAACGTCGTGTCAACGATGCGCCGTGCACTATACCTTCATAAAGGAAAAGTCCTTCAGAAATTACGCTCAACTTAGTCTTTTCTAATCCAATTCCTTATACTCTCTGTGTCCACTATGGACATCGTCGAGTTTTGTTTCTCTCCTTTCGTTAGCAAGAGCCTTGACATCCAACGACACAATCTACGCCCCACCTGCACCAAACTGGTGTCACTTTTCTTTGTCCGTCTCACTTAATGGTGTTCAGCAAATACATTGAGTTACTAGAAAATTCTTCTCAAAATGTGAATGTTATTACACTTGGATGGTTAGCCCAAGGAGACAGTTAACTTTCTTTTTTTAGTTATTGATATGGCATTTGCAACAATTTGATATGATACTTGTGTGCCTCATTTCTACATTTATGTATGTTTATGTAATTTTAAACAGAACCTACTGTAACAACGCGTCTAGCGTGATGACACGCGTAATCCCACTTCTATTTTGTTTGTCGTCGGTGAATAAACCATATCGATTACTCACATCTATTTCCCTTTGGAGAGAGTGTAAAATACAGACAGCGCAGTGAACAGCGTCGGTAAGCTTCATCGCTCTCTCTCGCTCTTACACCTGACGCATGCTTCCTGCGCCGCGCACGTGCGCACTGCGTGCGCACGTAGCCGCCTCGGCTTCGCTTCTCAGCTGCCGCGTGTAGCTCTGACGCGGCGCTGCCCTTGGAAGTTATCTGCCGCGCGCCTTTCTGACGTAGCGCGAGATTCGGCCTTGCAGTCAGCTGCCACTCTGACCTAGCCTCCGCGCAGATCTTTAGCAAACGGTTACTGTTGGAACACCACTAATAACCTTTCATGCCACTACGGCTTACTCACTTAGTATTCGCGCCCCCTTTAATTATGTTTTTTATACCTGAAAGCCCATTCATGATTCCCTTGTCAGCTAACTTGCCAGCTTTGTCTAACTTATCAAATGATCACCTCCTATCGTCAATTGATGACTTGCTAAAAAATGAAAAAAGGACAAATATCTTACGTTCGCCTGTTGGCACACTTAAATTAATGGCAAACAGCCACAAACTAAACTAAACAAAAAAGAGAAAACAAGAACCTATCAGGCATGTGTCCTCCCTTAGTTTTAAGAGTGCAATAGTAATATCACCTAATGTGGAAAAACTAGTGTAGTGTAGGAAGTGTACCCTTAGTGACTCCCTCTTCAACTGTGTTTTGAAACATGTGGACCTCCCCTCATACCCCCCCTGCGCTGAGTTCCAGTGCACGAACCTGGCCACGGCCACGCCCCCTTCCCGCCGGCAGCCTGCACGCTGCCCGCTGAGGACAACACACCACGCCGCCTCGTGCCACTCGCCCTCGCCGTGACTCAGCAGTGGTGATATGTTTATATTTTCAACTTATTCCAACAAAAGAAAAAAAAGACTTTTTGCTTCAACTTAGCAACAAGAACACCTGACATATTTACCTAACACACACTGTCATGTTTTGTTCGAATTTTATTTTGATGTTTTATGATGTTTTGATGTTTTATGATGTTTTGATGTTTTATGATGTTTTGATGTTTTATGATGTTTTGATGTTTTATGATGTTTTGATGTTTTATGATGGTTCTTGTATGCACACAATATTGTTGATGTAAGTCCCCTTGCGACCCTTAGGAGGTCTTTAGAGTCTCTATACCCTCCCATAGATTAAGACCCCTGCCGTCTTCCGTGAGGGCCGTTCTTAATCAAGTGATGTTCACCTTCTTTTGCAAGATAAATTTGTTTACATTAAAATAATAATTACATTGAGCGAATTCACGTACGTTCTCCGCTCCCACGGAAGGCGGAGGAATGTAAAGGATGAGCCAGACAATAGGGGATTTTACTTTATTATATGAACCTGCAACCGGTAACTTCATTTTTCCATTGCGGCCAAGCCACGGCCGGCAGTGTTAGCTGCCTCTAAATTCTTTCGTCCCACGGTCTACTAACAGGAAGTCAGCACCGAGGAAGGGCACCTTGTTCACGCGCCTCTCTCATGTGCTGACGAGGTAACGCCGCCCCAGGCGTCGCTTAGCAGGCAACGCTCTGGAAAGTTCCATGCCGCCCGCACGGTTTGCTCGGTCCTGACCAATCAGCGCGGAGGAAGCCGCGTGGGGCGTCGAATATACCCGGCCGCCCGTCGCCGGGCTCGCTCTCTTGTATTCTTGCTCACCCGCAGGTCGGATGCAAGTCCTGTAGCATTGAACATCTCCCGCTTCTCCCGGTGCTGCGGCACTGTGGACTTAGTTTTGGCAGACAACAACTTTTGGTAGCTTCAGGACAATGTTCGCTAAATTATAAGCTCTGGCTCACCCTCACCTCCCTAGGCCTATGTATCCCCTTTCAACAAGTTTTAGCCAATAAATGGCCTTTCTCTAAAAATTACACTATTATTCCATAACGCCCACCGCCTGCCCATATACGCCCATCCTGTACAAGGCCGTTGATATGGAAGTGGCCATTAAGGATTTTCCAGTTAAATCAGAAACAGCTTAAGTGCAGTGCTTGAAGGTGACACAGGAAGAGCTTACTTGTGCAGGTGGTTGTAATGTCGGCAAAAACTTCTTGTGTGTGCATTTGCCTTGTAGAACACCACGTGTAAAATTTTTCTCCAAAGTCTTGAACTGTATCGGAACAAAAGTGAGGCATTCATATGACTCTATGATATTGTTTTCATTTAATTACACTCATACAGATGTCTGAGTTCTGCTGTGTTAAGATTGCAAAGTCCTGTAGGCATGTGGAGTATTAACCACAACCATTGTATTGGAATCAGAATCAAACATGTTTTAGGTTAACTGTCTCTAAATGATATTTTCAGGAGAAAAAAGCAATGTTGCTTCTTATTGTTACAGCTGTATTTGACCAACCATAACTGGTGCTGAATGTGCATGTCGTGTTGTCATATAATATGCCCACACAGTACATCGATCTCGTGAGGCAGAAGGTTCTTATATTGAAGTACGAACATCGGGCAACAGATGGCACTGTTAACTGTGCTTTTTAGTTGATACTTGCGACTTCTAGCCACGACTTGTCACTCAAATCGCAGCTAATTCCATAGCATAACACCTGGTTTACAGAAAGCAGTACAAAATTTGGCCAATAGATGGCACACAATGTTGAATGTGAAATGCTACTTGCGACTGCTAATTGTGACTGAAATCGCAGTTAGATTCTGTAAAGTTGTTATTTGATATCTGTGACTTCTCAATCACTGTGATTTCTAACATATACGCAATTTCCTGCCCATCACTAGTTCTGCAGAATGGATTAGTAGTGGGCATGCCTCTGATGTGATCAGACGTGTTTTAATTTTGGAAATAACAATGTAATTTTCGGATTTGAAGTGGAAATTTTAAAGATAGTGTGATATAGATAAATGAAACAAAATAAGAATCACAGAAGCAGATATTTCTGCACAGCCAATACTTCAGCATTATTTACATCAATTGGAACCATGAGAACCTACAGTGTCAAAAATTTCACCACAGGAATTAGCCCCAAGACATGAAGAACTGGAGCCAACTGCAAGAAAAAGAGATAAGCAAAAAGTTTGTTGTAAATCTCACTCCTCTTGAAGTTTATTAAAAGTCAGCAACAATCAACAAATGATGTGATGGAGGGGTAGATTACAAGACTGATGTGCTACTGAAGAGGCACAGCAGAAACTACATTGATCAGGTTGGTGGGCTTACAGTACTTGTGAAGTACAGCATCCTTGGTGTGGGTGACAAAAGCATAGAAGATGCAATTGAAGCAGCTGCACTGTTACAGCTCTCATTAAAAGCCATAACTATATTTTTGCACTGTATGTCAGGCACTAATACTGAAGCATTTGCACAGCCCTGGGAGACAATTGAGTAATTTTTTGCAAAATGATCTAAGTACATGAGATACATTCTTGGTGACATAAATATTGATATAAGACTAAGGCAACCACACAATTTAGTTTTCTTAAAATGCTATGATTAGATGACTTGTATTGCATTAATCATAGCTCATAATAATTTTTCTGTTGCCATCAGTGTTCATTAATGATACTTCATAAAATATCAGGGTTTTGACTCTCATCATGTCCTGAAATGAAAAATATCCCCCCCCCCTCCACCCACAGAGTTATCCTACTGCCTACTCAACTTACATGATATCCTTGGCTCTCCCTTTTCCACCCCTGCTCCAAACCAAGTGCCCCAGGGGACTTATCCTGCGATAGATGCAAGACCTGACCCACACCACAACATGCTCCAATCCTGTCCCGGGCATCTCTCATCCCATCAAAGGCAGTGACAAATGTGAAAGCAGTCATGTGATCTACCAATTTATCTGCAACAGATTTCTAGCATTCTACATGGTCATGACCAATAACAAGCTGCGTGTCCACATGAATGGTCACCACCAAACTGGCCAAGAGACAGCTGGAACACCCAGTTGCTAAGCATACCACCCAGTATGATATGTTTGAATTCAATGACTGCTTCACTGACTAGATTCTTTCCACCCACCCCATCCCCACAATCTCAACCTTCCCTATCCCCTTCCCTGCTCCCACTCCAGCCCTACATAGCCTACTACCCCACTGGTTCACTGTCAAAATCCTTTTCCTTTTCCCATTTTCTAGATTTGTAATGACCCTAAATTATTATTGTTCACATTTCAAAATGTCTACATGAGCAATTTTTGTCAGATCTACACGAGTACATAAAATGCACATAAGTTGTTTTTCATTGTAAGTGTCCATTACTCATAGTGATATCTGAAACTGACATCAAGATTCAATGTACAGTTTACTGCAATAGGTGTGCAAATGTAGCCATTGGTAGGATTGTAGGACTCAGTTTTTGGATTATGCTGTCTCTCATTTGTAAAATCACAGTGCTTTTGCTTTGGACTCTGCTATACAGTACTGAGAAGTTCATAAACCATGTTGCTTATTCACTACCTGTATGTTGTAATTTTACTTAAAACAAATGTCAGTTACTGCTCTTAAATTATTTTGGCTGGCTATTGTACCACTTGCACCTACTCATAAATTTTTGTTTGTCTGAAGTAATAGTATTGCGATCATTTATCTTATTACACATATTTGACTAATCTTTATGGTATGCAGAAAATAAAAAGCAACTGTGAAAGTAAATATCTTTTTTATGCTTTCTTTTATCATTCCTTACACAAGGTCCTTCCTACACAATATCATACCTACTTAACCCAGAGTACTTTTTTGCAGCTCTTTGTCTGAAATACATATCATGAAATATTTATGCTGGATAGTACATTTGTGGATGTAGATCTCCTGCAAGTATTATTGCTCTTTGTTACAACAGTGTTCTGTTACTGCGAGTTCTAACCCAAAGAAATACTAATATCAGAATGTGCTAACATTTTGTCAAAAGGAGGGAATTATGGGAGATCCAGGAGTTACTATGCTTATCCCTGAACTAATTAAAAATTTGATGATTAACACAAACTGAATTCAATATTATTCATCTGTCAAAGACAGTTTTAATCCAGGGAGGTACATAAAAGCAGTGAATGGGTTTCTGTATCTTTCCATTTATTCTAATGATATGAATATAATAGAGGGAAACATTCCACTTGGGAAAAAATATATCTAAAAACAAAGATGATGTGACTTACCAAACGAAAGTGCTGGCAGGTCGATAGACACACAAACAAACACAAACATACACACAAAATTCAAGCTTTCGCAACCAACAGTTGCTTCATCAGGAAAGAGGGAAGGAGAGGGAAAGACGAAAGGATGTTGGTTTTAAGGGAGAGGGTAAGGAGTCATTCCAATCCCGGGAGCGGAAAGACTTACCTTAGGGGGAAAAAAGGACAGGTATACACTAGCGTGCGCGTGCACCCCCCCCACTCCCACATCAATCCGCACGTACGTACGTGTGTGTGTGAGTGTGTGTGGGGGGGGGTGTGTGTGTATATATATATATATATATATATATATATATATATATATATATATATATATATATATATATATATATAATAGAGGGAAACATTCCACGTGGGAAAAATTATATATAAAAACAAAGATGAGGTGACTTACCGAACGAAAGTGCTGGCAGGTCGATAGACACACAAACAAACACAAACATACACACAAAATTCTAGCTTTCGCAACCAATGGTTGCCTCATCAGGAAAGAGGGAAGGAGAGGGAAAGATGAAAGGATGTGGGTTTTAAGGGAGAGGGTAAGGGGTCATTCCAATCCCGGGAGCGGAAAGACTTACCTTAGGGGGCAAAAAGGACAGGTATACACTCGCACACACACACATATCCATCCACACATACAGACACAAGCAGACATATTTTGTCTGTCTGTATTGTGTGTATTGTGTCTGTATGTGTGGATGGATATGTGTGTGTGTGCGAGTGTATACCTGTCCTTTTTGTCCCCTAAGGTAAGTCTTTCCGCTCCCGGGATTGGAATGACTCCTTACCCTCTCCCTTAAAACCCACATCCTTTCATCTTTCCCTCTCCTTCCCTCTTTCCTGATGAGGCAACCGTTGGTTGCGAAAGCTAGAATTTTGTGTGTATGTTTGTGTTTGTTTGTGTGTCTATCGACCTGCCAGCACTTTCGTTCGGTAAGTCACCTCATCTTTGTTTATATATATATATATATATATATATATATATATATATATATATATATATATATATATATATATATATATATATATATATATATATATATAGATTATATATAAAAAACAAAGATGAGGTGACTTACCGAACAAAAGCGCTGGCAGGTCGATAGACACACAAACAAACACAAACATACACACAAAATTCAAGCTTTCGCAACAAACTGTTGCCTCATCAGGAAAGAGGGAAGGAGAGGGGAAGACGAAAGGAAGTGGGTTTTAAGGGAGAGGGTAAGGAGTCATTCCAATCCCGGGAGCGGAAAGACACACACACCTGTCCTCTTTTCCCCCTAAGGTAAGTCTTTCCACTCCCAGGATTGGAATGACTCCTTACCCTTGCCCTTAAAATCCACATCCTTTCATCTTTCCCTCTCTTTCCCTCTTTCCTGATGAAGCAACCGTTGGTTGAGAAAGCTTGAATTTTGTGTGTATGTTTGTGTTTGTTTGTGTGTCTATCGACCTGCCAGCACTTTCGTTTGGTAAGTCACATCATCTTTGTTTTTAGATATATTTCTATTTATTCTATTTGACCTTCAGCAGTGCAATGCTATTTAGCCTAGATTGCCTGTACTTGGGATGTGTTTATTCTTTATAGATTCATCACCACAACAAACTCATTGCATTAGTATGTAGACTATACCTGATTTCATTATAAGATGTGCATATTAATAATATGTATATGTATTTAGCCCCCACTTGTAATTTTAGTTTTCCTAAATTTCCCTGATGAGCTTTTAATTGACTTAACAGTAACTCTGACAGGCACTCTGTGTATGTAGAATAGAAATCTTCATAGAATTGACCCATTTCTCATACGATTTGTTCACTTCATGAAATAGAAACAAACTCTTCAAGTGTCATTGAGCACACTGTACAGTATAGCATTTAGTACTGCAGTTTTGGTCAACCCGTTTTTCGGTTGGAAAGGAAGTTGCTTACAAAATGCTTTTCTTTATGTGCACTCCTCTCTACACAGTTGTATGGGTAGCTGCATTTTATGTTTTGTGCATCACTGGGAAGCTTTTCTTCATCATTCTGGACTCTACAGTTGCTCATTGAAAATCTAAACGCACTATGTAACATTACTAACTTGGTTACATTGCTGGTATTCTTTGGTAATGCTAAGCTTTTGAAGTCCCATTCTCAGAAACTGGTTGGAGATGTAATCTAATATTTCAATGGTGGACATGAAACCACTGATTTAAACTTGAGATTAGTTCACATTTCTTAGTGCCAAAACTAATAATGATGAAGATTAACTTCTGCTATCAACTATTTTCATAGATTAAATATTCCAAGTAAGGTACTACACTGGTTGAATTGTAAACACTTTCAAGTCTATAAAAATGTAAATGTTCAGAAAATTGCATTTGAAAGAACTGAGTCACTGAATCTTCACTAACACTTTAACACAGAAAAGTTATGTGTTGTGTGGACAACTACAGACAGATTTTTTAACATGTCCAAGAAATGGTCACAATGAGTGACTGTAACATTAAGATCTGCTCATATTCGTGACTTTGACATTGAAACGTGGAATGGATGAGTGCACTCTATGAATTTTTACATTGAGACATTAAGAGGAAAAAAAAAAGCTAATCATGACTCTGCCTTGGAGAACTTACTATAACAATTGCTAGAAGCTAAATTCCAATTACTATGTAAATGTCAAAATTAGTGGCAATGACATTATGAGGAAGCAGGTAATAATTTGGTTTATCTATGTGGTAGACGATTGGGAAGTAAATAAAGTTGGGTGGATTATTTTATTCATACCATGTGCTTTGCCGTGGGTATTTACTGAGCCTCTTGTAAATTTCACAGGATAGTAGCTTTCTTCAGTTCTTAAATGTCAAATTACTCTGATAGCCAGAGCAATTTTTCAGTTCAGAAAAATTAGAGCAAGAAAATTATGGTATTATAAAGATAACGAAAGGTCCTAATAATAACACTATTTTCTGAATGGTGGAAATTTTAATTACAAATAACTTTTTAGTTAATGACTTTTAGCAAATAATAAAATGTTTGATGAAAGAGTGAAACGAGGGCCTTCAAATAATTTGTCATTCTGGAAATAAAATTGTTACCTCATGATATGTTTCTGAGCGTATGGCTTCCAAATAAAGTAAATTACCGATTTCTCCTAAAGTAACACATATAGTGAAAAATGAACAATACCATTGGCATTAGCAGAACTCAAATAAACTGATGAATAATTAATTTTACTAAAACATCACCTACATACAAATTTTGGTGCTTTATATAAAGTGGTACATCTACTACTAGCAAAATATAAAAAAGAAATAAAAAATGACTGAGGAGTAGAATCATAGTAAATGGAATTATTCCAACTTGCTAAAATTCAAGTTCCTCATCTGTACAGTAGAAGCATGTCTTCTGCTGCTCCTACCTCAAAAAAGTGAGTTCTAAGGTTCTCAGATCCCAAATGGCACATGGAAATGTGTTTATGAAGTTACTGTTGATTTCTTTAGCACTGCAGATAAACTAGCTGGATTATGAAAACATGCCAAATTTAGGGAAATCTTTAACCCAGCATATAGCTGCGAGTTTCTGAGGGGAATATGACATTATAAAAAATAAAATGCTGTAAAATAATAACACAGCACTTGTGTACACAGCACACAGTTCTACAAAAGCAAACTTAGTAACAGTGGCATACAAGATCAGTCAAATTAATATGAAAGATATGAAGAAAGTAAGTAAATATTCATTAATACAGAAGTAATAGACATAGTTGTTAACTCATTTATTCCACTGTAAGGCAAGGTGGTCAATGTCTTTGTGGAAAAATGTTTGCAGTTGCCTCCGGAAACATAATTGTACCCAAGCATGCATCTCATTATCTGAAGCAAAAGGACAACCATGAATGTCTTTCTTCAGGGCTCTGAAAATATGAAAATTACATGAGGAGAGATTTTACTTTATGGAGAATGTGTAAGGGTTTACCAGTGAAATTTCTGCAGTGTACTCTATAGGACCTTGGCAGGCATTTTGTTGGCAAGTTGCTTCAACTATGCAGCATAGTTTTGCTGGGAAGGCTTCACACAACCTCAATTCAGTCCCAAACTCTCCCCATGTTATTTCCATATTTTTGAAGCCCTGAAGAAAGACATTCTTGGCCATCCATTTGCTTCACACCAAGAGGTGCACACATGAGTACAGTCATGGTTCCATAGGCAACCACAAACATTTCTCTGTGAAGGGATTGACCATCTTGTTTCACAGTGGCATAAATGTATTCAAAACTATGGTGATGACATCTTCAACTTTTGTAGTCCTGTCTTCCTCAGTTGCCTTTATTTTCTGTAAGGCATCATCAGTGGCCTGGAATATGTACATATATTAGCTATTTTATTTACATTTTTGTCACTGTGCCTATAGGTTATAAACAGTTCTGGTGGTTGGTATTTCCTATTAAGTAGTAATGTTTTGAACTGTACTTACAGGTTGCGTGGACAGTTTCTTACATATTATGCTCTTGTTGCATTTTTGGTGTTGTTCTTCTTCTTATGAACGCCAATTTGCGGTTTTTTCCACATTCCACAGCACTATGCACTGAACGCTTGTTTCTGTTGCCGACTGTCAAATGTTTTTGCCAAAGATCGAATCTTATTGCCAACCTTATGAGTGTAACTATTGAAGTATCTGTGGTCTGTTCGTGTATGCATTTGTGTATGTGTGTGTGTGTGTGAGTGTTTTTTGGTGTGAGATTAATTTAATTTTATTTATTTATTTATTTGTTTTTTTTTTTTGTTTTTTGTTTTTTTTGTTTTTGTCCTATGTATGTGTGTGTGTGTGTTTTGGTGTGATATATATTTTTTTGTGCTGTGTGTGTGTGTGTCTGTCTGTATTTTGGTGTTATACAATTTTTTTATTTTGTGTGTGTGTGTGTGTGTGTGTGTGTGTGTGTGTGTGTGTGTGTGTGTGTGTGTGTGTGTGTCCAGATGGTGTGGGGAAGAGTTTTTTTTTATGTTATCATTTCCTTTATTTAGTGTAGTAGGGAGCCTGTGCTGATGTGTGTTTGTTCATTTATCACATGTTTGTTTTCTGCTATGGCTTTCTGGATGTGGAAGTTTTCTTGCACTTGTATTTTTTTTTTATTTTGGGTGGGGGGTGCTGTGTGTGTGTGTGTGTGTGTGTGTGTGTGTGTGTGTATCCAGATGGTGTGGGGAAGAGTTTTTTTTGTTTTATGTTATCATTTCCATTATTAAGTGTAGTAGGGAGCCTGTGCTGATGTGTGTTTGTTCATTTATCGCATGTTTGTTTTTTGCTATGGTTTTCTGGATGTGGAAGTTTTGTTGCATTTGAATAAGATGTTTGTCATGGTTGCTTATTCTCATTATTTTCA
Organism: Schistocerca americana; assembly: GCF_021461395.2. Classification (NCBI taxonomy): domain Eukaryota; kingdom Metazoa; phylum Arthropoda; class Insecta; order Orthoptera; family Acrididae; genus Schistocerca; species Schistocerca americana. The sequence continues at coordinate 47,430,375 of NC_060129.1, forward strand.
TTTCTTGTTCCATGTTTGTAGGATGATGGTTGTAGTGTTTTAAATGCTCTGCAAATGTGGAATGGTTTGTTTCATACTTCCAACATCTGATATGTTCTTTGTATCTTGTTTCAAAATTCCTACATGTCATGCCTATGTATACTGCATCACAACTTTGACATTCAAGTTTATATATCCCTGATTGTTGGAATTTGTCCCTCTTGGTAGCTGGCTGGCTTAGGTGTGATTGAAGGGTTTGGACAGGCTTATATGCTATTTTGAAGCCCTGTCTCTTTAGGATGTTTGCAACTCTGTGTGTTAGTTTATGTGTGTAGGTCATGGTGTACCATCTGGTTCTTTTCTGTGTGGTGTTGTCATTGTGTGTGTTTGTTGAGTGTGTTTGTAAGTTTTCAGCTTGTGAGTTCTTTTGTATTGTGGAAATGTTGTGTTTGTTTTTTATTTGTGTTTATATTTTTTGATTGAGCCTGTGTACCACATGTGTGTCATACCCGTTGTTCCTAGCTATTTGTACGATTGTACTCATTTCTTGTTCATAGTTTCTCTTGCTGAGTGGGATTCTGTTTAATCTATGTAACATGTGTCTTAGTGCTGCAAGTTTCTGGCTGTGGGGGTGGTTGGATGTGGAATGTATTATTGTGTCTGTGGCTGTTGGTTTTCTAAAGATGTTAAATGTATGTTTTCCATTTTCTTTTTTAAATGTAATGCCAAGAAAATTTATTTGATTTTCTTTTTCTTTTTCAAGTGTGAATTTTATGTTCTGATGAGCTTTGTTTATTTCTGAATGGAGTTCATCTATTTTTTCACTTGGCTCATCTACCAGACAAATAATGTCATCCACATATCTGTACCAATATATGATTTTGAAACTTTCATTTGTGGTTATCTTATCAAATATCTGATTTTCTAGGTGACTGGTGAAAATGTTTGCTAGTGTTCCTGATATTGGGGATCCCATGGGCAGTCCATCAGTTTGTAGATAATATTCTTCCTCAAACTGAAAGTAGTTTTGTTCAGTTGTCAGTCTGAGCATATCTGTTGTGGGATGAGAGATTTTGTTCTATGATTTCTATTTTTTCTGTGGTAGAGATGAATATATACATATTTTCTATATCGAATGAAATCAGTGATGCTGTGTGTGGTACCTGTATGTTCTGTATGTTTATTATTAGGTTTCCTGTGTTTATCACTGTTCTGTTGTTTTCTACTTTATAGTGTTTTGTAACTAACTTTTGGAGGTGTTTTGGCTATGCGGTATGTTGGGGCTTTCTTGAAGTTGATAACAGGTCTCATTGGCATTCCGTCTTTATGTACTTTCGGTTGACTGCGGAGTGTTGGTGCTTGTGGGTTTTTCTGTGTTAAGTAGTATTTCTGTTTGTCTCTGAGTGTGTGTTCAATGTTTTTCAGTGTTCGTTTCACATTTGCCTGGAATCGTGTAGTTGGATCTGACTTCAGTTTTTGTATGGCGTTGGTGTTTATGTATTCCTTGGTTTTTGTGATGTATTGCTCTTTATCCATGAGTACTGTTACATTTTCCTTGTCTGCTCTTGTTATTAATACGTTATTATTTGTTAACTTTTGTTTTAACCTTTTCATAGTAGCTGCTTCTGTTTGGTTGTACTTATTGTGTGTCTGCTGTGTTTGTTTTATTATGCCTTTTATTTCTTCTTTTACTAGTTCTCTTGTGAGTCCTATGTTTATTTCACAATTATTTTGTTGTTCTTCACGTGCAAGGATGTGTTCGGTATCTACTATGAGATTTTCTATGTATTGATTGTTCACTTTGCTATTGGTGCAGTATTTCAAACCTTTTTCCAAGAGCGTTTTTTCGTTTTCGTGTAGTTCTGTCTCTGTTAGGTTAACTAAGCGTGGATGGAATGTGTGTTGGTGTTCATGTGGTTTCACATTTAAAATGTAAATGTATTTTTGCGTCTTTTTTACTGTTAGTTTCAAAAAGAAAAACAAAAAAAAATAAATTATATTAATATCACACCAGAAAACACTCTCTCTCTCTCTCTCTCTCTCTCACACACACACACACACACACACACACACACACACACACACACACACACACACATACACAAATGCATACACGAACAGACCACAGATACTTCAATAGTTACACTCATAAGGTTGGCAATAAGATTCGATCTTTGGCAAAATCATTTGACAGTCGGCAACAGAAACCAAAACATTGCATTAAAAGAAGCGTTCAGTGCATAGTGCTGTGGAATGTGGAAAAAACCGCAAATTGGCGTTCATAAGAAGAAGAACAACACCAAAAATGCAACAAGAGCGTAATATGTAAGAAACTGTCCATGCAACCTGTAAGTACAGTTCAAAACATTACTACTTAATAGGAAATACCAACCACCAGAACTGTTTATAACCTATAGGCACAGTGACAAAAATGTAAATAAAATAGCTAATATATGTACATATTCCAGGCCACTGATGATGCCTTACAGAAAATAAAGGCGAAAAGCGTATGGCACTAAAATTGTGTTTTATTCAGTTGCTGTCAGACGGTCCATAAGTATAAATTATCAATATACCGTAATAAGACAAGGAGTTTGTCTTTAAATATGTCTGCTTGTGTCTGTATATGTGTGGATGGATATGTGTGTGTGCGAGTGTATACCCGTCCTTTTTTCCCCCAAGGTAAGTCTTTCCGCTCCCGGGATTGGAATGACTCCTTACCCTCTCCCTTAAAACCCACATCCTTTCGTCTTTCCCTCTCCTTCCCTCTTTCCTGATGAGGCAACAGTTTGTTGTGAAAGCTTGAATTTTATGTGTATGTTTGTGTTTGTTTGTGTGTCTATCGACCTGCCAGCGCTTTCGTTCGGTAAGTCACATCATCTTTGTTTTTAGATATATTTTTAACACATACTAAGATAGATTTTTCCATGTACACAGTGTAAACCTTCCCCTCCACCTGCCTCTACCTCTAACATACAAAAATTCATGAGATCAAATTCTTTTATCAGTTTCTTTGGGTGATTGTGGCAAGCAAGGACATAACTGACCAAAATACACACACACACTCACAGTGAGTGGCAACTATCCTTTTCATAATATTATCAAACACTGATCTTCCTTTTTTATTGATGTGAGATGACAAATCAGTCCATGTAGAGTTACTGGTATCACTATTCCAAAGCAAACAACTGCTTTGTTGTTTTAACCAGTGCGTGACTTGTGATGATATGACGTATCGATACCTCTGATCAAAAAAGCATTAAAATATTGTTTAAGACATTAATTTTAAAAAATTCTCTCTGGTAGGTCACAGTAATGGCACCTTTTTAACTGCTTTTATTTTCCTTTTTTTAATAAATTAAACACTGGTCATAACTGTTGCCATTTCTGCTTGTTTTATTTCATCAAGATTATCTCATTTCCAAAAGGTCAAACCAAATTGAACATATCTAGAAGAAACTGTTGTAATTAAGTGTTCTATTTCATAGCCCACTATATACTCTCACAGACTAATCAATGTGAAGTCACAAGCAGAGGAGAGGTGACATGAGGAAAGAATCAAGAAAAAAGAACTGAATACATGACAAATAAGAAGCTATGTATCATTAGCTGAATGTATTATCATTGGCTCATTATACCTTACGCCAAACATAACAATATTGTGAAAAGGAGAATTTCTACTCACTATATAGCAGAGATGCTAAGTTGCAGATAGGCACAACAAAAAGACTGCCTCAAATATTTAGCCAAATATAGCTTCCATACCAAGAAGTCCCTTGCACACAGTCTAGCAGCCCATGGTAGTCGTATCTGCAGTGAGTAGTGGTCCCACCTGAAACTTACTGAGGGTCTCACTGAAGCCTTCACTAACTGTAATTATCCTCTAAACCTTGTACAAAAACAAATCTCCCAAGCCTTATCTTTCCAGTCTCCACCCACCTCCCAAGGTCCCACCATTTGGTCACAGAGGAGCATTCCCCTCAAAGCACAGTACCACCCAGGACTGGAGCAACTGAATTACATTCTCCACAAGGGTTTTGACTACCTCTCATCATGCCCTGAAATGAGAAATGTCCTGCCCACTATCCTTCCCACAGTGGTATTATGCTGTCGACCGAACCTACATAAAATACTCATCTGTCTCTGCACAACTCCTTGCTTCATGGCTGATACCTCTGTAATAAACCAAATATAAGACCTATCCTACACATCCTCCTACCACCACTTACACTAGTCCAGTTACAAATAACACCTCTCCAATGAAAGGCAGGGCTCCCTGTGAAACCAGTCATGCGATCTACAAGGTAAGTTGCATTCTATGAGTGCATGACAACCAACAAGCTGTCTGTCCATATGACATCCTTCATTTCAATGACTGCTTCACGGCCTGTGCCATATGGATACTTCCCACCAAAACCAGCTTTTCTGAATTGTGCAGACAGGAAATTTCCCTGCAATATATCCTACGTTCCCATGGCCCTTCTGGTCTCAACCTTCATTACTCATTGTCTTCTCTCATCCAGCCCCTTCTCTGTTCCAATTCCAGCACTACACAGCCGTCATTCCTCCATTGCACTCGAGTCCTTTTACTTCTCTCCTTTTCTGCTATTCCCCCTCCCCCCATGCCCACCCCTTTCTCCACAATCATCTGTCTAACCTCCTGACTGCCCGACCCTCTATCTACCTCAACCCTGCAGGCTCCCAAACAGCACATCACTGTCTACCATCCCTTCCCTACTATCCCCCCCCTATCCACCCCAGCCTTCTCTTTAGCCCCACCCAGTCACCACTCCCAACATTCACTGGTGCTGCTCCTCGCAGTGTGGCCTCATTTGCCTGAGACAGCAGTTGTATGTGTGATTTGCATCTGCAACAGTTTATATGTGTTTGTTTGTCCTCAAATCAAACAATGGAAAATCCAGGGTGGAATGTAAAAATACCCGAGAAGGAAAGTTGCTACTCACCATATAGTGGAGATACTGAGTCGCAATAGGCACAACAAAAAGATTCACACAATTAAAGCTATCGGCCACTAAGGCCTTTGTCACCAGTAGACACACATACACGCACCTGCACACACAGTCACGTAAACACAACTTGCATACACGTCTGAACTCTCAGAGAGCTGAAATCACACTGCAAGCAGCAGCACCAGTGCATGATGGGAGTGGCGACTGGGTGGGTAGGGATAATATGGTGGGAGTGGCACACAGTGAAGTGTTGAAGTTTAGACGGAGGGCAGGAGAGAAGGTGCAGAGAGTAGAGGGGGAAAGTAGCAGAAAGGAGAGAAATAAAAAGAAATTAAAAGACTGGGTGTGGTGGTGAAATGACGATTGTGTATTGCTCAAATGGGAACAGGGAGGGGCTGGATGGGTGAGGACAGTGACTAACGAAGTTTGAGGCCAGGAGGGTTACGGGAACGTAGGATGTATTGCAGGGAAAGTTCCCACCTATGCAATCCAGAAAAGCTGGTGTTGGTGGGAAGGATCCATATGGCACAGACTGTGAAGCAGTCATTGAGATGAGGGATATCATGTTTGGCAGCGTGTTCAGCAACAGGGTGGTCCACGTGTTTTTTGGGCACAGCTTGTCAGTCGCCATTTATGACAGACAGCTTGTTGGTTGTCATGCCTACATAGAATGCAGCACAGAGGTTGCAGCTTAGCTTGTAAATCACATGACAGGTTTCACAGGTAGCCCTGCCTTTGATAGGTCAGGTTATGTTAGTGACCGGACTGGAGTATGTGGTGGTAGGAGGATGTATGGGACAGGTCTTGCATCTAGGTCTATTACAGGTGTATGAGTCATGTGGTAAGGGATAGGGAGCAGGGGTTGTGTAAGGTTGGACGAGTATATTGTGCAGGTTTGGTGGACGGCAGATTACCACGGTAGAAGTGGTGGGAAGGATAGTGGGCAGGACATTTCTCATTTCAGGGCACGAGGAGAGGTAATCGAAACCCTGGTGGAGAATCTAATTCAGTTGCTCCAGTCCTGGATGGTACTGAGTTACGAGGGGAATGCTCCTCTGTGGCCAGACTGTGGGACTTTGGGAGGTGGTGGGAGACGAAAGATAAGGCATGGGAGATATGTTTTTGTACAAGGATGGGAGGTAATTATTGTCGGTGAAGGCTTCAGTGAGACCCTTGGTATATTTTGAGAGGGACTGCTCATCACTGCAGATACAACGACCACAGGTGGCTAGGTTGTATGGAAGGGACTTCTTGGAATGGAATGGGTGGCAGCACTATCATAGCACAGGCCTACATTGATGTTTTAAGCACCTTCCGCTTCCCACTGTTGAAGAGCAGTTCAAGGATGGCGATTGCATCTTTCAATATGATCAAGCATCTGTTCGCAATGCACGGCATGTGGCAGAGTGGTTACACGACAATAACATACCTGTAGTGGACTGGCCTGCAAAGAGTCCTGACCTGAATCCAATAGAACACCTTTGGAATGCCAACTTTGCTCCAGGCCTCACCAATCGACATCAATACCTCTCCTCAGTGCAGCAGTACATGAAGAATGGGCTGCCATTCTCCAAGAAACCTTCCAGCACGTGATTGAACGTATGCCTACAAGAGTGGAAGCTGTCATCTAGGCTAAGCGTGGCCAACACCATATTGAATTCCAGCATTACCAATGGATGGCGCCACGAACTTTTAAGTCATTTTCAGCCAGGTGTCCAGCTACTTTTGACCAAATAGTATTTATTTTTGTACTTACTGATAAAGTTTCTCTTTCGCTATATGCTCCTTCCATCTAATAATTTGCAGACGCCATTCTTTGTTTACGAAATATGACTTGAGTACACATATAACATGTTATGACAGTGAAAGGAACCTGTGACCACTGGAGGTATTTTATTTTACGTATTTTAGTTTTACCACTAGAAATTTTTTTTATATTTACAAGAAACACCAAAACCATCTAAAATAGTGCTTTGCTTCTCCACCAGAGTGTGCCACAAGGTCCTCCAAAAAATTTTAACACAGCACGTACATATTTCATACCACAATCTAACAAGTCGCGATACTTCACCCCCGATTTTGTTGCTTACTATCAGCAGCGTGCCAGGTGGCCAGTTAAACTGTTGAGGTCAGCATGATCGTGGAAACGAAAGTGAATAGTAGTTGCTTATTTTGGTTTGTACAATAGTTTTTACAAATGAGAAGATAACAAGCAATAAACTGCAGCAGCAACAAGACGATACCACATCTGTCTTTTTTTTAGGTTTCCTAATGATCCCGAGAGGTATATACTGTCATGTTACTAAAGTGTATCACCAGGATTCGCTTGCAAACTACATGTATATTGATGATTAATGTTTGTTTTTAGAAGTAGACTACTAGATGTCAAACAAAACCTGTTCATTAATATAGACAGTAATAAACTCGTGTGGAATGCAGTTAACCACACTGACATTCCAAATAAGCCACCTCAACTGACAGTAAAGAGGAACCTGCCACAAAGGTACAACTATCTAAAGCTGTAAAACACTACTATGGCACAGAAGCAGCCAGTTCAACTCTCCATACATCAGTGCCAGATTCATCTGAATCATCAACGCAGACCTGCTTTGAAGATGAAGTGGTAAAATTAAGTGCAGTTATTTGTGTCTAGAAAAAACATATGGAGTATTGAATGTGCAGATCGTAGACTTCGAGCAAAACTATTACAGGACAAGGAAAGTGTCTGTCATTTATAAGATCAAATGTGTGTGAATTGCCAAGGGACCAAACTTTTGAGGTCATTGGTTCCTAGGGTTCCACATTACTTTAACTTATGCTTAGAACACGTGCAAGGACTCGAACCTCCGGTAGGAGGGGCTGTGCAGTCAGTGACATGGCGCTTCTAAACCCACGGCCACTCTGCACGGCTCATTTTAAGTAAAGACAGCAACAGAAACTGTAGCAGAAGTATCAATCAAAGGACAAACAAATTTTGAAGGCTATAGGGTCCCAACATTAAAGAAAAATATGCCCTTGGCTTGTTAAGCTAAATTAGCATGCCACCTGCAAGATGGAAAGACAAATATAAACTGTTTGCTATTTTATGTTTCCATCAGTGCACACATTACAGAGGTATGTGGAAGGGATACAAATTAAATTTGGGATAAGTGACAGTATGTTGCATCTTTTAATGCAGAAGGTACAACATTTCTCCAATACTGATAAACTAGTCCATATGTCAGTGGATGAAATGTCTTCAACGACAAATTCAACATATCACAGAACTTCTGACAGTGTCATTGGCTTTGAGGACTTGGGGTTTACACTCACAGTATATTTCTCCCATTACTTGGCAGTTGCTTGCCCCACTTAGAATAATATAAAGATGAAGGTCATATTTGTGGCAACAGGTGACAATGACAAACACAGTGGGCCTAAGGAACGACAAACGGGGCGTTGCCCCCTTTTTGCATGTAGAGGTACATGTCTGATTTTATTTCATGTTCCATACATCGAACTGTGTTGGGTTCACAAGGACATGGAACACGTCAGTTTTTTACAAATACAATATGACAATCTTACAGCATGTGAACATAATTATATAAAAATTTATACAGTAAATTCTTTGAGCAGCAATACAGAAAAGGACTATCCATATTTTCTTAGAATCATTAAAGAAGATAACGAAGGTACATACAGCAATAACTCATTTCATTGTTTTACTACATTTACAATAATTTTGTAAAAACTACCAACATAAGCTTAATATATAAATAACTTAATTCTTTTGAGTGGATTTAAGTATTTGATCCTCCCAAGTGAGGAAGATGATGCACCGGCTGAAGAACCAGTAGTCGGCTTTTACAACAGGGATGACAGAAGTGGCATTGCAAAGAGGAATATGATCGCAGCACAGTTGCTAATGTAAAAGCAGCACCAGATTCCCCATCACAAACATATTACAACAAATGTAAGTAAAACCCTATGGGATAAAATTACACACTAACAGCTTTAGTTACTACAAATTTGAAGGTTTAAAGTTCAGTGTCTAAGAATTTCATTCATTCATTCTTTATTGATCAACAAATCATTTTGTTTACAGAGTACTACATATTATGGGACAAGTCATACTTGTGAAACATTTAAAAAATACACAACACCAAATAAATACACCTACACTTACACAATTGTATGATAATTATAGATTACAAGATATAGTGTTAGTATATTCAAAAGTTGTTTGAAATTAAGGTCAACAAGGCATAATTAAAATTACTGGATAAATTTAAAATCAAATTCAGTACAGATAAGCATTATGCAATTTATACAATAGTTATGATTTGCTGGATAAATATAAGTACATACAAGTAGATCAATTTTTAACAGTTGGTTAGGACTTGAAGTACAGAAACAGGACAAAGCATGCAATTTTAAGAAATGATTAACACAATACAACCTACGTGGTTCCTAAAATCATTTAAAATAAAGTCAAACAATTACTGCATCAGCTAATTTTGGTGTGAGTAAATTTAAATCCATAACATAGTGTAATTAGTCGTGCAAGTTAGTTTATGGGTGACATGTCCAAGGTCCTTAATAATAAACATATGGAAAGATGACCAAGTGTGACAGTCCCAGGCACTCTTCCTAGCATTGTAGCCAAATCACACTGAAAATGTTGGGGAGGCAAACGAGAGACTGTATCTGACTGGCAGAACACTGAAGATTTAACAGCACTACAAATGAGGTTGCTTACAGTACACCTTTCCATCCTCTGCCACAGAACTGCTTCACAATATGGGATCCTTGTGTGACTGAAGACCCCAAAAAAGTTTAAAGGCAGCTCATTTTGTATTATTACGAAATAAAGAGGTGTGTCATATACAAGTTTGGGTGGCAACAAAACACAGGTACTTTGCTTTGTGGTATGAGGATGTCATGAAATGACAGCTTTCTCCTGTAAATGTGAAAATATGTGGAACAACATAGCAATGAAAACGATAAATCTGAACCAACACTAATTGACTGAAGTGAATTTTTCCCCGCATGCTTCAAGTGGAACAGGAGAGGAAGTGGTACAATGAACTAGCTGTCAGGCCCTTGTTTGGGAATTGCATATTAGTCACGCAGCTGTAAATCAGTCTCATGGCTTATCTGATGGGAAGATAATGAACTTTAAATTACCTCTCATTTTCACCTAATTCTGCTGTACTATATTGAGAAATCTCTGACCAGTAACCACTGAATCCCACAGAACAATCTCTGAAAATAAAAGCTAATTCACATCAAAAATAGACACCCAAAAATTTTAATGACTGGTCAAATAGGTGAAAGTTCAATTAACTCTGAAGATATTTCAATAAATTAATTAGAAAATATCAAATTTATACACAAAATAGGACAGAATGAATGCAAAGGTAATTTTACAAGAGCTAAAACAACTGTGCTTCACTATGAATGACACTTATAAATTAATGCCTAGCAGTTCATTGTAATCTAACAAAGCTATGAAGAAACTGCAAGACTAAAATTTCTTACGGCCGATAACATGCCAAGCATTTTTGTAAAACAAATGACAAAATATAAAAAATGAGTCATGGAATTTTTTTTTTAATTTAAACAGGACAAATGACAACAGGCTAAGAAATGTATCTCCAGATATGTGAGAACAAATGAACAAGCAACATCTTAGCAGTTATAAATAAAAGTAGCCTCCCCCTCCCCCACAGTAAGGTTTCAGATTTAGGATTCCAAAGGCAGAAGCATTCATCAGCGTGAGCTTTTCTGAAGGAAAGACATGTTTGGGAGAAAATACTGGAGGAAAAATAGAGCAATGAAAGAATGACTTGCCACACAGTCCCGAATTGACGGAAGTATCTATTTGGGGACAGACATTTAAAACATCAGATTTTGGTTTATTTGCAGAATACAGGGGAAATGCAATCAGTCTACAAAGAAGATTGCTTATAAGTCGCTTTTGCCACCCACCCTAGACTATTGCTCAGGTGTGAGAGACCCATACCAAACAGAAAGAGGTATATTGAATATACAGAGTCTGTCTGAACAAATGGTCACATGTTGGAATCATGAAAGTCACACAGATGCCTTAAATGAACTGGTAGACTAACAGTCACAAAGTGTCCCAAGAAAGCCTACTTAGAAAGATTTAAGAACCAGCTTTAAATGACTGTACTAGCCCTCTATATATAACTCCTGTAGGGATCAGGACAAGATTAGACCAAGTACAGATCACACAGAGGCACTTAAACATACATGAACATAATGGGAAAATTAATAACTGGTACACACTCTCTGCCGTGCATTTTATCAGCAATAGAGCAAGTGGTAAATACCTATCAAATTCCAACACTTATCGCTAACAAACCCCTATTTAAAGTTTAGGTATCTAGCAGATTTCAAGACATAATTTGCAAAATTTGCCATATGTAAATTATAAAAATAGAAAGGGCACAATATAAACAAAAGATTTAAAAATGAAATTTTGGAGGATAGCTCATCCGAGCCTCGAAATACTTCCCAAGGAGCATATTCTGCTCCAACGTTGCCTCTAGCAAAGAACGTTTCACTTCCAGGCTTGCCCGTTTCAACTCCAGCCTCTCATTTTCCCTCTGGTCTTTTTTTCTGTCTTTCCCACTCCATCTCAAGCCTCTCCTTTAAATAATTGCTCCTCTCTTCTTGGGAATCTCTTGATGTGCGACTCTTGACTTTAAGCTTCTTGTGAGGGGGATGGATGTACTTGCAGAGTCCTTAAATATTAACATGCAGAAAAATTGCTTACATGCTCATGCAGAAGTGTGGCATAGAGAAGTATTCCATCATAGTAATGTTAGCACTTACCCAGCAATGAAAATAATTTAGTACATGAAAGAAGGCACTAAAAAATACAGAGTAAAATCAAATTTGCTTGGATAAAGAGAATGAACACAATCAAATAGCAATGCTTTTAGGCACAATTTTCTTACTGAAAACAATTTTCGTATCACTAATAAACCAGTTTAATGTAAATACCTCTAGAAGGAATAAGGGAAGACTAGACATGTCTGCAATACTTAGAGAGGGTAAAACTGATATTAAGGAATGAAAAAATAAAGGAACTACAGTGCCTCTAACCAATTAAATTATTGGCATTAATAGTGTACAAATCAACCTGGGGTCATATTTGCTTGGAAGATTACTACATACAAAGAAATTTGAATGGAACTATCAATTAGTGCACTGAAAAACGAAAAAGTTCACACAAACATCCAACATACTCCCACAGTTCCCCCTGAGAGAACTGACAAACTGCATAACTTTGGACCGAGATCTTGCAAATAAGAATCAAAACTTTTTTTTTTATATTTACAGATATTGGTAAAACAAAATTGTGATACCTCCAGTTACCTTGGAGGATGAATTGAAAAATTACTTACGCACATAAACCATAAATTGAAGGATACAGAAAATAGGGTCATATACAACAAAAAGCTATGAAACTGCAATGCTCACACCCACGTGGACTCTTAGCATTTAGTAATTAACAGCTAGGACAGCTAACCTTCGTCGTGTATCCTGATGGCCTGGAACAGCCTGGTCGCTTGGTTGGTCGCTGCCTCCGCCACAACGTCTAAACAAAATAAGGCACTGTGTTAATGTTCATCAAAAACCGTTATAAACTAGAAGTCTCTTGAAGTTCACGTGATGACTGTATGAAGTATCGAATGTAAAGTTACATTCGATACTTGCACCATCAAGCAAAACCTCCGGGTAATTGTCGCTCTTGTTCTGAAAGATCTCGTCCATAGCTTTCATATACACGAAATCTTTCCGACCTCTCCCTAATTCCTTGTTGTCCATTACGCCCTTATAAGAACGTAGCAAACATCGCCATTTGTTTTCATACTGCGCTGGCGAGAACGTCTTTACCAAAGCTTTCTTGATATAAGTGGACATCGCGTCCCATAATTGCTGCTTCCGCTTCAGATCTCGGCTCTTACCGAGCCTTTGTTATGAATTCTGTAGAATTCAATTACTTTCAGTGTAGCTTCCCTGTCCCACAACGCTTCCGGTGTGGGACGTGAAAGAAAGGGTTCTTCCGCACGAGGTGAATGGAAAACCAGGAACTCGTCCATTACATCGTAGTCTGAAAATAACAAATATATAATAGAGTTTCCATATTCTCACCCATAATTAACATACACAGAACACTTTTTATAATTTACCGCCTCTCAATTTGTAATTAAGGGGAGTTGGAATGCCCTATCTCGCCAATGTTAAATTTGCTAACTTTGTGTACCTTTTTCTTTGGAACTATTATCTTCAGAACTTTGAAATTCTGGCAGAGGTTTTCAGCATATATTGTGAGCCCACTGAACTAGAACCAATGTTTTCTTTTTGTTGGTATAGTATTTATGAATTTTTTACCATTAAGCCATTTTTTATTGGAAAAAGTATAACATAAACTTCCCTAGTTCAGAGAATAAGCCAGTTCTTGTCATGATTCTAGTTCAGTGGCCTCTTTGAACTGTTTTGCAGCATTTCTGAAAATTTGAATGTTGTTGGTTGAGTGGTTTATGAGATAAAGGTACATGTAACACTAAAAATGTCAAATGCCAGAAAATGCGATTAAAGTAATTTATTATGAAAATTCACAAATACCTTTTATTCTATTATCAAAAGTGTCCAGCAGAGTAATCAGGGTCATCTTCTAGTTCTTCTTCTTCACCTAGAAGCTTTCTTCTCCTTGCTGCCCTTGCTTTTTTTGTATTAAATTCAGCTGCATACTGAGCCTTCCTTACTCGCACGCTGTCCAGAAGCTGAAGACCTCTGATGGTGTTGATACCAGGAGCAATGCCGAGCCTTGCCATGACCTTTAGCCTACCCATATGACCATCATTGAATGAAATAACAGCATCACTGACTCCCCATTTCAATGTTTTTATCCCAACAAATACATTCTTAGGTACACGAGTCCAAATGAGGTTGTTGAACGACTCGTTTTGATTCTGGGTACAACCATGAAGACATTTTCGCAGAAGATCAGGATGCCCCAAGTCTCTATATATTGGTTTAATTACTTCCATAACAGCCAATGGAATATAATTTTTATGGTGATAAGGATCCCCAGTAGCTTGAGATTTTCTATAATTGCACCATGACTGAGGACCATCTGGACAAGCAAAATGTTGAGGATTATCATCAGTTGATGATCGATGTAAATATGTGGCCCATACAGCTTGTCTCATTTCCTGCAAATTATTTGCATTATTTCTTATTGCCATACCATAGTATTGTTGTAATTCATTTATAATTTTATCTGACAGGCGACCTCTAATGGTTTTACCATCTGACAAAATTTTGTCCTTCAGATTCTGTTTCAGTTTCCTTAGACGAGTGCCCATTCGTTTCTGAACATGACCGACACATTCTAGTTTAGTTATTGTCTTATTGACATATGGCATGGATTCTGTAACACTTTTGTATGCCTTGGAGTCCCCATCTCCAAGGAATTTTGTGTAAAATACTCCCCGTTCTTTTTCTGATCTGCTAAACATTTTCACAGCAGCGGCAGCCTCCATGCCTCCACTCGTACCTTCATAATTCTTGCTACATATGTGAGCTGCTTCTATCTTACCAGATGCACAATGGTAACAATGTTTAGTGAGCACTTCATAGTCCAAAACTTTACCGCTGTCCACACTAGTAACAGTAGCAACAGCATTTTTGGATGTGTGACCCCTTTTCTGCCAGGTTCCATCAAAAGCAACAGGGATATCTGGGTTTCCTTCATTTATATATTTTGCTTCACTGGCAGCAGCTTTCATTGATAAATCTGCTACAGACTGAACAGCATCTCCTATCACTTCAGTGTAATTGTCAATTTTAGCAGGTGGAGGTGGAAGATTCATTATGGCACAAAATGTTTGAGCAGCAGTATGTCCTTTACCAATTGCTCTCATTGCATACATTAGCCTGATATTACTCTCAAACAAATTGCTACTGCATGTTTTAGAGCTCCAAAAACAGGTCTCATTTTCACAACTGGCACAAACTATAGCAATTTTGCAGGAAAGTCCTATAGATTTTGTTATGTTCATATCAAAAGAACCTCCACAAAGATTACAACACAAACATTTCTTCATAAACTCAGTAAAAACAGGAAAGTCGACTAAAACATATTGTTCATTAGAAGCTTCATCTGTAATTTCACTTGCACAGTTTGATAACTTCTTTTTTGATGCACTGGTGGGCGTGTCTCCTTCACACATCTCAGCTGTACAAACGTCAGAACTTTCACCAGCATCAACAGGTGCTGAAGCAGAATCACTTGAACAAACGTTATTTGTAAATCTATTACCGCGAAACTTTCGCTTTTTAAATAATGATGCACTCCTAGGCATCGTAGAAACTACGCACTCACCACTGAAAGTCAAAACAAGACAGATAACAAACTCCAAATGAGCGACAAACTAAACTCGAGGCTCAAAACAAACACTCACAGATCAAAAACTGAACAATAAACACAGCTAGTCGTAAAAACAATGGTACCTATGGAAGGATCAAAGATTCTACAACTGAAGAGTGAAATCCACAGCCTTCTATATGTAATGTTTTCGGAAATGCGAAGATTTAAATGTGTACAAATCACAAGATGGGTAACTTTGCTGGGCGCACATGTAATTTTGAAAAATTAAATAAAAATACTTCCAATTGGAATTTCTTAACAAATTTTGCACCATTTTAAGCAGAAAATTTCAAATTAAGTTATAAGGTTAAAAACTGAAAATGTGAATTTTTTCCATTTTCCGGCATTCCAACTCCCCTTAAGTCGGATCGGCAATCATTATGTTGCGAGAGGTAAACCAGCCACGTCTTTGTAATGGCACCCGGCTTGCGGGGAAGAAATTAAAGAACAACGTAATCGAAGCCACAATTTTAAAAGGAAAGTACACAGGTGAAGACAGTTTGATTCCAGTATCACTAAGATTCCGACCGACATGCCATTCGACTTTAAACGGTTATAATTTCCAGTGCAGCTTACATTTGCCATGTCGATAGATAAATCGCAAGGGCAGTTGTTATATGTTTGAGGCATCAATCTTGAAAATCATGTTTTTCACATGGCCATTTGTAAGTCGCATATTCCCCTGTCGGGACACCTTCAACTTCATTTGTTTATGCACCAGAAAACAAAACTATCAATGCTGCGTATCAAAAAGTATTACAACAAATGCTACCTAGCAGTAAACTTTGACACTGATTCACTGATCACCACAAAAGTTGACAGATATATATGAGTTTTCATAGATAGGTGAAGAGGAGATGAACTGAGGTGGCGGAATCCAACAGAGAGAGGACGAGGAGAAGGATAGAGGGTGGGGGGAGATGGGCCAAGGGATGGGTTCAAAAATGGTTCAAATGGCCCTGAGCAATATGGGACTTAACTTCTGAGTCATCAGTCCCCTAGAACTTGGAATTACTTAAACCTAACTAACCTAAGGACATCACACACATCCATGCCTGAGGCAGGATTCAAACCGGCAACCGTAGCGGTCGCGCGGTTCCAGACTGTAGCGCCTAGAACTGCTTGGCCACTCCGGCTGGCCAAGGGATGGGGGGGGGGGGGGGGGGGGAAGAGGTGATCAGAGAGATAGTGGGAGAGGACTAAATGGATAGAGAGAAAATAGGGGAGGGAAGATGGACTACGAGAGTATGGAATAAATAAATGCCCAGGCAACACAATGCAGTCTGTGCTGCACTTTTCAACACCGAAACGGATGGATATTTGTACTAAAGAAGTGAACCTCCACCCCCCAAAAAGAAGATTGGTCACCTCCCCAGAAGAATAAATTATCTACGCCCCTATTAACCACTGTACTGCAATGAGAACCAAATTAAGATTTTGGAAGTCTACATTCTTTAACTTTAGTATGTTTCAGCCAAGTATGACACCAATTACATAAATATTTAACTACGTTTCCAGGATGTATTTTTCTGGTTCTGTGAATTCATTCAACGTTGGCAAAATCATTCTAAATTGCCAAAATGCATTTTAACAAAATCTAAGGACTTGTTTCGTATCCAGTTCGTCTAAAAACTATAGTACTGGGAATACAATGGCGACCCTGAGCCATTTTTTGCGGCGCCTACGTTTGCGTCATGAGAGTCCACACTTGTAGTCTAGGTCTGCGCCATGAGGGACCATATTTCAGGCCATCATGATGCAGACTAAGACGACGAGTGTTTACTTGCTTGACGCAAACCTAAACGACGACTGTAGACCCTCATAACACAGACCTAACGACGAGTCTGAATCCTCATGACGCAGATGTAGACGCTGTGGAGAGTGGCTCAGAGTTTCCATTATATTCCTACTACAATACATTCATGGAAAAAGACGCTCTTCATTTTAGGAGCATTTGTAGTGTCTAGGTCTTCAGCATCTTGACTCTGCATGTGGGATGCCCCTTAATATAGAAATACAAGAATAAAATTACATTTTGCAATGTGTGTGGAACTCAACAAAATAAATTGTAATTTAAACTCATAATGTGTATTGCCTTAATCCACAAATGAATATTTTATTTTGCAGAACACTTTTCAACATAAAATATTTACAAATTTTCCTTCAGTTCCCCTGAAAGTATTATTTAGGCCAAACCAGATACTCCTAAAAATATTTGGCTATTTTTGCAAACACAAGTAACAGAAAATGGTTTACAAACAATAATAAATGTCACTTGGGAGGATTGAAATCAAAAAGTTTAGTCTAAAATAAAAATGAACTGTATGCATTAAAAATTTTCTATCTCAGAAATTGACGCCCAGAAAGCACAAGAAAGAAATCTGCACTCTTAATTAGTAAATTTCCGCTCAAACTCATAGTTTCCTGTTTAATGTTCTACTGTATTCTTAATGTGTCTACTGATTAGCGTTTGAATTAATTATGACGAGATCGTTAAGTCTGTCTGCATTAAGACGTGATCGTTTTTCGCTAATTAGGTTTCCAGCGCAACTAAAAATTCTCTCACTAGAGGCACTAGTGGCTGGGATATTTAATATTTTTCTTGCCACACACGCAAGTCAAGGAAGTCGTTGGGAGTTATTTTTCCACCACTGTAGAATATCTCCCTCGTTCACACAGTGTTCTTGCAAGTATCTGCTGACTTCATCATGTAGGAGAGGAGGCTCTTCTGCCCAGTCCTCAAATTTCGCTATTTTGTACGGCCCTGGATTTGTTTCTTGGGTGCTGTGATTGGGCACTTGTACTGAAACAGTACAGGTTCCAATTAATATTTGCAGAACAATGTGATGATCGTACTACACATAGTTGAAATTATAATGGTTTTTAGATGATGCTATCATTTATCGTTCAGTAAAGTCACCAGAAGCTCAAAACTAACTGCAGGACGATTTAAATAAGGTATATATTTTTGGTGTGAAAATTAGCAGTTGGCAATAAATAATGACAAGAGCGAGGTTATCCCTGTGTGTACTAAACTAAGTCCGTTAAACTTCGTTTACAAGATCAACCAGTCAAATCTAAAGGCTGCAGATTCTACTTAATACCTCTGATTACAATTACGATCTACTTAAATAGGAATGGACACACAGAAAATGCTGTAGGCGTTTTAATGACAAAACACTCTGTTGGAGCATTGCTACGCAGTTGGAGAGCCTTACGATTGACGAAAGAGGTCGAAAGAGTCTAAATAAGGGCAGCTGGTTTGGTATTATCGTGAAACAGGGGAAAGAGTCTCGCGGAAATTACAAAAGAGTTGGGGTGGGAATCATTACAACAATGGCGTTTTCTGATGTGGCGCGATCTATATATGAAATTTCGATCACCAACTTACACCTCCGAATTCGAAGATATATTGTTGAGTCCCATCTACATTGGAAGAAATGATCGTCAGAATAAAATACAAAAAAGCAGCGCTCAGACGGAGAGATGTAGGTGTTCTATCCCGGCCGAAATTCGAGAATAGGAGACAAATAAGTTGAAAGTGGTTCGATGAACCCTCAACCAAGCACTTGCGTGTGTCTTGCAGAGTAACCATGTACATGTAGATGAAGAATATATGCATTATCTTAGGAGCTTACCTTCAGCACACATCTGTCGTGCTGCTTGGTAAACTTCAATTTTTTCATCCTCGGTTAACTTTCTTAATGTGCGGTAGTTAGCCACCATAAACATTGCAATTTTATGCAACATACTTACGCAAATTTTCTGTTCTAGGAAGGCATCGGCGGCTTGTTTCAAAGGTTTCATGTCCTGAAAATACATTTTCTCAACATACATATTTCACAAGTGGTTCTATAATATTCAGATGGAATAAAATTACAAACCTCTTCATCGTTATCCCGTACGGTACAGTGAGTTTTTAAGGCATAAAACCACGGTAGAACTAAATGTAGGGTTGGCTCCTTGTCACCCTCTAGATCAACTGTGGCTTCTTTAAACGGCTTAAGAAATTCTATAAGCTGGCCAGTTATATGGTGGTCATAACCCAGCATCATATCAGAGTCACCTTCATTATGTAAAACAGCCTTCACTGGATCAATCTGAGAATGGACTGATACAAGCATGTCAAAATAACTGTTCCAACTCGTATAAACACACTGCTTTAAAGATGAGTTCAGTCTCACACAGAGACCTCTTCTCTTGAAGTACGAAACCGTAGCCCGCACTGTATTAAGAATGGCTAATATATTTAGAACATTTTCTTTCAAAAACTGTTCGCTCAGAACAGACTGTGTTTATATTATGAGCCATGCATGGAAGACGCTGATATATTTCGAGAGCTTTGACAATGTTACTGCCCTGGTCTGTGACAAACGTAATTTTGGCAATGTCTTCACGAGAAACACCCATAGTTTCTAAGCAATCTTCCAACTCGTTTCGAATATTAGAGCCAATTTTTGGGCAGTCAGGAAACGCAGAGAACATCAGTACATATTTATTCAAACGCCAGTCTGAATTTATGTAATGCATTGTCACGGACATGTAATGCACCCCTTTGTAATTGTCTGTCCATAGATCAATTGTACTGGCACATATACCAGAACGAATCGCATGCACTATATCTGGGAGCATTTTGCTGTGCACTTTATCAGCTAAGGTTTGAACTTTCCTAGCTACTGTCACTCTGGAAGGCATAATATTTTTAATATCAACTGAGCCATATTTTTTACCTATGTCGATCAGTGTCTGCCCTAAATTAAGAAATCGTTCTCCTTCTATACTGCTAAATGGTCTCAGGTCCTTAGCACACATTTCGACGCACTTTTCGGCCACTAAATCTTTGTCCTCTTTCAAGATATTTACGGAGTGAGGGAACTGCTTGTCAAATTTGCACACATGTCGTAACATATTCGAGGTTCCCGAATAAGTACTTAAGAGCTTTTTACATAGTTTGCATTGAGAGACACCTACCGATTTATTGAAGCGGCCTCATAAACACACGAAAACGTTTCCCATGCGGCACTTGTGCTCTGTTTCGTTACCAGCACGTATTCGCCAGTTGTCAATTTTTTGTCAATCTCACTAAAGTTCGACCTATTCATTGTGCTGCCCCCACCGTTGCGATAAATGAACTGCAGGCTAACTACCTGGCTACTCTAGTCACGGTAGCTTGACAGCGCAACCTGTTGTCAGGCGCAGCAAGCTGAGCGGGTCCCGTGAAGCTTGGCAGGCTTGCAGGAACCCAGGTAGCCCGGGCTTGCGGGAGCCCGTATCGGCCGCATTACCCACTATGCCTCAGTACACGCGCACTCTTGTGTTTACGTCGCGGCAGGCTGACCTGCATGAATGGTTGCAGAGGAGCTAGGGGCAAGCAGGCTGCAAGGGGAATTTGTACACCTCTAGTTGTATAAGAAGAGGTACCAGAAGGAATTCGAGTGACTATGGAACTAACTGTCAGAGATCGGTATTTTCCTCTGGCAGTTATCGTTATTGGCTCACAGTTCTCGCTCTCTGGCAGTTACCGGGCTACCATTACAGGTAACCTGGAAGTTGGTAACGGAATAACTGTGTGTCTGCGTTCCCGATACAGTGACTCCAGTCTTAGACCCCGGTGATATTACAGAGACGATACTTACTGGAGCGAACAAATATTTACGTACTTCTTCGGAAATAGCCGCTGGCCATTGCGAATGACAAATAGCATGTCAGAAAGTATAACATAATACAGTTGAATATAATAATTATTATCCTCATCATTTGTCAGGAGATTGTCAAAATATGTGAATATATCACAGTAACTGCTAATATTTACATAATTGATACACTGTCAGAATAAAACACAGTTACGCACTTTTAATAAATTTATCATACACAGAATACCCGATCTTGACTGTTGCAACCAAGTGCTGTCAAAACTGAAATATAGCAGAATTTTTATCTAAGCTGGTCTATCAGTCTCTGTTACGATATTCATCTACAGAGTAGGAGGGGTCAATGGAAGCGTCTGATTCCACCCGTCTGCTTCGACGTAAAGGTGTTGTTGTGTGTGAATGTCATTACAGCACGGTGTTTATGAGTTGGTTTTTGTGTCTGTGTGTGCGTGTGTGTGTGTGTGGGGGGGGGGGGGGGGGGGGGGCTGCCGATCTAGTTTGCAGTGCCGGAATTTGCTGGTGGTAATTTTTTTTTTTTTTTCTAGCTGTGATGTTTTGTGTATTTATGGAGTATTGAATGTGATTTAATTTATGTACGAATGATTGATTTGTGGACTTTTGGGATTGTGGTTTTATTTTTCGCAGTTGTAGGTGTTGATTTTTTTGCATCAGTAGCTGTGGTGCACCTATATAGGTCACCGGAAATGACCGATTCCCATTTTCATAGTTGTATGTGTTGATGTTTTAGTATCGTCATCTGAGGTTGACATGTAGGTCAAGGGAAATGTCCGATTCCAATTTTCGTACTTTTAGTTGTAGGTATTGGTGTTTTGGTATGGTCAGCTATGGTTGACCTATATTGTTCAAGGGAAATGTCCGATTCCTACAGATTTTTGTTGGCGTAGCAAAATGCTGTATTTTTTCTTTTTGTTCTTCATTTTGTGTTTTGGGATCATGGTGGGTGTGTTTTTTTTTTTTTTTTACTAGCTTGTCCTCACCCTAAAACCCCCAACTTCCCGCAGTTGTCCCATTGGTTTGATTGTATTTTTGGTGGGAGATGTTATTGTATTATTTATATGTATCTTCGTGTTTGTTGCCATGTGTATGTAGTGACGTCATAGACACTTAAAATAGCCATTTCCGGCATATTGATGACGGGTGGAATCAGACACTTCTGCATCAAATAGTCTTTCAAACACACTGTAAACCGTGCTTTATCTGGAACCAAGTTTTTAATGGTTGCTGACTTGCTGGCAGTTTATTGAAAATGCATGTTCCCGAATATTGGACCCCTTTTGGACCAAGGTAGTGATTGTAGGTCTTTATGTAGATTGCTGTTCCCATTTCTAGTACTGATATTATGTATTGAGCTATTGGTTGGAAATACTTGTAACAAATTTCATTAAGGAATAAATATACTAGGTAGCAGTGGTTAGAATACAAAGTTCCTTGAACAGGTTCCTACATGATGTTCTTGAATTTATACCACAAACGATTTTTATTACACGCTTTTACATGCGAAAAACTTTTGCTACGTTTGAAAGTTACCACAGAATACGCTCCCTTATGAAATAACAGAGTGAAAAAATGTGGTATGCCCTTCCAACTGAATTTATTATCGAGTTGTAGTCCCAGAAACGTAACACTGTCAACCTTTTCGATCTGCATGTCTTCATATGTTATAAACATGCTGTAGCTGGAGAAATCTAGCAGTTACCAAATCTGACATAAAACCTGGATTAGCGTACTCACATTTTCCCCAATAGGACTAGCTTTTACAGCACAGAAGTAAACGAATCTGTCACATTACGTACATTTTTTGTTGTATTACAAGGCTGTAGACTTTATTCTATTATGTGAGCGGCACAAGAAATTAGCTTCGAATTTAACCTACAGTACTCAGTTTACATATTACTTCATACTTAAAAACGCACATTGTTAACATTTTACTTAAACAGTGCTGTGGCGAAGTTCAGCGTACTTTCTGTCGCAGCTGCGAAGATAATATTTCTCATAGCGACCGATAACCTACAAACATATAATATTAAACACTAATAATCGTTCTAACATCAACTAAAATGTACCCGGAGTTAATAAGCTAAGGTTATGACAAGATTCATACGACATTCCTGCCATTTTTCACTACTCGCAGTTATACTGATAACTAAACTGATGGATTCGAACTATGTCGTTATTTAACTGTAGCCCCTCGGAGTATTCGCCGAAAATCAGCTACCTCTCACGTGAGTCCAACAAGAAATGGGCCGCCGGGAAGCGTACGAACAGCGGAAGCGAATCTGAAGTTCTCCCTTCTCGCCGCTTGGAGCGCTAGTGTCGCTCCAGCTGTGAAACGGTAACAAGTAACAACTTTTAACAGCAGTGCCGTTTAATGGGAGACTGTGTCACATTACAAATGTAAACCGTGGAGATAAATAAGCAAAGGTAACAGTAAACTTGTTGTTTCATTCAATCACATATTTATTATTCTTGTAACTGCATGGGTCACACGAAGCATTTTCCATGTATTTTGTTACGATGTTCTGACAGTAGTTGCAATATTGTATTAATTTAACGGCATTTTGCCTTGTATTTGAAATTTATTTTGTGTATCCAAAGGGCTGTATTTAAATTATCGTTGGTGGATTGGTTTATGGTTTGGGCTAGTGTGCGAATTTGGTTTATACTTCTATTATGTTATGTTTTCCAAAACAAACAACTTAATAATAATAATAATAATATTTATTCAACATCGAATAATCAAATACAATCCCTATTCCCTAGAAATAATACAGTTTCAGGACTTCATACAGATTATTTTTCTGAATACGTCAGTTTATAAATTACAAACTAAAGATTTGTTTGTATTAATAAATTTTACGTTTTGTTTTCCATAAGCTTGTAATTTTTCGAAATGGACAGAGATCAGCAACTTTGTGCGCAGGTACTCCCTACGTATACTATACATCAATTGTGAAAAGTACAGGTGCTGTTTGTAGCCCATAGCGTCTTGTGAAGTACTTGCTATTTTCGTCCCATCCGATAAAATCTCTACATCTATATTCTGTAATCTGTAACTTCATAAAAGAGACTATTTGTATTTTCGACGTTTTTTCAACAGTTTCCATATGTTGTGATCTCCAGTGAAAGTGATAAGTCATTTATAATTTCTGTAGGAAGGACGACCTACGACAGCAAATTTCTCACTCTCACTATTTGGTTACCTTAATCTGTATTTATGTTGTGATGTAATATTTTTTTTTTGTGAAGGAAAGACGAGGGATAAGAACAGCGTTTGTTATGATGTAATGTGATGCTTGTCCGTACTACAGTGGAGTAACTTCGATAGTATTGTTCAGTCGTTTAGTGCACATAGTTACTTCATTTCAGGAATGGGGCATCAGCAGAAAAGAAATGTTGGACATATTCATTTGTTGTGGCTATTTGGAATCATTTTAGTATCCTATTACTTGATCTGGAAATCGTGCACAACAACAGTTTGTATTAAGATGCATTTATGAATGTTTAGTGTAAGGATAATGCTACATCTTTGCAAATAGATGTAGAAAGGAAGTAACTAGTGTAGAAACAGCTGCTATATAGCCTAAATGTAATTCTCACCATGGGTTCACAGTTGAGATGGAGGAGAGGCAATAAATATGTTTAGTAATAGAATATTAAACATAGATGATGATAAAAAAAATTTTGATGGTTCTTGAAAAAGTGCAGTGTGTGTGGTTCCTTTTTTTTTTTTAAGTGAATGGATAAAAATTCAGCACTGCAATATTTGCTCTAATCTGGGTATTCAGTTATGCCTTATAAAAGGAAAGCCTTACAGGAGCAACTGTGTCAAAAACACAGATTAAACATATAATAAAATTATGCTGAACATCTCTTGTAGTTAGATTTTCATTTTGTACATGTCAAGATGATTCTGAATAACTGAAGACAAACTGCAGACTAATGTCCAAGTTTAGAGGTTAAGTACTGAAAGTGCCACATACATGATTAAGAACTGCAAATTCCATTTTGTTCTTACCTGCATCAATGAGAACTGGATTATAACATTTGGATAATCATATGCATTCTGGTAGTCCCAAACTGAATCCCAAAGATCGAAGTCTCTATTTCAACTTATCTTTCTTCGACTTTAAAATTGTGGTTGATGTTAGAAGCTGATTTTCCGTAGAAAATCCATTTTCCATTTATTAGTTGCTTTGATTCCTCATAATGCTGTAGTTACAGTTCCTGTGGGAAAAAGCAAGACACATATCAAGTAATGCTCACAGTAGTGTTATGTAGCTAGTGTATCTTAAACAAATGACAGAAACAAACAGCATCAATCAGTTGTAGCATTTGTTTCTGTTGGATGGATTTTGCAAAACACTGATTTTCTCTCATTTTAAGATTATATGTATGACACTTCGTAATGAGGAAATGGTAAATCAGTTCATGTCATTGGACTCCTTTCTTCAGGTAGTGTAGAATTTTTCTAGTTTAGTGGTTCATCTGCTGCAGCCAGTAATGGACTGAAAATACTGCCTTTGAGCTGTATCTCACATTAATAATGGAAATTGAATGTGACTCTTTGTACCTGGTTCCTTGCTTTTCAGGGGCTAATAACTGCAGTAATGGACCACCAGAAAACTATTCGGATAAAAGATGAAACAAATGAAACAGCAGGTTCACCAGGCTCCATTGTAAGTAGTTACTTTGTAATTTTATTACTGTAGTTTCATTAATTTCGGTGTGTGATATGTTCTGTGAATAAACAGAATTCATGTTGTATTGCTGAAAGTATGCAGTAAAATATCCAGTGAGTTTTCGAGGTCACACACATCTTTTGTAGCACTATGCATAAATTGTAATATGTGTTAAAATTCACAAATGATGCAGGGGAGGTTTTAAATTTAATTTTTGTAAATGTAGGCAAATTTGTAATCCACTGCTTATTGCCAGTGATAACATCTTTGTATAAAATTAAGCTATTATGACAAAATAGTTCACGAGTGATTGGCTGGATGTCAGTTCCAGTAAGCACAGTATTTCAGTAAGTGTCCACACTGCCATCACCCAGTGTGTTGACTGTTAGTACGGAATTAAACAAATGGTTCAACACTGCTATGGCAACTTTGATCCACACTGTCCCTTTCACACTAACCTAGACCTTCAGCTTTGCTACAGATCAATTTAATAAATTTAAGCATATTCTTAATGCACTGGCAGTGGTTGTATGTTTGCTTAAAGGCAGATTTAATCTGAACTGATACATTTCCTTTAAGTGTCATCTTTAATCTACAATGCAAGAATGAAGATGACATTGCAATGAATATCAGCAATGTAATTTCAAAATATAGCAGGGTCAGGTAATGCATTATTACATTCTATACTTGAAAAGTGGGCAATAACTAGACTTGAAGACAATAGATGCTTTTCATATGTTGTGCTACAGGAGAATGCTGAAGATTTTTATAGGGAGATCCGAGAGCTAATTATGAGTAAGTGGTTAAAATTTAATCCACAATTTGACTAAAAGAGGTTTGGGATAAAAAAGTAGAGAGAGACAAAGGATTGACTTCAGTAAGCAGGGGCAACTGCAGTAGCTGCAGAAATGGACTACTGGGGAGAGCTGCGTCAAACAAGGTTTAAGACTGATCACAACAACAAAACAGTGCATTGAATAGAAATTGTAATTTCAGTATTAACAGTAAATGTTTTCTGGAACTGAAAAATAATTACAGGTCTAGTGAACAATACGAACTATAAGTGTAGTTTTTTCAAGTGTATCATATGTTACATAGGTGGTACCTTGGAGTTGTGTTTGTGTGTTCCTATTCTAGAGTGTGTTTGTCTGTTTTGTTGATGTCACTAGTTGAGTGGTGGCTTGAACTGTCTTTTTGCTATGCCAGCATAGGGCTAGTGGAGATGCTGGTCACTTAAGGAAAGCAGTGATGTGGATTGAGTTCTATACTACACCTGTAGCAGTTATATAGTTATAGCACAGCCTAAGGCCTGTGTTAAATAGAAAGGTGATAGTCTAATTGTGGTTTGTAAATGCCAATGAATGTTTTTATAACAATATTTTTCCATAGTTACCTTTGTGCAACTGATGAAAACCCTTGTTTTCCTACTGTAGTCCAGTATTTTCAGATTTTTAATATGTCTACAGGTGTTAACCGCACTCAAAACTTTTCTTCTGTAGATCCTGATAGTTCTTCAGTTTTTATTTTTCTAATATTTGCATATTGTTGGTGAAGTCATCCATTGATAATTTCTTAGGGCTTGTATTGCTGCTGTGTTAATGATAATCGGTCTACCAGTGCTCAGTCAAGATATCTAATTGTTACCTTGAAAGAAGTTTGAAGAGATATTTACTGTGAACATTGATTTAAGAAGTTAGTTTCATATAATAATGTCTTGCAGTAGCACTTCTCTCTGAATATGTAAACTAAGCCTCAATAAGATCAGTAACAGAAAATTCTGTAGTATACATTAATTTATTTTTCTGATACTGTATACATGCACCCTGATATATTCCAGAGTGTATATATTTGATGGTAGCAAACTTATGGCAAAAGTAAGAGGTTGTACGTTCAGTATTGATGTTCTTTTTGTAAATATCTCTTCTACATACATCAGTTCATGACAAATGACATTTGTAGAATTGTGAGGATGTTACACAAATATTAAGGAATTTTTGTTGTAAACAATGTAACTTGAAGTTTGGATCAAACTTTTGGTTGCATTGTAAAAGACTTGTTGCTTCCTTTGCCTCTCTCTTCTTGAATGTTTCCACAGACTGGTGACAGTACAAATGTAAGAACATGCTCCATAAATTGGCTTTGCAAAAAAATGTCGGCAGATTAGCTGTATATGTTGACAACATAGCAGACAGTCTGCATTGAGTCAAGCTAGACTTTACATTCATTATAAGTCTGGCCTAAGAATAACAGTGTAGAGAACTATGTTGTCCAGCTTTCAACCTTTTCGCCTTGATTTTATTTCACTTCTCTTCTTTGTATTTAACTTCTATTAGTTTTTCTGAAAATTCGAGGATTATCTTGCCCATTTTCATTCTTTAAATGGTAATGCATCTACTATAGATAGTGCATTGTGAGCAAGTTGAATAATTTGTGATACTATAAAACCTGTAATTTCTGTGATAATAATCTTATGCCACTCCCATTTGGAATAACCACAGAAACCAAGATACACATGACATTTATCTTTTGCACTACTTCCATTGTGTAAGAATACCTGTTTTTCAGTAACTCAGTGCTGTATTAAAGAAACAACCTTGGCTGTTTCATCACTCAGAAATTAATTGTAGAATAGTTCTGTAGTGACGAAGATGTTGAAAATAATGTTGTGATTCTCATAATGTTAATTTCATTCTAATTGAAATATGACAAATCAGTTTTCCATCAACCAGAATTACTGTCACACAAAAGAACATATACCGAGAACTGGCAATAAAATGATAGTTGTGACATTTATTAATCTTGACAGTTACTTCAATTTGACTTCAAAGGTGTGAAAGTTCTTAACAGTGTGTGGAGATTATGACTGTTTAACTGTACTCATTTTGCTTTGTTTTGCTCTTACCACAGGTCCAGGTATACCACTCCAGTGTGAAAATAAAGGAAGAATGGCAGGAGACTGGGAATCAAGAGGTAATTCTAGTATTTTTGTGATTGAGTAGGATCTTCACAGTTGTGGGGAATGTAATGGAAGAGGTAAGCAGTATAGCTATGTATTAGTGTCAAAGTTTGTTCAGTAATGCTTGTAATGATGACTGACAATATCATCATTTGCCCACTTGCGTCAAATATGGCATTGAAGACTAAATATAGTATTTTTTAGGCATTGCTCTATATGGATTGAAGGATTGTCTTCGTACAGGAACAGTAGTTTTAGTATATACATTAGTAGAATTATTATCTTGTACAAGGGCATGCTGAAAAGTAATGCCTCCACATTTTTATGTAAGTAGTGTCAACACTTTTCAAATAAACAAGCTTTGTTAACTTTTACATCTTGTATGTTTGACTTTGTTGACAGAACCACAACCTCACCTCTGCTCTCACTGCTTCAGTCACTATCTAATCAAAGTCCATGAAGGTATTGTTTAGATTAGGAAACAAATGAAATTGGATGGGTCAAGTCGGGACTGTATGGAGGATCATCAATTACAGTGAACCCAAGCTGCCAGATTGTTGCAGATGTTGCAGCGCTAATGTGTAGTCGGGCATTGTCATGCTGAAGGAAAGGGTGCGGCATGTATGAACACTCTTTGAATTCAAAACCTGATCACAGTACACTGCTCCTCATGCACCAACACAGTTAAGTAACACATGTTCATGTTATGTGCTATAATCCAGAGCCCTCTAGCAGCAGATGGTTTGAATTTGGGTCAGTGGAGCGACAAAGCCAATTGAGGTATTTCATATTGTGCACATTACTCAGTCGAGTAACATGTATGACATGTAGTACCTCAACTGATACTGAGAACAGAATAAAAAAAATTGAGGCATTACTTTTAGAACACCCATGTATATACAAACAAAAATAAGATGTATGTGTGATTGTGTTGATGTATGTATAAAGTGATGCATGATAGTTGCTGCAAAGCCCTGTACTTGATCAGTCATTTCCTACCTATTTGACCAGTTGTTTTGATGAGTAAACTAACCACAGATATTTCTTTGACTGAATCAGTTGTCATTCTCATGGGAGGTGTGCTTAGTGGGCAGAGCAAGAATGAGAATTCATTATATCCTGTGAAAATGATGATGAAGTATGATTCAAGATATGAATGCTTTTCCTTGAAAATACTCCAGAATATCAGGAAACGCAAAGTGAATGTTGACACTTCCCAACACACTTCTGATTCATATCACCAACTGAATCAACATGATACTATATAATATCCACATGTGCAACAATCTGGCAGTTTTTGTATTTTCCGCCTAAGTATAATCTATTATTAAAATTAAGCTCCATAATAGGCTTCTGTCCTTTGTTCTCTCTTCTATATTTCCATAAACCCTTACAATGTCATATACTTCAATTTGTTTCATTATCCTTGTTATCAAGGTATTTACCCAAGCTGCATATCGACTCTGTTTGCCTTGATTAAATTTTCTTCACTCTTTTTCATTTCTATGTTTTCCTTCATTAAATATTTTTTACTCTTTTCATTTCTACATTTTTTCTATGTGGAAAATCTAAAGGAAGATGGACAGATGGAGCAAACTCCATCCTGCAGAATGTGAGGTGTTAACAACTGCAGGGCCTCATTCAGTTGGTCCCTACATCCAGTGTTCTCTGGATCACACACAGTTTACATTATAGTGCATTTAAAATTAGTTGCAACTTCTGAAGTTTGGCTCAGATCGACCAGCCAGCGCAGCTGACTGGTTATGTGCCAAGCATTCCTGACGTTTTCTTCGCCTACAGCAATCTTCCATGCTGGCAACTATGCTTCCCTCCACTCACTTTGTACTGAACTGTCAAAAGTCTCAACTAGTTTTAAATACATTATAAACAATCTTTCCTTTCGTGCATTGCATATTAGGCCTTTGCTCTTCCTTGGCCCTTCCAGGCTTTGTCAACCTATTGGTTGTGCATTTGCACTACTTAATAGTGATGTTGCTATTGGCTGACTACATCGTGTGTCCTGTGCTCTGAATATCTGGTGTCATCGGGTGGTGAGATAACTGACTGGCTTACAAAATTGCGTCACAATTTTAGTGCTTCAGAAACTAACATGCTGTTTTGGGTTGAATTCGAATTTATTCTTTTGTAATTACAAAATGTGAAAATGCAGTGTACATGTTGCTGCACATCAAAGATATTTCTGAGAGCGCGTTTTTTTTCTTTCTTTTAAAATTTTCTCTGGGTTTTGCTGTCTAAGGTGCTGTGAAGAAGTGGTGCTGGTGTCTAAAACCTTAACCATTGAAAGGATTGGTGTGTTTCACAGTCCCGTGGGATTTATCATGGTGAAAGTGTATGTTCGCCCTGGGAAGAGTGTATTTTTAACCAGGATTTTTTTTCCTTCTCTGCATATACACCCTGTTATAAGACAGAGTTTATCTGTGCCCATGCTATGGACACTCTGTTGTGATTACTCAACCATAAACGTACCGTTATGTCCGTTGCACTGCTTTCAGTCTGTTCAGAAATGTGCAACTGTCTCCTTTGCATGTCTTCATTTCCTCCTATTTATCCATTTGAAAAACTGTGTCAGCATAGCTCCAGAGTGAGGATTTGAGCTCAGGAGAATGATAATTCTCGTTCCTGGCACAGGATTTTCTTGTAAAAAAAGTATTGTATTGCAATCATGTATCGTTAATGTCAGGGTGTTGTAGCTGCCCTGTCTCGTTATTAATCACTACATGCAGAGTCCTTCATTAGATAGTTGCATGATGAGAAAGTTCTCATCACTACTTTTCTGTCCTAATGTACGGATATCACTTGCACTGGTGGTGATGCAGAATTGGTGGAACAGGAGGTTCTGGTTGTCACTGATGGTAGGATTTTGACAAAGTAAACAACTAACAGGAACTGAAGTGTAGATGATAGGAAAAATTGCCATGAGCATACATAAACAGTCCATGCAGCAGTCCAAATCATGAAGTGTAATGGAGGTAAGATCAGAAACTTAGGACCTCTGCCTGCCTTTTGCAGGCAAGTGTGCTACCAAAAATGCACTTGCCTGTGAAAGGGAAAGGTCTTACTTCTGAGTACGAGTCCTGCACACAGTGTTAATCTGCCAGGGAGTTTCAAATTGATGCACATTCTGCTTCAAAAGGAAAATTTATTGTATTTGTATGATTGTTGCTTTTTCAGCAATGTAATTTTTTATGAGAGGTGCAGTTGAAGACAAATCCCTCTTAATAGTCATACAGTAGTTACAGAAGTTTATGCGCAAGCTTTAAGTGGGTAATTAGTTTCCTTTTTCAGTTACTTCAAGATCCATTAAAAATTGAAGATCCATGTTATGACATAAAGGAAGAGCCAGGACTAAAACTGAATGAGAGACTCTCTGAGCATAATGTAAGTTTTCAAATCAGTGTTGTTTTATGCTTGAGTTACAGCAAGACAATCATGAATGTAATGGCTGCATATAGTTAAAAGATCATAGATGGAGAGCCATTCTAACCTATGATACAGTAATCTGTAGTATTTGTGTAAAATTTCCATGACTCTGGTTATCCTTGTGTTGTACGTGTTAGCTGTTGTTGTAATTGTTGTGGTTGCATGTCCAAACATTGGTTTGAATGCAGCTCTCCAGGCTACTCTGCCCTGTGTAACCCTGTTCATCTTTGAAGAACTGATGCAACTTACACCCTTCTGAATTTGCTTACTGTATTTATTTCTTGGTCTCCCGTTGATTTTTAGCACCCCCCCCCCCCCCCCCCGCCCCCCCCATGCCTCCACCCCCGTGTGCACACTTCCCTCCTGTTCTAAGATGGTGATCCCTTGATGTCTCAGAATGCATCCTGTCAACCAATCCCTTTTTTAGTCAAGTTGTCCTGCAAATTTCTTTTCTCCCCAATACCAGTCAGTACCAGTTCATTAGTTATGTGATCTACCAATCTAATCCTCAGCATTCTTCCATAGTACCACATTTCAAATGCTTCTATTCTCTTCTTGTCTAAACTGTTTATCCTCCCTCTTTCACTTCCATATGTGGCTACACTCCAGACAAATACCTTCAGAAAAGAGTTTCTGGCACTTGAGTCTGTATTCAATGTTAACAAATTTCTCTTCTTCAGAAACACTTTTGTTGTTTTTGTCAATCTATATTTTATATCTCTCTACTTCTACACCTATCAGTTATTTTGCTACCAAAGTAGCGAAATTCATCTACTACTGTAAGTATACTGTTTCCTAATTTAACTCCCTCTAACCTTTGACCAGTGCAGCACAGCATTATTTGGATATACACTGGTAAGGCAACACTATAGCTACTGCCCACCATGAGAGTGAATGCATTGTGTTGTGTACACAGGGCTGTGGGGGTATTATTATGCTAAAGGAAACATATACCTGGGCTTCCATTGAACCTCTAGTAGTAACCAAATACACTGTGATTACTGTGGATTGTGTCAATATGGTTCCATTGATGCTTTGTCTTTCATAGTGGTAATGCAGATTTCCAGGTAGGTTACTATCCATTTCAAAAGGCCAGAATGATACTGCAGTGGTTTGAATAGTATTGCAGTGAATGAACGTCCATGGTGTGGCAACCAAATTCAACTGATGTGCATCCATGGAACACATTCCAACCCTGCACTCAGAAACCAACAGCCCATAATTCATGGGATTTGCAGGAGTTAAATTCTAGGCAGATCTAGTGCCATATACCTCGAGAAACCTACCAAGAAATGGTCAAATCTATGCTATGCAGAAACACTGCTGTACTGTATTGCAGATATGGATCAACACACTTTCAGCCAGATGAGTTGATGTATTTGCTCAACAGCATGTGATACTATAATATCTGGTCAGAAAATTAACTTTATTAAATTACTCTTTGAATAAGATACGATAATCAATGAAAAGTATGAAGATCTTCATACTGAAATATGGAGAGCTATGTTGTATGCACATAATGAGAGGTTTTTTTTTTTTTATCAGTATCTGGAAGACTCATTTTTAGCCTCGGGGTCCACTGATTCTATCAAGGAGGATCCAGTACTAACTTTAGGAGCAGAAGAAACTGAGAATTTCATAAGTATTTACATCTTACAGATGGATTGCATGTGAAGTGAAAATATGTCATTTGGTAACTGTGGAGTACAAAGGATGCATTACAGTGAATTTAGCATAGTTTGTAACTCTTAGTAGTTTTGTAGTATTGTGTTATTCCACTTGAATTATTGTCAGTATTTTGCTGAGTGCTCTGAGTAGAATTTCAACAGAGCTGTAACAATATATGTAGTCATAATTTCACTGTCACAGGTTGATATCAGTTACACTAAGATCATGATAATCCAGCAGATCCAGTAGTCCAACATGTGCCAGATATTTTCCCGTATTCTTTGATCATTTGCATGCCTTCGAGAAACATTGAAACCTTTTGGTGTGACATCTTTTCAGCAACAATTGTTTGCCTAACAGATTGATTATATTCTCATCAAGATATGCTAGTTATAATATTGGCTTTGTGCTACTATCAGTGATTCTTCATTCACTAAACCTAAGTTTACAGTACTTATTTTTGCATCAGTGCTTTGGTATTTTAATTATTTAATGAAGTCGTAATGCTGTGTTAGTATTCAGATACTTCTATGACTGTCAGACTACACCACAGTAAAATGTTTGTATGTACAGTGAACATGTTTTCCAAATAGAGCAAAAGTGAACCTAAAGCAGCAAAACACAAACATGTGATTTTGACAAGCCACAAAAAACTGGACAACATAAGCAGTTTGGAAAAGAGTGAGAACCAAAACAGTATTATGAGTGAACTATGGTCTAAAATGATTGAAGAAACTGAGATGGAAAGCAATGCAAATGATGATGCGATTACAGCTGATGGTTCTGAAATTGTACAAATGATAAATTCTGCATCTACCAATGAACTGAGGGCTTTTTCAAGTGAAATTAAAATGGGTCAACATAGGCAGAAATTCGGTTACTGAAGGAGAGCTGAATGATATGACATTATAAAAGTGTTCTGAAGTCACAGCAGGTGCCTGAAGCTGACAGTGATAAAGGAAAAAGGCCTGCAACTAACACCTCTTAGGTTGAGGCTGTAGAAGCCTTAGACACTTAAGTGAAATTCGCTAATAGAAGACAATAATACAGTGCTTCAGAAGTTGTGAATCTGAACATCACGCAAAATAATTGTTGTCAGAAAAGGGCTCAATCAAAAACAAGTTGGAATTTCTGTAATGTTCAGGGTGCTCAGGAGATAATTTCAGTTAGTCAGCGGTAGACACCAGTCTGGCATATTCCACACCCGTGAGGGCATCAAATATCTGTACTATTTCTAAGACAGTGATTCCAATTAAACTGCACTAAATTCTTGACAATAACCTTTATTAATTAGCTTCATCTTGATATCCTCAAACCAATTGTTCTTATTGTATTTTGTAACTAGCGTACAAAACATGATTTATGTGCTGTATATCGAACTTCTCAAAAACTTTGAGCCTTAAACTGTTGTAATAAAGCAATATACTATTTGATTTTTAATTAAATTTTATTTTTATAGAAAAGTAGTTCTTTTCCTGATACAGGCTGTGGCCGAAAGCTTAAGTGTAAATGTATTTTAATTTTGCCTCATTGGCAACAAGGCATGTTATCTTTACATTAGTAGCAGTCTTCTATGCACTTCAGTAACTTTGATTAATGTGTTGGAGGCAAATACATTGGACTGTTACCTTGTCAGTGAGTCTCTGTATTTGTGAGTTTGTGGCAAAGAAATTTCCAAGGGGGGGGGGGATTATTAAATAAGCTAAGATGTACACAGACTCGGCACAGTGAACTGGGGAAATAGTGACTGTCCTATAAATTTTTTATTATATACTTTAGCCTCATGTCACACACATGGTATCATTAACGGTTTTAATTTATGACCAAGCTGTTATCAGATGAACTGTGCAAAAAATAAAGAAACACAGAGGTAGTAAACTACTATAGTGTGTTTAAAAGAAGTTGCGACATTTGACAATTTAGTGAAGAGCAAGTGTAGGGAATCAAAGTTTACAATCGGTAGTGATAACACAATGCCTATCTTAGGTTATGACCAATAGTCAGCTGCCAGGCAAACATTCTTTGACAGTAAAGAAATGACAATACTAAACAGAGCAGTTATATCAATGAATGTTTAATACCTACTCACAGTTATAGATTAAGTTGAGTGACCCCAAGGGAAGAATCATTGCTGTCTTCCTCAGAACTAGAACTGGCACTGGAGCTGACTGGAATGACTCTGTTCCATCTGTTCTTCCAGCAGTCCTTCATAAATCGATGTCTCCTGAATTTCCTCCTTGGAATAGCTGACAATTCAGGATCAATCCTGTGGGGTGAAGTGTGCAATGGCCTCTTTTTTCAGCATTTCAACCTTAATGAGCGTAAACTTCTTGGTGTCACTTGCCACATTACCTCTCACCTGGGCCCATATATGATGAGCTGGATTCAAATGAGCATGATGCAGAGGAAGCCTTGATTACACTATGCTCTTTAGTGTTAACTGATTTGTTGACCTTGCATTGTGGAGGTTTTGGCTTCTACAGCATAAGTTCCATTAACTATTCATGCCAAATTCAATTTTATCTCATGGAATGTTTCTTTGTACACAGTGCATAAACTCAATTTCCTCCACTTCATTGTTAGTCTTATCCATTACAGCAGAGTGGTATGGTACATTGTCCATTATTACTATCGAATTCAGATGAACATTTCACAGCAGAGCATCTGAAAACCACTCCATAAAAACTGTGGGACTCATTTCCTGATGATAGTTGCCTTGATTCCTGGAACAGCAATAAACAGGTTGGAATGAAGCCATGAGCAGAGCTAGCAAGAAGGATGACAATTCTGCCACTCTTGTCTAACTGTGCTTTGGATGTTCCTTGTGCTGTGTGGTCCAGCCATCCTGTTGTCAATGTGTAACGCACATTAAGCCATGTCTTGTCCAGTCTGTTATGACGACGACGAGCAGATTGTCACCAGTGTTGATCGGTGGCCAATGCTAAATAGAAACATATAAATCACAGCAGGTTTATCAGTGACATCGATAAGGAGCTGGCTGCATGGTCTGGGTCTGCATTGACTAAAATAATTTGTAGTCATTGATAAAAAAATAATACATATTGTACTTACCTGGTGGTACAGGATTCTTCATATTCTGTAGGAATATAATTACAAACAGAGATCTATAGAGGCATCACTTATGCTGTACTTGAAATAAGCTCCTTGTTAGAGGTTGCTTCCTATCGGTTGCAGGCTATACTACTCTCATACTTGACGTTCTGAGCAAGAGTGGACATGTGCTCACTATAGGCTTGTTACAAGCCGCAGAGCGACGCTAGTCATGACTCGCGGGTCCAGTGTTACTATTAGAGGCTGTGGTCGATAACTGCAACCCCTAACAAGTGTGGTATCAAACATTGATCCCACAGAGTCTCTCAGTGTCTTTAAATGAAAGAGACCAAAACCAAGCTTGTGAAGACAATTTCCGATAGATGACCTACCATTAAACTTCTGTGCTACTGAAACCGGTTATTCTTTGTGTTAATAATAACCATAAACATGTCAGCACATTGCATACTTGTGGAATGTGTCGATCTTGGTTACCCACTTATCAAAACTGCTTTTCTTGCCCAGAGTTTCTAGTAGAGAATAAATTGGTGTTGCTTCGTCATTTGCATCTTCCTTTTTTTCCTTCTCCTTCCCAATTCTTAGCACCATACACAGGTCAATGTAAAGTGCAGCAGTTGTTCTGTACACCTCTTTTGTAACATCTAAAACCAGATAGGCACTTTTGCACAGATGTTCATGATCTTGTCCATAGGTTGGAATTGCCTTTCTAATGCTCAATACCTTCACAGCCAATGAGCGTGTTCTTAGATAACCTCTTAAATTGTGAATTTCGTTTTCAGACATGCTGCACTGTTACATGCAACACAAAACACTTGTTCACAAAGCCTGATCACTGCAGAACACTTCAGTGCCAAAGAATAGCACTTTACCACAAAAGCTGATGAACATAAGTGCATCTAATGTGGGACAGAACATGATACTGTTTATTGAAGGTGTGGAAATCGGCACTTTGCCAACCTTACCATTGATGGTGTGGTAGGTAAAGCTGGCTTGCCACTGGTGATATCTGGGCAACTGCTTCACATCCTGCTGTGAGCCAAACATCAAAAGTCACCATTTATTTGAAATGGTATGGGCTCAACAAGTCATTGGAAGTCCCCTACAGAAATATTGAAACATGCTGTCACATAATTGCAAAAAGTTGCTGATGCAGGATGTCATGCATGAACTGACCTCTTGATTATGTCCCTAAATGTTCAATTGGATTCGTGTTGGATAATATGGGTGGCCAAATTATTTTCTCAGATTGTCCATAATGTTCTTCAAACCAGCTATGAACAATTGTGGTCTGGTGACCTGACATCATTGCTTGGGAACATGAGGTCCGTGAATAGCTAGAAATGGACTCAAAGTAGCCAGATATATCATTTCCTATCGGTGATCATTTCAGTTGGACCAGAGGACCCAGTCCATTCCATGTAAATGCTGCCCACACCATTATGAAGCCACCACCAGCTCACACAGTACCTTGTTGATAACTTGGGTCCATGGTTTTGCAGGGTCTGCACCTCACTCAAACCCTGCCATCAGTTCTTACCAACTAAAATTGGAACTCACCTGACCAGGCTATGGTTTTCTAGTCACCTAGGGTCCAACCAATTTCCTCAGGAGCCCAGGGAGCCACTGCAGGCAATGTTGTGCTTTTGGCAAAGGCACTCACATTGATCGTCTGCTGCCATAGCCCATTAATACCAAATTTTGCTGCTTTGTTGTAACAGATACGTTTGTAGTGCTCACATTGATTTCTGTGGCTATTCCACACAATGTTGCTTGTCTCCTAGCACTGACAGCACACACACACTGCTGCTCTCAGTGATTAAGTGAAGGCCATTGGCCATTGCATTGTCCGTAATGAGAGATAATGCCTGAAATTTGGTATTTTCAGCACACCTTTCACACCATATATCTTGGAATATTGAATTCCCTAATGATTTTAAAAATGGAATGTCCCACATATCTAGCTGCAACTACCAAACCACTTCCCAACCATCAGGAGAAGAATGTCTCATCTACTGTACCAAATGTAAGCAAACATGTAACTGTGGCACAGTTCATGTTTTTATTAATGTGGCTGTTTTACCAAGTGTTTGGACTGATGGACTGACTGCACTGTATGCTGAATTTCATGGGACCTTAACGGCAGCAATGGCCTGCATTGCATGGCCCTTCATGCCTTCTGGATTCTTGGTTTTCCTTGTAGGCTTCCTATTTTAATTTTCACCACAGATAAAGACCAGATGCATTAAGGTTGGCAAGACGCAGGCCATTTTATATTTCACAAATGATCACTCTAACAATCTAAAAGTATTCTGTTAAGAATATCTGTAATTACTTCTGTAGAATGGATAGTACATTCATTTTGGTGGTACTAAATGGATTGCATTGTGGCCATTTGGCTCTCTTTCCAGTAACTGCAGGGACATATCTCTTATGAACTGCAGAGACTTGCAGCTATTTAGAACACTATCGATGAAACAGGTGCACAACATACAATTCCTCAAAAGGCTGTACCACACATTGACAGATAAAGGTTGTTTATTCACTTTTGGCCAGCATAGTTTTTAGCTGACCAGTGGGGCATGATGTAAACTTTGATTTGCCTGTGGCTTATAAATAATACTTAATGAAAAAAAATCTGTGCTGCTACTTACATTCATGTTCATCTGATTACTCTACTGAAGTTGTCTTCTCCCTTGACAAATTTTAACCCTCAGCCACACACTTGCTGCATTATTTCTTATTGCCTTTTGATGAGCCTGTCAACTGATTTCTTCTTGTTGTCAGATAGTGCCAAATTTGATTCAGTAATCACTAGTAATCAAATCTACAGCCTTTTTCTGTAGTAGTATATTTTAAATGCTTCTATTCTCTGTCACTATCCACCATTATTATCATCCATTTTATTATGTATCATCCATGTTTCACATCTGTAGAAGGCTACACTCCAAACTAATGCCTTCAGAAAAGACTGCCTAACAGCTAAATGTTTATTCAGTCTTAACAAAATGTTCCTTTTTCGGAAGTGTATTTCCACGCAATTGCAAGTCTGCATTTTATAACCTTTCTATTTTGCCCATCATCAGTCAGTTTTCTATTCAAGTAGCAAAACTCGTTTTCTACAGGTAGTCTCTCTCTCTCTCTCTTTCAGCATCACATTCTTTAATTTCACGTCATTCCATCACCCTCGTTTCATTTTTCTAGATACTTATCTTACAAGCTCCTTTCAAGACCCTGTCAGTTCTGTTCGATTTTTCTTCAAGTCTTTATCTGTCTTTGATATGATTACAGTGTTATCAACAAACCTTAGTTTTTATTTCTTCTCCCCCAACGTTAATTCCATTACCAAATCTTTCCTTTGTTTCTTTTACTACTTGCTCAATGTCCAGTTCAAAAAACATGGGGATGAGCTACAACTCGACCACACTCACTTCTCCACTACTGTCTTCCTTTCATGTCCTTTAACTTTTACAGTACCAAACTCATTTCGTAACAACTTGCAGATAAGTTTCGCTCCTCGTGTTTTAGCTGTGCTACCTTCAAACGTTCAAAGAATTTCTTCCAGTCAGCATTATCAAAAGCTCACCTTACATCTAAAAGTCCTATAAACAGAGGCAAGCCTTTCTTACCTGCTGAGATAAGTTGTTGTGTCAGTATTTCTTCATGTGTTTCTACATTTCTCCAGAAACCAAAATGAACATCCACGAAGCTGGCTTTTGTAATCCACTACATTCGTGTGTAAATCATTCATGACATTATTTTGCAATCATGACTTCTTAACTGATGGTTCAGTAATATTCACACCTGTCAGCACCTGCTTTCTTTGGAACTGGAATTATCACATTCTTATTAAATTCTGAGAAGATTTTGTTTATTTCATATATCTTACATGCTAAATAGTTTTTTCCTCGTGAATGACTGAATAAATAAAAACACTGGACTTACACTTAAAGAGAAGTGTTTGATATTGAGTCACGTTTTAATTTGGTACATGCCATTAGTGTATTCTCCTCGTCCTCTTAGAGAAAAGTACTTTATGCAATAAATCATTTGAGAGTTTCGTAATGTTGTGAATTTAATGTGTGCATTTACTGCATGTTCAATGATAGTAATGAATATCTAACATTATTTCTTTGTTACAGATATTCAGCGATCCCAAATATGATCCTCTGGGAGTAAAGACAGAGGAGGTAAGCTACTGCTATGTTTTAAGGTCTGTTAAGTCTTTCTTTTCTCTGGAACATAACTATCTCTTGTCTAGTTTCTAGCTGTGTGCACTTAGTGGAACCTAAAATTTCAGAGCAGGAGGGTGTAGTATTCATAAAGAGAAACACATTCAGCTTTATGTGCTACACTTTTTTTACAACAGGTGGATACTAGTGGAAACACAAAATTCATACTGTTAATCCATAGTAACTTTCGAGGTATTGGGATGTCTAACTGATTACAGATGAACATGTAGTTTTATTGTATATGATATCTGCAGGAGAAATAAGACACCTTGCTTTTTGGAATGATTAACCCAAGTTCTGCAGTTACATAAGCCTTCACTGTACTCGTAGCATTGTAGTTTGTATTGGAAAATGTTAAAACTTCTTTCAAAAGGAAGGAAATTCCAGCTCACTCACTTTTCAGATTATGGGATAGCACAACTGAGAAGGAAATGAGAAGGACATGTACTTTGTCATCACTCATTTCACCCATATTTATGATACGTGCAAGGCTTGGCCAGAAATAAAAGTGGGTACTCCAGATGTCCAAGCATTTAGAAAGAATAGCATTTTGGTGCAGATCGGGTAAGGCATGAGCCATTTATATTACTGTAGTTTATAGATAGTGGTTGGCACAGTGGAAAGAATACCAAACAGTTATCTGAAGGTTATATGTAAATTGAAGGTTGAGAGGGGTGGAATGGAAAGGAAGGGGGAAGGATCACTGCTGTCAGCTGCATTGGGACATTGTGCGGAATCAGCAGCGACAAGTGAAAACACATACGTCAAAATACGTTTCGCATCACCCCAGTTCCCAGAACTTCTGAAGATAGACATTGACTGTGGGTACTGTATCACAGACAAAAAACCCTTTACCTGCCTCGAGATGATTGGGTGTTTGTGTTGTCCTCATCATTTCATCATCAACCAGGAAAGTGGCGAAATTGGACTAAGCAAAGATTGGATAATTGTACGGGCACTGATAACCACGCAGTTGAGCGCCCCACAAACCTAACATCATCATCATCATCATCATCATCAAAAAACCCTTTGACTGTTCAGAAATGTCACTAAACCTGCCCAAAGATGTAAACAACCAGGCATGAGCAGTACCTGTTAGGTGGAAGTGGTCCGACAGCCGATCAGTTCCAGTTATTCCACCAGGAAGGAGGTACAGGGCTCATGTTGTCTGTAGTTCAGCCATGCTTAGACAGTCAATACCACATTTTGATTGTGTCTGCATGGTTACTTTGTGCCAGGAAGGGCCCTCAACAAGGGAAGTGTCCAGGCATCTTGGAATGAACCAAAGCAATGTTGTTCGGACTTAGAGGAGATACAGAGAGATATGAACTGTCAATCACATGCTTCGCTCAGGCTGCCTAAAGACTACTAATGCAAT
This sequence comes from Schistocerca americana, assembly GCF_021461395.2. Taxonomy (NCBI): domain Eukaryota; kingdom Metazoa; phylum Arthropoda; class Insecta; order Orthoptera; family Acrididae; genus Schistocerca; species Schistocerca americana. The sequence continues at coordinate 47,472,866 of NC_060129.1, forward strand.
GAAACCCTGACAACAATGCCACTCTGTTGAATAATGCCTTTCGTGCAACTACAGGATGTCTTATTATGACTCAAACTGAGCACAATAGGCTGCATGAAACACAAGTTCATTCCTGACTTCCATGGCAAGGTCCATCTTTGCAACCATGACACCATGCAGCGCAGTACAGATGGGCCCAAGAACATGCCGAATCGACTGCTCAGGATTGGCATCACGTTCTCTTCACCGGTGAGTGTAACGTATGTGTTGTGACTCGCTGATCATTCAAAGTGCCGCCGCGCAATTATGCGCGTCCTCTACATCCGGCGCTGTCTGCCAACCATGCAGCAGCCACGCCACCTAAGCGGCCAGCCATGCAGCGGCCGCTAGACTTGGACTCAGTGTTCATTCGAATGTTACCTTGTTCACATGTCTTGCTTAGTCAACTTACTTAGTGACTTATATGTGTTGTGTCGTTTTGAAATATATGTGTTCAACTTGACGTTATAACAATTGGCGACGAGGATGGGATTTTTCCTTTTCATCGTTGACCCACCGGTTTCCATGGCTACTGTCGAGCAACTATTGCAAGGTCTCATTGAACAGCAAACGCTTCTAACATCGGCGATTCGCGATTTCGTCGCTGCATCTAATGCGGGCCGTTTCTCGTCGTTGTCTATGCCTCCTTTTCCTCCTTACGACGAGACGGCGGAAGATTGGTCTGATTACCAAAAATGTCTTCGACAGCACTTCCTGGCATTTCATGTCACGCACGAACAAACATTTAAGTCTCTGTTCCTTTCGTGGATTTCACCGCAAATGTATCGGTTGTTGTCGCAATTGGCTCCTTTGAAAGATCCTGTGTCTTTGTCCTTTGCTGAAATGTGCTCACTTCTGTCTGCATATTTTCAAAAGCAAACGCATGTGGTAGCCTCTTGTGTTGCCTTTTATCGTTGTCAAAAACAACTGCATCAATCCTATCACGCGTGGGCGGCTGAACTTCACGGCCTCAGTCAAAAGTGTCAATTTGTTACTGACGTTCATAAAGGATCCTATGCCGATTCCATGGTACGCGATGCTATTAACCGGTCGGCGCCCGACAAAGAAGTTAGGCAACGTGCCCTTCAATTGGCAAATCCAACTCTAGATGAAGTCCTCTCCATCACGCAGTCTTTTGAAATTTCTCACACCGCTGGGGCGCAAATAGAGGCTTAGGGTGACGTTGCAGAAATACAACCTCCGTGTGCTGTTGACAACGCGTGCGGCATGTCCCCGCCGGCTGACGTGGCTGCAGTAGGCTCCCACGCGCAGCCTCGGCCTAACCGTAAACAACCCTCTAAGAAACTGCAGCAAAACCCCTGGCAACTTCCTTCATGTCCGCGGTGTTTTACGAAACGTTCACGGGAGGATTGTCCCCAACGTTGGGCTGTGTGTCACAATTGCAAAAAGAAGGGTCATGTGTCTTCCGTTTGCAAATCAGATTGCATCCATGATGTTCATGAACATGACTCTGATTCTGCTTCTGTGTTGTCTGTCAATTGCACTTCTACCCTTTCAGGGAAGTTATTCCTCACTGTCCAAATCCTTGGTAGGGATGTCCACATGCAGGTGGATACTGGTTCTGCTGCCACTATCATCAATTCTCAGACGTATCTTCAGTTGGGTTCTCCAGTCCTATCACCCGTCACTCGGCAATTATGGACGTACAATAAACAGAAGATTTCTCTCTTGGGACAATTTAATGCTGAGGTATCATACAAATCCGTTGTTCACACTGTTCCCATATTTGTGGTCGACCAGAGTAATGCAGAGAATCTTTTTGCTTTCGATGCCTTTCGCGTTTTTGGGTTCTCCATAGATGACTCTGTCAATATCGTCTCTGATGCTATTCCTTATGCTCAATTGGATTCGTTGTCGACGACATTTTCGTCCCTTTTTCCTCCTGGGTTAGGTGGCGCAAATGACTTTGAAGCTCATATCACGCTCAGACCCACTGCTCGGCCTAAGTTTTTTCGGGCACGGCCCATTCCTGTGGCCCTTCGCGATCGGGTAAAACGGGAGCTGGATCGTCTCACTACTTCAGGGGTCTTGCTTCCTGTCACTTCCAGTGAGTGGTCCTCTCCTGTCGCCGTTGCTAAGCCCAATGGTGATATTCGTCTCTGTGGCGATTTTAAAGCCACTGTAAATGCGCAATGCCTCATTGACACTTACCGTATGCCCCGACCTGAAGAATTGTTTACTAAACTTGCTGGAGGCCAGTATTTTTCTAAAATTGACCTTTCAGAAGCTTATCATCAACTTCCTCTCGATGCTGCTTCCCGGCAGTTTCTGGTCCTTAACACGCCTTTCAGCCTCTATCAATACCAACGTTTGCCATTCGGGGTTGCCAGCGCCCCTGCTCTCTTTCAGCGATTTTTGGAACAATTATTGCTCCCTGTCCCTGGGTGTATCAATTACATGACGACATTGTTGTCACTGGCTCCACAACTGACGAACATCTTCAGAATCTCCGCACACTTTTTCATGTCTTACAGACCGCCAGTCTTAAGTGTAATCTTCAGAAATCGCAGTTTTTTCAGGCATCTATTACGTACTTGGGGTTCCAACTCTCTTGGGATGGTATTCGTCCACTTCAGCAAACTGTCACGGCGACGCCCTTCCTCGCCCTACATCTGTTAAGGAACTGCAGGCTTTCTTGGGGAAAATAGCATACTATCACAAGTTTTTACCATCTGCTGCTTCGGTGGCTCAGCTGTTGCATCACCTGTTGCATAAAAAATGTGCCTTTTCTCTGGTCCGCGTGATGCGATGCGGCTTTCCAGAAATTGACGACTATGCTGAAACAGGCCCTGTGCCTGGCTACTTATCGACCTGGCCAACATCTTGTTCTTGCCACAGACGCCTCTCAATACGGGGTCAGTGCAGTCCTTGCGCACCATTTTTCTGACGGCTCTGAACAACCCATTGCTTATGCCTCCAAAACACTCAGGGATGCCCAACAAAAGTATTCTCAAATTGAAAAAGAAGCTTTCGCCATTATTTATGCTCTTCATAAGTTTGGTGTTTTTCTCTATGGATCCAAGTTTCATCTTGTTACGGATCACAAACAACTTGTTTCCTTGTTTCATTCATCATCGTCACTTCCCAACAAGGCTGCACACCGCCTCCAGTGTTGGGCTCTTTACTTGTCTCGTTTCAATTATGAGATTCATTTCCGGCCGAAGGCTCAGCATGTGAATGCTGATGCACTGTCTCGCCTTCCCATGGGTCCTTATCTGGCATTCGATAGGGACGAACTTTTGTGTTTCCACCTGGATGTTGCCGAGCAGTGGGTTGTGGACGGATTCCCCATCACCGGGGACCTGCTGGCGGCTGCTACGGGTTCTGATCCTACCCTCTCCCGGGTTTTACGCTGTATTCAGAAGGGTTGGCCAGATTGTCCATCCGCTAAGACTTCTGACCCGTTGCGGAACTACTACACTTTGTGCTACCACCTCATGACTAAGGATGGTGTTATCCTCCTTTCCACCGACAATGCTTCGCCACGTGTTGTGGTACCTGCATCTTTGCATGCTTCGGTCTTGCGCCTCCTTCACCAAGGGCACTTGGGTGTCTCTCGCACAAAATCTGTGGCGCGCCGCCATGTGTATTGGCCTGGCATCGACTCTGAAATAGCTCACATGGTCGCTGCCTGCGGCCCTTGTGCGTCACAGGCCGCATTCCCCGAAGTCATCTTTGTCACCGTCGCCTTCGCCTGAGACGCCCTGGGAGCGCATTCATGCTGACTTCGCGGGACCTTTTTTTAGGTACTTATTGGCTCCTCGTAATTGACGCCTACTCTAACTTTCCTTTCGTTGTCCGTTGCATGTCGCCTACCACCTTGGCAATCACAAGTGCTCTCGCCTGCATTTTTTCTTTGGAAGGCCTTCCCTCTACCCTTGTTACTGATAATGGTCCACAATTTGCCTCTTCCAAATTTGCGGATTTTTGTGCTTGTCACGGCGTTATGCATGTCACGGCCCCTCCGTTCCATCCACAATTAAACGGTGAGGCTGAACGACTGGTCCGCACATTTAAGGCTCAGATGCGGAAACTCCTGACTTCTTCTGCTGATGATGATGTGCTTCTCCAGTTTCTGGCTTCTTACCGTTTCACCCCCATGGGCGACCACAGCCCGGTTGAGCTCTTACATGGCCGACAGCCCCGCACGCTACTTCATCTTCTGCAGCCTTCCACCTCACGGCCGCGGGTGCCTTTGCTTGGCCGGTTCACCGCCGCCGATCTAGTCTGGGTACGGCGATATGGCAGGCGACCAAAATGGAGTCCGGGTCGCATCTTACGACACGATGGCCGACGCCCATATGAAATCCATATGGGACACGGGTGTTGCAGTGCGTCATTCGGACCAGCTTCGGCCTCGTGTGCCGGCAACGCCTGTTCTGAATGCCGCTACACCACCTTCGGCTCTACCTGACGCTCAGGATCTTGGCATCTCTCATTACTCACAACACAGCCCTCTCACCATCATCTCGGTGCCAGTACAAGAACGGACGCCACCAGGAGATGTTCCCATGCAGGAACCGGATGACCATCTACTGTCGGAGCCGATCTACTCGCCTCCTTCTCCTACGGATGCCGACACATCGCCCATGTCTCCTGTTATATCAACTGGACTTGCCACAATGGGCAGATTGGTGCACGGGGCCATAGCAGATTCGACCCCTACGTCTCCCGTCATCTCGACCTGTTATCATCGGAGACACTTCTGTCTGTACGGGAAGCCTCCTCCTCGAGACTTTACGGCGAGTCAAACAATGCCTATGCACGTTAGCAATCTCCAGGCCACCTCCATCAAGACCATTGAAAAAATTTCAAAGGGGGGGAAAAGTGTTGTGACTCGCCGATCATTCAAAGTGCCGCCGCACAATTACGCGTGTCCTCTACATGCGGCGCTGTCTGCCAGCCATGCAGCAGCCGTGCAACCTAATCGGCCAGCCAGGCAGCGGCCGCTAGACTTGGACTCAGTGTTCATTCGAATGTTACCTTGTTCACATGTCTTGCTAAGTCAACTTACTCAGTGACTTATATGTGTTGTGTCGCTTTGAAATATATGTGTTCAACTTGATGTTATAACAGTATGCCTTCAACCAGACAGTCGTCTGAGATGTGTTAGGAGGCAACCCGGTCAGGCTGAACGCCGTAGACACACTGTCAATCAAGTGCAGCAAGGTGGAGGTTCCCCTCTGTTCTGGGGTGTCTTATGTGGGGCTGACATACACCGCTGGTGGTCATGGAAGCCGCCGTAATGGCTGTACGATACGTGAATGCCATCCTCCGACCGAGAGGGCAACCATATCAACAGCATATTGGAGAGGCATCTGTGCCTCATCATGCACATCTTGTGATTGACTTCCTTCAGGTAACGACATCACTTGATTAGTGTGTCCAGCATGTTCTCCAGACCTTAACCCTATCGAACATGCCTGGGATAGATTGAAAAGGGCTGTTTATGGACAATGTGACCCACCAACCACTCTGAGGGATCCACTCTGAATTGCCATAGAGGAGTGGGACAATCTGCACCAACAGTGTCTTGTTGAACTTGAGGATAGTATGTTACGACGAATACAGGCATGCGTCAATTCAAGAGGATGCTCTATAAGGAATTAGAGGTACCGGTGTGTACAGCAATCTGGACTACCACCTCTGAATGTCTTGCTGTATGGTGGTACAACATGTAATGCGTGGTTTTCGTGAGTAATAAAACGGTGGAAATGATGTTTATGTTGATCACTATTCCAATTTCTCTACAGGTTCTGGAACACTCTGAACAGAGGTGATGAAAAACATTTTTTTATGTGTGTATATACCAGACTGTGCTTTGAACTTAGGATCTCCTGTTTGCTATGTAGATGTGGTAATCACTGCGTCATCCGGGTCACAGTGTTATTGCAACTGCATGGATTATCTCGGCTTGCCTCATAGCTGATCCACACTCAAATTGGGCGCCATCTATCCACAGCCCTTGTCTATTTTCTCAATATTCACTTTTCTGAGATTTGCACAGGAGGTCAGACGTATTTGTGGATCCGCTCTGAAGGAGGTGGATTCATTGCCTAGCTAGGCCTATGAAATTATATGAATGTGTGGTGCCTGCTCTTTCGGACATGGACAGGAGCTGTGGATAGGTGGCGCTTGCTGGGAGTGTGGATCGACTTTGAGGCAAGGCAATATTGTCCATGCAGTTGCGATAATACTGTGTCCAGGATGGCGCAGTGGTTACCGCACCTACCTAGGAAGTAGGAGATTCTGAGTCTGAATCCCTGTCAGGTATACATTTTCACTTGTCACTGCCGTTTGTGTGTAATGTCCAAATGAAGCTGATAGCTGTGATCTGTTTCCTTTCCTTTCCTTTCCTTTCCTTTCCTTTATACCCCTCTCCACCTTCAATTTACGTGTAATTTATAACAGCTGTGGATTCTGTATGGTGTCTGTTATTTCAGACATGTCCAAAATAGCAGACACCCCACATTTATATAATTCAAATAATGTTGGGACAAGTCGCTATGAGGATGATTCTTGTAATCATTCAACAATATTGTGAAAGTTGCTGCTCACTATATAGCAGAGATGTGGAGTCACAGTTAGGAACAAAAAAGACTGTCAAAATATAGCTTTCATCCTCTAAGGCCTTCATCGGAATTAAATGACAATCACACACATACACACTGGTGTAAATGCAACTCACACACACATGACTGCAGTGTCAGGCAACTGAGGCAACACTGCAAGCAGCAGCTACAGTGCATGATGGGAATGGCGACTGGTTGGTGGTGGTGGTGGTGGTGGTGGTGGTGGTGGTGGTGGTGGTGGCAACCCCTTATCTCATGGCTCGTACCACTGTAGTAGATGCAAGATATGTCGTGTACATCCTCCCACCACCACCTACTCCAGTCCGGTCACAAACACCACTTATTCCATCAAAGGCAGGGCTACGTGTGAAACCAGTCATGCAATCAACAAGCTAAGCTGCAACCACTGTGCTGCATTCTGTGTGGGCATGACAACAAACAAGCTGTGTGTCTGCATGAATAGTCACAACTGTGGCCAAGAAACAAGTGGACCACCCTGTTGATGAGCACACTGCCACACATGACATCCATCATTTCAGTGACTGCTTCACAGCGTGTGCCATATGAATCTTTCCCACCAACACTAACTTTTCTAAATTGTGCAGTTGGGAATATCCCCTGCAATATATCCTATGTTCTCATGACCTCCAGGCCTCAGCCTTCATTAGTCATTGTTCTGTCCCATCCAGCCCATTCTCTGTTCCCATCCAGCACTACACAGACCTCATTCTTCCATCGCATCCAGATTTTTTTCTTCTCTCCTATTCTGATGTTCTCCCCCTTCCCACTTCTCCACTGCACTTCATCTAACCTCCCAACTGCACATACACTATGTGATCAAAAGTGTCCGGACTGGTGCCCTAAATCAGTAATGCTGGAATTTAATATGGTGTTGGCCCAACCTTAACCTTGATGACAGCTTCCACTCTCGCAGGCATATGTTCAATCAGGTGCTGGAAGGTTTCTTGGAGAATGGCAGCTCATTATTCATGGAGTGCTGCACTGATGAGAGCTATCGACATTGGTCGGTGAAGCCTGGCACGAAGTCGGTGTTCCAAAACATCCTAAAGGTGTTTTATAGGATGCAGGCCAGGACTCTGCAGGAATGTTATTGTTATGTAACCACTCTGCCACAGGTCGTGTATTATGCACAGGTGCTCAATCGTGTTGAAACATCAGTTGCCATCCTCAAATGGCTCTTCAACAGTTGGAAGCAAGAAGGTGTTTAAAACATCAATGTAGGTTGTGCTGTAATGGTGGCATGCAAAACAACAGGGGTGCAAGGGCCCCCCCCCCACCCCCCCCGTGAAAAACATGACCACACCATAACACCACTGCCTCTGAATTTTACTGTTGGCTATACACCCACTGGCAGATGACGTTCACCAGGTAGTCGCCATACCCACACCCTGCCATTGGATTGCCACATCGTGTACCATGATTTGCGACCCCACTCAAAATTTTTCTGCTTTTCAATCATCCAATATTTATGCTCTTTACCAAGTGAGACATCGTTTGGGATTTACTGGCATTATGTGTGGCTTATGAGCAGCCGTTCAACCATGAAATCAAAGTTTTCTCACTTCCCGCCTAACTGTCATAGTACTTGCAGTGGTTCCTGATGCAGATTAGAATTGCTGTGTGATGGTTTGGATAGATGTCTGCCTATTACACATTATGACACTCTTCAACTGTTGGCGGTCTCTGTCAGTCAACAGACGAGGTTGACCTGTCGGCATTTGTGCCATACGTGTCCCTTCATGTTTCCACTTCACTATCACATCAGAAACCGTGGACCTAGGGATGCTTAGGAGTGTGGAAATCTCTCATACAGATGTATGACACAAGTGACAACCAATCACCTGACGACATTCGAAGTCTGTGAGTTCTGTGGAGTACCCCATTCTGCTCTCTCACGATGTCAAATGACTTGTGAGGTCGCTGATATGGAGTACCTGGAGGTAGGTGGCAGCAAAATGCATCTAATATGAAAAAGTGTGTTTTTGGGGTGTTCGGATACTTTTGATCACATAGTGTAGCTGCCCTACCCTCTTTGCACCTTGTCCCTGCATGCTCCCCAACAGCACTTCACTGTCCGTCCTCGCTACCCTACTATCCCTCCCCCTCCCTGCACCCACCTCATTATTCCCATCCAGTCACCACTTCCATCTTGCACAGGTGCTGCTGCTTGCACTATGGCCTCAGTTGCCTCAGACTGCAGTCAAGTGTGTGTTAGTTGCATTTGCATGAGTGTGTATGTGTGTGTTTGACATCTAGTTTTGACAAAGGCCTTACTGACCGAAAGCCATATTTGTGAAAGTCTTTTTGTTGTTACTATGAATAAGAACAATCCACATAGAGACCTAAAGTCACTTGCCTTGGGCCAAAAAGGGATCCAATATTCAGGAACACACATTTTCAACAAATTGCCAGCAACCATTAAAAACTTGCTTTCAGATAAAGCACAGTTTAAACAGAGGTTGAAAGAATTTTTGATAGGCAACTCCTTTTACTCTATCAATGAATATCTTAACAGAGACTGTTCAGCCAGCTTTAGTAAAAATGTCTGTTAGATTTCAGTTTTGACAGCACTTTGTAACCACAGTCAAGATTAGGTAAATGTATTGATACTGCATAACAGTGTTTCATTGTGACAGCATGTTAATTCTGTAAATATCAGCTGTTCCACTTTACCACATTGTACACTCCTGGAAATGGAAAAAAGAACACATTGACACCGGTGTGTCAGACCCACCATACTTGCTCCGGACACTGCGAGAGGGCTGTACAAGCAATGATCACACGCACGGCACAGCGGACACACCAGGAACCGCGGTGTTGGCCGTCGAATGGCGCTAGCTGCGCAGCATTTGTGCACCGCCGCCGTCAGTGTCAGCCAGTTTGCCGTGGCATACGGAGCTCCATCGCAGTCTTTAACACCGGTAGCATGCCGCGACAGCGTGGACGTGAACCGTATGTGCAGTTGACGGACTTTGAGCGAGGGCGTATAGTGGGCATGCAGGAGGCCGGGTCGACGTACCGCCGAATTGCTCAACACGTGGGGCGTGAGGTCTCCACAGTACATCGATGTTGTCGCCAGTGGTCGGCGGAAGGTGCACGTGCCCGTCGACCTGGGACCGGACCGCAGCGATGCACGGATGCACGCCAAGATCGTAGGATCCTACGCAGTGCCGTAGGGGACCGCACCGCCACTTCCCAGCAAATTAGGGACACTGTTGCTCCTGGGGTATCGGCGAGGACCATTCGCAACCGTCTCCATGAAGCTGGGCTACGGTCCCGCACACCGTTAGGCCGTCTTCCGCTCACGCCCCAACATCGTGCAGCCCGCCTCCAGTGGTGTCGTGACAGGCGTGAATGGAGGGACGAATGGAGACGTGTCGTCTTCAGCGATGAGAGTCGCTCCTGCCTTGGTGCCAATGATGGTCGTATGTGTGTTTGGCGCCGTGCAGGTGAGCGCCACAATCAGGACTGCATACGACCGAGGCACACAGGGCCAACACCCGGCATCATGGTGTGGGGAGTGATCTCCTACACTGGCCGTACACCACTGGTGATCGTCGAGGGGACACTGAATAGTGCACGGTACATCCAAACCGTCATCGAACCCATCGTTCTACCATTCCTAGACCGGCAAGGGAACTTGCTGTTCCAACAGGACAATGCACGTCCGCATGTATCCCGTGCCACCCAACGTGCTCTAGAAGGTGTAAGTCAACTACCCTGGCCAGCAAGATCTCCGGATCTGTCCCCCATTGAGCATGTTTGGGACTGGATGAAGCATCGTCTCACGCGGTCTGCACGTCCAGCACGAACGCTGGTCCAACTGAGGCACCAGGTGGAAATGGCATGGCAAGCCGTTCCACAGGACTACATCCAGCATCTCTACAATCGTCTCCATGGGAGAATAGCAGCCTGCATTGCTGCGAAAGGTTGATATACACTGTACTAGTGCCGACATTGTGCATGCTCTGTTGCCTGTGTCTATGTGCCTGTGGTTCTGTCAGTGTGATCATGTGATGTATCTGACCCCAGGAATGTGTCAATAAAGTTTCCCCTTCCTGGGACAATGAATTCACGGTGTTCTTATTTCAATTTCCAGGAGTGTATTTACGTATTTCAACAATCTCCTGACAAATGATCTGGGTTGTACATATTACATTCAAGTGTTTCATGTTATACTTCAACATGTTCCATGCCCGTGAGAATCATCTCATTTTTTGGGTCTGTGGAAGGAAAATTTAATCTAATCTAATCTTTGAGGGAAAACATTTTTATATCCCGCCAACCTATCTGTACAGTTTCTCTTTATGTGATGCAGTCTGATGTTCTGTTCAAATGTTACAGTCATATATATGTAACATTCCACAGTGTGGTCTTGACAAAAAATAGTGGGTAATTACCAGTATCATAAGTACATTAAATTCTTTTTATGCTGCAAATATAGCACTGACCACAAATTCTCTATAATGTACAAAAAATAGTTAGGTGTGGATTATCAAGTGGGTGATGTTACATTATTTAAATTATGTAGCTAATTTATGGGACTAACATTATTTAGTACAGAATACATTGTTAGATTATCTCAGCATGTGCTTTTGGCAGTGCAATCCAAATTTAACTTCCCCACCTACATTTAGTGGAGATCCATCTTATGCTATTGTTTATGCAACGTACTTAATTTCCAATGTATAATAATGAGAATGTTAGGCTAGTGTTTTGTTTAGAGCCACAGTATTCAATTCTGTATACTTAATTTATTCTTTTTTTTTTCAATTTTTCTATTAATGGTCTTCAAATTGTGCAGGGCTCAGCATTTGAGAATGATTGTCTTGATGAGTACGATCCATTGAGCATAACAGATGATGCGGTAAGTCATAGATCACATTTATTTACTTTAACTTAGGATATCATCATAATTTAATAATAACTTTGTGTTACCCCAGAGTTATTTACTTAGTAACATTTCATTAAAGTTTAGGGAAGTGATACACGAACTGACAATAACTGAATGTGACACCATGAAAACGTCAAGTATAATGCTGTTGTGTGCACTGATACATGTGATTTTCCTTTCTTAAAAAAAAAAAAAAAAAAAAAAAAAAGGGGATGTTTTTTTAAAGGCGGTGAAATGCCCAGTTGCTAGTCACTGTGTAAGTAAATAACTAAGTTAACTTTTCCAATGAATATTTCAAAGCAATAGAAAATTTTGATAGAGAAATTGTATAGTGATGTAATACGATTCAGAACTGGATTTTTTTAAGTTTGCTAATGGGCTCCAGAATTGAAGAACAGTGTTACAAAACAACTATGAGCTGTCATGATATGTATTTATTTATTTATAATAAACCAGTTTTGGTCAAGTGACCACCATGTCAATTCCAGTGACAGTAACAGGTTGTAGATAAACTATGTCTCTTTTAGTTTAGGTTGCTGGAATATAATGGAGAGCTGCTGTCATACAGATGGTGTAATGCTGATTGCTTCATACACAGGAATAGCTACATGTTAGTTCTGTTTTCCCTAAATGTGAACTGTGTTACACTAATTTACAAAACAGTGCAATATATCCAAACACCTCTAAAGAGCTCTGTTAATATATGGCATACTTCTTAGCTGAGTTGTGCTGTGTAAAATGACTGTTGCACAGACAAATGCAATCTTGATGTTTTTTCCTTAAAAATGTCTGTTGAAATAGCTAAGTTTTATAATGTCACCTGAATGCCGACAAGTTGTTTTAGACATTAACACCCTCAGTACCAGGCCTACTTTATGTACCTATCCCTAGAAACCAGGCAATTTTTTCAATATTTAGATAATCACTGCATCAGATATTTTTTTTGGATTGTGGCAAATTTGGCACCATTTTGAAGCTGCACTTTTCATCTTTAATGCTGTGCAAAAGAAACTACTTTGGAATGCACAGCTCTAAGGTACAGTTATAGAAATCACATATGCGTTTTAAACAGTTTAGAAAAGTCATATGGATAAGAGAATGCAATTGTCATTTATTTTTAACTAATATTATGGCACTACATAACATCTTTCTGTCAGTCTACAATAATTGCATACAAATTTCACACAGAATCATATTGTTTTTTAGTGTGGAAAATTTTGAAGCAATGTTCCAGGCAGAGTGAAACACCATACTGTTCATATTTGTACCATGTCTCTTTGTGAGAAGCTTTGCCATTCTCTTTCTTACTCCTGGCACTGCACACGTGACACACACGAGCAGCATATTTCTTTGTAGTTGGAGGTATGTGCTGCAAAAAATGTCTCTTTGTCAGTTGACCTACAGTTCCTTCATTCCTTTGTATGACTTAAAGCGTATCATCTTCAACAAGCTGAGCTGCAATCATTGTTATGAATTCTGTTATTGTTAGTTTCTTGTTGTGCACTGCATTGTATAGCCAAAAATCATTTGATACTCCCTTCAGCAGCAGATGGAAACATAATTTTCGCCACCATTTCACTGTTCTGTTCTGTTCTGGAATGGAATGGAATGGATTGTACTGCAGGCACTGGTATCCGATATCCACTCCAATTTTATTCAGATTGTAATCCAGTACCTGAAGTGGTTTCATTACCAGACCCATTTTTCTTAGTATGCATACCAAATGTGGCCTGATGCCTTGTAGACAATATATACACATCCATCTTACCCTTCCATTTCATTGCTAGTACATTATCTTTACACGGAAAAGACAGTTCGCCCTTTCTCAGCTTATTAGATACTAAATCTTTAGGTACTCCTTTCAGCTCTCTGAGATTTGTTCTGTGGGATAGTGTTTACCTGTGAAGATCTTTGCAAACCTTGGCATACTGGGTGAGGAAGTTATTGTCACTACAGATATGCTGTCCCTTGGTAGCCACACATCAAGGGATGGATTTTTTGGTGTGGAAACTTCTGCAGTTATTGAAAAGCGGGTACTGGTTGTGGGTGGTGGGTTTAATGTGAACATATGTGTGGATGGAGTTATCAGAGAGAAGGGGGTCAGTGTCTAGGAAGGCGGCATGCTGGATACAGAGGACCAGGTGAAGTTGTTGGGAGAGTAGGTGCTGAAGTTATGAAGGAATGAGAGGAGAGGGTGTCTTGCCTCTGAGCCCAGATCATAAAGATGTTGTCAATAAACTTGAACCAGACTAGGGGTTTGGGGGATATAATAGGTTAGGAAATTTTCCTCTAGATAGTCCATAAACAGGTTGGAATAAGAGGGTGCCATGCTGGGTGCCCACAGCTTTGGTACAGATACATTTGTGTACCTTCCAATCTGTTGAGAGGCCAGACAAACGTGTGGTTCCTGAAGAGGGGCAGCAGCCTTTTCAGTAGTTGCAAGGGCAACAGTCTGGATGATTGACTGATCTGGCCTTGTAACAATAACCAAAACGGCCTTGCTGTGCTGGTACTGCGAACGGCTGAAAGCAAGGGGAAACTACAGCCGTAATTTTTCCCGAGGGCATGCAGCTTTACTGTATGATTACATGATGATGGCGTCCTCTTGGGTAAAATATTCCGGAGGTAAAATAGTCCCCCATTCGGATCTCCGGGCGGGGACTACTCAAGAGAACGTCATTATCAGGAGAAAGGAAACTGGCATTCTACGGATCGGAGCGTGGAATGTCAGATCCCTTAATCGGGCAGGTAGGTTAGAAAATTTAAAAAGGGAAATGGATAGGTTGAAGTTAGATATAGTGGGAATTAGTGAAGTTCGGTGGCAGGAGGAACAAGACTTCTGGTCAGGCGACTACAGGGTTATAAACACAAAATCAAATAGGGGTAATGCAGGAGTAGGTTTAATAATGAATAGGAAAATAGGAATGCGGGTAAGCTACTACAAACAGCATAGTGAACGCATTATTGTGGCCAAGATAGATACGAAGCCCACGCCTACTACAGTAGTACAAGTTTATATGCCAACTAGCTCTGCAGATGACGAAGAAATTGAAGAAATGTATGATGAAATAAAAGAAATTATTCAGATTGTGAAGGGAGACGAAAATTTAATAGTCATGGGTGACTGGAATTCGAGTGTAGGAAAAGGGAGAGAAGGAAACATAGTAGGTGAATATGGATTGGGGGACAGAAATGAAAGAGGAAGCCGCCTGGTCGAATTTTGCACAGAGCACAATATAATCATAACTAACACTTGGTTTAAGAATCATGAAAGAAGGTTGTATACATGGAAGAACCCTGGAGATACTAAAAGGTATCAGATAGATTATATAATGGTAAGACAGAGATTTAGGAACCAGGTTTTAAATTGTAAGACATTTCCAGGGGCAGATATGGACTCTGACCACAATCTATTGGTTATGACCTGTAGATTAAAACTGAAGAAACTGCAAAAAGGTGGGAATTTAAGGAGATGGGACCTGGATAAACTAAAAGAACCAGAGGTTGTACAGAGATTCAGGGAGAGCATAAAGGAGCAATTGACAGGAATGGGGGAAATAAATACAGTAGAAGAAGAATGGGTAGCTTTGAGGGATGAAGTAGTGAAGGCAGCAGAGGATCAAGTAGGTAAAAAGACGAGGGCTAGTAGAAATCCTTGGGTAACAGAAGAAATATTGAATTTAATTGATGAAAGGAGAAAATATAAAAATGCAGTAAGTGAAACAGGCAAAAAGGAATACAAACGTCTCAAAAATGAGATCGACAGGAAGTGCAAAATGGCTAAGCAGGGATGGCTAGAGGACAAATGTAAGGATGTAGAGGCCTATCTCACTAGGGGTAAGATAGATACCACCTACAGGAAAATTAAAGATACCTTTGGAGATAAGAGAACGACTTGTATGAATATCAAGAGCTCAGATGGAAACCCAGTTCTAAGCAAAGAAGGGAAAGCAGAAAGGTGGAAGGAGTATATAGAGGGTCTATACAAGGGCGATGTACTTGAGGACAATATTATGGAAATGGAAGAGGATGTAGATGAAGATGAAATGGGAGATATAATACTGCGTGAAGAGTTTGACAGAGCACTGAAAGACCTGAGTCGAAACAAGGCCCCCGGAGTAGACAATATTCCATTGGAACTACTGACGGCCGTGGGAGAGCCAGTCCTGACAAAACTCTACCATCTGGTGAGCAAGATGTATGAAACAGGCGAAATACCCTCAGACTTCAAGAAGAATATAATAATTCCAATTCCAAAGAAAGCAGGTGTTGACAGATGTGAAAATTACCGAACTATCAGCTTAATAAGTCACAGCTGCAAAATACTAACACGAATTCTTTACAGACGAATGGAAAAACTAGTAGAAGCCAACCTCGGGGAAGATCAGTTTGGATTCCGTAGAAACACTGGAACACGTGAGGCAATACTGACCTTACGACTTATCTTAGAAGAAAGATTAAGGAAAGGCAAACCTACGTTTCTAGCATTTGTAGACTTAGAGAAAGCTTTTGACAATGTTGACTGGAATACTCTCTTTCAAATTCTAAAGGTGGCAGGGGTAAAATACAGGGAGCGAAAGGCTATTTACAATTTGTACAGAAACCAGATGGCAGTTATAAGAGTCGAGGGACATGAAAGGGAAGCAGTGGTTGGGAAGGGAGTAAGACAGGGTTGTAGCCTCTCCCCGATGTTGTTCAATCTGTATATTGAGCAAGCAGTAAAGGAAACAAAAGAAAAATTCGGAGTAGGTATTAAAATCCATGGAGAAGAAATAAAAACTTTGAGGTTCGCCGATGACATTGTAATTCTGTCAGAGACAGCAAAGGACTTGGAAGAGCAGTTGAATGGAATGGACAGTGTCTTGAAAGGAGGATATAAGATGAACATCAACAAAAGCAAAACAAGGATAATGGAATGTAGTCTAATTAAGTCGGGTGATGCTGAGGGAATTAGATTAGGAAATGAGGCAATTAAAGTAGTAAAGGAGTTTTGCTATTTGGGGAGCAAAATAACTGATGATGGTCGAAGTAGAGAGGATATAAAATGTAGGCTGGCAATGGCAAGGAAAGCGTTTCTGAAGAAGAGAAATTTGTTAACATCCAGTATTGATTTAAGTGTCAGGAAGTCATTTCTGAAAGTATTCGTATGGAGTGTAGCCATGTATGGAAGTGAAACATGGACGATAAATAGTTTGGACAAGAAGAGAATAGAAGCTTTCGAAATGTGGTGCTACAGAAGAATGCTGAAGATTAGATGGGTAGATCACATAACTAATGAGGAAGTATTGAATAGGATTGGGGAGAAGAGAAGTTTGTGGCACAACTTGACCAGAAGAAGGGATCGGTTGGTAGGACATGTTCTGAGGCATCAAGGGATCACCAATTTAGTATTGGAGGGCAGCGTGGAGGGTAAAAATCGTAGAGGGAGACCAAGAGATGAATACACTAAGCAGATTCAGAAGGATGTAGATTGCAGTAGGTACTGGGAGATGAAAAAGCTTGCACAGGATAGAGTAGCATGGAGAGCTGCATCAAACCAGTCTCAGGACTGAAGACCACAACAACAACAACCTTCCAAACAGAGTAGTCGTGGTTGTGTGTTAGGATAAAATTAGTAAAAATTATGAGTAATGAGGTAGTGGATGAGTTGGTGAAGGAAGTGGCTGCTGTCATTGCCACGAGAGGCTAGAATACAGGCTACAAAACCCTTTTCAGTTGGAGTGCAATAAAATGCTACAATGGAGTGTCCACGACTGTTGGCTGCTCCATAGTAGCTGGTTTTGTGTTCCCCCTGAAAGAATTTCAGCCCTAATTTCACCAACACCTCCAACCTTGTCTGAAATTTAGCCTCCCATGTAAAAGATACCACCCACTTTCCTCAGCAACTCTGAGTCATCCACGTTCTTTTGCCTCCTAGATCTGTACTCATCACTCTTGATGCCACTATTGAACACTACCTCTCCCACTGTCCTTCAGTCTTCCAACCCACCTCATTTCTCATAGACCTTATTAATTTATCCTAAAATACAACACTACTACTACTACTACTACTACTACTCTGAGGAGAAAGTATACCAACAAATCTGCGGCACAGCCATGAGCACCTGCATGGCACCCTCCCTGTTTATGGGCCATCAAGAGGAAACTTTCTACCCTCTGAAAACTGTAAACACTTGGTTTGGTTCAGGTTCACAGACATCGTCTTCATGATCTGGACTCAGGACCAAGACATCCTATCCTTATTCTTTAACAACCTCAACACCTTCTGTCCAATCTGCTTCACCTGGTACTCCTCGACCCAGCATGCTACCTTCCTAGATGCTGACCCCCTACTCCCTGGTGGCTCCATCCACACATCTGTCAACATTAAACCCATCAACCAGCATCAGTACCTGCATTTCAACAGCTGCCAATCCTTCCACACCAAAAAATCCCAACATTACACCATATCTGAACTGACAGCTACTCCCTTGCTAGTATACTAAGGTCGTGCAGAGACCTTCACAGACAGGCACTATCTCCCAGACTCTGTCTGCAAACAGATTTCCCATGCCATATCCCACACAAGTCAACCCTTCCACAACCCCAGTGCTCAACAAAGGTGTGCCACCTTCGTCACCCAATATCACCATGGACTTCAACAACAGAACCACATTCTTCGCCAGGGTTTGATTAACTCTCATTCCACCCTGAAATGAGGGACATTCTAACCAAGATGTTTCTCACTCCCCCTAAAGTGGTGTTCTGTCACCCTCTCAAACTCTACAGCATCTTAGTCCATGCTACTGCCAATTTCAGCCCCTTACCACAGGGATATGATCCCTGTGGAAGACCTAGGTGCAAGACCTGCCCAATCCACCCACACAGCACTTCCTATTGCCGTCCTGTCAGGCTTGTCCAATCCCATCAGAGGCTGGCTACCTGTGATAGCAGTCATGTCATTTACTGCCTCTGTTGCAGTCATTGCACAGCTTTTTTATATTGATTGATATGACTACCAGCCAGCTGCCCAGCAGAATGAATGGCTACCACCAAACAGTGACCAAAGAGCAAAGTAATCACCCTGGGGCACGACATGCAATAGAACATAAAATGTCTGATTTTAGTGGTTGCTTAACAACCCAAGCAATCTGGATCCTGTTTTAACTGCGACCAGGACGGTCGCGGGGTAACAAGAATGGAAGGCGCGGTGGGACCCGTGGAGTGGTGCGAGAACAACAACACAACTGAAGAGGACGGACATGACCAACGTAGGACGGAACGAATACAAGAAGACCGAACAACAGAGTCACAAGGAAACAGGAAGTAAGCAGTCTAGTGCAAAGCGAGGTGTAAACCGACATAAGCGAGATTAGACTGACTGGCTGAGCGAGTGGCCGGCGTTTAAGTACGCTATCGGGGGCACCGCTATTGGCCACTGGGACCACGTGTTGCACTGTGGCGCTCACACACTAAAAGCGGGCCAGGAGGCGCGCGCCACCACAGCTCAAGGCGCGATGGTGCAGAGACCGCTATGGGTCTTCAACGTCCATGATGTCTGCTGCGGATTCAAATTCCATGGGGTGCGGTACCAGATCCCTCCTCCGTGAAACTTGCGCGTACGGGTGGAAACGCCCCGGACGGTGCCAAGGTGGGCGGCAGTGGGAAGAGGAACTGGGCGTATCAACCGCTAGCGGCGGGGAGGAAGGGACGTCCGAGGTATCCATAACAGCCGATCCAGGGTCCAGGAGTTACTAAGGCTGCTGCTGAGGAATCTAGGGTGGGAGGGATTGAACTGGTTTGCCTAACCTCACTCAACTGTTTAAATGTTGTATTACTATCATTTTTAAGCTGTACTATTTGATTAACTAGCTCTGAAAAGCTTCCTCAGTGGAAACCTCTTGTGGTGCTGACTCTGACTTTGTACGATTTCGTGTCATCATTTTACGAACTATTAGTTACACAATCTTACTACACTGAATGAAAAAGATGCTGAAATATTTTCAACAAACTCTTAAAATTATGAGAGAAAATACACTTCTGAATAAAGAAATATTAAGACTGCTACGCAAACCTCTATGCTTTCACACATTAAACAATATTAACTGTGGACATTTAGTGACTGTCATTCACACCTCGTATTGAGCCAAGGTTTTTTTTTTCTCTGATACCAAATGTAATAGTTCTGACACTAAATGTAACTGGGTTTTTTCTTTTGATGCTAGTCAGTTGTCAGGATGAGCATTACTGCAGAGGTCCTTCGATTCTAAAGCATTATGTCAAGGCGAAAATAATAAAGAAATTAATTTTTCTCTCTTAACAACATGTGGGCAGGTTGGGTTCTTCCTTGGCTCGGGTATGAGGTAGAATGAAACAGCATTTTTACATAACTTTTAGTGAAAGTTTTATACAACTCTTTGCTTACTGGATGTTCTGGCTCGGAGAGCGGCAGCGGCGGCGTCTGATTAGGCGTGGCAGTGTGTATCTCGTGTCACCATCCTGCCTAGTTGACTGGAGATGCGCAACGCGAGGTGGCCCGTTTGATTATTGAGAGCGAAGTCGTGCATCAGAGGGTAATACCTTGGATGTGGCGTCCCAGTGTTTTTCTCTAAGCGGCCGCGTATGTTGTGCGTCGGCCAGCGGAGCGGCGCGGCGGGGGAACGCCAGTGTCCCGGACTCGAAAAACGGACTCCCGCTTGCCAGTCTTCGGCTGTCAGATCTTCATCCCAGCTCACAGGTGCCTGCTGATGTGAGACCGTCTCCTTCGCGTCGTCACGAGTCACCTGGGTACCTAAAAATCAGACTTCAAATACCTTTTAACCCCTGTTTTCTGGCGCCGAGGCTGCTGCTTGCTATTCTATTGCAGCGACGGACTTGGTGCGTCTGTGTACGATGTAGTCTCTTCTTGCATGACAGTCTTCAGCACCGAAACTGACTAAAAACTACTGCTACTCTTTGTCGGGTCCACTGCATCTCACGTATTAATTCACTTCACTTCACTGGAGGTGAACGACTTCACGGTCATTGCCTCTTCGGTCATGTTGAAAAGCTTCTCGAAGAATCTTCTTAACGTCGGTCATCGACTCTTGGAATATAGGCGGGGGCCTTTGCTCACATGTGACAACTGAGAAACACCTGAGCCGGTCGGGCGATGCCCTGACAGCTGAATCGACAGCGTCTGCTTATGTGGGGAGGGCGATGGCTTCTGAACTTGCTGACTTCACGGTCATTGTCTCTTCTGATCTGCCCGCTGTTTGCCAGTATGTAAATCTCTAAACTATACCAAGTTTTTCGTTTATTTTCTAATTTCTACTTCACTTTGATTTCACTTATTTATTTACTTAAGTACCACTCAACAAAATAAGTGGTGTAGGAAAATTAATTTTGTTCATTAATATTCTTTTCTTTTGGAAGTATAAATTTGCTGCTCTTCAAGCAATGAAGATATCCCCTCTTGCCAACTACGTAAAATCATGTTGTTAGGCAAGTTATTAACAGAAACCTAACTGGTTTCACCATGTGTGGTGACTCCTGAGCAAGCCGATGCCAACTCATGTCAAAAGGGATTTCCTTTTGAGTAATCCGAGGAGCAGACCCCTTGAGTTAGTTTTGAGAGGGTTACAAGCCAATCTAGCTTGAATCCTGCTAGCCAATAGATGATGCTTTTAGTCACTATTTGGTAGAGCCCTCAAGTCTTCACATTTATCTATAACTAGATATATATTTCTTCAGCCAACATATAGTGCATGATGGAGGATACCTTATGCCACCAATGATCATTAACATTGTGTCCCACTTGCAACTGGAATGATGGAGAATTGACTGTCTATATGGCTCCATATAAACCTTGTGAGATATATGTTGGTGGCAATATATCGTTCTACAGTCTGTTCCATATGCTGGTTATCTTAACTTACTCACTAGCAGTTTGCAAGAACATGTTCCTTCCACAGGAACCTAAAAATACTGCCCAGTTCCCATCACACAGGTCCCACTACCTGTGTAGCCACTTCCTGTGTATAGTGGAGCTCTGACCTATTAAGCAGAACCCAGAAACCCACCACCCTATGGTGCAAGTCAAGGAATCTTCAGCCTACATGGATGCAGAACCATCTGGACCCCTGATTCAAGCCATCCACTGGTCTCTGTACCCAAGGACCACAGTCAGTTATGTATACGATGCTACAGATGGCAATCTCTGCCTTCATCTTGGTCTTTACTACTTCAGCTAGCCACTCAAAACCATAGAGAATCTCTTCCAATCCAATGCAACACATCTTTTTAGTTAAAACATGAGCCACTACCTGCACTTGGCAGCACCCTTTGTTTTTCATGATATTTGGACACACCCATTCCCCATCTAGGATAATGCCTTCGAAAATTCCTCCTTATATGTGCACAGTGCACAATGGATTCCTTCCCCTCTTCCGCAGCCATATCCCCTAATGTTGGAACTCCCAACTACCAGTAAACCCCCTCTCTGTGAATGCCCAGACCTTGTGGGCTGAGTGGCTTGCTCTGGAAAAGAGTGCCTTCATCTGGCTCAGGGATTTTGTCAGCCACAAACAGCACCCAGAACTTGTTTGTCGTGCTATCTGTGGTGGAACTCTGATCAGCCCCTCAGAAATTCTTTTGCTGGAGTTACCTACCACTTGACTGTAGGTGATGGGTCACCTCCAGTGCAGGCAGTTCAGAGGAGGGCCACAGTAGTGGACCAATTGGGTGGACGTGTGGGACATAGTAGATGTCTAGTCTTCCATAGTGATGCCCATTGGCAACAGCCTCAAGCTGTTTGACCAAAGCCAACACCACCTGGAGCTGTTTGCTAGGAGTCACCAACACACAGTTAATAGTGAGAGACCTGCAGTACCTGTCTGATAAATCATTAATTCACCAAGTGACAGCAACTTAATTACACAGCTTTACAACATGCTTTCAACAGTAGACAGCAACAAAGTGACACATTTACCAATTCAGCCCCTTTCCCACCAACACAATCACATTTATAAACTAAGTACTTCTCAGCCCTGCTTTCAGGCTTGTATTTTACACAATAGCTCACATAATACAAGCAGTGAATATTGAATTAATAATCTGAAAATAACAACACTATATAGGGTGTCTTTTTCCACCATTTACAAACTCCAGGAATTGATTGATGAGAGGATATAAAAGAGAAAAGATCTTATGTCCAGAAATGCATGATTTCCATGCCAGAGACCATTTATTAAATCATACATTGTTTCATAGATTGTGGTCTAATATGTACTGTACCATCCAGCCACAGTTACTGTATGCATGGTTTCCTACATCATGCCATAGGATCCTCTCCTGCCATAGTAATTGGTAATGTCTCCGATTCACTTCTCTTATCCACTCACCTTGTAGTGGATGTGATACAGCATTGTACACAATCATTCGATATTCGTATTGAGAGCTTGCAAACATGTTTCCTTACAGAAAGGCGAATGGCGACGGCTAGCAGGGTTGTATCAGGAGACCTATCCCCACCAATAACAATCACAGCATTCAATGTTTCCAACAGTGTTTCACTATCTAAGACAGGGTTGCTTCAGGAAGCAGGAAATCATGAAGGACGTACCCAAAATATGCAGACACCAGACTTAAAGGAAAATGTAGTTAACACTGTGGAAGGCCATTGCTGTGT
The DNA here is from genome assembly GCF_021461395.2 of Schistocerca americana. Taxonomy (NCBI): domain Eukaryota; kingdom Metazoa; phylum Arthropoda; class Insecta; order Orthoptera; family Acrididae; genus Schistocerca; species Schistocerca americana. Next base: position 47,496,039 of record NC_060129.1, read on the forward strand.
TAGTTCCAGACAGTCGGCCTGCCAGTACAGTGTAACCCAGATGACCATGTGGAACATTCTCTATGACAATTGTTGCTACCATTAACTCTTAAGACAACAGGGCTTGCTTGCTAGTGACAGATTTTCCACATCAGGAGCAGTTCCGTCTCTAGTCCCTTCACCAGACAACCACAATTCTAAGATTTTTCATCCATCCTATTCCCAGATGGTCACCTTTATGCTCAGTGGTATCTTCAGCTTTCGTAACGGTCATCTATGGGACAGTATGCAGAGCCCCCGTGGTATGGTGACAATGAATCATCATGATCAATGGAACAAAGGATTATGTGGCTGTATATGATGGTGTTCCAGCCCACTTCACTGTTGATGCCTAGACCCATCACAGTTGTCTCCACTGGTCGATGTATATGACTGGGGGGGGGGGGGGGGAGGGGGGCAGTTGCATGACCTGCTCATTCACCAGATCTCAACCCATACAATTTCTGGTTATCTCAAAAGTATTGTATACACAGAGTCCATTCCAGATGTGGAGACATTGCAGCAACGTATTCATGCTGCCTTTGACACTGTTTAGGTGCAGCTTGCCGAAATGTGAGACAGAACGTGCTGCAGCACATACTCACATGCAGTGAGCCACATGGAAACTATTTCAGTACTTATTGCAACTGTGGCAGCTTGGTACAGCACATACTAGGCCGCAGTCTCTGTAACAATGTATGATTAAATAAATGGTCTCTAGCATGGAAACCATGCATTCTGGACATAAGTTCATTAGACCTTCTATGTTCTGTATCGTCTTATCAATCAATCCCTAGTGTTTGCACACAGTGGAATAAATCACCATGTATAAATGCCAGCTGAGTGAGGTTATTTTGTCTACTTACAGAAGAGGACTGCACAGGAAACGCTGGGGAGGTATAGACTGTATGTAAACTGAAAATCGAGTGACAGTTGTAGTGGGGGAAGTTGTTTTCCCTGGAAGAACATTTTAGTTGCTGTACTGGATGACACAGACAATTTCGCCCTCTACCAGTGTAGAACAGTATAGACATTCACACAGATTTCGTCCATATGTTACTTTTATTACCATTATTAATGAAGTGTTAACACATGTGGAAAAGAGATGAAACACCTTCACGCCTCTCCTCCCCCTCCATCTTCCTCCCTCTCTCCCCCTCCACCTCCCCTATGCCCATGCCATGGGCATAACTTCACAGAGTGTCCTGCTTTTAATTTTTGTAACAGTGCTGTTACGAAAGTGGGTAATTTCCTGCAACTTACTTTCCATTGTGCTTCCACTCAACACATCCACTCTTCACCCTGTTGCATATCCACACACCCCTCGTATATAATTTATCTGATAATACTAGTGTATTGCACTTACATGTGGTACAAGCATTTAATATTTGATTTTAACCCATTCCATTTAAAAAACAGTAAATATATACCGTTAAAACTATTTTTTAATACTTGCTTTTTCCCATCCTCTGCCATAGTATCAATATAAATCCATCCAGGCGATAACAGCGTCACCTGGCAAGGAATGGCTGCTTGTCACACATGCATTGTACATGTAGTATCAGTGAGCATCCTCTCTGTGTAGAAGGGGGAGGGTGTGTGATCTGAGTTTGACTAAGGGCAGATTGTGATAGCCCAGAGGCTCAGCACGAGCATTTCGGAAACTTTATGACTTGTCAGATGTTTGATGAGTGCTGCAATAAAACCAAGGTGAAACAACATCCAGACATCATGGAGCTGGGTGGCCTGCCCTCATTACAGATGTCAGATGTCATAAGCTGGGCAGACTGGTAAGAGGATGGGCAGCAAACTGTGGCAGAACTAACATTAGACTTTAATGCTGGGCAGAGAAAAGTGTGTCTGAACACACAGTGCACAGAACACTGCTGAATGGCCTCTGCAGGCTATTACCCTTGAACATGCCAGTGTTAACATCACATCATCAGCAACTACGACTGAAATGGGCAGGTGACCATTGGCACTGAATGTTGGCACAGTGGCAGTGTATCGCATGGTCTGCTGAACCCCGATACCTTCATCATGCCAGTGGGAGGGTGCAGATCTGTTGTCTTCCATGGGAGCAGTTCCTTGTCTTGAAATCTGTACAATGGGACAGACACAAACTGGTGGCGGCTCCATTATGATCTGGAGATCATTAATGTGGCCATCCATGGATCCAATGGAACTTCGACAGGGCACAGTGATGGCCAAGGGGTATCATACCCTAATAGCAGACTACATACGCCACTTCGTAAGTCATGTTTCGTGACAGCACTGGCATTTTTCAACAAGATAATGCAACATGTTACAAGGCCAGGAGTGTGATGGAGTGGTATGGAGTGGTTAGAGGAACACAGTGGTGAGTTCCAGTTGATGTGCTGGCTCCCTCTCCCCCAACTCGCAAGATCTGAACCCAATCGAATACATCTGGGATGTGATTGAACATAGCTCCAGACCTCATTGGTCCCCCCCTCCCCAAAAAAACCTCCCTTCAAAGACCTACCAAGGCTCATCGCTTCCACGCCATGATGCCTTGCTCCTGTTATACATGCCGAAAGTGGACATACTGTCTTTTAGTTATATATCTTTGTGTTGTATATCTTTCTGTTTTTAGTAATAGTATCTAGCTTTGTAAAACAAGAACAGCTAGAATTATTACTGGCTAGCTGGAGGTGGGAAACAGAAATAAAGATAAGTGAATCATCTGAGACGTGTATTACAAAAGACTGATCAAAATTAATTGAACTGATATGACTGGGTGAAATTGGAATGAGGTTCTCCATAAAATTACCAAAAAAAGGCATTTGCGGAAAACACTGATGGGAAGGGACATTGTAATAGGATGTGTATATGAAGACAACAGAGAATATCTTTTGTGGTACTAGTCGGAGCTGTAGAGGGCAAAAACTGTAAGGAATACACATTGGAATATATCCAACAAGTAGTTAAAGAAGGTGGATATCATTGTTACTATGAGATGAAGAGATTGGCACAGGACCACAAGTCATGACAGGCCACATCAAACCAGTCAGAAGTATCTTCCCCTCCCATGCCCAAAGAATACCAATTTTAATGTTATATATGTCAAATAGGCACTGTAAATGGCGTGTAATTGTGTGCATTTTATGTGGTGCATAGTGGATCCAAATGAAGTAGCACAAAGGAGGTGGCTCAGAACTGGTAGATTGTGTGTTTTTTGAGAACTACTGGGTGATCAGAAAGTCAGTATAAATTTGAAAACTTAATAAACTACGGAATAATGTAGATAGAGGTAAAAAATGACACACATGCTTGGAATGACATGGGGTTTTATTAGATCAAAAAGAAACAAAGTATTGCTAGACACGTGAAAGATCTCCTGCGCGCGTCGTTTTGTGATGATCGTGTGCTCAGCCGCCACTTTCATCATGCTTGGCCTGCCAGGTCCCCAGACCTCAGTCCATGCGATTATTGGCTTTGGGGTTACCTGAAGTCACAAGTGTATCGTGATCGACCGACATCTCTAGGGATGCTGAAAGACATCATCTGACGCCAATGCCTCACCATAATTCTGGACATGCTTTACAATGCTGTTCACAACATTATTCCTCGACTACAGCTGTTGTTGTGGAATGATGGTGAACATATTGAGCATTTCCTATAAAGATCATCTTTGCTTTGTCTTACTTTGTTATGCTAATTATTGCTATTCTGATCAGATGAAGCACCATCTGTCAGACATTTTTGAGGGTTTGTATTTTTTTGGTTCTAATAAAACCCCATGTCATTCCAAGCATGTGTGTCATTTTGTACCTCTCTATCTACTTTATTCCGTGATTTATGCAGTTTTCAAATTTATACTGACTTTTTGATCATCTCGTGTATGCTATACATCAATCTGCACAGGACTTTGTAAGAACACTGTGACATAATGTTTATTCCAGTATCAAACGACATGACCGTAATGTCTAAATGAGATTTTTGAGCTCAAACATATGCTTCCTGACACCTGTTTAAACAAGTACTGCATTCACAAGCACCTGAACTACAAAACTGTTTTTGCAATCGTCAGATGTTTCTACAATATTGCCTCTGTGTTGTGGGTAACCGTTGAAAAATAGTTCTATTGGTATCACAAATACTCAGACACATGCTATAAAGTGGCATGCACAGTTTAACTGTAGAAGCAATTGGATGTTAGTGGGTAGCAATGTGACCTTTTAACCACATTTATGATGGCATGTTGAAAAGTAATGCCTACAAATTTATGTGAAAACGTATACAGATTTTTGGATAAAATTTCATAAACATTCTACATGTTTATTCTTCATCTCTAGATATTTATGTCGCAACAAAGCCACATTGGCAATGAAATCATTTCTCCCAGTGAGTGATCAGTTCATTGATACTGTCACAGTAGGCTGTTCAACTCTGTTGATGGAGCCACAGCCTCACCTCTACTTGCACCACTTCATCACTATAAGACTGAATTCCTCAAAGATGTCTTTAAGTGTTGGCCTATGCAGCCGTCCACTTTGAGCTGAGGTTAGCGGCTCCGTCTGTTTCATTATGAGTGTGGACAACTGAATGTTTGGACATTACTGACGTTGATATAGTGAAAACAATGCACTGCATTCGTTCTTCTGTGGATTCAATTGAAGGCCCATTTTGACATTTACAAACTTGACTAGAACACACTATTTCTCATGCAATGACATAGTTCCATTACACACTGCAATGTTACACACTACAATTCAAAGTTGCATAATAGTAGTGTTGGAAGTTGTCAGTGAAATGGGAATTCGACCATGTAATGTGCATGATAAGTAATTCCTCAACTGATATTGAGAACAGAATAAAAATATTCGGCAGCATTACTTTTCAATGAGCCTCCACATTACGAGACAATGGGAGAAGTGCTAGGAATTTAACTAACACATTTCTTCAGTGTTTATAGATTTTTCCATCACAGGACAATGGTCACAGACAGAGGTTACACAACAATGTGAGGGAGTGTAGAAATCCAGAAAAGTTAGTGGGTGTACTGAGGAGACAGACAGGGACAAGAGCAAAGGTACAGATATGAGAGAGATGATGACCTGTACATTTAAAATGCGTACTGATTTGGGACAAGATTCTACGTGTCACCATGAATGCTCAACATAATATTTGACAGATTAATGGAAATAGCAAGGATCCCAACTTGATAGGGCACATGAAATAAGTGAGGTTTGTAGTCCAAAACGCTAAGAAGCCAGATGTGTTGACTCTTCCCTCAGGAGTGGTGCAAAGTGACCCAGTGCATACTGGGAATTTGATTTACAACCCTAGAGAAGTTTTGATGTGTGGGCACAAACTTACAGCTGGATATTAAATGAGGCAGCATTAGTACATTCAAAAATCTGAAACTATGAAAATGATTGTTACTTAATGTAGTGTGTCCAGCAATACTAAAATTTAGGCTTATATTAGTTACAGCCCCAGGGTTGGTTTATAAACAGAGTTCTTAAGTATTGTAAACACAACTGAGAGAAAATCTCATCTCTATCATCTTTGGTCCATTCTGAGACTCTGATGTCTGGACAGAGAGAAAAAACAAAAAGTGTTGGAAATGACATTGTTGGAACAGTGTCATATGCCAGAAAATATTCAAACCAGAGCTGTGAGCATGAGAAAGTGTTAGCATTACAAATGCAAACAGGATGAAATACACAGGGGATTTAATTAAATATTAAGGAAAAGTCGTTCAGTGGATGCAGGAAACGACACTGTAACTGCAGGCAAACGATAGTGAGTAGAAGAGGAAACGTGCTGACTGTCCTAGTTCAGTAGATCTGCCGTGAGATGTCAGTTGGTCTGCTTGTGACCCACAGAAGTATGTGTTACAATGGAAAAATCAGCAGACTGACTTACATTGTGGATCTTAGATACTATATGGAATACAGAGGGTTTTTTTCAAATAAGTTTTCTGCTCCAAAACCCTGTATTAGTGCTTTTGTTGCAAATATCCAGCTAACATATGTGTTTGTCTCACGTCAAACGTCAACGAAAATTGACATTTATGTTCAGTTTCTGCAAGAGACAATGAAAGTTCTACAGGAATGTACTGGCAAGCAAATTGTAACTTGTCCGAGCAGAAGTAGTCTTGCTGATGGGTGACGATTTTCAACTCGGAGACGTAGAGATACCGAAATGATGCTGCTGCTGGGAGAGAAATGCAACCTCTTTTCCATAAGTATTTAGGTATTTCGAAGGTACTATTGGTGGTTACTCTTAGCGCCAGTGTGTTCTTTCAGAACAAAAGCTTTTACTGTATAGATAGAATGCCTCCCCATTTCATTAACTTTTTGTGAGCCTGTGTGTTTTGTGCAAAGCATCACCAAGAGAATATAAGTGTGTCCACTAAGTTATTTATTTATCTAATGAATAATCCTGTTGATTCTGGAGAACTATCTGGTCGATAATTGTAGTTGATTATGCCATCGTTAAAAAGTACATCACTTTTATCACATCAACCACTTTTTATTCAATTTATGACACGAGTAGCGTACGAAAATGCCCATATTCTTCCGGTCTTGTCAACTGTGTTTGATGTTGAGCAAGGAACTTTAGTTTTTATGCCAGTAATTCCTAGACACTGCTGGACCTTTTTATTCAGTTGTGTACTGCGCCATAAGAAGTGAATGCAATAAGTGTCATTCTGGCTTGCTCTAGCTGGATAATGACTTGAATCAATATATGCTAGACATCACTGGGGGTGGCATTGTGACTCGAGTATACTAAAATAGGGTGAATACGATTATGCATCAGAGCAACAGATAGCAACACCAGAGCAATGATAGGCAAAGTTATTACTACAATTGTCTGAAGTATATACCCATAAATTGACGAAACAAACTTTCAGCAAAGTGTTATTGAAATGTAGCTTTCCTTGTGCTTTACTTCATCAAAAATCAGCATGTCTTTGTTTTCATTTTGCCGTTTCCGAAAATAATTCTTAATTGTTCTACAGCCTCTTGGTTAATTTTACATGAGCAATTGAGATTATTTACTTTTGGAGATGTTTCAGAACGTTGTTGCAACAATGCGTGCCTCAAACCATGTCTATATCCTTTGAGCTTCTAATTTTCAAGGGCATGCTATCCAGAGTAAATTCATTATCACATCACATAGTGCATTCTCTTGCTGTTTCTAAATTGGCATTTCTTTAACATGGTGGCAAATATGATTTTCTGTTTTTACGGAGTGTACAGTGATGTAGGACATTCGACTGAGCCATCTTATGGTTTTCATCTGAGACTTGCTTCTGGAAGAGATTGATTTTGGCATTTGCTGTCCTTAATTTATCACTTAATCGGACAATTTCCAGTTTCTGGCACATCAACATTGTTTTCATGTGATTACTACTCCGTTCAGCACTGATCTGCACCCTACATTTTCCTTTAGCAGAAGAAGCACTGGCAGACATTGAAACTGCAGCTTGTTTACTGTCTTCCTTCCACAGCTTCCCTTTAGGGAGTGCTTGACGGACAATTTTCTTTTGTGTAATATTTTCGACAGATATTTCAGTAAACTGGGAAATACACGAGGAACCACTGAGCCGCTCTGGTTTTAAAAGACCGCCCTTGTCTTACAATTTCAACTTATTTACTGACGATAAACATTTGTTGTTCCTCACTGAAATGTGAATCTCACACAAAACAACTCGGAGTCAGATTGTCTTTTCCAGGAATTGCTGTCAACCATTTTGAAAATTTTTGGAGAACTACAAAATATTTACCTTTAGTTTCTCTTCAGCCACATCGGTTCACTGGATCGAAAAACGTGGACATGTTTTGTTCGTTTTCTTCTATAAATACCAGTTACTATAACTCTCAACACCTCTTTATAATCACAGCCCCGGCCGCAGTGGTCTAGCGGTTCTTCAGGAACCGCGCGACTGCTATGGTCGCAGGTTCAAATCCTGCCTCGGGCATGGATGTGTGTGATGTCCTTAGGTTAGTTAGGTTTAAGTAGTGCCAAGTTCTACGGGACTGATGACCACAGATGTTAAGTCCCATAGTGCTCAGAGCCATTTTTATAATCACAGCCTTCAACTCTTAACCATTCACTCACAAGTCCGTAAACAAACTCTCAAAATAAGTTGAGGCAGAAGCAACATATGCCAACCGATTACATGTCAGCTTGAGTCTCAAGTGACAGTTGTACTCGTAGTTCTTGGGTATATGAAGATGGTACCTGTTCTTTCAGACATGTCCGAAAGGGCTAACTGGCCATTTGACCATCTTCTTCTATGTGGCTGCACAAACAGGAATTGGCAAAAAGCCGCGAGTAATGAGTTAGTGGGTAGGGGCACTATGAATATAGCGTGGGACAATAGGTTGGGAATGTGGGTCTCGTGGTAGGCATGCCAGAGATAAGTCCCTGCAGTTACACTATCATCTGTGTCCTTGGTGGCACAGATGGATAGAGCATCTGCCATGTATGCAGGAGATCCTAGGTTCAAGTCCTGATCGGGGAACATATTTTCAGCTGTCCCCATTGACATATATCAATGCCTGTATGGAGCTAGGGGTATTCATTTCATTGTAGTTCTTGGGCTCGCCGCCTTTCCAATCCTATGTTAATGCACAGGGAGTAAGCACACCCTCCTTCTTCTTGCCACGGGCAAACTGTCAGGTTACCAAAGGAAGGATAGGGCTCAGTAAGCACCGTGAAATACGCTATGTAATGACTGATTATGTGTAAAATTAGTGCAGTATGGCACAGTGTGAAATTATGGAGATGCATGTTGGCAGAATAGCTGCTCATTAAAATATATTTTTTTAAATTTTTTGTGTATGCGTGATACAAATCTCTGAAAACTTGTATCATATTTATAAAAAAAAAGAAATACTGAGAGCCATGTCATAAGTACAGAAGGCTGTAAGCATTTTTAACTGAGAGTTTTTTCTTTCTTTCAGTGTCTTGAAGATAACTTGGGAATCTCTCATCCAAATGATTTTATCAAGGAGGATCCTGAACTAAATTTGGAGGTATGTAAAGCTTAGAATACTGTAAGCATTTGCATCTCCGATTTATTGCATGTAGGGTGATAAAAATGTATTTGTGTAATTGCTTAATGTAAGGAATGCATTCCTGTGAGGCAGGCATAGATTATGAGTTTTCTTGAGCTAAGTGCAATTAATAATTTTACAGTACTGTTGTGCTATTCCACTTATTGTGGATTAGCAACTGTTATTTGATAATTGTTCTGAATAGAATCTGAACAGAATTTGTAACAATGTGTTTAACCATATTTTCAGTGACCCTTCTGAATGTTAAATATTTTGCATACGTTTAAACCACGAGAGTGCAGATCATTTGAAAAATATTCTTCCTTTCAGTAACTTATGATTCATGCATTGCAGAAGAGTACATTGCACATGATTCATCTTTTCAGTGAATCATTGATATTTGTCAGTTTGAACCAAAAATTTTCAAAGGTGCCAAAGGTATGAAGTGTGATACAATTTGTATGTGATAGATCACCCTTGCTACATTGTTCTTAGAATAGTTACAGTATGGCTACCTCAGTGGTACATGCTGATTTACTTATAGATTTGTCAGTCACAGAAAAACTCTAGGACCTATGCAGATAAATCCATGTATTACCTCACCGTAGAAGTCATAGCAGGTCCAAACTACAGCTTCGATAAGGTCTGCTTGTATGAAGCATAAAATTTAATCCAGTAAAATAAAATGTTGTGGTAATAATTTTGTCCACTTTGTGTAAGAGAAAGCGGATGGTTAGATTCATAAACTTCTCACAGGAAGAAGACATAATTAATATTGGGGAATATTAGGTAGAGTACTGAAAAACCTAATCAGAAGACTTACTATGCAAGACACTGTACAGTGCATGGCGGTGGGTATGTTCCACCACTGTTTGTCATTTCCTTCCCTTTCCCGCTTACAGGCAGAGCGAGGGAAAGGCAACTATCTCTTGCCTCCATAGAAGCCATAATTTCTCTTGTCTTTGTGGTGTCTGTAAAGACCCTCAGGCACATTGATATCTGGTGGTTGTGCAAGCATACCAGTCAAGGAAAAAAATTATCATGCTAGGGACAGTGCATATGGTATATAAAAAAAGAGTGAATCTGGCATAACTGGTTCCTGCATCACATTTTCTCTTCCCAAATTAAGCATTTGTTTGTTAGGCTTCATTCTGTTGTATATGCGTGGTGTAATAATAATTTTCTATGGGGCACAGGCATAGTAGTTTTTGCATATGGTATTCACTTTAGAGAATGTGTTCAATATTGAAATCAATTCATTTAGCAAATGTGTTCCTTTACTGTCACTGCTCTGATATTTTCCCACATTACGTCAGTTCACAATAAGAGGTAGATCGACACCTTGGACTATTAACTTAGTTGTTGGCATTGTGCTTCATAAAATCTTCCATTAGTAAACGTGCCTCTGCATCATTTCAATGTTGCTGCCTTCGTGCTATTGTGGGGAAAATTAATCTGGAATGCATAAATTTTAATTCCATTTCGTCCACTATCTTTACAATCCCCAATGCACCAGGAAAAAGTAGTTGTCCATGTTTACAAGTTCACCATCCATGACTGTATTATACCCAACAGCAACCTTACATAATTGATCTCCTCCCATTGTTATGTCAAAACTCACAATTTATTATTACACATCTAAACTCTCTTCTAGAATATTACAATCACTAAATCCTATTAATAGTTTTCTGTTTCAGTATACACAAACAGATGATTTCAGAATTAACAAAAGATACTAGATGAAAAAAACAGTAAACAGAAAAATAAAGCTCTGTCTATCTCTGACAGTTACGGAGGATACACAAAGTTTGATGCATTATAGGCAAATATTAGTGTACAAATCAGACACACAAACTTTCATTATGTTTCCTTTACAATACACACTGATCAACATTTACATCTGCAGTATGCTTCAAATGCCAGTTCCCTAAATTTTCTCAACATTGACTCAAAAAGAATGTCATCTGCCCTCCAAGGATTCCTGTTTCAGTATCTGAACCATATCCATAACATATGTGTGCTAATGAAAGCTAATAATTGCAAATCTAGAAGCATGCCACTGAATTGCTTCAGTGTCTGACTGGTGGGATGTGCCATTGTCAAGCATGCGTATGTTCCAACAAAAAAATTTTGGAAAACAGGAGTTCAAAAGAGAATATATGAAAATGGTGAGATAAAGGTGGGAAAATGAGATCAAAATCACACCCACACACTTTAAACCTGTGAAGAAGCTACAAAAATCGAATTTTCTGAACTCTGCTTTACGTGAGTTTCAGATAGACCATGTTGTTCTAACAAGTAAGGATACAAAAATTCTCAGTGTAAGAACAAGAGAGGAATTTTTTTAGTCCTTTCAACGTCTCTTGCTTATAAAGATTAGATTTCAACCTGTCAGGAAAGAAACACACATGAATAAATCACTCATCATTAATCCATTTTTCAACAAATTATTCATTCATATACCATGAATTGTAACAAACTTGCATCCATTATGAGATTGTGCTAACCACAAAGGAAGAGAGAACACAGGTAGTGGAACATTGCCTATGATCAAGGTTTAGTAGATGCAGGGGAACGAGCATTGGAAACTTTAAATGGTAACAAACATCAGAAAATGGCAGGAATTCTTAAAAGTATACAAAAGAATGTTCAAGGCTATAAAAAAGTGTAAACTGGGTCACTTGAAACTAACATAAAAATAAGAGGTTTTGTCTATTACTTTCACTCAGTTCTCGACTGTGTGCCTCTGAAAGAACAATTAGTTTTGGAAGCAAAACAATTCTGATTGAAAATCATCTGTTGAGGAACTGAAGGAAATCAGTACTTTTCAAAATAACGAGTCATGTGCAGAAGACAGAAACTCATATTAGAAGTATGGAGATATGGATACTGAGCAACAGTAATCTCACACAAGCAACTGGCAGAATTATGTTAAACACTTGTAAAAGTGAAAAAATTACTGAAGAGTGGAAATGTGCATTAATTGATCCTCTTTATAAAAATGAGATAAAACCAGTCTGAATAATTACAGAGAATTTCACTGCATCCAGTTATGTCCAAGATTCCTTAAAAAGCCCTGTGAAGGCAACTGGACGAACAAGTAGGCCTATTAATAGGAGAGTATAAGGCACGATTTTGCAAATGCAATCGTGTAGAGAACAGATATGGGAACCAAAGTCAATTTTGCAAAGATGACGATGTGTAAATACTGTGGCAAGTTATGCCAAGTGTCAGAAAGGCTTATGATTTGACGGAAAAAGACTTGATTCAGTATGTCAGAGGAATTCAAAATTGACAGGAAAACAGTGGCAGTTACCCAATAGACATAAATGGGTACAACACTAGACATTAAACTGATAGGAGAAATTTCAGAATCATTTGAAATGCACAACAGTGTGCAGCCAGAGATCCACGATCCACTCCAACTTAATATAATTCTGAAAAAGTTATGAAGACATATGGGAAGGAGATAAGGGAATCCAAATCGAAATTAAAAAAGAGCAGAGCATTAACGTGAGGTGTATGGCTTCTGTAGACACTCTCTATTCTAAGATACTGTATAGAAGCCAAACTTGTCCTGGAGAAACTTCATAAAATGTCAAAGAAAACTAGTCTACAAATCATCTGTGAGAAAACTCAGTAATGGACAGGAAGCCTACAGATAATCTCTCCATTATAACTTGGTATGAGGAAGTATCACAAGATACATACATTAAATATCCAGGAGAGATCATCCAATCACCAAGACATTTATTTATTTATCCTATTCTGACAAGGGCCATCAGGTCTCTTTTGCATTGGACCAGGGTTTCCCACATACATCATAATTACCTAAGAAACAACAATTTTAATATGACAAATAGTATTGAAATGATATGAGTGTCTGAAGTGGCAGTGTAAGTAACACTGACTATGAACTAATAAAGTTAATAATGACAGTACTAGTAGTATTACAGCTGTTGCCACTAATGTGGTGGTGGTAACAGTAGTAATGACAACAATAATAGTGGCAGGAATAAAAAGGATTTATAAATGTACAAGCTATAGTGAGTTCCATGGAAAGCAAATTTAAGAAGCCTTCACCATCTAAGAATTTTGAGAAAACAGGAAGATCTGGGTGGAGCGTAATTATATGCTTCCATGTCAGTTCAAAGAGCAAGTTAAAAACAGCCAAACCTGGGTATTTCAGGACGTTTGTAGAGGACACACAGTGGCGACTTTCTGTTAAGGGATGTGATCTCTATGAACATATTCCTCTTGTCTATCTTCATGATTGTTGGATGTGTGTAAGTACATTATGTGATAAATCAGAGCATGTGTATGCCCCTAATCCACCCAGTTGTCAGTTACATCTGTTGTCTTAAAAAGATGTGGTCTTCTCGATTTACAGAACTTGTGGACATAGTTGGTTGGAGCCACGTCTCTGACGGAAGTATCAGATGTAGGTCCGTGTCTTGAAATATGTGACAGACTTTGTTATGATGAGGTGGCAGAGATCGAACATTTGCGTGTGCAGTATGAAGTTTAGTGCATTTGGCTACAAGGCTCGTGAAGATACTAGATAGTAGTGACTTTAGGCCAGTGAGGTTATGAGAACAAAGCATACCAGAGTGCATTATGGTAGGGGAGCAAGGTTCCTTGAAGTGAAAGTGAGAGATATCTCCAGGAGGAGGGAGGTTTTGTGGCCAAGGCCACCATGCTTTGCACTGGTCAGTGAATGGTCAACTGAAGACAGGAAGAGAAAGTTCCTGAACAGAGCTAGAATAATCTATGCACAACAACTCCGAAAGTAAGATAAATGGAATGACAGAGTGCTGTCTTATTATTGGTCCTAATGATGAGTAACCACAGTAATATGATGATAAATTATTAAAGTAGAAATAAGACTGTAAATTATCATCTGAATCAGAGCCTTGTGAGCATATTGAAGTAATAGTGAATTAATGAATAGTATTGGTATTGGAGTTATGAGAATTGAGCAGAAAATTAGTACTAAAACTAATCCTAGACAAACAGATAATAATAAGAGGGGAAACTGTTGTAAATATAATATTAGTAAAACAAATTGTTTATATGTTGATAAATTATCAAACAAATTGTTTCTTTGCAAAATAAAGACCTGAATGTAAACACAAAAAATTAGTGGCAATAAGAGTTGACAAATTTTTTAGCTTCTGACGTCCAGACACTCCAGCTCATCTGCATTGCGGACTGATCATTCCTATTTTAGTTCTTCACCATTATCCTGCCATCGTTTGTCCACAAGTTTTACAGCTGAAGTCTTGGGATCACACTGTCCAAAACTTCAGTCTTTCAAAAGTGAGATCCTCGCTTATTGTCAAACCTAACTTCAGGAGTTTCTGGCTCAAAAGCTTGTCAGCTGATATGGAGTCATTATAAACAAAAAATCTATTTTAGAACTACTACTGGAATATCTCTTTGCTTTAGAAAGTACTGCGATTCATGGTCAAACATAAATGACTAAATGATAAGAAGGAAAGAAAAATTCTCAGGAAAATATTTGGACCAGTTTTCTGTGAACGAATTTGGATATGGAGTCCCTTTAGAGAGATTTATAGACAGACAGAAACAATAACCGGCAGCTTTAGATAAAGTGTCAAAATTTTGTGGATGCATCACAGGATGACCGTCGACAGGCTCACAAGGCAGATCTTTGAGGTAGCAAGCACTAGCAAAAGCAATTCAAAATTGGTCATAGGTACAGAAGAAGGTGGACTCTCACAAGATAACATAATAAATCGAAAAAGAGTCAAGAAAGACCATGAAACACACTTAAACAGCAACACATGGAAAACAGAAATGGATATAAATATTTGGAAGACCACAAGAGAGACCACACTACGTGATCAAAAGTATCCAGACAGCTGCCTGAAAAATGGCTTAAAAATTCGTGGCGCCCTCCATCAGTAATGCTGGAATTGAATATGGTGTTGGCCCATCCTTATCCATGATGACAGGTTTCATTCTCGCATGCATACGTTCAACAAGGTGCTGGAATGTTTCTTGGGGAATGGCAGCCAATTCTTAACAGGTGTTGCACTGAGGTGAGGTATCGATGTCAGTTGGTGATGCCTGGCATGAAGTCAGCATTCCAAAACATCCCAGAGGTATTCTAAAGGATTCAGGTCAGGTCTCTGTGCAGGCCAGTCCATTACAGGGATGTTATTGTCGTGTAACCACTCCGCCATTGGCCGTGCATTATGAGCAGGTGCTCGATTGTGTTGACAGCTGCAGTTGCCATCCCCAAATTGGTCTTCAACAGTGGGAAGCAAGAAGGTGCTTAAAACATCAATGTAGGCCTGTGCTGTGATAGCGCCACACAAAACAACAAGGGGTGCAAACCCCCTCCATGAAAAACATTGACACCATAACACCAGGACCACCTCCGAATTTTACTGTTGGCACTACATACACTGGCAGATGATGTTCACCAGGTATTTGCCATACCCACATCCTGCCATTAGCTCACCACATCGTGTACTGTGATTCTTCATTCCGCCATTGGCCGTGCATTATGAGCAGGTGCTCAATTGTGTTGACAGCTGCAGTTGCCATCCCCAAATTGGTCTTCAACAGTGGGAAGCAAGAAGGTGCTTAAAACATCAATGTAGGCCTGTGCTGTGATAGCGCCACACAAAACAACAAGGGGTGCAAACCCCCTCCATGAAAAACATTGACACCATAACACCAGGACCACCTCCGAATTTTACTGTTGGCACTACATACACTGGCAGATGATGTTCACCAGGTATTTGCCATACCCACATCCTGCCTTTAGGTCACCACATCGTGTACTGTGATTCTTCATTCCACAAAACAATTTTCCACTGTTCAATTGTGCAATGTTTTCGCTCCTTATACCAGGCGAGGCATCGTTTGGAATTTACCTGCGTCATGTGTGGCTTATGAGCAGGTGCTCGACGGTGAAATATAGGTTTTCTCACCTCCCACCTAACAATCATAATACCTGCAGTGAATAAAGATGAAGTCTGGAATTCCTGTGTGATGGTCTGTATAGATGTCTGCCTGTTACACATTACAGCCCCTTCAACTGCCAGCAGTTTCTGTAAGTCAACAAACGAGATCAGCCTGTACTTTTGTGTGCTGTATGTGTCCCTCCACGTTTCCACTTCACTATCACATCAGAAACAATGGACCTAAGTACGTTTAGTAGTGTGGTAATCTGGCTAAAGTGATACCCAATCACCTGACCAAGTTTGAAGTCTGTGGGTTCCGCAGAGTGCCCCATTCTGCTCTCTCATGATGTCTGATGACTACCGAGTTCACTGATATGGAGTACCTGGCAGTAGGTAACAGCACAATGCACCTCATATGAAAAACTGATATTTTTCGGGGTGTCTGATCAAAAGTATCCACATTGTGTATGTAAAGAAATTGGGAAGGATGTAGGAATAGGAAGAAAATTTTAAATTTAGACACTATCTCCTAAAAGTTAATGTATGAAATAGTAATAATGTCATGTGGAAACATCTCCCATAATTATCAGTGTGAGGAGATTAGCAATAGTCATAGGTATCTGATTGTCAGTAGACTTCACAGAAGTAATCTGCAGTAGCAGCTTCTGCTTTTTAATATGCTATGTGTTACAGTCTGCAACCCTCTAGACAATATGATTTGTGAAATACAATGTGTAGATCCAAGAATGAGTGAATGAATGAATAACTAACTAACTAACTAACTAACCTTCCCACCCTCTCTCTGACCAGGATATAGGCTACAGTGTGATTTCACACTGAAAGAGAAATTAAATTTATAAATGAAATAAAAAAATTAAGAAATAAATTCAGCACAAGAAAACAGAGTAAGATTACCCTATTTTACTGAAAGGGAAGTGATAGCTGTGGAACCATATCGTGTGTAGGTTCCAAAAAGGTTATATCCTGGACACGAATAAAGATACAAATGTAGGATAACTTAATGTTCAGATGTATAGCTATAAAGCTTTTATTTGCAGGGAACCATTCAATTTATCAGGAGCACATCTTCAATATGCATGCATGTGTAATAGGGTACTTTTTACAATTTGGTTTAAGTTCAGTGTTTTCATTCACTTTTGACAAAAGTTCACTATTCCTTCAACTGGACACACAACAATCACTGAGGCAATAGACTAGTTCCATACTTATTGAAACACATTTGGAGTTCTTGTGCTCAAAGTTGTTTTTTTTTATTTAGTGAACCTTAAGTTACTGCATGGCAAGGCAAATAGATGGAGCCTTCCACAAACCCCGACAAAAAATGACATACTGTGAGATCAGACAAAATTCAAGGTGGGCAGGTGAATGTGAGATGTGTATGCCCTTATGGTTGATACATAAATAAGGCAGCTTATTTTTTAGAAGTGCTCTTTCATTCAGGTGCCAGTGTGGTGATGCTCCATCCTGGTGAAAAATGATTTTTTTTTCTCTGGATAGTTTCCTTTGCATCTATCTTGAAACCTTTTGTTATTTCTATTTATGTCAAAATTTCATGTGTTGTGAAGTTCCTTGCTGTACTGATTATATTCCTCATTAATAACATGAAAGTGTTGCTTCATTAAATTACATAATTTGAATAACAAATCATGACCACCACCAAGAAATGGTTTCTTTTTCCAATTCACAATACTTTATCCTTGTCTTTGTTATTACTCATTTTCAATGCAGTTATTTTTTAAAAATCAATTATTTCATATAATTACCTTAATTCAACTTACTGTCTGAGATGACTCAGTCTTTCATGTTACTGTGAAATAGTTTGTTTAATCTGACACGTTTCTCATTAGGCTATCATCTTCGGGTTTGCTGACTGAATTTCTGGATTATCCTTGGTGTTAAAGGTTTTCTGCTAGGCTCCAGTAACAAACTTGTTTTAGTGCTTGCTGTCTACATTCTGATGGCTTCTTCATATTTATTCATTGTATACTGGCTCTTTATAATTGGCCATCTGAATTTATCTGCAGTTGTATTAATCCCTCCCCTGCTGTGAAATGTATGAAAGCACATTCATTCATTTGGAGAGAACACTGTCCTCATGTTGACCATGTTGTTTATTTCATATTTATGATACTACACAAATCTTTGTCATTTATATGAGTATAAAATAAAACCACTTCATGTAATAATTCCTATCGCTTTCATGTCAAGCTATACTCCCGAATTTCTTCCGTGGATGAAACTGATGTGACATTTAACGACTTTGATGTTCCATGCAGTGAGCTATCTCAAGAGAATGGCATAGTATTGAATGCTGCAGTTGTGAAAAAAATACATTTAAAAGCAGTTCAGATAGATATTTTTTCAGTTCTTTCCTTTGCCAGTTTCATCAATAAAAATCGGACGAGTTTTTACATTTTTCTCCGGTACTTTGCCTAGCTGTATGAGCCTGAGAGGTGAAAGGTATTTCAGGCATTTAAGTTTGAAGTATCAAGTAGGAAATTTGTTTTCCAATAAATCAATGTTTCTATAGTTACTTACACAGCTAAAAACAAAGTGCTGAAATGAAGCGTTAATTTTTACCTATAATTTTCTTCAATAACTGCTACATTTATGTCGTGTCTCTTTGGTAATACTATTTCCAAGTATTGTTTGGAACATTCAGATGTTAGTGGGTGTTAATACAATTTTATTTATTTACTGTTTCATCAGTTTTAAATAACCAGTAATTCTTTGTACTATTTCAGGTGGCAGCCTCAATAAGAAATGCATCTGATAGTTTAAGGTACGTTTTTATTCTTCACTGCAGAATTTTTTGAGCAGTATAAATTTTTAGTTACTCCATGTGAAAGGAAAACAAACAATAATCCCTAGGGACCAAAATACCATAAGTTATTTTCAAAAAGTTTGGTTTTTGGAGTTCTATTTTTTTCTATATATTAACCATTTGCAGTATATACATACAGTATATACTGACTACAGCAACATTATGCATGTTATCAGAGAAAACACTACTATATATATACTATTCTGTTATTGCAGAAGATTAAAAAGATGCTCTAAAATATTACAAGGTACATCAGTCCCATTTATAACAGTGGTTTGCAATAACTGCACAAACAGAACAAAAAAGCCATTTATGATTAACTGTCAATCCAAGCTTTCCAATAATGAGAGTAGATGCAAGGTGAAGCATTCATTTTATGTTCTTAAAACATATCAGTTTCTCAGATTCACTCATCACCCAAGAATGTTGTTTACTGCTGGCCCCACAATGCCACATGTCACCTTTTGTTTTATGGGTTTGACTTGGCAGAAGTTGTAAAGAAATACTAGTTTTGTCCACATTGCTGGTGTAAGATACAGCAAAGTTTTCTCTCACTTGGTCAAATTCATGCTTGCCCTTCTTCATAAACTTCATTCATTTCATTGCCTAGCACTGAGCATGAAATTAGGCCTCTATTTTGGAACTTATACAGCCAACAAACAAAACAATTGAAGTCTGTTTTGAATGTCTAAATTTTCTGCAGTCTCATTTGTTGTTCACTCAATTATATTTCCACTTATAGGCACATTGGAGGTGCACATATAGCTGAAGCACTGTAAAAGTAAAAGTTCAGCATCTTCATATATAACACTGTGAAGTCACTTCAGTATGCACCTGGAACACAGAGCAGCAGAATTAAGAACATTTCATTTAAGTAGTGTGGATAATGTAGATTTGCTGAGTCTAAACCTTCTTCCAATTGTGCTGTTTTTCAATACACGATATTCTGCTTCCTGCAGAATTTTTAGTTTCACTTGCTTATCTGTGCTTTGTGCTTCCTACTGCATGACAACCCTTTCACTTCTTGGAACTCAGTGTTACTACTACTGGCTCTATTTAAAGAATATAAAAGCACATCTCAACATGGAATTGCACTTGTTGATAGAATCTAGTTTTTCACGCTGTTTGTGTCACATTTGTTTTCCTTGTTGATGATGATTGCTCAACAATATTATGCACAAAGGTCAGCTAGAGAAACATTAGGAAAAAAGAAAAACATTGACAGTTCAGGTTTAATGAAAAATGTAATGATGCTACAGACTAAAACACAGTTTGTAATTCATGCTGAATGAAATTTGTTAACCAGTAAAACATTGTATAATATCATGCACATCACTGCCAGTACTGATATTCTGCTGGTGTTAACGAAGTGATCATCTTAAGTGAATTCATGTTAAGCATGATGTTTGAAATATACATGATGGTTCATTATTATTCATAAGTAAAAATATTACAAAGCAGTTATGTTAGTAACACATTCTATAAAACAGCTGGTTTGTGTGTCTGTTCTTTAATAAAAGAGTGTACTTTTATACAAAAGTGCAGGTGAGGTGTCAGCAGCTGTATAGTGCTAACTATTCTAATTGAATATGACATGGAAGTCATACAAATTCAATGTGCTGGGTACAGGCTAATGTCCTACCATGTAGAATAAGTAAGAGGAAAGGGTGAGTGGTTATATATCCAAAACCTGGAGTCAAGTTTCAGCCCCTTCAGATTAATGAATGTTGGGGGTGAACAACTCTTTGACTACTGTGTCAGCAATGTGGATTCGGAAACAAGCTTGTTGTATTCACAGTTTACAGGCCAACATCATGTTCTTAAATTTCATAAAGCAGTTGTAGTCAGCTTTAGTAAGGCCATGAAGACTTAACTGGTGAGTCATCTTTTGTGATTTGTGAGAAGCCACTTACCAAGGGCACCTAGAATCCCCTATGTCTGAATATGGGAAATCTAATACAGTACAATTCCCCAAAAGTGCACACATTGCAAATTTGGCTGATTTGGGAGCAAAACTGATAGTGATTTATGTGGCCATGACAGTAAAATGAATATTGATCAGTTGTGCTCAGATCATTTGAGGAAACTATTGCCATCACAGAATTAGAGGGAAATTACAGGACAAATATCAGTAGGTACATAAGAGGCACACTGTGGATGGACAGTTAAACTTTGTGTTAATAATTTTTCCTAGTATTCTTATTCTGTAAACCACCACAATACTGACTGGAAGTAAGAGCAAGGGATGAATAACTCCTTGGACTTAATTATCTTGTGCAAGGTAGAGAGATCTCTACCTACTTCAGAAGACAACAAACTGTGATAGTGAAATATTCTGCTATACTGTCTGTAGTGCACAATCAGATCTTCCTTTGTGTTCAGTAAAGCTCTTTTTTCCTGTCACAAGATGTTCTCATCCCAAATTGTAGCTATGCCTTTTTGGTGTTTGAACTGTAGTAGCCACTGGACCTGTTGTGTAGTAAGGCTGGACTGATGAGGTTGCAAAATCATTTTTAGGAAAATAATCAATTCTGGACTGACTGCTGTACCTACAATTGAACCAATGTGATGATTCCATTTGGCATCTCCACATATTGCTACACTCAAGAATACATGAGAGTAGTGATAGGATACTATGATTCTCCTTTTTGTGAAATACACTATTTTTAGTCATAATGTTTGAAGCTAGCTGGCAATCCTTGCAGGACTTCAAAATTTTATCTAGGTACAAGCTGATACATTCTTTTAAGTTCTTTATAATTGACAGAGCTAGTAATTACATGTGCCTGTACAGTTGTGAATAGTTTTGCCTTTTATCTGTCTTGGCTATGAAACTGAGTCAACCAATACTGTTCATTATAGTTTACCTACATTTCTATATTCTTATTTATAATAACTTCTACTGGTGCATTACTCTTCTTTTCTCCGTATTCACCTGACCAGAAATGTTCTTCTTCCTCCCATGCACCACACTAATTCCCACCATATCAAACTTCAACTTATCCATTTCTCATTTCATGTTCTCTGACTCACCTAATCAATCAAGGGACTTCACATTCCACATTCTCACTTGTAGCGATATTGTTTCTTTCACCTGATGATATCGACGAGTGTAGCCCCCTCCCAGAGATCTTGTTGGGAGGCTATATTGCTACTGGAATATTTTACCCAATTGGATGTCATGATCATTAAACTATACAGCAGAGTAGCATGTGGTTATAACAGTTGTAGTTCCCCTTGTTTTAGCTGTTCACAGTACTAACATAGCAAGGTCTTGTTGGCTAATGGTACAAGACCAAATTGTATAATCATCCAAACCATTCTGCATTTACATCTACATAGATACTCTGCAAGCTAACATATGGTAGGTATGGTGGTGGTTGGTACCTTTACTACTAGAAAGACCTGCCATCCATCTTCATTAACCACATGTTAGTGTGTGGACCCTCCCTAGATATCCTTCCATTGCAGTTTTATGTACTTTATGTGTCTGTTTGTTTTGTTAAGGCATGCATGTCACTTCACTTTGCCAAGATAAATGTTTCATATTGTAAGTGGGTGCCACACAACTGAAACATGTGAAATAATTTAGCTATTACCAAAAAGTCACAAAATTAGGAAATCATGACACTGTGCCGTGGAGATGCTGATAGAATTTTTAATTGTACACTTAATATCATATATTCTCACTACATACTTCAGTAAATTATTGGTTATCATAAGTAATTTTTTGGAAGTTACACAGGAATTAGGATTGGCTGGTAGAAATGAGGGAACACATACTTGAGGATAATCATGAATAACTAAAATGGTAAGCTGCAGTTAAGAGATATAATATTAAACCCAAGTTCATAAGGGTTAACAGTATGTGCAACTGCTCATGTAATCAGCTTTGAGATGATGCCGTAAGTCCCAAATATCACAAGCTTTGTTGTACTGTGTCATTTAAGGGACAAGAACTCCATGAGAAATACCAGAAAGCTGCATATGAATCAGGAACATAAGTGCTGCAACAGTTGTACCAACTTGAACCATGACTGTACAGCAATAGACTAGGATATCTGCGTGTCACTCACTTTTGTTATGGGAAGGTTGTTCCAATGAGACATCTTGGTATATTCAGTGTTGGAACTTTCACTAGCAAAGTCTTCAAGAACACATTTGATGGTGACTTGGGGGTTGTGGCAGCTGACGGGGGTGTTATTTGATGTTCTACTCTATCCCAACAGAACAAGATAGAAAATACTTCGAACCTAAAGCCACCACCATTCTCATTGGAAAAAAAAAAAAACATAAATGAAATAACAACTGTCAAAGTATCCCATGAATCACAAGTGGACTCAGTCCCTAGATGCAAACATTGATGGTTTTGCGTTGGAACCACCAAGTTCCACAGTGGAAACCCTAAAATTGTCATCTCCCTAATCAATTGTAGTAATGACACAGAAGCTTATCATTGGTTTAATTACTACTATATTGCAATGGAACATTCATAGTTAGATAGCACATCTGAAGTAAATGAAACATTTTATTTGTAGACAGTCAAAGTATTTCACGTGAATCACTCTGTAAATGTTTCAATACTCCCATGCTGTCAGGGCACAGTATCTGACTGGTTGCCACTGTGGGTATGGATTGCTGAATGGACAACCTTTGTTTTTGGTGTGTGTGAGGCTAAGTGAGGACTGAGATCAGACACTAGCTGTATGAATTCTTAGGGGAGTTAATCAATGATAACAATAGATTTTGATTTGCCATGATCCTCTTTGCAAGAAGCATTGCTAATATTATCCTAAAATTTTGCCAGCCATTTCATTTGTAGGAGATATTAATGTAAGCAATATGCAGGTGTAATGCTGGCATCTCCTGGTGGGTTGTGAGATGAGCTATGTCTTCTAAATACAAGTGCTAGAATTTACTTCAGCACAGTTATTTGTTTTCTCACAACTAATCTCTAATCCTGCTTAATTATAATTGTAACCTACACACATACACATGTCAAAAGGAGGTCACTGAGGTGGGTACCACATAGAGCAAACAGGATTGTTTTACCATGTGCTGATATTAAAAAATGCTTACATCTTGCCAGGCTATGATTATTGCGAGGTAGATTCACCACACTGTTGGTGCACTTGCCCTGTTGTGGAAGTAAGTGTCAACCCACAGTATTTACCATCTGCAAAGCTTGGTGATAGTTCCAATGTTGTTCGTCTACAGTGAATATTTAGTACAAAACAGCTGTCTACATCGTTTCTTTTGTGATCTGGGTCAACAAAAATATGAGTAGCAATGAGGAGGATTTATTATTGTTGTGGTAGCCCATGAAACTCCTGTATCAGGCAGGAACAAACCTAAACACCAGAGGGGAGAAAAGGAGGTAGCTCAGACAGTGTTGCTGTAATGCCACAAGAAACCTAGATATGACTTATTATTTTCAAGTAGTGCTACATAACAGCTGAACTAGTAGGAAAATTTCAGCTTTATGTGAGAAAGCAATTGTGCCTCTTCTACTGAACCCAGGGGAAAATGATACATTGCATAATAATTACTGTAAGGTGGCCCTCACCAACAGTAAGCCAAATGACAAGAAAAATACTATCAGCATGTGCCATACCTGGTCTGTAGAATCCAAGAAACTGAGCACTCACATCCAGTGTACATTTGAAGGATATTGCTCCATCCTGAGAATGTGAATGGCTGGAATACGCTGCCTTTCCCTAATCAGATAATATGTTGGAAGAGTGTGTAATTGTGGCTGTGTCCTCCTTGTATATGTGTTGATAGGAGTGTTTGGGGAAAGGCAGTGCCTGCCATCTATGTCATCTGTAAGCTTTGAAAGTATGAGGTGTTTCCAGCCACTTTGATAATGGGCACACCAGGCATCTACTCTTATAATATGGCCTATGTGGAAGCAACTGTGTAAGTAATATACCTACATAGGGCATACTGAAAAGGTGTTTTTTTTAAAAAAAATTCAGCATACAGTACTGTGGTCAGTGGGATATAATATTCTACATTAACTTAGTGCCTGGAGATTTTAGACAGAAGCCCATTTTACTGAGAGTTTCTCTTAAAGAAAGTTTTCTGGTGTATGGCATTTTTGGCACAGTGTATAACTGTTCTACGCAATGTAGTGATTAACTGCAAAGGTTTTTATTAATCACATAGAAAATAACTTTTACTGTAGTCTGATTAAAACTACTTGATAGCTGATGTGTGCCACTTGCCACTACAATATTACTAGATCCACTACCAGGTACATTGCTTGATTATAGGCCACACACAAACACAGCTGATTTTAAGTGACCTATGACTAAAATGTGGCAGATGACAGGTTTTGTAGCATTGAAAAAACTCTTGTCCTAACCTTATCACAAACTATGTGATCTGCAGTATATCTGAGAACACAGCGATCAACAATCTGCAGCACAATTGAGATCATGATCATTTTGTTCAGAGCTTTTAAGGCTAACCTCTATGAGCAAACTCAAGACAGAAAAATTTCTTAGTATGTTTCTTTGCACAGCCATCTTCTGCAGCAAAGTTTCAGTTTTTGATGAAAGCAAACAGCAATTTCTCACTGTCATTGGTTACTTGAAACCATATATCCATCAAAAAGCAAAACATTCAAAAGCAGCAATCAGGATAGAATAATAGCACAGAAGTATGTGCATGCTCCTACCCACCCACAGCCATATCCACACTCAAATGACCTCATTGGGAAGCTCAAAGATGTCCATTTTCATTGTGATGGAATGGGGTAGCTGCAGGTGGAATGATTGGACCCAGATATCACACGGATGGGCCATGCACCTACTGCAATTACTTGCTCTCAGAAGATTGTGGTAGGATTTGTTGTACATGATTCGTGCTGATGTCACCATTGATACATTCGTTTGATTCAGTCAAGGATGTTTTGGAACTCCAGGGGACCAGATATTGAGTTGTTGTAAAGATAATTTCTAATTGGAGGCTGTAACTGCATTGGCATCCTCCCTGCCAGACAGTATGTCAATTAGAAAGGGCTACACGTAATCTGTGCTGCTAACAATACACATGTAATGTTGGAATAATTTGTGTGTGTCATTCACATTTGTTCATCAGTCTGGAAATCTATGTATGTGTTCCTTCATTTATTGACCTGACATTATTTCTTATACAGTACATGTACAGGTGTTGGTCACAAGGTTGATGGCCATAGCACCTAGCCAATAAGAAATGTGATGTTGGTGGTAGTTGGTGATCAATTTGGAGTAAAATAAAATGCCATGCTTTATTGGTTTCAGAAATAAATTGATCATTGGTGGTTTTAAGAATTTCTACCGAAAGCCTAAAGAGTCCTCCAAATCAAAGAAAAATCCACATGGAAAGAGTGATTGGTTTTTATTTTAAAATCATAGATTACTCTTATTTTTTGTTTCCCTTTATCTTTTTGTGGATATTTTTATGTCAAAAGCTAGAGGATATTATTTCTAATAAATGTAATAATTTGGTGTAAAAGATTGTAAAACAGTATTTTAAAAATACTGCAAGACTTTTAATAATAGAATCTATTAGAAAATAAGGGAATTTAGTCAGCACTGAATGAGACTGGTTGTTATTGAATTTCCTGTGATCATTTGCTGTATAAAACTGTTTCATATTAGGAAAATTCTATCATTCTGGTAGAATGTCATGACAATTTTAAATCACTTACATTTACTGAATAAGTTATCTGTGGTGGCCATACATTTTTATCTTTTGGTTTATAGGCCCCGATTTTGTGGATGGTGAAATATTGTTTTGTATTGTGTAAATCAACATTTCACACCTCTTTCCTCCTTCCTCAGGTTCATTCAAAGTGCTGGTGACAGCTGTGACATTTCATATCAAGAAACATTACATCAAGGAGTAGTCAATGACAAGCTGGAGATATATGCAGAGAAGTCAACAGATTTCAGTGTGTCTCACAACTATACCAAAATACAGACTTCACAAGAAGACGGCTTATGTGGCACAAGATTAAGTTGTAGCACCAGGGGAAAGGAATTCCATAAGTTTAACTGTAGTTTCTGCCTACAGAGCTTCCCTTCAAAATAGAGACTCATAATGCATATCTTCATCCACATTGACGGTGTGCAGGCACCTGCATTTGTGTGTAAGTCATGTGGTGAGGTATTGCCCTCTGATGACTGCTTGAAAGAACATTTGAGAATGATGGAGGGTGACCAAGCATTATCTGCTACCAACAGTGAGAAACTTGAATGCAGTGATGATCATGAAAACAATATCTCCTTCGACTGTGTACAAGAAGGAATTGTGGAACAGACTGCAGGGCCCCCTTCATACAAGGTACCCAGGAAAACCTTCAAAAAATCCTTTAATGACATATGTAACACACATACTGTGAAACAAGCTGAAGAGAAACTCGAAAGATGTAATGACTGTGGAATTTCATGTACAAGCGACCATGCTCATGTCCACACTGTGCTAAGCGCAAAGGGACATCACAAATGTGATGTTTGTGGTAAAATGTTTACTGTGTTAGGCAATCTTAAGAAACATCGCCTAATACACACTGAAGAGAGACCCCACGAATGCAATGTTTGTGGAAAATCGTTTGCTGTAATGAGCTATCTCAAGAAACATGAAATAATACACACTGGACAGAGACCACACAAATGCAATGTTTGTGGAAAATCGTTTGCTGTAATGAGCTATCTCAAGAAACATGAAATAATACACACTGGACAGAGACCACACAAATGCGGTGTCTGTGGAAAATCATTTACTCACTCGAGCAGTCTCAAGTCCCATATTTTAAGACACACAGGAAAGAGACCACACAAATGCGATGTGTGTGCAAAATCGTTTACTGAAAGGTGCAATCTCAAGCAACACGAATTAATACACACTGGACAGAGACCATACAAATGCGATGTCTGTGGAAAATCATTTACTCAGTCGGGCCGGCTCAAGAACCACAATGTAATACACACAGGAAAGAGACAACACAAGAGACAACACAAATGCGATGTGTGTGCAAAATCGTTTACTGAAAGGTGCAATCTCAAGAAACATGAATTAATACACACTGGACAGAGACCACACAAATGCGATGTCTGTGGAAAATCATTTACTCAGTCGGGACATCTCAAGACCCATGAATTAATTCACACTGGACGGAGACCACATAGTTGCAATGTCTGTGGGAAATCATTTACTCAGTCGAGCAGTCTAAAGACACACGAATTAATACACACTGGACACAGACACCACAAATGTGATACTTGTGGTAAATTATTTAATGCATTGAGTAATCGCAAGGCCCAGAAGATAATACACAGTGGAAAGAGACCCTACAAATGTAGTATTTGTGGAAAATCTTTTATTCATTGGGGTAGTCTCAAGACACATGAATTAATACACACTGGACAGAGACCACACAAATGCAATGTCTGTGGAAAATCATTTGCTCAGTCGGGAAATCTCAAGACCCATGTATTAATTCACACTGGACGGAGACCACACAGTTGCAATGCCTGTGGAAAATCATTTACTCAGTTGGTCAGTCTCAAGACTCATCTGTTAATACACACAGCAAAGAGACCACACAAATGCGATGTGTGTGGAAAATCGTCTACGCGGTCGGGCTATCTCAACAGCGACGTTTTAATACACACATGAGATGACCCCACAAATGTGATACTTGTGGTAAATTATTTAATGTATTGAGTAATCTCAAGACCCACAAGTTAATACACAGTGGAAAGAGACCCTACAAATGTAGTATTTGTGGAAAATCTTTCACTCATTGGGGCAGTCACAGGAAACACAAATTAATACACACTACATAGAGGTCACTCAAAGTATTGTTGAGGTCTGTAGACCTACACATGTTGATAGAAGACCACACGTGTTTTATGAAAATTGTTCGCATGTGCTACAGAGAGGTCACAAAAAAATATGACAAATCCATTTCTGCAGCTTCACATTCAAAGAAGTTACATACAAAATACAACATATGAAGCACACAATTCTGATTTTTTGTTGCAAATACTCCATGCTTTAATTGTTCAGGCTACCCAAAATCTGTCTTCCACCATTACCGGTGCACCAACATCAGGCGCTACAGTCTGGTTCTAGGCGCTACAGTCTGGAACTGCGGGACCGCTACGGTCGCAAGTTCGAATTTGCCTCTGGCATGGATGTGTGTGATGTCCTTAGGTTAGTTAGGTTTAAGTAGTTCTTGGGGACTGATAACCACAGCAGTTAAGTCCCATAGTGCTCAGAGCCATTTGAGCCAACATCAAAAATCACCTACTCGTTGATATGCCTACAGGATTAATCTTTAGAGATCTTGCACAAGAAAAACATAACTTACTTCAATGCCATGCTACATCGAACACCCACGAAAAACACACTAGCGCGACCCTTCTTGCTTCCTTCCATCGGAAGATAGCTGCGCAAAATCGTCACGTGACTATGAAACACCTATTCCGCCATGTGAAAAATATAGAAGCAAACATTTCCTCTGAGCCATCACCATAGGAAATACCAAATCAGCCGCTTGTGTAATTCTGTAACAATAAATATCATCAGTACCAAAGGAGCATCTATCCCATTTTACAGAGCAGCTAGGTTCTGATTTGCTTGTTCTAGATAATGGATGGGCATCCGACAACCTTTGTCAACTTGTGGTTTCACCATCTTTCAACAATGTTCCATAGAGGCTGATGGTGGAAGCATCTGCACAGCCAACCACATTCGCTGCTTCTGAGATGCACTTACCCAGGCACCAGGCAAAACCATCTGCTCTTTGGCAAAGTTATTTATGCCATTTTTTTAACAAACTGTCACTAGAATGATAACCACTCATTTCTGGTTGTATAGTTTCATTACTACGTGACATAGCCACAATGATGCTGGGTAGCAAACACTCCTCCTACGGAAGTGGATTCAGTGATTTGGATTAACAGTGTATCTTCACAAAAAAGGCCTTTTGGTAAATTGTGTAGTAATTCAATTTTTCTGCTTTGTTAAATTTTATGTCAATACACTATTGTCAGTTCAAGTGCCGTATTTATTGTGAAAAATTTTTGTATTACAAAGCTCTGTACATTAATTTTATGCATCAAATCTTTTAATTATTTGTCTGTTTTTAAATACCATGTAACTACTGTACAAACATCAGTGGCAAAACTGTCATCATGTAGTGTCAGATTATAATTCTGATTGTTTGTAGAAACACAAGGACAGTTGAAAGAGCTCAGTGTGATTTCTAGGTTATGAATTTAATCCAAATGCATGATTTTTATTGTAATAAGTTAATTTATCACATGTACTTTCTTTCTAATTGCTTTGTTTCAATTTGATTTTTAGTTGTCTTTTTATCTGCTTTAAACATGATTTCATAGTGTATATTTTCCATAATTTCTCTGAGTAAATGTGAGGTTTTCAGAAATCTTTACTAATGCTTTGTCTTATATTTCATAATGTATATTTTTGGTCATTGTTTCCGATTTCTCACCGATTTCTTATTGGTGTAAGGTAGTTCGTTTATTAAGTTTTGTCATACTTTTAATAACTTGAGACAGTTGTTTTTAAGTGATAGGCTTTTTTGAGTTTTGCAACACTTTAAGCTGTGTGGCTTTTTACCGAAATGAGAATGTATCTGTCATGATCATTCCTGCAACATAATAGTGTGCTGCTATCTGGGCTGTAATATTGCAGTGGATTTTAAATATTGAGGGCTCCCAGTCTTCACACACTTCATGAGATATTTTGGTTGTGACTTGGAATGAAATTGCATGGATTTTAAATTGTCATTCTCCTTATAGTAATGTTGTTACACTATTCTGTCCAGCTACTTAGTTACATATTTCTACTACAGTTCCTGTTGGTACTGCGCTCTTTGTGGATGGTTTACTTTAATCATAACAGATAATATTTTGTTCTCTCAGTAACGCTTGCTGAGACAAAAATCGTTACTATTATTATTCAAGTAAGAACAGAGCTCTGAATTCACAAACTTACAATACTGCTACTCTCATGAAGCTTAAATCCTGACTCGAAACTGCCCTATTTTAATGTCTCATCTCTGAAAATAAGCTTGTGTTGATTCTGAAGATTCTGTACAGAAATTAAGTAAAGTAAGCCACAGTGATATGTTACAATCGGATTTCAAATGACAAAGGGAATGAGAGATATTGACAATAGTACTGTATTTTGACAAAGTGCCATTAATTGTTATAATGCGGTATATGACTCACCAAAACAAATGTCATTATTAGTAACTGGTTATTACTGCCATCATCATATGATGTTCCTGACCACTTTTAGACGTTTTGTGCTGAAATATATCTGGTAAATGCCATAGAGACTCTAAGGACTATCTTCACATTATCACCATTGCTCTGCCCCCGGTAGCTGAGTGGTCAGTGCAACAGACTGTCAATCCTAAGGCCCCGTGTTCGATTCCTGGCTGGGTCAGAGATTTTCTCCACTCAGGGACTGGGTGTTGTGTTGTCCTAATCATCATCATTTCATCCCCATCGACACGCAAGTCGCTGAAGTGACATCAAATCGAAAGACTTGCACCAGGTGAGCGGTCTACCCAATGGGAGGCCCTAGTCACACGCCATTGTATTACCATTCACTTAAAGCTAATATGGGTGGCATTGGCCAACCAAAAAGTTCTACAGAAAATCATTTGATACGATAATTGTTACCTTCCACTCCTGTCCAAAATGGTTCTTTTCAAAACCTACACCGTTAGACATCTGTCAAAAGACTAACATTAGTGTTCACTTGAGGCCAAAATGAATCATAAATCAAGAAAGTATGATTCTAAATATTGTTATAAGAAGAGTTAGAGTACTTTTTGTTTGAAATTACGTGAGTGAATGGATGTTGTTGGAAGATGACACAGCTTTCATATAACCTTAAAAAAAAAGCTACTTTTCACTAAAATATATAATTGTGGAAATAGTTTGCAGATTCATGCTACTTATTTGGATTTGTGTGTGTAGTTATTTGTGCCATTAAAATTTTTTATTGTTCAAGTTTAATGTGGCTACGTTTACTAAGGGGAAGTTAACTAGTGTGCCACATGCGACTGCAGGTGTAACTCTCTCAAACATTTATACCCATAAATTTGTACAAGTTGTAGCTATGCAGTTGCACATCGACATAGTTTCATATCTTAGGTTACAGTGCAGGGCACATGAGATAGATATATGTATTTCATACATTGTCCCATAATGAACAGATTGAGATACACCAGTATCCACCTGTGGTGGTTGCATTAGTTAACTCTATTCAGTTATACTCAGGTTAGTTGATTTTCAACAAATATTGCCATAAAGCATGTTATGGGACATTTCTTAAGTATTTGCATGACTATGAATAATTATGAGTAGACTGATCCTTTCACATCAGAAGTATTAGAGACATTAAATCAGTGGTCGTTTTTGGGCCAGTGTTGACTATAATATCCATGAATATTGACGGAATACCTCCCTGCAAGCAACAACTCTTGCAAGACGTGCCACACTAAGCACTGTGATATTTTGTGTGTTCAAGAAATACACACATACACCCTGCAGAGACTTCCTTCAGTTCCTGGAATAAAACTGGTTGCTGAAACACAACATGCACAGTATGGCAGTGCTATCCTTATAAGACCTGACCTTTGTCTGTAGTGTTCATCAGTCAGATGATAATAATATTGAAATTATTATTGTTGAGTAACAGTATAGTCACATCAGCGTATAAAGCTCCAGCAACAGATTTTTCCTTCACCCCACCTGAACATGTTATTACAGGGAAAGCTTCTATTGTGGTATGTGATTTCAACATTCACAGCCATGTTTGGGGGGTACACTCAAGAGGATCAAAATGGTGAGGCTGTCCTCCTGTGGGATGAAACTTTCCATCTCTCACTCCTTCATGACAGCAAACTACCTCTTTCTTCAGTGCACACAGGCTGTAATCCATATCAGCTTTTTGTTAGTGAAAGTATTTTTCATACCTGCACTAAATCCGTCTGTAAGCCCATACCGAATACACATCGACCTATTATGTGTCAAGTTCTCCCACAAGTAAGCCCTCAAGAAATCACTTTAACCTGAAGGTACAACTTCAAAACGGCTGATTGGCAGAAATTGTCAAAGTTATTACATGAGAAAAATGTAACTATAGCTCCTCTGATAGATCAATATAAAAATTTTGTTAACATCGTTAATGCCTCCTCCTGAGCATCAATTCTAAGGGGATGCAGAATGAACTATATCGAGGGTATAACACCTGAAACGACCACTCTTCTTTAGGAGTACTACAGAAAGTTTGAAGATCCTTTTAGTGAAGCCACATCAATTCATGTACAGAATGTCCTCTCTTCAATATCTGAGGCAAACAGAGAAGAATGGATTCAATTAATGGCAGACTGTGACATGAGTAAAAGTAGTCAAAAGGCCTGGAGGCTATTATATCGCCTGAGCAATGATAACACTCAGGTCAACATATATTTTAATATTAAACCAGACCAAATTGCTCAACAACTCCCCATTAATGGCAGATCAACTAAATCCAGAAATATAGAGAGGAAACAATTATTTAGGCAAACAGACCAAGAGAATAGCATCTTATCTCCTTATTTCTCTGTTGAAGAATTGAATTCAGCCCTGAATAAATGTAAATAGGGAAAAGCAGCAGGACTGGATGACATTAGAGCTGAACAAATCAAGAATTTTGGTTCCGCTAAAATGCTTTGGGTACTGCAATTTATGGGCAACTGTATTCGAGAGTGCAAGAGCCCTAAATTATGACGAAAATCAAGAGTAATTGCCACACTGAAACAAGGAAAGTATAGGAAAGAACCCAAAAATTATAGACCAGTCTCTTTACTCTGTGACCTCTACAAAATACTGGAGAGGCTCAGTCTTCAGAGAATGATTAGAAAGGCGGAGCCTCTTCTAATACCACAGCAAGCAACTTTCAGACAAGGGGAGAGCTACACATCTGATATTAAACTTAACACAACATATCGAAGATGGATATGAGAAATGGCACATTACAGGTGCTGTATTTATCCATCTATCCACAGCTTGTGATGCGAGCATCCATCGGCTCCTTCTGAATAAAGTTTATGACAAAACTAAAGACTTCACATGCATGTACGATATTAGAAACCTTCCCCAGAATTCCAGATTTTTTTGTGGAATTTTCGGGTAAGAAAAGTAGGTGGAGAACTGAGAAAATGGGCTGCCACAAGGCGATGTGCTTGCACTGCTATTATTCAACATCTATACCAACGATCAACCTATCCCTGAAAGAGCTCGAAGCTTTATTTATGCTGATGACTGCACTATCACTACTCAGGCTGACTGTTTTGAGACTGTAGAAGATACGCCATCAAAATCTTTGGAAGAATTCACTGTTTACTATTATGGGAATTACTTGATACCTAATCCTGCCAAGACTCATATCTGCGCTTTCCACCTCAAGAATAAACAGGCAAATAGATCCTTAAATATATCCAGGGGAGGGATCGCACTCGAACATAATCCTACTCCCAAATATCTTGTAGAAACACTGGATCGCGCGCTAACATATAAAAAGCATTGCCTAAACACCAAAGAGAAAGTGGCAGCCAGAAATAAAACAGTGCGACAATTGACACATACATCATGTGTGCTAATCCATGCACTGTGAGCTCAGGCGCGCCTGCTCTACGTTGTTCCACTGCTGAATATGCATGTTCAGCGTGGTACAAGTCCACTCATGCCAGGAACGTAGATGAGGCTCTAAATGAGTCTTACCAGATTATCACGGGTTGCTTAAGACCTATTCCTGTGGACAAACTCCATTGCCTCGCTGGCAAAGATCCTCCTGAAATGAGACGTTAGGTAGCTGCGAGATATGAGAAAAGTAAGGCCACAACGAAGAACGCCCATCCACTATATGAGGCAGATATCAAGGAAGAGCTTCTTGACAACTACTGAGGCTCTCATCGAGAATCCATATGTGGCAACGATCTCGCGATGGCGGGAGAAACGTTGGTATTTGGGAGAATGGATCGCTCCAAAGGAAGAACTTCCTCCTGGATATTCGGAGAAGTGGTCAATATGGAGGTCTCTCAATAGATTATGGTCAAACACAATGAGATGCAAGACCAATCTGCTGTGTTCCTCATCACCAACCACCTGCACCATACAAGACCTTATGAGAGATACACCAAATGCACTTGAAGTGTCAAAGTTTTTGCCCTCTTTTGTGTAAAATTATGTCAACACTCATATATATTTTTGACATTTCGGTACTTTTGAAATGACAAATAAATAAATAAGTAATGTAATGTAATGTCCAGAGAAAAGGAGATTATTCATATGTTAGTGGAGGAAACATGACATGATGGCTTTTGGTACAGTGATATTAGCAACGAAATAAACCCAGCGCTGCATCCTTTTTATGGTTAACTAGATGGAATGCCACAATCATAGCATTAACTCTCATCATTTTGCAGGTACGAAGATGCACAACCTACTTAATAGAAACACAGTCCGATATTCCTTCTGACAAGAACAAGGAAAGTAAGGATTTGGTGGAAAATATTAGTTCTCAGTGTATGAAAATTTAGCTAACACTATAAGGATGATTGATAGTAGCAGCTAAGAGTTGTGCTTAAACAGAAAGAGAAACGAATGAAATCCTAGCATGAAACTGTATCAGCATCATTTTTGGGAATATAGGAGCTGCTTCAGTGCAGAACACCAGGTGGATTGTGGACAAGATAGAGTTGATAGTTGCGTGATTGTTTGAGGGCCAATTAAGAGTCATGAATATAGTCAGAGAAGTCGGCAGTTATTGCAGTGCTAGTTTATATTGGGCCCTCCAGGAAAGATGAAGTTGCCAGTCTCGATAGCAACAGGGATGGGTTGCCTGCTCTGTGACAGAGATAAAACACAAGTGAGGCTGTTGTAGATGGCACAAACCATGTCTGCTTTAGCACAAGTAAATGAAAAAAGAATCACAAGCATATCAGACTAAATCAACTCCACTGTACTAGCATATGCACCGAGCTATGATTGAGCACAGAAGGTAGAACTGTAACTAAAAAAGAAAATACAAAAATTATTAATATCTATGGATCCTTGTTTGGACTAGCACACCGAGTTGTACATTCTTAACATTTCACCCTTTTGAATAGGCCAGAGTGTAGGTGAAGGGATATTGTTAGGGACATAAAATTACAGGGCAGCAGAATTTGTTTAGATCTGAGGTTGCTTTGTATTACAGTAACGAAATTAAAAAAATAACCCTATCTATAAGAAAAGTTTGCTGACCATTAGGTGACCCAGGGTAGTTGTTGTCATATTCCATATCTGGCAGAACTGTTGAAGTGACATGCTCAGAAAAAGAAAATACTGGAAACACTTGGACAATCGTAATGGAAGGAGTCTTCAGAAATACTGTAGTAATAATAACACAAATAAAAAGGCTGTGTTGATACTGAGGAAAAATGTGGTAAGCAATAATTATTTTAACTGTGCAAATCAAAATTAATTAGAAGTACAAAGTGCCAATACATTTACCATGAGTATACTGATACTGTGCAAAAATTCAATATGTTTAAAAATGGTAGAAATTAGAAAATTTATTAGCCAGTTGTTAGTCCACAAGAGAATGAAATGAAAGAAGAAAATACAGTAAAGGGGACGAATTGAGAAACAAATGTGTACAGTGTTTTAGAAACTAGTATTCCATATTTTGAGAGGCGGTAGTATATATCTCATAACAAGAAAAACTGCATAGGAGACATGGGCTCTAAAATAATTACTGTACCTTAAGGGGAGATATAATGGAAAATGTAAACATTTATTTAAAAAATCATTACAGCCATATTTATTAATGTACAAATCTAAAATCTTGCATGTGTAAAAAAGGAGCTGTGTTTTAACGGAAAAATAATATAAAATATTCATAAATATTATTTTGCCAGAAATTTGAATAGTTATAATAACGTGAGAAGCCTAAAACAGAGAAAATGAGGTTCAAAAATTTTCTGCTCGTACTTCTACATGTAATAAGCTTACCTCAGTTTTAAAATCGTCCATACTCATACATCCTCCAGATTCCTTTTCTCTCTCTACATTTCCCTGGCCCATATTTGCAGGTCAGACATTGATCCATTAGCTTTCTTGACCAAGCTGTCGTCGATGGTGTAAAAAGCTTTTGTTTTAAACACACCAGGATCTATACCAGCTCTATTCATCACTTCAGTTCTGCCATTATTTCCGTTGCTGTAACATCAAACTGCATCATAGACACCTACTTTGAGTACTTCAAGTCCACAGAATGTCTCTGAAGTTTCTGGTTACATCAGGAGATGAGTTTGGAAGGCAGTAGAGAATCCAATTACCATTTCATGTCCACCACTGATACAGAGTCTTGCCCAATCAGTCTCTCATCCAGCTTTAGTTTCTATCTCAGTGGATTTCAGTTTTTGTGTACTGTGACAAATACATTACTTACATTTCCCATTAGCCTATCCTTCAGATGTGCACTTAAATTTTCCCCAAAAACCTCATCGCTATCAATTTCAGGTTTCAAATGGCTTTCAGTATTAGGGAGGCTTAATTGTTTTTCACGAGTGCTTTGAATTCTGGCACTTTGTTGCGAATGCTTCAGCAGTTAACAACTAGGATTTTAATACTCTCACCTGTGGGAGGCATTTGTTTCGATCTTACACTGATACTACTTCTGGATTTACTGCAACTCTTGTTCCCAGGATTGCATAGTACGTCGCCTAGTCTAAAAAAACTTTTGTTTGCTCCCACATACAATCAGCTACCTGGACAGCAGCCTCTGATGTGTAGTGCACACCTGACCAATCTAGAGGCACCCCACAGTTCTCAACAAAATGGCGCAAGTCCAGAAAGTAGCAGTCTAGCTTGTCACAGAACTTTCGAAGTATCTGGTTCAGTGCTTCCACTCAGTGCAGAACCAATGATCCACAATCAGTTCTGGAGACAATGCTGCAAATTGTGAGGTCTGCTGAAACTGTACATAAGGCTGGTCTTCTCAGCCTTATCAGTTGCTGGAATGATCACAGTATGACCTCAGAGCCCAGATAACAGGCTTCATTTATTCCAACATGTGCAACTATCTGCAGTTGCTTGCACCTCATTACCTCAATGGCTGTTGGAATAACCTCTTCAAGATGTTGAATGAGGCCTCCAGATATACACACAGGGTGCATCTCATGCCCTTTCCTGTCCCTTGCTGCCATTTCCGTAAGGGGAACAATCATTCCCTGTACAACTGAACCGCCAACAGTTAATACACGTCTGCCTTTTTGCGTTTACCTCCTACTGACACGTGACGAAACAGGTTTCCCAAAAACAGGTGAAGTGAGTCCCACTGGCTTAGTTTCAGTTTCAATTTCAGTGAATGACAGCACCTAGAAATTGATATTAAGGGTATCAGTACAGCACCCTAAGCCTCCATGGTCCCTGTTGACACTGTGGAGGACGCCTGGATCTACCACTGAAACGCCAGTTACAGTCTAGTGCACGAGTAATGAGAGATTCCGTACTCTCTTCAGAGGAGACAGGGTCCACAGGAGAGGACAGTACTTGAGTCACCATTGATACTGGTACCACAGGTACATGACTCTCGGGAACTCTTCACCATATTGATTTGCAGCAGCTGACAGTCCTTTGACAGTAGTGAAGGCGATTTCCAGCTGCCTACAAAAGTCAACCAGCTCAACCCATTTTTGAGAATTGCATTCAATCCGGGGCTTAATTTTGGCTGGCGCAATGTGTTGCAGGAAAGTGAACAAATAACTTCAAATTAAGCTTGCTGGTTGTCTTTTATGTCCATTGAGCTAAAAAGGTACTAATTCCCGTAAGAACTGAAGCAAATATAGAAAGCGATAATTCTATTAAGACGAGAGTAAACTTTTTAAGGTTAGTTATAGCTACTTGTAAATTTGAAAATGAAGTTAATTTATGAAAAATGTAGGTAATATGTACGTTCTTTAATGGAAAATTTTGTGTCTGCTACAGTACCTAAATCACAAACTTTGATTTACAACAAGTTAGATTATGTACAGGAGAAGCAGCTTCTGAAAATTCTCAAAAATGCGCTTTTATTTGCGTCGATATACGGTGAAATTTGGGGTGATCTACTCTTTAGCAGTATGTGTGAATAACAAACATTGATTTTCTACGAAATAAGTTATCCAAAAACACTCTTACTGGTAACTTGCGAAAATATAGTTTTGTAAGCGACGGAAATTTCTCACAAGTAAAGTATTTCTCAAGTAATTATACAGTGCAATTAGAGAAAGATTGTTTTCAAAAGGATAGGCCTACTCTTCTCAACATTCTTATTAGAGCAAAATTGAGTTTAAGCCTAGAATTAACAGTAACAGTAGGCGTTCATTGTGACACTCGTGAATGTTCGAATTTCACAATAGACCAAAATACAAACGGATATTAATACAATCAATAATAGATTATGCTTAACTGACGTGATCAGTAAAATATGTGAATCTAGAATTTCAACTCGGCACTTCAGTCTCACACAAAGGAAAATTCCGAAGTCTACTTTTACATACAAACAAACATGCTAACTGCACAGGTTTTTAAGTTATCTGTTTCTGTGCCAACTTCTACCCTAGCGTGCTACAGAAGAACACTGCAGCATGTGCTAATCAGTCGAAATATAGAAAAATGTGCAGCACCAACAAAGCACATCTTCTGCTTATTCCAGCTAGCTAGCTATCTGGAAGTGCAATATGAGTTAGGAGTTTCAAGACGAGCACAGAGGAGAAAGTTTGACTTCACTGGCCTGTGTGAGATACCAGTGTAAGATATACTTTTATCTTATGATCATATAATTCATTATACTCATCTTAACATCTGTAACACAATTCGTTAATTTTTTTTTACTATTAAAAACAGTCTTCATCACGATTTATTTATCAAGGTGACTGGTTTCGACCACTGCTGTGGTCATCTTCAGACCTACAAGTTATATACAAAGCTTTAATTAGAGGGCTACATACATTAAAGAAAATACAGAAACTTGTAAAGCTATAAAACGATGAATTACCATTGAGTAGGAACCTCTTTCTGTTGGAGAATCACTACTGCAGAAACCAATGCACGTATTACTATATATAATGGTGGCATCATTTTATAGCTTTATAACTTTATGTATTTTCCTTACTGTATGTAGCCCTCTAATTAAAGCTTTGTATGCAACTAGTAGGTCTGAAGATGACCACAATAGTGGTCGAAACCAGTCACCTTGATAAATAAATCGTGATCAGGACTGTTTTTAATAGTAAATATTTGTAAGACATTGATCACTGCCTGTGCCATAAAGTATTCAAAAGTAATTAATTTATTTCCAAGTCAGCTATTGGGAGATTGCAAGATGTTTAGAGGGTTATGCACTAAAATAATGAAACTTAATTCCAAAATTTCTTTTAACGAACAATCTCTAATGAATCATGTGATTCCTAATTATGTAACAATTAGTTTTAATACCAGATCAAACACAGAAAAATTTTTATGACAGAAGAGTAGCGTTCTATGGATTAGATCTGAAATTAAAGATGCATATAAAGAAAAAGATGCATTAAATCTTGAAATGTACATTTTACATTTCAAAATTAGCAGTCAGTTGTCACCATTAATATTTTCACACTTACTTAACTTTACAGATGACAAAATTAATGCAGTATGAGAAATTATTCTTAATAAGCATAATAAGAAAATTGCAGCCCTTGTTAGTCACCAAAATGTGAGTTCATAAGATGTTTCACCAAATGTACATAACTTTTATCCAAGAGTAAGCAATCTAACCAAAATTACTTTTACTCATGCAGAGACAACACTTTTAAACAAAGGCCTAAAATATAATTAAGCTCCAGAATTGAGCAATGCAAATATTAAACTTGTGATTGCTGACGTAAAGGTTGCTGCAAAACATGCACAATTTAGTAGGTCTGAAATATGTGACATTGCACATAAAACTAAAAATGTCATTACTAATGAAAAAGATAAAAATAAACATAATAATGAATTAAAACTTGTAAAACAAATGAACCAGAAGTTATTAAGTAATAAAGCTATTGCAATCAGGGCAGATAAAGGGAATACTCTTGTCATTGTTAGTGAAGATGATTATGTTTTTAAGACTTTACAGTTTTTTGATGCTAATTGAATAACTGAGGTTAATAAAGACCCGACTTCAAGATTTCAAATAAATCTTAAAAAGGTGATTGATGATAGTGACTCTTTACTTTCACCTAAAGATAAAATAACACTTAAAGTTATGAACCCCACCTTACCTAAGTTGAGATCACAAATCAAATTACACAAACCAAATTTACCAATTCGTCCAGCTGTTAATAATACCAACAGTCCCT
Source organism: Schistocerca americana (assembly GCF_021461395.2). Lineage (NCBI taxonomy): Eukaryota > Metazoa > Arthropoda > Insecta > Orthoptera > Acrididae > Schistocerca > Schistocerca americana. The sequence goes on from NC_060129.1 coordinate 47,537,301, forward strand.
CTTATAACCTGAACAAAAAGCTTAATCAAATCTTAAAATCCTTTTACATTTATGAAGAAAATTATAGTATTAAAAACAGTTTTGAATTAACAAAATTAATTTATGATGTGGATATTCCAAAAAACGCAAGGTTTGCATAGTTGGACATCACAAATCTTTACACGAATATACCTATTCAAGATACTATATTAACTTAACGTATCACAAAATCGTGAGCCCCAAAGAAATAGTAGAATTCATTGAACTGTTAAGAATTACTCTAGATTTTAATTATTTTTCATATAATAATAAAATATACATACAGGAAGATGGACTTGCAATGGGGAATTCACTTGCTAGCACTATAGCAGATATCTTCGTCAATTATGTTGAAATTCAATTTTTCAAAAATAATCCAGAAATAACAAATTATATACTACAAAAGATGCGTTGATGATACATTGCTATTATATAACCGTTCTAAGGAAGAAATTGATGCTTTCGCTAACAACTTAAGTACGTTACACCCAAAACTTGTATTTACAGTAGAACACGAAAGTAACAATAGTATTAATTTACTGGACCTCACAATTACAAACAAGAATGGAAAACATAATATTTCTATTTATAGAAAACCCACATCAACCGACATAATAAATGCCACATCATGCCATCCATTATGATACAAAATGGCATTTTTTTAAAACTATGATACATAGGATACTGAAATTACCTCTTCAACCTGATGCAATCCAGGAGGAAATTGATGCATTAAAACAGATAGCAGTTGCTAACAATTATAATTCACATCATGTTGATCGGTTGTATAAAAAATTACAAGAAACAAATGATGCTGTTATAAATGTCAAGAAGAGATTTACAGAAATGACACACATGGGACCTATTTCAGATAAAATAAATGAATAATTTAAGAACACAAGCGTGACAATAGCATTTAAAACTAATAACTCCCTGCAGATGAAACTGAAACACACAATTGGGGACTCAAATATATACCAAAAGTCAGGCGTTTACAAAATAATATGTAATGGCTGTGACAAACAGTATATTGTCCAAACTGGTCGTAACTTTCTAACATGTTTCAAAGAACATACTACTGGTACTGCACATACCAAATCAATATTTGGTCAACACCTTGATGGATACAATCACTCTGAGGGTTGCATTTCTAACAATTTGAAAATATTACATACTGTGCCAAAAGGACCACTGCTAAATACTTTAGAAGAAATTGAAATCTTTTCACTTCACAAAAGTAATCCATTATCTGTTTTAAACGAACAACTTCGGTTCAAAGACAAACATTTCTTTGAGCTTTTCGATAATCTGCTTTAGACTGTTTACTCTTCTGTCATTCGTTTTTTAAGATTATTAAGACTTTTAGGAAATATTTTATCTTTACTTTGTAATTTTATTTCACCAAACATTATTTTATGACTGACGATCAGTTTTAGAATTTTTGCTTATATGCTTTTAGACTGTATATTGCTAATTCACATCCTTCTATTTTTGACACTATGGCTCATAATATTATAATTTTAAATTCCTTCCATTTTCATTATTTTTATTTGTTTATAAGACTGGCATATAACTTAAGGAATAACAATGTCTATTAAAAACTGTCACATGTAATTTACATACCAACTTCATTGACAATATTTCATATACATGGACAACAACTTCGTATCATATTTGCGCAGCATGTAGTATACATGTCAGCTAAAAATTATTGCAGCCTACTCATTGAAAATCGTTTCAATAAAGACATGTTGCTGCTCAATAATAGATCGTTTGACGTGACAGTCTTCGCCATTCCACTTTCGCAACAACTTCGTTGGAAAGAAGCCTGCTGCCACATCTTTGCACTGGCATTTGTCCTCACCATGGCAACCACTAGCTCGCCTATCGACTTTACAACAACTTCAGAGGAAAGAAGCCTGCTACCTCATCTTTGGAACGGCGTCCAACTTCACCATGGCAACCAGTGGTTCCAAATGGTTCACTAACAGGCCTGAGAGGGCAACCCATGTACTGCCAAACCGAAGTTCATTTATCCTACATGTTTAAATATTTTTAACGCTTCTTAATTGACAATTGCTGTTTAATAAGCTAAGTTTAGTGTGTATTTATTTTTAATTCTTGACAATATTCTTTTCATTAAGAAATTTTAAATTGCATTTCGACTTATAACTCATTGCTTAGTAATGACATCATGCTCTCAGAAGGGGGCGGAGCCTCCATTATATATAGTAAAACGTGCACTGGTTTCTCCAGTAGTGATTCTCCAACAGAAAGAGTTTCCTACTCAATGGTAATTCATGGTTTTATAACTTAATGTATTTTTTTAATGTATGTAGCCGTCTAATTAAAGATTTGTATACAACTTGTAGGTCTGAAGATGACCACAGTAGTGGTCGAAACTGGTCACCTTGATAAATAAATCGTGATCAAGACTGTTTTTAATAGTAAATATTTGTAAGACATTGATCACTGCCTCTCCCATAATGTGTTCAAAAGTAAATGATTCGTTAAGATTTTAAAAACTTTCATTATTGTCATCAGTGTCATCATCGTCATAAATCTCTTATGGCAATATAAATTTGTATTAAAGCTTAAAAGTGTCGTCAAAGTATTTATCAACATAAAACTTTCAGTGCACATCCCATTCCTCCCAATCCACAATACTCACTGTAAGAGCGACAAGAAACAGTGCATAAATTATATATTTTCAACTCTGTCATGCTGCTGATTATCAGGTGTGCAATACTAATTTAGAATTTGCCCACTTACTGTCAAATGTATTTAGCCTACTGGCCATTAAAATTTCTACACCGCGAAGATGACGTGCTACAGACGCGAAATTTAACCGACAGGAAGAAGATGCTGTGATATGCAAATGATTAGCTTTTCAGAGCGTTCGCACAATGTTGGCGCTGGTAGCGAAACCTGCAACGTGCTGACATGAGGAAAGTTTCCAACCGATTTCTCATACACAAACAGCAGTTGACCGGCGCTTTCTGCTGAAGCGTTGTTGTGATGCCTCGTGTAAGGAGGAAAAATGCGTACCATCACGTTTCCGACTGTGATAAAGGTCGGATTGTAGCCTACCGCGATTGCAGTTTATCGTATCGCGACATTGCTGCTCGCGTTGGTCGAGATCCAATGACTGTTAGCAGAATATGGAATCGGTGGGTTCCGGAAGGTAATACCGAACGCCGTGCTGGATTCCAACGGCCTCGTATCACTAGCAGTCAAGATGACAGGCATCTTATCCACTTGACTGTAACGGGTCGTGCAGCCACGTCTCGATCGCTGAGTCAACAGATGGGGACGTTTGCAAGACAACAACCATCTGCACTAACAGTTCGACGACATTTGCAGCAGCATGGACTATCAGCTCAGAGACCATGGCTGCCCTTACCCTTGACGCTGCATCACAGACAGGAGTGCCTGCGATGGTGTACTCAACGATGAATTGGGGTACATGTTTTGCAAAACGTAATTTTTTCGGATGAATCTAGGTTCTGTTTACAGCATCATGATGGTCACATCTGTGTTTGGCGACATCGTGATGAACGCACATTGGAAGTGTGTATTCGTCATCGCCATACTCACGTATCACCCGGCATGATGATATGGGGTGCCATTGTTTACACGTCTCGGTAACCTCTTGTTCGCATTGACGGCACTTTGAACAGTGGACGTTACATTTCAGATGTGTTACGACCCGTGGCTCTACCCTTCATTCGATCCCTGCGATACCCTACATTTCAGCAGGATAATGCACGACCGCGTGTTGTAGTTCCTGTACGGGCCTTTCTGGATACAGAAAATGTTCGACTGCTGCCCTGGCCAGCACATTCTCCAGATCTCTCACCAATTGAAAACGTATTTTCAATGATGGCAGAGCAGCTGGCTCGTCACAATACGCCAGTCACTACTCTTGATGAACTGTGGTATCGTGTTGAAGCTTAATGGGCAGCCATCCAAGCTCTGTTTGACTCAATGCCCAGGCGTATCAAGGCCGTTATTACGGCCAGAGGTGGTTGTTCTGGGTACTGATTTCTCCGGATCTATGCACCCAAATTGCATGAAAATGTAATCACATGTCAGTTCTAGTATAATATATTTGTCCAATGAATACCCGTTTATCATCTGCATTTATTCTTGGTGTAGCAATTTTAATGCCCAGTAGTGTAATTGGGCCGTGGCTGGTTCGTCTTATGCCTTGCATTAAACCTTGTTTGCTATTCTGTGCTCAGTGTTCTGCAGTTATCACAATCATGCTGCTATCCTCTCTCTCTGCAAGTGGCAGCAGCAGCGTGTATCGATATTTACACGCTTGTAGTATCTTTGGCCTCACGCTTATAGTTTAAGGCTGTGCCATGAGGGTCGTTGGTTGGTTTGCGTGGAGCAGCGAGGAAGTCTCTGTGGTGCGTGTCTGGCCGGGCCTGCTGGTGCAGTCCACATGCAGTCGGAATGTGATGGGCAGTTCCCATTGATACAAGGTCTGTGGTTCACCGATCCCAGGCACGAAAGTTGAGTCTTTACTTAATCTACCAGCCATCCTCACCTGTTCACACTGTGTCTTTGATGTCGTAGTGGGCTGTTGGGACATTACCGCAAGCAACAACGTGTGTTTTCAAGTTGGCGAAATTCTAGACGCCCTCGTGTGTAGTTTAACGTAAATCGACTATTTTCGAATTGAAGTGCACCAGCAGAATCTTCTACCTTGTGGCCGATAACGCCCCTATTACCTGCCCTGGCTGTTGATGTAAACTCAGGCAGCGTATTTTCCTCGTCGTGTTGTGGCTGTCCAGCATGGCGTGTAGTTTGACAGTTGAAGATGTAATTCGTTGCGGGCGCCGATACCTTCTTCGTGTTCCATTGAACTCCCCATTGTGTGCTGGTCAGGTGGAGCGGAAGTTATCCTTTCGCTTGGTCCATTGACTGCCTGTCAGTTGGGTTGCCGTCGGTTTGAGAATTGTTGGGCCGACTGACTGTCTCACGTAAGTTGGCATTAGTGTTTGAGTTCCAGGCCGACCCCAGGAAATTTCTGAGCGCCGTTTGATGTGCTATTTTTTCTTATTTATCCTTGGTGTTTGTTTATGTATGGCTTCTAGCCGACTTTAAATTAAACTTGTTTTGCCCTTAAGGCGTGATATTGTTTGGGCCTTCAGCCTAATTTAGAGAAAAGTTTTGAGATAAGGCCGTCTGCCTTTTAAATTCAAATTTCTGTTTTTGAGTCTTAAGTTCTTGGCCTACAGCCGATTGTTTGCTGTTAAGGCATGAGATTGTTTTGACCTTCATCTTAATTTAGAGAAATGTTTTAAGCTGAGGCCTTCTGCTTTTTAAAATTCAAATTCTTGTTTTTGAGTCTTAAGTGGTTGGTCTTCAGCCGGTTTTAAATTAAAGTTGTTTTGCCCTTGAGGAGTGAGATTAAATGGCGTATTTAACCGGGAATTAAGTTCAAAAATTAATGTTGGCCTGCTCCGTTTTTAATGTTTCCTTTACTCTTGTAATGTTTGTAAAATGAATAAAGTAGTATGTTCGGGTGCAACTGACAGCGACTCGTTTTGGCCCCTCTCCACAAATTAAACTATCTGTCCTGTACTGCGGACATAGCAGGGGATCTCACTGGTAGCAGAGCATGATTTCGCTTGTGTTTGCTATTCCAGTTGCTGTCAGTCTCACTCTTGTTATGTTTTTGTGTTCTGTGGCACGATATTGTTTTGGCTGTTACTTGTTTCAGGTGTTTATCGTAATGGCAGTCAGACAGTGTCTGGGGATACGCGTGCTCAGAAAGGACCACCTTGTTTACGAGTAGGCAATAAGGCGCCAACCGATTGAGGGCCGTGTTCCGGAGTTAGTAGCCCGTTTGCGTACTGCCGTTCTTCATCCGGTTGACGTCACGTCAGCGGTGGTGGGTGAGACAGGAGCAGCAACTGAATTTTTGTATGAGGCTGTTAGAGGCTTTGAGCAAACTATTGGTGTTTTGGAGGTAACCCAACCTAGTGACAGTTACCTGGAACGGGGGGTGCAGGCACAGTTAATTCATTTAACTAATCAGATAGCGGATTTAGGAACGTTAGCTTCGGAAGATCATCACCGGAAATTAACCGTTGGGTTGGGAATTTAGGTGAGCACATTACAGGTTAAGCTTGCGTGTTTGGAGTTGGATGGGAGGAGGATTGAAGATCGGGATTTGCGCTTTCAGGGAGAGGGTGAGAGCCAGCCCGGTGGGGTACTGTTGCATCCTCTCTTACATTAGCTGCTGTATTTGCCAAGTTGCCTAATCCTCTGGCCTATTTCTTCTGAGATATTACTGAATTGATTGTGGAGCGACTTGATGAAGCGGAAAAATTGTTATTGTTATTGGTTCGTTTAGAATAACAAATGGCTGCCTTTTGCATTCCACACCAAGTAATTTTGTCATCGTTGTACCCGTTAGCTAGAGGTGAGTTGCAGAAACTCCTCTCGCGAGCCATGGCGAAAGGGTTTTCCCTGCAGCAAGTAATGGAGCTGGTGATTAGGCAAAGGTTGACCACCGGAGTTCGTGAACAGTTAGAGTGTCGTTACATTTGGGAAGTACATGGTGTGAGGAGCTGTTACATCAGCCTCTTTGACATTGTTAATAGATTTACCTGAACAAGAGTTGGTCTCTGTTGTTCTTAGGGGAATGCGCGCGGCGGATTAGTCGCATTTTGTCTTCCAGAAGCAGCCTTCAACCTGGGAAGAGCTGCGTGACGTGGTGGTAACAGCATGTGCAATACCACTTGGTAACAATATACGTCACAAGGTTAAGGAGCAGGTCGTCAGCCCTGATTCCAGAGTATTTACATCCACTGAATCAAAAGGAATGATAATAAATCAAAGGCCGTATAGAATACCCCAGGCGCAGCAAGAATCACTACAAAAGGAAGTAGAAGGGATGTTAGCTGATGGGATAATATCCCATAGTACTAGCCCATGGAATTTCCCAATACTGGTATTGCCAAACAAACTAGATGCCAGTGGTCGGCAGAAATGGCGAATAGTAGCGGATTATAGGAAGTTAAACGACATTTCATTAAATATGGTTTATCCCCTTCCCAGGATAGATGAGATATTAGACAGCCTGAGAAAAGTGAAGTATTTTTTCATGCTAGATTTAGCGAAAGGATATTATCAATTGTTGATAGACGAAAAGGGCCGAGAGAAAACGGTTTTTAGCACTCCCACAGGACATTATTAGTACAACAAAAATGGCCATGGGACTAAAAACCGCACCGTCGACGTTCCAGAGACTAATAAATAAGGTACTCAGTGGAGTACAAGGCAGCAGGGTTTTTACGTATTTACCTCGATGATATTGTGGTAGTGGGTGCAATGTTAGGAACATAATGTACACCTGGAAGAAGTATTCGAACATCTAAGACACGGAAACTTGAAATTACAAGTAGTTAAATGTGAGTCTCCAAGAAAAGAGGTAACTTTTCTGGGCCACGTCCTAACTGCGTCAGGACTACAGCCAGATCCCGCAAAGATAGAAGCCATCAAAAAGTACCTACCGCCCAAGACAACAAAGCAATCGAAATCATATCTGGGGCTCATTGGATAATACAGGTGCTTTATAAGGAATTTTAGCGAAATGGCCAAACCGCTACATGATTTATTGAAGAATTCCATATGAGTGGGGATCGAGCCAAGAAGAGGCATTCCAGCAGTTGAAGGAAAAACTGATTAGTCCACCGATATTGCAATACCCGGATTTTGAAAAAGAATTTATAGTAACCAAGAACACCAGCAATCTAAGCCAGGGACAAATGGGAAAGGATTTACCCATAGCATTCATACTGTGAACAATAAATAAGGTGGAACAAAATTATAGTACAGTGGAACGAGAATTACTCGCCGTTGTATGGGCTGTGAAATATTTTGGGCCATATGTATTTGGTGGGACGATTAAAATCGTGACCGAACACAAGACACTTGTGTGATTAGGAAGTATATCAGATCCATCATCGAGATTAATGAAGTTCCGGTAGAAGCTAGAAGAATACAATTACCAAATACTGTACAAAGAAGTTCAAAAATAGTTCAAATGGCTCTGAGCACTGTGGGACTTAACTTCTGAGGTCATCAATCCCCTAGAACTTAGAAATACTTAAACCTAACTAACCTAAGGGCATCACATACATCCATGCCCCAGGCAGGATTCGAACCTGCAACCGTAGCGGTCGTGCGGTTCCAGACTGTAGCGCCTAGATCCGCTCGGCCACTTCGGCCGGCCGGTCCAAAGAGGGAAAACAAAATAAAGTAGTGGACACATTATCACGGATTAGGAGTATGTGAGAAGGAAAAACAGAGGCAGTGCCGAAGGCGGAAGACGAAGCACTGGAAGAAACAGAAATTGCGACCAAGGAGGCGCAAGAGGAACAAAAAGGCATAGAAGAGGCAGAGCAAGAAGCGGCGCCACCGATGGACTCAGAGATTGCATTGAGTCAGGAAGAGAAAATGGACTCAGCGATTGCGTTGAGTCAGGAAGAGAAAATGGATATTTTAAAGCAGATGCACGAGTCACCGATAGGAGCACATGAAGAAATGGGTAGGACATATGAGCGATTAAAAAGTACCGCAGTTGGCCTGGAATGGCAAATATCGAAAAATTTATACGTTCTTGCGAGAGTTGCCAGAAGACTAAGATAACACAGACGCAGACAAAACAGCCATTGGAGATAACGCCAACGCCAGAGTTTATTTTTGAGAATTGTGCCGTTGACGTAGTAGGTCCTATGACGCTATCGAATGTAGGAAACAGATCCATCCTGACATTCCAAGATTCTCTGACTAACTTTATTATAGCAGAACTAATAGAACGGCACGACGCGGATACAGTTGCAAGAAAACTAGTAGAAAGTGTAATTTTGAAATTCTGAATACCAACATCACTGCTAGACGGTATGGGAAGTAATTTCTTAAGAGAGACTATGTAGCAGGTTTACAAATTATTAAAGATTGAGAAAATACAGACAACCAGCTTCCATCCACAAATGAATGGGACCCTGGTGCCCACACATCGTACGCTAACGGAAATGTTAAGAAATTTCATAGTAAATAGTAATTAGATACCATTTGCAACTTTCGTATTCAACACGACGCCGCACAGTACAACAGGTTATACGCCTTTTGAATTTTTTTTTGCGAGAAAGTGCAATATCCTAGGAATATTACAGAAGAAGCCAGAGAATATAATATAAAATTACAATGATTATGCGACAGAAATAAGGCAAAAGAGGCAGATATTACATCAAGAGGCCTGGGCTAACACGCAGAAACGTAAAGAACAAACTAAAGAACAATATGATAAGACATAGAATCCGAAAGTGTTTAGAAGGTATGACAGAGTACTTTTATTTGACGAAAGTGTAAGAAAAGGGCTTTCGAGGAAACTAGATAGTCAGTGGAGAGAACCATTCACTGTTATAGATGTAAAGGTGCCAAATGTAGTAATAAGGAAAAAAGGACAGAAGTGTGTAAAGGTGCATGCAAATAGACTAAAAGAGTTCTTTTAGGTACAGATGATGGCAGCAAAGATTGGAGAGTAATAATAATCGGAAGCTTCACATTGGCCATTGTAACAGAAAACAAGGAGGTGCATGTTAGAGCTCATTTTAGTTTCGTTCTTCCACCTACGCTCAATGGAGCACGTTATCATGATTTCATACAGGATACTCTACCTGTGCTGCTAGAACATGTGCCTTTACAAGTACGACACAGCATGTGGTTCATGCACGATGGAACTCCTGCACATTTCAGTCGAAGCGTTCGTACGCTTCTCAACAACAGATTCGGTGACCGATGGATTGGTACAGGCGGACCAATTCCATGCCCTCCACGCTCTCCTGACCTCAGCCCTCTTGACTTTCATTTATGGGGGCATTTGAAAGCTCTTGTCTACGCAACCCCGGTACCAAATGTAGAGACTCTTCGTGCTAGTATTGTGGACGGCTGTGATACAATACGCCATTCTCCAGGGCTGCATCAGTGCATCAGGGATTCCATGAGACGGAGGGTGGATGCATGTATCCTCGCTAACGGAGGACATTTTGAACATTTCCTGTAACGAAGTGTTTGGAGTCATGCTGGTACGTTCTGTTGCTGTGTGTTTCCATTCCATCATTAATGTGATTTGAAGGGAAGTGATAAAATGAGCTCTAACATGGAAAGTAAGCGTTTCTGGACACATGTCCACATAACATATTTTCTTTCTTTGTGTGTGAGGAATGTTTCCTGAAAGTTTGGCCGTACCTTTTTGTAACGCCCTATATATAATAATAATCAAGGAACTGTACACCTATACAGCACAACGTGGCGAACAGTAAGTTATTTTAATTTGCAGGCATGGCACGATAAGTCTGAAAGCACAAATCAGGCATCCACAAGGCAATGGCAAATTGCATAAGGAAAATACAGAAGGCGAAACTAAGTACCGTAGAATGTGAGAATGCGAACCAAACCATCAGCTGGCATAGTGGGAAAAAAATGGAAGTGAGGGAATTAATAAATCAGTTAGCCCGACATGAGGAAGGACTTGCGAAACGAGGCATTTTGAAATTTTTCGGGGAAGCAAGTACACTGTTATTCAGTACATTAGATGAGGGAGACCTGTAATTTTTTAAAGCAAAGATAGATGTTCTGGAAGAACAGCAGCGAGAATTTTTAAGGCTATCAAAGGAACAAATAGCGATTGTAAGGACATCGTTAGTGAGGTTCGATCAGACAATAAATGCGGTAACTAAAGATGAGGAAATTATAGGAAATGGAATACATAAGTTGAGCAAAAATATAGAGCCGTTCGAAAATAGTACGAATTGGAAAATACCGCTAACATTGATTTTAGTAGCAATCACGGAACAGTTAGTTCAGCTAACGACGATGTTTAATGAGTTAGAAACAGAATATAATCTCTTCATATTGGCAGTTGCAAATGCAATGAAAAAATTATTAGAGCCGCACTTAATAAATCCTATCCAAGTGGTAAAGTATTTGGGGCTAATTAAGAATGAATTGAGAGATAAAAGATTTCCGATCGAACTCACTGAAGACCATGGGTATCAGCAATTATATGTAATAGACTTAGATGTATTTTTAGCCAACAGTACATTAAGTAATGTATTAAATGCACCATCAGTGGATAGCAATGAGTACTCTTTATATAAATATGGTCTTTACTTGCAGTCTATGATAGTATTAAGAGGTTATTTACATATGTTACCCCAGAGAAAGAGTTTCTTATAACTGATGATGGAAAGAGGCAATACGCACAAATGGCAGGAGACCAACTTGTGTGTGAAACGATAACCATGAAGCACCAAAAATGTAAACATAATTTTGTATTAATTTCGACATATGACCATGAGTGTGAAGTCAGAATGCTTCAGTCAGTTAGGACAATACCGAAAGATTGGAAACTGAAATATGTTATATTGAACGAAAGTATCTGGACGCAGATATGGAGAAATGAATGATTATTCGTAGTCCCAAAAGAGGAATGGTTGACTATACTATGTAATGATTTGCCACCCTCCGATCTCATAAAAAGAGGAACAGGAAATTTAAGTTTTAAGAGCGAATTCAGAGGATATAGTGCTCAGACAATGTTACAATTAGAGGGGATAGTTCTTACCAATAGTTGTGTAAAAGATATAGTCCCACCCGTAAGTATAGATATTGATTGTTGTACACTGGAAGATGAGAAACAAAAGGGGTCAGAAATACCAGTGATGTCACCACTGGAGCATATAGTACATCATTTAAATGAATTAAAAGCAGCAGGACATAAGATAGACGACCTGCAGAACAAAATAGAACATCAACAGTGGGCCACCTTCCGAAGATGGTCAAGGGTATATATTCCATGTGGGGATAAATTTGATCTGTAACAATAGTTTTAATTATTTCTATCTGTTGTTTGTGTATATATTGCAAATGTTGTCGAAAATGTGGATGACACATGTGTGAAATAAGTGCAAGATGTGCGAAAATTTGTGTAACAAACAATGTTATAAGCAGGAGCCCAAAAAGGGAAATAGTAAGGAATAAGCACGCACAGGCCTCTGAACCTGTGTATGAAGCAGAAGACGAACTACACACCTTAAGTTACTCAATCACTCCAGTTAACAGAGCATGCAGAGAGAGAGAGAGAAATCAATCACCAAACATGTCCAAAGCATCAAGAGCAACCACCCCCATGGAGGAATCGCCAAGAACATGCACAGGTAAAAGATAAATAGACCTGTAAATTGTAGAAATAAAGTGTATTGTGTAGGTATTATGTAAGGAAGTGTCCACTGAAAGAGTAAAAGGAAAATGTGTAAAAATAAAAATTAAATTGATATGTATTTAAAAAGAAATGGTAACAGCTGAAAATTGTATATAGGAAAGTGATGACTGCAAAAGAGCATTCAATTTTAAATGTTGTAAAATTATGTGTGAGTGAATTTTTATGTGTCCAATCAGTGTTAATGGACGCCATGTCTTTTGATGAATCGATATTGTTAGAATGTATAAAGCTAATAAACAAAAGAGAAATGTTCCGCTAGCAGTGAAACAGAGGTTTCAGAAATTTTATGACTTATGAGGTCAGAGTTTATAAAATTTCCCCTGGAGGAGAGAGGTGTTGCGAATCTCAATCAGTGACGATTATAAATTAAATGTATTATTACTTATTCAGCTGGAAAAGCATCTAGGCTCTGACCTACGCCAATGAAGTGGCGCCAGGAGACAACGTTACGTGACTAAATGACCAATGTGGCCAGACGCAAAACAGGGATCCAAGTAGCTTTCGCACATCACATGATGATGGAAATACACCAAAAAAGTGGTCAGCCTCTCGGAAGGAGATGTAGTATGTTCTAGAAGCTTTCTGTGACGCACGAAAGCAGTATAAATAGGGGGTCAGGAGGACCCTGTAGTCAGTCGAGATCAGCTGGGTATAACGACGCAAGCTCAGTGTCATTCTACGGCAGACTTGGGAACTGAGTACGATTCGCAGCCTCAGCTCCGTAGCATTCAGGGAGATGGATTCCAGATAAAGGGGTTCAACTGATAAAATTATTGCAAGGCAGTGCCAGTAGGACTTTTCAGTTGTCAAGCTATAGGAATCTTATGAATTCTGCCCTGAATAAGTAACCACTCCTCACCGAGTTATGTATCCTTCTTAGCAATAGCTTACTCCTTCTAGAGGTCGGAGTTGCAGAAGCTGCTCGCACCTCCTTCCACTCTTCGAGAAGATCGAATGACGTAACACCCCTAAGTATAACACTTGTCGATCTAACTACCTCTCGGGACATGACAAATCTTAGTAGCTGTCTAAGATTGTTTGGAGATGATGCTGTCATTTCCCAGCTTGTAAAGTCATCAGATTACCAAAGAGAAATGCAAAATGCTTTAGATAAGATATCTGTATGGTGCGAAAAGGGGCAATTGACCGTGAATAAAGAAAAGTGTGAAGTTATTCAGATGGGTACTAAAAGAAATCCACTAAATTTAGATTATGCGATAAGTCACACAAATCTGAATGCTGTACTTTCAACCAAATACTTAGGGATTACAATTATAAATAACTTAACTGAAACGATCACATAGGTAATATTGTGGGTAGAGCAAACCAAAGAATGTGATTCATTGGCAAAACACTTAGGAGGGGCAAAGTTCTACTAAAGAGACTGCTTACACCACGCTTATCCACCCTATTCTGGAGTATTGCTGTGCGGTGTGGGATCCGCATCAGGTGGGTCTGACAGATGACATCAAAAAAGTACAAAGAAGGGAGGCTCGTTTTGTATTATCGCGAAATACGGGAGGTAGTGCCACAGACGTGATACGTGAACTGGAGTGGCAATCATTAGAACAAAGGCGTTTTTCATTGCGACGGGATCTTCTCATGAAATTTCAATAACCAGTTTTCTCCTCTGATTCCGAAATCATTCTGTTGGCACCCACCTACATAGGGAGAAATAATAATCACGTTAAAATAAGAGAAATCAGGGCTCACACAGAAAAATTTAAGTGCTCATTGTTCCCATGAGCCATTCAAGAGTGGAATGGTAAAGAGACAACTTGCAGGTGATTCATTGAACCGTCTGCCAGGCACTTTATTGTGAGTAGCAGAGTAATCACGTAGACGTTGATGTAGAGACCATTGCTAGGCTCTTTATTCTGACACTGTATTCAGATATTTTGAATTATGGAGGACGTAACTTCACTTTCGCCATTCAGTACGGTGACAAGCAATGTGATATCATGTTGATGTTCCATCTAGTTTGTAGATGTTACTATTTAACCACTGCACTGCCAGCAACTATTTTCCATTCTAGTGATGCGAAGCATTAATCAATCAAAGCTATCAATTCCTGAAAGACAAATTAAGCTTCTACCAAGGTATAGTCTCACAAAGGGGACGTTATTGACTCCTCTGTGCTCTTCCATTTTCTTTTATTTATAGGACTGAAGCTCAGTCATCAGACATTAGTTTCCTAAAACAGTATGACTCAAACTTGAAATAATCGCTTCTGAAGAATAGAAGATTTCTAAATGCAAAACATTTGAATTTTATTAAAGTAGCCATTGCTAACTGTGAGTGTAGTGTGGAAGTTTGTTAACTGCAAAGTTTCTGATTCAAATGTCGATAGCAGCAACACTTTCTTTCTTATTTATTTAAATTCTGTGTTTATCGAGAAGTAGAAATGTTAAGTAAGGAATACTGATTTACGATTTCTTTAAAAACAACATTTTTCATTTTTGTTACTAAATACATGAAAATGTCAATATTCACAATAAGTAAGAATCTGGTGTAAAAATGCAAATCGTTAAGTAGGATATAAAAGACTTCCCTGTTTCTGCAGATTGAGTAGTATTGTTGCTATATATAATATTTTAAACAATAAGGAATTTTGCATGTCTCTCAGCTTTTAATTTACTTGATATTTTACATGTTCTAGCAAGCTACTTTATAGTTACCAGACGTTTACACTATGCATTCAATTACCACTTATTTTGTTAATTTATTCTACATTTTATACTTTACTGCGTTTGGAAAACTTCTACCCTTCAAAAGTATTTATTTCGAGTTTGTTTTAGAATTGTGTCATACTCCTTTTAGAAACTGTTGTCCAATCTTACAAGTATAGAGAAAATTGTAGAGGGCAGAGTAGTCTGCAAGGCCCCCTTGTTAGCTAAGTAGCAGCAGCTTCACATATCATAGTAAACACTCATTATAAAATATAAATCTGATGAATAGTGCACTGAGTGAGGTGGATCAGTTGTTAGCACACTGGACGCAGATCTGGGAGGACAATAGTTAAAACTGGCCTCTGACCATCCTGATCTAAGTTTTCCATGATTTCCCTAAATCACCTCAGACAAGTGCCAGGATGGTTCCTGCGAAAGAGCACAGCTGGCTTTCTTCCCCATCCTTTCCTAATCACATGGGACTGAGGACCTCATTGTTTGGTCTCATCTCCTAAATCAATCAACCAACCATCAAATAATGCAGCCCTCTAGCAATATTTTTGAATGCACAGGAGACAGCACTTGAAAGGAAATACAAGTGACATACAAGCAAGCAATTTTTCCTTCCAAAGCTGTTCTTCACCATCATCTGCAACAAACAATGGTACCTACTAGATGGGGATTTCTCCTGCATACCCAGTTCCTAACAGACTAAACACAAGCAGCATAACATTTATTCTTTTAGGTTTCCAGTGCCCATAGATACAAACAGCTATGACACAGGTAGCAGTCTCTGATGCAAAAGGTCTGGTGGTGGCGAAAGCACATGGAAAACTGTGTGGCAATTGTATCTGTGCCATTTACATCACGGTGGCATCAGAAGGCAATGTGGAGCTGGCTGCAGTGCCATCATGTGCAGTGGCAACTGAACATTAACAAACTCTTAACCTGAAGCTGTATTTACAGTGGCGCAAATCCGAGCAGAACAAGTGAACAACCATTTGCAGACAATTAAACAGTGTTTACTACCATTTGTTTATGCATGTTCTAACCACTGTTTAATATATTGTTAATAGTGAACTCAAGAAAAAACGCCTTTACATAGCAATCGAAATGCAAAAAGGATTATTTTTACAAAAATTAAGGTAATTTTATAGCAGTGGTGATAGAAAGTAAAATAGTATTACTACTGTCTTCTTGGCAATAATATCCAGGGGTTCAAATGTTTGATATAATTTTTCAGTAATCAGATCCATATCAAGACTGAAACACCATTTATATGTTGCACTTGTGAATTTACAACGATGATTTTCTTTCATGACATTGATAGATAAGTTTTTAGGGTCACAGATAAAATTTTGCTTATCTCTTAATTCAGTAGTAGAACAATTACACATGACTGACTCATTCCAGATAACTAACTGGGTATGTAAGGGTTGGTCTCATGTTGCTTGTACCAAAGTGGAAGATATGTATGTGTATCAGAACTGCGAATCTGAACAGAACTTAAGATATGCATTAATCTTCTATTTAACTGACTCATGAACATTTAATCATAATGCCTGGATCTATTCAGTATTATTAACACTTGCTTCAGTTAATTTGAAAGTTGCAAAGTTTTATATTTTCCGCCATTTATTGGTGTTTTCTTATTGTTTTGTAATGGCAATTTACTTTAAGCTACTCTATAAATATTTTATTTGACAAAATGAAGTTTTACATATTATGTTACTTTTGTAGCTTACTAGTGTCACTAATGTCCCCAGTAACAGGGACAAAAGTAACACATACATTGATGCTTTAAAATTAATTTCACAAAGCAAAATGTGTGTAATTTGGGGAAACTAAATGCAGTCGTGTTAGGAAAGCCCTGCAGAACATGTACAGTAGTCCCTTTTGTTACATACATTTAGAGGGACCTAATAAAAAATGCAATATTTAAAATATAACTTTTGTCCCCTGTCTCCCCTATACAAATTCATAAAATTGTGTCACATACGGACAGTTCAGTAAAAGATGTAAGGATGATCATCAACAAAATACTGCAAATAACAAAGAACACATTAAATAATTTACTATTATAGTTCATTTTAGATTACTACAGATGTGTTAAAAGTGGAAGAGGCAATTCAGACTACCAGAAAGAGAAACATTTTACAGAAAAGTAAGCTATATACAGCTGCTTGAGGAGTTGCTCTATGGTAAGAAAAAAGAGCGAAAATTAGGTAATAAACTGTCTCGACTAGAAAATAGGTGAATACCTAAATAGGTTCCACAGTAGTCTCAGAAGTTTGCTTGTACCTTATTGTATCCAACAGCTAAGTTTCACAAAGGTTTGCCTTGTTCATTTAAATTACAACAGTAAACCTTCCTAATATTATTTCAATTGCAACATCATCCATATTATTTTATTCATTTTCTAGTTTTACACTGAGTTTCACATTGTTTTCGTCTCTAATATATCAGGCAGTTTTGGCAAAACCGTAATCAGATGTAACTTATCTACAACATTAATTTATTCTACACTTCAGGCATATAGCAATCGTAACTTCCTAATCCCAGTCACATACCATTATTCCAAATCTATTAACTGACCAGATTCATTTGCTGCAACACCACCAGACTTACAAATAACATATTGCCAAATTGTCTCAGCATTGACAGACAAAATATTTCAAGTGATAGCACAAAATCAACTTATACTCTGCCCAAACGTACACTAAGTTGACACAATGAACACTACCATTGTCATCATCTCCATCAAAATGACAATTACAAATCATTATTTCAAATCACACCACCATATAAACATATACCACATAATATATCTACATAACTTCACAAAACTCTAAGACCCTCAAAATAATACCAAAGTTAGAAAGTTGTTCTGGTCATAGCTTACATACAACATTTATGATGACGTAGCACGTACATGAAACAACCGTATCAACTCTTCTTAAAAGATGCTCACATAAGTTGCAATATAACATATAATTTTACAATTTTTCTTTGAAAAACTGTGAAAAGTAATTACTTTTCATAAATTAACACTTATCTCCAATTGCTACAGGGATAAGAAACAGAGTTAACACAATTTGCAAAACTGTAGCTCAGAGAGATCCATAATCAGGTTTCCTCATTAATGTGTCAGATGTTACTTCAGTATCCAGGTTTATGGGTGACTACGCCCACAATATTATGCTAAAACAGCAAAAAGTATGAAATCCAGTCTTTCAGCAAATAGTTCAACAGAAAACCAATTTCAAAACAAATGGACAGTAGTTCCCTAACCAAGGTTAATAAGTGTACACATTTTCATCTCTTTACTCAAACAGTTTTTCAAAAACATGTAAGGTGCTCTCTACCTGCAAGTTATTCGCAAGAAAAAAACTCATTCTGAAAATGCAAAATTTCTCCAAATCCACTTGCACTTCTTTAAAATAGTGTGAATCTAATATTTCATGAACCCTTTTTTAAATATGGTAATCATTTCGTCTTATAAATCCTTGACTTCAGAATAAAACAAAATATAGAGAGAAATAAAAATTATTACTTTATACAGCAGCATTTTCAATCATATATAATAAGAACATTCCCTTTCCAAAAATATGAGTTTATTTCTCTTTAAGCAAACACAACATGTAAATGATTTTTTCCCTGTCCTCTAAGATCGCATTATAATTTTAACTATTCTTAATCTCCAGTAAAGATAATTCCTAGCTAAGACAGACTGAAGTAGAAGATTACATTTAAAGCTCAATGGAAGAATAAGAGAAAAGGTGTAGCAGGGAAGGGTGAAAACTTCAGAAGTAATGCTGCTTTGTCTGGGGCCATACATTTACCACACTCATGTCATGGTCACAGTTTCATGACTCGGTGGGAACATAATCATTAATATTAATACATAGCATCACTTGCCCCCAAAGCTTCTGTTTAAATCTCTGTTATGACTCCAATAGTATAAGTTAGTTTTAACACTTCCAACTCAAAATCTTTGCAACATATTGCAGAGAAATGAACTTTAACATTCGTTTGACTGTACCCTTTGTAAACTTGCACATATATGTAACATAGTCTCTCATAAATTTCTCTGTGACATAGTTTTCAGCATTTTCAAACTATTATCACAGTAAATACTGCAAAAAGCGCTATAATGAGCCAAAACTTTGTTAACATGTGAGTGAGTCTATACAAAAATATTTTCGTCATTTATTCTACAGATATTTTTTAAAAAATGTAACGCTGCAAGTTTCTAACATTTGTTTGGGAAAATCTTCTTTATTAAAGTTCGGCAAATTCCACGTAATATTTTGCTATTTTCGACAAGAAGTTGAAATTGATGAAACTGTGTTTCAGGCGTCATACTACAACTCAAAATTTCGTCTTGTTCTACAGAAGTACTATTGATTACTTCAACTGAATTTTCTCCTCCAAAAATAAAACAATCATCACTGACATTGCTATTAGTGTTCCTAACTCTTGCATTATTGAATCCGATTTTTGGTACACTCATTCAAATGTAACATTTTATCACAATAAATTTCAATTTAACTTTCTATTTTTGTGATTCTTTGATTGATTTCCTTCCTATACATTCACAATTTATCAGTGTTTTCTGCTAACTGCAACTGCAGTTTTCCATTGATTTCTAGTAAGCAAGGTGGCGCATTTCTCAGCACACTGGACACAGGTTTGAGAGAAAGTCAGTCAGATCTTTATAAATTCACCAAGATTTAAGTTTTCTTTGATTTCCCTAAAGCGCTGCAGGCAGATGCTTGGATGGTTTCTTTGAAAGGGCATGGCCAATTTCCCTCCTCAACCTTGAAAAATTTAGAACGTGTGCTATATTACTAACGACCTCAACGTCGATGGGCACGAAACCCTAGTCTTCCTCCCTTCCTTCCTTCATTGCTTTCTTTAAGTTTTGCATCTAAATTTTGAACTATTTGAATGTTCTTTTCTTAAAGTTTTGAATATAATTGTTCGCCAGCATCTTGCATTAATCTTGCTTCCATCTTTTCCAACTGAGCTATTAACGTTCTCATTATTCCTTCTAAATCTTGAGTTTTTATCTCGATTTTGCACATCTGTCGCCATCCCACTGTTACTGAGAGTATCTTTCCACCACAGATTTCGTCATTAGCGTTTCCTTTTATTTCTCATAGATAAAACAACGACAAATAAAGTATTTGATAACACTGAACTATTTAAGAAGTATTGTTGGCTGTATTTATCTCCACGTGCTACAGTTCAATTCAGCTATTGCTTTCGTTAGTGTGATCTATTCTCAATTTCTCTAGAAATTTGAATGATCCAAGTCCCTCATTATTCTGCATTTGTCATCTACCGTTCTTTACACATTTTGGACACTGTTTCACTGCTGAAAAACATTGCAGTCTATGGTTTTACGTTGTGGGTTAAAGAAGTTTAATAGTATCAGTAAGAGAACATAAAGTAATTGTATTACTAATCTTCCATGAGAGAATGTAATGTAATTGTGGTACTCATCTTCTTCCTGGCAAGAGAGTCTATAGCCTCCAATAGAGCATATCAGTTTTCCTATAGGCAGGTCCAGGTTGTAGATCGAGACTGAAACGTCAATTATGTGGTGCACTTTTATATTTATTTCAACTTTCTACAATTACAGAGAAGATATCACACATCTTGTAATGTACTCACAGAACAGTTACACCATGATTAACTAATTCAGGTAACTAACAAATTACCAGCATGTCATTATTTCACTATCACAGATCCAAAGACGTTTCTGTAGCAGAGATGTACAGATGTAACAAAAATGTATGGCACAAAGTGCAGGACACATCCCACACATATAAGAAGAAATTATGTTATATGAACATGGGTCAGGAAACTTTGTTTCTATATTATAGCTCTTTTTCTCCAACTCCATAATCAAGGAATATACACGAGAACATATCATTAGAATCATGGGGAACATGAGCTCTTTGTGATATCTGGTTACATTTCGCATTACCAGTGTTTTGTTTTACATGTCCCTGTTGCCATGCTACATACGTCATTGCTTATTTACAGGTAACAGTTGTTCCAGAGATCAGTACAAACATACTGTCTGCTGGTTAGAGATAATCACAGACTTGGTTCATGCAGTGGCAGTGTACCCAAATGCCGCATTTGATGTATAGAATGCTGCTTGCACTCAACATTTGTACTGGGAGGGATTTTTCAGGATGAAGGTGCCCCAACAGAAAACGTTTGAAACAATGGGTCGTCACCTTACGGAACATGGAACATTTAAGCCTGATACTCGCTATGGGGGGGGGGGAGGCCTAGAAAGATGAGGACACTACTACAGGTGGTGGGTGTCAATTCTTCATGCAGTTGACAACGACAAGTCAGTACAAGACGTATAGCTGCACCACTGAATGTTGGCCACATGACTGTCTGGCGAGCGTTACACGTGGACCAGCTTAATCCACACCATTTACAGTGTGTGCAGACACTATCATCAGCTGATATTCCTGCAAAGGGTAGCCTTCTAAAAATGGTTTATTCAACAAAGAATCAACCCTAATTTTAGTCAACCGTGCTGTTCACAGATGAGGCGTCGTTTGAACTACATCAGATTTTGAATTTTTTCAATTGGCATGTACGGGCAAATGTCACTCCTCATGCAACCGTAGAAGCAAGTCATCAACAAAGATTTTTTGTCAATGTTGGGCCAGCATTGTTGGTGACTGTTTGGGAGGACATCATTTTCTTCCACTCAGGCTCAATAGACAAATTTATCATAATTTTTTAGGGAATGTTCTATCTGATCTGCTAGCAGATGTGCCTTTAGCTGTGTGACAAAACGTATAATGCATACACGATGGAGCACTTCCTCATTATAGTGTTAATGTCCGCTGGCTTTTACTTCTACATAACAGACTTGGTGAGAGATGGTTAGGTAGTAAGTAACATGGCTTCCATGCTCTCCAGAGATAAACCAACTGGACTTTTATTTGTGGGGGCTTTTGAATGAAAGCGCTCAGCTCTTGTGAATGGAACCCCAGTACAATATGTTCAAGGACTCCATGCATGTACTATGGAAGGCTGTGAAACCAGACGCTATACTCCAGGGATACAGCAGCGCATTTAAGATACTGTAAAATGAGGGGTTGATGCATGTTTTAATGCCCATGGAGCACTTATTTAACATGCCCTGCGAGAAAGACTAGCGTGCAGTATGCTAGTGTGTCCTATTCACATGTGGTTCTCGTGATTAATTAGTTGGAGAAAATGAGTTGTAACATGGAAACAAAGCGTTACCTGACCTATGTTCCTATAACATAATTTCTTTATCTATATGTGAGGAATGTGTCCTACAATTTCTGCCATACATTATTGTTACACCAAGTACCATATTAAGTATTTACATCGCAAATGTTTACTGTGTTTTTTAATATTGACAACAAAAATAGGACTGCTGTGTTAATCTGCCACATTTCAATTATTTCTAACTCACACAAATGATTTGACTTATTTTTATGCAAGCAGGATGACTAACTGTCTCAGATGTACATATTATGGAATTAATGTTCTTATTATATTTAAACAGGATAAATAAAAGGTAACAACTGAAAATAACGCTAATAAACAAAGTTTCCCAGCAAAAACCAAGTATCACTTAAATATGAATAAAAGTGGCGTTGGTCTTAAAAATAGGGAAATTGACATCATTACATTTAATTTATATCACAGACTATCAACCATGGATCGCTACACTGTGAAGAAACAGTTACACTGAATGAAACAGAATCTAACACAAGAGAAGCAGCACAGCATACCAAACCCAAATGTCCTGCATTATTGTTGTTTGAGCACTAATAACCTCCACACAAATTTCACTAGACACATAACCAGTTATAGCCATGACAGAAAACTCTCATATCTGGAGAGGATTATTCTACAGGGCGAGTGTGCTGCTTTTGATGAAGCAAACAACCTTCACTGTATTTATTCCAAAACTTTGTACTTATACTGGTGTGCAAAGCTTATGGACGAAACTCACTTTTGCATGATGCATCACAGTCGAGCAATGTAGCTTGAGGAAAGATGAACCACACAGAGGGAAAACTGCTACAGTTTGGTACAGAAAGTAACTGAAAGCAATACGAATGAGACGCACAGAAATGACACTTTTATTCATGGACATTAATTACACTGAAGTCACCACGATTAATGGTGGTCCCTGAACAACACGAAAGGTAAGACATCATTCTTAATATGATCACCTCAGATGCTGGTTAGGAGCTGCTGGTGTCACACACAGTACAGCTTTCTTACTATTGATAAATCAAGGAAACTAAATGATGGTAGGTATAGACGCAGTTTTTAGGAGTTTCTATATATACAGCTATGAAAATAGCGATGAGTATGTTAGTATACATCATGTCATGGACAAGTTCACGCGTATGTCAGGCACTCAGTGCAAGAGAATAGGTGTGCATAGACAGAGAATGGGTCTGAACATAATGGAGAATTTCAGTCTCTCAGACGTTAAGTTAAAGAGCTAGAGACATATGTCCAGACCCTTTTGAGACTGATCGATGAATTAGATGCTAGGGTTAAGGAACTAGAGATGTACACCTGCATCATTTTGAGAAAGAAAGTAGATGACTAAGCTGTAAAGGTTGATGGAATTGAAAAACAAACTACATGACTTAACTGTAAAGGCTGAGTGAAATATATATAAGGTGCAGCATGTGAAGCAGCCTGCTTATCATACAGCAAAATGTCGAATAAACATGAGGTCATCACTGAATAGTTTAAGTTGCTAAGGTTAGGATATTTAAAGCGAAAGCTGACACCATGAGAAATGTTTAAATTAGTTACTGAATCTCTCGATGCACTCTCAGTGAACTTACACAGCAGCGACGATGATCGTACTGCAGCTTTCATTAACCATCACAGAAATGCTAAGATAGACCAAACATTCCATGTCAGTGGAGAAAAACCATACATGTTGGGGGCGCAGCCTATAACTTTAAATGAAAAAAACAAAAAAACAATACAGATATGGGATAGGGAATTTCAAAGAACACCAGTATACTGAACCTCATTTTCCTAAAACCATCAGAAACAGTAAAATTTTTACCTCCAGATCTGGTGGTGTAATGTCAAATACTACGTTTGACTGGTGTACACAGGAAAGCAGGAAACCAATGCAGTGCGAAATACAGAGACATTATAAAACCGTTATCATTAGATGGTCGGTATAGGAGTGGTGATGATGTTGACATTCGGCATGAAAGAGTCAACAATCATTCCCCTCAGTATATATACTTTGATGGTCCCAATGAGATAATAGATCGATCACGACTGCTCATGGTGTCAGTTGCTGTGGACAGTACCACTCATTCAAATGAGGTTGTCTCACTAATTTCAGAGCTTAGAGAGATAGGTAATTGAATGAGTATGGAGATGGTAGTTTGAGAATTGCAAAAACCAGCATGCAAAACATATCATCATAGGCATGTAATGATTAAAGGTTTGGATGACTTATAGCAGGCTGATCTTGTAGATATGTGGAAATATTCACATGAGAGTAATCGATTCCAATATATAATGGTTATTGATAAGTATCCATAATTTTCCTGTTCAAACAAAAATGGGGAGAATGTTGCGGAGGTATATGAGAGTTTGTTGGAGATGGGGATGAATCGATATCTTGGTAACCTCCAAACCGATGATATTGCAGTGTTTTGCAACAGGTATTTCATGACCATGATGCAGCGGTATGGAATACATCACTACCCAACATTCACCTAT
The DNA here is from genome assembly GCF_021461395.2 of Schistocerca americana. Classification (NCBI taxonomy): domain Eukaryota; kingdom Metazoa; phylum Arthropoda; class Insecta; order Orthoptera; family Acrididae; genus Schistocerca; species Schistocerca americana. The sequence goes on from NC_060129.1 coordinate 47,562,087, forward strand.
CTGAAGACGAGTATCATGGAAAGCTGAATAGAACAATAAAAGTTCAAATGTGGATGCGTTTTAATCTTCGCAGCTGGCAAAAATGGACAGATATCCTTCCAGAAAAAATTGCACAGTATAATCGAAGGAAACATTGTACAATAAAGATAAGATCAATCAAAGAAACTTCCTGGTAGATTGAAAAGTATGTGCCAAACCAAGACTCGAGCCCAGAACGCTTGCCTTTTGCTGCAAAATGCTCTGCTGGAAAGTGCTGAGCTACCCAAGCACGACTCGCTACCAGTTCTCACACTTTTACTTCTGCCAGTACCTCATCTGCTACCTTCCAACCATCACAGAAGGCAAAGGTCGCAAGTTCGAGTGTCGGTCTGACACACAGTTCTAATGTGCCAGGAAGCTTCATGTCAGCACACACTCCACTACAGAGTGAAAATTTCATTCTGAGACTAATCCATTTTCATGATAATGAACTCATAGATACGGTGTACTATAGTATTAAAATGCTAGATCAACGTAAACAGAAAATTAGTACAGATAATTTGGTATGTATCTGAAAACACAAGACCAAATTGGAGAAGTCTTACATCCCAGACTGGTCAGGTGAGGTATCACAGTTTACAAAGTGCAGAAAACAAATCCCAGAACCCACATCTGAAAGGATAGCAGTGGCACTGAAATTTCAGTATGCTTTTATATTGAGGAAATGGAGAAGAGATCAGAACCACAAGTGTTTCTCGTAGAGTGTGTCATAAGATGTCGAGGGAGGAGAGCACCAGTTACATAGTTTTCCTGCAGCACAAAACAGATGGATTGATGCTGACGAATTGCTATGTAGTGGTGTCTAACGGGGTCTTTTGGACGGACGAGTAAAATGTTATTGCATCCATTTGCTGTTAGGGTGGGATGCGTGGGCGGTAGTTCCGAGTAGTGCAGAATGTGGAGCACGGAAAACTTAGTTTTACCATTTATTAATAAAGACGGTGCGACAATGCATTACGCGCGTCTGGTAACCCGTCATCACTGTGTCGAGATCGATACAGGTTCGCAACTGGACGGTCTCAGACTCCTCTTCGTAGTCGGTGGCTGTGCACACGCCATAGCGCGCAACTCAGATTGCCTTTCCCGTCAGCATTCCGTGTGATAAGCGTACAGCGCGGCGACTCTGGCGCTGTCCGCTACGGCCGTACAATTCTGCCGTTACAGAAACATCTTTGAAAAAAAAATCATCAAATGTGCCTAAGTTATTTTTGTTCGCTATTGTTAGTACTTTATCACGTAACTGAAGCTCTCGACGTTTTTTATTAGCGCTTCCCGTAAATTTCAAACCCTTCAGGCAGAATTAACTTCATTTGTTCAACAACTTTCCATAACCAATATTATATCATGTTAACTGCTAGTTCTTGGTAGAAAAACATGATAATAAATGAAAACCACCAGTTTTCTTTCGTTCTAGAGTATTACTTTTATTGTTTTTCGGCTTACAAGGTCATCTTCAGACATTTACTGAGTATTGTCACCAAAGAAGGTACAATATATGCGAACAACATTGTATTCTGTAATTACATTAATAATTGTTTCTTCTTTTAATTGGTTTGTGTATCACTCTCCATGTTTTATACCTGCTGAAGAAGCCTTGTCAGGTACTAATTTTATTTTATTTTATTCGTTTCGTTTATTAATAGAAGCTGTTATGTAGGCGTGCCATTCACATTTTGTGTTAAAGTTTTTCCTGTCAACTTTATTTTTATTTATTTACTTTTCAATTTTCTACTTTTTCATTGCATCACCACCACACTGTGAAAGATGTCACTTACTGTATGTTTCTACTTCAATCTAGACTTGTAACTTTTCCTCCAATGTTCCTGCAGAACAAAAGCAAACTGGTGCTTTTCATTTATTACCAATATTGTATTTTAGCAAATAATTTTTCTCTCGACACTGTACTCATTTTTACATTTCCGTCTACTATTATTGGCAGTGACACACGCTTTTCCAGTCTATTTTTCTTCCGTTATCACTGAATATAAATGTACAATGTCAGTGTATGTAAGTATTGGTCTCGCACTTTCCGTGTCGTCCAGTTTTTAAGTCGTATTGTGTCTTTATTGCAGTGTGCTGATTTTCCTTTTCTTAATCCTGTGGTGTTGGGACTCGCCACTGGGTGCAGGTCTTCTTTGAGGTCATCTAGACGAGTTTCGTGTCGGTCGTGAAATGATAATGAGGACAACACAACATCCAGTCCCAGAGAGGAGGAAAGCCCCAACTCGCCCGGGAATCGAACCGGGCCCGTTCGGTTGGCACCCTGCCACGCTGCCCGGGAGCTACCGAGGCGGACTGCGTGTTGAGAGAACACGTGCATCGTGTACCAGTCAGTCACAAAACATTAAGTGTATTTTCACTGGTGAGGTAGCTAGAAATCTCTGAAACCGACAGGGGCCTGTTGCATAGCATGTGTTTGCGAATCAGTAACCACTCTGCACGGCATTCTACGCCACTGTGTGGCCTCATCCGCTTATTATGTAAAGATTAATGACCAGATCCTACCGTGTCGGCGTAATATTTAATTGTTTCTGGCAACAGTTATATTTTCTCTGTTTCAGATTCTTCAGAGTCTTACATACACCAGTCCGTGTGTGAATTTCAGTACGGACGTATCGGCTTTACTCCATATTCGCTGCACGGGCGCGGTCATTACCGGCGGTGGCAGTGTTACGGCGGCTCCTGTTCAGCCGGGCGCCCGCACCTGCTGCGCTGCCGGACCTTCACGGAGCGGGCAGCGGGCGGGCAGCGCACCGCCCCCTCGCCGCCCCGTCGCCCCCCCACGCCACCCCCTCGCTACGGCAGGACGCGCTCGCAGCCACCGGATCACAACCACCTGCCAGACTCGTCGCATTGTCAGCAGCTTTTCTGATTTACTGCCCTAACCGTCGCAAGAATGACTTTCCCATCGTCAGTAGTCTGTTTGCATACTTCGCTTAGTGCGTCACGTGCCGGCGACGCTCCCTGGTGGCTTCATCTCGGTGGGCGGTCGTCCGAATTTTTTGAAGCATCTTCGCAATATCTACATAAAGTGTTCACCATCACTCATTGTGATCAGCAAAATTAACTTTTACAATAAGCGCAGCTACCTACAGTCTGTCTCAAATCCCACTTCAATTCTAAAGAAGGTCAGGTCTGGCGATTTTTTTTTTTTTTTTTTTGCCATCACTTGTGGACATCTTCTACAAGTCTCTTAGTGGAACTTGCTGTCGTCCTAAAAACATGTGGTGACTGTTCATCAGGAGTGCCCCACGGGAGTGTGATAGGACCGTTGTTGTTCTTTATATACAGGGTGGTCCATTGGTAGTGAGTGGGTCAAATAGCTAATGTAATAAGCATCAAACGAAAAAACTGCAAAGAACGAAACTCGTCTAGCTTGAACGGGGAAACCAGATTGCGCCATGGTTAGCCCTCTAGATGGCGCTGCCATAGGTCAAACGGATATAAACTGTGTTGTCCTTAGCGTTAGTTTGTTTGTTCAAGTAGTGTGTGTGTCTAGGGACCGACGACCTCAGCAGTTTAGCCCCATAGAAATTTACCACAAAATTCTGAAAATTTTCCAGATGATGTGATAAATGGCAGCTAGCCCTAGATGTGGAAATGGTAAGGTAATGCAGATGAGTAGGAAGATGAATCATGTAATGTTTGGATACAGTGAAGTCGTTTTCGACTCAGACAAGTCCTTTAAATATCTGAGTGTAACGTTGCGACGCTACATGAAATAGTGTGACCATGTGAGAACTATGGTAGGGAAGGCGAATGGTTGATATTGCTTTATTGGGATAATTTAAGGAAAGAGTTTTTCCCCTGTAAAGGTCCGACCAATTCATGAGCACTGAAAGAGTGTTTGGGATGCTTGGCACATCGGACTGAAGGGATACATCGAAGCAATTCAGAGGCGGGCTGCTACTTTTATTACCGGTAGGTTCGAACAACGCCCAAGTACTGCGGAGATGCTTCGGGAATGCGAGGACGATGTTTTTTTCGAGAAACGCTACTGAGATCGTTTAGAGAACCGCCGAACGACTGCCGGACGATTCTACTGCTGCCATCATACACTGCGCGTAAGGACCACGGAGATAAGACACGAGAAATTAGGGCTCATGTGGAGGCATACAGACAGTCGTTACTCTCTCACTCTATTTGCGAGTGGGACAGGAAAGGAGATGACAAGTAGTGGCATACGGTACCCACCGCCACGCACCGTACGGTGGCTTGCGGACTATGAGACGTATATGTAGGTGTAGTACGGATAAAAGGAACGGATAGTTTTGTGTGAGGGATGTGTGTGGGCAGCTGGTCCCTCCACACGGACAAGAGGCGCCGTACTCGCTGTGGTCCAGACGTCCTGCGGAAAGACTCCCGCCACGCATGTCGTTATGTAGGGCCCGTGCCCTGTGCGGCGCGCACGGTGTGCGTGTTTCTATGTCAGTCCCAACTGCTGATCATGAACCCGGGAGACGTAGCTGCATCGTTGCTAGTTCTACTGGTAGCAGATGACAACGCGTTGCTCGACTGTGTCTGTAAACAGACCTGGCGGGTAGAGTCCCAGTCAGTCCTGGTTTACTAGAGATATGGAGTACGTACCGTAACGGTGACTACTTTTTTACTCACATTATGGACGTTAAGCGCTGTGTGGTTTTGAACAACTGAGAGGTGGTTTGCCTTGCACATACTGTTGTGAAGGAAAATAATACGTTCTCAACAAAAATAAGGACTATCTTTAATTCTGAAAAATGCAGTTAATTTTCAACCCTTTAGGTCAATGAACTTTTTCAGCCCTTTTTGCACTGAGAAGATATCGTGTATTACTGTTTCTAAAGACTGTAAATTAACCGTCTACTTTCCTCCATTCAGCCCGAAATGCTTCCCACATGTATGAGACAGGTATAAGTGAGAGGTTGCCAAATGTATTCTATAATACTGAAAGATTACCGTCAAGCCTCCTTGCCTAGGGACGCCAGATGAAAGTTGATGTCGTCAAGCCCTGAATGAAAATTGCGCAACGGATAACTGGGGAGGGGAGCTTGACAGCGCTACCTAGAGAGCGTGCCCTTTCCGTACGATACTAGGCAAGGGGCTGGAGGGCTCACACGCTGATGTGTGGGTCCCTGCATTCTATATCTTTTATTTTAAATGGATTCCTTTGACTTGACTTCGTTGTAATTTTTAAGGAATGTTAAATATTGATGACAATTGATTACGTATTTATTTTAAGCATTATCACTCGACTTTAGACCGATAGCAGCAATTGTATCAGTTTACAGATATTACAATTTTACAACTTATAGCTCGGGTATATTATATACTAATCTGCACGCACATTTCTACGGGCAAGACGGAATTGCGTTGGCCAAATGTATACCACCAGTCTCGCAATATTTTACATAGGACATCCACTATGTGAGGAGGATAACGGGCAAACTGGGGACCAGATGCAACACAGGGGGTCAAATTTACCAAATTAAACGAGAACATGCATTTCCTTACACAATCCGAAGCTGGAAATAAAAGAATTAGTACAAATATTCAAATACCTCTCTTCCATGCTTGAACATTGAGACAGACGCATTGATGTTACGTCTGCTCACTTACCCATCTTCTGTAGCACTCCTAGAATATGGCGGACACCCGGAGGTCTTCCTGGGCCCCGGTGGAAGGGGGTGGTCGAACCACTTGGCCGTGACCAACCTCTCCACCCCAAATCTGGTGACACTGGAAAGTCTTTGACTTTTACCTGCCTGTGCTGTCTCTCTTATCCCCTAACCAGGAGTAAGGTTGGCACTTCTATACTACAGAACTACTTCCCAACGAAGATTTGGCCACGCTTAACGGAAAGGTGTGAGGAGGATTAGGAAAGTTCATGTGCAGATTCACATCCTCGTACAAGAAATGCATAATACAGGACACATATAAATACTTATTATGAAGCCTGACACATTCCTTCCACTCGTCCACATGGGTTCTGTTCCATCCGCGGCAGGTCGCGTCGTGTAATAAAATTGTCTGCGGAGCCGCCTCTGTTTCTATTTCCGGGTGCGAGCGAGCAGCGAAACCTGCTGCTTATAGAGCGGAAACTACTGTACCGTTTCATCACCCCATGCGTGGATGAAAAATGATTCAGAATGTTCTTCTCATGGGAGGACAATTCTGGTTCATTTCTTTTACCAATCTAATGTTCTATGCTTACGTAACAGAAAAATGAAAACAATTGCAAACATTAGTTTGTGCTATAGAAAGGGATAAAAAAAATAGTAACGTCCTGCTCTCTGGCATGAATGAACATTCCCACTATGAGCGGATCAAATAAGCGGCCACTTGGAATATGGCGATGGTATTTAAACGACATGTTGTTGTTGTGGTCTTCAGTCCTGAGACTGGTTTGATGCAGCTCTCCATGCTACTCTATCCTGTGCAAGCTTTTTCATCTCCCAGTACCTACTGCAACGTACATCCTTCTGAATCTGCTTAGTGTATTCATCTCTTGGTCTCCCTCTACGATTTTTACCCTCCACGCTGCCCTCCAATACTAAATTGGTGATCCCTTGATGCCTCAGAACATGTCCTACCAACCGATCCCTTCTTCTGGTCAAGTTGCGCCACAAACTTCTCTTCTCCCCAATCCTATTCAATATTTCCTCATTAGTTATGTGATCTACCCATCTAATCTTCAGCATTCTTCTGTAGCACCACATTTCGAAAGCTTCTATTCTCTTCTTGTCCAAACTATTTATCGTCCATGTTTCACTTCCATACATGGCTACACTCCATACAAATACTTTCAGAAATGACTTCCTGACACTTAAATCAATACTGGATGTTAACAAATTTCTCTTCTTCAGAAACGCTTTCCTTGCCATTGCCAGCCTACATTTTATATCCTCTCTACTTCGACCATCATCAGTTATTTTGCTCCCCAAATAGCAAAACTCCTTTACTACTTTAAGTGCCTCATTTCCTAATCTAATTCCCTCAGCATCACCCGATTTAATTAGACTACATTCCATTATCCTTGTTTTGCTTTTGTTGATGTTCATCTTATATCCTCCTTTCAAGACCCTGTCCATTCCATTCAACTGCTCTTCCAAGTCCTTTGCTGTCTCTGACAGAATTACAATGTCATCGGCAAACCTCAAAGTTTTTATTTCTTCTCCATGAATTTTAATACCTACTCCGAATTTTTCTTTTGTTTCCTTTACTGCTTGCTCAATATACAGATTGAACAACATCGGGGAGAGGCTACAACCCTGTCTTACTCCCTTCCCAACCACTGCTTCCCTTTCATGTCCCTCGACTCTTATAACTGCCATCTGGTTTCTGTACAAATTGTAAATAGCCTTTCGCTCCCTGTATTTTACCCCTGCCACCTTTAGAATTTGAAAGAGAGTATTCCAGTCAACATTGTCAAAAGCTTTCTCTAAGTCTACAAATGCTAGAAACGTAGGTTTGCCTTTCCTTAATCTTTCTTCTAAGATAAGTCGTAAGGTCAGTATTGCCTCACGTGTTCCAGTGTTTCTACGGAATCCAAACTGATCTTCCCCGAGGTTGGCTTCTACTAGTTTTTCCATTCGTCTGTAAAGAATTCGTGTTAGTATTTTGCAGCTGTGACTTATTAAGCTGATAGTTCGGTAATTTTCACATCTGTCAACACCTGCTTTCTTTGGGATTGGAATTATTATATTCTTCTTGAAGTCTGAGGGTATTTCGCCTGTTTCATACATCTTCCTCACCAGATGGTAGAGTTTTGTCAGGACTGGCTCTCCCACGGCCATCAGTAGTTCCAATGGAATATTGTCTACTCCGGAGGCCTTGTTTCGACTCAGGTCTTTCAGTGCTCTGTCAAACTCTTGACGCAGTATCATATCTCCCATTTCATCTTCATCTACATCCTCTTCCATTTCCATAATATTGTCCTCAAGTACATCGCCCTTGTATAGACCCTCTATATACTCCTTCCATCTTTCTGCTTTCCCTTCTTTGCTTAGAACTGGGTTTCCATCTGAGCTCTTGATATTCATACAAGTCGTTCTCTTCTCTCCAAAGGCCTCTTTAATTTTCCTGTAGGCAGTATCTATCTTACCCCTAGTGAGATAGCCCTCTACATCCTTACATTTGTCCTCTAGCCATCCCTGCTTAGCCATTTTGCACTTCCTGTCGATCTCATTTTTGAGACGTTTGTATTCCTTTTTGCCTGTTTCACTTACTGCATTTATATATTTTCTCCTTTCATCAATTAAATTCAATATTTCTTCAGTTACCCAAGGATTTCTACTAGCCCTCGTCTTTTTACCTACTTGATCCTCTGCTGCCTTCACTACTTCATCCCTCAAAGCTACCCATTCTTCTTCTACTGTATTTATTTCCCCCATTCCTGTCAATTGCTCCCTTATGCTCTCCCTGAATCTCTGTACAACCTGTGGTTCTTTTAGTTTATCCAGGTCCCATCTCCTTAAATTCCCACCTTTTTGCAGTTTCTTCAGTTTTAATCTACAGGTCATAACCAATAGATTGTGGTCAGAGTCCACATCTGCCCCTGGAAATGTCTTACAATTTAAAACCTGGTTCCTAAATCTCTGTCTTACCATTATATAATCTTTCTGATACCTTTTAGTATCTCCAGGGTTCTTCCATGTATACAACCTTCTTTCATGATTCTTAAACCAAGTGTTAGTTATGATTATGTTGTGCTCTGTGCAAAATTCTACCAGGCGGCTTCCTCTTTCATTTCTATCCCCCAATCCATATTCACCTACTATGTTTCCTTCTCTCCCTTTTCCTACACTCGAATTCCAGTCACCCATGACTATTAAATTTTCGTCTCCCTTCACAATCTGAATAATTTCTTTTATTTCATCATACATTTTTTCAATTTCTTCGTCATCTGCAGAGCTAGTTGGCATATAAACTTGTACTACTGTAGTAGGTGTGGGCTTCGTATCTATCTTGGCCACAATAATGCGTTCACTATGCTGTTTGTAGTAGCTTACCCGCATTCCTATTTTCCTATTCATTATTAAACCTACTCCTGCATTACCCCTATTTGATTTTGTGTTTATAACCCTGTAGTCACCTGACCAGAAGTCTTGTTCCTCCTGCCACCGAACTTCACTAATTCCCACTATATCTAACTTCAACCTATCCATTTCCCTTTTTAAATTTTCTAACCTACCTGCCCGATTAAGGGATCTGACATTCCACGCTCCGATCCGTAGAACGACATAGTAAATAAATAACTTAGGAAATGTCTAAATTAACCTCCTAGGCAAACAAGTGGTGACCATTCAGAATCATTCATTTCGTGATGAAAATTTAAGTTAAAATGAACCACAGAAATGTCATTTGTAAAATCAGATGGTGCTGCCAAGCGCATGTAAATTTCTAAGTGAAAAGTGCAAGATCAACAAAAAAATCCAATAATGCTAAAACAATTTACGAAAGAATTTACATTAAGATAAGCCAAAGAAATGTCATTTGCAAAATGAAATGATGCTGACATACACTTAAAATCTGAGTGAAAAGTGCAAAATTAACAAATAAATCAGGCATAAAATTCAGTGGGCGCCCGTTTTACACTAAGGGCAAAACAAAGCAAAATATTGTTATGGAACGACACAATACTATACCACATCACGACGTCCGTGTCTTAGCAATCAATTATCAAAGGATATCTCAAACACACCTTAAAGACAATTAATTTTACTTATCTACGAGGGCGGTTCAATAAGTAATGCAACACATTTTTTTTCTCGGCCAATTTTGGTTGAAAAAACCGGAAATTTCTTGTGGAATATTTTCAAACATTCCCGCTTCGTCTCGTATAGTTTCATTGACTTCCGACAGGTGGCAGCGCTGTACGGAGCTGTTAAAATGGCGTCTGTAACGGATGTGCGTTGCAAACAACGGGCAGTGATCGAGTTTCTTCTGGCGGTAAACCAGGGCATCTCAGATATTCATAGGCGCTTGCAGAATGTCTACGGTGATCTGACAGTGGACAAAAGCACGGTGAGTCGTTGGGCAAAGCGTGTGTCATCATCGCCGCAAGGTCAAGCAAGACTGTCTGATCTCCCGCGTGCGGGCCGGCCGTGCACAACTGTGACTCCTGCAATGGCGGAGCGTGCGAACACACTCGTTCGAGATGATCGACGGATCACCATCAAACAACTCAGTGCTCAACTTGACATCTCTGTTGGTAGTGCTGTCACAATTGTTCACCAGTAGGGATATTCAAAGGTTTGTTCCCGCTGGGTCCCTCGTTGTCTAACCGAACACCATAAAGAGCAAAGGAGAACCATCTGTGCGGAATTGCTTGCTCGTCATGTGGCTGAGGGTGACAATTTCTTGTCAAAGATTGTTACAGGCGATGAAACATGGGTTCATCACTTCGAACCTGAAACAAAACGGCAATCAATGGAGTGGTGCCACACCCACTCCCCTACCAAGAAAAAGTTTAAAGCCATACCCTCAGCCGGTAAAGTCATGGTTACAGTCTTCTGGGACGCTGAAGGGGTTATTCTGTTCGATGTCCTTCCCCATGGTCAAACGATCAACTCTGAAGTGTATTGTGCTACTCTTCAGAAATTGAAGAAGCGACTTCAGCGTGTTCGTAGGCACAAAAATCAGAACGAACTTCTCCTTCTTCATGACAACGCAAGACCTCACACAAGTCTTCGCACCCGAGAGGTGCTCACAAAACTTCAGTGGGCTGTTCTTCCTCATGCACCCTACAGCCCCGATCTCGCACCGTCGGATTTCCATATGTTTGGCCCAATGAAGGACGCAATCCGTGGGAGGCACTACGCGGATGATGAAGAAGTTATTGATGCAGTACGACGTTGGCTCCGACATCGACCAGTGGAATGGTACCGTGCAGGCATACAGGCCCTCATTTCAAGGTGGCGTAAGGCCGTAGCATTGAATGGAGATTACGTTGAAAAATAGTGTTGTGTAGCTAAAAGATTGGGGAATAACCTGGTGTATTTCAATGCTGAATAAAACAACCCCTGTTTCAGAAAAAAAATGTGTTGCATTACTTATTGAACTGCCCTCGTAGCTATGATGTAAGTGCTAAACTAAAAAATTCATGTGAAATATCAAGTTATTCGTGAAAATTGTTCTTCTATAATGGAGACAAAAGTTTTTTTCCAGGTAATATCACAAACATCACGAAATAGAAGAACACCTTTCAATAAAATTATGTTCATTAAATCCTTACCAACATTGCCGTGTGCAAACACACATCAACAAATTACAATAGAACTATTCTAATTCACGTAAAGGAAGATCAAGAATCGATGACAATTATAAGAACACAAGTTATACTAAAATTAAATGTTACCTTATTACACAAACAAAGACAAAAGCCTCTAAACTATATGGGACAACGCCCACATTGTGCACGTCACAACTAAGTCCATAACCTAGATACACAAAGAAAATAACACTTAAGTTATCTGCAATGGTAAAAACACTGTGCATGGTACAGGAACAACAACAAAAGACACATACTTCAGCTACATAATATAATTAAAGAACCACTAACCTAACCTGTTAACAGATTCCAAATGAACATGATAAAAAACGTCAACAAAAAAACTTCAAGTGAACTATCATAAAGATAAATTATCCAAACACAACACTGTACCACATAGCACTAAAACAAACGTACAAAATAGTGGCAAACATTAGAACAGAGAAAAGTTGTTACAAAAATCGATGGACCTGAAAATAAACAAACACAAAATGCACTTTACCTACTTTCATATCGTCACACGCCAATCGACGATGAACCTAGGGGCGATGGGGAGGACATTATTCCAAAGATACTTGGAGGACAACCTAACTTCACATCGAAGTGTCGGTGACTCCGTATGCCGTCTGTTTATGTGATCATGTGCCTCGCGAAACACGACGTAACAGCATGGCCCACTCGTCTTACATCCGCTCATCAGCTCCGCCACCTGTGCCTATCACCAACCAGATTATCTCTGAACAAAACTCCTCAGTTAACTTTTGTCAGTAAACTTTCAATATTACTATGACCTGAGCTATGGATCACCGATAAACTAGGCGAGTATCATGCTCTACTTTTTCACTTGGTCATCACAATCGTATTGCCTGAGAGATCATTTCTTCCTTTGTCGAACCATTCACAATGGCGCCTTCTCAGTCCTTCTTTACTTTATGCCTACTTAGCGATCCACAGAGTAAATAATTCTTCGTAGGTACCTTAACCTTGGCAGCAATCATATCGCGTAAACAGTTCCTTTCTCTCCTTCTTCACGACAGAGCAGTTTGAAACACATCATCATTCATCAGTCCCATAATGTCTCGACGACAGCTATAATGATGACAGCGAGGGCTACCGGAGACCAGGGTGCCAGTCATACGGTCGTCATTCCCCACTGCATATAGGTGCTTCAGCGCCATAGTCCGCTGCTTCACCTCAGGGGTTACACCCAACTTAAGGCGAGCGGTGTCCTCCGATGCTTGTTGTGGGGGTGTGTCAGATGACACAGCTGCTGACTGGCGCGCCGTGGCTACGAAGGTGGCCAGCCCGCTCATCTGGGGCGAGTGACGTCAGCAGTGGCTACCACTGTGGTGCCTGCTGTGAGGCGTGTCTGATGACACAGCTGTCGGCTAGCGCGGCGTGGCCCCTGAGACTGGCCGTAGGCTCAGCTGGGGCGAGTGACATCAGGAGAGGCTCCCCCCTGCAACATTCCCTTTCACGCGAGGAGGGCTCGTAGCTGCCCTCAGCTGATCGCTTCGCCGTCTCCGTCCCGCCAGGTGGTGGGAGAGTGCGGCAGAAACAGGACTAGGAAGGAGCGAGACACGCGCCAGCTCCAGATAGGTAGCCCCGTTACGTCTCTCCCTCTCCACGCAGTCCCAGCCACTCTCTGTCCCTCTCGCCCACTCGAAGCGACTTGCACACAAACACATTTTTGTAAATAAGAGTTTACAAAGTACAACTCTCTCATTGTTCATCGCAACTTATCCACAGGCTTTTATTTACAGTAAAATTAAAAGTATTCCTATTACAAAAATTATATCGACCCTGATTTTATAGAATTGGAGGTGACAAAAACAATAATGTCCAGATAAAAAAAATCAATCTGTTACGAATTACAATTGCAGTACTGTGGACCACCTCATAAGTTTACAATAAAATTGAGGTACCAGTTAGAGCCTAAACAGATATTAAATCTAAACCTATTTACAATTTGACGTACACCGATTTACGTCACAGCCTTTACAATTAAATTGTTTAGACTTAAGTTATCTAGGCCTATTTTCTAAACACACGTTCGCCTGTTTTGGGTTGATGACTGGGTCATCAACCGATGAAGGTATTGAAGTTTCATAGTAATGGAATGGGATTGTGGTTGTCCCTCATCCTACACTGCAACCGCAAATCACTACATTGGTACCGTTTACACAAATTTATTTACAATCATGAAAGAAATTAGGCTGCTTGGTTAAATTATTCCACTAACTACTTCAAGCCCTTACGCCAAAATTTACAAGAAGAATAACCCTCTACCAATGAGTTCAAATTATAAAACATGAGAAATGTGTTCTCACCCCTCAGGACACAACACACCAAAACAGTACAACATTACATCCATTGCTACTGGCAACACCACTGTCAGTCATTAAATACTTCTCCTTTCCCCCTTTTTCCTTCACTGCTTCTTGCCATTCGATCTGCGAACACGACTTCCTTCCACCTTACCATACATTGCCTGGTTATCATCCTTTAATCTCTCTCAAACATTACTTGTGTTATGAAACTTCCTGGCAGATTAAAACTGTGTGCCCGACCGAGACTCGAACTCGGGACCTTTGCCTTTCGCGGGCAAGTGCTCTACCATCTGAGCTACCGAAGCACGACTCACGCCCGGTACTCACAGCTTTACTTCTGCCAGTATCTCGTCTCCTACCTTCCAAACTTTGCAGAAGCTCTCCTGCAAACCTCGCAGAACTAGCACTCCTGAAAGAAAGGATATAGCGGAGACATGGCTTAGCCACAGCGTGGGGGATGTTTCCAGAATGAGATTTTCACTCTGCAGCGGAGTGTGCGCTGATATGAAACTTCCTGGCAGATTAAAACTGTGTGCCCGACCGAGACTCGAACTCGGGACCTTTGCCTTTCGCGGGCAAGTGCTCTACCATCTGAGCTACCGAAGCACGACCCACGCCCGGTCCTCACAGTTTTACTTCTGCCAGTATCTAAAATTTATTTTAGCTAACAGACACAAACACCACATGTATTGCTACTTCCTTTCAAAGGGCTTTTTCATGATGTTCCAAGTGCCAAAAAAAGTGTTTCTTGTTAGTGCCAAACTAAAAGGTTTGTATAGTGTTGTACATATTAGTATATTTGCAGTTGGTAACACTTTTCCAGAATGTTTAGTAATCCAGATTACATCAAGCACCACCTGGACCATATAAACAGGGTCTTGTGTAGCACTCCCACTTCTTTGTAGCTAATGAGACTACCATGAGGATAAGCATTTGGAAAGAAAACATTCAATTCTTTATAGCAGTATACTTCAGGTGCTAGAATAATCACATCTCATAATTCATGACGAATTGGACAAAAGCGTTCACAACAGTTTAATATATTTTTTATGACAGCACCTTGTATTATACCAATCATATGAAACTGATAATCAGAAAGAAATGGTTATGAAATTATTTCCTGTCAAGAATAACAATACTGAACCAAGCAGTAGTGCATTCAGTCATTACTCTCCTTTATGCAGAACAAAATCACTAAGCTTTTACATTATTGCAGAAGTAGTCATTTGCATCCAAGAGGTCTTTCTCACATTGCATCATAGTAAAACATGTCTGTATCTGTATAATTTTAGTACAATGACTGCCATGTGAGATAACTATAACTCACAGGAAGTGTTCTCTTGGCCAACGTGATGTAAATACAACTCACAAACATTTTTCCATTTAAAGCTCCATGGTGCAGTTGTAACTCACAGGAGCGTACTGAGACTCGGTGTTATAGTAGGTTACGGCCCCAGTAACAAATCATGTTCGTGGCCTATGGTTTTCAAGAGCTCAAGAGTAGTTATTGACATTTGAATTCATGAGTTATGTATAACTCATATGGCTGAGTCGTATTGGACTATTCTTCTTTTTATTATTTATTATTTAGTTTGACATATTAGTTACACAGTAGATTGCAAATCACATACAGTTTTATTTACATTCTTCAACTGTAATTGCAACCAACAATTAAACTGAAAAATTTGGGTCATTCCACTTTCTCTAACACCTGTATGCCATGTGCTTTATGAAAAAACACTCTATGGTAAAATATGAGTCACAATTCTTACATTTCTATGCAGTTTCTTTGCATTTCTTGACAGCTTGATCTAGTCCAAATTTTCTTCATTTTTTCATAACACACTGTACACCTACGTCTGGCTGCTCCCATCTTCACAAGAGCACAATCAGCAGGTAACGCCGTGGCTTTGGTGAGAGATGTCTCAGGCTCATTAGCATCTTCTGTATGGAGTAGCCTCAAAGTCACTTCCTCTTTGATTTCTGTGATTTAGATCTTCTTGTTGTTGATGTATCGGTAAATCAGATGAGCATTTACCAGTGCTGACCCTGTCAACAATTCAATTTAATCTTCCTGTACCATTTCAAACCCCACCTTAGACAATGAGAGTACAGCTTCATTTGGTCAGAAAGATCTATGAAAGACTTTAACTAAATATAGTCAATTATCATTGCTGGTTTTTATTTGTGCCATTCCTGCTTTGAATTTCTGCTTCTTCTTCTTAATAAACAGCATTCAGCATCAGAACATCCCTCTTATCTTTCCATTTCAGTACTACTACACCTGTGGTACTTTCCTTTGCTTTGTGTTTCCCTTTTTTCAGTTTTGCCTGTAAAACATCTTGAGGATTCAGTTCTCTTTTTGGTCTTAGAGTACCAACTAAATGTGTTGATTATTCAAGAAGCTGGTGCCCTAGATGAACACTTGTGTAAAAATTGTCTGTATGTAAGATTCTGCCCTCAAGGCTCATAACAACAAAAGTGGCAAGAGGAACACCAGGATTCGCATTCTTCCTACAGAAAACTTTCATATTCCAGATGTAGCCACCCTTCAACTAAAGTTTGAACAATTTCATTCCGAATTTATAGCGCTTATTCCTTATATACTGAATGAAACTTAGTATTCCTCGAAATGGCACAAGTGTTTAATCAATGCAAACTCCTTTCTCCTGCAAAACAGCACTTTGAAATCTCTGCAGTAATTTACTAGTAAGAGGTTGAATTTTGAATAATCGGGAAAATGCCACATACATAAAAGAAGTTCAAAACGATTGCGTGACATAACATTTTTTACATTGTTGTGATAGAGCATATTTCTTAACCAATAATTTGGAATCCTTGGTTTTACATTTAGTGACATCCATAACAAAAATCCTAAACATTGTTGAATTTCAGTTTTGCTGACATCAGTCCACTTTTTCAATCATGAATTAATAGTTACTGAATGACTTCCTAAGACTTGTTTTGCGTGCAAATTAGTTTGTTGAGTCACACATTCTAAAATTTCATCAGTTACAAAATATTTGAAGAAACCGTATGGTGCCTTTGAGAGATAGTGAAACAGAAGCACTTACACCAGAAATGGAATGAATAAATTAAAGTTTTTCATATTTGTACCCATAACTGGCCCCCAGACGATCTCATTAGAATTAGTGCTATGTGTATCATCTTCATCTTCCGAACTTTCAGAAATCGCACTTACTTCAATTGAACCTGCAGTAGTTATGGCACTAACACGGTTACAGGTGCTCTGTTGCCTGGTTTTTACAGTTGTGAAGTCTGGTTCTTCGGCTGAATGTGGACATAAAGCTCTTCTTCCTACCTTCACTAATGTGATTCCATCATCAGAACTCCCGGTTTCGCTTCCGGTCTCCTCTGGTAAAAATTCGTCTGTGCTATCAGCAAATAAAGACACAGAATCTTCATCACTTATGTCCATAACTTCGTCTAAAAGCTGCTGTACATGCCTTTGTTCATCTTCATAACTTCTGTGAGACATTTTATGCTGCCACAATATCACTTTGTTATGGAGCAAACAATACTAAATAAAGACTGTGGCAACAATGCTGGATACCAATAATGGAACTGTACACAAATAATGCTGTGGAATGAAAAACCGATAGGAGTACAAACCTAAAATTATTAGCGACATAGCAAATGACACACCTGGTACTTTTACTCTGGGGCCATGTGAATCATATGTAACCTACACAAAAAAATTAAAAAAAGGTACTAAAGTGCCATATTTTCACGTTATTTGCTCTTAACAAATTTACTTGGAGCAAACTAAAGGAAGATGTTGAAAAAAGTAAATGGCTCCAAGGGTTCGGTAACCCAGCTATACCATGGCAGTGGAAGTTTTGCATGAAATTTCATAACATTATAGTTCAATATAAATAAGTTACCAAGAGAATAATAAGCCAACAGTTAACTGTTGACTGATTCCCCATGTAGAGAAACAAGGTAGACTGCTTGTACTTCGATTATCAACACAAAACTAAATTTAAATTTCAATGGGTCCATCTCAAATGTCCAGCACAGTGAGTAATTTGCAAACATGTGAAATGAGCAAGGTAATAAGTACAACAAATTCTATAATTACATACTTTTATTGACTCAGTAAAATTCTTGTAACTACTTAACACACTGGAATAAATCAAAAGCGGAAACAAACTGTAGGTGACATACAATTGGATATCTGATAGTTCAGATTTTCAGTTGACTTTGGTAGTGTGATAAGTTCAACAGTAATGATAAAGTTAGTTGTTATGAATGATTTTATTCTGTTAAATCTGTACTAGATGATTGAAACATCTTCAGTGTTTACTACAGTGAAAGAAACTCTGACGATTTCAAAGGACAAAAGCGTGTGTCCTAGGTCGTCTAAAATTTAAATCTTTATCAAATGTTTTGAAATAAGTTAAAACCCCAATTAAATGATTACTGTTGTTTAAGGGTGCCAAATTAATTATTGGTACACTTTCCAAAAATGCTGTGAGACTAGTGTGGTTTCAGCAATGAATGGAATGATTCTTCACACTTATTTCAGTTGACTTTGGTAGTGTGATAAGTTCAACAGTAATGATAAAGTTAGTTGTTATGAATGATTTTATTCTGTTAAATCTGTACTAGATGATTGAAACATCTTCAGTGTTTACTACAGTGAAAGAAACTCTGACTATTTCAAAGGACAAAAGCGTGTGTCCTAGGTCGTCTAAAATTTAAATCTTTATCAAATGTTTTGAAATAAGTTAAAACCCCAATTAAATGATTACTGTTGTTTAAGGGTGCCAAATTAATTATTGGTACACTTTCCAAAAATGCTGTGAGACTTGTGTGGTTTCAGCAATGAATGGAATGATTCTTCACACTTAAGTCGTGTTCGAATTGGAAAGGATCCATCCAGCACCTTGTGGAATCAGTTTCAAATGAACACATCGTATAGATCAACGTTTCTGTTGCCCTTCCCCAGGAATATTCTTTTGGCAGTGCTATAAACTGCTTAAAGTAAAATCATTATCACGTAAGTAGCACCGACAGGTAGACGAACGTTCGTAATTTTAACAGGAGGCATTATTTCGCTGAGCTTCCGTGGGTTCACTGTGTAAATATGCCGCCTCAGAGGCCTGTGGTAACTGCACTCGTTTCCTCAAACGTGACATCTAAAAGCATTCATTTCAAAACACTGTTGCAGCGAAGAAGTACAAGCGTTGTAAAATAATGTTACAATGACAAAGCAAACGCTGTGAAAGTCACAAAGGAAACACGGAAAAACCGCAAATACTGCTACAACGCATAAGTACGCTGCTAAGACGGCGAAGGAAATGCGTTAAAAGATACAGATTCTGCAAAGCCGTGGAGCACTGCTCGGTACTGTAACGAGCAAACAAACGTAGTAAACGAAACATGCGATCAAGACCAAAGACTACGGGAAGATCTCAAAGAATATGCACAGTCGCTGCAGAAGGGGTGAAAGGGCGGGACTTGTTCCAGTAATTCTTCCTTACTGTAGAGGGGAGTGAATGGCCGGGATCTGTTCCAGGTGAAATTCTGGCGCTAAAGATTCCTCCCTCTGCCGGACTCGCTGTCCACATTAGGCGTCGCGCCCCCACATTCGAGATTCCCCTCGGCGACTGCACTGGCCGTTTGCCCCGTCCTTCTGATAACGGGAAATGTGAAGCGTGCATGACGCACCCTTTTGATGTTTGTGCGTGATTGAAAGTGCTGTAAATGTTTTTGCCTAAACCACAAGATCGAATGTTTACACTGGGTTCCATTAGATAGACAGTTATGCAACATGTTAAGATATGTTGTTGTTCACAGAAAGAACTCCATGCAGAAGCTGTTAACCGGTACAAATTGTATAACACGGGACGTTAAAACAGTCTCTCCGCAGTGCCGTATGATTGTTACCCATACGTGGCATATGACTGTTCGCCTGCCTGGGTTTATCAACGAAACAATAAACGCACAACGATACTGCAGTGATATTCTGTACCTTTCGTAGGAGAATTTATGTTAACTGAAATACTAAACGGTTATTTTGAGCAAGATGCTGCAACCGCGCATACAGTTCGCGTTTCAATGTCCCTGCTTACTGACATTTTTGGTGAGCGGATAATTTCACAGGGACTTTGGCCTCCATGATGGCCTGACCTAACACCACCTGACTTTTTCTTCCGGGGTGCAGCGAAAGCAACTGTCCAAAATCCATCGATAAATTGAAAACCGCAATACCCACTTTCACTGTTTCTATTACACAAGAAATGTTACAGCTTGTGTTTGGAAATATAATTAGACGAATTGAATTATGTATTTACCAACAGGGGGGACTCATTCAGCATTTAATGTGAAAATTTGTAAGTAAAAATGTATATTAAATCATAATAACTTGTATTTCACTGAGTTTCATTTCGGTGTATTCACTGCGGCATACGGCACGCGATGCTAACGATCGTATGGACTTTTGGAACACCCCGCATCTATCAGTGACGCGAAAACAGATCCTGTGAGAGTTCATAAATCTCTCAGGCAACGCTATTAGCTGTCAGTGCCTCTGTATGAGTCAGCCTTGGATCCTTTTCTTAGGGCCGGCCGGAGTGCCCGAGCGGTTCTAGCCGCTACAGTCTGGAACCGCGTGACTGCTACGGTCGCAGTTTCGAATCCTGCCTCGGGCATGGATGTGTGTGATGTCCTTAGGTTAGTTAGGTTTAAATAGTTCTAAGGTCTAGGGGACTAATGACCTCAGAAGCTAAGTCCCATAGTGCTCAAAGCCAAGTCTTTTCTTAGGATGTTCCACAGAACACTAAATGGTATTTCAATAGAAACAACAAAAGTATCCTAAAAGAATTTCCTCAAGATGTGTGCATCTTTCTAAAAGACGATTGTGACTCTAATCCAGTACATCGTTTATTGTCGCTATCTGAATGGGTAACGTTGCAGCATGAGACAGGGACAAAACTTTTCCACTGCCCAGTGGATCAAGTACTGATGAGGCCCAGGATTCCGCAACTTCAGTGTTCGGAAGTGACCCGGCGCACAGTCTTTGGCGCCAGAATAAACAAACCGCACGAATCACTGCAAAGTATTTTTCTATACTGTTTGGGATTGCTACATTTGGGTGATTTGATACTGTCAAATAGGTTAACACACGTTTCAATGAAATAAGCTGTAACAGGAGGTGAGGGTGGCAAAGAATCAAATCTCATATGTACTTGAATACCGCAAGCAACAGAGTGACTTTAGGGTTCTCACTGCTAAACACACCTTCATTGGTGAGAATGGAGCGAGTGTGATGCATAGTTTTGTGAGGTTGAGAGCAAGTCTAGGTACAACTACTGAGTCTTTCTTTTAAAATTCTTCACTGTGAGTCCAACTACAGACCTTTGCTTTCCACTGGAAGTCATATTTCTTGGATTATTCCTCAGTGACTTGAATAAGTGAGGAGCGTCATAGAAAACAAAATACTTTTTCTCCATTCACTTCAATAAATGGATTTTCTGAGTTAATCCCTCATAGTTTTCGCATATTTACATTATTTGTTCCTTGACCACAAACTACAGTTTTAGGTCATAGACCACTATCCTGAATTTGAACCAAAATGTTAATCAACAAATCTTTTATTATCACCCCTGACATGACTTCTCAGGTCAAATAATAAGCTATTATTTGCTTAATATTTAAGTATAGACGTTTGATCGTCACTACAATCTTACATAACTGGCGCTCAGTTAACTTTGAATCACAACAACTTTCTACAGTGGTGTCCTCAAAACCTTGAAGTAAGTAATTTTGTGCATTCTAGGTCCACAGTGACTTCAGTGACATCAAATACTACTGACACAATTTTTTCCTATGGTTACATTTTTTCAACTTTTAGTTGTAACAAATCAAGCACTAAGCTATTAATACCTGGCGTACCCTCTCAATTTTTCAACCAGCTCCTTGGTGTAGGTAAACAAAAATATTTCGTCCAAAACCTGTATAGTTTTGGTGAACAGAAATGAAAAGCCAAAGCAAAGCTCCTCCCTTGCTCTGTATACCTTCTTCCCTTATGTTTCCTGTTTTTCATAATTCCCTATAGGTTGATAAACTTGCCTGTCAAATCATGAGAAACATTGCTTTTAGCAGTGCTACACTTCATTACTTTGCGCTTTAAAATACACATCTCAGATCTCAGAGCACGAATCACCCCTTTCTGTCTCGATACTCTTTTCTGCTACATTCTCCACTTTCAAATTAATGGGAATCATGTTCCCCACTTTTGTTTCACTTTGAAAATGATATTATCGTTCACTTCAGCCTGAACGTCAGCGACTGACTCTTGTAGCTCCACTTCCTCTTCTCGCTTTCTCAACTTTAGGCTTGGTCTGAAATTAGTTTCCATTTTATAGGGAAAAACTGAAGGAACAGAGCCAGGCCTAATACTGAAACGAGGATAAATATTGTTGTATGTAACAAATCATTGGTCAAGCATTAAATATAGCCATTTCATTGCTTTACAAACAATTCTTATCGTTGGCTTAGTAGATTCTTGTTCGTAAAGTTCTTCTCTACAAAATGATCAGAGCATACTACGTGACTTCTGTTTAAATGCTCTGGTCCTTCTTTTATAACTATTCCGCCAAGATCTGCCCTCCTGTTACGAATAAATCACTGTTTACATCTAGAAATAACAAAAGCCAAGTTAGAAATAATAACTTTCTCAAACATAAAAAGCACAACTAACTCACTGAAAGACACTAACCACAAATTTACATTAATACTCACATTGCTTTAGTCCTCGGGAATCTGTAGAAAGACATTCGATCACTTTGTTGCCAATAATCATTTCAAACATGTATGGCTCAAATAACACCTCTACCATGCATTTTCTGCTCATGAACAAACAGGAACTATCTTTCACGTAAGCCCTCCTACGTTTGTTTACACACGCCAACCTGTTAGTATTCATTTCCAACCACGAGGGCATGCTGCAGTCGCTGTCACACACTCAGCCGTTGTTTCCGCTATTATCTTTATAGGCTGTTTACTTGCAAGTGACACGCTATTTAATGCGCCAACTCCATTCTTAACAATTTTTTTTTTTTTTTTTTGTGCGTAACAGCCCTGTGGTTGAAGATTTCAACGAAATTGTTTTGACGTAATGTGGATTGTTATCGTTTCGTTTGTTGACACAACGGCTTTGAAGGACGCGGGACTGAATGTGTGTTACTGCGTTAATAGCTAGTACAAGGGAGAGGATCTATTGACGGGATGGGTGGAGCGAAAGCTCCTCGTCGGGCTAAATTTTCACAGTTTCCAAGTGTTGCGCGATTACTGGACGAGTGTGGAAAGCTGAATCATAATATTCAGTATTGCTTCTACACACACTTTCGAACACGAACAGTTTCCTTGTCGCTATGGATAAATTCGTCGTATGTTTGCCGTCGTCCTCATCATAAGTGGATATTACTGACACCGACAACAGTGAGAGGCATGTTCAACCAAAAAAATAAGGAACCCAAGAATATGTCTTCTTCGAGTTGCCGTAGTAAGTCAGCAAAAAATTTCAAAAAACCGTCAGGTAGGTCATGCCATGAAGGATGGAAAAACACATTTTCTTTGATTGATTACGGCAAAGAATGGACAAAATGTTCAGTAGTGTGTGTAAAAACGCTTTTGGTTCCAGTGTAGTGCTTCCGTCACCAGCTGCTACTTCTGCAGACAGTGTAATGCATTTGTTCGAAATGGATTTTCCCTGTGGAGACAGGCAATTGAACGTTTCAGAGTTCATGAAAAACGCCTGTGACTGCTCTGGCAACTGCGGAACAAGGTACCAACGTGATATCCCTCAACTCAACATATAAATTACAAGATGTGAAAAATGCATGCAAGGCGATTTTGAAGATAATATCGTCCCTGCAGTTATCAAGTCAGTAATGAAGCATCAAATATTCATCAGTTGCTGCTGTTAGAGCAGGAGATGGTCCTGACTTGGAATCTCGGCTGCAGAGAACTGCAAATAATTGGGTCTCTCACCATATATTGAATGAAGTTGTCTCGTTATTATCCAGCGATGTACAGCAAAACATCGTGAAGTCTAATAAGGAGGCACTACACTTTTCTCTTATTGTAGATGAGCCTTACGACACATCAGTGAAGGAACAACTAACCAAATGTTTCAGATATGTCGATAAAAATCTTCAAATTAAAAAAAAAATTACAGGCTTCTATTGAGTAGCTTCAGCAAGTCCTAGGACATTGTTTGAAGTCGTCCAGGATGTCATAAGATGTTCATCCCTCGGTATAAAATAGAGTCGTGGTCAATTTTATGATGGCGCGAGCAATGCCAGTGGACGTTTAACTGGATTTCAAAGTAGGATTATTCAGTTGCTGCCGAGAGGTATACTTGTTCATTGTTCACAGCATAATATGAATTTGGTAGTACCAGATGCGATGCTAGGTACTAGTCATGTGCAAAACTTTCTGATGGTTCTTCATGAATTAATATTATTTGTAAGACATAAGCCGAAAAGACTAGTGGTGTTTCAGTCTCTGCAAGAAGACAAGGAAATTGGTGTTGCAGAAAATGTTCAAACTGACTTTCTAACCATTCTGTCATATGAGGTAGTGTGTCAGTGTACAATCAACTAAAATCGTTGATAATAATTAGGACGATATCTCGCAATTATTGGAAGATGTGTCAGAAGGAAACAGTTAAGTCGGTGGAATAGCTAGCAGATTTTTTCAGGCTTGTATCAATTCGGTTTTTTATTTCCATGAAAATGTTAATTTCAGCTTTTGGGAGGATTGAGGAAATTCATTCTTCCTTTCAGAAGAAACCGTTGTCGTACTGGGAAATCAAAACATTGGTGGAAACCATGTCTGCAAGTGTAGCTTCACAAAGGAATACATTTTCTGAGTTGTGGAATGAAACGATGTGAAAAGGGGTGGAATGTAACATTCATGAACCAGTTTTGCTCAGAAGAAGTGTAATATCTCTTTATATTCGATGAATTATTCTGATACAATTCTACCCTTGAATGACGTTTCCTAATTTTCTATCTTCATACTCGCAGTATCCATGCGCAAAGTAGTTTCATACAATAGCTATGCCATGAGCCCATAATTATTCTTTGTAGTACTCTCTCTGGTGGTTGTTAGAAAAAAAGCTTCCGAGATTGTCTTCGTGCCGATTAGCCTGAGCATTGTTTGAAGAATTGTAATCTGAATATTGAGATATATGACAAAAGATAACTGATACGAAATTGTACGATTATATATATATATATATATATATATATATATATATATATATATATATATATATATATATTGCTCCTTCATACAAAAGGTGTGTAACAATTTATATTATTTGACATTTGAGAATTAATGATATTCATCGATATATTGCGTAGTTGTTAATCGGAAGGGAACTTCCGAAAGACTGGATACGAACCTGCATTCAATAATCCAAGAGCTCCATTACTTCTTCGGAAGGTTAAACTTCATCAAAGCCAAATATCCGCTTGATCTAAGGTTTCCTGACTGATTATACAACGCTCCTAAAGATACGAGGCATTTTATTTATACAGACTGCCGCAAAGCACGAGCCTACAGAGAAGAATAATCATCGCCTGATTTCGTTCTAACAAGTAAAATTTCTGAATCATTTTGAGTGACTGAGTTATGACTGTGTTTCCTATTATGAATAATTGATTGCTCGAAAGAATTGAGAACTACATAACTACATAATTAC
The DNA here is from genome assembly GCF_021461395.2 of Schistocerca americana. Lineage (NCBI taxonomy): Eukaryota > Metazoa > Arthropoda > Insecta > Orthoptera > Acrididae > Schistocerca > Schistocerca americana. The sequence continues at coordinate 47,587,444 of NC_060129.1, forward strand.
ATAGATAGGAGGAAAAACTACAGAATGAAGATACCAAAAATGCTACGAAGAAGATAGTGATTCTCATACTTGTCAAACGCCAGAGAAAATGTACAGACGAATATTTTTTTAAATAATTGACGTGGATGTGGATTCGCTAAATCGTAGATTTGACCCAAATGTTTTGGAACTTATTATTTGAAGCTTTTGCCATCGCTGAAATTGGTGTTGATCGAATCGTGTAGTACTATGGATGAGACTTTCGATGAAGATAAGCTAACACTGCATAGGAGGCATGTTTCTAGATGTGTGCAGAATGAAGGAAGATGAAGTGGCCAACTTTCAGACATTAGGAATATCTTAAGTGGGGGAAACAGTGGTCCCATGCTTGAAATGCTCATAGAATTTGTGATGCTTGTTCAGATAATTTTAACTATACCTGTTACTTCCTGTACCTCTGAGCAGTCGTTCTCAGCACTTAGACGACTGAAAACGTTTTTTATGTCAACGATGATACATAAAGATTGAATAATTGGGCAATTTTTGCATGTTGATAAATAAATGACAAAAATATTGGTAGTACCAAAATTGGAAACAAATTCATATGTGCAAATGACATGAGAAGGAAAATGTTTTATACTGAAAGTTTATATGTCATGATTATTAATTGGTATGTAAACGGAGTTGTTGTGTAGTTCTGTTCACAAATAAATCTTTGCATAGTTCTCTCTCCAATAAATTCAAACTATCTGATTCATAAGGATTTTTTTCATTTTGATTTGTATGAATGTGTTATATTCTTTTAGTAATGTGTTGATAATATTGTTGCCTCTTACAGACACTTTGCATGCGGGTTGTTTAAAGTTAGCAATGCCTGATAAAGATATAACTGGTATCTTGTAAGTGAAATAAAAGTTGAAAAAAGACAAAAAATTTAACAGAGGAAGAATCGATTAATGTCACAATGACATATTTCGAGAATATTCGTTACAGTAACGTATCCTTCTAAGCTAAACCCACTCCACCACAGCCCTTGCAGTCCTGGATCTGCCACAGAGAAGGTTGTGTGGGCAGACACGTGGTCAGTGGGTCCCTGTTGTCCCAGAGTTGGTCCCCAGTACTCATTTTAGTCTGAGTAGAACTCGGAACGCATGGCTTGTGTAGGGCTGTAACATTAAAACCAGCAGTGCGGGCAAGCCTGGTACTTTGGCAGCCCTCAGAAAGTAAAACATTATTGTTATTTTACTAAGAATTAAAAATCAAAATAAAATATTAAAATATATACGGATATAAGCACAGAACTGTGTATATGATAAACAGTAAAGTCAAGCACATAGAAATGGTCAGATCAACACTGTTTCATAGAATCAGTAAACACTAAATTTTTGGTACAGGGTACATAAACAATCCTGTCTTTGCCGTCTCCCATACCACTTCGTGTGCACCATGTTCCTTGGGCCTTGGCTCAAGTTAGTTATAGACATATAACCATCCATTTTAGATTTTTATTGTAGCGGAGACTGTGTAATGCACATTTGTCTGAACATTTAACTTTTGCCATATCTTTATTCGACAACACTGTCAATTATCCAGTAAGAAGTAATGGTGTAATAACGGCCAGTCTACTGAGTTTAGAACAACGGTTACAGAAAACTGCAGTGTGACAAGTCAGTGGTATTATGAAGTGAGAAGTTATGACAGTTGGATGTGAATGATGAAACTAAAAAGTTGTTTGCCCGACAAAATCCTTCAACTTGGAGGGAAGTGGTTGGAGGTGCGAGGCGGCAAGTCTGGAGGCATGCGTTGTTTTCAGTTCGTGGTGTAAGAAGATCACAGTTGAGGCCGGTATGTATTCATAACTAACGAAAAGTCAGAACGTGTGAATAGGAGCTTGAGATTATTGTGAATATGAATGGAATCGAATAACATAGCTTTTCGGGGACTAAGGGAGGAAACAGGAAAATCAAACAGTGTAAGGTTTTTAGGAACCAGCAAATTTCTCACAAATTACAGTCCGGTATTGCGCGATTTAATAAGTAAACCAAAATAGGCCTATACACAAAAATACCTTAGCCCTTCAATTCAGAATATCGTATCCTGTGCTGTTGAAAAAAAAATTATTAGTCATAATAATGGTGCCTCATAAATTTATATTGTTACACATGCAACACAGCGCATTACAAAAAGAGATCAGTTAACTCAGATATTTAGATATGTTACAACGGAAAGCCCTGTGACATGAAGATAAATGAAAGCTTTTTAAGGTTTCGTGAAATAAAAGATGAAGAACGTACATTAGGACGAGAAAAGGAAATGCTAATTGCAATAGATGAAAGGGAAATTTTTAAGTAAATACTGCAGTCAGGGTGCCAATATGTCAGCCACATGCGAAGTGATCAGAACGAGAAGTCAAGAAAGACGAAAGACTCCAAAATACGTACATTGTGAAGCGCCTACTTTACGTCTAGCACGTTGTAACGATGCTACATGTGGAATTCAAGAAGTAAGGTCTTTTAAGACGCAGTAGAAACGTCGTATCATTCGTCAGTCATAGAATTAAAAGATGGAAACATTTGGTATCTTGTTAACCTTAAAAAAAGCTTCGTCCAACACGTTCGTCTTCGAGAGACCAGATTGTGAAAGCCTTCCGTTATGTTTACGTCTATTGGGCTACTTAAGCCTCAGGAAATAATAATATTGACATCTAAGTGAAGGCAAGCCAACGGTCCTCCCGCAGTGGTAACACCGGTTCCTGTCAGATCACTGAAGTTGATCGCTGTCGGGCTGGGCTAGCACTTGGATGGGTGACCACCCAGTCTGCCGAGCGCAGCTGGCCAGCGGTGTACACTCAGCCCTTGTGAGGCGAATTGAGGAGTTGCTTGACTGAGAAGTAGCGGCTCTGGTCTCATAAACTGACATACGGTCGGGAGAGCGAAGTGCTGACCTCACGCCCCTCCATAACAGCATGCAGTGACCCCTTTTAGGCTGAGGAGGACACGGCGGCTGGCCGGTAACCGTTGGGCCTTCCAGGCCCTGTTCGAGCAGAGTTTAGTGCTGTTTTAAGTAAAGTGAAGGAAGAGAACAAGCTGTTGTTTCGGAAAACCAATTAAAGAAATGTAAATTAATTTTTCAGGTAGCGCTGCAATAAAAGCTCTGCAATTTAGCATCTCAAATATTGCTGTAGGAGAATGGAGAGCTTGATCAAGCGTGTTCTCTTGTTCAGATGCAGCTGATAATTTATCTTGCTATCAGTAGAAATTTTTAAGAAGCAGTGTCATGCGCTTCATCTTCGACGAAGAAATGGGACATGGCAAATAAAAGAGCAAATTTCAGGGTATGCATAACGTTGACCGTTTCTTCAAAATTATTTTCACAAAATTTAGAACTTCTGCTTCCGACGAAGAGACTACAGTAGTAATTCTTCGAAATGAATGTGAGGAGGATTTATCCAGTAAATTTCCAGACCAAAAAAGCTCAGAAACAAGAAGTAGCCTCATTCACCTGGACAGTTGATTAACAGAACTGTCAGTAACAGAGAATTCAATCGTTGCTATAGCGTTGCAGAGTAGTGCATAAAATTTTGCCTGTTTTTAACTATTCCTCTTGCTGTTTCTTCAGCTGAATGATTATTTTTGAAACTCATAAAGAACAATCTGCTGAGTTGTATGACCCAAGAGAGAGGTAGTGAACTTAGCCTCCACAGTATTCAAAAGGATCTGTTCATGCCAGTGAAAGAGTCAATACCTTCCATCACAGAGACTGCACCTCATGGTCCAGTTTCTCTAGAGGTCAATGTGATTACAGTGAGGTTTTATAAGTGCAAATCAATCAAACAATAGATAGATCTATAGGTCTATGCTTGTTGATGGTGACTGTCAATCACTATAATGTGTTTAATTTTTAGAAACATTTATATGTATTAATAACTTTTGTTTAATTCTTTGAATATAATAAACGAATGACCTCTTTGTTTATATCACGTGGGATTTTACAACACACTCCATTCAGTTACTATTTCCAACTGCTGTAATGAAAGTTACGTTGGTTAATTATAAGTTGTAAATTTTATATTAGGGGTCAGGATTTTTATTTTTGTAGGCAGTCCCATATTGCATAGATTGCATCTCTGAGTCTGTAGGTTCGTCCAAATACATTTGAACCCGAGTTTGATCTCATTTCTGTTGGATTTAAGTCAGATGCGTTACCGATTGAGCTAGCGCAGTCTCAACATATTCTTATAGTACTGGTATATTTTGGTTTATCTCAACACAGATCTTTGACACGGGCCGTGTTCATAGAAGATTATAAAGGAAAGGGAATCATTTTAAAATCTATCAATACTCCTCAGAAAACATATACTACATTCCACCATTGATATGCACCTACCGATATTTTGGAAAGTCGGCGCTCTTGCATACATATGATTAGAATGATTCGTGTTCGCTTCATGTTTGTCATGGGCAATGCTATACAGTTCGTTTGCTACTTCTGCGGCCAATTGTATGAAGCATTTAGCCTTGGGTTGAGGCAGTAAATAACCTCAGATCAAGCTTGACCGGAAAACAGGATCCTGCTTGACGCGAAAATCCGCAGTCCAAACTCAGGTCCACTTGTGGAGAGATTCCTTGCCTTCTTTCGCATTTCGCCTCTCATTTTCATCAATTTCATTAATGTTTTATATCATATCACGGTGAGAGCGGGCCGAATAAGATCATTGTGATGAAAGTATTTGTACTGATATCTCAGATTATTTTTCACTTGATTGCTATGCATGTTGGGAACTGTGTGTGATCTTGCTTTTGGTTTTCTCTGCTACTTCCCTGGGCTGCTTGTGGCGAGGCGAGCACGGGAGGATGCGACACACTGCATGCAGTTACTTGGGGGAGTCTGCACTTCCGCAAACGCGGGGAGGGTCGTACATCAATGGGCTTCAGCGCCTGGCGGGGCAACAGGGTTGGGATACTTGTGAGGAGGGACACTTGTGAGGAGGGACAGTTGTGAGGAGGGACAGTTGTGAGGAGGGACACTTGTGAGGAGGGACACTTGTCAGGAGGGACAGTTGTCAGGAGGGACAGTTGTGAGGAGACCCGGCCGAACAGGTAGCGGGCAGTCTACAGGGACACCAAACAGGTTGCCCGCCGCAGTTCAGCACTGCTGTGGATTTAGCGGAATATACCAACAATGAAGGTGTAAGTTATTGGCGGTGCGTAAACGTAAACAATAAGTGTAAAGAAAGACTAACTACCAGATACAACTTAGTTTCAGGTGAAGGCAGCCATACATGTGTTCCGGACGTCGCGGTTAATGAAGTGCGAAAACACGTGGCAAACGCCAAAAGGCGTGCAAAAGAAACGGAAACTTCAGTTTCATCTGTTTACGCCGAAGAAGTAGGGCCGCTGTTCAATCAAGGATACGACATCGTCACATCACCGCCGTCACACAGAAGTGCAAAACGATCGCTGCAACGCATCAGGCAACCATGAGATCTACACAAGATCTGACCGATGCTGCAGGAATATTTCTGCAAGAACATCATTTGCAGATGACAACAGAATACCAAATGATAGGATATTGGTGTTCGCCAGCGAAAGGGGAAAATCCTGTTTAACAGACTGCAATTCGTTCTTTGTTGATGGAACGCTCAAAAGCTCCAGCAAGCAGTTTGGACAGTTATTTGTTGTTCATGCCGATATTCCTAGTTCTGAGGAGGAAACAAAGACAGTTCCAACCGTGTACGCCTTGCTACCCAATAAAAAGCGGGAATCGTACGATCTCTTTTTCACAGCTGTTAAGAGCAGCCGGCTGTCTGGCCATGCGGTTGTAGGCGCTACAGTCTGGAGCCGAGCGATCGCTACGGTCGCAGGTTCGAATCCTGCCTTGGGCATGTCCTTAGGTTAGTTAGGTTTAATTAGTTCTAAGCTCTAGCCCCTCCCCCCCCCCCCACCATGAACCATAGACCTTGCCGTTGGTGGGGAGGCTTGCATGCCTCAGCGACACAGATAGCCGTACCGTAGGTGCAACCACAATGGAGGGGTATCTGTTGAGAGGCCAGACAAACGTATGGTTCCTGAAGAGGGGCAGCAGCCTTTCAGTAGTTTCAGGGGCAACAGTCTGGATGATTGACTGATCTGGCCTTGTAACATTCACCAAAACGGCCTTGCTGTGCTGGTACTGCGAATGGCTGAAAGCAAGGGTTAACTACGGCCGTAATTTTTCCCGAGGGCCTGCAGCTTTACTGTATGGATAAATGATGATGGCGTCCTCTTGGGTAAAATATACTGGAGGTAAAATAGTCCCCCATTCGGATCTCCGGGCGGGGACTACTCAGGAGGACGTCGTTATCAGGAGAAAGAAAACTGGCGTTCTATGGATCGGAGCGTGGACTGTCAGATCCCTTAATCGGGCAGGTAGATTAGAAAATTTAAAAAGGGAAATGGATAGGTTAAAGTTAGATACAGTAAGAATTAGCGAAGTTCGGTGGCAGGAGGAACAAGACTTTTGGTCGGGTGAATACAGGGTTATAAATACAAAATCAAATAGGGGTAATGCAGGACTAGGTTTAATAATGAATAGAAAAATGGGAGTTCGGGTAAGCCACTACAAACAACATAGTGAACGCATTGTTGTGGCCAAGATAGACACGAAGCCCACGCCTACAACAGTAGTACAAGTTTATATGCCAACTAGCTCTGCAGATGACGAAGAAATTGATGAAATGTATGATGAGATAGAAGAAATTATTCAGGTAGTGAAGGGAGACGAAAATTTAATAGTCATGGGTGACTGGAATTCGAGAGTAGTAAAAGGGAGAGAAGGAAACATAGTAGGTGAATATGGATTGGAGCTAAGAAATGAAAGAGGAAGCCGCCTGGTAGAACTTTGCACAGAGCATAACTTAACCATAGCTAACACTTGGTTCAAGAATCATGAAAGAATGTTATATGCATGGAAGAACCCTGGCGATACTACAAGATGTCAGAGATTTAGGAACCAGGTTTTAAATTGTAAGACATTTCCAGGGGCAGATGTGGACTCTGACCACAATCTATTGGTTATGAACTGTAAATTAAAACTGAAGAAACTGCAAAAAGGTGGGAATTTGAGGAGATGGGACCTGGATAAACTGAAAGAACCAGAGGTTGTAGAGAGTTTCAGGAAGAGCACAAAGGAACAGTTGACAAGAATGGGGGAAAGAAATACAGTAGAAGAAGAATGGATAGCTTTGAGGGATGAAGTAGTGAAGGCAGCAGAGGATCAAGTAGGTAAAAAGACGAGGGCTAGTAGAAATGCTTGGGTGATAGAAGAAATACTGAATTTAATTGATGAAAGGAGAAAATATAAAAATGCAGTAAATGAAGCAGGCAAAAAGGAATACAAACGTCTCATAAATGAGATTGACAGGAAGTACAAAATGGCTAAGCAGGCATGGCTAGAGGGCAAATGTAAGGATGTAGAGGCTTACCTCATTAGGGGTAAGATAGATACTGCCTAAAGGAAAATTAAAGAGACCTTTTGAGAAAAGAGAACCACTTGTATGACTATCAAGGGCGCAGATGGAAACCCAGTTCTAAGCAAAGAAGGGAAAGCAGAAAGGTGGAAGGAGTATGTAGAGTGACTATACAAGGGCGATGTTCTTGAGGGCAATATTATGGAAATGGAAGAGGATGTAGATGAAGATGAAATGGGAGATATGATACTGCGTGAAGAATTTGACAGAGCACTGAAAGACCTAAGTCGAAACAAGGCCCCAGGATTAGACAACATTCCATTAGAACTACTAACAGCCTTGGGAGAGCCGGGCTGAACAAAACTCTACCATCTAGTGAGCAAGATGATGAGACGGGCGAAATACCCTCAGACTTCAAGAAGAATATAATAATTTCAATCCCAAAGAAAGCAGGGGTTGACAGATATGAAAATTACCGAACTATCAGTTTAATAAGTCACGGCTGCAAAATACTAACGCGAATTCTGTACAGAGGAATGGAAAAACTGGTAGAAGCCGACCTCGGAGAAGATCAGTTTGGATTCCATAGAAATATGGGAACACGTGAGGCAATACTGACCCTACGACTTATCTTAGAAGCTAGATTAAGAAAAGGCAAAACTAACTTTCTAGCATTTGTAGACTTGGAGAAAGCTTTTGACAATGTTGACTGGAATACTCTCTTTCAAATTCTGAAAGTGGCAGGGGTAAAATACAGGGAGCGAAAGGTTATTTACAATTTGTACAGAAACCAGATGGCAGTTATAAGAGTCGAGGGACATGAAAGGGAAGCAGTGGTTGGGAAGGGAGTGAGACAGGGTTGTAGCCTCTCCCCGATGTTATTCAATCTGTATATTGAGCAAGCAGTAAAGGAAACAAAAGAAAAATTCGGAGTAGGTATTAAAATCCATGGAGAAGAAATAAAAACTTTAAGGATCGCCAATGACATTGTAATTCTGTCAGAGATAGCAAAGGACTTGGAAAGGCAGTTGAACGGAATTGACAGTGTCTTGAAGGGAGGATATAAGATGAACATCAACAAAAGCAAAACAAGGATAATGGAATGTAGTCGAATTAAGTCGGGCGATGCTGAGGGACCTAGATTAGGAAATGAGACACTTAAAGTATTAAATGAGTTTTGCTATTTGGGGAGCAAAGTAACTGATGATGGTCGAAGTAGAGAGGATATAAAATGTAGACTGGCAATGGCAAGGAAAGCGTTTCTGAAGAAGAGAAATTTGTTAACATCGAGTATAGAATTTAGTGTCAGGAAGTCGTTTCTGAAAGTATTTGTATGGAGTGTAGCCATGTATGGAAGTGAAACATGGACGATAAATAGTTTGGACAAGAAGAGAATAGAAGCCTTTGAAATGTGGTGCTACAGAAGAATGCTGATGTTTACATGGGTAGATCACATAACTAATGAGGAAGTATTGAATAGGATTGGGGCGAAGCGGAGTTTGTGGCACAACTTGACAAGAAGAAGGGACCGGTTGATAGGACATGTTCTGAGGCATCAAGGGATCACCAATTTAGTATTAGAGGGCAGCGTGGAAGGTAAAAATCGTAGAGGGAGACCAAGAGATGAATACACTAAACAGATTCAGAAGGATGTAGGCTACAGTACGTATTGGGAGATGAAGAATCTTGCACAGGATAGAGTAGCATGGAGAGCTGCATCAAACCAGTCTCAGGACTGAAGACCACAACAACAACAACAAGTTCTAGGCGACTGATGACCTCAGAAGTTAAGTCGCATAGTGCTCAGAAAAATTAAAGAAAAAAGTTTTTACTGAGAAGCAAATTCTTTAGTTAGCTCCTCTTAATATATGGTGAAAGGTTGCCACTCCTATCATACCAAATTTTGGGTGAGGGGTTGAAAGATGGAAAACTTTTTCCGTTTCTATAGTTTCTGTAAAATGCATCGCCAAGTATGAGGTTGAGCGAAAATTATGCCCTATGTAAGATTAATAAGAACAAAAAAATCCAATGAAAAAGGTCTTACTAATAACTGTGCTGCAACTAATGGTTGACATGATATCGTGGGGGCAAAATCAGCTGATTTCTAATCTAAGGCCACTCTTCCTTGCCCAAAAAAATTCTGAAATAATGTAACCTGGCTGCACTGGAGGAGTGTGAACGTCCCTCGGCAGCTGCCCGGACCGGCACAAGCCGAGCGCTCAGTCACACACACCAAGCGGCAGTAGATGGTCGCCGAGCAGGTAGTGGCGCAGCGTTTGCGACACACCCTGAGCCGGTCCGTCAGTATCCCAGATTTCTCACAAGTGTCGCCACATTCGAGTTTCTCACAAGTGTCTCTTCTCACTAGTGTCCACAACTCGCGACCACGAGATGATGCGACACAGAAGGGCGCGTGCCTCACCATTGGCACGCACCACCAAGAGAAGAGGGCGTGTCTCGCCGCTGGCGCACACCAGCAGAAATGGGCGTGTCTCGCCAATTCCACACGTACCAGCTGGCAGCGACCACGAGATGATGCGGCGCAGAAGGGCGCGCGTCTCACCACTGGCAAGCAGCAGCAGAAGAAGGGGGCGTTTCTCACCACTGATGCGTACCGGTAAAAGGGGGCTTGTCGCCAATACTACACGCACCGGCTGACAGCAACCACGAGACGATGCGTCGAAGAAGGGGCGTGTGTCGTCAGACGCATCCCTCCACCATATGCAGACGACAACTGCCACACTGGCTTGTCGATAACGAGTGAGGGCCGACGAACAGCGATGCCCAGCAAATCTCCAACGTCGCCCCACCCCAGTGTATGGACGCAGGAGATGGAACCGGGCGAGAGGCAACGTTGCGGGCTGCTGTACAGCGAAAAAACCTGGACGAGACAACGGACGCTACGCTCAACGCCGCCGCCAGCTCCCCTTTTCAGTGTTGTGGTTCCCTAGTAGCCTATCCTCCAAGTCGCCTTTATAAGAGACGTCCACCCCAGCACCCACAGAAATGTGACAAAACTGCAGAATAGTAGGGTGTCAACGAGTTCGTTTCTATGTGTGTGTACTTGTGCATTATTTTGTATATGTGGTTATTTATATGTTGACGAGTGAAATAAGGGTCCCAGAGAGGAGCTAAAGTGTTTGACGAATTATTTTTTGTCAGTAACATTGCTCCCTATGGATTCTGCATTTTAGCAGTGGAGTTAACCTGTCAACACTTCATTTAAGCCCGATTCGGGAAATGCCATTATAAGTTATGTGAAACAGACACTTCAGCTCCTCCAATCGAGGCCAAAGATGCGCAGTTTCTTGGCTAATTCAACTAGTCAGCCACAGGCTTAGTGACAGATTACGACGTTATCATTACTACATTAGTGGTTTTCGAATGACCAATCTAAATTTCATTCATTACTTAATTGTTTTAGTATCATTACAATGATTTGTTGATTTTGCACTTTTCACTTCGAATTCAGGTGTATGTCAGCACCATTTGATTTTGCAAATGACATTTCTTTGGTTCAACTTCACGTAAATTCTTTCATTAATAATTTTAGCATTATTGGATTTGTTTGTTGATCTTACACTTTTCACTTAGATTTTTACATGTGCTTGGCAGCACCATCTGATTTTACAAATGACATTTCTGTGGTTCATTTTAACTTAAATTTTCATCACGAGATGAATGATTTTGAATGGTCATCACTTGTTTGCCTAGGAGGTTAATTTAGACATTTCCTAAGTTATTCACTTACTATGTCGTTTAAATGCCATTGCCTAATGCCAAGTGGCCGTATATTTGATCCTCTCGTAGCGCGAATATTCGTTCATGCCAGAGAGCAGGACGTAGAAAATTTGTTTTTATCTTTTATATAGCACAAACTATTGTTTGCAATTGTTTCCACTTTTCTTTTTGCGTAAGCATAGAACATAACATTAGTAAAAGAAATGAACCAAAATTGTCCACCCATGAGAAGAACATTCCGGATCATTTCTTTCCATCCACGCATGGGGTGATGAAACGGTACTGTAGTTTCCGCTCCAGAAGCAGCAGGTTTCGCTGCTCGCTCGCAACGGGAAATACAAACAGAGGCGACACCCGCCGCCAATTTTGTTACACGACGCGGTCGTCCGCGAGTGCAACAGAACCCATGTGGTGGAAGGAAATGTGTCAGGCTTCACAATACGTATTAATATGTGTCCTGTATTATGCATTTCTTGTACGTAAATGTGAATCTGCACATGAACTTTCCTAATCCTCCTCACACCTTTCCGTAAAGCGTGGCCAAATCTTAGTTGGGAAGTAGTTCTGTAGTAAGGTAGTGCCAACCTTACTCCTGGTTAGGGGATAAGAGAGAAAGCACAGGCAGGTAAAAGTCAAAGACTTTCCAGTGTCACAAGATTTGGGGTGGAGAGGTTGCTCACGGCCAAGTGGTTCGACCACACCCTCCACCGGGGCCCAGGAAGACCTCCGGGTGTCCGCCATATTCTAGAAGACGGGTAAGTGAGCAGACGTGTCCTCAGTGCGTCTGTCTCAATGTTCACGCATAGAAGAGAGCTATTTGAATATTTGTACTAATTCTTTTATTTCCAGGTTCGGATTGTGTAAGGAAATGCATGTTCTCATTTAATTTGGTAAATTTGACCCCCCATGTTGCATCTGGTCCCCAGTTTGCCCGTTATCCTTCTCACATAGTGGATGTCCTATGTAAAATATTGGGAGACTGGTGGTATACATTTGGCCAACGCAATTCCGTCTTGCCCGTAGAAATGTGCGTGCAGATTAGTATATAATATACCCGAGCTATAAGTTGTAAAATTGTAACATCTGTAAACTGAGACAATTGCTGCTATCGGTGTAAAGTCGAGCGATAATGCTTAAAATAAATACGTAATCAATTGTCATCAATCTTTCGCATTCCTTAAAAATCACAAAGAAGTCAAGTTAAAGGAATTCATTTAAAATAAAAGGTATAGAATGCATGGACCCACACATCAGCGTGTGAGCCCTCCAGCCCCTTGCCTAGTATCGTACGGAAAGGGCACGCTCTCTAGGTAGCGCTCTCAAGCTCCCCTCCTCAGTTATCCGTTGCGCAATTTTCATTCAGGGCTTGACGACTTCAACTGTCATCTGGCGTCCCTAGGCAAGGAGTCTTGACGGTAATCTTTCAGTATTATAGAATACATTTGGCAACCTCTCACTTATTCCTGTCTCATACATGTGGGAAGCATTTCGGGCTGAATGGAGGAAAGTAGATGGTTAATTTACAGTCTTTAGAAACAGTAATACACGATATCTTCTCAGTGCAAAAAGGGCTGAAAAAGTTCATTGACCTAAAGGGTTGAAAATTAACTGCATTTTTCAGAATTAAAGATAGTCCTTATTTTTGTTGAGAACGTATTATTTTCCTTCACAACAGTATGTGCAAGGCAAACCACCTCTCAGTTGTTCAAAACCACACAGCGCTTAACGTCCATAATGTGAGTAAAAAAGTAGTCACCGTTAAGTATACGGTATGTACTCCATATCTCTAGTAAACCAGGACTCACTGGGACTCTACCCGCCAGGTCTGTTTACAGACACAATCGAGCAACGCGTTGTCATTTGCTACCAGTAGAACTAGCAACGATGCAGCTACGTCTCCCGGATTCATGGTCAGCAGTTGGGACTGACATAGAAACACGCACACCGTGCGCGCCGCACAGGGCACGGGCCCTACATAACGACATGCGTGGCGGAAGTCTTTCCGCAAGACGTCCTGACCACAGCGAGTACGGCGCCTCTCGTCCGTGTGGAGGGACCAGCTGCCCACACACATCCCTCACACAAAACTATCCGTTCCTTTTATCCGTACTACATCTACATATACGTCTCATAGACCGCAAGCCACCGTACGGTGCGTGGCGGTGGGTACCGTATGCCACTACTTGTCATCTCCTTTCCTGTCCCACTCGCAAATAGAGTGAGAGAGTAACGACTGTCTGTATGCCTCCACATGAGCCCTAATTTATCGTGTCTTATCTTCGTGGTCCTTACGTGCAGTGTATGATGGCAGCAGTAGAATCGTTCGGCAGTCGTTCGGCAGTTCTCTAAATGATCTCAGTAGCGTTTCTCGAAAAAAACGTCGTCCTCGCATTCCCGAAGCATCTCCGCAATACTTAGGCGTTGTTCGAACCTACCGGTAATAAAAGTAGCAGCCCGCCTCTGAATTGCTTCGATGTGTCCCTTCAGTCCGATGTGGCAAGCATCCCAAACACTCTTTCAGTGCTCATGAATTGGTCGGACCTTTACAGGTGAAAAACTCTTTCCTTAAATTATCCCAATAAAGCAATATCAACCATTCGCCTTCCCTACCATAGTTCTCACATGGTCACACTATTTCATGTAGCGTCGCAACGTTACACTCAGATATTTAAAGGACTTGTCTGAGTCGAAAACGACTTCACTCTATCCAAACATTACATGACTCATCTTCCTACTCATCTGCATTAACTTACCATTTCCACATATAGGGCTAGCTGCCATTTATCACATCATAAAAAATTTTTGGAATTTTGTGGTAAATTTCTATGGGGCTAAACTGCTGAGGTCGTCGGTCCCTAGACTCACACACTACTTAAACAAACTTACGCTAAGGACAACACACACACCTCCGGGGCGGGGGGGTGGGGGGGGGGGGTGGAGCCACGCGAACCGCGGCAAGGCACCTCATACAAGGCGGCTCACATGGCTCGAAATTTTGTCTGGGTCGTCTTATATCTCCCTAGGTTCACTCAACTTCGACGTATTACTGTACACCACAGTATGATCAGCAAACAACCTCAAATTTGCTGCCCACCGTGTCTGCCAAATCATTTATACACAGGGTGGTCCACTGATAGTGACCAGGCCAAATATCTCATGAAATAAGCATCAAACGAAAAAACTACACAGAACGAAACTTGTCTAGCTTGAAGGGGGACACCAGATGGCGCTATCGTTGGCCCGATAGATGGCGCTGCCATAGGTCACACGGATATCAACTGCGTTTTATTTAAAAATAGGAACCCCCATTATTTTTACACATTCGTGTAGTACGTAAAGAAATATGAATGTTTTACATGGACCACCTTTTTCGCTTTGTGATAGATGGCACCGTAATAGTCACAAAGATATGGCTCACAATTTTAGACGAACAGTTGGTAACAAGTAGGTCTTTTGAATTAAAATACATAACGTAGGTACGTTAGAACATTTTATTTCGGTTGTTCCAGTGTGACATATGTACCTTTGTGAAATTATGATTTCTGAGAACGCATACTGTTCAGCGCGATTACCTGTAAATACCACATTAATGTAATAAATGCTCAAAATGATGTCCGTCAACCCCAATGCATTTGGTAATATATGTAACGACATTCCTCTCAACAGCGAGTAGTTCGCCTTCCGTAATGTTCGCACATGCATTGACAATGCGCTGACGCATGTTGTCAGGCGTTGTCGGTGAATCACAATAGCAAATATCCTTCAACTTTCCCCACAGAAAGAAATCCGGGGCATCAGATCCGGTGAACTTTCGGGCCGTGGTATGATGCTTCGACGACCAATCCACCTGCCATGAAATATGCTTCAACCGCACACAAGCTATGTGCCGGACATACGTCATGTTGGAAGTACATCGCCATTCTGTCATGCAGTGAAACATCTTGTAGTAACATCGGTAGAACATTACGTAGGAAATCAGCTTACATTGCACCAATTAGATTGCTACCGATAAAATGGGGGCCAATTATCCTTCCTCCCATAGTGCCGCACCATACATTAAGCAGCCAAGGTCGCTGAAGTTCCACTTGTCGCAACCATCGTGGATTTTCTGTTGGCCAATAGTGCATATCATGCCGGTTTACGTTACCGCTGTTGGTGACTGACACTTCGTCGCTAAATAGAACGCGTGCAAAAAATCTGTCATCGTGCCGTAATATCCCTTGTGCCCAGTGGCAGAACAGTACACCACGTTCAGAGTCGTCGCCATGCAATTCCTGGTGCATACAAATATGGTACGGATGCAATCGATGTCGATGTACCATCTCAACACCAACGTTTTTGAGATTCCAGATTCTCGCGCAATCTGTCTGCTACTGATGTGCGGATTAGCCGCAGCTAAAACACCTACTTGGCCATCATCATTTGTAGCAGGTCATGGTTGACGTTTCAGATGTGGCTCAACACTTCCTGTTTCCTTAAATAACGTAACTACCCGGCGAAAGGTCCCGACACTTGGATGATGTCGTCCAGGATACCGAGCAGCATACATAGCACACGCCCGTTGGGCATTTTGATCATAATAGCCATACATCAACACGATATCGACATTTTCCGCAATTGGTAAACGGTCGATTTTAACACGGGTAATGTACCACGAAGCAAATAGCGTCTGCACTGGCGGAATGTTATGTGATACCACGTATTTATACGTTTGCGACTATTACAGTGCCATCTATCTCAAAGCGAAAAAAGTGGTGCAACTAGAAAATTCATATTTCTTTACGTACTACACGAATATGTAATAAAAATGGCGGTTCCTATTAAAAAAAAAACGCAGTTGATATCCGTTTGACCTATGGCAGCGCCATCTAGAGGGCTAACCATGGCGCCATCTGGTTTCCCCGTTCAAGCTAGACGAGTTTCGTTTGTAGTTTTTTCGTTTCATGCTTATTTCGTTACATATTTGGCCCGGTCACTACCAATGGACCACTCCGTATATAAAGAGCAACAACGGTCCTATCACACTCCCGTGGGGCACTCCTGATGAACAGTCACCACATGTTTTTAGGACGACAGCAAGTTCCACTAAGAGACTTGTAGAAGATGTCCACAAATGATGGCAAAAAAAAAAAGTCACCAGGCCTGACCTTCTTTAGTATTGAAGTGGGATCTGAGACAGACTGTAGGTAGTTGCGCTTATTGTAAAAATTAATTTTGCTGATCACAATGAGTGATGGTGAACACTTTATGAAGATATTGCGAAGATGCTTCAAAACATTCGGACGACCGCCCACCGAGATGAAGCCACCAGGGAGCGTCGCCGGCACGTGACGCGCTAAGCGAAGTATGCAAACAGACTGACGAAGGGAAAGTCATTCTTGCGACGGTTAGGGCAGTAAATCAGAAAAGCTGCTGACGAAGCGACGAGTCTGGCAGGTGGTTGTGATCCGGTGGCTGCGAGCGCGTGCTGCCGTAGCGAGGATCGGCGAGGGGGCAGCGACGGGGCGGCGAGGGGGCGGTGCGCTGCCCGCCCGCTGCCCGCTCCGTGAAGGTCCGGCAGCGCAGCAGGTGCGGGCGCCCGGCTGAACAGCAGCCCCCGTAACACTGCCACCGCCGGAAATGACCGCGCCCATGCAGCGAATATGGAGTAAAGCCGATACGTCCGTACTGAAATGCACACACGGACTGGTGTACGTAAGACTCTGAAGAATCTGAAACAGAGAAAATATAACTGTTGCCAGAAACAATTAAATATTACGCCGCCGCGGTAGGATGTGGTCATTAATCTTTACATAATAAGCGGATGAGGCCTCACAGTGGCGTAGAATGCCGTCGCAGATTTGTTGCTGATTCGCAAAGGGCCCTGTCGGTTTCAGATACATCTAGCTACCTCAGCAGTGAAAACACACTTAATGTTTTGTGACTGACTGGTACACGATGCACGTGTTCCCCCCACACGCAGTCCGCCTCGGTAGCTCCCGGGCAGCGTGGCAGGGTGCCAACCGAACGGGCCCCGGTTCGATTCCCGGTCGAGTTGGGGCTTTCCTCCTCTCTGGGACTGGATGTCGCGTTGTCCTCATTATCATTTCACGACCGAAACGAAACTCGTCTAGATGGCCTCAAAGAAGATTTGCACCCAGCGGCGAGTCCCAACACCACAGGATTAAGAAAAAGAAATTCAGCACACAGCAATAAAGACAAATAACGACGTAAAAACTGGACGACACGCAAAGTGCGAGACCAATACTTACATACACTGATATTGTACATTTATATTCAGTGATACCGCAAGAAAAATAGACTGGAAAAGTGTGTGTCACTGCCAATAATAGTAGTCGATAATGTAAAAATGAGTACAGTGTCGAGAGAAAAATTATTTGCTAAAATACAATATTGGTAATAAATGAAAAGCACCAGTTTGCTTTTGTTCTGGAGTATTACTCTTCTTGTGTTAACCGGTTTTCGGCTTACACGGCCATCTTCAGACATTTACTGAGTATTGTCACCAAAGAAGTTACAATGATTGTAAACGACATTGGAAGAAAAGTTACAAGTCTAGATTGAAGCAGAAACATACAGTAAGTGACATCTTTGACAGTGTGGTTGTGATGCAACGAAAAAGTAGAAAATTGAAAAGTAAATAAATAAAAATGGAGTTGACAGGAAAAACACAAAATGGGAATGGCACGCCTACATAACAGCTTCTATTAATAAACGAAACGAATAAAATAAATTAAAATTAGTACCTGACAAGGCTTCGTCAGCAGGTATAAAACATGGAAAGTGATACACAAACCAGTTAAAAGCAGAAACAATTATTAATGTAATTACAGAATACAATGTTGTTCGCAGATATTGTACCTTCTTTGGTGACAATACTCAGTAAATGTCTGAAGATTACCTTGTAAGCCGAAAAACAATAAAAGTAATACTCTAGAACGAGAGAAAACTTTTGGTTTTCATTTATTATCATGTTTTTCTACCAAGAACTGCCAGTTAACATGATTTAATATTGGTTATGGGAAGTTGTTGAACAAATGAAGTTAATTCTGTCTGAAGGGTTTGAAATTTACGGGAAGCGCTATTAAAAAACGTCGAGAGCTTCAGTTACGTGAAAAAGTACTAACAATAGCGAACAAAAATAACTTAGGCACATTTGATGATTTTTTTTTTACAAAGATATTTCTGTAACGGCAGAATTGTACGGCCGTAGCGGACAGCGCCAGAGTCGCCGCGCTGTACGCTTATCACGCGGAATGCTGACGGGAAAGGCAACCTGAGTCGCGCGCCATGGCGTCTACACAGCCACCGACTACGAAGAGGAGTCTGAGACCGTGCAGTTGCGATCCTGTATCGCTCTCGACACAGTGATGACGGGTTACCAGACGCGCGTAATGCATTGTCGCACCGTCTTTATTAATAAATGGTAAAACTAAGTTTTCCGTGCTCCACATTCTGCACTACCCGGAACTACCGCCCACGCATCCCGCCCTAACAGCAAATGGATGCAATAACATTTTACCTGGCAGTCCAAAAGACACCGTTAGAAAAGTGGTGTCAGGTGTTGGATTATCTTCGGAAAACCTGCAGTCCTGAAAAGTGCAGCGATGTGTAAAGTTAACACCGGAGCATCTTCACGACAACACAGCAAGCAGCAGCAGCCAAGGACATCGTCCGACAACACGGGGACATCCAGCGCTGGAATTCAGGTTAGTCTCCTCAAATTGGCTTAAAGCGAAAGGCAGTGGTGGATTTTAAATTTTTCTGTATTGAGTGACCGGTACAGTCTGCATTCAAAATGGTAGACGCAAACGCGAGTAACAGGGTCGATCTCCAAACCCTTATAGAACTACGAAGAGAGATTCAACAATTAAAAGCGGATAAAAGCGAGCGTAGCCTCCCGGTTGATTTGTCACATGACGGCACTTCTAATAAAGAATTTTTCACTGTTGCCATCTGTACCAGTGTTCAGTGGAAAACCTGAGGAAGATGTGAAAGTATTTTTTCGGAAACTCGAAGGCGCAGCTCTGTTGGGTTCGTGGACTGATTCAGATAAGCTAGCAGTTGCTAAATTGAGAATCCAAGGAGCCGCACAAGATTTCATTAGTGCTGAGCCGATTTGCGTGAATATAGAAGTTTACAATCGTTTTAAAACGGTAGTGGTTCAGAGGTTCAAACGCAAAAATGCAATCAGATTCTACCGTGAGCAAATTCATAGTTTGCGCATGCATCTATCGAGCAATTCGCTGATAGAATCCGAAACATAAATGCTCAGACTTACGAGCTTGTAGGTGACGAAAATGAGAACCGGATCCAACTTTTCGAAACCGATCAGAGAGCACTTGACACATTCAGCCATGGGTTGTATGGGGAAGAAGTAAACAAAGCAGTCAGACTCGAACGCTGTAAAACATTTCAAAAAGCAGTAGAGGCAGCTGTCGGTTTTGTCGAAGCATTGAGACGCCCAAATGACATGCGAAAAGAAGAACGTCGCGTGTTCAACTCAAATGTGGAATGTTACCGATGCAATAGGCCCGGTCACAAGCGCAAGGACTGTAAGGAGAACAGGACCTGCTACAACTGTGGGATACAGGGTCACTTAGCGAGGAACTGTCGCAAGAAAAAGAAACCAAATGTGAGCAGCAGACAACTCGGCTGATCTTTAAACGAGTACGTGGACGTATATGCCACCACAGCGTCCGCCCCTTGCCCGAGGCAGTGATTCCTATTAGTGCAGCTGAAAATCAATTCGATGATGACATTGTGATAGGTGCTGTTTATCGCGGGAAAAATTTTAAATTATTGATCGACACGGGAGCACAGACCTCATTGATGTGGTGTTCTATAGACACAAGGGACAAGCTGAGACCACCAATGTTTAACGTGGGGGCTGAATGGTGGGAAACTACGTAACTATGGAGAAGTTGACGTAGAATTGTGCCTAGGCCGGGACAAATACACAGCAACGGTGCTACGATGGTGTACTTGGATTTGATTTCTTATCCGCTAACGGGGCAGAGATTTTTGTCGCAGAAGGAACGATTAGACGAGGTCGTAACAATTACAACCTCGAAACTCATTCTTCATGTCGCACTCCAAGGAGCCGAAATTCCGACGTCGAGGGACCGATCAGTTGGAACCCTCCGAGTCGTAGTACAAATTACTCAGCCACATCAAGTTCCTCAGGGAACAGGAAAGACAATCCATGTTGAAGTAAAGTCGCCACAGAATAGGAGCTCTGTTGTTGACCGAACCGTCGGAAAACTGTGAAATATTGAACACAATGCATTGTTATGTTGCCCGAAGTATAGGCGTAGCTACAATGCTGAGGCCGAATGTGACAAGAGTCCCAATAACAATAACGAATATGTGCAATACAGATGTCGTTTTGCCACGAGGAACGAAGGTTGCTGAAGTGTCGAGCATAAGTAAAGACGATACGAAGCAGCAGATGTGGCAGTCACGAAAACAGATTCTTGAGATTCTTGTAGTAATATTGAAACATTGAAACAAGGAGCTGAAAATGAAATCGAATTAAAGAACAAAATTTGGAAGAAGATCGAACATTTGTCAGCTGATGATCAGAAGATTTTAGCACCTGTTTTGTTAGAGTATTCAGATCTTTTCAGAGAACGTTCAAATTTACCTGTTACTCACTTAGTTCAGCATCGCATACAAACTGGAAATGCAGCACCAATCACGCAGAAGCCTTACCGAATTCCATTCGGTCAAACAGAATTGGTCGGAGATATGGTCAAGGAACAACTAGAGGCTGGAATTAGTAAACCAAGAGATCCTGCTGATCCACCATGGTCATCACCAGTGGTCCTAGTAAAGAAGAAATCTGTGTTGGGCGAACCACAGTTCCGATTTTGCGTTGATTATCGAGCTTTTACCCATTACCAAACTTGGTAGAAACCCTGGACTGTTTGGGCAGATGTCGCATATTCTCAGTCTGTGATCCAACTAGCGGATATCACCAATTAACAGTGCATCCAGATGATCAAGCAAAAACTTCATTTGTAACTGCAACAGGAGTGTGCAAATACCTCTGTATGCCCTTTTGACTACGCAACGCCTCAGCTACCTTCCAACACCTAATGGATTCTGTTTTAAGTGGGTTCACCCCAACACAATCTCTCGTATACTTTGACGATGTGATATTTTTTGTTGAGTACACGAGGCAACTCACTGAGAGACTTCAAGCAGTACTTGAGCGCATAAGAAGTGCGAACTTTTCTTTATCAATAGATAAATGTCTCTTCGCACAAAGTGAAGTGAAGTACCTTGGACATGTTATAACCAGTGAAGGTGTCCGCCATGATCCAAAATTAATCGAAGCTGTCAAAACTTTTCCTGAACCACAAACAGTAAAGGAACTACAATCTTTTTGGGTTTATCAAATCTCTATCGTCGCTTCATAGCCCGTTATGCAGATATCGCAAGGTCAGTGACACAGTTACTTAAAAAAGGAGCCACTTTCAATTGGGCAACAGAATGCAAAAATGCAATGGAAAAACTGAAAACTGCTCGAACCACAGCTTCAGTTTTGGCCTATCCAGATTTCAGTAAGCCCTTCATCCTCTCCACACATGCTTTAAATTTTGTAGTGGGTGCTACTTTGTCCCAAAAATTTGGTGGACAAGAACGTCCAGTATCATTTGCTTCCCGGCAATTAAATAAGGCGGAATGTAACTACACTACCACTGAAAAGGAACTTTGTGCTCTGGTCTTTGGTATCATAAAAAACTGATGTTTCTTAACAGGAAGAGAATTCACTGTAATCACAGACCATGCCGCACTTAAATGGTTGTTGAGCTTTAAGGATTCCAGTTCCAGATTAACAAGATGGGCATTAGAACTGAGCGCTTACCAGTTCGCAGTTATCCATCGTCCTGGGAAACAACATGTGAATGCTGATGCGATGAGTCGTAAGGTTCGTGTTTGTGTCACCATAAGCCGTGAGGAGGAATTAAAAGCAGCCCAAGAAGAAGATCCACAATGTGAAATATAGAAAAATGATCAATGGTTCGTTGAAATATATGGATTGCTGTACAAAGTTACTAACAAAGGGAATCGCCTAGTTATTCCAGGAAGCATGAGAGAGCAAGTCCTAACTGAACAACATGATTCCTTACTATCAGGACACTGCGGTAAAAAGGCAATGAATATCAAAGTAGCTGAAAAGTACTGGTGGCCAAGTCGTTAGGCTGACGCATTTGAGTTTCTTTCACAATGTAATTTCTGCAATAGACGGAATAATTCGGGAAGAACTAAGGCTCCATTACAAGAACTGACGGAGAGCAGTGAACCTTTCGAAAGAATTGGGTTAGACATCGTCGGTCCCCTACCGAAGACTAAGGATGGAAACAAGTACATATTGACGATATTAAATCATTTCTCCAGATATCTTATGATGGTACCAGTACGTGATCAAAGTGCTGAAACCATAGCTAACGTTTTTGTGAAGGAATGGATTCTAAAGTTTGGATCAGCATTAAGCATTATCAGTGACCAAGGGACGAATTTCATGAGTGATTTACTTAAACAAACATGTAAGCTGAAGCAAATAGCGCAGTTGAGAACCACACCAGCACAACCTGAAGGCAATGGTCGCGTCGAGAGAGTACACAGAACCGTCATTAAAATGCTTAGCCACTATGTAAGCAGCAAACACGATAATTGGGACGTCTGTCTTCCATATGTTGTAAATGCCTACCACACTAAAATGCTCTCATCAACGGGCCTCAGTCCCTATGAAATTGTGTATGGACGGAAGATGCGTTCACCCTTGGACTTTGCACGATCGACAGCTGGAATCAGCAATGAACACGTAAGGGAGTTAGCTCGCAAACTGAAGGACCCATGGAGGGGAGTGAAACAGCGGAATCATCAGTTCTTCCTTCAGCAAGCCAAGCAACATGACTGCCAAGCAGTCGCGCCGCAGTATCGAGTGGGAGATTTTGTCTACCTGAGCAACGTAGTGCTAAAGAAGTCGCAGGTTAAAAAGTTTAAGAAGTTTTGGAAGGGACCATACCCGGTATTGGAGGTGGTGTCACCTGTCACCCTAAAGTTCCAACTGCCTTTTCGTTCGGTTGTCGTCCAGGTCAACCGTGTAAAGCCCTACCGGGGTAGATTCCCTGTAGCAACGCAGGACGACGACGAGGATCGACCGAGGGGCAGACCAGCTGCTCCAAAATCCAGGAGCCGAGCACCGCGAGTTCACAGTCCAGACTTCGAGCCCGAGGCGTCGCCGCCGCCAACCCAGCGATCCAGCCCAAGGCACACTAATAACCTCCGTAAGCGTGAGTAGTGCGAGTGAATGCCAGGTGTGTTGCGTTTAGCCGAGTGCATATGTGAATGTGCTGTGCAACATAAAATTGCAGGTACTGGGCAAGGTGCTCAAGTGTAAATACCATCTGTTCCACAGGTCGCCGAAGACGCACATTTCTTCATATTCATTGTTTAATTCTAGTGTGTAGAACTTATTAACCATGTTTACTGTAATTCCATTCTTTGTTATGTTAGTGTGCTCCATTAATGCTGTAGACGTAGTATCACAGAATGCCGGTGTGTTGTTTGAACCACAATCAGACATGGTCGTCTCAACGCACAGTGCTACAATTGTGCTTAAATATAATTTGTCGGAGATTCACCAACAATTTGATTCTGTTAAAAAACAAATTGATTTGATCCGTTCAATTAAGAGTAATGATACAGTACTGGAAACTGGCACCTCTTGGTATAACAACTGGATTACTGCAAAAATGCAAGTAGAATCCACTTTCGCTAGGTATGAGCAAGAGATTAACTGTTTCTTAAAACTCTTGCCACATAAAAGCTTCATTAGGTTCAAACGTGCCTGGTTTTATTTTGGAGGTAGAGTTCTTCATACTGTATTTGGTACCTTAACTAACCAAGATCTATTGGACATAAAGGATAAAATACCAGCTCTAGAGCAGCAGTCTAACACAAATTCAACTAACCTTTCTAATGAAATAATTGTGTTAAGAAATATGCAAAAGACCGTTTCTAACCACACATTGTTCATTGAACAAATTGTGAAAGAGTTCATTACACATTTTAACACAGTTCATGGTGAAATGAATGCAACCATCCGTGAATTATATGCAATTTTTGCAAGCTGTGAGTGCACATTTAGATTTAAACACCCTACTGTTAAGAAATACTGACAGTTTATGAAACGCCAAATTTAATGCTCTCAATTTAAGAATAGCCTTAGAAAGTAGTTCAAATGATTGCTTGAATAGTGTTTCATTGCATCCAGACGAATTTTTACAAATGTTGCTGTGATTTACCCTGTCAATTCCTACAATTTATATGCTTATTACAGATTAACTACCACTTATTCTTTAACGATTGAAGATCAGTTAACTGTAATTGTTTCTATACCGATTGCCAGATCCATGCATCATTTTGAAACGTATAAAAATCACACTTACCCTGTGAAATGGAGCCAAGTAGGTATTCACACAATGTATCAGCTAAAGGATTATTTATTAATCAGTAAAGATAGAAGATATTTTGTATCCCTGAATGAACATAATGTTCATAAGTGTAAACGTAGTCATAAGCTAATTTGCCCAGAGACGGCAGTATTCTTAGATGCTAGAGTGTACAATTGTGAGAAAGATTTGTTTATGAACAATCCGCCTCACGGCGATTGCCCTAGGATTTTAATGCATCTTCATCAACCATTCCGTAAAAGATATTCTGAAGGTAGAATATATTTGTTTAACTCGACTCTCGAAATCACATTTACCTGTAAAATGTTTAACACACCTAAACTACATTTCACATTCAAATTAACTGGTAGTGGATTAATTCTGAATGTTATGCACTGTGATTTATCATGTGATCTGTTTGAAATGCCTTCTGTATTACCAGCCAACTTTCATGCAGATGCGAAATTACCTTTAACAATGAATCGTACTTACTGACCTATGCATATCAATCTCTGTCCAGCTTACCTGAGAATGATAATATAACTGCGGATATCCATGAAAGTGTAATAAATAATAATAACGAGTTAAATTTGTTAGAAGTAGTAACTAAAGTTAAGTCTATTGAATCTTCCAATAATGCTAATCCATATCTGATTGTCAGTGTTGTGTTCTTTGTGCTTTTATTGATGTCTCGTGTATGTACAGCCTGTGTAATGAATGGAACTGTAGTCCTGAAAACCCGCTCGTCAGTGCCCATAGTCACTGTGTCTGCAAACAGAGTAAATGTTGAAGTGCCTCCCAACGCCGCCATTAGCGAGACAAACGCATGGCGCCCAGGAGGTCGTCTCGAGCAACCCTCGGTAGCTCGTTTCCACGAGGGAGGGTGATGGTAACGGCACAATTGTACGGCCGTAGCGGACAGCGGGAGAGCCGCCGCACTGTGCTTATCACGCGGAATGCTGGCGGGAAATGCAATCTGAGTCGCGCGCCATGGCGTGTGCACAGCCACCGACTACGAAGAGGATTCTTGAGACCGTCCAGTTGAGAACCTGTATCGCTCTCGACACAGTGATGACGGGTTACCAGACGCGCGTAATGCATTGTCGCACCGTCTTTATTAATAAATGGTAAAACTAAGTTTTCCGTGTTCCACATTCTGCACTACCCAGAACTACCACCCACGCATCCCATCCTGAAAGCAAATGGATGCAATAACATTTTACTCGTCCGTCCAAAAGACCCCATTAGACACCACTACATAGCAAATCGTCAGCATCAATCCATCTGTTTTGTGCTGCAAGAAAACCATTTTACTGGTGCTCTCTTCCCTCGACATCTTATGACACACTCTACGAGAAACACTTGTGGTTCTGATCTCTTCTCCATTTCCTCATCATAAAAGCATCCTGAAATTTCAGTGCCACTGCTATCCTTTCAGATGTGGGTTCTGAGATTTGTTTTCAGCGCTTTGTAAACTGTGATACCTCACCTGACCAGTCTGGGATGTAAGACTTCTCAAATTTGGTCTTGTATTTTCAGATACATCCAAATTACCTGTACTAATTTTCTGTTTACGTTGATCTAGCATTTTAATACTATAGTACACCGTATCTACGAGTTCATTATCATGAAAATGGATTAGTCTCGGAATGAAATTTTCACTCTTTAGTGGAGTGTGTGCTGACATGAAGCTTCCTGGCACATTAGAACTGTGTGTCAGACCGACACTCGAACTTGGGACCTTTGCCTTCTGTGATGCTTGGAAGATAGCAGATCAGGTACTGGCAGAAGTAAAAGTGTGAGGACTGGTAGCGAGTCGTGCTTGGGTAGCTCAGTACTTTCCAGCAGAGCAATTTCCAGCAAAAGGCGAGCGTTCTGGGCTCGAGTCATGGTTTGGCACATACTTTTCAATCTACCAGGAAGTTTCTTTGATTGATCTTATCTTTATTGTGCAATGTTTCCTTCGATTATACTGTGAAATTATTTCTGGAAGGATGTCTGTCCATTTTTGCCAGCTGCGAAGATTAAAACGCATCCACATTTGAACTTTTATTGTTCTATTCAGCTTTCACGATACTCGTCTTCAGATAGGTGAATGTTGGGTAGTGATGTATTCCATACCGCTGCATCATGGTCATGAAATACCTGTTGCAAAACTCTCCAATATCATCGGTTTGGAGGTTACCAAGATATCGATTCATCCCCATCTGCAACAAACTCTCATATACCTCCGCAACATTCTCCCCATTTTTGTTTGAACAGGAAAATTTTGGATACTTATCAATAACCATTAAAATATATTTGAATCGGTTACACTCATGTGAATATTTCCACATATCCACAAGATCAGTCTGCCATAAGTCATCCAAACCTTTAAGCATTACATGCCTATGATGATATGTTTTGCATGCTGATTTTTGCAATTCTCAAACTACCATCTCCATACTCATTCAGTTACCTATCTCTCTAAGCTCTAACATTAGTGAGACAACCTCATTTGAATGAGTGGTATTGTCCACAGCAACTGACACCATGAGCAGTCGTGATCGATCTATTATCTCATTGAGGCCATCAAAGTATATATACTGAGGGGAATGATTGTTGACTCTTTCATGCTGAACGTCAACATCATCACCACTGCTATACCGACCATCTAATGATAATGGTTTTATATTGTCTCTGTATTTCGCACTGCACTGGTTTCCTGCTTTGCTGTGTACACCAGTCAAACATAGTATTTGACATTACACCTCCAGATCTTTGGGTGAAAATTTTACTGTTTCTGATGGTTTCAGGAAAATGAGGTTCAGTATACTGGCGTTCTTTGAAATTCCCTATCCCATATCTGTATTGTTTTTTTTTTCATTTAAAGTTATAGGCTGCGCCCCCAACATGTATGGTTTTTCTCCACTGACATGGAATGTTTGGTCTATCCTAGCATTTCTGTAATGGTTAATGAAAGCTGCAATACCATCATCGTCGCTGCTGTGTAAGTTCGCTGAGAGTGCATCGAGAGATTCAGAAACTAATTGAAACATTTCTCATGGTGTCAGCTTTCGCTTTAAATATCCTAACCTTAACAACCTAAACTATTCAGTGATGACCTCATGTTTATTTGACATTTTGCTATATAATAAGCAGGCTGCTTCACATGCTGCACCTTATGTATATTTCACTCAGCCTTTACAATTAAGTCATGTAGTTTTTTTTTCAATTCCATCAACCTTTACAGCTTAGTCATCTACTTTCTTTCTCAAAATGCTGCAGGTGTAAATCTCTAGTTCCTTAACCCTAGCATCTAATTCATCGATCAGTCTCAAAAGGGTCTGGATTTATGTCTCTAGCTCTTTAACTTAACGTCTGAGAGACTGAAATTCTCCATCATGTTCAGACCCATTCTCTGTCTATGCACACCTATTCTCTTGCACTGAGTGCCTGACATACGTGTGAACTTGTCCACGACATGATGTATACTAATATATTCATCGCTATTTTCATAGCTGTATATATAGAAACTCCTAAAAATTTCGTCTATACCTACCATCATTTAGTTTCCTTGATTTATCAATAGTAAGAAAGCTGTACTGTGTGTGACACCAGCAGCTCCTAACCAGCATCTGAGGTGATCATATTAAGAATGATGTCTTTCGTGTTGTTCAGGGACCACCATTAATCGTGGTGACTTCAGTGTAATTATTGTTCATGAATAAAAGTGTGATTTCTGTTCATCTCATTCGTATTGCTTTCAGTTACTTTCTGTACCAAACTGTAGCAGTTTTCCCTCTGTGTGGTTCATCTTTCCTCAAGCTACATTGCTCGACTGTGATGCATCATGCAAAAGTGAGTTTCGTCCATAAGTTTTGCACACCAGTATAAGTACAAAGTTTTGGAATAAATACAGTGAAGGTTGTTTGCTTCATCAAAAGCAGCACACTCGCCCTGTAGAATAATCCTCTCCAGATATGAGAGTTTTCTGTCATGGCTATCACTGGTTCTGTGTCTAGTGAAATTTGTGTGGAGGTTATTAGTGCTCAAACAACAATAATGCAGGATATTTGGGTTTGGTATGCTGTGCTGCTTCTCTTGTGTTACCTTCTGTTTCCTTCAGTGTAACTCTTTCTTCACAGTGTAACGATCCATGGTTGATAGTCTGTGATATAAATTAAATGTAATGATGCCAATTCCCCTATTTTTAAGACCAATGCCATTTTTATTCATATTTAAGTGATTCATGGTTTTTGCTGGGAAGCTTTGTTTATTAGCGTAATTTTCAGTTGTTACTTTTTATATATCCTGTTTAAATATAATAATAACATTTGGCATGTTATAAATTCAATAATATGTACATCTGAGATAGTTAGTTATCCTGTTTGCATAAAAATAAGTCAAATCATTTGTGTGAGTTAGAAATAATTGAAATGCGGCAAATTAACACAGCAGTCCTATTTTTGTTGTCAATATTAAAAAACGCATAAACATTTGCGTTGTAAATACTTAATATGGTACTTGGTGTAACAATAATGTATGGCAGAAATTGTAGGACACATTCCTCACATTTAGATAAGGAAATTATGTTACAGGAACATAGGTCAGGAAACGCTTTGTTTCCATGTTACAACTCATTTTCTCCAACTAATTATTCACGAGAACCACATGTGAATAGGACACACTAGCATACTGCACGCTAGTCTTTCTCTCAGGGCCTGTTAAATATGTCCTCCTTGGGCATTAAAACATGCATCAACCCCCCATTTTAGAGTATCTTAAATGCGCTGCTGTATCCCTGGAGTATAGCGTCTGGTTTCACAGCCTTCCATAGTACATGCATGGAGGCTTTGAACATATTGTACGGGGGTTCCATTCACAAGAGCTAAGCGCTTTCATTCAAAAGCCCCCACAAATAAAAGTACAGTTGGTTTAGGTCTGGAGAGCATGGAAGCCATGTTACTTACTACCTAACCATCTCTCACCAAGTCTGTTATGTAGAAGTAGAAGCCAGCGGACATTAACACTAAAATGAGGAAGTGCTCCATCGTGTATGCACAATACGTTTTGTCACACAGCTAAAGGCACATCTGCTAGCAGATCAGACAGAACATTCCCTAAAAAATTATGATAAATTTGTCTATTGAGCCTGAGTGGAAGAAAATATTGTCCTCCCAAACAGTCACCAACAATGCTGGCCCAACATTGACAAAAAATCTTTGTTACTGACTTGCTTCTATGGTTGCATGAGGAGTGACATTTGCCCATACATGCCAACTGTAAAAATTTAAAATCTGACCTAGTTGAAACGACGCCTCATCTGTGAATAGCACTGTTGACTAAAATTAGAGTTGATTCTTTGCTGAATAAACCATTTTTAGACCATCTGTAGACCATTTTGAGCGGAAGCAGCATTCCATACATCAAATGCGGCATTTGGGTATACTGCCACTGCATGAACCAAGTCTGTGATTAACTCTAACCAGCAGACAGTATGTTTGCAACGTTTGTACTGATGTCTGGAACAATTGTTACCTGTAAATAAGCAATAACGTATGTAGCACGGCAACAGGGACATGTAAAAGAAAACACTGGTTATGCAAAATGTAACCAGATATCACCAAGAGCTCATGTTCCCCATGATTCTAATGATACGTTCTCGTGTATATTCCATGATTATGGAGTTGGAGAAAAAGAGTTATAATATGGAAATAAAGTTTCCAGACCCATGTTCATACAATATAATTTCTTCTCCTATGTGTGAGGGATGTGTCCTGCACTTTGTGCCATACATTTTTGTTACATCTGTACATCTCTGCTACATAAACGTCTTTGGATCTGTGATAGTGAAATAATGACATGCTGGTAATTAGTTAGTTACCTGAATTAGTTAATCATGGTGTAACTGTTTTGTGAGTAAATTACAAGATGTGTGATATCTTCTCTGTAATTGTAGAAACTCACAAAATAAAAAAGTTGAAATAAATATCAAAGTGCACCACATAATTGATGTTTCAGTCTCGATCTACAACCTTGACCTACCTATAGGAAAACTGATATGCTCTATTGGAGGCTACAGACTCTCTTGCCAGGAAGAAGATGAGTACCACAATTACATTACATTCTCTCATGGAATATTAGTAATACAATTACTTAATGTTCTCTTACTGATACTATTAAACTGCTTTAAACCAGAACATAAAACCATAGACTGAAATGTTTTTCAGCAGTGAAACAGTGTCCAAAATGTGTAAAGAACGGCAGATGACAAATGCAGAATAATGAGGGACTTAGATCGTATAAATTTCTAGAGAAATTGAGACTAGATCACACTGACGAAAGCAATAGCTGAATTGAACTGTAGCACGTGCAGATAAATACAGCCAACAATACTTCTTAAATAGTTCAGTGTTATCAAATACTTTATTTGTCGTTATTTTATCTATGAGAAATAAAAGGAAACGCTAATAACGAAATCTGTGGTGGAAAGATACTCTCAGCAACAGTGGGATGGCGGCAGATGTGCAAAATCGAGATAAAAACTCAAGATTTAGAAGGAATAATGAGAATGTTAATAGTTCAGTTGGAAAAGATGGAAGCAAGATTAATGCAAGATGCTGGCGAACAATTACATTCATGACTTTAAGAAAAGAACATTCAAATAGTTCAAAATTTAGATGCAAAACTTAAAGAAAGCAATGAAGGATGGAAGGAAGGAAGACTAGGCTTTCATGCCCATCGACGTTGAGGTCATTAGTAATATAGTACACATTCAAAATTTTTCAAGGATGAGGAGGAAAATTGGCCATGCCCTTTCAAAGAAACCAACCCAGCATCTGCCTGCAGCGCTTTAGGGAAATCAAAGAAAATTTAAATCTAGGTGAATTCATGCAGATCTGCACTGACTTTCTCCCAAACATGTGCCCGGTGTTCTGAGAAATGCGCCATCTTGCTTACTAGAAATCAATGGAAAACTGCAGTTGAAGTTAGCATAAAACAGTGATAAATTGTGAATGTATAGGTAGGAAATCAATCAAAGACTCAGAAAAATAGAAAGTTAGATTGAAATTTATTGTGGGAAAATGTTACATTTGAATGAGTGTATCAAAAATCGGATTCAATTATGCAAGAGTTACGAACACTAATAGCAATGGCAGTGACGACTCTTTTATTTTTGGAGGAGAAAATTCAGTTGAAGTAATCAATAGTATTTCTGTAGAACAAGAGGAAATTTTGAGTTGTAGTATGACGCCTGAAACACATTTTCATCAATTTCAACTTCTTGTCGAGAATAGCAAAATTTTACGTGGAATTTGCAGAACTTTAACAAAGAAGATTTTCCGAAGCAAATGTTAGAGACTTGCAGCGTTACATTTTTTAAAAATATCTGTAGAATAAAAGACGAAAATATTTTTGTGTAGACTCACATGTTAACAAAGTTTTGGCTCGTTATAGTGCTTTTTGCAGTATTTACTGTGACAATAGTTTGAAAATGCTGAAAACTATGTCACAGAGAAATTTATGAGAGACTACGTTACATTTATATGCAAGTTTAAAAAGGTTACATTCAAAAGAATGTTAAAGTTCATTTCTTTGCAATATGTTGCAAAGATTTTGAGTTGGAAGTGTTAAAACTAACTTTCACTATTGGCGTCATAACAGAGATTTCAACAGAATCTGTGGCGGCAAGTGATGCTATGTGTGAATATTAATGATTATGTTCCCACAGAGTCATGAAACTGTGAGCATGACATGAGTGTGGTAAATGTATGGCCCCAGACAAAGCCGCATTACTTCTGAAGTTTTCACCCTTCCCTGCTGCACCTTTTCTCTTATTCTTCTGGTGAGCTTTAAATGTAATCTTCTACTTCAGTCTGTCTTAGCTAGGAATTATCTTTACTGGAGATTAAGAATAGTTTGCTTAAAGAATAATTTGCTTAAAGAGAAATAAACTCATATTTTTGGAAAGGGAATGTTCTTATTATATATGATTGAAAATGCTGCTGTATAAAGTAATAATTTTACATCTCTTTATATTTTTTTTTCTGAAGTCAAGGATGTATAAGACGAAATGAATACTATATTTAAAAAAGGGTTGATGAAATATTAGATTCACGCTATTTTAAAGAAGTGCAAATGGATTTGGAGAAATTTTGCATTTTCAGAATGATTTTGTTTCTTGCGAATAACTTGCAGTTAGAGAGCACCTTACATGTTTTTGAAAAACTGTTTGAGTAAATAGATGAAAATGTGTACACTTACTAACCTTGGTTAGGGAACTACTGTCCATTTGTTTTGAAATTGGTTTTCTGTTGAACTATTTGCTGAAAGACTGGATTTCATACTTTTTGCTGTTTTAGCATAATATTGTGGGCGCAGTCACCCATAAACCTGGATACTGAAGTAACATCTGACACATTAATGAGGAAACCTGATTATGGATCTCTTTGAGCTACAGTTTTGCAAATTGTGTTAACTCTGTTTCTTATCCCTGTGGCAATTAGAGATAAGTCTTAATTTATGATAAGTACTTACTTTTCACAGTTGTTCAAAGAAAAATTGTAAAATTATATTTTATATTGCTACTTATGTGAGCATCTTAAAGAAGAGTTGATATGGTTGTTTTATGTAAGTGCTACATCATCATGAATGTTGTATGGAAGCTATGACCAGAACAACTTTTGAACTTTGGTATTATTTTGAGGGTCTTAGAGATTTGTGAAGTTATGTGGATATATTATGTGGTATATGTTTATATGGTGGTGAGATTTGAAATAATGATTTGTAATCGTCATTTTGATGGAGATGATGACAATGGTGGAGTTCATTGTGTCAACTTAGTGTACGTTTGGGCAGAGTATAAGTTGATTTTGTGCTATCACTTGAAATATTTTGTCTGTCAATGCTAAGACAATTTGGCAATATGTTATTTGTAAGTCTGATGGTGTTACAGCAAATGAATCTGGTCAGTCAATAGATTTGGAATAATGGTATGTGACTGGGATTAGGAAGTTATGATTGCTATATGCCTGAGGTGTAGAATAAATTAATGTTGTAGCAGACAACAGGTAGGTTACGTCTGATTACGGTTTTGCCAAAACTGCCTGACATATTATAGACAAAAACAATGTAAAACTCAGTGTAAAACTAGAAAATGGATAAAATAAGATGGATGATGTTGCAATTGAAATAATATTGGGAAGGTGTACTGTTGTATTTTAAATGAACAAGGCAAACCTTTGTGACACTTAGCTGTTGGATACAATAATGTAGAAGCAAACTTCTGAGACTACTGTGGAACCAATTTTAGTATTCACCTATTTTCGCTCTCTTTTCTTACCATAGAGCAACTCCTCAGGCAGCTGTATATAGCTTACTTTTCTGTAAAATGTTTCTCTTTCTGGCAGTCTGAATTGCCTCTTCCACTTTTAACACATCTGTAGCAATCTAAAATGAACAATAATAGTAAATTATTTAATGTGTTCTTTGTTATTTGCAGTATTTTGTTGATGATCATCCTTACATCTTTTACTGAACTGTCCATATGTGACACAATTTTATGAATTTGTACAGGGGAAACAGGGGACAAAAGTTATATTTTGAATATTGCATTTTTTATTAGGTCCCTGTAAATGTATGAAATAAAAGTTACTAATGTACATGTTCTGCGGGGCTTTCCTAACATGACTGCATTTAGTTTCCCCAAAATTACGTACACTTTGTTTTGTGAAATTTACTTTAAAGCATAATGTATGTGTTACTTTTGTCTCTGTTACTGGGGACATTAGTGACACTAGTAAGCTACAAAAGTAACATAATATGTAAACTTCATTTTGTGAAATAAATTATTTATAGAGTAGATTAAAGTAAATTGCCATTATAAAACATTAAGAAAACACCAATAAATGGCGGAAAATAAAAAACTTTGCAACTTTCAAATTAATACTAAATAAATCGAGGCATTATGATTAAATGTTCATGAATCAGTTAAATAGAAGATTAATGCATATCTTAAGTTCTGTTCAGAATCGCAGTTCTGATACACATACATATCCTACACTTTGGTTTAAGCAACATGAGACCAACCCTTACATGCCCAGTTACTTATCTGGAATGGGTCAGTCATGTGTAATTGTTCTACTACTGAATTACGAGATAAGCAAAATTTTATCTGTGATCCTAAAAACTTATCTATCAATGTCATGAAACAAAATCATTGTTATAAATTCACAAGTGCAACATATAAAAGGTGTTTCAGTCTTGATATGGATCTGATTACTGAAAAATCATATCAAACATTTGAACCCCTGGATATTATTGCCAAGAAGACAGTAGTAATACTATTTTACTTTTTATCACCACTGCTATAAAATTACGTTAGTTTTTGTAAAAATAATCGTTTTTGCATTTCGATTGCTGTATAAAGGCGTTTTTTCTTGAGTTCACTATTATCAATATAATAAACAGTGGTTAGAACATGCATAAACAAATGGTAGTAAACACTGTTTAATTGTCTGCAAATGCTTGTTCATTTGATGTGCTCGCATTTGCGCCACTGTA
This sequence comes from Schistocerca americana, assembly GCF_021461395.2. Lineage (NCBI taxonomy): Eukaryota > Metazoa > Arthropoda > Insecta > Orthoptera > Acrididae > Schistocerca > Schistocerca americana. The sequence goes on from NC_060129.1 coordinate 47,622,622, forward strand.
AATACAGCTTCAGGTTAAGAGTTTGTTAATGTTCAGTTGCCACTGCACATGATGGCATTGCAGCCAGCTCCACATTGCCTTCTGATGCCACTGTGATGTAAATGGCACAGCTAACAATTGCCACACAGTTTTCCATGTGCTTTCGCCACCACCAGACCTTTTGCATCAGAGACTGCTACCTGTGTCATAGCTGTTTGTATCTATGGGCACTGGAAACGTAAAAGAATAAGTGTTACGCTGCTTGTGTTTAGCCTGTTAGGAACTGGGTATGCAGGAGAAATCCCCATCTAGTAGGTACCATTGTTTGTTGCAGATGATGGTGAAGAGCAGCTTTGGAAGGAAAAATTGCTATATTGTATGTCACTTGTATTTCCTTTCAAGTGCTGTCTCCTGTGCATTGAAAAATATCGCTAGAGGGCTGCATTATTTGATGGTTGGTTGATTGATTTAGGAAATGAGACCAAACAACGAGGTCCTCAGTCCCACGTTTTTAGGAAAGGATGGGGAAGAAAGCCAGCTGTGCTCTTTCACAGGAACCATCCTGGCACTTGTCTCAGGTGATTTAGGGAAATCATGGAAAACTTAGATCAGGATGGTCAGAGCCCAGCTTTAACTATTGTCCTCCCAGATCTGAGTCCAGTGTGCTAACAACTGATCCACCTCACTCAGTGCACTATTCGTCAGATTTATATTTTATAATGAGTGTTTACTATGGTATGTGAAGCTGCTGCTATTTACCTAACAAGGGGGCCTTACAGACTACTCTGCCATCTACAATTTTCTGTAGACTTGTAAGATTGGACAACAGTTTCTAAAAGGAGTATGACACAATTCCAAAACAAACTCGAAATAAATACTTTTGAAGAGTAGAAGTTTTCCAAGAGCAGTAAAGTACAAAATGTCGAATAAATTAACAAAATAAGTGGTAATTGAATGTGTAGTGTAAACGTCTGGTAAGTGTAAAGTAGCTTGCTAGAACATGTAAAATATCAAGTAAATTAAAAGCTGAGACACATGCAAAATTCCTTATTGTTGAAAATATTATATATAGCAACAATACTACTCAATCTGCAGAAACAGGGAAGTCTTTTATTTCCTACTTGACGATTTGCATTTTTACACCAGATTCTTACTTATTGTGAATATTGACATTTTCATGTATTTAGTATCAAAAATGAGAAATGTTATTTTTAGAGAAATCGTAAATCAGTATTCCTTACTTAACATTTCTAGTTCTCGATAAACGCAGAATTTAAATAAATAAGAAAGAAAGTGATGCTGCTATCGACATTTGAATCAGAAACTTTGCAGTTAACAAACTTCCACACTACATTCACAGTTAGCAATGGCTACTTTAATAAAATTCAAATGTTTTGCACTTGACAGCATTTAGAAATCTTCTATTCTTCAGAAGCGATTATTTCAAGTTTGAGTCATACTGTTTTAGGAAACTAATGTCTGATGACTGAGCTTCAGTCCTATAAATAACAGAAAACGGAAGAGCACAGATGAGTCAATAACATCCCCTTGTGAGACAATACCTTGGTAGAAGCTTAATTTGTCTTTCAGGAATTGATAGCTTAGACTGATTAATGCTTCACATCAATAGAATGGTAAATAGTTGCTGGCAATGCAGTGGTTCAATGGTAACATCTACAAACTAGATGGAACATCAACATGATATCACATTGCTTGTCACAGTACTGAATGGCGAAAGTGAAGTTACGTCCACCATAATTCAAAATATCTGAATACAGTGTAACAATAAAGAACCTAGCAATGATCTCTACATCAACATCTACGTGATTACTCTGCTACTCACAATAAAGTGCCTGGCAGACGGTTCAATGAATGACCTGCAAGTTGTCTCTTTACCGTTCCGCTCTCAAATGGATCGTGGGAACAATGAGCATTTAAATTTTTCTGTGTGAGCCCTGATTTCCCTTATTTTATCGTGATGATTATTTTTCCCCATGTAGGTGGGTGCCAACAGAATGTTTTCGGAATCAGAGGAGAAAACTGGTTATTTAAATTTCATGAGAAGATCCTGTCGCAACGAAAAACGCCTTTGTTCTAATGATTGCCACTCCAGTTCACATATCACGTCTGTGGCACTACCTCCCCTATTTCGCGATAATACAAAACGAGCCTCCCTTCTTTGTACTTTTTTTGATGTCATCTGTCAGTCCCACCTGATGCAGATCCCACACCGCACAGCAATACTCCAGAATAGGGAGGATAAGCGTGGTGTAAGCAGTCTCATTAGTAGAGCTGTAGCCCCTCCTAAGTGTTTTGCCAATGAATCACAGTCTTTGGTTTGCTCTACCCACAATATTACCTATGTGATCGTTTCAGTTAAGTTATTTGTAATTGTAATCCCTAAGTATATGGTTGAAATTACAGCATTCAGATTTGTGTGACTTATCGCATAATGTAAATTTAGTGGATTTCTTTTAGTACCCATCTGAATAACTTCACACTTTTCTTTATTCACGGTCAATTGCCACTTTTGGCACCATACAGATATCTTATCTAAAGCATTTTGCAATTCTCTTTGCTAATCTGATGACTTTACAAGCCGGGAAATGACAGCATTATCTGCAAACAATCTTAGACAGCTACTAAGATTTGTCATGTCCCGAGAGGTCGTTAGATCGACACGTGTTATACTTAGGGGTCTTACGCCATTCGATCTTCTCGAAGAGTGGAAGGAGGTGCGGGCAGCTTTTGCAACTCCGACCTCTAGAAGGAGTAAGCTATTGCTAAGGAGAAGGCTACATAACTCGGTGAGGAATGGTTACTTATTCAGGGCAGAATTCCTAAGATTCCTATAGCTTGACAACTGAAAAGCCCTACTGGCACTGCCTGGCAATAATTTTATCAGTTGAACCCCTTTATCTGCAATCTATCTCCCTGAATGCTACGGAGCTGAGGCCTGCGATTCGTACAAAGTTCCCACGTCTGTCGTAGAACGACACTGAGCTTGCGTCGTTATACTCAGCAGATCTCGACTGACTACAGGGTCCTCCTGAGCCCCTATTTATACTGCTTTCGTGCGTCACAAAAAGCTTCTAGAACATACTACATCTCCTGCCGAGCCGCTGACCACGTTTTTGGTGTATTTCCATCATCATGTGATGTGTGAAAGCTACTTGGATCCCTGTTTTGCGTCTGGCCACAGTGGTCATTTAGTCACGTAACGTTATTTGTCTCCTGACGCCACTTCATTGGCGCATGTCAGAGCCTAGATGCTTTTCCAGCTGAATAAGTCATAATACATTTAATTTATAATCGTCACTGATTGAGATTCGCAACACCTCCCTCCTCCAGGGGAAATTTTATAAACTCTGACCTCAGAAATTATAAAATATCTGAAATCTCTGTTTCATTGCCAGTGGAACATTTCTCTTTTGTTTATTAGCTTTATAAATTCTAACAATATCTATTCATCCAAATACATGGTGTCCATTAACACTGATTGGACACACAAAAATTCACTCACACATAATTTTACAACATTTAAAATTGAATTCTCTTTTGCAATCATTACTTTCCTTTATACATAATTCAGCAGTTACCATTTCTTTGTAAATACATATCACTTTAATTTTTATTTTTACACATTTTCCTTAATACTCTTTCAGTGGACCCTTTCTTACACAATACCTACACAATACCTTTTATTGCTACAATTTACAAGTTTATCTGTCTTTTACCTGTGCATGTTCTTGGCGATTCTACCATGGGTGCGGTTGCTCTTAATGCTTTGGACATGTTTGGTGATTGATTTCTCTCTCTCTCTCTCGATGCTCTGTTAACTGGAGTGATTGAGTAACTTAAGGTGTTTAGTTCGTCTTCTGCTTCATACTCAGTTTCAGAGGTCTGTGTGTGCTTATTCCTTCCTATTTCCCTTTTTGGGATCCTTCTTATAACATTGTTTGTTACACAAATTTTCGCACATCTTCCACTTATTTCACACATGTGTCATCCACATTTTCGACAAAATTTGCAATATATACACAAACAACAGATAGAAATAGTTAAAACTATTGTTACAAATCAAAGGTATCCCCACATGGAATATGTACCCTTGACCATCTTCGGAAGGTGTGTAACATTACGAGTCAAGATAGCGGTAACGGTAATTGAATAGCGTAAAGTTATCATTAAAAACGCACGCCGCGCGATTTAATTGAATGGCTCAAAGTTATCATTAAAAACGCACGCCGCGCGATTTGTGACGATTTGGTTGGTCATAATGGTAGTAACATGCTTTTGAATACAATTAAAATATAATGGCAATACCTGTTTAGTGTTATTGGAAATAATATGTAGTAAATTAATGAGTAAGGTAGCCGATCCTATAAGAAGAGGTGAAATTGGGCATATTAAGGTGTTTTGCTTTATGTCGACTAAGCCGATGATACGGCGTCTTTTCTTCCGGTTACTCTTAGAAAAAAAAAAAAAAACAAGTAACGAAGTGCTAATTGTGCGTTGTGAAAAATATAGGGGCGAATTTTAAATAGCTACAGTGTATAATCAGACTAACAAATGGACATTCAGTTACGCGAAATAGCGGACAGCGAAGTGTGGTCATTAAATTGAGCATACCTACAGGGCGGTCAATTCCGGGATATGTCTATTCGCATCTCACGAGGGACGCAGTATTGAGACCGGTTTTTTTTTATTATATCGCGGAGAGCGGGCTCCAATTTATAAAAAGGAGAAAAGCTGTATCATTATCATTGACTGTTGTTGTTAAGCAACCAAAACTGTTCATCAAAGGGTTTCGGTGAATGAGTGGTGAATGCGAAATGAAACTGTGAACGAAGTTATGTTAAATAAAGCAGAAGAGACAAGACAGTTTGGTCGTATCTGTTATTATTCCACAAACCGTAACATTTCTTCTCGTTGTACGAAGCCTTTATAGACGATCGTTATGACTATTTGCTTTGAAGGGATCTCGTTACAAGTTAAGTTTTGGGGACCTGGTCAACAGGAGATAGTGCGTAGATCTTAGCTACTGCAGCTATTCTGGAATCAGGTGCTACCGTGACCGTTGTGTATTGTCAATGGCTTAAGATCGACGCGCCTTTCCTCTTGGTATAACGGTGTCTCACGGTAACCACGACAACGCCGACGGCGAAGGAAGATACGGTAGAAGTGGCGCCACAACGTGCGGCTCGATCGAGGAGGATTGCTGCATCGAGTCGAGTGTTATCCGGATTCACGAACCCTAGAGTTGGAAAATATTGTAGCAGCCAGTGAGTCTGTCCAATGAAAGAGGTATTATTCAATAATCGCTAAAAGTGAGCGATACTACCAGATATGATTAAAATAACTGTATAATTATAAAAAAAGGAAGTTGAGACTTGTGAATTCGGTAGATAAATATATATAAATACATAGTGAAAATAAGTGTATGCCTTGGTGGTGAATAATCATGTCAAAACGAACGAAAAGAATACATGATGTGCAGTTGAGTAGAGTAATGAGTAGAGAGAGAGAGGAAAGTGAAGAGGATAGGGATGATGCATCCCATGAGCTCAATGTGGGACAGGAGACATGTACAGATAATAATACAGTTATTGATCTAGAGCCATTAGGAGATTCAAATACAATGATAAGTAAGGTAAGCAGCGTGGGAGAACATAAAGATCTTGAGGTTTCGGAAGTAGATCAGCAAGTTGATCCTGAAAATGGAAATATTAATCAAAAAAATGTTTGATATGCTGGTATCAATAAATACTCAAATGGGTTTAATGAATGGAAGACTTGGTTCACTAGAAAAAGATAATAAGCAATTAAAAGAGGACAATCAAAAGTTAAATGAAAAATTGAGGCAAAATTTGGTTCATTAGAAGTTAAAATGGATTCTTTGGAAAGCAAACTGAACACCTTTGATTATAAACTGGAAAATACTAAGAAAGAATTAAAGGCGGACTGGGAGACTGAATTAAATGCGAAATTTGGAGAATTAGATGTAGAGTTTTCTAACACCTTAGAAAGGCAATATACACTCCTGGAAATTGAAATAAGAACACCGTGAATTCATTGTCCCAGGAAGCGGAAACTTTATTAACACATTCCTGGGGTCAGATACATCACATGATCACACTGACAGAACCACAGGCACATAGACACAGGCAACAGAGCATGCACAATGTCGGCACTAGTACAGTGTATATCCACCTTTCGCAGCAATGCAGGCTGCTATTCTCCCATGGAGACGATCGTAGAGATGCTGGATGTAGTCCTGTGGAACGGCTTGCCATGCCATTTCCACCTGGCGCCTCAGTTGGACCAGCGTTCGTGCTGGACGTGCAGACCGCGTGAGACGACGCTTCATCCAGTCCCAAACATGCTCAATGGGGGACAGATCCGGAGATCTTGCTGGCCAGGGTAGTTGACTTACACCTTCTAGAGCACGTTGGGTGGCACGGGATACATGCGGACGTGCATTGTCCTGTTGGAACAGCAAGTTCCCTTGCCGGTCTAGGAATGGTAGAACGATGGGTTCGATGACGGTTTGGATGTACCGTGCACTATTCAGTGTCCTCTCGACGATCACCAGTGGTGTACGGCCAGTGTAGGAGATTGCTCCCCACACCATGATGCCGGGTGTTGGCCCTGTGTGCCTCGGTCGTATGCAGTCCTGATTGTGGCGCTCACCTGCACGGCGCCAAACACGCATACGACCATCATTGGCACCAAGGCAGAAGCGACTCTCATCGCTGAAGACGACACGTCTCCATTCGTCCCTCCATTCACGCCTGTCGCGACACCACTGGAGGCGGGCTGCACGATGTTGGGGCGTGAGCGGAAGACGGCCTAACGGTGTGCGGGACCGTAGCCCAGCTTCATGGAGACGGTTGCGAATGGTCCTCGCCGATACCCCAGGAGCAACAGTGTCCCTAATTTGCTGGGAAGTGGCGGTGCGGTCCCCTACGGCACTGCGTAGGATCCTACGGTCTTGGCGTGCATCCGTGCGTCGCTGCGGTCCGGTCCCAGGTCGACGGGCACGTGCACCTTCCGCCGACCACTGGCGACAACATCGATGTACTGTGGAGACCTCACGCCCCACGTGTTGAGCAATTCGGCGGTACGTCCACCCGGCCTCCCGCATGCCCACTATACGCCCTCGCTCTAAGTCCGTCAACTGCACATACGGTTCACGTCCACGCTGTCGCGGCATGCTACCAGTGTTAAAGACTGCGATGGAGCTCCGTATGCCGCGGCAAACTGGCTGACACTGACGGCGGCGGTGCACAAATGCTGCGCAGCTAGCGCCATTCGACGGCCAACACCGCAGTTCCTGGTGTGTCCGCTGTGCCGTGCGTGTGATCATTGCTTGTACAGCCCTCTCGCAGTGTCCGGAGCAAGTATAGTGGGTCTGACACACCGGTGTCAATGTGTTCTTTTTTCCATTTCCAGGAGTGTAATAATTTAATGGGAAAACTTCATTACGTAGAAAAGAAATATGAGGTAGTTTCGGAGAGTTATGATGGCCTGTCCAATAGGATGGTTAAGTGTGAAAGCAGCTGTTTCAATGCTAGCGCACAGATGGAAGAGCTTTCGAAACAAATAGTCGAGTTTGAGTCCGATGCTCGTAAGGGGATTGACAAGTATTTAGTAGATCAAACTAAAAGACTTAACGAAGATCTATCTGAATGGATAGAAATAAAAGGAAATGAAATTGTAGACAGGGTTAAGACTACTATTTGATCCCAGCCAAATGAAAATATCAATGAGCACCTAAGTAGAAATGATGAATTAATTAAGCTCTTCACTAGCGAAATTCAGAAAATAAAAGAGAAAATAGTTGATGAGTTACCTAAATGGCAAAAGGAAACCAATCATAAATTGGCGGAGTTAGAACGAAAGTCATCACAAAATTTGTTGACAGAGGACGAACGTTCGGAGAATAGGTCGAAAAACAACCGAACATGTGATAATACGAAGTACAATTGTGGTGAAAATTTGCATTGGGAAGTTGATGATTCGGTTGGTAAAGATGATGATTCTTTTGGTCAGTGAGGATATTTGTCTTCTTTAAAGGTGGAGAACAGCATTTTTAAAAGTAGACAATTCCCAACATTCTCCACTGAAAAGAATAACCTGCATCTGAAAATCTTTATCAATAATTTCAAAAGAATATTTCCAAGTAGCTGGTCAGAACACGACCGACTTCATTTTATAGTATCCAAAATTACCGGAGAAGCCGCATTATGGGCCGCCGAAGTAAGCAAAAGTTGCCATACTTGCGCTGAGTTTGAACAACTTTTTTTGGCTAAATACTGGTCGTCGAGTAAACAAGAGAAATTAAGAAAAGAGGCTTACCAACCGGAGTATTTTAACAGTAAAAGGAGTACTTGAAGGCAATATTTTGAAAAGTACATAAGTAAGACACGTTATTGGAGTGATCCAATTTCTCACAAGGAAGTGATCAGAATTTTGAAGGGAAGGTTGCCCATAAATATACGTGAAAAGTTAATAAATGTTCCTGACCACGATGTAGAACAGTTCTTGTCGGTGATTGACTCTATAGATATGATTATGGAAGACGCAAGACAAATGAGTAGTAAACAAATGTCGACTCACACTCATAGTAATACGAATAATTATAATAATAATTTAATGTATGATAATAATAATACCGAAAACCAGGTCACACCCACATCACAGGAGAGTGTACAATCTTCATCCTATGGTTGCAATAAAAACAATGATTATAATAAATATAGAAGAGATACTTACTGTGCTAGAGGTAAACCTCGATATGGTGATGCGAATGTGCATAGTAGTGATATTAATAAGAGTTACAGATACCCAAGTGATGAACCCAATTGTATTCGACCTTGGGAAGATAATTCGAAGCATAATGTTCATCGGCAGGATGCAACAAATGCCTCGAGTCCTCATCCAGCACAAGGAGTTATACCAATGGGCGAAGGAGCCTCCAATGTGCGACGGGGTGAATACCATAACTCGGATCATACTGTACGGATTGTGGAAGTTCATGAACCCCCACCGATGACTCAACGAGATAGATTAAACTAATACCAGTCACCAATGCCTTCCTAGGATGACTGGAAAGGAGAAGGAAGGCAGGCATCAATTTGAACTGAGAGTATTAAGGTACAATAGTGATCAGGATATAAGGAATGAATTAATTGAAGAAAAACCCGTTTTGATAAAAATGTGAAGAAAGTAGTCACATATGATGTAGGGGAAGAAATTTTATTGAGAAATCACCCAAAAGTGTCAACCAGGAAAAGACTGAATAAGAAATGGCAATATTTATATACAGGTCCATACAAAATAATGAAAATACCTCATGAATCTGCCTGGCAGATTGTGATACTGATGTAATTAAAGGCTTGTTCCCTCACATAGACCTGAAGAAGTATTATCAATAATGAGCAAAATATAGATTCAAGAAACACTGAATGATACCAAGACTACACTCAGTGGACTAAATAAAAGCACCAGTGGATAAATACGTACTTATATTGACTTACAAAGAAAATTAAAGAATTACCGACGATTTCCATGAGATACCTTCTTGGTATCAGCAACAATGTCGACGCTGAAATACGATTTATCCTCTCACTGAACAGCGAGGATGGATGATTTAAAAGTGGAATTAAGAGGAAAAGAAAAGGACCAAATCCTCTCTGGTTAAACAAGTGGCCTAATAAGGGTTTTGGCCTAGGATGCCAGTCGTCGAACCCGGCTGTGATCCCTGCCTTGCACAGTTAGTTGAAGAACTGAGGGCTTCATCCAAGAAGAAAAATGTGGTGTGAATATGAAGTGATTAGTGCGAAGTGTTTCTAAGACAACCTATAAACAAAAGTGGAATTTAGTTAAGGGCATTTTGTCTAGGCCCATTAACTCAACTTAAATATTGTAGAATGTATGTACTGACTTATTGAGTGAATCTGAGAGTGAGTGTATTCGCCGAAACAAATACCCTCTCCTGTCACTGTACCAAAAAAAAAGCCTGTTCTGTCTGGAACCCTCTTCAAGACATCACAGTCTGGGGGGCCGTGTAACATTACGAGTCAAGATAGCTGTAACGGAAATCGGATAGCGTAAAGTTATCATTAAAAACGCACGCCGCGCGATTTAATTGAATGGCTCAAAGTTATCATTAAAAACGCACGCGGCGCGATTTGTGACGATTTGGTTGGTCATAATAGTAGTAACATGCTTTTGAATACAATTAAAATATAACGGCGATACCTGTTTAGTGTTATTGGAAATAATATGTAGTAAATTAATGAGTAAGGTAGCCGATCCTATAAGAAGAGGTGAAATTGGGCATATCAAGGTGTTTTGCTTTATGTCGACAAAGCCGATGATACGGCGTCTTTTCTTCCGGTTACTCTTAGAAAAAAAAAAACAAGTAACGAAGTGCTAATTGTGCGTTGTGAAAAATATAGGGGCGAATTTTAAATAGCTACAGTGTATAATCAGACTAACAAATGGACATTCAGTTACGCGAAATAGCGGACAGCGAAGTGTGGTCATTACATTGAGTACACCTACAGGGTGGTCAATTCCGGGATAAGTCTATTCGCATCTCACGAGGGACGCAGTATTGAGACCGGTTTTTTTTTTATTATTTCACGGAGAGCGGGCTCCAATTTATAAAAAGGAGAAAAGCTGTATCATTATCATTGACTGTTGTTGTTAAGCAACCAAAACTGTTCATCAAAGGGTTTCGGTGAATGAGTGGTGAATGCGAAATGAAACTGCGAACGACGTTATGTTAAATAAAGCAGAAGAGACAAGACAGTTTGGTCGTATCTGTTATTATTCCATAAACCGTAACATTTCTTCTCGTTGTACGAAGCCTTTATAGACGATCGTTATGACTATTTGCTTTGAAGGGATCTCGTTACGAGTTAAGTTTTGGGGACCTGGTCAACAGGAGATAATGCGTAGATCTTAACTACTGCAGCTATTCTGGAATCAGGTGCTACCGTGACGGTTGTGTATTGTCAATGGCTTAAGGTCATCATATCTCATGCTCTAAGATCGACGCGCCTTTCCTCTTGGTATAACGGTGTCTCACGGTAACAACGACAACGCCGACGGCGAAGGAGGATACGGTAGAGGTGGTCCACTGTTGATATTTTATTTCGCTTTGCAGGTCGTCTATCTTATGTCCTGCTGCTTTTAATTCATCTAAATGATGTACTATACGCTCCATTGGTAACATCACTGGGATTTGTGACCCCCTTCGTTTCTCATTTTCCAGTGTACAACAATCAATATCTATACTTGTGGGTGGGACTATATCTTTAACACAACTATTGGTAAGATTGATTGTAACATTGTCTGAGCACCATATCCTCTGAATTCGCTCTTAAAACTTAATTTTCCTGTTCCTCTTATTATGAGATCGGAGAGTGGCAAGTCATTACATAGTATAGTCAACCATTGCTCTTTTGGGACTTCGAATAATCATTCGTTTCTCCATATCTACGTCAAGATACTTTCGTTCAATATAATATATTTCAGTTTCCAATCTTTCGGTATTGTCTTAACTGACTGAACCATTCTGACTTGACACATCTCATGGTCATATGTCGAATTTAATACAAAATTATGTTTACATTTTTGGTGCTTCATGGTTATCGTTTCACACACAAGTTGGTCTCCTGCCATTTGTGCGTATTGCCTCTTTCCATCATCAATTTTAAGAAACTGTTTCTCTGGGTTGACATATGTAAATAACCTCTTATTACTATCACAGTATGCAAGTAAAGACCATATTTATATAAAGAGTACTCATTGCTATCCACTAATGGTACATTTAATACATTACTTAATGTACTGCAGGCTAAAACTACATCTACGTCTATTACATATAATAGCTGATACCCATGGTCTTCAGTGAGTTTGATCGGAAACCTTTTATCTCTCAATTCATTCTTAATTAGCCCCAAATACTTTACCACTTGAATAGGATTTATTAAGTGCGGCTCTAATAATTTTTTCATTGCATTTACAACTGCCGATATGAAGAGATCATATTCTGTTTCTAACTCATTAAACATCGTCGTTAGCTGAACTAACTGTCCCGTGATTGCTACTAAAATCATTGTTAGCGGTATTTTCCAATTCGTACTATTTTCGAACGCCTCTATATGTTTGCTCAACTTATGTATTCCATTTCCTATAATTTCCTCATTTTTAGTTACTGCATTTATTGTCTGATCGAACCTCACTAATGATGTCCTTACAATCGTTACTTGTTCCTTTGATAGCCTTAACAATTCTCGCTGCTGTTCTTTCAGAACATCTATCTTTGCTTTAAAAAATTACACATCTCCCTTATCTAATGTACTGAATAACAGTGTACTTGCTTCCCCGATAAAATTCAAATTGCCTCGTTTCGCAAGTCCTTCCCCATGTCGGGCTAACTGATTTATTAATTTCCTCAGTTCCATTATTTTCCCACTATGCCACCTGATGGTTTGGTTCGCATTCTCAGATTCTACGGTACTTAGTTTCGCCTTCTGTATTTCCCTTATGCAATTTGCCACTGCCCTTGTGGATGCCTGATTTGTACTTTCAGACTTATCGTGCCATGCCTGCAAATTAAAATAACTTACTATTCGCCACGTTGCGCTGTATAGGTATACAGTTCCTTGATCAGCGTTATATACGGGGTGTTACAAAAAGGTACGGCCAAACTTTCAGGAAACATTCCTCACACAGAAAGAAAGAAAATACGTTATGTGGACATGTGTCCGTAAACGCTTACTTACCATGTTAGAGCTCATTTTATAACTTCCCTTCAAATCACATTAATCATGGAATGGAAACACACAGCAACAGAACGTACCAGCGTGACTCCAAACACTTTGTTACAGGAAATGTTCAAAATGTCCTCCGTTAGCGAGGATACATGCATCCACCCTCCGTCGCATGGAATCCCTGATGCGCTGATGCAGCCCTGGAGAATGGCGTATTGCATCACAGCCGTCCACAATACGAGCACGAAGAGTCTCTACATTTGGTACCGGGGTTGCGTAGACAAGAGCTTTCAAATGCCCCCATAAACGAAAGTCAAGAGGGCTGGGGTCAGGAGAGCGTGGAGGCCATGGAATTGGTCCGCCTCTACCAATCCATTGGCACCGAATCTGTTGTTCAGAAGCGTACGAACACTTCGACTGAAATGTGCAGGAGCTACATCGTGCATGAACCACATGTTGTGTCGTACTTGTAAAGGCACATGTTCTAGCAGCACAGGTAGAGTATCCCGTATGAAATCATCATAACGTGCTCCATTGAGCGTAGGTGGAAGAACGAAACTAAAATGAGCTCTAACATGGAAATTAAGCGTTTCCGGACACATGTCCACATAACATATTTTCTTTATTTGTGTGTGAGGAATGTTTCCTGAAAGTTTGGCCGTACCTTTTTGTAACACCCTGTATACCAGGTCCTGACTAGAATCTCTGCACATGCACCTCCTTGTTTTCTGTTACAATGGCCAATGTGAAGTTTCCGATTATTATTACTCTCCAATCTTAGCTGCCATCATCTGTAACTAAAAGAACTCTTTTAGTCTATTTACATGCACCTTTACAGACTTCTGTCCTTTTATCCTTATGACTACATTTGGCACCTTTACATCTATAACAGTGAATGGTCCTCTCCACTGACTATCTAGTTTACTCGAAAGCCCTTTTCTTACACTTTCGTCAAATAAAAGTACTCTATCATACCTTCTAAACACTTTCGGATTCTATGTCTTATCATATTGTTCTTTACTTTGTTCTTTACGTTTCTGCGTGTTAGCCCAGGCCTCTTGATGTAATATCTGCATCTTTTGCCTTATTTCTGTCGCATAATCATTGTAATTTTATATTATATTCTCTGGCTTCTTCTGTAATATTCCTAGAATATTGCACTTTCTTGCAAAAAAATTCAAAAGGCGTATAACCTGTTGTACTGTGCGGCGTCGTGTTGAATACGAAAGTTGCAAATGGTATCTAATTATTCCAATCGGCCTGATCCTTTGCTATGAAATTTCTTAACATTTCCGTTAGCGTACGATGTGCGGGCTCCAGAGCCCCAATCATTTGTGGATGGAACCTGGTTGTCTGTATTTTCTCAATTTTTAATAATTTGTACACCTGCTTCATAGTCTCTCTTAAGAAATTACTTTCCATACCGTCTAGCAGTGATGTTGGTATTCCGAATTTAAAAATTACACTTTCTACTAGTTTTCTTGCAACTGTATCCGCGTCTTGCCGTTCTATTGGTTCTACTATAACAAATTTAGTCAGAGAATCTTGGAACATCAGGATGTATCTGTTTCCTGCATTCGATAGCATCATAGGACCTACTACGTCAACGGCACAATTCTCAAAAATAAACTCTGGCCTTGGCGTTATCTCCAATGGCTGTTTTGTCTTCGTCTGTGTAATCTTATACATCTGTAAACTCTCGCAAGAATGTATAAATCTTTCGATATCTGCCTTTGGCGTTATCTCCAATGGCTGTTTTGTCTTCGTCTGTGTTATCTTATTCTTCTGGCAACTCTCGCAAGAACGTATAAATTTTTCGATATCTGTCTTCATTCCAGGCCAACTGCAGTACTGCTTTACTCGCTCATATGTCCTCCCCATTTCTTAATGTCCCCCTATCGGTGACTCGTGCATCTGCTTTAAAATATCCATTTTCTCTTCCTGACTCAATGCAATCTCTGTGTCCATCGCTGGCGCCGCTTCTTGCTCTGCCTCTTCTATGCCTTTTTGTTCCTCTTGCACCTCCCTGGTCGCAGTTTCTGTTTCTTCCGGTGCTTCGTCTTCCGTCTTCGGCGCCGGCCGCGGAGGTCTAGCGGTTCTGGCGCTGCACTCCGGAACCGCGGGACTGCTACGGTCGCAGGTTCGAATCCTGCCTCGGGCATGGGTGTATGTGATGTCCTTAGGTTAGTTAGGTTTAAGTAGTTCTAAGTTCTAGGGGATTTATGACCTAAGATGTTGAGTCCCATAGTGCTCAGAGCCATTTTGAACCGTCTTCGGCACTGCCTCTGTTTTTCCTTCTTGCATACTCGTAATCCGTGATAATGTGTCTTTCAGTACACTATTTGATAGTCGTATTCTTCTACCTTCAACAGAAACTTCATTAATTTCGATCATGGATCTGATATACTTCCTAATTACACAAGTGTCTTGTGGTCGGTCACGATTTTAAACTTCACACCAAATACATATGGCCTAAAATATTTCACCGCCCATACAACGGCGAGTAATTCTCGTTCCACCGTACTATAATCTTGTTCCACGTTATTTAATGTTCATGATATGAATTCTATGGCTAAATCCTTTCCCATTTGTCCCTGGCTTAGATAAACTCTGACCGCGTGATTGCTGGTGTCCTTGGTTACTATCAATTCTTTTTCAAAATCCGGGTATTGCAATATCGGTGGACTAATCAGTTTTTCCTTCAACTTCTGGAATGCCTCTTCTTGGCTCTATCCCCACTCATACGGAATTCACTTCTTCAATAAATCACGTAGGGGTTTGGCCATTTTGCTAAAAGTCCTTATAAAGCGCCTGCATTATCCAATGAGCCCCAGATATGATTTCAATTGCTTTATTGTCTTTGACGGTGGGTACTTTTTGATGGTCTCTATCTTTGCAGGATCTGGCTGTAGTCCTGATGCAGTTAGGACATGGCCCAGAAAAGTTACCTCTTTTCTTAGAAACTCATATTTATCTACTTGTAATTTCAAGTTTCCTTGTCTTAGCCGTTAGAATACTTTTTCCAGGTGTGCATTATGTTCCTCCAACGTTGCACCCACTTTCACAATATCATCGAGGTAAATAAAAACCCTGTTGTCTTGTACTCCACTGAGTACCGTATTCATTAGTCTCTGGAATGTCGACGGCGCGGTTTTTAGTCCCATGATCATTTTATTGTACTCATAATGTCCTGTGGGAGTGCTAAAAACTGTTTTCTCTCGGTCCTTTTCGTCTATCAACACTTGATAATACCCTTTCGCTAAATCTAGCATGGAAAAATACTTCGTTTTTCCCAGGATGTCCAATATCTCATCTATCCTGAGAAGGGGATAAACTATGTTTAATGGAATGTCGTTTAACTTCCTATAATCCGGTACTATTCGCCATTTTGCCGACCAATGGCATTTAGCTTGTTTGGCAATATCAATATGGGGAAATTTCATGGGCTAGTACTATGGGATATTATGCCATCAGCTAACATCCCTTGTACTTCTTTTGTTGCGATTCTTGCTACGCCTGGGGTATTCTATACGGCCTTTGATCTATTATCACTCCTTTTGCTTATGGTATTAACGGTATACTATGTTTCACTACTGTAGTATGAGTCAATACATTTCCAAGTAAATGAAATATAACATTATATGTGGCACATATCCTCTCGAAAGCCTGTACTTCCTAACTATTTAAATGTTTTGTTCGCCTGCTTTCTCTTTACATGAGGAGCCCTGACGTATTTACGCTCATCATTCTTGTGGATACTTGTCTAATTTTATAACTACTTGGTGGCGGAGATTCTTCTGCTAACACGTCTGGCATGTCTAATTGTACCTTTTCTTCACGAGTATTTAATATACCAGTAATACAAGTCCCTCCTTGGACTGTTACTATTGCCTTGGGGATAATTACGTCCCTGTTTCGGAATTATCACTTCTGTACTGTTCACTTTCGATACTCATACGAATCTTTCCTCCCTGGAACCGATCGTAATTTTGCGCGATGCTAGCCCCTGCTGGCTATATTAATCATACTTACAATCTTTTACTGGTTGCCCTGCTAGCTACATTTCACTGATTGCCCCTTACTGGCCTTAAGTAGCAGTTTCTCTCTTGTGAACCTATGTTCTTCTGGCTTCTCGGTGCTATTCATCATTTTAATTACCTGACCTTCAACTGATTTCCTGGGACGAGCTATTTCCCTTCCATGTTCTTCTATCTGCTTTTTGGCAGCTTCTAATTCACTTTCCACGAAATTGACTTTCGCTTTTAAATAACGGGTTTGCTTCCTTATTTTATCGTTTTCTCTTCTTTCCTCTTCATCCTTCTTAATTTCCGTACTTACATTCACTTTCAACCCATGGCACTCTCTCTTTATCTGTGAGATTCCCTCTATGTCTCTCGATATCGCCATGTCTATTCGGTCCTCATGGCCTTCGCCTTGCATACCTTGCTTATCTGCTAACGGTGACGCTCCCGTTCGTCCGTGTTTGGTAACTGCAGCGTAACTGGCCCGTTCTCTGTTTACTACTCGAGATGGCTTCGATAACAGTGCGTCTTCTGTGGCTTCCTTCAACACTAACCATTAAACTCAAAACTTAAAGCTTCTACGTACATAAGCTAACACTACTCTGTGCTTTTCTAGTAAACCCCTTCTTAGTAACCCTTCGAATGGCAAATACATTTGTGCCCTTACAACTTGGAATTCGTGGTAATATCCGTTACCCCTTTTCGTCTGCAGCTGTATTCTAACCTGTCCTTCAGTTCTAATTTCCTCATTTGCGATACTCCTTATTGTCACTGCCTTTCTGGTGTCTACTATTTTCTGCTTTAAAACCTCAGCTTTAATTATAGTTACGTGTGCTCCGCTGTCCACTAACAGCCCTATCTTGCTCTCTATTGTGAGTAATCATCTTTACTAATGCAGTCTGCTGTACGTACTATTCCTGTCACCACAACGTAATGGAACTGCTGCATTACGTTTGTGGTCCGTTGCCCGGCTTCTCTAGTTGATGTATGTTGGTCCTCTCTAGTTGATGTATGTTGGTCCAACGACTCTCACTACATTCACTAGCATAGTGTCCTGTGCGACGGCATGTGAAAGACGTAACAGGTTTTGCTCTATTACAAGGAGGGAATGACCTACTAGGTTACACTTTACACACCTTATTGGCAGAGGACATTCTCCGTGAGCACCATTTCGTCACAGCTCGTCAACATCTATTTCCTTTATGGGTAGCTTAGGTCTCATGAGTTTGGATTGAGCCCCCTTGTTCTGGCTGAACTTATTTGTACTCTGCTTTTCCTTTCTCTCGCTAAATGCCCTATTTTCCCGCAGTTATGGCACCCCATCTTATTAATTTGCTTTGGATATCATACCTGCCGATATTTTTCTTTTTCAGAGGGGATTGCACTCTCTTCCGTCGATGCTAAATCAATTGCTTCTGACAAAGTGATTCTCTCTCCCTGTGCTCGCACTATCGTCTTTATCTTTTCGCTAAATATTCCCTGTATAAATACAGCTCTCCCTAATTCTCCTATCAATGCGCAACTGCCTGGAATTTCGTCTGCCATCATGGCCTTCCTCATGGCTTCTCTGAAATGAAACTGCAGAGAATCTACTCGGGCTCCCCATTGCACCACACTTTCATCCCTCGTTTGCTGGCTATTAAAGATTTTGCACGTATAGAAATCTAATGTCATAATGTTTGCATAATTCTCCGTGAGAATCTCCCTCACTTCTGACCATGTTTCAGTGTAATCTCTAACGATAATTTTACTGCGAGCAGAACCCGTTATTTGACCTATAATATATTTAAGAAACAATCTTTTATACTTTGGTTCTACTAGTTCGTAATCACTATTGCAATTATCTATAAATTCAGAGTGTTGCTCCTATATCGTTAATATAGATCAGGAACAACAGAGGGCCTGTAACACACCCTTGGGGAACGCTGGATATTACTTCTGTTTTACTCGACGACTTTCCATCTATTACTATGAACTGTGACCTTTCTGACAGGAAATCACGAATCCAGTAGCACAAATAAGGCGATATTCCATAGGCATGCAGTTTGGTTAGAAGACACTTGTGAGAAGTGGTGTCGCAAGCCTTCTGGAAATCTAAAAATATGGAATCAATCTGGCATCCCCTGTCGATAGCACTCATTACTTCATGAGTATAGAGGCAGTTGTGTTTTGCAAGAACGATATTTTCTGAATCCATGCTGACTGTGTGTCAATAAATCGTTTTCTTCGAGATTTGAATACAGTATACGTTCCAAAACCCTATTGCAAATCGACGTTAGTGCTATGAGCTTGTAATTCAGCGGATTACTCCTACTTCCCTTTTTGGGTACTGGTGTGACTTGTGCAATTTTCCAGTCTTTAGGTATAGATCTTTCTGTCAGCGAGTGGTTTTATATAATTGCTGAATATGGAGCTACTGAATCAACATGCATCCTCTGAGAGGAACCTGACTGGTATACAATCTGGACCCTTGCCTTTATTAAGTGATTTAAGCTGCTTTGCGACACTGATGATTCTATGTTTCTCATCTTGGCAGTTTTTATTGATTGGAATTCAGGAATATTCACTTTGTGTTCTTTGGTGATGGAGTTTCAGAAACCGTGTTTAGTAACTCTGCTTTACGGCCATTGTCATCTGTGACTTCACCGTTGTTATCGTGCAGGGAAGGTATTGATTGAGTCTTACCACTGGTGTGATTTATGTATGACCAGAATCTCTTTGAGTTTTTTGCCATATTATGCGACAGAGTTTCGTTGTGGAAATTATTAAAAGCATCTCGCATTGAAGTTCACACTATATTTCGAACTTCTGTCAAACTTTACCAGTCTTGGGGATTTTGCGTTCTTTTGAATTAGGAGTGTATTTATGCTGCTTCGGCAGCAGCGATATGACCTGTTTTGTGTACCATGGGGGATCAGTACCATCACTTATTAATGTATATGGTATAGATCTCTCAATTGCTGTTGAAACTATATCTTTGAAATCATTCCACAACTATCCCATGCTTACACGATCAGATCGGAAGGAGTGGAGACTGTCTCTTAAAACGGCGTTCAGAGCATTTTTATCCGATTTTTTAAACCGATATACTCGTATTTTGCTTTTCTTTTTGATGGTTGTACATGTTACAGCATTCAGCCTAGCAGCAACTGTCTTGTGTTCACTAATCGCTGTATTCATCACGATACTCACTATTTGTCCAGGATTATTTGTTGCTAAGAGGTCAAGTATCCTTTTGCAAGCATTTACGCTTCGAGTAGGCTCATCAACTAATTGTTTAAAATAATTTTCTGAGAAAGCATTCAGCGCAATTTCGGATGACGCTTTATGCCTACCACCAGCTTTAAATGTATAATGTTTCCAGCATATCGAGGGTAGATTGAAGTTACCACCGACTATAACTGTATGAGTAGAGTATCTGTTTGAAACGAGACTTAGTGTCCTTTGAACTATTTAGCAGCTATATCTTCTGAGTTGGGGTCTCGGTAAAATGATCCAATTAATAGTTTTGTCCGATTGTCAAGTGTAACCTTTACCCATACTATTTCGCAGGAACTATCTACTTCAATTTCACTACAAGGTAAACTACTTCTGACAGCAATAAATATTCCCCAACAACTGTATTTAATCTATCTTTTCTGAACACTTTTATATCGTTTGAAAAATTGCTGCTGAACTTATTTCTACCTTTAGCTAGCTTCCTCTATCTATAGCCGGCCGGTGTGGCCGTGCGGTTAAAGGCGCTTCAGTCTGGAACCGCGTGACCGCTACGGTCGCAGGTTCGAATCCTGCCTCGGGCATGGATGTGTGTGATGTCCTTCGGTTAGTTAGGTTTAATTAGTTCTAAGTTCTAGGCGACTGATGACCTCAGAAGTTGAGTCGCATAGTGCTCATAGCCATTTGAACCATTTGAACCTCTATCTATAACTATTTCAGCTTCAGTGCTTTCTGTTAGGGCTTGGAGCTCTGGTTCTTTTCCGTCACAGCTACGACCATTTACAACTACAATACCGATCGTTTCTACAACTAACTTACTGTGTTTTACCCGTCCCCTTCTCGACAGACGCCCTTTCTATGGTTCCCTGAGACCTTCTAACCTAAAAAACCGCCCAGACTCTTCCACACAGCCCCCGCTACCCGCGTAGCCGCTTCCTGTATGTAGTGGACTTTTGACCCATTAAGCGGAAACTGGAAACCCAACACCTGATGGTGCAAGTCAAGGAATCTGCAGTCTACACAGTCACGGAACCGCCTGAGCCTCTGATTCAGGCCCTGAACTCGGCTCTGCGCCAACGGACCACAGTTGGTTCTGTCAACGATGCTGCAAATGGTGAGCTCCACCTCAATCCCGCAAGCAAGACTGGCAGTCTTTACCATTTCCACTAGCTGCCCGAAACCAGAGAGAATCTCCTCTGCTCCAAAGAGACACACGTTATTGGTACCGATATTAGCCATGAACTGACATAAGCTTCTTAATAGCCAAAGCTAAATTCATAAGGATGTTGTTTACAACGAATGCACGTTAAATTACTGGGAACTGAATCACTAGAAAACGTGTGGCCTAGACATTTCTGACCATCGGCACTAACATTTGCTAAAGAAATTATAAATGTAGAAACATGTCTAACAAAACTGGAATACTATGCAGAGTCTTTTCAACACACACACACACACACACACACACACACACACACACACTGTGTTGATTTTTTTCATCTGTGCTGCTACTGAAAAACCTACCACATATTGTGCATTCAGATATCTAGCCAATCTTATGGAAGAACATTCAATAAAAAAACCAACTTGTCATAGAAAGTCTGCAATGTGCCAAGAAAGCAAAGTATAATAATAAAATAAGAACTAAGAAGACGCAGATGTACGAAATCCAGTACTGTAACATGAGTGAAGCATTGTGAATGTAGATTGACTTGTGGTATTAGATGACAACAGCATCTTCATCGTCATCGTCGTCTCCTCCCCCTCCACCGTGCATCAGTGTCAATACTTTCTTCCCAAAAAACCTTGACATTGCTATAGTGTTCCATGCCATTCACACTCTGTGTGAATGCCATCTTGAAATACAATGTGAAATACTTTTGCTGTTCTATTCTCTCATGTGTGAGTCGACCTTTATGGCAGTGTGTCTAATGACCATGTAGTGTTTGAGTTATGTGGGACGTTTCTTCAATTTTTACTGTTCCTGACATCACACTTCATTATTTGCAATTTATCATTCTACGTTTTTCAACCTCATTCGATATTACTGAGATCCCCTGAGACACCCTGTAACAACAACAACTGTACATATAATAATTTTTCTTCTGATTCTCGATGAATTAATGTAAGCAATGTTTTGATTTCATTTCTTTTTCTTTTCGTGTCATTATGTTAAAGAAAATGTAAGCAACTTTCGATGTGAATATTAATATTTATGTCAAACTTCAAGAAATGCTATAACAGAATTGAAGTGTAACACATGTTGAATCTATTGTAACATGTTTAAAATTGTAATTGTGCGCCTGGTCCATACGTAGGCAATGTATTAGGATATGTGGAATGTAAAACCTTCGATGAATACCCTATCTGTAGGCGATTGGTAAAGGGTGGATGGCAGGCGAGCGCAGGAAAAAGGACTGAAAAGGAAAGGGTAAACGCCAAAAACCAAAGTGGACAGTATATGAGTCATAATATAAAGGACTGCCAAACACCAATGAGGACAGATAAATAATCAATGGAGAATTGTAAGTGTGATACAGGTGATGTGGTAAAATGAGGTGAAAAGGACTGCCCAAATCTGAATAATAGGCAGCAAATATGTGTAGTAAATTTTCTGAATATTATTGTGTGTGTTTGTTTTGTTTAGTAAGTAAGGAAATGGACTGCCATTCAATGCAAGCAGCAATAAATTGTCTTATAGTGTATACAGATATTTGCATTTGCTTTTGTAGTTAAATGTTTATGATCCAGATTTTGAAATTATTTCTTTGAAAAAGTTAGTAAAGATGAGTAATTTGCTATTTTAATAATGTTGTGATGGGAGGTTGGACTGTGCAAAGGCACTTAAGTAAATAACAAGTAAATGTTCTTGATATGTTAAAAAGTATAGACCTATATAATATGAGTGAAAAGAAAGTATGTGGTATAAATTTTTTTTTGGACGTTCACATAAAGATTCAGAACCACTGTATAAATGTAAAATTTAGTGTTCTGATTAAATTTATACTTAGTAAAATTTACTGGAAACAGGGGCATGTGTAACAACAACAACTGTACATATAATAATTTTTCTTCTGATTTTCGATGAATTAATGTAAGCAATGTTTTGATTTCATTTCTTTTTCTTTTCGTGTCATTATGTTAAAGAAAATGTAAGCAACTTTCGATGTGAATATTAATATTTATGTCAAATTTCAAGAAATGCTATAACAGAATTGAAGTGTAACACGTGTTGAATCCATTGTAACATGTTTAAAATTGTAATTATGCGCCTGGTCCATACGTAGGCAATGTATTAGGATATGTAGAATGTAAAACCTTTGGTGAATACCCTATCTGTAGGGGAGCAGTAAAGGGTGGATGGCAGGCGAGCGGGGGAAAATGCACACGAGCGCGGCACGTCATAACGGGCTCAGCAATACAGTCAGAGTTGGGCATCGGTCTGAGGAACACGTTCCGGATCGAGGAGGCTATCCTGGAAAAAGTGGTTTCATTGAGCCTTGGATGTGCCGTTTCCGACGACTACACAGCATGGCTATCTTCTATAGGCACTGAATAGAAAAGGATTGCGACGCTAAGAAGAAGCAAAGTGCCGATAAACCAAGAGCCATAGCTGTGATTGTATGTGTGCTCTGCACCTCGCCATCTCGCCGCCCGCCAACCGCCGCATCGACACGAACAGGTTGAATCTTTAGAATTGTATTCGTGTGGACCAGTGTTAATTTTGTTCCTGACTGTTCAATAACAACTTAACTTTTACCAGAATTGTCCTATCAATTAATTATCCTTATCACTAACCTAGACAGGGTCCTTTCCACACGTTGTGCAATCTGAGTGCCCCGAAATGAAGATTTAAAGTTTATGTTAATAAGAAATTCCTGCAGACCTTTTTATGCTAGAATGAATTTTAAGGAGCTTTATTGTTAATGAAAACATAAGCAAATAAAAAAAAGGTCTGACAAAGTTGGAAGTTAATTTTGGAACTGGTTTAGTAATGAAGCTTAATTAATTTGAGACAAGAATAATGGTAGTTAAATGAGGAAGTAATAAGACTAAAAGAGTAGTAACTCATATTTTGTAAATCTTGAGTGATTAATGTTTCCAATAGTTAATAGTTGCAACACAGTGATCATAACAGTTTCAGGGCCCCCCCCCCCTGCACTCTTTTCTTTTCTATTCATTTAAATTCTGGAGTGTACTGAACTGATTTGACCTGCAGAGTTAAAGTCAATATAAAACCTAAATTTATCAGTGTTTTACCCTTATTAAAATTGACATTGTTTGTGTGTTTCGAAAGTGCTATTTCTAGGGTAACCTATGACCGATTTCAGTCAGATCAATAGACAAAACGCAGTTTGTAGTAATCATTATAGTGTAATGTTGTATATTTATAGCTTGTCTAAATTAGTACAGAAAGGGAAAATATTAGTTCAGTAGATTTTTCTGGTTCTAAAATTTTCCATATAATGCAGTATTACTACGTGTTGTTATGCTTGTACGTACATCCACTTGTACAAGGAAAAAACTCACTTAATGCCTAATTAGGCTGGCGACTGTATTATTAACAATTGGTAGCATCTGCTGTGTATGTTTCTTGCCCGTCCTAATGTGTAGTTGCACTTTAGACTTGCTTGATGTATCATTGTTGTTACTGAGTGGGTGTAAGTCTGATTTTGCCTCCATTCAGGTACATGTGGTCAACATATTTACTAAAATCCTTTCTTATAAGATGAAGCCCGTCAACTTATCATAGTACAGGCTTTAAAGAGTTAACGTACACCCGAGCGTAGACGTTACAACCCGCAGGACAGGACAGATAGCTTAACTTGTGGAAAGCGACCAAAATGAGTGGCTGTCAGTTGCAATCGAACATACTACTCACTCATTTTACAAACATTACAAGAGCAAAGGAAACATTAAAAACAGATCAAGCCAAACATTAATTTTAGAACTTAATTCCCGGCTAAAGCGCCATTCAATCTCACTCCTCAAGGGCAAAACAACTTTAATTTAAAACTGGCTGAAGGCTATCCACTTAAGACTCAAAAACAAGAATTTGAATTTTAAAAGGCAGAAGGTCTCATCTTAAAACATTTCTCTAAATTAGACTGAAGGCCCGAACAATCTCATGCCTTAAGGGCAAAACAACTTTAATTTAAAATCGGCTGAAGGCCAATAGCTTAAGACTCAAAAACAGGAATTTGAATTTAAAAGGCATAAGGCCTTATCTTAAAACATTTATCTAAATTAGGCTGAAGGTCCAAACAATCTCACTCCTTAAGGCAAAACAACTTTAATTTAAAATCGACTAGAAGCCATACATAAACAAACAACAAGGTTCAAATGGCCCTGACCACTATGGAACTTAACTGCTGTGGTCATCAGTCCCCTAGAACTTAGAACTACTTAAACCTAACTAACCTAAGGACATCACACACATCCATGCCCGAGGCAGGATTCGAACCTGCGACCTTATCGGTCACGCGGTTCCAGACTGTAACGCCTAGAACCGCACGGCCACTCCGGCCAGCCAAACAAGAAGGACAAATAAGAAAAGACAGCACATCAAACAGCCCTCAGAAGTTTCCAAAGGTTTGCCTGTAACTCAAACACTAATGCTCGCTTACGTGAAACATAATGTGAACAGTTGGGACTGGCTGGTAGATTAAGTAAAGACTCAACTGTTGTGCCCGCTATTGGTGAACCACGGACTGTATCAATGGGAACAGCCCCTCACACTCTGACTGCATGTGGACTCCGCCAGCTGGCCTGGCGAGACACGCACCACAGAGACTTCCTCGCTGTCCCACGGCAACCAACCAACTGCCAGCATAGCACAGCTGGAAAGTATAGGCACAAGGCCAAAGATACTACAAGGGTGCGAATATCGATACACGCTGCTGCTGCCACTTGCGGAGAGAGAGGATAACAGCATGATCATGATAACTGCAGGAGACTAATCTCAGAATAGCAACCAAGGTTTAATGTAAGGCATAAGGGGGACCCGCCACGGCTCAATTACATTCAGGCTAAATGCATTTGACAGTAAGTGGGCAAATTCTAAAGTAGTATTGCGCACCTGATAAGCAGCAGCGTGACTGAGTTGAAAATATATAATTTACGCACTGTTTCTTGTCACTCTTACAGCGAGTATTGTGGAATGGGAGGAATGGGATGTGCACTGAAAGTTTTACGTTGATACATATTTTGACGATATTTTCAAGCTTTCTTACAAATTTATGTTGTCATAAGAGTTTTATGACGATGATGACACTGATGAGAATAATAAAAGTTTCTAAAATCTTGACGAATTATGTTACAGT
The DNA here is from genome assembly GCF_021461395.2 of Schistocerca americana. Classification (NCBI taxonomy): domain Eukaryota; kingdom Metazoa; phylum Arthropoda; class Insecta; order Orthoptera; family Acrididae; genus Schistocerca; species Schistocerca americana. The sequence continues at coordinate 47,648,953 of NC_060129.1, forward strand.
CGTTGAGTATAATGAATTTAATGATCATGAGATAAAAGCATATCTTGCACTGGTATCTTACACAAGCCAGTGAAGCCTAACTTCAAATTATTTAATGAAAATTGCTTCATAAATTTTTGTTCGTATTTATGTGCAATTACTCACACTCAGTCACACACACACACATCCACACACACTAGAGGTTTTCTCTTTTGTGCTGGTCTTGAAAATCTAACTCATATTGTACTTCCAAATATCTAGATAGCTGGAAGAAGCAGAAGATGTGCTTTGTTGGTGCTGCACATTTTTGATTATTTCGGCTGATTAACACATGCTGCAGTGTTCTTCTTCAGCATGCAAGGGAAGAAGTTGGCACAGAAACAGTTAGCTTAAAAACTCGTGCAGTTAGCACGTTTATTTATATATAAAAGTCGACTTCGGAATTTTCCTTTGTGTGAGACTGAAAGCCGAGTTGAAATTCTAGATTCGCATACTTTACTGATCACGCCAGTTCCGCATAATGTTTTATTGATTGTATCAATATCCGTTTGTATTGTGGTCTATTGTGAAATTCGAATATTCTAGAGTGTCACAATCAATGCATACTGTAGGCTTTAACTCAATTTTGCTCTCATAAATTTTTTTAGAACAGTAGGCCTATCCTTTTGAAAACAATCCTTTTCTAATTGCACTATATAATTAATTGAGAAATACGTTACTTCTGAGAAATTTCAGTCGCTTACAAAACTATATTTTCGCAAGTGTTTTTGGATAACTTATTTCGTAGAAAATCAGTGTTTGTCATTCACAGTTACTGCCAAAGAGTAGATCACCCGTAATTTCACGGTGTATCGACGCAAATAAATATGCATTATTCAGAATTTTCAGAAGCTGCTTGTCCTGTGCATAATCTAACTTGTTGTCAATCAAAGTTTGTGATTTAGGTACTGTTGCAGACATATAGTTTTCCATTAAAGAACGTACATACTACCTACATTTATCATAAATTAACTCCATTTTAAAGTTTCCTAGTAGCTATAACTAACCCTAAAAATTTTACTCTCTTGTCTTAATAGAAATATCGTTCTCTATGTTTGCTTCAGTTCTTATGGGATTTAGTAGCTTTTTAGCTCAATGGATATAAAAGATAATCAGCAGGGTTAATTTGAAATTATTCGATCACTGTCCTGCAATACATTGCGCCAGCCAAAATTCAGCCCCACAGTGAATGCTATTCTCAGTCATGGGATGAGCTGGTTGACTTTTGTAGGCAGCCTTGACAACTGTCAAAGGACTGTCAGACGCTGCATATAAGTGCGATGAAGAGTTCCCGAGAGTCATATACCTGTGGTACCAGTATCAATGGTGACTCAAGATCTGTCCCCTTCTGTGGACCCTGTCTCCTCTGCAGAGAGTACAGAATCTCTCATTACTCGTGCACTTGACTGTGAGTGGCGTTTCAGTAGTAGATCCAGGCATCCTCCACAGTGTCAACAGGGACCATTGAGGACTCAGGGTGTTGTACTAATACCCTAAATATCAATTTCGAGGTGCTATCTTTCACTGAAATTGAAACTGAAACTAAGCCAGTGGGACTCACTACACCTGTCTTTGGGAGACCTTTTTTGTCCAGTGTCAGTAGGAGGTAAACGCAAAAAGCTAGAGGTGTTTGACCTGTTGGCAGTTCAATTATACAGGGAATGGTGGTACCCCTTAGGGAAATGGCGGCAAGGGACAGGAAAGAGGATGAGGCGCACCCAATGTGTATATCTGGAGGCCTCATTCAACATCTTGAAGAGGCTATTCCAACAGCCATTAAGGGAATGAGGTGAAAACAACTGCAGATTGTTGCACATGTTGGAATAAATGAAGCCTGTTGTCTGGGCACTGCGGTCATACTGGGATCATTTCAGAAACTGATAGACTCAGCTGAGAAGACCAGCCTTGTGTGCAGAGTTTCAGCAGAGCTCACAATTTGCAGCATTATCTCCAGAACTGATTGTGGATCATTGGTTCTGCACTGACTGGAAGCACTGAACCAGAGACTTCAAAAGTTCTGTGACAAGCTAGATTGCTACTTCCTGGAGTTATGCCATTGTGTGGAGAACTGTAGGGTGCCTCTAGATGGGTCAGGTGTGCACTACACATCAGAGGCTGCTATCCAGGTAGCTGACTGTATGTGGGAGCAGACAAAAGTTTTTTAGACTAGGCGACCTTCCATGCAATCCTGGGAACAAGAGTTGCAGTAAATCCAGAAGTAGTATCTGTGTAAGATCGAAACAAATGCCTCCCACAGGTGAGAGTATGAAAATCCTAGTGGTTAACTGCTCAAGCATTCGCAACAAAGTGCCAGAAATCGAAGCACTCCTGAAAAGCAATGAAGCCTCCATAATACAGAAAGCCATTTGAAACCTGAAATTGATAGCAATAAGGTTTTAGGGGAAAATTTAAGTGTACATCGTAAGGACAGGCTAATGGGAAATGTAAGCAATGTTTTTGTCACAGTACTCAAAAACTGAAATCCACTGAGATAGAAACTCAAGCTGGGTGAGAGACTGATTGGGCAAGACTCAGTATCAGAAATTGAAGCTGGATGAGAGACTGACTGCGCAAGATTCAGTATCAGTGGTTGACATGAAAAGGTAATTGGATCCTCTACTGCCTACCAAACTCATCTGCTGGTGTAACCGGAAACTTCAGAGAAAACCTCAGTTCACTTCTATGTAAGTTACCCAGTCATAATGTAATCATTGATGGAGACTTCAGTCATTCAAGAATCTATTGGGAAATTATAGTTTTGTTAGTGGTGGGCATGATAAGTCATCCTGTGAAACAGTACTAAATTTCTTCTCTGGAAACTACCTAGAACAGATAGTTCAGAACCCCACTCATGATGGAAATATCTTGTATCTAATGGGAACAAACAGACCTGACCTCTTTGAGGATGTCTACATCCAAACTGGTATCAGTGATCATGATGAGATTGTGGCAAGAATGATTACCAAACTACAAAGGACAACTAAAACAAACAAAAAGATATGTGTATTCAGTAAACTAGATAAAAAATCGGTAGTGTCATATCTCCATGGGGAACTTGAAACTTCCAGCACAGTGCGTGAGCATGTAGGGGAACTATACCTCAAGTTAACGGAATGGTTAACCATACAGTGGACAGATATGTACGCAGTACAACAGTTCGTAATGAGAGGGATCATCAATGGTATACAGACACTGTAATAAAACTTCTAAAGAAACGGAAACTAGTGCATAACAGGTGTATAACAAGGAACAGCACTATAGATAAAGAGATGTTGAATGAAACACATTTCCTTACCAAGAGGGCAATGTCCTCAGTGATTACCTTTGCAGAATATTGTCAAATGATCTTGTACAAAACCCAACGAGATTCTGGTTGTAAGTAAAGGCTGTTTGTGGCACCAAAGTTAGTGTCCAGTCCCTAGCGAATGAGACAGGAACTCAAACTGAGAGCAGCAAAGCCAAAGCTGAAATGCTTAACTCCGTTTCCAAATGTTCCTTTCCAAGGAAAAGCTAGGAGAACTGCCCCAATTTAACCCTTGTGCAACTGAAAGATAAGTGAAATAATTTTTAGTGTCAGTGGTGTTGAGAAAGAACTGATTTCGTTAAAATTCGTTAAAATTGCAAAAATCTCTAGGCCCCAATGCAATCCCTGTCCGATTCTACATTGAAATTTCGGATGAGTTCTCCAAGTATTGCTCACATAGGGATCATGAGAACAGGATTAGAACAGTTACAGCATTCACACAGGTGTTCCAACAATCATTCTTCACACGCTCCATATGTGAATGGAACGTGAAGAAACACTGATAACTGGTATAATAGGCCGCACCCTTTGCCATGCACTTCACAGTGGTTTGCTGATATTGATATAGATGTATATGTAGATGATGAATGATGTTTTTAGTTATTACAAAACGTTCCTGTGAAACAGCGGCAAGTAACTACTAAAAGACATCGGGCATCGCTTCCAAAACACGTATTTCTTAGGTTGCAATTAAAAAAGAATTTAATGGGAGTAATCCATGCCCTTGTTGGGAGAAATATTATTTTGTATATTTTTCTGGACATGGGAGAAATACATCAACGTCTGCATGATTATTCTGCAAGACAAACTTAAGTGCCTGGCCGACGTTTATTCGAACCACCTTCAGACTATTTCTATAGCATTCTGCCCTCTAACAGTGCGTAGTAAAATATTTCTATATGTTCTCTGATTTCTCTTATTTTTCCGATTACCATTTCCACCTCTGTACGTTGGCGACAATAAAATATTTTCACATTCATGGGAGAATATCAGTGCTTGAAATTTCGTGAAATGATCTCGCTACAAAGAAAAGCGCCTTTATTTTAATGACTGTCATACCAACTCGCTTATCATATACATGACTGTCTCTCCACCATTTCGCGTACTACAAAACGAGCTGCCATTCTTTGGTGTTCCTCGACGTCCTCCGTCATTCCTGCCGGATAAGGATCCCGTAGTGCACATCAACTCTCTAAAAGAGGTCGGAGAAATGTAGTGTAGGCAGTCTGTTTAGCAGATTCGTAGCATCTTCAAAGTCTTCTGCCAATAAAATGCGGTCTTTAGTTTGCCTTTCCTTCAACATTATCTACGTCATCATTCCAATTTAAGTTGTTCTAATTCTACTTCTTAGGTATTTGGTTGAATTAACAGCTCCTAGATTTGAGTAATGTATCATGTAACCAAAATTTAATGGATTTATTTTCGTTCTCATGAGGAGGACCTCACACTTTTCGTATCATGCAGATATTTTGTCTCCATCATTTTCCATTTGGTTTTGATCTTCTAATGACTTTACTCCGCTATAAATAACAGCATCATGTGCAACGATTAAAAGAGCCGCCCAGATAATCCTCTAAATATTTTATGTAGATTAACAACGGTACAGGGCCTAGGGGAAAATCACTTTTGTTTGACTTGATGATTTTCCCTTGATTACGACATACTATGAACTTTCTGACAGAAAATCATGAATCCATTCGCATAGCTGAGGCAACTTTCCATAGGCACACAGTATGATTACAAGTGTCTTCTGAGAAATGGTATCAAAAATTTTCAGGATATCTAGAAATATGGAATCAATTTGAGATCTGTCGAAAGCATTTGCCTCTTCACCTGAATAAAGAGTTAATTATTTTTCAGTGAAATACATAAATTTTTTCTGTTTCAATTTATTAGTCCCTCCTCTACTGCTTTGCTCTGTGTTTGTTGGTAAAAAATTTAATTTTGTCTAAGCTCAATGTGTTTTATAACATTCGAAGCCTAATATGTTTACGCCAATGTCTGTAGTATCTGTCAACTATTTTTGAATTCGCTGTAGTGTCGGAAATGTAGTTTGTCTTCTTTCTGGCTATCCGTAATAGTCTCCAGATTTGTTGTATTTCTTTCATCAGATACTCTTTGGGAGTGATAAGGACGTGTCAACTTTGCCTTGCAGTCTATTCCTTTTAGAAATCTGTCATTTATCTGGGAGCAGTCTCGAAGGATGACAATTCTTCGTCTACATGTACATCTACACCAATGCTGTACCATCCATCTTAGGCGTGTAGCAGTTCTCTGAAACAAGTTTGCTTGTCAGAGGAATATCGATGTTTTCCTGCAGGATATCACATTTTCCGCTTGTTGTTACTTTTATTTATGTGGTATGCAAGGTGGACTCAGTATACCTGAACAGTTATTCTATTTCACAAATACGTACTAATGTCTCAGCACGAACTGCACCAGACACTCTGAGAATCCTTTGTGAATGCAGTACTCCATTCCTCTGAAATTAAACTCATTATGTTCGATTCTGAGAGATCTTTTCCCATTCTTGTGTCAAAGTATCTCACACAACAAGTGAAAATAATCACATATTTTCAGCTTTATAGTTCAGTGAGGTTTTTGAATGAACGACTGTTTCCCACCAGTGTTGCCAGTGGTGGCTCATGATCATACGTTCTGTGTGCTCACAAATTCATCGACTCAGATATATAGTGAGAGTATGAAATTAATAGTATCTTCTGTATAATCAACATAATTACACAACTGCAGCCTTTGCCAATAATAAGAACAGTAGTAATAATAATAATAACAATAATATGCAAAACTTGCCTGAAAAAAGAATTGTTTTTGGTTGATTTTGTTATTTTGTACCTAATTAAATACAGTTAAGGGCAACAACGAAATAATGTGCAAGTTTGGGTTACCCTCCGTTTCGCATTTTTGTGCAAATGGCAGTCTGCATGCTTTTTAATTTTTTCGGAGAAATGTACAAGATTCCTATCACATGCAGTAGCTAACGAATTAACTGGCAGGCAGAAAATCAGACATTGTTACATTACACCCACACAACTTACGTTTATTACACACTCCTTTGTTCGCTTATAGTCACGCTTATTTGATTTCATCACTTTCTTAGGCAATGGAGGTGTTCTGGGAAGCCCTAATTACTTTGCAGCCAACTTTTTCTACTAATTTTCTTTACTGTTAGAACTTAAAACATATTCGACAGAGTTCATGTTGACACTAAACACGAAAGCAGATTCTAGCACACTAACCAACCAACTCCTAACACAAACTACCGTTTATGGAAATGATTATATTCATGTAGTATTGTCTACCAACACTATCAATTGACAACAACAGAAATGAGGCGCTGAGTACCATACAGGTCAAAAGCACACTATCATTGATCCCACATTTAACTAAATATCAAAGAAACCAGTGAGAGAGCTTTTCGTGATTGTTCATATTTACAATGTGGGCCTACAGCACAGATAAGCCTGACCCACCATAAAGTCAACAGCTATCTGAAGCATGAAATCATGCTACAGTGTCACAATTGACAATGATATACTTCATGGTTCTCAGTGCTTCAAACGGAATACTGTATGATAAAATACATTACTTAATATATTATATCTTACTCATAATACTACAAAATATATTTTTCTGTCAGCGTAAGAATAACATCTATTGATATCCGATCCAATTTTACTATATAGTGAGTAAATTGGCGTGTCTGAGGAGTGTGCAACGGTGTAATGGGATTTATGAGAAGCGAATGGCGAAAAGAGTCTGCTGCAGTCTGCTACCACTTGGGGCCACTGAAAAGAACTTTTAGTTGAATAGAAAGGGCTAGCTGTGCATACCAAGAACCGTGCACGTTGTTTATCAAATTCGTACGTATCTGGCCCATAAGTCAATTGCGTCACGCCAGTTGTGCATGAGCAAAAGCTCCTTAAATCGCGCAGAACTGAAGGTGTGCTCTCGACCGTCAAACAAAGTTTCACACACTCTATAGGAGTAGCAATGTAGTGCAGCGCGGTAGATTTAGCGCCGTATGTTTCAGATTATCACTTCTACATTACTTTTACCAAAATTCAAAGAAACATCACCAAAAACTCCCAAAGGTGTCAAAAGTTAGGGTGTTCGCATGCTCTCGTGCTATTACACAACAGCTACCACTGAGTGTTTCTTTGTAAATACCACAACAATGTTACCCTCCCAACGTCTGTGGTCAGAGAAATTCACGTCGACTCTTGCACTGCCCACTTGAGCTTGGGGGCATTATTTTACCTGGAATTCCTTTCAATCTATTCTGTAACACTCCTTAGCACTTCCCCACATCGAAACATTTGTCGTTTTAGTACGTTTCTAATGTGATTTCTATACAGGTAACGAATATTGAAGATAGTGCGCATCGTCTTTTGAGCCTCTTGTTCAGTGTGACCACGCAAAATGTATCTCAGAATGTTGTCTCATTTATGTCACATGCAGTTGCAAATCGTTGTAAAGTTAGTGGTTGTCGTATGGCAGACAGGTCTGCAAGTGGAATCTTGTATCAATGTAAGTTATTTTTGTCCTGTGAGAAATCCGATATTTTCTTCTGTTTTAATTATTAGCCTTATGGCTACCTGATTGCACAATGCAGTTGCACCAAGGCCTTGCCTGGAGGCACGCACAGAGCCTGTGACCAGCTCAATAGGCAATGTCACAGCACGGGTGATGCAGGGAGTCTCAGCAACCACAATGAATGAGTTTTCTTGGAAAAGAAGCCGTAATCAGGAGGGTGATGACATTGCCCCGGCCTTCTGAAAGAAGTTACTACACCATTAAAGCACTGTCAATGGTGTGAAGTTGCTGATATGACAGGCAAGATGGAGCAGTGATGTCATGATTGCTCTGTGGTCAGTCTGGACCCTGTTATTAATTACAGATCAGGAGCGCTACCATTTCCAAACCACAGTACATCAGACCAGAGTTAAGAGGGGAGGTCCACGTCAGTCCACTAAATGTGTAGAAAGCTGCCACTGTCAGACTCTGCTTCCGCCAAGTGTGGGCCTGCTACCTGTACTGCATCTGAATGCTGCTGACTTCGCACCCACTAGCAAACCACTGACCACTACTTGTCACCTAATCTGGTGTTCTGTGTTCCAGAGCCAAGGTGCACTCGACTGAGCACGTAAACACTGTTGTCGATTATCTTCTCATGTGGGCAAACACAGTAGTTGTTTACCATTGTCTGTGTTGGCACTCATCATCGCTGTGAATCACCGCCATCCACACTGAGTCTACAGTCTCATTCTGCACATTCTGGCGTACCTCACTCCAAGCTGTGTAACTGTGCCAAGTCTGTCTGACCTTTGTTGCTGGCTGCCACTCGCTGTCTAAATCGGCATCTGTGCTGCTGTGCTGACCACATCGCTTCACCTGACTCTACATACTGCACGATATAACAGACCATTGCTGAGGCAAGCTTGCTGTCACTGTCTGAGTCTGTCCTGTGACTTGAGGATGTTGCCCTCCTTCCAGGAGCGTCACGAGTGGTGTTGTTTGTAATGGAATAAAAGGAATTTTCAGCTATGCTTTTTCATCACGAAATGTTAAGACAACAATCTGGTATCAACGCACCATGTCACTGCAACACCGCCTACAGTAACGTACTGCAGGCCTCCTGACCATCCATTCTCACGTGATTCATTTTCCTTTCACAGAAGTTCACAATTAAAATCGTGTAGGTCTTTGCTCTTGAAAAACAAGTAAACAAGCTACCGCCATTATAATTCTCTACGGTAATTTTTGGAAACAGAAAAACAACACAGTAATTCTCTTATAATGTGTGGAAATGAGTGATTACAATTCCTTCTATGTCTGCTGCTCTTGTTGCTGCCATTTGCTTCACATCTTTATTGGGTTAAATTATCTGTTATTTATATAACTCTGATGCTGCAGCCTGTCCAGATAGCCACAAACGTTTATGTACCACATACAGGATTTGGGGAGGCGAACCAACACTAGTTTGAATTAGCCTCATGGAGGGCTGATGAACCAGGGTATGATTTTTAGGCGATTTCCCAGAATCAATTATGTAAATACAGGCTGGTTAGTGTTGTCGTACCTCAGATACTCACTACACAAAAATTTAAAACAAAATGTTCTCAGTTTTTCACTTGAAATTTACTCTACATGCAGACAGAGAGGATATACAGACTCAATAGTGGGGGAATCGTGGCATCAAGAAGGGCACACAGTCACCCACTGTCACTAACATTACCACAACCCAAACAAAAATGTCAACCCCCATCGTAAAATGGGACAAGGCAAGCAAGAATTAGAGAAAAACATGTAGTTGTGACTATGGGAGATAGAATGTTCATAATATTTAATATAAGCATTTGTAAGTTTTTCATCCTTGTTAACAGTTATGGCTACAGTTGTCTTTTACATAAATGCTCTGCTATCTTTTTCTCAACCTAGTTTCATGAGAATATTAGGTTTTATTGTAATAGGTTTTAAAATGAGCACACTTCATATGCCACCATCACAGTGTAGACACTCTTTTGCTCCAATATGGCAGTCTTATGCTGCCATCATCTGATCTTCTGTAACTTGCTATAAAACTGCCATGCTACATTACATGAAGTCAAAGCATAAAAGGCATTCTGCATGTATGAATTTCATGATAAAAATCTAGTTGATGAAATACACGCAGTTGGTAAAATGCACACAAGTGGTAAAAAAGCACACAGCCAAAATCCTCATATTGTCCATGCAAGTGGTGGTGAATATTATCATATAAAACTGCCTGCACTCTGATCTCAGCATATGAAGTGCGTTTATTTTCAGCCATACTGGTCGCTCCACAGCGCAGCATGTGTGCCTCACACAACTGATTTTGACACAGCATATATCTGTTTTTCGTTTTTGTGAGATAATTTTATGCTGCTGTATACTGGGTGTTAAAACGTGCTCCACTTTGTTAGATGTGGTAGTATGAATCAAAACAAAACAAAAATGTACAGTCAATATGGACTTCAAAATGCATACTGTAAGAACTATGAGAACTTGTTCATCTTCTTCACTGTGAAACACATCAGCTCTTCTACTGCAACCTTTATACTACCAAACGCTAGCAAACATGTTGATTGGTATGAGGTATCATTAATTCCAAACAATTGACTTGTCTGCACTGCTAGACAATACAGCATTCCACCAACGAATGGAGATGGAGCATCAGCCCAATTTCTGCTGAATGTATGAGAACACCACTTGGACAATGGATTTTATGTGGTGACCCAGTACTTTGGACAGCTTAATCCCCCAACTGCCATCCCTTGAATTTTTGTTTGTGGGGACACTTGGAACATTTGGTGCATGGACACGCCATTAGCAATGTTCAGACACTACAGAAATACATCATCAACATCCGCCAACACATGTCACACATGAGAGTTTCTCCACAGGGTGTGGTTACCCAAGATTCCCTAAGACATAGATAGAAGCTTGCGTTACTGTGAATGGACATCATAATGAACACCTCCTTCAGTGATGGCTCACAAATGCTGGCTGTATACATTAGCAGATGCATTGGAAGCTCTACTGTCCCACAATAACAGAATACAGTCGCCTTATTTGCTGCAATCTACTCATTTGTTTACTACCTTGTATAGACTGTTCAATTTGTTTGGCAGCTTTTGGAAAACAAAAAACGACTTGCAGGAGAAGAGATGTTTCACAGTACGAAAATAATCAAGTACCCTTATCTCTTGCGGTGGGATGTAGTGGGTTTTGGTAAAAAAAAATCGATTTTTAAAAAAAAACATTATTTTCTTGATCTACAGAGTTTAATCTATGTTTTGTGTGAATTTTACCGTGATAGCAACTTCAGAAAGGCATTTAAATTGTTATACTGATTAACTCTGCACTGGCAACCACTCCCACCTTTTGCAACATTTGGGAAACTGCTTGCTTCAGCGGAATTTTTATCAGTGTGAAGGCTATATTCTTCGGCTGACATCTGTACCTCTGCCTGAAAACTTTCTTGCATGTGGTTTATTTACGTTTTGACCATACTAACACATATTAGTAGGTGTGGGTTGAATTCGCAAACCTTTACGTGGAAATAAAGATTTATGCATAATGGGTGGTGGAAAAACAGTGTATAGGAAATGGAGGTTTCATGGAAATCGGTTTACAAACAAAAAAGAGGAAGCAACTCGAATTGAAGAACATAAGCTCTCAGCTTCAGTCCTCAGCTTCAGTTCTCAGCTTCTGGATAATTGTACTGGTTAATGATGTTGATATGGATTCCGCTGGATTCAGACTTATTGATTTAGAGCTTCTCTGCCAGGCTGTAAAGTTTTCATGTTCATGTTTCTTGCAAACCCTGACTTATTGAGGAAGTGTCTTCAAGCAAAGACACAATATGCAAATGAAAATCTAAGGAATTTAATTTGGATTAAATGCTCAAAAAGAACATTCCGTGGACTTGAAGTACTCAAAATAGGTGTCTATGATGCAGTTTTATGTTACAACAACGGAAATAATGGCAGAACTGAAGTGATGGATAGAGCTGGTGTAGATCCTGGTGTGTTTAAGACAAAATCATTTTACACCATCGATGAGGGCTGGGTCAAGAAAGCTAACAGATCAGTGTCTGACCTGTAAAAAAAGGGGCAGGGAGATTCGAAAAGATAAAAAAATCTGGAGGATGTATCAGTATGGACGACTTTAAAACTGAGGTAAGCTTATTACATCTAGAAGTATGATAAGAAAATTTTTGAACCTCATGTCTCTGTTTTACATTTCTCACGTTATTAGAAGCATTTTCTCAGAAAGTATATGCGCTAATGCTATGAAATTTTCAGGAACTGCTTGCTATTAAATTCAAATTTTTAGATATGTAGATTTTTTAGATATGTAGAAAAAAGTTTATTTTGGATATGTAAAATCAGAAACTCCGTTAATAATACAATTTGTACCACAAATTAATAACTGTAGTTCAGCGGTCTTATAACCTTCTCAGAACACTGAAATAGAGTTTTCAGATTAATTGCATGATTAGAATTTAAGTTGAGGTTTTTCATAAAAAAAGACAATAAAAAAATAAAAAATTAAAATTTCCTGCAAAATATTATTCCTGCATATTTTATTATATATTTCCGTTAAAACACAGCTCTTTTGGTTTACACATGTAGAATTTTAGATTTGTACATTAATAAATGTTGCTGTAACGATTTTTTAAATAAATGTTTTCATTTTCCATTATATCCCACTTTAAGGTACAGTAAGTATTTTAGAGCCTATGTCTCCTACACAGTTTTGCTTGTTATGATATATACTACTGCCTCTCAAAATATGGAATACTAGTTTCTAAAACAATGTACACACTTGTTTTTGAATTTGTCTCCTTTTACTGTATTTTCTTCTTTCTTTTAATTCTGTTGTGGACTGGGTAATAAATTTTCAAATTTCTACCATTTTTGAACATATTGTAAGTTTTGCACAGTATCATTCTATTCATAGTAAATGTATTGGCACTTTGTCAGCCGCGGTGATCTAGCGGTTCTAGGCGCTCAGTCCGGAACCGCGTGACTGTTATGGTCGCCGGTTCGAATCCTGCCTTGGGCATGAATGTGTGTGATGTCCTTAGGTTAGTTAGGTTTAAGTAGTTCTAAGTTCTAGGTGACTGCTGACCACAGATGTTAAGTCCCATAGTGCTCAGAGCCATTTTTTTTTGTATTGGCACTTTGTACTTCTAATTAATTTCCTGGGTCATCTAATGGCCAGCAAACCTTTGATTATGGACAGATTTTTTTTATTTTGTTACTGTAATATAAACCAAACTCAGACTTGAACAAACACTGTTGCAATGTAAGTTTTCGTCCCTAACAATGTCCTTTCTCCTTAAGAATGTACAACTCTGTGTGTCGGTCCCAACAAGGATCCCTAGCTATTAATAATTTTTGTCTTTTCTTTGTTGTTATGGTTCCACTTTCTGTGCTCAATCATAGCTAGGTGCACATGCTGGTACAGGGGAGTTGATTTAGTCCAATATGTTTGTGAGTCTTTTTTTATTTACTTGTGCGAAATCAAACATGGTTTGTTCCCTCTACAAGAGCCTCAATTGTGTTTTATCTCTGCTACAGAGCAGCTGACCCATGTCTGTTTCTATCGAGATTGGCAACTTCGTCTTTCATGGAGGGCCCTATAGAAACTAGCACTGCAACAACTGCAGACTTCTCTGACTACATTTATGACTCTTAATTGGCCCTCACACAACCACGCAACCATCAACTCTATCTTGCCCACAATCCACCTGGTGTTCTGCAGTGCAGCAGCTCCTATATTCCCACAAATGATGCTGATACTACTTCATGCTAGGATTTCACTCGTTTTTCTTTTTGTTCATGCACAACTCTTGTAGCTGCTGCTATCCATCATCCTTTTAGTGTTTGCTAATTTTCATACACAGAGTACTAATATTTTCCACCATATCCTTACTGTCCCTGTTCTTGTCAGCAGGAATATCAAGTTGTGTTTCTATTAAGTAGGTTGTGCATCTTCATACCTGCAAAATGATGAGAGTTAATGCTATGATTGTGGCATTCCAAATAGTTAACCACAAAAAGGATGCCATACTGGGTTCATTTCGTTGCTAATATCACTGTACCAAAAGCCATCTTCTCGTATCTCCTCCACTAACATATGAATCATCTTTTTTTCAGTGGACATTAAAACCAAATGATAGTTTTTTCTTGAAGTTACTATTATTAGGTTGTTTATTTGTCATGTGAAAAGAACAGAAGTGTCAAAAATATATGGCCTTTTGGCTACTTTTACTCACGTCACAGTCGGCCATTAATGGTATCCATTCTTCTCTCGTAGCCTCAGATATTAAAGAGAGGACATTCTGTGCAAGGCTTGATGTGGCTTCACTGAAAGGATCTTCTTCCAACTCCCTGTAGTACTCTTTAAGAAGAATGGTCGTTTCATGTGTTATACCCTTGATATAGTTCATTCTGCATCCGCTTAGAATTGATGCTTGGGAGGAGGCATTAACGATGTTAACACAATTCTCATATTGATCTATCACACGACCAATAGTTAAATTTTCTCATCTAATAATTTTGAAAATTTCTGCCAATCAGCCGTTTTGAAGTTGTACCTTCGTCTGAAAGGGATTTCTTGAGGTCTTACTTGTGGGAGAACTTGACACATAATAGGTCGACGTTGTGTATTCGGTATGGGCTTACAGGCGGATTTAGTGCAGGTATTACAAATACTTTCACTAACGAAAAGCAGATACGGATTATAGACAGCGTCCACTGTAGAAGGAATGAGGTAGTTTGCTGTCATGAAGGAGTGAGAGATGGAAAGTTGCAGCCCACATTAGGACAGCCTCACCATTTTGATCCACTTGAGTGTACCCCCAAGCAAGGCTGTGACTGTTGAAACCAGGTATCACAAATAGAATTTTTCCCTGTAATAAAATTTTCAGGTTGGGTGAAGGAAAAGTCTGTTGCTGGAGGTTTATATGCTGATATGACTGTACAGTTACTTAACAGTAATAATTTCATTATTGTTATCTGACCGACGAATACTACAGACTTCAAGGTCAGGTCTTATAAGGATGGCGCTTCCATACTGTACATCATGTGTTTGAGCAACCAGTTTCATTCCAGGAACAGAAGGACATCTCTGCTGAGTATCTATGTATTTCTTCAACACAAGATATCACAGTACTTAGTGTGGCACATGTCTTGCAAGAGTTGTTGCTTGCAGAAAGGTATTCCTTCAATATTAATGGATATTATAGTCAACAGTGGCCCAAAAACGACTGTTGATTTGATGTCTCTAATACTTCTGGTGTGAAAGGATCGGCTGCCAGGTTATTCTGACATTTCCCAGGGTACACCAGTTTGCAATTCATATCTCAGTATTTATCATCAAACATTGCAATCTTCAGGGAGGCTCCTTTTGTGTACCACATTATTAGATGAGGCCTTAACTCTGGAGAGATCATAATTATTTGTAGTAATGCAAATGCTTAAAAATGTCCCATAGCATCCTTTACGGCAATATTTGTTGAAAATCAACTAACCTGAATATAATCAAATAGACTTAGCTAATGGAACATCCACAGGGGGATACTGGTGTATCTCAATCTGTTCTTCATGAGACAATGTATGAATTGCATAGATCTATCTAATGTGCCATGCACTGTAACCAAACGTATGAAACTATGTCGATGTGCAACTGCCTAGCTCCAACTTGTACAAATTTATGGGTATAAATGTATGAGTGAGTTACACCTGCAGTCCAATGTGGCACACTAGTTAACTTACCCTTAGTAAACGTAGCCACATTAAACATAAACCATAAAAAATTTTAATAGCAGGAATACGTAATACAGAATCCAAATAAGTAACATGAATCTGCAAAGTATTTCACAATTTTATATTTTAGTGAAAAGCAGCATTTCTAGGTTTAAATGAAACCTGTATCATCGTCCAACAAACTCCATTCACTCAACGAATTTCGAACAAAAAGTACTCCAATTCTGTTTACAACAATATTTAAAATCATACTTTCTTGATTTATGATTCAGTTTGGACTCAAGTTAACACTAACATTAGTCTTTCGACAGATGTCTAACAATACAGGTTTCAAAACGATCCATTTTGGACAGGAGTGCAAGGCAACAATTATCGTGTCTAAATGATGTTCCTAAGAACTTTTTGGTTATAAAATGCCACCCATATTAGCTTGAAGTGCAGTGGTGATAATGTGAAGACATTCATTACAGCCTTTATGGAATTTTCCACATATATTTCAGCAGAAAACATCTAAAAGTGATCAGGAACATCATATGATGACGGCAATAATAACCAGTTACAAATAATGACATTTGTTTCAGTCTTATTATATAAATACCACATTACAACAACTAATGGCACTTTATTTTGACAAAGTACTATTGTCAATATTTCCCACTGCTTCTGTCACTTGAACTATTTTAATATATCACTGTGGGTTACTTAATTTCTGTCCAGAATCTTTAGAATCATCACAAGCGCACTTTCAGTGATGAGACTATTAAAGCAGAAGAGTTACAAGCCAGAATTTAAGCTTCATGTGAGTATAGTACTGTAAGTTTGTGAATTCAAGGCTCTGTTCTTACCTGAATAATAATAGTAATGATGTTTGTCTCAGCAAGCATTCCTGAGAGAACAAAATATTTTTCTGTTTTGATTAAAATAGACCAACCACAAAAAGCACAGTACCAACAGGAACTGAAGTAGAAATATGCAACTAAGTAGCTGGACAGAATAGTGTAACAACATTACTATAAGGAGAATGACACAATTTAAAATCCATGCAATTTCTTTCCAAGTCACAGCGAAAATTTCTAATGAAGTGTGTATGAGGATGGGAGCCCACAAACTATAAATAGATCAGCATTCCCTAAATATTTAAAAGCCACTGCAGTATTGCAGCCTAGATGGCAGCACACTATTACGTTGCAAGAACCATCATGAGAAATACATTCTCATTACAGTAAAAAACCACAAAGCTGAAAGTGTCAGAAACCTCAGAAACGCCTATCACCTAATAAAAATAGTCTCAACTTATTAAAAGTATGACAAAACTTAATAAACGAACTACCTTAGACCAATAAGAAATTGGCGAGAAATCGAAAACACTGACCAAAAACAAACATTATGAAATATACGACAAAGCATTAGTAAAGATTTCTGAAAACCTCACATTTACTCAGAGAAATTATAGAAAATACACACTATGAAATCATGTTTAAAGCAGATAAAAGACAACCAAAAAAATCAGATTAAAACAAAGCAATTACAAAGAAAGCACATTTAATAAATTAACTTATTACAATAAAAATTATGCATTTGGATTAAATTCATATTCTAGTAATCACACTGAGCTCTTTCAACTGTCCTCGTGTTTATACAAACAATTGGAATTATAATCTGACACTACATGATGACAGTTTTGCCACTGATGTTTGTACAGTATTTACATAATATTTAAAAACAGGCAAATAATTAAAAGATTTGATGCATAAAATTAATCTTCATTTCATCAGAATTATGTACAGGGATTTTTAATACAAATATTTTTCACAATAAATATGGCGCTTAAACTGACAATAGTGTATTGGCATAAAATTTAACAAAACATGAAAATTTGAATTACTACACAATTTACCAAAAGATCCTGTTGTGTCAAGATACACTGTTGATCCAAATCATTATACCCACTTCCCTAGGAGGAGTGTGTGCTACCCAGTGGCATTTTGGTTATGTCAAGTAGTAACGAAACTATATAACCAACAATGAATGGGTGATCATTCTAGTTACAGTGTGTGTAAAAAACTGGCATAAATAACTTTGCCAAAGAGCAGATTGTTTTGCCTGGTGCTTGAGTAAGTGCATCTAAAAAACAGTGAATCTGGTTGGCTGCTCAGATGCTTCTATCATTAGCCTCTATGGAACATCGTTGAAAGATGGTATATCCACAATTTGACAAAAGGTTGTAGGATTTCCATGCATTACCTGGAACAAGGAGATCAAACCTAGCTGCTCTGTATAGTGGGACTGATGGCAATCTGTGGAGACAGGAGAAAATGCTTGAGCAGGCACAACTGTTTCAAGCTATTCAGCAGACACTGTTGAACATGAGGCCCCAAGTTATATAACAGCTTTGTATTCCCATGTTGATCTAACAACATTGTCAGTTACCATAGTAATACAAATGGGATAATTGAGATTGGACTGCATACCAATAAAGACGTGTCACGTGTTGGGATAAGTGACATTTCTTGTGGACCAGGTCAATGGTTGTGCCCCGATGTGCCATCATCCAGATGAACAGTCGTTCAACACATGCACAACACAACAGGTGCACAAAGATGACGGCAATGTCATGCTATGGTGGATATTCATATGAGACGCCAAAAAACAGCTGGTCATAATTGGAAGCACCATGACAGATGTGGAGAACATGAACATAATTGCAACCTCTGTCACTTAATGGTTGATATATTCCCTGGTCACAATCACAAGGTCAGAATCACACTGCAATGGTTTGAGCATCATGATAGCTCACACTGTTGTCTTTCCCACCTCATTAGATCATTATGAAACGAATTTGGGATGCTATTGCACACCAACTACACAGCAACAAACTGATAGCCTGCAGTAAATGGGAACTGTGTGAGGTGTGTGTAGACATATAGTCCAATTTACTAGAGGAAAACTAACAGAGAACTAATGAGTCCATACCATACAGAAGCACTGTTGTATTGCAGTCTGAAAGTGCTACTAGGCAGATGATTACAATTTTTGCCTGATCTCTGCATACTTGCCACCATCAGTTATTTCCTAATGTAGAAGTAGCACAGATAGTTCACATGTGTGCAAATTTTGATCACACAAATAGCATTACTATTAAGGAGGCATACCTCAGTAACATGTTTGCATAATCATGATATTTTTGTATCTTTCTCCATCGTTGAGGAAAATAGCCTGAGTGATGGACGTGTAATAAACACATTTATGCTGTCGCCTGGGTACTGCCTACAGCTTCATGAATATTGAAATGGCAGTTTCTTTCAAATAATTAGCAACATACTGGTAAATTCTCTTGAAGAATATGGAGTCATGATTACTGCATAGGACTTCTACTCAAACAAGTAACAGATATGTCTCAATGCACCAATTTCTGGTAGACAGATCGTTATAGCATGGAGCATTTACTTCAAAAAATTGCAATTGTGTGCTTCATATATTGTATTTAGTATGCAACTTCTTTGAACATGAAGCTGCGAAAACGGATTTGTCATATTTTTTGATACCTTTCTGTAGCACATGCGAACAATATTCGTAACACACTTGTGGTGTCCTTTGAACATGTTTAAGTCTACAGACCTCAACAATACTTCGAGTGGTCTCTACGTAATGTGTATTATTGCATGCTTCTAAATATGATAGGCCAAAGTAAAAGATTCCCAGCAAATATCACATCTGTGTAGCCTTTTTTTCTGTGTGTAGTGATAGCTGTTTCTTGAGGTTACTCGAGTTTTTATACAATTTGCCATAAATACTACATTTCTGTGGTCATTTACCGGTGTGTGCTAATGATTTTCTTGAGATACCAGAGTAACAAAAATATTTGCCGCAAGTATCATATTTGTAGGGGCTCATTCCTGCGTGTATTAATTTCTGTGTTTTTAGATGACCCAGTTCTGAAAACGATTTGCCACCAACATTAACTTTGTGTGGTCCCTGTTCAGTGTGTATTAATTCGTGTTGCTTGAGACTGCCTCATCTAGGAAACGATTTACCACAAACACTATATTTGTAGGGTCTTTTTCTAACGTGTGTCAACAAATGCCTCTTGAGATGGCTCGACTAAGTAAACGATTTTGCACGAACACCGCATTCATGCGGTCTCTTTCCTGTATGTATTAATTCATGTGTCTTGAGATTGCCCAACTGAGTAAACGATTTTCCACAAACACGGCATTCGTGGGGTCTCTTTCCCGTGTGTATTAATTTGTGGGTCTTGAGATTGCCCGACTCAGTAAAAGATTTTCCACAAACATCGCACTCGTGGGGTCTCTTTCCTGTGTGTATTAATTCATGTGCCTTGAGATTGCCCAACTGAGTAAACGATTTTCCACAAACACCGCATTCGTGGGGTCTCTTTCCTGTATGTATTAATTCGTGTGTCTTGAGATTGTTCGACTGATTAAACGATTTTCCACAAACACGGCATTCATGGAGTCTCTTTCCCGTGTGTATTAATTCATGTGCCTTGAGATTGCCCGGACGAATGAACGATTTGCCACAAACAGTACATTTGTAGGATCTCTTTCCTGTGTGCATTAAATTGTGGGTCTTGAGATGGCCCGACTGGGTAAAAGATTTTCCACAAACATCGCACTCGTGGGGTCTCTTTCCTGTGTGTATTAATTTGTGGGTCTTGAGATGGCCCGACTGAGTAAACGATTTTCCACAGACACCGCATTCGTGGGGTCTCTTTCCCGTATGTATTAATTTGTGTACCTTGAGATTGCGCGAACGAGTAAACAATTTACCACAAACATCACATTTGTGATGTCTCTTTGCACTTAGCACAGTGTGGACATTAACATGATCACTTGTACACAAAATTCCATAGTCATCACATCTGAGTTTCTCTGCAACTTGTGCCACAGTACGTGTATTGCATATGTCACTAAAGGATTTCCTTAAAGTTTTCCTGGTTTCCTTGGATGAAGATTGCTTCTCAGTCTGTTCCACGATTTCTTCTTGTACACTTTCTATGGAGATGTTGTTTTCATGGTCATCACTGCATTCAAGTTTCTCACTGTTGGCAGCTGATAATGCTTGGTCACCCTCACTCATTCTCAAATGTTCTTTCAAGCTGTCATCAGTGGGCAATACCTCACCACATGACTTACACACATATGCAGGTGCCTGCACACCATCAATGTGGATGAAGATATGCATTATGAGTCTGTATTTTGAAGGGAAGCTCTGTAGGCAGAAACTACAGTTAAACTTATGGAATTCCTTTTCCCTGATGCTACAACTTAATCTCGTGCCGCATAAGCTGTCTTCTTGTGAAGTCTGTAACTTGGTATAGTTATGAGACATACTGAAATCTGTTTTCATCTCTGTATCTATCTCCAGATCGTCATTGACTAGTCCTTGATGTAATGCTTCTTGATACGAAACGTTACAGCTGTCACCAGCACTTTGAATGAAACTGAGGAAGGAGAAAAGAGGTGTGAATTGTTGATTTACACGATACAAAAAACAGTATTTCACCATCCACAAAATCAGGGACTATAAACCGAAAGATAAAAATGTATAGGTGTCACAGATAACTTATTCAGTACATGTAAGTGATTTAAAATTATCATGACATTCTGCCAGAGCGATAGAATTTTTATAAGGCAAATGATAACAGGAAATTCAATAATGATCAGTCTCATTCAGTGCTGACTGGGTTTCCTAATTTTTTAGTAGGTACTGTTATTGAAAGGTCTTGTAATATTTTTAAAATACTGTTCAACAATCTTTTAGACCAAATTATTACCTTTATTAGATATAATATCCTCCAGTTTCCACCCAAAGATAAAGGAAAAGAAAAGAGAAATCAATGATTTTAAAATTAAAATAAATCACTCTCTCCAAGTGGATTTTTCTTTGTTTTGGAGAACACTTTGAGCAGAGAGTGTAAATTCTTAAAAGCACTCATGATAAATTTATTTCACAAAGCAATGAAGCATGGCATTTTATTTGATTCCAAATGAATCCCCAACTACCACAAACATCACATTTATTATTGGCTAGGTAGTATGGCCTTCAACCAGGTGGTCAACACCTGTACAGGAACACATACATAAATTTCCAGACTGATGAACAAGTGTGAATGACACACACAAATTATTCCAACTTTAGAGTTTGTTGATAGCAGCACAGCTTATGTGTAGCCCTTTCTAATTGACATATTGTCTGTCAGGGAGGATGCCAATGCAGTTACAGCCTCCCATTCGAAAGTATCTTCACAACTCCTGGTCCCATGGAGTCCCAAAACATCCTCAACTGAATCACACACCCCTATCAATGGTGATATCAGCCCAAATCATGTACAGTCCATCCTACCATAGTCTTCTGCGAGCAAGTGATGGCAGTAGGTGCATGTTCTACCCATGTGATATCTGGGTCCAATCATTCCACCTGCAGCTACCCCATTCCATCACCATGGAACTGGACATCTTTGAGCTTCCCAATGAGGTCATTTGAGTGTGGATATGGCTGTGGGTGTGTAGGAGCATGCACATACTTGCATGCTATTATTCTATCCTGATTGCTGCTTTTGACTGTTTTGCTTTTTGATGGATATGTGGTTTCAAGTAACCAATTACAGTGAAACATTACAGTTTGCTTTCATCAAAAACTGATATTTTGCTGCAGTAGATGGCTGTGCAAAGAAACATATTAAGAAATTTTTCTGTCTTGAGTTCGCTCATAGAGGTTAGCCTTAAAAGCTCTGAACAAAATAATCATGATCTCAGTTGTGCTGCAGATTGTTAATCTCTGTTTTCTTGGATATACTGCAGCTCATATAGTTGTGGTAAGGTTGGGACATGAGTTTAAATTCAAGGCTACAAAAGGCTGTCTAAAATCGGCAGACACTAAGTTAACGTAGAATATTGTATCCCACTGACTACAGTACTGTATGTTGAATTTAAAAAGAACACGCCTTTTGGGAATGCCCTATGTAGGTACATTTCTTATACAGTTGCTTCCACATCTGCCAGATTATAAGAGTAGATGCCTGGTGTGCCCATAATCAAAGTGGCTGAAAACACCTCCCACTTTCAAAGCTTACAGATGGCATAGATGGCAGGCACTGACTTTCCCCAAACACTCCTATGTACACATATACAAGGACACAGCCACAATTACACACATTTCCAACATATTATCAGATTAGGGAAAGGCAGTGTCTTCCAGCCATTCACATTCTCAGGGTGGAGCAATATCCTTTAAATGTACACTGGATGTGAGTGCGTAGTTTCTTGGATTCTACAGACCAGGTATGCCACATGCTGATCGAATTTTTCTTGTCATTTGGCTTACAGTTGGTGAGGGCCACCTTACAGTAATTATCGTGAATTGTATCATTTTCCCCTGGGTTCAGTAGAACAGGCTAGATTGCTTTCTCACATAAAGCTGAAATTTTCCTACTACCTCAGCTGTTATGTAGCACTACTTGAAAATAAAAAGTCATATCTAGGTTTCTTGCAGCATTACATCCACCCAGTCTGAGCTATCTCATTTTCTCCCATCTGGTTTTTAGATTTGTTCCTGACTGATAGAGCAGTTTTAAGGGCTATCACAACAATAATAAATCCTCCTCGTCATTACTCGTATTTTTGTTGAGCCAGCTGACAAAAGAAACTATGTAGACAGCTGTTCTGGGCTAAATATTCACTTTAGATGAACAACATTGGAACTATCACCAAGCTTTGCAAGAGGTGAATACTGTGGGTCGACACTTACTTCCACAACAGGGCAAGTGCACGAACAGTGTGGTGAATCTATCTTGCACTAATCATAGTCTGGCAAAATGTAAGCAATTTTGAATATCACCAGATGGTAAAACAATCCACTGTTTGCTCCATGTGGTACCCACCTCAGTGACCTTTTGACATGCGTATGTGTGTAGGTTACAATTATAATTAAGCAGGATTAGAGATTAGTTGTGAGAAAATAAATAACTGTGCTGAAGTAAATTCTAGCACTTGTATTCAGAAGACATAGCTCATCTCACAACCTACCAGGAGATGCTGGCATTACACCTGCATATTACTGACATTAATATTATGAAGTGGGTGGCAAAATTTTAGGACAATATTAACAATGCTTCTTGCTAAGAGGATCTTGGCAAATCAAAACAAAATCTATTGTTATCATTGAGAAATTGCCCTAAGAATTCATACAGCTAGTGTCTGATCTCAGTCCTCACTTATCCCTCACACACAGCAAATAATACAGGTTGCCCATCCAGCTGTCCTTACCCCCAGTGGCAACCAGTCAGATACTGTGCCCTGACAGCATGGGAGTATTGAAACATTTACAAAGTGACTCATGTGAAATACAGTGATCTTCTACAAATAAAAAGTTTCATTTACTCCACATGTGCTATCAAAACATGACTGTTCCATTGCAGTATAACAGATATTAAACCAATGATACGCTTTTGTGTTATTACTACAAGGCATTAGGGAGATGACAATTTGAAGGTTTTCACTGTGGAACTTTGTGGTTTCATCACAAAACCATCAATCTTTGCATCACATGTGATTCATGGGATATAGGGTATTTGTACCTGATGCTCTGAAAGTGCCAAGTCTCATTATTTGGACAGTTATTATCTTGTATGTTTTTTTTCTCCAGGGAGTATGGTGGTGGTTTAGGTTTCAAGTATTCTCTATCTTGTTCTTTTGGGATAGGGTAGAACATCAAATAACACCACCATCAGGTGCCACAACCCTCAAGCCACCATCAAATGTGTTCTTGAAGACATTGCTAGTGAAAAGTCCAACACTGAATATACCAAGATGTCCCATTGGAACAACCTTCCCATAACAAAAGTGAATGACACAGCAAATATCCTAGTCTTTTGCTGGACAGTCATGGTTCAAGGTGGTAGAATTGTTGCAACACTTATGTTCCTGATTCATATGCAGCTTTCCGATATTTCTCATGGAGTTCCTGTCCTTTAAATGACACAGTGAAATCCCACAACAAAGCTTGTGATATTTGGGACTGATGGCATCATGTCAAGATTGATTACATGAGCAGTAACACATGCTGTTAACCCTTATGAACTTCAGTTTAATATTATATCTCTTAACTGCATCGTACCATTTTAGTTATACATAATTTTCCTCAAGAAAGTGTTGCCTCATTTCTACCAGCCCTTCTTAATTGCTGTGTAACGTCTGAAAAATAACTTATGATGAACAATAACTTACTATAGTGTTGTGAGGATATATGATATTTATTGTGCAATTAAAAAGTCTATCAGCATCTCCACAGCACAATGTCATGATTTCCTAATTTTGTGACTTTTTGGTAATAGCCAAGTTATTTGACATGTTTCAGTTGTGTGGCACCCACTTACCATATGAAACATTTATCTTGCCAAAGTGAAGTGACATGCCTGCCTGAATGAAACTGGGAGACATACAGTATGTAAAACTACAATGGAAGGATATCTAGGGAGCGTCCACACGCTAACATGTGGTTAATGAAGATGGATGGCCGGTATTTCCAGTAGTAAAGGTACCAGCCACCACCATACCATGTACTAGGGAAATTATTTTGAAATTCCTGAGGACAAGCTGCTCTGCTGTATAGTTTAATGATAATGTCATCCAATTGGATAAAATATTGCAGTAGCAATGTAGCCTCCCATAAGATCTCTGGGAGGGGGCTCCTCTGGTGGATATCATCAGGGGAAAGAAACAATATCACTACAAGTGAGAGTGTGGAATGTTAAGTCCCTTGATTGATTAGGTGAGGCAGAGAACATGAAATCAGAAATGGATAAGTTGAAGTTTGATATGGTGGGAATTAGTGTGGTGCATGGGAGGAAGAAGAACATTTCTGGTTAGGTGAGTGCAGAGTTATCAACACAAAATGAAATAGGAATAATGCATGAGTAGAAGTAATTATAAATAATAATACAAAAATTTAGGTAAACTATTATGAACAGTACTGTTGGCGCAGTTCCATAGGCAACACAGATAAAAAGGCAAAACTATCCATAATTGTACAGGCACATATAATTACTAGCTCTGTCAATTATGAAGAACTTAAAAGAATATATAAGCTTGTACCTAGATAAAATTTTGAAGTGGAGCAAGCCTTTAACCATTAGGACTAAAAATAGTGAATTTCACAAAATGGAGAAACAGTGCCCTATCACTACAGTCATAAATTCTTGAGTGTA
The DNA here is from genome assembly GCF_021461395.2 of Schistocerca americana. Lineage (NCBI taxonomy): Eukaryota > Metazoa > Arthropoda > Insecta > Orthoptera > Acrididae > Schistocerca > Schistocerca americana. The sequence continues at coordinate 47,674,823 of NC_060129.1, forward strand.
GCAATATGTGGAGATACCAATGGAATCATCAGACTGGTTCAGTTGTAGGTACAGCAGTCAGTCCATTGCTTGGATGCCACAGAAATCCAATACTTTCAAAACAACTGTGTGACTCACCTCAGAACATTGCTAAAGGGTGTGTGATGCATATCAAATAGGTCTAACCAGGGATATAAATCTTTTACTTCACATTGCTTTGCAAGGAACAGATGTAGATCTAGACATAGCGGTCGCACTCATCTGTGAGCATTTACTAGGTGAAAAATGATAAATGTTTACCATGGATATACACAGTAAATGCAGAATTGAATTATTTCCTAAAAATGATTTTGCAACCTCATGAGTCCAGCCTTCCTATACAACAGGTCAAATGGCTACTACAGTTCAAACACCAAAAAAACATAGCCACAATTTGGGATGAGAACATCTTGTGCCAGGAAAAAAGAGCTTTACTGAACACAAAGGAAGATCTGATAGTGCACTAAAGACAGTATAGCAGAATATTACACTATGCACAGTTTGTTGTCTTCTGAAGTAGTTAGAGCTCTGTCTACCTTGCACAAGATACCTAATTCCAAGGAGTTATTCTTCCCTTGCTCTTACTTCCACTCAGTATCATGGTTTTTTAGAGAAAAAGAATATTAGGAAAATTATTAACACAATTGATAACATTTGTCCTGTAATTTCACTCTAATTCTGTGGTGACAATACTTTCCTTCTATGATACAAGCACAACTGATAAGTATTCATTTTACTGTCATTGCCAGATAAATCACTGTCAGTTTTTCTCCCAAATCAGCCAACTTTGCAATGTGTGCATTAAGTCCTTTTGGGGAATTGTACTGTGTTAGATTTCCCAAATTCAGACATCGGTAATTCTAGGCATCCTTGGTTAGTAGCTTCTCAAGTCACAAAAGATGATTCACCAGTTAAGTCTTCATGGCCTTACTAAAGCTGACTACAGCTGCTTTATGAAATTTAAGATCATGATGGTGGCCCGTAAACTGTCAATACAACAAGCCTATGTTTCCCAATCCACAATGCTGACACAGTATTCAAAGAGCTGATCATCCCAACATTCATTAATCTGAAGGGGCTTAAACTAGACTACAGTTTTTGGGTATAAAACCACTCACCCTTTCCTCTTACTCAATCTACATGGTAGGACATTAGCTTGTACCCATCACATTGAATTTCTAAGACTTCCATGTCATATTCAATTAGAATAGTTAGCACTATACACCTGTGGACACTTCACCTGCACTTTAGTTTGCTTCTTTTTAATAAAAGAAGTACACTGTTTTTATTAAGGAACCAATACACAAACCAGCTGTTTTATAGAATGTGTTACTAACCCTACTTCTTTGTAATATTTTTACTTATGAATAAAAATGAACAATCATCAATCATGCTGAACATGAACTCACTTAAGGTGAACACTTGGTTAACACCAGCAAAATATCTGTACTGGCAGTGATGTACATGATATTATACAATGTTTTAATGATTAACAAATTTCAGTCAGCATGAATTACAAACTGTTTTTAGTCTGTTGCATCATTACATTTTCATTAAACCTGAATTGTCAACGTTTTTCTCTTTTCCTTGTGTTTCTCTAGCTGACCTTTATGCATATCATTGCTCAACAATGGCCATCAACAAGGAAAACAATTGTGACACCAACAGTGTGGAAAACTAGATTCCATCAACAAGTGCAATTCCATGTTGAGATGTGCTTTTATATTCTTTAAACAGGGCCACTATTAGTAACATTGAGTTCCATGCAGGGAAAGGGTTGTCATGCAATAGGAAGCACAAAGCATAGATCAGCAAGCGAAACTAAATATTCTGCAGGAAGCAGAACATGGTGTATTGAAAAACAGCACAACTGGCAGAAAGCTTACACTCAGCAAATTTAGATTATCCACACTTTAAATTCTGCTGCACTGGGTTCCAGGTGCAAAGGTGATTTCACAGTGTTATGCATGAAGATGCTGAACATTTACTTTTACAATGGTTCAAGCTATATGTGCACTTCCAATGTATCTTTAAGTGGAACTATAATTCAATCAACAACAAATGAGGCTGCAGAAAAAAATTTAGACATTCAAAACAGACATCAGGTGTTTTGCTTGTTGACTGTGTAAGTTCCAAAATAGAAGCCTAATTTTATGCTCAGTGATTGGCAATGAAATGAATAAAGTTGATGAAGAAGGGGCAAGCATTGGTTGCATGAATTTGACCAAGTGAGAGAAAAGTTTGCTATATATTACACCAGCAATGCAGGCAAAACTAGGATTTCTTTATAACTTCTGCCAAGTCAAACCCACAAAATAAAATATGACATGTGGCATGGTGGGGCCAGCAGTAAACAATGTTTTTAACTTTTATACTTAACTGTAATTCATACAACATAGATGAACAACAATCTTGGGTGATCAGTAAATCTGAGAAACTGATATGTTTTAAGAACATGAAATTAATGCTTTACCTTGCATCTACTCTCATTTTTGGAAAGCTTGGATTGACAGTTAATGATAAATGGCTTTTTTGTTTTAATATTAACTAATTTAAATGTTCACTTTTTACTACCAAATATGTTAAGTTGCCTTCTGCCTATGAATCAAGGCATTACTGCTGCTATGAAGACATTGTATCACAAGCCATTTGTGCTATCCTTATTGCTGAGAACGAGATGGAAGTATTGGATGCAATACAGACTGGGGATCAGTTCCATCAGTTTCCTAAGAACACTTACAGAACTGTTTTAGCAATGCCTGGAGACATTATGTTGGCAAGTTAGATGGTGACAACAATATCACGTCACCCGACTATGGATTATTTTGCAAGACATTTAAAACCCTGAACCTGGTGTACAAACATTTCTGTCTGAGGTGCAAAATACATCAGAAGAATGTGAGGAGGACAAGACCATTTTGCCTACCCACCATGAAGTGTTAAATGCCTTGGACACTTTAGAAAGTTTTGCTGCAACATCTGAACAGATCATTAGTTTTACATACGTTCTTACAGCTGGTCATCTAGTTAGCAAGCATTTTTGTTTCTTTATGTGGCAGCACAATGTATTGAATGTTTGCCAATAGAAAATTATCTGCAAGTGCAATTTTTCAGGCAGTTTGTTCCTCTTTGTGACAGCACAATATACTAGATTTAGAACATTATTTGAGTGTATAATTTTTCACGTTACATTACAGTATTTAATGTAAGGGCTTTAGTTTTCATTTTTGCTGTTTGTGTTGTTACTGCAAACCAATGTTATAAATGGGACTGATGTACATTGTAATATCGTAAAGTTCCTTTTTAATCTTTTGCAATAATAGAATAGTGGATATAGTAGTGTTTTCTCTGATAATATGCATAATATTGCTGTAGTCTGTATATACTGTATGTAGATACAGCAAATGGTTAATATACAGAAAAAATGGAACTCCAAAAACAGAACTTTTTAAAAAATAACTTCTGGTATTTTGGTCCCTAGAGGTTATTATTTTTCTTTCACATGGAGTAACTAAAAATTTATACTGCTCAAAAAATTCTGCAGTGAGTAATAAAAAACGTACCTTAAACTATCAGATGCATTTCTTATTGAGGCTTCCACCTGAAAGAATACAAAGAATTGCTGGTGATTTAAAACTGATGAAACAGTAAATAAATAAAATTGTATTAACACCCACTAACATCTGATTGTTCCAAACAATAGTTGGAAATAGCATTATCAAAGAGACACAACATAACTGTAGCAGTTATTGAAGAAAATTATAGGTAAAAATTAACACTTCATTTCAGCACTTTGCTTTTAGGTTTGTAAATAATTATAAAGACACTGATTTATTTGGAAACAAATTTCCTGCTTGATACTTCAAAATTAAAAGCGTGGAACATCATTCACCTGCCATGCACATACAGTAAGGTGAAGTACCAGAGAAAAATGTAAAAAATCAGCCAATTTTTATTGATGGTTGGTTGGTTTGGGGGATTAAAGGGACCAGACTGCCATGGTCATCGGTCCCTTTTTCCAAAGACAAAGAACACCCACAGAGAATAAAAACAAGGAACAGAAGAGATCACAGACGATACAGAACAAGAGATACTGAGACAAAGACAAGACAAAACAAACGAAAACCACACAGAGTGTGACGGTGGTTGGCCGACCATAGACATAAAAAAGGAAAGGCCAACCACTTAGAAACACATTAAAAAATCAGTGTAAAACCATAGGCCAAAGGCCAGAATCAACACAAAACAATAAAATAAAACAGAAACACTCAGAGTAAATGATAAAATCCCCCTGCCCGAATAAAACGTAAAACTAAGTCAGCCATAGTGGAGTCGTCTGTTAAAAGGGCAGGGAGCGTAGCAGGCAGCGCAAATGTCTGCCTGACCACAGCTAAAAGGGGGCAGGCCAGCAAAATGTGGGCCACTGTCAAAGCTGCCCCACAGCGACATAGAGGAGGGTCCTCCCGGCGCAGTAAATAACTGTGTGTCAGCCGGGAGTGGCCAATGCGGAGCCGGCAAAGAACTACTGAGTCCCTGCGAGTGGCTCGCAGGGATGACCGCCACACAGCTGTCGTCTCCTTGACAGCACGGAGTTTATTGCGCATTGTCAGTTCGCGCCATTCATCATCCCATAGCGCCAAGATTTTGCGGCGGAAGACTGCCCGCAAATCAGTCTCTGGGAGGCCAACGTCCAGAGATGGCTTACTGGTGGCCTCTTTCGCCAGGCGGTCAACATGTTCGTTATCCGGGATACCGACATGACCGGGGGTCCACACAAAGACCACAGGGCGGCCGCAACAGGCGAGAGCATGCAGAGACTCGTGGATAGCCATCACCAAACGAGAACGAGGGAAACACTGGTCGAGAGCTCGTAAACCGCTCAGGGAATCGCTACAGATAACGAAGGACTCACCTGAGCAGGAGCGGATATACTCTAGGGCACGAAAGATGGCGACCAGTTCAGCAGTGTAAACGCTGCAGCCATCCGGCAAGGAACGTTGTTCGGAAAGGTCCCCTAGAGTGAGCGCATATCCGACACGACCAGCAACCATCGAACCGTCAGTGTAAACAACACCAGAGCCCTGATACGTGGCCAGGATGGAATAAAAGCGGCGGCGGAAGGCCTCTGGAGGGACTGAGTCCTTAGGGCCCTGTGCCAAGTCGAGCCGAAGGCTAGGGCGACGAACACACCATGGGGGTGTATGCAAAGTAGCCCGGAAAGGAGGTGGAACAGTAAAACCCTGGAGCCCAGAGAGAAGCTCTTTGACGCGGACCGCTATTGTACAACCAGACCGGGGCCGACGTTCTGGCATACGGACGACCGACCACGGGAACAGGAGGCGATAGTTTGGATGCCCGGGCGAGCTTAGAACATGGGTAGCATAAGCGGCCAGCAAACGTTGGCGTCGGAACCGCAGTGGAGGTACACCTGCCTCCACTAGTACGCTGTCCACAGGGCTGGTGCGGAAAGCACCAGTGGCAAGGCGTATCCCACTGTGGAGAATCGGGTCCAGCATCCGTAACGCAGATGGGGATGCTGAGCCATAAGCCAGGCTCCCATAATCCAGACGGGACTGGATTAACGCCTGGTAGAGCCGCAACAGTGTAGAGCGGTCGGCGCCCCAGCGGGTGTTGCTCAAGCATCTCAGAGCGTTTAGATGCCGCCAACACGTCTGTTTCAGCTGCCGGATATGAGGCAGCCAAGTCAACCGGGCATCGAAAACCACCCCCAAAAACCTGTGGGTCTCCACCACAGCAAGGAGTTCGTCGGCAAGATAAAGCCGCGGCTCAGGATGGACTGTTCGGCGCCGGCAGAAATGCATAACGCAGGTCTTGGCTGCCGAAAACTGAAACCCATGCGCTACAGCCCAAGACTGCGCCTTACGGATAGCGCCCTGTAGCTGACGTTCAACAGCTGCAATGCCAGTAGAGCTGTAATAAAGGCAGAAGTCGTCAGCATACAGGGAAGCGGAGACAGAATTTCCCACGGCCGCAGCAAGCCCGTTAATGGCTATTAAAAACAGACAGACACTTAAAACAGAGCCCTGTGGCACACCGTTCTCCTGGACGTGGGAGGAACTATACGAGGCCGCGACTTGCACGCGGAAGGTACGACACGACAGAAAATTGCGGATAAAAATCGGCAGAGGACCCCGAAGACCCCATCCATGAAGCGTAGAAAGAATGTGATGACGCCATGTCGTATCGTACGCCTTCCGCATGTCGAAAAAGACAGCTACCAGGTGCTGACGGCGGGCAAAAGCAGTACGGATGGCCGACTCCAGACTCACCAGATTGTCGGTGGCGGAGCGGCCTTTACGGAACCCACCCTGAGACGGAGCCAGAAGGCCCCGAGACTCCAGTACCCAATGCAAGCGCCGGCTCACCATCCGTTCAAGCAACTTACAAAGAACGTTGGTGAGGCTAATGGGACGGTAGTTGTCCACCTCCAGAGGGGTCTTCCCAGGTTTCAAAACGGGGATGACAATGCCTTCCCGCCATTGCGACGGAAACTCCCCCTCGACCCAAAGACGGTTGTAAAGATCGAGAAGGCGCCGCTGGCAGTCCACCGAAAGGTGTTTCAGCATCTGACAGTGGATGCCATCTGGCCCAGGAGCGGTATCAGGGCAAGCAGCTAGGGCACTGCGAAATTCCCACTCACTGAATGAAGCATTGTAAGATTCCGGGTGGGTGCTGCGAAACGAAAGGCTCCGACGTTCCAGCCGCTCTTTAATGGAGCGGAAGGCCTGGGGGTAATTCGCAGAAGCGGAACTCATAGCAAAATGCTCTGCTAAGCGATTTGCAATGACGTCGGAGTCGGTACAAACGGCTCCATTCAGTGAGAGCGCAGGGACGCTGGCAGGGGTCCGATAGCCGTAGACGCGTCGAATCTTGGCCCAGACCTGCGAGGGAGTGACATGGAGGCCAATGGTGGACACATACCGCTCCCAGCACTCCTTCTTGCCTTGGCGGATAAGGAGGCGGGCCCGCACACGCAGCCGTTTGAAGGCGATAAGGTGGGCTAAGGAAGGATGTCGCTTGTGACGCTGGAGCGCCCGCCGGCGATCTTTAATCGCTTCAGCGATCTCAGGCGACCACCAAGGCACAGCCTTCCGCCGAGCGGACCCAGAAGAACGGGGAATGGCAGATTCGGCGGCAGTAACGATGCCGGTGGTGACAGATTGAACCACCGCATCAATGTCATCAGTAGAGAGAGGCTCAAAAGCGGCAGTGGAGGAGAACAAATCCCTGTCAGCCTTATTCATAGCCCATCTGCTAGGGCGCCCAGAAGAGTGACGCTGTGGTAGTGACAAAAAGAGCGGAAAGTGGTCACTACCACACAGGTCGTCATGCACACTCCATTGGACAGACGGTAAGAGGCTATGGCTACAGATGGAAAGGTCAATGGCGGAGTAGGTGCCATGCGCCACACTGAAGTGTGTGAAGGCGCGATCATTTAACAGCGAGAGATCGAGCTGCGACAACAAATGTTCAACGATGGCGCCTCGACCTGTGGCCACTGACCCACCCCACAGAGGGTTATGGGCGTTGAAGTCGCCCAATAGCAAGAAAGGTGGCGGCAATTGGGCGACCAGTGCAGCCAGGACATGCTGCGAGACATCACCATCCGGTGGAATGTAAAGACTGCAGACGGTAACAGCCTGTGGCATCCATACGCGTACAGCGACAGCCTCTAAAGGCGTCTGGAGAGGGACAGACTCGCTGTGCAGAGTGTGAAGGACATATATGCAGACGCCACCAGACACCCTTTCATAAGCTGCTCGGTTCTTGTAATAACCCCGATAGCCACAGAGGGCGGGGGTTCGCATCGCTGGAAACCAAGTTTCCTGGAGAGCAATGCAGAAGAAAGGGCGAAGGCTGAGAAGTTGGCGGAGCTCAGCTAAATGGTGGAAAAAACCGCCGCAGTTCCACTGGAGGATGGTATTGTCCATGTCTGAGAAAGGCATGAAAGGACTGGGAAGGCAATTTACGCCGCTTGTTCACTCACTGCCACCGATTCAGTACCCGTACGAGAGGCATCCATGGCGTCTGAGGGACCAGCGAGGTCAAGGTCCTCAGCGGACGCTAGAATCTCGACTTCATCCTCAGACGCAGAGCGCGAAAGGTGCGGTGGGGCTGGTGCAACCGCAAGTTCTTTGGCCTTAGAGGTCTTTCTCTGGGACTTCTCTCGCTGAACCTTGGGTTTCACCGGCTGGGAAGGCTTCACCGATTCAGTCTCCGGGACAGAGGAGGATCGTGAAGCCCTACGCCCGGCCGCTGGTGAGGACTTATGCCACTGGTGGCCGTCATCCTTCCCGCTGGTGGAACCCTGGGAAGGGAGGGTCCCAAGGGAACTCTTACTGGCGAGAGGAGCCGAAGAAGGTAGACGCTTCTCCGGCTGAGAAGCGGGGACGGACGTCCCCGACGGGTGGGAGGAGGTTGCTCCTGAGGCAGGTGGTGCAGGAGCAACCTGTTGGGTAGAGCCCCCCACGGGCAAGGGGGCAGGAGGAGTCTTACTGCTTATCGAGCTGGCTGGAAGTCTCGGAACTGATGGAGCTAGCACAGTTGTTGCAGCAGCTGCATAAGAAGATGTCATTCTCACAGGATGGAGTCTGTCATATTTCCGTTTGGCCTCAGTATAGGTCAGCCGGTCCAGGGTCTTATATTCCATGATTTTGCGCTCTTTCTGAAAGACTTTGCAGTCAGGCGAGCAAGGTGAATGGTGCTCCCCGCAGTTGACGCAGATGGGAGGCGGGGCACATGGAGTATCGGGATGAGATGGGCGTCCGCAATCGCGACATGTGAGGCTGGAAGTGCAGCGTGAAGACATATGGCCGAACTTCCAGCACTTGAAGCACCGCATCGGGGGAGGGATATAGGGCTTGACGTCACATCGGTAGACCATCACCTTGACCTTTTCCGGTAATGTATCACCCTCGAAGGCCAAGATGAAGGCACCGGTAGCAACCTGATTGTCCCTCGGACCCCGATGAACGCGCCGGACGAAATGAACACCTCGACGTTCTAAGTTGGCGCGCAGCTCGTCATCAGACTGCAAAAGGAGATCCCTATGGAAAATAACACCCTGGACCATATTTAAACTCTTATGTGGTGTAATAGTAACGTTAACATCCCCCAACTTATCACAAGCAAGCAACCTGCGGGACTGGGTGGAGGATGCCGTTTGTATCAGTACTGACCCAGAGCGCATTTTAGACAAGCCCTCCACCTCCCCAAACTTGTCCTCTAAATGCTCGACGAAGAACTGAGGCTTTGTGGAGAGAAAAGACTCCCCATCAGCTCTCGTGCAAACTAAGAATCGGGGCGAATAACTGTTACCTCCATCCTGAGACTTACGCTCTTCCCACGGCGTGGCCAGGGAGGGGAACGTTTTCGGATCGTACTTCTGAGCATTAAATTGAGCCCGAGAACGCTTAGAGACTGCTGGCGGCTGGCCGCCAGCGAGAGATGATGTACCACGCTTCATTGCGGGTCATCCGCCCTGATGCCACCTACTCCGACCAAGGGCCCTCCCCACGGGCGCCACCCAGCCACAGCAATAGCCACCTGGCAGGATGGCCATTGCCGGGAGTCCTGATGCCCCAGGGAGATGGGCATCTACTTCTTGGCATACGTGGGGAGTGAACGGCGCAGGCATCAGTAGAGCGATCCCTGTGTTCTCAGGGGGCTACAACCAAGAGGGTACATGGCGGCCCCACCACAACGGACTGGCTACCGTGCTGGATGTTAGGTGACATGTGGTCCATGGGCGTCGTCAGTGCAGAAAATGGCCCTGCACAGTGCTTGGCAGAAAATGCACGCAGGGGCGCATCGATGCCCAAGAGATGGAGAGCGGGCAAGACTGCAATGCAACGACGAATAAGATGGCGAAAGTTCTCAACACAACACGGACACAATGCACCAAGTAAGGCGCCCTTCCCCAATCGGCTCGCTCTTCGGAAAAATTTTGAGATATGGAGGTCAAAGCCGACAGGGGACCATCACATAAGGCCGAAACGTTTGAGACTCCTTTTAGTCGCCTCTTACGACAGGCAGGAATACCGCAGGCCTATTCTAACCCCCGAACCCGCAGGGGGGTTTTATTGATGAAACAGGTAAAGAAAAGAACTGAAAAAAAGTTCTATCTGAACTGCTATTGAACGTATTTTTTCACAACTGTAGCATTAAATATTATGCCATACTCGTGAGATAGCTCACTGCATGGAACATCATAGTCGTTAAATGTCACATCAGTTTCATCCACAGAGGAAATTATGGAGTACAGCACGACATGAAAGTTATAGGAATTATTACATGAAGTGCTGTTATATTATAGGCATATAAATGACAAATAAACGAATTATCATAAATAGGAAATAAACAACATGGTTAGCGTGAGGACAGTGTCCTCTTCAAATGATTGAATGTGCTTTCATACATACAATGAATACATATGAAGAATCAATGAGCATGTGGACAACTACATAGCTGTAAAATAAGTGTTACTCGAGTCTAGCAGAAGACCATTAAGATCAAGGATAATCTAAAGATTCAGTCATCAAACCCAGAGATGATCACCTAATGAGAAACATGTCAGATTAAACAAACTATTTCACATTAACAGTAAAGACTGAGTCATCTGTAACAGCAAGTTGAATTAAGGTAACTAAATCAGTTATTTTTTTTCAAAATAAATAACTGCACTGAAAATGAGTAATAACAAAGATAAGGGTACTGACAGTCAGATACCTCTTAATCTCCTCACACTGATAATTACGGGAGATATTTATAGATTGCGTCGTCGTCGTCGTCGTCGTCACCACCACCACCGCCGTCGCCGTCGCCGCCACCACCGTCGTCGTCGTCGTCGTCGTCGTCGTCGCCACCACCGTCGTCGTCGTCGTCGTCGTCGTCGTCGCCGTCGTCGCCGTCGTCGCCGTCGTCGTCGCCACCACCACCGTCGTCGTCGTCGTCGTCGTCGCCACCACCGTCGTCGCCATTTTCAGCCAGGTGCCTGGATACTTTTGATCACCTAGTGTATGTCCTCTGTGGTCTTCCAAATATTTATATCCATTTCTGTTTTCCATGTGTCGCTGTATAAGTATGTTTCATGGTCTTTCTTGACTTTTTCGGTTTACTATGTTATCTTGTGAGAGCCCAACTTCTTCTGTACCTATGATCCATTTTGAACTGTTTTTGCTAGTGCTTGCTACCTCGAAGATCTGCCTTGTGAGCCTGTAGTCAGTCATCCTGTGATGCGTCCACAGAATTTTATCCCTTTTTATCTATAGGTGTCCGTTATTGTTCCTGTCTATCTATAGATCCCTCTGAAGGGCCTCTTTATCCAAATTCGTTCACAGAAAACTGATCCAAATATTTTCCTGAGAATTTTTCTTTCCTGCTTCTCAGTCAGTCATTTTTGTTTGACCATGAATCACAGTATTTTCTACAGTAAAGAGTTATTCCAGCAGTAGTTTTGCATTGACTAAAATAGATTTTTTGTTATGACAACTCCACATCAGTTGACAAGCTTTTGAGCAAGAAACTCCTGAAATTACCTTTGACAATAAGGGAGGACCTCACTTTTGAAAGACTGAAGATTTTGAACAGTGTGATCTCAAGATTTCAGCTGCAAAACTTGTGGACAAATGACGGCAGGATGATGGTGAAGACCTAAAATGGGAATGATCAGTCTGCAATGCAGACAGGACGTTTGAAGCTAAAAAAAATTTCAGCTCTTCTTGCCTCTAATTTTGTGCGTTTACTTTCAAGTCGATTTTGCAAAGAAACAATTTGTTTCACTAATATTATACTTAAATCAGTTTCCCCTCTTATTATTCTCTGTTTGTCTATGATTACTCTTAGTACTAATTTTCTGCTCAAGACCAATACTATTCATTAATTCACTATTACTATTATATGTTCACAAGGCTCTGATTCAGATGATAAATTACAGTCTTATTTCTACTTTAATAATTTATCATCATATTACTGTGGTTACTCATCATTAGCACCAATAGTAAGACAGACTGCTTTCATTCCATTTATCTTGCTGTCAGTATTGTTGCGCAGAGACTGTTCTAGCTCTGTTCATGAACTTTCTCCTCATGTCTTCAGCTGACCATTCACTGACCAGTGCAAAGCCTGCTGGCCTTGGCCGCAAAACCTCCCTCCTCCTGGAGATATCTCCCACTTTCACGTCAAGGAACCTCGCTCCCCTACCACAATGTACTTTGGTATTCTTTGTTCTCCCAACCTCACCAGCCTGAAGTCGCTACTATCTAGCATCTTCATGAGCCTTGTAGCCAAATGCACTGAACATCACACTGCACTTGCAAATGTTCGATCTCTGCCACCTCATCATAACAAAGTGTCACATATTTCAAGACCTGGACATACATCTGATATTTCTATCAGAGATGTGGCTCAAACCAAGTATGTCCACAAATTCCGTAAATTGAGAAGACTACATCTTTTCAAGATACAACAGGTGGAACTGACAACTGGGTGGACTAGCGGCATATGCATACTCTTGATTTATCACATAATGTGCTACACACATCCAACAATCATGAAGATAAACGAGGAATATGTTCATGTAGATTACATCCATTAACAGAAAGTCACCAATGTGTCTACTCTACAAACATCCTGAAATAGCCACGTTTGGCTGCTTTTAAATTGCTCTCTGAACTGACATGCTCCACCCAGATCTTCCTCTTTTCCCAGAATTCTTCGCTGGTGAAGGCTTTCTAAATTTCCTTTCCACGGGACTCACTATATCTGAAAATTATCTTGTACATTTATATATCCTTTTTATACCTGCCACTATCATTGTTATTTACTACTGTTACCACCAGCACCATTAGTGGCAGCAGCTGTAATTCTACTAGTATTGTCATTATTAACTTTATTAGTTCGTAGTCAGTATTACTTACTCACATTGCCACTTAGGACACTCAAATCATTTTAATACTATTTGTCATATTATAACTGTTGTTTCTTAGGCAACTATGATGTATGTGTGAAACCCTGGTCCAATGCAGAAGAGAACCTGATGGCCCTCATCGGACTAGCATAAATAAATAAATAAATAAATAAATAAATAATAAATGCTGATTGGATTATCTCTCCTGGATATTTAATGTATATATCTTGTGACACTTCCTCATACCAAGTTATAGTGGAGAGATTATCTGCAGGCTTCCTGTCAATTACCAAGTTTCCTCACTGATGATTTGTAGACCAGTTTTCTGTGACATTTTATGAAGCTTCTCCAAGACAAGTTTGGCTTCTCTACAGTTTCTTAGAACTGTGAGTGTCTATAAGAGCCATACACCTCATGTTGGTTCTCTGCTCTTTTTTAATTTCAATTTGGATTCCCTCATCTCCTTCCCTATGTCTTCATAACTTTTTTCAGAATTATTTTAAATTGGAGGGGATTGTGGATCTCTGGCTGGACACTGTCGTGCATTTCAAATGCTTCTGAAATTTCTCCAATCAATTTAACATTTGAGGTTGTACCCATTAATGTCTGTTGGATAACTGCCACTGTTTTCCTGTCAATTTTGAATTCCTTTGAAATACTGAATCAAGATTTTTTTTCTATCAAATCATAAGCCTTTCTGACACTTGTCATAAGTTGTCACAGTATTTACACATCATCATCTTTGCAAAATTGACTTTGGTTCCCATATCTGTTCTCTACACGATTACCCTTTGCAAAATCGTGCCTTATACTCAACTATTAATTGGCCTACATGTTCACCCAGTTGACTTCACAGGGCTTTTTGAAGAATTTTGGACATAACAGGATGCAGTGAAATTCCCTGCAATGATTCAGACTGGTTTTATGTCATTTTTATGAAGAGGAACAATTAATGCACATTTCCATTCTTCAGTAATTTTTTCTATTTTACAAATGTTTAACATAATTCTGTCAGTTGCTTGTGTCAGATTACTGTTGCTCAGTATCCGTATCTGCATACTTCAGCTATGAGTTTCCGTTTCCGCTGATGACTTGTCATTTTCCAAAGTACTGATTTCTTTCAGTTCCTCAACAGATGATTTTTAATCTGAATTGTTTCGCCTCCAAAATCTAGTTGTTCTTTCAGAGGCACACAGCCAAGAACTGAGTGATAGTAATAGACTAAAATTATTATTTTTATGTTGGTTTCAAGTGACTAGTTTACTTTCTTTTTTATAGCCTTGAACATTATTTTCTATACTTTCAAGAATTCCTGCCATTTTCTAGGTTTTGTTACTATATAAAATTTTCAATGCTTGTTCCCTCACATCTACTAGACCGTGATCATAGACAATGTTCCACTAACTATGTTTTCTCCTCTTTTGTGGTTAGCATAATCTCATAATGGTTTTCAGTATGTCTGCAAGTCTCTTACAATTTATGGTATATGAATGAACAATTTCTTACTCATAATACGAGTGTTAATGGATTAATGATGACTGATTTATTCATATGTCTTTCTTTTCCGACAGGTTGAAATCTAATCTTTATTTGCCGGAGACGTTGAAATGACTAAAAAATTCCTTTCTTGTTCTTACACTGCGTATTTTTATATCCTTATTGGCTGTAACAACAGAGTGTATCTGAAACACACACAAAGCAGAGTTCAGGAAATTCCATTTGTGTAGCTTCTTCGCAGGTTTAAATTATGTGGTAGTGATTTTGATCTCATTTTCCCAGCTTTATCTCACGATTTTTATATATTCTCTTTCAAACTCCTGTTTTCCAAAATTTTTTTCTTGGAACATACGCATGCTTGACAATGTGACATCCCACCAGTCAGACACTGAACCAATTCAGTGGTATGCTTTTAGATTTGCTACTATTAGCTTTCATTAGCACACAAATGTTATGGATATGGTTCAGCAACTCAGACAGGAATCCTTGGAGGGAAGATGATGTTCGTTTCAAGAGTCAATGTTGAGAAAATTTAGGGAACTGGCATTTGAGGCTCACTGCTGATGTAACTGTTGATCAGCGTGTATTGTAAGGAAACATAAAACTTTGTTGGTCTAATTTGTATACTAATATCTGCCTATAATACAATGCATCACACTTTATGTATCCTCCATAACTGTCAGAGACATACTGAGTTTTATTTTTCTATGTTTACTGTTTTTTCATCTAATGTTTTTTGTTAATTTTGAAATCACCTGTTTGTGTATACTGAAATAGAAAACGTTTAATAGGATTTAGTGATGGTAATATTCCAGAAGACAGAGTTTAGGTGTGTACCAATAAATAGTGAGTTTTGTCATAACAATGGGAGGAGATCAATTGTGTAAGGTTGCTGTTGGGCAGTATAGAGTCATTGATCGTGAACTTGTAAACATAGACAAATATTTTTTTCTGGTGCGCTGTGGATTGTAAAGATAGTGGACAAAATGGAACTAAAATTTATGCATTCCAGATTGATTTTCCACACATTAGCATGAAGGCAGCAACTTGGAAATGATGCAGAGGCACATTTACTAATGGAAAATTTTATGAAGCACAATGCCAACAACTAAGTTAATAGTCCAAGGTGTCGATCTACCTCTTATTGTGAACTGTTGTAATGTGGGAAAATATCAGAGCAGTGACAGTAAAGGAAAACTTCTGCTAAATGAACTGATTTCAACATTGAACACATTCTCCAAAGTGAATACCAAATGCAAAAACTACTATGCCTGTGCCCCATAGAAAATTGTTATTACACCATGCATATACAACGGAATGAAGCCTAACAAACAAATGCGTAATTTGGGAAGAGAAAATGTGATGCAGGAACCGATTATGCCAGGTTCACTTTTTTATACAGGGTGTTACAAAAAGGTACGGCCAAACTTTCAGGAAACATTCCTCACACACAAAGAAAGAAAATATGTTATGTGGACATGTGTCCGGAAATGCTTACTTTCCATGTTGCTGCTCATTTTATTACTTCTCTTCAAATCACATTAATCATGGAATGGAAACACACAGCAACAGAACGTACCAGCATGACTTCAAACACACTGTTACAGGAAACGTTCAAAATGTCCTCCGTTAGCGAGGATACATGCATCCACCATCCCTGATGCGCTGATGTAGCCCTGGAGAATGGCGTATTGTATCACAGCGGTCCACAATACGAGCACGAAGAGTCTCTACATTTGGTACTGGGGTTGCATAGACAAGAGCTTTCAAATGCCCCTATAAATGAAAGTCAAGAGGGTTGAGGTTAGGAGAGTGTGGAGGCTATGGAATTGGTCCGCCTCTACCAATCCATCGGTCACCAAATCTGTTGTTGAGAAGCGTACGAACACTTCGACTGAAATGTGCAGGACCTCCATCGTGCATGAACCACATGTGTCGTACTTGAAAAGGCACATGTTCTAGCAGCACAAGTAGAGTATCCCGTATGAAATCATGATAACGTGCTCCATTGAGCATAGGTGGAAGAACATGGGGCCCAATCAAGACATCACCAACAATGCCTGCCCAAGCGTTCATAGTAGATCTGTGTTGATGATCTGATTGCACTATTGCGTGCGGATTCTCATCAGCCCACTCATGTTAATTGTGAAAATGTACAATTTGAATCACGTTAGAATGAAGCCTCCTCCGTAAAGAGAACATTTGCACTGAAATGAGGATTGACATATTGTTGGATGAACCATTCGGAGAAGTGTACCCATGTAGGCCAATCAGCTGCTGATAGTGCATCCACATGCTGTACATGGTATGGAAACAACTGGTTCTCCCGTAGCACTCTCCATAACTGACGAAACTAAAATGAGCTCTACCATGGAAATTCAGCGTTTCCGGACACACGTCCACATAACATCTATTCTTTATTTGTGCGTGAGAAATGTTTCCTGAAAGTTTGGCTGTACCTTTTTGTAACACCCTGTATACCATATCCGCTGTCCCTAGCTTTTTTCCTTGAGTGGTATGCTTGCACAATCAACAGGCATCAATGTGCATGAGGGTCATTTACAGACAACAAAAGAAGACGAGAAATTAGGGCTTTTACGGAGGCAACAAACAGTTGCTTTTCCCTCACTCTACTTGCAAGCAAAAAAGAAAAGGAAATGACTAATAGTAGTGGAACATACCCACCGCCATGTACCATACAGTGTCTTGCATAGTATGTCTTCGGATTTACGTTTTTCAGTTTAAATGGTTCAAATGGCTCTAAGCACTATGAGTACGTTTTTCAGTCCTCTACCTTACATTCCCAAATGTTTGTTAGGTTTTATTCCTGTGAGAAGTTTATGAATCTAACCATCTGCTTTCTCTTATGCAAGGTGGACAAAATTAATACAACAATATTTTATTTTACTGGATTAAGTTTTATGCTTCATACAAGGAGACCTTATCAAAGCTGTAGGTTGTGCCAAGAAGATAATTTATTTGGATTTGCTATGACTTCTATGGTGAGGTAATACATGGATTTATCTGCATACGTCCAAGAGTTTTTCTGTGACTGACAAATCTGTGAGTAATTCAACATATACGATTGAGGTAGCCAAACTGTAACTATTTTGAGATCAATGTATCAAGGGTGATCTGTCACATAAAAATAGTATCACACTTTGTACCTTTGGCAACTTTGAAAATTTTTAGTTCAAACTGACAAATATCAATGATTCACTGAAAAGATAAACCATGTCCAATGTATTCTGCAATCCGTTAATCATAAGTTACTGGAAGGAGGAATATTTTTCAAATGATCTACACTCTCATGGCTTAAACGTATATGAACTGTTTAACATCCAGAAGGGTCACAGAAAGTATGGTTAAACATATTGCTACAAATTCCGTTTGGATTCTATTCAGAACAATAAGCAAATAACAGTTGCTAATCCACATCAAGTGGAATATCGCAAGAGTACTGTAAAGGTATTGATTGCACTTAGGTCAAGAAAACTCACAATCTGTGCCTGTCCCACAGTAATGCATTTCTTACATCAATTACACAAATACATTTTTATCACTCTACATGCAATAAATCACAGATGGGAGTGCTTACAGTATTCTCAGTTCCACCCACCTCCAAATTTAGTTCAGGATCCTCCTTGATAAAATCATTTGGCTGAGGGATTACCAAATTATCTTCAACACACTGAAAGAGAGAAAAAGTCTCAGTTAAAACTACTTGTACCCTTCTGTACTTATGACATGGCTCCCAATGTTTCTTTTTTTATGAATATAGCAGTTATTCTGCCAACATATATCACCATAATTTCACACTGTGCTATACTGCACTAATTTTACACATAATCAGTCAGTACATAGCGTACTTCATGGTGCTTACTGACCCTTATCCCTCATTTGGGAACCTCACACTTTGCCCATAGCAAGAAGAAGAGAGAGTGTGCTTACTCCCTGTGCATTAATGTAGTTGGACAGGAGAGGTGGCGAGCCTGAAAACTACAATGAAATGAATACCCCTAGCTGCATACAGGCATTGATATAAATCAATGGGGACAGTTGAAAATAAGTGCCCCAACTGGGACTCGAACCTGGGATCTCCTGCATACATGGCAGATGCTCTATACATCTGAGCCACTGAGGACACGGAGGATAGTGCAACTGCAGGGACTTATCTACTTATCTCTGGCACACCTACCGTGAGACCCACATTCCCAACCTATTGTCCCGTACTATACTCATAGAGCCCCTGCCCATTATACTCATTACTCGCAGCTTTTTGCCGATTCCCGTAAGAGTTCAGGCACTGTTTGTGCATCTGCGTAGAAGAAGACGGTCAAATGGCCAGTGAGCCTTGAAGATGGTATCTGTTCTTTTGTAAATGTCCGAAACAACAGGTACCATCTTCATACACCCAAGAACTACGAATAGCACTGTCACTTGAGACTCAAGTTGACATGTAATCAGATGGCGCTTGTTGCTTCTGCCTCAATTTATTCTGAGAGTTTGTTTAGGACTTGTGAGTGAATGGTTAAGAGTTGAAGGCTGTGGTTATAAAGAGGTGGTGAGAGTTGTAGTTACTGGTAATTATAGAAGAAAACGAACAAAACATGACCACGTTTTTCGATCTAGTGACCCGATATGGCTGAAGAGAAACTAAGGGTAAATATTTTGTAGGTCTCCAAAAACTAAAGTATAATTTCAAAATGGTTGACAGCAATTCCCCAGAGAGACAATCTGACTCAAGAGTTGTTTTGTCTGTTATTCTCATTTTAGTGAGGAACAACAAATCTCTATCATCAGTAAACATGTTGAAATTGTAAGACAAGGGTGGTCTTATAAAACGAGAGCGGCTCAGTGGTTCCTCGTGTATTTCCCAGTTTACTGAAATATCTGTCGAAAATATTACACAAAAGAAAATCGTCCGTCAAACACTCGCTAAAGGGAATCTGTGGAAAGAAGACAGTAAACAAGCTGCAGTTTCGATGTCTGCCAGTGCTGCTTTTGCTGAGGAAAATATAGGGAGCGTATCAGTACTGAATGGAGTAGTAATCACATTAAAACGATGTTGATGTACCAGGAACTGGAAACTGTCCGATTACGTGATAAATTAAGGACAGAAAATGCCGCAATAAATCTCTTCCAAAAGCAAGTCTTAGATGAAAACCATTGTAAACTCAGTAAAAACAGAAAATCATATTTGCCACTATGTTAGAGAAATGCCAACTAAAAAAAAAGAGAATGCATTATGTGATGTGACAATTAATTCATTCTGGATACCGGTCTCTTTAACATTAGCAGCTCAAGGAATATAGACATTGAAGCACGCATTGTTGCAACAACCTTCCGAAACATCTCCAAAATTAAATGATTTCATATGCTCATGTGAAATTAACAAATAAGCTCTAGAACAATTAAGGACTATTTTCGGAAAGAACGAATAAAAACAAAGATACGCCGATTTTTGATGAAGTAAAGCACAAGGGAATTTACATTTCAGTAACACTTTGCTGGAAATTTGTTTCGTCAGATTATGGATATATACTTCGGACGACTGTAGTAGTAACTTTGCCTATCATTGCTCTGGTGTTCATATCTGTTGCTCTGATGCGTAACCGTATTCACCCTATTTTAGTGTACTCGAATCACAATGTCACTCCTAGTGATGTCTAGCATATACTGATTCAACTAATTATCCAGATAGATCAAGCCAGAATGACACTTGTTGCATTTACTTTTTATGGTACAGTACAGACTGAATAAAGAGGTCCAGCTGTGTCTAGGAATTACTGACATAAAAAATAAAGTTCCTTGCTCAATATCAAATGCAGTTGACAAGACCAGAAGAATATGGGAATTTTCGTACGCTATCCACGTCATGAATTGAGTAACAAATGGTTGATGTGATAAAACTGATGTACTTTTTAACAATGGCATCATCAACTTCAATTATCGACAAGATAGTTCTCCAGAATCAACGGGATTATTTATTAGCTAGATGAACAACTTAGTCGACACACTTTTATTCTCTTGGTGATGCCTTGTACAAAACGCACAGGGTCACAAAAAGTTGATGAAATGGGGAAGCGTTCTAGCCAATATAGTAAAAGCTTTGGTTCTGAAAGAACACACTGGCCGCTAAGAGTAACCACTAATAGTACCTTAGAAATACCTAAATACTTATGGAAAAGAGGTTACATCTCTCTCCCAACAGCAGCATCATTTCGGTATCTCTAGGTCTACGAGTTGCAATCGTCACCCATCAGTAAGACTAATTCTGCTTGGACAAGTTACAATTTGCTTGCCAGTACATTCCTGTAAAACTTTCATTGTCTGTTGCAGAAACTGAACATAAACGCGGATTTTCGTTGATGTCATGCATAAGAGACATGCAGGTGTTAGCTGGATATTTGCAACAAAAGAATGAATACAGAGTTTTGGAGCAGAAAACATTTTAAAAAAAGTTTGTATTCCATATAATATCGAAGATCCACAATGTAGGTCAGTCTGCTGATTTTGCCATTGTAACACATACTTCTGTGGGTCACAAGTAGACAAACTGACATCTCACTGCGGAACTACTGAACTAGGGTAGTCAGCACGTTTCCTCTTCTACTCAATATGTTTGCCTGCAGTTACAGTGTTTCTTCCATCCACTCAACGACTTGTCCTTAATTTTTAATTAAATCACCTGCCTATTTATTCCTGTTTGGATTTACCAGGTTAACATTCTCATGCTCACAGCTCTGGTTTGAATATTTTCTGGCGTATGAGACTTTTCCAACAATGTCATTTGCAACATTGTTTTTTCTTTCTGTCGAGATATCATCATTGTCTCAGAATGGACAAAAGATCATAGAGATGAGATTTTCTCTCAGTTGTGTTTACAATACTTAAGAACTAGGTTGATAGACCAACCCTGGGGCTGTAACTCGATTATAAGCCTAAATGTTAGTGTTGTTGGAGATACTAAGTTAAGTCACAATCATTTTCATAGTTTCAGAGGTTTGAATGACTAATGCTGCCTCATTTAACATCCAGCTGTAAGTTTGTGCCCACACAACAAAATTTCTCTACGGTTGTAAATGAAATTTCCAGTATGCACTGGGTCACTTTGCACCACTCCTGAAGGCAGAGTCAACACATATGGCTTCTTAGCGTTTTGGACTACAAACCTCGCTGTTATGTCACGTGCCATATCAAGTTGACATCTTTGCTATTTCCAGTAATCTGTCAAATATTATGTTGAGCATTCATGGTGACAAGTAGACTCTTGTCCCAAATCAGTACGCATTTTAAATGTACAGAGCATCTTCTCTCTCATATTTGTACCTTTGCCCTTGTCCCTGTCCATCTCCTCACTACACCCACTAACTCTTTTGGATTTGAACAGTCCCTCACACTGTTGTGTAACCTCGGCCTGTGACCATTGTCCTGTGATGGAAAAATCTATTAACATTGAAGAAATGTGTTAGTTAAATTCCTTGCACTTCTCCCATTCTCTCGTAATATGGAAGCTCATTGAAAAGTGATGCTGCAGAATTTTTTTTATTCTGTTCTCAGTATCAATTGAAGTATTACTTATCATGCATATTGCGTGGTCGAATTCCCATTTCACTGACAAGTTGCAACATTACTATTCCACAAAATGGGCCTTCAATCGAATCCACAGAAGAACGAAACCAGTGCATTGTTTTCACTATATCAACGTCGGTAATGTCAAAACATTCAGTTGTTCATACTCATAATGAAGCAAAAAGAACTCCTAAACTCAGCTCAAAGTGGACAGCTGCATAGGCCAACACTTAAAGACATCTTTGAAGAATTAAGTCTTATAGTGAAAGTTGTGCAAGTAGAGGTGAGGCTGTGGCTCAATCAACAAAGTGAACAGCCTGCAGCAACAGTATCAATGAACCGATCACTCACTGGGAGAAATGTTTTCATTGCAATGTGACTTTGTTGCAACACAAACATGTAGAGAATGTTTATGAAGTTTTATTCAAAAATCTGTACGAGTTTTCACATAAATTTGGAGGCATTACTTTTCAACATGCCCTCATAAACGTGATTTAAAGTTCACATTGCTGCCTACTGACTTCCAATTGCTTCTACAGTTAAACTGTGCAAGACAATTTATATTATGTGTCAGAGTAATTGTGATACCAATACAACTATCTCTTTCCAGTAACCCACAACAGAAGCAATATTGTAGAAACATCTGACGTTTGCAAAAACAGTTTTGTAGTTCAGGTGCTTGTGAATGCAGTGCTTGTATGAACAAGTGTCAGGAAGCATATGTTGGTGCTCAAAACTGTAATTTAGACATCACAGTCATGTTGTCCGAAACTGGAATAAATATTATGTCACACTGTTCTTACAGAATTCTGTGCAGATGGATGTATAGCATATAGTTCTCAAAAAACACATTACCTACCAGTTCTGAGCTGCCTCCTTTGTACTACATGTGTATAAACTATGCACCACACAAAATGCACACACTAATTACACTCCATTTACAGTACCTATTTGACATACATAACATTAAAATTGGTATTCTTTGTCCACAAGAGGGGAGGATACTTCTGACTGGTTTGATGTGGGCTGTCATGACTTGGGGTCCTGTGCCAGTCTCATCATCTCATAGCAGCAATGGTATCCAACATCTTCAACTACTTGTTTGGTATATTCCAATGTGTATTACCCTTTAGTTTTTGCCCTCTACAGCTCCATCTAGTATCACACAAGTTATTCTCTGTTGTCTTCATATACACGTCCTATTACACTGTCCCTTCCCATCAGTGTCCATAAAGGCCTTTTTAGTAATTCTATGGAGAACCTCATTCCAGTCACCCAGTCATATCAGTTCAATTATTTTGATCAGTCTTTTGTAATAACACATCTCAGATGGTTCAGTTATTTTATTTTCTGTATTCCCCCTCCATCTAGCCAGTAATGATTCTAGCTCTTCTTGTTTTACAAAGCTAGATACTGTTACTAAAAACACAAAGCTATACAGTGATCTGACAGAACATTGTAATCACGTAACTAATAGACAGTATGTCCACTTTCAGCATGAGTAACAGCAGCAAGGCATTGTGGCCTGGAAGCGATGAGGCCTTGGTAGGTATTTGAAGGGAGTTTTTTTTTGGGGGGGGGGGGGGTGGTGACCAATGAGCTCTGAAGCTATGTTCAATCACATCCCAGAACTATTCGATTGGGTTCAGATCTTGCGAGTTGGGGGAGAAGGAGCCAGCACATCAACTGGGACTCACCACTGTGTTCTTCTAACCACTCCATACTCCTCCATCACACTCCTATCCTTGTGACATCGCACATTGTCTTGTTGAAAAATACCAGTGCTGTCACGAAACTTTACTTATGAAGTGGCATATGTGGTCTGCAACTAGTGTATGATAGCCCTTCCCCATCACTGTGCCCTACCTGAGTTCCATTGGATCCATGGATGGCCACATGAATGATCCCCAGATCATAATGGAGCTGCCACCAGTTTGTCTCTAGCTGTAGTACGAATTTCAAGACAAAGAATTGCTCCCATGGAAGACGACAGATCTGCGCCCTCCCACTGGCATGATGAGGGGTTTCATCAGACCATGCAACACACTGCCACTGTGCCAACGTTCAGTGCCAGTGGTCACTTGCCCATTTCAGTTGTAGTTGCTGATGATGTGATGTTAACATTGGCATGTTCAAGAGTCATAGGCTGCAGAGGTCCATCAGCAGTGTTATGTGCACTGTGTGTTCACACACCCTTTTCTCCGACCAGCATTAAAGTCTGATGTTAGTTCTACCACAGTTTGCTGCCCATCCTCTGACCAGTCCGCCTAGCTTATGACATCTGACACCTGTAACGAGGGGACGTCACCCAGCTCCACAATGTCTGGATGTTGTTTCACTTTGGTTTTGCCACAGCACTCCTCCAACACCTGACAAGTTATACATTTTCCGAAATACTCGTGCTGAACCTCTGGGCTATAACAATCTGCCCTTAGTCAAACTCAGATCACACACCTTCTCCATTCTACACATAGAGGATGCTCACTGATACTACATGTACCATGCATGTGTGACAGTCATCCTTTGCCAGGTTACGCTGTTATCACATGGATGGGTTTATATTGATACTATTGCAGAGGATGGAAAGAAGCAGTTTTAACGGTATATAATTAATTTGTAACTTCAAAATGAAATGGGTTAAAATCAAATATTAAAGGTTTGTACCACATTTAAGTGCAATACAGTAATATTAACACATAAATTATGTACCGGGGTGTGTGGGTATGTGAAGAGCGGGATGTGTTTAGTAGGAGCACAATGGAAAGTAAGTTGCAGGATTGCGTTCATACACTTCACTCCTTAATAAGCCTGCAAAATGGTGAGCAGGAAATTTCCCACTCTCTTAACAGCACTGTTACAAAAATTAAGAGCAGGGTATTTCACAAAATTATATGGACTCTTCCACAGTTTGGTTAATGAATTACTGGGGACCCAGTATGAAGGTATGCCCATGGCATGGGCAGGGGAAGGTGGAGGGTAAGCGTGAAAGTTTTTTGTTTCTTTTCAACAACATGCATTAACAATTCACTAATAATGGCAATACAAACAACATATGGACAAAATCTCTATGAATGCCTATACTGTTTTACACTGCTAGAGGGAGGAATTTTGTGTGTCATCCAGTACAGTAACTAAAATGTTCTTCCAGGGAAATCAACTTCCCCCATTACAACTGTAGCTCGATTTTCAATTTACATACAGGCTATACCTCCCCAGCATTCCCTGTCCAGTCTTCTTCTGTAAGTAGACAAAATAACTTCACTCAGCTGGCATTTATACATGGTGATTTTTTCCACTGTGTACAAACTCTAGGGATTGATTGATGAGAGGATGCAGAACAAAGAAGGTCTAATGAACTTATGTCCAGAATGCATACTTTCCTTGCTAGAGACCATTTATGTAATCATACAGAGACTGCGACCTAGACTGTGCTGTACCAAGCTGCTACAGTTGCAATAAGTACTGAAATGGTTTCCATGTGACTCACTGCATGTGAGTATGTGCTGTAGCATGTTCTGTCTCAAGCTGTTTGGTCAAGCTGCAACTAAACAGTGGCAAAGCCAGGATGAATACATTGCTCCAATGTCTCCACATCTGGAATGGGCTCTGCATATACAGTACTTCTGAGATAACCAGAAATCTAATGGGTTGAGATCTGGTGAATGAGCAGGTCATGCAACTGGACCCCCACCCCCCCCCTCATCAAATACAGATACATCTACCAGTGGAGACAACTGAGAGGAGTCCAGACATCAACAGTGAAGTGGGCTGGAGCACCATCATATACAGCCACATACTCCTTTGTTCACTGATCCTGATGATTCACTGTCACCATACCACAGGGGCTCTGCATACTGTCCCATAGATGACTGTTATGAAAGCTGACGATACTACTCTGCATAAAGGTGACCACATCTGTGGATAGGATGGATGACAAATTTTAGAACTGTGGTTGTCTGGTGAAGGGACTAGAGACGAAACTGCTCCTGATGTGGAAAATCTGTCACTAGCAAGAAAGCCCTGTTGTCTTAAGAGTTAATGGTAGCAACAATTGTCATAGAGAATGTTCCACATGGTCATCTGGGCTACACTGTACTGGCAGGCTGACTGTCTGGAACTAACACAGCAGTTGCCTTCCACAGCGTTAATTACATTTTCCTCCAAGTCTGTTGTCTGCATATTTGGGGTACACGCTTCATGATTTCCTGCTTCCTGAAACAACCCTGTCTTAGACAAACAGTGAAACACTGTTACCAACATTGAATGGTGTGGTTGTTATTGGCGGGGATAGGTCTCCTGATACAACCCTGCTAGCCATCGCCATTCGCCTTTCCATAAGGAAACACAACGTTTGCAAGCTCTCAATACGAATATGGAACGATTGTGTACAATGCTGTATCACATCCACTACAAGGTGAGTCAATAAGAGAAGTGAATCGGACACATTACCAATTACTACGTTAGGAGAGGATCCTATGGCAAGATGTATGAGAAACCGTATTACTTTCTAGTAGGAAACCATGCATACACTAACTGGGGCTGGATGATATGGTACATATTAGAACACACTCTATGTAACAATGTGTGATTCAATAAATGGTCTCTAGCATGGAAATCATGCATTTCAGGACATAGGACCTTTTCTGTATTGTATCCCCTAATCCATCAATCCCTGTAGTTTGTAAATGGTGGAAAGAACACTATATGGTGGTGTTATTTTCAGATTATTAAATCAATACTCACTGCATGTATTATGTGAGGTAATGTGTAAAATACAAGCCTGAAATTAGGGCCGAGAAGTACTTGGTTTGTAGATGTGATAGTGTTGGTGGCAAAGGGACTGGATTGGTAAATGTGTCACCTGGTTGCTGTCTACCATTGAAAGCATGTTGTAAAGCTGTGTAATTATGTTGCTGTCACTTGGTGAAAGAACAAATCATCAGAAAGGTACTGCAGGTCTCTCACTATTGATTGTGTTAGTGATAGGATGCATAAATCTTTTACATTTAGGAGTAAGCGGAACTTATTGCAGTTGTGAAATGGGCTGCACTGAGTGGACCTACGTACCATACATCTATAGTATATCTTCCAAGATGGGCGTGAGTATGTCTGATGTAATGGGACTGACCATATTCCATCTAGAACAGTAGTCTGCTGTAATGCATTGCTTGTCTTATGCTGAAATAACTTACGTTCTATAACAGGTTACCAATCTCTGTTGTAGATAAATGCAATTTAAGACTCTGGGTCTCTTCAGATGTTGGTAAGCAAAAGCTGAAGAGGTGCATTTTGAAATCCCTGATGCCATGAAAAATATTCCAGAAAGGCATAGAAAAGACAAAAAAATTGACATTATCACATATATACTGATGGAGTGTTACAGTTCAGACAGGCTCTTCAGTGTGGGGGACACTCACAGCTCCTCTGTTGAGATTTTATTTACATAATACCTCACCAAACAACTGCAACAAAGGACTTCCTTAACAAACTGAAAATAACTCCACTGTAAAAACATGAGCTCAGTGAAGTTATTTTGTCTACTCACACAGGCGAACTGGACAATAAATTCTGGGGAGGTATAGTCTGTCTAAATTGAAAAGCAAGCAGCACTCATGGTGAAGGAATTTTCACCTCCCACAAGAAGGCTACAACTTCCATAAAGGATGAAACAATCAATTTCCCCTCTAACAGCATAAACAGTCTGGAAAGATTTTCAGAGACTCTGTATGTGTTTCTTGTGTTAATGTAATTAGTAACTGATATCAGCTTTCCATTAAGTCTTGACGCATTCTGTGGAAAATAAACGGCCTCCAGGCATGTCTGCAGACTGTGGTAGCGAGCTCTTCATCGGCACATTGTGGAAAGTTGTAATAACTTCGTGAGACACCGTTTGGTTGCTTCTTGTGACATAGTGGGGTAGATCGAATGGGGAATCATCACCTTTATCTTCAGTTTGCAGACTTGTGAAGGAAGGTAGAGCATGAACATAATCTGGCAACATATCTTTCCTTTGCTTCTACTCCCCATACCTCCCCACCACCCTGTTGCACTCCCAGAACATGATTTGTACTGTAATATGGCTGTACTACACTTACACATGGTACACAAATTTGTTTTTAAACCCCTCCATGTAAAGATAATTAATTTCGTTTAGTTAAAGCAATATTTTTAATAATTGGTTTTTCTATTCCCTGAAATGCAGAAGCTATTACTCAATACAAGCAAAAGGAAAATTTTTTGCAAATTTCATGTAGTTTGATTCTGTGTGGGGAAACATTTTCAGTCGAAACTGCAGTTTTTGAGTTACTCGAAATAAAACGTAAAAAGTGATCTTTAAACATCACTGCCACATCCCAGGACTCACATCCTACCACTCAGAATTTTTAGCGTACTGATCAGGACACTCCCTCTTGGCACTAGGCAAAAATTAGTGGCTACACGATATTTCTCCCCTAATCGAACATCTTTGGGCTTCACAGACTGAGCTATAAAAAGAGAGTTCAGTGGTCATTAGACAAATGAACACAGCATTCCTTAACTTATCACCATAATTTACAGAATTCCATACTGTTCTCACAATTTCTCGATCTGTCACCACACCTGTTCAGTCCACGTATTGCATCCTCTATACCTTTTAAAGTTTTCTGTGAAATATTGTCATTACTGGCAATCTACAGCTTACAGCAGGGGATATGAATGAGACCATTATTTGATGTTATTTCTTGTAACATTATCACTATTGTTATGGTGTTACACACACATGTAATATTTATATTGTCGTCTCTCATTTTTCTTTTTCCAACTTTTATATGGGACTTATCTGCTATTCCTATGAAAACTGACCATCTTTATTACAGATAATAGTGATGCAAATGGTGGTTTCCATTCATTATACCAATGGTGATAATGCATACAGGAGGTGCTAACCATTATGAAGAAAGTACCTGGTTGATCTGCAACCAGTCCCCAGTGACTGAAGTTTCTCACTTCCAGGAGATCACTTGAAATTTTTGTAAGAACTGAAAAAGTTTTCCAATATTAAATATTTCTTATGCCATTCCTAACACATCCCATTGTTCTTCCCCTCATTAGCGTAGTGTTAAAATTTTTTTTCAAATAACCAAGTGTTTCTTCCTCTCACATTAATGGTCTCACTGTGTTAAAAATCCACACAAGATTCCTGTGCATATAAAAAAAAAGATCTGCATTTTCCTATCTCATAAGGTATCAAATACATTCCTCTGTAGTTCTCTCATGCTCATATTATGCAGTGTTAAGGCAGAAGAAGAGTCACCTGTACTGGATAGTGATGGCACAATTTAACTATAGTATAAAAGCAAGGAATACGAATTTGTTGCTTGCAGGTCATTTGTAATGCTGTTTATATTTTGTCACCATATACCGGGAAAAGCTGCATGAATGGTCAGTCACATCTGGATAAGAGTTCAAAGTGGTGCAGAGATTGTCAACTTGCTGTAAATGATCAGAAAAGTGACCAAAGTGCTGAGGTCATCAGTCTGTTCAGAAATGTAAAACTGCACTTATATAGCACACTTTGGTTCACTGGTAAAATGCAACTAGTCCACAAAAGAGATTGCTTATAAAACAGTTGTACAATTCATACTGCAAGCCTGCTCAGGTGTGTGGCACCTGCACCACCTATGACTATCACATCTGAGCACCAAAAATGTTCACAAGTTTGTTTGACCCATGTGACAGTGTCATGCAGATGCTAAGAAACGAGACACATCGATGTTTTTAAGACAGATGCCAACTATCCTATGAAAGCCTAGTTACAGAGATTTAGGAACCAGCTGTAAGTTCTGAATCTAGAAATGTACTACATCCTATTGTGTATCACTTCCCCAGGGAACGTAAAGACAAGACTTGACTAATTACAGCATGCACAGAGTCAAATGGCTCTGAGCACTATGGGACAACTTCTGAGGTCATCAGTCCCCTAGAACTTAGAACTACTTAAATCTAACTAACCTAAGGGCATCACACACATCCAAACCCGAGGCACGATTCGAACCTGCGACTGTAGCGGTCGCGCGGTTTCAGACTGTAGCGCCTAGAATCGCTCGACCACCCAGGCCGGCTGCACAGAGTCATTTTCACGGCCATTTTCCTGCACTCAGTTCGTGAATGGAATGGAAGAAGCCCTACTTACTGGTACAGTAGGAAGTACTATCTGCCGTATAACTCTCACCAGATTCCGGAGTATGGATTTTTTATGAGGACATGGATGTAAACGCTCTTCACTCTTTTTCCATTTTTCCTTCCATTCACCTATAATAATACAACACAACATCTCCACTGAGTTAGACTCTACACTTCGAGTGCATTGAAAGGATGTTTGTTGTACTTGCAATCAGTAGACTACCTACACCCCACCCCCGTAACCCCTCTAGACTCAACCTATGCTAGTCCATATCCTCTACCCATATCCCCTTCCTTGCTCACTTCAATACACACACACACACACACACACACACACACACACACTTCACACACACACACTTCACACACACACACTTCACACACACACACTTCACACACACACACACACACACACACACACACACACACTTCCTGTCCCTTCAGAGTAGTGGCATGTGAAGAACTGCTCTGCTAGTCGTCACTAACAGTTAGGAGATACAGATAAAGGTCTAATTCTGCCCTCTTGAGACTACTTGCGTGTGTATGGATGGACAGAGACTAACCTAGAAGTGCTGAGATTAACAATTCCCTTTGTGTATGACATGATTCCTCTTATTTTATCATCATTTCTCCTGATGTAGATGTTTCTAAGCATATTTTGGCATTCAGAGGAAAAAAAGTCGGTGATTGAAATTTTGCGGAAAGAACTCAATACAAAGAGAAACGCCTTTCTTTTGTTTGCCACCTGAACTCATAACGTACACATTACACTTTCCCCCCAATTTTGCAAAAATAGAAAACAAGCTGTCCTCCTTTGAACTTTTTCAGTCCCCTCCATTAATCCTATCTACTAAGGATCCTATACTGTTCAGCAATACTCCAGAAGATAGCAGCAAGCATAGTGTAGGTAGTCTACTTGATTTGTTGCACCTTCTACATGGACTGCCAATGAAACACTTCAGTTCACCTTCCCCACAACATTTTTTATGTTAAGGTTTTTGTAATTTTAGTCCCTGGGTGTTTTGTTGAATCTACAATCATTAAATCTGTATGATTTATCATGTAAACCAAAATTCAGTGGCGTTCTACAGTTCTGGTGTGGGGGGGACCTCACACGTTCTATTGTTCAGTTCAACTACCATTTCCCACAGCCTTCATGGCAACAAGCAGCACAGAGCTGTTTACAGCCAATTGAATTGAGTGATTACAAACTCCTTGCCAGGTCCTTTTATTCCAAATATGATTGTATACATCACTACCATTAATTTATATATCAAGGAAACAACATAGGATAGAAACAAAGTATTTCATGATCTAGGATTGTTAGAGAAATCAATGAACGTATTTCGTAACAAGTATGAAGAATTGACATTACATAGGTTAGAATCAATAGGTTTTTGGTGGAAATATAATGGTAAAAATAATAAATGTATGTCTTTGGAGAATCAATATAAAGCAAAGTATGAAACGTTTGCTGAGCTACTGCACTTGTACTTTGGGTCATGAAGTAACAAAACTGCTATACACTGTTCTGCTCATGCATTGGATTTGGAGGCTACCAGACTGAAGCACAGAACATTATTTTGTTTGCAGAAATTGACTGATTGAAATGGTATCCATATCTATTCATTTCAAAATATACTGTTGAGGTATGACCAGTTACTGTATGTATTGAAAACTGACTAGGATTTAGTGTAATCCATACAGGCATCGTTATATTTCATATGAATGAGTTTATAACTGTCACTGAAGTTATGGTAACTAAGTTACATACTGTTAAAGCAGAATTCCATGTACCAGTCTACTACAAAATGGCAATATACATAAAAGGGAGAAAATAAAGCAATATTTTGATACGGGAATGAAGAATGTGCCAAGACCACTATACAACCATACAGACATCAATGAAAGTTAAACACCTTTTTTGGAACGAAGTGTAGCAATGTAATGTTAAGTAATTAGCAATAATGCCAATCAATAATGTTAGTTTAAGCAGTGAAAAATAACAAGATATGAACAAAACACACTGAACAGATTCAGAAGGATGTAGGTTGCACTAGGTACTGGGAGATGCAGATTGCACAGGACAGAGTAGCATGGAGAGCTGCATCACACCTGTCTCTGCACTGAAGACGACGACAACAACAACAACAACAACAAATAAATCCTTTTGTGATCCACAAGGATTGTTAGTATTAAATGGCATCATAGAGTTCTCTAAGTATGAAGAATGTTTATTACATAGGTTTGAATCGACAGGTATTTGTGTGCACTTCATGGTAAAAATAATGAACTGGTACTTACAGTACTATATAAATTGGAGAGGTCTGTCTACATTCACATCTTAATTCTGCAAACCACTGTGATGTGCACGGCAGAGGTAACATCCCACTGGCTTTTTCCCCATTCTATTCACACATGGAGCGCAGGAAGAATGACTGTTTAAATGGGTTCATGGAATCTGTAATAAATCTAATTTTGACATGACACATATGGGAGCTATAGACATGGGACCTCAGCACCAGGTGCTTGTAATTAAAGAGCAGCTACTTGCACAGGTTCAGTATGGAATTTGATCAACATACCAGAGCAAAACTTGGTAGCTGCATTGATGTGGGAACTGGATGACACTGGAAAAAGCCAGTTCCGACTTCGGACACCCCAGTGAAAAATTTGACACTGTACACTGTTTGTCTGACACTATGACATACATGCTGTTATTTGACAATCCTTAACATGAGTGAACAGTGTGGCTATGAAGTGAGACCATGGGCTGTTAGTGATACAGTTTTCTGTGAAGAGCAGGAATTACAGTGCTGCACTGACATAGTAAGGTCTGCGGAGAGGACCAATGTCATTAAATGGTTTAAAGGAGATGATAATGAAATTATAAAACATAAGTGAGCTTGGTGCAGCATTTGGAAGAGGGAGGCACCCTATCTGGATGGAGTTGTTGATTGCTATAACTGACCATGTGGCCATGTCCCAGATAGGGCTAGCATTCGTATTGTGTCATGAGAACTGTTCATTCCACAGTGTGGTGTTGAGTATCTGACTGACACTTTTATTGATCCCTGTATCACGTAATTTTTTTTTGTTTTTTGCTTTGTTTTGATTGGGTCAGTTTGGCTGGACCACTAGAGTGCCTATCTTATGTGCTGCTGTGATAAGGTGAGTACACCATTTGTTTGCAAATTGTATTTGCAAGCATCAAACAGCAGCGAATTATTGTCAGTTATCCTTGTGGATACAGTTTACTTTCTTATTTCTTGCATGTCTCAGTACTTACCAGGCATAGTCTATCATCCTAATAACTGGGTGTAGTACAGTTTTTCCATCTTTGGTATGAATAGGGACTGACTGCTCTGTTCAGATTTGAGCCTAGTTGGTGACTTAGCAAACAGCTCCAGGTGGTGTTGGCTTCGGCCACACAGCTTCAGGCTGTTGCCAATGGGCATCACTATAGAAGACTGGACATCTACTATGTCCCACACATCTCCCGATTGGTCAACTACTGTGGCCCTCCTCGGAACTGCCTGCACTGGAGCTGACCCCTCACCTGCAGTTGAGTCATAAGTAGCTCCAGCAAAAGAATTTCTGAGGGGCTGATCAGAGTTCACCCCAAAATAGTATGACGAACAAGCTCTGGGAGCTATTTGTAGCTGACGAAATTCCTGAGCCACATGAAGGCATTCCTCTTTTCTAGAACAAGCTTCTTAGTCCACAAGGTCTGGGCATTCACATGGGGGGGGGGGGGGGGGGGAGTTACGGGGGGGGGGGGGTTACTGGTAGTTGGGAGTTCCGACATTAGGGGATATGGCTGCTCTGGAGGCATTATCCTAGATGGGGAATTGGTGCTTCCACACACCATGAAAAACAAGTGCAGGTAGTGGCTCATGTTGGAACTAAAAAGATATCTTGCATTGGTTTGGAAGAGATTCTCTATGGTTTTGAGTGGCTAGTTGAAGTAGTGAAGACCAAGTCTTGGTTGTGAGATGAAGGCAGAGCTCGCCATCTGTAGCATCGTATGCATAACCAACTGTGGTCCTTCGGTACAGAGGCCAGTGGATGGCTCGAATGGAGGGTCCAGATGGTTCTGCAACCATATAGGCAGAAGATTCCTTGACTTGCACCATAGGGTGGTGGGTTTCTGGGTTCTGCTTAATAAGTCAGGAGTCCACTATACACAGGAACTGGCACCTGTGTGAAGGGAACTGGGCAGTATTTTTAGGTTCCTGTGGAAGGAACGTGTTCTTACAAACTGCTAGTGAGAAAGTTCAGATAACCAGCTTATGCAACAGACTGTACAACGATACGTTGCCAGCAACATACATCTCAGAAGGCTTAAGAAGACAGGATAAAAAAAATGAGGGCTCCTATGGAAGCATATAGCCAGTCAATTCTCCATCATTCCAGTTGCAAGTGTGACACAATGTTAATGATCATTGGTGGCCTAAGGTATAATCCATCATGCACTGTATGACGGTTGAAGAAATATATATCTAGTTGTAGATAAATGTGAAGACTAGGGGGCTCTACCAAATAGTGACTAAAAGCATCATATATTGGCTAGCCGGATTGAAGCTAGGTTGGCTTGTAACCCTCTCAATTCACAAACTCACTCAAGGGGTCTGCACCTGGGATTATTCAAAAGGAAATCACATTTGACAGGAGTTAGCATTGATCCACTGAAGAGTCACCACACATGGTGCAACCACTTAGGTTTCTGTTAATAACCTGCCTAATGAATGAAAAACATAATACATTTAGACAGCGTTGTCTATGTAGTGCAGCAACCTGACGCTAACTTTGATCCAAACAACTGTCAATATCACGTTAACATTTGTTTATTGTTTTCTGTTTGGGCTTTTGTTAAAACCATCTTCAGACTTAACGCCCCCTATGGCTGGTGCAGGCAACTGATCAGTTCTTCACAATACCTTGATCATGCACAGCACCAGCCATAGGGGTTCAAAAAATTTGAGGATGGCTTTAACGTAATCTGAAACTGGTAATAATAAACAAATGCTATGGCAATCTCGACTGCTGTTTTAATCAATGAAAAACGTTATCTCGTTTACTATATTTTTATTAAAAATGGCCAGTTTTGGTTTAAATGGCAGGTCATCTCCAGATCTAGGTTGGTGTATGGAAGAATGACGTGCAACAATACAAAAAATTATTTGAGTACCGCTATAATGCTGACGCTTACAATGGTACAGCAAATGACATTAAAACACGAAATTATTTGTACTTGTTTCAGCCAGGTGTAGTTTGTCACTGGTGCTAAAAATGTAACATAAAACAGTGTTACACAAAGTAAAACTGCACAAGGTACACATTTGTCAACAACCATAAAATCAGAAGTACTGACAATAGCAACAAGATGATTTTACGTAGCTGGAAAGAGGGGTACCTTGATTGCTTGAGGAGCAGCAAATTTATACTTCCAAAACAAAAGAGTATTAATGAACAAAACATATTTTCCTACATCACTTATTTATATTTATGACAATGTTCTCCAGTAAACATACGATCTCCAGTGGCTCACTACTCCCATCCACGTTTATTTTTTTCATGTCTGCCAGCCATGGATAGATGGTGGTTGGTGCAGACTGTGGCCTGCATTAACACGCAGGTGTGATTTGTCACACAAACTGCTGTGGCATGTGGTACACCTCTGTGGCCATTCTGTTTCGCCTCACTATTATCTTGCAACTGTCTCAATACGTACTGTAATTATTTTCTAAAACACAGTTGTTTTTATAACCAGATTCTGTTTCCTACTTAAATCAGATTTTCAAGTAATAATTCTTTATTCTATAAATGATAAGTTCTTCCAGTTGTGTTTTAAGAAATGAAGTATCCAAACTGTACAGATCTGATGTGTGTTTTAAAAGTATTATTCCTATCTCACAATATATATAAACATACACAGAAACATACACTTTACAGTAAGATTGTTTCTCACATGTGTGGTTTCACTTTTATCATGGGAGACACATTGTTTCAAATTTCAGGATCTTATCACTATCATTGCAAGAATTTCATCTTATGCCACAACCATGACACTGAAAGTGAGTTACCTGTTCCAGTATTACATTATTTATAGCAATTTTTGATCTGATATTTGATTTTTCCCTTGACTACCTTAACACTTGTTTTCTAAATGGAGATTTTCATGTGACATTCAGAAGCCAACAAATCAAGATGATAGACAGCTCTCTGAAGATTCTCTTCATTTTCTTCAATTATTATGAATCATATGGATATGAGCCGGGAACATAGTTACAGAAATGAAGACATTAGGAATGAATTGCAAGTTGATTCAATGCACACGAAATGGAAACAGATGGTGGGAACATGTAGATGGAATGCCTGAAAGCAACTTCCTAAACTAATTCTTGATTACAAACCACAAGGGACAAGAAAGTGGAGAAGATAACAGAAGGGATTGCTAGAACATGTTGACCAGCAGAGGTGAAATAACCTAACACATGATAGGAGAAGAACAAAAGGAAGAATCATGTAGTGCATTGTACACAATCAAATGTATTAGATCAACATAATTTCTCTTTACAGATAATAAACTTGAGAACGTGATCGGCTGAGGGCATGTCATCTGCTAAAATGGAAGATGTATCAGGCGACAGCTGTAGACTGGTGCGTAACAGAGTAAAATAGAGGCACTCAAGTAAAAGATGTCTCACTGTCCACAGTTGAGAGCAATGGGGGCAAAGCGGGGGAGGATCGCCACTTAAAAAATGTCGATGTCAAAAGACAGTGCCCTGTCCGGAGTGTAGTTAAAATTACCTCCTCCTGACGACAAGTTCGGGAGGAAGAGGCCCAAGCCCAAGGAAGAGCTGTCACGTCCCTCAATTTATTATTGGGAAGTGTAGACCAATGTGCTTGCCATAAAAGAGCAACACGACGACATAAAACACTCTGTAGATCGGCGAAGGGAACAATGCGAACAGCAGGCTGAAGAAGAGAGATTGCAGCCTTGGTAGCTATATTGGCCGCCTCATTTCCACGGATATGAACGTGTCCTGGGATCCAGAAAAACGTCACAGAAATGCCCCCCCCCCCGCCCCCCCTCAAGTGGAGCAAGTGGAGGCAGTCCTAAATCTGGTGGATCAGAGGGTGGACAGGGAAGAGAGCTTGAAGACTGAGGAGAGAGCTGAGGAGAGAGCTGAGCGAATCTGAGCATATAATGTACTGTACACGCTGATGGCGATGGATGTATTAGACAGCCTGGAGAACAGCGTGAAGCTCCGCAGTAGAAACCGAACACTGGTCGGGAAGCCGAAATCGATTAGGCATGTTGCCAACAATATAGGCACTCCCAGCACCAAATGATGTTTTTGATCCATCAGTGTAAATAGATGTGGCATCCTTCATTTGCGCGCACACAGCGGCAAATGCCCGACGATAAACGAGAGAAGGGGTACCATCCTTAGGAAACTGACAAAGGTCACAGAGCAGGCTGGTCTGTGGGCGGAACAAGGCAGTGATGTACACCAAGTTGTCAAGAAAGTTTTAGGAAAGTGGGAGGAAAGAGAACGTAGCAGTTGACGGAAGAGGACTCCTGGTGGTAGTAGAGAGGAGGGCGGCCTGCATACCCTAAATCCAAGGCAGCGTCGAAAAAAGGTCATAGGCCAGATTAGCAGGCATGCAAGACAGATGGCTAGAGTAGCGACTCAGAACGACAGTGCGCCGATTGGACAGTGGAGGTTCAACAGTCTCAGCATAAAGGCTTTCCACAGGGCTGGTTGGTTGGTTTGGGGAAGGAGACCAGACAGCGAGGTCATCGGTCTCATCGGATTAGGGAAGGACGGGAAAGGAAGTCGGCCGTGCC
Source organism: Schistocerca americana (assembly GCF_021461395.2). NCBI lineage: Eukaryota > Metazoa > Arthropoda > Insecta > Orthoptera > Acrididae > Schistocerca > Schistocerca americana. The sequence continues at coordinate 47,712,862 of NC_060129.1, forward strand.
CTTTGAAAGGAACCATCCCGGCATTTGCCCGGAGCGATTTAGGGAAACCACGGAAAACCTAAATCAGGATGGCCGGACGTGGGATTGAACCGTCGTCCTCCCAAATGCGAGTCCAGTGTCTAACCACTGCGCCACCTCGCTCGGTCCACAGGGCTGGTGTAAAAAGCTCCAGACACTAAACACAATCCACTGTGGTGGACAGAGTCTAGATGCCGAACAATAGACTGCCGTGCAGAGTAGTAAACTATGCTTCAATAGACTAATTTCGAGCGCACTAAGGCGCGATAGTAGCGGAGAAGGACCACTCAGTCCACTCCCCAGGAGGTACCGTTCAGGGATGGCAGACAGCAAGCTGAAAGATAGTAAACGTGGGAGGACCAGCACAGTTTTCTGTCAAACATAAGACCCAATAATTAAGTGATGTCCGCGAGCAGAAGGTTGACAGGGCCTAGATGTAGGGAAGGTGGAAGGAACTCTGCACGAGTCCAAAACTTGACACAAACGGTCTTACTGGGAGAAAAGCGGAAGCCGGTTTCGATGCTCCAAGAGTGGAGACGATCGAGACATCCTTGAAGGCATCGTTCAAGAAGGCTGGTCAGTTGAGAGCTGTAGTAAATCGCAAAATCGTCCACAGAGAGGGAGCCCGAGACATCGGGAAGCAGACAATCCATAACTGAATTTATGGCAATGGCAAACAGCACAACACTTAGCAGAGAGCCCTGGGGTACCACGTTTTCTTGAGAGAAAGTACGGGAGAGAGTAGTGTTAACCTGCCCTTTAAATGTGCGCTCTCCCATAAATTTACGAATAAAAAGAGGTAGCCGACCTCGAAAGCCCCAAGAGAACAGTGTGCGGAGGATGCCTGTCCTCCAAGAGGTATCATATACGCTCTCCAGGTCAAAACATATTGCTACTGTTTCGCGTTTCCTGAGAAAATGATGTAAGTGGAGAGAGCAACAAGATGGTCGACTGCAGAACGATGCTTTCGGGAACCGCATTGGGCAGGTGTTAAAAGGCTTCAGGACTCCAGCCAACACACTAAACAGCAATTCACCATACGCTCCAAAACCTTACGTAGACTACTTGTTAGAGAAATGGGGCGATAGCTGGACAGGAGATGTTTATCCTTTCCAGGTTTCGGAACCGGAACGACTATAGGTTCCCGCCATCTCCTGGGAAAGTACAGTCGGTCCAAATTCGATAATAAAGGTGAAGGAGGTAGCGCAGACTAAGGTATGATAAATATAGCTACATTTGGATGTGGATTCCATCCAGTCCTTGGGCGGAGGTGCGAGAAGAAGAGAGTGTGTGTTGGAGTTCCCGCACGGAGAGAACAGTATTATAGCTTTCGCTATTTTGAGAGGAGAGAGCAAGAGATCGCACTTTCGCTGCACGTTTCTTCAGGAGAAAGGCTCACGAGTAATTTGAAGAGCTTGAAATCTCAGAAAAGTGTTGACCCAATGAGTTAGAAACTGCGACGAGGTCCACCAAGGTATCATGCACGATAGTGAGCTAAGAGATCAGGGAGAGACTAGGTGCGCCAGACAACTGTCGAATTCAACTCCAAATTTCAGAGGAGGTAGTGAAGGTGTTACAAGAGCGAGTAAAAAAGTCCCAGCTTGCCTTCTTGCTATTGCGGATGGTATCGCACACGTAACTGCTTATAGTGGATACACTTGGCCAAAGTAGGATGGTGGCGGAAAACGCTAAGACCGCGTCGCCGCTCACGTATTGCGTCACAGCATGCCTCGTTCCACCAAGGAACTAGGGGGCCCGAGGGCAAATCGGAGGTGCAAGGTATTGAACGATACGTGGCTGTAAGAATAACTTCTGTAATATGAGTGACCTGTGCGTTGACGCTGGGAAAGTGACGGTCATCAAATGTTGCTAGAGATGAAAAAAGTGTCCAATCGGCTTGGGCAAACTTCCAGCGTCTCGGGCACATAGATGGCAGTTGTGGCTGCAGTTTAAGGACACATGGAAAATGGTCACTCGAGTGTGTGTTAGCAAGAGCGAACCATTCCAAGCGCCGAGCTAGCTGAACAGTACCGCCCAAGAGGTCCAAATCAGAGAAATTTGTCGTGGAGGCAGACAAGAACGTAGGGTCCCCAGTGTTCAGGCAAACTAGATCCGCTTAGTGGAAGACATCAATCAATAGGGAGCCTTGCGGACAAGGACGCGGAGATCCCCGAATCAGGTGGTGGGTATTGAAGTCCCCAACCAGCAAATACGGGGGTGGGGGGGGGGGGGACGGGAGCTGACCAAGGATATGAAGGAGATAACCTCTTGCCATCGGTCTGGACGATGGAATGTATCGGTACAAAGAGAGAAGATGTACACAGAAAGGGAAAGACAGACAGCAACAGCTTGGAAGGAACTATGTAAGGGGATTGGGTGATAATGGACAGTATAATGGACAAGAATCATGATTCCTCCATGTGCTGGAGTGCCATCAACAGAGGGGAGACCAAACCAGACTGATTGGAAATGAGGGGAAAAAAGTTATCATGGGGATGCAGCTTCGTTTTCTGAAGACAGAAGATCGCTGGCGAGTAGGATCGTAAGAGGATCGACAATTCATCCCGATTGGCTTTAATGCCGTGGATATGCCAATGGATAATGGACATAGGGGGGACAGAAAAGGGAAGAATCTTATCATGGTGGCTCTCAACTCAACGACTGCTGAGGGACGGCGGCCGACATCATGGAACGGCATTCAGCCAAAGGCAGAAGATCAAGATCCATAGGTTGTTTGGGAGCAGCTCCTGCCACCAGCGATCGGCCGGTTGATCGGTCGCCAGCAGTGCGCTTTGGCGACACGGAAAATGGCTGAGGGCAGTTACCGCCAGGTGGCGCTGTAGATGAGACACGCCGTGGCGGAGGAGGAGAGGAACTGGGTTTCTTATGAGCCTTCTTGGAAACAGGAGGTTGAGATGAGGGAGGAATCGATGATTGTGAAATCAGGGTACATAAAAAATCTTCACGAGTAGGCTTCTTTTAGAATACCGGATGTTTGATTTTGGGGCTCGCAATTCAGCAGAGATTGAAGGGCGAGTCGTAGAGTGAGCAGCTGATAGTGGGGAGGTCGAATGGATGACCTATGCGCTGGACGATCTGACGATCGTGGCACTAAAGGTGAGATACCAAGTCTGCATCTACATCTACATGATTACTCTGCCATTCACATTTAAGTGCTTGGCAGAGGGTTCATCGAACCACAATCATACTATATCTCTACCATTCCACTCCTGAACAGCGCGCGGGAAAAACGAACACCTAAACCTTTCTGATCGAGCTCTGATTTCTCTTCTTTTATTTTGATGATCATTCCTACCTATGTAAGTTGGGCTCAACAAAATATTTTCGAATTCGGAAGAGAAAGTTAGTGACTGAAATTTCGTAAATAGATCTCGCCGCGACGAAAAACGTCTTTGCTTTAATGACTTCCATCCCAACTCGCTTATCATATCTGCCACACTCTCTCCCCTATTACGTGATAATACAAAACGAGCTGCCCTGTTTTTGCACCCTTTCGATGTCCTCTGTCAATCCCACCTGGTAAGGATCCCACACCGCGCAGCAATATTCTAACAGAGGACGAACGAGTGTAGTGTAAGCTGTCTCTTTAGTGGACTTGTTGCATCTTCTAAGTGTCCTGCCAATGAAACGCAACCTCTGGCTCGCCTTCCCCACAACATTATCTATGTGGTTTTTCCAACTGAAGTTGTTCGTAATTTTAACACCCAGATACTTAGTTGAATTGATAGCCATGAGAATTGTACTATTTATCGAGCAATCGAATTCCAACGGATTTCTTTTGGAACTCATGTGGATCACCTCACACTTTTCGTTATTTAGCGTCAACTGCCACCTGCCACACCATACAGCAATCTTTGCTAACTTGCTTTGTAACTGATACTGGTATTCAGATGACCTTACTAGACGGTAGATTACAGCATCAGCTGCGAACAACCCAAGAGAACTGCTCAGATTGCCACCCAGGTCATTTATATAGATCAGGAACAGCAGAGGTCCCAGGATGCTTCCCTGGGGAACACCCTATTTCACTTCAGTTTTACTCGATGATTTGCCGTCTATTACTACGAACTGCGACCTTCCCGACAGCAAATCACGAATCCAGTCGCACAACTGAGACGATACCCCATAGGCCCACAGCTTAATTAGAAGTCGGTTGTGAGGAACGGTGTCAAAAGCTTTCCGGAAATCTAGAAGTACGGATTGAACTTGAGATCCCCTGTCGATAGCGGCCTTTACTTCGTGTGAATAAAGAACTAGTTGCGTTGCACAAGAACGATGATTTCTGAAACCATGCTGATTACGTATCAATAGATCGTTCCCCTAGAGGTGATTCATAATGTTTGAATACAGTATATGCTCCAAAACCCTACTGCTAACCGACCGCAATGATATAGGTCTGTAGTTCGATGGATTACTCCTACTACCCTTCTTAAACACTGGCGCGACCCGCGCAATTTTCCAATCTGTAGGTACAGATTTATCGGTGAGCAAGCAGTTGTATATGATTGCTAAGTAGGGAGCTATTGTATCAGCGTAATCTGAAAGGAACCTAATCGGTATACAATCTGGACCTGAAGACTTGCCCATACCAGGCGATTTGAGTTGCTTCACAACCACGAAGGTATCTACTTCTAAGAAACTCATGCTAGCAGCTGTTCCTGTTTCAAATTCTGGAATATTCCATTAGTCTTCCCTGGTGAAGGAATTCCGGAAAACTGCGTTTAGTAACTCCGCTTTAGCGGCACAGTCGTCGGTAACAGTGCCATCGGCACTGCACAGCGAAGGTATTGAGTGCGTCTTGCCGCTTGAGTACTTTACATACGACCAGAATTTCTTCGGATTTTTAACCTAGTTTCGAGACAATGTTTCGCTGTGGAACCTATTAAAGGCATCTCGCATTGAAGTACGTGCCAAATTTCGCTCGTCTGTAAATTTTAGCATATCTTCGGGATTTCGCGTTCTTCTGAACTTCGCATGCTTTCTCCATTGCCTCTACAACAGCGTTCTGACCTGTTTTGTGTACCATTGGGGATCAGTTCCATCTCTTATCAATTTATGAGGTATCAATCTCTCAATTGCTGTTGCTACTGTATCTCTGAATTTGAGCCACATCTCGTCTACATTTGCATAGTCAGTTCGGAAGGAATGGGGATTGTCTCTTAGGAAGGCTTCCACTGACACTTTATCCGCTTTTTTAAATAAAATTATTTTGCGTTTGTTTCTGTTGGATTTGGAAGAAACTGTATTGAGCCTAGCTACAACGACCTTGTGATCACTAATCCCTGTATCAGTCATGATGCTCTCTATTAGCTCTGGATTGTTTGTGGCGAAGAGGTCAAGTATGTTTTCACAACCATTTACAATTCGCGTGGGTTCGTGGACTAACTGCTCGAAATAATTTTCGGAGAAAGCATTTAGGACAATCTCGGAAGATGTTTTCTGCCTACAACCGGTTTTTAACAAGTATTTTTGCCAACATATCGAGGGAAGGTTGAAGTCCCCACCAACTATAACCGTATGGGTTGGGGTATTTATTTGTTACGAGACTCAAATTTTCTTTGAACTGTTCAGCAACTATATCATCGGAGTCTGGGGGTCGGTAGAAGGAGCCAATTATTAACTTAGTTCGGCTGTTAAGTATAACCTCCACCCATACCAATTCGCACGGAGTATCTACTTCGACTTCACTACAACATAAACCACTACTGACAGACACAAACACTCCACCACCAATTCTGCCTAATCTATGTTTCCTGAACACTGTCTGAGACTTCGTAAAAATTTCTGCAGAACTTATTTCAGGCTTTACCCAGATTTCTGTACCTATAACGATTTCAGCTTCCGTGCTTTCTATTAGCGCTTGAAGCTCAGGGACTTTCCGAGCACAACTACAACAATTTACAACTACAATTCCTACTGTTCCTTGATCCATGCACGTCCTGTGTTTGCCATGCACCCTTTGAGATTGCAGCCCACCCCGTCTTTTCCCAAGGCCTTCTAACCTAAAAAACCGCCCAATCCACGCCACACAGACCCCGCTACCCGTGTAGCCACCAGCTGAGTGTAGTGAACTCCTGACCTATTCAGCAGAACCCGAAACCCCACCACCCTATGGCGCAAGTCAAGGAATCTGCAACCAACACGGTCGCAAAACCGTCTGAGCGTCTGATTCAGACCCTCCACCCGGCTCTGCACCAAAGGTCCGCAGTCGGTTCTGTCAATGATGCTGCAGTGGTGAGCTCTGCCTTTATCTCTTAAGCAAGACTGGCAGCCTTCACCAAATCAGATATCCGCTGGAATCGAGAGATAATTTCCTCAGATCCAAAGCGCCACACGTCATTAGTGCCGACATGTGCCACCACCTGCAGCTGCCTGCACCCTGTGCTCTTCATGGCATCCGGAAGGACCCTTTCCACATCAGAAATGACTCCACCCGGAATGCACACGGAGTGCACACTGGATTTCTTCCCCTCCTTAGCCGCCATATCCCTAAGGGGCTCCATTACAAAACAAATGCCTAACGACTGCGCTACGATGTGCCTGAATTTACGATTACAGTAACTAAAACTCGAAATTACACCTCCTATACGAAACTCACACGAAATGTAAGTAAGAATCTGCGAAATAAACACAGAAAAGAAGCTATATACGTATCTTTATGCGCTGCCGATGTGCACCAACTGGGAGCTCAGGCCACCTTAGTGAGCCAAGGAGGTGCAAGGACAGTGCTATATTTAACTGTGAGAGGCACAGTGGGCTTTTTACTGGCGAATAACTGACGAGCAGCAAATGTCGACACCTTTTCCTTCACTCTGATTTCCTGAATAAGCCGTTCACCTTTGAAAATGGGGCAATCTAGAGACAGCAGCGTGGTCACCCAAACAGTTGATGCAACGAGGGGATGGAGGTGGACAAGCACCCTCATGGGCAGCCTTGCCGCATGTAATGCATTTGGCCAGATTGGAACACGACTGGCTGTTATGATTGAACCGCTGACACCGATAGCAACACATAGGGTTGGGGATGTAAGGGCAAACTGAAATTATCTCATAGACTGCTTTTATGTTCGATGGGAGTTGAACTCTGTCAAATGTCAAGAAGATAATAAGGGTTGGAACCAAGTCCTCGTCAACCCTTTTCAAGACTCGATGAACAGCCGTTACACCCTCGTCAGACAGGTAGTTTTGAATTTCCTCGTCAGACAATCCGTGGAGGGAGCTGAATTTAGTGTGCAGTGCACTTCCACCTGGACGGGGAAGTTTGCAGTAATTTTTGTGCCAGGAGGGCACTGACTGCTTCTAACTACAAGGTGCTATTTCGTAATCAGGAACAAGACTTTCAGGGCCTGCAACTGCGTCGATACCTTTTTGAATGATGAAAAGGTTTACTGTGGAGAAGTCGTGACCTCCGTCCAACCGAGAAACAAGAAGGAACTGTGGCACTGATGGAAGAATCGTCTGTGACCGAGATTCAGTTAACTTTCGCTTGTGAGCAAAAATCGTAGTCGTAGAGGAAACCGTTGCGGAAGTATCCCCCATGATTACCAGCGTCTCCGATGGCGCGCTCCTTCCTCGTGGGGGCCCTCTCTGAGGGCTTTCCCGCCTTAGGTGATTGTCCACACCTCAGGTCACACCTCCAGAGAAACGGACGGAGGGACCAATCGGCAAGTTCGGAAGGTACCAGCTCGGTTAATCACCCCTCCCAGGGCCTGGCCGTTACCAGGGGGTACGTACGTGTCCTACCTGTCTACCCGGGCGGGGAATTACTCGTTATCCCGTCACCGGCTACACGTGGGAATGCATGGGTCAGTCTTCAGACATACACAGGGAGGAACAATGGAAAGGAAAGGAAAGGAAGAGAGGTCTCATACGCCACAGCGGATAAGAGGGTAAAGAGAAGAGTCAAGGAGAACAGAAGGACAGACAGACTTTCCAGCATAGAAAGTGAAGAAGAGAGACTGTCTTACAGTTACGAGTGTCTGTCTCCGGACATAGGCACAATCCATACTCCCAGAGGGGGAGAAGGAGAAGGAAAGAGTCAGAGGCAGAGGCGAGGTGAGGGATATGGGGGATGGGGAGGGATGTGGAAAAGGAAGGTATGCAGTCCAGAAAGGAAAGAGGGCCACATTAGCTCGGGGTCCCGTGCTCGCCACGCACATATCCACAAAAGAGTTGTGGACCCCCTGGGAGGGATCCACGTGGTGTTTCCCGTACATTATACCAATGGAGGTATTTTTTCTGGAATTGGTGGCAATTATGAAGTGTAACCAGTCAACCTGCAGACATTTAGACATTTCCACATGACTTGCCATGCCAGTTGCCAGTGACTGCAGGACTTCCAGGAATCATGTGGGTTTTTTGTAAAGACAAATGAACAAATTTTCAATACTGAATTTTTATGATTACATTTTAAATGCACATCCACTTACGGTTCTTCCTCTGCCTAACATGTGGATAAAAGTTCTTTTACCATAGATTTAGCCACTTTTTTATGAATGGTCTAATTTATAAGCATATTAAAGGTTTCTTTTGTTACATAATAAATATTTTACATTAATCTTGATGAGACAGGACGTTTTCACCCAGTACTAAACTGCTGAATATGAAACCTTCCTCTAATTATTGATCCAAAATAGTGTGCCTTCATTATCGTGTGGTTGATTGCTTTAAATCTTGAACTAAGCATAAGCATACAAGCTGTTTAAAATTTAATTCACTCATTTTTCTGTGTGTCACTCTAGGAGCAAGCTCATACTCTAGCCCACATGGAAGGAAAAATGGTAGTATTTACAAATTCATTTTGTTCTAATATTAAATCTACACTTGCTGTGGTTGTCAAACATTTTCTTATCCCAGAGCAACATAAAACTGTTCCCATTTAGTTCTCATGTTTATATTATGCTGTGTTAAGAAAGAAAGAACCACACCAGAGAAAAATCAGTGTGGCACAATTTAATCATTCAACTAAAAAGCTAGGAATATGATTTTATCGATATTTTGCAGCTTCAAACGCGTACTCAATACACTTGAGTTAAGAATTAAAAAACGCCTTTAGTCACAATTTGTCGTGTTTTATTCCATACACGATACATTTCGGTCCCTGTGGGTCCATCTCCAGGAGTATTTCGCCTTAATATATGCTTTATTCGTCTTCTTGAATGAGATTAAATGCATATTCCTGTCATAGAAAGGTGTGACGTTAGGTTACGTATTTCGAAAGCCACACGCAGAAAAATGTTCGAAATAGTAGAAAAGATGGATAGTGTAAACTTACCAAATAATATAAGAAAAGCGTTTTTAACGCTGTACTAACACCGTAAGTTTTCTGCTCCATCATTTTCATGCATATCATTTTATTCAAGAGGCACCTCTGCAAACAATGTCTGTCAACACTTTGCAGATGTTTATCTACATGGTGTGGTCCGAGGAGCATTTTTCATAGTGCTGAAGTTACAAGTATTAAACAATTGACATATGCAGGAAAAAACTGACATACGCAGGAAATAACTTGAGAACAGGTATTTAATATTTCAGAGGTAACTGTAGCTTCCGAAATTTGTTTGTTCATCTAACACCGACTCTGGTTTTTTGATTCAGTGGAGGTGTATCTCCAATTGTTCCAACAGATTTAGGGTCTTACCATTGGCTTCATTATGTAATTATACCAAATTGTTTTCTACATTTCCAATGACATGTTTCGTTTCCAACATGTGTTGTGCAATGAGTGATTTGTTCAAAGTGGTTGAACTTTAAAGCATGTAAATACATGTTCTTTAAAATGGGTTTTTAAGTTCCGGCTTATTTTCCTTACGTAGTGTGCAGGACAACTGGGGCGTTATACTTTGTACACCCAACAGTTTTTGTTGTTTGTATGCATATTTCATTTTATGTTATGGATCAGTAAGTTTCCTAATTTATTATTAGTTGAGAATGATACTGTTACATTTGTCGTTTTTTTTTAAAAAAGGTTAGCTATTTTTGTGAGGTGGGGGTCCAGGTACAGGAGACTGGCGAATATATTCTCTTCTTTAATAGTGTTGTCATTTGTTGTCGTGCTTTTGTGTATTTGTCTGTCTAAATTGTCGATTGATATCGTTGTGTAGCCATTCCTTATGGCAATGCTCTTTATTGTATCCATCTCATTCTTGAGGGTGTTTCCTTCTAGAGCAAGGTAGTGTACTCTGTGTAGCATGGACCTAAATGCAGCTTGTTTCTGTGTGGTGGATGACATGATGAGTTGCCCAGTGTAATATCTGTGTGTGTGTGTGTGTGTGTGTGTGTGTGTGTGTGTGTGTGTGTGTGTGTGTGTGTGTGTTTTCTGTGTATGCTAAACTTATGTTTTTGTTGATGGTTGGTGATTTTAAGATCAAGGAAATTTATGCTTTTGTTGTTCTCATGTTCTACTGTGAATTTTATGTGTTTGTGGAAAGAATTCAAAACTGCTAGTAGTTCTTTGAACTCATTTTTTGTTCAATCAAATAGAAGCAAGGTATCATCAACATATCTCCAGTAATATCTTATTTTACTTTTGAATCTATTGTTTTCATTAAAGAACTTACTTTCCAGATGATTCAGAAATATGTCTGCAAGAACAATTGATAGGGTACTGCCAATGGCAAGACCTTCATTCTGTTGGTGAACTTTGGCATTGAACGTAAAGTAATTGTGAGACAATACTAGCTGCAACATGTCCTTGACTTCTGATATTTCTGCAGTGAACAATTTTATAATGTGATTAAGTTTTCAAAAATTACGTTTAATGTTCTTAACTGAGTATGATTTATCAAATATATAGTACTGCTTCAGAATATTGTTTAGTAATTGGGAGACTTAGACAGGTGTATTTCCAGAATTAACAGTAGACCTCAATGTAACTTGGTATTTATGGGTCTTAGGTTGAGCTCTGTCATTGGTCTGTGGGATTCATTAAAATCTAAGTTTTTGCTTCTTTTTCTGTGATGGAGAAATTGCATTTATTAAACATTTTTCTGCTTTATTTAGGAATTTTATAGTTGGATCTTGCTTGAGCTCTAGACATTCATTGGTGAATTTAACACTAGCTTGTAATTCCTGTATGAGTATGCTGCTTTCAGTGTCCAGCTGGGCAAAATCAATTTAATTTTATCCTTATTTTGGAGCTTCCAACGTGACTGTACTGAACATGCACAAGGTACGAATTAAAAAACGCCTTCCTTCATAATTTTTCGTGTTTTATTCAGTACATTATGCATATATGACTGTGTGGGTCCATCTTCAGGTGTAATTAGTCTTAATTCATACTTTATTTGTTCTCTTGAAAGGGATGAAGTGCATATTCTTGTCATGAAAAGGTTTGATATTAGTATATGAATTTGCAAAGTCAGACACAGAAAATACGTGCGAAAAGTGAAAAAGAAAAATGTAACAGTTTAATTCTCAACTAATAATAAATTAGGAAACAAGCAGAAACTTCAAAACCAGTTCTCATGAACATGTAAATGCTTTCAGGTTCAATCACTCTAAAAATCAGTCATTTCACAACATATGTTGGAAACGAAGCATGTCATCAACAATCCAGAAAAACAAACTGGTAGTATTGCATAATGTAGCCAATGGTAAGACCCGAAATCTGTTTCAACAACTGGAGATACGCCTCCAGAAAATCAAATACCAGAGTTGATGTTAAATGAACAAACAGATTTCGCAAGCCACAGTTACTTTTGTAATTCTGAAGATATGTTATGAAGTTATTTCCTGCATATGTCAATTGTTTAATAATTATATCTTTAGCACTATGAAAAACGCACCTTTGACCACTCCATGTACAGAACATCAGTGAAGTGTTCCCAAACATGTGTTCGGAGAGGTGCCTCTTAAATGAAATTGTATGCTTGGAAACGATGGAGCAGAAAACTTACGCTATGTAAAAGTGTTAAAAACGCTATTCTTGGATTACTTGGATAAGTTTACACTATTCAACTTTTCCACTATTTCGCACATTTTTCTGCGTGTTGCTTACAAAAATTGGGATCTGAACATCAAACATTTCCATGATAGGAATATGCATTTGATCTCATGCAAGAGGACAAATAAAGCAGGTATTAGGACGAATTAAACCTGAAGATGGCCCCACACGGTCAGATATGCATAATGTACAGAAAGAACACGAAACATTGCGACAGAAGGCGTTTTTTAATTCATACCTCGAGTGTGTTAACTACAGTCACGTTTGAAGCTGCAAAATATGAGTAAGATTAAATTGAATTTGACCAGCCAGGCACTGAAAGCAGTATACTCATACACTATTTACAAAATAAAGTTCATAAAAGCAAGTGCTAGTATTAAGTTCACCAAAGTATGTCTACTATGTGGATTTCGTCCTAATTATGTCAAAGTGAAGATCAGAGAGAAGTATGTTGCAGTCCAGGTTGCCAAAATGAAATGTGAGATAATGTGAAAGAAGTCAGAAGTAAAATCGTAGTATAAGAAGAAAGAAGATATTGTTAAGTGCTTTTGTAACATGTATTTACAACTATCTAATACTCTACACCATTAGAACTAAAAGCTGCTAAGTAGTATGTAGAAAGAATTGTAAATAAAATGCAGACTGAAATCACACCCAGGCACCAAAAATGAATTTTAGTCTGTTATATAATTTTTCTAAGGATATTGTTCTTTCTTGATAATTGCTTGAATTATCAATATTTATAGTTTCAGTATTTTTGAAGAAGTCTATAAATATTGTTATGTCTAGGATAATTAATATTCATATAATAAATACTCATATTGTTAGGGTGATAATTACAGTAATTGGTTTAGGTAGAACTATTTCGTTTGACGCAATTTTTGTAATATAAATAAACAGAACTAATATACCACCACGAAATGTTAAGAATAAAATATATGATAGTTAATAGCTTTCCATTATTGTTCCTGTTACTAATCCAACTAAGAAAGTTTGAATGATAATGAAAAGTATTATTGATATTGGATGTCTTAATTTAATAAAATTAATTTTTATTACGTTTGATAGTGTCATAATTATTATTTTAATCATTTCAGGAGTTGGTTTATTTAAAATATCGGTTTTGGGGACCGACGATGGAAGCTTTCCACTGCTGAAGTTTTAAAAGTGGGGGCTGGACTTATGTCAAGTTTACAAGACTGGCGTGTTTTTTTTTTTTTTAAAAAAACCATTAAAACGAATGTTTATATTCACTGTTTTTACATCTTTGTTGGTATATTTTGCTGGTGTTTATGTTTTTTCTTAGAAATGTAAGCATTTATTATTGGTTCTTTTGAGATTGGAGTATATTGTTTTTTCTTTCTTTATATTAATTATTGTTTTTCTTATTGAATTTGATTACGATTATTTATTTCCAGTTATTGTTTTAGTTTTCTCTGTTTGTGAGGGTGCTTTGGGTCTTTCTACTTTGGTTTCAATGATTTGGTCTCATGGTAATGATTTTTTAAATTCTTTTGGGTTATCTTCATGTTAAAGTATTTATTTGTAACTATTTTTGATCCCTCTTTGTTTATTAAATAATTCTTTAATGTTTCTGTCAAGTTTTGTTTTTATAATGTGTGTGTACTCATATGCTGATTTAAATATTATTAGATATTATTTTGGTATTGATTATTTTTCTTTTAGTTTAATTTTGTTAAGTTTTTGAATTTGTTCTTTAATAATTACTGCTAGAGATTCAGTTTATTTGAGTTATCATTCTAATTGTTTGCTTTTATGGTTTTAATTTTAATAATTATGCTTTATTGTTCATTTGCTAGGTTGCATCATCTTAGTTTTTATATATTTTTTGAGGCTATATTAGTTCCTACTTTGCTTTTGATGTTAGGTTGAGGTTATCAGCCTGAGCGTTTGCAGGCTGGTGTTTAATTTTTTATACTTTGGTTGCTAGATTACCTTTGTTGTTCGTTTTATTTAAGGTTCATGATTTTTCTAACACTTTGTATTTCCCTTTATTGGCTGATTTTGGTTCTCATTATTTTATACTTTATTTATTTCTAATTTTGGCTTTTTTAGTTAAGACATTTTTCGTCCATTAAGGTTATTTCTTTTTTGGTTTTAAGGTTTAATTATTGTTGATTATCTTTAGGTTTATCTGGTGGAGTTATTAGATTTATTTGTTTTCGTCAGGTTAATTGGGGTATTTAACTGAATATTCTTCTGTTGCTCATAAGAATGGTTATTGGTGGATTGGTAACTATAAATTGATGTGGTTGTATGGGCTCACTTTCTTTAATGGTTGGTCATAGTTTATATTCTTCTGGATTATTTTGTTTATCGAATATTATTTATGAACATTTAGGTACACAAAGATTATTAATTAACAAGGGTTTAATTAATTTAATACTTAGAATGGCTTTATGGTGATTCCTTTTAAGATGATCAAATATGGCTGATCCTCCATCACTGAATTTGGTATGTGAACTTAGATCATTAAATAGAATTATGTCTATCTTCTTTTAGATTTTGTTACTTTAATCTTTTTATCTTTTTTTGGAGCTGTTTATACTTTGTATATATATTCTTATTCTCAGCATGCAAATTATTATTCTGGGGTTTATACTTGTTCTCTTGGTTATTTTCGTGAGTTTCATCTTTTACTTTTGTATTGATTGCCTTTGAATATTCTTTCTGTAAAGGGTGAGTATATCCTTGTATACATTGCTTAAGTATTTCAATTTAAAATATTGTTTTGTGCAATCAATGATATGAAGTTTTTCGTCTTACGCCATGAATTTATGTTGTATTAGTTCTTTGAGTTTTTTCTTTGTTCTTTTCTGGAACTATAATTTTTATTTTAGGTATTTATTATTTAATAATTGATTTTAGAGTTTTTGTTGAGCACTTTTTAATTTGAATGGTTCTACAGTTGTTATAACTCAAATTTTGGATTGAATATCTATTATTTTTATGTCTTGTTATGTGTATTTCTTCTTTCATGATTTATTATAGGGACGATTATATATCAGGAGAAGCTAATATAAGTCGTTTTATTATTATTGTTTAATATTTATTCTTTCTATACTGTTTTTAATTATTAGTCCTAATTTGATTAGATTTTTTTTAGGCTGGGATGGTTTAGGTTTGATTTGTTATTGTTTAGTTATTTATTATCAAGATGTAAAATCTTATAGTGCTGGTATATTAACTGCTCTCTCTAATAGTATTGGTGATGTTGCTATTTTAATTCTATTGCTTGAATTTTAAATGTGGGTGGTTGAAATTTTATTATTATGATTTGATTTCTAAGTGTTTTGAAATAAAAGTTATTACTATGTTAATTGTTTTGGCAGCTTTAACTAAATGAGCTCAAATTCCTTTTTCTTCTTGACTTCCTGCTGCTATGTTTGCTCCTACTCCTGTTTCTGCTTTAGTTCATTCTTCTACTCTTGTTATTGCTGAAGTTTATTTATTGATTCGTTTTAGACCAGTATTAGATACTTACAATTGTTGTTGATTTTTACTTTTAATTGGTTGCATAACTATATTTATGGCTGGATTGGCTGCTGATTTTGAATTTGATTTAAAAAAGATTATTGCTCTTTCTACTTTAAGACAACTTGGTTTAGTAATAAGAATTTTGGCTATAGGTTATCCAAAGTTAGATTTCTTTCATTTATTGTGTCATGCTTTGTTTAAGGCATTATTACTTATGTGTGCAGGTTCAATAACTCATAATTTAAAGGATTCTCAAAATATTCGTTTTATGGGCTCAATTGTTAATTTTATACCTTTAACTTCTGTTTGTTTTAATGTTTCTAGTTTGTATCTGTGTGGTATACCTCTTTTGGCAGGATTTTATTCAAAGGACTTGATTCTTGAAATGGTTTGTTTAAGTTGAATTAATTGTTTAATTTTTTTCTACTAGTTTAACAGCTGCCTATTCTTTCGTTTATTTTTCAAAATCTGGGGATAATTTTTATTCTAGATTTTCCTTTGATATGAGGGTTATTATATGTCATTTGGTATGATTTTTTTTATTTTTTGTTGCTGTTTTTGGTGGTAGTATTATCTTGATTGATTTTCCGTATTCCTGATGTGATTGCTTTGCCTTATTGAAGTTTTTGACGATTATAGTTGTTTTAGGTGCTTATTTGGGTTATCTTATTTCTAAGTTTGGTTGTTCTCGTAATTTATTTTCTGCAGGTATGCTTTATTTTGTTAGATTTCCTGGCTCTATATGATTTATACCTTTTCCTTCAACTAAGTTTGTTAGATATGTTCCATTAAAGTTGTTTATTAATCATCAAAATCATTTGCTATGGCTGGGGTGAGTTATTTGTTGGCCAAGGTTTATATAGATTATTTATTTAGTTAATTCGTTATATCCAAGGTTGATATGATTGTAACTTTAAGATTTATCTTTTAACTTTTATTTTTTGAATGTTAATTTTAAGAATGTTATTTTTCTTATACTTAAATAGCTTATAATTAGAGTGTGACACTGAAGATGTTAAGGAAGTATTTTTACTTTTAGGTATTTACAAATATGAATATTATATTTGCAGTGAAAATTTAATGTTTTATTTAAACTATATAAATTTTAGGGATGTTAACGGAGTTTAACTGCTAATATAAAAAGTTAGCAGCTTTCATATTGGCCTTACATCTCCTTAGTTGGAACTTTATAGTTAAAATTTTATTATTAACAATAATACACCTGTTTTTGGCTTCAATTAGTAAGAGTAAAGGTATTTTACTTACCAATGTTTCAGGACGAAAATGACTGCAATATTTCGCTTCTTATTCTATTTGAGGTTGATTGATTATATCAATACTTTTTTAATGCAACCCAAATGTTATAGTTAACTACAACCCTTTATTACGCTCATTGTAAGGCTCATTTATTTCATTCGTGGTATAGTCCGCATAATAGGACTAGAATAAAAAATACTGTTCAGATTATAATGTCTGAGGTCTTGAAAATAATTACAATTGGACAATTAATGACATTTCTACATCAAAGAATAGAAAAATTACTGCAATTAGGAAGAATCAAAGGGAAAACTGTATTCATGCTGATCTTTTTGGATCGAATTCACACTCGAATGGTGATCTGGTGCTGCATCAGCAGCAGGACAACCAACCATCCAACAAAACAGTTTTAGAAAGGAGTCATTAACCAAACTCATACCACATTTAGTGAAAAAGAACAACATTTACTCAGGAAAGCGCTATAGTACAACATAGAACCCAGATTAAGTACTAACAGCTTTAAAACATAACAGACATTAAAAAAGCAGCTGATTTAGCTGATCTTAATAACACTGAACAGACTGTCCTAGCACACAACATAAATACAATTATTCAGGAAAGCTTAAGTAACATTTATGAAACCCCCAAAGCAGTGCATCAAGGGAGAAAGCTATTAAGCAGCATAATCATGAAACTCAATAACAATGGCATGATTCAGAAAGTTGACAAAAGCAATTCTGCAGTGATTATGAAAAACGATGAATACATCTCTAAAGCACTTTCTTTTCTGAAAATAACGTAACAGAGCTCAAGCAAGATCCAATTATAAAATTCCAAAACACGATCAGAAAAATGGTTAATAAATTTAATTTCTTCTTCAGAGAAAAAGAAGCAAAAACATGCATTTTAATTAATCCCACAACCCAAAGACAGAGGTCAACCTGGGAGACCGAGCAGGGTTGTGCAGTGGTTAGCACACTCGACTCGCATTCAGGAGGACAACAGTTCTAACACATCTCCAGCCATCCTGATTTAGATTTCTGTGATTTCCCTAAAGCATTTCAGGATAAAGCTGGGATGGTTCCTTAGAAATGGCACGGCCGATTTCCTTACAAATCCTTCCCTAATCCGAGCTTGAGTTCCTTCTCTAATGACCTCATTGTTGACATGACATTAAACACTACTTTCCTCCTCCTCAACCTAAATCTCAAGTTCCATTGCGGTCTACTGTTAATTCTGGGATAGACCTGCTTTCGAAGTCTCCCAATTACTAAACAAAATTCTGAAGCAGTACTATACATTTGATAAATCACACTCAGTTAGAAACATTAACTTTAGTCTCTAATTCCTTAAAGAGATAAATATTCCTGCAGGTGTCAGGTTTGCCTCTTGATGTAACTAACCTATTTACAAATATACCAACTGTATAAACAATAGACGTAAGTTTTGGAAACTTAATATCATATAAAAATGTTAACTGCAGAAATATCAGAAGTCAAGGACATGTTGCAGTTAATATTGTCTCACCATTACTTTACATTCAATGCGAAAGTTCACCAACAGAATGAAGGTCTTGCCATGGGCAGTACCCTATCAATTGTTCTTGCAGACATCTCTCTCAATCATCTGGAAAGTAAGTTCATTGATGAAAGCAATAGATTCAAAAGTAAAATAAGATATTACTGGAGATATGTTGATAATACCTTGCTTCTATTTGATGGAACAAAAAATTAGTTCAAAGAACTACTAGCAGTATTAAATTCTTTCCACGAACACATAAAACTCACTGTAGAACATGAGGACAACAAAAGCATAAATTTCCTGGACCTTAAAATCACCAACCATCAACAAAAACATAAGTTTAGCATACACAGAAAACACACATACACAGATATTACACTGGACAACTCATGTCATCCACCACACAGAAACAAGCTGCATTTAGGTCCATGCTACACAGAGTACACTACCTTACTCTAGAAGGAAACACCCTCAAGAACGAGATGGATACAATGAAGATCATTGCCATAAGGAAAGGCTACACAACGATATCAATTGACAATTTAGACAGACAAATACACGAAAGCACGACAACACTATTAAAGAAGAGAATATATTCGCCAGTCTCCTGTACCTGGACCCCATCTCACAAAAATAGCTGACCTTTAAAAAGAATGAAATGTAACAGTTTCATTCTCAACTAATAATAAATTAGGAAACTTACTCATCCATAACACAAAATCAGATACTGAAACACAACAGTGGAGTGCGTGAAGTATCATGGCCTAGTTGTCCTGCCTACTATGTATGGAAAACAAGCAGAAACCACAAAACCGGTTTTTTAGAACATGTAAATGCTTTCAGGCTCAATCACTTTGAAAAATCAGTCATAAGTTGGAGACGAACCATGTCTTCAACAATCTAGAAAGTAATTTGGTAGTATTACATAATGAAGCCAATGGTAAGACCCTGCATCTGTTAGAACTGGAGATACACCTCCACAAAATCAAAAAACCATAATCAATATTAAATGAACAAAGATTTCGCAAGCCACCAGCTTTTTCTGTAATTTTAAAGAACTGTTCTAAAGTTATTCCTGCATGTGTCAATTGTTTAATTATTAAATCTTTAGCACTATGAAAAATGCATCTTTACCCACACCTTGTACAAAACGTCTGAAGTGTTTACGAACATCTGTTTGTGAAGGTGTTTCTTGAATGAAATGA
The DNA here is from genome assembly GCF_021461395.2 of Schistocerca americana. Taxonomy (NCBI): domain Eukaryota; kingdom Metazoa; phylum Arthropoda; class Insecta; order Orthoptera; family Acrididae; genus Schistocerca; species Schistocerca americana. Next base: position 47,732,325 of record NC_060129.1, read on the forward strand.
TGTGATTGAAAACGATGGAGGAAATCACTTATGCCGTTACTAAATCGTTAAAAACGATTTTCTTGAATTATTTGCAAGTGTACATCATCTTTACCACTATTTCGCACATATTTTCCGCATCTGACTTATGAAATTCGTAACCTAACATCAAACCTTTTCTTCACAGGAATATGCACTTCATCACATTCAAGAGAAGAAATAAAACATGGATTAATACGAATTACATCTGAAGATGGACCACAGGATCCGAAACGCAGCGTGTACTGAATAAAACACGACAAATTATGACTAAAGGCGTTTTTTAATTCATACCTCGAGTGTACGAATTTCTAATTTCTTTGTTGCTTGAGGGTTCTCATCTACTACAAGTAGAACATTGTCTATATTTTGCCAATCTACACAAGGAAAGTTCTGCAGAAGTAGTCACATCTTGATCGGATTTCGTAGTGCTAAGATGGATAACTAACTTGCAGTACGTGTTCAGAATGTAAAACTTTACACTTCACAAAAAATGTAGGATCCCACTACTACAGTATCATTGAGTCACGGCTGGAAATGGTCCACTCATACAAGTATCTGAATGTAACAATTTTTACGAATTTGAAACTCAACAATCACACAGGCTTAGCTATAGGTAAAGCCAATGGCAGACATCAGTTCAGTGGTAGACTACAGGAAAAACACTATGCGCCTCAAAGGAGATGGCTTACTAACTCTTACCACCCATTCTAGTACAAACCTGAAGCATTCAGTACTTCTATGAAACAGGACTGACATGAGATACTGAACATATACCATGAACAGCAGCTCAAATGGACAATGGTTAATTTGAACCGTGAGACAGCATTGTGGGCATGCTAACAACTATTCCTTGACCAATGGTGCAGCAGCAAGTAGTGTAAGTGCTTCTACATCTAAATCTGCATCTACAAAGCTCTGCAATTCGCACAAATGTTTGACAAAACTTCACAGAACTACTTCCAGAATATTTATCTCCTCTTCTACTCTCAAAAACGATGTGGGGCAAATATGAACACTATCTTTCTGTGCAAGCTCCTTACTCTCATGTTGGGGACCACACTTTATAGTTTTCATAAGTTGCTATTTTCCCACCATATAGTTATCTTCTCTAAATCATTTTGGATTTGTCTTCATCTGGTGAGTTTACTAGAAAATAAAGATCTGTAAACAAAGACAGCTGCTCAGATTGTCTCCTATATCATTTCCATAAATTAGGAACGGAAGATGCCCTAAAGCATTTCCTTGGAGAACCAACTAATTACTTCAATCCCATTAGAAGACTTCCTGTCAGTTCCTATGAACTGCGACCTTACCGACAGAAAATCAGGAATCTAGTGCCGTGAGTATGACAATCTGAAGGCACATAATTTGACTGGAAGCCACTTATGACAAATGATGTTAACAGCCTTCTAAAAATCTGTAATTATGGTATCAACTTGAGATACGCTATCACTAGCATTTATCACTAGCATTTATCACTACATGTGAATATGATACCAGTCATGTTTCACAAAGACATATTCTGAATCTCCGTTGATTATGTGCCAATAGCTCATTTTCTTTACAGTATTTCATAATGTAGGAACTCACCATTTGTTCCAGTAGCTGGGTCCCACATTTCATTTCATGTAGTGACAAAACGTGGGCTGCAATATGAACATGACCTCATGCTTGTGAGGAACTACCTAAGACATGGACACTTTTACAGTGACTCCAGCTACATGACATCAAAACAGAAGTAAAGATACACTATGTGATCATAAGTATCCAGAGACCTGACTGAAAATGTCTTACCAGTTCATGGCACCCTCCATCAGTAATGCTGGAATTCAATATGGTGTTCACCTACCCTTAGCCATGTTAACAGCTTCCACTCTCGCAGGCATATGTTCAGTCAGGTGCTGGGAGATTTCTTGGGGAATAGCAACTCATTCTTCATGGAGTGCTGGACTGAGAAGAGGTATCCATGTCGGTTGGTGACTCCTGGTTCGAAACCTGTGTTCCAAAACAACCTGAATGTTTCCAGAACGAGATTTCCACTCTGCACCGGATTGTGCGCTGATATGAAACTTCCTGGCAGATTAAAACTGTGTGTCAGACCGAGACTCGAACTCGGGACCTTTGCCTTTCGCGGGCAAGTGCTCTATCAGCTGAGCTACCCAAGCACGACTCACGTCCTGTCCTCAAAGCTTTACTTCTGCCAGTACCTCGTCTCCTACCTACTGGTCCAGCACACAGTTTTAATCTGCCAGGAAGTTTCAACACGGTTGTTTTCTGTTGAATTCTGGTCAGGACTCTGTGCAGGCCAGACCATTACAGGGAAGTCATTGTCGCGTAACTACTCCGCCACAGGCCATGCATCATGAACAGGTGCTCGATCGTGTAGAAAGATGAAATCGCCAATCCTGAATTGCTCTTCAACAGTGGGAAGCAAGAAGGTGCTTAGAATATAAATGTAGACCTGTGCTGTGATAGTGCCACGCAAAACAATGGGTGCAAGCCCCCTCCATGAAAAACATGACCACAACGTAACGCCACCACCTCCGAATCTTACTGTTGGCACTATACATGCACGCAGATGACTTTCACTGGGCATCTGCTGTATCCACACCCCGCCATCGGATAGCCACATTGTGTGCCCGGTACCATGATTCATCACTCCACACGTTTTTCCACTGTTCAATCGTCCCATGTTTAAGCTCCTTACACCAAGCAAGGTGTCGTTTGGCATTCACTGGCTTGATTTGTGGCTTATCTACGTCTATGTGATTACACTGCTATTCGCAATTATGTGCGTGGAAGAGGGTTCAATGAACCACCTTCAAGCTGTCTCTCTACCGTTCCACTCCAGAACGGCATGAAGGAAAAACGAACAACTTAATTTTTTCTGTGCGGGCCCTGATTTGCTTTATTTTATCGTCATGATCATTTCCCCCTATGTAGGTGGGTGCCAACAGAATGTTTTCGAAATCGGAAGAGAAAACTGATGATTGAAACTTCATGAGAAGATCCCGAAAAACGCTTTTGTCTTAATGATTGCCACTCGAATTCACCTACCATGTCTATGGCACGATCTCCCCTATTTCACAATAATACAAAACAAGCTGCCCTTCTTTGTACATTTTCAATGTCATTCGTCAGTCCGACCTGATGCGGATCCCACACCACACAGCAGTACTCCAGAATGGAGCGGGCAAGTGTGGTGTAGGCCGTCTCTTTAGTAGACCTGTTGCACCTTCTAAGTGTTTTGCCAATGAATCGCAGTCTTTGGTTTGTTCTATCCACAATATTATCTATGTGATTGTTCCAATTTAGGTTGTTTGTAATTGTAATCGCTAAGTATTTAGTTGAATTTACAGCCTTCAGCCTTCAGATCTGTGTGACTTATCACGTAATCGAAATTTAGCTAGTTTCTTTTAGTACTCAAGTGAATAACTTCACACTTTTCCTTATTCAGGGTCAATTGCCAATTTTCGCACCATACAGATATCTTATCTAAATCATTTTGCAAGTCGTTTTAATCATCTGATGACTTTACAAGATGGTAAATGACAGCATCATCTGCCAACAATCTAAGCCAACTACTCAGATTGTCTCATGTCATTAACATGGATCAGGAACAATAGAGTGCCTGTAACACTTCCTTGGGGAACGCCGGATATTAGTTCTGTTTTACTCGATGACTTTCCATCTATTACTACGAACTGTGACCATCCTGACAGGAATCATGAATCCAGTCGCACAACTGAGGCGATACTCTGTAGGCACACAGTTTGGTTAGAAAACGCTTGTGAGGAACAGTGTCGAAAGCCTTCTGTAAATCTAACAATATGGCATCTATTTGACATCCCCTGTCGATAGCACTTATTACTTCACGAGTATAAAGATCTAGTTGTGTTTCACAAGAACGATATTTTCTGAAACCGTGCTGACTATGTGTCAATAAAGTTTTCTTCAAGGTGCTTCATTATGTCCGAACACAGAATATGTTCCTACACCCTACTGCAAATCTATGTTAGTGATATAGCCCTGTAATTCAGCAGATTACTCCTACTTCCCTTTTTGGGTGTTCGAGTGACTTCAGCAATTTTCCAGTCTTTAGGTACGCATCTTTGTGAGAGTGGTTGTACAAAATTACTAAATATGGAGCTATTTCAGAAGGATTATCTGAGAGGAATCTGACCGGAGGCCTTGCCTTTAGTAAGTGATTTAAACTGCTTTGTTACTCTGAGGATATCTACTATGTTTCTCATCGTGTTTCTCTCTTGTCTTTACCCCTTGTACCTGTTTCTTGCTTCTCTCTGTGGTTTTCTTTTCCTGTTTCCTCCATAGTAGTGTTGGTTGTCCGACTTGTTATTTTGGTTCTGCCTTTCTCCTGTCATTTTGGTGTATGCCTCCTTTTCCTTCTTTTCATTGCCTAAATCTTTTACTGATGACCTCGCAGTTTGGTCCCTTCCCCCTCCCCCTCTTTTATACCACAAACCATCTCTTTTGGGGTTCTCCCACAAACTGTCAGACAGGTGCCTACTTAGCTGACCTTGACCAACTTAACCACTTCTATCGTGATACAGGAGCACCCACATTCCTTTCCCACTCCTTACACACCTAGTCCTATTTGGACATATACTTCTGCATCACCCAGGTTGCCCATGGCCTCAAGCGGTCCATTACTTCCGACACCTACTTGAGCGACCATTTCCTGTGTGCTATCCATATGCTGACTCCTACCACACCTGCATGCACACCCACATAGCAGGTTACTAAGGCTGACTGGGGGCTTTACTCCTCCCTGGTGGCCTTTGACGAAGATTTCACCAGTTGTGATGACCAGGTGGAATATCTCACAAACATTATCCTTACTGCTGCAGAACATTCCATTCCTCACGCTTCCTCTTAACCAGGGCATGTCCTGGAGCATGTAGATGTGCTATCTTCGTTTTCAACCATCATCCTATGAAGGCAAATTGCATTCATTGTACAGCAATGTATGCACAGTGTCGTTTTTCAGGACAGCAAAAAAGCTTGCTGGATTTCATTTACAAGTTCTTTTAACAGTTCCACTCCCACTGTCAGGTGGGCCAACCTCTGACAGCTCTCTGGTGCCTAGATCCATTCTCCAGTTTCCAGTCTGACAGTAGCAGATGATGCTGTTGTGGACTCCACTGTGATCTCGTAATCCCTTGGGCAGCCATTTTGCGGAAATTTCGATCTTTTCCCACTATCCCTCTCCTTTCCTCCACCAGAAACTAGCAGAGGAGGCTCGGACAATACCCTTCTCAAAATCGAGTGTTCTACAATGACGCTGATACTATGAAGGAGCTAGTTCATGCTCTCACTTCATCCCGATCCTCCACCTCAGGGCCAGATCTGTTCACATTCAGATGTTTTAGCTTCTTTGTCTTGCAGGCAAGCACTTTCTGCTTAGTATGTACGAGGGCCATTCAGAAAGTAACCTCCAGTTGATTTCAAAAAATACACCAAGTTAAATAAAAATATTTTAATATATACATCTTACAACTACATCTTCGCACTATTTTTCTACATAGTCTCCATAGCGATTGAGGCACTTATCGTATCTCTTCACAAGCTTTGAAATTCCTTCTGCATAAAAATCACCCGCTTGTGACTGGAGCCAGTCTGTGAACGCATCTTTGAGCTCTTCGTCGTCATCAAACCGCTGTGACCCGAGCCATTTCTTCAAATGCATGAAGAGGTGATAATCACTTGGCGCCAGGTCTGGGCTGTAAGGTGGATGGTTGATAACGTCCCACTTGAAGGACTCAAGAAGGGCCGTTGTTCTGCGAGCAGAGTGAGGACGTTTTCTCGTCCACTTTTAAATAAACGTACCCATTCACGGACAACTCCTTCACTCATAACTCTTGGTCCGTACACGGCACAAAGCTCACGATGAATAGCTGCTGCTGAATATCCTTTGGCTGTAAAAAACCTTATGACAGCATGCACTTCACATTTGGCGGGGTTTTCTATTGCAGCACACATTTCAAACTGCCACAAAAACTGAACTAGCGCTGGTACGACGTTCACTCGACCACGGCTTGATGCCGACTGACCTGTTGAGTGCGTGAACGCACAGATGGCGTCGCTACTCCCCCACAACCCGCACTGTGACCAATCGGAGGCTACTTTCTGAACCGCCCTCGTACAACCTCACCTGGGCAGAGGGCACGTTTCCCAGGCACTGATGTGAAGCCAGTCATACCCATATCTAAGCCTGCGAAGGACAATCATCTTCCTTCTAGCTACCATCCCATCTCTCTCACGAGCTGTGTTTGCAAGGTAATGGAACATACGATTCATGGCCAGCTGGTATGGTGGCTAGTCTCTCGCAGTTTGCTTATGACTGCAAACTATGGATTTCGAGTGTGCCATTCTGCAGTTAACCATCTCGTCATTTTGCCCACCAATGTCATGAATGATTTTCTGCACAAACCCCAGGGTGTGGCTGTCTCTCTCGATTTGGAGAAAGCCTACCTCGTGTGCTGGAGGACTTATCGTCTGCAGTCTCTACATGTGGGGCTTCCGTGGTTACATGCCCAATTTCCGTGAGGAATTTTTAAGAGAGACTTTTCAAGGTATGTGTGGGTTCTGCCTTGTCGGGCACCTTTATCTAGGAAAATGGTGTGCCTCAGGGTTCTGTCCTGAGCATCGTCCTCTTTGCTATTGCCATTAACCCTATAATGCCCTGTCTCCCTCCTGGTACATCCAGCTCTCTTTTTGTTGTTTTTTCCATTCATTGCAGTTATCCAAGGACCTTTCTCGTTGAGTAACATAATCTTCAGCGATGTCTCGATCGTCTTATCTCATGGAGCATCGACAATGGCTTTCGCTCTTCCACTGACAGAACAGCTGATATGAATTTCTAGCATGCAGTTGATTCCTTCCACTGTCTTTAGATCTTGGCCCTGTTGCTCTTCTCTTCATGGAAACTGAAATACCTAGGTCTCTTGCTCAGTAGGAAAGTTTCTTGGTCCTCCCATGTCTCACCTGCAGCCCACTGTATGCGATCCCTCAATGTTCTACACATCCTCAATGGTACGCCACCATCCTCGGTTTGTACTGACCCCTTGTATGTTTGAAATTAGACTACCAGTGCTTTGTTCATGCATCTACACTTACGGTTCTTGCTCCAGCAGCTTAACTTCACACTACCTGCAACTTTCCTTGTAGGCGTGAGCCCTTGACAATCTCGGATTCATGTGGTGGCCCACGTTCACCTTGGCCTTTATTTGCTTCCTTGGGACACTACTCCAGCCTTTCTCTATTCCATTGTTGCACGACATGCGTATGGAACGTCATGATAGTACCTTTGTGTACACAGACGTTTCTCAGACTGACAATGGTGTCGGTACACCATCATTGGCGATGTTTTTCAGTATCAGCTTCCAGCACACTGCTCAGTAGCTACAGAAGAGCTCCGCGCCCTGTATCAATGCTGGAGTACATCTGGTGACAGAGCCTTTTCAATTGTCATCTGCTCACTATCAGTGACCTTCAAAGCCTCTGTGCACTGTACACCGCCCATCCCTTAATGCAGTGGGTCCAGGAAAACTGTCACTTGCTCACTTCTGATGGAGCCACTGTGATGTTTGTGGGTTCCTAGTCGTGTTGGTCTGACAGGAAATGTGGCTGCTGATGCTGCTGCCAAGGCTGCATTCCTTGTACCTCAGTCCACTAGTTCTTACATTCCCTCTGGTGATCTGTGTGTTGCTGTCTGGCAGGAGGTGGTGTCACTTCGGCATTGCCACATGTCCACCCTCCATGGGAATAAGCTCCAGGTTTTTCAGCATTGGCTTGGACAATCTCATCTCAACCTTCCCCCTGCTGCAGACAGGTCATTTTAATTTCGATGTGTATTGGGCGCTGCCTTTTTAGCCATCAGCATTTCGTAAGTGGCGCTCCCCCACCAATTTGTGCACATTGCGCCCAACTTATTATTTGCTGTCAGTTTTTGGCCGTTTTTTTCTTAGTGAATGAGGTGCGGGCTGTCGACTGCATTATACTTTTTATCCATCATAGCGATATGGCAAACCCCATTTAATTTTTAGTTATGGACCTCTGTTTCTCTTTAATGTATTTTGTAGACATTTCTCAATGTCCCTGTGTTTAGCTGTCTTCTCTTCAGTCGATTGGGATTAATGTGTGGCAATTGTTATCTCCTCTTTTTCTCCATGTTTCAGTTTTTACATGGGTGCGTATGATCCTAGATGTTTCTACACCATGACACAGAATACCAGCAAATGTACCTGTGAACAACTAAATTTTATTTCACAACTTTATATTTTGAGATACTGGTTAAATATTGGACTACCCCACACGTACACTATGTGATCAAAAGTATCCCTACACCCCCAAAACATACGTTTTACATATTAGGTGCATTGTGCTGCCAGGTAGTCCATAACAGCGACCTCAGTAGTCATCAGACATCGTGAGAGATCAGAATGGTGTGCTCTACGGAACTCATGGACTTTGAACTTCGTCAGATGATAGGGTGTCACTTGTCATACGTCTTTACACGAGATTTCCACGTTCCTAAACATCCCTAGGTCCACTCTTCCTGATGTGATAATGAACTGGAAAGGTGAATGGACGTGTACAGCACAAAAGCATACAGGCCAACCTCATCTGTTGACTGACACAGACTGCCGACAGTTAAGGAGGGTCATAATGTGTAATAGGCATACACCTATCTAGACCATCAGACAGGAATTCCAAATTGCATCAGGATCCGCTTCATGTACCATGCCAGTTCGGTGGGAGGTGAGAATACTTGCATTTCATGGTGAAGTGGCGGGTCGTAAGTTCAGTTAGTCAGTGAGAGCAGCACCACTAGTTCCTGCTACTAATAATGCAAGTAAACCACTTGCGTCTTACATATTTTTACCAGCTTCAAACAGCAGTGACTGCAGTAATGGATAGAGACTGTGATTGTTGTGTACAGATGTGAGCTGAGTTGGCGACCCTTCACTCACAGCTCCAGGTTGCTTTGGCTTACATCACACAACTTGAGGCTGCTGCCCAGGTGCGTTACTATGGGGGATCAAATGCAGGGACGCGAGGGTCGTCGAGCACACCCCATATGTCCTCCGATCGGTCCACTGCTGTGGCTGCCCCGTGTACTGCTTGCACTGAGATTGACCCCTCACTGGTGGTCGAGTGGGAGATCATTCTAAAGTCTTGCATGCAGCATAAAACTTTCCAAGGGGCCCGATCGTAGTGCCTCCCCAGTTTGTTTGATGAACAGGTTTCAGGTGTTTTCTGTGGCTGATGATGTCTCTGACCTGGATGCAGTCATCCACCCTGTTCCAAACGAAGCTTCTTGGCCCACATGGACTGGGCATTCACAGAGGGTGGGTTTGCTTGTAGTTGGGAGCTCCAACGTTATGTGTGTAGTAGGGCCCCCTAGGAACATGGCTGCTAAGGAGGGGAAGAAAGCCAGTGAGCAGTCCGGGGGAGTCATTCCAGATATGGAAAGGGTGCTTCTGGATGCCATGGAGAGTTCAGGGTGCAGCCAGCTGCAGGTGGTGGCTCATTTCGGTACCAATGACGTTTGTCTCTTTGGATTGGAGGAGACTGTCTGGTTTCAGGTGGCTAGTGGAAATGGTAAAGACTGCCAGTCTTGCTTCTGAGATTAAGGTGGAGCTCATCGATAGAACCAACTGTGGTCCTTTTGGTGCAGAGCTGAGTGGAGGGTCTGAATCAGAGGCTCAGGCGGTTCTGTGACCATGTAGGCTGCAGATCCCTTGTCTTGTGCCATTGGGTGGTGATTTTCCAGGTTCTGCTTAATAGGTCAGGAGCCCACTACACACAGGAAGTGGCTAGACGGGTACTGGCAGTTGTGTGGAACGGACTGGGCTGATTTTTAGGTTAGAGGGTCTCAGGGAACCACAGAAGGGACATCCATCTAAAAGTAGGCAGGTAAAACACTGAAAGGTAGTTGTAGAAAAGATTGGTATTGTAGTCGTAAATTGTTGTAGCTGTTTTTGGATAGAACCAGAGCTCCAAGACCTAATAGAAAGCACTGAAGCTCAAATACGTGCAGGTACAGAGAGGTGGCTAAAGCCAGAAATAAGTTCAGCCGACATTTTTTCGAACGATCTAACAGTGTTCAGAAAGGATAGATTAAATACAGTTGATGGTGTATTTATTGCTGTCAGAGGTAGTTTGCCTTGTAGCGACGTTGAAGTAGATAGTTTGTGTGAAATAGTATGGAAAGACCTTATACCTGACAATCGGACTAGACTATTAATTGGATCTTTTTACCGACCCCCACCTCCCCTCCCCCCCCCCCCCCCCGACTCAGACGATATAGTTGCTGAACAGTTGAAACAAAACTTGAGTCATTTCAAATAAGTACCCCACTCATGCAATTATAGTCAGTGGCGACTTTAATCTACCCTCAATATGCTGGAAAAATTATACATTTAAAGCTGGTGGCAGCCATAAAACATCATCAGAAATTGTAATGAATACTTTCTCAGAAAATTATTTTGAATAATTAGTTCATGAGCCCACTCGAACCGTAAATGGTTGCCAAAGCATACTTAACCTTTTAGTAACAAATAATCAACGACATATAGTGAGTATTGTGACGAATACAGGAATTAGCGACCACAAGGCAGCTGCTGCTACGCTGAATACTGTAACACCTACAATCATCAAAAAGAAACGCCATCTATTTAAAAAAGCTGATAATACTCTTAAACGCTTTTTCAGAGACAGTCTACACTCCTTCCGATCAGATCATGCAAGTGTAGAAAAGTTGTGGAATGTTTTCAAAGAGATAGTATCGACAGCCATTGAGAGATATATACCACATACATTAGTAAGTGAGGGTACTGATCCCCCATGGTACACAAAACGGGTCAGATCGTTGTTGTAGAAGCAACGAAAAAAGCATGTCAAATTTAAAAGAGCGCAAAATCCCAAAGATCGGCAAAGTTTTACAGAAGTTTGAAATATGGCGCTTTCTTCAATGCAAGATGATTTTAATAATTTCCACAATGAAATTCAGCCTCGAAATCTGGCAGAAAACCCAAAGAGATTCTGGTCATACATAAAGCACACCGGTGGCAAGATACAATCAATACCTTCACTGCGTGATAACGGTCAAGTCACTGATGACAGTGCCACTAAAGCAGAGTTATTAAACACGGTTTTTCGAAACTCCTTCAGCAAAGAAGAAGTAGTAAGTATTCCTGAATTCCAATCAAGAACAACTGGCTGCCAGACCACGAGAGTAAAAAGGAAAAAGCAGCCATTCTGCGACACATTAAAACATCCACCCTAAAAGCACTAGGGTGGAGGACACAGACATGCACTGAAACTCAGATCGAATGGTAATACCCACCCTCATAGATGAAATGTAAAACAGAATCAGCTGATGAGGCGTCATCTGCTAAAATCAGTGATACGCCTGGCAACCGAATATGAAGTCACAGGGCAGCCAAAGAAGGACAAAGCAGAGGAATTTATGTCACTGTCAACCAGGTGCTGCACCGACACTGAGGTGGGTCTTCACAGAGCAGGAGGTATCCGTGGGTCGCCCAGGCATGGCCGATGCAGAGCCGGCGGAGAACCATCAAGTCCCTCTGAGAGGCTCTCATCAAGGGCTTCCACCGACTCGTGGTCCCCTTAATGGCTCAAAGTTTGTTGTGCATACTGAAATTTTGCCATTCCGTCTCCCAAAGCTGAAAAACCTTTTGATGTAATAAAGATAGCAGGTTAGTTGCGGGGATGCTTATCTCCAGAAGTGGTTTCCATGTAGCCTGTTTGGCCAGCCTGTCAGTAAGTTTATTTCCTGGTGTTCTGGCGTGACCAGGGGTCCAGATAAACACCACTGAATGAAAGCACCGTTACAGGGCATAGATGGAATCCTGGACGGATGATACCAATGGATGACGAGGGTAGCACTGGTCCACAGTTTTCAGGTTGCTCAAAGAGCCTGCATATAAAAGAAATGACTCCCCAGGGCATGAACAGACACACTGAGGTCCATGATAAATGGCCACCAGCTCTGCAGTTAATACATTGCAGCCATCTGGTAAGGAATTCTGTTCACAATATGGCTGCGTTGAACGTAGACAAAGCCAACACGACCATCAGCCATCAAGCCATTGATTTGAACCACTTCAGAGCCCCAGAACATGTCAATAATCGAGAGGAAGTGAAAGCAGAGAGCTGCAGGGTTAACAGAGTCCTTATGGCCACCTGAAAGGTCCAGACAAAGCTGCAGCCGATGTGTACACCATGGAGGCATACGTGAATGGACTGCAAGTGGAGGTAGTAAAGGGAATGATTCCTGTTCGGAGAGAAGGGACCACACGAACCACAATCATTAGCCCTGACCCAGGCTGCCGATGCAGGAGATGAACCACCATGGGTGGGGAAAGGAGACAGTGATTTGGATGTGCAGGAGAACTAGGAGTTTGTGCAATGTAACTGGCCAGCAGTTGTGCATACTTATTCTGAAATGGAGGTACTCTGGCCTCCACAAGGACATTGGTCACTGGACTCATCCTAAAGGCTCCTGTCAGTAAGTGTATGCCACAGTGGAGCACCGGGTGGAGTAAATGCAACGCTGAGGGCGCCTCCAAACCATATACCCGACTCCAATAGTCAGGGTGGGATTGAATGAGGGCTCTGTAGAGCTGCAGCAGCATAGAGCTATCAGCACTCCAGTTGGTGTTACTTAGGCAGTGGAGAGCATTGAAGTGCTGCCAGTACTTCCACTTAAGCTGATGAAGTTGAGGATGAAAAGTCGATCGGGTGTCACAAACCACTCCTAAGAACCGATATGGCTCCACTACAGTTACTGGATCGTCATGAAGGTAAAGTTCTGGTTGCAGATGAGCAGTACGATGCCGACAGAAGTGGATGTCACATGACTTAGCGGCCAAAACCTGGAAACTGTGGGCTAGATACCATGACTGCATCTTCTGAATTGCTCCCTTAGGCGCCACTCAGCAACATCCATACTGGTGGAGCAGTACGAAATGCACAAGTCGTCTGCATATGGAGAAGGTGAGATGGACGACTCAACACCTGCTGCTAGACAATTAATGGCCACCAAAAGCAGAGAAACACTTAATACATAGCCCTGTGGGAGCCCATTCTCCTGGATATGGAGCGAACTATGAGAGGCACTAACTTTTTTTTTCAAGGTGGTAGCTGGAATACGATTGCTACATGACACTGTAAGTAGACAGGTATGTCATTCTGCCTGCAAGGGAGCTCATAGGTGTACTGCACACCTTGAGGAGAAGTTGAGGGGCAGAGAGAAAGGGCAAGGATGAGACAGACAGAGAGAGTAGGTGACAAGATGGAAAAATAGTGGGCGAGGGGAAGACAAAAAGAGTGGCAAAGGAGGAGATGGAATGAACGTGGGAGGAGAAGATGGACTAACAGATTGGAACAAATACCTACCCCGGCAATGCCACGAACTCAGCTGGTTACTAATATACTGCTGATCTCTAGAAAACTCACAATCTATGATTATTTCAATTAGCTTTCAACTAGCCGATAACTTTTCTCAATCTACATGCAATATTAGTGATGTAAATGCTTGCAATATTCTCAAGATCATCCCACACCAAATTTAGTCTGGGATCCTCACTGATACAATCACTGTGACAAGATACTCCCAACAGAACTTCAAGAAAATGACAAATATGTTTGAATTAATACAGCTTGTGCAAATCTGTAATACAAAGATATAATTTGCTGATCAGCTTTTCTAACCAACATTCCCATGATTCCACCTTGTGGTACATTTCACAGTGCTCTTTGCAGAGACAGTAACAGCTCTCTCCTACACTGTTACTTCACAGCACAGCACAGCACAGCACAGCACATACTGACCGTGACCATCCTCTGGAGACCCAAAAGTTTGCCTCACGTTGCAGTGTTGTGCTTTTCCTATCCACACACCTTTTATCACTCGTCTTCAGCCTTCACCTGCCTGTTGCCCGCATTTATCAACTTCTCACACTCACAGCTTTAGTGCAAATGAGTTCAGGCATTTGACACCCATTTCTGGGCAATGTATTATTGTTCTGGTAATCTTTGACTTCTCCTCCTCTCCAATCAACAGTAGTGTCTTGCACTGGACCAAAGATAACATCCAAGATTTTCAGCCTGCAAAAATTATTTTCCATTGACTGCCTGTGTGACAGTCAAGGACCTGGTTCTAGAAAGCAACAGGATAATTTAATTGAACTCTACTTAGAATTACTTTAGGACTGGCAACTAGAAATGAAATAGTGTGGTGATACATGCATACATTCAGTCTATCCCAATGTATATACCTTCACCACACTGCCAATATATTTCCCAAGTGCAGTACAGTTCAGTTTTACGCAGCTCGCTGTCCTATGGAAGCATTCACTGCACTATGTATTTTGTTTCCATTCATTTCATATACTTCTAGTTGCAATGTTACCTGTCATTACTGTTAGCAGTTGTGGACTGTGCAGAGCTTAATGCTAAAAGCTACTTCAGCAAATGTTATTCAGTGGATATATCAATACATTTCTAACATTTGTAGACTTAGAGAAAGCTTTTGACAATGTTGACTGGAATACTCTCTTTCAAATTCTGACGGTGGTACAGGGAGCGAAAGGCTATTTACAATTTGTACAGAAAGCAGATGGCAGCTATAAGAGTCGAGGGACATGAAAGGGAAGGAGTGGTTGGGAAGGGAGTGAGACCAGGTTGTAGCCTCTCCCCAATGCTATTCAATCTGTATATTGAGCAAGCAGCAAAGGAAACAAAAGAAAAGCTCAGAGTAGGTATTAAAATCCATGGAGAAGAAATAAAAACTGAGGTTCACTGATGACATTGTAAGCAAAGGACCTGGAAGAGCAGTTGAATGGAATGGACAGTGTCTTGAAAGGAGGGTATAAGATGAACATCAGCAAAAGCAAAACAAGGATAATGGAATGTAGTCGAATTAAGTTGGGTGATGCTGAGGGAATTAGATTAGGAAATGAGGCACTTAAAGTAGTAAAGGAGGTTTGCTATTTGGGGAGCAAAATAACTGATGATGGTCGAAGTAGAGCGGATATAAAATGTAGACTGGCAATAGCAAGGAAGCCGTTTCTGAAGAAGAGAAATTTGTTAACATCAAGTATAGATGTAAGTGTCAGGAAGTCGTTTCTGAAAGTATTTGTATGGAGTGTAGCCATGTATGGAAGTGAAACATGATGATAAATAATTTAGACAAGAAGAGAATAGAAGCTTTCGAAATGTGGTGCTACAGAAGAATGCTTAAGATTAGATGGGTAGATCACATAACTAATGAGGTGTTGAATACAATTGGGGAGAAGAGGAGTCTGTGGCACAACTTGACCAGAAGAAGGGATAGGTTAGTAGAACATGTTCTGAGGCATTAAGGGATCACCAATTTAGTACTGGACAGCAGCGTGGAGGGTAAAAATCATAAAAGGAGACCAAGAGATGAATACACTATGCAGATTCAGAAGGATGTAGGCTGCAGTAGGTACTGGGAGATGAAGCTTGCACAGTATAGAGTAGCATGGAGAGCTGCATCAAACCAGTCTCAGGACTGAACACCACAACAACATATCAATTTCACTCTTGTTCAAGGCATTGTGGTATACAATCAGTTGAGAGAAATGGTTTGTGCATAATCTGCCTACATCATCAACACCTTTTGTTGATAGTGCTGCCGAATGTACTGTTGTTGATGAGAAACATATGCTAACATAAAAAGAGGAAATTATTGGCTTCAGCATCCTTAAGTGGAAGTGAAAAATTTGAAAAGAGAGCATATAAATCCAATACCTCTCAACAAACCTGTTGGCCACATACAAAAACTTACAGGTTGACAAAAACATACAGGCATAAAATGATTAGGCTGACAACTTCTCACTGGCACTTCAACCCAACAGAATTGATATGGGCCTAAATTGAGGATTATGTTGCAAAACATTGATGAAACAAGTAAAAAAGGTACACTGTCCAGTTGGGGAACTCAGTAATGAAGCTGTTAAGAGAATTACCACAGAATGTGTGGTGTATTTACCTGCAGAGCAGATTGTATTTTCATTACTAAGAAGGCTTTTATTGGCAACTACAATCAAATGAAGTGCACCTCAGGAATTCAGCACTAGTGACACTAACAATATCTTAATTTTTGGAATCATAATTGTTGTAATTAGACGGTAGTGAATGATGTTATCACTACTCTTCTTACTTTCAAACTGTTAAATTTCCTTACCTCTACCAAACTTCGTAACTTTCTTGTTACATGGATTTGTAATGTTTGATCAGAAAATATAATGTCATGTTAACCGTAAATCTTGTGCTATGTTTCTCTCAACAAAACAGATGAATGATACCTTAGCACATGAGCAGAGCATCACACATAATATTTAATTTAAATTAATCTTATGTTAGACATCTCTGACAGAATTTGGATCTGTTGAAAATAAGATATATTCTAAGTATTTTGTTAACAGAATTTGGTCATTTAAACTCAGTAACAAAGTTTCCCTATGAGTCAAATTTTCAGGAACATTAGATAATGGATTTTCGAAAATATTCTGCATATAAAGCAAAATTTATTGCCACAAACAAATCTAAAATGAGAATGTAGTGCAACTTTTCCCGAACCCACTTCCACCTTTTTACACTGATTAGTATGCAAATTAGAGTGTGTTCAATGAAATGTCAGATCATACCAACAGTCAAGGAAGAATGAGGCAACTGCATTTTGCATCTCAATTTCAATGTCATTGATCTACTAATGTTCTAGTGCTTTAAATTCAGCTGTAGCTTGTACCCATGTGTCAACAGTTCTCAACCTGTTTTCTCGGGTAATGCTCTACAGACCAACTTTCATGCATGCTATGGACAACCATTTTAGCTCTGGAATTTGCTATGACAGTGCCAAGCACAGATTTTCCCATTCAATGTATCACTGTTAATTTGTCAAGTATTATGTTGAACACACTTGAACAACGATGACGATGTTTTTCAACACCCTCACAGTGATGTGTAATCATTGTCTGTGAGTACTGTGATCTTTAAGAAACGGGTTGCTTATTCTCTCATAATAAATGTGTGATTACAGTCCATATCCCTGCCTATTAATATCCGATTCTTTGTACACCTACATCTACACCAGACTAGTCACCCAATGTTGCATGGAAGAGGGTACAACTGGTACCACTACATCCATTACTTCACCCTTTCCTACTCCATATCAAGGTAGTGTTTGGGGGAGAACAATTGCCAGGAAGCATCTATATTAGCTCTAATGCCTCCTATTTTGTTGCCACACTCATTTTGCAAGATACATACTGGAATAAATAGTACATTGTCCAAATCTTGCTGTGTACTGAATTACACTATATCCTCCTCAAAAAAGCACTTCTTTATCTACTAGTTTAGAGTTACTAGTGTGTGATGAGGTTCCACTGTTGACTATGTAACTAACATAAAAATAAACTACACTCTATTTAAAGTTCCTATTTGATATGTGTAACAGTAGCATTTTTCCCCAAGTGAGATGGAAACATCTGACTAGTTCACTACCTGATGTCTTAACACTTATCCAATCATCCTGTCCCTTCTTTTCGTCAGCATTTTCTGTACATTTCTTTCCTTAACAGTTTTACTTACGAGTCCATATTCCTTGTAAGTTCAGTTAATTTTCAGTGGCATTCTCTAATCCCACATCAGAAATGTTTCAGTTCCCTTCTTTTCATTTTCCAATCACGTCTACCCAGTAAAAATAAAAATTTTTGTAAACAGCATTAAATTTGACTGGTTGCTTTCCCACCAAAGACTGTTGAAGGTTTCTTGGGTCTCCAGCCGGGTGGTAGCATTGATATCTTGCGACGTTTTTGACAAAAAAGGAGATGAATGACATCAGAGCCATGATCAATTTGGCTGGAAAAGAACTGAACAC
Source organism: Schistocerca americana (assembly GCF_021461395.2). NCBI lineage: Eukaryota > Metazoa > Arthropoda > Insecta > Orthoptera > Acrididae > Schistocerca > Schistocerca americana. Next base: position 47,750,302 of record NC_060129.1, read on the forward strand.
TGCCACAATCGCAGTCCTCAAGAAAGAAGTGAATTTTGCCCCTATCCCCAGAACAAACCTGAAACGAGACATTATAGTGGTGTGGAAGAAGCAGTAAGGGCTTCCAAAGAAGGAAGCATAGGAAGTCAGGTGGGAAACTTCCAGAATAATTGACAGATCTCAGTTGCCTACAAATAATGTATCTGCAGAACAACGAGCAGCTCTCTGGTCCCTTAGAGATGACTGTGATATAACGATCCTACCAGCAGGTAAAGGCAACACTACAGTGCTATTAAGCACTGCCGAGTACTGGTAGAAAATAAACTTGCTGCCAAAACACGAGGCCTATAAGATGCTGAAGAAGGATCCAACCCCGATGATGAGTAGAAAGATGATAGCTCTGCTGAAGAAATCTGGCTTACCTGAGCCAATGAAGAAGTGGCTGTACCCTAGACTGCCAGCAATACCACACCTCTATGGACTCCCTAAGATCCATAAGAACGGGGTACCTCTCGACAGTTTGCAGACTACAACTCTCATAGTTAAGGACTTGCTAAATGCCTAGCAACACTGCTCCAACCCCTTGTGTGACACTGCAGCCACCATGTGAGAAACTCAGCCAAATTCGTAAAAATACTCAGGGACATGCTACTACAAATCGAGGACCTACTCGTGAGCTTCAACATGACGTCGCTTTTCACGAAAGTGTCCTTCAAGACTCCTTGACACTTTTAGCCCAGCACAACCACAAAGTCAGCCTCTTCGAACAAGCACTAACAACCTACTTTCAGCACCACAGGGAATTCATCGAACAGATTGACAATGTGGCCATGGGCTTCCCACTGGCTTCTGTGAATTCAAACCTATATATCGAACATTTCGAGGAGGTGGCCCTTCAAAGTGCCAGACAGAAACCAAAGCACTTCTTATGCTATGTCGACGACACTTTTGTTATATGCGGACATGGAAAACAGGTGCTAGATGAGTTTCAGGAACACCTCAACAGCATCCATCCAAACACCGAATTTATAATGGAAATGGAGGAAAATGGATGCCTCCCCTTCCTTGATATTTTAATTAAGAGGAAGGCAGATGGTTCACTAGGCCATGCAGTACATAGGAAGAAGACACACACAGACCTATACCTTCATGCAAGAAGCTGCCACCATCCAGCACAAAGACAAACAGTACTTAAATGGCTCTGAGCACTATGGAACTTCTGTGGTCATCAATCCCCTAGAACTTAGAACTACATAAACCTAACCAACCTAATGACATCACACACATACACGCCCGAGGCAGGATTCAAACCTGCGACCGTAGCGGTCGTGCAGTTCCAAACTGCAGCGCCTAGAACCCTCGGCCACTCCGGCTGGCCAAACAGTACTTACCACGCTGGTACATAGGGCGCATGCCATCTGCAACTAAGACAGCCAACCATCCGAGCTGCAACACCTGAGAGAAGTCTTCCTCCAAAATTGCTACAGTGAAACGCAGATGAACAGGGCACTTAAAATGAAGAAGGAAGCAGTGAGAACCCCATATTATGATGAAGTAGAAGGAGACAAACGACTCGCTTTCCTTCCGTACACGGTTCCACTCTCAGCCAAAATTGCACTATTTCTTACCAAATATAATATCAAAACAGTTCTCCAGCTACCACCAAAGACAGGGAGCTCCTAGGTACTGCCAAAGACCCGCTGATCCTTAACACACCAGGAGTATAAAGCATACCATGCAAATGCATAAAACAATACATTGGGCAAACACAGCACTGTACATCTAAATGCTGTGAAGAACATATCAGATGTGTGCGACTAGGCCACACAGAAAAATCAGCCGAAGCAAAATACAGCATAAATGAAAAACACACCCTCCACTTCGAAAACACAAAGGTACAGTGCCGAGCATCTGGCTTATGGGAAAGCATTATCAAAGAATCCATAGAAATAAGGTTTCACAACAATCTGGTCAACAGAGATGAGGGATCTCAACTCGGCGCAGCATGGAACTCTGCGATAGCAGCAGTACATCGGGAGCTTACCCGTCAACGTCCTCCGCCACGGACGTAGACAGAATGCTTACACCAAAAACCAAACATGGCTGCCAAGGGCGACTGTCATCACCATCACCGTGCACACGCCACTGGTCCACCGTGGCTACCCAAGGTCTAGCTGAGGGGGGTGACTGCACATATAAATAACCCGCTCTCCACCAATCTGAACACTTTGCCAGAAGATGGGTAGTATGACAATTCCTGAAACGTTGCAAGATATCAACACTACCATCCAGCTGAAGACCTGAGAAACCTTCATCAGCATTAAATTTAGTACACTATGGTGATAATTAAATGAATATGGAATTTCACACACTATCACTGTAATGTGCTAAATTTAATGCTGTTTACAAGAATTCTTGCTATCACAATGTTTTCTCTTTGCAAGCAGTTTGGGATAAGCAATGTTCCATTACACTGTACATTTATGTCATGCATACTGGATAAACCCATTGTCTTTACACAGAGCAAACATAATTCCAGTAATGCAGTATGTTTTTCATTAAATACTTCAGAGAAAAGAAATAGTATGACAAATACCATACTTATCTGATAACATACTGCTTACAGTTGATTGCTTTACCTCTCATCTTTTCTATTACAGAACTGTGACACAGACAAATTGACAGCTGCTTCAAAGAAGTCTTCTTTGGTACATTTGTTCCAAGAACGAATTTGAGACATTTATTATTTACATGTACAATAAAATTACCATGTGTTACAGTTAATAAACTATGTTTCCTACAAGTTTCATTCAAATACCATTACATACAACAGAACAATATACCTACAGTCAATTGAAATACTATAAAAATTCTGGAGAAGTGCTAATATCCTAGGTTTTAATGATTCATCATTTATGATCACTGGAATTTACTGCACCCAATGCATTTCATGATATTCATATAGTACTTCATGCACAATGCATCACCGATGTGAAAACTTACATCATGCTCAACGCCATATAAATCCCGTTTCATTTCTAGGTCTTGCTTTATACGAAGACTAGGCATTACAATCCTTGGTGGATCTTGAAGAAACTGAAAAAAGAAAGAATGGCAAATTCAAAGCTTCTGTTCTTGTGCTTGTGTTACACATCAAGTGGGGCTAAAAAGCTATTGATCACATGTATTCACTTACTGGCATTAGGTAACAAGAAAATGTGTCACATTAAATTAGATTTACTTTCATTCCAATTGATTCATACTGACGAGGTCCTACAGGATGTAGGAAATGTCAGAAAAACATGATGAACATTTGAAATCAAAGTTCTGTTTACCTTGGAGGTAGACACATCAGATATCAACCAAACAGAGATTATTTCATCCTTGCCAAGGAGCTACTACTACTACTACTACTACTACTACTCCTTTCTCTCTCTCTCTCTCTCTCTCTCTCTCTCTCTCTCTCTCTCTCTCTCTCTCTCTCTCTCCCCCCCCCCCCCCTGAATGTGCCAAGGTGCAGGCTCCAATAAGAACATTTGATTTTATGATGATCTCAGCTCCCTATTTTCTGACCTATGTTATTCAGTGGAAGATGATAGGGTACCTCTGCAAAGCCAATGAGGGCACTATGGTCAAGAAGAAGCTAAGCAACTAGCAGGTTATATGCAGAATGCATTTTTAGGTCAGAAAACCATCTGTAAAGACAATAAGCAGTTAAATGCTGATCTAAGTGTGGGTCACCAAATTTTGGTACTGAGGAAAATACATGTATAATGTCACAAAAACTAATGCAAACCTGAAGTAAAAGTAAAGCTTTCAACAACCTGGAGTTAGTTATTAACACCTTAGTGCTCTGTTAGACATTGTCTTACTGGATGTGGTACACCACTGGCTTCCTCTAACTTTTGAACTCACTGACACATTATGTTACATGAGGACATAGAACTTCACACTGGAATGGAAACTGTCATTTTCCACATAGACAATTTCCATGTGAAAAAGTGACAGATGATGCCTGGGATGGAACCCAGAACACTTGAATTTGTAGCCTCACACCCATTCAATAAGCAATCCTCTTACTCTTAGAAAAGTGTATATGCATTCAAGACAAGATCCAGAGTTTCATTAACTAACAGTGGCATTGTACACAACACTGGAAGGAAAACTAGAAATAATTAGCTACAAAATCAGATATTCCATGCCGAGGACCCACTAGAAAGATGCACCACAGAACACAGGCAGTAATACATTATCATGAAAAATCAGCACTGGACAATAAGATAAATCTGCATTTATCTCATTGAATGTTACTGAAATTTGGAATCTGCATGCAGGTAAATACCAATGTGAGGAAAAAATAATTCTGAAGTGTCAAATGTTATGTGGAAAAAGTAACTATTTGAGTTCCAACATCCACCCACCATAGTACATTAATGCTTAAGAAATAGTCTGGTAAATATTGTATACAAATCAAAATCCTCTATCATACTGCAGTGACAGGATATATATACTTGTCAGCTACATAATTGAAGATGCATGAATTCAAACAGTGAAAAAGATTTGGAGGAAAATTACATCAATAAAGTACAACATGACATGAGGTTGACCAAATATAGACAACATGAGCCCTGCTGTCCATCCATTTCATTGAAAAGATTTAGAGAATCCATGCAAAATGTAGACCTAAATTTTGAGAGGACAAACTGAACTCTTTCATCTCAAAATCATGTCCTGTGACATTAGCACAGCTGTGAAAAGAAAAATTCGTGTGAAAATCAACAAAACATGTTTTCCCAAAATTAGCCTGTGTAACTGTTTAGAAAAACCACACAACAGGAAAATATTTATTCTGTTAGTAATAGACATGCCCAAAATAATAAATTCTCTAATTACAGAGATTGGAACATGAGCACTGGACTACTGAAGCATCACAGATTGCTACTGTTAAAAACAAACTCTGGAAGACAGGAACATACTTCTGCCTAACAAACCTGATGAAGTGATCAGACATGACATAACAGCCAACACACCCAGCATGGGGAATGTTGTGGAATACAGTGAGGACCTGCAAATGTTAACAACATTACATAGTTACATGACAGCAGATATCTGTACAGCAAATTCAAATGAAGCTAAATCCCCTGAATCCCCATGGCCAACCAAAAGTTGAACATATGAGAACCACCAAGACAGCTTATGTAAGAAGCTTCCATTAATTTATAAGCAACATCATATCTTGCAAAACATGAAACAAAAAACGAAAACCCCAGAACTTCTGAACAAAAATGTTAGAAAAGGGATCAAAGACATCTCTACAGTTGATAGTTGACAATGATGCAGATTGTAGCAAAATGGAAGACAGTAACAGAAAACACATAATTACAATGCTTTGCCTTAGAAATTTTCTCCACTAAAGAACATAAAAATGCATTTTACATTTCGTACTACAGCACAGATACTAAAATTACACATACATAATTGACTAATGTGGGGACAGGAGGGAGAAGGAAAAACCAAACTTTTTCTACACAATTTACCACTAGACCTGAAGGGGAAGCCATCAGATGAAATAAAACAAGTGGATGTTGCAGGAACACCTCTGGCAATGGAACTGTTATTTTATGGAACAGTGGCGTTTCATGGGAACAGAAAAATGCACAGGTCATTTCAAGTTGTACGAAGAGGCACAGCAAACATGTTTGGAGCTAAAGACCTGAACAGCAGATAATTTTGTTCTCCTATATGATTTTGGAAAGAAAACAGTTCGTCTGCATGAATAGAAATGAATCCTGTAGTCATTCATCAAGTAAAATTGACTGCTCTATTCACTCACTGTTCTGCTGAATGCAATCAGCCAATTTTGAATACCGGGTGATTTAAGCTGATCACAAACGTTCACATAGTGATCTAGTGACTGTCTAATATTAGAGATTTGTCTAACAACAGATGTAAAAATTTATTTTGGCTGCATTGATAAGTTAAACCTGGACTTCTGGCATTTTATGGGCTGCCACCTTAACCATTATGGACAAATCCCTGTGACAATAAGAACTTGACTGAAAAGGGTATCTTGCAGATCATCCTCTTCAATTTCCTTCAGACTTGCAGTATTTGGAGTTTAGTGCTGGAACATCAATTTCCTAAACCAGCACTAGGCAGTAACCAAACTAACAAAATGTGACTTTGAGGATCAGAAGACTTTTGAGTGCTGCCTACTACAAAACATTTCCTATTTATTAACACAATTGCTGGTAATTGGAAGAATAGCATAAAAGTGCCTTAATGAAAAAGTTGCTGGTTTGGATCTCCTAGTAGCAACTACTACTTTTTAAAAACTTCCAAGTCTACTAACAACTCGCAAATTTAACAAATACTGAATTGTAATGGTTTGGTAAAAATTACATATTTTTTCATCATTCAACATATTAAAACAAAAATTTTGATACATTCATGCGAGATTTATTTATTTTCAATTTGATGCTCTCCATTTTTGTACCGAAATGTAATTTTTTAACAATACTGATCTACAATAGTGATCTAGTGACTGTCTAATATTAGAGATTTGTCTAACAACAGATGTAAAAATTTATTTTGGCTGCATTGATAAGTTAAACCTGGACTTCTGGCATTTTATGGGCTGCCACCTTAACCATTATGGACAAATCCCTGTGACAATAAGAACTTGACTGAAAAGGGTATCTTGCAGATCATCCTCTTCAATTTCCTTCAGACTTGCAGTATTTGGAGTTTAGTGCTGGAACATCAATTTCCTAAACCAGCACTAGGCAGTAACCAAACTAACAAAATGTGACTTTGAGGATCAGAAGACTTTTGAGTGCTGCCTACTACAAAACATTTCCTATTTATTAACACAATTGCTGGTAATTGGAAGAATATCATAAAAGTGCCTTAATGAAAAAGTTGCTGGTTTGGATCTCCTAGTAGCAACTACTACTTTTTAAAAACTTCCAAGTCTACTAACAACTCGCAAATTTAACAAATACTGAATTGTAATGGTTTGGTAAAAATTACATATTTTTTCATCATTCAACATATTAAAACAAAAATTTTGATACATTCATGCGAGATTTATTTATTTTCAATTTGATGCTCTCCATTTTTGTACCGAAATGTAATTTTTTAACAATACTCGCATTTTTATGTAACTTTTAACTAAAAATAACTATTAGAAAAGTATGACTCAGCATGAATTAAAATTACCATTTGTTTTACAAATCTGAACCACTAATTTTATGACTATTATAATATTATCCTATGCACTCAGCTACAGACAACTATAAAATACATTTTTTACACTTTCCACCACTCGCAAATCACCCAATTGCCAAATGAATTTCTTGTTTCTACTTTTATGGAGAATGGCATCATACTGCTTTACCAAATAATTGGCTGGCCACTGACCTTCAAATCCTGAACCTAAGACGAAAATCTATGAGGACACCCAAGTGAAATCCCCTTGGCAGCCCTGGAGGCATGCTTGGTTAGGCTAATTGTTTAAGTAACTGAACCTGAAACTAAGAGTTACAGCCTCAAATCTGAGACCTAGCAACAGTTTTCATCTGTTGGTTTGTATGTGTACCAATGCAGTCATACAGAATTGTTATGTATCTTCATATAGATAATGAAGTAATTCTACAGATATACATGCTAGAACTATTGTGATACTGTGTGACAAGTTTGACAATGCCATGAAAGACCCGAGTTGAAACAAGGCCCTGAAAGTATACAACATTCCATTACAACTACTGATAGCCTTCGAAAGGCCAGCCCTGACAGACCTCTACCATGTGGTGAGTAGGATGTAGGAGATAGGTGAAATGCCCTCAGACTTCAAGAACAATATAATAATTCCCATCACAAATAAGAAAGTTTTAACAGACGTGAAAATAACCAAACTATTAGTTTGGTAAGTCATGGGTGCAAAATACTAACACGAATACATTACAGATGAATGGAAAAACTGGTAGAAGCTGACCTTGGGAAAAATCAGTTTTGATTCCATAGAAATGTTTGAAAACATGAGGCAATACTGACCCTACAACTTGTCTTGCAACACAGATTAAGGAAAGGAAAACCTATATTTCTAGCATTTGCAGACTTGAAGAATCCTTTTGACAATGTTATCATGATTACTCTCTCTCAAATTCTGAATGTTGCAGGGATCAAACACAGGGAACAAAAGGCTATGTACAATTTGTACAGTAACCAGACAGCAGTTATAAAGAGTTGAGGGGCATGAAAGGGAAAGAGCAGTTGGGAAGGGTGTCAGACAGGGTTGTAGCCTAGCCCTGATGGTATTGAATCTGTATACTGAGCAAGCAGTGAGGAAAACAAAAGAAAGATTCGGAGCAGAAATTAAAATCCATGGAGAAGAAATAAGAACTTTGAGGTTTGCCGACAACATTTTAATTATGTCAGAGACAGTGAAGTACCTGGAAGAACAGTTGAACAGAAGGAACAGTGTATTGAAAGGAGAATATAAGATGAACATCAACAAAAGCAAAATGAGGATAATGGAATGTAGTCGAATTAAATCAGTGATGCAGAGGGATTTATATTAGGAAATGAGACACAAAGTAGTATATGAGTTTTCCTATTTGGGGAGCAAAATAACTGATGATGGTCAATGTACACAGGATATAAAATGTACAGTGGCAATGGCAGGTAAAGCTTTTCTTGAGAAGACAAATTTGTTAACATCGAGTATAGATTTAACTGTTGGGAATTCTTTTCTGTAAGTATTTGTTTGGAGTGTAGTCTTGTATGTAAGTTGACAAAATCGATGACAAACAGTTTAAACAAGAAGAGAATAGAAGCAAACATCAAACAATGGAAAATCCAGAATGGAATGTAACAATACCAGAGAAGGTAAGTCTCTACTCATGATAGAGCAGTGATGCTGAGTCACGATAGGCACAATAAAAAGATTCACACAATTAAGGCTTTCGGCCATTAAGGCCTTTGTCAGCAGTAGACACTCATTCGCACACAGTCTCAGAGAGCTGAGAGCAAAGCTTGGCAGTGTGGTCTCAGCTCCCTGCGTGCGTGCGTGTGTGTGTGTGTGTGTGTGTGTGTGTGTGTGTGTGTGTGTGTGTGTGTGTGTGTGTGTAAGAGAATAGAAGCTTTTGAAATGTGGTGCTACGGAAGAATGGTGAAGATTAGATAGGTCGATCATGTAACTAATGAGGAGGTACTGAATAGAATTGGGGAGATGAGGAATTTGTGGCACAACTTGACTAGAAGAAGGTATCTGTTGGTCGGACATGTTCTGAGGCATCAATGGATCCCCCATTTAGTACAGGAGGGCTATGTGGTGGGTAAAAGTCAGAGAGAGAGAGACAAAGAGATGAATACACTTAGCAGATTCAAAAAGATGTAGAGTGCAGTACGTACTTTGAGATGAAGAAGCTTGCAGAGGATAGGGTAGTATGGAGAGCTACACAAAACCAGTCTCTGAACTGACAATGATGACAACAGCCTAGGGAGGTTAGAGACTTTAAAAAGGAACCATTGATAGGTTGTATTCAGTTGTAGTAAGAGCTGAAGTGCAGTGGCAGAAAGCACAAGACTTCTGGTCAGGTCAGTACAGGATTATCTACAAAAAATCAAATAGGAGTCATGCAGGGAGAGCCCCAGTATTGAGCAAGAAAATAGGAACACGAGTAAGCTATTATCAACAGCAATGTCAATGAATTACCATAGCTGAAATAGGCATGAAGGAAACACAACAGTGGTAGAAATTTGTATGGCAACAAGACCAGCAGAAGAATGGAATAGGAAAAAGTTTGGTGAGTAATTATTCAATAGCTAAGGAAGATGAAAGCCAATTCTAGAAGGTAATGAAATTCAATAGTAGGAACAGGATGCACAATAGTTACGAGAACATCCAATGGCATAAATGACAAAGGGGGAAGCTGCCTGGTAGAATTTTGCACATTGCATGAATTAGTCACTGCAAACACTTGTTTCATATAACTGACAATGGCTGAAGTAAGAAAAAAATTAAGTGAAGACTAGGAATATCAAGGAACATGTGCCTAATAAAGAGGACTGTTCACATCTAATATAAATTTAAGTGTTAGGAAGTATTTTCTGAAGATATTTGCAGTGCAGCCCTGTATGGAAGTCAAACATAAATGATAGGCAATTCAGACAAGATGAGAATGGAAGCACCTGAAAAGTGCTACAGAAGAATGCTGAAGATTTGATGTGTAGACGAAACAAATGAGGGAGGAACATAGGGACCAATTTCACTAACACAAGGAACCTGTTAATAGCACAAATTCTGAGGCATCTAGCGATAGTCAATTTGGTAATGGAGGGATATGTGAGGGTAAAAAGTGTAGAGGGAGACTATGGCATTAAGACAAGAAGCAAGTTCAAATGAATGTAGTAGGTGACAGTCATCAGAGATTAAGAGGTTTATAGAGGGTAGACTGAAGTGCATCAAGCCAATCTATATTATATTCACCAAAACTGAGCCATAACATGACACTACTTAATTTCATACAGTTACACAAATTCTGGACTTACCTGTTTGTTCACTTGCTCATCCAATTCTTCTTTTACTTTCATGGTAGATGTGTGTAACTGAACCTGTGGTGAATAGTAAAAAAATATCTGCAAGGAGTTCTTTTAAGAAGACAATTTTAGATATATTACAAACAAGTATCACATATTGTAAGTCTATGACACTTCTAAAGAATACATGACTCATTATTTTCAGAGAGTGGCTTTCTCAGTGACAGTCAGTAAGGTGCATTTCAATGGTAATGATCAAAAAGTTATATGAATGATCAGTGACAACATATTTGAAAATTTATTAGCATCTTGCACTTCACTTTCCTATGCTGCTTTTTTCGATCATATTTCCTACTTCCATAGTCTTTATTTACTTATCATTAAGTATTTTATATGAAATGCGCATCATATAAAAAGCAATAGTGTAATGAAATCAGTGGGTACAACTAGAATCTTTAATATTAAAATCAACAATACCCATATCATACAACTAATTGCAACAAGAATTTTCTATCAGCCAATCACACAGTTTTATTTTGAAATATTAAAATGATGTGGATGAAGCAGGGAGGGAATAATAAGTAAGATTTTTGAGGCCATTCACTTACTGAGAGTTTCCTGTTCTTGCTAGCATATGACTTGGGATGTGGATTTTTGCATTACTTACAGTATCTTGTTTGTAAACTGCTTTCTGGGAACACATTCTTTAACATTCTCCCTGATGCCAACAGCAGAGTCATAGAGATATCAAAAACTATTAGTATTCTAAGCCTGGTAAACAAAATACAGACGGCACTGTATGTTTCACTTAGCATATCACACTGACCTTTTTTTATGTTAATGATATCAGGGGAATTAACACGTATCTGAACCGAACACTCCTCTCAGTTTACACCCGAGGTAGAACAATCTTGAGGACTTTTCTTGCAGATTTGGTTGGTGTGTTGTTTTCCAGTTCACTTTCCCATTAACATGAAATCTGCCATGTTTACTTTCTATACTGACTTGCGGACAAATACAATGAAACTACTAAAAAATTGAGGTTCTGGACAAATCCCTTCTGAAATAGAGAACACATTCACAGGAACACAACACACACATGGCCACTGTCTCCAGGAACTGAGAATGACCATTTGCTTTTGGTATGAGCAACCATCTGTTAGGGTGGGTTGTGAGATATGAGGAGGCACAGGGCAGCAAGAGAGGGATAGCAGTGTAAAAGTGGGAGGAGGGGTGGGGGGAAGATAATGTGTTCTCTGTGATGGCATGCAAGGATGTGGCAGAGACAGTATGAGTTGCTAAAGGTAGTTTTGGGAAGCTGTACTGTGGGAGGGGAAGGGGAGGAGAGAAATTGAGAAAGGGAAAATAGTAATTGCACTGGAAGCAAAGAAGTGTGTGTGTGTGTGTGTGTGTGTGTGTGTGTGTGTGTGTGTGTGTGTGTGTGGTGCTGAAGTGAGAGCAGGGAAAGGGGATATGGGTAGAGGACATGGACTAGCATAGGATGAGTCTAGAGGGGTTACAGGAAATAATATGTTGTGTTAGAAGATAGAATCCAGTTGGAGCCAGCTGTGAAGCAGTTACTGAAGTGAACCACATCATGCTGGGGGCACTTCCAGCAAGTGGGTGGTCCAGCTTTCTTGGCCACACTTTGGCAGTGGTCAATCCTGCAGACAGAGCAATTTAGTTGTCATGCCTCTGTAGGATACAGCACAGTGGCTGCAGGTAGGTAGTTGCCAATCACAAGGTTGCTTTCACAGGTAGCCCTGCCTTTGTGTTGGAGATGTCTGACAGGGCTGCAGGAAACATGCATGTAGCTCTGTTTCAGGGATATGAGACATGAGGCAAGAGGTTGGAAGCAGGGCTGGAGTAGCAATGGGCAAGAATATTTTATCAGTTCAATTGGAGACAAAACAACTGTAGGAAGGGTGGAGAGATTATTCCTCATTTCAAGGCATGAGATGTAGGGTAAATCCTGGCAGAAAATGTGATTCAGTTGATTCAGTCATGGGTAGTACTGACTTGCAAGGGGAGTGCTACTCTAGAGTATGTGGGAGATGGGGGTTGACCAAAGCGTCCGATCCCACCCGTCGGCTTTGACCCATGGCTTAAGGCTACTGTGGTGTGTGACATCATGGCGGTGTGGAATTTAGTTTGTGAGAGTGGCGTATTTGTATGTGTTTTGATGTGATCGGTGGTGCTCTCTGGTGGTGTGTTCATGTGTTGTTTGTTAGGTGATGTTTTTGGTTTAGTTTGCATGTGTGGCGTGTTTATAGGTGGTGTATTGTTGCGGTTGGTGGTTCTCTCTAGTGGTGTGTTTATGGGTAGCGTGTTACGTGGCGTATGATATTCATTTGCGTGGTAGCATTGCATGTGTGTGGTATTGGTAGTGACTGTGCTTTCAGCGGAATATTTTTCAGGGAGTTAACAATTTTGGCTTTGTTATGTCAATGTTACTTTTTTTTGATTGGTGTGTGTGAATTTTGGTAAACTGCTTTTTTTATGTCTTTGGTAGGTATGGATATGACTGGCAGGGTCAACAGTTTTCGGTTGTCGGTGATGACGGGGGACAGTGCGTTGTCTCTAATAAAATTTCTTCAACTATTCGGATTTTTGGATGAAGTCTGGAAGTGTTTAGTGTGTTGTGAAGAAATGCGGCTTACTAAACTTCTGGCATCTCTGATCAGGGGTGGCTATATGTGGAGGTGTCTTAAGGATAACAGGTGAAGGGAAATGTTCGATTCCAATTCGTGGGATCGGGGGTTGCTGCTGAGCTATGTAGATCAAGCGAAGTTTCCGATTCCACTGTATATTGTGTTTAGTGGAATTTGAGTAGTTTTGTGCCATCTTTTTTTGTCGTTTTGTGTCGTTTAGTATGGTGGTGTGTGTCTAAATTTGTTCGTATTTACTTTGTCCCCACGCAAAAACCCCCAATTTCTCACGCTTGTCCCCTTAGTTTCCTTAGGTTTTTGTGGAACGTGTGTGTTGGTTTTTAATTGTATTTTCGTGTTAGTGGTCATGTTTATGTAATGACATCATAGGCGCCATATTGTAGTCTTAGTGTATGGTCGTTTCCGCCATATTTGTGACATCATGGGTCAAAGCAGACGGGTGGAATCGGACGCTTCTGTATTTGTGACTGACAAGACAAGGCATGGGAATTCCGTTTCTGGGAAAAGCCTGTAAAGGAAATTTTAGGCTGTGCACGCCTCAGTGTGACCCTTAGCATTTCCTTCAAACCACATTGTTTCCCAATATTCTTAGCTGGTGGAGACTCCTTACATTTCCTTTCCCCATAACACTCTGCATCAGAAAAAGTCTACCTTGCACACCTACAAATTCTTTCATCACCATCACTACCAGAACCACTAGTGGTAGCAACTGCAGTAGTAGAAGAACTGCCAGTATTAACTTTTAGTTCATAGTATTATTCACTGACACTGCTACTTCAGACACTCAAATCATTGTAATACTATTTGCCATATTACAACTTAGTTTCAGAAAAAATATGATATAAAACGGGAAACCATGGTCCAATTTAATAGAGGGTCTGATGGACTTAATCAGATCAGGTTCAATAAACAAACCAATAAGATCACAAAAATGTCATCAACGAATCTTGATCTGGTGAACAGTTTGTGATTCTGGGTGGTTAGTAAGGAATCCTCGAGGTGGCCTATGAATAAATTTGCAGAACATGGTGACATACAGTTGGCCTTTGATGTACTGCAGATTTGTTTGTAGGCAATCCCTTCAATAGAGAAGTAATTGTGTGTGAGAATGTAGTTGGACATGGCAACCAGGAATGGGCTGTGGGTTAGGAGACAGTCAGACACTGGGGAAGGTACTGTTCAGTGACAAAGTCATGTGTGTTGGGGGATGTGATCATAGAAGGTGACAGCACTTCCCTAAATTGTACAAAATGTAAACTCTTCCTACAACATATCACTCATCCCCATAACCCCCCATAGCATCAATGTTCACAAGTCTGTATGCTCCACCCCACCTATTCCCTACCCTGCTCTCATTCTAGCACTGCACACACCTACCCCACAACTCTCCCCCCACCCCCACCCCCCGGACAGCCTACCAACACTGCACCTAGAAGCCCTATTCTGTCACCCTATGTCCTTGACCAATCCCACAGGCAGCACAGCATCACCCCCACATTTTCTGTGTTTGATTTTACTTTCTCTGGTCTTTGGAAAATGTAACTGAGGCACCTGAGTTGTTGGCAACTGAGTTTTGCTTTTCACCGTTGGACTAGTTCAGATACAACCTCACATGAAAAGCTGGAACAGCGACTGTTCAGTCACACAGCTTTGAGCTAATGGAAAAACATACATTTACAATATAGATGTAACACGATATGAAAGTGCATTGTAGTCGTCACTTCTGTAGTTGTTCCAAAAAGAAGTTATAAGAAGGCATGTGTGCTAAATCTACGATGACTTGCCTTTACCAACTGCTTACATTTTGAGATCAATGCTAGACCTACAGTACCACTAGAAGAATGAACATCCTGAATATGAGCAAGACACTACAAACACCAAGTTCGTAGAAAGAAAGTTAAGTGAGACATTGAAAGTACAAACGTTTTCTTCCTTTGGGGGGGGGGGGGGGGGGGGGGGGGGGGGAGGAAGGTCCTACTTGACCCAGACTGGCAGTTGACACTTATAAAAACTGTCAAGGCTACTTTCATAACGTGACATTGTCTAGCATGGGTATACATTTGTGTTTTCACTTCTTCTAGATACACTTTCAAGATGAATGATGCAGAGCAAAGACATCTTTATAGGGTCACAAGTGTTTTGATCTAGCTACAAAAACACAAATTCATTACAGCACTTTGATGAAGTAAAAAATGAACAATATATTTTCAAAACAAGTTCAATGAGGAGAGAATTATCCGTAGAATGTTGATGGCCACACACTGGGAACTTCAAATCCTGCTGATCTCAGAAATACTGAATCAAGAAGTGAGCTCTAACAGTAGCTTAAGCATGTTTTAATTTGCCAGAAGCTGACAGTGACATTCTGCTATACTTATTTCTTTATGAGCACCAAATCCGTAGGCATATATTGTTTGTTACAGATGTGTCATATTTGAGCCCACATAGTTTAACTCTGTGATTATACTAACATTTAAGTAATTTATGTGTTACCAAATATTTAGAGTGGTAATGTGAAAATCTACTCGTTAAAGAGCATTGCAAACATTCTGTAGTTAAAACTATAACACTCCTTTACTCTTTTAGTATCAGCATTACCACCATTTCCTTCTTAGGGCTGTAAATTATACTACCAACTGCTCTTTCATTTAATAGTATTTAAGCTCTTCAAAGGATTTCAATAAGAGCTCTTTGTCACATACCACTTCTCTATATTTAATAGATTCTGAATACCTACCCCCAAATCAAAAACTGATCACGAACAGTAATATTGTTAACAAGAACATTGAGTGCATAAAAACAATTAGATGAGCAATAGCAAAAATAATACACCAGGAAAACAATATTGTAGGTCATGAGTTTAAATTTCTCCATCAGGCACCATGACAAATAGACTGCCAACTATTGTCTTTGCAATAAATCCACATATATATATCCCCTCTTGTCTGAGAAAGCAACTATGGTCAACTTAAAAACTGACCACAAATAGAGCATCTGATCAATTCATCCAGCAAGCCATACAACTGATCTACAGTAGCAGCTGAATCATCTGCACTCTAGCAAGTAAAGTCCTACTCATATCCATTAATAATACCACTTTCCAAGAAAGGAACAAATCTAGACGTTAACAACACACCAAACTAAATCTCAAAGTAGAAAATTAATTTGTAACAAGTGATTGCAAACACCACAATAGTTCAAGAACATGTGACAATTTCCTAGTAGACAACAAACCTGTAATTATTAACTACTGGCATTCAAACATCACACTAACAATAAGCTACAGAAATTTTAAAACAAATTAAATATTGGAGAGCAGCATTATATACTACAAGATACCAATCCATTGCAAATATGTTGCATAGCCAAGAGTCACAACTTCATTTGGTCAAGAATCAAAACCAACAGCCAGTACCAAATATTGGAAATACGGAAGCGTCCGATCCCGCCGGTCTGCTTTGACCCATGATGTCACAAATATGGCGGAAACGACCATAAACCACGATTCCAATATGGCGCATATACAGTCAGTACGTACACATTATGAGGACGAAAATAAATCGAAAAACAAACACACACACTTTCCACAAAAAGCCTAACGACACTAACGGGACAAGCGCAGGAAATGTGGTGTTTTTGGGTGGGGTCAAACTAAATATAAACAAATTTAGACACCCACCCCCATACGAAACCACACAAAACGACGAAAAAACCTACATCACAAAACTCCCCAAATACCACTAAACACATCTTCTGGAATCGCACACTTCCCTTGACCTATATAGCTCAACAGCAGCTCCCGATACCATAAATTAGACTCAAACACTTCCCTTGGCCTATATAGCTCATACACATCTCCCGATACCAACATAAACAGCCACACATTGGGATCGAACACTTCCCTTGACCTGCGCACTGTTAATTTTATGCATCATATCCATCCCTGAACAAAAACAAGCGATTAATTTTACTAAAATTGCCACACAATGTACAGCGAACAACACTAAATTAACCTTCACACAAAATCATTAACTCACAAACGAACTCCACTACAAACACAGCCGTCACTAACAATTCTGGATAATGAGTGAAAGCAAACTGAGCCCATTACACCACACAAACGAAAACCCTGAACATATCACCAGAGCGCACAACAAACCAGAACACGACGACATCTACAAACACGCCACACTCACAAACCAAACTCCGCGCCATCATGACGTCACACACAACAACACCCTTACGTCATGGGTCAAAGCCGACGCGTGGGATCGGACGCTTCTGTTGACCCCCAAATATTTCATCTGACAAACAACAGGGAAGGTAATCTGCTTGTTTACACACCACATTGCACAGAGAAATTAATGAAACAATGGCAAAAAACACAAGAAGCTATTTACCAAGGAACCTGGTTCAGCATATACTTCATTCTTCTCTTTTTTCAGCCAACTAGTTCCCTTGGAGTCCATGAGTGCTCTCCTAATCCACTGAAAAACAAGAAAGCGAAAGTGATATTGTTTAAATTGTTACTATTCAACATAGTTCACAGGCAGCATTTTCTGGCTGCAGCAAACGAGTCAATGAATATTAAAAATTTAAAACTGGCTGAGGAACAAAGAACCTGATAAAAAGAACTGATTTACAACTTTTTGGTTATGAGGACTCTGAAGCCTCACTGTCATTAATGGAAAACAAAACTCAATTTGACAGAAAACAAAAACCACACACAATGGAAACAAATGACTTACAGTTACTGCTGTTACTTAGTAGCATTTGCTTGTGGTATACAATCCTATTCTGAATATGGTAGCTGACACCTCTTGCTTTTTCCACATAAATTTCTAAGTGTCATGTGAAGCAACTAAGATAAAGTGAATTTACCAGACAGATCTATTTACTGTAGACAATTTTATGTATGAAGAATAAAAGATTAAATGAGTCTCGAGCTATATCTAAGCTTGTCAATGTATCCTGCAAATTCCTTAATATACAGAATAATGTAAGAGGTTTATAATTATGTTCTTAGCAATGTATGCAAGGACAGAAAAGAATTATTTCTCAATCATACTGGCTGCACTTTCAATCAATCTATAAACCCATATTTGCTCATGGTATTTAGAAAAGCCGAACATTAAAATCAACCCATACAGACAGAACTTTCTTCTTTTTCAGTCAGTTTAGTATGTATTTTTAACAACTGTTTCCTTATACAGTCATCTATATGCAACATTATCAACTCAATACAGCGCAATGCTGCAATCTTTACCCAGTCACTAAAAAACACACACTGCTGCCTGGACGTTGCATGGAAAAATAAATAAATGACTGTCAAGATTTAACACCGATTAAATTCCTCTAACAAGACTTGGTGAAATTACTTTCTCATAAGCGTACCCATGACAATGTTCTGTGGTTTTGGGATACTTTTGTCGATGGCAATTACACATACCCATTAGGCCTTACACAGTCAATTACATTTCCCATATCCTTCCATAGATTGAAACGTGCACATTACTACAAACAGCAGTCAACACTATTTACTAAACTATGGAGCACATAGGCACATTGAAAATCCATGGAAAACGCAACACAATGAATTCCCTCTACAGCATTCTCTTTCATACCAACGTAACCAATCCCTGATACTCTGTATTAACGTGTGCTAACGAATCTGATGTACCGACAGTACAACTGTTTGCGCTACAACCCGGGCGAACTACAGATTAAAGTGAACTCTTACTGTCCCTATTCCTTCCTTCACAAATATTGTTACCGAACTTCGCATGCATAACACAAGTAAATATAACAATATGAATGCAGCGGGCGTGTGAACTTCATGAGGGTCTTTTTTCGTCAATCGCAAAGTA
Organism: Schistocerca americana; assembly: GCF_021461395.2. Classification (NCBI taxonomy): domain Eukaryota; kingdom Metazoa; phylum Arthropoda; class Insecta; order Orthoptera; family Acrididae; genus Schistocerca; species Schistocerca americana. The sequence continues at coordinate 47,769,359 of NC_060129.1, forward strand.
TTTCACATTGACCTTCACTTTCTCTAACCACCACAGCATATAGACACTTTTCCGGTAATTACAGACAACACATCAAAATTTCTGGCGGTTCTTTTGCTAAATCACGGGAAACATTCAGCAATTTTATCGGACAGAACGAAAACAGCAAGCATATTACATACCAACACGTCGATCTGGCATTTTTCGTAATTGCCGAACAGCACAGGTACGTAATGTGCACTAATATGTTTGTCTAAACACTAGTCGCCTACTGCTCGCAATGCGGAAACATAAGCTCACTGAAAATAGCAAGTGTTTGGTTCTGATACACATAACCTGAAATAATTACTTACGAAATTCTAAGGCTATCTCAAACCATAACCAGAGGCGCCAAAGATGATGCAAGAATTAAATGTGGAACAAACTTATCATTCAAATGTGCCCAATAAATGAAATTAAACCGATGTAATAACTATACGAACAGTTACTGTAGCATCATTACAAGGCATTGGCAAACTACTTCATTCGAGGCAGTTAGCTGTAATGATAATTAAGTATTGACTTAGTACCACACTCAATATGCGTCTTTCCGTGATTTCCTGTCTCCACCATCAAATCACTTACATTTTACACAGAAAACGCAACATAATACCGTACTAACGCATGACACGAACTACTAAACTCTACAGCCGTCAGCTGCTGTGGTCAAAGTCAATAAATGCGGAAGAAAGAACCTACCACGGAGGTCGTTCTAACATTCTTGGAATCAGAGCTGCATATCTGCTAGGAAAAAAATTAAAGTCGTTTGTTGGTTAATTTTGGGGAGGAGACCAAACAGTGAGGTCATCGGTCCCGTTGCCTTCTCTGAAAACTAACTAGAACAGACAGTTAGGAACCTCACTCATGATGAAAATATATTGTTTCTAACGGCAACAAATAGACCTGACCTCTTTGAGGATGTCCACATCAGTGAACGTGATATGGTTGTGGCAGCAAATGACTAGCAGAGTACAAAGAATAACTGAAACAAGCATATATATATATATATATATATATATATATATATGTGTGTGTGTGTGTGTGTGTGTGTGTGTGTGTGTGTGTGTGTGTGTGTGTGTATTCAGTAAAGTAGATAAAAAAATTAGTAGTGTCATATCTCAATGAGGAACTGAAAGTTTAAGCACAGGGCAGCAGTATGTAGAGGAATGCTGGCTCAAGTTTAAGAGAATAGTTGAGCATGCACTGGACAGATATGTACCCAGTAGAACAGTTCATAATGGGAGGCAATCTCTACAGTATACAGTTACTGTAAAGAAACAGCTAAGGAAATAGAGACTACTGTGTCATAGATGTAAAACAAAGCATAGAGCTGTAGCTACAGAATTGCTGAATAAAACGCAATTGTCTGTCAAGAGATCAATGTGTGAGGCTTTCAATGACTGCCGCAGCAGAATATTGTCAAATTTTCTGTCATCTGCCCACGTCGAAAATCGATGCTGTGACTCTGACGTGGAGCTATGAAGGAATAAACATAGATAAACCCAGACCAGGCAGACCTCACGTACTGATGGGCAGGAATTGCCGGGCATTGTTGTCAAATGATATTTCGCAAACCCCAAAGCAATTCTGGTTGTATGTAATTGCTTTTAGTGGCACAAAAGTTACTGTCCAGTCCCTAGCGAAGGAAACAGGAACCGAAACTGAGGGTAGCAAAGCAAAATCTGAAATGTTTAACTCTGTTCTCAGATTTTCCATTTCAAAGAAAAACCCAGGACAAATGTCCCAATTTAGTCCTCATAACACTGAAAAGATGAGGGAAGTATGTACTAGTGTCAGTGGTGCTGATAAACCACTGAAATCGTTATACTTGAGTAAAGCTCGAGGGCCCAATGGAATCCCTGTCAGATTCTACACCGAATTTACGCTAAGTTAGCCCCCCTTCTAACTAAACTCTGTCACAGATGCCTCAAACAAAACATGATGCCTAGTATTTTGAAGAAAGCACAGGTCACGTCCATCTGTAAGATGGTGGTAGAAGTAATCCACAAAGCTACAGTCCAGCATCCTTGACATCCATTTGGTTTAGGATCTTAGAACATACTCTGAGCCCAAACATTATGAGGTATCTCGAACAGAATTACCTCCTCCATGCCAGCCAGCAAGGATTCTGAAAATATCAGTCATGTGAATCCCAACTCATTCTTTTCTCACATGACACACTAAAATCTTTGGATCAAGGCAGTCAGGTGGATGCAGTATTTATTGATTTTCGAAAAGCATCTGACTCAGTACCGCACCTATGCTTGTTATCAAAGTACATTCATATGGAGTATTAATTGAACTTTGCGACTGGATTGAGGAATTTTGGTAGGGAGGATGCAGCATGTTATTTTGGATGGAGAGTCGTCGTTACATGTAGTAATAACTTCAGATGTGCCCCAGGGAAGTGTGTTAGGCTCTTGCTGTTCATAGCGTATATTAATGACCTTGCATACAATATTAACAGTAACTTCAGACTTTTTGCAGATGATGCAGTCATCCATAATGAAGTACTGTCTGAAAGAAGCTGTGTAAATTTTCAGCCAGATCGTGATAAGATGTCAAAGGCATGTAATAACTGACAACTTGCTTTAAATGATCAGAAACATAACACTGTGCACTTCAACACGAAAAAGTGTAGTATCCTATGACTATAATACCAATGAGGCGAGCTATACAAATACCTGGGTATAACCCTTTGTAGGGATATGAGGTGGCTCAGTCGGTGCAAAAGCAGAAGGTAGACTCCAGTTAATTGGTAGAGTACTGGGGAAGCGCAATTAGTCTACAAAGGAAATTGCTTACAAATCAGTCATGTGATTGGTTCTAGCATATTGTTCAAGTGTGTGTGACCTGTCCCACAAAGGGCTAACAGGGGATATTGAAAGTATACAGAGAAGGGCAGCACAAATGGACACAGGTTTGTTTGAGCTTTGTGAAAATGTCACGGAGATGCTGAAGAAGCTGAACTGCAGAATTTGAAGACAGACATAAACTATCCTAAGAAAGATTACTAACAAAGTACCGAGAACCGACTTTGAATGATGACTATGCGAATATATTATAACCCCTTATGTATCAATCACATAGGTATAGTGAGGGAAAGATTAGATTAATTACAGCACATGCAGAGGCGTTCAATCAGTCATGCTTCCCATGTTCCAAGGGAATGAAATGGGAAGAAACACTAATAACTGGTATTTGGACATACCCTGTACCATTGACTTCAGGCTGGCCTACAGAGCATAGATGTTGATGTAGGTACACGGGAAATTGTCTACAGTTGTCATTTATTTATGCCAAAAGCCAAAATAAGAATTAATCACTATGTCTAAATCAATGAACATAACAAATCGTTAAAATCTTCGAAGAGAGGCGTGTGCACAGATTTATCTGGCACCTAAAAAGGTTGTTTGCTGAAAATGTTTGGCACTACATGAAAAAAATTGTACTCTAGAAACCTGTTATTTTATTTTATGTGTCTACAAAAGCTGCTCACGGAAATTGACAATGGCTGGGAGAGTGGTGTACTCACCATGTGCTCCTCCATATCCCCATCTGGTGATGCCTAAAGATTGAGGATGACATGGCAGCCAGTCAGTACTATTGAACCTTCAAGGCCTGTTTGGATGATATTTGCTTTTTTTTTTGTTAGAAAAACAATCTGTATTTTCTTTAAAATATGTTGTGATAATTTGAGAAAGTTGGGTAGAAATACTGTTATTACTCTGCTTAGCCGGTGAGACGACAAGAAGATATAAAGTGTGGTATCATTCTGTAGGTTGTGTACAAGGTGAGTACCAAGCAATTCTTACAACATGATATGTACGTTTTTAGTTAAATTATTTCAGTAGGAGCATATATCAACTTCCTACTTTCGAAGTTGTTCATAGCTAAAGTTTTCTGAGATTGCAGATATGAGCAAAAATGGTTGATCTATGTGGTGGAAATGTATCATATCTGTGCTATCATGCACATGGGTAGGTTCTGGTTGTGTGTAAGCATGTGTCATTGTGTAATTAGTGGAAGGGGATTTGTAGTTTCACTGCAGCTCACTGAATTCTACAAATGTTGAACGTCAACACAATGTTGGCAAATGTATTCAGATCATAGTATTGGCGACATACATTTGAGCATCTATCCAGTGAATTTCGGAAAGGAAGTAAATAAGGTTACTGTTGGCAATATACTTTCAACTTGACTCTAGCTTTTAATACAGGAACATGGATATTCAATGTTCAATTATATTATAGTGCACTTGAACAAAGCATATCTACAAAATTTATTATAGAGTAACATTATTGTTTTGTCATTTTTAACTGACATTGGGTGCAAGGATGAAAAAATATTAGCTCTCAATTGTATCTTCTGGTCATAGTACACAACATGGAACGAACATGCAAGAATTTAAAAATTTGTATTTGGGGACATGATATAAGTTTTGGAGAGATGACAGGTAAATGCCACATGTCAAATATCGAAGTGTCATTTACAGTTTCACTCGAACTTATAATGCATCTTTAATATGAGTATCGGAATTTTAAATGGTGTCCAATATGCAGCTCTACAACTATGCAACATTTGTTCTTGTTATTCGAAAGTGGTCCACAGATAGAAATTTTATTATGATTGTTACGTCTGTAAACATCATCCAGCGTCTCCAAAAATGTATTTTTGAGGATACTGTAGAGGCACTATAACGCTGACATGCCAGTATCTATCACCTGCAGTTTCAGGCAAACTGGGTTTGCGTCCAAAATTTGTGTTCCTCATCTTTAAATGTAGCTTGATACTTGATTCAAGAAGTACTCTAAATTTGTTTTTGTAATTCGGAAATGATTTATAAAACAATTTTCAGGTTTGAATGGTAATTCTTTTAAAGGTGAATGTGTGATTTCCATTTTATTCCTGCCTGAAATCCGTTTTGGTATCCTTTTCATTTTCTTTCATGTGTAATTAATTATTTGAATGCCACACTCTATACTACTACATAATACCTGCCTCAATAATTTCCGTTGACACAGACGCCATATAGAAAACTGTATAACTATGCAGAAATTGCAGCACCCCGATTACTGTGGCATCACTCAATTGAAGCCACTTTTAGTTATGTCATAAAAGATAAAGTCGTTTTAACTATTTGGCACCACATTCATTCACCCACACTAATTGGTGTCAGAAGTAAATCAAGCAATTGCCATTATGGTTTCAGTGATTCTGAAGCTAGTATGCAGTATTGGTAGCTTTGATATTTATACCTGTGTATTAGGATAATATGCAGATTCAGATTTTGACTAATCAAAGACCTCTACAAAAAGTGTCGGTTTTAGTACTGTTTGTTGTGCTACAGCCACCGGAAGTGGTATGTCTGCCAGTCCAACTGGCACCCATACAGACTTATTTCTAAAACTTATGTTGCAATTGTATGGTTATAAATAAGTTATATTATAGCCTACTAAAAGAAATTATTAGTTAATTTTGTGTGCATGTTGAAAAATATCCTATATATTCTTTGAAATGCAGAGAGACTGTTGTGAAAGTCTGATCACAATAATAATGTTACCATACTTAAGCCAAAAAAGAGAAAAAGATGTGGAGCATTATTTCATTATTGGCAAGCACAAAGTAACTTTGACATCATCATGCATGTTTTTATTGCAAACGGCATGTGCCCTGACTGTGACTATATGATGTGTATATTAATAGGAATATAATATTTAATTTCTACATTTAGGGTTGCTAGCAATGAAACGTTTGGCCACTGCAGTTCTGGGCACGTCATTGTTAATTTATATTGTTTATGCTGTCCCATTATATGATGCACAGTTAAGATTTCTGCCTGAGTAAGCAAGTATTCTTGGATTGTTAATGGAAGATGATTTGTAGTTTCACATTACCTCACTCATTTCTACAAATGGTGAAAGTAAACACAGTATTGGCAGTATATTCGGATTTTAGGGTTGGCAGCTTCAATGCTCTCAGTCCTTCCCACTCCAATGGCCAGTGGCGATTGATATTCCAAATATTGCTTTTTGTAGCTCTTACATGCCCCATTCTCGAACCTGGCTGCTTCCCACTTAGGGAAGTCTGTGTTAACTCAGTGTCAAACTATAGCCATAATGTTGAGAGAAAAGTTGTAATTACAAAGTTCAAGTAAGTTGGTGTGAAATGGCTAATTCTTCATATACATTCCTTTCCGAGGTAGACAGTGTAGAGCTTGTACAGAAATCTTAAAGTGAAAATTAGAACAACAACCATTTCCATGACAATAGTCTTTATAATGACAGTGATTCATTTGTAAACAATTAGAGTAAAATAATAGAGGAAACAGACCACAAACAATGAAAAGTTTTGGTTTGTAATGGTTATGTAAATATGCTTGCATGAAAGTGCACTTCTTGTTTTAATGTATATCCTAATTGTTGGCCAGGGACCTTATTGTTTCCACAAAGAGGCTTGTGCAATTCCCTGTGGCACGCTCGCCACCAGGTGGTGGCGATTTAAATATGTGTGTACACAGATGCCCTATGTCTCCATTACAGAGTACGAAGCATTAGACACTGACCTAGTGGATTTGAGGAAGGAAGTAAGGAGGTTTCTGGTGACAGTATAACTTCAGATTAAGTATACTCTTTAATATAGGAAATGAACGAGATTACAGAGATTAAGTGTAGTTTTTAACAATGCAAAGGAATGGTATTAGAGTGTCTTTAAGTGAACTTGCATGAAGCATAATTCCAAATTCGTTATAGAGTAACTTCAATATTTGCTCTTATTCAACTGATGTGGGGTGCAGGAGTGATTTGCAACCAAAGTGATGCCACAGCAAGTGGTATAACAGAAACAGTTTCATCAGTTGGTAATTATTGTTATTCTTGGATTGATTTAATTTTGCTTCAGGAAGCGATTAATAACATTGAAAATACAATTACTTCATGTAAACCTTTCGTTAATAATTGTTACAAGTAATGTAGTATTTATATTGAAAAGTCACATGGAACTCCGATCCTCAGGAAAAAATAAGAAGACAAATGAAGCTTAAATGTCCTCTTTAAGAAAGTGCTAACAATGACAGAAAATATTATAATGTTGTAAGAAAATAATTGTGTTAAAGAAATGTGCGAAGTGCAATAGATGAATATTTAACTGCTTATTTTCAGATTTTTACTAAAAATTAGTTTAGAAATAAAGTCAAGAAAAGAATCCAGAAGGTAAAGTCACACTCAGTTTGTGCTTTGTTCCTCTCCAAGTCTGTGTGTTTTGTTAACTTGAGCGTCTACTGTAAGCTTCATACTGGTAGAAGAAAGTCTATGACAAAAGTTCATCAGTCACTTTTTATTCTAATTTGCTAATGTCAATTAAAAAGACTCCACTTTCAAAAGTTTCCTTATATTGGAAAGGTACTACAGCCAGTTACAGATTTCTACATAAATACATATCAAGCAGCTGTACAAAATTTTTGTTTTGTTTGTTCACAAAATTTGTTTTATAATGGCACCTTTGTGATATTTCATCCCATATTTCCACCAGCCTGCTAATTATACATCTGTTCCCTAAGCTTAAACTGGCATATAACGTCTCTGAATTTTTTTATAATGAGAATCGAGAATCAGCGATCTCTATGTACTTCAAAGAAATAGTCTATAGGCATGATTTCGATCTAAACAGTTTCTTATTGACTGGTTACATCAGCTAAGATTGTCACCTTTAGATCTTTAAAAACTTGTTCAGGTCTACATCCTGTTCCATTGTGCATTCATCACTCATGTGATGTTCACATTTGAGTGGAGATCGGATTGCACATTCCACACAGGTTTGACAAAAAGTTCATTACAAATAGAATTGTCGCAAGTAAAAACATACACAGCTAAAATGCACCTTGTGAAACTTGTCTACACAGCACTCTTTTGATGCTTGTCAGTTGTTAAAATTCATAATGTATAGCAAGAGTGCACATTTATACCACTGTTTACATTTACATAAAGAGTGAAGGACATGTTGAAACTTTTTGACTCAAAATTCATAGTGCTGTTTAACATCTCTGGCTGCTTGTGGTAAACATGTCACAACTAGTTCACTTGGTCTCTGCCACATGCCACTCAGGGCAACACGTCTTTCTCCACAAACGCACTGTAGAAAAATGAAAGAATAAAAATGTGTTAGTCTCTTCATATTAGCTCAAGCTGCTCAAAATAATTAGCAGTGCCCTAAAGTTGTCTAGTTCTAGAGTACATCATTTACTGGTGTCATGCTGCTCATGACTAATACTCGTTTGAAATCTTTCAGTGTCAGATATACATATCATCTGCTATGTATTTACTATCAGATAGGAATACAGAGAAATTTTTATCACTGTGTGGCATACAAGCCCAATCCATTTTTTTAAATCGGTTTTTTGCGTTCTCTCATGTCAGTCCCAGGAAGAGTTCAGTGCATTTCTCATCCTTCTGAAGAACTGGAAACTGAATTTTCTGTTTTATGCCATAATGTTATTTTCTCTGTGCTTTTAAATCTGTCCAAGGCAGTTTCTATCTATATTACCAATTACATTGTCAGCGACCATGTTAGTCCTTCCTTTCAACTCTTCCAAATTAAGTGGCAATGGAAGCAGGAACGTGGTGATCTTTGACTTAACCCCATAAGAAGAAATCATATGAAGCTAAGACAGGTGACTGTGGGGGGGGGGGGGGGGCACTGGAGAAGAGGGTCACAATGGGAACCATGTGCATTTCGACTCTGAGGCAGTTCGGCATTGAGATAATCACAAATGTCTGGAAGAAAGTAAGGTGGAGCATTTTGTAGTTGCAAAATGAACCCTTCACTTGCTTGCTGTACCTCTGGCATAAGCCACAGCTGCAGTGTGTGTAGGTACACGAAATCAGGCACAGTTTTCTCCAGGAAGAAAAGTAGTCTGTAAACTTTTGAAGAGGACGTGGCACAAAAGACGTTAATGTTAGGTGAACCACGAATTTTTTCTATAATCTCGTGTGTATGATTCACCTTTCGAGACACACAAAACTTGTCTTCATCACTGAAAATAAACATTGTCAAAAACTGTCTTCCACTTGTTGTCACTTGAAGTCGTCGCTTGTAGCTGGATTGGTTTTAAGCCTGTATTACATGATGTACCTAAGATGTAGTCCTAGGCCTATGCAGCAGAGCCCCAAGCGTACATGTTTGGAACTGCACATTGGTTAATGTCAATTGATTACATCATGCAGACAGAGTAATCCTGGTGTAAGTCCAGGCGTTCACACTAGATGGTAATTATGTGCAAATCTTGAAGTGGGCTGTCTGATTTCTTGTAAAGGTGTTCATTCAAATTAAAAATGTCTGAGAACTAGAAGTTTCTATTTTTTAAGTAATTGCTTCTATTTCTTGTTATTATTCTTTATTATGTAATTGTTGTTCTCTTATGTAACTATCATCGAACTATATTATTTCTGTTCTGAATTATCGGTTTAACTGTCTGTTTCAAGTTATGACATATGGAATCACAAGAACATGTTTGTATGAACTGCGTTGTTACATCATTATGCACTTGGAGGATGCAGTTGTTTTTGGGTCTACTGGACAGGCAGTATTTGTCACTCATAGGGTTAGGGCAGTGTAATGATGACCACAAGGCAGATATTGTGGGAATCAAACCAGGCTGGGAAAAAGGGTGGAAGTTGATGGCATGTATTCCCTATTGCTGAAGGAACTGACACAGATCTGCAGGAATTCTGGAACTTCGTGGGAATGGGGCGGCTTATTTCGACAAGCGGCTGTCGATGATACAAGAAGTAATTCACTCAACTGATACCGTAATGTTAGACACTTTCATCTAGTCAGAAGGGACCATTAAATCATTTTTTACTCATTTTGTAATCGAGCACTCTCACCTACTCTGGCTAGTTTCTTCTTCCTGGCATGTTGAAATATAGCAAAAGATGAAATCAAATAAAATGTGACCTTCCAGCAATTATGGCACTACATATAGAAAAAGAAAGTACACATATAATGTTATATACTTAATTACTCATAACTAAACGTTTGCCGACGTGCCGATGACTGTATACAGACACGTTTCCTCACCAAACACGTGTTTTAGACCGCTAAATGCTTGCCTATTTCTTTCTATTTGTAGGATACGAAACAATCAGTACAAAGACTGATTTCCAGTGACAATTTGTGTAAAAGAAAGTTTGTAGGCAAAATATCGATTTTGTTTAATTATTATATTTATGAAAATTTAATCGCTGAAAACTGTGGTAAATTTACACTATGGAAACCTGAAGCTGAAGTGCGTTTACAATAAGTTGCGACTCTCAACAGTTCAGTATGGAACGAGTGGAGAGAAGAGCAGTTTGCCTGTGTGTGCTGGGCGGGTGAGCAGGTGACCACAGTGTAATGCCAGTACAGACCTACTTGGCGCAGAACCATTCAGGCTCGCTTAACTGCCGCTCAAGCTAGCCAATCTGCGATCTTTCTGAAACGATTTTAAAGAATCTATTCGGTAATAAACTGTCATTCTCGCGCATCTTATAGCTTAATTCGCCAGCTTCATGATGAATGACCTAGCATTTCGTTAATGGTCATATTATTGTGATATTTCGCTAGTAGGTAAACTATGCAAGAGATTCGTAGTCTGCAGTGAAAAGTAGGTACCGCTATGAATCTGCGTTTGGTTCATGTCAGATTACATGTTATTGTGTATTAAATGTAGATAATATATTGAATCATTCCTTAAACTTTGAAGTATATCGCTGTCTGTTTCCAATCTCGAGAAAATAGAATGCATTTAAATCTCTCCATCGCGAACTCGTGTGTCAGTGAGAAACTAGAACGACGTATTTAAAATTTCCTCGTACCTCATAAATGATCTGTGATACCGAAACAAGATTTCTGCAAATGATAGCACGAGAGCGTTTTGGCATATGATTAATATGTGAAACTTCCATTTATGCCTCGACATTCGAGGGACTCCAGGCTTTTTCAATGAAATAATGTAATTATTGAGAACCATAGATAACTTGAGAAACGAGAACTGCTGTAGGTTTTGTAACAGTACAAGCAAAGAAGTTACAAGTTTATCTCTATACTGAGACTCGGCTGTTCCACAAACTATTGACCTGACTTGCACTTAGTTGTTAGTTTAATAATCCACTATGTCGTTATTCTGCCGCAATTTCAATTGTATTACTCCAGTAACGGGATGCTTTTGGTTGCAAAGGTGAGATAGAATTTTCATCTTGTGCATATAGTTGAGAGCATATAGAATCCACATTTTCGACCTCCAAAACCCTCAGGACAATTTCTGTGGACAGAAAACCACAAACTTTTGCTACATTTCTCGGGTTTTCACCTATTACTCGGTCACTATGCATCCTACTCAGAATTTAACTATTACCAAAATGAAGGAGCATTAAATTTTACATGGGATGATTACGTAAATGCCAGTGTCTGTATACCCATCTGGCTGCAGTAAGTTGTCAAAGTTCGTTCATTTTTAGCAACTGGTCTAAAAAGTCGTCTTCAGCTCCTGTAACTCAAAAATGTCTACTCCAAATGGTAAACGTCATCAAAGTTGTAGAGCATGAAATTTCATGTTACGAAAGCATCTAGTTTTGCAGTTTTAGTCACTATAAAGTGTTCATACTATTGAAACCAAAGGTCTCTTTTTTTTTTTCAAGCAAAGTTATTGAATGAAATGAATTTCCAGTGGGAAGACGGCACTCTAATGAGCAGATATATGTTTCTATGTACATCTTTTCATGTTTCCTCATTCGTGTGTATTTTTATTCATTTTTATCCATCTCTTTATTGGTGGCAGTGGGTTGCTAAAATGAAAACCAAGTACGTAGTAATGGCCAGTATGTGTTTATGTACGAGTAATACACAAGTGTGTACAAATGAACAAATAAAAGGGCATGAGAGTATTTAAGAAAGCAGAATTTAAATAACAGTGATTCACATTGTGACAAATCTCAATTCTATCGAGGTCGTTTGGGAGACTGCGGCAGTTACCGGTCCAGTGTCCGATCTTCAGGATCCATTATGTCACCTTCACCACTTAAGTGTTCTGTAAGTTATCTTCGATCCCTTCCTCACCCTCGTCGAACACAATTTTTGGGGCATTCACGCAAGATAAGCCACAACAGTATTTGCATGTCGAGGAGTAGTTCTGTCCATATTTGCGACATCCACGTATTGCTGTGCATCCTGTTTTGCAAGTGCAGGAAACCATCTTCAGTACCGTGAGTGCTGCCACATCGTTCCTCATCACCATGGGAAACAAGCCTGATAACTTTTCCTTCCAGCCCGGCTGGCATGGATCAGTTTTCTTCCCCAGCCAAGATTGCACCTGATGGTAGGATCGCAATGAGTGGCGACTTGCTGCGTCCAATGCTGCCAGTAGCCTTTCAAGTTTGGGAGATTTTTTTCTGGAAGACTTTACGAAAACCTCGTAGAAAGTTACACAGTTGGAATTCCATAACAGTGCAAACGTCAGCTGTTCTCCTACCTGTGCTATAACTTCTCGAGAGACTAAGATGTTAACGAATTCAGCACCTTGCACTTTGATGTGTGGCTGTGGCTCCACAAGGCTTATTAATTTCCTGTTTCATTCGCCAAAAAAAGTAGAAGATGTGGTAGCGCGTCTTGTAAGGCCTAACTGAAAATGCAGATTCAGGATACAAAGTGAAAGAATTACTGGAGTACCACACTCCAGCTTACTTTCCCTCTTCCCTGTTTAAGGAAGCACAAGTTGTTGAAGTTGTTTTGTCGAGCCATTAGGAGAACAAGCAAGTGACAGTACTCGCTCACGACTGCCGCACTGTTAGACTCAGCAACTTGGCAAATAGACGTTTTCACAATTAATGAATCCGCAACTTCTTCTGCCTGTTCCATTTTAATATCTCCGTCCTCAAAATATTTCATACAGATGATTCCAAACTTTTCTTTGATGTGCCAAGTAACAGGTGACCTCCATTCACAACAAGGCTTTTTATTTTGGGTACTTCATTTGTTGGAGAGGTATGAATGCATCATAGCGATATGATTTGGTACCCTTATTGAGACCATCTTCTGTGAACAACGACATGGCGGATGGGGAAAGTTCAAATGAGGAACAGAACTTCACATCTTTATCAGATTGCTTGGTAACACATAGTCTGTAAAACAATGTTAATGAGTTTATGGTATAAATCTACCTCTTCCCTATCTTGAGTGCCGTAGCGCAGGATGCAAGTGTGGTAAGGCACCTTGGTGTTGTGTTGAAATGAGATGTTCTTCAAGTTTTCTCTTTTCATTCAGGTCGATCCGTTGATTTCCTCTACTAATAACTCATGAAAGTTCAACCATTCATCACCAATTACTCCACTGTTTATTGACATAATCACATTACATTTTGGAAAAGATGGATGTTTTAACAACCAATTACTCAGATTGTCATTGTCTGCTACATTTCCATCTGTGCGTGAGGCTCTTGAATCTACATGTTGCTCGCTTGTTCCTTCTTATATACCAGAGAATTTTTAATTTTTTTACAAATCTCCTGTAAGGTTTCCATCCCTGAAGTCCACTTTAAGAGCAAAGAATCTGAAAACCCCTATCCGTGAATTGAGCCACCTTTCGCTTTCATTGTCCTCATTAAAGTTTGCTCTATCGTCATATCAGACCATATGCCACACTAAAATTTAACACTTCACCTAATGGTGAAGTAGCCTTCAGATGTAAATTTGTTGAATTCAGCAGCATCCATTCAGTCTTCCAATATGAGCATCTCTTGGGAGTAAATTTGCAGCGCCTTTTGTTTATTTATATTGTCAAAGACGATCTAATCATGTTATCATTCTTGTGCTTCTGCCGACAAGAACTGTGCACTTCAGCCAGCTTCAAATCTTCGATCATACGAGAAGGTATTTTATTTTAATAAACATTGCTTTTGTTGTGGTTAGGAAATTGATGCCCACTGGGAGAACCTTAGCAGACTTCCCTACGCAAAGCGAAATATTGTTGATAAAGTGATGAAACTTGAATTAAAAGATACCTGACTCGAATTACTACACACTGCCAGCAATTTAAAGTCCCAAGCACACTTAACCCTTATAAAATAGATGCCGTGGTTCCGTTTGAACCCCAAGACGATTAATATTGTCGAAAACTGAGAAACCTGATGCTTTTGTAACATGAAATTTCATGCTCTACAACTTTAATAACTTGATATTTTAAATTTGGAGTGGCTATTTCTAAGCTAAGGCGTTAGAGGCGGCTTTCGAACCATGTTGGGAAGAAATGACCGAAATTTGACAACTGACTGTGGCCAAACGGCTGCACAGATTTTGACATTTAGCAGTCATTCAAAGAACAATTGAATGCGCTTTCATTTTTGTAATGATAAATTTTCAGTAGGATGCATAATTTTCGATTAATTGGAGCAAATCTGGAAAAGTGGCAAAATTTCGTGCTTTTTCTGGCAGAAAAGGTTGTCCTGAGGGTTTTGAAGATCGAAAACTTGTATTCTACATATTCTCAACTATATAGACAAGATAAAAAATCTCCTACGTCCATTTTTGCAAGCAAAGGGCTTTCCTGTGACGCTGTTACTGGTATATATTAGAATGTTAATGAGATGAATATTTCTAAACTCTGCTGTGTTTTGGCAAAAGAAGCATATTTTAATATGGCAACAAGAGAAGACACATTTTTCAAAACTTATTACAGTTCTTCATGAACCAACGTCTCCTCAACTATCTTCTTGTTATGGCTGACACCTCAAGCCTAATCCTGCCATGAACCACTTGAAGTGGGTTCTTTTGTCAGTATTTCAACCTCAGTGAACATAAACTTCTTGTTGTTTTTTGTCGCATTACTTTTCACTTAAACCCATGTTCTCTGACGGATTTAAATGTGCATGATAAGGAGGAAGTCTGATTAAACTACTCCCTTTACCATTAGCCAGTTCGTCGACCTGGTAGTGCGAGATTTTGGCTTGTACACCATTACAAGTTACACTAACTTCGCCTTATACATGCTAGGTTCAGCTTTATCTTAAGGAACAGCTGTTTGAACCCAGAACAAAATATCCACTTGTCTCCCCTGCATTGTTGGAGCTTTATGCATCTCAGCAGTGGAGTGTGGTGTTTCGTCCATTACTGTTGTCGAATTTCGAAGAATGTTTTGCAGCAGAACGTTATCTCCCCAGCCAGTGAACGTGTTATTGGTTGATACTTTTGCTTAAAATCTCGTGTTCGGATATACTGCATTGTTTTTATTAATGCAGTGCGAACACTGCAGAACCTCACGACTACAGAACAGTGTGGTAGGTAAAGCCAGCTCGCCACTGGTGTTACCTCAGCACTGGGTGAGGATGTCACGTTCCCCTCCTGTCAGCCAAACGTCTAAAGTCGCAACTAATTTTAAATGCACTATAACTGCTGGCCACATATGTCAACAACAGCAGACCACAAAAAACAACAAACAGAAATCATACTAATACTCAGAGTACTCCCTTCTGAGTATGTGTAAGTTGTGGCCATCTAATGTACATGTCCAAATTTGTACATGCACAATTCACAGGAGTCTAGAACTGCACTCTCTTTCTGAGTGGAGATAATGTGTCTGCTAATTCTCTCAGTTCCTCTCAATTCCATCCGTTCTACTGCCAGATGGCTGTCACAAGTGCTGTCTGTGGCGGATCATTTTCTAATGCCCTTTACACACAGACTTTCTTGTAGAATGCACCAGACAGCTGACTGCAGTATTTGCAGTTCTCTGCTCAGATGAAACGTTGATTTCTTCAGACAAATGTTTCTCCCGCACACATACTCTGCCTTCTCTGCCTATGCTTCCTTCCATTTTTTTTTCTTCATGACACATAAGCAGTTATAATGAACATGTGACAACTATTATATTCATACATGTAGTGTACTTTTATCATCTTATATTATGGTTGGCTGCTCATATCTGCTAAACTACGTAACCTTACTACTGTAGTGGGTCGGGGTTTTGTGACACTAGATATTGAGCATCAGTGACAGAGGAGAGCACAGGTCATTATTTTGTCGGGGATGGCGGGAGGGCAAGCGACACTTTGTGGGCGGTGGATGGGCTCTTTCCTTGACTAAGTGGGTGAGTTGTACGTGAAACATTGGTGGTTCCACCATCAGTCATTTATTGAGACATGACCCTTTAAACAAACAGAGTAATACAATGTGTTCTGACTCGCTCCATTCCTTGCGACAGCAGAGCGGCACAGGGTGGTAGCATGCACATTCCAGTGACCACAGATACGGCGACGGCTCGTGTTGCAGCAGAGCGCCAGGTGGCGTATTCTTCCATCAGTCCCATGCCCGGGACACTCTGCAGTGGCGGTTTTCTCCTTGTGAATTCGCTCGCTGCGTTCGTAACAAAAGGCTACCACACGGTGTGGCACGCTCCATCGCGGAATCGAACCAACGACCCTCAGGGTCAGCGTCTTCTGGCACAGATCATCAGAGCGTATTTTTCTGCCGGATCCCTGATTTGTACAACCATAAATAATACCATGATACATAATTATTATACACAACCCTAAATCAAACATCATTATTATACAGCCTACAATCCCCCCAGCCAGAAAAATTTATCCTCGAATTTTCACCTATGTTCATCCACAAATGACTAACAAGCAACAAAGCGGAAGCCTTAGCTCACTAGGAAAAGTATATAATACATTCATTCTGTAATAGCTTGAAATACAACAGTATTAAGAAATCTTCGTAAAGTAGTGTTAGAAATATGGTAGAATGACGATCAGTAACAATACAACGAAGTAGCAAGCAACAATTATCTCTACATACATTTTAGTAGTACAGTGTATGCTCTGGATTTTTGTAGCCATTCAACCGGAATTTGATGCAGTAATAAGTTACTGTTTTTCAGAAACAAGCAGACAAAAATACGTATCGAGACTAAAGAAATTAAATACTCTTTACCTATCATGCAGTCTTAGTGTATCTGACGTGCTGCATGTAACCTGATCATTTTAAAACAGTGGCTTCTTTGCCCTCATAGACACTTTATTCTGTACCAATGCAGTGATGGAATGTGTAACAAATTATCTATCACTCCACTCAGGGGTTTGACTTGGCAAGCACGAATAATAGATATCTTCGTTAGAAGTTGCATCTTCACATTTACGAGTTATATCAACTCTATCACTTCATATAAACTATGATAATTAAAAACTTCTTTGTTCTGCACTTTGGTGTGTAAGGTTTTGTCACTAAAACCCACTGGCCCATCCAATATGGCAGCAGTTTTCCAGTAAGTTTCCCCATCTATTCTTGATGTTCAAGTGCCTTTCTTTTCGTTCATTTGATCTTCTGCCAAACCTCTCTCAACTGTTTCCCGACCTTGTCCATCGATTCCTTATTAGAACCTAATTTAGGTTTCCAAATCTCTAAAGGAGATTGCATCTTCCTACCACATACCACCTCGAGTGGTGAAAGACCTGTTCCTGTGTTTACTTTGGAATTATATGCAGAGAAGAAGTGTTGAAGACACATATCCCAATTACCATGCTGATTATTTACATAATGACTCAAAATTCTAAAAACTATGCGATGAACTCTCTCAGTATGTCCATTTGTTGAGAATGGAAAGAGATAGTGCACAGTTTTCCGATATGAAGCTGGCAACACAGCTGCTTCAACAGATCTGACACAAAATTTGTACATTGATCTGCAATTATAGCATTGGGAATGCCAAATGTTTATAACCAAGTGGTAACTATCCGTTTCGTGATGTGCTTGCTCACTGGTCTGAAATCACAACCATTGCTACAAACTTGGAAAAGTGGCTAGTATCGTCAGAATATATTTATTGCCTGCTGCTGTCCTATTAAATGATCCACAGGTATCCAAACCCAGAATTTCAAAAGTTTTTAACTGTACCACCAATCTTTGCTCTTTGTGCACATGGCACACTGACTTTCATATATTGTAGAGCATCCTGTTTTCTGGTGGTCCACGAAACATTGTCAGTTTCACACCTGTCTGATGTCATATGTCCACCATGATAGTCATGGTCATGTGCCGGTCATAATAATTTATTTCTGTGATGTGGGAAGCACCATGAGTGGTCTGCATTTCGTATTTCTACTGTATACTGTATAACAAACATTTCGGCAGGAGGAACAAGACTTTTGGTCAGGTGATTACAGGGTTATAAATACAAAATCAAATAGGGGTAATGGAGGAGTAGGTTTAACAATGAATAAAAAAATAGGAGTGCGGGTTAGCTACTACAAACAGCATAGTGAACGCATTATTGTTGCCAAGATACACACAAAGCCCATGCCTACTACTATAGTACAAGTTTATATGCCAACTAGCTCTGTAGATGATGAAGAAATAGATGAAATGTATGACGAGATAAAAGAAATTATTCAGGTAGTGAAGGGAGAGGAAAATTTAATAGTCATGGGTGACTGGAATTTGTCAGTAGGAAAAGGGAGAGAAGGAAACATAGTAGGTGAATATGGATTGGGGGGAAAAAATGAAAGAGGAAGCCACCTTGTAGAATTTTGCACAGAGCATAACTTAATCATAGCTAACACTTGGTTCAAGAATCATAAAAGAAGGTTGTATACCTGGAGGAATCCTGGAGATACTAAAAGGTATCAGATAGATTATATAATGGTAAGACAGAGATTTAGGAACCAGGTTTTAAATTGTCAGACATTTACAGGGGCAGATGTGGATTCTGACCACAATCTATTGGTTATGAACTGCAGATTGAAACTGAAGAAACTGCAAAAAGGTGGCAATTTAAGGAGATGGGACTTGGATAAACTGAAAGAACCAGAGGTTGTACAGAGTTTCAGGGTGAGCATAAGGGAAAAATTGACAGGAATGGGGGAAAGAAATACAGTAGAAGAAGAATGGGTAGCTCTGAGGGATGAAGTAGTGAAGGCAGCAGAGGATCAAGTAGGTAAAAAGACGAGGGCTAATAGAAATCCTTGGGTAACAGAAGAAATATTGAATTTAATTGATGAAAGGAGAAAATATAAAAATGCAGTAAATGAAGCAGTAAAAAGGAATACAAACGTCTCAAAAATGATATCGACAGGAAGTGCAAAATGGCTAAGCAGGGATGGCTAGAGGACAAATGTAAGGATGTAGAGGCTTGTCTCACTAGGGGTAAGATAGATACTGCCTACAGGAAAATTAAAGAGACCTTTGGAGAGAAGAGAACCATTTGTATGAATATCAAGAGATCAGATGGCAACCCACTACTGAGCAAAGAAGGGAAGGCAGAAAGGTGGTAGGAGTGTATAGAGGGTTTATACAAGGGCGCTGTACTTGAGGACAATATTACGGAAATGGAAGAGGATGTAGATGAAGACGAAATGGGAGATATTATACTGCGTGAAGAGTTTGAAAGAGCACTGAAAGACCTGAGTCGAAACAAGGCCCCAGGAGTAGACAACATTCCATTAGAACTACTGATGGCCTTGGGAGAGCCAGTCATGACAAAACTCTACCATCTGGTGAGCAAGATGTATGAGAAAGGCGAAATATCCTCAGACTTCAAGAAGAATATAATAATTCCAATCCCAAAGAAAGCAGGTGTTGACAGATGTGAAAATTACCGAACTATCAGGTTAATAAGTCACAGCTGCAAAATACTAACTCGAATTCTTTACAGACGAATGGAAAAACTGGTAGAAGCGGACCGTAGAAATGTTGGAACATGTGATGCAATACTAACCTTACGACTTATCTTAGAAGAAAGATTAAGGAAAGGCAAACCTACGTTTCTAGCATTTGTAGACTTAGAGAAAGCTTTTGACAATGTTAACTGGAATACTCTCTTTCAAATTCTGAAGGTGGCAGGGGTAAAATACAGGGAGCGAAAGGCTATTTACAATTTGTACAGAAACCAGATGGCAGTTATAAGAGTCAAGGGGCATGAAAGGGAAGCCGTGGTTGGGAAAGGAGTGAGACAGGGTTGTAGCCTCTCCCCGATGTTATTCAATCTGTATATTGAGCAAGCAGTGAAGGAAACAAAAGAAAAATTCGGAGTAGGTATTAAAATTCGTGGAGAAGAAGTAAAAACTTTGAGGTTCGCCGATGACATTGTAATTCTGTCAGAGACAGCAAAGGACTTGGAAGATCAGTTGAACGGAATGGACAGTGTCTTGAAGGAGGATATAAGATGAACATCAACAAAAGCAAAATGAGGATTATGGAATGTAGTCAAATTAAGTCGGGTGATGCTGAGGGAATTAGATTAGGAAATGAGACACTTAAAGTAGTAAAGGAGTTTTGCTATTTAGGGAGTAAAATAACTGATGAAGGTCGAAGTAAAGAGGATATAAAATGTAGACTGGCAATGGCAAGGAAAGCGTTTCTGACGAAGAGAAATTTGTTAACATCGAGTATAGATTTAAGTGTCAGGAAGTCGTTTCTGAAAGTATTTGTATGGAGTGTAGCCGTGTATGGAAGTGAAACATGGACGATAACTAGTTTGGACAAGAAGAGAATAGAAGCTTTTGAAATGTGGTGCTACAGAAGAATGCTGAAGATAAGGTGGGTAGATCATGTAACTAATGAGGAGGTATTGAATAGGATTAGGGAGAAGAGAAGTTTGTGGCACAACTTGACTAGAAGAAGGGATCGGTTGGTAGGACATGTTTTGAGGCATCAAGGGATCACAAATTTAGCATTGGAGGGCAGCATGGAGGGTAAAATCGTAGAGGGAGACCAAGAGATGAATACACTAAGCAGATTCAGAAGGATGTAGGTTGCAGTAGGTACTGGGAGATGAAGAAGCTTGCACAGGATAGAGTAGCATGGAGAGCTGCATCAAACCAGTCTCAGGACTGAAGACCACAACGACAACAACAACAACAACAAACATTCCCCCAGGTGTATCAAACTATGGCTGCGACCTAAATGCCTGACGGTCTACATCAGCTGCTTGTGCTTTCTGCCACTGTAACAGACTTTCATCTAGTGCTTGCATAGCTCCAATCTTCCTACTCGGTGAGTCTGCATTTGTGTGCTTTTTCCCATGTATGGTATGTGCACCACTTTATAACTGAATCTACTTGGCTTCATCACCCATTGTGTCAACATATTGGAAGTGTCTATCACTCTCGACAATCACTAAAGGCAAGTATGACCCATAAATATCTTAAATGTTTGTCCATATAAATAACACTGAAAGTAGATAGTGCCATAAATGACAGCTAGTACTTCCTTCTCTGTAGTGGAATAGTTACATTCTCCTCGTTCTACTGCCTTGGCACATAAGCCACTGGAAGTATCCTGTTATTCACAATGTAGCTCAAAAAACAACCAATTTGCTATATTGATCACATCACATGATTGGATGAACACTTGCTCAAATTCAGAAAATACCAAGACATAACTTATATCAACGAATGTTTCAGTTTCTCAAAAGCAGCTTGAAACTTTGTTGACCATTCGAATTTGAGTCTTTTCTTTCTCAATAAACGATTCAACGACTTGGATGTTTGTGCAAAATTCGTCAAAATTTTTTATAATAATTGCAGAGACCTAAGAATGACTGTACTTGTTTCATAGTATGCAGTGCCAGAAAGTCTCAGACTGTTGATATGAGATGTGGATCAGGTTTTACTCCTTCCTGACTAATTAAGTAACTGAGCTAGTTTACTTCTATTCTAGTGAAATGGCACTAATGGGCACTTAGTGTCAGATGTGGTACCTGCAGTCTTTTAAAAACTTTATCTAGTTGACTCATTTTCTTCCGTATGACAATCATGTTGTCAAGGGAGACCACACTTCTTTTTAGGTTTCAGTTCCTGAAACACTCCGTCCAAGAGTCTAAGGAATTTAGCCTTCACATTCTTCAGGCCAAATGGCATATTTTTTTCTTGAATTTTCTGACTAGTTTGATGTAGCTAGCCAAGCCATCCTATGATGCTGGTAATGCCCCTATGAAAAGGCTGCTGTTGGCTCATATTTTCGAACTGCTTTAGGTTGGTGGTAGCCCCTCTTGAAACGCGTGGTTGAAAAGTGTCTAGATTGGTCCAAATTGTCGAACGTTGCCTAATTTTATGGATGGTATATGCATCACGAACAGTCCTTCCATTTAGGAAGTCACACACGCAATAGAATCTATAGTTCTTGGTACCATCTGCCGATATTTGAGCTTGATGACAATGCTCACACCTCAGGGATATCATTGTGTTCTATGATTACATTGGCTAACTGCTGGCAGGTGAAATCCTCCATCAATGGTTGTACATGCTTTGGGATGCTGTATGACATCCTATGCTCTGGAGTATTCCATCCTGTTGGTGTCCTATGTTGCGTTATAGACGTCGCTAGTAATGGACCCATCACACAGAACAAATCTATGAGTGTTAATTAGGCTTCCATATCTTCACTATCTTTCCGATGCAGATGTTTAAATCTCTCATGTAGTGCTGAACTGATAACCTTATATCTGTGGCTATGTGTGAAACTCGGTCTGACAGTGTTACTTTATTTTAAGATACTCAAACTGATAACCATAAAGCCTCTAGTAGTCTAACCTCAGCCTTGCCAAAAATCATCCATTTTTACAGCAGCCGTAAACTAAAAACGGGTAGAGGTCGATTTTTATGTTAACCTGGTCTAGCATCACCATTTTAGATATTTTGTTTTTTTTAATATTTTTATATCCCTTATATTTTATGTATTTTTATACATATTTTTTATATATTTGTTGGTTTAATACATTTTGCTATCCAGGACTAGGGCTTCAGTTGGATTGTGGCTGTAACCAGGTGGTTGAGTTTCCTTAGCTGTAAGCAATTTTAAGTGTATCTTACTTGTCATAAGTGTAATGGGTAATATTCTCTGTGTGTTGTAGAGGATAGTTATTTAATACTGTGATCCTTTTGTTGTTGTGATTTCCAAGGTCCTGCCTATGTGTCCTTTTAATTTTGGTTTCTACCACTAGATGTCACAGTCTTCAAGGTGCAATGGGATGGCGAGTGCTTGGCTTCACAGTATTCAGTGTGTGGCTAGTGCTGTAATGTGTAGTTTCGTTTGACACTTGCCAACATATTTTAGTATGTTGACGAGTTCTGAGGATTATGTGTCTTTTAATTGTTTTTTTCTCCCATGGATTTTGACAGTGGCTGTTTTCTCCTCCCTTATACCTTACTGACACTGCGACGTGTGTTTTAATTTACATTACATTCATTCTAGAATGTTTTGTGCTCATAGGTTTCATCCTACCATATGAAGTTCATCATCAGCTGCCTGTCTTTTGAATGTATTTTGAAGTGTATTACTGATCTTGTACGGTTTAGATCAGATGCCCATGTGGTGTTTCATCCAAGGTTTTATGAAGGAGTGACATGTTTTTATGCGCACTTGTACCTTGTAATTTGTGGCACATGAACTATTAGTTTAGCGAGTATATTACTTTAGTGTATACTTTGTTCGGTAGGTTATGTTGGCTATTAGTGCTTTCACTTTTGTAGTTTCATTCTATATGCAGATACGACCTGAAGGTATACCTTCATGGTATGAAAACGGTCGTCATACAGTGGAAACACAATAAACAGCTTGTGATGATTTGGACTTTCACTCAGTTTAATATAGACTATGTCACGGACTCTGATTTTAAATTGTCCTTCACATTGTGTATGTAAGCTGTTGGATATCCATCTTAGGGCTATAACAGTGGATGACAGGATCCAGAGGTTCTTGAAGGTGAGCGAATGCTAGTAGTTAGGAAATCTTTTAGCATTTGTTGAAACAATTGAAGTTGGCACTTCGATGTTTCCTTTAGTTTCAAAAAAAAATTCAAATGATCACCACATGGTATTTCACAAATACACGATCCATTTGGCACAATATCGATATGTTCATCTCAAGTGCGTTAACAAGGACAAGTGAACAACTTTAAGTGACGCTATAACGGAGCTAAGCAGATAAACCATGAATTTATTTACAACATGTACTTATGGTTTCCCTCAAGGCACGTGCACTGTTCGTTCGTTACTGCCAGCATTAAAAGAATGAATTCTTGTATTGCAAACAGATGTTAAGCACAAATATGCATAAAATGAAGAAATATCTTCATAATGACATGAGATTTTAAAAAATTAAATGAAGTGTAGAACTTGCTAGTAATATGAAAAACGGAAAATTAAATTTATATTTTATGACCAGAATATTAGAGATTTTAGTGCTTAACAACACTGTATAGCTCCCAGGGAAGAAGACAAACACTGAGCGATACTAATAAGTCATAATACAGTGAGATTAAGTTACTGATCAACTGAATGGTGAAACTACTAGACTATATGTGTACACCATCCGCTGAAAAGGCCATCAGCGGTGAGAGTTCTGTCTCGGAAATGTCTTCCTATGGAATGGAAAAGTCAATCCCCCAATTTCCACATCACTTGGAATGCACGTATTCATAAACGTCAAGTGGCTATTTATGGAATAAAGCAGCTGCACAAGAAAACATACTCGACAAAAGCTTGCTTCTTCAAAATTCAAATAATGGCCTAAAACTCTTAGGCGCTCACTGAAAGTAGCATATTGTGTTACATTTCTTTTCATCTGCTGAAGAGGTCTTGATTTGTACTGTGTGGCAGCTCATGAGTACTTTGCAGTAGACATAAGAAGACATCATCATTCAAATTACAGCTGTCTTCACTTAATTTTATAATTCTTACTGGAAATAAACATAACATTTGAGCATGAGGGTCTCTATAGTGCACTGTCATGAAATTTAGCTAATCTGTATGCTGCGAGAGTGTTGTGGGCAGTAAATGAAAGTATATCTCGGTTTCCCATTGTCTACAATGAGTTTTAAATGTACGCTTTTGCATTGAATGTGGCTTACTTATAATTTTGTGAGTTGTGAGGTGTAAAATCATAATGAAACCTCAAATATCTGGATTAAAAGTCCTGGTACAGTTGGAGAAAATATAGACCTCGCCAGTATCTGAACTGGCTTTAAGTGCTTGGCAAAACGAATAGTTGTCTCCCAGTCACTATTTCGGAAGCCGAAAATTGCGTTGTAGAAAACGAGAATGACGATTTGCTGACCCCAAACGAAGATGTTACTTACTGGTTACTTCATGGGGATAAACGACAGTAGCAATGCAAAATTCTGTGTAAGGCATGTTCTCTACAATATTGTCAAAAAAGCCATCATATTTATTAGAATAGCATCCACTGGATACAATGGTTTCACACGCCAAATGTCTAGTCACTACTGCCCATTATGCATTTTCAACCACTCCTTAACCACATGTGTTGCACCTGAGGCTTCGTAACAGGGTCTAGTAAAGATACTACGTAAAAAGTACATTGCCACAGCGCCCGCTCATTACTGACCGATTTGAATCTTTCTAACACTGTTCAAGACCTCACAAAATGTAGTCTGCAACCAGCTAACCCTCTACATAATTACAAACAACCTTCTAGTTCACCTGATGATGGCGACATGTATGATCGCCGAAATATTGTGCCCGTTGGACACTATAGACCGGCAGCACACCCGTGGATATTTTGACCAAGCTAAATTTTCTTTTATTTTTTCTGGTAATTAAATGTAAGAGGATCGTCTCAGTGGAACATATGTGTTAAATCCTAATCTGAGTCCAATAACTCTATTTAATGTCCATCCAGATCCTCTTGCTTGAAAATTAGATAATTTCATTAAAATATCTCGCCTTATATGCTCGGATTTTTTAATCAAATCCATCTTGACAATGCTAGCATTGGTTTGTTTTTTTTGTTCACATTGCTAAAGTTTATCATTTGCCTGCAGTCTGTCATCACAAGATAAAT
Organism: Schistocerca americana; assembly: GCF_021461395.2. Classification (NCBI taxonomy): domain Eukaryota; kingdom Metazoa; phylum Arthropoda; class Insecta; order Orthoptera; family Acrididae; genus Schistocerca; species Schistocerca americana. The sequence goes on from NC_060129.1 coordinate 47,795,200, forward strand.
TAAAATTTATTTGGAAACCATTAAATAATTTTAAATTTTCTCTGACTATTTTCATAATCTTTGGTTATGCCACATTTGAGAAATGAGTAGGCTCATTTGAGTTTATATTATATTCAGAATTTATAGTTTTCAATCTGCTTTTAAATGCTGTATCACCTAGATCTCTAATTGTTGTTTTGTCTTTGCTTCTCAAATTCATCATAATAAATTGGAAATATTTCAGTGATTTCGATTCTTTATTTGAAAAATTTCATCATTTCCAGTTTCATAAAACGGTAGATGTCTCCTAAGATTGCCATTAATTGCAGAGCCCACTTTAGGTATGTGATTTTCATTAATAAATATGACTAAATCAGCTTCCCTTAATCTACTATATCCTCTCAAATAATTCCTTCTGCAATAATCACAAAGTTAGGTGTCTGTAAATCACTCCTTTTATGTTGTATAAAGAAATATTAACTTCGTGAAGAACGGGATTAGCAAAATTAAATTTCATTTTCAGTTGATTTGGCTGTCAAATGGATTAAATCCTTCTAATTACTTGTTAACCACATTTACAAACCATTGTTCTTTTATTCTTATCTTGTTGTTGACAAATTTTACATGTATTAGAGAGCCTGTTCCTAGATGTAGTAAAGTATAAACAAGCAGAAATTTTAAATACTTTGAGGTTCTTCATCTTTTATCACTGACAATAATATTTTTGGAACATTTATCTCTTGAAAGTTTCTTATAGTTAGATATAAACTCTTCAAGAAGAACTTACTTATTCTTACATATATTTATTTTGAGAATTTTATCTCATTCCTTACAAATATGTGTATGCCTATCCTTTGTATACTTCTGTGAATAAATGTTATCAGTTGCCTTATCCACTTCACAACATTCTCACTGTTTGGAAGTTTCATTTATTTAGAAAAATGTTTATTCTTTTAATTAAAACTATCATATAATAAATACAATGACATTGTTTGAATTGCTAATGCAAAATTTGAAAAGATATAGATCAAGGTCACAGTATGACATTATTGAAGAGAGAAAAAACAGAAAACGATTTTAGAAAAAATTTGGTAGGGGTGAAAATGGTCCTATAAAAAGTAGTCACTAAGAAGAATGAAACAGTATAAGAAACATATTGAAAACTAGTCAAAAGAAGGGAACAGTTATCCTTGTTATGGTAAACTACCTTTCATTTAGCATATTGTTTGCTATCAAAAATGCTCTCCATACTACAAAAACTAGAAGATTCAGGAAAAGGAGTTAATTTTTATGCTCAACTGGTAGAGCAGTTTAAGGACTGTCATATAAAGCCATTTAATTTTACCAAAAATATACTAGTATCATTTACTCACATTACTTCACTATAATAAATTTAATTAAAAATATGAATTATAATTATAATGAATGTTAGTGATAATGCATACAAGAACAAAACCAATGTATGAATCAATCAAACAACACCAACCCATTTATTAGATTTAAAATTTAATTAATAAAATTTACAAAAGCAATTGTACAGAATGGAAGGTAAACATCCTAAATTTGAAGAAATTTTAAGACTTAATTTTAATGATAATTCAATAAATTTGTATCAACAAATGAAAGAAACAATAAGAATTATTTGTTGACAGACTTATTTTAATAATTACAGTCAATAACAGTTGAATTATGAACTAATTAACTTGACTCAGACACAAAAAGAAGACAGCTTTGGCAGTCTCCAGTCTAAAGACAGATTTAGCTCCTGCTTTGTGAAAATTAATTACATTCTTTTTAATAACTTGATCCATTATTTAATAAGGATTTTTTATTGATTTGTAAGAATGACTCAGATAAAAATGTTCCCAAACAACTTTATCTTCAGATTCTATTATGAAATCTTCATATAATTATTGTCTCATTGATACATTATTCTAGTTTCCTTTATCTTCGAATCTGCTCATAAAATCTTTGGAGATTTTTCATGATATTGTATAACGTTTTCATTCTGATATAATTTCCCAATCTAATTTATCCATAAATTCTCTTATAAGACCTTCAGATAATCTCTGAAAATCTGGTATATTATCCAATTCAGTTTATCTGGAAATTCTCTTATGTAGTTTCCTGACAATTCTTTTTCAAAAAATGTTCAAATGTGTGTGAAATCTTGTGGAACTTAACTGCTATGATCAGCAGTCCCTAAGCTTACACACTACTTAAATTATTTTATCCTAATGACAAACACACACACCCATGCCTGAGGGAGGACTTGAACCTCCGCTGGAACCATCCCCACAGTCCATGACTTCAGGGCCTTAGGCCACTCAGCTAATCCCAAGTGGCATTTCTTTTTGATATGAATAAATTTCGCCATCTAATTTATCTTGAAATCCCTTTTAAGATCTACAGAAAATTTTTTCACTTTATCAAGAAGTTAAATTAGATTCATCTTGAAATTCGCTAAAAAAATCTTGTGATAATTTGTAATGCATTTTACCAATTGAATTTATCTTCATCTTCTCTCAGAAAGTTTTCTGGTAATTCGTAGTAATATGATACTTAATCCCATTGGAGTACATTGGTTGGATTTTCATTTTTAATATAATCAATGATATTATTTCTGTATGTTGAAGCTGTTGTTGAGTACCATTTATATTATTCCTTAAAACGTAAATTTTCGAAATTATAAGTAATCAATAGAATAATATTTTCCATTTCTAATGTAGACAAACCATTAATTCCTAGCTCTTAAGCTCTTTCTTTGAGTTCATTGAGTATTTAGACTCGCGATTCATATAGAAAATAATAGTATTGGATTTGTAGAAAATATGAAAATGTTTTTGGAAGGAACATTTTACAAAATTTAACTATAAATTCATTATTGAACTGCAAGGTCTGGAATAGCAGACTCTGAAATTTTAAATCAATGAAAGGGGATCTAATTAAATCAATAAAACTTATAGTTCACATACAATCTTTAGACACTAAATTGTTTTTTATAGTATTGATAAACAATATAGGTTTCATTACCTTTTAGAAAATATAAAGAATTCAAATTTTCGTCTGTTAAATGACTAATAAATACAGATTTATCTTCATTAAGATAACACATGGTTAGAAAGAATGAAAGATTAAGTTTCTTCATTCTTATTTCATCCAATTATACTTATAATTTTTTTGAATTAATTTAAATTATTTTTAATAAATTACAGCTATTGCAAGTATGTGTAATGCTGGAATGAATGCATTTGAATTAAATCAGAACGACAAGATTTCATGCCACAACAAGAAAATGTGTGTTATTGATGATAAATATAATGAACCCTTGTGTAAAGGTACAGATTTTGCTGAAGTAATGGAGTATAAAGAGATTAATGATGCTGTCTCTAAACATGTAGATGTTTATCATAAAATAAAATATGATGATATTTTCAGCCTCGGTGATTTGCCAGAGTTAAAAGGCAATCAATTATTTATAAATTAATCTGGTTTACATGTTTATATTTAATCCTCTAAGAAAGAAGAGGTTCAGCAGTTACAAATGGGTAGCTAGTGAAGTCTTATCTTCAATTAGAAAATATGACAAATACAAAATACAAATGACTATATGGCAATATATAAAGGTAAAGAATAACTAGCTATAGATTTTAGAAATCAATTGACAATCATAAATATAAAAAAGAATAATTAGGAAATAAAAATTAAAAGCCAGAGCAAGTCAATATGAATTGGATATTCTTTACTGACAAGGTTAAACAAAAAACTAGAAATGGTTATATCTAAAGGCCATCTCAAAAAGATATTCTTTACTTAATACTTTTAAAGTAGGGAGAACAAACAAGTTGTCTATTAGAAACTCTAATTTTAATTCTTCATGCATCAAACGATATAATTTTGTATATGTTACTTTGATAAAGTAAGGAACTCCATTTATGTATAAAAATTTTTGTAAGGTAATATCATTTCTATATACCCAAGCATTGTGTGAATTTTCAGATCCCAAATATTTTACATATACTTTATTTACTTGCTTCTACAAAACTTTTTCAACAACATAGAAATCTGGATATTTTGTTTTCATCAATTCTTGTTCATAAAAATTTATTTTAGCTTCTTTGCCAATTAATTCTCTTAATTTCTATGCCATTGGTTTAGAATTAATAACAGATTGAATTTTAAAAAGGTTTGTTGACCAAATAGTAATGTATCCTTTTTCAAATATTTCTTTAACTTTACTGATGGTAACTTTATCACCTTTTTCAAATTTGGACTTTCATTGGCTGCTACAACAGTTAATTCTCATCATTAACTACTATCGGATTCATTTTTACTGTTGAATGTTTTGTGATACCATATCCATAACTAATTCAGATATGATGTCTATCCATTTATAGTTACAAATAAGAACAAACTGTTTCCTCATCTTTTCTTACTATAGAATTCATTCATGTTATCTGTTTGTAAATTTTTTGGTGATGTCTGAGTAAATATTTGTTCAAAAGACACAATTATAGTCTCACACATTTTATCTTTAATTGGAATACACCAAGCATATTTAGAAAATAATAGTTAACAAAAATTTATATCCTTTATTTATATTTAAAATACCTTTCAAATTACTTGACTCCCTTTCGACTATATCAGCTTGCCATATACTATCAATACCGAGTTAAATTACATTTCTTCTTTTAATTTTTTTCTCATAGGTTTATATAATTCATTAATAATTCATGATAGATCGATTGATTCTCCCATTCACCTACAAAAATCTTGAAGGATTTACTTTTTTGGCATTTACATACTGTACAAAGATATTTAACCTATTTTCCATTTTTAGTGATGACTCTGTGAGGATCATGTGTATTAGAAAATTTTTTACACTTCAAACTGTAGGTCTGGTTGCCCATGTATACAGAAGAAAAATTTAATAAGATTTAAATTTTTTGAGAAAATATAATTAGTTTTACATCTGCAGAAACTGTTATAACTGTTTGTTACTCTTGCAGTAAGAAAATTTCACTTAAACACTACTATTGATTGGTTACTATTATCTTTTTCATATAGCCTATCAGATACACTTAGAGTGATATCAAAATCATCAAATTTAAGATCTTTGTTAATATTCTTACCAACAACAATAATACTCTCCAGTATAAACTCATATTCAACATTTTGAATTCTTTGTTTGCCTACAGTATAAATTTAAATTCAATTATTTTACTTTACGTTTACTTAACTCATTTATGTATAGAGATTCTGGGAAATAATCTGAAAGACCGCCATCTTATTAGCAAAATAATTTGTTAGATTAGTTTTATTAAGTTGATTAATCTTTTTATAAAAATCCGTTTTAAAGGTATAATTTTTCAGGTGTATTAGAATACTTGTGAATACTGGTTTTCCAACAAGATTGCATAACTCATTCTGTAAGTATTGTTTGTTCACAACACCTGTTACAACTATTGGATTGCTTATATTCATAATTATTCTACCTTTAAAATTTATATAACCTATAGTTACTATAAAAATGGTGTGTTATTCTTTATGAAGTTGTTTCATCATTATGTATTTTTGTGTCTACTTATTTAATATCTCTAAATTTGATTTGTAACAACTCTACTGATGATTTTAATTTTTTGTCAGTCTGATGCTAATTTTGGTTTACTTTTGTATATCTACAAATACTTTGTGTATCTAATACTATCACTATCATCATCATTATTATTATTAGTAGCATGTGGTAGAAGTAGCATACTCTGGTATTAGCTTTACTAGTTCTCAATCAGAACTATTGGCAAACATTTCTTCCGCATACATTCAAATAATTTTTAATTTATTACACTATTTTATTTCTATTTATCATATAAAATTAGTGTTATTTGCTAGGTAGCTGTTATGTAGAGTAAAATAAATACTGTATGTGTGAAACCCTGGTCCCTTATTGGATCGGATGTGATAGTTATATAAAAATATAAAAACAATAAATAAAGTATAAGATTTTATTGAATCTATGGCAACCTGACAAACATTAAAATTTGAAGAATAACGTAGATGGCATAAAGAGAACATTTCCAATAGACTCAGTTAAGAGCTCACTTTGTATGGTGTGTGCGTTTCTGGCACAAAATAGCACAGTTATGGTGTTAAAATGCAGTAGAAAAGTCAAGTAATTTTTTAAAATAGTGACACACAAAACTAATATTGTAGAAGAACTTGTCAGTACGAACCTTGTGAAATTAGTACAAAGTAGTCCCACTAACTTGACGTCAAATGTTTCTTGCACAGTGATTGAATGCATTACATGATATGTCTGTAAGGGAAAAAACAATTGAAATGCAGTTTTCGATTTTACGTTAACTGTTACTAATTCAGGTTAGGCTTTGCAGTGACTGGTATTGATATTGAATAACACGACATGTTTACTGTTACCAGGTAATAGCTAAGAGAGAACTTGCAGTTTTTAATGATTCGCTGCAGTGTTGAATGTAGTCAGGTGACGAAACACTGCAGAAACATTTTGAAAGTGCCTTAAAATGTCACTTCTCTTTCTCATGGAAACTAAAACGATGTAGATTCTTGAACAAACTGTACTGTTTGTGCATTATCCTACATGCTGTGTATGAGTGGGATCATGACATAATTTCCACATAAATAGCTTTGGAAATTGATGTTGGAGCTTATAGTAGCAGTCCAAACACAGACCTCGTAAAAATAACTAGACTCTCTGAGGCTACTGCAGGCACAGGGTATTTTGAACCTCCGGGTGGACGCCAGTGGGGTGGTAAGAGTCTGGCACTTGAAGTGTAAGGTGGCTTGTAAGGACAGATAAAACATTACATTCACTCTAAGGCGAAGGAAGCAAAGTGCCATGAAGGAATTATCTGAAAGGGTCGGAAATCGGTAGATGTGATGTACGTGTAGAGACAAACGAATTGTTACAGTTTCAGAAAAATGGCATGATTTATTCAAGAGGAAGAGCTTCAGAAATTGAGCAAGTTAGTAACGTGTTGTTCCAGCTATGGCCCTTGCAGTTACTAGGCTGTGCCCATAATGCTCCAAACGATCTCAATTGGGAAGATATCCAGCGACCTTGTTGCTGAAGATAGGATTTGGCATGCAGGAAGACAAGCAATGGAAACTGCCGCGGTGTGCAGGCGGGCATTATCTTGCTGAAATGTAACCATAGAATGGAATGCCATGAAGGAGAAGTAAACAGGGTATACAGTATCGTCGATGTACAGCTGTGATATAAGGGTGCTGTGGATGACAACCACAGGAGCCTATTATGAAATGAAATGGCATCCCCAGACCATCACTCCTGGTTGTTGGGCTGTATGGTGGGCGACAATCAGGTTGTTATCCTACAGCTTTTCGAACTGAGCCCCAGTGACCACAGTGAAGATGTGTCTGGAGATGCCGTGGATGGCAGTGGGATACCGGGCTGACTGTCACCCGCCATATTGGATGACATCCAGGAGTAATAGTCTGGGATGCCATTTCTTTTCGCAGCAGAAGCTCTTTGGTTGTCATACACTGCATCCCTACAGCACAGCGCTATGTGACGATATTCTATGCCACATTTTGTTGTGCTTCATGCAAACCTTCCTGGGCTTACTTTTTAGCAAGATAATGCTCGCCTGTACACGACGAGCATTTGTACTGCTGGTCTTTGTGCTTATCAAATTCTTTCTTGGCCGGATTTCCAGCCAGCTGAAATCGATTGGAGCATTATGGGAGGACCCTAGAACCAGCTCGGTATTTTAACGATCTAGTGCACCAATTGGACAAAATTTGGCATGACATCCTTCAGGAGGATACCCAACAAATCAATGTCAAGAGAAATGACTGCTTGGATACTGGCTAGAGCGGACCAACGCATTACTGACTCACTCAATTTGTGAAGATCTTTCTCTTGAATAAATCATCCAATTTTTCTGAAGATGATATCATTTGTTTGTCTGTGATCATTTACAAAACATGTACCGATTTCTGTTCCATTCTGATAATCCGTTCGTGGTGCATCGTTTTTTTCTGTTTTAGATTTATTTATTAATGCACACATATAGTATTTGTTAGTCATAAGTGTAATATTTGTGCATCACAGATTATGTGAAGAAAAATGGTGAGGGTTACACAGTGTTTAATTGCACGAATGAAATCACGAACGATACCAATGATTTTCGGAGTGGTTGTGTCACTGACTTTTTATTGTAGCTGCCTTTTATTGACATTACTTGTGGGCATGAAACTCAAAATTTCTCATTTTGTGGTGCTGTAAAATAGTTTGGATGTTTGTGAAAACACCATGCAGTTAGATTTCATGATTCACCAGCCCACAACATATGCTACCATAATGACCTGGCCAATTCCGGGCCACTAGGCATTAGGATGCATGAGAAGAATGGTGACAGAGAAGGTAGATTTACGTTAGGGCATAGAGTCAAACAATGGGAGTATTCACAGGTGTTTATTCAAGCAACCTTATACGGCACTCCATCCGCCCTTAGGGCCATGTTATGTGCTGGCAAATGTAAGTGATCACAGAATGCACTGACTTTCCAGTCTGCTAGTGATGCTCATTATCCTGGGTCATTGGTAGTAGCTACCACAATTACCAAGCAGTCCATCAGCAGTAGATGTCTTGCATGCTCCATTGGTGAAGAACGAGTATGGCCCTCCCAGGTCCTCTGGAGTCTTGACAGATACATATCCCCACACTTACTTGTGGTCCCCATGTCACGCTCTTGAGTGCAGTAGCCGACACCAGATGCCTGATGCTGAGCAACAATGCCCTAGTAACTCCCAGAGGGAGCAACCAGGATAATGGCCAATGGTGTCTAGGTGGCTAGGAGGCTGCAGAAGATGGCAGGTAATCTTCGTCACCAATGATTCCTTTGAAACTCAAAAGCCCATCATTATCTCCATCTGATGATACAGAGAGAATAACGGCATGACTGGATGCTTTGAGCCCCTAAGCTCGATTGTGTATATGCTGATAGCTATGCTTGTGATATAGACTCACGAGAGGTGGATGAGTAAGTTTATTAGTACTGTCAGCTTTTTCTCTCTTGCTCTGGTCTGAACACAGGTTGCTAGGCCCAGTTAAACACACAATGTGTGATTTTCTCAAAAGTCACCTGACTTACAAAGTGTACTTCATTCTTTATCGTACATGTTAGCTATCCCATGCGCTCGACTGCTGACGGGTGTCACAAACCCTCATCCACCCAAAGAGTTTCGTCAACACCATTCAGTGGTTTACTTGATTAGCACATCAGCTGTGTTGGGCTCTGGGTCTGGCTACAATAGGAATAAGTCTTTAAAAATTCACAATTTATGTGCCTAATTTTTCTGGGACACAGTACACTTTCCCTTTTTTGAAAGACTTGTCCCAAATTTTCCCAGTTAAATATTTAGATAAACTGACTCGTAACCCCAAAAAAATCTCTGTGCCATGCTAACAGCAACACCCAAGTCCAACCATGAGTTGTCCCATATGGATTTCTCCCTTACCCACTATTAACATGAGCTTACTAAGTGCGGTCTCCAGGACCTTATTATACCACAATCCTTCATCTAATGCTTATACTATTTAATACAGAGTTTTACGTTCATCAAGTCTTCCCTCAGCCTATCCTCGCTAACATCTCGATTGGCAGATGATAGGTTGATCGATCTGTAGACTGCACTCATCTGCATTTATTACAGAAAAAAATATGAAAATACCTAGTAAAATACATGCCACAACTGGTAGCTGAAATACTTAGCGATATAATCCCGTGTTACGATTTCTTCGTAAATTTTGAACAAATTGTTACATCTACTTCACTGAAATTTTTCCCAGTTGCGGTTCAACAAATTTGTCTAGTGAACACCTAAGTTTGGGGTTGGGGATGGCACTGAGGTAAGGTAATTTCTGGTTAGTTAGTATCTTTAGTGACCTTTCCATCCAATACCCCATATTCTAGATCAGTTTCATGACAGTCCTATCAGTGAGCATGTCCATAAGGTGGAAATCCTTCCTGATTATCTCTCAAGCTGTAGTGTTCATGATAATACTGCTTCCCTGCAATTCATCCCCTCAGATTTCCCTTTTTTCACAGCAGTTTGTCAATAGAGTTTCTGGCGAGAAGACCGAGTACAGCCAATGCCTCCCTACCTCCTAGAAGTAAGACCATGTGGGCAAGATATCTTTCTTGCAAACTGTCTCACTTATTTTCCCTGAAAACGTACTAACCTCATGTTTCTGCATATCAGTCTGTACTAGTCTTCCAGGACAGACAACAGTACTCCATTGAGAGGCTGCTAACGACGTAACCATGTGAGTACTACCCGAAACTGACAATACGTCCCACCTCTTTATCTGTATCCATTACCCTATTACCCCATTTTAGCTGATATGGATGAATGATGTAACACAAATTTCGAACCAATCCCTACTAAAGGTAAGTGAACCACTGTAAATACCCCTTCTCGATCCTTTCTTAGCCTTATCTTATCCACATGAAAAAATAATGCTCAATTACTTTCAATCATTTCTACTACACGCTTTAATTCTGCTGAGAAATCCTTCTCTGCTAAGCATAATTCTTATGTAAACTATCGTGCAGGAATGAACACCAGTTCTTAGCCTTCATGTACTACATGATGAATTGATTTCTGCAATGTGGTCATCTTACTCCTTGCATCACCCAGCGAGTCTGCTAATGCATGCAACAACCTTGCAATGGCCAACTTGTTATCCTACAAACTTAATTGTAGCAGTACCATCCACAAATCGATTTTCAAAATCTTTTGTGTCTCACTGCTATACCATAGTTAACTCCCATACTACCCTCGTATTGATTAATACACCATGATCTAAAACAGACAACTGAGTTGCTTGCCATTCTACAACACCCTTTGTAGAACTCGCCATTTGCTGGATGTGACCAAGTCTTAATGTCGTCGTCATCCACTGTCCCAAACACCGATTTTTATAATTTACTTCCCACATTCAACCCACTAATTTCCTCAGAACGATGATCTGTGGTACGCTATCCACCAGCTGTGATAACTGTGTCCTTAATTTATCGTAGGTAAACTGTAACTCATGGTACTCCCCATGCACTTTCCTATTAATGTCATTTCCCTGAGCCTCTTTACATAGTTCCGAAAAAGCATCTTCCAAACTATGGATTTCATCCCTAACTTCCCGTCTCTCTACTATTGATTTCAGTGTCCATTGGTGGCTTGTAAGCAAGATACCCGATTGCCTAAAGAACAACACATGGTTCTAATGGTTAAACGATTGTTAAGCGCTCTGTTCCACTTCCAATGTAGTATGGCCAACCCACGACCATTGACATCAACCAGGATGCCCTCACGATGTCACTACCTGAGGAAAGGAATCGTCCATCATCCCTTATCCCTTCCCTTCTTCTGAAACGAGGAACTGATTACATTTAGAAACAAGAAATAACAGTAATAGCAATTAGACAATAACCCTACAACAATAAAAGAAAAATACCCAATGGCATGAAAACATTAAATCCATCTGAACACAACTCAATGCAAAGCATATCCATAACACAAATAACAAGAATAAATCTGGCACTCACATAAAATTGCAGAGAATATAACAACATAAATAACTGCTATTTATCAAAACACAAGGCACGTTCTGTGCCTTGTGCTGTCTACCTGCTAGAGATTCCTTTTTTCTGCCTACTGAACTTCTGTGTACTAGCTCCATGGCACCTAATTGTGGTACCACATCCACCATACCCTTAAATGGTTTCACCCAACTGAAGTGCACAATGGACGTTTTGATAGGAAACTGTACCTTTGTATTAAATTGGTGAGATGATCTCCACGATCTAATATAGTCCGTGATATATGGTCAACAACTTTTTCTGTTTCCCTCTGGTGTATAGAGATTAGTGACCGATATCCACTACCCTGCACGATGCTGTGGTGGTCTGCCCATGCTTCTATTTGGCTGTTCCTGGCGTACCAGGGTATTTATGTTCACCTTTTGTACATTTCTTCATACCTCCCACATTCTTCTCTCAAACTTCTTCACTGACTCGCAGTTCGGTCCTAATTTAAGACTTAAAATGTGACATGAGGACGGCATCTTCGTCCTGTACACTACCTCAAATGGTGACAAGCCTGTTCCTGCATGAACCTTTGAGTTGTACATGCAAACCACGTATGGGAGACAGATATCCTAGACGTTGTGCCTACCACTCACGTAAAATATTGGCATTTTCGAAATGGTCTTATGAGTGCTCTATGTCCTACCATTGGTTAATAACTCCCAAATACGCTACACATGACATACGTGTCTCACAACTTACGAAACAAAGTTCGAACCCCTATCTGTGACAAAGGTATCAGGCAATCCCAACTTCAATATGCAATTATTAACTATTGCCAACGGCACAATACCTTCCTGTTGGTGAGGAATTCCTATCACTACTATAAAGCGAGAAACATGGTCAATGATTGTAAGCATACTCCGATTCTCTGCAGGTGTTCTGTTACATGCCGCATAAATGTCGAGCTCAAACATTTAAAATGACTTCGACACCTTTGGTAACTTCTGTGTAGCGATTTTCTGATCCGAAATATCGTATTTCTACGCACATGGTAAACAGTCTCCAACATACTCTTCATATCATGCTTCCAATTTTTCCGCCAAACTATTCGGCAACACACCTATCAGCCGCTATGACCTGTGGACACATGGTCATGAGCCTCCTGCAACACACCTCCGAGGACCACGATACATGTCCTACGTTTTGTGGCTGTGCATAACAAATCCCCATGTATGATACAGTGCGCCTGTGATCTAAAAGCCTGACAGTCTTTGTTCTCTGCTTCAGCTTGTTGGCATTCCAACACCCTCTTGCTCAGTGTACTCAACGTGGCTACTCTGCCACTCATTAAGTCTGTATTTGTGTGTTTGACTTGTGGACAACCTCGCAATAAAACTAACTAAGCCTGAGGGCCCAATGTGTTAGACGAATAGATGGATCTTCTAGACCAAGCCACCATTTGAATGATGGATGAGCAGTCACAACTTTAAATCTATCATACAGGTAACCATGGAAATATTTAATACTGTAACAGCCGCTAAATGGTTTCACTCAACTGTAGTGCACAATAGATGTTTTGGTAGGAAACTGTATCTTTGTGTTAACTTGTGAGGTCATCACCATGACCTGATATAGTCCATGATATCTGGTCAAGCAGTTCTTCTCTTTCCATCTGGTGTATAGGGAATAGTGTCCAACACCCAATGCTAGCACTTCCTTTTCTCAAAGCATATGCTACTGGGTGTTCTTGTCCAACATTCATTTGACACAAATTCCAGCGAACTGCCCATTGAGAAGCGTCACAAGAGAGGATGAATTCTTTTTCAAAATCTGGAAAAACCAGCATGAAATCCGAAATCAATGCCTCCTCAAAGAATGCTTGCTGACATTCCTGTGTTCACCGAATCTCTACACACTTTTTGAATAAACTGTTCAAATATTCCGCTAATTTTACCAAATTACAAATTTACGGTAGTAGTTGCACAAGCCAACGAATGAGTGTACCTGTTTGGTCGCCTGCATTACTGGAAAATTCAGAATTTCTTCTGAAAGATGAGGATCAGTTTGCAGGAAACACTCACTAAATACCTTACACAGATAGCTAACTCGAGTTTGAGCAAAATGCCTCTTTTCCATGCTCAATGTCATATATGCTAACCATAATGTATTAAAAACATCCTCCAATCATCTCACACGACTATTATATCATCTTAATAGACCATACAGGTCATAGGCCTTAACCCTTTAATAACCGCTGCAAAGTAGCACGTACATTTTTAAACCAAATGCCATCTGCTTATACTGATAATGCCCACATGATGTGGTAAATGCTGTCTTTGTCTTATCCTCAAGTACTACTTCTAATGATGGTGACCACTTTTGAGATCCATTGTAGTAAGTAAAGATACTGATCGAAATTATCCAAGATTTCTCTAATATTAGGGTTTGGTTAAGCATTTGTAATGGTCTATGAGTTAATGAACCTATAACCACAGTGAAACTTATATTTCTTCTTTCCAGCCAATGATTTCTGAGGGAAGATTAGGATATTTGCACTTTAGAGACTGTCACTAGGTTCTATGGTCCCATTTCGTAGTTGCTGTACAATGAACTCCTCTATTAACGATTGTAAATGTCTCACTGTGCCATGTGGTTTGCTATAAATTGGTGTTCTATGCCATGCTGGTATGTGATGCTAAGTTACTGGAACTGCTAGTAATCACCCATCTGTACGAAACAAGTCGCTAAACATCAACAGTACTTCTTCCACAGCAATCACTCCCCATCAAGTGACCCACCTTTCACATGACACTGCTGAATCAACTCTTTGCTTGTGGTTTACATCCAGACTTGATCTACAGAAGTCTTCCTCCTCTAATACTGTTACAGCTATAACTTTCTTTAGGCTTATTTCACCTCTCCCAAAGTTATCTATTCTACCTGGAACCATACATGTCCCATTAACACTCCTCATGCATTTTTTTGCTTCTCACACAAAAGCTTACCTGTTTGAGTTCTCGTACAAAACTGTTGAACCATCCAAATCTTTATTCCTTGAGACTGGCTCAGCTACGTATGAAGTCCCACGAGGCAAAGCTGTACCCACTGAAACCCTCACTTCCTTTTCTGTACTTGCCAGTATTTTCTCCTGTTGATCAATCTCTAATGAACTCGTCTGCATTTTAGTTGAGCCTTGCAACATGGCTTCGTTTGCATCTATATAACCCAACCGAAACAAAGTTTCACTGAGATCAACTGTGCATTGACAAATGTCAGTCCTTGTATGACATTTGTTGAGAAAATCCAGTCGAAAGATCACTGAATATCCTTCAGCCACATATGGCAAACCTTCTATATGCTCTGTAAACATACTTTCCTCAATGGTAAACTCAAGTACCATCATAGCCAAAGACTCAACACTACTATCACCTATCCAAGATAAAATTATTGTGATGGTCTCAGTCTCCTCCTGTTCACTAGGTCCAGACTGATGGTGGAAACATGTACCCCTGTGTCTACAATAAATCTCTGTTGCACATCACTATCTAAATTCAATAAGCAGCATTCAATCTGGGCGGTTTTACGGTCTATCAGAACTGATTTCAGATAGTTGAAGCATACCTGTTTCAGTTCAATGGCTGCTTTTCTGAATAGTGCTTCCCATTCTTTCTATTCCGACAGTCAGACACTCAGTGGCCCACTTTCCTATACAAGTAACACTGGTTGCTTACACTGTTTCTGCATGTGTCCCTTAGGTCCACACCTGTAGCGTTTGACCTCAGAAGCGAATGTGCAGCGATCTACCCATTGCTTCATGCCAAAATATCCTGCAATTGAGTGACAATCCTAGGAGCTGCTGTTAAATCACTCATATTCTCAATATGAACCCCTAGTAGCAGTTCTGCGGGAACTCTGCGCAGGAAAACGTCTAGCGTCCTGTTTTCTGCCTCCTGCAGTAACACGTTATTCGCCTCTGCATTCTGAATGGAAACATAGGTCTAAGCATTGACTTTGAGAATTGTCTGAAAATTGTTCCACTGACTAATTACGTTTCAAAGTCTTAAGCTTCTCAGGAGAAAACTGGGCGCTATTTTGTTTTTGGTAACGCCGGCACAGTCCAGCAGAGAACTGCTGAAATGAGTGTGCTTTACTGAGGATCTCATGATATGTCACACACGCCTTGGCTTCCCTGTTGAACGTAAGTTAGCCACACAGAAGGTAACTTTTTCTGACCAACCGCTCATTGCGGCAGTAGCTTGAACATCATTAATGAAAACCAACCATCTTCCACTGTATTCCCCAAGGCCGCAGTTCGTGGTCGTGCGGTAGCGTTCTCGCTTCCCACGCCCGGGTTCCCGGGTTCGATTCCCGGCGGAGTCAGGGATTTTCTCTGCCTCGTGATGCCTGAGTGTTGTGTGATGTCCTTAGGTTAGTTAGGTTTAAGTAGCTCTAAGTTCTAGGGGACTGATGACCATAGCTGTTAAGTCCCATAGTGCTCAGAGCCATTTGAACCATTTTTTTATTTTCCCCAAAAGGGATTAATAAGTGTGACTACTGCTGGACCAAAAGGAGAAGTTATCCCAAACTCTGCCTTATTTTCCTCTAACCGGCTTCCAGAGCCTCATATCTAGAAAGGAGGTCCTCATGTTCCTGCTTTTGGCGAAAATTTTCCTCTGTTAACTCCTGCACATGCTCTGTTGCAGCAGCAACAGACTCTGCAGTAGTAGCAGCAGCAGCAGCAGCACATTATTTCTACCAGTTTGGGTATTTTACTTCTACTTTAATTACAAGGTGCTTCAGAAAAGTATTAAGACTGATTTTTTTATGCACCAAGATTTTTTTTTCAAACATCAATATTGTCCTCTTCATAGTATCTTCAAAGCAGTTCCCTCTGGTAGAGTCACTGTTGCGTCTTGGTACCAACATTGAAAGGTTTCAGCTGATTTAACATGTTGATCACAGTCTTTTGAATGTTCTACAGTGTCTCAAAATGACGTCCTTTTAAGACATTTTTCAATTTTGGCGAAAGAAAGAAGTCACAAGGGCTTAGATCAGGTGAATATCAGGGGTGTGGAACAATAGGAATGCCTTTTGAGGTCAAAATACCAGTGATGGAAGTGACTGTCTGATGTAGCACATTGTCATGATGTGGCATTCATTAGTCTTCAGTGTTCAGTCTGACTCGATTCACCATTTCAATAAGCCTTTCAAAGACATTGTTGTAAAGCATTTGTTTGCTGATTTGTCCTGGAGCAACAAATTCTTTATGTGACTTGTTCATTCGAATTTTTTTGGGTTGAGATGTCTTAGTTTGTGTCGCTCCTAATTCATCACCTACGATAACACAGCTGAAACATTCATGGTCACTGGCAATCCCCTCAAGAATATCAACGTACACGTTTCTTCGATTGCACTTCTGCTCAGATGTGTAGCTTTTTTGGCACCATTTTGGCACAAACTTTTCGCGTGTGCGAAACTTCGGTCAGAATTTGAAATTCACTGAAGGTATCTGAGCAGTTCACCCATCTTCCTTAGTGTTAAACGTCGGTCCAATCTCACAAGAGTACACACAAGTTCGTCAGTTTTTAAAGTCGAAAATCTCTCTGAGCGAGGGTGATCTTCAACATGTTCTCAGCCTTCCAAAAATGATTTGTGCCAGCGAAAAACTTGTGCTCTTGATAAGCATGTTTCAGTTTTTCAGAGTTCACACTAACGGATTCCCCAATTTTAACACAGAATTTGGTGTATTGTTGCAATTTCGCTGTTCCATTTTCTTGAAACACAACGAGAACACAATTTCACTAATAGTGATGTCAAAAATCACGTGAGGACTGCACGGAGCTGAAAGTATGACTGAACATCTGTTAGGATGATCACACTGATCTACACAAGCAGAACAACGTTGTTATCCTCATTACTTTTCTCTAAGATCTCGTACGCCAGAAACACAAATAACCCACTAATACATTCAATAAAGCTTATAAATTATTTTTCCCCACGTATCATCACCCATCTACTATCTGAATAATTACGAGCCAATGAGCAACACATCTAAATGTAAAAGATGTGGCTGCTACAGCCTTAGTGCAAGGCAGTTCGTATCCCGCAAGACTGAAGAACAGACGCCTTACTGGCACTAGATTACAGTAGGAACAAAATTTTAAGGATTCACAATTCATGTGCCGAATTTTTATGGGGTGCAGCAGTACGAAATGGTAATACGTAGTGTACCATATATCGGAAAATCATGTGATGCTAAATATTTTTTAGTTCAAAATATGGTTTACTTAGTAACCAGGTGTTAAAGTAAGAAGTTGCATTTAGTTTTGAACAAACAGTTATGGCAAATTTCTTGTAGTATATAACAAAATCGTTTAACAGTTACTGGTTGCCTTCCGTTCATAAATTAAATTACTATCTTGTAGTTACATACTTAAACAAGATATTATGATTCTCACATAACACAAATGAACACGTGTTACAACCAAAGGAACGTAATTTTACCATCACAACGATGACTGAGTTGTCAAAAAACTGTTAGCTGTTCACTGCAGATCAGTTATGGGATTATGGGGCCTTGAGTTCAAAAGCGCAAAATGCGGGAAATATCATCCACACATAATTTGTAACAGCAGGAAAAAGAGTTAACTGAGAGAATTTACTTACGATGGGAGTAACAGAAACACATGGTGGGACAAAATAAAATCTGAGATTCTAGTAACACGTTTTAGTAGGTGGAAATCAGGTATGGTGTGGACATGATATAAATTAGGTATAACATGGTACGGTAGACTTACACCATGTTGAGTGACTGTATGCACGGGAAAAACACACCATAGATGCTAAGGACAAACTGAAATCTCTGGTCAATTCTCAATTATTGCACTCACAGCACATCAACGACGTATGTCGCTGTGGATGACCCCGCACAGTCTCTGCCCTATAGTGCAGAGCGCTGAAAGGAGGATGAGAATAGAGGTCAGGGACTAAGGATGTGGTACGTTCAGATGTACATGACTGGTCATTCTGTGGCAGTCTCTTTCTCAAGACTCGACACGACCATTTCTCGAATGATGCTGTGCATCTGCACTTGTCCAGTCGTTTAGCATGGCTGTCATTTGTGTGAGACATAACTGGACCATTTCTCAAAGTCGTGGTGGGCGTGGTATGAGCACTGAAGTAGTCGTATAGGTGTGGCTCGCATTAGCAGCTTCCAGTGTATCCACATGGTATGCTGGTGATGCCATTGAAAAGACAGGATATTGACATGTGGAGGCCATGCAGGCCAGAGTGACTTTGATCTAATCAAAGTGAAAGGGTACACTGAGGGAGCAGTACCTTTGATGTGAGTCACTAATTTGTTAGTGAATGTGAACTTTGATAGACTCAGAACGTGCGTCGGCCATCCATGTTTGGCTGGCGGCCATGTTGACCCAGGAATATTGAGTACCAATCTTTTTGGGCCATTGTTGAAGCCGGTGTAAGCAAAGGTGCTATCACAGAGTCTGGCATTATTGCATTGAGCTCACATTAGGAAGGAACTCCATAAGTTGCCAGCTATAATTGAAGGGGTATTGTGCAAATGACAGCAGTTGAAATGGCGTCATGTTGTGGTCAGTTCCTCCTTTATGTTCTGTATGTGGTGTGGTAAAACATCGACCCCCTGGTGGATGTGTGGGAGTCGTATGTGGAACCAGATGAACCCAGCCCGTGAGATTGATGTTAATGTGTGAAGATCTACAGTGGGCGACAGTCAGGATGCATTGGAGTGAGTGATGCAGAAGACACATGGAAACTATATGCTGTATAGTGAGAGGGTGTGGCTGATGATATCAGTGGTGGGGTAACTGTGTGTGCTTCACTGTATGCCCAAGATCACTGATAGAAAGGGTATGACATAGAGCAAGGAGTGGGCATGGTCGGATGTTGGGTGGGCGTGACTGGCTGGTGGAACCAGTCCACCCTTGAGCTCTCACTCTCGTCATGATGGATGTTTCTCAAGGCTGTCAGCTGCCTGCCCACGAGGGCGAGACCAGCGGATATGTCGTTATGATCTTGTGGAAACAAAGTGTCCTCCATATGAGGTGCATCCTATGATGCACAGCAGTTGGCATAGTCTTTTGTAGATCAAGTATCTCAGCTAAAATCAGACAATACAGAGATGCAGAATCGGGTGACGTGAAAGAAGATAGTGCTTCCTCCAGTTTGACATCTCCTTCATTATATTCAGCTAATGCCAGTTTTGTTAGCAACGTTTTAGATGAGACAACAGATGTAACCACAAAGCTAAATTTCTGAGAGATGAGCAGGTGTTACAGATGACCAAACTAGCGCAAGAAGCAAAGACTTACATGATGTATTATGAAAACTTAAGAAATGTGCTTTTGTTTGAACAGCTGAAAGAAGGTGTTGTGCTGCACTGTAAGAACCGAAATAGGTCTACGTCCCTTCATGAACAGTTGAGTGGGGTGTCCACAGAGGCAAAATGACTCAGTGGTAATTTTTGTCAAGAGGATAAAGAACAGTAATGCTAATATCTATGATTTGACAGGAAATAACAAAACAAATAAGTTATTTAATTTTATGTCACATGGATCATTTGCATGATAATTTGTAATGTTGTGTAATGGACCATTTTACTTTTATGTAGCAAATTAATTTGAAAATATGGATACATACTGAATATTTATAAGCTTTTTGTTATTATTACTATTATTATTATTAGCAGCAGTATTAGTAGTGGTAGTAGTACTAGTAGTAGTTGTTGTAGTAGTAGCAGTAGTAGCAGTAGTAGTAATAGTAGTAGTAGTAGCTGACATAGTAGTAGCATTAAATATATGGACTTGAGTTGGTAATTCCTACCCATCACCTTTCACACAGTACAATATAAGAAATTCTTCAGTGGAGTAAAATGGCTTGTCAAGGAGAAACTTTTTCAGTTTATTTTCAAAGTTGACTTACTTATCTGTCACATATTTTATGCCGCTGGGTGAATTATCAAACATTTTAGTTGTAGTACTGTGTACTCCTTTCTATGCTAACACTACCCTGATGTTGACTAATGATTGTAATTTTCCTTTCTGGTATTGTAATTATGTACATCATTGATACTTTTGAACTACAATAGATTTCATGATGGAATAAACATACTGGGAAGCAGTGGTCAGAATGACCAACTCCTTCACCATATATCTACATGATGTCCGCCCCTGGTAGCTGAGTGGTCAGCGTGATGGAATGTCATACCTATCGGCCCAGTTTCGATTCCCTGCTGGGTCGGAGATATTCTCCAGTCAGGGACTGGGTGTTGTCTTGTCCTTATCATCATCGTTTCACTCCCATCGACACGCAAGTCACTGAAGCGGCATCAACTCGAAAGACTTGCACCAAGTGAATGGTCTACCCGAAGGGAGGCCCTAGCAACATGGCATTTACATTTTTTACATGATGATCATGGGTGAGCACCAAATATTATGCTTACAGCACGTTTTTGAGCGGTTAAGACTTTCTTCCTTAAAGATGAGTTACCCCAGAACATTATTCCATATGACATTATTGAATTAAAATATACTAAATATGTCAGCTTACTGATTTGCCTCTCCACAAGATCTTCAATTGTGAGGAAATGTGGTTCCCATATTACCTTTTCCCAGTTCTAATTTGCATCAATATGGACATCTAAATATTTTGAAGCCTCAACCCTATTTACTATTTCCTCACCATGTGCTAGACTTGTCATTAGTGTGGTACCCCACATGTCCATAATTAATTTCTTGTGTTTTTTCAAAATTGGGGCTGGGAGCATTGAGATAAAACCAGCCAATGATACTGTTAAGAACCGCATATACCGTTCATCTGTCACTGTGTGTATGCTTTAACAGACTAAAATGTTAGCCTCATCTGCAAAAAGAACTAATTCTGATTGTTGTATATTAGATGGAAAATGATGTATGTATGTGAGGAACATTAATGTAACTAAGATAGAGTCTTGGGGAAATAAGCTACACTTTTTTCTGTGCATTCTTAAGTATTTTGTGGAGTTTTGATGCAATATTGACTTGTTTCAAAACATGGTGTCTGAATTCTGATTCTAACATATAAACGATATCTCTCTGACACAAGGAACCACAAGGATATTGCTTTGTGAGACGGTGGGCACTCATAAATTTTCTGCAAGAACCTTAGTTAACCTTTCTTTCCCTCTCCTAGTCAGATTTCTAGTACATCCCCATATCCTAACTGTAGCAACTGGCACTGTGCTCATATGATGTTTCATTTCAGCCAGCAACAGCTTGTTCACAACAGTGTCAACCCATGCCTGGCCATGGTGCTGTAGAGCCTCCAAAAACTTCAGATTTGAGTGTGCAGTTGCTACTCCTATTTCATCCAGGTCACCTCTGTGGCTGTAATTACTATCCTTAGTCAGGCAGCTCCAAACTCATCTAAATGCTTCTAACCTGGCACCCTTTTCCTTATTTGTCCTTTTCTTTACCAGTTGGCAAACATCCCTCCCATGGCTAATACTTAACAACAACACACTTTTCTACCTGTTCTCTTTTGGTACTGATTTACTCTTAGTTTCTTTACTGCACCCTATAGTAACTTACAACTGGATGAGGTTCTTCCCTTACAACTTCAGATAGCAAATCAAATTTATTTTGTAGCGTAATGTTGAATGTAGATTAAAAAGTAGGAAAGATATTCCCCTTTCTCCCATTGTTTGTTATCTTACCCATTTCCTTGATTCCCCCCCCCCCCTTCCCTCATCCTATCTAATTCCAATTTCGCGTTTTCTGATTCAGGTTCAAGCGCAAAAATCATTGCCTCATGTTGGTAGATTTTCTTGCCTTTTTGTCAGAGCCTACAGTTTCATGGGAGATCCTCTTTGAGTTCCCCATTCAGGTAGCCCACTACAATCACTTAATTGAAACTCCAACTCACAACCAAAACGTACCAATCCCTCTCTGACTATCGTACAGCAGCGTCCATACTTTCCACGTTTTAAAACACAGTTCTAAAGCTTAACTCACTTTACACTCCATGAATTTTCGTTATTTATGAGCCGCAAAAATTAGGCATACAAATTGGCGCTTGGTGTATGCTATAAAATAAAAGCTTTTGTTATTTCCACTTACAACACGACTTCAGCGCTCAGTAACTGCACTGTATGTTAATTAACTTATTCACAACAGAATGTACCTTGTAACGGAACTTTAATGTACGCATACTCTGTGTGAAGAAACTAGTAGTGCAAAAGCTTCTAAATCGAACAACTTAAGATTAACGAAGCTTTACAAAAACATGCACTTAATAATAATGGGCGCATTATACTTACATTCCTAGAACGAAATGGGATTTTTTCAGTTTACTGCACCAAAACGTAGAAAAAAGTACGATAACAACTCGATATTTTTGCATTTTCTGGAATATAGTACGATAACAACTCGATATTTTTGCGTTTTCTGGAATCTTACATAAATAGTAAAACCTTTAACAGCAATCTTAAAAATCACACTAGGGCACGTATTTAGTGAGTAATCTGTACTAAAACATCTGTCATTACAATCTAGATAACTTATCTTCAGTGCAAAAACTGCACGTGTCGATTGGTGCAAGGCTGCCAACCTCTGCAGGAAGAGGAGCATAAGGTACTGGGCACCTACCTAAGGGGTCTGCAACCCAATTTGTCGAGGAGCGTACATACAGAAAACTAGAAAGATCTGGCTGTCATCATAAGCGGTTCGAAGTGATAGATGTAGTGACAAGAGTGTGGGATAAAAGAAATATCCTCTCTGCTGATATATAAATGGCTGTTTATGCTACATTCAGAGACAATGTAAGAGGAGTGGGGTAGTTGGGCACTGATAATATGACTATGAATAAGAAGCAAAATGGGAAAGAGTGAGGTAATCCGTTGTTAAACACATATGGGAAATCCAAATATGCTGGACAGCGTCCTCAGTAAGTTTAAGTGGTAGAAAGACGTTAGCAGAGTCAGAGTGTTTTTTAAATGGCTTAATGAATAGAAGAGAGCATAAGTTCTTGTCAGACACAGGTGTCATGTGTCTGTGGTGAGTGGACCCCTTATGTAAGAGGTGCTTGAACCCATCATGTTGTAGGTTACATCGGATAGGAAATAATGATGAAACCAACGATATTAGATTTTCAGTTTGGAGTGCAACAACTCCACGAGAGTATGGAAGTTTCGTCACGTAGGTGAAGTGTACGGGGCAATCCTGGGTTAATATTTCTTGGATAAACACATATGTGTTAAAGAAATGGACAACTGGTAATGGAACTTCACCAAAACATTGAAGGATATGTCAAAGAGGGTCCAAAAAAGTAAAACAAATTCCTAAACCGCCAGGAAAGAGATTCCATGCTGACGTTTCAAGAGTTTTCCTTATTCTGGCGCTCCACCTGAAGCTGCTGCTATCCATCATCCATTTGGGTGTTTGCTAGGTTTTCACTTACAGAGTGCTGGTATTTTCCATCAACTCCTCTTGTTCTCATCAGAAGGAATGTCCGACTGAGTCTCTAGCCAGTGGCGTAACGTGAGGGGACACTTTGAGACTTAGTCTCCCCAGTATTCATGCTTAAAAAAGATGCAGTAGTAATTAATAACAAAAATATAAACAACTTTCTACTAAGAGCTCTAAATGTGCGAAGACATCAGTTTTGTAGCCCGCGCCGCCGCACCCTGAGTATTGGTGTGTCTGCCTGCTTGAGACTCGACTGCTCTCAGTCTCCACGTCCCTCCCCTTTCGCGTCTGTGTGCCCCTGAGTGTTAGTGGCATTCTCGGCTCCCCTCCACTTCCCCTTCCACGATGGCCGGTGCGCTGCATTTGCTAGCAGGTATCGAGATAGTCTTTGCCACTTCTATGCTGGCTTTTAACACGGAAGTGAACAGTCGTGCAGTTTGTGTTCATAGTCATTCGTGTGTGATTTTAGTGCATATTTTCGTTGTGTCGCCAACATGAGTGAGCCAGCAACTGAACACTTTATAGAATTTCTATAAAAAACGCCTTTTTCTACATTACTGTAGGACAAAAAAGTGCGAATTGAATGACAAATGACCTACTCTTAAACTCGGTGTAGTTTTAAGTTAAACCAAACAAAAACGCATTTTTTAGACAGCCTGGTACGAAAAGTATGTTTGGCTAACTGCGAATGCAGTTAATAACAGATTATTTTGTTATATATGTCTTGTGTTTGGTGGTGAAAAGGAATGATGCAATGAGGGCATTTGTACAATAAAGAACTTTGACAGGAAATCACAAAAGCATCAGATATGAAAACGTCACCTGCAGAACAAAGAATCATTTCAGTTACTGGGCAAAAGTAGAACTGAGCACGCCCTTTCTGAAGCCGCTCGTCTGACAGCAATAAAATACAACAAACAAGCTGCATCCAGCAGGAGAGTATTGGCCCGTCTTATTGAGGCAATTGTATTTCTTTGTAAACAAGAAGTAGCCTTTTGCGGCCATCGCGAAGACGAATCCGCCAGCAACAAAGGTAACTATCTGGAATTGTTGGATTTACTAGCTCAAGGAGAGCAGTTAATCCGAGACCATCTGTCATCATCTTCAACCTTTAAAGGAACTTATCCAGATATACAGAATGATGTAATAGAAATGATAACTTTGGAAGTTAATGACAAAATAAAATCTGAAATTCAGAACAGCAATTTCATTTCGATTCAGGCTGATGAAACATTAGACGTGTCATGGAAGAGTCAAATGAGTATAATATTCAGGTACTGTATTGCAGACAAAATTGAGGAAAGATTCGCTGGATTTTACAATGTTTCTGGAGATAAAACTGCTGAAGGTTTGTCAAACATTATTCATGCAGTATTGAAAGTATAGAATGTGGAAGGAAAAGTGGTTAGTCAAACATATGATGGCACTTCAGTAATGGCGGGCAGAGAAAGAGGATACAACAATTGGTGAAGCAGTTAGTTCTGCCTCTATGCGCTGTTTATTCATTGTTATGCACACCAGCTGAATTTGGTGCTGTTACATGCCTCCAAAACCATCCGACAGGTACGCATGTTTGTAAGTGAACTTACTGCATTCCATTAGTTTTTCAGCAAATCATAAAATCGAACTGTATTGGTAACTGAGAAAGGATTTAAACTGCCACCTGCAAGCAACACTCGCCGGAACTTTCGTTCCAGGGCAGTTTCAAGAACATCTAGTTATTTATCAGGACTATATAGTGTTTTTAATTGTATATTCGATGATACAGACTCTCAGTGGGACCCAGAATCTTTGAGCTGTGGTGTGGGAATGAAACGACGGATGGATGATCCTACGTTTGTCTACTTGCATTGCTTCCACCGAGGGTGCTTGGTTTATGTTGAACATCTCTTTAATGTTCTTCAGTAAGAATCTGTCAGTATAACTGCTTGCCACGGCGAAATATAAACTGTTTTGGGTAACTTACGTCAATTAATAACGGATACAATCGCTAATTAATCCATTAAATGCAGCTTGTGTTTGAATGGCAACTTATCATTCTGTGACAGTCAAAAGACATCTCTCAGGGCACTAACTTACGAGATACTGGATTTACAAATTGTTCAGATGGAATGAAACGAAAAGTGTTTCCCAAACTATCAAAAAGAATTTCCAAAGTTGAAACTGCTTCAATTATTAGAACAGTATTCTTTTTTCAAACAAGAAAAACTTGAAAGTGAACAGTGTAACATAAACGATGATGAGAAAAAACACTTACCTCAAAGAATCCTCTTTAAGTACAATGTCAAAAATGATTTAGATTCCATTTATGAAGAATCTTCGAAGTTCCTGCGTTTGGCTTTGACCCTACCCGCAACTACAGCAAGAAGTGAATGAAGCATGAGTGCTCTTAAACGAGTGAAGAATTATTCATTATGCCGCCAGAAGCTGAAAATGCACATCGAGTGAAGAATTATTTAAGGAATTCAATATCCAACATCCGGCTGTCGTTTTTGAGCACGTTGTTGTTGTTGTGATGTTGTGGTCTTCAGTCCTGAGATTGGTTTGATGCAGCTCTCCATGCTACTCTATCCTGTGCAAGCTTCTTCATCTCCCAGTACCTACTGCAGCCTACATCCTTCTGAATCTGCTTAGTGTATTCATCTGTTGGTCTCCCTCTACGATTTTTACCCTCCACGCTGCCCTCCAATACTAAATTGGTGATCCCTTGATGCCTCAGAACATGTCCTACCAACCGATCCCTTCTTCTGGTCAAGTTGTGCCACAAACTTCTCTTCTCCCCAATCCTATTCAACACTTCCTCATTAGTTATGTGATCTACCCATCTAATCTTAAGCATTCTTCTGTAGCACCACATTTCGAAAGCTTCTATTCTCTTCTTGTCCAAACTATTTATCGTCCATGTTTCACTTCCATACATGGCTACACTCCATACAAATACTTTCAGAAATGACTTCCTGACACTTAAATCTATACTCGATGTTAACAAATATCTCTTCTTCAGAAACGCTTTTCTTGCCATTACTAGTCTACATTTTATATCCTCTCTACTTCGACCATCATCAGTTAATTTGCTCCCCAAATAGCAAACCTCCGTTACTACTTTAAGTGTCTCATTTCCTAATCTAATTCTTTCAGCATCACCCGACTTAATTCGACTACATTCCTTTATCCTCGTTTTGCTTTTGTTGATGTTCATCTTATATCCTCCTTTCAAGACACTGTCCATTCCATTCAACTGCTCTTCCAAGCCCTTTGCTGTCTCTGACAGAATTACAATGTCATCGGCGAACCTCAAAGTTTTTATTTCTTCTCCATGGATTTTAATACCTATTCCAAATGTGTCTTTTGTTTCCTTTACTGCTTGCTCAATATACAGATTGAATAACATTGGAGAGAGGCTACAACCCGTGTCTTACTCCCTTCCCAACCACAGCTTCCCTTTCATGTCCCTCAACTCTTATAACTGCCATCTGGTTTCTGTACAAATTGTAAATAGCCTTTCGCTCCCTGTATTTTACCCCTGCCACCTTTAGAATTTGAAAGAGAGTATTCCAGTCAACATTGTCAAAAGCTTTCTCTAAGTCTACAAATGCTAGAAACGTAGGTTTGCCTTTCTGTAGGGTCAGTATTGCCTCACGTGTTCCAGTGTTTCTACGGAATCCAAACTGATCTTCCCCGAGGTCAGCTTCTACTAGTTTTTCCATTCGTCTGTAAAGAATTCGTGTTAGTATTTTGCAGCTGTGGCTTATTAAACTGATTGTTCGATAATTTTCACATCTGTCAACACCTGCTTTCTTTGGGATTGGAATTATTATATTGTTCTTGAAGTCTGAGGGTATTTCGCCTGTTTCATACATCTTGCTCACCAGATGGTAGTGTTTTGACAGGACTGGCTCTCCCAAGGCCGTCAGTAGTTCCAATGGAATGTTGTCTACTCCGGGGGCCTTGTTGCAACTCAGGTCTTTCATTGCTCTGTCAAACTCTTCACGCAGTATCATATCTCCCATTTCATCTTTATCTACATCCTCTCCCATTTCCATAATATTATCCTCAAGTACATCGCCCTTGTATAGGCCCTCTATATACTCCTTCCACCTTTCTGCTTTCCCTTCTTTGCTTAGAACTGGGTTTCCATCTGAGCTCTTGATGTTCATACAAGTGGTTCTCTTATCTCTAAAGGTCTCTTTAATTTTCCTGTAGGCGGTATCTATCTTACCCCTAGTGAGATAAGCCTCTACATCCTTACATTTGTCCTCTAGCCATCCCTGCTTAGCCATTTTGCACTTCCTCTCGATCTCATTTTTGAGACGTTTGTATTCCTTTTTGCCTGCTTCATTTACTGTATTTTTATATTTTCTCATTTCATCAATTAAATTCAATATTTCTTCTGTTACCCAAGGATTTCTACTAGCCCTCGTCTTTTTACTTTCTTGATCCTCTGCTGCCTTCACTACTTCATCCCTCAAAGCTACCCATTCTTCTTCTACTCTATTTCTTTCCGCCATTCCTGTTAATTGTTCCCTTATGCTTTCCCTGAAACTCTGTACAACCTCTGGTTCTTTCAGTTTATCCAGGTCCTATCTTAAATTGCCACCTTTTTGCAGTTTCTTCAGTTTTAATCTACAGGTTATAGCCAACAGATTGTGGTCAGAGTCCACATCAGCCACTGGAAATGTCTTACAATTTAAAACCTGGTTCCTAAATTTCTGTCTTACTATTATATAATCTATCTGATACCTTTTAGTATCTCCAGGGTTCTTCCATGTATACAGTCTTCTTTCATGATTCTTAAACCTAGTGTTAGCTATGATTAAGTTGTGCTCTGTGCAAAATTCTACCAGGTGGCTTCCTCTTTCATTTCTTAGCCCCAATCCATATTCACCTACTACGTTTCCTTCTCTCCTTTTTCCTACACTCGAATTCCAGTCACCCATGACTATTAAATTTTCGTCTCCCTTCACTATCTGAATAATTTCTTTTATTTCATCATACATTTCTTCAATTTCTTCGTCATCTGCAGAGCTAGTTGGCATATAAACTTGTACTACTGTAGTAGGTGTGGGCTTCGTATCTATCTTGGCCACAACAATGCGTTTGCTGTGCTGTTTGTAGTAGCTTACCCGCATTCCCATTTTCCTATTCATTATTAAACCTACTCCTGCATTACCCCTATTTGATTTTGTGTTTATAACCCTGTAGTCACCTGACCAGAAGTCTTGTTCCTCCTGCCACCGATCTTCAGTAATTCCCACTGTATCTAACTTTAACCTATCCATTTCCCTTTTTAAATTTTCTAACCTACCTGCCCTATTAAGGGATCTTACAGTCCACGCTCCGATCAGTAGAACGCCAGTTTTCTTTCTCCTGATAACGACATCCTCTTGAGTAGCCCCCGCCCGGAGATCCGAATGGGGGACTATTTTACCTCAGGAATATTTTACCCAAGAGGATGCCATCATCATTTAATCATACGGTAAAGCTGCATGCCCTCGGGAAAAATTATGGCTGTAGTTTCCTCTTGCTTTCAGCCGTTCGCAGTACCAGCACAGCAACGACGTTTCGGTTATTGTTACAAGGCCAGATCAGTCAATCATCCAGACTGTTGCCCCTGCCACTACTGAAAAGGCTGCTGCCCCTCTTCAGGAACCACACGTTAGTCTGGCCTCTCAACAGATACCCCTCCGTTGTGGTTGAACCTACGGTACAGCTATCTGTATCGCTGAGGCACATAAGCCTCCCCACCAACGGCAAGGTCCATGGTTAATGGGGGGGGGGGCTGAGCACGTTAGCGATAAATTTTATGCTGTGGTTGTTGTTCAACACATAGTCAGTTATATTCAAGATCTAGTGTTTGATAAGCTTCATTTTTAGTATCACTGTATCAAAAGCCTTCTACTGTCATTTCTTCTCCACTAACAAATGAATAATCTCTTTCTCACTGGACAGTTATTCAGACCGACTGGATAGTTATTCAAGCCAAATGAAACACACTTCTTTATGGGAAGTTATTGCCTTAGGTGAAGCCTTAACTCTTTCTGAAGAGATAGTGCCTACTGATTGTATTGTGGGTACTTAAGGAGCCTAATAGATCGCATTATATCAATATTTGTAGAAAACCAACTTATCACAGTATAATTAAATAGATTTATGTTACATAACTGCCCCAATGGGATACTGGTGTACTCTTCCTTTCTGTACATACAAAGTTCTAAATCTCACAACTCTCTCATGTGCAAAGAACTGCAAACAAAGACATGAAACTACATACATGTGCAACTCTATAGCTCCATTTTGTACAAATTTACAGGGATCAATATATGAGTGGGATAACTCACGTGGCGCCAAAGTTAAATTACTGTTACTCCTGACAGATAATTAATGAAGGTATGAAGGAATTAATTTACACATGTTAAACAAATGGTTACTTCATAAACGTAAATCACAAGATAATTTTCATAGAACAAACACTTATGCACAGAATCCAAATGAATAACATGAATGAGCAAATTATTTTCACAATATTATATGTTAATAAAGAATAGTTATTTTCATCTTCAAATGTAACCAGTCTCATCTTTCAACTAACTCCATTCACTCAAGTATATCCAAACATAAAGAACAGCAATTCTGCAAATGCCAATATCTAAACTTATACTCAATTTGGACTCAAGTCAACAATAACGTTAGCCAAAAGATAGTTTGACTGATGTTCGATCATACAGATCATGCTGCCTTTAAATAGAAGTACTTCAGCCAGTTGTGCCACGTTGTGCTGAGCTCACTTATGAAATGAAAATTGCAGTTATTATCATTTGCTAATGATTCTTGTTAGCAAATTTAGGTGGGCAACATGTATGATGTAGATGTATGTTGCTCTTATGAAATAAATAACTATGAAATAGGCAACGTTTTTTTTTAAATTGGTTACTTAACATTCAGTTACAAAGTAATTCACACACAGTGAATCTTTGCAACTCCAATGACAGATTACGCTAGAAAGTCCACAAAAAGTGTTTTGATAATGGTTATTACAGCACTAATGGCATCTGACAGCCAAGTTTCAACAGAAACATCATAAAATGCTCAAGAACACCACATGATGATGATAATGATGACATTAATGAGTATTTCATAACATTTGTTTCAACCTTGTTATCTAAGTAATACCAAAAAATAGCATTCCATTTTGAAAAAGTAATACAGTGGAAATGGAAGTCCATTTTGTCATTTAAAATCCTGTTTGAATATGCTACCAAATTTTACTGCATTGATCCTGTTGAGGAATTCCATAATATCATATTGAGCAATAGGACTGTTAAAATGGAAGAGTTGTGTACCAAAATTTACACTTCAATATGAGGAGTACGATTGTAAGTTTCTGAATTTGTAACACTCCAGTTTATTCTTCTTACTTATTGCATTGTTTCTGCATCTGCGCCACCTCGGCAATTCAATGATTGCAATTTGTTTCCACTTCGTTGATTCTTTCTCCCAATTCGACTTTCGTTTCTTCAGTATCGTTTTCTATCTTTTTTGTTGACTTTCCTTCCACCTTCTCCACGTCTCCCTGGACTTGGTCTATACTCTTCTGCAGCTTATTCTCTCTCTCGTTGATATCCATTTTCAACTGTTCTTGTAGCTCGTGTATTTCCTTCTTCAGATTACATTCCATCTTCATCTGCGATGTTTTGATCTCTTGTGCTATAGTTTCTTGTAAACTTTTCTCTAACGATGCGTTAGTTTCTTGTAAACGCTTCTCTAACGATGCGTGATTTTCTTGTAAACTTTTTTGTGATTCTCTTGTTTCTTGTGAACTCTTCTCTAATGATGCATTAGTTTCTTTTAAACCTTTCTCTAATGATGCATTAGTTTCTTGTAAACCTCTCTCTATTGATTTGGTCCCCTTTAGCAACTCTGTTAACATCGACCGTATATCTGCATCCTCTGAAACTGGCTTATTTCTCATTGTTTGTCCCGGTGTCTCGGGATAACTGGTTGAACGTGCTAATGGGCTATCTAATGACAATCCACAATCACTGATTCCTGAATCATCTCTGTCCTCCTGTCCTATCCCTTTCCTTTCTACTACTGCCTCACAAACCTGCTTATCTTCAGTAGACATGTTTGATTTATTTTTAATGCACAGGCAAGTAATACAAAATAACCTCCAGTAACCCAAAACACTCCTAATTACCATAAAACTAATCAAACAGTACCTGAAGTATTTTTCAATTAATCCCTAAATTGATACAATATGCAGGAGCATCGAACACAACAACTCTCAAAAACCTAATAATTTCCAATAACAACTTCCACATACACAGTTTATGTAAAAATGTTTTAAACAAGATAATCACAACACTCATAAAATCTATAAATGTAAAATCCCCAAAAACAATGAGCATATCAGTATAATTACCATTTAGACAGTGCAGTGTGCATAAATAAGTATGCTATATTTCAGAGTATGCTTCGCAAATTTTTCGGAAATTACTACAATTGGCCACTTGTCCTAATGCGAATATCAGTTAAAAATTGTTTATTTATCGCGAAGACTGCACACCGCAATTTAATGTTATGTCAACCAGTCGTCTTCACTCGCCAATTGACGTTACCGCGAGTCGCGATGTTTTGACGTTTGAGGTGGGCATGGCGCTGTACTGCTGCTGGAGCTGCGTGAGGTTGCGCTGCTGTTGCAAGTCGTCGTAGTTCTCCGTCGGCCACTCTGTGGCGCTGCAGGCGGGCATAGTTTGTAGTTCGGCCGCTAGGTGCCGGGACTGCACTCGGTGTCTCAAAGTCGCGTCGCTCAGTCGGCCGCTCCGTGGTGGGATGTCATGTGAAATCACCTCGCGGATCGAAGCTCTTTGGTGCAACTGCTACACGGGTCTGTGTGACGTCAATCAATAATTGCGTCGCCACAATACATTGTCGTCTGCATGGCAGTTTATGGGTCCACACGAAGCTGTCCGATTTTCACTATTCAAAAAGCAATTTCAGTCAAAATACTACCGCTAAACACTTCTTTAAAAACTTTCGTGACGAATTCTTGGCTCGTTTTGCTATTTTACTGTTCACACGTGTCTTTCTTTGGCGTTCACTTTTCACAGTTTTTCGCGCGGATTTATGCATTTGCACATTATAACACAGTTTATTGCCACTATTGTTCTATTTAATATGGCAAGAAAAAACAGTTTAGTCACAATCGTAAGATATTATTACTTCGTATTGTTCAAAAATGCACTGTTCCTTGTCGCGATTTTACAGTTCCTACTCTGTCTCGATCCAAATTGAAAAAACACTTTCTTGCATTAAGCAAGGTAAAATTATCTATTGTTCTTTACTACTCGTCCGAAAATTGCACTAGTCCTTTCACGGTAAGCCAAGGGTGTAACACTCCGGTTTATTCTTCTTACTTATCCCGCTCGATCGGGATCTGAATAGCAGCCCAAATAGAAATTAATTAATGTGACCGTGTGCCTAATGGGGCTGGCAATCGGATTGGACTGCTACCGAGTTGTTACATTCCATTTTGTCCTTCGCAAATACTGTAATAATGTACTGTTTGGTGGCAAGAAGAACAACAAACACAGCTTCACTAAACTAAACCTATATTCTTATCAAAAACCACAAAGATAAGGAGACAGCCACTGCCTTCGTCAGTACACTGTTAATAATGGCTAATCTCAGCACAGGCTTCCTCGCTATTCATAATCGTCACACGCAACATACAATCACTGTAATCCAACACTGTAATCCATATAATGCCAGCACGGTAGACGCGGAATCTCAATAACGGCACATAAATATCACTGAATCACTCTGTTAATTATACTTTCTCACTTTCCCGTATAATACTAACACAAAGGGGTTGAACCGCGGCGATGGCCAACTCCCTTTGTCGGTAATTTCTCTCAATTGCTGGCTTCTGCTCAGCTCTGCCCGCCTCGCGGTAACCTACAACACGCACTGACTTGACTCAACTCTCGCTCTCGCGACCCGACACACTAATCGATAGTTGCCCTGTCGACCAGTGTGAGTGCAAACCTAGTAGTAAGGGCCTGCGGACCCCTTACAAATTAAAGGTTCTGTTCTTACTTGAGTAACAATGACTATATTTCTCATTTCAGCAAGTCGTTACTGAAAAAACTACATACAGTTCTATTATTAGTAAAATAAACGATCCTCCAATAGGAAACTAGGCAGAAATCTGCAAATAAGTAGCCAGACTGAGCATTGTAACAAAATTATTATAAGGAAAATTACACGATTTAAAATCTATACATTTTCAATGCCAGTCACGACCAAAATTTATCATGTGTGTATGAAGGACGAGAATATGTAAACAACAAGTAAATCAACAATAATCATATATTTAAAAGCCATTGTAATACTACAGATAGAAAGACATTATTGTGTTGCAAGAACCATAATGACAAAAACGTTCTAACCTCACTAGCTGAAAGCATTTGAAAACTGAAAAATGCCCATCACTTAATGACAAGTATCTCAGGTTGACGAAATGACAAAATGTAACGAACCACATGCTTTACGTCAGCAAGAAAAACACAGGAAACCTAAAATTGACAAGAACAATAAACATTTAGAAATATAATACAATCATAGTGAGAAATTTCTGAACACGTCGCATTTAATCACAAAAAATATACACTCCTTAATCTACACAATAGCTACAATTAAAAAGAAGACAAATAAAAACAAAGCTATTTAAAAGAAAGGTCATTTGTTATATTTACTTATTACATTAAAAATGTGCACTTGATTATGTTCAGCATCTAGTGATAATGCCCAGAGCTCTTTCAAATATCTTTGTGTTTCATACAAACAATTGTAATTACTATTTAACTCTAAATCAGGTAGTATTTTCCAATTTATTTTTGTCCTGCTTTAACACAGTATCAAAAACTAAAGAAATAAATAAGATTTGAAGTATAAAATCAATCTCCATTACATAATCACCATGTAGAGAGCTTTGGAACACACAAAAAGAAATACAGCAGAGTGTTAATTTGAAGTGTAAACAAGCATGATAAATAAAATAAAACAAATGGCAGTTCATTACAGCCTGGTGCCTCAGTATGAGCATCGTACAAGTTATGAATCTGACGACAGTTCATGTGCTACTATCGCTGACAATAGCCTCTAAGGAAGTTGGGTGATGGATGATGAAAGCACAGGTTGACTACAAGGTTTAAGACACTCACACCTTTTCAATGAACTTTAAGATAAGAGGTCTGCCCACTCTGTACAGTAAGATGAGCAGCAATCTGTGGTAAATATGATGATGGAAACAACATGGTGCAGACTCAAGTGTTCAAAACCACACAATTCAGCTGACACTGTTGAGTGAGAGTGCTCAAAACATATAAGGCCTTATACTCATAGGTTGATCCAACAACACTGTCAATTACAATAGCAATGAAAATCGCATCATCGAAATTGGATTGCAAATCAATGGAAATCGTCACCTTTTCAGATAAGCAACACTCTTTGTTACACCAGGTCAATGATGGAGCTGAGGTACACCATTAATGAGATGAATGGTTGCTTGCAATATGCCTAAGTCTACAGAAGCAGGAAGATGGAGGCAGTTTATGCTGTGGGTGACATTTGTCTGGACTACTATGGGACATGTAGTTATAACTGAAGGTACCATGACAGCTGTGAAATACACGAACATTACTGCAACCAATGTGCCACTTAATCCTTGAAGTCCTCCCTGATGGTGATGGCATCTTCTAGGAGGATAACTGTCAAAATGTCATAGCGAGAACTGCACAAAAATGGTTTGAGACAAACACGGATATCTTGGCCACCCAATTCCCCTCATGAGAACCTGATAAAACAGATCTAGGCTGCTACTGGGCACAATTTATGGTACTTATATGAATTTTTTGGAGAAATATAGTCCAACATACTACTGCAAACCCAGCGAAGAATTTTTGAGTCCACATCACACTGAAGCACTGCTGTATTGCATTGGAAGGTTGGGTAAAATGCTACTATGCAGATGACTACAATTTTTGACTTATCCCTGCATATCTGCCATTATCAGTCACATTGTAGTGGAGGATTAGCACAAAAAATGGATACACTATGTGATCAAAGGTATCTGGACACCCCCAAAAACATACGTATTTCATATTAGGTGCATTGTGCTGCCACCTACTGCCAGGTACTCCATATCAGTGACATCAGTAGTCATTAGACATCGTGAAAGAGCAGAGTGAGGTGCTCTGCATTAACTCACGGACTTCAAACGTGGTAAGGTGACTGGGTGTCAGTATTGGGACAAAAGGGTTTCTACACACCAAGTACCATTATCCAAGATGACAGTGAGACTTCATCCAAGATGACCGCGATGATGTCATTCAGGATGACGGATTTTGGCCGGAAGTTTGAATTTTGGCAGGAAGAAGGTCAGTTGGGCTACCTCCACTTTCCTAACACCCCCCACCCCTCCCTCCAAAAAAATGACGGGAAGTTCAAATTCCAACAGGATAATGCACAACACCCAAGTTATCCCTACTAAGCAAAGAAAATCGCGGGAAGATAGCTCACTTGGGCTACCTCCACTAACCTAAGTCACCCGACTGCCACTTCTTCCTATGAACTGACATCAAGTTTGAATTTTGACGGTAAATAAAGCTGACTTGCATATAGCTGTGTAATTAGGCCCAATCTTTGTGATTAATTGCATAATTAGGTTCGATCTTTGCGTCGGTTTCCTGACGAAAATAAATAAAGTACACTAACCTAACTTTCCTCTCCTTTCCCACATGTCGACCAGTTCAATATGTCGGGGGGGGGGGGGGGGACACTTGAGCTTTCCATCCTGTAGAATCAGGCTCTGAGTCGCAGAAAGGGCACAGCCATTTTTAATTTCCCATCAATTCCAAGCGCTTCTGCTGGTTTAATTGTGTTACGGGGTACACTTGGGCTTTCCTCTCTAGAGGATAAGGGTTCGAGTCGTAGAAAGGGTACTGCCAACTTTATTTTCCATTCAATTCTGAGGTGGGGGTGTTGTGGGTTGTCAGCACAGCCCCAGGACAATAAATTCCCGCCAAAATTCGAAATTCCCACCAAAATTCAAAATGTCTGCCAATAGGCAGGTTGGTGTAGGGGGGAGGTGTGGGGGAGGGAAGGGGGAGGGGCTGGGGCACACAAGCAGCTGGGAAAAACATGCGATGTCATCTGGAGGCGTTGGTGGGCGTGGTCGGGGTCAGGGTGGGTGGAAGCAGTATGATTAATTGGTCAATTTAATTAATTTGCATATCAACTTGATATCAAAATTGCGCTCATAACTCCACTATACTACTACTACTGTATTCGCGCAATGTTAATATTAGCACACATATAACCAAGTTAATTAGCTTAGTGGATAGATACAATTTTGCAACATCGGGGTTGTTGGGATTGGTCTCGGGTTGGAGGACATCCAGAGCTTATACTGCAGGGATTTTTACGCAACTGTCCAGCTGAACCGAGACTTTTTTTCCTGTCTGGGGAAGTTCGATTAAGTGGAGATAAATATATTGTAATAAACGTTAGTTAAATTCATCAAATGAGGACTGGTGCATTGGTAGTTCATTCGTTCTAGTCCATTAAAAACCCAGAGGCAAACTTACTGTATGTTCCAAAATTATCTCCCCAACTTTCATCATGTACAATTCAGAAATGGGAATAGTTATACCGGTGCTGCATAATGTTCACACACACCTAAAGGTGATTTAGTTCCCTTATTCCCCCCCTCCCCCCACCCCTTTGGCCACCTCCAACTGTTGGCACCGAGTGTGGTATGGTTTGGTTCAGGCCAGACCTGACGTCCAGGTCCTGCAGAACCTATTAAATTTCTTTTGTTTGGGCGAGACCTGCAGGAACTGCGAGCTCGCTTCAGTGCAGCAACAGCCCACGTGGACGGTGGCACTCTGGGCTGGACACTGAACTGGAACACCACCTGGGCATTCTGTGTGCTACAGGCGGCTCACGAATATCCCCCCCCCCCCTTCCTGCCTCCTCACCCAGTCACCTAACCCGCCCGTTTTTTCGAGACAGTCACGATTTCTCCATCTGCAACGTATTTTTTCAAAATTCATTTGGGACACCTGTTTGCCGACCCCTTGTGGCCGAGCGGTTCTAGGCGCTTCAGTCTGGAACCGCACGACCACTACGGTCGCAGGTTTAAATCCTGCATTGGGCATGGATGTGTGTGATGTCCTGATGTTAGTTAGGTTTAAGTAGTTCTAAGTTCTAGGGGCTGATGACCTCAGAAGTTAAGTCTCATAGTGCTCACAGCCATTTAAACCATTTTTGGGACACCTGTTTGTTCCAGCTTTAACGATTACAAAGGGATTTATTCCAGAGCAGATGTTTATTACAGCTGTATCTGAATCTTGCTACTGAAAGGCTATTTTTCCAAATAAGTAATGTATGGAGCAGTGAGTAAACATTTCGTTTCAGAACCTACGAAAGCAATTTTGTTGACTAGAATGATGGTTCAAATGGCTCTAAGCACTATGGGACTTAACATCTGAGGTCATCAGTCGCCGACACTTAGAACTACTTAAAACTAACTAACCTAAGGTCATCACTCACATCCATGCCCGAGGCAGGATTCGAACCAGCAACCGCAGCAGCAGCGGGATATCGGACTGAAGCGCCTAGAACCGCTCGGCCACAGTGGCCGGTGACTAGAGTGAATTATCACCCAACTTGAGTTAAATGTTTCCATATACTGTTGAAGAATACAGACATGATGAAGAAAATTTACAGCGCTGATAAATACAGTATGTCTGGTCGCTGTCCTTCATCTTGGAAGTGGTAATAAAATACAAATGAATATATTTTCGTAACAAGTGAGAGTGATGGTTTGCATTTATAACATTTTATTAAAACATTTTTGATGTATCAGATTTTTAATGGGTTCCGCATTTGTCTACAAAGTAGGTGACCTTAACACACTGAACTGTGTCAAGCGTCTATTAGAACTTTCGGTGTTATCAACATTATGCCGCCAACCGTACGTTTGTCTCCCTCCCTCTCTCTCACTCTCTCTGTTTCTGAAATATTTATGTAATCGATGATATAAGGGTAATTTTGAAGCACTCTTCTCTATTGAAACGATTAGAGACCGGCGACAATGGGCGATCGCATGCACCACTGCGCTGCCCCGCTCGCCAAGTAACCGAATATCGTAAACATCACTTGCCTTCTACTCGTTGGCCTATATGAAAAGAGACTAAATTTACGTTCATATTCGGTTCTACAAATGACTTCTACGCTTGTTCTTTAACGTCTGTACAACGCGCTTTCACAGGTCCGCGTTGCTCTCGCGTGTGATTTGATTCGCATCTGCTGGTCGCTAGGAGGCGCGCGACCGCTTGCGTTGACAGCACTGAAACGCCAGGAAGGAAACAATCCCTGTCTCACGGCCTCGCTCCCCGCCGTATATGGGCATATCGGCCATCGTACCGTCTACAGCGACTGTGTGCCCGGGACAAAAATCGTATTTGACCCAGATGTCCGGGGTTTTCGAAGTTTTTGTGTGGTGTCGGCAATTCAAGCGAAGGCAGGCCTACCCCAGTAGTAATTGAGCTTAAGTAGTTACGCGTTAATGGCGCTGCGAGGAACTTAATACACAACAGTATATGAATCAGTTTTCTTGATATCAGTGTGACGACCCTTTGGCGTGCTACTCGAAAATTGGGCTTCAGTTACAAAAAAGTTCAACAAGAAACCTGTGCTGATGGAAAATAACCAAGCAGCAGGAAGAAGAGACGAGTTATTGCGGGAACTAAGACACATGGGCTACATTGGGCGGACTATTTATTACACTGACGAGAGCTGGCGTGGAGCAAGTCATTCCAGAAAGGTTTGTTGGCAGGGACAAAAAATGGCTTAGTCATCAGAAAATGTATACGGTTATCACAGAGGAATTGCTCGTGTGGAATGGCTGGAACAGAGGAATTCAAACACTGTCCGTTTCTGGACGGATTTTAATGTGCCACATTGGGAACGAAAATGAGTTCGTGGAAAATGTTGGCTTATTTTTAATGGGCAGAAAGGGACGTGCAGATTATCATTTTGAAAAGAATCCTAGACACTAGGAAGAGTGGTTTCGGGGCGTTCTCGAAAAATTACCGAACACATTGTTTTAGAACAGGTTGCATATCGCACGGTGGTAAATGCAGTGTCACGAAATCCACCTACTAAATGGAGAAAGGTTTGTTTTACTGAATGGAAGAAAAGGAGTAATGTAGAGCTCCCATCTAATGTCACGCTGTATGAGGAACTTACCTACTGGAGCATGCGCGACCGCGCTTAAGGGCGCAGGAAGGGTGTTGCGATCACTGGACAAGGAAACTGAACTTCTGTGGTTGCCTGTGGCGGACTGCGAAGTGAACGGCAGTGAACTTATTTGGGCATTTGTCAAGAACAAAGTGGAAAAGGGGAACAAGAATTTTGAAACGTTTGATACTTTGCAGTTGTGTCGCTCCGCTGTTGAAAGTGTCCCCCCGAGGGTCTGGAGGAATTCAGTTGAGTCACGTAAACAAACTTGAAAACTGTAATGCAGAAAGAGCCGACTGCCTTGACATAGCAAGAGAACCGTTGCTGAGCCACGTAGACGACTGCAATAGCAGCAACGAGACCTCAGCCAGCAGAGAAAGTGATTAAGGTCGGTCTTATTTATCGTTCTTTACTGCAAAATTTATGCGACGTAATCGACTTTTCCACTTGCTGTTGAGACGTGCTACAGAAACGTTGATTACTGTGAGCTGCTCGCACACGGAGCACTTGCCTGCGGTTCCCCGCATTATTCCCGCCTGCCCTGAACGCGGCCGCGCTGCACTGGGACGCGACCACGGTAGCCGCCGCTCTCCGCTGGCGAGCAGCCGCCTAGCCTACGGCGCACCACAGCAGAGGGGGCGCGCCGGGGCGGCAACCACGCTGCACCGCAGCCTCGCAGATACTGCGGCTGCCGACGCAGCTGCTCTACGGGCTCTTAACTAACTAACACGAGGAGTATTCGTTAGTAGAGACATGTGATGCAACCAGCAAAAGTTGATGTTTCCAACATCAGCGCCTTCTCCGTCGCAATAGCTACAACGGTAAGAATACTCGTAGCGTCTTGCGTTTGATGTTATAGCGGTGAAACAAGTAATCAGAAAATAACGAAAATTCGCATGTAAATAGAACAAAGTTGTATGTTTAAACCATGTAAAGGAAATTTTTCTCCTAATAACGGTACCATATTCATGCGTCCTTGAAGTTTTGACTCGTGAAAGGAATCTAGAGAAATCACTGTCTCTTAAACACAGAGTGTTTCACGAAGGACCTGATAACTTTAAAAATACATATAAATTTATTGAGAGAAGGTATAGAGCTGGGTTTAGTGTCGTTTTGTAAGGAAATACGTCAAGTCTTCTTACCTTAAACTAACGATGTAGTATGTAGCTTCCGTTGGCTATTCCGCACACATCCCATCGGAAGTCAATTTCTTCCCAAATTCGCTGTAGCATTGCAGGTGTAAATTGCTCGGTGGCTGCGTAATTTCTTGCTCCAAGTTCAGGTAGAGAGTCCGGCACAGGAGCTACAAACACGATATCCTTGATGAATCCCCATTAAAAAAATCGAGTGGTGTCAGGTCTGGGGAACGTGGGGGCCATGAAATTGGTGCACCACAGCTAATCCATTGACCTGGAAAGCGGACGCTGAAAAAATCCCAGATGTCAGCCAGGTACTGGGGAGGTACACCATCTTACATGTAGTAAAAATTTCGTTCTTGGTCATTTTCATCAATCTGTGGTATTAAAAATTGTTGTGTTATCCAGTTACACTACCCCTTTGATGGTTGTCTAGCGGGCCCATACACTTTGTTGTTGCTCAGTGCTCAATAAACGTTCAGTTTAAGTCAACCACGAACATGTTGCAATGTTTGATGTGGATTTTCACTGCCCCACATCCTACAGTTATGTGTGCTAATCTTGTCACTCAACTGAAAAGTCGACTCGTCAGAAAGATGATTTTGGGCAATAAATGTTCATCTTCACGTAATCTATTTAACATATCTGCATAGAAGTTCCTGCGAGGAATTTTATCAGTGTTTTTTATTCCTTGTACGGTTTCATAGCCAAACGGCTCCTCAACTCGCGCCAAACGGTCATATGTGGGATCTGCAGTTCACGACATGCGCGCCAGGTCGATTTCGCAGTGTTGTTCACAAAATGTTGCCTCACTCGCTCAACGTCGTCGTCAGATGTGCTTGGACGACCTGATGATTTCCCATGTCTTATCGAGCACCTTGTTTCTACAGCACATTTATGCCACTCATAAACTGAAGGTCTACTAGGAGAATCTTTAACGTACTTGGTATGAAAAGTACACTGAACTGTTGTCGCCGAATTTGATTCTTCAAACCAAACACACAGGTGGGACGCTCAGGTCCAGTGAAGGCAACCATCTTTAACGCAGCTGCCGCTAGAGCAGTGCCTTTCAGCACTAGTGAAATACGCGAGGCAAAACTTCATGTATTTCCATACAAACTGACACTACAATCACCTCTATAAGTACTATGAATTTTTTTTTTCAAAATTGTTCTCTTTGGGATACCCTACGTATCGCTCCCGTTTCAACTAAGATGTAACATTCATGCACAAAACAAAAATAGATATTTCC
Organism: Schistocerca americana; assembly: GCF_021461395.2. Lineage (NCBI taxonomy): Eukaryota > Metazoa > Arthropoda > Insecta > Orthoptera > Acrididae > Schistocerca > Schistocerca americana. The sequence goes on from NC_060129.1 coordinate 47,837,942, forward strand.
ACGATTCCGACAAGGTGTAACACATCGATGTTCGTGGTGCCGTGGGACCAGAATAGGAACTCAGTCTGGGGTGAAAGACAGTGAAAAGGGTAACAGTCGTCCGCCGGTAGGGATGCCAGGGGTCGCGCACTCGACTCCCCATTACGCGGAGCAGACGACGTCACGTGGCGCCGCATGCCTGGGTGTGGGGGTGGGGGTGGGGGTGGGAGGAGGGGCGTTCCGCTGTGTCCGGTGGCCGACGCGGCTCTGCCTCCCACCGCCGGAGTCGAGGGACGCAGTACCAGCGTTTACTTGTGTGTGTGTGTGTGTGTGTGTGTGTTTGTGTGTGTCGAGCTGGAACAGCGGTTCTGCCCATTTGCTCGGCTGTGCTGCTATGAAGACAATAAATAAGTGAATAAATAAAATACTGAAAAGAATACTTGATGTGTGTTGTTAACACTGGTTAATACGAAGAAAAACTTACTCTTACATTAAGTTACTGTGTGACATGACGATATTCACGTAACTGATATAATTATTTATGGATCAATAAAGAAATTTAACCGGAATGATCACTGTTACTACTAGATGTCATATCCACCAGCTACGTGATCAACTCTTTTTGCATTTGTATTTATAATCGCAAACATTTTTCAGCACTTTTCTGCTCCCGTCACTGGGTACTGTTTATTCGAGTCCGGATGTTTTCAACTGGCAACTACGCTACGAACACTGGGTCTGCAGACAGTTTCCGGCTGCCGTTGTCGTTGCCTCAGTGTTCCTCCACTGCTGCGTCACGCAGGATCCTCCATAGTCTGCCACACGCTGGCAGCGCGCCACCTGTTTATCGCTGAGCGGCCAACCCAGAAAGTAGAACCGTCTGCTGGTGGCCTACCAGACGGCTTCCAGAGGCACAAAAAATTTGGTCCTCAAAACTTCGTGTGATTACTGAGCGAATTTAAAAATTAAAAATGCTGTCAACACTCATTAAGTGATATAAACTTAATTCAATAGTTCAACACAGACATGTGTTACAGTCAAAAACCAATTGTCCTCTTGAGGCAGTATAACTGCCACGACTTTCTTCATCCAATATTTGAGAATGACACAACTTAGCAACCCCCAGCAAACTTTACACATAATTTCAAACCTTCTTTTTACAGAGACTGACCCCCTCCTCCCTCCCTCCCGCAACACACCCAAATTTACAAAAGGAGAGGACTTTATTGCCTACTGAATTTTCGCTGTTCCTGCAGTAAAACTTAAACATCAGAGATACTATTTTCAATTTATTGGTCTATTACCGACTCTGTTGGCAGCGCAAATGCAACACTCAATGAACGTGCAAACTTCTATCCTCTTACCCATCAATGTGGTGGAGATACAGTAAAGCGCCAAAGAAACTGGTATAGACATGCGTATTCAAATGCAGAGATATGTAAACAGGCAGAATACGGCGCTCAGGTTGACAACGCCTAAATAACACAACTAGTGTCTGGCGCAATTGTTTAGATCGGTTACTGCTGCTACAACGGCAGGTTATCAAGATTTGAGCGAGTTTGAACGTCGTGTTATAGTCGGCGCACGAGCGATGGGACACAGGTAGTGATCAAGTGGGGATTTTCCCGTACGACCATTTCACAGGTGTACTGTGAATATCAGGTATCTGGTAAAACATCAAATCTCCGATATCGCTGCGGCCGGAAAAAGACCCTGCAAGAACGGAACCGATGACGACTGAAGAGAATCGTTGACCAATGACGACTGAAGAGGATCGTCGACGTGACAGAGGTGCAACTCTTGACAAATTGCTGCAGATCAATGCTGGGGCATCAACAAGTATCAGCGTGCGAACCATTCAGCGAAACACCATCGATATAGGCTTTTGGAGCTGAAGGTCTACTCGTGTACCTTCAATGACTGCACAACACAAACCATTACGCCTCACCTGATCCCATCGACACCGACATTGGACTGTTGATGACTGAAAACTGTTGTCTGGTCGGACGAGACTCTTTTAAAATTGTACTGAGCGGATAGATGTGTATGGGTATCGAGACGACTTCATGAATGCATGGACCTTCATGTCAGCAGGGGCCTGTATAAGCTGGTGGAGGATGCTCTGTAATGGTGTGGGGTGTTTGCAATTGGAGTGATATGGGAGTCCCCCCCACCCCGATATGTCTTGACACAACTCTGACTGACGACACGTACGTATGCATCCTGTCTGATCCACTGCATGCATTCATGTCCATTGTGCACTCCGACGAACTTGGGCAAATCCAGCAGGACAATTCTACACCCCATACGCCCAGAATTGCTAGATTGGCTCCGGGAACACTCTTATGAGTTTAAACACTTCCTCTGGCCTCAAAACTGCCCAGACGTGAACATCATTGAGCATATTTGGGATGCCTTGTAATGTGCTGTTCAGAAGAGATCTCCACCCCCTGGTATTTTTACCGATTTAAGGGCAGCCCTGCAGGATTCACGGTATCAACTCCCTCCAGCAATACTTCAAACATTAGTGGGGTCCATGCCACGTCGTGTTGCGGCACCTTTGTGTGCTCACGGGGGCGCTACACGATATTACGCAGGTGTACCAGTTTTTTTGGTTCTTCAGTGCATGACGTCATAAACACCGAAATGCATGAAAAACATGCTTTTGGTTAACGTAGCGCTCAAATTCCCCTTGCTGTCTTACCTAGTGTTTCGTAATGACGCGACGTAACTACCTTGAGTATAATTTCAAATGTTTTCTAAATTTTTTGTCACTTACGTGCTTACAGCCGGATATTTGACATATTAACTCACTTGCAATGTAATGGGAAGCTTAAAGCGGTTTTATACATGGAAGTGGATTCTTTAAAGAATCGGAAGTTTGGTGGTTACACACTAAGAGACAGACAAACTGGGATAAAGTGCCTCACAACACGTTTCACCCATACATGTGATCTCACGAGGTTCCCCGGCGCCACTGATCGAGGGCGTGCTTTGTAACGTACCTACAACTAACGTGTAACGTAGCTACAACAGATATTGTCTATGTTCAGCTGTGGAAATGGACTCGCTAAGCTACCTGAGGTATCAGTATTCAGTATCTAACCTGCATAACACTGTGTGTGTGTTGTATGAGTGTCGGTTTCACTGTCATTTAAGCCCTCAACAGATCGTTACATGACAAACGTAAAACTAATAACATTTTGATGAGCTATCTGACTGCGTATTTGAATATGAAAAAGTACAGTAACAAATGAACCTGTAACAACGAATACCTAAGCTATCTGACTGCGTTTTTGAACAAGAATTTGCAAGTGATACAGAATCTGGCTTGTGAAACGGTATTTACTGGATTAGAGTACATGACATGTTGAGGTGTGTCAGTGTCTCTGTTTGGGCCCTGAGTTTGATCTCACCCCTTTAGATGACTGCCTTTTTCCATCTGGTTTACAGCAATTGGCAGCAATAGCGGCTGCAGCTTATTGTCACTAAGTATCAATTCAATAAAACTGAGATTGCTTGGGGTTTGTTAACTGCTAAATAACTTGCAAGAAGGGATTTCACAAATTAAGTCTATTTAAAAACTTAAGAAATCATCGTGACCAATAACAGACAATGACAACTAAATATCAATAATGGCTGAGTGCCAGATTAACGAATTATTTCGATTTCAAAGTTACATTAACATTTAATAACCACAGCATATTTATTAATTAGAAGTGGAGAATAATTATTATTATTTGGGGGATAAGGAGGTTTCTTTTTAACTCACAAGAAAAACGTGGGATTATTGCAAACTCGGTCTAACGCTATGCTTGTGAGTTTTATCCTGAATTCCATCTTCAAGCGTAGTTAAGCTCTCCTGGCTATGTAAATGAAAGGGCAGCTTGACACGTCTTCTGTCTCCTAGCTCTCCACCGACACTACTACTTCCACTCCCGCAGACAGACCTCGTCTCACAACAATTCTTAGAATCGCGCTCCCGTGTTTCGCCCTCAGATTGTTACTATCGATATCTGAGTGCTTATTTATTTCCAATCTTACACGATGCAAAGAATAGCGTTAAGTTGGCTATATTGTTTTCAATGTAGTGGAGAGTTCTGACACACTTCTTACAGCTTGTGGTTGTTCTGGCATTTTTAGACACTGATGAACACAGGTGACTCAGTGGTCCAAGTATTGTGCATAATTTGGAAATAAATGGGCCGAAGACCCGAAAGCACACCATTGTTTCATTAACATTCACAACAAGGCCCACAGAACGGAAACTACAAATCTATTCACTGAACACATATGTCATCAGTTGCTAAACGACATATTGACCACGAACTGTTTACAATTGCCGCAAAAGGGATCGACTGAGGAAACAAGAACAGGTGGCATTTGCAGATGGACAGTCGTCTTGGACGTTGCTGTGGCCATCAGTACAGAAGATCATTAAAAAACCTCGCGTGTCTCCAAAGTTATGACTGAATGAACAGCTTTGTCACGTGACCCATGGCAACGCCAGTAAAGACACACACAGACAGACACACACACACACACACACACACACACACACACACAGGACGATCAAATGGTGAGTGGTCTGCTGTCCCACACTCAAACATGTCAGATTTGGGCTTCTCTGACTAATCAAAGGAATATGTACTGATTTGTAGCCCACACAGTGAGACTGGTAGGTGAATGTAGACAAAAAATACCGGAGACACAAAAAAATTTTGGACGAGACTGGAGCACTGTGTTTCAGTGCATAATTCTGGTAAGACAGTAAAACCTGGAAGGCTGGTTGGACTGTTTACATTGTAAGGTGGGAAGAACTATGCCCCTTACATGAAGTCATTAAAGATCACCTAACTCACGTTGAGCAGACAGTAGGGCTGAACAAAAATGACTGACAAGGCACAATGCATCTTGTGGAGGGTACAGTATTGACGTATTGGCATAATTAATATTGGTTGATGGTTTTAAAGTAATTCACACGACATGAAAACTTTGTGGAAACGCGTCGATTTACTGGAGGCTAGTTTATCCCTGGGAAGTATACAGAGTTGACCGTAGTCAGCTGGGGAGCAGTGAAGGGAAGCGACAATAGGCAGCTTAGGATGGCTCAAGCTCTGAGAAAGCGGTAATGGGGCGCAGCCTCCAGCTGCCTTAAGATGAGTGACAGTGAATGGGTGGTTGATCCCATGCTGGTGTACCGGGAAGCAGACGCAGAACTTGTATGCCTGTTGATAAATGTCCATCGTCCCGTTTTCAGTGAAACATGCGAGAAAGCAATGCAAAGCTATGGTGGAGCAGTCAACAGAGGCCAAAATATGCGTGTTCATGACTATAGCAACTTCTCACTGAATTCACAGTCTGCAGAGTATGATGTAAATCAGGTGAAGAGCGACACAATGAAATACGCCTTCCTCCGATAGGAACATAGGACCAAGGAATTTGAAGTACTCTTCTGGGAGTCAGAAGTCCGGAAAAATTGGTGTTCTGTGCAGACGCTAACCTTGATGGGTGGCCTGGGAGGAGCTAAATAGCAGAAGTTGAGAGGAAGGGAAATTTTGTGGGAATTTGTTCGTTCTCAGAGCAGGCATTAGTCGGCACTGGGAAGTGATGCATAATTAATGCGAGTTGCGCTGCAATTGGCGTAAGTGATTTTTCTGGGGGGGGGGGGGGAAACTGAGGCAAAGAGTGGACTGGGTGAAGTCTCCGTAGTGGTCTTCCATTCCCAGCTTGCCTAGAGTGTGGACGTGGTGTGCTTTACTCAGCTTGCCTGAGAGAGAGTGAGCATCTCTGCAGTTTAGGACTTAGCAAATAGAACGACTGAGCTTGGAGATAGAAGTTTTGGTTCAGCTATGTACTGAGGAAGATAGCTAGGAGTGAATAGACGAGCACAGCCTTGCAGCACCACGGCGCCAGTCGACATCCTCACAACGACGCTTCCCCACCACGCTGAATTCGGTGATATTGCACCCGCTCCAGCTTGAATTAGGCCACATTAACTAGTTGGATCACGTCGGCAAAGTTTCCATGAGGATTTCATGGGCCGTGTATTGGGGAATTCTTCTCGCACTTTGCATTACACCTGGGTAAGTCGATAGGAATTAATTTTGATTTATCGCGCTTTGCTCCACGTAAATGCAATTTATTACCACTGCCTGATAGGAGAGTCATGTAATGTGATGATGGAAGGTCGGGAGTTAAAATAAATTTGTGCTAATCGACTGCATCTGTTTACAAGCAAGTAGTCGAAATCCCAAGTCATTTCCTTAATTAATTTTATTTTCAACCTTTGCATCTGGTGTTCAATAGCTGAATATAATATCAATGTGCACCCCTTTTTAATTAAAAGTGATCAATTCTGAATCAATTAATGTCAACACTGCCACTGCAGTTCAATCAGGAGTCACAGGGCCTTATTACTTTCTTTACGTTATCCGATATTGCTGCTGTTTTGCACTCTCTGTTGATCTGTTAGTCAATTAGCTGGGGTGAACACACACCAAAACCAGATAAGTGACAGGTGGTGTGTTACATATGGCAGACCCATGCCAGGATACGATACTTTGGGTTTTGCTAGGAAGTAGCCTTGAAAAAGGAAATTTTTCCACATGATCCATTACTTAGCAAATTTTAATTGAAACACGAGTAGCATTAGTTACAATAAGTTACATTGCCTTCTTCATGTCCTGTACTTTCAAATTGACATTTATAGGTGCCTGTGCAATGTATTTGTGATTTGTTGGAGTACTTATGATGTGCAGTGCCGTAATCAGCCGATGCTGAGCACAGAACACAATCATTGGTACTAGCCTTTTTGGGGGAATGCTTCATCAAGTGTTTGTTGGGTCACTGCTGACACCCAGTGTATCAATTTGTGTCCTGATATATGTTTTGCATTACCTAATTATTTAGAGTAAGGGGTACCTTGGTTCTGAGTTTTCGTGTAACATAAAAGTGCAAATGATAACGAGGGGAAAAGCTAAGACAACGGCAGAATATAATCAGATTGTTATTCGGGAGAACATGGGTGATAGTAGGGAAAGCTCTACCGATGAGCGTGACGAAAGAGAGCTGCAACTTCGTGAAACTGGGTCTCACGACTGGTTTAGTCCGCTGAATAGCAAGGACGTTGATTCAGGCAGTGATACTGAGGGCTCGGGAAACGCAGGAGTACAGGATTAATCCATAAGTATGGAAGATCCAGCCTAAGAAGCCAGAGTGTGTTGGAACAAAACGATGTCCGACCATTATCATACGATTCATTCACAAGTGATCCGACGGGGGTGCGGAGACGGTACTTGTCTAGATATGGAAGGGTTCTTCAGAACAGAGGAGGAGTCGCATTTTCAACCACAAAAGAACGAGGATCAAAATGCGGTTACTCTCAAAAATATTACGTACCTGTTGCAACAGATGCAAACGATGAACTTAGAGCAGAGCGCCAACCTTAATGCCGAAATTAAAAAGGCGAATTTGGAGTTGAAAGAGCAAGGTAGAGAATCTCGGCGTCAAAATAGAGAAAGAGATTGCCATCGTCAAACGAACGGCAATTGAAGCCAAATTAATTGCGAAAGGTGCAAGGAAAATAGCGAGAGAAACGCGGGACTCCACGCAAAGCACGGCAAAATTAGGAAGGGTCATGTTATCAAGGCTACAAAGCCGGATAAAACGTATCGAAGAAAAGCAACAACAGCAGCCGGACATAGGGCCTAACGAGATGTTGAAAGAGGAGGTGGCGATATTAAAAAGAAATTTAGAGGACGAGGTAAAACGTATCATCACAGAGAAAGCAGGAAAGGAGAAGGGTGCAATTACTGCGTCGACTGAACTGTAACTTGTCGGAACACAGATAACTGCTTCACAGTGTGTCAAAGTTGACACTATAAGCAACGGCAGCCACGCCTTGATTCACAGCTCTGAGGCAACGACCGAGGTAAACACGGACGGCGCGCAGCAGTCCGGTGAGCACAGTTGCTGTCGGCTGATTGGATGTAACGAACAACTGTCGAACATACAGTGGGGGAAGAGATGACGTTAGCTTGTCGGAACGAATTAGTCCACGTCCCGAAGTTCATACGAATCGTAAGAACGGTTGAAATGATAACTGGAATGTTGACCGGTTTGACTACAAGCATTTTGTATCAGTCCGAAAGTTCCATCATTACAAGTACGAAGGTAATAGGTTGCATCCAAACATCTTTATGGGACAATTCGAGTTATCTTTGCCCCCACACTGGCCATTGATGTACCAGCTGGATGTTGTGTGCTCCCCATATGGAGGGCGCGACCGCTGAGTACATGAGAAATGTAGCGAAGACAAGCGTCTCGTTCGAAGAATTCAAAAATGCCTTCTTGGGCAAGTATTGGTCTAAAGAAACCCAAGAAAGGATCAAACAAGAAATTATGATTTACAGAGATATGAAAGCGGCAGGGTACTGGAGTCCGGTCAAATTTTTTGAAAATATGACAAAAAGGAACCAGTACCTAGACAACCCATGTAGCGGTGAGGAAATCATCAGACTATGCTATATGAAACTTCCCACCTCGTATCAACAGTCGCTTGCCGGTCGTTGTGGTAGCGATACTGAGGTATTTAAGGGCATTCTGCGCGAACTGGAATTCGCATTTCAAGAGGAACAGGCGCGGGAGAAACGCCGACAGCGTGAACAAAATAACAACCGTCGCAATAACGGACCCCAGTGGGATAGTAGGCCAGTACCGAACTACAACGGCCACAATCAAGATAAGAGTAATAGCAACTCGAAAAGAGGGTACACGGAAGAAGAGCGACACTCTCCGGTGCAACATAATAAATCACAAAGGACTTGGGGCGGTAATCAGCAATCAGGAAGGAACAGGAGTAACGGTTACCAAAATAACGACCAGGAAGAGGTCGAAGTCCGCGCTCCGAAGCCCGGTCCATCCCACCTTAACGGGCAGGATTACGAATGACTAGACCAGAGCGCGGACGTAGTAAATATAGGCTTAGAATAAGAATTTTTTCTATAATCTTGTTTGTTTGTGTATGTACTGATCTTAGTGGAAGAATGTCTCGTTTAAATGTGCCTATATTTTGTGTTTTTATTATTAATAATGATATCTCGCTTCTCGACGCTGAGAAAGTGAAGTGCACTAGATTATTTTGTAAAAACACATGATTAAGGAATGGAAAACAAGTATTTCAGGGCGTACCCATAGAAAAAGATAGATTAGGAACTCTGTAAATTACAGGAAGGCTCACCATAATTGTATCTCCGTCCCTGGAGAACATATTTAAGGTGGCCAGTCCCATAGGTCGTTACGAGGACGCACCGATGCATCTCGTATGACCCTGAATACGTAAGAGGTGGACAGCTATGCGCAGTTGCGTGAATTAGCGCACCCAGTGAACAGGATGTAATTAATACGCCAGAACTACTTGTTGATACCAAGATAATGTAACAACTGCGAGTGTGAGCTATATTTGTGTTGTGCCATTATGACATTGCTAATTTAAAACATGTTCACAGGCATTATAAAGCCATTCGTGACAAAAGGAGAAAACGGGAAGCAAACAGAGGGAAGAAGAGGTGTCGCAATAGAACACAATAAAGGACGCTATCCAAACTTTCAACAAAAATCTTGATAAGACTGACACATGTCTAAGTTTGTTGTGTTTTATTCATGTTCGCAGGCACAATAAGAGGGACGTCTCCCATATAGGGGATTCAGAAGAAAAAACAAGATTAGAGATAAAAAGTAGTAAATAGTAGATATGTAGTCTGGTTGGCCAACACCGTGTTAGTCGTAGGAGTTGGCAGTTAGAAATGGTGGTGGGATCCTGTCCAGATAATCTTGATTCCCTATCCCTTGATTGTGTGTGTGTGTGTGAACGACTGTGAAGCAAGTTGTCCTATACATTTTTATGTTTATGTATAAAAGAGTTCTGTTACATTTCTATTTTAATTGATACTGAAGTTGATTTACAAACAAGTAAAATTATTCCTTTTGTACTGAAATAAGTTCATTGTATTCAATCAAACGTTAAAAAAAGTATGGTACTGATGGTTAAGCATGAGCACTTTCCTTGTACTAAAACTAGTTGTCTTAGTGTGTTAAGGTGGCGTAACTGAGCAAGAGGGAGTTGAAGCTACGACACTTGACACACCACACACGAGGTGACAAGGAACGAGGACGACAGCAATGAGGGGAGCACACAGCTGACGATGGTGATGGCATGCAGACCACGCCCTGAATCGACGGGGACGGTGGTCAACTCAGCAGCCAAGCTATATTTGTTGCTCGCCACGTCAGGTGGAACGACAGCCCAGCTGACCTTTTCTGCCTAATGACACCAACTTTGAGGGCCTGAGCTAAAACGTCTACAGAAGGAGCAATGACCTGTGGCTGAGCAGCGAGAGGTCACCGATCATAGATGCACTGATGGGGTCTTGTGCCTGTCGGACAATATGTCATCAATGAGCTCTTAGGTGAGAGCCATCATGCCACAAGAAGATGCGTGTGCCTGTGGCGCCATTTCGGTAATCGACGTTGCTCTCTTCTCAGCTGTCAGCCATCCCTCAACTTGCTAGTCAGAATTAATGTCACTTCCGTTCCTGCAAGAAACTTGAGCCGTGTGTGTGAGTGTGTCAGTGTGGATTCAAATGAATAACATGCGCCTCAACGAACGTAAAGTACTCATTTGTTCTGTTTACGAATTATGTTATAAGAAGGTTATGATTTTATAAATGTGCCATTTGTTAAAACGTCATATATTTGTCATGCCATGTCTCTTTGTGTTAGAATAAGATTTCATACTTACACCATGTTACAAATACACGACAGTGGTTGCTCAGTACGCAATGTATATATATACACACACACACACACACACACACACATACACACACACACACACATATATATATATATATATATATATATATATATATATATATATATATATATATAAGGTACATGTGTGTACACAATCCAGACATTGGACTAGGCCAGACCTTGTTGAATTGTGTAAAGATGACACTTACACCATGCACTATATAAACGTCCAGAGACAGTGAGACATACAAAAAAAAACCTTTATTCATAAAATGTCAAACGGGCGTTCACATATATTGACAAAGGGTCAAGGGAAATAAACTCCTCCATGATAATTGAACTACAAGCACGGGTGAGTAGCATAGAGCAACACCTATTAAGCCCAAACTTTATAATGATAATTGTATCCTCTCATGTACAAAGAAAGTAACAGAAGACTATAGATGTCAGCTGTTCACGAATTACTGGTCACTGGGATCGTTACAAAGACAATGGGATTTCCTAAACTGCATTGAAAGGCTCGTTCTCAAATGTCGTCGGATTACTGCCCAAGAAACTAGAAAGCCGAATTTCGTTTTCTACTTGGTGAAAGATGAACAGAAGATTCGTGTACGCAAAACATTTCTGATAAACGCTTTGGAATAACTGAAAGGCCAATCCGTACCGTTATCGAAGTGAAAAGGACTGGGACTGGGGTGGCACCAGTGGACGAAAGGGGACAACGTGGAAAACACTGTAAGACTGATCCAGAAAACCGGCCGCTGTGGCCGAGCGGTTCTAGGCAGTCTTGAACCGCGCGACCACTACGGTTGCAGGTTCGAATCCTGCCTCGAGCATGGATGTATGTGATGTCCTTAGGTTAGCTCTAAGTTGTAGGGTGTTGATGACCTCAGATATTAAGTCCCACAGTACTCAGAGCCATTTGAACCATCCTGATCCAGAAATCTTGGAGTCAGTTAGGAATAACATAAACTCAACTCCCCATGTTGTGAGTCACTATGTAAAAGAAGTGACACAACAAGAGTATTCAGATGGTGGCTTACCCACCGCAGAAATGCACAGAAATTACTCTTCAGAGCGATCTTCCGCTAACCTGCCAGCTACAAATTATGACGCCTACACGCATATATTCAATACCGAATTTAACATCAGATTTTTTGTTCCAAAGAAGGATTAGTGTGACCAATGTGAAGCTTACATAAACGCTACAGATGAAGACATGGCAAAGCTGCATGAAGCATTTCAAGAACATCAGGAAGAAAAAGAATTGAGTCGCATAGAAAAAAACTTGGATAAGGAGTTGGCTCAAAATAAGAAGATACAGCTAGCTGTTTATGATTTACAAGCTGTCTTACCGGTACCAACGGGACAAACATCTGCCTTTTCTACAAGTCAAGGCTCAACTGTTACAATTTCACAGTAAGTGTCCATACATACCTTTTTTCGCTATCTGTTATTACTCTTGAAGTCTGTTCTACTTATGTTTGTTGTTTGTTGCAGGTTACTGAGAGTGGAAACGACGAAACTACCTTTTTTTCTTCTTTTCTTTTTTTTTTTTTTTTTTTTTTTTTTTTGAACGAGGGCACTGGAATCAGAGGCGTGGTATAAGCAGCAACTTGTGTCTTACAATATCTTGAAGAGTTATCCAAGAACCTTCCTGGAGTTGTTGTCGTATTTTACTCCAACAATTGTGGAGGGCAACAGAAGGACAAGTAAGTACTGTAAACTCAGACTGTGATTCGCAGAAATCATGTAACAATATGTTTGTGTTGTAAAAATCACATTGATTAAAATGTCATTCTCTTCTATTTCAGATACATTATTGCAACGTACTCGTGTGCAGTACAAGGGCTGGATTCTGGTCGCACCCAGAACGAGGGAGACGGAGTTCACAGCATCACTGAGAGAGCAGTTAAGAGAGCTAAGAAGTCAGAGCCAATTTATGTATCCGATCAGTACATATCAGTCATCAGAAATGCAAAAAAGAATGGAAGTACGCTACATCTCAGAGAAATGGGTTTTTCAGAGTTCAATGACATTAAAGCTTTGCAACCGGCCGTTGTGGCTGAGCGGTTGTAGGCGCTTCAGTCCGGAACCGCGCTTCTTCTACGGTCGCAGTTTCGAATCCTGCCTTAGGCATGGATGTGTGTGGTGTCCTTTGGTTAGTTACGTTTAAGTAGTTCTAAGTCTAGGGGACTGGTGACCTCAGATGATGTCCCATAGTGCTCAGAGGCATTTGAACCATTTGAAAGCTTTGCATGATGACATAGCTCTTTACTTGGCCAAGGACGTTAACGGGACTATTTCCAAAGTGTACGAAATTAAATTATTTGGATGTGAAATTGGAAGTGATGTGTTCCAGTATAAGAACAGTTACAAACAGTCCGAGTGGGGACGAGTTCAGTTCAAAGGGAGAAACAGGCGTTTAACAGGGAATGTAGATGGGAGTAATCTGGATCTGAAACCTGCTTATACTACAAAAATGACCCTCTCAGGAAACAAAATTCACGAGTTAGACAATTTGGTTAACAGCAACATCATTGCTAATTATTACAAGGCCTTCTATGATTCTGTTTCCGCATAAATGTAATTTGTTGCTTGTATGGCATTTGGAAGTTCTTCATTTCACTTAGTGTGTTTCTTACGTCGGTTATAAGATGCAAATAATAAAAATGATAATAAAACAGTGAAGCTGTAAACAGCACTTACAGCATGATTCTGCCGAACTGAAGGGACTTGTGCCGACTGAAAAATGCCGCACAACAATCCTGAATGAAATGCCGAGCAAATCCGAGTGACAAGACGATCCTTGGCTTACACGTGGCATGCACACACTGCACGTGTGAAGTTTGGCACGCCGCGGCCGGCCCTGCCCTAGATAAAAGGTTCCAGGTGACGGCTGTAGATGCCAGCACACTTCATACTCAGCTATTTAATGAGGTGTACCACGTGCTACTCAGTTACGCTGTGTGGCAGCGAGTCTTTGGTTTACCAGCTGCTTTTGACACTGAAAGAAAGGTGGTTAAGAAATACTTCAATGAAGACGACGCAAATACTAAAACTGTAAATTTTCAAAACTATTATGTTCAGTAACAAATACTATATTTACTATTTTAAGAGCACACTGAACATCAGTAAGCATTGCTAAGTATGAAGAAGTCAGACTACTCCGACACGAAAGAATAGTCATGTCACCAACTCTCACTTCAACGGAAACTAAGACAGCGGTGATGTAGGCAATACTTTCGGTGGGGAATTAAAAGGCTTACACGGAACACTAAAATTAAAGAAATTGGTAAGCTGATTTGGGAAATTACTACTGATAAGTTCGGGAAGGTCCTCGCCTCTGGCCGCTGAATACAAGTAGTGAAGCGATACTGTCAGTAGCCATACCATTTTATTTGCCATTGAACAACAGAATCATTAGTATTATAAGAAGTCCACAACAAAACTATGTTTCATTTTTTAAATAAATGGCTTGACCAGCTCACATCTTGCTGTTGCCATTCAGAAATGATAATTATGTACATTCCTCTCTAGAAGAACAAATGACTAACCTCCGACTGCGGTATTGGTTCCAATTAAGCACCTGCTTCCCATCTCCACAATAAGCTACTGTCTGCTAGTAATAGAAGAGGTAAATGAGCAGTTTTTGAGAAATACAAGGTGTATCATGAAAGTAAGCTCCGATGCTGTCACAGAAAAACAAATCATCACTGAGCATAATATGTTTATAAGAATATTTACAGTTTCACTGGTTATTTCTCACTATATTCATCACCACAGATGAGAGGTTTTCCTAACAGTTCCCCATCAGCTGTATATCCATGCCTCAGGATTCAGTCCCAAACGTAACGAGCCATGGAGTCACTCCAGTCTGCACCTCAGCCTCGTTGTGGTGGAGGAGATTAAGATCACCGTGGGTGTGATCGGATCTGTAGGGTGGATGGTAGAAGATCTCCAAACCAAAATGATTCAACACATTTCATGCGGCGTTGGCCCAAGCTTTGTGCCTCTTGTCAACATCACACATCTCTTGTTCTGGACCACGCACTTTTTCAATGCCTGACAATATGCATCAGCATTTAAGGTTAGCCCTCGCTGTTTCTGGCAACTTGGTCTTCACAAGTGAACCTCTATGCCACCAATCATTGGATTCTCGTATTGTTTCTGGTGTGGTATGCGACACCCATGTTTCATCCCCAGTGACAACATGGTGGAGAAACCAGTCAACTTTCTCTGCATAGTGCTGTAGGAATACCAATGCTCTGGCCTGTCTTTTATTTTTGTGTTTATCTTTCAGTGGCCTTGGCATCATCTTGCACACAGTCTACGAAAACCAATTCAGTGGGAGACAATTTCGTGCAACAGCGAGCGAGACGTTTTGGAAATTGACGAGAGAATTCAGTAAATTTGAAGTGCCGATTCTGTAAAATTCCTTGCCGCACACATTTCCACCTGCTCAGGTGTCACCAGGCACAGCCGACCACCGACCACTGAGGTCTTCTTCGTGAATACTGGTTCGTCCTTCCGCGAACTGCCTGCACCATTTTCTGACCACACTGTCGCTCATAGTGCCGTGTCTGCGCACGTCGCACAACTAGCGATCAATCTCTGCAGGAGTGTGCTTCCGAGCGTGCGGAAATCGGATAACTGCACGGACCTCGCACTTGGTGGGAGACGGTGTCGGGGCAGCCATTTTATCCTAGCACTGTGCGGTAACCACCGCCATCACAACAAAAAATCTGCACTGCATTATTCCTAAGCATCTCCTCTCTAGTCTATCCCCATCACATGACTCAAGCCATCTCAGGACGTGATTGGAGCTCACTTTATGTAGGCACCTCATAACATCTCTTACAATGGAGCCAGTCCCAGTTTGAATCTGACTGTGTCCACGTCTTCTCACGTTGTTCTTCTTCCCGGTTCTTCCAGTTTTTTGTAGGGGGCATATTAACTTTAAAAGACTAATACTGACACATCTACGACTTCACTCATTTTCTCGTTTCCTGCCCTTAGCAAAATGGTTCAAATGGCTCTGAGCACTATGGGACTCAACTGCTGAGGTCATTAGTCCCCTAGAACTTAAAACTAGTTAAACCTAACTAACCTAAGGACATCACAAACATCCATGCCCGAGGCAGGATTCGAACCTGCGACCGTAGCGGTCTTGCGGTTCCAGACTGCAGCGCCTTTAACCGCACGGCCACTTCGGCCGGCTGCCCTTAACAATTCTTAGTTTTAATTTCATTTTAACTTGTTTTAAAACAGCTTCTTATTCTGCTTTTTCAGCATCATTTGCTATACACAAGAACATATGATCGTAGCAGCTTTCAAAGGCAAAGATTTAAATCTCTGCACCGTGTGGCTAATATCAAATCCAACTCATGTCATTCTGACTTCAGGAATGTACTTAGCCGCACTTAAGTACTTAATAAATGACCTGATATAGCTGACAGGCAACGCTGGACTTGATTTCTACTGTGAACTCACACGAATCAAGAGATAACACACTACTGAGATGTCCTCAGTTGACAAATAATCTCACTTAGAGATAAGTTGGGAGTTTTTGAGGGTCTCTTAATTTTTGAACTTTCTATATTCTTTTATTGGTAATTGATGTTATGTATTCTTTCCCTTTCAGACAGCAAATATGCACTGTGGTTCTAAGTTTAATAGGGGTTAACGAATTACAGACCTTGGATGCAAGCGTGTACTGATTCAAATCAATGAGAAAAGTGGAAAATTTGTGGCAGACTAGGATTTGTACCCGGCTCTGCAGCTTATAGGTAGATTCTCAGATCAGCAAACCTTCCAGATGCGCTGGTCATTGCTACTGCACGATTTAACCCATGCCTACTGTCCAACCCAAATATTCAACTTAGCCACATACTATTAGCGTAGTACCCCTTCCCCATTATCAACATTACTCGCGGCATTTGACCGATTCCCGTAAGAGTTCCAGCGTATTGTGTGTCTACACTGAGGAGATTATTGGCCATCTCATCTTAATTACATACACTCCTGGAAATTGAAATAAGAACACCGTGAATTCATTGTCCCAGGAAGGGGAAACTTTATTGACACATTCCTGGGGTCAGATACATCACATGCTCACACTGACAGAACCACAGGCACATAGACACAGGCAACAGAGCATGCACAATGTCGGCACTAGTACAGTGTATATCCACCTTTCGCAGCAATGCAGGCTGCTATTCTCCCATGGAGACGATCGTAGAGATGCTGGATGTAGTCCTGTGGAACGGCTTGCCATGCCATTTCCACCTGGCGCCTCAGTTGGACCAGCGTTCGTGCTGGACGTGCAGACCGCGTGAGACGACGCTTCATCCAGTCCCAAACATGCTCAATGGGGGACAGATCCGGAGATCTTGCTGGCCAGGGTAGTTGACATACACCTTCTAGAGCACGTTGGGTGGCACGGGATACATGCGGACGTGCATTGTCCTGTTGGAACAACAAGTTCCCTTGCCGGTCTAGGAATGGTAGAACGATGGGTTCGATGACGGTTTGGATGTACCGTGCACTATTCAGTGTCCCCTCGACGATCACCAGTGGTGTACGGCCAGTGTAGGAGTTCGCTCCCCACACCATGATGCCGGGTGTTGGCCCTGTGTGCCTCGGTCGTATGCAGTCCTGATTGTGGCGCTCACCTGCACAGCGCCAAACACGCATACGACCATCATTGGCACCAAGGCAGAAGCGACTCTCATCGCTGAAGACGACACGTCTCCATTCGTCCCTCCATTCACGCCTGTCGCGACACCACTGGAGGCGGGCTGCACGATGTTGGGGCGTGTGCGGAATACGGCCTAACGGTGTGCGGGACCGTAGCCCAGCTTCATGGAGACAGCTGCGAATGGTCCTCGCCGATACCCCAGGAGCAACAGTGTCCCTAATTTGCTGGGAAGTGGCGGTGCGGTCCCCTACGGCACTGCGTAGGATCCTACGGTCTTGGCGTGCATCCGTGCGTCGCTGCGGTCCGGTCCCAGGTCGACGGGCACGTGCACCTTCCGCCGACCACTGGCGACAACATCGATGTACTGTGGAGACCTCACGCCCCACGTGTTGAGCAATTCGGCGGTACGTCCACCCGGCCTCCCGCATGCCCACTATACGCCCTCGCTCAAAGTCCGTCAACTGCACATACGGTTCACGTCCACGCTGTCGCGGCATGCTACCAGTGTTAATGACTGCGATGGAGCTCCGTATGCCACGGCAAACTGGCTGACACTGACGGCGGCGGTGCACAAATGCTGCGCAGCTAGCGCCATTCGACGGCCAACACCACGGTTCCTGGTGTGTCCGCTGTGCCGTGCGTGTGATCATTGCTTGTACAGCCCTCTCGCAGTGTCCGGAGCAAGTATGGTGGGTCTGACACACCGGTGTCAATGTGTTCTTTTTTCCATTTCCAGGAGTGTATTTACTGAAGAGGCAAAGAAACAGGTACATCTACCTAATATCGTGTAGGGCGAGCTCTCGAAAGTGCCGCAACACGACATGGCATGGACTCGACTAATGTGTGAAGTAGTTGTGGAGAGAACTGACACCGTGAGTCCTGCAGAGCTGTCTATAAATCTGTGTGAGTATGTGGGTGTGGAGATCTCTTCAGAACAGCATGTTGCAGGGCAGTAATCTTGTCTGGTGAGTTTGATGGCCAGCGGAATCATTTAAACTCATAAGAGTGTTCCTGGAGCAACTCTGTAGCAATTCTCCACGTGTGGGGTGTCGCATTGTCCTGCTGGAATTGCGCAAGTCCGTCGGAATGCACAATGGACATGAACGGATGCAGGTGTTCAGATACAATGCTTAGCTACGTGTCGCCTGTCAGACTCGTATCTAGATGTATCAGGTGTCCCATATAGCTCCAAGCGCACACGCCCCACCTTTACAGAGCCTTCACCAGCTTCAACATTCCCCTGGTGACAGGCAAAGGCCGGTGGTTGTGGCCGAGCGGTTCTAGACGCTTCAGTCTGGAACCGCGAGACCGCTGCAATCGCTGGTTTGAATCCTGCCCCGGGCTTGGATGTGTGTGATGTCCTTAGGTTAGTTAGGTTTAAGTAGTTCTAGGGGACTGATTATCTCAGACGTGAAGTCCTATAGTGCTCAGAGCCATTTGAACCATTTTGACAGGCAGGGTCCATAGATTCATTAGGCTATCTTTATACCCGTACATGTCCATCCGCTCCATACAATTTGAAACTAGGCTCGTCCAACCAGGCAATATGTTTCCACTCATCAACAGTGCAATGTCAGTGCTGATAGTTCCAGGTGAGGTGTGAAACTGTGTCGCACAGTCATCAAGAGTACACGACTGGGCCTTCAGCTCCAAAAGCTCATATCAAAAATGTTTTGTTGAATGGTTGGCACGCTGACACGTGCTGATGGCCCAGCATTGAAATCCGCAGCAATTTGCGCAAGAGGTGCACTTGTATCATATTCAACAGTTCTCTTCAGTCGTTGTTGGTACCACTCTTGCGGGATCTTTTTCCGGCCACATCGATGTCGGAGATTTGATGTTTCACTGGATTCCTGATATTCACGATAAACTCGTGAAGTGGTCGCAAGGGGAATTCCCCACTTCATTACTACCTCAGAGGGCTGGCTGTGTCCCCATCGCTCGTGCGCCGACTATAGCTCTACGCTCAAACTCACTTAAATCTCGATAACCTGCCATTGTAGCAGCAGTAACCGATCTAACGACTGCATCGGACACTTGCTGCCTTTTGTTGCCGTTGACGACCCCTGCTTGTTTACATATCTCTGTGTTTGAATACGCACGCCTATACCAACTGCTTTGTCGCTTGCGTGTATATGTGGTGTCTGTTCTGCCGGACATGTCCGAAAGAACAGGCACCATATGTCCATTTAACAGGTGTTTCTGTCAAACTAACATAAATATTTCAAATAACGACGTGATACCAGCAAATTCGGTGATATGAGTTGTGGTATTTCCCTCCGTAGTAGGCATGAAGTGAGTGATAAAGGCTCCTCCTATTAAATGCGTTTGTGCTTTCCATGTGGACTCTGTGGTTTTTATCAATGGCCACCCAGTCGTTCCTGTCTCGAGCGTCAATATGATCAGTGCCTTCCATTCCATATCTACGTGTGCACTTCGTAAGTCGCTTACGGTGTGTGGCGGTGGTTATCTCTGCTACCTCTATGATTGTTTGCTCCCTTCGCCTGTTCCATTCGTGAACGGTGCGTGGGTAGAATGGCTTTCTATAAACATTCGCATGAGCTCTGATGTCTCTGATTTTCTGGTCGTGCTAAGTTACATGTGGGAGGAAGTGATACGTTTCCCGTCTCTTCTATGATCGCGCGCTCTCGGACTTCCAACAGGAGCCCTCTACATGGAGCAAAGCTCCTGCCTTGTAACGACTGCCACTACTGTTTGCTGGGAATCTCTGTAAGACTCTCGCAGCAAGTTAAGAATCCCGTGGCAAAACGCGTAGCCCTTCATCGAATCTTCTCCGTCTCTTTCACTCATATTTGCCTGTGACTCTCGTACGCTTGGGTCGGTGCTCCGCTGTCGCACTCTGCGTGTTTGCGTTAGCCAAAACGAACAATAGTTAGTTGACTATAAGATTTCTTCCAGATTTCCGCTGTCAGCAGTTCATCGCACAACCCTTTTCCATTTCTTGATTAAAAAATGTTTACCTATACAATTTCTTATCAAATGGCTGATAAAAAGTACCACTGAGATAGCTTTTAGTTTAGTAGTGGAAACTAATTAAAGAAAAACAGCACACTTTCAGTGGACTTGCAGACCTGAAAAAAGCGCCTGAGAGTGTAGAGTCAATACCTAAGGAAATTTAGGAACAGGGTGACTATATCAAACAAAGCCGTCACAACTTCTGCACAGATTATGCGGGGCAAGATGGGAATTAGTATGCGTATGCATGGTTTGGTTTAGCGAGGTAGCCCACCTTATTTGATTGTGTTCGTCAACAAGAAAAACTGTGGATTTGTGGGGCTGAGAATCCGCGTTGTCTCTCACATGGTTTATGTAAGTCGAGAAAACTGGGGCTCCTTCTGTAGTGTCTTCCGGCACCACACAGTGGGACATAGGTTTCTATTGAGCTGTCGCTCTCTGTATGAGGTCTGTTAAAAATTTTCCCGAACATTTGTAATTTCGGACCGATCCTGTGTTGGAACGAATTGGGTTGTCATCCCTGAACACCCCTGCGTTTAACGTGTAACTGCTGGAAGTTTCATTGCTACATGTCAGTTAGTTGTGGTTTAGTACTTCAGTGAGTAGAAAGTTGTGCCGTACAGTGTGCGAATTTCGTGTTGGGAGAGTTAGAGGAGCAACGTGTCTGCATTAAATTTTACGTGAAACTCAAAGAAACCTTTGAAGAGACACACGAAATGATGCGGGAAGCCAACGATGGTGAGTAGTTAAGCCGTAATCGGCGTTACGAATGGTCCATAAGGTTTAAAAACGGCTGGACGGAAGATGACCCTCGTTCAGGACGCCCTTCGACATCTACCGACGACGCTCACGTCAGTGACGTGACCGAAATTGTACCTGTCAATAGAAGACTGATTGTCCGAGAGATTGCAGAAGAATGTAGCGTTTCAGTTGGATCATGGCATGATATCTTGATACAACATCTTGGAATGCTTCTTGTTGCCGCCAAGTTCGTCCCACGACTCATGAGTGAAGACAAAAACATGTTCACCTTGCAACCTTTGAAGAGCTTTTCCTTTTCACAAATGAGAACGAAATGTTCTTTAAGAGAATCATGTGACAGGAGTTTATTGTTATGATGCTGAGACCAAGGGTGACTGAATGGTGTCGAAGGAAACATCAGAGTCCTATGAATCAGAGGATGGAGAAGGAAAGTAAACGAGAGGGCACGATGGAAGCAAATTGCTGAGAAGTCTAAGGCCCATGCAGCGTTCTGAAGGCACAAAAAGAATTTAAAAAGTTTTGCAGCCTCATCAAATGCATGTCTCATGTTTCTGTAGTTAAGAGTTTATGTAATGAGAACTGTGCTGTTTTTCCAACAGACTCTGTTAATAATTTGTGTTGGCAAGTAATTAATTATTGATTCTTCTCTCAGAAGTGTAACTTGTATGTGAAAAGTGTGTTTGGAAGTATCCCTTACAAACTTCTAGGACTTGTAGAGGTGAGTGAGTTCATAATGTCTTGAATAGGAAGCCACATCTGGAAAAATACAATTTCTCTTCTATTACAGTTTCATTTCATATGTTTAACTTATCCACTTCTACTTGACGAATTGAATGATTCGTGACAGTATATACACTCCTGGAAATGGAAAAAAGAACACATTGACACCGGTGTGTCAGACCCACCATAATTGCTCCGGACACTGCGAGAGGGCTGTACAAGCAATGATCACACGCACGGCACAGCGGACACACCAGGAACCGCGGTGTTGGCCGTCGAATGGCGCTAGCTGCGCAGCATTTGTGCACCGCTGCCGTCAGTGTCAGCCAGTTTGCCGTGGCATACGGAGCTCCATCGCAGTCTTTATCACTGGTAGCATGCCGCGACAGCGTGGACGTGAACCGTATGTGCAGTTGACGGACTTTGAGCGAGGGCGTATAGTGGGCATGCGGGAGGCCGGGTGGACGTACCGCCGAATTGCTCAACACGTGGGGCGTGAGGTCTCCACAGTACATCGACGTTGTCGCCAGTGGTCGGCGGAAGGTGCACGTGCCCGTCGACCTGGGACCGGACCGCAGCGACGCACGGATGCACGCCAAGACCGTAGGATCCTACGCAGTGCCGTAGGGGACCGCACCGCCACTTCCCAGCAAATTAGGGACACTGTTGCTCCTGGGGTATCGGCGAGGACTATTCGCAACCGTCTCCATGAAGCTGGGCTACGGTCCCGCACACCGTTAGGCCGTCTTCCGCTCACGCCCCAACATCGTGCAGCCCGCCTCCAGTGGTGTCGCGACAGGCGTGAATGGAGGGACGAATGGAGACGTGTCGTCTTCAGCGATGAGAGTCGCTTCTGCCTTGGTGCCAATGATGGTCGTATGCGTGTTTGGCGCCGTGCAGGTGAGCGCCACAATCAGGACTGCATACGACCGAGGCACACAGGGCCAACACCCGGCATCATGGTGTGGGGAGCGATCTCCTACACTAGCCGTACACCACTGGTTATCGTCGAGGGGACACTGAATAGCCGTTCCACAGGACTACATCCAGCATCTCTACGATCGTCTCCATGGGAGAATAGCAGCCTGCATTGCTGCGAAAGGTGGATATACACTGTACTAGTGCCGACATTGTGCATGCTCTGTTGCCTGTGTCTATGTGCCTGTGGTTCTGTCAGTGTGATCATGTGATGTATCTGACCCCAGGAATGTGTCAATAAAGTTTCCCCTTCCTGGGACAATGAATTCACGGTGTTCTTATTTCAATTTCCAGGAGTGTAGTTATCAAGTAACAATTCGAAATGAAACATAACGAGGCATGGATTTATCACTTAAGTGCATTTATTTATATCAGCACTTTAACATTAAATGTTTACGTTATACCGAAACAAGAAAGAACCCAGCATGCTGTACGCACAGAACACTGCTGATGGGTTACAACGGGGGCTTGATGTGGCGGCCATCTACGTTGTTACAGACATTGTACCTATGCAGAATGTTCTGGTATGCACTCTCCTTCCCACCTAGTGTCTCTTTAATTTCTAGTGCAGTGACCAGAACTTGTGCCAGCATATCTTCCTTTGTCTCTACAGGAGAGTTATATAGCAAACCTAGCATATGACATTAATGACATCAGGTTAGTATCAGATGTAGCACAAGTCATCCTGTATACCATGTTGCATACCAGGACAAGCAGCTCTGAGACTTTTCTCTTCCCCTCGGCAGATGTGGGCACGTTACACATCTGAAGTGAAACTGTGGTAGAACAGAAACAGTTCATTTCGGGATATGAATTCCCATTCAAGATATTACATAATCACTCCCTTCTACAAGTTCTAGACATTTGGTGTGCCGTATATAAGTGCAGATTCTTTTATACGTGGTGCCTTAATACTTAGACACAGCAGTACAGTGATTGCTTTTACTCAGTGATGAACAGTCGTCACACAAAAATGTCATATAATTAATTGTCTGAAGTTTTCTACATGGTTGCAGCTGCACTTCTAAGCGGACTATCCCTGTTACTCTATAATGATTACCCATTTTGGGTCCACATGTCTATACTTCAGCACCTACCTGCAGCTCAGGAGATAATAATCATTTATGGCTTTCTCTTGCCAAAAGTACTTGGAGTTACTACCCAGCCCAAAAACATACGATTTGTAATTGCTATAATTGTTAGTCAGCAAATGATGTAAATACTGATGTAATGGGTTCCGTACATCATACCCGACCACCAATAGAAATATCAGAACTTAACTTCCAGTATGTGTATACATAGGACGATCAGAAAAGAGGTTCAAATATTTGCAGAGGGTGTAGTATGCATCAAGAAAAGAAAAAAATGTTCCCAGAAACATTTATCTTTAGCGTCATGGTCTGCGTGTGTTTACGAAGAGCATATCTTGCCCGCCATATACTTTTACTCAAGACAAATGAGGAAACAGCATACGTACTAGACAATTTTGTAACACAGTGTGTTTGCATTCGTATCAAGCATCCACCCAACACCAGAACATTTACAGTATTCCACAGCATACTACAGTATATAATGTATTGGTCACGTACGTTATTTTCATCTGGTGTACCCATAGGGCTCGTATGGTGCATTGCTTGCTGTGACAGGGCAGTACATTCCTGTAATTTGTTTGCTTGTCTGTCACTGTATGTATAGTATCCAAAGGAGGCCTGGCCTACTACTCCGCGTAGGAGATGGCACATATGGTCTTCTCTTTCTGCAGGCAGATGGAAACAGTTTATGGGCATGCAACCTTTATGTTACAATATACGCATGACATCGTATACCATTTATAAAAATGTTTATTACCCTGAAATTATAATGAAATTCAGACCTTCAGCTGTTATTGGCGTTGATAAGTATCAACGGGGACAGTTGAAAAATGTGTGCCCGCGACTGGGATTCCAAGCCGGGACTTCCTGCTTACATGCCAGATGCTCTAACCGACTGAGCCACACGGGATGCAGATGATAGTGCGACTGCAGGGACTTATCTCTGCCATGCTCCCGTGATACCCACATTCCCAACTTGTCCACAAACTACTGTGTCCTTAGTAGCGCAGTCGGTGAGAGCGTCTGTAATGTAATCAGGAGGTCCTGGGTTCAAATCCTGGTTTGGGCACAAATTTTTCAACTGTCTCCATTGATATTTATCAACGCCTGTAAGCAGCTAAAGGTCTGGATTTCATTATAATTTCAATCTTAGTGAGGTGCAAGATTGCCCATGGTATCTGTACAGATAACAACTTCATATGTTGATTACCCTGTTCCAGCGGCAATCGAAAATGTGATCCTTTGTGTGAGGACAGTGGCAGACGTCCAACAACCCAAACCTGATTTGGAGCAATGGATATTAGAATGTGTGGAAAATAATGCTTAAACGATGGAGAATAAAGCTGCAACTAGTGTCTGAAGAATGGCTGCAGCAGAAGGTGTTGCAAGACACTCGTCCCTGAGTCCAGGATTTGCTGTCATCCGATCAGCTTGCTGGATTGCAGTTCTGCCATTGGTTTTGACAAAGGTGCTCCCATGTACTGTAGTTCACAGCAAACGTGTTGTTAACTAATGGACTGGGCTTCAGAAGTGATGATATCAAATTGCCATAATACATACACACATATAGGCCAATGTATATCCATGTGAGCTTGGAGAGAGGTGACACGACCACATATTTAGTATGAACATTTAGGCAAACAACCATGGGAGCAGTGTGCTAGGTCCGTACGTTCTACACCACACAGTGAATTGTGATAGAAATCGTCACTTTCCTTGGAATCAATTACATGTGTTGCTGGAGAATGTTGGAACATGCATTAGGTGAGGCGATACCTAACATCGATCTTTGAGAAGTGATGGATTGGTTGTGGAGGACCAATACCTTTGCCTGCCGGTCTTCTTGACCTTAATGTTGTGGGCTTTTGGCTTTGGAGACATGTAAGGACCTTGCCATATGCAGTCCCATAAATGATGTCGATACACTAGGAGAATGCTTGTTCAATGCCTGTGACACAATCTGGCAACAATCAGAAGTGTACCAACGAAAGTATTATGCACATCTTGTGGAGACTAGCGCAGAGACATCGTGACTCGAAAGATACGAGCTTCACAACCTACGTTCATAGGAGTTTTTTCTTCCCTTGTTTCATACCCTAGATCCTCTATAAGTATTTTTATATATATATATATATATATATATATATATATATATATATATATATATATATATATACACAGGGTGGTCCATTGATAGTGACCAGGCCAAATATCTCACGAAATAAGCATCAAATGAAAAAGCTACAAAGAACGAAACTCGTCTGACTTGGAGGGGGAAATTAGATAGCGCTGTGGTTGGCCCACTAGATAGTTCTGCCATAGGTCAAACGGATATCAACTGCGTTTTTTAAGTAGGAACCCCCATTTTTATTACAAATTCGGTGTCGTAAGTAAAAAACTACGAATGTTCTAGTTATACTACTTTTTTCGCTTTGTGATAGATGGCGCTGTATTAGTCACAAACGTATAAGTACGTGGTATGACGTAACATTCCGCCAGTGTGGCAGGTATTTGCTTCTTGATACATACCCATGTTAAAATAGACCGTTTACCAATTGCGGAGAAGGTCGATATCGTGTTGATGTATGGCTATTGTGATCAAAATGCGCAACGGGCGTGTAATATGTATGCTGCTCGGTATCCTGGACAACATCATCCAAGTGTCCGGACCGTTCGCCGGAGAGTTACGTTATTTAAGGAAACAGGAAGTGTTCAGCCAAATGTGACACGTCAACCACTACCTGCAACAAATGATAGTGCCCAGGTAGGTGATTTAGCTGATGTCGCGGCTAATCCGCACATCAGTAGCAGAGAAATAGGTCGAGAATCGAGAATCTCTAAGATGTCGGTGTTGAGAATGCTACATCAACATCGATTGCACCTGTACCGTATTTATATGCACCAGGAATTGCATGGCGACGACTTTGAACGTCGTGTACAGTTCTGCCACTGGCCACAAGAGAAATTATGGGACAATGACAGATTTTTTGTACGCGCTCTATTTAGCGACGAAGCGTCATTCACCTACAGCGGTAACGTAAACCGGCATAATATGCACTATTGGGCAACTGAAAATCCACGATGGCTGCGACAAGTGGAATATCAGCGACCTTGGCGGGTTAATCTATGGTGCGGCATTATGGGTGGCCCCCATTTTATCGGTGGCAATCTAAATGGTGCAATGTAAGCTGATTTCCTACGTAATGTTCTACTAATGTTACTACAAGATGTTTCACTGCATGACAGAATGGCGATGTACTTCCAACATGATGGATGTCCGGCACATAGCTCGCGTGCGGTTGAAGCGGTATTGAATAGCATATTTCATGACAGGTGGATTGGTCGTCGAAGCAGCATACCGTGGCCAACACGTTCACCGGACCTGACGTCCCCGGATTTCTTTCTGTGGGGAAAGTTGAAGGATATTGGCTATCGTGATCCACCGACAACGCCTGACAACATGTGTTAGCGCATCGTCAATGCATGTGCGAACATTACGGAATACGAACTACTCGCTGTTGAGAGGAATGTCGTTACACGTATTGCCAAATTCATTGAGGTTGACAGAAATAGTTAATGTGGTATTTACAGGTAATCACGCTGTAACAGCACGCGTTCTCAGAAATGATAAGTTCACAAAGGTACATGTATCACATTGGAACACCCGAAATAAAATGTTCAAACGTACCTACGCTCTGTATTAGAATTTAAAAAAACTTACCTGTTATCAACTGTTCGTCTAAAATTGTGACTTTTACAGCGCCATCTATCACAAAGAGAAAAAAGTGGTCCAACTAAAACATTCATATTTCTTTACATACTACACGAATATGTAATAAAAATGGGGGCTCCTATTTACAAAACGCAGTTGATATCCGTTTCACCTATGGCAGCGCCATCTAGCGGGCCAACCATAGCGCCATCTGCTTTCCCCCTTCAAGCTAGGCAGGTTTCGTTCTTTGTAGTTTTTTCGTTTGAAGCTTATTTTATGAGTTATTTGGCCCAGTCACGATATATATATATATATATATATATATATATATATATATATATATATATAGAGAGAGAGAGAGAGAGAGAGAGAGAGAGAGAGAGGGGGGGGGGGGAGAATCTTCTGGATTTTGAAGGTACTAATCACTCTGAATCTTGTCTAACTAGGCAATTTTGGCTATCTTATATTCTGTTATTTGTAAACTGATGTGAAGAATTTTTTCATTCTAGGCGAGCTGAATTGGGTATGAATTGATGAATATAATAGAAGTATGATATGTCATAGGAGTGACTGCAGAAAAAGGATTGCACTCTGTAGAAGCCATTCCTGTAGCCAAGCAACCAAACAACTACGCTCGTTTGACTGAGAGGCTGGCAAGTGCTTGGTACAAAGACGTTGGCATATGCTACTGAAATAATAGGCATATCTGTAAAGGAATGTGGGAGAACATGATTGCACTTACGGTATCTTCAACTAATGGGGTTCATAAGTGGCTTTGGGTTTGTCGAAATTCACTACTGTATGCAACTGATAAGGAACAATGAGTTGTGTAGAACTGCTGGAGGGGATCTCACATGGTACAGTTCTCAAATCACATATCGTGGACTGATGGACTGATGTGAAATCAGGAGGTATCAGTGATGAACATATTATAGGCAGCGTCATGGGAATAAAAATGTGAAGTCCTCACTGACTGCTTACAAGCTGATGCTGTGTGTGTCTACCCTGCTCCTCGAGAATCACCTCATATGGAACTGCGTTGTGGCAACAGAAGAGGAATGTGAGTGTGGTTCATTTGAGGACCTCTGATGTTGTGCTGCTTAGAAAGACACTTATGTCTGTACTGTAAACGCACAGAGCTAAAACTGAATATCGAGCAGAAGGAAAGTATGTAAAGGTTTTCTTATTTTAGATTAGTGACATTTTATGAACAGTGACCAAAAGATGCACGGAAATAGATACAGCGCAATACATCACAATGAGACTGTCACGCCAGAAGAAGAAAGTGAGTGACCGTTACACAACATTTTCGTGCAAATATCAGTCCAGCTTCCAAAGTGACATTGCCTCTTACTACGTTTTCTCTTCTTCCACAGGATGACCACAGCATTTACGAAAATACTATGTAATATCAGTATGACCTTATTGTAAAGTTGTTGTTGTAGTGCCATTTAGCTTGAAGAGGAGGTTTAACTCTCCAAACATGTCGCTAAATAAATAATTAATACAATAGTTGACGAAGTTTGTGACTGGTAGAGGTAATTAAAAATAAATTACATTTGTCTTGAGACAGTCACGGTCGAAAAATAGTCAAGAAGAAAAGTAACTGGTGTGGCAATCTCAACATGATGCCTGAAATGATTCAAATGGCTCTAAGCACTATGGGACTTAGCATGTGAGGTCATCAGTCCCCTAGATTTGGAACTACTTAAACCTAACTAACCTAAGGATGTCACACACATCCATGCCCGAGGCAGGATTCGAACCTTCGACCTCAGCAGCAGCGCAGGTCCGGACTGAACGCCTAGAACCGCTCGGCCACAGCGGCCGGCATGTTGCCTGAAATCGGGCAGTTTTATGATCAGTATTCAGAAGCTGTCAATTCATGTAAATAACTGCTCTGAACATAAATCCTGTAAAGACAGTATTTCAAAGTTAAATTGTTTGAGGAAACTCCACTGCGATGTATTAATCGATTCCATTCCTTTTCAAAGGGCACTAACATGAGTTTTTGCTTGTACTCATCTTAAAATATTGATGTAATACAGCATCGTGTCAGGCATGGCCCCTTTGAGAGGTGTGTTGTCCATTCCTGTAAGTGTTGCTGTCAGAAAATGGCATTCACCAATAGCTAAGAATCCACTATGGCTCTTCTGAATGTTCATCAAACGATCTCAAACATTACCCAACCGACAATATCGCCGATGACACAGTGATGTAGTGATGTGAAGAGTCAAGTATTTCCATCCCCAGAGGAGAAGAAGACTGATTAACTGAAGGAATGGTCTACTGCTTTGTCTACATTCTAATGAAAGTACAACTGATACAGTCATCGCAAAACTCAAGAAAAATGAAATAAAGTATACAATTGATAGTGTCCGTCTTAAAGTTCTAATAGCCGATCAGAAGTCATTATCACACCAATATCTCGTTATGACACAGATAGTGATAACTTTGGTGACATGTTCCAATTCGCTTGGGGTTTTTGACCTTTGATTTTTCCTTAAAACTGGCCTAAATGGGAAGCACATTTCCAGTAAATCCAGGGAATAAGTGAAATCCAACCTTGAACCCCGCGATTGTCACTAGTAGAATATTGTAAATGTTAAAAGCATATATCCAGTCAGTTGTAGTGTCACACGTATCTTAATAATGACAAAGACATATTTTTATAGCCTTTAACCTAATTCTTTCTGAAGCTGAGTGGCAGCAGGTACATTGAATTTAAGACTTCTTAAGATTTCTGGTGCCATACAGTATATTATAAATAATGTGAAATGCTTTATGCATTCCAGAGTATAGTTACTGAATTGGGGGCACAGTATTAAGCACACGCTGCCCATGGTTATTACTGACTCTGCTCAGTTGTCCGGGACCGCAACTGCAAACGAGTATGGTATGAATACTTTGATCTAAAATGCGAATCTTGTAGGTCATGATATAAGGCCGTGTAGTTGAATTAGAAGCATGAGTTACGCCATTTTGACAATGTGCAATTTACAACTGTCTCACTGATTACAACAAGAGATTAATAAATGGTCGTCATGCTACATAGTGAGCTAACCCAAAATTAATCTTTATTGTTCATCTCACTTGATAACTGACGCTTATCTTGAATCATTTAATGCAAATATTTATGTGACCTGAAACCGCACGACCGCTACGGTCGCAGGTTCAAATCCTGCCTCGGGCATGGATGTGTGTGATGTCATTAGCTTAGTTAGGTTTAAATAGTTCTAAGTTCTAGGGGACTGATGACCTCAGCAGTTAAGTCCCATGGTGCTCAGAGCCATTTGCACCATTTAAGACACAACTGCAAGATGCTGAGCTCTGTACCAACCACTAAATGTAATATGCCTTTACACTAATAGAAGACAATGTATTTCAGACAAGTTACTCAGTTTACCACGATACAATTTTTGATTGTTCTGTAGAATAGCGTGGTACAATGGAAATTTTTAACCTAAAATTAATCAAAATATTATGTAACAAAATGTGGAATGGATAAATTTCTGCAGAAAAGAAAACCATGTGTTTTATCATACATATCTGAAAAGCACAATATACAGGGTGGTAGATTGATAGTGACCGGGCCAAATATCTCAGGAAATAAGCATCAAACGAAAAAACTACAAAGAACGAAACTCCTCTAGCTTGAAGGGGGAAAACAGATGGCGCTATGGTTGGACCGCTATATGGACCGTTTATCAATTGCGGAAAGGTCGATATTGTTTTGATGTATGGCTGTTGTGATCAAAATGCCCAACAGGAGTGTGCTATGTATGCTGCTCGGTATCCTGGACGACATCATCCAAGTGTCCGGACCGATCGCCGGATGGTTACCTTATTTAAGGAAACAGGAAGTGTTTTAGATGCTGTCGCGGCTAATCCGCACATCAGTAGCAGATAAATTGCTCGAGAAACGGGAATCTCAAAAACGCCGGTGTTGAGAATGCTACATCATCATCGATTGCACATGTACCATATTTCTATGCACCAGGAATTGCATTGTGAAGACTTTGAATGTCGTGTACAGTTCTGCCACTGGGCACAAGAGAAATTATGGGACGATGACAGATTTTTTGCACGCGTTCTGTTTAGCCACGAAACGTCATTCACCAACAGCGGTAACGTCAAGCGGCATAATATGCACTATTGAGCAACGGAAAGTCCACGATGGCTGCGACATGTGGAACATCAGCGACCCTGGCGGGTTAATGTATGGTGCGGCATTATGGGAGGAAGGATAATTGGCCCCCATTTTATCGATGGCAATCTAAATGGTGCAATGTATGCTGTTTTCCTACATGATATTCTACCGATGTTACTACAAGATGTTTCACTGCATGACAGATTGGCGATGTACTTCCAACATGATGGATGTCCGGCACATAGCTCGCGTGCGGTTGAAGCGGTATTGAATAGCATATTTCATGACAGGTGGATTGGTCGTTGAAGCACCATACCATGGCCTGCACGTTCACCGCATCTGACGTCCCCGAATTTCTTTCTGTGGGGAAAGTTGAAGGATATTGGCTATCGTGATCCACCGAAAGCACCTGACAACATGCGTCAGCGCATTGTCAATGCTTGTGCGAACATTACGGAAGGCGAACTACTCGCTGTTGAGAGGAATTTCGTTACACGTATTGACAAATGGTTTGAGGTTGACGGACATCATTTTGAACATTCATTGCATTAATGTGGTATTAACAGGTAATCACGCTGCAACAGCATGCCTTCTCAGAAATGATAAGTTCAAAAAGAGACATGTATCACATTGGAACAACCGAAATAAAATGTTGAAACGCACCTACGTTCTGTATTTTAATTTCAAAAACCAACCTGTTACCAACTGTTCGTCAAAAATTATGAGCCATAGGTTTGTGACTATTACAGCGCCACCTATCTCAAAGCGAAAAAAGTGGTCCAACTAAAACATTCATATTTCTTTACGTACTACACGAATATGTTATAAAAAATGGGGGTTCCTATTAAAAAAAACCAGTTGATATCCGTTTGACCTATGGCAACGCCATCTAGTGGGCCAACCATAGCGCCATCTGGTTTTCCCGTTCAAGCTAGACAAGTAGGTTTTTCGTTTGACGCTTATTTCGTGACATATTTGGCCTGATCACGATCAATGGACCACCCTGTATTGTAGAGGAAACATTTATAACACTGCTTTTACTCATTCAGTACCACCTGCTGCGTCGGGCACCTCACACAGGTGTATTCAGCCTTGCCTAAACATGGTCCACAAACATACTTGACAGACATTATACATAAATGCTTGCTTCTATTGTTGCCTCTACACCCACCAATTTGACCAGTCTTCCGAAAGCTGCGATGCTGTGATGCTGTATGAGGAAGAGTATTTTGTACCTTTGTGTCCTTGTATGCTGAAGCCAACCCATCTGCCAATTTGTATATAAACTAACGTCTGCTTAATTTTTCTCCTGTTACTTTCTTACAGAGTAGCCAAGCATTTATAGCTGCTAAGCCCGAGGCATTGAACAAAACGTGCGTGGGCCATCTGCGGCATCCATGCTTCACGGTGCAAATCCGAGCCATTTGATCGTTTACGTCAACGCCATACTTAGTGCTACTGCAATAGGCCACTGACTCTTTTTAAGATGTCGTTCGTCGATAGTTAGTGTGCCAAGCATTGAACTCAAAATAAGCACATTTTTGTTCTTTTTCTCCTGATAGCATGTTCGAGTTATGTCACCTAACTTACAAAGAATAGTTATGTGCAAAGGTGCCACGGCAGATTTTGCTGATCGAGGTAATTCCCTTCTAGACTTCTTCACTGTGCCTACAATGCTTGTATTCTTACGTTTCTAAATTTCTGCAAGGCATTTCGTTGTAAAAAAATTGTCGCAGGCTATGTTTCTTCCTGCGGAAACAGAGGGCTGCATAAGACACGTTGCAACATGCCCTGCAAGGGGAACACCTGTGGGACGCTTCTCTTCTTTGCCGAGGTGAGGAAACCCATTCACCAGATACTTAGAGTTCGTATCAACTGCTAGCCAAAAGCATATTCCTAATGGGTCTGTTTTGTTGCTCATGTATTGAATGAAGGAGCATCTAGCCTTGCATGGAAACAGTTGCTCATCCACAGTGATATTTTCACCTGGAATATAACACACCAAGGAACTGGCAATGAAAGTATTCCACGCAGGGGTAGCAGGTGCAAAACCACCAGTCTTTAGTCTATGTGATGTGTGCTCTTTTCGTCAAATCGCATAAACCGAAATATTTCGGTGAACTTATTTCTGATCTTTGCGTTCAGAAAAAATGCTTGCCCCCATGTATTCGACCATAACAGCTTCAACAGAAAGTTTTTTCTATATGTGTATACGCCTTATAAATACGTAAGCGATATTGCGGCTTCTGTTGAATCGACGCTAATGGTCTGATCATCATCATGTAGCTCTTGGTTGGCTCTATTATCTGTACATTTCTTTATATTTTGTAGCACCCTCTCATCAATTAGCAGTCTCCCTGCACTACAATATACACCTTTCCTGACAATCTTCTTCACATAGCCTGTAGGTCCCGGTGCTATCTTCAAGTTGTTCTACTGTAGACATCTTCCAGAAACAGCTTTCGTATGTGTAACAGTCCATCTGAATTTTTCTTTTCACTCTGCCACGAACGTGTCTAGTGCTGTTAGCTGGAGGTAAGCGCACGGTGTTATTTGATGTACCTAAACATACAGTATATAATAGAATAATTCGGTCACTACAAAAACCATGAATTTCAAATTTTAATACAGAAAAATAGAACACATTTATAACACTTGCTGAAATATCAGTTGCGATAAAATATGAAATTATAGTACAACGGCTATATAAACGTACCTGCTGAAGGTAAAGCAACCCTGGTATGCAGCTTCTCGGCTTCCTCTCCTCCGGTAGTTGCAACAGCGCTGTCTCAAGAGTCACTGATTTCATTGATGGGAGGGTTATATTCCTCACCATCAACAGCGCTTGCAGCGTCGTCTTCTCGTAATTCACCAGCCTCACAAACACAATGAGGATCTTCTCCTTCGTATTCCCCATTTGACATTCAGATGAAACATTTTAAAATTGGTTCATCAGACAAACCGTCTCTTTGAACCGCCATTACGAAACAACTGATTTGTCAGCCACACAAACTGCGCCACTTGAGCAACAAAGCTTCGTTGCTCATCGACAGTGGATCTGCAGAACACAATAATCAAATTAGGGTGATAAAAAGCAATAGCTTTGGACATCTCCGAAAGCTATTGTTTGGGACACTTTTCAGAATGGTCCTATTGGGTAAATTCTTTGCAGACGTATACCTAAGAAATATTTATGAAAAGTCACAGAAAATGGAACTGGTAAAGAATCCATTTAGGAAAATTATACAAGTAGAATACCCATCAGAATGACAATAATCCTTAAAGCTGTTCCAGATATATAAACAATTACTGTAGTACTATTATAGTGTCTATTAAGGAAGTACTAAATTGGATCAGGATCAAGAGCCATCAGTTTGGTAATGGAGGAAAATTATGGTGGTCTGGGGTATGTGATGGATACTACAGTAGGAGATCAGGGCTTGGCTCGAATCTATGAAGGTTTCAGAGCTATGCAGAAATGGAGGGACCTACAGAGGGTAGAGTAGTGTGGAGGACAGCATCAGACTGGAGCTCGGACTGAAGCCCACAGCAGCATCAGGGAGTGGCCCATGGCCAGAGGCCGTCTGGTGAGGGGAGAGCAGTGAGCTGCTGCCCACCCATTCCAGCACAGTAATAGCCTGAAAGCTGGACCTGCTAGAGCGTGAAGTTTGCCAGGACTGATGTTCGCTGACAATGATGCCAAAATTACTTTTGGTGTTGATGTTTGGTTTTGGGGGCGCCCATACAAATTCCCAACTTTTACACAGTCCAGTTCTTTTTTTTTCGCTGTCCAGTCTAGCCACTGTCACGAATGATGATGATGATGAAATGATGAGGACATCACAACTGGGCTGGGAATCGAACCCGGGACCCCACGATCCAGAGAGAGCAATGCTAGCCACTAGACCACCAACTGTGGACATTACTTTTGAATTGTCGATCAGAGTGGGAAAATATGCCTCCTACCTTAGTAGCAAGATTGAGCTTATTGTCTCTGAGAGAATTTGTTGTGCAGAACGGGCCATTGTGTAACATGCTCGCCACACTGCAGACTAAGGGAACAAACTAGAGCTGTGTATCAGGACAGGAGGAAAGCTGAACAACTGTTCTTGTTTCAGAAATACAAGAAAAATTTTCAGGGATCTTAGATTACTTGCTGACATGCAAATGTCAGAGTAAATGTCAGTACCAGCTTTGTGTTCCTAAATATCGGCGCTTTCTATTCCAAGTGTCAGCACGTGAGATATAAGAGTCCGTTTCCATTAAAGAATCACAACTTTAGTAGCAGCCATCTTTGAGAAGCCTTACCGAAAAAAATTCTGGTAGATTCATACATTGAACTAACATATTTAAATTTGCTTTAAAATCGACGTTTTCTGTCTGTCTGCCATTTTACCATACGGAAAGCTTAAAAGGCTGTTATGGATTACTACAAGCAAATGGCAACAACACCAACAACATAACTATAGAACTATAACCTAAAGCTTTTTTTTTCGTATAAGATGAGATTTACAAAGGAAGTTTAAGAAATCTGCAAGTGTGTGAAAACACAGTTAAGGATATTTACAAAACGGTTCTGAACAATTTGTTTCATATTTGTCAGCACTATAGCCTTAATAGTTTACAAGCAGATGAAATTAAAATACAGTGAGAAAGAGCAGCTGCAGACGAAAGATCGGCGGAGCAGGGAGTCCCAGCAGCGGCTTTAGAAAGTAGTGCCTATTTACTATATTTAAAGCTTAGACAAACATATTTTTGAAGCCTTTTGCTTAAATTAGCTAGCAAATCTAGGTCGTTCGTGTCTGATAACGTTACACCAGTCTACCATTTACCATACATTGCTCTGCTGGGAAGCTCAACACTTCTACATCAACACCGATGGGTATTGGAACAACCGTGGTACTGGGACAAAGTACCGTTATCCGAGATGGGGGCGATGACGTAATCCAAATGGTACCGATGACGTCATCCTAGAAGGCGGATTTTGGTGGGAAGTTTGAATTTTACAGGAATGTGCCACATCCCCCTTCCCCAGAAAAATGGTGAGAATTTCAAATTCCAACATGATAATGCGTCACATCTAGGAAAATGGCGGGAAATATGGACTTGTCTTTATTATCTAACCAATTTCAAGCATGTGTGTTCGCCACCAGGTCTGGGCTCCAACTGACTTAGTTCATATCGTCGCCATCAGAGAACACCATCGTGATGTCAGATCATGAGGCAAGTACCCCTATTCAAGATGGCTGCACCCAGTGTATCCACCACGTGGCTTGGTACACAGAGGACACTGTACTGAAGTCAGCTGATGACGCGAGTACCGTTATCCAAGATGGCAACAATTTTTTTTTCTCCACTCAGGTGACTGGAATTGGTGGTGCACATTCAGTCTTTGCTGAGCCGTCGATGTCAAACCATTGTCATGTGTTCGATCACCGAAATGAATGTGAATGATAGAGCACCTTTCAATAGGTGCATTCCATGCTGACATTCGAGGGAGGCCTGTAACCTCAGTTCACTACGTCACCTATGGAAGAGTATGATAATGGAGGAGTATAGGAGGAATAAGTATAAGAATTCTGTTCAGCAGATTTCTGCAATGCAGAGGGATGGAGCCAGGTTGCATATCATACCCAGCACATGCTCATGTGCATGCACAAACTGCCGAAATATTCATATAGGCAAGAAAAGGGTTCAATATGATTCAACTACTTTTCAAGGTCATCCTACCACTCACCCCCACATCCGAAATACTGGAACATAGATCGATGTATGTAGGAAATGTGATATGATTTTTTGGTAGGTTAGTGAGTAAGACACGTAAATATCCTCTTACAAAATTTTTATCAACTTTTGCATATTCATTTACACACAGAAACCATCTCTATCATTATTTTTGTTAGGTGTAGCTTTAATAATGTACAATTTAATTTTTAACTTATAGCTTAAATCCACATCTGAATCATCTATTTCTTTCTCCAACCACTAACTTGAGAAATATAGAGAAGATGTATCCTCGAATTCTAATACATATTTAATTTTCTTCCTGTAAAATACCTGTTTTAAGGCTTTAACTACTAGCTCTGTTGCTTCCTGCAGTTCTTCTAGGCGAGAGCATTCGGGGATTTTAGTTTTTCCTTGTATATCCTCCATGACGCTGCTGTTAAACCGTTCCATGTCCTCCTGTGTGTATGTCGGCAACTCTTCTGCTCCACATTCTTGCGGGATTTCTGTATAGAACTTTAAGTTTGCTATTTTTGCAAACGAGTGGCCATTAACTGTAGTTATTCCATCAGTTTTAAACTTGGCATATGGCTGTTCTGTTGCTTGGTGGACAACATTCAGCTCGCCACACTTACAATATAACCACCCTTTTTAAGCAGATCCAAATGGGAATAGAGATTAACAAACACATTTTTCATGCATCCGTTAATATAGTAAACGTTCTCGATTCCACCGATTTCGGCCAGTACTCCAACATGTGACTAGTTTCTATGGCTGTTTACTATAAATGCCAATATTTTGTATTCCTTTAGTAGTCAGATTTTTCCATACAGAATGTTTAAATCCATACGTAAATATGGCCTGCACATCGGCAATAGCTTCTTCCTTTTCCAGTTGTAGCTTATACTCCTGCTTTGTAGCAGTTGTCTTCTCCATACACGCCTGTCTCTTTTTGTTGACTTCGAGTTCTTCCATTTCCAGTTTTCGTTTCTGTACACTTAATACATTTACTGCACTTAATGGAGTAATTCATTTAATGGGGAATGGTTTAAGTCTGTTTGATACATTGGTCCTTTTTCTTAAGATGTGGGGTATAACATTATCAGTAGGAACTATTCCCAATTCAGCGATATCTATTTAGGACGGTACTGTGGAGAGCAGGGTTCTAGACTGAAAAAAATAAGTATCTCCTGCTCTAACATAACACTTCTGCGTAGTTGTATATTGTCTTTGTTGGAGTCAAAGTTAAGAGTCTCCACGTAGTTTACAGGAAGATAATTAAAACTGTATGCAGACAGAGCATAATTTATAAGCTTTTCTCGGTCTTGAGGGTCCAGCAGACTTACTTGCACAACTGTCAATTTTCGGGTGTTCTTATTACCCCAGTAGACAAATTGTAGAACGTCGTTAAACACCACACAGCAACTGTTCTGTAAATTATTAGTTAGCTGACACCACATGGACACAACTGGCATAGAGTAAAGTGGGGCACATCATAAATACTGTTTGTTGGTGTCCAATACATTTAAACAACTTAGCACTGGGTCGAACACACGATCCACCCTGTAGTTGTATATTGTGGCCTCCAGCCAGGTAATGCCATGCTTCTTAGCCAAAGAAGACGTAAAATTTTCCTGACGTCGTGTGTCTGGACACTGTAACATATATAAGATGGTCACTTATAACTTTGTTTACTCCTGGACTTGTGACTTGACATATAAATTTGTTATATACTTTTACCCTACAATTGGACCTCATTCACGTTCAACAGTCTCTTCCAGCTGTTGTATAGTTGTCCACAATCACATTGCTGCTTCACTGATGGTCTCCTTCCATGCAGAAGTCGTGGGTTGATATTAGGTACTCGCACATCTCCATTTCATTAAAAATTCCGGCAAAGTCTAGCGTTATGTCTAAATCCAAAAAGTAATAATCATCCACAAGCAGCTGCTACAACTTCTGGGCAACTCCTCCATTAGAACATCCAATTTAACGTCCGCTAATTCCACTTTATATGGTACAGCCCCAAGATTTTTATATTTGTTCGAAATCGTCTCCAGTGCTCCCTTGCCGATTTTGTCAAAAATTCCTCTTGGTATCACACTCTCGCTTTCATGTAGGAGAAATGGTAGCTTCACCTTGACACCATGTCTTGCACTGACGAACTTGGAGAATTTACTATGTAGATAATAGTTAAATGAGCCACACATCTTCTATTTTAACATTACAGATCGTCCCTTCTCTAACTGCTCCTGACAGTCCTCTAGATCACAGATTTTAACTACCACAATATTATTGCAAAAGGATTCTGTAATAGGAGTAAGCACATTTAAATTCTTCTTGCTAAGGAGCGTACCATTTTCGGTTTAACGTATGTTACCAATGTCAGAAACCAGATTGTCGAGGTTCCCCAGTAGTAACCATAAACCAAAGCGTTCGTCAGTTGGTCTCGTTCTCCTCCCTAATAGTTGAGGCATGTTAAGCACTTTGGAGGAATCCATGTTGACACTTTCAACTACCACAGAAGACTGATTAGATTCGGATGTCATGCATGCTTTTATACCCTACAAATCCGAGATGATTGCACTTCCGGTCACATGATTTCCGGTCATACTCTCTGCTTAGACTCTAGTCCTATTGCGCTATTTTGTCGCAAGGTGTCCTTAGGAGGGAAGGCGACTACTCCATGTTGGAATTTGAACTTCCCGCCATTTTTCTGGGGGAGGGGGGGCTTGGCACTTTCGTGCCAAAATTCAAACTTCCCGCCAAAATCCGGAATCTTGGATGACGCTATCGCCCCCATCTTGGATGATGTAATCGCCCCCATCTGGGATAACTGAACTTGCGAGGAAACTTTAATTTGGAATTTGTATGATCAATGTTTTCAAGGTTTGTACGGATTGGCATGGATGAGGTCAGATGTTTGGAGATACTCAGCCGATTAGTACATTAAACCAAGATAAATCTATATTAGTAGTCCTAATGACATTCCAACAGCACATAATATATACAAAACCTGAATTATCTGCAGATTACTCTGAAATATGTTTGCAATGAAATCTCCTTATTCACTGTTGAACATGGGACACGTGATTATATGAAAGACATAAGTTATACACGATCTAGATACTGAAGTATGAGGAACTCATTGTCTGCAGCTGATTTTGCTTGGAGCTGCATTTGACACCATACTTTACACCAAAAATGAGAAGAAATGTTCTGCTTTAGCAGGGCAAGTCTATAACTGTGATTAATAAATGTATTGACCTTTAAATTAATTAATGAAACAGTAAATTCATTTGAATTATGTACTTGATTTATGGGCCAAAGTAGAGAATTTTATTTCAATTACTTTAATTAAACCGTAATTGCACCCTTCAGGCTGATGTGTTGCTGTTTTGTGTTCATAGTTGGCAGTCTGCCTTCTGTCAGAAGTGCCACTTCAGTTCTCTTGACAGTTGTACTTTGGTGGCACAAAAGAGACAGGACAATATCAAGAAAACACTCATTTTATTTCTCGCATACGCCATCATCATTCACGACTGTATTAGTGCATCTGGGCACTCCTTTATCTTTCCTTACTCTAAATCAAATTGATCTGTTGTACTTATTTAATTGAATATAACTTGGTTTCCGATAGTCTGAAAGAGTATTGTATTACATAGCCATTATATCGAAGCTTGTTAGCTACTATCTGGCAGTCTCTGGCAGTCCCCTGTTTGAGAACTGAGTCTGCTGAGCGTAATCTTCCACTATCTGCTTTTTTAAATATTATGAGCGATGTCAGGTTTTACCCCTTGAGAGTGGAGTGGCATTCGCACACTGTTTGACATGTTAAATTTTCTGACACAATCGCCTACACAAATTCCTCATTCACTTGTACATTTCTTGCAAGCAGTAGTTGGGCAGACCGATGCCTCAGGCAATGGAGACTCTGTCGGCAGGGGCGGCTGTCTCACCAGGGCTGCTGTGCAGCTGGTAGCAGGGCGGCCCCTGCAGACGCGTTGTAGACGTAATGCCTGACATAGGAAAATGCACTGAAGATGGGCAGAAGGAAAATGTGGAAAAAGGGAAAAATTTCTGTAACTTTCTGTAATGTGATTGTGGAGATCAATGTTACATGATCGTGCTAATACATCTCCTAAGCAGAGTATTACTGCTGTGTGTTCTACTTGTGATTACATGTCATTCTTCATTAAAATAAACTGCTACACTTTTCAAATGATTAGCACATAACTTCATTTGATTATTGCTACAGATGGCACACTGCAGTTATACAGATTAATCACTGCACTATCTGTTACGCACATACATGAGTCAATTAGTTCCAGTGTAAAGTCAAGTGCCGGCTCGCCAGTCGGGAACGTGAGAGCAAAGAGGGCTGTGAAGAAGACGTCTGCAAATAGCACGCTGACTGACACCTCTCTAAGACGACAACTCGACAGCAGCGGCCTCTGAGCGAAGAGAACATAAGGGTAGGTCCCGACCGGTCGCGGCCACAGCGTCAAGATTAGGCACTTCAAGACCAGCAACTTAGGAACTGTATATACTGAAGAGATTTATTTGTTAGCGTGTCGCCCTTTCCTTGCAACACTTCTGTGTTATTGTCAAAGTTAAGTATTGCCATTGGTTCATTTCGTAGTAAAACACTTTAATATTATTAGCTTGAACTGCTGTCTAGCGATCCGATAAGCAGGTTCCCCAGGCACAATATATTGAGCATCTAGGCATGATACAAGATTGGCGACGAATATTAAGAGGAACTCAGACCTTGACGGCCACGGATTTCCTTTTCTATTTTACTGGCGCCTTGATTCTGCGTTGGCTTTTCTTTGCAGGGGTGTGTTTACTTGCTTTAACCCTGTGGCGCATAGCGTCCACTACAGTGGACATGTGTTAATGGTCGCTTCTTCGGCATTTTCCATCAGTCCTGAGGCTGCTAAAGCACACAGTTCACTGCAGTCGGCAGTCCCTACGGGTGTTGTGCGCTGCATGCATTTGCAGCCGCATGATTGATTGAAAATGCCAGAAAATTGCCCATTATAAGTTGTCCACAGCAGTGAAATTCACGCACCACGGGGTTAATAGTTTCTCTCATATTGTTTTCGCTAATCAGTGTTTCCAGTTGGGTGTTGCGGAGATTTTCTTTGCTTCTGTACATATTTTTATGGCCTGCCTTGTCTGTTAATTGCAGTTCTCTCTTCCAAATCGAACAACCCACTTTTCCGACCCCTTGGTCCAGCGGCACAGCTGCTAGCAATATATGAAACGCAGCTGACACAGATGTTTCAGTTTCAGAGTCAGCAAATCGCAACTACTCACAGCTCAAGTCACTAATGAAGCGCAAAAATACCACACCTCTAGCTCCGAATGCCATACTGCCTTTTTGCCAGTTTAATTAACAACAAGAGGAATTGCTTGAGTGCTTGCAACAGTTTGAAGCCCACATAATTGGTCACAACATACCAGGTACTCTGTAACCTCATTAATTCTTATCAACAGTAGGAAGTGCTGTGTTTTGTCTCATTCAGAGATTATCCCCTACCGCAACTCTGAGTGATCTTTTCTAATTAACTATTAAGACCAACATGTAAATGTGGTAGCAGCTAGATATCAATTCTTTCGTTGCAAGAAACATTCAGAACAAACTTACCGTCAGTGGGTAACAGATTTGCATGGTGTGACGAGGAAATGCTAATCCAAAAGTGCTTGTGGTGCTTTATATTCAGATGTTATGTCACGTGATGCGATCGTGTACAATGTAACTGATGTCTCACTTAGAGAACAGACTTTGAAACTGTCGGATCCATCATTTCAGCAAGTAGTGCAAATACTAGATCAGCACAATTCGGGTGCCATGTCGGCTGATAAATGTAAGCAGCCGCCAATCTGTCAGGTTGAGTCCCTTGCTCCCGACAGGCACATTCGGCAGCATACAATTGCGAGCGCCACGCCATGTTAACAGTTCCCTATGCAGCCTAACCAGCTCTCTACACAGGCAAACAGAGTTAAGTCATGCCCTTGGTGCTACTCACAAACGCCAAGACTGCCTGTCTAGACAAGCACAGTGTTATGCTTGGGAAAGAAAGGTCACGTACAATCCGTATGTATGCAACAGAACAAACACAAACGAAATTGTAGTCACAAGGCCCATGTCATCAATGCAGTGTAGTCAAAGCCTGCTACAGGCATCAGCATAACTGGTAAGCGAACAGTTCCTTCAGTGCAGTTTCTTCAGTGCGCACAACAAGTTTGTGAGCAAACGTATTGTTCATTTGCACATTAGTGGAAAACATGTGAAATTTCAGTTGTACACAAGTGCCCCAGTAACATCGCTGAATAGTAACTTTTAGGTTTCCCACGCCTGTATAAACCTGGCATGTACCTGATGGCTTATAACAGACAAGACATTCCCGTTCTGAGAAAATGTACTTTCCCTGCAATGTATCCCTCACATTCGTGAACTTCACTGTGCTACAATCATGCAATTGTGAGAACTTATTTGGCCTTGATTCATTTGATTTCTTTGGCTTTCAAATTCAGTACAATGTGTTGGCAGTCAATGCACTCAATGCTAAAGACAGTGTAGCTAGTTTGCTAAAAGAATTCCCTTAACTCTTTTCTAAACGTTTAGGCAAGGCTAACAGTTTAGTTCCACATATTGGTCTATTATGAATGAC
The DNA here is from genome assembly GCF_021461395.2 of Schistocerca americana. Lineage (NCBI taxonomy): Eukaryota > Metazoa > Arthropoda > Insecta > Orthoptera > Acrididae > Schistocerca > Schistocerca americana. The sequence goes on from NC_060129.1 coordinate 47,882,229, forward strand.
AATTGTCAACCTAAATTTTACCGGGATAGTACTGTTCCTATTGCATTACTGGATAAAATAGCCGCTGGAAATAAAGAATTGCAAGCCAGCTGAGCTACTGTTCCCATGCAAGCTAGTCAGTGGGCAATTCCATTGGTTTTTCTTCCAAACTGTCAGGTCGCATTCGCCTCTGCCTCGACTTCCAGTGCATGCTCAACCCACAAACTATGATTGATACTTACTCCTCACCTCGCGCAGAGGATCTCTTGGATGGATTAGGCACTGGTCGCTACTCTTCTAAAATTGATTTGTGCGATGCGTGTCTTCAAAAACGCTCGATGAAGACTCTCGAAAAGTGTGTATAGTGAATACTCATTAGGGCTTGTTTAAATATTTGCGTTTTCCTTATGGCAGTGCTTCCACACATGATGTTTTCCAATGTTGTTAGGAACAGCTGACTGCTCAAGTGCCAAACTGTTCAAACTATTTAGACGATATTGTTGTAGTAGGTCGTACACATGAAGAACACACTGTAAATTTGCGTGCTCTGTGTGTTATCCGATGCATGACTTAAGTGTAGACTGGACAAGTGTGATTTTTTTATAACTGAGTTACAGTATGTTATGTTTTAAACAGTCAAGGTTTACAACCTCTTCAGTAGCACTTGTTAGCCATACGAGACCTGCCAGTTCCTCGCAATGTCACAGAATTGCAGTCGGTTTTAGGGAAAATGAACTGTTATTTTCAGTTCATTCCTGAATGCTGCTGAAATTGGAGCTCTATTCGACCGCTTGTGTTGCAAGGATGTCCTCTTTGTTTGAACAGATGAGTGGTAAGCAGCTTTTCGAGAACTTAAAGATGTGTTGCTCAGTGATCGATGCTCAGTTCACTTTGATCCTGACAAATCAACTGTGTTGCCAGTTGACGCTTCCTCTTATGAACTTGGTGCAGTTTTTTCACATAGATTTGGTGATAAAGATAGGCCTGTTGTATTCGCATCAAAACTGTTATCCAAATCTCAGTGTAATTATTCACAAACAGAGAGAGGGCACTGGCTATTGTGTATGGTATCACCAAATTCCACGACTAATTGTATGGCAGAAAATTCTACTTAGTAATGGATCACAAGCCATTGCAGTCCACGTTTCATCCGATGAAGCCAGTTCCAGTACGAACTGCACAAAAATTGCAAATATGGGCTTTGTTGTTGTCTCAATATCAGTACGAGATTGTGTATCGTATGACAGCTCAGAATGGTAGTATGGACGCGCTTTCGTCTCTTCCTATTGGCCATGATACATACTTTGACGCTTCTGCAGCACTTTTTTGAAACATCGGTGGTCAGGATTCTGAATTGCTTCAACTCTTTCCTCTGAACAATAGAAAAATTGCACAGGCCACGGAAGCTGATTCAGAATTGGACATTCTGCTAAACTACATTCGTACAATTTCGCCTCACTCATTTTATAGCACTAAGAAATCCGTAGTGCGCCAGTACTTTGCACGTCGGCATAGCCTCGCTAAAAAGCGAAGTGTGATTCTTGTTCAAAACAACAGTGGACTGACACTGGGGTATTATTATGAAACAGTTTCCGCATCGACACTGTACTTGGCAGGATATGGACACCCAAATAGAACAGCTGACGTCACAGCGTCACGCATGTGAGGAAAATCGGTCCGCTCCGCCATAAAAATTCTCTTCTTTGCCTATGTCGCAATCACCATGGCAACGTGTGCATAATTATTTTGTGGGATCTTTTTGGTTGCTTGTGGTATAGGCTTGTAGCAAGTTTCCTTTTGATGTATCAATGAACTCGACGGCATCACGTAACACAATTCAGGCGTTGTCTTCTACAGGGCTATTACAAATGAAGCGATTTCATAAATTCACTGTAGCTCCAATCATTGACATATGGTCACGACACACTACAGATACGTAGAAAAACTCATAAAGTTTTGTTCGGCTGAAGCCGCACTTCAGGTTTCTGCCGCCAGAGCGCTCGAGAGTGCAGTGAGACAAAATGGCGACAGGAGCCGAGAAAGCGTATGTCGTGCTTGAAATGAACTCACATCAGTCAGTCACAACAGTGCAACGACACTTCAGGACGAAATTCAACAAAGATCCACCAACTGATAACTCCATTCGGCGATGGTATGCGCAGTTTAAAGCTTCTGGATGCCTCTGTAAGGGGAAATCAACGGGTCGGCCTGCAGTGAGCGAAGAAACGGTTGAACGCGTGCGGGCAAGATTCACGCGTAGCCCGCGGAAGTCGACGAATAAAGCAAGCAGGGAGCTAAACGTACCACAGCCGACGGTTTGGAAAATCTTACGGAAAATGGTAAAGCAGAAGCCTTGCCGTTTACAATTGCTAGAAGCCCTGACACCCGATGACAAAGTCAAACGCTTTGAATTTTCGGCGCGGTTGCAACAGCTCATGGAAGAGGATGCGTTCGGTGCGAAACTTGTTTTCAGTGATGAAGCAACATTTTTTCTTTATGGTGAAGTGAACAGACACAATGTGCGAATCTGGGCGGTAGAGAATCCTCAGGCATTCGTGCAGCAAATTCGCAATTCACCAAAAGTTAACGTGTTTTGTGCAATCTCACGGTTTAAAGTTTACGGCCCCTTTTTCTTCTGCGAAAAAATCGTTACAGGACATGTGTATCTGGACATGCTGGAAAATTGGCTCATGCCACAACTGGAGACTGACAGCACCGACTTCACTTTTCAACAGGATGGTGCTCCATCGCACTTCCATCATGATGTTCGGCATTTCTTAAACAGGAGATTGGAAAGCCGATGGATCGGTCGTGGTGGAGATCATGATCAGCAATTCATGTCATGGCCTCCACGCTCTCCCGACTTAACCCCATGCGATTTCTTTCCGTGGGGTTATGTGAAAGATTCAGTCTTTAAACCTCCTCTACCATAAAACGTGCCAGAACTGCGAGCTCGCATCAACGATGCTTTCGAACTCACTGATGGGGACATGCTGCGCCGAGTGTGGGAGGAACTTGATTATCGGCTTTATGTCTGCCGAATCACTAAAGGGGCACATATCGAACATTTGTGAATGCCTAAAAAAACTTTTTGAGATTTTGTATGTGTGTGCAAAGCATTGTGAAAATATCTCAAATAATAAAGTTATTGTAGAGCTGTGAAATCGCTTCAGTCATTTGTAATAACCCTGTATTTTTTGCCTCGGAGTTCGCATGCTGTCATAGTTTCGGACAACGGCCCAAAGTTCACGTGAAATGAATTTGAAATATTTTGTGTACGCAATGGCATACAGCATGTAACTAGTGCACTGTTCCATCCACAGTCAAACTGAGAAGCGGAACGTTTAGTTACAACCGTCAACCAGCAGATCTCTAAACATCGCAACGCACATACTAGGGATCAAGAAATGCAACTGTTTCTCACCTCCTATCGTTCGCATACACAAGATGGACCATCACTGGCGGACACTGCTCCACCTGCTCCACCATCCTCAATATCTGACGCCGAAGTAAGGACGCAGACGGTGGTCGCGAGGTGAGATCGTTCGTCGAGTTGACGCTAGCATGTATCTAATTTCAGGCCCAGGTTGATTGCAGCGCCGACATCAGGATCAAATTCGCCTCTGTAATGTGCAGAGTGATACTACTGTATCTCTTCCCTCAGATTCAGAGATCCCTACGACAGTGTCGTCACAACAGCTGTCTAAGGGTGTCGTCACGACACCGCGGGACGACCCAGTGGAGACATAGGCGTCGCCTCCTCCGCTTCTTGTCGCCCTACCGATGGCTGGACCCGCCAACACCGTAGCACCTGGCGCCTTATGCATCTGCTTATGGGTCTCAGGAGGTGGATGCGTACCCTTCGGGGCTTTTCCAGAGCGCAGGCCAGATGGTGGGGTACAACTGGAAGCCTGACGTCTCCTGCCGCCACAGCCAGTCCATCACAGCATCCACGCTCCTGCCTTCCCTCCAGTTTTCGCGCTCCTTATATATGACGACGGTCCGTCGTTTTGGGGGGAGGAATGTTATGGCGTAAAGTCGAGCGCTGGCACCCTTGTCGGGAACGACAGAGCAGAGAGGGCTGTGAAGAAGACTTCAGCCAATAGCACGCTTACCAACCTCTGTCTAGGACGACAACGCGACAGCTGCCGCCTTTGGGCGACTGGTTGCGGCCACATCTACATCAGATATTAGGCACATCAAGACCAGCGACTTAGAATGCAAAAACAACAGAATTACCAAGAAAGCATTTGAAGGAATCCTCCGGGCAATAAGACCATTGTTCTGACCTCGTACAAGGTGGAATGATGACATAGAGGACATCGCAGCGTTAGGAATTTCCGCAGGATGGAGAGAGACTGTGAGAGATAGAAGGCGGTGGAAGTAGATCATTGATGCAGCGCACCATCTACAGGGCCTGTGATCGGTGAGAAGATAAAGAAGAAGAAGAAGAAGAAGACCAGCAACTTAGGAATTACGTATACTGAAGAGATTTCTTTCTTGTATCTCTCCCTTAGCTTGCAACACTTTTGTGTTATTGTCAAAGTTAAGTATGGTCGCTGATTCATTTCGGAAGAAAACTCTTGAATTGTTGTCTAGCGATCCGAGAAGGAGATTTCCTAGGCAGCACATACTCGACAACTAGGCAGGATACAACAGAATTCAGTATGGAATCGGAACTAATGTGTTGTAAGTACTGGTGATAATACCGCTTTTAAACTACAAATACAAGTTGCTGGACCGTCTGTACATTAGATGCAGAAGTAAATTCGGTGAAAGATCTCAAGTGAAGACGTATTTTAAGTACAGAGTTTAAGTGTCGGTAATATGGATATGAGAAAATTTATAGAAGTTTTGTAGAAATTCTACATTTCGCCAAATGTGCACGTAAAAAGTATTTTTCAGTAATAAAATATTGTAGAAATCAGGTGTTTATTAGTAATACAGAATTGTTAAATTTTTTTGAGTTTTTAGCAAAAGGAGTACCCACATTTTTACCTATAGTAGTCTATAAGCAGTCTTGTTGTAATGGTATAGGAGTCGTTGAATGTACTACTTAAATACGTGTGCAAAGCAAGACTGGAGGATAAACTTTTCTGTATTCTTTATTTTATAAGTGACAAAGATCACATAGATGGCTTATTTTATTTTACTCCAGAGTCGTTTGCACTATATTTAGCTTGATCCTAGGATATCTATGAGCCGCTGGTGGTTGTTCCGCTCGGCTAGGTCCAGCGGTGTCTCCCCATTGTCATTCGTGACTTCCCTGTCGGCCCCTGCCTCCAGTAGCGCAGTCGCCACGTCTGGGTGGCCACGCCGTGCTGCATCATGCAGTGGTGTGTTCCCAGTGCTATCGCTGGCGTTAGGGTCGGCAGAGGATGCTGCCAACAGCCGCACCACAGCCACATCGTCATTCCATGCAGCCTGATGCAGAGGCGTGTTCAGCCAGCGGTCTCTGGCGTTAACGCCTGCTCCTTCCTCCAGTAGACACCTCACCACCTGCACGTGCCCCATGGCTGCAGCCAAGTGCAGTGCAGTCTGACTTTTCTCGTTCTTAGCCTCCACGTCTGCCCCCACAGCCAGCAAAGTTCGCAGCTCGCTCACTGACCCCTCCTTAGCTGCCGCGATCAGCATCTCGCCCTTCTGTTCTCCAGAAAGATTCCTGCAACAAAAGGGAGATGCTTACAAATTTCTCCAAACACACATGTATGAAGATGAAACATTATCGCAGAATCAGAACTGTGATCGCAAAACTCATCTCTCCAAGTAGGTTAAGACAATAAATTGGTGTCCAAACTTAAAGCAACAAACAGCGATTTCCCCATCTTGTGTCTAATTCACGCTGTAATCATCCAAACTATCAACAGATGTATGCACCATGGTGTTCTACACGAGAGATAGCATTCCAGTCAACAGGCAATCACGCCCACGATTAAATCAGTGCACCTATGGAATGGGGTAGTGTTTGCCAGGTAGTCCCACATCCACAACCGCTGTCACAGACGGTGCAGCTGGTACAGAGAAGACGCATACCAGTCTCTCTGTGGCCAGATGGCTTAATGTGAATAGCATTGTTGTTTCTCACATGAGAAACTGTATCTCAAAGATGAAGGAGGGACCCACCAGATGTGATACCAGAAAGGGAGGACCGATATTTGGCTAAAAGGGCATCAGGGTACTGCCTTACTATCGCATGGCAACTGGCATCTCACCTGGCAGCATGTACCGGATGGGTTGTCTCGAGGCATACGTTATACAGACGGCCTCATCAGGTTGACTTTTATTGTCAGAGACCTTGTTTTATATGTACCTCTGACACATCTTCACAGAAAATAATGCGTAGAGAGAAGTCGTCAACATGCCACCTGGATGGCCGAACAGTGAGCCAGTGTAATTTTCCCAGATGAGTCCCAAAATGGTTTGGAGAGTGATTCTGGACGGATTTGCATATGGAGGAAGTGTCAGACAGTACTTCCGGACCCCCAAACTTTGTGGAGAAAGGCTGATACCAAAGAGGGTCTCTGGTGGTGTGCGCAGTGATCACGTTGACTACTTGGACATTGTATTGGTGAATCAGCAAGGTTTAACTCCTGTCAGGTATCATGAAGAGATCTTGGGACCTCATATGCCATTGTTGCGAGGTGCAATGACCTCACAGAGATATGCCTCATAGAAATCGGGTGATTGCCGTTTTCTTGGAAATGGAAGATAGTGCATGCATGGGATGGTCTACTCGATCTTCCAATTTTAATCCCATAGAGCATTTCGCGGATACACTAGAGTTATGGGTTGCATCCACCAACAGTTCCATAAAAATAGCGAGCAGCTCTGCAGGAAGAATGGTGTTATTGCCTCCACATGAGATTGATGATGTCATTTGCAGCTTTCCCTGCCATTGTGAGGGGTGTATGAGCCACAGGCAGTCACACCCTAAGCTTAGCACATTAATAAGTTGTTGAATTGTGTGAGCAAATCTGTTAAGTTGGATAAAACCAAGAACAATTTTGTCTACATTTATGCATATTGTGGTTGTTTATGTTAATCACTCTTTAGAATGTTTCTACTTTACTATCACCTATTTGTACTATTCTATAGCAAAATAAACGCAATCTTGCCAAATTTCCATTTATTGGTTAAATTTTAGACATCAATGAACATCGAATTTCTTGCACTTTCATACCAATCAGATTACTAGGCAAGCTGGATCTTGGCTACCTGAACACACTAAGACCTGACAGCATTTCCATACTCTATTGTTGTTTGTATGGTCTTTAGTCCAGAGACTGCTTTGATGCAGCTCTCCATGCTACTCTACCCTGTGCAAGCTTCTTCATCTCCAAGTACCTGCTGCAACCTACATACTTCTGAATCTGCTTAGTGTAGTCATCTCTTAGTATCCCTCTACGAAATTTACTCTCTGTGCTGCCCTACAATACTAAATTTATGACCCCTTGATGCCTCAGAACATGTCCTACCAACCGATCCCGTCTTCTAGTAAAGTTGTGCCACAAATTCCTCTTCTCCCCAATTCTGTTCAGTAGCTCCTCAGCAGTTATATGATCTACCCCATCTAATCCGCTGCATTCTTCTGTAGCACCACATTTCAAGGCTTCTATTCTCTTCTTGTGCAAATTATTTATCGTCCATGTTTCACTTCCATACATGGCTTGTAACACCATAGCTCTAATACTCTACTGATTTCTTTTGACTTTTGTTTTATTTAATGTTACATCATTGAGCTTCTGTAAATGTGTTTGATTGGAAAGATAACACAAAAATGTGTACTCCTTTCTTTGTAAGAACTTTGATGTCATGGTTTGATTCTATGCAGTGTGGTATATCTGGCATTTAAATTCTTCATCTCAATTGGAGGGAGACAAAACTTACTGTATACATTTGGAATTTGGGGGAACAATTTTTTGTAGAATTACTAATATGTGCAAATGTTCTGTTTTATTTAAAATGTTTGTTTGCTATTATGTAAACTGCTGACCTTCACTTAGGATTCTTAGTTATTTTGTGTGTAAAAGGCAGTGTGGTTCCCCTCGGGAACGGAACTTAGTAGCGCGCGCAAATAGTGGTTGGCCTAGGTAGAAAAGGTGGAACAAGTCAGTTGGGGACGAGCTACCAAACTATGCACTGCCATGTATATTGTGCTGGTCCGAGGGAGGCTTTTTCTGCCACTTTCCAATGCCTCGAATGGATGGATAAATAGCTGGAATGATTCTGGAATTGGAATCCATCCTCGCCACCAAGAAATGACAGAGTCCAACAATTCTACCTGAAATTCCACCTACCAGCATGCAATCGCCACCACATTCCGCAGTCATTATAATGTACAGTGAAGGATCAGCACATTGGATGTTTTAGTGTGCACAAACATAAGGTAACTTATAACTGAATCTATGTACCTACCTTGATTTTTTCCTTATCATAACACCTCTCAGGTTCTTCTACGTTTGAACTAAAGTGATTACCGAGTGTCCCTACTGGATGAACATCAAAGACCAGTGTCTCGATAATTAATTCCTCTTGAACATAGTAAAAATAATGTTAAAGTTAATGTGGCAAGACAGTGAGTTACAGTAAATGATGCTCACTGAAAATAATTTTCCTATTAAAACTGCTTATTAAAGTGTTGTTGCCAACTTCTAAATTAAAAGTTCTTAAGACTGAAGCTTACAAAATTTTTGCTTAGTAAATGATCACATTGCTGCCTGTTGTAAATCGCAGAAGGTGAGTCAGTATCTTGTAAATTTGTCAACATTGTGTGTCACTGTAGTAAAAGTCGTGAAATACATTTATGGAAAGTTATATACTCGTTTACTAAGTGTTTGTCTCTCTTGTGTGTTGGAAGTGCATATTAATAGTATAAGAGGATCCACAGTTTGTCTATTGTGTTAATGCTAGGTAACAACTAATGGGAAGACCACTATCTATGAAAACATTAATTTCTTTATTCAAAAGACAGTGAGAAGCAACCTGTTGATGAATTCCATATAACCTTCATTCTTAATAGAAAAGTATTTAGTTGCGAGAGACTTACCCTGTGATCAGTTCATAATTCTGCAGTGAACTACATTTATGATTTTATGTGAGCTAGGAAATTGTTTGAACAATAATTCTGAGCCTATGTCCAATTAATGATTCTGCATCATCATCATCATCATTTAAGACTGATTATGCCTCTCAGCTTTCAGTCTGGAGCATAGCCCCCCTTATACAATTCCTCCATGATCCCCTATTCAGTGCTAACATTGGTGCCTCTTCTGATGTTAAACCTATTACTTCAAAATCATTCTTAACCGAATCCAGGTACCTTCTCCTCGGTCTGCCCAGACTCCTCCTACCCTCTACTGCTGAATCCATGAGTCTCTTGGGTAACCTTACTTCTCCCATGCGTGTAACATGACCCCACCATCTAAGCCTGTTCGCTCTGACTGCTAGATCTATAGAGTTCATTCCCAGTTTTTCTTTGATTTCCTCATTGTGGACACCCTCCTGCCATTGTTCCCATCTACTAGTACCTGCAATCATCCTAGCTACTTTCATATCCGTAACCTCAACCTTGTCGATAAGGTAACCTGAATCCACCCAGCTTGCGCTCCTATACAACAAAGTTGGTCGAAAGGTTGAACGGGGCACAGATAACTTAGTCTTGGTACTGACTTCCTTCTTGCAGAAGAGAGTAGATCGTAGCTGAGCGCTCACTGCATTAGCTTTGCTACACCTCGCTTCCAGTTCTTTCACTATGTTGCCATCCTGTGAGAATATGCATCCTAAGTACTTGAAACTGTCCACCTATTCTAACTTTGTTCCTCCTATTTGGCACTCAATCCGTTTATATTTCTTTCCCACTGACATTACTTTCGTTTTGGAGATGCTAATCTTCATACCATAGTCCTTACATTTCTGATCTTGCTCTGAAATATTACTTTGGAAACTTTCAATCGAATCTGCCATCACAACTAAGTCATCCGCATATGCAAGACTGCTTATTTTGTGTTCACATATCTTAATCTCACCCAGCCAGTCTATTGTTTTCAACATATGATCCGTAAATAATATGAACAACAGTGGAGTCAAGTTGCAGCCTTGTCTTACCCCTGAAACTACTCTGAACCATGAACTCAACTTGCCGTCAACTCTAACTGCTGCCTGACTATCCATGTAAAGACCTTTAATTGCTTGCAAAAGTTTGCCTCCTATTCCATAATCTTGTAGAACAGACAATAACTTCCTCCTAGGAACCCGGTCATATGCCTTTTCTAGATCTATAAAGCATAGATACAATTCCCTGTTCCACTCATAACACTTCTCCATTATTTGCTGTAAGCTAATGATCTGGTCCTGACAACCTCTAAGAGGCCTAAACCCACACTGATCTTCATCCAATTGGTCCTCAACTAATACTCGCACTTTCCTTTCAACAATACCAGAGAAGATTTTACCCACAACGCTGATTAAAGAGATACCTCTGTAGTTGTTACAATCTTTTCTGTTTCCATGTTTAAAGATTGGTGTGATTACTGCTTTTGTCCAGTCTGATGGAACCTGTCCCGACTCCCATGCCATTTCAATTATCCTGTGTAGCCATTTAAGAGCTGACATTCCACTGTATTTGATGAGTTCCGACTTAATTTCATCCACCCCAGCCGCTTTATTGCACTGCAATCTAGTGACCATTTTCTCCACTTCCTCAAATGTGATCCTATTTCCATCATCATTCCTATCCCATTCTACCTCGAAATCTGAAACATTACTGATCGCATTTTCACCTACATTGAGCAACTCTTCAAAATATTCCCTCCATCTTGCCAAGGCATCCACAGGATCCACCAGCAGTTTTCCTGACCTGTCCAAAATACTTGTCATTTCCTTCTTACCTCCCTTTCGAAGACTGCTAATTACACTCCAGAATGGTTTTCCAGCAGCTTGACCCATACTCTCCAACCTGTTTCCAAAGTCTTCCCACGATTTCTTCTTGGATGCTGCAATTATCTGTTTGGCTTTGTTTCTTTCTTCGACATACCTTTCTCTGTCTACCTGGGTTCTGGTATGTAGCCATTTTTGATTCGCCTTCTTTTTCCTTTTACAGGCTGCCTTGACTGTATCATTCCACCAAGCTGTTTGCTTCTTCCTACTTTTACACACTACTGTTCCAAGACATTCTTTAGCCACTTCTAGTACTGTGTCCCTGTACCTTGTCCGTTCCTTTTCCAATGACTGTAATTGACTACATTCAACTACCTGGTACCTTTCTGAGATCGCTGTTATGTACTTGTGTCTGATTTCCTTATCCTGAAATTTCTCCACTCTTATCCTCCTACATATGGACCTGACCTCCTGCACTTTCGGCCTCACAATCCCAATGTCACTGTAGATTAAATAATGATCAGTGTCATCAAAGAATCCCCTGAATCCACGTGTGTCCCTCACAGCCTTCCTGAATTCCTGATCTGTTATTATATAGTCAATGACAGATCTGGTTCCCCTGCCTTCCCAAGTATACCGGTGAATGTTCTTATGTTTAAAAAAGGAGTTTGTGATTACTAAGCCCATACTGGCACAGAAATCCAAGAGTTGTTTCCCGTTCCTGTTGGCCTCCATATCCTCTCCAAATTTACCCATAACCTTTTCATACCCTTCTGTTCGATTTCCAATCCTGGCATTAAAATCACCCATGAGCAGAACACTGTCCTTGTCCTTTACTCTAACAATTACATCACTGAGTGCCTCATAAAAACTATCCATCTTATCTTGATCTGTCCCTTCACTATGCGAATATACTGACACAATCCTAATTTTCTTGCTAGACACTGTCAAATCTATCCACATCAGTCGTTCGTTTACATACCTTATTGCAACTACGCTGGGTTCCTTTTCTTTCCTGATGTAAAGCCCTACATCCCATTGTGTTATTCCTGCTTTGACTCCTGACAGGTAGACCTTGTATTCTCCCACTTCCTCTTCTTTCTCACCCCTTACCCGAATGTCACTAACAGCTAAAACGTCCATCCCCATCTTACTTGCAGCCTCTGCCAGCTCTACCTTCTTCCCAGAGTAGCCCCCATTGATATTAATAGCTACCCATCTCATTACCATTTGTTCATGATTCTGCAATGAATATTAATAGTAATGTGATAAAGACCATTCACTTTGAATAAGCCCTGAAAGTAATAGTGTGTTTCATTATCTGTTATGTTTGTGCAAATAGTCTGTCCTGCTCTGTCAGCTTCCAGTCATAACCGTGAACATATGCAGGTGTCAGAGTTCATTGCACTCGCATGTGGTAAAGTATAGGTTGTGTTGGTCCGTTGAAGTTACCAATAACTATTTTCTTGGACAAGAACGTTAATCATTCTCTGGCCTAATTAGGCTGCCAACCGTTTTCTTTATCCTTTAAACAGCGTGGATAGGTTAAATATTATTTATTACTGTTCAAATATTTACGTATTTCTGACTTTCGCTTCCCATACGCCACCCCGTTAGGTACAACACGGTCAACATAACAAAATTCCCTTCAGACGGTAACACTGCTCTGTTGCTTTATACCATTATTGCTTTCACTAGATAGTTTTATTTCACGACCTGCCTCCTACCTTAAGGTTATGGTATAGCAGTAGCAGACGGAAGTTTTATAGGCCACACTCCATACAAATACTTCAGAAAAGACTTCCTGCCACTTAAATCTATACTAGGTGTTAACAAATTTCTCTTCTTCAGAAACGCTTTCCTTGCCATTGCCAGTCTATATTTTATATCCCCTCTACCTCGACCATCATTAGTTATTTTGCTCCCCAAATAGGAAAACTGCTTTACTACTTTATTGCCTCATTTCCTAATCTAATTTCCTCAGCATCACCCGACGTAATTCGACTACATTCCATTATTCTCTTTTTGCTTTTGTTGATGTTCATCTTATATCCTCCTTTCAAGACACTGTCCATTCCGTTCACCTGCTCGTCCAGGTCCTTTGCTGTCTGCGACAGAATTACAATATCATTGGCAAACGTCAAAGCTTTTATTTCTTCTCGATGTATTTTAATTCCTACTCCAAATTTTTCTTTTGTTTCCTTTCCTGCTTGCTCGATATGCAGATTGAATAACACTGGGGGATAGTAACATTGGGGATAGGCTGCACTATCTGGTCAACAGTATCTAGATATCTCTATCTAATGTGTGACTGATCAACAAATGTAACGAGAGGCCGACCCGCCAGTATAAAAGAAGGCGGAGAGACTTGTGTTGTCAGTAGAGAACCATAAATAGCAGAAAGGGTCCATCAGGGCAGTTCAGTGACTTCGAATGTGGACTATACACTGGATGTCACCTGAGTAAGAAATGCACAAGGAATATTTCGATCGTTACACAGTGACCCTAGTAGACTTTTGGTGACGCTGTTGTGAAGTGGAAATGCAAAGAAACAACCATAGGAAAAGGCAGAAGAGGCGCACCCATGTACTGATGGACAGTGACCATGGAACTTTATGGAGGGTCACTGTAAAAAAATCGCATGTAGTACTGCAGCCAGCATAATGACTGTGCATAGGCAGGTAAAAAGAATGGGGTAAAATATTCGAGCACCCCCTCCCTCCCCCCCCTCCCAATGAGCCACACATGTCTCCAGTCAGTGCTAAGCAACACTTAAGTTGGTGTAAAGCGTGTTGCCACTGGACGATGGATGAGTGGGAACGATTGATATGGAGAGATGAACCACCTGTGGGAATCCGATGTTTCTGGGTAATGACTATTATCTGGCATCTTGTGTAATGCCAAGAGTGAAGGAGCGAGGAGATTACGTTATATTATGGGGATATTTCCATGGCTATGGTATGATTCACCTATTGAGATAAGAGAACAAAATGTTCGACAGCATATCAAGCACGTTTCCCAGCTTTGTGTACTGCAAACAGCAGAGTAACTTTGTTTGTATTAGCAAGACAGTTCTCCTTGTAATAAATCATTATCTGTCAGGCAAGAGGTTGTGGACAGCAATATTCCATGAATGTACTATTCTGCCCTGAATTTCTAGCAGAATCCAATGTAACTGTTTTGGGATGAGTTAGAAGCTGACTTTGCAGCAGATTTAAGTGTCCAATGTTGAGGATGGATGGGTTCTCATTTCTCCACAGAAGCTCAGACCGATTACTGAAAGTTTCCTTAGCGGAATCAAGGCATTCATAGAGATGAGACTTTGACACACCCCTTATCAATGGTCACTAATAGGTGTGCAGGTACCGTCGATGAAACTAAATGTCTACTGAGAAATGGGCCATGTTATTTGCATGTGACAGAAACACTTACATTGTGATGCTACAAACTGTGTGTTGCATGCTCAGGAATAATTTGTAGCACTTTCTTTGTGAAGTAAAGTCCATTAAGCACAAATAAATCGTATTAATCTGTCAAATGAGATTATTTTAGCCAGTAGTTTTCTAATTGGTTTGATGTGGCCTGCCACGAATTCCTCTCTTGCACCAACCTTCATCTCAAAGGAGGACTTACACACTACATCCTCAGTTAACTCATCTGTCTTTCCCTTCAGTCTTTGTACTCTACATGTTCTTTGTCTTGTCAGTATTTCTCCATGTCACTGATTCTGAAGAGTACCCCCTCATTCCATATGCAACAAGTCCACCTAATTTTCAACGCTTTTCTCTAGCTCCAGATCTCAGACGCTCCCAGTCTCCTTAGTCACGGTGTTTTGCCACTGTCTACGTTTCAGTATCATACAATGTAGTTCTCCAAACATAGATTCATAGCAATAGAATTATGTTGGCTCGTTGTACCTATTTCGCCTTTGCTAGTATGCTTTTTATACCCTTCTTGTTTTGTATATCATGGGTTTTTCGCTTCCAGAATTCCTTAACATGGTCTACTTCATTACCACCAATTTAAATGTAAAAATTTCCAATACCTGCTACTTCTCGTTAGAAATTTATTTCCGTGATTCATTCTCAATTCATATTTCTTACTCTTCACACACACTATTCAATTCAACAGATCCCTCAATTCTTCCCTTTCGCTGAGGACAGCAATTCCCTCAACAAATTTTTTTATTGACAACCTTTCACCGTGAATTTTAATCCCACAGTTGAATCTTTATTACATTTCCAACATAGCTTCTTCGATGAATAGATTGAATGGTAGGGGCAAAAGACTGCACACACTTTTTAATCTAAGAACTTCGTTCTTTACCTTCCAGTCTTAGTGTTCCCCCTTGGTTCCTGTACATGTTGTAACCTACCTGTCTTTTCCTGTAACTTGCTCCTGTTTTTGTAAGAAGTTCGAAGATCTTGCACAATTTTATATTGTTGAACGCTTTTTCTAGGCCAACAAACTTTTGACTGAATCTTAATTTTAGGTCAGACAAAAGTACAACTTTCTAATAGCATCTCTGCTGCTTTTACCTTTCCTAAAGCCAAACTGGCCGTCATTTCAGACTTTCTCAATTTTCTGTTCCATTTTCATTTATATCATTATCATCAGCAGCTCGGATGTATGAGTTCCAAAGATGATTGTGCTGTTGTTTTCACAATTATCTGCTCTTGCTAGCTTCGGAAATATGTGGATGATATTTTTCTGAAAGTGTGACGGTACATTGCCAGTCTCGAAGGATTCTACACTCTAACGTGGATAGTCGTTGGGTGCCACTTTCCCCTATGAACTCAGTAGTCATGATTAAATTTTATGTACCCCTTTAGCTTTATTTGTTATCAAATCAACCGGAGTTCTTTTAAATATTGCCTCTAACAGTACATCCCCTATATCTTCCACGCCAACACAGATTGCTTCCTCTTTCATGTCATCAGAAAGGTTCCTCCTTCATAGAGGCTGTCAATGTAATCTTTCCATTTATCTGCTCTCCCTTCTGACGTTGGGAATGGAATTCCCATGCTAATTATTGTTTTGAATTTTCTATATTCTGTGTCAGTTCTTCCTACGACTGTTTGTTTAAAGTTTTGTCTTAAGTTTTCTGCAGTTTTTTAGCCTTTGCTACCTAGAACATGGTACTTATGTCATTCCTAAATGACTTACATCGAGGTGACAAGTTGTGCAAAAGTGATGTGCACATACGAAGGTAGCGGTAGTATCGTGTACACAAGATATGAAAGGGCAATGCATTGGCGGAGCTATCATATGTAATCAGGTGACTCATGTGAAACGTTTCCGACGTCATTGTGGCCATATGGCCACACAGCGAGAATTAACAGATTTTTAACACCGAAAGGTAGTTGAAGCTAGACGCATGAGACATCGTTAGGGAATCCAGTATTCCAAGATCCACAGTGTCATGAGTGTGCCGAGAATACAAAATTTCAGGCATTACCTGTCACCACGGTCAATGCTGTGGCCGACGGCCTTCATATAACGACCTAAAGCAGCGGCTTGTACATAGGTTGGTCAGTGCAAGAGACAAGCAGCACTGCGTGAAATAAACGCAGAAATCAATGTAGAAGGTACTGCCAACGTATCTGTTCGGAAGTGCGGCGAAATTTGGCGTCAATGGGCTGCGGCAAAAGATGACCAATGCAAGTGCATTTACTAACAGTATGTCGTCACTTGCAGCTCCTGATCTCATGACCATATTGGTTGAATCCTACACGAGACAGAAAGCGTGGCTTGGTGAGATAAGTCTCGGACTGAGTTGGGGAGAGCTGATGGTAGTGTTCGAGTGTGGCGATGACCGCACGAAGCTACAGACCGGAGTTGCCAACAAGGCACTGCGCAAAATGGTGTTGGCTCCATAACGGCGTGGGCTTTGTTTACATCGAATGGGGCTGGGTCCTCTGGTCTAAGTCAGCCTATCATTGAATGCAGACGGATATGTCGTTCAGTGACTTTTTAGATTTTGGTAACATTGTTAACAACGTCTTTTCCTTTCGAAATACTACACACAATGAAGGATTGCAGCACCAAGAAGAAGCAGTGCGACATTGACGAAAGTTGGTAGGCGTGTTCCTACATCAGGAATATGATGTCTTTTCAAATTTCGCTGCAGTCGCTTAAGAGTGGCGCCAGTGGCACCACTACAAGGAAGTAAATCAAGCTTCCTTTAATTACACGCTGTAACGGCATTAAGCATTAGTTACCTTTGAGATTGGACGCAGTGAGCTGATGTAGGGCAAAAACGCCTTTGAGACGAGAAAGACGCCGTTCTCAACATCTCTTAGAGATTAAACTAAGTCTGTAATAGGGCTACTTACCACTGTTGTAACCCAACATGCTCTATAGAGTGTTGACACGTCTCTTGGCATGCTCGATCACCAGGTGTGTTTCCAGCCCAGTAGATATGGGACATCATCAGACAATAACTCCGGCATCATTCACCAACAGCATTAACCGTCCCTGTACTGACCAACCAAGTGCGTCAGGCATCGAACTCCATTTCAAATTACGACATCCGATACTAGAGCAATACAATGCATGCATTCGACCTTCTGACTGTGCACAAACATTTCACGTTTCCAGTGGCTTATCTCGCACTAACATTAACTTGCGATCTTGCAATGTTAATCAGTTAAATATGTTACCCTGGCAAATGTATTCCCGATATTCACTATTCTATATTAACAAGTTTTTGGTTTTGTGATTCTTTTCCATTAGTGTATTTATGATTGTAAACCATTTTTGTTTAAACGTGTTGTCACTTTTAGTCATCCAAAGCCTGTATTATTTATGTAGGACCTTTCATTAGTCACAAAAGGCGTCTGATGCCGAAAAAAAGGAATCCATGACTCTATTCGCCCTGTACATTGTTATTTACATCAGTACCATTCTACAGATGATCTGCTCTACAACCTGGTTTTCTTAACTCTCTCTCAACAAATTTTTACTCCATTATCGAATATTGTCTTAATATGTTTCATTTCCTGCTCTTAATATTTTATTTCCTCATGCTGATGTTTCTCTGTCGCTTTTTAGCCAGCTTTCTCCTCTTTTTATATCAGTCTTTTTATGCTGAAACATTTCTCCTTTTCCATGTATTGTCTCTTATTCAACAACAATAATTTATTTTCTAATTTCTTTTGTGCCCCTTTTCTACTGAGCTTCTGCTGATTTTATCTCTAGTACGTATAACATAATTTACAGACTTTGCCTGACCTCATATTCATTAATTATTATTGATTATGCTGCATCATCTTACATTGATGAGTTTCTGGCTTATCTACAAAGTATTCTTTGCTGTGCTCTCCATCTTTAGTCTTTAAGACTACAATTACTTCTCGTTGGTTGTCTCCTTATGTCAATTGGCTGATGCTATTTGTATACGACAAATTGGGTAAATACCGGTCAGGCTCTCTTACTTGTAAAATTTCAGGGTACGTTCTCTGTATCATTCTATACTATCAGACCCATGGGTGAACTTTTGTGACTGCCTGTGCATAAAGCTTTTAGATTGGGAAAATTATTCTGATAAGTATTTGCTCAACTTGGCGCAAACATTAAATGTAAGACATCTTACATCTGTGGCTGACCATAATACGTAATTAAAGCACGAAATCCTTGAATCACTGGGCGAGAATAATTTTTCATAAGTCCATGAAACATTACTGATCCCAATGATCTCAATGTCATTGTTAAAATACTTGGCAAGATACCTTGTTTTCTCTTGAATAGGTACAGACTCCTCTATTGTCCAAAAACTTTTTGGATTCTGCTCTGATTAATTGTAACGGCATGTTGAACACTCTGAATTGCCACTTTTGGGCCTGTAGAATTCAGGCATCAACAGAAATGTGTCTTACAACAATATCAGTTCACTACCAGACAGGGTTATTTCACAAAGCGACTGTCAAATTCGGTGACTACCACCGTAGATCAATCATTTCAAAAAAGAAAAGTGAAGGGAATATGAGTTTACTCTGAAACTGGACTGCGATGAATAAAAAGAAAAACTTCCGTCTGTTCGCCTGTAAAACTCCCTAAGCTACAGAAGGTTTTACAGCTGGCGACATGTGACTGCTGTGTCCATCTCCACTCAACCATGCCAGCACAACAGGATTGACAAAATTTTTCTTGATCCAAAATGGCCACCTTCATCACTAGGACACCAACAGGTCCGACTTCCACTTTCGTTGAAGCTGATGTTGTCACGACTGATTTCCAAAAAGTGCCACTAGACGTTGTCACATACGTCCCTCGTAATAGGGTAAGCCATGGATCTCAACTGATTCCACTCCCCCAGCTCCGGTGTTACCACACACCCTGTGAAAGAATTTCTCATTATACCATTGGGAGAATAATCATGGAAATGGAAGTGAAGGGTTCCTTCCTACATAGTTATTTCATAAGATAGGAAACCATCTTCATCTATGTATACGTGATTACTCTGCTATTCACAATAAAGTGCCTGGCGGAGGGTTCACTGAACCACCATCCAGCTGTGTCTCTACCGTTCCGCTCTCGAACGGCGTACGGGAACAACGAGCTCTTAAATTTTTCTGTGCGAGGCCTGAGATAGCTTATTTTAACGTGATGATCATTTCTCCCTATTTAGGTGGGCGCCAACAGAATGTTTTCGCAATCGGAGGAGGAAACTGGTAATTGAATTTAATGATAAGATCCTGTCGCAATGAAAAACGCGTTTGTTTTAAGGATTGCCAATCCAATTCACGTATCATGTCCGTGGCACTATCTCCATTACTTCGCGGTAATAAAAAAATGAGCTCTTCTTCTTTAAACTTTTTCGATGTCATCCTTCAGTCCCACCTGATACGGATCCCATACCGCACAGCAATACTCCAGAATAGGACGGACAAGCATGGTGTAAGCCACCTCTTTAGACAGACGTGTTAGACCTTTTAAGTGTTCTGCCAATGATTCGCTGACTTTCGTTTGCTCTAACCACAAAAATATATATATAATCGTTCCAGTGTAGGTTATTTGTAATTGTAATCACTAAGTATTTACTGAGTTTACAGCCTTCAGGTTTGTGGATTTCTTTTAGTACTCCTGTGAATAACTTAATACTTCTCTTTGTGCAGGGTAAATTTCCGCTTTTCCCAATATACCGATATCGCATCTAAATCATTTTGCAATACGGTAAATGACTGCATCATCTGCAAACAATGTAAGAGAGGCACCCAGATTCTCTACTACGTCGTTAGTATAGATCAGGAACGATAGAGGGCCTACAACACTTCCTTGGGGAGCGCCGGATATTACATCTGTTTTACTCGATGTCTCTCTAATAGGAAATCACAAATCCAGTCACGCAACTAAGGCAATATTCAACAGGCACGCAGTTTGGTTAGGGGACGCTTTTGAGAAAATGTGTCGAAAGCCTTTTGGAAATCTAAAAATATGCAATCATTTCGACATCCCTTGTCGATAGCACTCATTACTTCACAAGTATAAAGACCTAGTTGTGTTCCACAGGAACGATATTTTCTATGCCCTTGCTGATAATGTGTCAAGAAGTCGATTTATTCGAGGTAATTCATAATGTTCAGACACAGTATATGTTCCAAAACCCTATAGGAAACCGACGTTAGTGATATGGGCCTCTAATTCAGCGGATTTCTCCTATTTCGTTTTTTGGGTATTGGTGTGACAAGAGCAATCCTCCAGTCTTTAGGTGCGGATCTTTCTCTGAGCGAGCTGATGTACATAATTAGTAAATATGGAACTTTTGTATCAGCATATTCTGAAAGGAACCTGACAGGTATACAATCTGGACCGGAGGCATTGCCTTTATTAAGTGATTTAAGCTACTTCTCTACACCGAGGATATCTACTTCTATGTTTCTCACTTTGAAGTTATTCTTGATTGGAATTCAACAATATTTACTTCTTATATGGTCCAGGAGTTTCGGAAAACTATGTTTAATAACTCTGCTTTAGTGGCACTGTCTTCAGTGACTTCACTGTTATTATAGCGGAGTGAAGGTTATTGATTGTGTCTTGCTACTGGTGTGCTTTACATATTACCTGAATGTCTTAGGGCTTTCTGCCAGATTACGAGACAGAGTTTTCGCTGAAAATTGAAATTGCTCCCAACACACCAGCACAGTTTCTATTTTTGGGGAAATATTTAGTGTTATCTTACACAAGTAAATACATTGAATGACTTAGTTGTGTTAGGAACTGAAAATAAGTCACGCTACAAACCTGTAGAGGGAAGTTGAGATCTCCTTATATCCTTGCCTCGTCGAACGTCACAATTCATGAAAGGAAAAACTTTATACTAGACCTACAACTTCTGCTTCGTCAAAAACGTAAAATAGCGACATTCGATTTCTTGACTTTATCACTTGGCTAACTGCCAACATGTCACTCTGTGAATGTGAACAGTCTGCACGTAAAGTGACTGAACTCACCGCAGGAGAGAGATGGCTACGTCACCAGGCTGGGGAGTCGTCTGGGGAGAGGTGGGAGGCACATCTGTGGCTGGGCTCCGGCCGTCGTCGCTGTGGCCACTGTGCGGCTGCGAGGAGGGGCCGGTCCTGCTCTCTCCAGCGCTTGGCGTGCTGCACAGGAGGAACACTGCTTCCAAAAGGGTTTTCACATCGAGTCCAGTGGGCAGATTACCACAGACTGTACAGCTGAGGTACTGTACACACACAGATAATAGAACACACACTGCCAACTCCAGTAGCGGCCCACCTAGGATGAATGACAGCATTCAGGTAATCATACATATTCCTTCTCCTCATTTTCTCATACCTGTAGCCTAGCATATTACACAAAATTTGGTACAAAATAAAGCATAAATATAAGATTTGTACAAAACTCAACAATTGTGCTTACAACAACCATTGGTCAACATAGTTTAAATAGACAACAGCATAAATCACAGAGAGATTTGAATGACAGTAACCCATCAATGCACTTAACGTGGTACTGCAGACATGAGATGGTGTTTGTAGCTCGTGTGTTAAGGGGTGTTGGACGTCAAACGGGTCAACTTGGAACAGAAGAGACACCACAAGACACTAATTCCTTCTGTGTATATTTTCACAAATAAATTCATAGAATTTTCTCAACATGACCAGGAAGGATTCAGGATTCACACTCATAGCAGTGGAAGTTCAAAAACATAACGTTTTTTTTACATGTGAAATTTCATAAATTTTTAACTTACTACTGGCTACATTTCTTGCTATAGGTACACTTTTCTTCATAAGTAAGAGAGAATATTCAATGAATTTTACACAGCATACAAATTATACTGTGAAATTCTAGAATTTATTTAATTTATAAAAAAATGAATGACCTGTTATATTTTAAACTTTATGTTTAAAAGACCTGAAATTTTATAGTTAATTATCTCAAATTTTGCCCCAGTTTTTAATAAACATGTAAAATTCTAGAGATTTGCATCGAGGAGTTTGTGTTTAATAAGGATACCACGTTTGAAAGGAATTGGATATTTATTTTGGATATTACATGTACCAGAGAAGAGAAATTCCTGTTCTGGGAAACAGGGCCATTAAATTTTCTGGCTGCTTTTGGCGTCTTTTAGCACAACAAACAGGTTCTTTTCCATTTTGTAAATCAGCTTTCGTCTTTTTCACATTCCTATGCTTCACTCTTTCCGAATTCATTACCTCCAAAGATGATATACGTGCTTCCACTACAAGCTCTGTGTGTATCGCATACAAAGCTTTGATACAGTTCACTCTGCGCTTGATTCCCATTTTCTCTAAAACACATATCCCGCTCTCCCATAAAAATGGTTTTCGGCAATCTTTTCCAAGCACATTCGTTAAAGCTTTCATTAGGGTTTTGGGTGCCGCCATGAAGACATTTCTTCTATGTCAATAGTCCTTTCTTTCACGTATGACCATCACTGGCGCAAACATAAAGATTCGAATTCTACAGAGCGAAATACATGTATGTATGACAAACAAACACTGAGAGCAGAATGCTGTGCAGAGGGGTGTGGCGCTGCATCTTGGTACACTTAGGACGAAATAATGTGCCCTATAATCTCTTAAATACTTATGTTTTATACATCAAACTATTCAGATAGATGTACGCTACAAAATAGGCATGTTTTCGAAAAATCGTTTTACTTTTATTTTTGAATTCCTCCCCCGCTTAAGAGTCAGGAATCGGCCTGTAGAGGGATGTTAAAAATCTCTTTGGGTTTTTTCGTCGCTGTTGTGTGTAAGAATGATGCGAAAATAAACACAGAACACGAAGATATGGGTATAAATAAAGAAATGGATTAATTATGCTACGCTCGCGTGACGTGAGATGACACGGGGAATGGCGCCAGTTCTGCCCTGGGGCCACGATGACGACAGCCTAAGTCGCCAGCCGCCAGCCGCCGCTGCGACGCCTGGGGCAGACGTCGCAGCGGCGGCTGCATCGGGAATCACCACTGTGTGAGGCGGATGCTGCGCCGAAAACTGGAGTCGACCTGCATGTCTGTGTTCCGCGAGAGAAACTCGAAAGCGCAGAACTGCTCCTTTGCCAAGCACACTACCGCCACACAGGACGTCATTTCCGTCTCGCCGCTCGCTACTCGCTTTCAAAGACACGTGAGACGTTAGGTACTTATGGTACAATTAAAAAGTTTATCTATGAATACTAGAAGTAGCTATGTAATATGTAGGGATTAATTCTTATCACTATACTGTTCCATCAAGTCGTTAGACTTCCACGAGTATTAGACAGAGTGCTCGTACGCCATTGCCGAGTAACAGCTGCTCTGAGTGTTTTTTCTCTATGTTGGTATTTTAATGCCTCACAAGGATGTGAAAAAATAGCCAATGTCGTTGATAAATGTTGCATAATGTGAAACGAATTAGGTATCATAGAAGACAGTTACCGAATTTTCAGATGTTTAAAGGAAGTTTGCAAATTCATGACGAATAGGAAGAAACTCTTGTTAGTTAGTCACTTTCATGTTCCATGGATCATTTCGCACGATAGATCATCATATCGTGGAATGAGTCATTTTACATTCAAATTGATAATTAATTCATACATCTATTTGTACTCTAAACATCACCATCTAATTACTATTATTTTTCCCCAAAATGATAACAAGAAATACAGATGGAGTTATTAGTTCCCACCCACAACTTTTTACACATTACAAACATAAAACGTTTTCTACAGAATAGAAGGAGTTCTCAAGGAGAACCTTTTTCAATTTGTTTCCAAATTTAACCTTACTGTTTGTTAGACATTTTATATCAGAGTGTAAGTGGTCAAAATTTTTTGTTCCAATAGTGTGCTGAAGACAACCTTAGAGTTGAGTAATGAATGTCATTTTTTCTTCTAGTATTGTAATTATGTACCTCATGGTTCCTTTTGAACTGTAGTGGATTGTTTACAACGAGCTTCATGAGGGAATAAATATACTGTGAAGCAGTAGTCAGAATGCCCAACTTCTTAATCAGATGGCTACAAGATGATCGCACGTGAGTGCCACATGTTATTATTACAGCTCGTTTTTGGCCAATAAAGACCTCTTTTTAAAACATGAGTTACCCCACAACATTATTCCATAAGACGTTGCTGCATGAAAATAAGCAAAATATGTCAACTTACTGATGTATCTCTCTTCAAAATGTTCTATGATTCTAAGGGCAAATGTAGCTAAACTAAGTTGTTTTACGAGTTCCAAAATTTATGTTTTTACAATTTAAATTCTCATCAATATGGACCCCTAAGAAGTTTAGTTTCCATCCTATGTATTACGTCATCATCATGTGTTACACATGTCACCGATACAGTACCCCCCAGAGGTGCTGAACTGAATATAATGTGTCTTTGTGAAATTCAGTGTGAGGCTATTTTCAGAAAACCAGACCGTGATACTTTTGAGAACTTTGTTTACCATTTCTTCCATTTCTGTATTAATACTGGGAGTGATTACAATACTGTTGTCATCTGCAAAAATAACTAAATCTGCTTGTTGTACATTAGATTGTAGATAACGTATGAGAAATAGTAGCGGACCTAAGATTGAGCCTTGGGGAACCCCATACATGATTTCCACCCAGTCAGAATTATGTCCCTGAATTCTGTTGGTTGAATTACTACTAAGTGCAACTTTCTGCAACCTTTTGGATAGATATGATAAGATTCATTGATTGACTACACCTTCAATCCCATAAAATTCATCTAGCAGTATTTTATAGTTTACACTATCAAATGTCTTGTATAGGTCACAGAAAATGCCCACTGGTGCTGTTTTGTTATTTAATGCTTGTAATATCTGGTGTGTGAACATTTAAATGGCGTGCTCAGTAGAGCACTCCCTCTGAAAGGCAAACTCTGATTTGGTGACAATATTATTGTTGCCAACGTGAGATAATCTTGTAGAATATACCACTTTCTCAAAAATGTAGGTAAATGATATAAGCAGTGAAACAGGTCGGTAGTTGCTGATGTCTCTCTTATCTGTGAAATGAAAGGTGTGACATTCAAATTCAAAACTGAACACTATTCATTCCGTAAATCCAAAAAAGAGAGAAGACACCGATTAAAACAAGTATACTGTTACAAGTCACTGTTTAAGAATTAATAATTAGATGCATGACAGATAAATTGATGCACACAGAAAACGTGATGAGATGTCCTTGTGGCTTCTTACACAAACACGCCATCAGCTGCAGTGTAACTGATAAGAGTTTCAAATCTCCATGACTGGTAGACCGGACACCGCAGTGCATTTATATAATGCCAGCGAACAGTGTCAGATGTTGTGTGATACTTGTGAAGGATACAGAGACACTTTGTATGCATGCTTTATCTGCAGCTGACATAATTTGAAAGTCGCTCCACTCTTGATCTCTAGTTGCCTGGCTGGTCTAATTGTGCAACAAATAAGATTTTGGGGCATTTAGATGTTACAATGTAGCAGTGTTGAGTTGCACATGACCATGAGGGCAGGCACTATCATTGTCAAGTTTAGTCTATCACGTGTGGTCAAGACAAGGGAAGAATGCCATATTGCATACTGGGCTCACAGTGACCCCTTTACAACTGTGCCTATCATCTGAGACCAAATAATGCTCTTTTTTGGGCAATGTGTTATCCTGCACCATGGTTCAGAGTTTAATTTATTAGTGTATTTATTTAATTATGTCACTTTCTGAATACCCTGTCGGTTGAAACAGCGATCATTGCAATTTATAAATAACAGACTCATTAGCCAGAACATTGTGATCACCAGCCTATCATCGACTAAACCTGTACTGGCAATAGCAGCGTCACTTCACGAGGAATGACCTGGACGCTCATCACGAGCCTTTCGGGATGCTCGACTTGTTGCGTGTTCGAGGAGTGCTATGGTGAGTGCCTTCGACATGTGGGGAAACCAAGGTGAAACTATGTCCAGGCGTCATGGGGTTGGGCAGCCATCCCTTATTACATATCTCGAATGTTGTAGGTTGGACAGACTGGTAGAACGTGACAGATGGTGCAGGCTGCAAGTGTGTCGGAACACACAGTGCACTCAAGACTTCTAACTATTAAAAGCCTCTATCAGTATTAATTCACCATGAATTTTCTATAGAAGCTACAACTACTACTGTTACTACTGACAGTTGTTACTAATATTAACCCTAATACTAATAATTCCACTGCTGTTACAAAAGATAACATTATATTTTCTGACTCAGAGAGAATAGTTAACTAGCTTACTGCCTTGTATAGATGTGCCATTTCCATATACAGTCGTCTAAGGTGGACGCACATAAACACGTAATTTATTAGAGGGTGGGGTCAAATAAAAGCAGCCAGAGAATAGAGTTCTATAGTACGAAGCAACACAACAGAGGAAAGTAAATGCAGCACTAAACTGACTATAGCAGCTGTTGAAAATGGCCACCATTCATCTTTTGATACTTTTGGGCTCTGGTCAGTAGGTTGCTGAAGGCGGAATGCCTGAATTGCTGCAGTCTCATCTGGAAAGTTCTGCTGCAGTTCTTGAAGACTATGAGGATTGTTGTGATTGACTTTGCTCTTGAGGGCTCTCACGCAGTGTAATAACACACTGACAAATCAGTTGACCCACGTGGCCAGCTTGGGCCACGACCAGACTGACCTCTGCTAACAACTGTGAAGCATGAAGATTGTGTATCTGTGCTCAAAGGTTCGGCTGGCTGGATAGACAGTTTCTCCATCCTGTTGGAAGTAAATGTACCCCTTTCCTCCTCCATTAATGCTGCCACAAATAGCTCGAAAATGTTGGCAATGTGATGGGCCAAAGTCAGCAGCTGATTAAAGAAGGTAAAACCAGTAATGCTGCGTGCAGACACTGCACACCAGAAACCGACTTTCTGATCGTGCAAAGGTGTTTCCTGGAAGTTCTGCGGACTCTCTGCTACCCAGGACCTGTTATTCTGTGAACGCAAGTAACAACTCAGCTGAAATCAAGCATAAAGACATAAAGAACAGATCCATGTACAAGCCATTCATTGTTATCTCAGTGAACAGCCATTCACAAATGTGGAGTTGCTGAGGAACATCTGCTTGTTTTAATGCATGACCAATTGACACGCGATAGGTATATGTAAAGGGTGGTCCATTGATCGTGACTGGGCCAAATATCTCACAAAATAAGCGTCAAACGTAAAAACTACAAAGAACGTAACTTGTCCAGCTTAAAGGGGAAACGAGATGGCGCTACGGTTGGCCGCTAGATGGCGCTGCCATGGGTCAAACGGATATCAACTGCGTTTTTTTAAATAGGAACCCCCATTTTTATTTCATATTCGTGTAATACATAAAGAAATATGAATGTTTTAATTAGATCACTTTTTTCGCTTTGTGATAAATGGCGTTGTAATAGTCACAAACATATGGTTCACAATTTTAGACGAACAGTTGGTAAAAGGTAGGTTTCTTAAATTCTAATACAGAACGTAGGAACATTTGAACAATTTATTTCGGTTGTTCCAATGTGATACATGCACCTTTGTGAACCTATCATTTCTGAGAACGCTTGCTGTTACAGTGTGATTACCTGTAAATACCACATTAAAGCAATAAATGTTCAAAATGATGTAGTTTGCCTTCCATAATGTTCGCATATGAATTGACAATGCGCTGATGCATGTTGTCAGGCGATGTCGGTGCATCATGATAGCAAATATCCTTCAATTTTGCCCACAGAAAGAAATCCGGGGACGACAGATCCGGTGAACGTGCGGGCCATGCCATGGTTCTTCGACGACCAACCCACCTGTCATGAAATATGCTATTCAATACCACTGCAACCGCACGCGAGCTATGTGCCGGACATCCATCATGTTGGAAGTACATCGCCATTCTGTCATGCTATGAAACATCTTGTAGTAACATCGGTAGAACATTACATAGGAAATCAGCATACGTTGCACCATTTAGATTGACATCGATAAAATGGGGGCCAATTATCCTTCCTCCCATAATGCCGCACCATAAATTAACCAGTCAAGGTCACTGATGTTCCACTTGTCGCAGCCATCGTGGATTTTACGTTGCCAGTTTACGTTACCGCTGTTGGTGAATGACGCTAAGTCGCTAAATAGAATGCGTATAAAAAATCTGACATCATCCCGTAATTTCTCTTGTGCCCAGTGGCACGACGTGCAAAATCGTCGCCATGCAATTCCTGGTGCATAGAAATATGGTACGGGTACAATCGATGTTGATGTAGGATTCTCAACATCGACGTTTTTGATCCTAATTATCGCGCAATTTGTCTGCTACTGATGCGAGGATTAGCCATGACAGCAGTTAAAACACCTAGTTGAGCATCATCATTTGTTGCTGGTCGTGGTTGACGTTTCACATATGGTTGAATACTTGCTGTTTCCTTAAATAACGTAACTATCCGGCGAACGGTCTGGACACTTGAATGATGTCGTCCAGGAAACCGAGTAGCATACATAGCACACGCCCCTTGGGCATTTTGATCACAATAGCCATACATCAATACGATATCGACCTTTTCCGCAAATGGTAAACGGTCCATTTTAACACGGGTAAAGTAACACGAAGCAAATACCGTCCGCACTGGCGGAATGTTACCTGATACCACCTACTTATACGTTTGTGACTAGTACAGCGCCATCTATCACAAAGCGAAAAAAGTGGTCCAACTAAAACATTCACATTTCCTTACGTACTACACGAATATGTAATAAAAATGTGGGTTCCTATTTAAAAAAACACAGTTGATATCCGTTTGACCTATGGCAGCGCCATCTAGTGGGCCAACCATAGCGCTATCTGATTTCCCCCTTCAAGCTAGATGAGTTTCGTTCTTTGTAATTTATTCGTTTGATGCTTATTTCGTGAGATATTTGGCCCGGTCTGTATCAGTGGACAACCCTGGATGCAGGTCTGCATAATCAATGTGATATCCTAGTCTCTTGTAACAGGTGTTGGATTGATTTGGTACGTCTCTGATACATTTTCTCGTGCACTGCAGCTATGTTTTGTGGTGTGCAGGGGATTTTATGACTTTTTTTTTGACTGGTTCAAAACAGGTCCGTCTGACATCACTTTCGGATTAAGCGTTGCATGGGAGTCGTTGCTCAAAGTTTAACAACACTAAACTCCGCAGAAAACAATTGACCACACCGTTTCCATGACTTCGTTGTAACATAACTTTTCACAACGAACGCCTGCTGCTCCACTGTGAGTGCCATTGCCCCCTCTGTAATGCTTCACTCACACTGACACAGGCCGCACTACACTCTAAACTGATGTGGATCACGTGGTGGACTTACACATGGCATGCACGTCACAGGGTGTGGCTATATGCATATATTCACGTGCAATCGTATCCAATCTCCCAGACCACTTTCATTTGCTCCACCCTGTACTAACAGAAGTATCTAGGATCTCTCTAGGTTTTCCCGCATCTCGTGGTCGTGCGGTAGCGTTCTAGCTCCCCACGCCTGGGTTCCC
The DNA here is from genome assembly GCF_021461395.2 of Schistocerca americana. NCBI lineage: Eukaryota > Metazoa > Arthropoda > Insecta > Orthoptera > Acrididae > Schistocerca > Schistocerca americana. The sequence goes on from NC_060129.1 coordinate 47,912,079, forward strand.
GGGTTCGATTCACGGCGGGGTCAGGGATTTTCTCTGCCTCGTGATGGCTGGGTGTTGTGTGCTGTCCTTAGGTTAGTTAGGTTTAAGTAGTTCTAAGTTCTAGGGGACTTATGACCACAGCAGTTGAGTCCCATAGTCCTCAGAGCCATTTGAACTATTTTTCTCTAGGTTTGGAGCCAGATTGGCCACGCTATCATGTCCAGCAATATTTTACTGCCTCGAGACAGCATTGCTACCGATCAAAATGTATCACTTATATTTCACTCATTTTTCTAATCTTCTTAGATACTCTCGTGGCCACCTCCCTTAACGCTTTTGTTATTGGAAAGCCTATCGCAGTAATGTATTGTTTTGTTCACAGTCCCTAAGGTCATGAGCATATCTTCCTTGTCCCTGCATTGGTGTCAGAGACTACTAGCAGATGGACTATGGAATTATTCAGCCACGTGTAGCTGTCATTACTACCAACACAGAAAAGACTTCTATAGGAGTGGTTCTGTGAATATAATGCATAGACTACTCGCATTACAGCAATGAATCACATTTTGTACTGGCCCAGATGAGCATCGTCAGGCACTGTGGCGGCGACCTTGGTCGCATTCTTTCTGTTTTCTGGAGACATGCAGCAGTGTTACTTCTGGTGTCATGGTATGTGGATCCACTGAGTATGACCTCAGCTCAAGACTCATAGTGACTGAGGACACTGTCGGCACAATGGTATGCCACTGCCATCCCATGTCCCTGTTTGCTACCTCTCATGCAACAGTATTGTGACATCAACAATCAACAGAAAAATGCACATCCACACATGGGATGTATCTCCATAAATTGTCTGCGTGACGTTGAAATACCCCCATGTCCCGAAAGACATCCAGATCTAACATGTCGGGTGTCAATCCATTGCAGTGCTAGTAACTGCGATATCAACGACGAGTTGCAACGGTTAATGCCCACTTTCCCTCAGGAGAGGATAAAATGAAGATTTACTTCCCAACAGAACCAACGCATGTGTCCAGGTAAGTGTGGTTGCAATGCCAAACTATAAATGGGTTCATACCACTAACTTCTGTGTAAATTTGACTCGATTTTTCAATGACTGATATAATGTCACATACTGCATCAACATGTGAAGTATCATTTCGTTTCGTCAGCCCTTCCGAATACTTCAGTTCTTGTTGATGCAATGTATATTTAAACATAAACTCTACATCAAGCGATGTTCATAGTCTTACGAGGAGGTTATCTTTCCAGTCTTACATGCTTCACTTTCTTCAGACTCTACCTTTCTCTTTTGCTGCTGATAAAGTCCATAAATTTATGTTCATGTATGATACTCATATAGCAATGCACCAGCAACCTACTTCCACATCCATTCCCTTCCAGAAACTAGAAACTCCATCCACTACATTAATATATACAGAAACTTTGGAAAAGAATTTTAGCTTAGGAAACAATCCCCATACTACCACACTGAATGAACATAATACAAAGAAAGATGTTGACATCGATTAAAACAATAAGTTTACTGTTAACCATTGCCATCTCTGATTTTTAGAAACTAAAATTCGATTTTTTCGCCATAACATTTCGCTAACGCCACCCTCCTCCAATTTGTTTAAAGATATGCTTATTTAGTGACAGAACTCACGACATGCCACAGACGGGGGTTGAGTGGGGACCTGTGGTCTGCACAGCTGTGTTGAGGGTGCTCACTGTGTGGCTGTATTTTGGTTGATGGTCCTGCTGTGTCCAGTGGCTGCCCCACAGTGCAGAGGTAGACTGTTTCGATACATGTATTCACACGGGGACCAGAGGGCAGCTATCTATCCACAGATAATGGGACCAGTACAGCCCAAGGCAACAATGGGTCCACTAATCCACTAAGATAAATGACTTACCTAGTGAGACAATCAGTTTACACACTGCCTCTCATGAGTTTCTCATACTAGCAGTTTAACATACCAAGTTACAATCACTCAGAAATTAGATTGGCAAAACGTTTAAATTTACTTAATTTGCTACTATGTCCATCAGATGGTGTTTGTAGGTCATATGCTACAGACTGGGCGGTAGGGGGAACATACAGTAAATATGATGACAGATACTTCTGAAATGATGGGGGAAGGAAATCCAGAGAAAAAAATGGAGCACAGTATTTGTCGTATTACGAAGCTACTGCAGTAAAAATTTAACTTCCATTAAAAACTTTATCACAGAATTGAAACTTCGGCCAATACATTCATTTGATTCACACTGACCAATGAGAACTCACACGAAACAGGTGAATGTTGAATAGTACCTGAGTGGGAAGCTGAACGAGTCTATGAGTATGATCAGCAAAATAAGCAGACACACTATATATATATATATATATATATATATATATATATATATATATATATATATATATATGAGCCTAAGGACTGATTACAGGTTGCCACTCACTGAAATGAAGAATTGGGTTTTGTTACTGTGTTCAGTGTAATGATATTTATCAGACTTCATTAGTATATCTCATGGATAAAAGAATGATTCAATGTGATTGAAAACCATGAGAAATAGGTTACATTGCACCAAATATATCTCAGTAAAGATTCATGAAATCATGCTTTCACATAGAAAGTAGAGAAAGTCCATTGTGCCTTCTTCAAGTTAGGAGATACAGGCAAATATCTGGAGACTGTAAGGTAGTCACTGAAGTTTATGAGTGTGTGTGAGTGTGTGTGTGTGCGTGTGTGTGTGTGTGTGTGTGTGTGTGTGTGTGTGTGTGTTTGTGTGTGTTTGTGTGTGTGTGTGTGTTTGTGTCTGTGTGTTTGTGTGTGTATGTGTATGTGTGTGTGTGTGTGTGTGTGTGTGTGTGTGTGTGTTATATTAGTGCATAATAATTTAAATATAAGTGCAATGCACAGACAATGGAACTATGCTACATATGCTAGTTGATGGAAATTTGTATGTAGTGTAATAACCAGTGAAAAAGTTGTGTGTGTGTGTGTGTTGGTTAACGTTTGTGATTTCTCACGAAGAAACTGGGCGATGAATTTACAATTGACATAAGAAGAGAGGCTTCATGTGTATGCACGTAACAAGGATGGATACATGGATGTGAACTGGTTGTCATGATAAGCAGATGAATAGGTACAATGCAATAGTGTACATAACTTGAGGTAGTGAAGAAGATACTGGTTAGATCTTGTGACATGCACGCTATTTAAGTTAAGAAGTGGATTTCACAACTTTACTTCTAAATAATTGAGATAGAATTACATATTGAAAGTTAATGTGTAAATAATACAAATCTTGAAAACATGGCTGTGGGGATAAGCATTTTCAATCAATCATTGATTTTCGTTTATAATTATGGATTACACTTCTGTAACAATAAAAATAAATGAGAAATGAATCATTGAGTGTAAGGATTATTATGTCAAGGCTATGAATTCCAGTTTTTGAAGCAGCTCAGTAAGTGGTGCATAAATATTCAGATATATCTAAAAATAAAAGTAATTTATGATAATTACTAGTCACTAGCATTATAGTGAGTGTTTATAATGTGATATTTTCATAAAAAAGAATAGAAGGATCTAAAGATCTCTTTCATTTTGACGTGGTTGGGGATGGACCAAAAACTGGAACAGCTCAGAAAAGGAAAACACTAAGTTCTACCAGAAGAAAACACTGCAAGACTAATACTTACAAAAGCCACAGGGGAAAAAAACAAAGAATGGTCAGTAGATATTTGACAGACCCTCCTCTAAGAGCCAAGTACGGAGTTTTCACACAGAAAGGCGCCTTGCTTTGTGTGTTGCACAAGGGAGTGCACTGAAGTATGGCAAAGTCAGGGGAAAGAACAGACTAGAAGCAGGAAGGAAATGTGAAGGAAGACAGAGCATTATGTGGAACTGCCTGAAGCAGCAGAGCTGTTGTGAAACCCGGTCGCCTTTCTTGTGAGGTGGTCATGTGGTGTTTAAGAATTATGTTTTTATATCACCTTCTTTAAGAGAAATTTTCCATACATGCTCCGATTGAGAATGACATTTTCCTTAGAGCTTAGTAAGCTTCAAAAAATCATTTTCTAATTCCCCTCGAATAGTTCGTTAGAGCTAATGAATTTTGTTACAGAAATTGTCAGCGAATCCCACATATATTTCTAGAAAGTAAAAGGGAGATACACAACACACAAAACTGTTCTACTGATATGGGTGTAGCGACTAATGTGACTGACTACTCCACTACAACGAAGATTTCAGGTTTTACAGAATGGAAACGCCACGAATAGGGAATTTAAAATACGTTTCTGCACACCTTGAACTGTGCTGCAGCATACTAAGATACACTATGTGACCAAAAGCGTCCAAACACCTGGCTGATATTGAATTACAAGTTCGTGGCGCCCACTGTAGGTAATGCTTGAATACAATATGGTGTCGGCCGACCATTAGCCTTGATGACAGCTCCTACTCTCGCAGACATACGTTGAATCAAGTGCTGGAAGGTTTCTTGGGGAATGCCAGCCCATACTTCATGGAGTGGTGCACTTAGGAGAGGTATCTTTGTCAGTCTGCAAGGCCTGGCATGATGATGATGTTCCAAAACATCACAAGAAGTTCTGTAGGATTCAGGTCAGCACTCTGCGCAGGCCAGTCTATTACAGGGAAGCTACTGAGGTGTAACCACTCCGCCCCAGGCCGTGCATTAAAAACAGGTGTTTGATCAGGTTGAAAGATGCAATCACCACCCATGAATTGCTCTTCATCATAACCGCCTCCAAAGTTTACTGTTGGCACTACACACACTGGCAGATGACGTTCACAAAGCAATCGCCACACCCACTCCCTGCCATAGGATGGCAACATTGTGTACCATGGCTCGACACTCCACAAAACGTTTTTCCACGGTTCAGTCGTACAATGTTTACTCTCCTTAAACCAAGCGAGACATTGTTTGCATTTACTGGCATGATGTGTAGCCTATTAGCAGCCACACGCACATGAAATCCAAGTTCTGTCACCTCCCGCCTCACTGCCATAGACCTTGCAGTGGATCGTGATGCAGTTTGGAATTCCTATGTGATCATATGGATAGATGTCTGCCTATCACACATTAACACCCTCTTCAACTGTTTGCGGTCTCTGTCGGTGAGCAGACGAGGTCGGCCTGTATGCTTCTGTGCTGTACGCGTCCCTACACGTTCCCACTTCACTATCACATAGGAGACAGTGACCTAGGGATGTGTAGGAGTATGGAAATCTCGCGTACACATGTATGACACAAGTGACACCCAATCACCTGACCACGTTCGAAGTCCATGAGTTCCGCGAAGCGCCCCATTGTGCTCTCTCACGATGACTAATGACTACTGAGGTCACTGATATGGAGCACCTGGCAGCAGGTGGTAGCGCAAAGCACCTAATATGAAAAACGTATGTTTTATGGGGAGTCCGGATACTTTTGACCACATAGTGTAGATATTTCCCTGGTCCTGGTAAGGAGCGACAGTCTTGCTCCGCTTCTTCACCTTCACTTTACACGGTAGAACGCCATTTATAGGTATCTCATTCCCAGAAGCAGAGGAGACAACAAACGAGAACAGATGGTACTCTGAAGGAAGAGGTTTAGGGTAGCATGTACAGCACAGAGAACAGAGCGGGCTTTCCCTAGCTGCAACAGCACATGTCACTGTGGTGTCTGTCTGTGATCTGAGCAGTCCATCATTGTGTCCATCACTAGAACGGAACCTGCAGTGGCCACAGCTAATTTTCCTTTTTCTTCAAACACTTCAGGAGCTAACCTAAATAACAGCTTGTTGTACACATGCAATTCAAGAGAAATGTTGACTGCAAATAAGACCTAAATAATCCACGTAGCTATGTAAATCTTGGCTATAGCATGATTTTCTTCTTGCTAACTTATCTGCTAACAAAAGATTTGAGAGTAGGTCCCGAGTTCGAGTCTCGCCCGGCACACAGTTTTAATCTGCCAGGAAGTTTCATATCAGCGCACACTCCGCTGCAGAGTGAAAATCTCATTCTGGAAACATCCCCCAGGCTGTGGCTAAGCCGTGTCTCCGCAATATCCTTTCTTTCAGGAGTGCTAGTTCTGCAAGGTTCACAGAAGAGCTTCTGTTAAGTTTGGAAGGTAGGAGATGAGGTCCTGGCAGAAGTAAACCTGTGAGGACGGGGCGTGAGTCGTGCTTGGATAGCTCAGTTGGTATAGCACTTGTCCGCGAAAGGCAAAGGTCCCGAGTTCGAGTCTCGGCTCGGCAAACATTTTTAATCTTCCAGGGAGTTTCATTTGATGAAAATGTTATTAGAATTCAACGACAGCATTGTGAGCCATCAGAAAGTGCTATTTCTGTTTCCAGTGTCTGTGTTTATGGGTCTACTGTGCACTGGCCTTCAGACATCCATGCATGTTTGAAGAAACAGGTACTGCTGTAAGCTACAGCTGAGTGAAGTACAAGAAACATATTCACAATCGTGAATACGACGACACTCCAACTGTACAGTTTACTGGTGATGTAAAAAGCTTGATGTCAGACCTGGACTGGAATCTGAATTTCCCAATGTGCAAGTATGATCGCCTAACAACTTCGTCTATGCGAGCACGCTTCAATGACCGACCTAAAACTCCACATATCATCGTGAGTTTCCACGTCTCGCTGTAGAACAATCACTGTAACTCTCACACAGGAAGAAACTTACTTATTGTTGTCACGACCTTTGCTTGGGCATATGAATACTACTTACAGTGCCTGTGTTTAAAAACTTCCTATGACATGTCCTTCAGACATGGATGCATGTCTGAAGGAACAGACCCTGCTGCAGTTCACAGCTGTATTGAGCATAAGAAATGTGTTTGCAGTTTAAAATACGATGAGATCATCACTCTACAATTTACTGGTGACATTAGAAGATTTGTGCCAGACTGGGATCCGAACCTAGATTTCCCACTTTATGCGAGCAGTGGCCTTAACAACTTCCAAGATCCAGGTTAGAGTGTCAGTATGGAAGAAATCTTACTATTTTGCCAATATATAGGGTAAATCACCCAATGCTTCCTCCAGAAATGTTGCGGGTATTGAAAGTGCTATTCATATGCTGCTTTCATACAGTGGATTGGTAGTCTGGAGCTCGTATTGTTAGCCAATCCATAGATTGTACTAATACCTAGGAAGTGTATTTGTTGTGCCAAGATACACTTTTCTAAATAGACCAACTCCTATTGACAATAATAAATGAAAAGTAGCGTAGATCAGAATGTCAGTGGTGTTTGTTGCAGGATCCAAGTACGAGTCGTTTACGAGATATCATATTTGAAATGTTCGACATCGGCACTTGTTTGTGGCATTAAACCTGCTTAGTTGCGAAGTACAATGTCTTTATGTTAGCTTACTTCGAGCATGCGTGTTCCTTGAGAGCATTTAGACAAGCTATTCAGTTAGTGTGTGACAATCTAATGCAGACAACGGCGGTATTTGTATGACATACATTATGTGACCAAAGGTATCTGGACAACCCCAGAAACATTCGTTTTTCATATTAGGTGCATTGTGCTGATACCTACTGCCAGGTACTCCATATTGGCGGCCTCAGTGGACATTACACACCGTGAGACAGCAGAATGGGGAGCTTCACGGAACTGACGGACTTCGAATGTGGTCAGGTGATTGATGTCTCACTTGTCATACGTCTGTACGCGAGATTTCCACACTCCTAAAGATGCGTAGGTCCGATGTGATAGCGAAGTGGAAACGTGAAGGGACACATACAGCACAAAAGCGTACAGGCCGACCTAGTCCGTCGAATGACAGAGACTGCCGACAGTTGAAGAGGGTCGTAATCTGTAATAGACACACATCTATCCAGAACATCACATGGGAAATCTAAACTGCATCAGTAACCACTACAAGTACAATGACAGTTGGACGGGAGGCGACGAAACCAGGATTTCATGGTCGAGCGGCTGCTCTTAAGAAACACATCGCAGTGGTAAATGTCAAATGACGCCTCTCCTGGTGTAAGAAGCGTAAGCATTGGACGATTGAATAGTGGAAAAACGTTGTGTGGAGTGACTAATCATGGTACACAATGTGCCAATCGGATGGCAAGGTGTGGGTATGGCGAATGCCATGTGAACGCTCTCTGCCAGCATGTGTAGTGGCAACAGTAAAATTCGGAAGCGGTAGTTTTATGATATGGCCGTATTTGTCATGGAAGTGCTTGCACCGCTTGTTGTTTTGCGTGGAACTATCACAGCGCAGTCCTACATTCACGTTTTAAGCGCCTTCTTGTTTCCAACTGCTCAAGAGCAGTTCGGGGATGGCGATTACATCTTTCAACATGAAACAGCATCTTTTCATAATGCATGGGCTGTGGCCGAGTGGTTCCATGACAGTAACGTCTTTGTGAAGGACTGGCCCGCACAGAGTCCTGACCTCAACGCTACAGCACACATCTGGGATATATTGGAACGCCAGCTTCGTGCCAGGTCTTACCGACCAACATTGATACCTCTCTTCAGTGCAGCACTCCATGTAGAATGAGCTGCCATTCCCCAACAAACCATCCAGCACCTGATTGAACGTATGGCTGCGAGACTGGAAGCTGAGATCAAGGCTAAGGGTGGACCAACACCACACTGAATTCCAGCATTACCGATGGGGGGCTTCATTGAATTTGTAAGTCATATTCAGCCAGGTGTCTGGATACATTTGATCACATAGTGTATACAAGAAAATGGATATCAGTAGTAGTGTATTTTACTGTGCAAGCACATCTAATTAAACTTTGTGGTGGACATTGTAGGCTTGGCAGTACACACACTTATCGCTGTGTAACGTAGAATTGTGACTTGTCTCACGCTTACCTGGTGTCTGTCAGTGTCTCCGCAATCAGGCGAGTCAACTCCACAACAGTTTGTGGGTCGTTGACTACAGCCTCAGCCCAGCCCTGCGTCGCCATCACATGGAGCAAGTGGGCCTTTATGAAGGCGACGGCGGCCTGCTTCAGCCTGTTGGCGGAATGCCTAATCGCGAGAAGACCTGCGGCAACCGCAGTCTCGACAGACAGCTGCGCGACCACCTGTTGCTCACAGTGCGCTTTCAGTACCGACAGGCCGTATACGTCGGCGGCGACCAGCAGCTTGGGGGCCATGCTGGGCAGCTGGGGCACCTGCAGGGTGTAGAGGTATGCCAGCACCTGGCGCAGCACAGGACCCTCTGTGTCCGAGAGTACGAGCTGGTTGCTGCTGCCATCTACAGTGACGCGACGGAACATGTCCGCAAACACGGGACTCCTGGCGGCCAAGACAGCCCTGTGCGCCACCAGCCGCGTGTCCCCGGCCAGCAGAGTCACCACAGCGCCGTCCCCGGCGTCCAGCAGAGCACCCAGATCCACGGCCGTGGCCTCCTCAGCCTCCTGAACTCGTCCCACTGTGAGGGATTCTGGAACACAGTTTCCCAGCGGAAAGGTGGGAGTGGCTGCCAGTGCAGAGTTAATCATTTTATCAATTTAAAGGCATTTATAAAGCTGTCATCAGGAAAAAATTGACACACAACATAGATTAAAGTGTGTAGATGAAGGAAATAATACTTTTGAAAATCTATTACAGTTCCTCTTAAAACTTCCCTATTTGCTTGTAATAAATGCCACGGAAAGTATACAGGCCTCTTATCATTTGTCTCTTTGTACAATTACTTGCTCAAAGTATGAAAATGGAGATCTAGCACAAAACTAAGAGCATATTTTATTCAACACACAGTCCCAATTTCTGCACTTATTTAAGATAACAATGATATTTTATGTCTGAAATCTGTATCCCTCTGCCCTTAACCGCTAGCCCAGCATGTTTCTCTCCAGGAACTGATACATGGGATCAAGTAACTGCTGTCACAGTCTGGAATGACTTTCTAGAAACATGGTATAGAGGTGGCGGGCATAGCTTGATGGCAACTTCTCTCATATTCCAACATCACAACACCCAACATTTTTTAGGGTAGTGGCATAACGGCCCCCTCCCGCCCCCCTCCCCCAGTGGATAAAATTAAATTTTATGTGGGGTACAAACAACCGCGTGTAACTGTGTTTCGCTCACAATACTAAGTTATTTCTAAAAGATCGTGTTTATCATTACTATTTCACAACAATGTAATAGTTATTCCATAAGTTAACATTAATTAATTTTTATTTTCAAATAATAGAAGTAATGAATGACACAATGTGGTGCATGCTACAGCTTGTCAAACGAATGTATGAACTTCATCTTCCACACATAGTCCTCCTGCTGCACACAATAGTTTTCACTTTGTATCATGATGGAGAAATCGAGACTTATAGATCACATATGCTTCAATATCTCATAAAAATTTCTAACAAATGACCAAAAATTGCGTCATCACTCATTTCATAATAATAAATGAAAAAATATTGAACTTCAACTCAACACTTACTATGTAGTGGCTACTATTGTAGTGTAAGATGTGTACAGTACTTTATTTTTATTATTATTTGTGGCACCTAGTCAGACACAAGCGTTGGCAAGTTAAAATCGTTCGATTTCTGACACCACAGAAGTAAGGAGTCCTCAGAAACAGTTAGTTGAGTGCACGAATTTTCACTTGATTGATTTTAAGTAAAGGTGCAGGGTGAGGGTGATGCAAGTGTGAATAGAGAGAAGTGGTGTAAAAGTAACAAGTTTTGTAACAAGTGCATAACTTCACTCGCAGACAGTTAGTTAACTTCCATTTTTGAGTAATCTTAGATGCAATGAGAAAGGCTACATCATTACAAATAAGAAGTACCAATTGTATAATTGACACATTAGTCTGAGGTTTAATAAAAGTCTACGAAAGCTAAGTATCATTTATCTTTCATCACTTTCAAAATAAAAATTTTCAAAGGAAATATTCTTCTTAGTGGAGTTTAGTTAATTGCTAAAGATGATGACTTAGTGTGTGTGTTTGGGTGGGTAGGGGAGTGGGATGTGGGAGGTGGAGCTCTAGCTAGTGTCTGTTTGCACTCTGGGATAATGCTCTCAGAAAGGTTGGGAGCCATTACTGTAGGGGAATATGTCAGAGCCAGTCATAGAGAATATGCCATATTTTCAACACACATTTTTTCCATCATTTGATAATTGATAACACCCTACCAAATTGTTGCAGATGGTACTGATAACTGACATTTGTTGGTGTAAGTTCTTCATTACAAGCTGTTATTAGCGCTGAAAATAGTCACAGTTCCAATTGCTACGTTAGACGATCAGGTTGATCCCTTAAATGACATTTTAAATTACTATCATTTATTGCACTTATTTCCTATCAGCTAGCTCTGAAAATCCGAGAAACAAGAAAGCCCTGGGAAAGACAACATTCGAGCTGATTTTGTCGAAAGTGGAAGAATTGAAATTAGAAATCTGTTAATTACTCCCTAGCGTAACATATAGAAACAGGGGAATTTGCCCTCAGATTCTAGAGAAATATTATACGATATTTATCCTTAAAGGAGGAATGTCTTAAAATACGAAAATTACCGAAGTCTTAGCTTAGTTGTGAATGCCTTATCAAACAAAAGCTTCCACTGTCTTCGAACAGTTGACACATGATTATCAGAAAGTCAGTTTGGATTCGGAAAAAACCGAAGAATCCAAGAAGGAGTAATATCATTAAACTTAATTTGAAATAGTAAATACATAGCTTTGGTAGGTATACAGGAAACGTTTCATGACGTAAAATGGCCAAATAAAGTTTGAGGTACAGGAAAGAGTAGGAATATGCATATAGAGTGATATGTTATGTGGAAGCTGTATAATAAAAGAGAAGACTTTCATTGGAGTGCACTCTACACAGGTTCTACGGATGTTCACAAATGAGTCCGGCAGGGTGGTGTACTATAAACAATTATCTATAATCTATTCAACGAACAGGTACTTAGGAAGGGGGAGAAGTGATGCATGTAGTAATACAGGAGAATAGAGCAGGTACGCATTGCATAGCTGTTTCATCTGAAAGTGAATACAATATAGGCCCATGCTAGTGGCCTCTGTGTGCATCAGAACCTGAATGGTCCCAAAAGTGCTCCTCCATGGTGAATTTGGATAATCCATGAGTGGACATTGCACACCACACAGTCTCCCATTGAGGGTGAAGTGACATCTCGATCGTCAAATACTGACTCTCAGCCTCCAACTGTGCCAATTTCACTTACTAACGAATCCATCCAAATAAAAGTGGTCGACAACAACGTGGGGTGTTCCATGGGCATTCTAATTCCCATCGCGTCCCGCGGCTGGGGCATTGGACTGGATGAAGAAGACCCATTGTGTTCCCTCCACGGTCTCCAGATCTAACACCTACGGACTTTTACTCGTGGGGAACTGGAGGAACTTCGCACACTGGAGGAACTTCGCCAGGAGATTACAGCGACATGTGCAGCGATCTCCACTGTAACAGTGACTGACATAGTTGCGACGAGCCGGAAGCTGTGGCCGAGCGGTTCTAGGCGCTTCAGTCCGGAATCGAGCTGATGCTACAGTCGCAGGTTCGAATCCTGCCTCCGGTATGGATGTGTGGAATGTCCTTAGGTTAGATAGGTTTAAGTAGTTCTAAGTCTAAGGGAGTAATGCCATCAGATGTTAAGTACCATAGTGCTTAGAGACTTGTGATGACCGCTCGTCATTCTGCTATGTGTGTAGCCGCCGACTGTAAACATTTTAACACTTAAAGTAACCCTATGCTACGCTGAAGGTTGTACAACATATGTGATGAATTATTAAATGTAAAATAAACACATAAATCATAGTTTTCGTTCCTTATAGTGTGCATACATTTTTATGGCTGACTGTATATGAAGAAGAAATAAAACGTTAATTAGTTACAAAGTTCGGCGTGTTACAATTTATTCAAAATGTAAACGTCACTACGTATATTCGGATTACGGTTATGACATCTTCTATGTAACTGCCGTTATTGGTGATGAGGTGGCGCAGATGAATAGCGAAATTCTGCGTGACCCGCTGAAGTGTCGGAAAATTGATGCTGGCGATGACCCTATGAATGTCTGTTTTTAGCTCAGCGATATTCTCTGGGCTATTGCTGTACACCTTGACCTTAATATAGCCCCACCGAAAGAAGTCGATGCATACAGACCTGGAGAACATGGAGGCCAATCGAGGCCCATGCCTGTGCCTCCTGGGTACACCAGAGCCAGAATGCGGTCTCCAAAATGCTCCTCCAGGACATCAAACACTTCCCTGCTTCGAAGGGGTCGAGCACTATCTTGCATGAATCACATCTTATCGAAACGAGGGTAACTTTGGATAATCGTGATGATATCATCTTTAAAAACTTTTATGTACCGTTCGGTAGTCACCAAAAGAATATTGCACTGATTATTCCGTGACTGGAGACTGCACACCACACAGTGCTCCGTTGAGGGTAAAGAGACTTCTCGATCACCGAATGCGCAGTCTCAGTCCACCAAATGCGCCAATTTAGCTTATAGACGAACACGTCCAAATAAATGTGGGCTTAGGGGCGAAACGAAACCATATTCACATCAAAGTCCTGTTCGTCAATTCTGGAGACAAGAGTGTAGGCGAAACAAAACAGGTGATCCATGGCCTTCTGGCTTAATGGCTGAGGAGTTTGAACTTTGTATGGGAAAAGATGCATTTCTTCAACAACTATACGTCGCAGTGCCTTCCAGTTGATTCCCAGCTGTTGTGCAGCTCGTCTGATAGATTTCCTGGGGCTGCTTTGAAACACAGCGCTTGTCGTCTTGATTTTTTCAGGCGTTTCCATCCATTTCGGACCACCGTCATTGCGAATACTGTCAGCACGAAAGCTACCCGTTCTCCCAAACTAGCGGATCGTATTCTTGATTTTTAGCACACACGGACCGGTTGTCTTCATCTTGATCTCGATCACACCACTTCCTTTGAGCCGCATTTGGGCTGTTATTGCTCGTGTAGTAGGCCTTCACAAGTGGTATATGTTCAGGTACGCTGTACCGTGACGTTTTCTCGTGCACATAGCCGACAACAACAAGGCGCACGTGCATACGCAAACTAATTCCCATCATCCCCCGCAGCCAATTGCGCAATTTGAACGTCATAAAGCAAACCGTCCAGAAGCTGTGACGATTTCATTTCATGTAGGTCAATAACTGACACCCTCAAACTTCCTGGCAGATTAAAACTGTGTGCCGGATCGAGATTCGAACTCAGGAACTTTGCCTTTCGCGGGCAACTGCTCTGTCGACTGGGCTACCCAACCACGACTCACTTCCCACCCTCTCGGCTTCAGTTCTGCCAGTACCTCGTCTCCTACCTTCCAAACTTCACTAGCACTCCTGCCAGGAAGTTTCATATCAGCGTACACTCCGCTGTAGAGTGAAAATTTCAGTCTGCAAACACTCCCCCAGGCTGTGCCTAAGCTATGTCCCGCAATATCCTTTCTTTTTTGGAGTGCTAGCCTTGCAAGATTCGCAGAAGAGCTTATGTGAAGTTTGTGAGGTAGGGGACGAGGTACTGGTAGAACTGAAGCCCAGAGGAGAGGACGTGAGTCCTGCTTGGGTAGCTCAGATGGTAGAGCACTTGCCCGCAAAAGGCAAAGGTCTTTAGTTCTTGCCTCGGCCGGCACAACCTTTTAATATGCTAGGAAGTTTCATATCAGCGCACACTCTGCTGCAGTGTGAAAATTTCAATCTCGAATTGTCACCCAGTATGAATAGCTTTCCTTCCTGATTTCTATCGTAAACATGTTGTTGTTGTTGCTGTTGTGGTCCTCAGTTCAGAGACTGGTTTGATGCTGCTCTATCCTATGTAAGCTCCTTCATCTCAAAGTACCTACGGCTATCTACTTAATGTATTCATATCTTGGTCTCCCTCCACGCTGCTCTCCAATACTGAACTGGTGATAACTTGATGCCTCAAAAAAAGGCATACCAACAGATCCCTTCTTCTAATCAATTTGTGCCACAAATTTCTCTTCTCCCCAATTCTATTCAGTACTTCCAGATTAGTTACGTGGTATACCCATTTAATCTTCAGCATCCTTCTGTAGCACCACATTTCGAAAGACTCTATTCTCTTCTTGTATACACTATTTATCGTCCATGTTTCACATCCATACACAGCTACACTCCATAAAAATTCATTCAGAAACGACTTCCTGACATTTAAAACTATACTCGATGTTAACAAATTTCTCTTATTTTGAAACGCTATCCTTGTCATTGACAGTCTACATTTTACATCCTCTCTACTTCCACCATCATCAGTTAATTCGCTCCCCAAATAACAAAAGTCATCTACTACTTTCAGTGCCTCGTTTGCTAATCTAATCCCCTCAGCCTCACCTGGTTTAATTCGACTACTTCCCATTATCATCGTTTCGCTTTTGTTTAAGTTCATGTTTTATCCTCCTTTGAAGACACAGTCCGTTCCATTCGACTGCTCTTCCAGGCCCTATGCTCTCTCTGAGGGAATTCCAATGTCATTGGCAAACCTCAAAGCTTTTATTTCTCCTTCAGATTTAAATTCCTAGTCTGAACTTTTCTTTTGTTTTTTTTACTGCTTGCTCAGTACATAGACTGAATGACGTTGGGAATGGGCTACAACCATGTCTCACTCCTTTCTCAACCACTGTTTTCCTTTCATGCCCCTCGGCTGTTATAACTGCCATCTGACTTCTGTACAAATTGTAAATAGCCATTCACTCGCTGTGTTTGACCCCTGTCGCCTTCAGAATTTGAAAGAGAATATTCCAGTTAACATTGTCAGAAGCTTTCTCTAAGTCTACATATGCTAGAAACGTACGCTTGCCTATGCTTAATAAACCAAATAATCGTAAACATACGCCAGTGTATTGCCATTACGTCTTTCAACTTACGCAAATACATTTTTTTCAGCTTTGGAAGACAAGAGTCAATTATGAATGAAAAACGAGCGCAGTACTATTATGTCGTCCATCAGTCCCTCCCGATGGGGATCGCACGCCGCACAGCAATACTCCAGAATAGGACGGACAAGCCTGGTGTAAGCAGTCTCTTTAGTAAAACTGTTGCACCTTTTAAGTGTTCTGCCAATGAACTGTAGTCTCTGATTTGGTCTAAGCACAAAATTATCTATGTGATCGTTCCAATTCAGGTTATTTGTAACTGTAATCCCCAAGTATTTAGTTGGATTTACAGCCTTAATATTAAGTGTGACTTATCGCGTAATCGAAATTTCTTTTGATTTCTTTTAGCACTCGTGTGAATAACTTCACTCTTTTCTTTATTCAGCTTCAATTGCCACTTTTCGCACCATACAGATATCTTATCTAAATCATTTTGCTGTTCGTTTTGGTCATCTGATGACTTAACAAGACGGTAAATAACAGCATCATTTGCAAAAAATCCGAGGGGGCTATTCAGATTGTCTCCTATGTCGTTAATATTGTTCAGGAACAACGGAGGGAAAAATTTGGAAATTTGTGGTAAGGTCTTATGGGACCAAATTGCTGAGGTCATCCGTCCCTAAGCTTACACGCTATTTAATCTAACATAAACTAACTTACGCTAAGAGTGACACACAGACCCATGCCCGATGGAGGACTCGAACCTCCGACGGGGGGAGTCACACGGAGCGTGACAAGACGCCCAAGATCGCGCGACAACCCCGCTCAGCAACAACAGTTTGGTTAGAGACGCATGTGAGGAACGGTGTCGAAAGTCTTCTGGAAATCTAAAAATATGGAATCAGTTTGACATCCCCTGTTGAGAGCACTCATTACTTCACGAGTGTAAAGAGATGGTTGTGTTTCACAACAACGATGTGTTTTGCATCCGAGATGTCTATGTGTCAATAAATCGTTTTCTTCGAGGTAATTCATAATGTTCGAACACAGTATGTGTTCCCCTACTGCAAATCGACGTTATTGATGTGGGTCTGGAATTCAGCGGATTATTTCTACTTCCATTTTTGGGTAATGGTGTGACTTGAGCAATTTTCCAGAATTTAGGTACAGAACTTTCTGTGAACAGTCGGTTGTATATAATTCCTAAATATGGAGCTACAGCATCAGCATAGGCGGAAGGGAACCTCAGTGGGAAACAGTCTGGACCGGAGGTCTTGCCTTTATTAAGTGATTTAACCTGCTTTGCTACACCATGGATGTCTACTTCTATGTTTCTAATCTAGGCAGTCGTTCTTTATCGGAATTCCGAAATATTTTTTTCGTCTTCTTTGGTGAATTAGTCTCGGAAAACCTGTTTAATAACTCTGCTTTAGTGGCACTGTCATCAGTGACTTCGCCGTTGTTATCGCGCGGTGAAGGTATTGATTGCGTCTCGCCACTGGTGTGCTTTACGTATGACCTGTCGCTGTCCATTTTCACTGTCAACTGTCCTCAGTGCCAGTGATTGGCCGCAGAGTCGCACTGCCGCAGGAGGAACACCTGTTTCTGGAGCTGAACCGTGTGCCAAGTCTAGACCATGGAAAGGGGTTGCCTGGACGAAAAAGGCTCCCTCTTCTGCCTCTCGCTAAAGGGTTAATAAAGGTGGCGTTTGGGTATTTAAGCTGCTGACTCACACCAGCTTACACCTCGGCACTTCTGGGGTGAATACGTATACAGAATCACTGCATACCCACACATACGGAACATTTGTGCATTGTGTGTTGGCTTTTTGTTTCACACATTTGCAACCACACGGACAACGTTTATATAATCTCTTTGGCATGTATATCTATGGTTGTGTCTCTTTGTACGTATATCCACACACAACAGACTGTGCTTTCTCATTAAATGTTGTCGTTGAGGCTGCTCCTTGTCGAGCACAGAGAGCTGTACCTCACCGTGGTCGTCGTATTCCATGCCAAAACAACTTTGTCGCCAAGGAATCAGGGTTGGAAAGAGGTTTTGGTCTAAATGCAAGTCCGTCTGGAGACTACACACCCTGTTCCTCGATGCTCAAAAACTCGGTGATGTTTTCACAATTCTTCTCTTACTTTCGTTTCTGCCCCTGTGTGGTCAACAGAGAAGAGATTGCTTCAGTGTCTTTCTTTCGTCAGTGAACATTATACTGTTGTGTCTATTTTTTTTAATTCTCTAGGGTTTATTCATAATTTCTGGTCTCATTCCTGAATAACGAAAGACGTCTCTGCTGTATGCACATTACATCTGTTTGTTACCAGGTTTTCCTGACAAAAAAATTTAAAGGTTTCTGAGACACAAATTAAAGGTTAATAAGATTAACTTGAATTGTATAGGCACTTAGGTATTTTGCAACCATATACACTCCTGGAAATGGAAAAAAGAACACATTGACACCGGTGTGTCAGACCCACCATACTTGCTCCGGACGCTGCGAGAGGGCTGTACAAGCAATGATCACACGCACGGCGCAGCGGACACACCAGGAACCGCGGTGTTGGCCGTCGAATGGCGCTAGCTGCGCAGCATTTGTGCACCGCCGCCATCAGTGTCAGCCAGTTTGCCGTGGCATACGGAGCTCCATCGCAGTTTTTAACACTGGTAGCATGCCGCGACAGCGTGGACGTGAACCGTATGTGCAGTTGACGGACTTTGAGCGAGGGCGTATAGTGGGCATGCGGGAGGCCGGGTGGACGTACCGCCGAATTGCTCAACAGGTGGGACGTGAGGTCTCCACAGTACATCGATGTTGTCGCCAGTGGTCGGCGGAAGGTGCACGTGCCCGTCGACCTGAGACCGGACCGCAGCGACGCACGGATGCACGCCAAGACCGTAGGATCCTACGCAGCGCCGTAGGGGATTGCACCGCCACTTCCCAGCAAATTAGGGACACTGTTGCTCCTGGGGTATTGGCGTGGACCATTCGCAACCGTCTCCATGAAGCTGGGCTACGGTCCCGCACACCGTTAGGCCGTCTTCCGCTCACGCCCCAACATCGTGCAGCCCACCTCCAGTGGTGTCGCGACAGGCGTGAGTGGAGGGACGAATGGAGACGTGTCGTCTTCAGCGATGAGAGTCGCTTCTGCCTTGGTGCCAATGATGGTCGTATGCGTGTTTGGCGCCGTGCAGGTGAGCGCCACAATCAGGACTGCATACGACCGAGGCACACAGGGCCAACACCCGGCATCATGGTGTGGGGAGCGATCTCCTACACTGGCCGTACACCACTGGTGATCGTCGAGGGGACACTGAATAGTGCACGGTACATCCAAACCGTCATCGAACCCATCGTTCTACCATTCGTAGACCGGCAAGGGAACTTGCTGTTCCAACAGGACAATGCACGTCCGCATGTATCCCGTGCCACCCAACGTGCTCTAGAAGGTGTAAGTCAACTACCCTGGCCAGCAAGATCTCCGGATCTGTCCCCCATTGAGCATGTTTGGGACTGGATGAAGCGTCGTCTCACGCGGTCTGCACGTCCAGCACGAACGCTGGTCCAACTGAGGCGCCAGGTGGAAATGGCATGGCAAGCCGTTCCACAGGACTACATCCAGCATCTCTACGATCGTCTCCATGGGAGAATAGCAGCCTGCATTGCTGCGAAAGGTGGATGTACACTGTACTAGTGCCGACATTGTGCATGCTCTGTTGCCTGTGTCTATGTGCCTGTGGTTCTGTCATTGTGATCATGTGATGTATCTGACCCCGGGAATGTGTCAATAAAGTTTCCCCTTCCTGGGACAATGAATTCACGGTGTTCTTATTTCAATTTCCAGGAGTGTATAATTCTTTCAGAGTTTTTTATATATCTTGTGTACTTCACTGTCGTAATTGTACGAAAAAATGGACTACGCCTGTCACTATAGACTTTCATTTTGCCTTTACGCATCCACCCTTCAGTACCTGATCTGCTGCCCATAGAAAAGTACACTTTCAATGGCTTGCTTGTGCCATGTGTACTTGCAAGTAATAACCCATCTAAAACGTACGACCACTAACAGCCATAATTATTAGTCTGAAAACGGCGTAAGTACTGATACAATATTGTTTAAAATGGTTCAAATGGCTCTGAGCACTATGGGACTCAACTGCTGAGGTCATTAGTCCCCTAGAACTTAGAACTAGTTAAATCTAACTAACCTAAGGACATCACACACATCCATGCCCGAGGCAGGATTCGAACCTGCGACCGTAGCGATCTTGCGGTTCCAGACTGCAGCGCCAGAACCGCGCGGCCACTTCGGCCGGCAATATTGTTTAGTACACTGTTCTCAGTCTCCAGTAGAAATATCTTCAGTTATACCAATTAAACCATGTATGTCTACATGTAGGAAGGTCAACGATCTGTACGTATAACTAATTATACACACTAAGCATTTGAATGTTAAATACACTGAAGAACCAAAGAAATTTCATGTCGGGCCCCGCGAGCACGGAGAAGTACCGCAACACGACGTGGAATGGACTCGACTAATGGGGGGGGATTGATTTGGGGAGGAGATCAAACTGCGAGGTCATCAGTCTCATCGGATTAGGGAAGGATGGCGAAGGAGTCGGCCGTGCCCTTTCAAAGGAACTATCCTGGCATTTGCCTGAAGCGATTTAGGGAAATCACAGAAAACCTAAATCAGGATGGCCAGACGCGGGATTGAACCGTCGTCCTCCCGAATGCGAGTCCAGTGTGCTACCACTGCGCCACCTCGCTCGGTCTCGACTAATGTCTGAAGTAGTGCCGGAGGGAAATGACGCTATGAATCCTGCAGGGCTGTCCGGCTGTCCCAAAATCCGTAGGAGTACGAATGGGTGGAGATTTCTTCTAGCAGCACGTTGCAAGGAATCTCACTTGTGATCAATAATGTTCGTGTCTCGGGAGTATGGTGACCAGTGGAAGTGTTTAAACTCAGAAGAGTGTTCCTGGAGCCAGTCTGTAGCATTTCGGGACGGGTGGGGTATCGTATTGTCCTTGCGGAATTGCCCAAGTCCGTGGGAATGTACAATGGACACGAATGGATGCAGGTGATCAGACAGGAATCTTATGTACGTGTCACCGGTCATAGTCGTGTCCAGACGTATCAGGGATCCCATTTCACTCCTACAGCACACGCCCCACACCATTACAGAGCATCGACCAAGTTGACATACAGGGTCCATAGATTCCTGAGGTAGTCTCCATACATCCATCCACTCGATACAATTTGAAACTAGACTCGCCTAACCAGGCAATACGTTTAGAGTCATCAACAGTCGTTGTTGATGGGTCCAGGCGAGGCGTGAAGACTCGTCTCATTGTGTCATCAAGGGTACGCCAGTGGGCCTTCGGCTCTGAAGTCCATTATCTATGATGTTTCCTTGAATGGTTGGCAGCTTGACTCTTGTTGATGGCCCAGCATTAAAATCTACAACAATTTGCGGAAGGGTGGCACTTTCGGTACGTTGAGCGAAATGGTTGTACGGGAAATTCCCCACTTCTTTGCTACCTCGGAGATGCTGTGTTCCATCGCTCCTGCACCGACTATAACACCACGTTCAAACCCACTTACATCTTGATAATCTGCCATTAAAAGCAGCATAACCGATCTAACAACTACCCCAGACACTTGTTGTCTTGTACAAGCGTTACCGACCGCAGCGCCGTGTTCTGCCAGTTTACATATCTCCGTATTTGAATACACAGGCCTATACCAGTTTCTTTGGCACTCCTGTGTAGATAACTCATCATAAATCTCACTGTATACACAGACATACACGTTCTCTGCGTGTTGCCTGTTAACTTTCCCTTCCATACATTTGTAACAACACGGAAAACGTTTCCGTGGTTATGTAGTTTCCAGAGTATCCAGACATAACTTACTAGTCTTAATCATTAGATGTTCTTGTCATATGGCTTCCCCTTGAACGCTCACTTACTTCTTTAAAACCACTGCTCACAGTTAATTGTCTTCCTTTCATAATTATTGTTGGATATACGCAGACCAGTGCACTATTTTTATTTTAGCCACGTTAATTACTTAAGGGTCGATTTTCCAGTTGTGTCGGGTACTGTGCATGCTTTCCATTGCCATTCAATCAAAGGAAGTGTTTGTATGTAAGATTTGCGTAGTGAAATATTTTTAGATGTACAGTATTTTTTGTTTCTCCATCTGGCGCGGACACGAATGAATCAGAAGGTTTTCCAACGTGTCATCAAGCCATATACAGCATGTCAGAAGCATGTATTAGCCTAATTTAGTAATCACACTTGCAGCGAAAGTTCCTGTGATTTGCTGCTGGTTTCTGAAAATGTGAGTCGCAACCGGAGACAACAAACTTTTCAACTCGAGTGGCATTTCTGCTGGAATCATTGAGTTGTGAAGCAACAGTATATCTTCTCCTGCAATGTTCCCATTTAAACGTATGGTATTAATGATACTGTCAAATTTTTTTGCCAAAAAAGTGGTACCATTGGAAAATCGTGGTGGCTTTATGATTCGAAGAAGAATGACATCCAAGGAAATTTCCATCGCTAAACCGTGCAGCGGAAGGCCTGAAGTGAATTTAGGAGTTTTTAAGAACTTCATACTACTTTTAACAACTTCATACATGGGTAGATCACATAAATAATGTGGAGGTACTGAATAGATTTGGGGAGGAGTTTGTGGCACAGCTTGACAAGAAGAAGGGACCGGTTGGTAGGACATGTTCTGAGTCATCAAGGCATCAAAAATTTAGCATTGGAGGGCAGTGTGGAGTGTAAAAATCGTAGAGGGCGACCGAGAGATGAATCCACGAAGCAGATTCAGAAGGATGTAGGTTGCAGTAGGTACAGGGACATGAAGAAGCTTGCACAGGACAGGGTAGCATGGAGAGCTGCATCAAACCAGTCTCAGGACTGAAGACTACAACAGCAACAACAACATTCTGATTCATTACAGTATCAGTGCATAGATATACAGTCGCTTCGCCCGATACTTTGTTTGACATGCAGATGAATAAGTATGTTTCATGATGTGTAGTTCATGAACGAATTAGCTGAAAACTATTCTGATAAAGGAACTGTTTGAAATAGCCTTTCTATTAGTAAAATGTAGTTCGTTTACTTCTGGTTTCCCCTACATATTGGTAGTTAGAATACGTGTGAACAAATTTATCCTCCCTTGATATTGAGTACAGGCGATTCCCAGGAAGTAAATGTCCTTCGTTCTGACCTCCTAGTGGTGGACTGTACGGACTGCATCTGATTAGAAGACTGAAACCGTTCTGTCAGTTTGTAATGTCACCCCTCTTTCCTACTTCCATCTGTTGTCCATAGAAGGCAAAAGATTTTATGATGGTTTGAGAGGAGCGAAGATTACAGTTAACTTTCCAGATTACTTAGCCTGTCATTTTTAGTTGTCTCCAGTTCTTCTTTTCTAGAGGTCTGACTCTTTGAAGATATAAATGTCACATCAGACCCTCGCCCTTGGTTTAAACCAAATACATTTGAACATTGTGGTTGCAGCAAGTTTTTCACATAAATATATTTTCTAATTTTGTAGTATACCAACAGTATTTTGATTTTTCGCATTAACAAAGCCGAAATTAAAGTTTTCGCACAAAAATACGTCCGATCACAGACACGCTTACGACTCTCTCATTCTGCAGAAGTAGCAATATTCGAAAGGGTTTACAATTTTTGTTAACAAATTAATTTTTACTATATTTGTTTACATAATTAATTTCGATTATTGTTTCACAAATGAATCCAGATATCAACATAGTAAACAGTATAGAATTGCGTAATTAATTACACAAATGTTAAGTGTCACATAACTCGTAATTGAAAGCCTCTATGAGGGTGAAGATTTGTCTGATGTGATAGAAGAAGAAACAGGAGTCTATTTAGAAGAGTTAGGGGATCCACTATTAGAATCGGAATTTAAAAGAGCTTTAGAGGACTTACGGTCAAATAAGGCAGAAGGGACAGATAACATTCCATCAGAATTTCTAAAATCATTGGGGGAAGTGGCAACAAAACTACTATTCACGTTGGTGTGTAGAATATTTGAGTCTGGCGATATACCATCTGACTTTCGGAAAAGCATCATCCACACAATTCCGAAGACGGCAAGAGCTGACAAGTGCGAGAATTATCGCACAATCAGCTTAACAGCTCATGCATCGAAGCTTCTTACAAGAATAATATACAGAAGAATGGAAAAGAAAATTGAGAATGCGCTAGGTGACGATCAGTTTGGCTTTCGGAAAAGTAAAGGGACGAGAGAGGCAATTCTGACGTTACAGCTAATAATGGAAGCAAGGCTAAAGAAAAATCAAGACACTTTCATAGGATTTGTCGACCTGGAAAAAGCGTTCGACAATATAAAATGGTGCAAGCTATTCGAGATTCTGAAAAAAGTAGGGGTAAGCTATACGGAGAGACGGGTCATACACAATATGTACAACAACCAAGAGAGAATAATAAGAGTGGACGATCAAGAACGAAGTGCTCATATTAAAAAGGGTGTAAGACAAGGCTGTAGCCTTTCGTCCTTACTCTTCAATCTGTACATCGAGGAAGCAATGATGGAAATAAAAGAAAGGTTCAGGAGTGGAATTAAAACACAAGGTGAAAGGATATCAATGATACGATTCGCTGACGACATTGCTATCCTGAGTGAAAGTGAATAAGAATTAAATGACCTGCTGAACGGAATGAACAGTCTAATGAATACACAGTATAGTTTGAGAGTAAATCGGAGAAAGACGAAGGTAATGAGAAGTAGTAGAAATGAGAACAGCGAGAAACTTAACATCAGGATTGATGGTCACGAAGTCAATGAAGTTAAGGAATTCTGCTACCTAGGCAGTAAAATAACCAATGACGGACGGAGCAAGGAAGACATCAAAAGCATACTCGCTATGGCAAAAAAGACATTTCTGGCCAAGAAAAGTCTACTAATATCAAATACCGGCCTTAACATGAGGAAGAAATTTCTGAGGATGTACGTCTGGAGTACAGCATTGTATGGTAGTGAAACATGGACTGTGGGAAAACCGGAACAGAAAAGAATCGAAGCATTTGAGATGTGGTGCTATAGACGAATGTTGAAAATTAGGTGGACTGATAAGGTAAGGAATGAGGAGGTTCTACGCAGAATCGGAGAGGAAAGGAATATGTGGAAAACACTGATAAGGAGAAGGGACAGGACGATAGGACATCTGCTAGGACATGAGGGAATGACTTCCACGGTAGTAGAGGGAGCTGTAGAGGGCAAAAACTGTAGAGGAAGACAGAGATTGAAATACGTCAAGCAAATGATTGAGGACGTAGCTTGCAAGTGCTACTCTGAGATGAAGAGGTTAGCACAGGAAAGGAATTCGTGGCGGGCCGGATCAAACCAGTCAGTAGACTGATAACAAAAAAAAAAAAAAACTCGTAATTTCAAATGTTTCTAAAAATATTATTTTAACCATACATTCAGAACTAGTACTTATCGATTATAACATCTAAACTAAAATATATCAGAAAGTAATTTCAGTTCATACATTTTAGCTCGTAATATTACATACTACGTATGAAATTATATGAAAGTTTTCAGAAAGGCAGCTGACACAATATTGACCTGTCCAGGATTCGGAAAATAATATTGGTATCGACAAGTACTGTAATGTAAAAGTAGTGCTAGAGGAGGATGTCCCGTCACATGTCCTCTTACTTAAGTTCAGCCTCCAGTTCCGAACTGTGCGAACTGCGTGGGATAGAGGAGAGAAGCCATTCCGTTAGTTGGCTTAGTTCAACTCAGTCTACAGTACCTGTATCTAAATATTTCCTTCTCATGTTATGAGTTAATTTTGACGAAATAATTAATAAGAGCGAGTTTTTCCTATTTCTAGATCTTGTCAGATGGAAAATTAGATAGCAGATAATCGCTTTGGTGACAAGGAGAATAATTTCATCCTTAGTGCTTCCCACTTCCTGGGTTCCCAGCTAAATACTTTGGATAAAACTGAAAACGCTCAGCCCATTGTGTCAAAAAGACTGCATGTAAAAGAATCACAGAAATATGCAGTCGGATTTGTTTTTAAAGGTCTGAGTCATAGTTCGTCTCGCATAGCTATGACGCGCCGATGTCTGCTCGCGTCCCGCCCGTCGTGGAGTGCACGAGATCGATTTCTTTGTTTACTCCCCACCGCGGCTCCGTGTACTGCTCCCTGTTACGAGGGAGCCATGGCGCACTGAACGCCGGGTAGCGATCAGGATCACTTTTCAAATTGAATATGCACGGCTACGACCTTTTGAAATTGAGTTGTACGGGATGATCTTCGCCTGGACCCACAGGATGTAACTGGCATTCACATATCCATTACTGGTAACGTTGAAGGTGTCAATATGCGCACCGAAGAATTGTGTACCGACATTGAGATCCACCACGTGCCAAACCTTAAGTATAAGGACCCTGACGGACATGCAGGGGCCTCCATTCGATTACGGTCTTTGACCTCCCGACTGAGGTCCCACCAGACATCATCATGTCGTCTTCCAAGCCATATGGCAATGTACACAGGCCGACAGATTGGAAACCTTGATACCTATCCTGTTCTCAACTGAAATATTGAATTAGGGAAGCATGTGCCATTATACATGTTTATAGGAACATGCAGGGCCATCATCACATATGACATGCAGCCCCGTACCTGTAGTTGCTGGAACTAGGAAGGACATTCCGCCAAAACTGCCCCTGGAGCTGGCTTGGAGAGACACAACTCAACGAAGCTGCCCCATTACGACGTCCATTGTCCATCCTGTCACCTATTCTGTGCACACTGCACAAACTGCTGGTCTTCAGCACTACTCACGTGATCCATTACAAACGATGACTGCCATCGCAGAGACTGATCTGGCACTTATCACACCACTGGAACCAGAGCTGTTAACTGGAGGAGACACTCTCCTGCCTAGCACCGATGACAACAACACAGAAATGGCTCCTAGTGTTGTACCGACTTCTGCCTTCCTTCTGTCAGCCATTGAACCAATGGGCAATTGCTACCACAACTCTGAAAAGCATGTTTACAAACAAAAGCCTCCATGGAAGCGCCAGAAATGGCACTGTGACCATTGGATGACTAAATTTAACAAATGCTGCCTGATGATGACCAAATGTCTGATGACGCCAAGTCCTCTGACACTTCGTCTCATGATTGCTTAATGTCATAGTGACACAGTCTAGCCAACCCTTTTTGCGTGCATCCCAGGTGGCATAACTCTTTTGGTACCGACTCCACTTGTGAGCACAGCAGACGACACAACATCTATAGTAATGAGCTTCTGGGAATATGAGGTGGAGGATGACACCGCACTAGCGGGGCAGAGCAACAATACAGGGACTGACAATGCTACAGATGCCACAGTTGGTATACCATGGAGAGCCACTGACAGAGGGCACGTAACTTTCCAGGTGTGCATGGGGACTAAATAATACTGACAGGCCATGCTCAATGTCAATAACATCAATGCACACCATAAACTGACGACGTTACAAGGCTCACAGAATACAGCAGGTGCAGGCATAGCCCTCCTCCAGGAAATGTGATGTATTTCGTCAGCTCATTCAGATACACCACTCATGTTTTCCACGCATTACGACGTCCTTCTCTGTGAAGGCTTGATTGCCTCACAGAAGCAGCACGGCGCTCACTCTCCATGGCATCAGAACTGTAAATATCTACACCATCTGACAACTACACACCATATGAAGCCCTCTCCACGATTCATTCAAATATAAATGTCGTGTGACCAGCGCCTCCCGTCAGGTAGACCATTCACCGGGTGCAAGTCTTTCGGTTTGACTCCACTTCGCGACTTGGGGGTCGATGGGGATGAAATGATGATGATGAGGACAACAGTCCCTGAGAGGAGAAAATCTCCGACCCAGCCGGAAATCGAATCCAGGTAGTTAGGATTGGCATTCTGTCGCGCTGACCACTTAGCTACTGGGGGCGGACTTCCGATTTGTTGACACGTGGAAATAAGTACATGGCGATGGGGAGGGTTTCACACACCATACCAGGAATTCCCATCCACATACACGGCATCTCTCTCTCAAGCCTGAATGCCAACAGCTCATGAAGGCAGTGTGGAAATCCGCCACCCTAATGGCTTCCTTTAAGCGTGGAAGCATCAGTGTCTATTGATCCCTGTTGCTCCAGAACTCTGACATGAAGATTTTCGCTTGACTTTTTACACCACACCTGAGAAGGGTTGCATGCTTTGTGGTCTCCCACAATCAGGCGTCTTTAGCAGGCTGTCACAAGATCTGCACTGCCTTATGTCGGTACTGTAACATTACTGTGCTTATGCAGACATTGTGTCTGATGGGAGTCTTGGACTCCCTTGATTTCTGCTAGGCATTCGAAAGGGTTCATCACTCTTATCTGGCAGCAGTGATGCAGAATATTGGATTCCCAGACAGCTCTGATGCGCAACCTCTTGGATCCTATATGATCGTCGACTTATGCCGTCCATCCTGGTACAAGGATTCGTGTGGCAGATGCTCTTCCAAAGTCCTGTACGTTCTCGCCATGGAACCGTTACTTTGCGGCCTCCACCAACTCCTCAGTGAGTCTGTGGGTGACCTGTCCCTTGTCCTACGCAACAGAAACGACGTTCAAGCAACACTGAAGTGGGTGGGGTGCTAGGGAATTGGTTCAGGCAGTGTCATTAAAATTTGCAAATCTCGCACGTTGCCTATAGGACGTGGACTGCCTGCTGAATGCGTTACTCTGCTGCAGCTCCGTGACGTGATAACATGTCTAGGCATTAATTTTTACAGCCAACTTGGGGTGTTTTGTCGCCCTTAACAATAGGCGCTTATTATGCTGGATCTGGGCAGAGCTCCTCTACCATTGACTCTGCACCCTGCACATCTACAATGCACACAGTACGCAAACATTTATGTTGCATCGCAAATCCTGCACATGGCCCAGACTTTTCCCATCCTGCCGTCAACGGATAGACACAAGCTATCCACACTGGGATGTTGTTAATGGTGAGCTATGACTACCCCACCTTTATGAAGGGCAAAGGAAGCCTCAGTCTTTCTCATCTCCACCATCAAGCAATTGTCCTCTTTAAATTCTTGGATGTCAGGATGTGGCGACGTATTTTGACTAGTCTGATCAGCTTATTGTCCAGTCGCTGTCGTTGCCCGTATGCCACTGACAAATGTCCCAATGTCGTTTTCCTGTTGGAGCTATGTCTTCCATTAATACAACTACATCTGGACCCCGCATCTTCCTCCGCATCTACCGATGGCCAAGATTATGCCTCACTTGCAATCGTAGCTTCTGCTGAATGTGATTGAGGAGAAACAGCCCCTTGTTGCGTGGAATGCTGTATTTCGTCAGATGTCCAATCCACCTGATACATGATGGTTATTGGGAAGCAGGTGTTGGAGTCGCTTCTATCCAGGATACACCTCGTAGCATCGCCATTATATACCACATGTGGTCTACAACGATGGCTGTGAAGGCCAGGCGAGTAATGTTTAGCCTTTGGTCCAGCAGATGTCGGCATTTACTTCACACATGACTCCTGACATTATCACAGCCCAAAAGCTTCTGTTCCCAGCTATGGACTGTTTCCTGTGGACTAATCAGCTTGGATTAGCGGACATGCTGCCTACTACCTGTTTGGTGATGGTCGATTTGTGGCAGTACCTTAATGACTTTCATTGTGCAGTTGTCAAGAACTCTAAGAACCAACAATATTTATCGGACATTCTCAAGGGTGCTTTCTGTAACCACCTTCTCAGCTGGATCATACATGCTAGCAACAGCGACATACCTTCCGTTCCTCCATTTTACAGAATCTATCCCCTGAACAGTTATTCATACACACTTGTGAAAAGCCATGCATCAGTGATTTGCTAACGCATCCCTACCATCAAGATTTTCTCTCGATGATGCTGAAGGATATCGTCAGTCTTCATGGTGAAGTGCTGGTGCAGCGGAGATGGCTTAAAACACAATTAAAAAAGAACTTCTCTGTATCCTCCTTTCCCCTCTGGTAAACGTTAATGGTGTCTTATTAAGTGGGGCTACACATGAAGTTGAGGAGATTATTTTCAGGGGGGGGGGGGGGGCTTCTTATTAAGTTTAGGATAAGAGTGGCGATGGTATTAACTTCTTATTTTCTTTGTATGCCTATTAATAGTCAAGAATGTGAGAAATATGGTAAAAAAAGTGGTCAATGAGGCATAGCCGACATTTTCTCCACCCTGGGACTGGGTGTTGTGTTGACTACAACATCATTTCATCGCAATCGACACGTAGGCGCCGAATTGACTTCACCTGAAAAGCCTTGCAACAAGTGGTTGGACTCCACACAGGTGAGGCTCCTGGCATACCCACAAGCATCATCATTGTATTCAGCTTTGTAGGCAATGAAATTATTAAATATGACTTTCTAAATATTTCCGCGTGGAGTGGCTGCGCGGTTTAGGTGTTTGTGGGTTTTTATTACTGCTCTTGTTTTTTGCTCATTTCAACTCGTTCATCCAACTAATTCAATACGAAGATATATCTCTAAAGGAGTAGTTCTGTACAAAGAAGTGGATCTCCCATCACACAATTTTTGTAATTCAGTGGGATATTTAGAAAAATTTGAGCATCATTTTGTATATGATTGCTGTGGCTTTGCGGAAGTTCGTTGCCAATGTGATGCACTGTGTTGATTCATCGGTTGTCACTCTTCCATTCCAAATATAGAACAACTGTGCTGCATAACGTTCAGCAAATGCATCATGTAGCTGTTTCTCATTGACATTCGTCTCCAAAGTCAGTTCTGCACATATTTCTATAATACCGATAATTTGAGAAGTGCTTTCACTTCATCAGTGGCTTCTGAATGAGGTATAACCGATAGAGCTCTGTCAAGAAGCAGCAGACAAGAAGGCGAGTGCGCCACCAAAGTGCTCTTCATTTTCTCTCAACTCTGAGAGTACGATGAGCAATTTTGGCTCTGTAGTGCATTCGCCCCTCATAATGAGCTGACGTGATTGGAGTTCTGTACCCATTACGGTAGTTTTGTGCGTACTGGATGGAGATATCGCACTGATGGAACAGTCGACAGTAATTTTTTTGCTGAAAGCGATGTTTGGCCACTATCGAAAAGAGTTGCTGCAGTTCCAGATGACGCAGCTGCAAGGGTACTACTTTATTCGACCGTATGTTTCTCAAAATAAATGAAACGGACAGCGTTCTGATTTTGCCTCCTGGGGCATGTAGGATATACTATCAACGACATTGACTTGTAATTGTACGCATGGTTGTGTCATAGCCTATATGTTGTTCTGAAACCAATCCCAGAAGATTCGTTTGAACAGATGTGCCCAATTAGTCAACGTCATTGAGTGTTTCCTGCTGATTATTGTGGACGAAAACGTTGTTTGAGGCAGATTCGGGGAAGCCATTCCCAGTAGTTTGTTAGGGACTGATAAGCATACGTCGTCCATCGAAACCATTACCTCGTTATAGAGGTTTGGCGTGAATCGAATGTTCGGATTTTGATTATTATAATGCATGGATGTTAACCCTTATCTGGAAGCGATATTTTAACGAACGTAACTAAAATCGCGGGTTGAAATTGACCCTTGAATAAAAATTCAACACAATCCCCATAAAAGATATAATTCATATGTAAATGCGTAATAATTGTATCAAAATAAATTTTATTTCAAATATAAATAAACTTTTATTGAGGAAAAATTTTATATTGTGTTATTTGTTTAACTTTAAGTCCTATGTTTTATATTTTATAACAATTTTTAGCATGTTACTTTGGAATGCTACATGACTGCTTACATAAAAAAACCTAGATATACTGTGGGGTTTCTCATAACTTCCACTTAACATAAATAACGACTCTACATGCCATCAGTCAGAAACAAAAATAATGAAAATGAAACAAGGAAGTGTCCAAATGTTATCTGTATCAGTACCTGAACGAAGAACGGCACTTGGCCCATAACACTTCTTTTCCTGCATGCCGTTTACAGATGCATTTAAAACAAGTGTCGCATTTTTGTAATTGTTTGCTGTCAGTTTTAGGACCACATGAATAACGTTTTCTTCTTTTTCGTGATCCACATTGATTACAGGGTGAATTTTCTGGTCATTGGTCATTTTGTGGTTTATCAGCTGCCCCTAGAAAATTATCTATCCTACTCTCAAATCTACTGAACATGAAGAATCTTTCTTTCTGTGATAAAGGGCCTTATCAAATTTAGTCCAATTTATTTTCTGTAATTATTACTTTTCATACGTTTTCCACCATTTGATGCCTTCCATAATACAAATCCATTTGCACTCGCAACATTGAATGTTCTTGTAAAGAGTGAATAATTGGCGAATTTCTGATGTAATGTATCAACACAACCTTTCGTTCTGTTGTAAAATTCAATTATCTCAGGTTTTCCCCTACTTTCATTGACTGATTTGTCATGGTGCATTGATGAGATCACAACTGCGCTTCGATTCTTCTTAGGGACATAAGATGCCAATGTTTTATCCTTCATGAAACCAAATGACGTAGATCCTACTACCCCTTGTTTATTGGCTAAAAATTATGGTGGTATTTCCCTTTTAATTTTGTTCATCGTTCCAATGAAGGTTCAACCATTTTCAATCAGTCTGTCAACGAGCTCCACAGGAGAAAACCCATTATCGGCAGTTATATTTCTATTTGTTCCAAATAAAGCTGCAGTACATTCTGTGTTGCAACTGAATGTTGGCTTATTGCTTTGCCTGTATAGATAAAAGCATTGTGTAAACAGTGTGTTTTAGCGTCGCAAAGGAACTTAATCTTGATGCCATATTTAGCAGACTTCGAGTGCATATAAACCCTGAAAAAACATTTCTAAAAGGACAAAGCAGTTCATTAACTGTCAAATATTCTGAGCAGCTATTTTTTTTTGACAGTTCAGAATGAAATTTCCAAATGTTTCTGAGTGAGAGTAGCGCGTCCATTAGTTCTTCATTCTTCCCTAGAATTCATTTATTGAAATCTCAAAGCAGATGACAGGAACTAAAATCGCTTCACTGACATCGTTATTCTGAATTGTAAACAAAAGCATTCTGCATTGTTTGGGTGAGCAGTATACAAGCGGCCTAACCCGTCGGACGACTACAAACCAGGACGTCCTGCAACTGCTCTACGTTCTTGGCGGCGTTGCAACTTGTTCGCCGATGTTTTCTGCTACAGCGTAAAGTCAAGCGCCGGTATTTCAGTCGTGAACGATAGAGAGGAGATGGCTGTGAGAATCGCACGCTGGCCGACGCTTCTCCAGGATGACAACGCCAGAGGACGACATTAGCGCCGCGCCCGACTGATCGCGGCCCAACTGAGTGGTAGCTTCAAGGTCAGCGAGTTCTACAGCAGCTTCGAGATTAGGCACTAGTATATCAGCGACTTAGGGTTGTTTATACTGAAAAAAATGGTTCAGATGGCTCTGAGAACTATGGCACTTAACTCTCAGGTCAGTCCCTCGACTTAGAACTACTTAAACCTAACTAACCTAAGGACATCGCACACATCCATGCCCGGGGCTGGATTCGAGCCTACGACCGTGGCAGCAGCGCGGTTCCGGACTGAGGCGCCTAGAACCATACGGCCAAAGCGGCCGGCGTTTATACTGAAGATCATTGCGTATTTTTCATGTCGCCCTTTGCTTGCGACACATCTGTCTAATTGACAAACTTTTGTTATCTTTTCCTTTTGTAATAAAACTCACGAATACGATTTGTCTGAGTGTTGCCTAGCGATCCGAGAAAGCAGGTTTATCTAGACGCCCCATATTTGACGACTAGGCTGGATTTAACATTTTCCCAAATTGCCAAATTCCACTACTCGCTGTTGGTGTGAGACTTGCACGTTTTCGAAGACGACGGTGAATGTGGTATATCGTAATGTTTAACTACTTCACCATCATTGTCACATAGTTTTAAAGTGATCGATTTTCCGGTATCTTCAGTCAATGGTCGACGACAAAACTGGTATCATGGCCAGGTGTAGTCTCGCCGACAGTCATCTTTTCTTACTTTTCCTGCATTTCACGACAGGCATGCAGGGATAATCGCTGTTGCAGAAGTCATATGGACTATAAATCATGTTTTTGTTGAAGACTTCCATTAAGTATGGGTCAATGTCGACTTCGGGTATTTGTGCTTCTGTTGATCAGTGTGAAGTTGCCTGGATTTTGTGGTCAATAAAATAGAAATGTATGCGTGTGACACTCCTCTACTTTGCCGTTCAACGGAATACATCCAGAAGCGTGTCTTTCCAAAACCATGATGATCTGCAATGAAAATTATTCAGAACTTCTGTGTTTGGTTAATGTGAGGCGCAGAACATATTATGACATTCAGGTGATGACCCTCCAGTGAACCTAACTTCCTTTACTTCATCCCATGAATGTCTGCGTGTGAATATGTTAAAATAATCTTAGTGGTCATTTGTGCAAACAAATGTTGATAGGGTTATGTCACCTGTCACTAACAATGATAATGTTGAGGTTGATGAATGTAATTTCGTCTGTTTTTCTTATCCACCTGCTCAGAGCATTGCTGGTGTTTCATTTTAGAGGACACTACAAGTTCCAATTATCAGTTTTTACGATAACCCAACCTGTGTGATGCCTCAAATCATAATTAGGACCACAGTATAATGCACCAAGATATAGATCGGTATGCAGTGTTCGTCTGAATCGAAAAGCGCGTTGTCGATTGCTTTCCATTCTTACTTCACGTTGCTCGTTTGTTTCTGCGGTTTGTGATGCCCTTTTCTTCCGTGCTAAAGGTCTACATTGACCAATAGCTCTTTGTAAAAGTCTGATTTGAAGAGAGGAAGGGAGGAAATTGGTTCTCAAAGTCCCGTCGAGATCTGGGTCATTAGAGGCGGAGCACACGGTCGGAATGTTTCAATGACGGGGAACGAATCCGGCAGTTCCCTTTCAAAGAAACCACTCCAGTATTTGCCAGGAGCGACTTAAGGTAATCACGAAAACCTAAATCTGGATGCTCAGACACAGATTCGAAACCTTCGTCTTCCCTAATAAGGATCCAATTTGGTAACGACTGCACATTCCGGTTCGCTTGATAGTGAAAGTATTGCTTCGCGGAAACTT
This sequence comes from Schistocerca americana, assembly GCF_021461395.2. Lineage (NCBI taxonomy): Eukaryota > Metazoa > Arthropoda > Insecta > Orthoptera > Acrididae > Schistocerca > Schistocerca americana. Next base: position 47,947,134 of record NC_060129.1, read on the forward strand.
TTACAATTAGTTTGTAAAAAGAAGAGAAAATGGAGTCAGTTGTGTTATGCCGAGTTAAAGTTTGAAGTTTATAATTAACACCACTTGTTACGTCAGACACGAACTGAAATATCAATATCTATGTTTAACTCATTTCACATACGTCATACATACGGGAATGCAAGAACTGCCGCTGAACAATGTGACACACACAAATATGTTGAAAGGACAGCGCACCACATATTCGAAAATAAAATTTTAGTAGACGTCTATGGTAACGCCTCAATGTTGGCGCACCTGCACAGACGGATAGCGTTTTCGCCTGCCGCCACTTGCATTCAGTTGCAAGTTGGCAACTTCCGAGATGCGTCTCAGTTACATTTGCATTGTGTGTTACTGCTGCTAAAATGTTTGCTTCACTTTTATCAATAATTGCTCTTGTTTTTTCTTGGCGTGTTCTATTCTCGACACATACAGTTTCTAGATTTTCCTTAAACGACTTTAATACAATTCAAAAGCCTCCGTTTGTTGACACACAACATATCTGCAAAGTTTAATTGCAAATAATCGATCGGTATAGAATCGAAGGAGGGACAAATAAAGAAACGTTCATATATGGAGATAGGGGTGCAAATGTGGAAGCGTATGGGTAATGTGGAAACGTCTAGTACCTGGCCTGCAGAGTGTTGTACACTAGTAGGGCAGCCAGAAATTGTTGGAATAGTTCCTATTTGTCATGGTTGAGGGTTAGCAGTCAGTTGAGCAACAGACGCTGTGACAATGATGCACTTTACGTTCGCGCATTTTCTAAACGTTTTTCGAGGTAAGTTGTGGTATTATATTTATCTACATTCTTTGTAGTTATCTTTCTTTACATCTGATAGCTTATAAAGGGAGGTGCATAGAAGGTTTTAGCAGTCCTTTGTCAACCTTAAATGGATAGTTGCTTAATGTAACCTACCGAAATTGAAAATGGCCATTGTGTAGGTAATGTGGAAGCATACATAGGATGGCATTGTGGAAACGTTTCCTCAATACCAACATCAAATACATTACTTCTAATACGTTTTGCGTATGTTTGTAGATGCCACGAAAGCTAACTGATGGGAAACCAAGAGTTATTGTGAAGAAGTGGGATGCTGAAAACATGATTAAGATTATAATAGCCCTAAGGGTAATTGGTAAATGCCATCCTTCAGGCTGGATTCAAACTGAGCTCTTCTCAATGGTTTGACAACTTCATTTCTAAGGCACAAAAAAAAAAAAAAAAAAATAGTTCAAATGGCTCTGAGCACTTTCAGACTTAACATCTGTGGTCATCAGTCTCCTAGAACTTAGAACTACTTAAACCTAACTAACCTAAGGACATCACACACACACACATCCATGCCCGAGGCAGGATTCGAACCTGCGACCGTAGCGGTCACGCGGTTCCACACTGAAGCGCCTAGAACCGCATGGTCACACCGGCCGGCTCTAAGGCACATCCCTCAAAAGAATCTTCTGTGCTGCTAATTCATGATGGGCATAACAGTTATGCCAGAAACCTTCAAATTATAGAACGTGCAAGGGAGAACCATGTTACAATCGAAAGCATCCAGCCTCACATCTCTCATAAATTTCAGCCACATGATATGACCTTTATGGTCACTCTAAAAACCTATTACACTTGGTTCGTCAATGGTTGCGGCACAGTAGCCGGCCCCTAGGACCATATGACATATTGTGTTGTTTGGGAAAGCCTACCTAAAGTGCCAGACTGGCTCTACTGCTGCAAAATGAATTTTGGAGACTGGAATTTTCCCATGTGACAGGACTGTTTTTGCATTAATCGACTTTATAGCTGTAACGTCGGCTTAAGATGAGGCCAGAAGTGTGAGAGGACCTGATGAGAATCCAGTATCTCCAGGTGGAAGTGATGACCTCAGACAAGAAGACACTCAAAACGCATTCAAACCTGTGACAACTGACAGCCCAAGTGAAGATGGCCAAAGAGAAAACAGAAGGTCAACATCGTTGTCAAATACCTCATCAAACACGGGTGTGTCTGCACAAGACATCACGCCACTCCCTCCTCTAAAGAGGAAGGTTTACGACAGAGCTGTTTTGACATCTTCGCCTTATAAAACACGCCCTGAAGACCCCTTAATGAAGGGTAAACAGAAGCTTCCTGAGGCACCTGCCAAAAGCAAGAAAAAACGTGAAGCTCCTCCTAGAACATTATGCAGAAAACGGCTTAAGTTATCTGAGGATTCAGTTGAAGAGCCCTATGCACCAAATGTCTCTTCAGGCGAGTCAGATTTGGATCTCCCAGTTTGGGAAAAAACCTACTGAAGAAGATGCCATTTATGTTTTTTGTGGATGCGCATTTTCCAAAGACGTTCAGGGAGAACTGTAGATTAAATGTGTAGTGTGTGAGGAGTGGAGTCACACTCTGCGTGCCGAAAATGAAGGAGATATTAACATATGCGAATTCGAGAAGTGAACTTCGCATATGAAGCATTTTTCTATTACTGTTTCGTGTAAAAGTATTTTTGTCTAATTTAAATTCAATATAAAATAAATTACTTTCTAATATTTTCAATAGTTTTCGTTTGAAGTAGTCTGCTTCCCACAATTTTAAGGCGTTTGCACATTACCCACACATCTTGAAAAATTAATGAGTTGTTGTGCAAGCAGATAATGTTTTCTGATTTTTAACGTATTTAGTTTTTGTGTTTCACAATATTACATTCATTGCCAAAACATTATGAATTAGCTTTGGCTAATCTTTAGAGCTGAAAGAGAAGTATACATTTCTTTTATACGGCAAAAACAAACTGGGTTTCCACATTTACACAGTCCTTGTGTGGCGTTTTCCTGTTTTTGTAAAATGTTCCACCGACACAGTTGACGAAAATGTGCATTAGTCAGGTTGCATAAGGCTGAACCGCCGTTTTCGGGTATGGAACGCTACTAGGATGAATAGCCACATATGCGCACCACCTCTCCTATAATCTCGTCTCTCCAATTGCTTAAGTTGTTTTCGAGTGATTTCAATGCTGGGTCGTTGTTACATTAAAGAGCTTTGCATACAGAAGCCGTCTTAAATAGAAACGAGCAAAGAAGTTACATAAGATGCAAGACAAATACAGACAAACAGGTTCGACAATATGGTCGGTCCCCAAGACAGCAGCATGTGAGCGTAGTTTGTGATCGAAAAATTACCACGCAGACAGGAAGCAGCACATTTAATTCGGGATTTAAATGATGTTTGTTGACTTAACATTTGGAGCTTGCGATATGGTACAGGCTCTGTCTGCATTTCGTCGCCTATCTGCTTGTCTGTCGAATTAACACCAACATGGCGAATAATGCGCAATGTATGAAGCAGGAAGGTGGCGGTACATACAGCGAACTTTGAGAGCGGACGACTCTACTGGCAGCCACAGCGGACTTCAGTCTTATATTAACTCTGTTTCTGCCTGGCAGGCTAATGTTGATAATGTCGCGCTTTAAATGAGAGCTATAGGCATGCAAGAGCTTGGCCAGTAACACCAGAGGGAGTTTAACAATGTGAAATATAACCGTAGTCTTCCGCAGCCACTGTCACAGCCAGTACAATTTCGCTGGGTTTGTAACTGCATTGTAAAACCACCGACGTTTCTGTCACTGTTGCAAGTGACCTTCCTCAGTGTGTTTTGGTTCAATGTTTTGTAAACAAAAATACCCTGAAGAAGGACATATGCAACAGTGACCGAAACGTCAGCAGTTTTATATACTGACAATGCAGTCACAAACCCAGAAAAATGTTACTGAGTTTACCATTCTTCTTAGCGAAGTTATCTACGAGGAGGAAGTATGGGCATGCATCAGATCAACTGTACCGTATGTACGGGGAGAGTCACTAGCTGATGTCACCTAGAGTAACTCCGGAAGTATGACAGTAGCTAAACAGTTTGTGGGACAAATGTTGCATGGGACAACGGAGGCTACAATATGACGTTGGTTTTTTGTTGCTAGATAGGGTCGTGTCAGAGTTATGAATGTCAACTTTTTTTTTTAATGGGATGCTATCGTTTGGTATTTGTTTTCTGATAAAAACTATCGAGACGAATGCAATGATGTGTGACAAAAAGGTCTTTGAAGGTCAACGAATGTCCAAAGGTGGCATGATCGTCCATTTACAGAAGGTGTTCCAAGTGATGACCATCGGTATCAATGCATTACTGCAATCTTCTTATCATGGATTGATTGGTATTCCTTACCACATCACCACTTAGAGAAGCACATACTCTGACAACTCTCTCTCGTATATCGTGCAAATAGCAAATATTCGCCGAATATGGTATATCCATCTAACGTGCCTTTCACATGTAAACACCATTCGACGGTTTCGCAATACAGCACTAATATCGTCGAATCAAGCGAATGTGTATGATGTATTCCTTCGAAGGATAAGTCGATATGTTTCTCATTTACGGGGAGTGCCAACGAAATTCAGTGAGAGCTAGAGACTTATATGCTGAAAGATATCCTCAACGGACTCACCCTATACGACGTACATTTACATATGTGTATGATAAATTGAGAACAACTGGATATTGAACGTATCGGAAGCATATCTGGCAAAGGACAGTTACTAACTAGGAAACGGAACTTGGTACTCTTGCCACTGTGGTTCGAGATCCTTGTGTTAGATCACGTGAAATCACAAGGGAATCTGGCATGAGCCAGAGTAGTGTTGTTCGTGTTCTGCATCTACATAAATATCATCCTTACCATAACAGTCTCCACCAAGAATTAACTGCTACCGATTGTATGCGTCGCATTGAATTCTGCCGACGGGCTCAACTACATATTCAGAGGGATGACAGATTTATTAATTCGATTTTATTTACTGACGAGGCTACATTCATGGAAATGTTAATCTGAATAACATGCATTAGTGAGAAACTGAAAATCCATGTTGGCAGTAGCAAGTTTCACACCAAAAACCGTGGTTGGTGAATCAATGGTCTGGAATGCTGGAGGACAGAATTATAGGCCCCTACTCATCCAAGGAAATCTTAATGGTAGGAAGTACACCACATTCCTGCAAGGAACATTAGGTCTGTTATTGGAAGAAATACCTTTGGGAACGAGGAACAGAATGTGGTATCAACACGATGGGTGTCCGGAACATTTTTCGCCGATGGCTAAAAATGAGCTGCAGTGACAATTCCCAAATTGTTGGATTGGACGCGTAGGAGATGTGTCGCGGATTCATTCGCCAGACCTGACACCTCTGGATTTTTTTCTTATGTGGATGCGTAAAAGACGTTCCTACTACACCTAAGATATTCAAGAGAGAAATGTCAGAGATGGTGCTTTGATAAGTGCTGATGTGATGACGAATACCACTCAGTCCATGATAAGAAGGTTGGAGCCATTCGAAACCCTCTGTAAATTGACGTTCATGCTACCTTTGTGACCCTGTTGACCTTCAAAGAACTTCCACGTCATTGGATTCGTCTCGATAGCCGCTATCATAAAATAAGTACCAAACTGTAGCATGTTATTTAAAAATACAAAATTGACCTTCATATCCCTGACACGTTTCCACCAAGCAACAAAAACCATCGTCATATTATCGCCCCCATCGTCCCATGCACCCTTTGTCCCACAAACGTTTCAGATTCTATCACACTTTTCAAGTTATTCTTGGTGGCAATAGTTAGCTACTCACACTGTAGACACTCGACCGCGCAAATGTGTCGTGGGGAGGTGGTGGAAGGGGGGCGGGGTCGAGGGATGACCCCGAGAGTATTCTCTGTATTTCAGCACTGTGCCAACAGCAGAAGGGGATCTGAACCCGGAACCTCACAGTCTGGGACAGTATTAGAGAGTCGACACACAGCATTTTAGTAATATGGCCTGGCCTTCTGCTGCTAATGGCCTGCTGCACTGGTGTCAAGAATAGAGCTGTTAGGGTGGCGGTATGACCAAGACAGAGTCAGAAGGATCGGCGATCTGTGAGGTTAACTGACGATGACTACCATCGTGAAGGTGTGGCTAGGTTGAGGTGTATAACTCTGGCGGACACACTATACGCTCCTCCTCTACAGTAACGACGCTACAAGTACCAAAAGACTTATAAGAACGTGTAGAGTGCGAATCGTCAAACTCGCAACAGAGTCAATGCACGGGAGCACATCAAAAAGTGATCGCTACGAGAGCTCGCTTGAAACTGTCATGTAGGGTTCTCAAGTATGCGTGAAAGCAAATTTTCTCGTAATCCAGAATAGTGGGATCCACAATGGACTGAAAAATCGGCCATTGATTAACGGAGATATTAGAAACTAGTAGCTTTTAATTTTAACCCACTCTCAACTGAATTTAGATGCTTAAGAAAAAGGGAGGTTATTTCTCAAACACAAATCTTACATTTTCTGTTCGATAACCCCATCAACTCTGTTCATCTACTTATACATCTGCATCCATACTCTGCAAACAACTTTGAAGTGCATGGCAGAGGGTACCTCCTAATGTATCAGTTATCAGGGCTTCTTCACATTCCAGTCACATATGGAGCTTGGGCATGATCGTTTAAATTACCTCTGTGCGTCCTGTAATTCAGCTAATTTCATCCTCACGACACCTGTGAGAGCGACAAGTGGTGAGTTGTAGTATATTGCTAGATTCGAGGTGTAAAGCAGCTTCTTGAAACTTTCGAAGTGGGCTTTACCGGAATAGTTTCCGTCTACCTTCAAAGTGTGCCAGTTCAGTTTCTTCATGGATCAAAGAAGTATTGAATGTTCATGTTGCTCTTCACTACGTCTTCACAATACCTGCTGCCAGTACTATTTAATACAGTTCCTACACACTAGAGCAATATTCTCGGCATCGTCCCATGAGACAATTGCAAACAATCATCTCTGTGGACTGATCCCATCACCCTAGTATTCTACCAATGAACCGAAGCCTTCCACCTATCTTATCTCCAACTGAGAGCACATGATCGTTCCGTTTGATGTCCGAAATTATAACACCCTGAGATATGTATGAATTAACTGGTACCAGCTGTACTCTTTCATTGGTGACTATAATTTATTTTATCAAGATCCTACTCAATATTTGTGCAGAATTCTTCAGATAGTACATCATTATAGATAACTGCATCATCCACGAAAATTGTAAAACTATTAAATTGCTGCAAGACGATTAATATATAACAGAACCTATGAGTCCCAATACACTTACATTGTCCACACCAATTTCTCTGCTTTGAAGGTAACACGCTGAGTCCTCCCTAGCAAATAAATCCTCAGTTAAGCCACAAATTTCGCATCATACGCCATATGGTCTTACTTTTGGTAATAAGTGTGGTTATGGTAGTGAGTCAAATGATTTTATCGAAAATCCGAAATTACTGCATTTATCTTACTGTCTCGATTATGGCTTTAAGGATGTCATGAAGGAAATGTCACTATTTTCGAAATCCATACTGACTGGCAATGAGGTCCTTCTGTTCAAGGAACCTCATTACGTTTGAGCTCAGAATATGTTCAAGAATCCTATAAGAAATGGATGGCAAGGATATTATACGGTAGTTTTGTGAATGACTCCTGCAGTCCCTCTACTTGATGGGTGTCTCCTCGGACTTCTCCCAACTACTGGACAATGTTATTTGTGATAGAGATTTACAATTTATTATTGTGTTATCTGTACGAGGATTTTGGTTAAGAGGGGGGCTAACTTAGTCGCAAATTCCGTGTAGGATCTGATAGAGGGTCCATCAGGCTCTGGAGCCTTGTTAAATTTCAACTGTTTCTCAACACTAGTGACACTAATTCTACATCTATATCTGTCATCGTCACAAATTGGAGCAATACCCCACAGTACCATCTCTAAACAACATTTCGGAAAAGTAATTCAGAGTTTCTGATTTTGTTCTGCTATTCTTAATTGCTGTCATTACCCAGTCTACGAGTGTCTGAACACTAACTTTGGTACCAGCTTTATATAGTACCGGAATTTCCTTGGTTTGTGAGAGATCCTTCCCATTCTATTACAATAGTCTTAGTAGGAATCAAATTATGAAAAATCCAGGATGGATTGTGACAATATTACGAAAATGAAACTTGCAACTCTCCATAGACGGGAAATGCTGAGTTGCAGATAGGCACAACAAAGAACTCTCAGAAGTAAAGCTTTTGGCCAATAAGGCCTTTGTCAACAATAGACGGCAGACATGCATACACGTACACCCCCCCCCATGCACACATACACACACACAAACGCGCGCGTGGAAACGCAAGAGCAAACGCAACTCACACACACGACTGCAGTCTCAGGGAACTGAAACCACATTGTGACCAGCAGCACGAGTGCATGGTGGGAGTGGCGACTGGGTGTGGGGAGAGGAGGAGCGGCAGGGTGGTGGGGTGGTGGACAGTGAAGTGCTACAGGTCAGACAGAGGGCAGCAGAAGGGTGTGGAGGGAGGGGAAGTAGCAGAAAAGTAGAGAAGTATAAAGACTGAGGTGGTGGTGGCATGATGGCTGGGTTGTGTTGGAATGGGAACAGGGCACCTTGCTGGATGGGTGAGGGCAGTGACTAACAAAGGAGGACACCAGGCAGGTTGTGGGAACCTTTGTCAGTCACTGTCTTCACTCATCCAGCAAGGTGCCCTGTTCCCATCCAGCACTACATAACCGTCATTCCACCACGAACGTCAGTGTTTCTCTAATTATGAGAGTCTTTTTGTTGTGCCTGTCTGTGACTCAGTAGGCTTAGTAGGTTGGACGGAATTTCCTCTCATCAGCCAAATACATTTAGCGTCTTCATAGTTGTAGGGCTACGTTTTGCCTAGCATTCATTGACCAGTTGTCTCTTTTTCTCTAGATGTTTCTTTCAAATGAGACTGTGGAGTGTCCCTCTTATCATGAACTGCTTTACATACGTACCAAGTGCACAGCTGACTGTTCTTGTAAACCTGAACCACAATTTTTCTACATGTTGTTCTCAAGAGTTACATATTTCGAGTTTTGTATTCAAATAGCTCACAACTGCTTCTTTATCTTGTTTGCTGAACATATATGTATTCTGCTACTTGTTTTAGTGGCCATTTGCATGTTGTAAATCACGTTCATTGATACTAGTTTCTGTGTGAGCTTCCTCAAAGAGGTATGGTCACTTTGAAACTGTCAGGTGCAACATCATTAGTGGGCTCCCAAACAGACTGTTTTAGGTAATCATCAGACAACTCATTTAGAAATGTTTCACCAGACCCCCACCCCTTACTGAACTGTCATTTAACCAGTAGATTGTTGCACAATTAACATCTATTTCAACAATGAGAGAGTGACTTGGAAACTTATATAACACTGGTCTAGCCTTCTGCATAACTTTTGGTTGCATCTGGAGTAGGTCTAGAAGTGGACAGAGGGACCTGATTCCAAATTAATGCCCACCATGATACTGAGTCTTTCCCAGAAAGCCTCACACGCAATTTATGTTTCTGTTTTGGTTGGCACAATTTGTTTGTGACCTGCGGCAAATGCCATACTATCTCAGTGTAATTTTCGATACAGGTTGAAAGTTTTATCAGTGTCTCACTGTTGTCCATTCCGTGTTTTCACCAACTTCCTGTACCGGGTATTATGTGAGCTGTACTGGGGCAGCTTCAAACGCTGGCACGTTGATATCAGTGCTTCGGAAGTTAGTCATTTGAACTCTAATACTCTTGCAAGTATGTGACACTTCTTTGGAATTATTACTGACACTTTCAGGTCCCTATCGTTATCTGGACTGGATGAAGAGTAATCTAAAAACATGTACACTCCGCACCCAAACAGCTACCTGAGCAGCAGCCTCTGATGTGTACCACACCCCTGACCCATTTAGGGTGTCCATAGAGTACTCAACCCCTTGGTGCAAGTCCAAGAATTTTCAGGCTGCTTTGTCCCAGAACCTTCGAACTCTGAGGCAGTCGTTCCATTCTATTAAGAACGTGGGATGCACGACCAGTTTTGCACTGCAGCAAATTGTGAGTCTCACTGAAATTAGATGAGGCCAGGTTTGTCAACCTTCTCTGCCATTTGAATGATCCAAGTGTGGCCGCAGAGCACGGTCAGCAGCTGGTAGAGCCCGGCTCTCTCAGCGGCTGACTTAATGGCGTCTGTAGCGTGCTGAATAAGGCTCCCAGCCATACACACTGAGTGCACTTAGTGTTCCCTCACATCGCTTTTTGCATTTCCCTACGGGATACATTCACTTGCCATACATTTGAACTTCCTGCTGTTAATAGATCCTATCCTTTTAAGTTTGCCTCTTCTTGACACGGCACATACCATGTTACTCAACAGCTGAAGTCAGTCTCACTGACTCAGTTTCGATTTCAGTGGAAGCCTGCACCTCATATTTGTTGGTTATGGTGATGAGTACCACGTGCTGACTCCTCCCCGGTCCCTGCCTCCACCGTCCATGCAGCCTAGTACTACCACTAGCTGACCGGTCACAGCCAAGTGCATGAACGGTGACAGATCATGTACCTCGTGTAGAAGTGACAGCAAGATGTGATAGTAACTCAGGTACCTGTGGTATATCGGATACATGACTGTCGGTAACTCTCCTGAAACACCCACGCACAGCAGCTTGCAAGCGGCTGATCTTAGCTTATGAACGTCGGCTTACTATTCCCACGTTCGAGGAGAGTGTTCATAGTAGGGCTGCAGTGTGGCTGGTGTAATGTCATACAGAATAGTAAACAAGTGTCATTAAATTAAGCCTAGAGAATCATTTTTATACTCTGGACCAGTCCGTACTGAAATCGATGTTTCCTTTACAGCCTCAGTATCACCTTCTATAAACGCTACTAATCTCCTGAATTTTTTAGAGACTGTAGTCGAAAAAAAAATCAAGATAATCATTACTTTGCGGTGAATGCAGACAATGGAACACGACATGCAACTTACAACAAGCGCTACAAAAGCACTGATTTTCTACGACATACGTAATTCTCATCACTGGTAACTTATTAAAATTCTCAAAAATTTATATTTATTCAATGAATGATGGGATAAACGTATCATTGAATGAGATTGCTACTCCGGAATTTTTATAGAGGATAAATGCTGCTCGTAACGAATGCTATAGCACAAAATTCGTTTCTCATGGCACACAGCGTACGAAAATACGGAATATAGTGCGACACAAACACGGATTTTGATACAGTTAACACGAATAACTTGTTTAAAATTGATATGAAGTGTTAGGACGTGACTTTTAGAGGCGAATCTATCTGACACATCTGGTTCGACTCCGACACGAAGGAAATAGCGGAAGTTGGCTTGTATACGAAATTATGATTAAGTAGCCAAGGGATTCTCCATTTTGCTGGTTTCGTGTCACATTTGGCACTTGCGTGTGAAAGATGAAGTCTGCAACATCAGTACGTCTCTAAAAAAAAAAAAAAAAAAAAAAAAAAAAAAAAAAAAAAAAAAAAAAAAAAAAAAAGGCGTACAGTGTGCAGCATAATGCAACTAAAGGCGCGTTGGTAACCCTCTTTGAAAATTTTACCATTACCTTCCGTAGACAGATTGCTTTTATCACTGTAAGGGTCAATGGAAGATACTAGGTGATTTTTTTCTACGATCTACAAACACTAGGGGTTGATCAATGAGATGATGTTGTTGTTGTTGTGGTCTTCAGTCCTGAGACTGGTTTGATGCAGCTCTCCATGCTACTCTATCCTGTGCAAGCTTCTTCATCTCCCAGTACCTACTGCAACCTACATCCTTCTGAATCTGCTTAGTGTATTCATCTCTTGGTCTCCCCCTACGATTTTTACCCTCCATGCTGCCCTCCAATACTAAATTGGTGATCCCTTGATGCCTCAGAACATGTCCTACCAACCGATCCCTTCTTCTGGTCAATCCTGTTCAATACCTCCTCATTAGTTATGTGATCTACCCATCTAATCTTCAGCATTCTTCTGTAGCACCACATTTCGAAAGCTTCTATTCTCTTCTTGTCCAAACTATTTACCGTCCATGTTTCACTTACATACATGGCTACACTCCATACAATTACTTTCAGAAATGACTTACTGACACTTAAATCTATACTCGATGTTAACAAATTTCTCTTCTTCAGAAACGCTTTCCTTGCCATTGCCAGTCTACATTTTATATCCTCTCTACTTCGACCATCATCAGTTATTTTTCTCCCCAAATAGCAAAACTCGTTTATTACTTTGAGTGTCTCATTTCCTAATCTAATACTCTCAACACCACCCGACTCAATTTGACTACATTCCATTATTCTCGTTTTGTTTTTGTTGATGTTCATCTTATATCCTCCCTTCAAGACACCATCCATTCCGTTCAACTGCTCTTCCAAGTCCTTTGCTGTCTCTGACAGAATTACAATGTCATCGGCGAACCTCAAAGTTTTTATTTCTTCTCTATGGATTTTAATACCTAACCCGAATTTTTCTTTAGTTTCCTTTACTGCTTGCTCAATATACAGATTGAATAACATCGGGGAGAGGCTACAATCCTGTCTCACTCCCTTCCCAACCACTGCTTCCCTTTCATGTCCCTCGACTCTTATAACTGCCATCTGGTTTCTGTACAAATTGTAAATAGCCTTTCGCTCCCTGTATTTTACCCCTGCCACCTTTAGAATTTGAAAGAGAGTATTCCAGTCAACATTGTCAAAAGCTTTCTCTAAGTCTACAAATGCTAGAAACGTAGGTTTGCCTTTCCTTAATCTTTCTTCTAAGATAACTCGTAAGGTCAGTATTGCCTCACGGGTTCCAGTTTTTCTACGGAATCCAAACTGATCTTCCTCGAGGTCGGCTTCTACTAGTTTTTCCATTCGTCTGTAAAGAATTCGTGTTAGTATTTTGCAGCTGTGGCTTATTAAACTGATTGTTCGGTAATTTTCACATCTGTCCACACCTGCTTTCTTTGGGATTGGAATTATTATATTCTTCTTGAAGTCTGTGGGTATTTCACCTGTTTCATACATCTTGCTCACCAGATGGTAGAGTTTTGTCAGGACTGGCTCTCCCAAGGCCGTCAGTTGTTCCAATGGAATGTTGTCTACTCCGGGGGCCTTGTTTCGACCCAGGGCTTTCAGTGCTCTGTCAAACTCTTCACGCAGTATCGTATCTCCCATTTCATCTTCATCTACATCCTCTTCCATTTCCATAATATTGTCCTCAAGTGCATCGCCCTTGTATAGACCCGCTATATACTCCTTCCACCTTTCTACTTTCCCTTCTTTGCTTAGAACTGGGTTTCCGTCTGAGCTCTTGATGTTCATACAAGTGGTTCTCTTATCTCCAAAAGTCTCTTTAATTTTCCTGTAGGCAGTATCTATCTTACCCCTAGTGAGATACGCCTCTACATCCTTACATTTGTCCTCTAGCCATCCCTGCTTAGCCATTTTGCACTTCCTGTCGATCTCATTTTTGAGACGTTTGTATTCCTTTTTTGCCTGCTTCATTTACTGCATTTTTATATTTTCTCCTTTCATCAATTAAATTCAATATTTCTTCTGTTACCCAAGGATTTCCACTAGCCCTCGTCTTTGTACCTACTTGATCCTCTGCTGCCTTCACTACTTCATCCCTCAAAGCTACCCATTCTTCTTCTACTGTATTTCTTTCCCCCATTCCTGTCAATTGTTCCCTTATGCTCTCCCTGAAACTCTGTACAACCTCTGGTTCTTTCAGTTTATCCAGGTCCCATCTCCTTAAATTCCGACCTTTTTGCAGTTTCTTCAGTTTTAATCTACAGTTCATAACCAATAGATGGTGGTCAGAGTCCACATCTGCCCCTGGAAATGTCTTACAATTTAAAACCTGGTTCATAAATCTCTGTCTTACCATTATATAATCTATCTGATACCTTTTAGTGTCTCCAGGGTTCTTCCATGTATACAACCTTCTATCATGATTCTTAAACCAAGTGTTAAGTTGTGCTCTGTGCAAAATTCTACCAGGCGGCTTCCTCTTTCATTTCTTAGCCCCAATCCATATTCACCTACTACGTTTCCTTCTCTCCCTTTTCCTACACTCGAATTCCAGTCACCAATGACTATTAAATTTTCGTCTCCCTTCACTGTCTGAATAATTTCTTTTATTTCATCATACATTTCTTCAATTTCTTCGTCATCTGCAGAGCTAGTTGGCATATAAACTTGTACTACTGTAGTAGGTGTGGGCTTCGTATCTATCTTGGCCACAATAATGCGTTCACTATGCTGTTTGTAGTAGCTTACCCGCATTCCTATTTTCCTATTCATTATTAAACCTACTCCTGCATTACCCCTATTTGACTTTGTGTTTATAACCCTGCAGTCACCTGACCAGAAGTCTTGTTCCTCCTGCCACCGAACTTCACTAATTCCCACTATATCTAACTTTAACCTATCCATTTCCCTTTTTAAATTTTCTAACCTACCTGCCCGATTAAGGGATCTGACATTCCACGCTCCGATCTGTAGAACGCCAGTTTTCGTTCTGCTGATAACGACATCCTCTTGAGTAGTCCCCGCCCGGAGATCCGAATGGGGGACTATTTTACCTCCGGAATATTTTACCCAAGAGGACGGCATCATCATTTAATCATACAGTAAAGCTGCATGCCCTCGGGAAAAATTACGGCTGTAGTTTCCCCTTGCTTTCAGCCGTTCGCAGTACCAGCACAGCAAGGCCGTTTTGGTTATTGTTACAAGGCCAGATCAGTCAATCATCCAGACTGTTGCCCTTGCAACTACTGAAAAGGCTGCTGCCCCTCTTCAGGAACCACACGTTTGTCTGGCCTCTCAACAGATACCCCTCGGTTGTGGTAGTACCTACGGTACGGCTATCTGTATCGCTGAGGCACGCAAGCCTCCCCACCAACGGCAAGGTCCATGGTTCATGGGGGGGGGGGGATGAGATAATAAGGAACAAAAATGTTCTAATGATGTCCAGAAACGCATGGTTCCCATGACAGAGACCATTTATTTAATCATACTTTGTTACAGAAGCTGCAGTGCAATACCACGCAGCCATACTTTAGAATGAAATTTTTCCTCCTAGAGGGACGTACTGTTTCTCGCACGTCATGACCTAACATGCAGGAAATCATGAAGGACGTACCCCAGTACGGGTTAAGCCAGACGACCGTGTGGAACATTCTCCATGACGATTGTTACTACCCTTATCAGTTAGAGTGTGTGAAGGGGTTACTAGCGACAGACTTTCCACATCGGCAGCAGTTTTGTCGTCGGTTGCTTCACCAGGCAACCATGAGTGCAGGATGTGTGTCATCCTATTCACCGATGAGGCCAGCCTTACGTGGAGTAGCATCTGCACCTTTCAAAACAGTCATCGGAGGTATAGTATGCAGAACCCCTGTGGTACGATGACAGCGAATCATCAGGATCGGAGCAGCCGGAATGGGTGGGCTGGGATAATTTGCGACCCTATTTTGGGACCAGTCTTCCTTCCATGTCACCTAACAGGCGGGAACCATCGGCATTTCTAACGGGCGTCTTGCTGTAAGAAGTGCCATTGATGATTCTAATGGTTATGTTATGATGATGCTCCTGCCCACTTCGCCATTAACGTCCGGATGCATCTCAAACGTGTCTTCCCAGGTCGAAGGATCGGACGAGAGGCTCCAGTTGCATGGCCTGCTCGTTCACTGCATCTCAACCCGTGCGATTTCTGGTTATGGGGCCACCTCAGAAGCATCGTGTACGCAGAGGACATTCCAGACGTGGAGACACTGGAGCAGCGTATTCAGCGTGCCTTTGACGCTGTTCGTATGCAGCCTGGCCGATTTGAACGTGACAGGCGGAGCACGCTACTGAGCGTATTCACGCATGCGTTGAGGCACACGGAAACCATTTTCATTACGTACTGTACCTGTCGCAGCGTGGTACAGCGAGTATAAGACCGCAGTCTTTGTAACACTGTATGAATAATTAGTGTCTGGTGTGGAAACCATGCGTTTCCAAACATAAATTCATTAGACCTTTCTGTTCCGTATCCTCTCATCAATCAATCCCTAGAGTCTGTATACGGTGGTAAAAACCATACTGTATACGCTACGTGATGACTAAATGGCATTCGAACTGGAGCTTTCTAGAACACCAAAAGCGATGATACACTGATACCCCATGGATGTTGCGAAGTTCGCTCGCAGTATCCTTATGTCTGCAACGTGGCACAAAGCAGATACCCGAACAAGTTCACTCCGGCGTATACCACGGGTGTTATGCTACTGGCAAAGCAGTAGCGTGGGACGTACGTATTGCCTGTCATCCAGGAGCAATGAACAGTACTGAATACAAGTTTGTGTGACCCTTGGACGAGACAGCAAATGAGATATAACATTATTAAGATTAAATTAGTGAACAATTGTTTTACATCATCTATCGCTGTTTTAAAAATAAAAGCTCGATGTATTCAAGTAGCAATCTACTGTGATTCAATACGACCGCCGCCCCACGGCGCCTTCGTGGACGTCTCAGACCACCAGATAAGACTGCCGTGATTATATAAAATAGCACCAAATGAACCCTGTGGACCATGAGGTGTTTTTAGTAGTAACGGATCAAACACTTACCTAAGTTGTCGGTTGTTAAAGTATGCAAGGTGACTCCGGTATAGGATTCTGAAAAAGAAATTCGCAAAAATCTCAATAAAAAAATTAAACTTATTGTTCATTATTTCACAATAAATTATTATCCGTTATCATACTCAGACTCTTATGAATCGAACAAAGTAAAATTTTTACCTGTAACAGGAACTGGGTGACAGAAGCCAGTAAATATGGCCACCGCCACAAAAATGCGGATGAACCAACTAAAACGTCTGCAGAACATGGTGGAAGGATGAAGGTGTCGAGCCAAGTAAGGAACTTTTCTCCCAAAATAAATTCACCAAACTTGCAGTCTGCTGAACAACCTGAAATTTTACGAACAAGTGTAACCACAAAACACATTTTTTCCCACTACCTGTCTAGTAAATAAAGTAGCGCAAATTAATTTGAATCACACCATTTTACAAGGTGGATGCCAGTCCGTTGTTCCGAATATACAGTGTGATTCACGAAGAGATGCAAATATTTTAATACGTTATTCTACAAGTAAAACTAAAGAATAAAGTTCAAGTAAACATAGATCCGCAAATGCTTAGTTACCAAGTTACGGCTAAAAACGATTTTGCCTGAACTTTAGCAACTTTGCTAATATGAAGCCATCGCAAAACTGAACGAGGTTACAGTGAAGCATGATTTCCATTTATTTCGTGGTTATTGGTGTGGTGAATATAATAAAACATGCCCCACATGTGTATCTGCAGTAGTTTTCCAGAACATTCATAGAAGCAAATAAGTAGTTTCGTAAAATTTTTAATTTATTACTTGCCTCAATTTTGATTTTTTTAAATTCCAGACAACTGCCTAAAGTTTTCAACAGAAGTTGCAGAGAAATTAATTTTGGGAAAAATGATGGTAATAACGTTAACTGAATCTGTATGAAGGTGTCAGATTATCTGCTTCTTTTAGTATCATAGCAAACTTGAATTCATGTTAAACCGGAAAAAACAAAGCTCAGTGTTAAGGGAATTGTACAGTGTACATACAGATTCATAATACATTCACAATAAATGTTCAAAAATGTCTCCACTGAATTCAATGCATTTAGCTGCACTTGTATGAACAGATTTCGTTGCTCGTTTCGGTTTCACAGGGTTGTTCTTAATTTCGTCCGTTGCGCTCACAACGCGAGCAAGCAATGCCTCACGTCTATTGACTCTGTCCTCATAAACTATGTCTTCACTCATCCCCATACACAAAAATGCATTGGTGTTAAATCGGTCGATCTGAGTGGCCACAGACGTGTAGCGCTTCGACCAATCTATTTCTGGGGAAAATGTTCATTTAAATGTGTAGTGACGGGTTGGTGGAATGTGGAGGCGCGCGGTCATGTTGGAAATGCATTTGCAGTCGCGTAGCAAGTGGAAGACCTTCGAGCACGCGGAGTATTTCTCCTTGAAAGAATTGTACGTACTTCTCGCCAGTTAGACGTCCTGGGAAAATGTTTTATTAGATTCACCATATCAATAACAACAAAATGAATGGAAACAGTGCTTTATTTTAAACTTGTACACTTTCGCGATGGCTTTATATTAGCTAAGTAGCTAAATTTCAGGCAAAATCTTTTGTTAGCCATAACTCCGTAACTAAAGTTTTGCGTATCTCTGTTTATATGAACTTTTTTCTTTAGTTTTACTTGTATAATAACGTATTAAAATACCTGCATATCCTCGTAAATCAATCTGTATACTGGCTGATCAGCTGAACTGTTTACTTCCAAAACTTTTGATTGAAAGCATTTAAGAGATCTTTGTGATGTTTGCACCTGATTAAATGAGAGAGACTGCCGTATGAGCCACGTATTGCCCGTTGTCATACTCATATTCATTCCAGGAGACGGGGATCCACTTCTCTTTTTCAAATGAAACTATAGTACACTACTGGCATTTAAATTGCTACACCAAGAAGAAATGCAAATGATAAACGGGTATTCATTGGACAAATGTATTATACTAGAACTGACATGTGATTACATTTTCACGCAATTTGGGTGCATAGATCCTAGAAATCAGTACCCAGAACAACCACCAATGGTCGTAATAACGGCCTTGATACGCCTGGGCATTGAGTCAAACAGAGCTTGAATGGCGTGCACAGGAACAGCTGCCCATGCAGCTTCAACACGATACCACAGTTCATAAAGAGTAGTGACTGGCGTATTGTGACGAGCCAGTTGCTCGGCCACCATCCACCAGACGTTTTCAATTGGTGAGAGCTCAGGAGAATGTGCTGGTCAGTTCAGCAGTCGAACATTTCCTGTATCCAGAAAGACCCGTACAGGACCTGCAACATGCGGTCGTGCATTATCCTGCTGAAATGTAGTGTTTCGCAGGGATCGAATGAAGGGTAGAGCCACGGGTCGTAACACACCTGAAATGTAACGTCCACTCTTCAAAGTGCCCTCAGTGCGAACAAGAGGTGACCAAGAAGTGTAAGCAATGGCACCTCATACCATCACGCCAGGTCATACGCCAGAATGATGATGACGAATACACGCATCCAATGTGCGTTCACCGCGATGTCGCCAAACACGGATGCGACCATCATGATGCTCTAAACAGAACCTGGATTCATCAGAGCAAATGACGTTTTGCCATTCGTGCACCCAGGTTCGTCGTTGAGTATACCATTGCAGGCGGTCCTGTCTGTGATGCAGCGCTAAGGATAACCGCAGCCATGGTATCCGAGCTAATAGTCCATGCTGCTGCTAACGTCATCGAACTGTTCGTGCAGATAGTTGTTGTCTTGCAAAAGTAGCCATCTATTGACTCAGGGATCGAGACATGGCTGCACGATACGTTACAGCCGCGCGGATAAGATGCTTGTCATCTCGACTGCTAGTGATACGAGGCCGTTGGGATCCAGCACGGCCTTCCGTATTAGCCTCCTGAACCCACCGATTCCATAGTCATTGGATGTCGATCAACGTGAGCAGCAATGTCGCGATATGATAAACCTCAATCGCGATAGGTTGCAATCCGGCCTTTATCAAAGAAGTCGGAAACGTGATGGTACGCCTCTCTCCTCCTTACACGAGGCATCACAACAACGTTTCACCAGGCAACGCCGGTCAAGTGCTGTTTGTGTATGAGAAATCGGTTGGAAACTTTCCTCATGTCAGCACGTTGTAGGTGTCGCCACCGGCGCTAACTTTGTGTGAATGCTCTGAAAAGCAAATCATTTGCATATCATAGCATCCTATTCCTGTCGATTATATTTCGCGTCTGTAGCACATCATCTTCGTTGTGTAGCAACTTTAATGGGCAGTAGTGTATATGTGAATACGTGGTGATCTACTGTGCAGAGGGGGAGGAGGATGGGGGGTTGGGGGGTTGTTGTGAGGGAGGATGCCAGACGGCGAGGCCATCGGTATCATCGGATTATGGAAGGAGGGAGAAGGAAGCCGGCCGTGCCCTTTCAAAAGAGCCATCCCGGCATTTGCCTGGAGTGATTTAGGGAAATCACGGAAAACCAAAATCAGGATGGCTGGACGCGGGGTTGAAGCGTCGTCCTCCTGAATGCGACTCCGGTGTGCTGAACGCTGCGCCACCTCGCTCGGTCTAGGATGTGGGCGTGTCTCGCCTACAGCAGTGGCGTTAGCCGGCTAGACGAGCCTTGGGCGGGTAAGGCCTCTCCAGCGGGTACTTCCGAGTGTGGTGCTTGCGGAAACCGCTCTCTAACAAACGAATTCTGTACGAAAAAGTATAATCCCATTTCAAAAACATCATAACTATAATGCTATTTAAGATATGTGCGTGAACAACATATCGAAGGAAAGAGCAAACTCTCGAGCTTTACATTGTTCCCGCTTGTTTGCAGGAGTGAGCGCCCACCTCAGTTGTAGTAAAAATGGTGTCTGGACAACCGAAAGCGTTTCGTGTTTTACGTTTTGCGCAGTGCGTTTCAGTAATAACCGTTGAACGTGACTTTCGTACTGGGTATGGCGTGGATCCTCCTACAGCACAGAGCATTAGGCGGTGGCATGAACAATCCGTAGAAACAGGTTCTTTGTGTAAAGGCAAATCGCCGGGCCATCCCCGAGTGTCTGATACAGACATCGAACGCATTCGCCATAGTTTCACAAGAAGTCGTCAGATATCCGTTCGCCGTGCAGCTCGACAGTTCAACGTGCCCCCGATGTCCATCTGGCGTGTGTTGCTTCGACGTTTACACACGAAACAATACAAAAGTCAGCTAATACAAGCTTTTAGTAAAGGTGACAAACATACACGTTTCGAGTTCTGTAATTTCGCTCTTGGGAAGATGGAGAATGACAGTTTTCTGCCACGCTTAGTGTTTAGTGACGTGGCAAGATTCCTTTTCAATGGAACCGCCACAATGTGAGAATATGGACTACGGAACAACCACATGAAGTTGTACAACATGAGGGCGACTCTCCAAAATTGGATGTGTTTTGCGCACTTTCACCTTAAAAGCTGCACGGCCCATTGTTTCCTTTTTCTTTTTTTTTTTTTGCCGAGATTACTGTTACAGGAAGTACTTATCTCGATATGCTCGAGAACGTTCCTATCCCACAATTGGAGACTGATTCGAACGACTCCATTTACCAACAGGGTGGGGCACCGCCTCACTGGCATCTGGAAGTGCGGGAATTTTTAAATCAAAGGATTATTGAACGATGGATCGGTCGCATTGTACCAAATGTCTCAGCCTTACATAACTGGCGTCCACGGCCACCAGACCTGAATGCATCTGATTATCTCTTGTGAGGGTCTATGAAAGACTCTGCTAATGTGCCTCCATTACCAGCAACAGTGAATTAACTGAGAAATCTCATAACAGCAGCTGCGGCAGCTGTAACTCAAGACATGCTCGCTGTAGTATGGGAACAATCTGAATACGGCATTGACATTTGCCGTACGTCTCAAGGCCGGCATATTGAAGAACTATGAGAAGGTATGAAAAAAAAACTGAATTTCCCTTTCATCAAGAAACAAAATCCATTTTATTTGTTTATTAGTTTCAGAAAGTGCCATATAGGATGGTTATTTTTGATGCTCCCTGTACACTGTCGGCAAGTGACGGTGGTTCGAAACGGGACAATCTCCTAAACACGAAATCACAAAACTATGGATATGAGAGAGATATTAGTGAAGAAATGAGCTCACCGCAACATGGATCACAATTTTGTGATATTTATTACAACATTTAGCAATGCTTTTGATTACGAATATTGTGATAGACATTTCACAATTAGTAACTATATCGCTCTTCGAGGTGTCGTACCATATATGGTGTCAAATCAAAGCTAAAGACGTTCATAAACAAAAAAAAGTCAGATTTCATTTATGTAATTTGCTCTGTCTTCTAGTAGCACGATTGTGTAAATGTGACAATACTCTGAATTAGCCACAGTGGATCGAAATAAGATGGTAGTTTACGTTACGCAGTTGTATAGGTAATCATAATCGATGATGAATACCGTAGTTAATGTTGAATACCATTTCATACTAGGTTTACTCATAAACGCAAATCGGCGTTAGTAAAATGTGCACTTCAAGTAAAGTTTTAAAGAAGAAATGAACAGATGGCAGATAAACACTCCTTTTAAATTAGTGACACATTAATCGTATATATTTAAGTAGCACAATTCTTGAGAGTACTGAACACCGTACCTAAATATGATTTACATTTTTATTAGTATGTTAGCTAATACCACACAGCTGATGTTTTGAGTGGCCACAAAATGATTGTGATAACTTTGAGATTATTTTGAATTTAATGATTTGGAATTTAATGTAAAGTACGTTTAAGGGACAGCCTTAAATATGAATATTTCTCAGTGTTAAACGCCGGGTCAGTGTTGGGCGATGCCACAGAGAATGTGGAGGGGCGTGGATCACTGCGCGTGTTCTCTTTGCGTCTTTCGGTTCATTCGGTATTTGGTGTTTCGTCGTTCGAGTTTCGGCAGCTTTCTGTCTCGGAGTGTCGTTCCGCTGATCTCAAGAGAGGCAGATCTGAACAGTGATCTGGTCGGCGAGTTAACGCGAACTGTTTGCTGGTGCAGAGCGCTAGACTTCCCTTAATTTACTGAGCTCAGCCCCACACTTTTACTTTGTGCAGGATTTGGAATACTCTAAATACAGTTTCGATGATTTATTTTGGAGAACTTGTTGCAACTTTAGCTTCGTACTGGTGAGAATCAAGGCAGAAATCAAATTACAGGGTAAATATTATTGAAGTGAATGAAATAAAATCGCCATAACGTGTCAACGGTTTGCGTTAGGACGTTAAAACTACGCCGTTAGCCATGGGGTAAGATGGGAATTAATATCCGCATGCGTTTGGTTTGTTTTAGTGACAAACCCCGGTTTAATTTGCATGGGTTTGTCGATAAGCTAAACAAGCGCATTAGCGGGACTGAGAATCCGTACTCCGCGATCGAGAAATCTCTCCATCCTCAACGGGTCACGCAGTAATCGGTGCAATATTCCTTGATGGCACGGTGACTACCGAAAGGTACGTGAAGGTTTTCGAAAATGATGTCGTCCCCATTATCCAAAATCACCCTGATATCAACACGACGTGGTTCAAGCGAGACTGAGCTCGACACCATCGAAGCAGGAGAGTGTCTGATGTCCTGAAGAAGCACTTTGGGGACCGCATCCTGGCTCTGGTGCACCCAGAGGCCCCCGGCCTGAGCCTTCATTGACTGCCATAGTCTCCGGATATGAACACATGTGACTTCTCATTGTGCGGCTATATTAAATATAAGGTGTACAGCAATAACCCCAAGACCACTGCTTAACTGAAAACAACCATTCAGGAGGTCATCGACAGCGTCGAAGTTCCGACGCTTCAGCGGGCCGTGCAGAATTTCGCTATTCGTGCGCACCACATCATCGCCAATGATGGAAGACATAACAAACGTCTCATAACCTAAAGTCGAATATCTGTAGTGACATTTACGTGTTAAGTAAAGGGAGTGCACGCCCGACAGTTTGTGACTTATTTGAGATTTTCCTCATACAGTTGAATAATTGTCACAGTGTAGATTACTTTGCTATAGCTGATGTTATTGGTGGCATGTGAGCAGTGAACCATGTTTTGCATCGTGTTTAGTAAAGAATCAGAATTTCTTGAAATGTTTGCACATAGTTTTGATAATTACTGATTTGAGAAAAAGGAAATCTGCAAGCTTATGTTCTGCGTTTACGCTGTACTTCTGCACTTTATTTATGATTCTTTGTTAATGACTTTGCTTTGAATCCACACTGAAGTTAGATCAACATTCACAGATATTTCAGTAATATCAATAAATATTTATAAATGTTGAACTATAATCGGATTGTGTTGGTCAACTTCATTAGCCCTACGGTTTTGATTGTTCAGTCCATTTCTCAATACTCCGCTAAATAGCCTATAAATTGCTTGAGAAATGAATCATTTCTTATCTGTGTACCGGCGCATTAAAACGCTGGTGTGCGACCAACCTCTTTGACACATAAAGGAGAGCCAGCGCGCAGTGCAGTTCTGATATTCTGGCCTTGCGGCGTCCAGACACCGCTGCCAGAAGACATGGTGGATACTCATCTGCAAATAAAATTTACAGTTTAGGGCTTATGTCTTTTGAACATCGAACTGAAGCTTTGTTGTACGTAAATTCGCGAATTCTTTTGGAAGTAAGAAAATACGAAGTTTTCTGCTCTCAGTACAGAACTTAATAACTGGAAAAATAAATTATTCTATTCTACTTCTTTGCAAATACTGTGGACAAAAGACAATAAGCTTAATGATTCAACAAATTTGAAAGTTAATTCAGTGGAAGTATTGAAGCCATATGTCTCGACACTATGTGACGCAATGGTATCGAAACGGGGGTTGACAGACAGCGGACATACTAAACTTCGTTTCTAAAATTGTTTCGCTCAGGAAGATCTTACTATGGTGCCTAGTTTAATTCATCAAGCGAACATCTGCACAACAGATATCGAAATAAATATCCATTGGAAAGAAAAACAACGGAAATTATTCTGCAGAGGAATAGGCACTGGATCTGACAGAACATCAGTCTGTTTCTATTTGCAGTATGCGAAAGAATTTTCTCCTCTTCCAGCAGCAATATACCGTACGTCATTTGAGGAGCGAAGCGTTCCTAGATTTGCAATTGTCTCTTTAGAATTTCTTATTGTATTAGAAATAAAAAAAGGTAATGGAACGTTATCTACAACTTGTACAGAAATAGGACTGCAATTATAAGGACATGAGATGGTAGCTTTGAAGCATATAGCGTACGTAATTGAAAGTACACGTTGATCGTCTTGTGAAGAAACCAAGGGCAAATTGAGAAAGGAGATAAAAAATTAAGGGAGTAGAAATGTAAAATTTAAGATTATCTGACGAAACTGTAATTATGTCACAGACTGCAAATGATTTGAAAGATCAGTTGAACATAACGGATACAGTCTTGAAAATAGGGTGTAAAATGTGCGTCAATAAAAGTGTGACAATAGTTCTGAAATGTCGTCGAATTAAATGAAGTGTTGACTGGAGAATTAGGTTAGGAAATGAGTCAGTAAAAGCAGTTGCAAAACTTTGTTCTACGGACTGGCAAATAGCTGTTGATTCCCAGTGTAGATGGGATATAAAATGCGGACTGGAACATCACGAAAGGAATTACTGAAAAGGAGGAATCTATTAAGATCTGATGGCAATTTAAGTGCCAGTTAGTGGTATCTGTTACGAGTGCAGCCGTGATTTGAAGTGAGACGTGATGGATGAATAGTTCAGCAAGGAGATAATGGTACATTTTGAAATGTGGTGCAACAGGAGGGCGTTGAAGATGAGATAGGTAGAGTGGATAAGAAATAAACATGGAATAGACACAAAATAAAATACAAAACCTTTATCTTGAGTGTAATCGTTCAACTGTACAATATTTTCTGTCACTGAGCATTTGTGTAGAGTCACAGATATAGAACATGCAGTATTTTCGTTGGATGAAAGAATAGACTCTTATTGTATGACTACTTCAAATGGCAGAGGGTCATGCATTTATTTCAGAAAAAGATCAGAGTTCGAACCAAGATATGGCCTTAGTACGGTAAGTGAAGAAAAACTCTCTCATATATCGGCCATTGAATGGACAGGGCCTAATGACGCCAAGAAAGTAACCACTACGTGTGCGTATCGATATTCTAGTGATAGTGTGGACACCTTTCTCATTAAATTAACAGAAGTACTTGCTAAAATTTCAGGTAGAAAAGTCTACATATTGTTGTGTAAAGACATAAAAATAAACACAGGTACCATAAATGAAATTGGTAGCATCCTCATAAATACCCTTCAGAGTTTTTGGGTGTCCCAGTTGGTCAATAGTACAACAATGGTTACTACAAGAACGGCAAGTGATTCACCATGTGGCCAAAAGTATTGACAGAGGAAAGTGTGAAATAGCTGTTCAAGATCTTGGATTCTCAGAGCGTTTCTGTCAAATAACAGTAAAATCGGGTATGGAGAATTCTCTAAACTGCAAACTTCTAAAATACATTTATCAGAAATCAAAATACAAGATTTTCCAAAAGAACCAGCAAACCAAACCTGGGATGAATTGTAATGAGAAACGAATGTAAATGTAAAATCGTCTATATTCTCAACATTATTTAAAATGAATTTTCAAGAGACCTTTTGAAAAGCACCCAAATCACTAAAAAATGTTTCACAAAAATAAATGGATAAAAGCAGTTGTTAAGAAGTCCTTCCAAATCCTTCTGCACCTCAGTTACATTAAAAACAGTCATAATGAGCCAGAATTATTAAATCTTTATCGAAGGTGCCGAAAGATTTACAAAACGTTGCTAACTGCGGCCAAAAGTCATAAGTACACTTTTGTTGCTACAACAACAGAGCAAGAAGCTAGTAAAACTATGCAAAACTAAAATATAAAAGGTCTAAAGGATTAGATGAAGTAACAATGTGTGTACTGAAACACTGCATGGAGAGTATACAACCTCCCTTAATAAACACGACGGATGAAATCTTGACATCAGGGAAATTTCCAGAATTTTTAAAACAGGCAAGAGTTGCATCCCTGCTAAAGAGAAGTAAGAAGACAGTATAGAAAATTAGTGGCCCATTACGCTGTTATGACCATTTTAAGAAAATATAAACGTTTATGAAAGACAGATTAATGAGTTACTTGAATAAATACAATATTTTAAGTGAATAATTGTTTGGTTTTCGAAGTAGTAGGAGTATAGAATTAGCCATAGTGTATTTCATAACTTGATGCTCTTGACAAAGACGAGTGAGTGACACACAGTTTTTAGATTATTGGAATGCTTTTGATACTGTAAACGATAACATTCCACTAAATAAGTTGGAAACATTAGTGACAAGAGCAGTAGCTAACGACTGGTTCTGATCATACCTAGCACACAGGGTACAAATTGTACAGATAACACATACCTCAATTAAGTCTAAGGTCTTAGTAAATCATTTATCAGAGTCAAAACATATTAATACAGAAGTGAAGGAGGGTAGCATGTTGGGAATAATATTCTTCTAGATATACATCTCAGGCTTTTCCACTTGTGACAGCCATGGAGAAATAATATCTTTTCTGATGACAGCAATATTGTAGTCTCTGAGAAAACTAGGGAACTCCTTGTAGAGGGAGAAAACAAGGCCCTTAAGGAGTTTTACAATCGGACAATATGCAATAAAGTGACACTGAACATAAAGAGAACGAACGGCATGAATATCAGTTTTAAGAGTGAAAGTGATCGTATTCAGTTAACCGTAGATGGCACCTCTATAGGCAATATAACAAATGGAAAACTTCTAGGGATGAATACTGATTCTCAGTTGAAAAAGCCAAAGGTACTTGCTAGGTAACGTATTCAGCATGCTATGACCTTAGAGACCCACCGTCATTGTACACTGAAGCACCAAAGGTATTGGTATAGGCATGAGTTTTCAAATGCAGAGATACTTAAACAGGCAGAATACAGAGCTGTGGTCGTCAACGCCTACATAAGACAACAAGTGTCTGACGCAGTTTTTACATCGGTTACTAATGCTACAATGGCACTTCGTCAAGATTCAAGTAAGTTTGAACGTGGTGTTACAGGCGGCGCACGAGGGATGGGTCTAAGCATTTCCGAGGTAGCGATGAAGTGCGGATTTTCCAGTAGGACAATTTCACGAACCTACCATGAATACCGAGAGACCAGTAAAACATCAAATCTCTGACATCACTACGGCCGGAATAAGATCATGGAAGATAGGACCAATGACGACTGAATAGAATCGTTCATCTCAAGTGCAACTCTTCCGCAAATTGCTGCAGATTTCAATGCTGAGCCATCAACAAGTGTCAGTGAGCGAACCATTCAACGAAACGTGATTGATATGGGCTTTCGGAGCCGAAGATCCGCTTGTGTACCCTTGATGACTGCACAACACAGAGCTTTACGTCTCGCCTGGACCTCTCAACACCGGAATTGTATTACCGACGACTGGAAACTTGTAACCTGGTCGGATGAGTCTCGTTTTAAATTGTATCCAGCAGACGGACGAGTACGAGTATGGAGACAAGCTCATGAATCCATGGACCCCGCATTCCAGCAGGGGACTGTTGTAGCCCATGCAGGCTCTGTAATAGTGTGGGGCATGTGCAGTTGGAGTGATAAGGAACCCCGCATATACCTACATCCGACACTAACAGGTGACATGTGCGTAAGAATCCTGTCTGCTCACCTTCACCGACTGATGTCCTTTGTGCATTCCTACGGGCTTGGCCAATTCCAGCAGGATAATTCCAGATATGAAGATCACTGAGCATATCTGGGATGCCTTGCTACGTGCTGTTCAGAAGAGATCACCACCCTTTAGTACTCTGACGAATTTAAGGAAAGCCCTCCAGGATTCGTGGTGTCAATCCTCTCCAGCACTACTTCACACATTAGTCGAGTCTGTGGCACGTCGTGTTGCGGCACTCCTGTGTACTCGCAGGAGCCCTGCACGTTACCAGGTACGTGTACCATGTTCTTCAATTCTTCAGTGTATGACAGTTAAAAATTGAGTATTTGTACACTCAATTCTTAATTGTGATATTCTCTTCCGGGGGATCAAATGTAAAAAATAGGAACCCAATCTTCAAACTGCAGAAAAGTGCCATAACATCAGTAACCAAGAGTAGTACTCGATGTGATTGCAAATATCTGTTGAAAACACTGGAGTTGTAAGTGTAACGTGTGTGTACATTTACAAACCAGTTGTACACATCAAGGATGACATTCGCTTTTACTGCACGAAGAGCTGGAATAGGATAACGACGGAAATTCCTTTTAGCAAGAAAAAGTAAGCAGAATGTTGAGTAAAGGAATAAATCTGCACACTAGGTTTCCGAAGGAGATTATGTAAATTGCTAAAACAAACCCGTTTAAGCAGGAAATTGAAATGTACCTGTTAATCCCAACATTCTATACAGTGAAGGAATACTTACATAACGCAGAGAATGGCTGGTAAGAAAATGTAATACAAAAACTAACGATAGTAAAAACCTAACATTCGACGTAAGTTTTTCGCTCTACATTTCCCCTCCCCCGTTTTTTCGTTCCTTTTTTCTGGAGGGATTGCGCCTCCCAAAGCTGTGCAGTGTATACGAGTGAGACGCTGTCCTCTACCTGAGCTAAGCACCCCACTCGTTATAGAGCGACGCAGGCTCTGTTCTCCAGGTTAGCAGGTGCGAAGCTGCGATGCACTAAATGCTCCTGACGTCAGCAGACAGTATGTGCGTGAGCAGTACTGTGAAACAATGTGTGTACAGCGTGTTTAGAGTGTGAACTGACTGTGAGTGAGAAGTGAATGGACAGTGTAGCATTAGCGTTTGATCATTGTGAAGTAACCCGTTTGTGAGACAGTACTGCGCCGCGGACGCAAGTTTCTTGCCAAGGCGCCGGCTATCCGTCAACAGAGCGCCGTTTCCCCATCCTGGCCTGGGGACTTGCCGCGTTGAGGAGGCCGCGAGGCTGCCGAAAACGAGGCTGTAGACTTCAGGGCAGCGTGAGCCGAGCTGAGCCGTGTTTACACCTGGAGAACAGTGTGGTATCACGTGGAGCTGAACCGAAGCTGTGTCCAGTAGAGTCAAGTACGGTCATAAGGATACGTTTTATGCTGTGTTTACCTGCACACAGACTGCGTGATAGTGCAGGACAACAGGTGTAGGCAGGCATTAAACTTGGGCTGCACTGGCCAGCCATCTGGTCCTACTGAACTGCAGCGATGTGAGCCGCCAGCAGTGGTGGATGTGGGGAGAGAGAGACACCAGAGTTTTGAGAGGTTACTATGAACTGACGATCTGAACGTGCGTCCGTAAGAAAAAGGAAATTTGTAAGACAGGATGTCATAAACCGTTTTCAACACTATTCAGGTAAATACATCCTATGTTCTCTATCAGAATCCTTCATTTTCTATCTATGCCTATCAGTAGTTAATGCCTTCAGTAATTAGAATCTATTATTTAGCTGACAGTATTGGCACTCGCTGCATTGCAGTAGTTCTCGTAACGAAGATTTTTGTGAGATAAGTGATTCATGAAAGGTATAAGTTATTGTTAGTCAGGGCTATTATTCTGTAGGGATTATTGAATGTCAGTTTGCGTTGCACTGAAATATTATCTGTCACTTTGGTGATGATCAGAATAAGTAAAGAGAAAACTGTCTGAGTACGTTGAATTTTTTCCTCAGCTGTTTGAAAATCAAATAACGTAAGATTTTTTCCAGCGCTGTCATTCCAGGCCACTTTCATGGGTCGACCCTTAACCGAGGATACCTCATTGGAATCTTCTGATTTTTTCTTCTAGTTCGTGTAATTAGTGTAGTTATTGTTTATTGCTAGCGTGCAACTGTAGAGAGAATCTGCTTTTTAGTTCTAGTTTTTCATTGTTGTACATTAAAACAGTTGCGACATACATGTCGATTGGCACCAAGTATTTAGCAGCCCCGCTTGCAATTAATTGGATATTATTTTCAGTGCTATTTTAGTGTGTTTTCTTATTTTGCTCTTCAAATTGGGTTTCTCTGGGTTATCGTGTCAAATATTTTGCCAGTTATGGCGTGTGAAGAACGTAACACTAGGCTGCAAAGTAATCTGAGAAAAGAAAGTGAAGATGTGTGTTAGCGCCACCTTGTAATGAATTAACGAATATTCAGATTAGTGATTTGGTAATTGTGCATAGGGAAATGGGCCAGGCAATAAATAATGGTGTAGACAGTGAAACAGTTAGTAAACAGGATAGTATTGTCGATCGATTGGTCGTCAACAGCACCCCCCAGGATTCCGAAATGACAGGACACAATCTTGCATATACCGTCGATTTAGGTTTAGCGTCCTCACCTTTTTCTCAATTAAGTCAACACAGATTTCCTGCTTTTCAAGATGCGAATGTTCCCGGTGCAAATGCACTGCCGAAAAGCATATAGGAACAGGTTCCAGCCACTAATACGTTATTATCGCAATTAATGCAACAAGTGAAACAAAATCAAAAACAAATGGAACGAAATCAGAAACAATCACAGCTGAAAATGGAACAAAATCAGAGACAAACATAGCAACAACTTCAATAGTTAGACAGAACGGTTGAACAAACACGCGAAGATTTAAATGCTGAGTTACTTAACATCGTAACTAAATGTCAAAAAGTCTGTAATGACGTAAAAACACAAATTTGTTAGCATTTTCAGACTATTTATTTGCGGCATGAAAATGCATTACAGAATCACGATGCAGCTGTAAAACAACTGCAAACTAATGATCATGAAAATCACGACAACTTGTGGGCTAAAACAGACGCAGTTGCATCTACCGCTTCGGTTATTCAACTTGCAAAAACCCAGAAAAACTTAAAGTACACAGTAGATACTCTAAAACTAAGTTCAGAAAAACACACGGAAGAAATCAGTTCATTATCGGAGAAAGTAGACGAACTTTCGGATCAGTTTACTAACTTCTCTACTAAGGTAGATGATGATCTGAATGACAAAAAACCGGTAGCCTTCACTAACACAGAAGAGTATGAACAAATTAAGAAATTTAAACAAAATCAGAATCAAATCAATACACAGTATAAATGAGAAATCTGGGAAGTACAAGATCAGTTGACACAGGTAGTACAAGAATTATATGTTTCTGAGGAGGGACTTAGAAATACGGAAAAGCCACAAAATAATAGCACCGGTCATTTCGTAAATTATGAAAGTAATTGGCAAGGTGCACCAAAATTTGAGATGGAACCGCCGACACTACGTAACAATGACCGATACGGGACTCACCGTCTTAATGATTTTGACTATAAGCTGTTCATTACTACACGTAAATTCAAAACATATAAGAATGACATTCATCTAGCGTGGCGTCATCAATTCTCTCATTGTTTTCCTCCCAACTGGTTATTAGAGCACAGATTGGAATTTATGTGTGGCTATTTGGAAAATGAACCTGCTGTAAGAATGCGTTTGGTAATTCATGATTGTCACACTGAAGGAGAATTTTGTCATGCCTTTCTCTCAGCATATAGTTCTCAAGCTACTCAAGACCAGGTAGAACATATCATCATAATGATGAAACACTTTGAACAATCTGAATTCTCCAGTCTTGTCAAATATTTTGAAGACAAACCCATACAGCCCCTCAGAACTCATCCGCATTTGCTTAATCAAATCGCCTGAACATTTAAGACATATTATTTTGGCAGGACGTTGCAAAGACGATATCGAGGCTTTTCAGTGACTCTTACAAAGGAAACTGACACTGACAATCGTGGGATGCAAAACCAGAAAACAGCAATTACAGGTCACATCCGTCACAATTCCGTGACGACGGCAATATTAACTGGACAGGACAAGGCTATTCTTACATCGCAGATCGTGTCCAAAACAGACACCATCCATATGACAACCGTTGGCTGAATAATAATAATTACAGGGAAAGATCACCTATCTGTGGTAATGACTATGACTGACACATAGAAACAGACAATATGGGAACAAAAATAATTCTTATCAAGGGAGACAGAATAACTTCAGACGCAACAGCCCACCGCACCGTTACAAATGAGGGAGAAATTCTCCACCACGTGACAGACAATAAAGAAATTAAAGAAATTACCTACATGATGACAGACGATATTGTCTGAACAACAGACCATAATTTAACCAGAATTGGCGTCATTCAAACAGGGCACGGCCCTCTCGAAAAGCTGAAATTGTAGAGGTTAGATCTCCAGATTCCAATAGCGACCTACGGCAACAAAGAGACGGTAGACAATGACTCACACCGCTGGCAGCCACAAAACGTACTTATGGAGCCTACCATGTAGCTGCCGTGGGTATTAATTACGTAAAAATGGAGAACTTTAGGAACTTCTTACTCCAGGAAAACGACGTAAAACATAACAACATTGCATATCCCGTAATTCACATTGTAGTAAATGACGTAAAATTTATAGCAGTGCTTGACTCTGGCAGTCCCATTTCAGTAATTAGTGAAACAGCTTTTAGCAAATGCAGCAAATCGAACGATTGCCCCACACTTCCTTTATGTAAGATTAAATTACAAGGTGCAATTTTTGGAAAAGGTTTAGATGAACGCCAACAAACCAACTTAGAATTCTTTTGTCAAAGCCACAGATTCACTATGCACTTTCTTATCGTTCCGTTATTGGCTACAGAAATTATATTCTGAGTAGACTTTTTGAATAAATACGAAGCAATCGTAAACCTTCACGATGCTGAAATAAGTTTAAAGAAAGAAGGTAAGTCAATAGCTTTGAAATTCGAAGACTGGCTCTCAAACCATGATGAGGATATTAAGCAGCTTTACCTCTTGTTAGACAACAGTTCGACACTTCCGACGGAACTTGACACTAACAATCACTCTGCAAGTGTTGACAGGGATGATATGGACGACGTATTCGATATTAATGACTTAATTTAGAAAAAATTCAAACAATTGAGAAATGTAGTGACACTGATAGGCAGGACCTTCTTGACATTTCACAAGCACATTCCACAGTTTTTACTCACAAAACAGGAACCATCAAAGAATTTCAATACCAGTTTTGTGTTCGTGAGCATACTAAATTTTGTATTAGACCACACGTAATTCCAGCACATTATAGGGACCGTGTTTGAACAGAAATACAATCTATGCTTGACGAGGGCATTATTGAGCCTGCAGTAAGCTCATACAACAATCCATTACATGTTGTTGAGAAGAAAAATGGATCTATCAGGCTTGTCTTAGATTAGAGACAAATCAATACTATCATCATTCCTGAAGCCGACAGGCCACATACGTTGGAAGAAATTCTTCAAAATTTTAATGGTGTAAAAGTGTTGTCCTCTATTCATCTCAGATCCAGCTTTTATCAGATCGAACTTCATCCAGAATGTAGAAAATACACAGATTTACTTTGTTTCGGCGTTTGTTATCAACTTCGGAATATTCCTTTTGGTTTGAACATTTCTTCGTCAGCATTTATTCGTGGGATAAATTCTATATTACCTGAGTTCTTAAAACGTCACATCACCTTGTATGTGGACGATATTGTAACAGCAGAAGCTTCATGGAAACAACATAATAGCATCCTCAACAGTGTAACACGTATTTTTTCAGAATATGTAATTACGGTTAACTTGGAAAAGTCTGAATTCAGTAGGACAAAGGTGAAGTTTTTGGGACGCATTATTTTTCTGAAGGCATTCAGCTGGATCCTGAAGGGTTAGAAGCAATCAGAGCCATTCCAGGTCCATCCATAAAAAAACAAGTCCATAGTTTCCTAAATCTCTTCAACTTTTACCGTCGTTTTGTGAATATGCAAATTCTAGTAACACCAAAACTTTGTTCTGTCACCGGAAAAAATACTATTTGGAATTGGAACGAACAGGCACAATTCTTTGTAAGAAGCGCTACTTAATGCGCTCATTCAAACCTGTTACAAGATTTCGGCCTTAGCACAGATTCTTCTTAAGTCAGTCTTGGTGCCCACTTGTTTTAAAAAGTCATAGAAAATGACACCACTGTTCAGAAAACCATTGCTTTTGCTAGTCACGTTCTAACAAAATCGGAATTAGGAGCTTTAGCTTTCGTTTGGGCATTCAAGAAATTCTTTTTCTTTCTTTCCGGTAAACACGTAAAAATATACAGTGATCATCATGCATTACAATTTCTTATGTCTTCAAAATTAGATCTTGACAGGTTAAAACATTGGGCATTGTTTCTGCAAGAATTACACTTGACAATAGTCTACATTCCCGGCAAGGAGGACATTTTTGCGGACGCACTATCATATCAGTATTCTTTACATTCAAAATGTCCCCTTTGAAAACTTAATCATCATATCTTTAAAGGAAATAGCTCATGAACAAGATAAAGATTCGATTTGGAAAGACTTCAAAAGTAAATGGCATGAAAATACACACACACAGATTCAGTATTATTATCTGGTAACAAACAACACACTCTTCAAACGTTGCACTGTTGATGACTAGATATACGTACTTTGCATTCCTGACGATTTTGTCAATCAGGTCATTTGGTTCATTCATTTCAGGTACGCACATTTTTGTTCACGATAATGTTATCAAATTCTTTGGAGGACTTGTTATGTTAACAATATGGAAACAAGAATTCGAAGAGTCTTGTGTATTTATAAACTTCGTCAAAAAGCTAAACCATCTACGATCTCACATTGTGCTCCGTTGTTTCCTATCATTCCTTCCAAATTAAAAGAATTTGCTGCTGTTGATCTCCTGGGACCCCTTGTCAGAACATCGAATGGATTTAAGTGCGTTTAGTCGCTGTTGAACTTCAAAATTTATATCTTTCCCACCGTTACATAAAGCCACTGTACGGTCTGTATCCAATGCCTTTGATAAAAATTTCTCACGTGAAGTTGGACACGTTGCTAAAGTCATAACGGATAACGGGCGGCAATACATATCTGCGGTTTGGTAACGCATGCTTCGGAATCGTAAAATCAAATCTATTTTCATCCCATTCTACTCACCTTATTGTAACCCTTCTGAACGGATTATGAAAGAAATCAATAAGCTTTGCAGACTTTATTGTCACAAAAAGCATCAATATTGGGACAGATGTTTACACTTATTTCAAAACGTGCTGAATGAAATGCCTCATGACTCCTCTGCTTTACCACCTGTTCTTGTACTGAAGAATGAAGAACCACCAAACAGCATCAGAAAGGTTGTACCTTTTCCGAATACACGTAAACTTCGACACAAAGACATAATTGATTTGGCTATTAAAAATATAAATTCTGCTGCAGACAAAAGGAGAAAACTAAATGGTAAAGCAAATGGAAAGAAACTCTATATTGGTCAGAAAGTTCTCATTAGAGCTCATTCGTTGTCACATAAGAAGAAACACTTGAGCCACAAACTCTTTCTCATTTATAATGGACCTTACAGGATCCGATATATAACACATGATTATTGCATTGAAGTTGAATCTCTGTGTACTAGGAAAGGTAAAGGACTACATCACATTTGACGAGTAAAACCGTTTACTGAGAGATAATTTGCTTTCTGAATTAATCGTTGCTATAAGATTTCTACTTCATGTTACTAGTATACTTTGTCACACTTAGAAAGTCTTAACATGTAACAATGTTTTGAAGTCAGTTATCCAGTCAAGAACCTAGGGAACTTATTTAGACAGTAATTACAAATGCATTTCTGTAGTAAACACTTGACACAATGTTATTGTGTGTACACTCTTGCTTGTTCGTTGCACAATTATGTAACGACTATAAGGCTTACATAATTAGAACATATACTGCTAATGACATTTTATTGCAACATTTTGGTTTCCTTCAATAGACATTCGGGATTTAAAGTACTTTCTGAGATATAACAGATGGTACAGTTGTTAGTTTATTTGACAGCTACACAACTACATGATGTCGCTATTAATGAGTAATACAATTTACTTTATTGCTTCTGCGCCATATCCGTTTTATATCAGCACAGTTTTATTACATTCTTCTGGAAAGTAAAATATGTTTTAGTAGTAACTTTTGTGGTATAGCTACAAGGAGACAGCCTTTTCTGTAGCACAACAATACGTTACAGTACAGTACTTTCTTGGTCATGGTAATGTACGTAATAACTACGACATGATACGCATAACATTTCACGTGTTTTTATAACGAGGTAAGTAAATTGACTTTTGCAGAAATTTTTTTATGGACGACGACAACTAAGACACTTGGGACATTTTTTACCGTTAAGTAATGACAGAAATTATCTTACAGCAAGGCGCACAGCTGAGAGCTATAGGACATGCATTTGAGTGATTAATTTTTGTACTTAAATCATTTTTTAACGATTCTCGAATTACAAAGATACAAAGAAGATTTTTGGTGACAAATTTCATTCCATTCCTGTAATCTGTAACACCAGAGGTTATAATTAAACTAACCCTCATGGGGTAAAAGTTTACTGTGTGTACTAAGTGTGTGGCAAACGCTTGGAGTCCTAGCTAATATGGCATTTGCTTATTCGGTTTTACACATCAGTACCACATTTCTCTAACACCGAATTACACAGCTATCTGATCATTTAACTGAGAGAGACAGACATTCTTCTGACTACATGAGCGACTCATGTTTATGTAATTACACAGTTAGATAACTTCACACTTATGAAATTGGATTTTGCCTACATTTTTGTGACCTGTTCGTATTTACTTTAGAAACCACTGTGATACTATGACAGCATTTTTTAGAGATTTTGAAATTACTGAAGAAAGCTACAACGTTTTTGAGATTTGACTGAGGTGTTATGATCTTATTATTTCGACAACAATGTGAATTGTGATGTTGAGGGGTGGTTGTGGTCGTTATGAAGGGTGCATGACTGTGACTACCACTATTTTGACTAAAATGTTAGGACACTGTTATATTTATGGCATTTTGTTTCTACTTTGTAACGTAAATTTTGAACCTGTGAAATTTTTTATATGAGACTGCCACTGTAGTGGAAACCAATGTTGCAAGTTTTTCAGTAAAGAAAGTTAGTGACCTTGACGTAATGCGCAGTGTGACAGTCACCCAGAAAAGAAAAACCATTAGTCTGTGCCTTTCAGAGGCACAGGTGTAGGAAAAAGAGGCCACTACCCTCGTTAGTGACATTTCTTTGTAGAAACCACCGCAAATACGACACTCTCATACTCAAAAACATATGATTACAGTTTGGAGCTCATACTTTCTGATGTTTACTAAAATGCGTAATGAAATGATGAGAAATATTTTACATCTATATGCCTGATTATGACTACTGTCTTTCTGGTTGAGCGGTTTTTTACTGCCTTACGAAATGCCATATGTCTATGTCTATCTGTATGCTTTGCCTTGTATACATTTGCTCATTTTGTTTAATAACTGGTTTCCATCTGCGCTGCAGCATTGGTTAAAATAGAATTTAATAGATGTACTAATGTAAACACCTTTTGTCTGCAGATCTATCAAATAATAGTTTTATGATCTACATTCTTTTAAAGGAGCACTAGGAAACGAAAGAAGCATAAGAAGGAGAAGTGATTGATAACAGGAACTGTATACATAATTTCCTTTTCAAGGACTTGGTAATTTTTTTTGTAGTATATGCTTTTGTGGTACATCACTTTAGTGTCATGATGTGAGACAGGTATTAACAAGTAAATAGGCATTCCGTTACCTGCATTGCTATCTTTACTGTAATATTTTTTCTGCTTGAGCTTTGTCATGTTTAGGTATAGTTTATTGCTTTTGCTGCTGCTGTTTGTCAGGCATTGGCCTACTTAATTTTATTTTGTACTACTCTTATAAGCCAGTTTCACCATTGATTTATTTTTCTTGTTTGCTGCATATTGCCTTGTATTAGTTGTAATTTTGGATTTGCTTTGCTAATTTAGATATACTGCTGCTTTCTTTGCCAATTTCCATTTTTTTGTCATTTCTGTTAGTATTAATGTTCGTGCTGCTGCATTGCCTCGTCCCTTAGTTTTTGTATATGAGCTCAGTAGACTTAAGTTAACTTAGGAGGGGGGATACTATATAAGAAAATGAGTATGAAGAATAGGGGAAGAATGCATTGAGAAGCTATAAGAGAAAGGTTTGCCAAAAAACGGTGTTGTGCACAATGAAGAATAATTATTTTGAAAGAGGATATAAACAAAAAATGTAGAGTTTAGGGACAACAGGTTTAGGCAGGATTATCATGGAAACAAATAATGAGGTAAGATAATGAAAAATAAATGATGAGTTAAGGTAA
This sequence comes from Schistocerca americana, assembly GCF_021461395.2. Taxonomy (NCBI): domain Eukaryota; kingdom Metazoa; phylum Arthropoda; class Insecta; order Orthoptera; family Acrididae; genus Schistocerca; species Schistocerca americana. The sequence goes on from NC_060129.1 coordinate 47,986,034, forward strand.
TGGTAAATACAGAAAGCATGCTTAAATAGGACCTTTTCGCGAAAAATTATTTTGAAATGAGAGGAAAGATCTACTGAATGAAGTTTTGGGTTGGACTGTAGTACCAAATGTTATACTGAAAACAAACCCTGTCCTTTCCTTTCGTGTTATTCCGCTATGTGTTTACGTGCACCCTTGTGTGTCTATGTTCTTCCTGTCTTTATGTGTTTATCTGATATGAGTAATGTTTTAGAATTGTCTGATACTAAGCTGCATTTACTATGATGAGGAGAACTGTTATCCTCAAATACTTTGGAAAAATGTTTAGATATTATTTATTCTGTTATGTTTTCCTTTAATGATCATATGTCAGATTAATGTTTGAATATTCTCATTTCTCATTTATTTACTTATGTCACAATTCCCATAATACTCATGTATATGGTTATTCCTATTCTTTTGTAAAGCCTGTATTACTGTAAATGTTGTCTGTACTATTATGTTCTTTAATGATGTTTTCAGTACGTTTATAATTGTATTGTTATGCCGTAAATTGGTAATTCTATATACACCAGTTCTTCAAATTAAGTGAATAGTAGGAATTCATTTTACTGCACACATTTCTGTTGGTAATATTGTATGTATAAAATCTCGGATGCTAAATGACTGTCTTAGTGTTTGGAGATGTGGTGATAATTCACCAAGAGACTGGTTATTTACATTGCTGGTTCTAAGGACATTCCAAAAAGTTTGTGAATGCACAAGTAGTGGTTCATGGATTTGCTATATTATCCGCAAGACTCTTTGATGGTGATTGTGCACCCGCACTGTCACAACAGATGGTTGCTGGCCATCTCTACAAGGACTACAATGGGTATGTACCTTTGATGGCCCACCAATACCATTATCTCCACCAGGACTAAAGTGGGTCTGCATCGGTAGTGGCCCTCTATTACCATTATGTCTACAGGAAATACTGTGGGTCTGCTCTGATCACCTACCTACCAAAATTCTGCAAAACTTCGACTGTGGGTTTGCTCTGTTGTGGCCCATTACCTGTCTGCATGTCAAGAGTTAGCACTGTCTTTCTGTTGGAAGGAAAACACAACTTCTTCAAGACTGCATGGAAATCCACTACTTCCGTGTGCACTTTCTTTTACTGCTCAGGCTTGGGCATAAAACTATTATTCTTACTGTAATGAAGGATCAGGACTGCCTTTGTGTACTGTGAGGACAATATTTGCTTTAGACCAACATTGTATGAATAAATGCGTGCATTTGATATCTTTGTTATTGTAATTATGAAAAATTTTATCAAATCAGTACTGTCCACTGCCGAAAACAATTTGTAAAATTTTTTGTGGGGCGCCTGTGGGCTATGTAAGTAGGCTGTTAAGGTTTTTATGTGGGTAACGCCACGTAGCGCTCTGTATGAAAATCACTGACTGCGCTGTGTGCAGTACGTGGCTGGTTAGTCTCATGGTTGGAATATTCGCTTGTGTAGCGCTGGGCAGTTAGATGAGAACAGCCTGTAGCTTTGGGCTGCTGGAAGTGAGCCGCCAACAGTGGTGGATGTGGGGAGAGAGATGGCGGAATTTTGAGAGGTTACTATGAGCGGACAATCTGGACATGTGTCCGTCAGAAAAAAGGAAATTTGTAAGACTGGATGTCTATTATGACTTTTGAACATTATTAAGGTAAATACATTGTTTGTTCTCTACAAAAATCTTTCATTTGCTAACCGTGCCTGTCAGTAGTTACTGCCTTCTGTAGTCAGAATCTTTTATTTAGCTGGCAGTACTGGTGCTCGCTGTATTGCTGTAGTTCTTCTGTAGATTATTGAAAGTCACATTGCGTTGCGCTAAAATGTTATCTGTCAGTTTAGTGATGATCAGAATAAGTAAAGAGAAAACTGTCTGAGTATGTAGAATTTTACTGAGCTGTTTGAAAATCAAATAACATAAGATTTGTTCCAGCGCTGTCATTCTTTACATACAAAGGGGAAATTTCAGTAGTATTCTAACTAAAAACAAGAGTGATTAGAATTCCTAACTTAAACTCAAGGTCAATCTTCTGAGGGAGCTATGTGAGATACAAAAGCATACTGCATGTATTTCACCATACTGTTGAATACTGAAGCTACTGAAAGCATTAATTACAGTCAGTCGTCTGGTAATCTCTCAGCTCCTTCTTTATCTGAATGCGAGAAACACATTGCAGTTCTGGACATTGACAACGAGGCGATCAACAACAGAATCAACGAAGTCACCCAGGCGCCGTAATTTCTCGTCTTATTTTATGAGGCGCCTTTCTATATCCCGCCGGCGTTCGGAAGTGGCATGTGAAAAAGCTATGTTCGTTAGTTCCAATACGTCTGTCTGGCAGATTAACAGTCTTGTTATTTCTCAAGCCAATTCCCTTAGCTTGGCTCCAGATCACTGCTGTTGGATTCATACTGTAATGGGACAGTAACAACTATAAGAATGCTACATTTTTTGGCGAGCTCGATGTTGTGAAAATGATTGTTCCTCATGTTTCTGCGACACTCATCACTCTCGTTCGGGTGACACTACATCTATAGTATAAAACAATGGACACAGTGCAAATAAAGAGTGTTTGTTTATTTTTATTTTACGCCTAAAAATTAAATTGTTGTGTGTTCTTAATTTAAGCAACCATTATTAACAATCTTTCATAAAACTCGATGATTAAGAATTTATATTTCTAATCAAAACAGGAATTTCGCGCAGAATATGTAATTTGATGCAAGAAGAGGAGCATTACTCATAAAAATGATGAATTTTGCAATTACTAGATGTAGGTATTTGAAATTGACCGAAACAAATGACGAAGGCGAGACTCGAACGAACGATCCATGAAATGTACCAGATTATCACTCTACCACACTAAAGATTCAAGAAGAATATAATAATTCCAATCACAAAGAAAGCAGGTGTTGACAGATGTGAAAATTACCGAACTATCAGCTTAATAAGTCACTGCTGCAAAAACTTACGCGAATTCTTTACAGAAGAATGTAAAACCTGGTGGAAGCCGACCACGGGGAAGATCAGTTTGCAGTCCATATAAATGTTGGAACACGTGAGGCAATACTGACCTTACGACTTATCTTAGAAGAAAGATTAAGGAAAGGCAAACCTACGTTTCTAACATTTCTAGACTTATAGAAAGCTTTTGACAATCTTGCCTAGAATTCTCTCCTTCAAATTCTGAAGGCGGCAGGGGTAAAATACAGGGAGCGAAAGGCTATTTACAATTTGTACAGAAACCAGACGGCAGTTATAAGAGTCGAGATACATGAAAGGAAAGCAGTGGTTGGGAAGGGAGTGAGGCAGGGTTGTAGCCTCTCCCCGATGTTATTCAATCTGTATATTGAGCAAGCAGTAAAGGAAACAAAAGAAAGATTCGCAGTAGGTACTAAAGTCCATGGAGAAGAAATAAAAACCTTGAGGTTCTCCGATGACATTGTAATTCTGTCAGAGACAGCAAAGCACTTGGAAGAGCAGTTCAATGGAATGAACAGTGTCTTGAAAGGAGGATATAAGATGAACAAAAGCCAAACTAGGATAATGTAATGTAGTCGAACTAAGTCGGGTGCTGCTGAGAGAATTAGATTAGGAAATAAGACAACTAAAGTAGTAAAGGAGTTTTGCTATTTGGGGAGCAAAATATCTGATGATGGTCGAAGTAGAGAGGACATAAAATGTAGACTGGAAATGGCAAGGAAACCATTTTTGAAGAAGAGAAATTTGTTAATATCGAGTATTGATTTAGGTGTCAGGAAGTCGTTTCTGAGAGTATTTGTATGGAGTGTAGCAATGTATGGAAGTGAAATATGGTCGATAAATAGTTTAGACAAGAAGAGAATAGAAGCTTTCAAAATGTGGTGATACAGAATAATGCTGAGGATTAGACAGGTAGATCGCATAACTAATGAGGAGGTATTGAATAGAATTGGGGAGAAGAGGAGTTTGTGACACAACTTGACTAGAAGAAGGGATCTGTTGGTAGGGCATATTCTGAGGCATCAAGGGATCACCAATATAGTTGAAATGGTTCAAAAAGGGTTCAAATGGCTCTGAGCACTATGGGACTTATCAGTCCCCTAGAGCTACTTAAACCTAACTAACCTATGGACATCACACACATCCACGCCCAAGGCAGGATTAGAACCTGCAACCGCAGCAGTCACGCGGTTCCAGACACCAATTTAGTATTGGAGGGCAGCGTGAAGGCTAAAATTCGTAGAGGGAGACCAAGAGATGAATACAATAAGCAAATTCAGAAGGATGGAGGCTGCAGTAGGTATTGGGAGATGAAGAAGCTTGCACAGGATAGAGTAGCATGGAGAGCTGCACCAGACCAATCTTTGTACTGAAGACCACAAAAACAATATGTTTCAGTTATGACGAAGTTGTTTTAAACGAACCAAGGTAGACCATTGCTTTGGGGCGGATGTCTGGTTACCTAAGTTGCTGAATCCGAGAGAGCTTAAGAATTAGTTCCACAGCGTGCGACAGACGAGGCCTGCAATAAGCTGAGTAGGACATATATATATATATATATATATATATATATATATATATATATATATCCACAGTCGCCAGGTAACGTAATGTTACAAACAGCCTGCCACATAATAGGGCATGAACCGTTATTTTATCAGTGATCTAGGCTGGTATGATCACAAGACCTGCAAACATATGATTTAATTCACTCTTTCGAGATTGTGAGATAGGATAGCCACCCTCATGACTGTGTCACACTTGCTAATTCCCTCTTCAATCTCAGAGAACAGTTTCTGGAATCAAGCTATGTCCATCCTCTCGAAGTTCCGAAATTCTTGTGAATCTCCAGGCCTCACGTCTTTCATTAGCAGTGAATATATTTGAATGCCTTCGTTCCTCCCTTTCAGTCATTGGCTTTTAAGCACTCTTAAGGAACGCATAAGCCCTGTCGCAGAGTCAAACCCAAAAAAATCTGGCTTTTCGTTCACACTGTCGTTCTGCACTAATCCGAAGATTGACAGTCACTACCAGAGCAACAACTCCTAAGACAAGTGCGTCCTCCATGTGTAGAATGCGGTATAAATGTAAATTTTGATATACATATACCTTTGTAACCAAGTGTCGTAATATAAAGCTAACTGTTGGGTCTGTAATTCTGAACAGTATTGACCTACATTAGAGAATAACAATGACTTAATAAATAATAATAGGAAAACAACTTCTTATTAAACAGGTACCCTGCTCGAATGGCGTTACAATATATCACACTGTTCCACTTGTGTTTCTAGCGGTAGAACGGACGACTTTTCAAGAGATAAGACAGTTCTATTTGCGTTTCGCGCGTTGCTACCATCTGTTGCGCATGTGCGACGGGTACATTCCCTCGTGGGTAGTGTAATAGGTCGACGTGAACCAGTCTGTAGTTACAGATATGTACACTCGGGGCGCTGGTGCTTAGGCATACGGTTTATGCGAATCGTGTAATTGGGACTTTACAATCCGGTCCTTACGGTGAGCATCCCAGCGTCTGTTCAGTAAGCGGGTTTTGATGTTTGTGTCGCCGAGGCACTTGTGCTGAGTTGTGATCGTTTGGCTGTGAGCTGGGCTGAATGCATTAAGGCCGTTTGCCGTACCAGTTAAATTACCACAGGCCCACTGAACTTTCATAAAGTGCGATCCGAATTAAAGTGTCAGTCGGTCGTGCGTCTCGTAATCCTATCCCGTGAGAGTTCTAATTTTTATTTTGTAAATTCCTGTCAAGTGGACAGAGAATTTGACGCCGTGTGTATTCGGATTTGTATATCTTACTTCTGAAGTTAAATGTTGTGTCTATTTCTGTTGTAAGCAGACTATGTGCCGTTTATGGTTTCTCTGTTATACTGTGTAATGGCATGTGGGATATGGCACTGAATCTGAATACCTTACTATGTCTGTTAGTTAAAGGTTGTGGTATGTATCATGATCAAACAAGGTAACAGGTTAAGGACTTGTCAAGTTCCTGCACTCGAGAAAAAGAATCTGGTGTTACACATTTGGGTACTAAATTGTTCCTTTACCGTTTACAAATGTCTACCTTTGTATTTTGGATTGCTCCGTTATTACTGTGTTGTATGTTTCAGGGCAGGGACTACTCAGGAGGACATCGTTATCAAGAGAAACAAAACTGATGCTTTACAGACCAGAGTGTGGAATGTCAGATCCCCTAATCAGGCATTTTGGTTAGAAAATTTAAAAAGGAAAATGGACAGATTAAAGTTAGATATAGTGGGAATTAGTGAAGTTCCACGGCGGGAGGAACAAGACTTCTGGTAGCTTAAATACAGGGTTATAAATACAAAATCAAATAGTGGTAGTGCAGGAGTAGGTTTAGTACTGAATAAAAAAATAGGAAGGTGGATAAGCTACTACAAACAGCATAATGAACGCATTATTGTGGCCAAGATAGATACGAAGCTTACAGTAGTACAAGTTTATATGCCAACTAGCTCCCCAGATGACGAAGAGATTGAATAAATCTATGATGAAATAAAATAATTTATTCAGAGAGTGAAGGGAGACGAAAATTCAATAGTCATGGGGGACTGGAATTCTACAGTAGAAAAAGGAAGACAAGGAAAAGTAGTAGGTGAATAAGGAATGAGGGTAAGGAAAGAAGGAGGAAGCTGCCTCGTAGAATTTTGCTCAGAGCATAACTTAATCATAGCTAACACTTGGTTTATGAATCTTGAAAGAAGATTATATATGTGGAAGAGGCCTGGAGACACTGAAAGGTTTCAGATAGATTATGTAATGGTAAGACAGAGATTTAGGGACCAGGTTTTCAATAGTAAGGCATTTCCAGGGGCTGATATGGACTCTGATTACAATCTACTGGACTGCAGATTAAAACTGAAAAAACGGCAAAAAGGAGGGAATTTAATGAGATAGGACCTGGTTAAATTGAAAGAACCAGAGGTGGTAGAGAGTTTCAGAGTATTAGGAAACAATTTATTAGAATGAGGGAGAGAACTCTAGTAGAAGAAGAATGGGTAGCATTCAGAGACGAAACAGTGAAGACAGCAGAGGATCAAGGAGGTAAAAACACGAGGGCTAGTAGAAATCCTTGGGTGACAGAAGAGATATTGAATTTAGCTGATGAAAGGAGAAAATATAAAAATGCAGTAAATAAAGCAGGCAAAAAGAAATAAAAACGTCTCAAAAATGGGCGATATGACACTGTGTGAAGAACGTTACAGACCACTTAAAGACCTCAGTGGAAACGAGGCCCAGGGAATGGACATACCATTAGAATTACTAATAGCCTTGAGAGAGCCAGCCCTGACAAAACTCTACCTTCAGATGTGCAAGATGTATGAGACAGGCGAAATACCCTCAGACTACAAGAAAAATGTAATAATTGCAATCCCATAAAAGCAGGTGTTGACAGGTGTGAAAATTACCCAACCATCAGTATAATAAGTCAAAGCTGCTATATACTAACACGAATTCTTTACAAACGAATTAAAGTACTGGTAGAAGCCAGCCTCGGGGAAGATCAGTTTGGATTCCGTACAAATGTTGGAGCACAAGAGGTAATACTGACCCCACGACTTATCTTGCAAGATAGATTAAGGACAGGCAAACGTACGTTTCTAGCAATAGTAGACTTAGAGAAAGATTTTTACAATGTTGACTGGAATATTCTCTTTTAAATACTGAAGGCGGCAGGGGTATAATAGCGAAAAGCTATTTACAATTTGTATAGAAATCATATGGCAGTTATAAGAGTGGAGAGGCATGAAAGGGAAGCAGTGGTTGGGAAGGAAGTGAGACAGGGTTGTAGGCTATACATAATCTTATTCAATGTGTACACTGAGCAAGCAGTAAGGGAAACAAAAGAAAAATTTGGAGTAGGAATTAAAATCCATGGCGAAGATATAAAAACATTGGGTCTCGCAACTGCACTGTAATTCTGTCAGACATAGCAAAGGACGTGGAAGAGCAGTTGAACTGAATGGTCAGTATCTTGAAAGGAGGATATAATATGAACATCAACAAAAGCAAAACGAGGATAATGGATTGTAGTTGAATTAAATCAGGCGACGCTGAGGGAATTAGATTACGAAATGAGAAACTTAATGAGTTTTGCTATTTGGGGAATAAAGTAGCTGATGATTGTTGAAGTAGAGAGGATATAAAAAGCAGACCGGCAGTGGCAAGGAAAGCATGTCTGAAGAAGAGAGATTTGTTATTTTCGAGTATAGATTTAAGTGCCAGAAAGTCTTTTCTGAAGGTATTTGTATGAGTGTAGCCATGTATGGAAGTGAAACTTGGACGATAAATAGTTTACACAAGAAGAGAAGCTTTCGGAATGTGGTGCTACAGAAGAATGCTGAAGATTAGATGGATAGATCACGTAACTAATGAGGAGGTACTGAATAGAGTTGGGGAGAAGAGGAATTTGTGGTACAACTTGACTAGAAGATGGGGTCGTTTGGTAGAACATGTTCTGAGGCATCAACAGATGTTGAATTTAGTACTGGGGGGGGGGGGGGCAGTGTGGAGGGTAAACATGTTAGAGGGAGACCAAGAGATGAATATACTAAGCAGATTCAGAGGGATGTAAGTTTCAGTAGGTACTTGAAGAAGCTTGCACAGGATGGAGTAGCATGGAGAGCTGCATCAGACCAATCTTTGTACTGAAGACCACAAAAACAACATGCTTCGGTTATGACGAAGTTGTTTTAAACGAACCAAGGTAGACCATTGCTTTGGGGCGGATGTCTGGTTACCTAAGTTGCTGAATCCGAGAGAGCTTCCACAGCTAGCTTGCCTGTGTGACAACATGTATAATTCTTGGTCCTAATTTTGATCCCTACATCAGCAAACTGTTTCGTTGTATTCTGGGCCCAAGATTAATTACTGTTGAATCTTGGCAGCTTTTAGCATCTTCATTTTATGTGTTTTGGCGAGCCTTTCACCTTTTAAGCGCATGTTTGTGTTAAATAATAAATTGAGCCATTAACTCAACAGTTTCAACTGAGTGGCTTGTCATGATTTTTGGTACTTAATTGAAACTTGGAATTGTCTCACGGACCGACCATTATAAGGTGTAAGTGATGTCAGATTCCCTGAATATTTGTCTTGGCTAAGTTACCTGGAAAACACGATTAGTATAAGCTCTTATTGCAGCTGTTACTTGAATAGAGCATCTCCATATTGTTGATTAAGACATTTTGATTTAGTTATTTATGTAACTAGTATATCCTTTGCTATAGGTTACTGTGCTATGAATTTCTTTTGATTGCAAGACTGATATGCATTTCATTTCACTTAATGATTCCTTCATTTTTTGACAAATTATTTCATTCAGTCTGAATTTAACTAAATGCCTGTGTCGGTATAAAGTTCGAGGCAACCTCTGCTGTTGCTCTGTGAAGCATGTGTAATCATACTATATGACCTCAGACTAATAACTACATTTAAATTTTGTTATCATGTAACATGCTTAATTCTTTAATGATCGACTTCTCTAATTATTCAAGAGACCGAGTTTGTTTGATGAATTCGTATTGTGTGCTAGATTGGCTCATTTGCCCACCAGCACCTTACTCACCCAACCGAGTTCCCTGCCGCCTGAAGTATTGTACGCAAGGGATAAACCGAATGAGGTAGCACCGTCTTAAACCGACTAGCCTTGTATTCGGGAGGGTGGATGGTCCGCTCTCCATTCACCCAACCTAATTTAGATTTTCGTGGTATCCGTAAATCATCTCAGGTAAATGCTAGGTTTATTCCTACTGTAAGGCAACAGATAACTACTGAACGCAATCTTGCCGTTGTACACTTATAAGCCTGCATAAGTCTATATATGCGAATTACCTTAACTTACTTAAATTGTAAAAAGTGATATACTAATAAACTACTACTACTACTACTACTACTACTAATACCATTACTACAACAACAACAACAACACAAAAGTGATGAAGTATGCTTACATACCTGGTCAACACATGCATGGCAGTGTGATCATGTGTGTTCTGGACACAGTGCAAAATGCTCATGTGGACTTGTTACCTCATTCCTTCCTCAGTTTATCAACAATAAGAGGTACAGTTTGCAGTCCTTCCTTTCCTTCTTCAGATAATGGTCGACTTTTCGTAGTTGCTAAGTGGCATTCCACACAGGTATAACTGCTGTTCCCAAGAGTGTACCTGGTATCTGTGCAAAGGGTCAGTTCCATGTGGGACCGACTCGCCACTGTGCCAGTTTCTGCCATAGCGACTCTGGTTACTTCTTCAAAGTGGCAACAAACCCAGAACAGGTGCAATAGATTTATTTATATTTTAATCTGGTTCTGAGTTGATAGGAATATTATTAAGTCTGCATGTGATCATTTAATGACTGGGGCCGTACTTCCTGACAGACTTCAATGACGCGTGGAAAAAGAGATGTCTAAAAACGCAGATAGGCGAAATTAGTTCCAGACCTACTAGAGTACTTCAATTCTTTTCAAAAGTCTATGAGAATGTGGCTCGGATAGAATACTGACTCATGTCAGCGCTCACTTTGCCTTGTGCCACGAGTTCTGTATAGAGAAAACAGTACCGAACCTCAGAAAATGAATGATTACAGAGGTAAGCAAAATCAAATATTCCGCTGTAGATTTTGTGAAGTTGCCAAAGTCTTTGACTGTGTGGGCCACAAAGTTCTACAGGGCAGCTGTGGCGTTAACGGAATCCTTTCTGCACTGGTGGAGACTGACCTTCATAACAGAAATAGAAGGGTGTCGCAGGAATGAAACTGACCTCGGAATGGGAGGAAATGGCGTGCGAGGTCCCATAAAGACATCGGTAAAAGGCACACTCTTCTTGTTAATCCTCATAAAACTATATCGCCTTTCAGCGACTTAAAAGTGAGATTTCAGACAAACAATAATTACCTGTAGCCAACACAAGCAGGCATTACTGATCTTAAACTAAATTAATCGCAGTGAGTATAAAATTCGTATTGCTTTGTGAGTAAAAGAGAATATTTTAGCCTTATATGACAATTTTAAATCTGTGCAAATTGATGATAATGATCCCCCACGGTACACAAAACGGGTCAGATCGTTGTTGCAGAAGCAACGAAAAAAGCATTCCGGATTCAAAAGAACCCAAATCCCGAAGACTGGCAAAGTTCTACAGAAGTTCGAAATATAGCGCGTACTTTAATGCGAGGTGCTTTTAATAGTTTCCACAACGAAATTTTGTCTCGAAATCTGGCAGAAAACCCAAAGAGATTCTGGTCATACATAAAGCACGCCAGTGGCAAAACGCAATCAGTACCTTCCCTGCGCGATAACAATGGTGCAGTCACTGATGACAATGCCACTAAAGCACAGTTATTAAACACGGTTTTCCGAAACTCCTTCACCAAAGAAGACGAAGTATATATTCTTGAATTCCAATCAAGAACAACGGCCAAGATGAGAACATAGAAGAATATATCCTCAGAGTAAGGAAGCAGCTTAAGTCACTTAATAAAGGCAAAGCCTCCGGTCCACATTGTATATCAGTCTGGTATCTCTCAGAGTATGCTGATAAAATTGCTCCATATTTAGCAATTATATACAACCACTCGCTCACAGAAATATCCGTACCTAAAGACTGGAAGATTGCTCAAGTCACACCAATACCCAAAAAGGGAAGTAGGAGTAATCCGCTGAATTACAGGCCTTTATCAATAACGTCGATTTGCAGTAGGGTTTTAGAACATATACTGTATTCGAACGTTATGAAGTACCTCGAAGAAAACGATTTATTGACATATAGTCAGCACTGATTCAGAAAATATCGTTCTTGTGAAACACAACTAGCTCTTTATACTCATGAAGTAATAAGTGCTATCGACAGGGGATGTCAAATTGATTCCATATTTTTAGATTTCCACAAGGCTTTCGACACCGTTCCTCATAAGCGACTTCTAACCAAACTGTGTGCCTACGGAGTATCGCCACAGTTGTGCGACTGAATTCGTGATTTCCTGTCAGAAAGTTCACAGTTCGTAGTAACAGACGGAATGTCATCGAGTTAAACAGAAGTAAAATCAGGCCTTCCCCAAGGAAGTGTTATAGGCTTTCTATTGTTCCTGACCTATATTGACGACATAGGAGACAACCTGAGTAGCCGTCTTAGATTGTTTGCAAATGATGCTGTCATTTGTCGTCTTGTAACGTCATCAGATGATCAAAACGACTTGCAAAATGATTTATATATCTGTATGGTGTGAAAAGTAGCAATTGACCCTGAATAAAGAAAAGTCTGAAGTTATTCACATGAGTACTAAAAGAAATCAGCTTAATTTCGGTCATGCGATAAGTCACACAGATCTGAGGGCTGTAAATTCAACTAAATACTTAGGGATTACAATTCCATATAACCAAAACTGGAAGGATCACATAGATAATATTGTCGGTAGAGCAAACTAAAGACTGTGATTCATTGGCAGAACTCTTAGGTGCAACAGGTCTCCCAAAGAGACTGCTTACAATACGCTTGTCCGCCCTATTCTGGAGTATTTCTGTGCGGTGTGAGATCCGCATCAGGTGGGACTGATGGATGACATCGAAAAAGTACAAAGAAGGGCAGTTCGTTTTGTATTATCGCGAAATAGGGGAGGTAGTGTCACAGACATGATACGTGAACTGGAATAGCAATCATTAAAACAAAGGCGTTTTGTGTTGCGACAGCATCTTCTCAAGAAATTTCTATCACTAGTTTTCTCCTCTGATTGCGAAAACATTCTGTTGGCACCCACCTACATGGGGAGAAATAATCATCACGATAAAATAAGAGAAACCAGGGATCGCACAGAAAAATTTAGGTGCTCGTTTTACCCGCGTGCCGTTCGAGAGTGGAACGGTAGAGAGACAGCTTGAAGGAGGTTCATTGAACCCTCTGCCAGGCACTTTATTGAGAATAGCAGAGGAATCACATAGATGTAGATGCAGGTGTAGAAATTTTGTTAAGACGAAAGCGAGTTAGCTGAACCAGGGATGTAGTTGTGTACAGGTGGGCCGAAGGGAAGTCTTGTTTTAATAGTAGGAAAAGTAATGATTTTACTGAAAAGTATATAGTAATAGTCGGACTGTGCATTACGTGGAAACGAATTATAGCACGCCGGCAGTGGAAGTAGTTTGAGCACGCAGAAACTAAGGAAAAGGTAAAGTAGCCAGGAAAGTAACACAGCAGCACTGTCGCATTAAAATACAAAAATGTGTGGAGAGACCACTATTCGTTTCGAAATTATCGACAGAAAAGTCAGAAGACAGAAGGAAAGTTCCAGGAACTCAAATTTGAGCTGTTTATCGACGGAAACGACATAAGATTATTAAGAAGAAGTGTGGAGACAAGGGAAGTACGAGAAGGAACCAATAGTTATTACAGAACACGGGTATACGTTAGACTAAGAGAGATTGTGTACGAAATAAAAGAGTTATTTCGTCTGAGAAATAGAGTGAACTACAGCAATGGTGCAGACTTTGATATAAAACTTGAGTGTGTACCGACTTTGTGCTTGAGCGAATGGGAAGTATAAACTAAGTATTGCACAAATTATTTAATGTCAGGACCAAAACACACGTTCTCAAAAGTGTGACATCAAATAAAGTGACGGCATCCAGCTTGAGTGACGGACTGTACATTTTGCGGCAACATGCGTTAACGAAACTGAACTTTTACAGACACCGTGTCATGTAGACGATGTTGCTGATATGATAAGAGATGCAAAACATTAAGAGGCGTCCGATGAGGGGAACGCAGGAGACATGCAAATTGGTCTCCCCATTCTATCCAGTGACTGGGATATGTAGCATCGTGTATGTCACGTACTTGCACAGATAAGGCTGCAGGCGTTCCAATTAGTCGTCGTTTCGAACATCTGCTGTTGTGCACAACGTTGCGGAGTAAACTTTTGGAATCAGCCTGAAGATAAATTGAACATTCAACTTGCCTCCACGTTGTTACTGAGTTTAGTAAAAACATTTATGAACCCAGAGCATCTGAATTTCTTCCTGCTGGAAAACAGATGTTAGGTACATTACCACTCTGTAGAAGTCTTCCAGCAACTGTCGCCTGAAAAGTCCTGGCAGATCAGAACCGTGTGCCGGACCGAGACTCGAACTCGGGACATTTGCCTTTCTCTGTAAAGTGCTCTGCCAGGAAGATTCATATTAGGCACACTCTGGTGCGGAGGGAAAATTTTATTGCGGAAGCCTCGCCTGCTTCAATTGTCATTTAGAACCGACAAGTATACATCAAAAGCAACATTCGTTCTGAAACCAGTTTCAAGACCATGCAAGTCGGGACAATAATAACTACTGCTAGCAGCACCATTGCGCTGTAAGAATCAGTATTTACCAAAGGTCATAGCTGACATGATACAATACAGGAGTTCATAAAAAGAGCTGTCACGGTACAGGCAGAGGAAAATACACTCCTAGAAATTGAGATAAGAACACAGTGAATTCATTGTCCCAGGAAGGGGAAACTTTATTGACACATTCCTGGGGTCAGATACATCACATGATCACACTGACAGAACCACAGGCACATAGACACAGGCAACAGAGCATGCACAATGTCGGCACTAGTACAGTGTATATCCACCTTTCACAGCAATGCAGGCTGCTATTCTCCCATGGAGACGATCGTAGAGATGCTGGATGTAGTCCTGTGGAACGGCTTGCCATGCCATTTCCACCTGGCGCCTCAGCTGGACCAGCGTTCGTGCTGGACGTGCAGACCGCGTGAGACGACGCTTCATCCAGTCCCAAACATGCTCAATGTGGGACAGATCCGGAGATCTTGCTGGCCAGGGTAGTTGACTTACACCTTCTAGAGCACGTTGGGTGGCACTGGATACATGCGGACGTGCATTGTCCTGTTGGAACAGCAAGTTCCCTTGCCGGTCTAGGAATGGTAGAACGATGGGTTCGATGACGGTTTGGATGTACCGTGCACTATTCAGTGTCCCCTCGACGATCACCAGTGGTGTACGGCCAGTGTAGGAGATCGCTCCCCACACCATGATGCCGGGTGTTGGCCCTGTGTGCCTCGGTCGTATGCAGTCCTGATTGTGGCGCTCACCTGCACGGCGCCAAACACGCATACGACCATCATTGGCAGCAAGGCAGAAGCGACTCTCATCGCTGAAGACGACACGTCTCCATTCGTCCCTCCATTCACGCCTGTCGCGACACCACTGGAGGCGGGCTGCACGATGTTGGGGCGTGAGCGGAAGACGGCCTAACGGTGTGCGGGACCGTAGCCCAGCTTCATGGAGACGGTTGCGAATGGTCCTCGCCGATACCCCAGGAGCAACAGTGTCCCTAATTTGCTGGGAAGTGGTGGTGCGGTCCCCTACGGCACTGCGTAGGATCCTACGGTCTTGGCGTGCATCCGTGCGTCGCTGCGGTCCGGTCCCAGGTCGACGGGCACGTGCACCTTCCGCCGACCACTGGCGACAACATCGATGTACTGTGGAGACCTCACGCCCCACGTGTTGAGCAATTCGGCGGTACGTCCACCCGGCCTCCCGCATGCCCACTATACGCCCTCGCTCAAAGTCCGTCAACTACACATACGGTTCACGTCCACGCTGTCGCGGCATGCTACCAGTGTTAAAGACTGCGATGGAGCTCCGTATGCCACGGCAAACTGGCTGACACTGACGGCGGCGGTGCACAAATGCTGCGCAGCTAGCGCCATTCGACGGCCAACACCGCGGTTCCTGGTGTGTCCGCTGTGCCGTGCGTGTGATCATTGCTTGTACAGCCCTCTCGCAGTGTCCGGAGCAAGTATGGTGGGTCTGACACACCGGTGTCAATGTGTTCTTTTTTCCATTTCCAGGAGTGTAGTTGGGAAAAGAGAAAAACGTCTCAGTCTCCCTTTAGTTTTCCCCCGTTTTCATACCCGCTGCTTTTAAGTGTGGATAATACTGAGAACAGGAGATAGCCAAATTGAGGGAAGTTACACACACAGTATATACCTACCGTACGTTGATGGAAGGAGTACGTGGAGACTCACCAGACACGTCGGGCGCCGCGGCAGCCAGTGCAGTGGTGGTCGGCAGCGAGACTCGCCTCCTGTGCTGGACTGGGCTGCCGCCTCCCACCCACTCTGTCCGCAGTTTTCCTCGAGACTCCCTCCCACCCCCACTCCTTCCCCCGCCCCCCTCCGCACCGACAACGATAACCCTTGGATAGGTCTGACGTTCGAAGTATTTCTGCCATGTGATATTAGCGAAAGCTCTAAGAATTCTTGCTCTTACGCAAACGCAGTAAGTCAATTCATATCGCGTATTCTGTCGCCCAGTGGCCATTGTGGCACCGTAATGCAAAGTGATGCATTCGGTATTTCTAAAATGTTTCACCGCGAAATGCGGTCCCTCCTTTTAATCACTGCACGAACACCGAAACTGCAGAGACTGAGATGAGCGATCGCGGAACAGAGTGGCTGGAACCTCTCACTAGCAGAAAGACACGGGGGCCACATCAGACCCTGTTCGTTCCCAGCCTCTGCCCACTGCATTCTCACAGCGACGTACTTGCCCACCACGAGGTGTTCATTTCAGTGGCCTTCCTCTCTCCTTCTGCGAGATACGCACCCCGGACAGACAAATACTCGCCCTCAGGAGGCGCCCCGCACTCGCCGTCGGCACTACGTCCAGCCATGACAGTGGTCTCTATCCAGCGATGCGCCCTGCAATTGATGACCAGATTTGTAGAGCTACAAAATTGAGAAGATCTTTGCTGCTACATTTCGTTCGCTGTTCCAAACGCTCCTTGGCCTTCTCTATATCCTTCCTGTTGGAGCAGAAGGCGTTCGCGCCTGAAAGTGTATAAAGATGTCGATAATCTTTGAGGGGGGAAACCACATGAGGAAGCTGTTTGACATCGAATTTTCGAGATTCTTTTGGGGTGGGAAGATTTAATCAGAATTTTAAGCAATTTTTATATCAGTTAATTCATATTTCGAACAGTTTTTTTTAATTTTTTTGAATAATTTCAGCCAAAATTAACAAAGTTAGGCTGTGATGTCCGCTGAAGGTTGTGAGTATAGTTCTCCAATTGCGTGCAGTGCAGCCATTCCGATTTTCATCTGAAATCAAAAAGTTTTTGATTTTACATTAATAGCTTATTTTCTAAGAATATGAAGCTCAGTGCAGGTGAAAACAATGAATATTAAAATATTTTAAACATAGCTGCGCAACAGCAACGGTTCCACGTAATAAGACTATAAACAGCCGACCAGTTGCAATGGATAAAGAAATCTTTACCTAGGTTTCAACAGATTTAAATCTGTCTTCTTCAGAAGGCTGCAATTTTACATTAGTATGGACTGATGTATCATCGTCGTTTTTACAAATATCTGCATAGATCCATTTGTCCAAATTAAAATATAGCCTTGAAAATAGGGTTTGTCATGTAAAAGTAAATTAGTACATGGTTGTTGCAGAGCACACAAGTTCTAATGTAAAATTGCCGCCTTCTGAAGAAGACAGATTTAAATCTGTTGAAACCTAGGTAAATATTTCTTTATCCATTGCAACTGGTCGGCTGTTTATAGAATATTAAAATGTCTGCAGGCGCTGGAACAATTTACTTCGATTTTCAGGATTGTTTTTCTCTAATTAAACAAAGAAAAATACCCTTGAAACCATGATATCATCTCACACAGTGGTTCAAATATTTCATAATTTTATAAAGAATCATACTATCAAATTTCATAATGATCGGCTCCGTACTTTTTGAGTTAGATTCCACGCAAATGTCAAAAAAGTCATTTCGAGATGAACGCCTTTGAAAAATAAATTCTCGGAAACTAGAAATTCAAGAAAGTTAACAATAATGTAAAATGCTTTCCGATCAATCTGCGATTCCAGCAACAAACAGAAACCCTTACTCTTCCTCATATGCTTCGTTTTGCGCTTGCAGCTGTTCTTTCCGAGTTTTCTGACCTTCTTTCGATTCCAATCAACTTAGTGTAAAATACGATGACCCGATAAAAATGCATCTATTCCGTTACTTGAGATATGTGCGTGAAAATGTACTGATGGAAAGAGCAAACTCTCAAGTCTTACATGGTTCCCGCCAGGTAGCAATCGTGTGCGCCCACTTCAGTTCTAGTAAAGAAAACTGAGACCGTTTTGTGTTGTACGTTTTGTGCAGTGCGGGACGGTAATAATTTTTCAGCGTGACTTTCGTACTGGATATGGTGTGGATTCCTACAGCACAGAGCATTAGACGATGGAACGAACAATTGCGAGAAACAGGTTGTTTCCGTAAAGGCAAATCGCCGGGACATCTGCGAGTGTCTGACACAAACGTCGAACGCATCCGCCATAGTTTCACAAGGAGGCCGCAGAAATCCGTTCGCCGTGCAGGCCGACAGCTCAACATGCCTCCGATGTCCGTCTAGCGTGTGTTGCGTAGACGTTTACACGCGAAACCGTACTTCATTCAGCCACTGCAAGCTCTTCGTGAAGGTGACAAACAACCACGTGTGTTCTGTAATTTCGTTGTCAGCAAGATGGAGGGTGACAGTTTTCTTCCACCCTTAGTGTTAAGTGACGACGCAACATTCTATTTAAAGGAAAGGTGGACCGTAATGCTACGAGAGTATGGGGTACGGAACAACGACATGAAGTTGTACAACATGAGAGGGATTCTCCAAATTTTAATGTGTTTTGTGCAATTAGACGGTAAAAGATGTACGGTCCATTTTGCTTTGCCGAGAATGCTGTTACAGGAGGCACAAGCCTCGATATGCTTGTGAGCGTTGCTATCCCACAGTTGGAGACTGCATTCGAACGACTTCATTTACCAACAGGATTGGGCACCGCCACACTTGCAATTGGAAGTGCGGGAATTTTTAACTCAAAGGATTACTGAACGATGGATCGATCGCAATGGACCAAATGGTTCACCCTTACATTATTGGCATCCAGGTCTACGGTCCTGGCTGTGTGTGATTATTTCTTATGGGGGTTTATAAAAGACTGTGTTTATTTGCCTCCATTACCAACAACAATGATTGAATTGAGACATCGCATGACTGCAGCTGTGGAGGCTGTAACTCAAGACATGCTCGCTGCAGTGAGGAACAGTTTCAATACCGGATTGAAATTTGCAATTCATGTCAAGTAAAGCATATTGAACACCTACGAAAAGGTATGAAAAAGAAACTTTTTCAGTTTCCCGTTAACGAAAAAAGAATATTCATTGTACGAGGGTCACTGAGTAAGTAATGTTCCACTTTTTTTTTTTTGAAAATGCGTTAATGTACAAATACAAATGTCCTTGTTGATGCTTTACATTTTATGTTTGTTCTGTGCCCGGTGTAGTTTCGAACCGTTCTGGCAGATGCCAGAGCCGTAGTACAGCGTCAACGTGGCGTCTACATACGACTAACGTTACAAGCAGCGTGCTGTTATTGAATTCTTGTGTGCGGAAAAACGAACTGGGGTGAACATCCATAAAATTTTGCGTACAGTCTATGGCGATGATGCAGTTGACAGGAGTACAGTTGGTCGATGGGTAAAGAAAGTTACAGCCTCAGGAATTTCAGAAACAGAACTCCATGATTAGCCATGCTCGGTACGTCTTGTCACAGCCACTGCTCCAGACATGCTGAGTGGTGCGGAAGCCATTATTCGTGCCGACCGGAGCATCACAACTCAACAGTTGCCTCGGCAGTTGTCGGCCAGCATTGGAAATGCGTCTGGAATGATCGAGACTCACGGATATCCAAAGAGGTGCTGACGATTGGTTGCACGAATGCTCTCAGCGGACCACAAGATTCAAAGAAAAGCCATTTCATCTGAAGTTTTGAGACCGACGGAGGGACCTCTCTGTCACGGATCGTTACCGGTGACGAACGCTGGGTGCGCCACTTTGCGCCGCAAACAAAAAGGCTGTCTATGGAGTGGCATCATGCTCATTCACTACAAAAGAAGGAATTCAAGACAACCCCCTCTGCCGGAAAAATCCTGATAGCAGTATTCAGGGATTGTGATGGCGTCATTCTGGTAGATGTGATGCCATCAATTCATTGACATACCTGAAGACTCTGAATAAAGAACCGTTCCCGACATGTCCGATCGGACAAGAATCCAGATCTTGGTCCTACACAATAATGCATGCCCGCACATAAGTATCCGGGAACACATCGCCAAACTGGGATGTACATCACTGCCGCATCCATCCTACCGTCCAGACCTGCAATCCCCCACCCACTTCCATCTCTTTGGGCCGCTTGATGATTCTCTACGGGGAACACACTTCGTACATGACGAAAGTGTCGGTCTTGCAGTGAAAACATGGCTATGCCCTCAGGCCACGAGCTTTTACCAGCGGGAAGTACATGCTCTTCCACAACAGTGGGGTACAGCCAAAGATCGTGATGGAGACTACGTAGAAAAATAGGACATGAACAAGACATGTTGATGTATATTGTCACAAAATTCTGAGTCTTAACAATATATACGTCCTGAGGAAAAAATGTGGGGCATTACTTAATGAACCAACCTCCTATATCTTTGTTAGTTTCAAAAATGTAGACGTGCCAAATCGGATGATTCTTTTTCATACACCCTGTATAATGAAAACGGCGGTATAATCTGACGTGAACGTGTATATTAAACATATCATAAAATGTGCAGACAGAGAGTGCCTTTACGTCTTTTTCCTCATGTGAAGCCACCTTTTTCGCAGTTTGTTTGTTGCTCAGCTGCACTGGTGGGTAATTACTACTCAGAAAAGAAAAAATAAACCTTGATAGCGACTGCTGGCGGTCGAGGGCACAGGTCCACAAGCGATACGCGGCGCCTGGCCTTCGCTGAGTCGGCGGCTCCCTGCGTCACACCGGCAGAGCGCGGTGCACTGGAGAGGCTGTTTCAGTCCGCAGAGCTGCAACATGGCGGGCGAGGCAGGGGCGTAGCAGCTCGTTCATCTTGTACTGAACCCATTTCTTCTTTAACTTTTCGAGCCCCGGATCTATGATTTTTGCGAACTGGAGCCAGAACTTGATAGTGGAGCCCATCCTCCCCCCACCACATAGACTGTTTGTGATATGTCGTCAAAAATTTAAAAAAACTCAAGTACTCAAACATATGTTCATTTTGTACCGCGCATCTTCCTGAGGAGTTTGATGTACAAAATATATATGTCCCAGGATATGTAAAACAAGTTATTCGGTCTTAAGTCTCCCAAACTGGAGTGCCACGCCGCTTCACACATCAGTCTTGCATCACACGTGACTGTATTTTGCTCTGTGGAATTCGATCGTGTATATTTTGCAGTGGAAGCAATCAAACGTATATTGAGGGCAGTGGAATTTAAATTGTCCTGTAGTGTCTTTCCTGCTCCTAGTCATTCGGTTTCACATCCTGCCTCCTCCTAAGGAAGAAAAAAAAACAGTAAGAACAAGAGACCATCAAAACAATACACATCTCTTTAATCCTTAGATCCCAGAACTTTTTTGTCTCTAATCTTGCTACAGATTTCCATGGTGTGCCTTCCTTACTGTGATAGGATCTACTACCTCATCAAAGTCCGTCAAACGGTCTGCTATATGCAAAATCAAGATGTCGTCTTCTAATACTGTAAAAACTGTTATACGCGTAGTACTCGACTTGATTATGTCTATTTTTCCACTGTCTGCTAGATAAAATGAACTGGCCTTCCTAATATTGCTGCAATTGTAACACACACCAAATAAGTGAGACTGTTTTCGCACAAATGATCATTTTTATTCATTTCGCTTACGTAAGTAACATGACAGCATAATTCACGAAGTATCGATATCAAATGCCTATTAGGCCTATTACAAGCAGACAGTTTTATATTAAGAAATAGTATCATGTTTCGTTCATGAGATCGAAAAATAGTAATACAAAATCTTTTATATAAATTTGCAGTCGTCATATTCTTCCACATAATTTGTGTGGTGTCGCCGTTTCCTCTCCTTCCTCGTTCTAACAAGAATCTTTTCATCAAAAATTCTGCAAGTATTCCTTCCATTGTGAAAGCTTATTCTCTGGTTAATTTCAGTAACCCTGCCAGCACCACAGGTTCAATTATCGAGCGTTTATTCCCCGCTCAGGCGTCATTACGTATTCGTACGACTCGTTTTGCGCTCTCTACCGAGAACAGACGTTAATGCGACTGCTAACTGGGGAGTGTACAATTGGTAATGTAGCGATGTGGCAAAAATTTTCTGTCAAAATTTCCTTTTATTGGATAAGCGCAGAAATATAATATGTAATCCGTCTTACCAGTTATTTCCACTCTGATAGTCTGAATTTATGGATTTAACTAATAAAATAACGCTGATAATTCGCACTGCCAATCAACCACATAAACAAACTGCAAATAGCATTCACCCATTCGGGTTTATTCGGCTCAGCTCGTATAGCACCGTCCTCTGTTTTTATTTCTAGACGCGACGGAATTCCCTGGTAGAAATATCACTTAGACTATGTATACATGCGAAAACAACTTATGATTCTTTCAGATACCGCGCGACTGCTACGGTCGCAGATTAGAATCCTGCCCCGGGCATGCATGTGAGTGATGTCCTTAGGTTAGTTAGGTTTAAGTAGTTCTAAGTTCTAGGGGACTGATGACCTCAAATGTTAAGTCCCATAGTGCTCAGAGCCATTTGAACCATTTTTTTCAGATACCAACTTAGAATGTGTTCAAAAATATCCAGAAAACAATTTAGATGCATTTCAAAATCATATGAATTATTGATAGAGAACATGCACTGGATGCTCAGGCGACATGTGAAACAAGGTTTCTTTCTTCAAGAATATGAACTTGGCGCCCTGTGAAATTGCCGCTCTGGGCAGGTACTCCTGTCTGCCCCCTACCCCTCCCCCCGCCCCACCGCCCAAATCCGGGCCTGAACTATTCTCGTCGAGCCGTCCTCAGGTGCGTGCAGTGTATGTTGATATTTTTCACGTTAGGTTCAAATGGTTCAAATGGCTGTGAGCACTATGGGACTTAACATCTGAGGTCGTCAGTCCCCTAGAACTTAGAACTACTTAAACCTAACTAAGCTAAGGACATCACACACATCCATGCCCGAGGCAGGATTCGAACCTGTGACCGTAGCGGTCGCGTGGCTCCAGACTGTTGCGCCTAGAACCACTCGGCCACCCCGACCGGCTCTCACGTTAGGTCGTTCATAGTCATGTGAATTAACGAGTTTTATGAGGCTATTAGCCTTGATTTTTTCCAAACGGCGTTGTCATTGGTAGGGTGTGTGAATCATGTACTGGTTTTAGTTCTATTCTTGTCCTTCCTTTTGTTCGATGGATCAGAGCTGGCAATCTGTAGGTTATGTCACCTCACGTTATCTTTTGAAGATAACACGGAAAAAACGTGTGTTCTTACTGTCAGTGCGTGCTGCTGAAAATTCCAATGGCAGGAAGATGAAGACCAGCGCTGAATCCTGAACTAGAAGGACCTGTTTATCGTAGGTCGCATGGAGCAACCAAGCGTAGCTAGCGACTGAAAAGAAGCGCAGGTCATTTTCATTTCGAAGAAGGTTCATAAGACCGAGGTAAATAATAATACGCCTGTATCGTTGACATCAACCAAGAATTACGGAATATGAACTGCGCTCACGGAAGCCTACTGTATATAAATCAACACGGATTCCATGTATAGAGATCTTGGGACACTCAGCTCGCTGTGTTCATCCATGAGGCCCACTACGGTGTATACACCGGTGGCCATGTTTGTGACGTTTTCCTTGAATTCGGGGAAGCATCCGACACAGCTTCACACTGCCGTTAGTGATAAAGCGAAATCGACGCTGTTATTGTGGGAGACCAAACACTTCCTATCTCAGACTGCAAGAGCGTCTTTATAGCATCTGAAGTGAGCCGCTGAGCATTGTCATGAAGAGGGTCACTGCCCAATGGCTGGGTTCCTCTTCGCTTGTTCTGGACTGCCCCTTAAGGTCGATTTTCTCGAATCGCCTTATACAACCAGTGAACAAGGAAATCGGCTGTCATTCGCTTCCTTCCCTGACAGCCTGAATCATGGACATCCTGCCTCAAAGATCTTGCGTGACTGCCACTCCTTGCTATCACACGTGAGGGTTGTGTTCATGGGCCACATGAAATCAGGCGGAATCCCTCAGCATAAAGAAATCGAACTGCAGCACACACTTCTCATCTGGAGCATGTCTCTATTGCTTACGCCACCAGTAGCTGCTCATTTTGTGCTCAGAGCTGGGAAGTGCGACGAGGCGCGACCAAAGACACTGCACAGCACAGCAAAGTTGCCTGGAGTCCATTTGACAATGAAATCCAACACATAACCAGCATATCTCCGGAAATATGCGGAACCACCGTTGTGATCCTAAACAGCAGCGAACGAAAAGAAGGAAAAATAAAATCAAGTGCAGTAAAATCGTCCAAATAAATCTTAAAGCGATTTTGTACAAGCTTCAGTTATTACTGTTTACATTGATCAAAATTATGTTTGCTTCTAGATTTACGGCAGCATCAGGCCTAGGATGTATAGTTGCTGTTTCGTCCGTACATTGACCGTGAAATGCACTCTCCAACATTTGGCTTTCAACTCAGCTTGGAACGCACAAATTGGTGTTACGCTTTTGCCAGTGTGATAAACTCGGCCTTACAATATATCAGGTACGGTTTTAGCGAGAGGGATAATATCTGCGAAAATATGTCGAATGAGGGAAACTAATATATTGAATCGTGATTTCAAATCCATGAGCAGAATTACAGGCTTCATCGTTCTACTTATCTAGAGCTATATTGTCGTTGAAAAGTGAAGCTAACTGTCTGCAATATGAGGATTTCACCAAACGATATGCTGTACTGCACCACAGGGCTCATGCTCAAGGCATTCGTTTGTTTAATTTCTCCTGTAGAGCTCAAGTGAATTAGGTTCAAGTGGAATGGAAGGAACGAGACCATTTAAGGTGAGGAAAATATTACTGCATTTACCTCTGACAAGACTAGCAACAGCACTGTATTCAGATGATGAGCGAAACGGTGACCCAACATTGCATTGGAAAACATGTCCACACAAATGACCGACAATAACTGCAGCTCCGTCGTAGCTCTGAGAACGTTCATTACCTTTAAAAAAAATCTTTGTTCGACTTCAGCAACAGCTCTGACCTAGCGAAGTATTGGGAAGACATACAAGAAAAACTGAGGCAAAATTCGATTCACATATCCCTTTCTGTATTTTATGCGTGAGCGTCTCTGAAACAGAAGTATTCAGTTCATTCTGTGTTAGATTTTACACTCCTGCAAGCACACCAAAAAGCTTCCAAATTTTGCTTAAGCTATTTATTTGCTGTATTCACAGAAAAGAAATTCAGCAGTCCAGCGTTAAACCAGCTTCTTTGTAGTAGAACATCTTGAAAGCCTCTTGCGATGTATGATTCAGGTGTAGGTTACTCAGTGTTATGTTCTTCTCCTGTTGCGAACTGCGGGCACAAAAACTGTGCCGCAGAGTCCCGCGCACACACTAGTGCAGCCCTGCTTGAGGTTCCAAGGTCTCACCGCCTAGTTGTGGCTGCGCGGGGTAGCCGCGTGGTCTAGGGCGCGTTTCTACGGTTCACGCGGTTACCCCCATCGGAGGTACGAGCCCTCTCATGGGCGTGGGTGTGTTTTTCTTAGCGTAACTTACTTTAAGTTAGATTAAGTAGTACGTAAGTCTAGGGACCATTGACCACAGCAGTTTGGTCCCATAGGAACCTACCACCACCACCGCTTGCCTGTCCTCCTGTGAATCGGTGCTTAGTTACTATTTTTTCTAAGAATCATAAAGAAAACAGCATTTATCGAAATCTATTGTGTAACATCGAATGTGATTTTACCGAATATTATGCCTGCCCCCTGTAGCTCAGTGATCAGCGCGGAAAAAGGGCAATACGAAGGGCCCGGGTTCGATTCCCGGTGGAGTCGGAGATTTTTCTCCGCTCGGGGACGGGGTTTTGTGTTGTCCTAATCATCCCTATTTCATCCCCATCGACTCGCAGGTCGCCGAAGTGGCGTCAGCTCGAAAGACCAGCATCCGGCGAACGGTGTACCCGACGGGAGGCCCTAGCCACAACACATTTACATGGAATATTATATTATTCAGTATGTATAGCGAGCAAGCAGTAAAGCAAACGAAAGAAAAATTCGGAGTAGGAATTAAAATCCATGGAAAAGAAATAAGACATTGAGGTTCGCCGATGACATTGTAGTTCTGTCAGAGACAGCATAGTAACAGGAAGAGCAGCTGAATGGAATGAATAGTGTCTTGAAAGGAGGATATAAGATGAGCATCAACAAAAGCATAACGAAGTTAATGGAATGTAGTCGAATTAAATCAGGTGATGTTGAGGGAATTAGATGAGGAAATGAGACACTTAAAGTAGTCCGCCGACCGGTGTGGCCGTGCGGTTCTAGGCGCTTCAGTCTGGAATGACCGCTACTGTCGCAGGTTCGAATCCTCCCTCGGGCATGGATGTGTGTGATATCCTTATGTTAGTTTGGTTTAAGTAGTTCTGCGTTCTAGGGGACTGACGACCTCAGAAGATAAGTCCTATTGTGCTCAGAGCCATTTGAACCATTTAAAGTAGTCCATGAGTTTTTCTATTATGGAGGCAAAATAACTGATGATGGTCCAAGCAAAGAGGATATAAAATCTAGACTTTCAATAGCAAGGAAAGCGTTTCTGAAGAAGATAAATTTGTTAACATCGAGTATAGAATTAAGTGTCGTGAAGTCTTTTCTGAAAGTAGTTGTATGGAGTGTAGCTATGTATGGAAGTGAAACATGGACGAAAAATAGTTCGGACAAGCAGAGAATAGAAGCTTTCAAAATATGGTGCTACGGAAGAATGCTGAATATTAGATGGATAGATCACATAACTAATGAGGAGATACTGAATAGAATTGGGGAGAAGAGTATTGTTCCATAAGTTGACTAGCAGAAGAGATCGGTTGGTAGGCCATGTTCTGAGCCATTAAGGGATCATGAATTTAGTATCTGAGGGCAGCGTGGAGGGTAAAAATCGTAGACGGAGACCATGAGATAAATACACTAAGCTGATTCAGAAGGATGCGGGTTGCAGTAGGTACTGGGAGATGAAGAAGCTTGTACAGGACAGAGTAGCACGGAGAGCCACATCAACCCAGTCACTGGACTGAAGATCACAACAATAACAACAATACCCAATTTGTTAAACTATCTAAGGAGTGATATTAAATTCTAATTTTCGTTTTGGCTTCACCTTTGTTCAGAGTTTTAAGGTGATGGGGTGGTGGTAAGTTCCTTTGGGATCAAACTGCTTATGTCATCGGTCCCTAATTTTACACACTACTTAACCTAACTTAAACTAACTTACGCTATGAACAGCACACACACCCATGTCCGAGGGAGGACTCGAACCTCCGACGGGGGGAGCCGCGCAGACCGTCACTAGACCCCTGAGACCGCGCGGTGTAGCAGCCTCTCCAAGGTCCATAACTTATGTCACTTACACAGTTAATCATGTGTGTTCCTTGTCATATTGCATACCGTCAACAAATATTTTGTTAATTGCTGTTCTTCCTGGTGTAGCGATTTTAGAGGACGGCAGTCAATATACCGAAGCAGAAGTTGCCTTGCCATCTGGGCAAGCGAGAACATGGCTACTGTGCATCGAGTATACTCTTCACCTAAAACAAGTTAGCCATAATAAGCATTGCCAAAACTGGGGTTTAATGTCTCTTGCTTCAGGGAGAGAGGGCCCTATCTAATTCAGTGGGCAGGCTGTAGAGCTGAACTTAACAACGACCTGCAATAACCCTAGTGCCAACGACCTCGCCACAGTGGTAACACCGGTTCCCGTCAGATCACTGAAGTTGAGCACTGTCGGGCTGGGCTAGCACTTGGATAGGTGACCATTCAGTCTGAATAGCGCTGTTGGCAAGAGGGGTGCACTTAGCCCTTGTGAGGCAAACTGAGGAGCTACTTGATTGAAAAGTAGCGGCTCCGGTCTCGTAAACTTACATACGGTCGGGAGAGCTGTGTGCTGACCACATGCCCCTCCATATCCGTATTCAGTGACGCATGTAGGCTTACGGTGACACGGCGGCCGGTCGTTACAGTTGGACCTTCATGGCCTGTTCGGACGGAGCACAGTTTTAGTTCATAACAATTCCTATTGTGTGTCGAGGGAACATAGATGTGTGGAGAATACATACATACTTCATTAAATATTCTGCTGTCTTTTGACGCTGCAGGATCAGGAAGAAAAGCTATTAACAAAATTTGACCAGTTGTCTTCACTTTTCTGAGCGCCTGCAGCTTTGTTGAAATGTGTGTGAAATCTTATGGGACTTAACTGCTAAAGTCACCAGTCCCTAAGCTTACACACTGTGTAACCTAAATTATCGTAAGGACAAAGACACACACAGACACACACACACACACACCCATGCCCGAGGGAGGACTCGAACCTCAACCGGGACCAGCCGCACAGTCCATGACTGCAGCGCCTAAGACCGCTCGGCTAATCCCGCGCGGCGCCTGCAGCTTTGCTGTATAGTTAAATAATGAGGGCACACTGTCGGGTAAAATGTTATGGAGGTGTGGTAGTCCTCCATGAGGATCTCTGGGCGGGGGAAACTCGGGAGGATGTCATCAACAGAAAAAAACGAAACTGGCGTTCTAGAGGTCACAGAGGGGAATACATTAGCCGTTTAAGTTGGTTAGAGAATTTAAAAAGAAAATGAACAGGTTCAATTTAGATGCAGTGGGAGTAGTGAAGTGTGATAGGATGAAGGACAAGACTTCTGGTGAAGTGAATATAGGTTTACCAATACAAAGTCAAATGGGGTAATGTAGATGCAGGTCTAACAATGAAGAAGAAAACAGAAACGTGGCTAACGCACTGTAAACAGCGCAGAGAACGCATTATCATTGCGAAGATAAACAGGAAGCTAAAACCAACCAAAGCAGTACCAGTTTTATACGTCAACCAACTTCGCAAATGATACATAAAATGAAACAATTTAATATGAAATAAAAGAAATTATTCATAAGTTTACGGAGAGCAAAGTTTAATTTTGGTAGAGGACTGGTATTCGAGTGTAGGAAAAGGAAGAGAAAAAAAATTCACAATGTGATCAAAAGTACCCGGACACCAGCAAAGAGATACGTTTTTGGTGTTAGGTGCATTGCGCTGCTACGTACTACCAGGTCCTCCATACCAGCGACCACAGTAGTCATCAACCATCGTGAGAGAGCAGAATGGGGCGCTGTGCAGAACTCAGAGACTACGAATGTGGTCAGGTGATTGGGGTGTCACTTGTGTCATACGTCTGTACGCTAGATTTTCCCATGCCTAAACGTCCCTAGGTCCACTGTTACAGATTTGATAGTGAATTGGAAACGAGGAGGGAGACGTACAGCACATGAGCGTACAGACCGACCTCGTGTGTTGACTGACAGAGAGCGCCAACAGTTGAAGAGCGTCGTAATGTGTAATAGGCAGACATTTATCCAGACCATCATACAGGAATTCCTAACTGCATCAAGATCGACTGAATGTACTACGACAGGTATGTGAGAGGTGAGTGCAACTTGGATTTCGTGGTCGAGCGGCTGCTCATAAGCCACACATCACGCCGGTAAATACCAAACGACGCCTCGTTTCCTGTAAGGAGCGTAAACACTCGACGATTGAACAATGGAAAAACGCTGTGTGGAGTGTCGAATCACAGTACACACTTTGGCAATCCGATGGCAGGATGTGGTATGTCGAATGCGAAGTGAACGTCTTTTGTCAGCGTGTGTCGTGCCAACAGTAAAATTCAGAGGGCCAACAGTAAACTTCTACACATGTTAGTTGTAAATAAGCTGGAAAACAGTAACACTAGACAGAGCGGTGGACGAGTATACTCTCATATCTTGTTAAGCTGGTTTCTAAGACCCCAGGTTCCATACCTCAAATTGCTCAGTGGAGCAATCTCTATGTCCTGTTGAATTTTTGTTCGGCCTTACGGAAACACCCGGTATGTAATGTTAACAGTATCGGTCCTTTGACACGTCCTTCTGATGCGAATGAAAACACCTTTCCACCTGACGATGTAGTTCCTTTAAGAGCAGCATGCTGAATTCTGGTCGCAGGGAAGGCTTCAGCCTGGTCCCCTGACCGGCGACGTCTTGTTTCCTCAGCAAACGGAGAGCCGGCACTGTCCCAAGTGACTTCCTGAAGTCAGTAAACTAGGAGGAATCAAGCTGGCCGCCGATGTCTACAGCGCTGTGGCACTCAAGGAGAGTACGTGATACGTGAGCATAAAACTTGTTCCATAACTCAACAGCTGCTTTCGTAAGCAATGATTGCTTCTAATTTCCTTCTTGGAAAATGTCATGACTTGTGCTTTTTTTCATTTACTTCGTTGCTCCACTTGTTCTTGTTTTAAGGCTGTTCTTCTAGTTTTTGCCATTCGAATTTTCATTAGAACGGCAACAAGAAATGAACTCTCCTTTAGTTCGTGTTATCTCGTCGCAAAACGGCACGCTCTGGTGAAGGCGAGACCCGCGCTATCGCTGGCGACCCCTACGCTGTTGACCCGCGACGAGTCCAGGGAGCGCCTGAGTGTTTTCCTGGTGGACAGTCACTCATCAGTGCAGCTGGCCAGTGGTTTCAAGCAAGCTGCGAAACCACAACTAAATATTTCGACTGTCATTCCACGACGAAAGCAGTTCCACAAAACCTTCAAAAATAATTGTATCTTAATGTCTGATGATGTGTTCATTGCACTGGTATGATTTCACGTTGTTACATTTCATCCCTCTCATTCTATTAAGTCCATTCATTTCAGATAATTTACTTTACTCAAATATGATATATTATATTTATTTCTCTCATATTAATTGCAAATATATATGGGTTTTGGGAAGATCAGCTTTTAACATTACCATATGTAAAGCATTTATTGCAAAATTACGAAAAGTCTTAATTGCATCATATATACTGAAGGAGCTGAAGATACTGGTACTCCTGCCTATTTTCATAGAGGGCCCCACAACACGACGTGTCTCGTGTCATGGACTCGACATGTCATGGACTCCACTATTGTCTGAAGTAGAGCTAGAGGGAACTGACCCCATGAATCCTGCAGAGCTGTCCATAAATCTGTAAGGGTACGAATGAGTGGAAAGTTTTTCTGAACAGCACACTGCAAGGCATCTCACATATGCTCAGTAATGTTCATGTCTGGGGAGTTTTGTGGCCAGCGGAAGTGTTTAAACTCAGAAGAGTGTTCCTGCAGCCACTCTGTAGCAATTCTGGACGTTTGGTGGTGTCGCATTGTCCTGATAGAAATTCCCAAGTGCGTCGGAATGCACAATGGACAGAAATGAATGCAGGTGATCATACAAGATGCTTACATACGTGTCACCTGTCAGAGTCGTATCTATACGTATCAGGAGTCCCATATCACTCCACCAGCACACGCCCCACACCATTATAGAACAGTGAACATACCTCTGCTGACATGTAGGGCCCATGGATTCATGGGGCGGCGTCTATACGCTAGATACAATTACAAACGTGACTCGTCCGACCAGTCAACAAGTTTCCAGTCATCAACAGTCAATATCAGTGTTGACAGACCCAGGCGAAATATCCTCAGACCTCTGGAAGAATGTGAGAGTTCCTATTTCACATAATGCAGGTGCTCACAACTGAAAATTGTAAAGACCCACAAATTTAGTGAGGTGCAGTCGCCATTTGTTCAGACGAATTATTTATGGAAGAATGGAAAAAGTGACAAGAAACCCATGTCAGGAGAGATAAGCATATGCTCCAAGGAAATACAGGCATATACTAGGCTGCACTTACCCTGAAACTTCCTCTAGAACAGAAAGGCAAACATTTTGTTATAGCGTTTGTAGATTCAGGGAAATTTTTTGACTATGTTGATTGAAATACCTCTTCAAGTTCTCAAAGACACTGGGATGAAATATGCACTCTGTGATCCAACATATCCGGACGTCCCCAAAAACGTGCGTTTTTCATATTAGGTGCATTGTGCTGTCACCTACTGCCAGGTACTCCATACCTTCGACCTCAATAGTCATTAGACTTCGTGAGAGAGCCGACTGGGGAACTCCGCGGAACTTACGAACTTCGCATGTGGTCAGATGATAGCGTGTCACTTGTGTCACACGTCTGTACTCGAGATTTCCACACAAATAAACATCGCTAGATCCACTGTTTCCCATGTGATACTGAAGTGGAAACGTGAAGGGACTCGTAGAGCACAAAAGCGTACAGGCCGATCTCGTCTGTTGAGTTACAAAGACTGACGACAGTTTAAGAGGGTCGTAATGTGTAATAGGCAGACATCTATACTAACCATCACACAGGGATTCCAAACTGCATCAGGATCCACTTAAAGTACTATGACAGTTAGCCGGGAGGTGAGAAAACTTGGATTTCAGGGTCGAGTGGCTGCACATAAGACACACATCACGCCGGTGAATGACTAACGACGCCTCGCTTGGTTTAAGGAGCGTAAACATTGAATAGTGGGAAAACGCTGTGTGGAGTGACGAATCAGCGTACACAATGTGAAGATCCGATGGCAGGGTGTGGGAATGGCGAATGCCCAGTGAACGACATCTGCCAGCATGTGTAGTGCGGTGGTGTTACGGTGTGGTGGTGTTTTTCTTGGAGGGGGCGTGCACTCCTTGTTGTTTTGCGTGGCACTATCACAGCACAGGACTAAAGTGATGTCTTAAGCACCGTCTTGCTTCTCACTGTTGAAGACCAATTCGGGATGTTGATTGCATCCTTGAACAAGATCGAGTAGCCGTTCATAATTAACGGCCTGTGGCGGATTGGTTACACGACAAGAACCGGGATGAACTGGCTTGCACATAGCCCTGTCCTGAATCCTATAGAACACCGTCGAGATGTTTTGGAACGCTGACTTCGCACGAGGCCTCAGCGATCGACATCGACCCCTCTCCTCGGTGCAGCACTCTGTGAAGGATGAACTGCTGTTCCCCAAGAAACCTTCTAGCACCTAACTGAAGGTATGCCCGCGAAAGTGTAAGCTGTCATCAAGGCTAGGGGGGGGCCAACACCAAAAGGAATTCCAGCATTACCGATGGAGGGCGCCGCGAACTTGTAAGTCATTATGAACCGGGTGTCTGGATAGTTTTGATCAGATACTGTACGTAGTGAAAGGTTATTCACATTAAGTACAGAAACAAGAAGGTGGTTATAAGTGTCGAGAATGGAGGGAGACAGGATTGTAAAGAATCGCCGCTTCTATTGAGTCTGTACGTGGAGCAAGCTTTGAAGTAAAATCTGGAGATATTTTGGAAGATAATTAAAGTTCAGGGTAAAAAAATAAAAACATTTAAGTATGGTTACGACATCCTAATGTTATAAGGCTTGCGAAGGACTTGGAAGAGCACTTGGAATAAGTGGATAGCGACTAGATATATTACAAGATGAACCTCGAGATTAGTAATCAACGACAATTAAGTGTGACAGAATTACATGAGGCAGTGCCATGGTAATTCGATTAGGAAATGAGACACTAAAAGTAGTAGATGACTTTTACTGTTTGGATAGCAAAATAATTGATGAAGACTGTAGTGCAGAGGATATAAAGTGTAGAGTGTAGAGTGTAGAGTGACAATAGCAAGGAAAGCTATACTGAAGAAGTGTTTGTTAAGGTGTAATATCAGTTTAAGTGTTAGGGAGTATGACATGTAGGTATTCGTTTGGCAGTAAATCGTGGATGATTGGCAGATCAGACAAGAAGTTAATATAAGCTTTTACAGCATGGTTCTATTTAAAAAAATGTTGAAGGTATGATGGACTGAATAACAAATGAAGAAGATAGAAGAGACAGACAAAAATTTGTACCAAGGCAGGGATTTGAAATGAGGATCCTGCGCACTACGGAGAAGCAGTAACCACTACGCCACGCTGGCACAATGGCTTTGCACAACTCCACAGACTATCCTAGAGCACCTCCCTCCCCAAACCAAATCCATATTCACACCTGAGGCCGTTTGGTAGGAATGAGAATTTTAATTGAACATTGAGGCATGCAAGGGTAGTGCACACTTCTGCAAACCCACTGTAGCAGGGTGGCGTAGTAACCAGCACATCTGCCTAGTGTGCAGGCCAGACAGGTTCAGATCCTGGCCTTGGTATTAATTTTCATTCATCTCTCCAGTCTACATATATCTGATGTTTCAGACTTGAAGAGATCTCTGGAACCATATACTTTAATTTGATTAAGTGAGGAAGTACTTAAATGAATTGGGGAAAAGCAAATTTATGACGCAACTTGACTAAAGGAAGAAACTAGTTCATGGGAGACGTCTTGATGCAATAATGAATTGTCAATTTCATTGTGTAAAGATACGTGGGCAGTGGGGGTAAGAGTTGTGGAAGGAGACCGAGGCTTGAGTAGAGTAGATACGTTGAAATGAATATAGATTTCTGTAGGTATACAGGAATTAAAAGACCGATGACCTCATCGGAAACAATCAACGGAAGTTGTATAATGATTGTAAGGTAGGACTAAAACTTGAATAAAGGTGGCTGATTTGAATGTATACCAAAGCGGACTGCCCAACGTGTCTTAACGCTCACTCCATGTAATGCGACGTGGGAACAGTGATCGTAACAAGCAAGACGAGTGTCACACCTCGTTAACAACAGCAGGCATCAAACCTCCTATTAATTGCTGCTGTCACTGTGTGTCTGGCCATTTCGACAAGTTTGCGAGTGAACTTTGCTGAGAGAACCGTATACACTGGCCATTTAGCGTTGGTAGCCAGCAGCACACGAGACTGCTGGTCTTCAGCTGTGCCAGACAGCACAGGAACTGGGCGGCAGCCGGCTGGAGGTGTGCTGTTTGGCCCGACGTATCACAGGTCTACTCTCTCGTCAAGTGACACGAGACCCTGAGTGCACCGGAGAAGCAACAAGGCGTTCTGCCCGGTACGTGTGGAGGCTGCAGTTCACGCTGGAAGCGGCTCAGTCAGCTTTCGCGGTGTTTCGTGTACCGTCACTCAGGCCCGTTCATTCAGGTTACCGTGAACGTGGACCACCGTGTGTGCTTTCGTACATTCTCGGTGTCCCGGTGTTGCCGTTACTGAGCCGTGATTTCCTGCGATGCTCTTGGGAAGATAGTTTCTCTGTCGAAGCTACGCTCTTTGCGGCGTCCGGGTTGGCTAGCGCCCTCTAATTAGGACGGCCGCGGCTCTGGAGGAGTGGCGGCAGCGACAGGGGGAAGGAGGCAGCGCGAGCAGCCGGTCGGCGCTCCGTGTACTGCGGGGACGCACCGTGCTGACACTCCGGCGCCTGGGCCTGGCGGAATGAGTCTCCGGCCAAGATGGGCTCTGTTTGAGAGCCGGGTCTGTCTGGAATCCTGAGGAGAGCGCGGAAATTTACCCTGGCGTGCAAGTTAACGGCGAGCTCCTGGACTGACTGTAAATGGTGAGCCATTTGTTGTAGAGTTTTTGGATGTCATTGCTCCATGTAGCCTCTTTGATTTCCGCTAGTCGTTCCTTAAACCACTTGGATGTGGGTCCGCGATACTTGGTACTGCAAGTCCATCCAACTGCACTGTGCACTGGTTCTGTTGCTTTACAAGTGTGGCCGATATTCGGCGATTCCTTTTATTACTGTTATTGTTAATACGTTAGGTCGTCAATTTTATGAGTCAAAGCTTATTCTATGTATAAAACTTGAGCCGCCAATTTAAATTGGAATCGCCAACTTCATTGTCGTTGGCAACTGTAATAGTAACAACTTTGCATCTTCAAACGGTGCTTTGCTTTTTAACGATGTGTGCGGATTGTCTGATCATTATCACCTTCAACTAGTTGTGGTTTATAAATTTATGAAGTGAAATTTGACGTCATTGGAGACGTGTAATGAACTATTGCTGTAGCAGTAACTGCGGGTGTCACACCATAACATTTAACATGGCCCCCTGCATTTGGCGCTATCCACGGCTCAGCTGTTGGTTTTAGTATTTTGGTGAAATGTGTATTAATACTGGGACTGTGTGATCTAGAAGCCGTTATTGACGTGCGCAGGTCCTCCTGCGTGTCGTTCTCACTTCAGCTCTCGAGCACGGAATTCACACGCGCGGCCATCGAGAATGTGCTGATTGATGTGTAAATCTTTCAGGCTATCATAACATCATATTCCAGAACGTTTTCCATAATAGTTAAATCACGTATTTATGAGACCTTGCTGTTTGAGTATTTTTCTTGAGACCAAATACCTTTTACAAATTGTAATTTTTCATATTCACAGGTCACTAGTGAACTCAGATCTCTAGTTATGATACGGTTATATTTGTGTAAAGTAATTTTTTATGAATTTAAAGTTATGGCCATGAGGCTGTTTCTCTTTAAAATTATGTTTTGAATTAATCTCATTGTTTTATACAATTGAATAAACGCTGTAAATCATCCCAATTTGCAAATCCTAATTAAGCACTGTGTTGTTAACAGTGCTCTGTTTTAATTATCGTTTTGAAAATAAATTCTTGTGTCCACAAATGAGATCAGCATTCCACTGCAGAAGCCCATGTGCCCTGCGTAGTGTTGTACCACCTTACCACTTACTTCTGCACTTCCTGCTGAGCATGCTGTAGACACTCCCGTTTGGATAGATGCCAACAGCCACATTCACTGGACTGAATGGACACGTCCACCTCTTGACAATCGCTCAGGAACCCGATCACTTCTTAATATCCCCACTAAATAAATGGATCTTAGTCCCATAGAAAGGCGAGTCTGTGAGTTCCTGGGACAGCGTGTGATCGCAGCTCACCACCGACAACTAGCTCTAGAGATGTAGTCATCATTTGGTGCAGATCATACGAAATCCGTGAACTTCATTAGTCGCCGAATGGAGGCCACTGTCAAGTGCACACGCAATGTTGACGGTATTTGCATCCTCAGGGCGTGCCTCTCAGGGAATGGGCAGGAACGGGCTCCGATGTGAGCACGCTGCGGTGAGCAGGTACCTGGCTAACACTGAGTCGTTTAGGAAGATGCCGCGAGGTCAGAATGAGCAGCAGAGCGGTTGCCATAGTTATCACGTGCCCTTGAGGTCAGTGCTGCGAGGCGTTGCGCAACAACGCTTCCAATGTCGGACGTCAGGAAAGTTCGACGACGCTTGAGGGGGAGGGGGGGCTGAGAGGGGGAGGGGTTCTGGAGCAGAGGGCAGACTGCGGACACAGTAGGTGGGAGGTGTCAGCCCAGTGCAGCAGTGGCCAAGATACACTGGCTGCAGTGGCACAGAGCAAAACTCACACATCTGGTAAGTCTCTACGTGTTTCTTCCAGCACTGTGGCGGAGTGCTCAGCGTATCAATTTCCTCAACTTGATGGTCTCCTGCTCTCAATGGTCACCCCCCTCAAAATCAGTACCTGTGAATTCGAGAGTAGCTAGAGTTTGTACCGAACTTTAATACGACTTTCTCAACTGTTTCTATGACCTCTAGCGCAATAGCTCTTGATACGCATTCCGTCATCGGTTCACGTCATCTACGCATTTCAGCAGCTACTGATTCTTACGGCGTAGTCTACGTAATGGCGTCACTAGCCGCACTAATTATTGGTATATGTTGTATGCCGTCGAAACAGATTCACGAAAGCATTGTACTTTCGATACAAACTTGTCAGATCTGACAATAGAAGTAGTAGAGATCTGCTGGAATACGGCTGTACAGGCCTAATTTACAGGGTGATTCACGAGGATATGAAAATACTTTAATATGTTACGCTACGTTTAAAACTAAAGAAAAAAGTTCATAGGTCCGCAAACGTTTAGTTACGGAGTTACGGGTATTAAAAGGTTTTGCCTGAAATTTAGCAACTTCACTAATATGAAGCCATCGCAAATCTATAGATGGTTAAAGTAAAGCATGATTTAAATTTATTTTGTTATTACTGCTCTGGCGAATCTAGCAAAACATGTCCCATATGCGTATCTACAGTTGTTTTCCAGAACATCCAGAGAAGCAAAGGCATAATTTCGTAAAATTTGAATTTATTAACTACCTGGTCTAATTTGTTCTTTAAATTCCAGACAACTGCACATAGTTTTTAACGGAAGTTGTAGAGAATTTAATTTTGGAAAATTTATGGTAAAAGCGTTATCTGAAACCGTATGAATGTGTCACATAATCTGGTTTTATGTATACCACAGCACACGTGAATTCGTGTTAAACCGAAAAAAAAAACAAAGCTCACTGTTAAGAAACTTGTACAAAGTACATACAATTTCGCAATACAATCACAATCACAGTAAATGTTCAAAAACGTCTCCACCGAGTTCAGTGCATTTAGCTGCACGTGTACAGATTTTGTTGCTCGTTTCAGTTTCACAGGATTGTTCTTAATTTCTTCTATTGCACTCATAATGCGACCGAGTCCTGCCTCACGTGTATTGATTTTGTCATTATAATCATTATCTTTCACCCATCCCCGTACACAAAATCCGTTGGTGTTATATCGGGAAATCTGGGTGGCCACAGACGTGTAGCACCACCACCAATCCATCTCTGGGAAAAATGTTCATTTAATTGTGCAGTAACTCTGTTGGCGAAATGTGGAGGCATGCCGTCATGTTGAAAATACATTTGAATTTGCGTAGCAAGTAGAGTATCTTCGGGCAAGTGGGGCATTTCTTCTTGAGGGAATTGTAAGTACGACCCGCCAGTTAGACGTCCTGGGAAAATGAATGGTCCAATAAAGTGTTTATACCATCTCGAGTAAACTGTGCCTCATCAGAAAATAAAACGTATTTGTGTAACTGTCAATTAGTTTTTAACCAGTTGCACAACTCCAAGCAGAGGGCTGGATCTCCCGGATAACTGATGCACTTTTTGTTTATGGCAGAGACACACATTATTTTACTTCATTGTACACCATATCTTACATTGTTAAATGTCTAATAGTTGAGAGATACGCCGTGTACTGTACACAGGCTAAGTTGAACAGCATCCATAATATCCTCATAATCGTCTTCACGTATTGAGCGCTCGTACTGATTATGAGAGCTAGGTAGAGAACTTGTCTCCTGTAACATTCGAAATGCTCCACTAATGATTCGTCCATTTGGAATCCATCGAGTTGAATAACGTACGCCATATTCGTTAATTTCAGCCGTATCATTGCCATAACATTTTCTATAAATAAACACCATAGTGGCGTATTCCTACGTCGTAAATTTGAAAGGCATTCCTATTTCATAAATAATCTACAAACTACAACAGTTACTATGTGGTTTTACTTAAATACACTGTTCTTATTGTGTTCTTTCACTGAACAGTACAGAAAACTAACTCGTTGTAAGGTTAGGGAACGTCTGCAACAACTCACTAAAGGTAGCCAACAATGACACACACGTTTCTACATACTTAATGAAAAATAAACAAATTTACTTGTATTACAACCTTTCCTTCTCTGGACGATACACTGCAGATACACGTCTGGGACATGTTTTATTATATTCAGCACACCAGTAATAACAAAATAAGTGGAAATCGTGTTTTACTTTAACCTCTTAAAGTTATGCGATATCTTCATAATATCTAAGTTGCTAAATTTCTGGTAAAACCTTTTATTACCCGTAACTCCGTAACTGAACAATTGCGGACCTATGTTTATATGACCTTTTTTTCTATATTGTTACATGTAGAACGACATATTAAAATATTTACATATCTTCGTGAATCACCCTGTATGGCAGATGTATTTGCGATGTGGCCCAGCTTGAGACACTCAGTATTGATAACTGACCCAACATGCAACTTCTTGAGTTTTGTTTTCGAACGTCGGACGTCATTAAAGCTTGACAACGGTGCGGGAGGAGGCTTCACATCAAAGGCCCCGGGTAAGTGCCACCAGTTTCTGACGTTGGACCTCTTCTCGCCAGGATATCTGCTGCATCTGACGAAGGTTTTGCCCCCCGTAGATGCCTAATGGACACGGGAGAGCGCACCAGACTTCTCTGCAAATATGTTATGCACTGCTGTGAATGTGACACTCGCAATATTGAAGACATTCTGCTGTACAAAACGTAAAATGTGATTAAAAGTGTCTGGACACCTGGCTGAAAATAACATACAAGTTCGTGGCCTCTCCATCTGTAATGCTGGAATTCAATATGGTGCTGGCCCACCCTTAGCCTTGATGACAGCTAACCCTCTCGCAGACATACGTTGAATCAGGTGCTGGAAGGTTTCTTGGGAATGGCAGCCAATTCTTCATGGAGTGATGCACTGAGGAGAGGTATCGATGTCGGTAGGTGAGGCCTGGCATGGCGTTCCAAAACATAGCTAAGGTGTTCTATAGGATTCAGGTCAGGGATCTGTGTAGGCCAGTTCGTTACAGGGATGTTATTGTCGTTTAATCTCTCCGCCACTGGCAGTGCATAATGAACAGGGGCTCGATCTTGCTGAAAGATGCAGTCGCCATTACCGAATTGGTCTTCAACAGCGAGAAGCAATGAGATGCTTAA
Organism: Schistocerca americana; assembly: GCF_021461395.2. NCBI lineage: Eukaryota > Metazoa > Arthropoda > Insecta > Orthoptera > Acrididae > Schistocerca > Schistocerca americana. The sequence goes on from NC_060129.1 coordinate 48,026,623, forward strand.
AATATAAATATAGGCCTGTGCTGTGGTAGTGCCACGCAAAACAACAAGGGGTGCAGCCCCCTCTATGATAAACAAGACCACACCGTTACACCACCGCCTCAGAATTTTACTGTCGGCACTACACACGCCGGCAGATGACGTTCATTAGGAATTTGCCACACCCAGACCCTGACATCTGATCTCCACATTATCTACTTTGAGTCGTCACTCCAGACAACGTTTTTCCACTGTTCAGTCTTCCAACGTTTACACTCCTTACACCAAGCGAGGCGTCGTTAGGCATTTACCGGTGTGATGTGTGGGTTATGAGCAGCCGCTCGACCACGAAACCCAAGTTTTCTCGCCGCCCACCTAAGTCATAGTACTTGCCGTGGATCGTACTGCAGTTTGAAATTCCTGTATGAAGATCTGGGAAGATTTCTGTTTATTATGCATTACGACCCTCTTCAACTCTACGCGCTCTCTGTCGGTCAACAGAAGAAATCGGCCTGTACGTTTTTGTGCTGTATCACATTGGAAATAGTGGACCTAGTGATATTTAGGATTGTGGACATCTTGCGTGCAGACATATGACACATGTGACACCTAATGACCTGGCCACATTCGAAGTCTATGAGTTTCGCAGAACGCCCATTCTGCTATCTCACGGTGACTAATGACTACAGAGGTCGGTCATATGGAGTTCCTGGCAGTCGGTAGCAGAACAATTTACATAATATGAAAAACAAATGTTTATGGGGGTGTCCTGATACCTTTGTTCACGTAGTGTATGTCTATGATCTCCCATTAAATCACTGGACCCATTTCAATGAAACATGGCAAACAAACAAACTACATGACTGTACGAGCATCATCACTGCTTGTCTTGTAGCCTTCCAGCTCGACAGGAGTGGGAATAGGGACAATATCGTATTTTGTCAGCCCATGCCATATTGGCTGAGCCGTATAATAGGCAAGTTGTGTTTAAGTAGTAGTGGCTGGCCTTAGGAACCTGCTTTACTGTGAAGCCTACTAACCGAGAGTACGAAATGGTTTGACAGTGGGTAGGCTGTACTGAACGACAGTGTGTTGGGTTCAAGTAGAACCGACCTGCTTTATCGATCTTCTTTGCATGACAACTTATTTGACAGGAGCAGTGATTGGTTTCTAGTCCCTGATGTGTAAGCTGCACTTCACATTACGTATGTGGTGGGAATATTATCAGCCTGCTTTATCGACATGTTTAGTGGGGGGCTACATTTGTGGGTGGGCATGGCTGAGGAATGTTGAAATAGATAAAGGAGGTGATAGACTGAGGTAGGGACCAGGAAATGATGGACAGGGTAAGTGGAGGCAGGGGGAGATGATATGAGGTGATGGACTGAGGGAGGAGGGGCAGGAGAAAACATAAAGGGGGATGGGAGTGGGAGGAAATGAACACTGATTGGCTGGGAGTAGAAGATGAATGAGGAGAGGGGACTACAGTAGATAGGACGAGATAGGTGGGAGAGGTGGGCAGGAGGAGAGGAACAAAGATGGGGAAGAAGAGATGGTTAAAAATGGCTCTAAGCAGTATGGGACTTAACATCTAAGGTCATCAGTCCCATAGACATAGAACTACTTAAACCAAACTAACCTAAGGACATCATACACATCCATGCCCAAGGCCGGATACGAACCTGCGACCGTAGCAGCCCTGTAGTTCCAGAATGAAGTGCCTAGAACTGCTCGGCCACAATGGTCAGCGAAGAAGAGATGGGTTTGGATAAGAGGGAGATGAGGACAGAAAGGTAGAGAGGTGTAGGTGATAATGGAAGGAGAAATGGTGGCAGGAGGAGATGGATAAGAGAAAGAGGCCAGGAGGATATGGACAGGGAAGGATGGAAGATGCGAAGGGAGAGGGTACAAGAGGAAATGGATATAGAGTGGGGGCAGATTTAGATGGAATAACAGATTGGGGGCAGGAAGAGATGGAGGGGAGAGTGAGGAGAGGCTATGGACAAAGCGGGGTGGAGGATATGGACAGTGAGAAAAGGGGAAGGAGAAAATGGAGAGAAGGGGTGGAGAAGATGGACAGAGTGAGAGAGGGGAGGGGGAGATGTATAGAGAGAAAATGGAGGAGATAATCAGAGATAGAGGGAGAATGAGATGGGGGGATGCAGGAGCCAAATGGATAGTGTAGATGAGTAGTGGTAAGATGGAAAATGATGAGAGCATAGGATGAGATGGACAGACAGAGGGGTGAAGAGGAGATGGGTGAAGACTGTGAGTAGGCAGAGATGTATACAATATATGTGCCATACAGGTTCGCAAGTGAAACTGTGGGGACAGTGACATACAACTGGTCATCTAAACTGTACACATATATCACAGACATTATAGTCAGTACGATTTAGGAGCATACGGGCTGTTCCAACTTTATAAAGTACCTTGAATTATTGGCACATGGACAGCACTGACTCAGAAAATATCTTTTTTATGGAACGCTAGTGGATTTTTGTTCACACAAAGTAATTACTGCTATCGGCAGAGGACCTGCAGTTGATTCCATAATTCTAGGCCTACCGACAGCTATTGAAACCGTTGCTTACAACCAGCTTCTAATAAAATTACAATCCTATGGAGTATCATCTGCGACTGAATTCGTGATTTCACGCTATAAGGCTCTCATTATTCATCTCTTGGTGCTCCATCTCTCTTTCCATCCCTCTTTATCCCAATCCATCACCATCTGCCCTTCTCTCTAGCATCCCCTTCTCTATGTATTTCAACCTCCTTCCAGCCATGCTCACCCAGACATGTAGCCCCTATTAAACGTGACGACAAAACAAGCCAATAATACTCCCACAACACACCTATAATAATGGGTGGTTTGAAACCAATTAATTCTCTTGACTTGTATGTGGTTGTGCTCTGTATGGCGTCTGCAGGGTGAACCATCTAAAGCTTGGACTGCAAATATTATGGAAATGGAAAGTGCTATTGACGTGCAGTTTTCACAGAATGAATTCGAAGCCAGGGTCTCGTACTGTTAGCCAATAAACAGATTTAATAATACTTAGAAATTGTATTCTCTGTACCTGCGATTTTCCTAATGAAACAAATCTTATTGCCAGTAACAAACTAAAAATAGGGTAAACTAGAATTTCAGTGCTGTTTGCTGCAGAAGGCTAGTGCAAGCCAGTTATGGGATACCACATTGTGAGAAGTTTCCACACTGACACTTCTTTGAGCCATTCAACCTGCGTAGTTGTTAGATCGAAGTTGTTATGTTCGTTTACAGTGTGCTTGTGTGCTCCTGCTATCAGTTTTCTATGTGACAGTCTAAGCAGTAGCTCATGTGTGTACAACGGGATATTTCAGTGCAGAAAAAGCTGACACGCTCATGGTGCATGGAGAGTGTAGGAAGAATGCAGTTTGTTCTTCTACAGTGCTTGCGGCAGGATCCCAATCTCGACCATCTTCTTAATCAGTTGTGTGAAAGTGATAGTGTAAGAACTAGGGAACGTAACAGAATGAAGCAAGTGATAACAGAAGAGCGGGAAATTAACGTTCTTGCGGTTGTTGCAGTTGATCAACACTTTACCTCCTCTGCAATCGCATGTGTAAGTGACATGGGTCAGGCAAGTGTCCTACACATTCCCCATCAGCTTAAATTCCATTCCCATTACATCTACCTCAATGAAGAGCTCCATGGAAACAATTATAAGAATCGTGTTAACTTCTGTACATGGGAATTGGGACTAGTACTCCATATGTATCACGTGCCTTGTTTAGTGGTGAAGCCAGGTAAACCACCAAAACGTGCGCTATTGGTGTGTTGACAATCCCCATTGGCTTCCTCAGGTGGAACATCAGCGCCCATGGAGTGTAAACATTGCCGTGGGATAGTAAACCGTCAGATCATAGGCACGAGTTTCATAGATAGAACACTGAATGCGCACAACTATCACAGCCTCCTAACAAACCATCTCCCACAGATACTAGAAGGCTTTCCTCTGCACACAGAGAGGAACCTGTGTTACCAATATGACCGCTGTCCAGTACATAGTGCGTGGAGTATTACAGCATGTCTTCACAAATTGTTTCCATAACGTTAGATTGGATGCAGAGGACCAGTACGTTAGGTGCCCCATTTTCCAGATTTGATGCCTGTTGACTTTTTCTGTGGGGAAAGCTGAAAGACGCTGTCTGCAAGGACATACCAACTACACCCAATGATACATAACGACGCATAACTGCAGCCTGCTCGGAGATGTTCGACGAAACGCTAGCATGTGTGCAGCAGTCGCTCCATACCAGATAGGGAACGTGTTCTGCCACTGCTGGTGGCCGTTTTGAACACAACCTGTGATGGACAGTTACCTCGTTACGGCCCAGAATCCACATACCTAGTGCATGCATTTGTGTTGTCCTTTGGTGTGTACTACTACAGGTATTGTACAAGTGACAGTGTGGCAACTTTCCAAAGTATTTATATTGTAAGCAGCTTGCACTAGAATCCTGCAACAAATCAACTAACATAATTTACGCTATTTTTAGTTTCTTAATGTCAATAAGAATTGTTCCATTCAAAAAGTGTACTTTTGCACAAAAAATACACTTTATAAATATTATTACAGACTGTTTATTGGCCAACAATAAACAGCCCATGACTATCTGCACGTTCTGTGATAACTGCACATCAACAGCACTTCCCATCTCCGCAATATTTTCGGTTTTAATTTTATGTTAGTCGCCCTGTATGTATACTTTAAATTTTCTTTTACACACATATCTGCAGCCAAGCTGCTGTCCTGGAAACTAGCATCAGTTTTTGCAGCGCCTATGTGACCAATCGGTACATCCGAACATTATGAAGCACCGAGATGAAAACGATTTATTGACACATAATCAGCATGGACTCAGAAAATATCATTATTTTAAAACACAACTAACTCTTTTTACTCACGAAGTAATAAGTGCTATCGACAGGGGATTCCTTTTTTGAGATATCCAGAAGGCTTTCGACACCGTTCCTCACAAGCTTCTTCCAACCAAACTGCGTGCCTATGGAATATCGCCTGAGTTGTGCAACTGGATTCGTGATTTCCTGTCAGAAGGGTCACAGTTCGTAGTAACAGACGGAAAGACATCGACTAACAGAGGTAATATCCGGCGTCCAACAAGGAAGTTTTATAGGCTCTCTAATGTTCCTGATCTATATTAACGACATAGGAAAAAAACTGAGTAGCCGTCTTAGGATCTTTGCAGATGATGCTGTCATTTATCGTCTAGTAATGTCATCAGATGACCAAACCGAATTGTAAAATGATTTAGATAAGATATCTGTGTGGCGTTGAAAATGGGAATCGACACTGAATAAAAAAAACTGTGAAGTTATTCTCATTAGTACTAAAAGAAATCCGCTAAATTTCGATTACGCGATGACTCACACAAATCTGAAGGCTGCAAATTCAAGTAAATACTTAGGGATTACAGTTACAAATAACCTAAATTGGAACGAGAACATAGATAAGGTTGTGGGTAGAGCAAACCATAGTCTGCGATTCGTTGGCAGAACACTTAGAAGGCACAACAGGTCTTCTGAAGAGACTGCTTACACCACGCTTGTCCGCCCTATTCTGGAGTATTGCTGCGCGGTGTGGGATCCCCATCAGGTGGTACTGACAGATGACACCTGATAAGTTCAAACAAGGGCTGCTCGTTTTATATTATCGCGAAATAGGGGAGATAGTGCCACAGAAATGATATGTGAATTGGAGTGGGAATAATTAAAACAAAAGTGTTTTTCGTCGCATTGGGATCTTCTTATGAAATTTCAATCATGAGTTTTTTTCCTGCGATTACGAAAACATTCTGTTGGCACCTACCTACATAGGGAGAAATGATCATCACTATAAAACATGAGAAATTAGGGCTCACATAGAAAAATTTAAGTACTGGTTTTTCCTGCGCACCATTCGAGAGTGGAACGGTAGAGAGACATCTTGAAGGTGATTCACTGAACCCTCTGCCAGGCACTTTATTGTGAGTAGCTGAGTAATCACGTAGATGTAGATGTAGAGGTAGAACCCTGCATAGCATATGGGACTCTATCTAGATAAATCCGTTGACAGGGTTCGATTTCATTCCTCTGCTGAATGTACCCCACAGCCATTTGGGAAGTTTGAGAAAGGGGTCACATGTTGCCACTGGGCGCGTCCTGTGGAGCAGAGGACACTGAAGTGTCGCCCTCTTGTGACGCAGTCGCCATGCAGAGCAGACGCTCCTGTATTTGCAGCCTTCTGTCGTAGCTGACCGCACTTTGCCGACTTTTCCCTTCTCTGCTCTCTGGTACCAGAAACAAGCTTTCTCTGAACGCGCGCTACCTTCTTCTCTCTTTCCTGCACCAGTACTTCACTAACAGACTGATGAACGACCCTCAAGTCCAGCCTGGACAAGACCTCGTGTACTCCGTAATTTTCAAAATGTACCAGAAGGTTGGTTTCCCTGCCAGTGCTCTTCTCTCGCATTCTTGACACAGTGCACTTCCACAACTGGTGCGATTTGTACAATTGTTGTGAACTGGTTTTGACTTTACCACTATACAGGAAACTGGTAACATTCTGTGTAATGATGTGTAAATGCTTTGTTGTACATAAAGACAGTGAGTGAGTAATGTATGAGGGAGTGCCTGATTTTCTCTTAATATATGCGAGATTACTCATGTAAGATTTTGACCTTGAAAATACACAATGCGATAAAAAGTATTCAGGCACCTGGCTGAAAATAACTTACAAGTTCGTGGCCTCTCCACCACTAATGCTGGAATATAATATGGTGTTGGCTCACCCTTTGCCTTGATGACAGCTTCCATACTCGCAGGCATAGTTCAATCAGGTGGTGGAAGGCTTCCTGGGGAATGGCAGCACATTCTTCATGGAGTGCTGCACTGAAGAGAGATATCGATGTTTTTCGGTGATACCTGGCATGATGTCGGTGTTCCAAAGCATCCCAAAGGTGTTTCATAGGACTCACATCAGGACTCTGTGCAGTACAGTCCGTTACAGGGATGTTATTGTCTTCTACTGACGCCTTAGACTCTGCATTATGAACAGGTGCTCGATCGTTTTAAAAGAAGCAATAGCCATCCCCGAATTGCTCTACAACAGTGAGAAGCAATGAGATGCTTAAAATATCAATATAGGCCTGTGCTGTGACAGTGCCACGCAAAAAACAAGGGGTGCAATCTCCCTCCATGAAAAACACGACCACACAATAACACCACCGCCTCCGAATTTTACTGTTTGCAGTACACACGCTGGCAGATGACGATCACTGGACATTCTCGATAACCACACCTGCCACCGGCTGGCCACATTGTGTACCGTGATTCGTCACTCCACGCAACGTTTTTCCACTGTTCAGTCGTCCAATGTTTACGCTCCTTACAGCAAGCGCGGCTTTGTTTGGCATTTACCTGCGAGATGTGTGGCTTACGAGCAGCCGCTCGACTGTGAAATCCAAGTTTTCTCACCTCCCGCCTAACTGTCATAGTAGTTACAGTGGATCCTGATGCAGTTCGGAATTCCTGTGTGTTCGTCTGGATAGATGTCTGCTTGTTACACATTACGACCTTCTCCAACTGTCGTCAGTCTCTGTCAGTCAACAGACGAGGTCGGCCTGTACACTTTTGTGCTGTATTTGGTGCTTCACGTTTCCATCTCACCATTACATGTCAAATAGTGGACCTAGGGATGTGTAGGAGTGTGGAAATCTCGCATACAGATGTATTATAAAAGTGACGTCTAATCGCCAGACGATGTTCAAAGTCCGTGAGTTTTTGTGAATTTTTTGATTAAATTCAGCCAAAAATAACAGAGTTGCTCTGTGGTATCCGCTGAAGATTGTGAGTATAGTTCTCCAATTACGTGCAGTGTAGCCATTCCGATTTTCATCTGAAATCAGAAAGGATTTGATTTTACATTACTAACTTATTTTCTAAGAATATGAGCCTCAATGCAGGTGAAAATATTGAAAATTAAAAACTGTGCAGGCGTTGGAACAATTTACTGCGATTTTCACGTTTTTTTCTCCATTTAGGCGAAGAAAAATACCCGTGCAATCGTGACATCTCCTCATAAGTTTGTTCATATAATTAGTAATTTTACACACAATCATATTATCACATTTAATAATGATCGATTCAATACTTTTTGAGTTAGATTGGACGCAAATGTCAAAATAGTCATTTGGAGATGAACGCGTTTGAGAAATCAATTCTTGGAAACTGGAAATTCAAGGAAGTCAACAATAATGTAAAATGCTTACCAATTGATCTGCGATTCCAGAGCCATATAGCAATCATTCTTCTTTCTCAGAGGCTTCGTTTTGCGCTTGCAGCAGTGCTTTCCGAGCTATCCGACCTTCCTTCGTTTCAATGAGCTACGTCGATTCTGCCAGCATACGCGCTGGTTATCCATTTGTTCGGCAAAACTGAAGCTTTACGTGTCTCCTAAAATTCCTGCCTCGTTCATGGCCATCAGAAGGGATGAATTTCCTTCATTGAATAAGCCAGCTGCTAAATAAGACGCCAAATCAACCACTTTTAGTCCGGAGTGCAAGTGTTTGGGAGCTAATCACCAAATAGTGGAATTAAAAGTTTTTTAGCATTTTGTGTGGGGCCACCTACACATTTCTCCAGTAATTCATGCTCTGATAAATCTTATATGGGAAGAATTTCCTTCTGTACGAATGCGAATTTCGCTTTGAAATTTTGACAGAGTACTCTTGGATAGTTAGCTTAACGATTTCTCGAACCTCCTAGTGTGGTTTCCGCATTAACCATCGTAGTCCAAATTAGGTTATTATATTGATTTACATTTTCTATCCAGTTTGTTGAAAGTAAATGAATTGTGGAGATATATTTACTCATAAATTCACAGATTCTCCAGCAGTTGTTTATTTTGCCTGACAGCATTGTCCTTACATCATGTTCTGCAGAAGCGTTAGTTGGTTCATCTGCATGTTTGTCGCAGTTCTCACAGCTGCCGACTATAGCGACTCTCATCCCAGTACAGGTAAATATTTTACTTGTATAAATTGACGTAAGTCTGTATATGATAATGAATAACCAGTTTTAGTAGGTAATGAAAAACATATTCAATATTTTCATTAAGTATTTTATATATTTGTTTTTCAGGATTAGATCCCGAACTCACAGTCTACCACTTTGGAACTGACAATATGAGTAAGTGTCATAATTTTCCATTACTTCCAGAAACTTTTCATGGTTCAAGAAATTCATTCAGTGCAAACTTATCTCATTGGTAGGCGTATTTGATGATTTAATAACTGATTTGGGTCATTTGATTATTATGCATAAAATCTCTAACTTCACTGAGTTTCTATATTATTACTTTTGTTTTTATAGTCGGTATGAGTTGGAATACAGTTTACATATGTGTTACATACGTGTTGGTAGACCTTGAGAGTGGTAATCATGGCCTTTTTCTAAATTATTTTCATAATGGTTTAGTGGTCCCGTCTAGATCAATATAACACATGAATAGACGAAGCTAAACAGAATCTATTTCACATAAGTAGTCGTGATATACAGGTATTTGACATGTCTTCCAGGATTACAGTAGTACATTGTACACCGCCTTCCATAAATTTATACTGACTACAGAAAAACCTTCTCACGTTCACAATATTTATATAACCAATTAAAAACAGGAATCTGATAATGGTAATCATCTCAGGAGGTATCCATCAGAAATTGTAATGCTTGTGCTGACTACGTTATATCCCTGTTTCTTATCTGTTTAAATTCATTGAGATATAGGTTCAAAATTATGGTACGTTTGCTTCCAACGTGTCCTTTCATCAGTGGCAGAGTTTTTAAATTAATAGTGGATGTCATCATTGTGGTTCAGCTGAAGATTTGCTTTCATGTAAAACATAGTTCCATAGAACCTTCACATGGACACAAACAGTAAATTTTGAAGGAGTGTTAAGTATTTCCATCTATATAGATAACTTGTAGCACTTACTCCTTCAGTTTATTTTGAACAACATACTAGTTTCTCTTTTCTTGGAAATAATGGTTATTTTAGGAAGACAGGTATGACCTTAAGAGCCTGTTACATGGCACATGCTGCAACTATACCAATAGCATTATGATTCTCTTGTTAGTAACATTAGTAAATCAATAATAAACCATGTTCCTCTTCACAGTGTGAGATATGTCATGTTCCCTATTATGATTGCTATCTGAGTGAATGTCCATCAAATTATTGCTATTTACTTTCTGTAACAATACGTTACAGAAAGTAACTACAAGTTGGTCTACATTTTCGAAGCAGTATGTAGTTCAAAAATGGTTCAAATGGCTCTGAGCACTATGGGACTTAACATCTGTGGTCATCAGTCCCCTAGAACTTAGAACTACTTAAACCTAACTAGCCTAAGGACATCACACACATCCATGCCCGAGGCAGGATTCGAACCTGCGACCGTAGCAGTAGTGCGATTCCAGACTGAGCGCCTAGAACCGCGAGACCACCGCGGCCGGCAGTATGTAGTTGATATGTACACTGTTTCAAAGGAACCACATGGTAAACAAAATGTCATTCAAGAATGGGACGTAATTGATGTCTGTAGATCATAAATTTTAAGTAACCATGTTGGTGTCGTCTGTAAGCATTAATTTAATTTCACACCTAATTAACGCCTGCTGTGTGCAGATTGTTACCAGAAATTTGAAGCATAAGGGGACGCTAGGCTATACAAAAATGTAACTACTTGTTCTGATGTCACAGAAACTTCCTGTGATGTGACAAGTTTTTAGCCGGTTAACTGATGAGTTACTGATTTTATAATTGCTAATAGCAGGCTGAACAGCACAAAGGCTTTAGTCAAATCACGCAAGCTATTTACAGAAGAACAATTTCTGTGTCAACGCTCTAAGGTATACACAAATACAGAGATAGGAATGTTCCTCTGAAAGCCAAATTATTTTTATTCCTAATTGCAAAGAATTCAATACATTTGATTGTATGAATTAATTATTTTAATAATTTTAGGTTCTCCACATTTGTAACATCCAATTAGAATTCCCTGGAATTTTGTGTAGGGCACCTTTTTCTAAAGAGTTCATATGATGGTGTATTTCGTTTTGATAAGACAAATACTGTGGTGAAGTGTTGCATTAAAACATGAATGAAATCTATGTATTCCATCTAGTTCCCCAGAGTAGGTTTTCAGCTGTTTACATGATGTACTGCCACATCATGTGATGTATATTTCTGGAAGGCAGGATGGTTTGGTTGAGTTACCCAGTGGTTACAGACAGGTGACTCATAACTTTCATGTAAAATATTGGGAGTTAGTTGTTGTAGGATATAAACTGCAAGTCTAATGTCAGTGACATTTGAGCATCTCATGTACCTGTTCAGTTTGTGTCATTTACCTTCTGCCTAGTCTGATGCACTGTCGCAACTTCCTCCCTGTGCCAACCTCTTACCTTCAGAGTAGAACTGGTTATCTCACGTTCCATGTTGAAAATTCGTATCAGGACGTAAAATCTTAGAAATATTTTCCTTATGTTTGGTTGTAGTAGACACCTTCGACGGAGGAAAGCCATCTTTCCCTCTGCATGTCTGCCTCTGAAATTCGCCTTACTTTGTCCTTCATCTGTAATTTTGGTTTCAAGGAAGCCAAATTCCTTCATCTATTTTGTGATCCCAGACTTTGACGTTAAATTTAACGCTAATCTCGTTTCTGGTATTCCTCATTACGTTAATCGTTCATTTGTTCACACTAACTACATACACTCCTGGAAATGGAAAAAAGAACACATTGACACCGGTGTGTCAGACCCACCATACTTGCTCCGGACACTGCAAGAGGTCTGTACAAGCAATGATCACACGCACGGCACAGCGGACACACCAGGAACCGCGGTGTTGGCCGTCGAATGGCGCTAGCTGCGCAGCATTTGTGCACCGCCGCCGTCAGTGTCAGCCAGTTTGCCGTGGCCTACGGAGCTCCATCGCAGTCTTTAACACTGGTAGCATGCCGCGACAGTGTGGACGTGAACCGTATGTGCAGTTGACGGACTTTGAGCGAGGGCGTATAGTGGGTATGCGGGAGGCCGGGTGGACGTACCGCCGAATTGCTCAACACGTGGGGCGTGAGGTCTCCACAGTACATCGATGTTGTCGCCAGTGGTCGGCGGAAGGTGCACGTGCCCGTCGACCTGGGACCGGACCGCAGCGACGCACGGATGCATGCCAAGACCGTAGGATCCTACGCAGTGCCGTAGGGGACCACACCGCCACTTCCCAGCAAATTAGGGACACTGTTGCTCCTGGGGTATCGGCGAGGACCATTCGCAACCGTCTCCATGAAGCTGGGCTACGGTCCCGCACACCATTAGGCCGTCTTCCGCTCACGCCCCAACATCGTGCAGCCCGCCTCCAGTGGTGTCGCGACAGGCGTGAATGGAGGGACGAATGGAGACGTGTCGTCTTCAGCGATGAGAGTCGCTTCTGCCTTGGTGCCAATGATGGTCGTATGCGTGTTTGGCGCCGTGCAGGTGAGCGCCACAATCAGGACTGCATACGACCGAGGCACACAGGGCCAACACCCGGCATCATGGTGTTGGGAGCGATCTCCTACACTGGCCGTACACCACTGGTGATCGTCGAGGGGACACTCAATAGTGCACGGTACATCCAAACCGTCATCGAACCCATCGTTCTACCATTCCTAGACCGGCAAGGGAACTTTCTGTTCCAACAGGGCAATGCACGTCCGCATGTATCCCGTGCCACCCAACGTGCTCTAGAAGGTGTAAGTCAACTACCCTGGCCAGCAAGATCTCCGGATCTGTCCCCTATTGAGCATGTTTGGGACTGAATGAAGCGTCGTCTCACGCGGTCTGCACGTCCAGCACGAACGCTGGTCCAACTGAGGCGCCAGGTGGAAATGGCATGGCAAGCCGTTCCACAGGACTACATCCAGCATCTCTACGATCGTCTCCATGGGAGAATAGCAGCCTGCATTGCTGCGAAAGGTGGATATACACTGTACTAGTGCCGACATTGTGCATGCTCTGTTGCCTGTGTCTATGTGCCTGTGGTTCTGTCAGTGTGATCATGTGATGTATCTGACCCCAGGAATGTGTCAATAAAGTTTCCCCTTCCTGGGACAATGAATTCACGGTGTTCTTATTTCAATTTCCAGGAGTGTATTTGCATTCATTTGACTCCCCATTCCACACAACAGACCTAATAATTCTTCCTGATCTTCACTGACAGTAATGTTTTCAGTGAATCTTCCCCACGGCACTTATAACCATGACTGTTAATCCAACTCCTACGTTTGTCTTTTATATTATTACGGTTTCCTAAATGTACTGATTAGACAGTGGCGGAGAAACACCGTTTCACTAAGTTACACCCTCATTAAGCACATCTCTTTTCTCATAGTCTTCCGTTCTTATAGCTTCTTTTGTGTTCCTATATATATTATTGTATACCCAAATTTCCCAATATTTCTAGTCATTTCACGCTGTAGAACGCTTTTCCTAGGTAGAAGAATTCTATACAAGTATCTAGATTCTTCTTAACTCTTGAATACATTACGAAGTGGAATGCAGCACATGTGTTTTGGGTTCTGTCGTGTTTCCTATGCACCTACGCTACATCTGTTCTCCAGAACAGAGCTTTCTTTGTGGACCAAAGTCTCCTCCAGCCACTCACCCTCCCACGGATGCAAGACTCTTAAGCTCAACATCGAGGTGATAGCATACAGGAGGATGGCACACTGTAATACTTGAGAATCGAGACAATCCTCTTGGCGGCCAGATCTGTCCTTTCATTCCTCACAATTCCGATGTGTCTTTGTACCCAGCAAAAAGACACCTAAATCCCCAGTCGTTGTAGATGGAGCAGGGACTAGCTTCCCTGCTGAGTACAAACGTCTCACAGAGTGAAGGGAACGTAGAAAATCGGATGAGACATGAAATTTATCACTGGAAGAACGTCTCACCTACTCCAATGACCGCAAGATCGCGTAAAATTCTGTATAAAAGACAGTAAACGCTTAAGGCAGTCTGATCTTGAGGACAAGATCTGTCAAAAAAACATAGCAACCAACAGGATCCCCCTGTAGCGATACATGCATAAAAACAGCTATATTGTTATGGTTCCCAGGTAAAATGTCAGAAAATATGTCATTAAAAGCGGAAGCAGGAGTGTAATCTCTCTTGTAGCGCCCCAAATCTAAAATCACTCTGGGTCTCTCCAATAACCATGGCAGCAGGCAGTTAAAACCCTGGATTTGGGGCAGTACTGGCTCCTCACTGAGGGACTCCAGCACATGGTGCACATGGATCGCAAATGGCATTGTGGCTCTTAAACGGCTGGAAATAAGGGGGATGAGCAACGTTATAGAGTGTGGGTGAAGTTGGAGCTGTGAGGAACTTGCATGCCTGATGCAGTAGGTGGAGCTGCTGGTGACCCCCCCCCCCCCCCCCCTCCCAGCCTCTGCACATAGGCTGGGTATGGGACTGGTCCTATAGCGACCTGTGGCCAACTGGAGACCCTCAAGGTGGACAGTGTCAATTCAAATCAAAAGGCCTCGCCAATGCATAAACCATGCACCCATAGTCCAGCCATGAATGCATGAAAGCCGTATAAAACTTCAATGCTCAGATACACATTGCTGCGGCTCAATGCAAGTTCTTTAGCTGTCAGAATCTACATTCCTAAATCAATAGCTAGGGTCCGGGGTCTCTCCCAGGAATGCTGGTCCCCATGTGCCACAATGCATCCCTTGTGCATCAGCTCTCATCTGTGACTAGATTTTAGCTCACTTTCCTGATGAAAACCTCCAATAGAATCTTCTGAACCTCAAAGATCCATTGCTCATCTCATGACTTCCTATCATTCGAGCTTCTGAGCAGGCTGCCACAGCAGCAGCTTTTATCGAAGACCTAATTCTGGTATTTGCCACATAACCCAAATTGGAGGAACATTGGTTGTAGCACAAGTGAATTGTGTTACTAGGTGTTAGTGTGCCACACCTCCACTTCTATGTCTGTGGACTGGTGACTGGGCGACACCAAGGAATATTCTTCCCAACCATATTTTACAGAAGCGGCGCTGGTACAGGCTATACTCTTGCAGTCCACTCAGTTGCTGTCTGTACAAGTCAAGTTGTAACGCAAGCCAGTCACCTTCCAGACTAACACTGGGTAATCAGCTATAGTAATCGACTGGGCTACACAAGCCATTAAGTCTCCTCCAGGCACCGCTTGACAACAAAGTTATGTAGTTTTAGTAAAAACACCATTTCTGTTACAGGACATACCTGTTAGAGGACTTTTCCATAGCAAACGCTACTGTGGCGTTACAGTAACTCCAGCTTGGACTCTGATGGTTGTGGCCCCTCAGGTCTCTAACCTGTCCAGCATAGACTTATTCCATGCCTTGGGCCTTGTGTTCTGCGCCAATTCTGATGCAGTCCAAGCACTGGGCCTCTCCCTACACCACCTACATCTTGGTTAAATTAGGACCAGTGTTCTGCCAGTGAGCATCCTGGGGATCCAGTCGCATATATCCCTTACACCTACTGCAGCTCCAAACTCCAAAATTATTTAAGGTCCGTAGCGCCGAGTTTGCATACCAGGATAAGCATCAACAGGACTTGCAACATCTTCAGGATGAGGGCGTCTTCATCCCAGTAACACACAGCCAACGGGCCCTTCCTATTTGACTTTGGAGAAACCATCAGGCGCTGGCTGCATTAGTGGTGACTTCCAGGACACTGTGAATGCCCAATCTGTAGTCGTCAGATATACCACTCCCATGCTTCAGGACACTGTTTACATCTCGCTGGGTCTATGGTATTTGCCAAAAATGACCTTCATTATGCTTATTTGCCCAAAATGATCTTCATGATGCGTATCTACATCTCACACTGCGTAACGGCTCCCAGGAGACTGAAATCAAAAAACATCATAGCCACTCCTTTGGGATTGCTCCAATATACATAGCTTCCGTTTGGCATCGCCAAAGTTACATCAATTTTTTGGAGGTACTATGTTGTTGGTGTGGTCTTCAGTCCTGAGACTGGTTTGATGCAGCTCTCCATGCTACTCTACCCTGTGCAAGCTTCTTCATCTCCCAGTACTTACTGCAACCTCCATCCTTCTGAATCTGCTTAGTGTATTCATCTGTTGGTCTCCCTCTACGATTTTTACCCTACACACTGCCCTCCAATGCTAAATTTATGATCCCCTGATGCCACAGAACTAGTCGTATCAACCGGTCCCTTCTTCTTGTCAAGTTGTGTCACAAACTTCTCTTCTCCCCAATTCTATTCTATACTTCCTCATTAGTTCTGTGATCTACCAATCTTCAGCATTTCGAAAACTTCTGTTCTCTTCTTGTCCAAACTATTTATCGTCCATGTTTCAATTCCATACATGGCTACACACCATACAAATACTTTCAGAAACGACTTCCTGACGCTTATATCGATACTCGATGTTAACAAATTTCTCTTCTTCACAAACGCTTTCCTAGCCATTGCCAATCTACATTTTATATCCTCTCTACTGCGACCATCATCAGTTATTTTGCTCACCAAGTAGCAAAATCCTTTACTACTTTAAGTGTCTCATTGCCTAATCTAATTCCCTCAGCATCACCCGACTTAATTCGAGTACATTCCATTATCCTCGTTTTGCTTTTGTTGTTTTTCATCTTATATCCTCCTTTCAAGACACTATCCATTCTGTTCAACTGCTCTTCCAAATCCTTTGCTGTCTCTGACAGAATTACAATGTCATCGGTGAACCTCAAAGTTTCTATTTCTTCTCCATGGATTTTAATACCTACTTCGAATTATTCTTTTGTTTCCTTTACTGCTTGCTCAATATACAGATTGAATAACATCGGGGTGAGGCTACAACCCTGTCTCACTCCCTTCCCACCAACTGATTCCCTTACGTGCCCCTCAACTCTTATAACTGCCTTCTGGTTTCTGTACAAATTGTAAATAGCCTTTCGCTCCCTGTATTTTACCCCTGCCACCTTTAGTATTTGATAGAGTGTATTCCAGTTAACATTGTCAAAAGGTTTCTCTAAGTCCACAAATGCTAGAAAAGTAGGTTTGCTTTTCTTCTAAGATAAGTAATGAGGTCAGTATTGCCTCATGTGTTCCAACATTTCTATGGAATCCAAACTCATCTTCCCCGAGGTCGGCTTCTACCAGTATTTCCATTCGCCTGTAAAGAATTCGTGTTAGTATTTTGCAGCGGTGACTTATTAAACTGATAGTTCGGTAATTTTCACATCTGTCAACAAGTGTATTCTTTGGGATTGGAATTACTATGTTCTTCTTGAAGTATGAGGGCATTTCGCCTGTCTCATACATCTTGCTCACCAGATGGTAGAGTTTTGTAAGGACTGGCTGTCCCAAGGCCGTCAGTAGTTCTAATGGAATGTTGGCTATTCCTGGGGCCTTGTTTCGACTCAGGTCTTTCAGTGCTCTGTCAAACTCTTCACACAGTAGCGTACCTCTCATTTCATCTTCATCTACATCCTCTTCCATTTCCATAATATTGTCCTCAAGTACATCGCCCTTGTATAGACCCTCTATATAGGCCTTTCACCTTTCTGCTTTCCCTTCTTTGCCTAGAACTGGATTTCCATCTGAGCTCTTGATATTCATACAAGTGGCTCTCTTTTCTCCAAAGGTCTCTTTAATTTTCCCGTAGGCAGTATCTATCTTACCCCTAGTGAGATAAGCCTCTACATCCTTACATTTGTCCTCTAGCCATCCCTGCTTAGCAATTTTGCACTTCCTGTCGATCTCATTTTTGAGACCTTTGTATTCCTTTTTGCCTGCTTCATTTACTGCATTTTTATATTTTCTCCTTTCATCAATTAAATTCAATATGTCTTCTGTTACCCAAGGATTTCTACTAGCCCTCGTCTTTTTACCTACTTGATTCTCTGCTGGCTTCACTACTTCGTCCCTCAGAGCTACCCATTCTGCTTCTACTGTATTTCTTTCCCCCATTCCCGTCAATCCTTCCCTTATGCCGTCCCTGATGCTCTGGACAACCTCTGGTTTAGTCGGTTTATCCAGGTACCATCTCCTTAAATTCCCACCTTTTTGCAGTTTCTTCAGTTTCAATCTACAGTTTATAACCTATGGATTGCGGTCAGAGTCCATATCCGCTCCTGGAAATGTCTTACACTTTAAAACCTGGTTCCTAAATCTCTGTCTTGCCATTTTATAACCCATCTAATACCTCCTAGTATCTCCCGGATGATTCCGTGTATATAACCTTCTTTTATGATTCTTGAACCAAGTGTTAGCTATGATTAAGTTATGGTCTGTGCAAAATTCTACCAGACAGTTTCCTCTTTCTTTTCTAATCCCCAATCCATATTCACCTACTATGTTTCCTTCTCTCCCTTTTCCTATTCTGGAATTCCAGTCACCCATGACTATTAAATTATTAATTAGGTGAATATGGATTGGGGCTAAGAAATGAAAGAGGAAGCCGCCTGGTAGAATTTTGCACAGAGCACAACTTAATCATAGCTAACACTTGGTTTAAGAATCATGATAGAAGGTTGTATACATGGAAGAACCCTGGAGATACTAAAAGGTATCAGATAGATTATATAATGGTAAGACGGTGGTACAACATGCAATGTGTGGTTTTCACAAGCAATTAAAAGTATGGAAATGATGTTTGTGTTGAGCTCAATTCCAGTTTTCTGTAATGGTTCCGAAACTCTCCGAACTGAGTTGATGCAAACCTTGCTGTGATGTGTGCATTTTAGCAGGTCAAGAGGCATCAGATAAGGTGTTCTTGGTTAACTTCTCTCTGTAAATAAATGAATCTATGAAAAGGAACTTTACCTATGTCGTTCAAATCCGCCGTCTGTGCATCTAACTGCGCTAGATGTCACATCGGCAGAGCATCTGCAGGTGCCGCAACTCTGGCAGGGTAGGAGCAGCAGCCTACTGTGCCCTCAGTGTTCTAGTCATCAGTGTGCTTAACTGCAGTACGTATGAACTGAAAAACGGAAACAGGAAATTTTGTAGAAAATTTACTGCTTGTTCAAGATGCAGATTGAATAACATTGGGGATAGGCTACAACCCAGTCTCACTCCCTTCTCAACCACTGCGAGGGCTTTGTGTCTGTTTTGGCTACAATAATGCATTCAATATGCTGTTCATAGTTGCTTACCAGCACTCCTGCTTTTTTAATCATTATTAATTTTACTCCTGCATTAACCCTATAACCCTGTATTCACCTGACCAGAACTTTTGTTCCTCCTGCCACCGAACGTCGCTAATTCTCACTATATCCAGCTTTAACCTATCCATTTGCCTTTTTAAATTTTCTAACGTACCTGCCCGGTTAATGGATCCGCCATTTTATATTCTGATCTGTAGAACGCCAGTTTTCTTTCTACTGATAACGATGTCCTAAGTAGTCCCCACACAGAGATCCGAATGAACACTAGACAGTCACATAAATATCACAAAGATACACATGAAATGGGACCCACCCTAGCAGAATGGTGCAACTGAGGTGGTAATTTTAATACCAGAAGTACAGGAAATAAAATTTGCTGCCTTTTGCCGTAAATCAAGTATATTATTCTGATTAAGTTAGTGGTACGTCAGCTGAGTTGATGATATCCATACTGATGGAAACTAAACAGCTTTTGTGACTCTCACTGAATGATAAAGCGTAATATGTCCCCAAATGTTTGTAAAAGTTAAGCTATCATTACCTATAGATAATGAGGCTTTCAGACTTCAGCTGCACTGCTATTGACCTTCACTTGGGGAGAATCAACAACATCTACGTCTACATGGACTCTGGAAATCACATTTACGTGACCGGAAGAGGGTTCATCGAGCCACCTTCTCAATTCTCTATTATTCCTATCTCGTATAACATGCAAAGAACGAGCACCTGTATCTCTCTGTACGAGCTCTCATTTCCCTTATTTTATCATGATGATCGTTTGTCCCTATGTAAGTCTGCGTCAAAAAAATATTTTCGAATTCGGAGGAGAAAGTTGGTTATTGGAATTTCGGGAGAAGATTCCGTCGCAAAGAAGAACGCATTTGTTATAGAGATGTCCAGCCCAAATCATGTATCATTTCAGTGACACTCTCTCCCATATTTCGTGATAATAGAAAACGTGCTGCCCTTCTTAGAACTTTTTCGATGTACTCCGTCAATCATATCTAATAAGGATCCCACAGAGCGCTGCAGTATTTTAAAAGAGGACGGACAAGTGTAGTGTAGGCAGTCTCCTCAGTAAATCTGTTACATATGCCAATAAATCGCAGTCTTTGGTTAGCCTTCCCAAAACGTTTTCTATGTCTTCCTTACAATTTAAGTGGTTCGTAATTGTAATTCCAAAATATTTGGTTGAATTTACGGCCTTTAGATTTGACTGATTTATCATGTAACCGAAGTTTAACCGATTTCTTGTAGCACTCATGTGGATAACTTCCCACTTTTCGTTATTTAGGGTTGACTGCCAACTGTCGCAAATTCAGATATCTTTTCTAAATCGTTTTGCAATTTGTGTTGATCTTCTGATGGCTTTATTAGTCGATAAACGACAGCGTCATCTGCCAACAACCTAAGACGGCTGTTCAGATTGTCTCCCATATCGTCTATATAGATACGGAACAGCAAAGGGCCTGTAACACTACCTTGGGGAACGCCAGAAATAGCATCTATTTTCCTCGATGACTTTGTGTCCATTACTGCGAACTGTGACCTCTCTGACAGGAAATCGCAAATAAAGTCACATAACTGAGACGATATTCCATAAGCACGCAATTTCACTACAAGCCACTTGTGGAATACAGTGTCAAAAGCCTTTCGGTAATCCAGAAATACAGAATCGATGTGAAATCCCTTGTGAATAGCACTCAACACTACATGCCAATAAAGAGCTACTTGTGTTTCACAAGAACGATGTTTTGTTGTAAATAATTGTTAACTGTGTGTCAATAGACTGTTTGCTTCGAGGTAATTCATAATGTTCGAATACAATACATGTTCCAAAATTCTGCTGTGAGTTTTCATTCAAACTTTACTTTACTTTACTTTTTCGTGTCCGGAGATTTATTGCAAAGCCTTTCAGCCCAATGTCGGGCCAAGTCCAATGTTTCTCTCTCCTCAAGCCATAGTTCGTCAAGGGTACACCTTGTGGGAAGATGGAACACTGTAGAAGGTGCTCCATATCCTGAACTTCACCACAGTCGCATTTGTTGTCTCCTTCGTCCTTGAAGCCCCATTTGACTAGGCTTGCTTTAACTGGTGCTACGCCTGTTCTCATGCGGTTCAGTGTTCTCCAAATCGTCCAGCTTGATGTACTGCCGCTGGGTATTTCTCGTGAGGCAGGGTAGTCCTTCGGAGGCTCGTTCAATCCACTAGTGAGGAATCTCTTGCGGGATTTAAGTCTGCTACGTCCACCTGAAGAAACATGCGGCGGGTAGAGCTCGTCGATAATCTGTTTACATATTTCTGTACGTTCGTGCTCAATTCTTCGGGATTCAGGAGATGAGAATCCAGCTACTTTGTATATTTTCCAAAGTGGAGTGGGTTTCATGCATCCTGTTGTTAGCCTGCATGTTTCATTAAGGACTGTAGTGACTTTTGGCATGTGTGGATCGGGACCAAACAGGGCATGCATATTCTGCAGTGGAGAAGCAAAGTGCTTGAGCAGTTGTTCGTAATACAGTCAGACTAGCTCCCCATTTACTATTGGTCAGTTTTCTTCAAATATTGTTCCTGGCGGCAACTTTTTGGCAGGTTTTTTTCACAGTGATATCTGTACGTCAGTGATCTATCCAACACGACACCAAGGTATGTTGGTTTGTCCGTATGGTCCAGTTTGTTGCCATTCCAGGTGACGTTCAGCTTTCTGTTTGCTTGTTTTGTGCGGAGGTGGAAAGCGCTAACCTGTGTCTTAGATGGATTTGGTTTGAGGGAGTTCTCTTTATAGTATTCAGACATTACGTGTAGCGAGCTTTCTAATTTCCCTTCTACTTCCTTGAAGCTATTTCCTTGCGCTGTAATGGCCAGATCATCGGCATACAAGAAATGGGTAGTACGTTCCGGTGTTGGTTGATCACTGGTGTACAGGTTAAACAGTAGGGGGGCCAGCACACTGCCCTGGGCGAGACCGTTCTTTTGTCGACGCCATCGGCTTTTTTTTTTCGTCCAGCATTACATAGAACTGTCTGTTTTGCAGCAGAAATTCAATGATTTTTGTGAACTGATTATCCTTAAATGTACAGTACAGTTTTTCCATGAGCTTTCAGTGGTTCACGGTGTCGTATGCAGAACTTACGTCCACCAATACTACACCTGTTACTTGTTTGTTTTCGAACCCTTCCTCTATGTGTTCTGTGAGTGCTAGGATTTGACTGGTGCATGATTTCCCAGGTCTTAATCCAGCCTGTTGGGGAATGAGCTTTTGGTCTGTGGTATTTGCTATGCGGTTTAGGATTATTCGTTCGTACAGTATGTACAGATGGCACAGGAGTGCTATTGGGCGGTAGTTCTTCGGTTGACCTGCGTCTTCCCCAGGTTTTAGTAGCGCCACTACCTTTGATAACCTCCACATCTTTGGGATCTTACACTTTTTTAAGCAATGTTTAAAGAGCTCCAGGATCCATTGGTTGACACTAGGTCGGAGCTGTTTGATCTGTTCCACGCATATATCGTCGACTCCCGCTGCTTTCCCGTCTTTCATTGAGTTCATTCCATGATTAAAATTTTTCAGGGTAAATGGTATTTCGAACATGCTTGACTCTTGACTCTGTATTCTGCTGATTTTTATTTTCTGACATTTCTTGTTGCATTTAAAACGTATATATAAGTAGTTTTAGCGTAGATGAGTCACAATTTTTTTGCCGCCAGCATAGCCGAATGGTTGTCGTCATTGCCTTCAGTCGGAAGCAAGAGAGTTCGAATCCTGGAACCACCTCATTTTTTCTATGAGGCCAGGAACTCTGGAAAAGGGTCCACCCAGCACTTGAGGCCAGTGGAGTAGCTGCTCGAATAAAGAACTGGTGATACCATCAGGATACACCTGTGGCAGTAGCAGGTGGAATTATTGGCTGTATGGCGATCACAAGGGCCACGGTTATAGACAGCTAATCAGTCTGATTTGTAGGCGTAAGTTGCCCAGACTGACCTAAGGCTTAACCTCTTAATGGTTGTTTACGTTTACGTCCTACATCTCATATTTTGTATGTACAGAGTACAGGTGATATGTCACCAGGACAGAAAGTCCTTGATTTAACACACTCAGGTCACAAAAGTCTTGAGATACCTCCTAATATCGTGTCAGACCACATTTTGCGCGCGTAGCAACTCGACGTCGCATTGACTCAACAAGTCGCTGGAAGGCCCCTGCCGAAATACTGAACCATGCTCCCTCTACAGCCGTCACTGACTTGTAAAGAGTGTGTCAGAACTCTACCCTACATGAAACAATATATCCAACTCAACGCTATTCTTTCCACTGTGTAAGCACTCGGTCGAAGTAGAGAGGTTCTAAAATTTAGATTGGCAACGGAAAGGGAAGCGTTTCAGCAAAAGAGAAATTTTTTTGACATCAAGCATAGATTTAAGAGTCAGGAAGTATTTTCTGAAAGTATATGTAAGGAGTGTAACCATGTATGGAAGTGAAACGTGGACGATAAATAGTTTAGACCGTAGGAGAATAGATGATTTCGAAATTGGTGCTACAGAAGAATATTGAAGATTAGATGGGTGGATCATGTAACAAATGAGCAGGTACTGACTAGAACTGGGGAGAAGAGAAATTTGTGGCACGACTTGACTAGAAGAAGGGATCGGTTGGTAGGACATGTTCTGAGGTGTCACGGGATGACCAATTTCGTACTGGAGGGCTGCATGGAGGAACAAAATCGTAGAGGGAGACCAAGAGATGAATACAGCAAGCATATTCAGATGGATGTAGGTTGCAGCGTTTACTTAGAGATGAAGAAGCTTGCACAAGAGAAGCATTTGCAGCTGCATCAAACCAGTCTCTGGACTGAGGACAACGAAAACAACAACAACAACAATATGGTAAATCAACAGTGCTTCAGAACTTTGAAAAGACTGAATAGGGGTTTTCAAAGTTAGTACTTTGACAACAAACTCTGCGTGTACATGCTCTACTTTTAAGCTGTATCCTTGCATTATCTTTATGACTTCATATCAATAACTCTCAGTTGCATCCTCACTAATTGAAGGCATCTTTCACTGATGTTTGCATACTGTCAGTAAACTTTTGTCACATTCGTACTGTTGTCCTTTGGTGTTAGACAACATTGTTAGCCACACGAGAATTTATCTGTTCTGTCCACTGGCGCTAAACTTGACTTACTAGCCTATGAGTACATGGCGAGCCAGCCGGCAGTTGACGCCGTCCGTTTGCCCACGGCGCCTCTGTTATTCCGCACTCGCCACGTTTAGGCGCTGCACCCAGGCAGAGCAGAGATACACAGGGTGATTCACGAAGATAGGATAATATTTAAATATGTTATTCTACTACAAGTAAAGTTAAACAAAAAAGTTCATATAAACATAGGTCCGCAAAAGTTTAGTTACAGAGTTACGCCTAAGAAAAGATTTTGCCTGAAACTTAGCAACTTCGCTAATATGAAGTCATCGCAAAACTGTACGAGGTTGAAGTAAAGCACGGTTTCCTTTTCTTTTGCTGTTATTGATCTGGTGACTCTAATAAAACATGTCCGGGACGCGTATCTGCAGTAGCTTTTCAGCACATCCACATTATGAACGGTAGGTAGAGATCCTGTCTCTCGTAACATTCGAAATACTCCACTAATGTTTCGTGCATTCGGAATCCTCCGGGATGGATAACGTACACGACATTCGTTAACTGCACCCACATTTACCATAAATAAATACCAAATCGGCATATTCCTCTGTCGTCAGTTTAAAAGGCAACTCTATTTCACAAATAAACTACAAACTACATAGTTTACTACGCGGTTTCACTTAAATACACTGTTGTTATTATGGTCTTTCACTGAACAATACAGAAAACTAACGCGTCACAAGGTTAGGGAACGACTGAAACAAATCACTAACGTTAGCCAACAATGACATAAGCGTGTCTACATTCTTAATGGAAAGTAAACAAATTTACTTGTATAATGATCTTTGTTTCTCTGGATGGTCTGGAAAACTACAGCAGATACACTTCAGGGACATATTTTATTACATTCAACAGACCAATGACAACAAAATAAATGGTAATCGTGCTTTACTTTAACCTCGTACAGTCAGTTTTGCGAAGGCTTCATATTAGCGAAGCTGCTAAATTTCAGGCAAAATCTTTTGTTAGCTGTTACTCCGTAAGTAAACATTTACGGACCTATGTTTATATGAACTTTTTTGTTTAGTTTTAGTTGTACAGTAAAATATTAAAATATTTGCATATCTTCGTGATTCAACGTGTAATTGCAAATAACATTTACTGTTTAGAATTTATCTATGTTGGACATCAAAACTACTGCTTTCTTTTTCGCAACTTCATGCCTTCAACTGAAAATCAGGGTACGCCTATTTTTTAGCTTTGGCAGTATGGAGCTGAATAATATGGAAAGAAAAGTCACGAACGTAGGGAAACGAAATATTCTACCTATAGACAAAAGGGAATAAACTGTATAATTACATGAGTCCGAAAGTAAAATTCTTTTGACTTCTCAGAAGATGCTATGAAAATTTCGTCTTATGTTAAATCAGTAAACAGTGCGAAGTCATCTCTCTAGAAACTCCGCGGCCATAATGGAATCAAAACGGAGGATGACACGGAAAACGGAGAAAAATTAAATGATTTTTTCTTTTTCTTTTTCAAAACTCCTTCATTGATTCACTGTGGAAGATCGTCCTACGTCACAAATACGGCAATAAGTGACCAGGGGGTAACGAAGCAACTTATATTGGTCAGCAAAGGACAAGCCACTGGACTGGATGGGATATCAATGCGACTCTAAGCACAGTATGCGAAGGAACTTCTTCCTCTTCTAAATGCACTTTGCCGCAAGTCGCTGGAGGAGCGAAGTTTTCCTAGTGATTTGATTACACTTTTTATAGATCTGAGATTGTCTACAGCTTGTACAGAAACAAGACTGCAATTCCAAGTCTGAAAGGACATGAAAATGAACCAGTATTTGAGAAGGGAGTAGATGGCATTGTAGCCTATCCCCGATGTTATTCAATCTGCACGCTGGGAAAGATGTGAAGCAACCAATAATAAATTTGGAAAGTGATTGAAAACATTGAGGTTTGGAGATCACAGCGGAATTCAGTCAGTGACAGCAAAGGACTTGGGAAATTAATGAGCGGAATATATACGGGTTCGAAACGATATTATAGGATGAACAGAAAATTAAAACAACAGTAATGAAACACAGTGTAACTAAATCAAGCGATGCTTAGGGGATTAGGTTACAAAATTCGACACCAACAGTAGGCGACGAGGTTTGTTATTTGGGCAGGAAATTGACTGATGATGGCCGACGTAGAGTGGATATAAAATGTAGACAAGCTACAGCAAGAAAAGCATTTCTAAAAAGGAGGATTTCTTTAATATGTGATACAAATTTAAGTGCTGGAGTGTCTTTTCAGAATGTAGATGTCTGAAGATCATCGTTCTATGGAAGTTTAAAGTGGACGATTTAGAGTCGGCACAAAAAGAGAATAGAACCTATTGAAATGTGACGCTACAAAAGAACGTTCAAGTCTAGATATACAGGGTGTTACAAAAAGGTACGGCCAAACTTTCAGGAAACATTTCTCACACACAAAGAAAGAAAATATGTTATGTGGACATGTGTCCGGAAACTCTTACTTTCCATGTTAGAGCTCATTTTATTACTTCTCTTCAAATCACATTAATCATGAAATGGAAACACACAGCAACAGAACGTACCAGCGTGACATCAAACACTTCGTTACAGGTAATGTTCAAAATGTCCTCCGTTAGCGAGGATACATGCATCCACCCTCCGTCGCATGGAATCCCTGATGCGCTGATGCAGCACAAAGAGTCTCTACATTTGGTACCGGTGTTGCGTAGACAAGAGCTTTCAAATGCCCCCATAAATGAAAGTCAAGAGGGTTGAGGTCAGGAGAACGTGGAGGCCATGGAATTGGTCCGCCTCTACCAATCCATCGGTCAGCGAATCTGTTGTTGAGAAGCATACGAACACTTCGACTGAAACGTGCAGGAGCTCCATCGTACATGAACCACGTGTTGTGTCGTACTTGTAACGGCACATGTTCTAGCAGCACGGTTAGAGTATCCCGTATGAAATCATGGCGGTGAATCGAGGAAGTACACAACATACTGACGAAACTAAAATGAGCTCTAACATGGAAATTAAGCGTTTCCGGACACATGTCCACATAACATATTTCCTTTATTTGTGTGTAAGGAATGTTTCCTGTAAGTTTGGCCGTACCTTTTTGTAACACCCTGTATAGGGCTAATAACAAAGCTGAGACACTGAATCGAATTACAGGAAAGGTACAGGAAGATATAGCTTGAACAAAAGCAGTAATGTTTTTATAGGACGTATCACGGGACACCATTACATATCAGTAACCTCAGCATCGGTTTGCTGCAGGATTTTTGAACATATTATTTATTCGAATACAGTAAATTTCCGAGATTTCGGGAAATCGTTTTACACGGTGCCCCACTACAGTCTGCTAACGAAGTTACGAGAACACGTAATCGGTTCCCAGACATTTGAGTGCTCGAAGACTTCTTAAGTAACAGGACGCAGTACATTGTCCTCTATGGCGAGTGTTCGTCAGAGAGTTGTCTGAAGTCAGCAGTGCGCCAGCGGGGTGTGGCAGGACCGCTGGTGTTTTGTGTGTACCGAAGTGACGGTGGCAGACAGGGTGGGCTGTGGTCTGGGGCTCTTTGCTGGTGATGGTTCGGTGTGAGGTAAGCTGTAGACGTTGGGTGACTGTAAGGGTATACGAGATGGTTTGCACAAGATTTCTAATACGTGTGATGAATGGCAGCTAGCTCTAAGTGTACGAAAATGGGAGTTAGGGCAGATGAGGGGGAAAAACAATCCTATATAATTGAATGCAGCATCGGTACTGTACCGCTTGACTCAGTCAACAGGGTTAAATATCGGAGCCTAGTGACATGAAATGGAATGGGCGTGTAAGGACTGTAGTAGAAAAAGGCGAATGGTCGACATCGGCTTGTTATGGGAATTTCGGGAAAGTGTGGTTCATCTGAAAAGGAGATTCTGCAGTAAGGCCGCTTTATAAAAAGGCAGAGAAGGATAATGTAGAAAATTTTAGATCTATTTCTATGCCATCAGTGTTTGCTAAAGTTTTTGAAAAACTCTCTATGTAAGGATAATTGATCATTTTATATCACATAATTTACTGTAAATTACACCCAGAGACTTTAGAAGCTATTTAACAACTGAAAATGCTGAATTCTCTTTTCTCTGTGAGGAACTGGATGGGTTAAACAACGGAAGGCGTTTCATTGTGTTGATCACAAAATATTTCTCTAGATGTTGGACCATTACGGAATACGGGGAGTAGCTCACGATTGGTTCACCTCTTACTTTCACAACAGACAGTAAAAGGTCATTATTGACAGTGTTGAGAATGGCTGCGACGTGAAGTCTGAGGTGATGGTGATGTTTGGTTTGTGGGGCGTTCAACTGCGTGGTCATCAGCGCCCATACAAAGTGCCAAACTCTGCTCGGTCACAGTACGTCACTTAAATCAATGAGATGAAATGATGAGGACAACACCAACGCCGAGTCATCTTGAGGTAGGTGAAAATCCCTGACCCCCCTAGAATCGAACCTGGGACCCCACGCTCGGGAAGCGAGGACGCGACGGTGAGACCACGAGCTGCGGACTGGAGTCTGGGAGGGGTACGGTCAAATGGTG
The DNA here is from genome assembly GCF_021461395.2 of Schistocerca americana. Taxonomy (NCBI): domain Eukaryota; kingdom Metazoa; phylum Arthropoda; class Insecta; order Orthoptera; family Acrididae; genus Schistocerca; species Schistocerca americana. Next base: position 48,055,641 of record NC_060129.1, read on the forward strand.
GGTGCCACAGGGATCTGTGTGGGGGCCTCTCGTGTTCCTTATATACAGTACTTGCCATTAAAATTGCTACACCACGAAGATGACGTGCTACAGAAGCGAAATTTAACCGACACGGAGATGATGCTGTGATATGCAAATGATTAGCCTTTCAGAGCATTCACACAAGGTTGGTACCGATGGCGACATCTACAACGTGCTGACATGAGGAAAGATTCCAACCGATTTCTCATACGCAAACAGCAATTGACCGGCTTTGTCTGGTGACACGTTGTTGTGATGCCTCGTGTAAGGAGGAGAAATGCATACCATCACGTTTCCGACTTTGATAAAGGTCGGATTGTAGACTATCGCGGTTGCGGTTTATCGTGTCGTGACATTGCTGCTCGCGTTGGTCGAGATCCAATGACTGTTAGCAGACTATGGAATCGGTGGGTCAGGAGGGTAATACGGAACTCTGTGCTGGATCCCAACAGCCTCGTATCACAAGCGGTCGAGACGACAGGCATCCTATCCGCATGGCTTTAACGGATCGTGCAGCCACATCTCGGTCCCTGAGTCAACAGATGGAGACGTTTGCGAAACAACAACCATCTGCACGAACAGTTTGCAGCCGCATGGACTATCAGCTCGGAGACCATGGCCGACACCCCCGGGATAACAAGGCCGTCCAACAGTGATAGTGACGTCACACTAAGCGGCCCATAGCCGACGCAGCAATCCACGGACACCTCCGTACAGGCGCGCCTGATGCTAACGATCTTCTGTCCGTCATACAGAAAGGAGCCAACTATAATTCGAACCAAAGACCAAATTATATATATTCTTGTAAACAGCATAAAGGTTCATCATGAAATATCAAATATATATACGGGCAGGAATAGGTTCTAGAACTCTTCTGAAAAGTGTTTATCTTCAGTACCAGAATGAACATCAAATTGTCAGGTTTTCTAAACAGAAAAGCACTTTGTTAGTAACAGACAGCAATAATGAGACTTGCAGTTGGTGATTTCTACGTGGAAAAGGAAATAAGCTGTAGAGAGATTGAAAATGGTAAGTAAAGAGAGCCTCAGCCTTTTCCTCACATTCTTACATGTAATGCACTTGGTTGTTTTTCATTTCCTTACCTTTCATAACATTTTTGATATTGTTTCAAGAAGTGTATCTTCAATAGCAGAGTGAACTTCAAATTGTCAGGCTTTTCTTAAAGGAAAGAGCAGTCCCTTAGTATCACAGTGCAAGACAGAATCTTGTGTTCAGTGATGTCTATGTTAAAGGAGAATATTTGATATCTATCTTTTGTTTCCATTCTTTATTACTGGGGATACACTTGTAAAAATTCTTGAAAAGGGCTGTCACCGTGAACATGTGAGTAAATTCACAATAGTCATGTGTTTTATGAGATAAAGCGAACTCTTGTTACCTTATTGTAAACGAAAGTTGTGAGGGTTTTGCTATGTATGACAGTGCTTAAGATAATTTACTTTCAGTGTAATAGCTTGAAAATGTTAAGTCCTGCTGTCAGTTGGCATTTGTCACCACCTGTATGCGAGTTTTAAAGCTAAATAGTGTTCTGACAATTATAAGATAGTGGCAAAGTTCCTCAATCGATTAAACTTATTCCTGCCCGTATATGTAATCGGTATTTCGTTATGAACCTTTATTCTGTTTACAAGAATATATATAATTTGGTCTTTGGTTCGAATTATAGTTGGCTCCTTTCTGTATGACGGACAGAAGATCGTTAGCATCAGGCGCGGCTGTACGGAGGTGTCCGTGGACTGCTGCGTCGGCTATGGGCCGCTTAGTGTGACGTCACTAACACTGTTGGACGGCCTTGTTATCCCGGGGGTGTCGCCATGGCTGCGGTTACCCTTGACACTGCATCACAGAGAGGTGTACTCAACGACGAACCTTGGTGCACGAATGGCGAAACGTCATTTTTTTCGGGTGAATCCAGGTTCTGTTTCCAGTTTGATTTTCCAGCAACACAGGCCTAGTAATACTAGGGCCCGTGTTGCGCTCTCTCTCGCACAATCGAGCAATTCCACTTCCCTCGCTGCAGTGCCTCAGGCGGCCCAGCCAATCACAGCGCGGCAGGCGCGCAACTCCAATTCCCCTCCTGGGATAGATAAGGATGGTTCAAGGTCACAGGATAAATTTTTATTGTCTATAATACAACATACAATCTCCCGTTATTTTAATTTTACAATTGCCATTGCCAACTTTAGCCGATATGAAAAGGTACTCGTCAGCATTTAATTTCTTCTTCTTCTGGTAGAGATAACAAATGGCATGGATGGAACAAGAGTACCATAAGGCACTTTAGCCAAGAGTCCTGTAGTCTCTGCTATACTCCATGTTTTCCAAGCCAAAATATTTGCATCAGGGAAGGCTTCAAGGCCAACATAGTCACAGTGATTGCCCCACACAACAGCAAGTGTGAGCCATGTACTCCCTCCAAACAAAGCCTGTACATCACAGGTGAATTGCAATCTGAGGCCACGAAACACATTCGGGCCTCCAATTAGCTGCTGCTTATTAAACTGCCCAGCAAGATCAATGTCTATTGCCTTCAGTGAACGATACACTGGAACACTGTGCCACATGCGACGTGGAGTATAGCAGAGACTACAGGACTCTTGGCTAAAGTGCCTTATGGTACTCTTGTTCCATCCATGCCATTTGTTATCTCTACCAGAAGAAAGAAGAAATTAAATGCTGACGAGTACCTTTTCATATGGGCTAAAGTTGGCAATGGCAATTGTAAAATTAAAATAACAGGAGATTGTATGTTGTATTATAGACAATACAGATTTATCCATGCCATTTGTTATCTCTACCAGAAGAAAGAAGAAATTAAATGCTGACGAGTACCTTTTCATATGGGCTAAAGTTGGCAATGGGAATTGTAAAATTAAAATAACAGGAGATTGTATGTTGTATTATAGACAATAAAGATTTATCCTGTGACCTTGAACCATCCTTATCTATCCCGGGAGGGGAATTGGAGTTGAGCGCCTGCCGCGCTGTGATTGGCTGGGCCGCCTGAGGCACTGCAGCGGGTGAAGTGGAATTGCTCGATTGTGCGAGAGAGAGCGCAACACGGGCCCTAGTATTACTAGGCCTGTGTTGCTGGAAAATCAAACTTTGAGATAAGATAAGGACTTCCAGCGCTGCGGCCTGGTGACGCTGTGCCGCAGCACGGAGCGCCATTCGCTTGGCGACCGGCGTGGAGTGCGGACGCATAGCTCTGGGTGTCTCGCTGGGCGTTGGCTTGCTACGTTCACTTGTGTTAACGTGCCACAGCAATGCCTCGTCGACGTGCTTGGTGACGTCGCATGCGGCACAGCGTTCCAGTGTATCGTTCACTGAAGGCAATAGACATTGATCTTGCTGGGCAGTTTAATAAGCAGCAGCTAATTGGAGGCCCGAATGTGTTACGTGGCCTCAGATTGCAATTCACCTGTGATGTACAGGCTTTGTTTGGAGGGAGTACATGGCTCACACTTGCTGTTGTGTGGGGCAATCACTGTGACTATGGTGGCCTTGAAGCCTTCCCTGATGCAAATATTTTGGCTTGGAAAAGCAGTGAACGCACATTGTAAGCGTGTATTTGTCATCACCATACTGGCGTATCACCTGGCGTGGTGGTATGAGGTCCCATTGGTTACACGTCTCGGTCACTTCTTGTTCGCACTGACGGAACTTTGAACAGCTGACGTTACATTTCAGTTGTGTTACGACCCGTGGCTCTACCCTTCATTCGATCCCTGCGAAACCTTACGTTTCAGCAGGATATTGCACGAGCGCATGTTGCAGGTCCTGTACAGGCCTTTCTCGATACAGAAAATGTTCGAGTCCTGCCCCGGCCAGCACTTTCTCCAGATCTCTCACCAATTAAAAACGTCTTGTCACTGGGGGCCAAGCAACTGGCTTGTCACAATATGGCAGTCACTACTCTTGATGAACTGTGGTATCGTGCTGAAGCTGCATGGGCAGCTGTACCTGTACACGCCATCCAAGCTCTGTTAGACTCAATGCCCAGGAATATCAAAGCCGTTATTATGGCCAGAGGTGGTTTTCCTGAGTACTGATTCGTCAGGATCTATGCACCGAAATTGCGTGAAAATGTAATCACATGTCACTTCTAGTATAATATATTTGTCCAATGAATACCCGTTTATCATCTGCATTCCTTCTTGGTGTAGAAATTTTAATGGCCAGTAGTGCATATAAATGATTTTACAGGTAACTCTAAAATATTTATGTTTGCTGATGATACTAGCTTGGTAGTTATGGATTTTGTGTGCAACATTGGCTCAGTTTCAAACATTGCTGGTCATGGCATAAGTTCATGGCTTGTAGAAAATAAACTAACGCTAAATGAGAGTAAGAAACAGTTTCTACCGATTCTAACACACAATGCAACAAAATCAGATGTTTTAATTTCACAGAATGGGCATATGATTAGTGAAACTGAACATTTCAAATTTCTAGGTGTTCAGATAGTAAACTGTGGTGGAAAGCCCACATTCAGGATCTTTTTCAAAGACTTAATGCTGCCATTTTTTACTATTCGAACGGTATATGAAGTAAGTGATCGCTCAACACGAAAATTAGTTTACTTATTTACATTCGCTTATGTCGTATGGTATTATATTTCCATTCTAAAAAGGATATATTCGGTTCAGAAACGGGCGGTTCGGGCAATAAGTGGTGTAAGTTCGCGAACCACTTGTCCAGCCCTGTTCACTAGTATATATACACTCCTGGAAATTGAAATAAGAACACCGTGAATTCATTGTCCCAGGAAGGGGAAACTTTATTGACACATTCCTGGGGTCAGATACATCACATGATCACACTGACAGAACCACAGGCACATAGACACAGGCAACAGAGCATGCACAATGTCGGCACTAGTACAGTGTATATCCACCTTTCGCAGCAATGCAGGCTGCTATTCTCCCATGGAGACGATCGTAGAGATGCTGGATGTAGTCCTGTGGAACGGCTTGCCATGCCATATCCACCTGGCGCCTCAGTTGGACCAGCGTTCGTGCTGGACGTGCAGACCGCGTGAGACGATGCTTCATCCAGTCCCAAACATGCTCAATGGGGGACAGATCCGGAGATCTTGCTGGCCAGGGTAGTTGACTTACACCTTCTAGAGCACGTTGTGTGGCACGGGATAATGCGGACGTGCATTGTCCTGTTGGAACAGCCAGTTCCCTTGCCGGTCTAGGAATGGTAGAACGATGGGTTCGATGACGGTTTGGACGTACCGTGCACTATTCAGTGTCCCCTCGACGATCACCAGTGGTGTACGGCCAGTGTAGAAGATCGCTCCCCACACCATGATGCCGGATGTTGGCCCTGCGTGCCTCGGTCGTATGCAGCCCTGATTGTGGCGCTCACCTGCACGGCGCCAAACACGCATACGACCATCATTGGCACCAAGGCAGAAGCGACTCTCATCGCTGAAGACGACACGTCTCCATTCGTCCCTCCATTCACGCCTGTCGCGACACCACTGGAGGCGGGCTGCACGATGTTGGGGCGTGAGCGGAAGACGGCCTAACGGTGTGCGGGACCGTAGCCCAGCTTCATGGAGACGGTTGCGAATGGTCCTCGCCGATACCCCAGGAGCAACAGTGTCCCTAATTTGCTGGGAAGTGGCGGTGCGGTCCCCTACGGCACTGCGTGGGATCCTACGGTCTTGGCGTGCATCCGTGCGTCGCTGCGGTCCGGTCCCAGGTCGACGGGCACGTGCACCTTCCGCCGACCACTGGCGACAACATCGATGTACTGTGGAGACCACACGCCCCACGTGTTGAGCAATTCGGCGGTACGTCCACCCGGCCTCTCGCATGCCCACTATATGCCCTCCCTCAAAGTCCGTAAACTGCACATACGGTTCACGTCCACGCTGTCGCGGCATGCTACCAGTGTTAAAGACTGCGATGGAGCTCCGTATGCCACGGCAAACTGGCTGACACTGACGGCGGCGGTGCACAAATGCTGCGCAGCTAGCGCCATTCGACGGCCAACACCGCGGTTCCTGGTGTGTCCGCTGTCCCGTGCGTGTGATCATTGCTTGTACAGCCCTCTCGCAGTGTCCGGAGCAAGTATGGTGGGTCTGACACACCGGTGTCAATGTGTTCTTTTTTCCATTTCCAGGAGTGTATATATATATATTCCTTACGGTCATTTCTTGTTAACAATATTGGCTTATTCCCAAGAATAAGCACCTTTAACTCAGTTAATACTGGGCAGATTTCCAACCTGCAATTCGATCGGGCTTTCTTAACCCTTGTGCAGAAAAGTGTGCAGTATACCGTTGCATCCATATTCAATAAGCTACTACTAGAATTCAAAAATCTTAGCAGTAATCCGCACGCTTTCAAATCGAAACTCAAGAGTTTCCTCACGGGTCGCTCTTTCTCTTCTGTTGAGGAGTTCCTTGAAAAATTAAGCTGATTCTTATGTTATGTTGTTGACGACATTTAGTGAAATTTGTCGATTGATATTTTTGGGTCATAAATATTTAATTTTTATCTCTTATTATTTTTATGTTGTAATTTCATGTACTGACACGTTCCATGATCTTGGAGATTTGCTGCTCAGTTTGCTCCTAGGGAACTGGACATGTGCAAAACAAACAAATAAAGACACCAGAGAAAATTTAGAAAACCGAACATTCTAGGGCCGCTAACGTTCATTTTGTGTAAGGGCCACGAAAATAAGACAAACTAGGGCTCATACTGACAAATTTAGACAGTGGTTTTTGTTGTGACTTGGCAAGACAGCCAAGCCACTATGATTGGTAGCCGAAAGGCACCCGTTAAAGCTCACGCAGGCTGGCGTGAGGTCTGGAACAGTGAAAGGGATTGAGACTGGCAAATAAAGTACGTAGCTGATGGAATACTTAACTTTAATCCATAATTGGTGAACATCGGTCTGACGGTTCATGCATCACAAGATAAATAGCAAATGATAATGGCGCCTTGCTAGGTCGTAGCAAATGACGTAGCTGAAGGCTATGCTAACTATCGTCTCGGCAAATGAGAGCGTAATTTGTCAGTGAACCATCTCTAGCAAAGTCGGCCGTACAGATGGGGCGAGTGCTAGGAAGTCTCTCTAGACCTGCCGTGTGGCGGCGCTCGGTCTGCAATCACTGATAGTGGCAACACGCGGGTCCGACGTATACTAACGGACCGCGGCCGATTTAAAGGCTACCGCCTAGCAAGTGTGCTGTCTGGCGGTGACACCACAGTTTTCTCCTCGCTCTATTTGCGAATGGAATAGGAAATGAAATGACTAGTAGGGATACAAGGTACCCTCTGCCACACACTATACAGTTATTTGCGGAGTATGTATGTAGAGATTTCAAGGTAGCGCCAATTTGTTAATGTAGGGAAGTGTGTGAGATGAAAGGTGTGGAGGGAACCAGCTCTTGAATATCGTACGCGCGTTCGAATGGATGTAGGTTACGGTACCAGCAATTAAACGGAGGTGCCGAGGTCTGCTTGTGATAGACATGGGTGAGGAGAGGCGTCAAACTAGCGTGCGGGCTGGACGTCACAACAGCAACACGCAGCGGCAGGAGTACCTGCGCTACACGGGGTGATTCACGAGGATACGGAAGTATTTTAATACGTTATTTGTACAAGTAAAACTAAAGAAAAAACTTCATATAAACAAAGGTCCGCAAATGTTTAGTTACGCAGTTACGGCAGATAAAAGATTTTGCCTGAAATTTAGCAACTTTGTTAATATGAAGCCATCGCAAAACTGTAGGAGGTTAAAGGAAAGCACGATTCGGAGAAACAAAGACTATCATACAAGTAAATTTGTTCACTTACCTGCAACGAGCAACAAAGTCTGTTCATCCATGTGCACCTAGATGTATTGAAATCAGTGTAGACATTTTTGAACATTTATTGTGGATTTCTTGTGAAATTGTATGTACACTGTACAACTTCGTTAACACGGAGATTTTTTTCCGGTTTAACATGAAAACACGTGTGCTACGGTATTAATGAAAGCAGATTATCTGATACATTCATTCAGTTTCACTCAGCGTTATTACCTTCATTTTTCCAAATTTAAATTTTCTACAACTTCTGTTGAGAACTTTGTGCAATTGTCTGGAATTTCAACAACAAATTGGGCCAATTACTTAATAAACAACAAATTTTACGAAATTATGTCTTTGCTTTTCTGGATGTTCTGGAAAGCTACTGCAGGCACACGTCTGGGACATGTTTTATTAGATTCATTAGAGCAGTACCAACTAAATAAATGGAATTCGTGCTTTATTTTATCCTCGTACAGTTTTGCGATGGCTCCATATTAGCGAAGCGGCTAAATTTCAGGCAAATTCCTTTATTAGCCGCCGGCCGGAGTGGCCGAGCGCTTCTAGGCGCTTCAGTCTGGAACCGCGCGACCGCTACCGTCGCAGGTTCCAATCCTGCCTCGGGCATGAATGTGTGTGATGTCCTTAGGTTAATTAGGTTAAAGTAGTTCTAAGTTCTAGGGGAGTGATTACCTCAGAAGTTAAGTCCCATAGTGCTCAGAGCCATTTGAACCATTTTTACTAGCCATATCTCCGTAACTAAACATTTGCGGACCAATGTTTATGTGAACTTTTTTCTTTAGTTTCCCTTGTAGAATAACATATTAAAATATTTACATATCTTAGTGAATCACCATGCATATGTCTGCATGGCAGTGTAGTTACATATTCCAACTACAGCGCCAAATACTCGTTTAGCCAGTCCCTCATTTTATAAAGATTCAGAAGCTCGCTTATCAATTTTGTCTATAAACTTAAGTAACCAACTTTCGTCGTCTCTATGCATCATGCCATAGCGCTACGTTTATAACTTCTGTTATGAAGAGCGTACCCATTGTCTGAGATAGATGATGGAATGGGGGGTGATTCCCATTCATTTTGTGTATGGAGATTATGAAGAATTGTTTATTTACTATCAATATACCACTTCCAACTCCTTATGATAAGATATCTACTAAAATAAATAGCTCTAGAATTAGGAACAGATTACCGTCAGATGCCGACCTGCTACCGTGTCATCCTCTGCCATATGCCGACACTGACAGCTAAATAAAAGATTCTAACTACTGAAGTCACTAACTACAGATAAGCATAGTTAGCAAATGAAAGATTTTGATAAGGAACAAATAATGTATGTACCCTAATAGTGTTCAAAAGTTATTTTATATATATATATATATATATATATATATATATATATATATATATATATATATGCTTATCTCACCGAGCGAGGTGGCGCTGTGGTTAGCACACTGGACTCGCATTCGGGAGGACGACGGTTTAATCCCGTCTCCGGCCATCCTGATTTATGTTTTCCGTGATTTCCCTAAATCGTTTCAGGCAAATGCCAGGATGGTTCCTTTGAAAGGGCATGGCTGGTTTCCTTCCCTAACCCGAGCTTGCGCTCCGTCTCTAATGACCTCGCTGTCGACAGGACGTTAAACACTAACCACCACCACCGCCACTATGCTTATCAGTAGTTAGTGACTTCAGTAGTTAGAATCTTTTATTTAGCTGTCAGTGACGGCGCTCGCTGTATTGCAGTAGTTCGAGTAATGAAGATTGTTGTGAGGTAAGTGATTCATGAAAGGTATAATGGTTCAAATGGCTCTGAGCACTATGGGACTCAACTGCTGTGGTCATAAGTCCCCTAGAACTTAGAACTACTTAAACCTAACTAACCTAAGGACAGCACACAACACCCAGCCATCACGAGGCAGAGAAAATCCCTGACCCCGCCGGGAATCGAGCCCGTTGGTAGTTATATATATATATATATATATATATATATATATATATATATATATATATATATATATACACATCTCAGTTCACGACATCCAGTTTTACAAATTTACTGTCTGATGGACACACGTCCAGATCATCTGCTGTCAAAACTCCACCATCTCTCTCCCAACATCCACCATTGCTGGTGGCTCAGCTCCAACTGCGCAACACACTACGTGCTGTTAACAGCCAACTGCCCAACACAACAATGGCGAACATTACAACAATGCTATCCAGCAACAGACTGCACACAGCACAGTCAGTGATTTGCATACAGAGCGCTATGTGGCGTTACCAGTATATAAACCTAAACAGCCTACTTACATAGCCCCCATGCTCCCCACTAAAAAATTTACAAATTGTTTTGGGCACTGGCCAATACAGATTTGAAAAAAAAATTTCATAATTGCAATAACAAAGAAATACAATGCACACACTTATTGATATACTGTTGGTCAAAAGCAAAGATTTTCTCACAGTCCATAAAGTGGGTCCTGATCGTTCATCACAGTCAAATTGCAGTGTTTTTCTCAAAGTCTGAGCAGTAAAAGAAAATGCACACGGAAGTAGTGGATTTCCATGCAGTCTTGAAGAAGTAGTACTGTCCTTCCAGTGGGAAGACAGTGCTGACTCTTGACATGCAGACAGGTAATGGGCCACAACAGAGCAAACCCACAGCAGAGTCAGTCGAAGTTTTAAGAACATTGGTAGGTAGGTCATCACAAAGCAGACCCACTGTAGTCCTGGCAGAGAATATGGTATTGGTAGGCCACCAGAGGTGCCGACCCTCTGGAGTCCTTGTAGAAATAATTATATTGGTGGGACACCAAAGGAGCAGGCCCACAGTAGTCCTTGTAGAGATTATGGTATTGGCGGGTCATCAAAGATGTAGACCCACAGTAGTCCTTGTAGAGATGGCCAGCAGCCATCTGTTGCGACTGTGCAGGTGCACAATCACCATCGAAGAGTCTTGCGGACAATATAGCAAGTCCATAAACCACCACATGTGCACTCACAAAATTTTTGGAATTGTCCTTAGAACCAGCAATGCTGTGAAGCAGTCCCTTGCTGAATTATCAACACACGTGTGAGCACTAACAGTCCTTTTTTTCACATATTTTGCATATACTATGACCAACAGAAATGTGTGCAGTGAAATGAATGCTTACAAGTTACTTAATTTGATGAACTGGTGTCCATTAAAATTTTATAACATGAGAATACAATTACAAAGATACCGAAAACATCATTAAAACATAATAATACAGTAAACATTTGTAGTAATACAGGCTTTACAGAAGAATAGAAATAAACATATACATCAGTGTTACAGGAATTATGACATAAGTAAATATATAATATAATGAGAATAATTTTCGAAACACTAATTTCATATATGAGGATTGAAACCAAAAAGAATTAATTATGTCTATAAACATCTTTACAAAGAAAATAACATATTATTAATGCAAATTATATGTGAGGATAACAGTATTCCTCATCATAGTGAATGTAGCTTAGTACTAGAAAAATTCTACAACATAAATCTTATTAGCTAAACACATAAAGACAGGAAAGACACAAGGGTACACAAACACATAGCGGAATAACACAAAAAGAAAAGACAGGGTTTGTTTTCAGTGAGACGTCTAGTACTGCAGTCCAATCCAAAACCTCATTCCATAGATCTTTTCTCTTATTTCAACATTTGTTTCCACCAAAACAAAATCCTATCCAAGCTCGCTTTCTGCATTCTATTCATATCCTCTTTGGAAAGAGTTATTCTCCACTTTACAATACTTTTCTTGGCCAAATCACTTTCTTATACCATCTCAATGCATTTCTTCCAATTCATCACAACTCGTTCTCTTATATATCGTACCTCATCTAAAGCTGACTTAAATCTACTGAGCTTAGGTATATATACTAAGGGATGAGGCAATGCAGCAACACACAACAAATTAAAACAAACAGCACAGACAAAAAAATGCAAACTGGCAAAGCAAGCAGCAGTATATCTGAATTAGCAAAGCAAATGCTACATTACCATTACTATGAGCCAATGTGCAGCAAAAACAAAAATAAATCAGTAGTAAAACTGGCTTAATATAATGTAAAATTCAGTAGAACTATGCCTGGCAAACAACAGCAGCAAATCCAGAATGAGATTTTCACTCTGCAGTGGAGTGTGCGCTGATATGAAACTTCCTGGCAGATTAAAACTGTGTGCTGGACCGAGACTCGTTCTCGGGACCTTTGCCTTTTGCGGACAAGTGCTCTACCCCCTCAGCTACCCTAGCACGGCTCGTGCCTCGTCCTCACAGCTTTACTTCTGTCAGTACCTCGTCTCCTACCTTCGAAACTGTAAAGCTTTACTTCTGTCAGTACCTCATCTCCTACCTTTGAAACTGTAAAGTTTACAGTTTCGAAGGTAGGAGACGAGGTACTGACAGAAGTAAAGCTGTGAGGACGGGGCATGCGTCGTGCTAGCGTAGCTGAGTTGGTAGAGCACTTGCCTGTGAAAGGCAAAGGTCCAGAGTTCGACTCTTGGCCCGGCACACAGTTTTAATCTGCCAGGAAGTTTCAACAGCAGCAAATGCTATAACTTATACCTAACCATGACATAGCTCAAGCAGAAAAAATATTACAGTAAAGATAGGAAATGTCTAATAACTATGTCACATCTTAACAACAGAATGATGCGCCATGATAACTTATTCCAACAGACAAGTTACCAAATCGTAAAAAAGTTATTTATGCAATTCCTGTGAAGGGAAATGTCTAATTGTGTTCCCTTTTTTAAAAAAAGAAAGTAGATGGTAAAATTATTGTTTAATGGATCTGTAGACAGAAAACATTTACATTAGTACATCTACTAAATTTTATATTAACCAATGCTGCAGTGCAGCTAGAAACTAAATATTAAACAAAATAGGCGAATATATACAAAGGAAGGCATGAAACATCATTCACTAGCCATATGGCATTTCATAAGGCAGAAAAAAATCTCTCGACTAGAAAGACAGTAGTCATAATCAGGTGTATAGACATAAAATATTTCTCGTCATTTCATTAGGCATTTCAGTAAATATCATAAATTAAGAGCTCCACAGTGTAATCCTATGTTTTCAAGTTTGAGCGTGTCATGTTTGCGATGCTTTCTACAAAAAAATGTCAATAGCGAGGACATGGCCTCCTTTTTTGTTGTTGTTGTGCCTCTTAAAGGCACGGCTTTTTTTCCAGGCGACTGTCGCATAGCTTGGCGCCTACAGCGCATTATGTCAGGGTTACTTAGCTTTCTTACCGAAATATTTATGACAGCAGTTTGCGCTACAGTGACAGTCTCTTTAAAAAAATTTCACAGGTCGAGAATTTGCGTTACAAATGTGTAGAAATACTATCAATATAACAGAGTCCAAATAATTATTGGGGGCATTGTGATACATTCAAGCATTTACACACATTTCATAACTCTTAAAGTACGATTCTTGGTTTCCAACATCCTTTTTCACAAACCTGAGTCCCTAACCACTACTCATTATTCCTTACTTTATTACACATATATATATTCGTCGACACTTCTTCAATATTTCATCATAATAAATACATAGCATAATCGAATTCCTCATATAGCATCAGCTTATTGATCATAAACATACCTCAACAGCATAATAAACATCGTCATCGTAATAATAACATCATAACAGATCAATCACATCTCAAAATCGTCGCTGCTTCTTTCAATAATTTCAAGACCATCAATAAAGTCATCTACCTCAAACGTACTTCATAAATCATGATCCCTTACCAAATACAACATTCAAAGCTCTCATAGTATCACAATGGTTCCAAAATAATATGAAGAGACACAGAGTACAGACAAAATACTATTTCATAAGTGTGAAGTTATCCAACTGTGTAATTGTGTAAACGTGTAACTGATGTATTAAAAAAATGTTTGTTTCTCTGTTAAATAATTAGATAGCTGTGAAATTCAGTGTTAGAGAAATATGGTACCGATGTGTAAAGTTGTATAGGCAAATACCATATTAACTAGGGCTCCTAGCACTCGCAAAACGCTTACCGTGTACCCCCTGAGGATTAATGTAATTACACCCTCAGGTGTTAAAGATTATAGCAATGGAATGAAATGTATCATGGAAAACCTTTGTATCATTGTAATTCAAAAATCTTTAAAAATAAATGTCTTAAGTGCAAAATTAATCACTCAAATACAAGTACTGCAGCGCTAAACTGTGTGTCTTGTTGTAAGATAATCTCTGTCATTTCTTAACGGTAAAAATGTGCCAAGTGTAGTAATTATCGTCGTCCATAAGCAAAGTTCTGTAGAAGTCAATGTACTTACCTCGTAATAAACAAAAGTGAAATGTTATGTGTATAGATATCGTAGTTATTACGCTTATTGCCGTAATGAAGTAAGTACTGTACTGTAATGTATTGTCGTTCTACTGAAAAGGCTGTCATATTGTAGCTATACCACAAAGTTACTACTAAAACATGTTTTACTTTCCAGAATAATACAGAAAAACTGTGAAGATATAAAACAGACACACCGCAAATACAAGAACGTAAATTGTGGTTCATATTAGTGGCGTCGTGATATAATCGTGTAGCTATCAAAGAAACCAAATGCTAAGTCATCTTTAATCTCACAGAATGTACTTCAAATAAAGAATATCTTTTCAAGTAAACCAAAATGTTGCATTAAAATTTCATTAGCAGTACCAGTATATGTTCTAAGTATGTAAGACTTATAGTCATTACGCAATTGTGCAACTATCAAGCAAGAATGTACACACACAATAACACTATTTCGCCTGTTCACTGTGAAAATGCATTCGTAATTACTGTCTAAATATGTTCCCTAGGTTCTAAAAATGGTTCAAATGGTTCTGAGCGCTATGCGACTTAATTTCTGAGGTCATCAGTCCCCTAGAACTTAGAACTAATTAAACCAAACTAACCTAAGGACTTCACACACATCCATGCCCGAGGCAGGATTCGAACCCACGACCATAGCAGTCGGTCGGTTCCAGACTGTAGCGCCCAGAACCGCACGGCCACTCCGGCCGGCCCTAGGTTCTACTGGATAGTTAACTTCAAAACATTGTTGCATATTAACAGTATCTAAGTGTGACAAAGCGTACTAATAACGTGAAGTGAAAAATTTTATGGCAGAGACTAAGTTTAAAAGCAGCTTATCCTTCAATAAACGGTTTTACATTTGAAATGTGGTGCAATCTTTTACCCATTCTAGTGATCAAAGTTTCAACTTCAAAGCAATTATCATGTTGTATATGTCGGTAAGGAATGCTAAAATTTTTTCTCAAGGTTAGCGTCTATCTTATTTTTTGCTGAGCCAGCCGGCGCATGTGGCTGCCTGGGGTGTGAGTCATTGTCTGTCAGTTTGTTGGCGCGCGTCGTTATTGGGATTAGGAGGCCTAACTTCTACAAATTCACCTCATCGAGAGGGCCCTGCCCTGTTTCAATCCCGCCAGTTCTGATGTAATTCAGGTCTGTCGTTACGATCATATCGTCTGAAGTCATGTCGGTAGATTCCATAGTTTCTTTCTTGTCGGTCATGTGGTGGAGAATTCCTCCCTGAATCGTAACTGCAAGGATGACCGTTGCGTTGCGTTGATAATAATTATTTTGGTTCCCATATTGTCTGTTTCTCTGATTGTCTCTGTGATAGTCGTTACTGCAGAGAGGTGATCTTTCCCTGTAATTATCACTACTCTGCCAACGGTTGTCATGTGGGTGGTGTCTGTTTTGGTCACGATTTACGTTGTAAGAATAGCCTAGTCGTGTCCTTTTATTATTTCTGTCATCGCGAAATTGTGACGGATGTGACCTGTAAATGTTGTATTCCTGTTTTCGCGTCCCGCGAGTTTCTGTGTCAATTTCCAATTCTTGTAAGACTCCCTGAAAAGCTTCAATGTCGTCTTTGCAACGTCCCGCCAAAATAATGTGTCATAAATGTTCAGGCAATTTGATTAAGCAAATGCGGATGAGTTCTGAGGGGCAGTAAGGGTTTGACAGGTACTGATTCTTGTGCAACATGTCTTCAAAATATTTCACATGACTGGAAAATTCAGATTGTTCGAAATGTTTCGTCATTATGATGCTATGTTTTACCCGGTGTTGTGTAGCTTAAGTCCAGTATGCTGAGAGGCAGGCATGATAAAATACTCCTTCACTCTGACAATTGTGAATGACCGATCGCATTATTACAGCTGGTTCATTCTCTAAGTAACCACACATAAATTCTAATCTGTGCTCTAATGACCAGTTTGGAGGAAAACAATGAGAGAATTGATGAAGCCACGCTTGTAGATGAATGTCGCTGACAGAATTCTTAAATGATTTGAATTTACGTGTAGTAATGAACAGCTTATAGTCAAAATCATCGTGTCGGCGAGTCGCATATCGGTCATTGTTACGTCATGTCGGCGGTTCCATCTCAAAATTCGGTGTACCTTGCCAATTTCTTTCATAATTTCCGAAATGGCCTGTCGCTGTTCCGTATTTCTATGTCTCTCTTCCCGTGTTGGCGCGCGAGTATCCTCTGAAATATGTAATTCTTGTATTATTTGTGCCAACTGATCTTGTACTTCCTGCATTTCTCTTTTGTGTTGCGTATTAATTTGATTCTGATTTTGTTTGAATTTCTTAATTTGTTCATACTCTTCTGTGTCAGTGAAGGCTGCAGGTCTTGGGTCATTCGGGTCATCATCTACCTTTGAAGATAAGTTAGTGAACTGATCCGAAAGTTCTGCTACTTTATCCGATAGTGAACTTATTTCCTCCGTGTGTTTTTCTGAACCAAGTTTCAGAGTGTCCAGTTGTGTTGAAATCGTATTTACTGTGTCCTTTAAGTCTTCCTGAGTTTTTGCAAGTTGCGTAACTGAATCGGTAGATGCAACTGAGTCAGTTTAAGCTTGCAAGGTGTCGTGATTTTCATGAACAATAGTTTGCAGTTCCTTTATGGCTGCTTGGTGATTCTGTAATGCATTTTCATTACGTGAAAAAATAGGTTGTAAATGCTCACAAATTTGCGTTTTTACGTCATTACAGACTTTTTGACATTTCTATTCGATTTTCAGTAACTCAGCAGTTAAACCTTCACGTGTTTGTTCCAGTGTGGTGTCTAACTTTTGAAGCTGTTGCTGTGACTGTTTTTGATTTTGTTCCATTGCGTCTAACTTTTGAAGATTTTGTCCCATTTGTTTCTGATTTTGTTCAAGCGTTGTGTCTAACTTTTGTAGCCTTTGTCCCATTTCTTGCATTAACTGTAAGAACAATGCACTGGTGTCTGAAACATGTTCCTCAGCGCTATTCGGCAGTGCATTTGAACCGGCAATATTCGCATTTTGAAAAGCAGAAAATGTGGGTTGACTTATTTGATAAAACGGTGAGGACGCAAAACCTGAATCTACAGTATTTGCAAGATTGTGTCCTGTCATTTCGGATTCCTGAGGCGAGCTGTTGCCGACCGATCGATCGATAATGCTTCCCTGTTCACTAATTGTTTCACTGTCTACACTATTATCTGCAGCCCGATCCATTTCCCTATACACAATTACCAAATTACTACTTTGAACATTAGTTAATTCATTACTCGGTGGCGCTAACACACTGCTTTCGTCTTCACTGTCATTTCTCAGTTTACTTTGGAGCCTAGTATCACGTTTTTCACACGCCATAATTGTCACAATATTTCACACGATGACACAGAAAAGCAGAATTTGAAGAGCAAAAACAAGAAAACACATTAACATAGCTCTGAAAATAATATCTAGCTAATTTCAAGCGCAGCTGCGAAATACTTGGTGCAAATCTACATGCATGCCACAACTGTTTTACTGTACAACAATGGAAGACTGCAATTACAAAGGAGATTCTCTCTACAATTACGCGCTAGCAATAAACAAAAGCTACACTAATTACACAAACTATAGGAAAAAATCAGAAGATTCCAGTGAGGTATCCTCGGCTAAGGGTCGACATATGAAACGTTCCCTTTGAACAATTATACATGACTGTGCTTAAACTGACACACAATATTTTTAGCGCTACGCAATCTGACTTCCAAAAATCCCTACAAAAGAATGGTCCTGACTAACATTAACCTATACATTTCACAAATCACTTACCTCACAAAAATCTTCGTTACACGAACTACTGCAATACAGCGAGCGCCACTACTGCCAGGTAAATAAAAGATTCAAACTACTGAAGGCACTAACTACTGATAGGCGCAGTTAGCAAATGAAAGATTTTGATAGAGATCAAAAAATGTATTTACCTTAATATTGTACTAAAGTCATATTGTATATATCAGTTCATGACATCCTGTCTTACAAATTTACTCTTTCTTAATGAGACACGTCCAGATCGTCTGCTCTCAATATTCCGCCATCTCTCTCCCCACATCCACCACTGCTGGCGGCTCACCTCCAACTGCGCAACGCTACGCGCTGTTAGCATCCAGCTGCCCAACACTACAATGGCAGACAACAATGCAAACTAGCCACAGACTCCACACAGCACAGCCAGTGATTTCCATACAGAGTGCTACGTGGCGTTACCAATAAGAAAACCTAAACAGTCTACTTACAAGTTTCCACTACAAAATATACGTGTGTAAATTGCACTGAGCGAAATACAGCGATGTGCGATAGAAGAATGTTGTGGGAAGTGGCGTGGCACTGCACTTTGGCACACTTAAGGCCAAATAACATCTTATATTTCCTCGAATATACACTCCTGGAAATGGAAAAAAGAACACATTGACACCGGTGTGTCAGACCCACCATACTTGCTCCGGACACTGCGAGAGGGCTGTACAAGCAATGATCACACGCACGGCACAGCGGACACACCAGGAACCGCGGTGTTGGCCGTCGAATGACGCTAGCTGCGCAGCATTTGTGCACCGCCGCCGTCAGTGTCAGTCAGTTGGCCGTGGCATACGGAGCTCCATCGCAGTCTTTAACACTGGTAGCATGCCGCGACAGCGTGGACGTGAACCGTATGTGCAGTTGACGGACTTTGAGCGAGGGCGTATAGTGGGCATGCGGGAGGCCGGGTGGACGTACCGCCGAATTGCTCAACACGTGGGGCGTGAGGTCTCCACAATACATCGATGTTGTCGCCAGTGGTCGGCGGAAGGTGCACGTGCCCGTCGACCTGGGACCGGACCGCAGCGACGCACGGATGCACGCCAAGACCGTAGGATCCTACGCAGTGCAATAGGGGACCGCACCGCTACTTCCCAGCAAATTAGGGACACTGTTGCTCCTGGGGTATCAGCGAGGACCATTCGCAACCGTCTCCATGAAGCTGGGCTACGGTCCCGCACACCGTTAGGCCGTCTTCCGCTCACGCCCCAACATCGTGCAGCCCGCCTCCAGTGGTGTCGCGACAGGCGTGAATGGAGGGACGAATGGAAACGTGTCGTCTTCAGCGATGAGAGTCGCTTCTGCCTTGGTGCCAATGATGGTCGTATGCGTGTTTGGCGCCGTGCAGGTGAGCGCCACAATCAGGACTGCATACGACCGAGGCACAGAGGGCCAACACCCGGCATCATGGTGTGGGGAGCCATCTCCTACACTGGCCGTACACCACTGGTGATCGTCGAGGGGACACTGAATAGTGCACGGTACATCCAAACCGTCATCGAACCCATCGTTCTACCATTCCTAGACCGGCAAGGGAACTTGCTGTTCCAACAGGACAATGCACGTCCGCATGTATCCCGTGCCACCCAACGTGCTCTAGAAGGTGTAAGTCAACTACCCTGGCCAGCAAGATCTCCGGATCTGTCCCCCATTGAGCATGTTTGGGACTGGATAAAGCGTCGTCTCACGCGGTCTGCACGTCCAGCACGAACGCTGGTCCAACTGAGGCGCCAGGGGGAAATGGCATGGCAAGCCGTTCCACAGGACTACATCCAGCATCTCTACGATCGTCTCCATGGGAGAATAGCAGCCTGCATTGCTGCGAAAGGTACTAGTGCCGACATTGTGCATGCTCTGTTGCCTGTGTCTATGTGCCTGTGGTTCTGTCAGTGTGATCATGTGATGTATCTGACCCCAGGAATGTGTCAATAAAGTTTCCCCTTCCTGGAACAATGAATTCACGGTGATCTTATTTCAATTTCCAGGAGTGTATATGTTTTATATATCAAATTCTTCAAAAGTATGTGAGCTACAACAACGCTGTAAAGGCGGTGGTTGGGGGGGGGGGGGGGGGGGTGGCGCCACTACCAGATTTTTGCACCGGTTCGGAAATATCACAGGGGCTGGATTCATCATAAACTCTGAGCTGCGTGTAAATGTAACTGCAGGATGAAATACGCTAAAGATACGGATAAAATATGTGTACCAATAAATGCGAAATATGTGTGAAATATATTCGACACGTGCATACGTGGGCCAAGCCTCCGGTTAGAATTCATCCCAAGCCCCTGGACCGATTTCAACCAAATCTGGTAAAAACAGTTACAATCTGGAAAGAAATACTGTGGGGTTCGGAACCACCAGCCTCCTACTGGAGTTGCGCGTGATGGCGTGGAGAGAGAAGGGTGGAGCATGAGAAGTACAGAGAGCGAGGGGGAAGCAAGAGATGGTGAGAGAGAGAGAGAGAGAGCGAGAGGAGGAGGACAGACAGAGGACAGGATTAAGTGCACAGTCAGAGGGCAGGGGAGAGAGGGACTAACAGAAGACTGGAATAAATACACAAGCGTGCAACACAGCGTATTCAGGTGGTTAGAAAATTCGGGAACCTTTAAGCGTGAAGAATAAAAAGCTGTAATGAAGAAGCCCAGAAGAAACTCAACCGACAATTTTGCAGTGGCAACACACAAACTCATACTTCACTAAGAGGCAGGCTGAATGAGCGAGGTGGCAGGTGAAGGAGTGTTTTGAGATCACCACCTGCCAACGAATTTCACCCTGCGCACATTCAGCTCCGTCAACAGCTTCGTGGCAATTACTTTCAGAATCGGTTACACTCCTAATGCTGTACAGGAGTGGTGCGAGGTTTTTATACAAGATTTTGCTTGAAGGTGAAACATCATTTGCAAACCGTAGGGAAATCACTCTTCGCAATATACAAGACTCGTCAGACGAAAACCGTCGCAGAAAGAAAAAGTCGGTACACGACTGCTTTCAAGTGCCAACCAGCTGTGCGGACTCTACAAAAGCCGCATCACTGGTACGTGTTTCGCTGATGGGACTCTACACATGCAGGCGTATTTACAGATTGATGCCCAGAAGCAGTTTCGGACCACGTACCCATCTTCAGTTGCACAAGCAATAAGAGCAGAATATATGTAGTTACAAGTGTCACTGTCTTGTGCAATATCATTGTAGAGAATATTTACTTGGTTTGGAGTCGTGTGCTTACACATTCAGTGACTACTACATCCTTTCTTTTATTAGCCAGTCTCTCGCCTAATACGACACACCTGCAGGGTGCAAAGGACAGCCGTTCGCAACGTACCACGGGGTTGCAGGGAAATTCGGGACGGGCAGCCTGATATGGGGCACCTGCGGCCTGCGAAGCCGGCAAACAGTCTCAGATTAGCACACGAGAGGAGCCGCCCGAGCTACAGCGCATGCGCACTGCGCTGCAGTTTCACAACCCTCTCACTCTCTTGCACCACCGGCTTAATAGGCTGATTCGTTAACATGGTCAGTTTAAACTTTGTCGTGACAGGAATATAAATGAAAGAATACTTTTGTAAATACTGTGCAGACACAAATTACATGTACAACAACGATGTGAACTTAACCCTTACAGGGACAATAGTTGCTTAGTAAAAAAATCGCCGGACAAACAAAACTATGTAATTCCTGATATTATGATATTACAATTCATAAACCCTTTCAGGTGAAAATTTCACCAACGTCAGTTTTATATTTTGTGAGTGCAAGAACAAGGGGGCTTTAATATTCGTGCACTATTTTAACCAAAATTTCGCGTGTCACGCATGCACCGTGAAGATGATTTCACAGCGGCGTAGCGTACCTCGAGCTACGTCCCCGGAAGACGTCGCAGGCGTACCTTGCAGAGTAATCAGACGGGCCACTTCCTACTGGCACCGCGTCCGACCGTGACACGTGACACGCGAGTCCCCACCCAGGCACGCGTCGGCTCGCGCAGGCGCACAACACTACACCCCCACAAGCCACGTTCTCCGTGTGGTGTCACCGCCAGACACCACACTTGCTAGGTGGTAGCTTAAATCGGCCGCGGTCCATTAGTACATGTCGGACCCGCGTGTCGCCACTGTCAATACTTGCAGACCTAGCGCCACCACATGGCAGGTCTAGAAAGACGGACTAGCACTCGCCCCAGTTGTACGGACGACATTGCTAGCGACTAGACGTACGAAGCCTTCCTCTCATTTGCCGAGAGACAGTTAGAATAGCCTTCAGCTAAGTCCATAGCTACGACCTAGCAAGGCGCAGTTAACCATATCTGGAGAGAGTCTTACTTGTATTCACCATAAACGAAGTATACCACAAAGATAATAAAGTTAAGTAAACCGACATTACGTTCTTTTCTTATTAGCATTCATTGAGCATCCTGTTTCAGACTTCACGATATTCTGGGTGAGCTGATAGCGTGCCTATTCGGCCCTTCTAAGTAACACTGTGTCGGCACTTCTGTCGACACATAACATTGGCGACGAGTTAAAAAAAAAGGGTCTTGTTCTTTCACCTTGCTCTGAATTATTTGTGTCATGGCTTCGCCACAATCTCCAGATGTACTGTCCGAATTTTATCGCTTGCAGAATCAGCAGACGCAGGCGTTATTGAATGCCCTTGGACAGCTCGTCCAGGGTCAACGTGCCATTCAAACCGATGCGGCAGCTGCCGCTTCATCGCTCCCGCAGCCACAACACGCAGTTGCACCCTCTTTTCGTCAATTTCGTCCCGACGACGAAACATGGACGGAGTGGTCACGCCAGTTTGGATTTCATCTCGCCGCCTACAGAATTCAAGGTAACGAGCGGCAGCCTCACTTATTGTCTTGTGTCGGCGTGCAAACGTACCGTGTGATAGTGAAATTGTTTCCCCGACGCGACGTAGCAACTCTGTCCTACGAAGAAATTGTGTCGGCTTTAGATGCCTATTTCAGAGAAACAGTTAATGTGGTTGCAAAAAGGTATACGTTCTTTCGTACAAAACATATGGCCGGTCAAACTAATAGGGAGTGGGTTGCAACTTTGCAAGGCCTTACTAGGGACTGCGCATTTGAATGTGACTGTGGCCTTCCTTATTCAGATACAATGGTGCGTGATGCAATAGCACAGAACGTTTCTGATGTTCGCATAAGGGAACAGATTTTGAAACTGGTCAATCCCTCCCTTCAACAAGTGATAGACATATTGGATAGGCAAGACACACTTGACTTTGCTCAGGAATCATTTGAAACTTCGCCAGCTGTGTGTTGCATTAACCGGCCCGCCGGGCGCGCGGCACAGAACGCTAACCGGCCCTCGCGCACGTCCGCACAGCTGCGGCCTAGCTCACAAACACGTGTGCCGCGAAAGCACGCACCTGCAGTAAAATCATGCCCGCGGTGTGCAACTAGACATTCGCGTGAACATTGCCCGTCACGCCAAGCTATTTGCTTTTTCTGCAATAGGAAAGGACATGTTCAAAGTGTTTGCCAGAAAAAGCTTCGATCGGACACTACCAACCATTCCAGGCCCTTTGCTTCGCGCCGGAATCGAACCAAGGACACTCAGGCTCGGGAACCTTCGCCCATGGACATTCATGTTGTTCATGCCACTCCGCCCAGTGTTTCTCTCTCTAACAGTGACTGTGTTCGTCCCACAAAAAGTGTGCGTCGACGTCGACGGCAATCCCGTCACGTCGCAAGTGATTCTGTACCAGTGTCTGTTCAAGTTGCACAAAACAGTCGCTCTTGTCGTCAGCAGGACAATAAACTTTTTGTAGATTTGGACTTTGCCGGACAAGTGATACCGTTCCAGCTCGATACCGGAGCTGCAGTTTCATTGCTCAATCACGCCACGTACAAACAACTGGGCGCCCCGCCGTTGCGTGCCGCAAAAGTTCAGCTCACTAGTTATTCAGGACAGCATATCCCTGTGTTAGGGCAATGCAGCCTTCTTGCAACATACAAGGGACAAACAAAACTTGTGTCATTTTACGTTCTTCGTTCTTCTGCTGCAGTGAACTTGTTTGGTTTAGATTTATTTCAATTGTTTAACTTGTCAATAGTGAATCAGGTCCTATCAGTGAACCAGACTGTGCCTTCAGCCAGTCTTTCTAGTCTATGTGAGGAATTTGCAGACATTTTTGCACCGGGCCTTGGTAGAGCTAAGAACTATGAAGCACATTTGGAACTCAAAGTCAACGCCCAACCGAAGTTTTTCAGAGCGCGCAATGTTCCCCACGCATTGCGTGATGAGGTCGCAAGAACATTAAACGATTTAGAATCCCAAGGTGTAATTGAACGTGTGCAGGCTTCTCTCTGGGCCTCACCCTTAGTCATTTTGCAAAAACCTTCCGGAAAATTGAGACTTTGCGTGGACTTCAAGGCAACAGTGAATCCACAACTAGTGACTGCTACTTTTCCTTTGCCCCGCCCGGAAGATCTTTTTGACAAACTGTGCCCGGGAAAATATTTTTCAAAGTTGGACCTAGCAGATGCGTACTTGCAAATACCGGTGGACGAAGAATCCCAGCGCGTATTGGTGGTTAACACGCATCTTGGATTGTACAGATTCAAAAGACTGCCATTCGGGTGTGCATCCGCCCCTGCATTGTTTCAGCAATATTTACAAACTATTTGTGCGTCGGTCCCTACTGCAGCAAACTATCTGGACGATATAGTGATCTCCGGAAAGACGGAAGCGGAACATTTACAAAATCTCCGAACATTATTTCAGGTCTTGCGACAGAATGGTCTTCGCTTGAGGAAGGACAAATGTGTGTTTTTTGCTCGTGACTTGCCGTATCTGGGACATGTCATAAATGCCCAAGGCATCCATCCGAGTCCAGAGCACCTCCGTGCCATACAGGACTTGCCTTCGCCGCAGAATTTGAAGCAGCTACAGAGTGTGTTGGGAAAAATAAATTACTACCATAACTTCATTCCGCATGCCTCTTCCATTTCAGCTCCGCTTCATCGCTTACGCCGTAAAGGTGTTCCGTTCGTCTGGTCGACGGAATGCGAACGCGCCTTTCGCCAATTGAAATCGGCGTTGCTTTCAAATACTTGCCTTACGCCATTCGATCCCCAGAAACCCCTTTTGTTGATGGTAGATGCATCGGATTTCGGGATCGGTGCTGTGCTTGCGCACAAAGTTGGTTCGCATGATCGCCCTATTGCCTTTGCGTCCAAATTGCTCTCGTCAGCGCAACGAAATTATTCCCAGATAGAGACAGAAGCTTTGGCTCTCGTGTTTGGTGTTACAAAGTTTCACGATTTCTTGTATGGTCGTCACTTTACCATCATTACAGACCACAAACCTTTGACATCGCTTTTTCATCCGAACAAGCCTGTACCTCCGCGTACCGCGCAGAAATTCATTCGCTGGTCTCTTTTCCTCTCGCAGTACCGCTACGATATCTTGTATCGGTCCACTGCTCAGCACGGAAACGCAGATGCGTTGTCCCGTTTGCCTGTTGCCGAGGATAAAGCATTCGATTCTTCCGAACTTGCTTGCATGTTCATTGATGCGGAAACTGCTGACGTGGTCGACTCGTTTCCGATTGATTTTCGTCGTGTAGCTACAGCAACTGCTGCTGACCCTGTCCTTGCTACCATTTTGCGTTTTGTTGCTACGCAATGGCCCTTGTCGGAGTCGCGGATCGAGGATCCGATGGTTCGCCGATTTTTTGCTCACAAGGCGAGACTTTTTGTACGACGTGGTGTTTTGTTGTTGCCTTCTGATAATGATCAGTCTAGGGTCGTGGTCCCACGTTCGTTACAGTCCTCTGTCTTAAAGCTTCTCCACCAAGGACATTGGGGTATAGTGCGTACGAAACAACTTGCTCGTCAGCACTGTACTTGGTTCGGAATCGATGCTGCGATTACGAATATGTGTTCTTCTTGCATGGCGTGTGCCGCACAACAATCCGCGCCACCGCGGAAATTCTTTGCATGGCCAAAAGCCACTTCCCCTTGGCAACGCTTACACATAGATTTTGCTGGTCCATTCTGGAATGCTCGATGGTTGGTTGTTGTCGATTCCTTCAGTAATTTTCCTTTTGTTGTCCGGATGTCTTCCACGACGTCTTCTGCCACCATCCAAGCGTTGTCTCCTATCTTTTGCGTGGAAGGTCTTCCACAGACTATTGTTTCCGACAATGGCCCACAATTCATGTCCGCAGAATTTCAGTCATTCTGCAAGGCGAATGGTATTCAACATCTGACATCCGCGCCGTTTTCGCCTCAGTCAAACGGTGCCACTGAACGATTGGCCCGGACTTTCAAGTCACAGATGTTGAAGTTGAAAGAGTCGCATTCTCGGGAGGACGCGTTGTTGATCTTTCTGTCTTCGTATCGCTCTCAGCCCCGCGATGGTCGCTCGCCGGCTGAGTTGCTTCACGGTCGTCCTCATCGAACCTTGATGTCTTTGCTGCATCCGCCGCATCAGGTACCTGTGCAGCGGCAGACTCCTGCTTTTGCTCCTGGCGACGCTGTATTCTATCGCAACTATCGCGGTTCACGGCGTTGGCTCGCAGGGCGCATTCTTCGCTGCCTCGGCCGCGCGATGTATTTGGTTTTGGGGGCCTCTGGTGGGGTGCGTCGGCATCTCAATCAGCTGCGCCTCTGTCGTCGCCTGGGTTCTGCCGCTCCCCGTCTGCTTTCAGCGACGGAGCCGTCCGGTCAGCGCCCTGGGGACCCATCTACTGGCTCGCCTCATCCCCAGGTGTTACCGACGATGCCTTCCATTTTGCCCCATGGCGTCGCGCCGCCGCCGCCGCCGCCGCCGCCGGCGCAGCCCGCAGCGGACGCTTCGCTGCAGCCGCCATCCGCCTCCCTGGGTCCCGCGCCGCCGATCGCTTCCCGTGACCAGCTGTCCTCCGCCATGGAACTCTTGCTCGCTCCGGACCACATGGCGTCATCGCGCGTCGGATACCCCGACGCAATGGAGGTCGATCCTTCGGCCACTCATGTCTCATTACGGGCGCATACACCGCATGTTGACGTGCACCCTGGAGTGGGTTTCCAGGCGTTTCCTAGCTCCTCTCGGACCGAATGGCCGGGTGCGGGTGGCACAGCCTCGCCTGTTGTTAGGCTCCCCACCTCATCGCATACGTCAACATGGGGCCCTCCCCACGGCGGGCGGAAGCCTTATAACACGACCGTTCGCCGATTTGCGGGGGAGGAATGTGGTGTCACCGCCAGACACCACACTTGCTAGGTGGTAGCTTAAATCGGCCGCGGTCCATTAGTACATGTCGGACCCGCGTGTCGCCACTGTCAATACTTGCAGACCTAGCGCCACCACATGGCAGGTCTAGAAAGACGGACTAGCACTCGCCCCAGTTGTACGGACGACATTGCTAGCGACTAGACGTACGAAGCCTTCCTCTCATTTGCCGAGAGACAGTTAGAATAGCCTTCAGCTAAGTCCATAGCTACGACCTAGCAAGGCGCAGTTAACCATATCTGGAGAGAGTCTTACTTGTATTCACCATAAACGAAGTATACCACAAGGATAATAAAGTTAAGTAAACCGACATTACGTTCTTTTCTTATCAGCATTCATTGAGCATCCTGTTTCAGACTTCACGATATTCTGGGTGAGCTGATAGCGTGCCTATTCGGCCCTTCTAAATAACACTGTGTCGGCACTTCTGTCGACACATAACACTCCGTGTTTGAACAGCTCTGCTACTGCCTGCTTCACTGTGCAACATGTCTCCATTAATTCATCGAGAGCGAAAGTATCTAGTGCTCTGCGACTACGCAAAGCTGGAATACAGAGATCGAAATGGAAGTGAGCGTTTGGCGTCGTTGGCTGGGAGGCCCCTTGCGGGTCTGGTCCGGCCGCCTTCGTATGGGTCTTATCACATTCGACGCCACGTTGGGCGACCTGCGGCCAGATGGGGATGAAATTATCACGAAGACAACACAACACCCAGTCCCTGAGCGGAGGAAATAGCCAACCCAGCTGGGAATCGAACCCGGGCCCATAGGACGGCAATCCGTCACACTGATCACTCAGCTATCGGGGCGGACAATACAGAGATGCGAACTTGCGCGACTTAGCTTTGGAAGAAGTTTCAAAAAATTTGGGAAACCAAGCGAATACAAAAATTTCTTATCGTCGAGTACTTTTGCTGGAGCTAAGACCGCAGTACTTAGTCTGTGGCCGCGCTGGCTTCGCCGAGCGGTCACTAGCGCTGCAGTCACGGACTGTGCGGCAGGTCCAGGCGGAGGTTCGAGTCCTCCCTCAGGCACGGCTGTGTGTGTTTGTCTTTAGGATAATTTCGTTTAAGTTAAGCTTAGGGAGTGATGAGCTTAGCAGTTAAGTCCCATAAGATTTCACACACACACTTAGTCTGTATTAACGGCTGTGCAACTTTCTTGCCCTTGCTGTGAAACTTTATTTTGTGTTTTCGTATTCTCCTGAATTTCAGTAACTAAAAATGCTATTCTCCAAACAGTCAGACAGACCTGGATAATATGACCGCTACCTATTCTTCGCTACGAAAATAAATCTCTAGATATGGATATACTTCCTAATATATATATCCATTTAATTTTACGAAAACAATATTGCCGTAGCGGAATTTGAAACTAACTAAAATTGTATATCAATGCCTAATTCAGAAAGTACAAGGAATTGTTATAATAAATGCTACTCCACCCTCCTGGCTAAACTAGAAAGTAAAATTCCGAATACAGTTCAGTCAATATCGTTTTGTTTTTCTCACCTAAGCACGTGGAAACACATTTTTTTCTAAATTACTGGGTGTATGGAAGCTGGCTTTGAAATTAGAAGGTGACCGGTTTTGTTACTGTTTTTCTGTTACATTCTAATGGATAGTGAAATAAAATAAACCTATTTCGTCTATGTTGGCATTCTGTGGTTAAGTTCCTAAGGGACCAGACTGCTGAGATCACCGGTCCCTACACTTACGCACTACTTAATGTAACTTAAACCAACTTATGCAAAGGACAACACACACAGCCATAACCGAGTGAGGACTCGAACCTACGACGGGGGGAGTCGAGCGAACCGTGGCAAGGCGCCCCGAACCGCCCGGCTACACCGCGCAGCTTCGTCTACAATGGACGTGATCAGGACTCAGCGACCGTTTTCGATGATAAAGACTAATTGAAATAGACTTTTCTGTGTCAGTCACATTTCATTTTATTCCCCCACGCATTTCGATGGTTTGCACCCTCACCATAAGTATGCCGAAACAGTTTAACAACAACACGTCTGCACCGACTCACTCTGTACTTGCAAAGTGTCTTCTGGTCGCTAAGATTTCTGCGTGGCTGGGGACAAGGCGGGTGCCGCTGCAGGGGTACACGTCCGTCTCCCACGACGACGTACGGGCCAGGGGCTCCTCCTGGTACTGGCGGCTCGTCTTGTGGCACTGCGAGACATTCTTTCCCCACGTGTGTTGTTTGACAATACGATGGAGTCGCTCTCCGTTCCGTATGATCCCACGCCTACGGCTATAAACTTATAGTTAGCATCTACCAAACCCAACACTGTATAGTAATATTTTTGTTTAACCATAGTAAGACGACCCAGACGAAGGTGGTGCCCCAATTCCGATGTGTTTTCCGTCAATTGCAGCGGTGCAGAGAGGGAGGTTCCGCCTGCCGTGAAATCCTGCAGCAACGGTCGAGAAAAATCTTCATTTGATGTTAGCATCTACAACGGTTCCATTGCACGCCACAAAGTGCCACACACTTTATTTAATACAGACAATGCAGTACTGATGCCGACCCTATAGCGGAAGCTCATAGTATCGTACGAGTCTCCAGTAGGGAGATACCTGTTATAAAAACACAATGGAAGAAGCTGCGAGATGCCATAGTAAAGAGAGTGACAGTGACCAACAAATTGAAAACCTGGTAGCAAGAGAAAGAAATGGAGTTTTTACTGTTCGCATTGCCAGCTCACAACTCGTAAGTATTAACATCATGGAACAAAGATCTTTTTGAACAGAATATCCCGCCAGCGTATGGTAGTCATACATTAAAGTACAGTGTAGAACAATTACTGCCTTGGTGGGACCTTTAGAAGTAAATAACAGAGGGGATATGGCCGGGCGAAACTGATTATTTATTTCATTGCTAATATTATTCCTTTCCAGGCATGACAACAATATTCCTGACGTCATGGATGACTGACAACTTGCTGAGAAACAAACGATGACCATGCTGTTAATGCTGAAGCTTTCGCTGCTCCTGGAGACAGCTCTGACCACGATGTCAACACAGTCCGGAACAAAACCAAAAGAGTCGACAAAGCTCTGAAATTTTCGAAAAATAAGCAGGAAAATAAAGCTATTCGTTCTGTCCCTGAGGAAAGAGATTTGTTTTTTGGCAGCACGTCAATTTCGAAGGAAAAGTTTGTCTGTAAGGCTACAAAACAGAGTAAAGGAAGAAGTTTTAGAAGCAGTAAAATAAAGCTATTCGTTCTGTCCCTGAGGAAAGAGATTTGTTTTTTGGCAGCACGTCAATTTCGAAGGAAAAGTTTGTCTGTAAGGCTACAAAACAGAGTAAACGAAGAAGTTTTAGAAGCAGTAAACCGAGCTGACGATGAAAGTGACTCATTCGTGACTTTAAAAACGCCGGTGGTGCGTCAGACTCGCTCTCCCTTGTTGTCTCCAAGTACCTCATCTGGCAACTCATCAGGGTCACGTAATAACTGTTTCAAAGATCCTTCACCGTGAAAATGATAAGACACAGATGTTGATTCGTTAGTGCTAAACTATTTAGAAAAACAGAAAAAATTTAAATACTCTAAGCACAAACCTCGAAAATTAAACTCAAACTGAAAATATCTCTTTTTGTGGTTGCAACTTGTTAACGTATTACTTAATATTTTTTATCTTTTGTCTTGTCACAGTAGCAGGAAAATACAGTCTTGTAACTTAATTGTAGTTAACATACACTTTTACTCCATTTCCTACAACATTATTCACAAAAAGGCTATATTTCAGTTTTGGCATTACGGACAAGGAATTCTTACCTTTGACAAATAGCTAGCCGTTCTTCAGGAGGTAGTGATTTTCTGTAAAGTGTCTCCTGCTTTTTAATACCGCTGCCTGTGAGTGATAAAACTCCACTGAACTGTGTTTCATTAATTCTAAAATAAATTTTCAACCTAGCATCGTCAAGCTGTAAATCTTGCATTAGGTCGTGGTATTCCCCCTACACTGTTGTTCTAACATTTATCGGATGAACCGAATTCTATTTGATGCCGAGTATAACAACAGCAGTTACCGACTATAACAACAGCAGGTCATCGACGCTACCGCTGCCTGAACTACAGTCCATCCGTGGCCCACTAGAGCTTAGGTCTGGCTCACACCATGGCACACTGAACGCCATTTCCAGGACCATCCGTAAACTGCACTCTAGTTAGCACGTCGTGTCAACAAATGAGGGAATACGAAGACAGAACACAAAACGTAGATCACAATAGGTGGCTTTCGGTTTTAAGGGTACGTGTATCTCGAATCAGGGTACGTGCCACGTACGGCGAGCGTAGGCGTAGCTCGAGATATCCTACGCAGGTGTGACACGACCTTAACTTAGGTCGCTTTTTTAAGTCAACCTGACTCTGTTTCCCAGCTCGATAGACCACAAACATCGGACGGTAATCTTGACGTACACCCCTGTTGTGTGTTGTGAGTGGTTTCCATACACGCTGCTTGTACAGAAAGTATAAAGGGGTGCAGTTCAACAGAACGGCAACGTGCAGCACAAACGAGATGAAGCAGACAGGCCACCTGTTCAGCGGCTCGTGTCTCTAATTCTGTATGGAGCAGTGTCGCAATATTTTCGCACGGCATTCTGAACAGCGGTTGAATGATGTAATTAGAACTCGCCCATAGCGAGGAGAATGAGCAATACGCACACCAAAGAGACAGTAGTTGCGTGAGATTAACATAAGGGACGTACAGTAGAGACGAACATTCGTAACAGTTGTAAGTAGGCTGTTTAAGTTTTCTTATTGGTAACGCCACGTAGCGCTCTGTATGAAAATCACTGGCTGTGCTGTGTGCAGTCTGTGGCTAGTTTGCATTGTTGTTTGCCACTGTAGTGTTGGGCAGTTGGCTGTTAACAGCGCGTAGCTTTGTGCGGTTGGAGGTGAGCCGCCAGCAGTGGTGGATGTGGGGAGAGAAATGGCGGAGTTTTGAAATTTGTAAGGCTGGATGTCATGAACTGATATATATATTATGACTTTTGAACACTATTAAGGTAAATACGTTGTTTGTTCTCTATCAAAATCTCTCATTTGCTAACTATGCCTATCAATAGTTAGTGCCTTCAGTAGTTTGAATCTTTTATGTAGCTGGCAGTAGTTTCGCTCGCTGTATTGCAGTAGTTCGAGTAACGAACATTTTTTGTGAGGTAAGTGATTTGTGAAAGGTATAGGTTAATGTTAGTCAGGGCCATTCTTTTGTAGGGATTTTTGAAAGTCAGATTGCGTTGCGCTAGAAGTATTGTGTGTCAGTTTAAGCACAGTCATGTATAATTTTTCTAAGGGGACGTTTCATATGTCGACCCTCAGCCGAGGATACCTCACTGGAATCTTCTGATTTTGTGTAATTAGTGTAGCTATTGTTTATTGCTAGCGCGTAATTATAGAGAGAATTTCCTTTGTAGTTGTAGTTTTTCATTGTTGTACAGTAAAACAGTTGTGGCGTGCATGTAGATTTGCACCAAGTATTGCGCAACTGCACTAGCAATTAACGAGATTTTATTTTCAGTGCTATGTTAATGTGTTTTTATTTTTATTTTGCTCTTCAAATTGTGCTTTTCTGTGTTGTTGTGTGAAATATTATGACAATAATGGTGTGTGGAAAACGTAATACTAGGCTCCAAAGTAAACTGAGAAATGGCAGTGAAGACGAAAGCAGTGTTTTAGTGCCACCATGTAATGAATTAACTGAAGTTCAAACTAGTAATTTGGTAATTGTTCATAGGGAAATGGAGCGGGCTGCAAATAATGTTGTAGACAGTGAAACAATTAGTGAACAGGGAAGCATTATCGATCGATCCGTCGGCAACAGTTCGCCTCAGGAATCCGAAATGACAGGTCACAATCTTGAAAATACTGTAGATACAGGTTTTGCGTCTTCACCGTTCTCTCAAATAAGTCAAGACACATTTTCTGCTCGTCAAAATGTGAATGTTGCTGGTGCAAATGCACTGTCGAAAAGCATAGAGGAACAGATTCCAGACACTAATACTTTATTATTGCAATTAATGCAACAAATGAAACAAAATCAGAGACAAACACAGCCACAGTTAGACGCAATGGAACAAAATCTTCACACCACGCTTGAATAAACACGTGAAGATTTAACTACTGAGTTACATAACATTGAATCGGAATGTCAAAAAGTCTGTAATGACGTGAGCATTTTCAACCTATCTTTTCGCGGCATGAAAATGCATTACAGAATCACGAAGCAGCCATAAAGGAACTGCAAACCATTGTTCATGAAAATCATGAGACCTAGTGGGCTAAAATTGACTCAATAGCATCTACCGACTCGGTTACGCAACTTGCAAAAACTCAGGAAAAATTATAGGACACAGTAGATACGATTTTAACACAAATGGACACTCTGAAACTTGGTTCAGAAAAACACACTGAGGATTAAGGAAACGCAAACCTACGTTTCTAACATTTGTAGACTTAGAGAAACCTTTTGACAATGTTGATTGGAATACTCTCAAATTCTGAAGGTGGCAGGGGTAAAATACAGAGAACGAAAGGCTATTTACAATTTGTACAGAAAGCAGATGGCAGTTATAAGAGTGGAGGGGAATGAAAGGGAAGCAGTGGTTGGGAAGCGAGTGAGACAGGGTTGTAGCCTATCTCTGATGTTATTCAATCTGTATACTGAGCAAGCAATAAAGGAAACATAAGATAAGTTCGGAGTAGGTATTAGTATCCACGGAGACGAAATAATAACTTTGAGGTTCGCCGATGACATTGTAATACTGTCAGAGACAGCAAAGGACTTGGAAGAGCAGTTGAACGGAATGGACAGTGTCTTGAAAGGAGGGTGTAAGATGAACATCAACAAAAGCTAAACGAGGATAATGGAATGCAGTCGAATTAAGTTGGGTGATGCTGAGGGATTTAGATTAGTAAATGAGACACTTAAAGTAGTAAAGGAGTTTTGCTATTTGGGGAGCAAAATAACTGATGATGGTTGAAGTAGAGAGGATATAAAATGTAGACTGGCAATGGCAAGGAAATCTTTTCTGAAGTAGAAAAATTTGCTAACATCGAGTATAGATTTAAATGTCAGGAAGTCGTTTCTGAAAGAATATGTATGGAGTGTAGCCATGTATAGAAGTAAAACGTGGACGATAAATAGTGTAACCTCCCCACAAAATTTTACGTGACAATATTATATAGAAATGGAGCCAAGAAGCAATATCGTCCCCACAGAAATATTTAAATGAAATATAATAATAAATGGGACCCAAGAATAACCTCCTTGCAATGAAATGTGCTGACAAAGGCAATAAAAATGTGAAATTCGCAATCTGACTCTGGTGTAAGCTTCCGCAAAATAACGAAAAACAATTCAGTACTAATGAAACTTCAGTGATAATGATAATTCAATTAAACCGAAATATCGGTCTTTGGCCCTGTGCAAAAATCAGAATTAAATTCTTACCTCATTGTAACTGCTAGTCAAATTTCTGCTCTTATTCTTGCGCACAGCTTGGAGGAAATGCATCGCAAATATAATTGTTATATATATATATATTTTTTTTTTTACTTTAAGGGAAATTTTTTCTTTAAGGAAATGCAACGGAAATATTATTAAAAAAAAAGAATTGTTTATTAAAAATGCTTAGCTTGAAATCAAATTATTATTGGGGCACTTGTTGGAAATTAATTACAATAAATGAACTTTACATTATCTGATGATTACCTTAATTAACAATATACCTCATTCAGCATCTTGACCAGTGTTGCCGACAGACTACATCACACAACCGCACTGGGCTGCTACTACTGACCGACTGCTCTGCATGACGACTACTACAGAACTGCTCTCAACGACAACTAACTGAGTACTGCCCTCAACTAGACAGAGCTACAGAC
The DNA here is from genome assembly GCF_021461395.2 of Schistocerca americana. NCBI lineage: Eukaryota > Metazoa > Arthropoda > Insecta > Orthoptera > Acrididae > Schistocerca > Schistocerca americana. The sequence continues at coordinate 48,090,860 of NC_060129.1, forward strand.
TCGCAACGACTGAAACTCTCGCGCGCTGTTACTCTCTGGTCAAAGATTGTTATGCCTCACCATCGCTGCTATGTTACATACGTGTTTCATAACCCTCCACTGGGGGGGCAAAAATTTGGCAGCGATGGTGAGTCATTTGGACTTGCCATCGCAAGAAATTTTTACAATTTACAGAATATTCAAATTTAGTACATAAATTAAATGTTGTGCACATGCACCGAGTACAAAATATATCAGACAAAGACAGGATGTGAGTACAAAACATAGTAGTAAATCAGAAAACTGTATATACAAATTATTTGACAGAAAAAGTGCACAGGCACTGAAAAAATTCTTTAGCATTTTCAGAACAAATAAACAGAATGGCAGAAAAAAATTATGTTGACAAGTGACATGAGTGCACATGCACTGCAGTTGAGAACATATCAGTAAATGATGAAATGTATATACAATAAGTAACAAATGACATAAGTGCATACGCACTGAAGTATTGAATATACAGAATGAGTACAAATCATATTGAAAAATGAGAAAAGTGCATAGGCACTGAAGTTCAGTAGAAAACATATTAACACACAACATAAGTGCACATGCACTGTAGTTCAGAACATATCATTAAAATAAAATACTAAAAAAATGTATATACAATATAAAAGACAAGAGTGCACATACTGTACTTGAGAACAAATCGAAAAAATGTCTTAGGCATTTTTGCAATAAATAAACGTAATGGCAAAAATCATATCGACAAGTGACATAACTGTACTCGCACTGGAGTTCAGCGAATCAAAAAAAATGTATAGTCATGAACATAAATAATGTTAGCAAAAAATTATTTTCACTATGTGACAAGAATTAGGATAGGAAAGGGAAGGATTGCATCATGGTTGTAGCACTTTAGATTGCACACAGCTGTTCTGAAAGTCCATATCTTTCCACAGAAGTACAACACCAAGTGACACAATTTGCAGTTCTTTTCCCATCAGAATTCATCAGTGTAGCCAAGACACTGAACTATCGTAGTAATATTTCATGTTCTCATTTTGGCAGTACATTAGGTACACCAAACAGTGGGACCATAATAACGTCTTCATCGCTCATGGTGGTGGACAGCATGTCGTGTCAACACCACGCTTTTACAAGGCACACCAACGTAGAAGTAGTGCAAACCCAAAGGTAGTGCTCCATGATCACTAGGATAGACAGGACAAATGGACATTGCAGTAATTCAGGGTAGTTAGCTCATGAGGTGAAGGACATTAAGTCACATAATATTGACAATTACAGTTTTCATTTGGGGCATTCATAGCCCAGTGTTGAACATTTCTGTACCATGAATGTAGTATTACAGAAAAATGTTCACAAAATTAAATTATTGGCATCATGGGTAATCGTATTACAATAAACAGTGGCAGTCCTTGGCCAGTTACAAAGCATATTTAGTATGACAGAATAATGTTCATCATTGGCACTCAGTGGCCAGCAAGTATTGAATATTACAGAACATTACACTCATTCTTGGCACTCAGTGGCCAGCAAGTACTGAATAGTACAAAACATTACACTCATCATTGGCACTCAGTGGCCAGCAAGTACTGAATAGTACAAAACATTACACTCATCATTGGCACTCAGTGGCCCAGCAAATATTGAATAGTACAAAACGTTACACTAATTATTGGCACTTGGCACTCAGTGGCCAGCAAGTACTGAATAGTAAAAAATATTACACTAATTATTGGCACTTGGCATAATACATTGAGTTATACAAATTATTGGCACTCATTGGCCAGTGACCAAAACATGAAAAGTCATAATTGAAAACAAGAGCTAATTCATTTAGTTACATTAATTATCGGCACTCAGTGGCCAGTTATTAAAACATGAAAAGTCATAATTGAAAACAGAAGCTAATTAATGGCATAATTATTACTCAGAAATCTCTTAATTCACTATTCGGGGGGTAATTATAAGAGAAAGCAAGAAGAGAAAAAGAAAGAAAAAATTGGTTCTGGGTTGTTGCTGTAAATGAAAAAAAATGAGTAACGTCATTCGTCATGAGTCAGCTGTAGCAAGGTTATGAAACAAGGCAGTATATGTGATCACATTTATAAATAATAGACACAAATGGGTAAAAAAATGTAAGTGCTAGTACAGGTATAATAAGTAATAGGTTTAGTATGTATCATGAAAAACTTCTCCTGGAAAAAATACAAAATGGATTATTGACCTGAAAGAAGAAACGCACACTATGCTGAAAAGTAGTGAACTTCGAATTAACAAGTAGTGAAATGTGTATAAAATGTGCTCCATAGCTGTCCTTTCCAAAACTTTCCGTCATCCTACTATGTAATATAACACCTGCTGTCAAAACAAACTGCAACAAATACTTAAATAACTACGTAGCATAAATACATGACTTCAACATTATCCTCATCTGTAAAAAAAAAAAAACTTCATTATCAATCACTTCATTATTCATAACTCCATCATTATCATCACCTGTAAAGAAAAACTTCATTATTCATAATAGCATATTCTTCATCATTATTCATCAGTATTCATTATCATCTGCAAAAATATCACTTCATTACTCATTATACAACTATTCCTTATCTCTAGCATATTTCATCACTAAAACTAAGACGTGTAGTTCTGTCTGACAGCCTGCATCAATCACCTTGTATTCTGAAAGAAAAAATTAGTTAAGACTGCTATTCTACGATGAGTATAGTATATTCTTGTTAATGCTTGTTAATCCTGATCCATTTACTCTTTCTCATAAAGTTATTGCATCCTCTTTCGTTTATTCCGTAGGTGAAATTCCCATTTCTGTTTAATTTATTTTCTTTACACGTTATTTCTTTCTGAAAATGATGAACAGAGATTAATGTCTTGCATTTAAATCATATACCCACTAAATAATTACTGATTAACGGTAACAGAATCAAGCATACAGCATAACGTGACAGAAAACGTAATATGTCAAAAGCATAGACAGTGTTCAAAGGCAAAAAATGTACACGGAATATCACAATGCAGCAGCAAAAAAAATGTAAAAGTCACGAAGTTGAGATGTCATAAGCCCAAAAAAAAAGTCAAAGTCGACTGGTGTGTTTTATATCTTAACTATTTCACAGTGCATATAGACAAAACTGGAATACAATCGTACATAAAAAGTGGAAAATGTGCATGGTCTGATGTGTAACGACAAGAAAAGCGACCTGCTAACCTTACCTTGCCGAGCACTTGCCAAGAAAAATACGATAATCATCAGTAATTAGTCAGGTGAAATAATTGCATTAGTAAATGGCATCATAGCATGTTACATTATAAAGTGATTTCATTCAATAAACGGTTTAATGTTTGAGATATGGTGATTGCCTTTCGATTTTTTGGTTCTCAAAGTTTCGACGTGTACAACATTGGGGTGAGGGATGCTGCGAATCCGATATGGACCTGCGTATAGAAGTTCAAATTTACTGCACTTACCTTTTAATTTGCTGGATAAATGGTGTGTACGTACTAATATTTTCTGTCCAACGTGAAAGTCGCGGCGTGTACAAACCTGTTTTTGCTGTCTTCTCCGGCGCTCTGCGGCACGTTTGATGTTGTTCAGTGCAATGTCAATTATTTCACGGTGTCGTAGTCGACGATGTCTCGGAAAATTTATTAATTCTTTAATCTTGTTAGGTGGTTCTACATTTTTTAGTATAACAGACGGAGATAGCATAGTGGATTCATTTGGAATGGAATTAATTACATCTTGGAATGAGAGTATGTGTGTATCCCAATCAATATGTCTTGTGTGGCAGTATGTTCGGCACAGCTTACCAATTTCTTTCATTAATCGTTCGCAAGGGTTCGAAGAAGCATGGTACTTGGATATATAGATCGGAGAAATGTTTCTAGCTCGTAACATACGTGTCCATATTGCAGATCGAAACTGTGGTCCATTGTCGGAAATTACTTTCATCACATGCCCTACATGAAATAGAAAATGCTTTACAAATGCTTTTGAAACAGTTTTAGCAGTAGCTTTGCGTAACGGAGTGAAAGTAACAAATTTTGAAGTGAGCTCAACAGCGACAAAGATGTAGCAAAAACCTCTGTTAGTTCTCGGAATCGGACCAAAAATATCTACTGCGGCCATATGTCTTAATTTAACAGGTACAATCGGATATAAAGGAGGAATATGTGAAGTGGTGTCTGATTTAGCTTTCTGGCAAATTTTACATGACGCTAAAACTCGTCGTATACGTTTCTCCATGTTGTTAAAATAACAGTTCTGTCTCAGTATAAGAAAACATTTTCGTGCTCCGTAATGTGCGTAACTTAAATGAGTGTACCAGATTAATTTGTTAACAAGTTCGTCAGGGATGCATAATAACCAATTGTTGCTGTCAGGATGAGAGCGGCGAAACAGAATGTCATTGCGTACAGTGTAATGGTTTCTAATCGTAACATTTTTCCTATCTTGCCAAAGGTGTTTAATTTCTTTCCACACATTGTCTTTATTTTGTTCTTGTGCTATGTCCTGTAATGACGATGAAATAAAATTTTCAAATGCTACTTGCTGAATGTACATGACACTGAAATTTGTTTTGCAGAAGTTGGTTGCTACGTCTTGCTGATTGTTGCCGAGAGAACGCGATAGTGCATCTGCTATAACATTTTGTGTGCCGGAAATATGAACAATTGTAAAATTAAATTCCTGTAAATAAAGTTTCCATCTGCTTAACCTGTCGTGAGTGAATTTAGCTGAAAGTAAAAACTGTATCGCTCTGTGGTCTGTGTACACCGTGGTATGTCTGCCATAAAGAAAATGTCGAAATCTCGTAAAAGCCCATACAACACATAATGTTTCCAATTCTGTAACGGAGTAATTTCGTTCAGCAGGTGACAAAATGCGGCTTGCAAATGCGATGTTTTTAATTACTGTAGAACCATCTTCTTCAATTTCCTGAAAAATATGTACGCCTAAAGCTGTGTTGGAACTGTCGGTAGCGATGGAAAAATTTCTGGTAAGATCTGGGTGCGATAAAAGTGGAGCATTTAACAAAGCATGTTTCAGGTTCATAAAGTCAGAGTGTGCTTGCTTATCCCAAGACCAAATAGTGTTTTTACCTGTCAGTTGACATAATCTAGGTGTGTCTAAAGCAGAGTGATGAATAAATTTACGAAAAAAGTTAATTAAGCCCAAAAAACTGCGTAGTTGCTTTTTTGTCGTAGGAACAGTAATGTCACGTAGAGCTTGAAGTTTTTTCGGATCAGGTGCAATGCCTTCCGCTGAAATTACGTGTCCAAGAAATTTTATAGAAGTTTTGCCAAAGTGCGATTTACTAAGATTAACTGTAAGTCCTTGTGCATGAAAAGTTTGTAACAGTTGTTCAAGAATCAGATTGTGATCAGACCAGTTAGCTTCTGCGATAAGAATGTCGTCTACGTACGTCGTAATTCTGTCCTTAAGTTCTGTCGGAAGTATTGTGTTCAAACCGCGAATAAAAGCTGGAGAAGAAATAGTTAAGCCGAATGGTAATTTACAAAATTGATAACAGTCGCCGAAACAGAGAAAAGCTGTATATTTTCTGCAACTTGGATGAAGTTGAATTTGCCAAAATCCCGATTTCAAATCTAATGTAGAATAAATAGCAGTACCATGAAATTTCTGTAGTAGTTCTTCTAGTGTCTGTGGTCGATCTGTTTCATTAACAATTATGTCATTAATGTGACGCGAATCAAGTACAAGGCGAAGTGAGCCATCTTTTTTCTTAACAATATGCAGCGGGTTTATGTATGGACTGACTGCTGGTTCAATAATTCCTTGGTCAAGCATATCCTGCAGTTCTTTTTTAACTTGTTCTCTGTGAATATATGGAATGGGATAATGCTTTGCTTTAAATGTGTCGTGCTGTTTCACTTGAAATTCATACATAAATCCGGACATAGTACCAGGAATGTTGTCAAAAACTGGAGCTTGTTGTAAAAGAATTTTGTGTAATTGCGTGCGTTCGTCGTCTGTAGTTGCACTGCTTTGTCTAACTTTATCGGAAATCATTTGCATTACGTCGTAGTCAGCTTCGTCTGGAGTATTATCGTTGTGTACGTACGTATTCGTGAACAATGTGGGATTACAGTCTATGTTACGTGTTGCGGAAATGACCTCTGTGCGGTTAATTGTTTGTTCTTCCGCAGATAAAGAGTGCTGAAATTCTAAAGCCAATTGTACATCCTCATCCTTTAGCATTAAATAAGAATTTTGAAAATCGATAACTGCGTCGTGTTGTACCAGAAAATTCGTACCTAAAATTACGTCTGTTGTCAACAAAGGAACAATCCAAAAATTAGAGTGGAAAGTATGACCTCCAATACAAAATGATAAATGTGTCTGCAATTTAACGTCTACTCCTTTACTTGATACTGCTCCTTTCACTTTTGTTTTGCCTAAAGGTAATGTCGGATAAGTATTCTCTTTGTTGCACACGTTAAAAGTCTCCTCATTTATTACTGATATAGGTGATCCGGAATCGATTACTGCTGAAAATTTCGATGAACCAATTTTAATTTCAATGACAGGGTGTGAAATAGTTTTCTGAACAACTGGTCTTTCCTGTAAAAGAGTGTCTCTGATGTCGTCAAAAGTAATAACATTTTCGTGAACAATATTCTGCGTTTCTAAAGTAGTGCTTGTGTTACTGGAAGATGTGGCCTGTACAGTATCTAGTCATATTCTATCTGACGTGTTATTATTTTCAGGACGATTCTGTGGCATTTCGACTATTTGAACTGTTCTATTACTTCTTCCAGACGTGTTACGCTCTGGATGATACCTACTGTCGGGTTCATTCATGAGAATATGTTCTTGTTGATTACTTTGTTGCTGGTAAGACCGACTGTTATTATATGTACGCTGATAATTGTGCTCATCGTTTTTACGTCTGTCGTGATAGTCACTCCTATACGGTGCATTGCGATAGGAATTGAAATATTGTCTTCTTTGTACGTAGTTGTTTCCTTGCTGTCGTGCGTTACTATTTGTTGTATCAGGGACTATACGTGCTCGCGGCGGAACATTAAAGCCTGGTTGACCTTGTGCATTACATTGTTGGTTACGTATGCTAACCGGTTGACTTTCATGCTGTTGCGGTGGAAAATTTCTATTGTTACCATAATGTGCTTCTTGTTGCTGAAAATTTTGACGATATTGACAATCTGAGTTTTGTCTGTGATTTAAGTTCTGGTAGTTGTCGTTCCTAAAGCGTCTGTTACTTTTCCTATTGAAATTACGTCCCTGATCATAATTACCGTAAGTTTGTTGACCTTCGTTATTAAACGAAAGGTTTTTGTTCACAAATGAATAATCAGATTGCTGTACTTCTAAAAGCTGCAAAAGATCCCTGAATGCTGAAATGTTTTCTTTTTGCTGGCCCGTTAGCAGTGACACTCGTAATGACCGTGGTAATTTGGAAATGCATAATTGTATAAGTGCGGATTCACTGTACGGTTCACTTAGGTACTGGTTTTGTTGCACCATGTGCTCAAAAAATTGCGTCACACTGGGAAAATTGGAGTTTTCATAGTTTGGCAAACTAATTAGTTGGTCTTTAATTCCGCGCTGTGTCGTCTTCGACCAGTACGCTGACAAAAAAGCATTCTGGAATTCTTCTACCGAGTAACATTGTCTCGCGATCGGTCTCATACGAGTTGCCGGTTCGCCTTCCAAAAAACTGCAAATAAATTCAAGTTTATGCGTTACAGGCCAAGTCGGTGGAAGAGCAAAGCTAAATTATTGAATCCAATCTAGTGGGTGAATCTTTGTTCTGTCATTCTTAAACACTTTAAATTTTCTAACTGACAGAAAATGTTTGTAATCAAAATTATCGTCTCTGTGTGATGCAACAGGTTCAGGATTGTAAGAGAATCTGTTGAACTGTGGTTGTTCGGAATCTAAGTCCCGTCCTCTCTGTAGATTACTCAAATTATACTCGTTGCGCGAGTCTGACAAATGTTCGCAAAGTGGCGTCTGTTGTGGTATGTTATTAACTGAAGTGTTTTTCATCTCTGTTACTTCTTGTTGTAAATTTGACAACTTCCTACGTAACGTGTTGTTAGATGAGTCGATCTCATTAATTGTCTGCTGTAAATTTTGAAATTCAGGTGTTTGGTTAAATGAAATCGGTGTAGTATCGTCTGATTTATTGTCATTACTACTTTCAATAACATCAATACGACTGGCTAATTCATCATATTTTTCAGTCAGTATTTTTGCCTGATCATCGGTTTTAGAATCGGACGCATTAATCTGTTTCTGCAACTTACGCGTAGTTTCGCTCAGTTTTCTAACATCAGCTTTGATGACATCGCAATCCTGTGTTAGTTCTAATTGTTCGAATCTGTCTGTCACTGTTTGAATATCTACTGTGTGTGTATCTGTTTTTGATTTAAAATCAGAAATCTCATCCCGTAATTCTGTGTTCAACTGTTTGATGGAATTAATTTCGTCGGACACTGACGCAATATTGTTGTCTACGTATGTCTTCGCTTTCGCGAACATTTTACGTTTGTCTTCTTGTCTCTGAGCCGTGATTGTTTCCATGACTTGACGTTTGACTTTATTTTGATCTTGAATAAATTTGCGGAAACGTGTATTACTGTTTTCTATGTTGTGATTAAAGCGTTCGTCAATCTGAGTATTTTGTTGTTCGAATTTCGCGTCGATCTTTTCATCCATTGTGCGCGAAAGTTCTGCTGTCATTGCTTTAAACTCGTCGCGTAATTGTGTAGCTTTTTCAGAGCATTGTTTAGCGACTCCGCTAATTTCGTCTCTGAGTGTTTCTGTTGCGGCTGTTTGCATTTCCCTTAATTCTTGCGCAACAGACTTAATTTCTTCGCTATTTTTACGTGAACAAGCCTCAATTTCCACGCGCAACTGTTCCCTAGTATCATGACACTGCGTGGCAACAGCTCCAATTTGTTCACTAAGCTGTCTGGAATTGTCGTCTATTTTTTTATTAAACTGTTCGTTCTGTTCACTAAGTTGTTGTTTGAAATCTTCACTCTGTTGTTTGTTTGATTCAAGAATTTGTAGCAATAACGCCCTAATTGGATCCGACACAAAATTAGCATTTCTATTCTCTGTATTATTTAATGATGGATCTGGAATTGTCTCGCTTTCTGTAACCATTTGGTTATTCTGAGATTTACAAAAGGGTTTGCCAGTCGAATGTATACTATCGGTCACTATTTCGGAATTAAATGGATCCGTCGTACTTTCAGTATCCTGTTCATTTTCATTAGAAAAATTCGTCTGAACGTTACTTGAATTTTCCAAATCGGGTGTGTTAAGCTGGACAGCGCTCATTGCAACAGAGCGTTCCGCATCATCGATTGTCGTCAAATCAACAGAAGACACAATCGAGTTCGTTCGTTCATCATTAAGACAAAAGCCATCATTAGTGGTTGGAATACACTGATTGTTAGTGAACGCAGGATTGTCATCATTACATTGCGTGTTACAATTACTATCGGTCACGTTGTTTAAGTCGGTAATTTCATTCACAATACCTCGCGATACACTATTCACAGTCTTTCGCGGCATTTTTACAATAGTCACAATTATTCACAAAACAAATAAGCACAATGCAAAAGCAACACACAAATACAACAGAGCAACGAATTGCCGTTGACCTGTAGAAAGAAAGTCACAATATTAGTAAAAGCGTTGCGCCAAATCCTAATTATATCTAAGCAAATAAGAGCAGATATCTGACTGTTTTTCAAAAGACTCTCAACGAAATACGATCCTGGACTGGGTGTCGCCAAGTGTAACCTCCCCACAAAATTTTACGTATGACAATATTATATAGAAATGCTAATGGACATTGCGCTAAGTGTAACCTCCCAAGAAATATTTCGTAAGACAATTATTTAATATAAATGGACCCAAGTATAACCTTCCCACAAAAATGTTGAAGGACAATAATTTGAATGTTAACAAGAATACAACCTAACGTAACCTCCCAGCAAATAAATTAAATGACAATGACAATTAGACAAAAATTAGCAATCTGACCCAAGTATAAGTTCCTCACAAACAAAAAAAATCAAAGTCAATTCAGTGATAAGAAAATCTCAGTGATAATGAAATTTCAATTAAACCGAAATATCGGTCTTTGGCCCTGTGCAAAAATCAGAATTAAATTCTTACCTCATTGTAACTGCTAGTCAAATTTCTGCTCTTATTCTTGCGCACAGCTTGGAGGAAATGCATCGCAAATATAATTGTTATATATATATTTTTTTTTTTACTTTAAGGGAAATTTTTTCTTTAAGGAAATGCAACGGAAATATTATTAAAAAAAAAGAATTGTTTATTAAAAATGCTTAGCTTGAAATCAAATTATTATTGGGGCACTTGTTGGAAATTAATTACAATAAATGAACTTTACATTATCTGATGATTACCTTAATTAACAATATACCTCATTCAGCATCTTGACCAGTGTTGCCGACAGACTACATCACACAACCGCACTGGGCTGCTACTACTGACCGACTGCTCTGCATGACGACTACTACAGAACTGCTCTCAACGACAACTAACTGAGTACTGCCCTCAACTAGACAGAGCTACAGACTCGCAACGACTGAAACTCTCGCGCGCTGTTACTCTCTGGTCAAAGATTGTTATGCCTCACCATCGCTGCTATGTTACATACGTGTTTCAATAGCTTAGACAAGAAGAGAATAGAAGCTTTTGAAATGTAGTGCTACAGAAGAATGCTGTCTTCAGCATATATCACATAACTTATGAGGAGGTATTGAATAGAATTGGGGAGGAGCTTGTGGCACAACTTGACTTGAAGAAGGGATCGGTTGGTAGGACATGTTCTGAGACATCGAGGGATCACCAATTTAGTACTGGACTGCAGCGTGGAGGGTAAAATCGTAGAGGGAGACCAAGAGATGAATACACTAAGCAGATTGAGAAGGATGTAGGCTGCAGTAGGTACTGGGAGATGAGGAAGCTTGCATAGGATAGAGTAGCATGGAGAGCTGCATCAAACCAGTCTCAGGACTGAAGACCACAACAACAACATATGACAAGTAAAATCCTTGGTATATGTACACGTGAAGGATGTAAAAGAATGGTCTCCAATGTAAGATTAGAAGAAGGTAATCCATACTAGGTAAAAATCTTAACACAAGTCGAGAGAATGAGATGTTAAATTATTCGCCAAAAGAAACCAAATAAGAATACAAGGAGAGTGGGCGATAAAGGGAACTGACCTCTTATGGAAGTGTAAGAATAAAACTGTCTCAGACAATTGTAAGACGTACTCGAAATGAAGGAATAAAAGCGCAGTAGGCAGGATCTGAAAACCACAGCTGCTTTGCCTGATCACACAGAATCGACTAGCAAGCAAGGAATAGAAATTGAAGAAAAAGTATGTTGAATGTAGTTTGGAAGCTATCGTAAAATGGTTTTAACTGTTGACTAAATGAATGTGTAAATTGTTACATGTAACCCTTGAACGGGGCCTGGAGGGACGCTGAGCACAATGGAGCGAGACAGCCAGTCTGGAAAGCCTCAGCAACGGCTACACACCACATCGCTCGCTGCTGCCACATTCACATGGGCGTCAGTACCACACTTTCTTTCCATTTCCCAGCTCACACCATCACGAACTGCAGGTTTCATAAATTATTTCTAGTGTAGTGAACTTCAAGTTGATTTATGACCACCAGAATGGCCATAACATGGCCAATGCTTTAAAGTTATAAGAGCGCAAAGGACGGCATTCGCTGACGAAAAAGGAAAAAGTAGTGAACCAGTGACTCATAGGATGGCAGTTACATATCCGAGGATTACGGTACATGTTCTTGAACATAGTAGAAAATTGTCATTGTAAATTAAAATAAGCCAAATGGTAATATAATAAGTTTTTGATTAGCCTGTTCTGTATTGGACATAGAAATAATTAATACATAAATGTATAGATGAGCTACAAGGAAGTGGTATATGAGCAGATGTTCCATCTCAAATAAGACTAAAGTACATCTGGATAAATATTCAATTTTAAACAAGGTACATGTTGTAATGTGTTCATGGTTTATTCAGGAGAGAATTAAAGCTAGAAAGTTGCCACTCTGAAGGCATCAGATAAAGATCAGAAGGAACTTTGAAGATAGTATACATAAGTTAATAGCACATTTATCTGTATAGCTATATCATGCTAAGTATAGTGTAATAATGAAAACAGTAATCGATAAGCAATGATACCAGAGTATGAGTATGTGCCAGATTAAGTAGCACCAACGATAGAAGATGTAAACCCAGAATATTTCAAAATTAAATAAGGTCTTCGAGCATATAAAATTTAGAAAATAAGAGGGGGGGAATGTGTAATGCATACGTGCATTCCCTTCACGTGTGTACGCCAAGTATCACACACATTTATGCGATCGGGAATGCTCAGTAGCAGCCAGGCTACACGTACATCTGACAATTATGCGTCGGCAAGGAGCATTAATGGTAATATCAAAGGAGGCAATGTTGTGCTACCTTAGTAGGGACAAGATCCAACTATCCGGGAGTAGGATCTTACAATCTGAGACAGTGTTCTGAGACAAACTTCTGTCACAATGTCTGCAAACGTGACGTCAAATTCGTCTAGCAACAGCGATCTCAACGCCCATTGGCTGAAAGTTATTATATATAAAGGAGACGAGTGAAGTGTCCTTAATGGCTGAGGAAGAAAGGTGGGGTCTCTCTTGTCCTTCGGGAAGACAGGGCTAGTTAGCAGCGAGGCGTCACTCAAAATGCATGGTCGAGTAACCGGCACGTCTCTGAAAGAACGGTCCGCGAGTAAATATTCCAGCTGTTACACAAGATTTAAAGTGAAGGTTAGTTATCAGTGACGGACACGTGTCGTGAGCAATGTAAAGCACGAGTATGGAAAGTGAGAAATGGGTTAATGTGTTGTAAAGGGTTGAATATAATGGCCCAGCCCAGAGCCACCATATTGCAAATTCTTTGACGTGTGTGTCAAAGTATTTTCTTTATTAAAACGAGTATGATACAAAACGTTGTTGACATTTAACAACTGGCATATGAAAACACTCCGCTTCAACAGGATCACAACCCAGATGGAACCTGGCACCTGAGAGCTACTACTGTTCGACGAGCAGCAAGACACCTTGTTAGAGACACAGCGACCAGAGAAGTAAGGCAGAGGCACTTCCATCTCGCTACAAAGCCACAGAGGGCATTGTAAAATACTTTCAGAGAAGACTTCCTGACACTTAAATCTATACACGATGTTAACAAATTTCTCTTCTTCATAAACGCTTTCCTCCCCATTGCCAGTGTACATTTTACATCCTCTCTACTTTGACCATCATCAGTTATTTTGCTCCCGTGATAGCAGAACTCATCTACTACTCTAAGTGTCTCATTTCCTAATCTAATTCCCTCAGCCTCACCTGATTTAGTGCGACTACATTCCGTTATCCTCGTTTTGCTTTTGTTGATGTACATGTTATATTCTCCTTTCAAGACATTGTCCATTCCATTCAACTCTTCTTCCAGGTTCTTTGCTGTCTTCAGCAAACCTCAAGGTTTTTATTTCCCTCCCATGGATTTTAATTCTTACTCCAAATTTTTCTTTTGTTTCCTTTACTGCTTGCTTTGTATATAGATTGAACAGGCTACTACCCTACCTCGCTCCCTTCCCAACCACTGCTGCCCTTTCATAACCCCTCAACACTTGTAACTGCCATCTGGTTTCTGTACAAACTGTAAATAGCCTTTCGCTCCATGTATTTGACCCTGCTACCTTCAGAATTTGAAAGAGAGTATTCCAGACAACATTGTCAAAAGCTTTCTCTAAGCCTGCAAATGCTAGAAACGTAGGTATACGTTTCCTTAATCTATTCTCTAAGGTATGTCGTAGAGTCAGTATTGCTTCACGTGTTCCTACATTTCTATGGAATCCAAAGTGACCTTCCCCGAGGTTGGCTTTTAGCAATTTTTCCATTGGTCTGTAAGGAATTCGTGTTGTGCGACATAAATGCGAAATTACTGGGAGCAGAGGAAGATATCTTTGTAATATTGTAACATTAAGTGGCGGCTGGACGCTGGTGTCTGCTATCATGGCTGAATATTAAATTGTTGAGTACAACAGGAGCTCGAACCACTAAACAGTATGGGAAGTGGTCGTCCTGATTTGGTTCCGGTCTCTCTGTGGTGTGGTCGGTCTCTCCTCTCTCGGCGGCCGTGTTCCGCCGCCGTGGTCGGACCGCCACTCTGCCGCCGCTGGTGGCTCTGGGCGCAGCGCCCCTACGGCCTGCTCCCACCCTGCCCGCTGCTTCTGCGCACGCGCCTCCTTCACCCACGAGCCCTTAGCGCCAGGATTTCGCCCTCCATGCATACCATAGTCTAAGCCCCACCCCTGACCATCACCATTTCCACCCACTGCAAGTTACATAAAAAATCTTAGCGTTACAGTTATGTCAGTCGAAGACACTTCGTCCAAAGATTGTTGCGATATTCAGAAGTAAGTAAGAAATTTATGTTTGTTAATACAATACATTGCAATAAATGAAAATATGCATAGCGAACTGAAAACATTACCAGCAACACGAAACAAGAAATTAATGTGGTGATAGTTAATGTCAGTAAGGAAAAATTTAATTAATGTGGTGTTAGTTAATGTCAATAACGACAAATTTTCATTAACGTAGTTTAATTTGTTCCTTATGGAAACAGCAGAGGCAACATACACCCCGTTCACACGGGGCTCTGAAAACCAAATTTCATAAATACCTTTCCCACTACCGCTTTGTTGGTAATGTAACCACTTGAAAATGGATTCAGGAAATCCTTTTCTTTTTGCCGGATTTCCGATTACGCAATCGATTTTCGATCGTATATAAACGCAGCCGATTTTGAGACGTATTTGGGCTGTTGGGCTTTGTCCCGTTTTTAAAAATTTTCGGCTAATATGGATGGAGTGGCTTTTCGTACAGTCAACGTTAATGAGAAACATTAGATCGAAGCTGTTTACATCTCGTCTAATTGAAGAGAAACAGCGACTGTGCTGACTAAACCAGAAACTGTAACAGCTGTTTTCCAGGGGTCATATTTAACTGATGTAGCAAATCCGCTTCACATCTTAACATGTAAACACGACAGCGAAGAAAGGTTTCCGAAATTCGGTTTTCGTTTTTCGGAAGATGTATAGCACGTAAACGTAGCGATACAATATGAAAAAAATTCTCTTCTTCCTGTTATGTTGGTAGTAAGCCAAAGATGCAGACGATTCACTCGATTGTCTAAAATCAACATTATACACAAACAAGTCAAAGTCGATTTCCTTTTTTATCTACAATCAGCTTACGGAAACTAAAGAATATAAGATTGAAATACAGTAGCAATGCCTAATGGAAGCAGTAAGATATTCGTGTATATGAGTTACTTCATTACTATTTGCTTCTGTAATTGGTAAATTTGAACTTCTAAATTCTTCCATTGCTGTCCCTGAGCTTTATAAATGAGATTAATTAAGGGATTATAGAGAATTGTAGCTGTTGCTGTGCGAAACGTTAGTGTCTAATGTGCTGTTGCAAACTTCTCAGGAAAATAGCCTGTTGCTATAATTTGTAGTGTCTGCTGTCAAGCAAGAGATTTATTCCATTTTGTGTCATTCACACCAGTTCTTTTTCTCCCTTGTTCCTTGATGATGGTGATGTTCTGAGGTAGCGGACCAGTTCTGGCGCTCTGAAAAGTTCCGAGGTGGCGTGGCCGCACGGGCCTCTCAGCTAGCCAGGCCAGGGCTCGTCAGCAACCACGTGGTGCCCAACACTAGCCGGAGCGAGACGGGTAGCCCCAGCGCATGGTCCAGGCTGACCGCGAGGCTGGGAATTCCATGTCGACGCTGTGTCGAGGATTGTGATTTGTGTCGATGAAGGAGATTTGCATGCGGGAGTGAAAAAGATGGCGAACTTTGTGATACCACAATGGCAGACATTTCACAGTTCATGTAGAAATTAACAATAGCCAGAGGAATAATGATACTTTAAAAAGAAACATGTACATTACCATTATTTGCATGACGATTTTGATGGTGTTATCAGAATATCAGTATCTTTATTAGTTTCAAGTTTAGTATCTGACTGTGAATTATACAAGTAACACTCAGAAACGAATTTCCAAAATCTAAACGGTTCATCCGATATTTTCGATCAACATGTATATAGAAAGCTATTAATGCAAACCGAAATAGGTATGAATTACAGGCATGTAACTTGAATAGTACATGAGTTATTGGAGGTTAAAGCGGTCGATTACTATTGATCATGACAGACCATAAGTACTCCACAGTTAGACAAAAAAACGGTAGCAGCATGCTTATAAATATATTTATTCGTCTATGTCTTTGTTTATGTCGGATTTATACTATTCATGAAGAAATCGGTCCAATATTTACTGTGCTTTAGAAAGTACAGAAACATTAGGCTACTGGCCTATTTTAGTTCCTATTCCTTTGATACACGTTTCTTTCATTTTTATCTATTTAATAATGTATGTTAGACCGTGTTTACGTTCCAGCCATAGGAATACTTATTTAATTTCAAGTTATTTAAATGTAAATCCAGTATTTTGTGTGTGTTTCAATATGTTTGTGAGTGTGCTTTGGCTTGGAGACAGCACTCGTTACTACGGTGGGCAACTACCAAAGAATGGAGAGACTATATGGAAGTGGGGGAGGAGTATTGTTTTAGAAAAGGACACGAGGGGTACTGAACAGGGTGGCATGATGGACGGTGGCAGATGTCACGGGCAGTGCTGCAGGGGAAGGTGCGACGGAGGGTCGCAGGAAGTAATACTTGGAGAATGTTGAGCAGGTTGCTCGAGGTCACAGGAGACAGAAATATTTCGTAGTGCCTGAGATCCCCTGCTAACCACGCAGGACAGGACAGATAGTTTGATTTGTGGGAAGGGCGAAAATGAGTAGCTGTCAGTTGCACTTGAACATACTACTTTATTCATTTGACAAACATTACAAAAGTAAAGAAGATATTAAAAACAGAGCAGGCCAACCATTAATTTTATAACTTAATTCTCGGATAAATGCGCCATTCGGTCTCATGCCTCAAGGGAAAAACTAATTTAAAACCGTCTGAAGGCCAATAACTTAAGATTCAGAAACAGGAATTTGAATTTTAAGGAGCAGAAGGCCTCATCTTAAAATATATCTCCAAATTAGGCTGAAGGCCCAAACACTCTCACGCCCTAAGGGCAAAACAACTTTAATTTAAAATCGGCTCGAAGCCAAACATAAAAAAAAAAACAACAAATAAGAAGAGGCAGCACATCAAACAGCGCTTAGAAGTTTCCAAGGGTTGGCCTGGAATTCAAACACTAATGCTCACTTAGGTGAGACAGGCAGTTGTTCCAACAATTTAGGGGCTCGGAGAGATATAGTCATAAACCACAACTTCCACGAAATTGAGTTTTTCATGCTGCAGCATTCTTAACAATGTCTTCTTCACAATGTGTTGAAAAAGTTCTGTGTTACTGCAACAGATGGCAGGCTATGACAGAGTGCAGATCTATGCTGTAACATCTGGTGATAGTTTCAGAAGATACATAGTCACAAGCCACGACAAAATGGCAGGTGGGTCAGGAACGTCTGAAGCGTCTTTGGGTCTTCAACGCATAGTAGTGGAAGTGAAGAGCTTTACCCCTTGAAATCTGACAGTGATGAATCTTGGCATCCATCGACCAGCAGTTCCAGCTCAGATGATGTTTCGGTAAGTATATAAAACGGTTTATTTCTGGTGATTAACTTCCTGTGGCATGTTTATTTCTTTCTCTCAACATTGCCAACGCATTTGTCAGCCACTGTGTGTTAATGATGAATCTTGATGGGCACATTTATATTACTTGTTAATGGTGCAATAATGTAGTTTCAAAGGCAAAAAATGTGTAAAAAATATTTTCTCATTAATGTGATTTTAGCGAAATTTAAAGTTTTGTGTGGCTTATGACTAGATCTCACGCAAATTCTTAGACTATTTTGCTCATCATATTATATCTTGAAATAAGTAGAGTAAATGAAGAACCACCCAATAAACCAAAGCCTTCACGGAAAAGAAAGCGAAATATTGATCAGTGGAAGATGTAAAGCAAAACGTCGACGAAATGGTGGTCAGCAGTATAAGCCTTCAAAAACCCACAAGACTGTTCAGGCTGCTACTACAGGACGTCCCTGTACTTGTTTAAATAAATGCTTCACCAAACTGCTTGGAGAAGAAAAATCATTTCTCATACATTTTGGGACATATGAAACTTTAATGCGCAGAATACTTACCTGAAGAGCTGTACGAAAATGGAACCAGAGGTTTGTTCACTATTTAAATATAAATGGTATAATATTTTGTATATTTATATCATTTTGTTATATTTGTCATAATTTCTTCCAAAGCTATCCAAAAAAGACTTCCAAGAAAATATCATCCAGGGATGTTACGTTTTCTTATAATGTGAGGGTATGTGGAATAGAAGTCATGATCTGCAAGGAAGCTTTCCTAAGGGTTCATGGCTTACAGATACATGCACGAAGAGTGTGGAATTTGCACCATCAAATGAACCAGGGATTTGCAGCGCCAAAAGAAGATGGAAGAGGTTTTTATGTTACTCTGTTTGGGATGTACTCAAACTGAGTACTATTAGGAAGAGGATATAAGCTCATCTTTTTTTTCTTTCAGGAAAACATGGAAACTACCCACATAAATATCAAGACGAAGCTGTACAAAGTGTTAGAGAATTTCTAAATGCCATACCGAAATATAACAGTCATTACAGTAGGCAACAGAACACCAATAAAGTGTATTCGGATTGTGATCTCAAAATTGCTTCCATATTTCGAGATAAATACTCAGAGTACTGCAAGGAAAAGCAGGTTCTTGCAGTATCTGAAAGTAAATTCAGAGAAATTTTCGTATCTGGCTTTAACACAGACTTCAAACTACAAAGAGTGACACCTGTTCAAAATGTGATGGATTGCTAATGGCAATAAATAACCCAGAATTATGTGCAGAAGATGTCACAGAAAAGAAACAATAATATGAACAGCATCTCAAAAAGGCTGGCGGAGGACAAAATATGATTCCGTTTTTAACTGCTCTGGCTGAAGAAAATTCGAAAGAGCATCATGTGATAGCAATGGACATGCAGCAAACGTTCCCCACACCTAAACTAACAGTTGGTTCAGAATTTTAGCAGAGGAAAATACGGACATACAACTATGGTGTCCACGACTGTGGATCAAATAAGGGTTATATGTTTCTGTGGAGCGAGGAAGATGGAGGACGGGGTTCAGATGAGGTTGGGAGCTGCTTATTGAAGTACTTGGAGATAACTAATCCTCAGACAAAACATCTCCACATAATCACAGACAACTGCAAGGGTCAGGCAAAGAATTGGACTATTATTGCTTTGGAAACGTCCCTTGTTGCTACCAAAAGATTTGATTCTGTCCGTCATTACTTCCGTGTGGTACGTCACAACATGATACCTTGCGATCGTGATTTTGGTCGCACTGAACGGTATGCAAGACACAGACGTCAAATAGTGTACACTCCAGATGAATGGGCAGAAGTAATAAAATGCACGAGTCCAAAAAATTTCATTGTAACTAAAATGGAAAGGAAAGACTTCAGAAGTTTGGAAAGGCTGAAGACATTCATTTCAAAACGTACAGAATCCACGTCTGGAGATCCCCACCATTTCAGTGAAGCTACTCAATTTAAGTTTGAGTCTGAAGATCCCTTCGAGCTAAGTGTAAAGCACTCTTATTCAGACATAGGAGCTTTAATGTCAGTGGATATTCGTGTCAAAAAGAAAGGAAGGCTAGTTGAACCAAATCCATATCAGCTGCCAATAAAGGACAGAAAGCCACTACCAATTAACCAGAAAAAAATCGATGATGTACTACCTCTTATGCCATCCATACCTGCAGCAAATCAAGATTTCTTTCGGTCATGTACTGGAAATAATGTGTACAATGATGAGGTAGAGGAAGTTCCTTGATTAACTGTATTAATGAAAAAGTAATTTATACATCTCAGATACCTGATATGGATATATTAATGTGTAAAAATTATATATTCTGCTTGCTGTGTAAGAGTAGTTAAAATAAATCCTTACTGATTCATACTTTATGTTATAAACAATTTTTTGGGAGATATAGTCTTAAGCCACCATTGACTACATCTTAATAAGAATCATTCTAAAATTAATATTTTATAGCATGCAGAGAGCTGACTATTTAACAACATGCTTTGCAAGTATGAAGCAAGTGTTTGCAGTAGAAATATGATTTCTATTTTCTATTAAACATTTTCAGACTTCCATGGAACTTTAAACTCGCTGTATCTCAAAACTTGTTCAATGTGGCTTATGACTATATCTCTCCTACCCCTTCAATTCTCAATCCGATGGCAACCCAACCGACAGACAGTCAATGGACCAAGCGAAAGGATAACTTCCACTCCACCCGACCAGCTCACAACAGGGGGTTCAATGGAACAATGCAGAACATATCGGCGCCCACAACAAATTACACATCCATCTGTCAAACTACACTCCGTGCAGGACAGCCACAACACGACGAGGAGAATACACTGCCTGAATTTACGTCAACTGCCAGGGCAGGTAACCGGAACGACAACGGCCACAAGGTAGGAGATTCCGCTGGTGCACTTTAATTCAAAATAATCAAGTTAAGTTAAATTCCACAGGAAGGCGACTAGAATTTCGCCAACTTGAAAACACACGTTGTTGCTCGCAGGAACGTCCCAACAGCCCACAACGAAATTCAAACGACAGAATGTGAACAGTTAGGGCTGGCTGGTAGTAAAGAATCATCTTTCGTGTCTGGGATCAGTGAGCCATGGACCTCGTATCAATAAGAACAGCCCCTCACACCTTGATCACTCGTGGACGCCACCAGCGGCACCATGGAGACTTCCTCACTTCTCCACGCCTACCAACCATCTCTCCACACACGGCACAGCTGGAGGCAAGGCACAAGGGTGCGAATATCGATACACGCATAATGGTGATAACCGTGGGAGACAAAACAGAGAACAGCAACCAAGGTTTGATGCAAAGCATAAGACGAACCAACCACAGCTCAGTGCCGACTTGTGCACTTGTGAGATTTACATGGCTTCTGCATTAAAGATGTAGTATGCATTTAGAAGTGAATATCTCGGGAGCTATGTTGTTGTTCATAACTACTTACGTGAACTAGGAATCTATTGCTTCCCTGTTATTCAAATTATATTTTATTTAAGTGCTGGACCATCGACATCAATAAGTGTTTTGTAGTAATAAATGGCATTCTTCGTACTCATTATTTAAATAGTAGGTGCAGATTTTATTTAACTGAAACCTTTCATTTATAAATTTCTATGTTACATTCAAAATTCGCAATTGTCGACTGATATGAACCTTCGACCATTTGATTCATGTGTATATTCGTATTGTATACTGTAGACTCAGCAGTATTTGGCTTGTAATGAGGCAGTTACGTATCCCACCCACCAGACAACGAAACCAGCAAAAACTTTGAATATTTCAACTCTGAGTCTGAGGGTACATAGTTGAGGGTAACATTTCATTTATACCGGAAAGCCAGAAATGTGTATGTTTACCCTAGGGTGGGCTTGCAGGAAACAAATGCTACAGTGTTTCATGGCTGTAATGTATGTTCTTCCCGCTATCCTAGTTCTTTTTCCCACCTTAAAACATTTCAGTAGTACTTCTCAGTGAATAATACATGAAAGCTTGATTTAATCTAACAAGAAGTAAGAAATTTGGCTGCCTTTTGGAATTACAGTCAAAATTGGTGTTTGTTTCACACATACTGTCTGAATAATGATCATACTTTTTAGCTATGCTGTGGTTCTACTTTCTCTTAGTTCAAATTATTCATTGAGAGAACGTTTTTAGGTTTTAGCTTTGGGTGACTTTTTTCGCTGTGGAGTCTGTTTCTTCATAGTATATTCGCCCAAATACTGAGTACAGAATTCAGTATTAAGCTGTCTTCACCTGCATTAGCCGTTGAAGTAACTGGCACAGTTGAGGCCAATTCAGCAGGTGCTTAGCAATGTGTCTTGTAGTTTTGAAGCAAAATACTAATTTAACATTCACTCCAAAAAGCATTAAAATTCTGTACACTTGTATAACTTTTACATGTATTTTAATTTCTCAATTGTGACCTGAAATCAGTTTTATACTAACTGAAAATACTACTGCACTGTACATGGTTACTTCACGACAGTGTAACTAAAGAAGAATTTTCGTTTTTTGTTGTGTTGTAATATGTTAGCTGTTTGCCACAGTTTGTTCTGTCACTGGATATTCCACAACTTCAATATTAAATTAGTTTCACTGACCACGTGCTGATGAGAAGCTGAGAGGGAGGTTTAGATGGAATAATTTTAACTTTCAATTCTTATGTACATAACATTTATAAAATTGAAAGTGAGGAATTAACACAAAAATAAAATCTGAAAGCCACTAATTTTTGTATAGATACACCTTAATATGAACAGCATACTATCAACATTTGATGTTTCAGTCTCTGTTCGTCTTCCATCAAAAAAAAGTAAGGGTTAATGTAAAATAAGACAATTAACTCATACTACTAACTCTGCAATGGCTTCGTGGCTGTCACTGGGTTAAATGTTACAGATGTAAATATTAATGTCACTGTCATGACACTTCCACTTAACATACAGTGAAGGACTGGAATTATGTACTTCAAAATGTTAACATAATTGTGAAAGGTCACATTTAGGAATAAATGAAGAGCATTAAGATAACAGATTTAGTGTGAAACATTTAATTTCAATATAGAAAAAGTTAAGCTTTCCCAAGTTTCTGTGATAAGCTCTTCCCAGCTCTACTTCTATCATTCTTTTCTGGCCATACAAATTTATTCCCTTCTTTGACAAGTAGTTTAAATAATTTTTGTAGGATTTTCTTGCCAGCTTGTCCAATAAATTAGTGCAAATGTGCTTCAAAATTGTGTCTAAGGATAACCCACTGCTCATTAAATAATGAAAAGTTTTCACTCCTGCTACAGTCAATGAAAGAATTTGAGTGTTTCTTCTTGACCGCTCTGGCTTGCATCCAGTATGAACTGGAAGTGGGTGCCATTTCCATATCATGATTTTATTTAAATTATATATTTGCTAATGGTTCAGAGAGTTTGCCTTTGAGTGTTTGAGGGGATCTGGTATTACTCCTACGCATCTGTACATTGCCAACATGGTATTGTCATCTCCTCCACTAGAACTTTGGTTTAGTAACATCCAGTTGGGAATTTTGTACATTTTACAAAAGATGTGCAATCAGTAATGAGAGTTTGTGTAACCCTCACACAATGCCAAACATGATGCTTTGGTTCCATCACAGAATATTTCCAACACTTCAAGATTATTTCTCCAGAAGTATTTTTTCTCATTAAATGCACAATCACCTACCTTCTCATGTTGCAGATAATCAGATACTAGGGTACTGAAACCGGAAAGGTAACTGTGTGGGCCATTACTGTGTAAATAGTAATTTGTTCATTTCTTCAGTATGCACTCCCCACCTTAGCTTGATGAACAACCAAACTCTCACTGAAATTAATCTGGAGAGTACTATAATGTTTCCTTCACAAAACACTGAATGCAGCATGCACATTGATGGGTTTTCACCACCACAGTGGTGGATAAACACCATAAGGCTCTGCTGTGGCTGTTGACAGTCACTGTGTTAAATATAAAATTATGGGAGTAAATGAGGGAAATAAATTATTTTACTCTTTTGTTCCTAAAATGTGAAGAGGCGTTTTACAAATACTGTATGAAATTTTTTGGAGGTCTCTAAATGATTTATTGGTACAACAAAATAGCAATGTAACATTTTGTACCAAATATAACATACCAAAAGTCATGATTCTTTATCGACTTTGTGTTAATCTCCATCAATCTGTTTTCAGTAGAAATATAAATTATATCTCAATATGGTGTGGAACATTGTACAGTTTCAGAAATTATACATTCTGACTCCTGATTGACATACAGGAAGGCAAAATCTATTGTATTTCCAAATTTTCCTGGAATTGCATTTGTAAATTAACATTGAAACCACTCAAATGGTTAAGTATGTCCTTGATGCATTTAAGATAATGAATTCAAGAAAAGACAATCATTTATGGTACTGATGGAAATGGAAGGGAAAGATGTCATACACTATCAACGGAAACCAGGGACTACAAACTGAAATTAACAGAGGTTCCACTGCACCTCTGTCCATCTTGGTTGTTGGCTGGTAACGGTCAGGACTAGGGAGAGAAAGAGTAAGGCGAAACTGGAGGAGGTGAGGCCTTGTATAAGGCCCTGAAAATTTATTTTCTACAATAGAAGTTCAATTTCTGTGCATAGATTTGGATAGTCATTAATCCTGAGATGCGTTAACTTGTTTCCAAATTTTGCAGACTTTTAACTTTGTGCAGAGTTGTCATATAACTCTATAGACTTTTAGTTTTTCATCTCTAACCACAATCACTGAATGTAGCAAATGTGAAAGAAATTGAATGTTTCAATTGAAAATTTATACCTCTTGTGTTGTTGAAATAGAATGAACCCTTGATATGTGTGCTCATCACATCCCTAACAGTTTTAGCCAAATATCCATTTCCTGCACATCTGTTCTAAAATAGTCCTCTAGAAGTTAAAAAAGTTGTGTCAACAGTTGCTCTCATGGAAGTTACCACTTTTTGCAACAGTTGCTGATTTTCAAGGTATTAATGAATTACTGGAAGGTGCTCTATGGTGATACACATATACCAGTAAATGCGCGAGTGAATACATACAAATGGAGTACAGTCTTCATCTGATACATACATTGCAACTGGAGTTAACAGTATCTTCTACAGACCGATAACTTTAAAGTGTGGGTACCAATTTATGACATTAGCTCTGGTTTAAAAGTGTATGGGTTCAAAATTCTAATTTTTATCTGTACTGAAAGTTAATTGTGACAGTATGAACACCACCTAGGAATTCGAATGTGGGTGGGAAGTTTATGTGAATCATACGTATATAGTAACGATGAGACTAGGAAGGAATGGGGCAGAACAACTAGAGAAAGAAGAGAGAAATATGCTGAGAAAAATACTGGGTTTTAAAATAGGTGGAGAGAGATGGATGCAGAGCCTAGGGAAGAACTGTACTGGAACATGAGAACAATATCTGGGAAAATCACACTCAAAAGGTCAAGGTTTTTTGGACCTGTAATAAGGATGAGTATGGACAGAATGACGAAAAGAGTGTGGGAAACAACAGGGTGGACAATGGGAAAGACAGGACCCAAGTGGGTTGTGGAACTTCAGAAGGACTGGTTGGGATTGGGGATCAGGGTCAGAGGCAAGGAAAACTGTAGAAACAAATATACAGCAACCAATATTCCAGAGATCAGTGATAGAGAAGAATTCAGGAAAAAATTAGAGTGTCGCCAGTGGAACCGAGAGGAGAAAAGGACACGACCTTGAAGGAAGAGCAGAAGAGAAGAAGAGAAATAATGTTCTGAGAAAAGAGGAGGAAACGCAGTCCACAAAGGGGCTACCAGTGGTTCTACAGAGGAAAGAAGATATAGTCACTTGCCATGATTATATTTTTCACAATTAAATTTATTGTAGCTAACAGACACAAACATCACATGTATTGCCACTTCCCTCAAAGGGATTTTTCATTACGTTCGAGGTGCCAAAAATAAGTTGCTTATTAGTGCCAAACTAAAAGGTTAGTATAGTGTACTAGATATTAGTACATTTTCAGTCAGTAAAACATTTCGAGAATATCCAAATGTTTAGTGCTGTGGAGTACATCAAGCACCACCTAGACCATATAAACAGAGTCTTGTGTAGCACTTCCATTTTTTTGTAGCTAATGACACTACCATGGGTATAAGTATTTGGAGAGCAAACATTTAATTGTTTATAGCAGTATACTTCAGGTGCAAGAATAATCACGTCTCATAATTCATGAGTAAATGGACAAAAGCGTTCCAAACAGTTTAATATATCTTTTTTATGACTGCATCTTGTATTATACCAATCATAAGAAACTGACAATCAGAAAGAAATGGTTTCGAAATTATTTTTTATCAAGAATAAGAATACTTACCAAAATAGCAGTGCCTTCAGCTACTGCTGTCTTTTATGCAGAACAAAATCACTAAGTTTTTACATTATTGCAGAAGTAATCATTTGCATCTTAGAGGTCTTTCTCACATGACAGCACAGTAAAACATGTCTGCATCTGTGTAATTTTAAACTGTACAGTAGGAGTTTTGTGTGAAATTTCATAACATTACAGTTCAGTATGAATAAGTTACCAAGACAATAATAACTCAACAGTTAAGTGTTGACAGGCTCCCCACATTGAGAAACAATGTAGACTGCTTTCACTTTGCTTATCAACACAAAACTGAATTGAAATTTTAATGGCTCCACCTCAAATCTCCAGGACAGTGAGTAATTTGCAAATATGTCAAATGAGCAAGGTAATAAATACAACCAATTCTATAATGACGTATTTTTATTGACTCAGTAAAATTGTTGTAACTACTTAACACACTGGAATAAATCAAAAGTGGGAACAAACTGTAGGTGACATACAATTGGATATCTGATAGGTCAAATTTTCAGTTGACTTTGGTAGTGTGATGTGCTGAACAGTAATTATAAAGTTCAGTTGTTGTGAATGATTTTATTCTGCTAACTCTGTAATAGATGATTAAAACATCTTCAGTGTTTACTGTAGTGAAAGAAACTTTGACTATTTCAAAGGATAAAATCATGTGTTCTAGGTTAATCTATAATTTAAAACTTTTTCAAATATTTTGAAATAAGTTAAAACCGCTATTAAATAATTACTGTTGTTTGAGGGTGCCAAATTCATTATTGGTACACTTTCCTAAAATACAGTGAGACTAGTATGGTTTTAGCAATGAATGGAATGATTCTTCACACCTAAGTCATGTTCGAATGGGAAAGGATCCATCCAGCACTTTCTAGAGTGAATTTCAAATGAACACATCGTATAGTTCAACGTTTCTGTTGCCCTTCCCCAGGAATATTTTTTGATGGTGTTGTAAACTGCTTAAAGTAAAATCGCATAAGTAGCACCGACAGGTAGACGAACGTTCGTATTTTAGCAGGAGGCATTATTTCGCTGAGCTTCTGTGGGTTTGCTATGGAAATATGCCGCTTCAGAGGCCTGCAGTAATTGCACTCGTTTCCTCCAACGTGTCATCTAAAAGCATTCATATCAAAACACTGCTGCAGCGAAGAAGTACAAGTGTTGTAAAACAGCGTTACAACGACAAAGCTAACGCTATGAAAGTCACAAAGGAAACACGGAAAAATCCCAATACCGCTACAGTGCTGTCCACATTAGGCGCCGCGCCCCCACCTACGATTTTCCCCTCGGCGACTGCACTGGCCATTTGCGCGGGCAGTCTAACTACAGAAAATGTGAAGCACGAATGACGCCCCCTGTTGCTATTTCTATGTGAAAAAATAATATGGTCTACAAGTCTTGCATAAACCAGAAGACCGAATGTTTACACAGGCTTCCATTACGTAAGCAGTTACACAACATGTTATGTTCCTCTACACAGAAAGAACTCCATGCAGAAGCTATTAACCAGTAAAAATTGTATAATATCTATCAGCGACTCGTAAACAGATGCTATGACAATTAATTAATCTCTCAGTCATCGCTATCCGCTTTCAGTGGCTCTGTATGGGAGAAGTTGGTTCCTTTTCTTAGGATGTTCCACAAAACACTAAATTGCATTTCAATAGAAACAACCAAAGTATCCTAACAGAATATCCTCAAGATGTGAGCATCTTTCTATAAGACCACTGTGACTTTAATCTAGTATGGCGTTTATTGTCTCTACCTCAACATGTAACACTGCAACATGAGACAGGGACAAAACGTTTCTACTGCCCACTGGGCCAAGTACTGATGGGGCCCTACGTTCCTGAACTTCAGTGGTCGGAAGCGACCCGGTGCACGGTCTTTTGAGCCAGAATAAACAAATCACACGCCACCAGTCGCCTGCGGCGTAACTCCAGACAAATGCAGTCGCAATTTTTGGCCCAGATCGGGACATATTTGATACAACATTGGCCGTCCTCCACCGTGGACAATTAAACCTTTCATCTAATTCTGAACACAAGGACTTTAGAGCAGTTATATTACCAATCAAAGCTCGAATCCACTGTCGATTTTTTCCATCATTTAGAATAAATAGCTGCTTTAAATCTTCCTGAATTTGCAACAGTTTCCGTAAACGTTTAGAATAAATGCAAAGTGTTATTTTATACTGTTTGGGATTGCTACATTTTGCTGATTTAAAGCTGTCAAACAGATTATCATACATTTCAAAGAATAAGCTGTAACAGCAGCTGAGGGTGGCAAAGAACCAAATTTCATATGTACTTGAATACCGCAACCAAGAGAGCGATTGAGGGTTCACACCCCTAAATACACCCCCGCTGGTGTGAATACAGGGAGTATGATGCATAGTTTTGTGAGCTTCAGAGCAAGTCTAGGCAGAACTACTCCGTCTTTCTTATAAAATGCTTTACTGTGACTCCAACTACAGACTTCTGCTTTCCACTAAAAGTCATATTTCTTGAGATTATTCCTCAGTGACTTGAATAAGTGAGGAGTGTCATAGGAAAAAAATAGTTTTTCTCCATTCACTTCAAGAAATGGATTTTCTGAGTTAATCCCTAACAGTTTTCTCATTTTCACATTATTTGTACCTTTTTCACAAACTACAGTTTTAGGTTATAGATCACTATCCTGAATTTGAACGAAAATGTTAATCAAAATATCTTTTATTATCTGCCCTGACATGACTTCTCAGTTTAAATAATAACCTATTATTTGCTTAAAATTTTATTAAAGAGCTTTGACCATCACTACAATGACTTTGTTACATAACTGGCAATCAGTTAACTTTGAATCACTACAACTTTCTACACCAGTATCGTCAAAACCTTCAAATAAGTAATTTTATGCGCTGTAGGTCAACAGTGACTTAAGTGACATTTCATCAAATACTACTGACAACATTTTTTCCTCTGGTTAGATTTTTCAGCTTTTAGTTGTAACAAATCAAACACTAAGCTATTAATACCTGGCTTAAGCTCTGAATTTTTCAACATGCTCCTCAGTGTCCTTAGCGTAGGTAAAGAAAAATATTTCGTCTAATACCTGTACGATTTTGGTGAACAGAAAGGAAGAGCCAAAGCAAAGATCCTGTCTTGTTCCGTACACCTTCTTCCCTTATGTTTCTCGTTTTTCATAATTTCCTGTAGGTTGATAAACTTGCCCGCCAAATCATGAGAAACCTTGCTTTTAGCAGCGCTGCACTTCATTACTTTGCGTTTTAAAATACACAACTCGGATCTCAGAGCACATATCACTCCTTTCTCTCTCGATACTCTTTTCTGCTACATTCTCCACTTTCAAATTAATGGGAAACATTTTTCACACTTTTTTGCACTTTGGAGATGACACTACCGTCCACTTCAGCCTGAACGTCAGCGACTGATTCTCGTTCCTCCACTTCCTTTTCTCTCTTTCTCCTCTTTGGGCTTGGTCTGAAATTACTTTCCTTTCAATTGGGAAAAACTGAAGGAACAGAGTCAGGTCAAATACTGAAACGAGGAGAAAAATTGTTAATGTAAAAGATCATTGGACAAGCAATAAACATAGCCATTTTATTGCTTTACAAACAATCCTTATCCGTGGCTTAGTAAATTCTTGTTCCTTAAGTTCTTCTCTACAAAATGATCAGAGCATACTACGTGACTTCCACTTAAATGCTCTGGTCCTTCTTTTATAAATATTCCGCCAAGATATGGCCTCCTGCTACGAATAACTCACTATTTACATCTAGAAATTACAAAAGCCATGTTAGATATAATAACTTTCTCTAATATAAAAAGTAGAACTAACCCACTGAAAGACACTAACCACCAACTTACATTAATACGTACTTTGCTTTATTCCTCGGGAATCTTTAGAAAGACTTTCGATCACTTTGTTAGCAATGATCATTGCAAACATGTATGGCTCAAATAACACCTCTACCAGCCATTTTCTGCTCATGAACAAACAGGAACTATCCTTCAGGTAAGGCCTCCTACGTTTGCTTACACACGCCAACCTGTTAGTATTCATTTCCAACCACGAGGGCATGCTGCAATCGAGGTCACACACTCAGCCATAGTTTCCGCTATTGTCTTTATAGGCTGCTTGCTTTCATGTTTACTTGCAAGTGACACACTATTTAATGCGCCAACTTCATTCGTCAACAATTGTTTTAAGATGTCTGCTTGCCAATATTGAGGAGTAATAAAGACACAAGGAAGCCGTTTGCTGCAAACCGCCAAAATAGCCCTTTTTTTTCTTTTTTTGACGTAACAGCCCTATGGTTTAAGATTTCAGCGAAATTGTTTTCAGGTTCTGTGGATTGTTATCGCTTCGTTTGTTGACACAATGGCTTTGAAGGACGTGGAAACTTAAATTGTAGACTGAAGGGGTGTCACTGCATTAATAGCTAGTACAAGGGAGAGGGCCTACTGACGGGATGCGTGGAGCAAAAGCTCGTCGTCGGGCAAAAATTTTCACAGTTTCAAAATGTTGCTCGATTACTGGACGCGTGTGGAAAGCTGAAACATAATACTGAGTATTGCTGCTACACACACTTTCGAACACGAACAGTTTCCTTGTCGCTATGGATAAATTTGTCAGATGTTTTTCGCTGTCCTCATCATAAGTGGAAATTACTGACACTGACAATAGTGAGAGGCATGTTCAGCCAAAAAATAAGGAACCTAAGAATATGTCTTCTTCGAGTCGCCGTAGTAAGCAAAAAATTTAAAAAAAACCGTCAGGTAGGTCATGCCAAGAAGGATGGAAAAACACATTTTCTTTGATTTATTACGGCAAAGAATGGACAAAATGTTCAGTAGTGTTTGAAAGAACGCTTTTGATTTCAGTGTAGTGCTTCCGTCACCAACTGCTACCTCTGCAGACAGTGTAATACATTTGTTCGAAATGAATTTTCCCCGTGGAAACAGGCAATTGAACGTGGAAACAGTTCATGAAAAACGCCTGTGACTGCTCTGGCAACTGCGGAACAAGGTACCAACGTGATATCCCTTAACTCAACATTTAAATTAGAAGATATACAAAATCATGCAAGACGATTTTGAAGCTAATATCGTCCCTGCAGTTTTCAAGTCAGTAAGGAACAGCAGTTCGTGGTCACACCAATGAAGCATCAAATATTCATCAGTTCCTGCTGTTAGAGCAGAAGATGGTCCTGACTTGAAATCTCAGCGCCAGAGAACTTCAAGTAAGTGGGTCTCTCACCATATATTGAATGAAGTTGCCTCGTTATTATCCAGCGATGTGCAGCAAAACATCGTGAAGTCTAATAAGGAGGCACTACACTTTTCTCTTATTGTAGATGAGCCTTCCGACACATCAGTGAAGGAACAGCTACCCAAATGTCTCAGATATGTCGATAAAAATCTTCAAATTAAAAAAGAAATTACAGACTTCTATTAGGTAGCTTCAGCAAGTCCTAGGACATTGTTCGAAATCGTCCAGGATGTCATAAGACGTTCATCCCTCGGCATAAAACACAGTCGTGGTCAGTTTTATGATGGCGCAAGCAATGCCAGTGGACGTTTAACTGGATTTCAAAGTAGGATTATTCAGTTGCAGGCGAGACCTATATTTGTTCATTGTTCACAGCATAATGTGAATTTGGTAGTACCAGATGTGTGAAACTTTCTGATGATTCTTCGTGAATTAATATCATTTGTAAGACATAAACCAAAAAGACTAGTGGTGTTTCAGTCGCTACAAGAAGACAATGATAATGGTGTTGCAGAAAATGTTCAGACTGACTTTGTGACCATTCTGTCATATGAGAAGGTGTGTCAGTGTACAATCAACTAAAATCGTTGAAAAATAATTATGACAATATCTCGCAATTATTGGAAGAAGTGTCAGAAGTAAACAAGTAAACAGTTAAGTCGGTGGAATGGCTAGCATATATTTTTCAGGCTCGCACCAATTTAGTTTTTTATTTCCATGAAAATGTTAATTTCAGCTTTTGGGAGGATTGAGGAAATTCAATCTTCCTTTCAGAAGAAACCGTTCTCATACTGGGAAATCAAAACATTGGTAGAAACTTTGTCCGCAAGTGTAGCTTCAAAAAGGAATATATTTTCTGAGTTGTGGAATGAAATGATTTGGAAAGGACTCGAATGTAACATTCATAAACCAGTTGTGCACAGAAGAAGGAAGATGCCAAAAACGCTATGATGAAGATATTGATTCTCATACTTGTCAAACGCCAGAGGAAATGTACAGACGAATATTTTTTTAAGTAATTGACGTGGATGTGGATTCGCTAAATCGTAGATTTGACTCAAATGTTTTGGAACTTATAATTTGAAGCTTTTGCCATCGCTCAAATTGGTGCTGATCGAATCGTGCAGTTCTATGGAGCAGACTTTCGATGAAGATAAGCTAACACTGCATAGGGGGCATGTTTCTAGATTTGTGCAGAATGAAGGAAGACGAAGTGGCCAACTTCCAAACATTAAAAATATCTTAAGTGGGGAAAAGAGTGGTCCCATGCGTGAAATGCTCATAGAATTTGTGATGTTTCTTCGGATAATTTTAACTATACCTGTTACTTCTTGTACCTCTGAGCAATGATAAATAAAGATTGCATGATCGGGCAATTTTCGCATGTTGATATAGAAATGACTAAAATATTGATAATACCAATATTGCAAACAAATTCATATGTGCAAATGACCTGAGAAGGAAAATGTTGTGTACTGACAGGTAACATGTCATGATTATTATTTGGTATGTAAATGGAGTTTTTTGTAGTTCTTTTCACAAATAAATCTTTGCATATTTTTATCTGCAATAAATTCAAACTATCTGATTTATAAGGATTTTTTTTTCATTTTGATTTGTATGAATGTGTTATATTCTTTTAGTAATGTGTTGATAATATTGTTGCCTCTTACAGCCACTGTGCATGTGAGTTGTTGAAAGTTAGCAATGCCTGATACAGATATAAGTGAAATAAAAGTCAGTGAAATAAAAGTTGAAAAAAGGCAAAAAATTTAACAGAGGAAGAATCGATTAATGTCACAATGACATATTTCTAAAATATTCGTTACAGTAACGTATGCTTATAAGCTAAACACACTACCATGATAGTCCTTGCAGGCCAGGGTCTGTCACAGAGTCCTTTGTGTGGGCAGACACGTGGTCTGTGAGTAGCTGTTGTCGCAGAGTTGCCTCCCATGTACTCATTTTAGACTGAGTAGAACTCGGAGACGCACGGCCTGTGCAGGCCTGTAACATTAGGACCAGCAGTGCGGGCAGGCCTGGTACTTTGGCAGCTCCCAGAAAGTAAAATATTATTGTTATTTCACTAAGAATTAAAAATCAAAATAAAATATTAAAATATATACAGATATCAACACAGAAATGTGTATATGATAAACAGTAAAGTCAACCGCATAGAAATGGTCAGATGAACACTGTTTCATAGACTCAGTCAACGCAAAAGTTTTAGCACAGAGTACAAAAAAAAGCCTTGTCTTTGCTGTCTCTCGTAACACTCTGATTGCACCATGTTCCTTGCAACTCACAAAAGTGTGGCACAGATTAGTTATAACAAAACAATGACAACAATCAATATGCATACTAAAATATCTCATTTAGATAAATAATCAGCCATTTTAGATGTCTTGTGTACCGGAGACTGTGTAATGCACATGTGTCTGAACATTTAACTTTTGCCATATCTTTATTCGACATCACCATCAATTATCTGGGAAGAAGTAATGATGTAATAACGGCAAGTCCACTCAGCTTAGAACAACGGTTACAGAAATTTGCAGTGTCACAAGTCAGTGGTATTATGAAGAGAGAAGTTATAACAGGAAGTATTAAGGCGAAGAAGAAGACAGTAGCAAAATCGCTATTAATGTAATTAGGCCTGTTAATATGGTGGACTATACAAATGACCGCCCAGATTATGTTATAACTAAAAAGTTATTTGCCTGACAAAATCCTTCAGCTTGGAGGGAAGTGGTTCGAGGTGGGAGGTTGCCCGTCTGGAGGAATGCATTGTTTTCAGTTCGTGGTGTAAAAAGATCACATTTGAGGCCCGTATGTATTCATAGCTAACGAAAAGTCAGAACGGGTGAATAGGGGCTTGAGCTCATTATGAATATGAACGGAATCGAATAACATAGCTTTTCGGGGACAGGGAGAAAACAGGAAAATCCAACAGAGTAAGCTGTTTAGGAACCAGCAAATTTCTCGCAAAGTAGAATCCGGTATTACTGGATTTAATATGTAAACGAAAATAGGCCTATACGCAAATATACCTTAGCCCTTCAATTCAGAATATCCTATCCTGTGCCGTTGAAAAAATTATTTGTGATAATATTAACTAAATGCTGCGGTTAGGGTGCCAAGATGTCAGCCATACGCAAAGTGATCAGAACGAGAATTAAAGAAAGACAAAAGACTGCAAAATATGTGCATTGTGAAGTGCTCACTTTATGTCTAGTAACTTATAACGATGCTACATGTGGAATTCAAGAAGTAAGGTCCTTTTACGACGTAGTAGAAACGTTGTATCTTTCCGTCAATCATACAATTAAAAGATGGAAACTTCTGGTATCTTCTTGTACCTTAAACAAGCTTCGTCCAACACGTTGGTCTTCGTGAGACCAGTCTGTAAGAGCCCTCCGTTATGCTTACGTCTATTAGGCTACTTAAGGCCCAGTAAATAACAATATCGACATCTAAGCAAAGGGAAGCCAACGGTCCTCCTGCAGTGGTAACACCGGTTCCCGTCAGATGACTGAAGTTCAGCTCTGTCGGGCTGTGTTAGCACTTGGATGGGTGACCACCCAGTCTGCCGAGCGCAGTTGGCCAGCGGTGTACACTCAGCCCTTGTGAGGCCAACTGAGGAGCTGCTTGGCTGAGAAGTAGCGGCTCCGGTCTCGTAAACTGACATACGGCCGGGAGAGCGGTGTGCTGACCACATGCCCCTCCATAACCGCATGCAGTGACCCCTTTGAGTGAGGATGACATGGCAGCCGGTCGGTAACCGTTGGGCCTTCCAAGCCCTGTTCGAGTGCAGTTTAGTGCAGCTTTAAGTAAAGAGAAGGAAGAGAACAAGCGGTTGTTTCGGAAAACCTATTAGAGAGATGTAAATTCATTTTTCAGATAGCGCAATTTAGCATCTCAGATACTGCAGTGGGAAAATGTAGAGCTTGATAAAGCGTGTTCTCTTGTTCAGATGCAGCTGATAATTTATCTTGCTATCAGTAAAATTTTTAAGAAGGAGTGTCATACGCTACAACTTTGAAGAAGAAGTGGGACATTTTAATGGCAAATAAAAGAACAAATTTCAGGGTATGCATAACGTTAACTATTTCTTCGGAATTGTTTTCACAAAATTTAGAAATTCTGTTTCCGACGAAGAGACTGCAGTAGTAACTCTTCGAAATGAACGTGAGGAGGATTTATCCCGTAAATTCCCAGACCAAAAAAGCTGAGAAACAAGATATAGCCTCATTAACCTGGACAGTTAATTAACAGAACTGTCAGTAACAGAGAATTCAATCTTAGCTATAGCGTTCCAGATTAGTGCATAAAATTTGGCCTGTTTTTACTATTGCTTTTGCTGTTTCTTCAGCTGAATGCTTGCTTTAGAAACTCATAAAGAACAGTCTGTGGAATTCCATTACCCAAGACAGAGTTAATGATCTCAGCCTCCACAGTATTCAAAATGATCTGTTGATGCCAGTGAAATAATCAGGACCTTCCATCACAGAAAGTTCACCCCATGGTCCAGTTTCTCTAGAGGTCAATGTGATTACAGTCGGATTTTATACATACAAAGCAATCAAACAATAGATAGGTCTATAGGTCTATGCTTGTTGATAGTGACTGCCAATCACTATAGTGTATTTAATTTTTAAAAAAATTTATAACTATTAATAACTTTTGTTTAATACTTTGAATATAATAATCGAATGACCTCTTTGTTTATATTACATGGGATTTTACAACACACTCCAATTTCTATTTTTAACCGCTGTAATAAAAGTTACATTAATTAATGATAAGTTGTACATTTTATGTTAGGGGGATCAGGATTTTTATTTTTGTAGGCGGGCCCATATTGTATACATTGCGCCTCTGAGTCTGTAGGTTCGTCCAAATACATTTGAACCCGAGTTTGATGTCATTTCTGTTGCATTTAAGTCAGCTGCCTTACCGATTGAGCTAGCGCAGTCTCAACATACTCTAATAGTACTGGTATACTTTACTTTATCACAATACAGATCTTTGACACAGGCAGTGTTCATAGAAGATTATAAAGGAAAGAGAAGCATTTTAAAATCTATCAAGTCTCCCCAGAAAACATATACTACATTCCGCCATTGATAGACGCCCTTGAATAGATATGCTAGAATGATTAGTGTTCGCTTCATGTTTGTGATGGGCAATGCTATACAGTTCGCTTGCTACTTCTGCGATCAGTTGTATGAAGGAAGCATTTAGCCTTGGGTTGAGACAGTAAATAACCCCAGATCAAGCTTCACCTGATAACAGGATCGTGCTTGGCGCGAAAATCGGCGCTCCAAACTCAGGTTCACTTGTTGAGAGGTCCCATGCCTTCTTTTGCATTTCGCCTCTCATTTTCACCAATTTTATTAATGTTTTGTATCATTTCACGGTGGGAGCCGGCCGAATAAGATCATTCTGATGAGAGTATTTGTACTCATAGCTGAAATTACTTTTCACTTGATTGCTATGCATATTGGGAACTGTAGTGGTCTTGCTTTTAGTTTCCTCTGCTACTTCCCTGGGTGGCTTGTGTCGAGGCGGGCAGCGGAGGACGCGTCACACAGCTTGCATTTTCATGGGGGGGGGGGGGGGAGGGGGGGTCTGCATTTCCACAAATACGGAGAGGGTCGTACATCAATGGGCTTGAGACCCTGGCGGGGCAACTGACCTCGGTCGAGTTTCGCCTGTTG
This sequence comes from Schistocerca americana, assembly GCF_021461395.2. Taxonomy (NCBI): domain Eukaryota; kingdom Metazoa; phylum Arthropoda; class Insecta; order Orthoptera; family Acrididae; genus Schistocerca; species Schistocerca americana. Next base: position 48,128,125 of record NC_060129.1, read on the forward strand.
TATGGACGGCGAAACGACCTACGAGCTGTCTGAGTGTCACCCTAGTTTATGTTTATCGTCCCGGTGCGTCTGGAACGAAGGTTGTTGGCGCTGACTGACTGTATTGTCTTCGTGATTCTGAGAATTCTTGTGGTCGGTGCACTGGTGGGAGAGACTGTCTGCCGCCAGATGGCCGGTGGTCTAGGCAGGTTGTCTTCTGTAGCCGGTAAAACGGCAAGTTCAGTGCCCCCAGCCAAATAGCAGAGGCGTGATTATTCAACTTAAACTGAGGCCAGTTGACGACAGAAAGTCCTGCTCAAAATTGGAGGGAACGGACGCTAAAGGCGGGAATGATGTTCTGACATAGTGTGGAGGAATTCTGGAATCAATATGGAGTGCTGATTCGCGGCTTTTCGAGGGTAGTGGTGAGCTGAGTAAGTTTGGATTCGCTCTTGCGTTGCACGGGCGGAGGCATTCGGGATCTGATGTTCATGAGAATCGGACGGTCTTGCAACTTAGTCTCACTCTTTCGGAATCGTTGAGGAGTATGACTGCGGTCATATTCCAGTTTCGTTCTGCGCCTTAAGGCGAAGATTCTTACTCCTCGTTTTCGCACCTGTACCGACAGGGCGAGTTTAGGCGTTTTTGCTGTGTCTCTTCCTGGAGATACATCCTTGTGCATCCTGGAGTTTCCCTACTTCGCGAGCAGAACAGAATTCTCGGACATCATTCGAGGCCACGGCTTGAAACAGAGTTGCTGCACGGCAGGAGTCGGCGCCTACATCACCAGGACGCTGCCTACCGACCACGTGCTGCGGGTTTCAGGAGTGGTAAAGTATTTTGCGGCTCCAGCACTGCAGGACCTGTCGTTTCTGTACAGAAGTCCTCGGCAGCACCAGCGCTCGCTTTGTTACAAGTCCACCTTGTTTGTTTCCCCATGTGTTCCCATTTGAGCTCTCACTATTAATCGCGACTCTGCATTATAGTCGGGGCAGTAATATTTGATGAATTAGAACCTACAGTCATTATCGTCAATCTATTGCATCACAGAGAGTAGGAGCCCCTTGTTCTCGAGCCAACTCTTATTCTCACAATAGTTCAGTATACCTTATCGTTTAGCCTACTGTTTGTATCGACAGTCCAGTACCTTTGTATTCTGATTTATAATAAATCTCACTCTAATGTTTAATCAGCATAGCGTTTCGCAGATAAATGCAGAATCCCATTTCCTGTCATTTATTATGATAAAATTCCTTTCTTTAATCAGTAGATTACTATTTTTATTGTGAGCATGCACTCATTTTACCAACTAGCAGGGTCCACCATCAACTCCCTTCGTTACCGTTGTGCACATAATTAATTAAGTGGTAGGTAAGGAGGGGGTCGAGTGCATTTCTGGTTTTCATGCAAAATTCGCCAGAATTAAAGAGTTACAAACTCTTCTCCACCCTGTCACCTCCCACTGTAACTGTCAGTTTATAGTGTAGTGGCATTGCTAAACATCGCTTTTGCTTTTAACAAAAAGGAATAGAAATAATGAAAAATTATTATTAACACCAAAAATGGTAAGTGAATACATGATTACGCCATTCCCACCTCGCTGATGCCCGAAATACTTTCCTCCTCGACCTGGAAGGTTAGTTAAAGAAATTACCGGCGACCGTTTGTATGTAATGATTAATCTCATAATAGTTGTTGGGAGATGACTGGCAATTTAGCTGATTAGTTCAAAGAGATTTCATAAGCACTTAACTGCTCACTGCAAATATTTCGAACTTTCCTTTTTTACTCTGCTGTTACGTATGGGAATTCTGACAGCAACCAATAACGATTTACCATCTCCTACGTATGGTCTCTCTTGGCGTGATTGGCAGCAACTACGGAGTCAGTATCAAATTTTTTACGACTAAATTCTGCTATGCCAATACTACATGTGTTGATGAATAGAACGTAAGAAAGTATTTAGCGATATGCCAATTTTCTTCAGTTAAAACTTCCGGGCTGAGAGGCCGTGGTCGATGTATAAAATTTCTACCTGACGTTTCGTCTCCAGCTGCGGGGGACATCTTCTGAGGTCGTCCGGCTACTGCCACTCCAGGTACTCTAGCATTTATAGAGAGCATAGAGGGCACCACCATTCGTCACTTGATGCCGACGATATGTCTATCTTTGGAAGGCGTCATCATTCTCGATTAAAAGTAATCGATTGTCATTCTGCTGGCGCAACGTCGACATCCATATTTTGTCTAACTTTAAAACTTCCTCTTTTCTATTAAAATTGTTATGGTGTTTGTGAATCTCTATTGCTTCTCTATACATGCGCGCATGATTATGGGATGTTCGTGCTAGAACGCTTGTCTCACTAAATTTAATTTCGTGATTCCCATTTCGAAAAACATGCTCAGCTACGGCCGATTTCTCGATGTGTCCTAATCGACAGTTTCTTTTATGTTCGGCTAAGCGGGTGTTTACACTTCTTTTCGTTGTTCCAATATATATCTGACCACAACTGCATGGGATTTTGTATACCCCAGGTGTTGCTACGGGGTGTCGGGCGTCTTTTGCAGTTCTTAAATATTCCTTAATCTTCTTCGTGGGCCTGAAGATTGTTTCGATCCCATACTTGGCCAGAACTTTCCCGATACGGTCCGTGACTTTATTAATGAACGGTAGGAACACTTTTCCAGTAGGTGATCGTTGTTGCTCTGGACTTCTGGCTTCTTTTCTTCTTTGATGGAGGGCTCGATCAGTTTCCTTGCTGGTATATCCATTTATCATGAAGGCTGACCGTAAGTGATTTAGTTCATTTTGTAAGTAAGCTGGCTCGCAGATTTTGTTGGCTCTGTCCACTAAGAGCCGGCCGAAGTGGCCGTGCGGTTAAAGGCACTGCAGTCTGGAACCGCAAGACCGCTACGGTCGCAGGTTCGAATCCTGCCTCGGGCATGGCTGTTTATGATGTCCTTAGGTTAGTTAGGTTTAACTAGTTCTAAGTTCTAGGGGACTAATGACCTCAGCAGTTGAGTCCCATAGTGCTCAGAGCCATTGTCCACTAAGGTTTTCATGACACCTCTTTTTGGCCTTCGATGATGGTTAGATTCCTTGTGGAGGTATAGATCCGTGTGAGTGTTGTTTCTATATACCTTGTGGCCCAGCGTCCCATCCACCCGTTTAATTACCGACCCATCCAGGACATTGAGTTGACCGTTGATCTCTTTCTCCATTGTAAACTGTATCTTCGGGTTAACACTGTTCTGATGCACCAAGAAGACATCCAACTCTTCTTCACCATGAGTCCACACTACCAATGTGTCATCAACATAGCGGTACCATTTAGCAGGCTTTTTCGGAATCTTTTTCTTCATTTGTTGCTAGTTTCTCCGCTGCACTGGTCGTAACGATAAATACATCAACACTACCACGTCATTCCATTCCATACTATTGAAACCATACTATACTCTCCGTTTTACAAGCTTTCTGAAACAGTGTTGGGCAAAATTCTGTGTGCAACAACCCTACACGATTTGAATTCCATCGTTTCATTTCGTTCATTTTACACATATCTCAGCATTCGGATGTGTCCACTGAAAACGACGACCACGACGAGACCCAGTTAGCTCCCCACATGTTCCATGAGAGGACGAATCCACTGTTGGAGGTAAATAACAAATCGTTTATGCTGGCGTTTCGCTTGGACAAAAACACTACAAAGCAGTTGCAACTAAGGTTCAGAGGCTATCTGATGAAACCAACCAAAAGAAACCAGCCATTGACTGCAATGCGCATGTTGCTCTTAACTTTAAGATTTCACGCCACAGGAACCTTTCAAATGGTAGTTGGTTACCTGTATAAATTAAACATAGCAACAGCTTGCAGAGCTGAAATGATAATTAAATCAAGACCCTAAGCTGTCGACACGCGTTGATATACATCAACGGGGCCAGCTGAAAATGTGTGCCCCGACCAGGACTCGAACCGTGATCTCCTACCTACATGGCCGCCGAGGGCTCAGAGGATACTGCGACTGCAGAGATTTATCCCTCGCACTCTCCCCGTGAGACCCACATTTCCAAATTAATGCCCACACACTACATTCGCAGTGTCTCTGCCAACTGCACTCATTACTCGCCGCAGACAATCTTACCGAGTCCCGTAAGAGTTCGGGTAATGCGTGTGCATCCAGCACAGACGAAGATGGTCAATGGCCGGTTAGCCTTAACTATATGAAGATGGTATCTGTTCTTTCGGACATGTCCGAAAGAACAGATACCATCGGTGACCATGCAACTCACGTAGAATGAAATGATAATTAAATGAAGACCCTAAGCTGTCGACAGGCAGAGTTGTCCACAAGGTATTAATCAAACTGATTATGGGTAAGAAATGGCGCTACGAACACCCAACATCGATTTGTTGTAGACACGTAGAACATATTCTGAGATCAAACTTGATGTGGTATCTAGAACAGAATGACCTTCTCAAAGCCAACAAGCATGTATTTCGAAAACATCGATGATGTGAAACCTTACTCACACTTTTCTCATATGACATATTGAAAGCTTTAGATCAAGGCAAGCTGGAAAATGCAGTATTTGTTGATTTCCGAAAAGCATTTGACTCAGTACCACACTTACACTTATTGTCAAAAGTATATTCGTATGGTGTAACAAGTGAAATTTGTGACGGGAAAGAGGACGTTTTGGTTGGGACGACACACCATGTTATCTTCGATGGAGAGTAATTGTCAGATATGGAAGTAACTTCAAGTGCGCCACAGGGAAGTTTGTTGGAACCCTTGGTGTTGATACTGTATATTAATGACCTTGCACACAGTGTTAATAGCAAAATCAGGCTTTGTGCTCATAATGCAGTTATCTATAATGAGGTACTATCTCAAAGAAGCTACACTGCTAATATTTCAACATGGTGCAAGGATTGGCAAATTGCTCTAAATGTTCAGAAATGTAAAATTTCAGACCACAAAATAAAGAACCGTACTGTCCTATTACTCTAATATAATGAGTCACTGTTGAAGTCGGCCTACTCATATAAAAACCTGGGCGTAACATTTCGTACAGATATGAAATCGAGTGATCAGATAGGTTCAGTCGTGGATAAGGCAGGTGGTAGACTTCGGTTTACTGGTAGAATACTGGGGAAGTGCAGTCAGTCTACAAAGGAGATCGCTTACGAATCACTTGTGTGACCAGTTCTAGAATACTGCTCAAGTGTGTGTGCGAACCGTACAGAGAAGGGCAGCATGAATGGTCACAGGTCTGTTTCATCCGTAGGAGAGTGTAACAGGGGTACTGAACGTTCTGAATTGCAAGGCTTTTGATGACTATCCTGAGAAAGTGTATCAACAAAGTTTCAAGAATGAGATTTTCACTCTGCAGCGGAGTGTGCGCTGATATGAAACTTCCTGGCAGATTAAAACTGTGTGCCCGACCGAGACTCGAACTCGGGACCTTTGCCTTTCGCGGGCAAGTGCTCTACCAACTGAGCTACCGAACCACGACTCACGCCCGGTACTCGCAGCTTTACTTCTGCCAGTACCTCGTCTCCTACCTTCCAAACTTTACAGAAGCTCTCCTGCGAACCTTGCAGAATTAGCACTCCTGAAAGAAAGGATATTGCGGAGACATGGCTTAGCCACAGCCTGGGGGATGTTTCCAGAATGAGATATTCACTCTGCAGTGGAGTGTGCGCTGATATGAAACTTCCTGGCAGATTAAAACTGTGTGCCCGACCGAGTCTCTAACTCGGGACCTTTGCCTTTTTTGCCCGCGAAAGGCAAAGATCCCGAGTTCGAGTCTCGGTCGGGCACACAGTTTTAATCTGCCAGGAAGTTTCAAAGTTTCAAGAACCGGCTTTAAATGATTACTCTAGGAATATACTACAACCCCCTACGTATAGTTCATATGGGGATCGTGTGGATAAGTTTAGAATAATTACAGCACGCCCACAGGCATCCAAACAATCATTCCTCCCGTGTTCCAAACGTGAATGGAGCGGGAAGAAATCCTAATAACTGGTAGAATGGGACGTAACCTCTGCCAAGCACCTCATGGTGGTTTGCAGAGTATATACGAGGGTTATTCCAAAAGTAAGGTCCGATTGATTGCCAAGTTGAAACCACAGTGAACATCAGAAATGTTTTACTTGTATCAATTAGCTACACCTTTCAGCTACTTCTCTACGTAGTCGCCGTTCTGACTTAGACTTTTGTCATAGCGTTGTAGCAACTTTTCAATAGCCTCATCATAGAAAGCAGCCGCCAGTGCTTTCCGCCAATTCTCCACGCTGGCCTACACCTCGTTGTCTGTGTCAAAATGTTGTCTTCAAAGACAGCGGTTCATGCGACTAGAGATGAAACTCAGGGGGAGACAATTGCGGACTGTATTGTGGGTAATCTAACATTTCCATTTGAAAACGATGCAAGAGCATCTTCATTGCCCCTGCAGAATGCGGCTGAGAATTGTCGTGAAGACGAAACAGCACGACAGTTATGTAATGTTGGCTGCATAGTTTCAGGCGAAATTTCTCACCAGGCCCTCGTACTTGGCGGCAGACACTATTTTCTAGACATCTTTACGCACTCACTTCGAGCTCAGAAATGAGAAGAGCGACGTGATGCTAACTGGGGTTATCCTAGAGACACTACCCAACACATCTGTGCAAAGCTTTATCGGATTTTCATAGTCGTTTCCATTTCGCGACCGATCGGACCTTACTTTTGGAATAACCCTCGTATGTAGATGTAGAAGGAGATTTTTGCCAAATACAGCATTTTCCTGGCGTTTCAGGTGCTCTTGACTGCACTCACATCCCCATCAATCGCTTGGTGGTGACAGTGGCCGCACGGTATCGCCGAGCGGTCTCAGGCGCCTTACCACGGTTCATGCGGCTCCCCCTCGTCGGAGGTTCGAATCCTCCCTCGAGCATGGGTGTGAGTGATGTCCTTAGCGTAAGTTAGTTTAAGTTAGGTTAAGTAGTGTGTAAGCCTAGGGACCGATGACCTCAGCAAAAAAAAAAATGGTTCAAATGGCTCTGAGCACTATGGGACTCAACTGCTGAGGTCATTAGTCCCCTAGAACTTAGAACTAGTTAAACCTAACTAACCTAAGGACATCACAAACATCCATGCCCGAAGCAGGATTCGAACCTGCGACCGTAGCGGTCTTGCGGTTTCAGACTGCAGCGCCTTTAACCGCACGGCCACTTCGGCCGGCTGACCTCAGCAGTTTGGTCCCATAGGACCTTACCAAAAATTTGCAAAAAAGCTTTGGCGACAGTGCTGAGATATTTAGAAATCGTCACGGGTGATTTCATGTGCAAGCGATCTCAGACCCTCAGCGGCGATGTTTAAATATCGTGGCTAGATGACCAGGATCTGCTCATGACAGCAAGATTTACGGAAACTCACATGTACATGTTCAGTTAGGAGCAAGAGAAATCACAGGAGGCATACTTCTGGGAGACAGTGACTGTCAGTGAAGGAGGTATTCGCTGATGCCTGTACTTCGCACAGAAACAGCGAATCCGTAATCGTGCCCACGTGAAGACCAGGTCAGTAGTTGAAAGAATGTTTGGAGTGGCGAAAAGGCGATTTCCCTGTTTAAGTTTAGGACTCAGGATGAAAGTAAATCGTGCAGTAGTTATAATAGTTGCAATATTTGTCTTCCACAGTATGGCTGCCAATGCCTCAGAGCGGCTACTGAAATGATGACAAGCAGAAGGGAGAAGGGTGTACCCAGAAATTCCAGCATCTGCAGAACGCGAAGACAGCAGAGGTAATTATGGCGTGAGAGCGGCGTTTATTAACAATATATTTATTTAAAAAGTTTTTGAATTAATTGAATAAATGTCAAAAGTCTCTGTTTGAAAGGGAGATTTTCTTTTCCTTTCTTTTACGTCTTCTTACTTCCCTTTCTCGTGGTTATTTAATTCCGCATCAGGAGAAGAACACCACGAATAATATTAAAAGCTACCTTTTACACAACAAATTGGTCTCAGAAAATTGATTACATTGTATTAAGATATATACAACACCCCACATATAATTTCAGGATGACAATCTGTCTATAAAGAAATTAGGACAGACTACATACCCCAAGGAAATGAAGGTAACAGCAGTCACAATGCAATGCGTGCGAAATTTATTGAAAAGGTATGTACCGGAAATTAGAAGACTGGAAGATATTTACAATGTGTCAGTTTAAAAGTCTGATAATCTTTTAATTTCTTTATTGATTTTGAGGGTTTCCATTCTTATTTCACGTTCTGCAAGAGAGCACTGTACTTTGATTTTATGTTCACGCTCGAGGCGTGCTAATCTTTGATTCCCAAACTGTCATATCTTATCGAGAATATTTTCTGTTCTTTCGTTCTTGCAACGAGAGTCTGACACCACGAGGGTGGTTTGAAAAGTTCTCGGAGTCACCACGAGAGGTCAGCGCTAGCGCAACGAGTTGTTCACGCGATATTCGTTGGGCTGTTGATGTCGTGTTGAATTTCTAAGTCTTAAGCGTCGAAGTATCAGGTATTTGGTAACGTTCAATATTACGGTTTAATTAATATTCCTTACGGTAAATATAGTTCTAGTTCGAACAGAACTGACAATTTGGTTGTGAAACCTACTAACGAGGCTGGCGCACATTGCCTTTTCTTTCTACCCACAGGCATTAAGCCTTATGCCCACCTTTAATTCTAGCTGGCCAATAATATTTGATGAGATCTTGACGCCAATTTAAGCTAAGTTTAGTATTTATGCAATATGGTTTAAATTATTCTTCCATAGGCAGATAACTTTGACCTTGTTGCTCTAAAGAGCAAATCTTTTTTAATGAAAACTATAGCGTTTTCCGCGTGGTCACGCTGTATACAATGTAACCTTTGAGATATCAAAGGTTAGGTAGCAGACTATATTTTGTAAATGCTTGACCTATGTCGGTCAATAGTATATAAGTAGTGGCGTTGCTCGCCCTGACAACACCCTACTTTAAATATTAGGTCCTTATTTCTCGGTAGTCTATGTCAGAATTTCACCACCCTCACAATAATCCTCATCCTAAATAGTTAATAGCCTTACAGGCATTATCCTAAGTAGGTAATATGTGACACACTAGTGTGTATATTTCGACAATTAGGGTAGCATAACCCATGTAAATGCATAGGGGTCTTCAACCCGCTACTAACTAATAATTAAACTTTTCCCTTAAGAGTTTTGTTCCACGTCACCCTTGTGACTACAAATAGTGAGAGGTCGTATATATTATATTTATAGTTGGTGTATGTTTTGTTAAGTTACTACAGGTTTCCTAAACACGACGTTGACTATCTGTGCATAAAGTTATAAATGATGCCCTAAGCTTTACACACCCAGTCAGTTATAAATGCGTAGCAATGTAGTGCCATAACATAACAACGTCAGTCAAATTTCGCGTTAACAAATTGACGTATTGCTCCCTGTATAATGGAAATTATTTCATTTCCACCTTGTCCCAACCCTGAGAAGTTCTCGCGTTATGGACATATAATCTTGTTCATCCCCCGCATAAGATCGTGCGGAACCATAGAACATAGCGGTGATCATATGTGGTTTTTAACGTAACAAGCTGAACTTAACGTCTAAGTAAATTTCTTATCAGTTAATAAGGAGTCGGGTTACAGTTAACGCTCATCGGGATTCTATATACTTAGTGCCTTGTTCTCTCACAAATTTACGGTTTAACATTATAGGTAAATTCCCAGTATGTAACATAAAAGACAGCCAATGGCAGGCCCCTCTGACTTTTCATGCGCGCATGCGCGTGGTCCGCCGTCTCAGTACATATCCACGTGCCGCAGTCAGTTCCGACGTAGCGTCCGCGGCTAACCGACTGCTCTCCACGAAGTGGGGCATAGGGCAGTTCCTCAGCTAAGTGACGTAGCATGACGTGGTACCACGGTACTGTAGTTTTTTACGTTTGACCGTGCCTTGTTGTGGCATGTGTTAGTTTATTTTATGCTTCTGAAGAAGGCTACATTGTTCTAGCTGAAACCTAGGTAAAGACCAGTAACATTTCGCAACTGAGGCGGATTTTTGACGTGCTATTTTATCACAGTTGCTGACAGGTCTGCAACGCGTTAAGAGTTCTTAAGACTGGACTGTCGCCTGTACACACGTGCCACGTCAGCGCTCTCAGAAGAGAGCTGTTGTTGTTCCGGCGCAATGATTTGCGAAGATGGAAAAAAATCGAGATTCGAGCAGTGATTAAAGAAAGGTGTGAAAGCAAAGGATTTTCGTGCCGATTTCCAGAATACACTGAGGCACTCTGCTGCTGCATATTCAACTGTTGCCAAGTGGACAACTGAATTTAAATTTGGTCGGGAGAGCTTAGATGATGACCCGTGCAGTGGACGGCCAAACTGTGTCACTGCTCCAGAAATCATTGCAAAAGGCGGAGGCGGAGGCGTGTTTGTTGCTGTCAGAAGTAGTTCAACTTGACACGAAATTGAAGTGGATACTTCCTGTGAGTTAGTATGGACAGAGGTCATTGTTGGAAACCGGAATAAAATAATAATAGGATCCTGTTACCGACCTCCCAGTTCCGATGATACAGTTCCTGAAAGGTTCGTACAAAACTTGAGTTTCATTTCAAACACGTACCCGACTCATGCGATAATAGTTGGTGGTGACTTTAATTTCCCCTCGATATGTTGGCGAAAATACATGTTTAATTCCGTAGATATGCATAAAATATCCGAAATTGTGCTAAACGCATTCTCTGGAAATTATTTCGAGCAGTTAGTTCATCAGCCCACACGAATAGTAAACGGTTGTGAAAACACACTTGACCTCTTAACAACAAATAATCCTGAGTTAATAATCAGCATCAAAACCGATATAGGGATTAGTGAAAGTTTTGTCGTAGGGAGATTGAATATTATATTCCCGTAATCCTAGAAAAATAAGAGAAAAATATACCTATTCAAAAAAGCAGATAAAAATTCACTTGACGCCTTCCTGAGAGACAATCTCCACTTATTTCAAATTAATAATATAAGTATAGACCAAATGTGGCTTAAATTCAAAGAAATAGTATCGGCAGCAAATGAGAGATTTATACCAAATAAACTAACAAACGACGGAGCTGATCCTCCTTGCTACACAAAAAGGGTTAGATCACTGTTGCAGAAACAACGAAACAAACATGCTAAATTTAAACAGACGCAAAATCCCCAAGATTGGCGATCCTTTACAGAAGCTCGAAAAGTAGCGCGGAGTTCAATGCGAGACGCCTATAACAGTTTCCACAACGACTCTTTGTCCCGAAACCTGGCAGAAAATCCAAAGAGATTCTGGTCATATGTGAACCATGTTAGCGGCAAGACATAATCAGTGCCTTCTCTGGGCGATATCAATGAAGATACTATCGAAGACAGTGCTGGCAAAGGAGATTTACTAAACACAGCCTTCCGAAATGCCTTCACAAAAGAAGATGAAGTAAATATTCCAGAATTCGAATCGAGAACAGTTGCCAACATGAGTAACGTAGAAGTACATATCCTCGGAGTAGTGAAGCAACTCATTTCACTCAATAAAAGCAAGTCTTCTGGTCCAGACTGTACACCAATTAGGTTCTTTTCGGAGTATGCTGATGCATTAGCTCCATACCTAAAAATCATATGCAACCATTCGCTCGACGAAAGATCCGTACGCAAAGACTGGAAAGTTGCACAGATTGAAAGATTCACGTTTACAGTCCTAGCCTAGGGACGCCAGATGAAAGTTGATGTCGTCAAGCCCTGAATGAAAATTGCGCAACGGATGACTGTGGATGGGAACTTGAGAGCGCTACCTAGAGAGTGTGCCCTTTCTGTACGATACTAGGCAAGGGGCTGGAGGGCTCACACGCTGATGTGTGGCTCCCTGCATTCTATATCTTTTATTTTAAATGAATTCCTTTAACTTGACTTCTTTGTGGTTTTTAAGGTATGTTAAAGATTGATGACAATTGATTACCTATTTAATTTAATCATTATCACTCGATTTTACAGCGATTGCAGCAAATGTTCCAGTTTACAGATATTACAATTTTACAACTTTTAGCTTGTATGTTAAAGATTGATGACAATTGATTACCTATTCATTTTAATCATTATCACTCGATTTTACAGTGATTGCAGCAAATGTTCCAGTTTACAGATATTACAATTTTACAACTTTTAGCTCGGGTATATTATATACTAACCTGCACGCAAATTTCTACGGGCAAAGTCTCCCAATATTTTACATAGGACATCCACTATGTGAGGAGGATAATGGGCTAACTGGGGACCAGAAACATTAACACAGGGAGGCAAATTCCCCAAATTAAACAAGAACATTCATTGCCTTACACAATCCGAAGCTGGAAATAAAAGAATTGGTGCAAATATTCAAATACCTCTCTTCCATGCTTGAACATTGAGACAGAGGGCACGTCTGCTCACTTACCCGTCTTCTTTAACACTCCACGAAAATGGCGGGCACATGGAGGTCTTCCTGGGCCCCGGTGGAGGGGATGGTCGAACCACTTCCCCATGACCAACCTCTCCACCTCAAATCTTGTGACACTGGAAAGTCTTTGAATTTTACCTGCCTGTGCTGTCTCTCTTATCCCCCAACCAGGAGTAAGATTGGCACTACTATACTACAGAACCACTTCCCAACTAAGATTTGGCCACGCTTTAGGGAAAGGTGTGAGGAGGATTAGGAAAGTTCATGTGCAGATTCAAATTCACGTACAAGAAATGCATAATACGCGACACATATAAATACGTATTATGAAGCCTGACACATTTCATTCCACCCGTCCACATGGGTCTGTTGCACCCCCAGCCGGCCGCGTCGTGCAATAAAATTGGCGGAGGAGCCGCCTCTGTTTGTATTTCTCGGTGCGAGCGAGCAGCGAAACCTGCTGCTTATAGAGCGGAAACTACTGTACCGTTTCAAGGTCACACCTATATTCAAGAAGGGTAGTAGGAGTAATCCACTAAATTACAGGCTCATATCGTTAACGTCGATATGCAGCAGGATTTTAGAACATATATTGTGTTCGAACATTATGAAATACCAAGAAGGAAACGGTCTATTGACACACAGTCAACGTAGGTTTAGAAAACATCGTTCCTGTGGTACCCAACTAGCTCTTTATTCACATGAAGTGCTGAGTGCTATTGACAAAGGATTTCTGATCGATTCCGTATTCCTGGATTTCCAGAAGGCTTTTGACACTGTACCACACAAGCGGCTCGTAGTAGAATTGCATGCTTATGGAATATCGTCTTAGTTATGTGATTGTATTTGCGATTTTCTGTCAGAGAGGTCACAGTTCGTACTAATTGACGGAAAGTCATAGAGTAAAACAGTAAGTGATTTCAGGCGTTCCCCAAGGTAGTGTTATAGGCCCGCCGCGCTGGATTAGCCGAGCGGTCTCGGGCGCTGCAGTCATGGACTGTGCGGCTGGTCCCGGCGGAAGTTCGAGTCCTCCCTCGGGCATGGCTGTGTGTGCTTGTCCTTAGGATAAGCTTGTGTAAGCTTAGGGACTGATGACCTTAGCAGTTAAGTCCCACAAGATTTCACACAAATTTGAACATTTTAGTTATAGGCCCTTTGCTGTTCCTTAATTATGTGAACGATTTGGGAGACAATCTGAGCAGCCGTCTTTGGTTGTTTGCAGATGACGCTGTCGTTTATCGACTAATAAAGTAATCAGAAGATCAAAACAAAATGCAAAACGTTTTAGAAAAAATATCTGAAAGGTGTGAAAAGTGGCAGTTGACCCTAAATAACGATAAGTGTGAGGTCATCCACATGAGAGATAAAAGGAACTCGTTAAACTTGGGTTGCACGGTAAATCAGTCTAATCCTAAAACCGTAAAGTCAACCAAATACCTAGCTATTGCAGTTACGTACAACTTAAATTGGAAAGAACACATAGAAAGTGTTCTGCGAAAGGCTAACGAAAGGCTGCGTTTTATTGGCAGAACACTTAGAAAATGTAACAGACCTACTAAGGAGACTGCCTACACTACGCTTGTCCATCCTCTTTTACAATACTGCTGCGCGGTATGAGATCCTTACCAGGTGGGACTGACGGAGTACATCGAAAAAGTTCAAAGAAAGGCAGCACGTTTTGAATTATCGCGAAATATGGGAGTGAGTGACACAGAAATGATACAGGATTTGGTCTGGAAATCATTAAAAGATGGGTGTTTTTCGTTCTTCTCACGAAATTCCAGTCATCAACTTTCTCCTCCGAATGCGAAAATATTTTGTTGACACTGACCTACATAGGGCGGAACGATCAGCACGATAAAATAAGGGAAATCAGAGCTCGTACGGAAAGATATAGGTGTTCATTCTTTCCGCACGCTATATGAGATTGGAATAATAGAGAATTGTGAAGGAGGTTCGATGAACCCTCTGCGAGGCACTTAAATGTGATTTGCAGAGTATCCATGTAGATGTAGATGTAGATGTAGAAAAGTGCACAAAATGGTCACGGAGGACTGGCTATTGAAAGTCCGTGAAATTGCTCACGCTTGCCAGATGTCATCTGAAAGGGTACATCACATTTTAACTGAAGAATTAGAAATGAAAAAATATCTGCAAGATGGGTGCGGCGGCTCTTGACGCTGAGTCGAAAACGCACGAGAATGGACATATTGGAACAATGTTTGGCCCGTTTTAGAAGAAACGAACAAGATTTTTAGCGCCGTTCTATGACCACAGACAAAACATCCGTCAGAGCAGTGGAAACATGCTGATTCTCTGCCACCAAAGAAAGCAAAGACAATTCCTTCGGCAGGAAAGGTTATGGCATCCGTGTTCTGGGATGCGAAGGAGATTCTGTTTGTAGATAACCTCCCTACTGGGGAAACAATTACTGTAGAATACTATGCTAACCTCCTGGTCAAACTGCAACAAAAGCTACGCCAAAAAAGGCCAGTTTTAGGAAGGAAGGAAATCATCTTCCATCAAGACAATGCACGCCCTCTCACATGTGCCGTCGCAATGGCAAAATCACACGAACTAATTCACCTGATATGCTTCCGTCAGACTTCCATCTCTTCCGAAAACTGAAAATTTGTCTCAGTGGACGAAGATTCACTTCAAACGAAGAACTGTTAGCCAGAGTTGACAACTATTGTGCAGGCCTGGAAGAAACTTATTTTCGAGATGTGATCAAGACAATGGAACATCGTAGGACCAAGTGCATTAATCTACAAGGAGACTACACTGAAAAATAAAAAAAAGTTTCAGTGATGAAAGTACTTTTTCCTATTCCGTTCCGAGAACTTTTTAAACCACCCTCCTATAACAGAAAACTGGCTTGCTCATCTACATTCAACTAGATGTTAGTTTCAGTGCAAAATGGGCAGCATTGTGCTGTTACGGTAAAGTTTGTACATTATTTTAGTACCACTGTTACCGGCTCAAGTCGCGGTGGTCTAGCGGTTCTAGGCGCTCAGTCCAGAACCGCGCGACTGCTACAGTCGCAGGTTCGAATCCTGCCTCGGGCAAGGATGTGTGTGATGTCCTTAGGTTAGTTAGGTTTAAGTAGTTCTAAGTTCTAAGGGACTGATGACCACAGATGTTAAGTCCCATAGTGCTTGGAGCCATTTGAACCATTTTGAACCGGCTCAAGTAAACATCCTCTCCTTCGTTTTCATTTTCATTGTCATCCACGAGAGCAATACTTTCACGTGAAGATACAGCTGTCTCCTCGTTTACTGTTGAAGCGAATGAACTGCAGCCTGTGATATCCGAATCTGTGTCAGAAAAAGAGCGTAACGAATAGCATCATAAAATATCTTCTACACAGCAAAATTGCTTCAGAAAAACTTACAGAGCAGTGCACAAAAAATTGTTGCTTCAGGAGTTCCACGTTCCATTACAGCCTGAGGAAATTACCGCCTCCTGTTTTACGCATTTCAGCCTTGAAGAGTTTCGCCGCCGTTTCTGCTCTAGTTTACGTATCATATACATAATTAGACCTCGTCATGCGAGAATGTTTTGTTGATCCCTTTCTTAACTTTTTCGTAACACAATTTCAGGCTCTTCCTGTCACGATCTGCCGCGATGTTACGAGAATTAAAGTCAACAGCAACTTCTTTCCATGCCTTTCTCTTTTTTGGCCGCAGTGACTTTAATCTGAGTTTTCTTCTTTTTCCACTTGTATCTTTGTACTGGTCTAACACAATTTCCGGCAGCAAATCATGCATGTACACTCCTGGAAATTGAAATAAGAACACCGTGAATTCATTGTCCCAGCAAGGGGAAACTTTATTGACACATTCCTGGGGTCAGATACATCACATGATCACACTGACAGAACCACAAGCACATAGACACAGGCAACAGAGCATGCACAATGTCGGCACTAGTACAGTGTATATCCACCTTTCGCAGCAATGCAGGCTGCTATTCTCCCATGGAGACGATCGTAGAGATGCTGGATGTAGTCCTGTGGAACGGCTTGCCATGCCATTTCCACCTGGCGCCTCAGTTGGACCAGCGTTCGTGCTGGACGTGCAGACCGCGTGAGACGACGCTTCATCCAGTCCCAAACATGCTCAATGGGGGACAGATCCGGAGATCTTGCTGGCCAGGGTAGTTGACTTACACCTTCTAGAGCACGTTGGGTGGCACGGGATACATGCGGACGTGCATTGTGCAGTTGGAACAGCAAGTTCCCTTGCCGGTCTAGGAATAGTAGAACGATGGGTTCGATGACGGTTTGGATGTACCGTGCACTATTCAGTGTCCCCTCGACGATCACCAGTGGTGTACGGCCAGTGTAGGAGATCGCTCCCCACACCATGATGCCGGGTGTTGGCCCTGTGTGCTACGGTCGTATGCAGTCCTGATTGTGGCGCTCACCTGCACGGCACCAAACACGCATACGACCATCATTGGCACCAAGGCAGAAGCGACTCTCATCGCTGAAGACGACACGTCTCCATTCGTCCCTCCATTCACGCCTGTCGCGACACCACTGGAGGCGGCCTGCACGATGTTGGGGCGTGAGCGGAAGACGGCCTAACGGTGTGCGGGACCGTAGCCCAGCTTCATGGAGACGGTTGCGAATGGTCCTCGCCGATACCCCAGGAGCAACAGTGTCCCTAATTTGCTGGGAAGTGGCGGTGCGGTCCCCTACGGCACTGCGTAGGATCCTACGGTCTTGGCGTGCATCCGTGCGTCGCTGCGGTCCGGTCCCAGGGCGACGGGCACGTGCACCTTCCGCCGACCACTGGCGACAACATCGATGTACTGTGGAGACCTCACGCCCCACGTGTTGAGCAATTCGGCGGTACGTCCACCCGGCCTCCCGCATACCCACTATACGCCCTCGCTCAAAGTCCGTCAACTGCACATACGGTTCACGTCCACGGTGTCGCGGCATGCTACCAGTGTTAAAGACTGCGATGGAGCTCCGTATGCCACGGCAAACTGGCTGACACTGACGGCGGCGGTGCACAAATACTGCGCAGCTAGCGCCATTCGACGGCCAACACCGCGGTTCCTGGTGTGTCCGCTGTGCCGTGCGTGTGATCATTGCTTGTACAGCCCTCTCGCAGTGTCCGGAGCAAGTATGGTGGGTCTGACACACCGGTGTCAATGTGTTCTTTTTTCCATTTCCAGGAGCGTATTTAGGAAAAGTTTGAGGATCTCTTCCTTTTCCTTTTGCTTGTCTCCACGGTTATAGCTCGACATCTTCTGTGTATCTAGGATGTACGATAAATACAGGGTGTTTCAAAAAGAATATACATATTACAAAGTATTATTTTGTCCAAACTATCTATTGCTGCGTCTCGGCTCGGCTATTGGAGAAACGAATACGTAATCTAGTTTTTATTAATAGCCACTAGATGTCAGATGTCTTCTGTTTTTCGTCGTAACCGACATATGTTTAAAATGGCTACTCTGCAGCAGAAATCATATTATGTTCTCGAGTTTGCGTGACGTGCAGTTCCGTGATTACAGTGCAAAGACGTTTCAGCTTGAGGTACCAAATTGATGTATCCGAATGGGCGGAACATTCGCAGATGTTGTCGACAGTTTCTAGATACAGGATTTGTATGTAGAGGAAACAGTCCTGGCCACCGTCATGTTCCCGAAGAAGAAGTTACACGAATTCCAACTAATTTCCAGTGTACTCCTTCAAAATCAACTCGTCGTGCCACTCGGGAGTTACAACTGCCAACAACAACAATTTGGCGTGTTTTGAAACGTCGGTTTGTTATGTCGCCGTACAAGTTACAGCCGTTGCAAGCTCTGCGTCCTGATGACAAACCCAAAAGTGTGACATTGTGTAAACGGATTCTTTATGCTGTTGACAATGATAACACTTTCGCACAACGTACCGTGTTCAATAATGAAACATTTTTGACGGTGTTAGTGGTCAGGTAAACAAGCACAATGTTCGAATTTGGGGCCTACAGAGCCCACATGCTGCCATTCAACATGTACGAGATTCGCCAAAAGTCAATGTGTCTTGTGCAATATCCCGAGCATCTGTTTACGGCCCATTCTATTCCATATGAACTTTCCAGCACGTCCTCATACAATGAAGACTTGCATAGGATATGCAAACTTTTAGGGTAAAAGCTTTCTCAGAGATCGAAGTTACGAATTTATAATCCAAATAAATAATATACCCCTGAGTCTTATGTCAGTGCTAGTGGCTTGCGATACTGGTGGGTTTAGTGTTGGGTTTAATAGATAACTGTTACTTATTTGACATGAGCACTTTAGTGCATATGTTCTATTATCTCTCTATCCAATGCGAGTGTACATAACTGTAACTTATTTTTGAACTGGAAAAGAATATGCATTATCCACAGTTAACGGTCAGCAGTATGTCGCTATGTTACAAAACTGCTTGCTTTCGAGGCTGCACGAAGACAACTTCATTTTCCAACGAGAGAGGGCACCCCGTCACTGGAGTCGTCAAGTTCGTGGATATCTGAATGAGACTCTACCGAACCGTTGGATTGGTCGTCAAAGAGCTGGCGAGTTAGCATGTGTCACCTGGTCTCCAAGGTCACCAGATTTGACACCCTCTGACTTCTTCCTGTGGGGTTTCGTTCAAGACAAAGTTTATGTATGAAGAGTCCCACAGAATCTGGAAGAGTTGAAGAACCGGATTCGTACTGCTATAACATCAGTGACAAACGACATACCCGAGTGTGGAAGGAATTTGAGTATCAATACAATATTGTTCATGTCGCTGATGGAGGGCATATTGAACATCTTTGATCTGAACTTCAAAGGTTCGTAAATATGTGTGTAAAGGTTCATATTCGTATGTCTTAAGGTTTACTAAATATATGCATTCGAAATACGTATATTACGAGGGCAGTTCAATAAGTAATGCAACACATTTTTTTTCTCGGCCAATTTTGGTTGAAAAAACCGTAAATTTCTGGTGGAATATTTTCAAACATTCCCGCTTCGTCTCGTATAGTTTCATTGACTTCCGACAGGTGGCAGCGCTGTACGGAGCTGTTAAAATGGCGTCTGTAACGGATGTGCGTTGCAAACAACGGGCAGTGATCGAGTTTCTTTTGGCGGAAAACCAGGGCATCTCAGATATTCATAGGCGCTTGCAGAATGTCTACGGTGATCTGGCAGAGGACAAATGCATGGTGAGTCGTTGGGCAAAGCGTGTGTCATCATCGCCGCAAGGTCAAGCAAGACTGTCTGATCTCCCGCGTGCGGGCCGGTCGTGCACAGCTGTGACTCCTGCAATGGCGGAGCGTGCTAACACACTCGTTCGAGATGATCGACGGATCACCATCAAACAACTCAGTGCTCAACTTGACATCTCTGTTGGTAGTGCTGTCACAATTATTCACCAGTTGGGATATTCAAAGGTTTGTTCCCGCTGGGTACCTCGTTGTCTAACTGAACACCATAAAGAGCAAAGGAGAACCATCTGTGCGGAATTGCTTGCTCGTCATGTGGCTGAGGGTGACAATTTCTTGTCAAAGATTGTTACAGGCGATGAAACATGGGTTCATCACTTCGAACCTGAAACAAAACAGCAATCAATGGAGTGGCGCCAAACCCACTCCCCTACCAAGAAAAAGTTTAAAGCCATACCCTCAGCCGGTAAAGTCATGGTTACATTCTGGGGCGCTGAAGGTATTATTCTGTTCGATGTCCTTCCCCATGGTCAAACGATCAACTCTGAAGTGTATTGTGCTACTCTTCAGAAATTGAAGAAACGACTTCAGCGTGTTCGTAGGCACAAAAATCAGAACGAACTTCTCCTTCTTCATGACAATGCAAGACCTCACACAAGTCTTCGCACCCGAGAGGAGCTCACAAAACTTCAGTGGACTGTTCTTCCTCATGCACCCTACAGCCCCGATCTCGCACCGTCGGATTTCCATATGTTTGGCCCAATGAAGGACGCAATCCGTGGGACGCACTACGCGGATGATGAAGAAGTTGTTGATGCAGTACGACGTTGGCTCCGACATCGACCAGTGGAATGGTACCGTGCACGCATACATGCCCTCATTTCAAGGTGGCTTAAGGCCGTAGCATTGAATGGAGATTACGTTGAAAAATAATGTTGTGTTGCTAAAAGATTGGGGAATAACTTGGTGTATTTCAATGCTGAATAAAACAACCCCTGTTTCAGAAAAAAAATGTGTTGCATTACTTATTGAACTGCCCTCGTATTTTTGAAACTCCCTGTATATGCGGTCGCAGCGCAATAATGAAATATTCAAACATGTGTGAAATCTTATGCGACTTAACTGCTAAGGTCATAAGTCCCTAAGCTTACACACTACTTAACCCAAATTATCCTAAGGACAAACACACACACCCATGTCCGAGGGAGGCCTCGAACCTCCGCCGGGACCAGCCGCACAATCCATGACTGTAGCGCCTCAGACCGCTTGGCTAATCCCGCGTGGCAGCGCAATAATCGTCTCGATAGGCGACTTGAGCCGTGTTGCAAAGCGTGTTACGTGCTAGCTTAGATGACACCTGAACCTGCTGCGGTAGATCCAGGTATAGCGTTTACACTGTACAGCAGAGTCCAGATGATGTTTCAGTTTCTCCATCTTTCGTCAGACTCGATCCCCAGCTGGCGCCGCTTACACAGTCCGGCCGAAGAGCAGCCGCGCCGCGCCGCGCCGCGCCGCAGCCCGTCCCTCTGCGGCGCAGTGCGGTCCCGGCCGTCGGCCTGCTGCAGTGGGGAGAGCTGGCAATGCCGCCCCGTGACGTCAGCGCCGGCTGCCGCTGCGGCTCTCTGCTGTGTGCGCCGCTGACCCGCCTCAGTCTTGACAGTAGAGGTGGGCCAAACGGTTATTCTGGAGTAACCGTTATCACTGTTCCAGTTATTCTTTGATAACCGTTATCGTTAACGGTTATTAATAACTGCCAAGTTATTTTTCGCTAGCGAATACCGATAACTCCGACAGTTAAATAACGAGTAACGACATAGTTGGAATCCATCAGTTTAGTTATCAGTATAACTGCGAGTAGTGTGAAATAGCAGGAATGTCGTATGAATCGTGTCATAACCTCAGCTTATTAACTCCGGGTACATTTTAGTTGATGTTAGAACGATTATTAGTGTTTCATATTATATGTATGTAGGTTATCGGCCGCTATAAGAAATATTATCCTCGCAGCTGCAACAGAAAGTACGCGGAACTTCGCCACAGCACTGTTTAAGTAAAATGTTAACAACGTGCGTTTTTAAGTTTGAAGAAATATGTAAACTGAATACTTTAGGTTAAATTCGGAGCTTAATTTCTTGTGTTGTTTACTTAATAGAATAAAGTGTACTGCCTTGTAATACAACACAAAAATATACGTAATGTGAAAGATTCGTTTACTCCTCTAAAAGATAGTCATGTGGTTGAAAGTGAGAGTACGCTAGTTGGAAAACTGCTCGATTTCTCCAGCTGCAGCATGTGTATAACATAGGATGAATGGGAGCGTCCGATTCCACCCGTCTGCTTTGACCTGTGACGTAAGGTTCTGTAATCCCATAACATATAAAGACATGCAGATCGAAAAGATTTACAGTGTTAAATTTCTGGGATTATAACTCGATAATAAATTCAGTTGGGAAGGGCTTACCACAGAATTGCTAAAGCTCCTAAGCAAATCTGTATTTGCAGTTAGAAGGGTGTCAGATGTAGGAGACACAAATGTAAAAAAGTTAACATACTTTTATTCTGTTATGTCATAAGGGATCATATTCTGGGGCAACTCATCAACGGAGCAAAAGTTTTTAGCATGTAAAAGCGTGTAGGCCTAATAAAAATCGTTTGTGGTATAAATAAAAGAACACCATGTTCTGTTCAAGGAACTTCATATTCTAACCACTGCTTTATAGTATATTTATTCTTTAATAAAATTTGTTGCAAGTATTTCCAACCAATAGCACAATACATAGTATCAATACTAGGAATAAGAACAGCTATCTACATAAAGATCTAAAATCACTTACCTTGGACCAGAAAGGGGTTCAATATTCAAGAACACACATTTTCAATAAACTGCCAGCAACCATTAAAAACTTGGTTTCAGATAAAGCACGGTTTACTGAGAGTTTGAAAGACTTTTTGATAGGCAACTCCTACTCTATAGATGAATATCTTAACAGGGACTGTTAGACCAGCTTAAGTAAAAATTCTGTTACCAGCATATTTCAGTTTTGACAGCACTTGGTCACAACAGTCAAGATCAGGTATTGTGTGTGTGTGTGTGTGTGTGATAAATTTATTAAATGTGCATAACTATGTTTTGTTCTGGCAGTGTATTAATACTGTACATATTAGCAACTCCAGTTTACTGCAATATTTTGACAATCTCGTGACAGATGATGGTGGTAAGTATTATACTCAAATGCTTTATGTTATACTTTGACATGTTGCACATCCATGAGAATCATCTCATTTTTGTGTCCCTGGGACAAAAACAGGTTAATCTAATCTACAGTGAGGGTTTTGATTTTGTGGTGGGAGAATGACTAATGCGTATGTCCAAGCCTTCAGTTTGTTGTGTATCTCTCATGTTTGGCATTATTGTATACAGAATTCCAGTTCTGAATGATTAACATCTCATAAGGCTTAATGTATCAGATGTCATTACAATACATTTTCACTCTTTTATACAATTCTTCTTTGGATATCCAGATTGTGAGAGTATGAATTAATGGTATTGCGTAGGTAATACAAATCTGCAGTAATTTTTCAGAAATCTGATCTTGACTGTTGCAGTAAAGTGCTGTCAAAACTGAAATAATACTTTTTACTTAAGTTACTCTACCAGACCCTGTTAAAATATTAATCTACAGGAAATACAAAATTTCCTTTCCTGGGGAATGCTTTACCTGTGGATTCCACGTTTTGCTTTTTTTTCTGTCTCACACGAGGCAATAACACGAATCCTTTCGAAACACTTCATCTGTCTCAATGCCAGCTGCCTGCTTTGATCTTTTTGCAGTTTAATATCATGACAGTTAACTGTCTGAATAGGTAAGACTAATTCATGAACAAGACAAGATGAGCACTCAAAATGAAGGGCTAAGTCTTGCATATAACAACCTCAACATAGCAATGAGTGCACCTAACAGAGTTTTTCAGTGTTGCTTAACATAATAGAAAATAAACTGACTTGAGCTCTTTGAAAACAAAAAAGCATATTTTATTCAAAAATGTTCATGTAGTATGCACAAGTGCTAATAGGCCCAAATGTAAGTAAATCTATACTTTTATTTAAATACACTGACAAAGTATCTGACGTGATTATTGTAAGCATATTGTATTCATGCCAAATATACCTCTGTGAAATGCTTCAATTGCAATACATATGTTTGAAGTGTACACTGGACAATGTTCCTGCATAAAAGTGATATGCTCCAAACTATGTGTAAAATGTTTCAAAGTCAATGGCCAAAAACTAATTAAATGAAAAAAAGCCTATTTGCAATGGATGTGTACAAATTGAGGAAACTCATTTTTCTCTCACTAATGCCACAAAGCTAAGTCTCACAAAATTACTTAAGTTTCTTTGTATTCAAGTTGACCTGATACAGCACTGGCACTTTTTCATCATGATGCTACCAAGCATTAGTGATGGGGTATACTTGGAGAAGATACTCAACTATGTTCCATTTTTAGATCACCGCCAATACTCAAGGCATTTCAGTAAGTTTAAAATCCCTAGAAAGTATTAACATGTTGCACACACACTACTACACTTCATTTCATAGCTTTCCATACTATGTATGAGACAGCAAGTGTTTGTGCTCACAGTAGTGCCACAGATTGACATTTCTTGAGAAGGTAGGAGATGTGATACATGTATCACTTGAGATAAGTTTCCTATCCTGCCCCAAAATTAAAATATATTCTTACAAGATTACTGCACAGCTGTTTAATTTCTGTATGTTCTATGTAAGACACCTATGTTCATGAGACAGTAATATCACCTCAACAAAGACATTACCATGCCACATGAGAGATTACCATATTTGTATATAAAATATATCCTAAAATGGTAGTAAGTGCTCGTCTTTGAGCTCATGGGTTTTCAACAAATTACTTAAAGAGTACAGGGAACAAAAGGAAGGAAGATAAGTTAAAACAAAAAATGGTAACCAACACAAATGTATGTACATGTGAGATCAATTTTATTCTGACTTTTCCACAATGATATGTAACACTTAAAACATTGCAGCATTATAAAGAGAATGAATAAATAAATATTTAACATGTCAGAGACTGAGCAGAAACTCAGATTGGAAATGGCAGGTAATCTGCCATGGCCTATTCAGTGGAACCAACAAAAGAATTTGCCTAAAGGAATTTAGGGAACCCACATAAAATGTAAATCTGGATGTTCAAACAGGCGAAGGGTCCCAATGCACCTGAATGCAAATTCGGTGCCAGAACCACAGTGCAATTTTTCAGTAATTTAACATGTGACCACAAATACAAATGTATGAACTTTTTTATTTCATCCAAGAATATCTCAACATAATACAACAAACATCAATAATTCAAAATTTGGGTATACACACAATGTTTAAAGGATCTCTTTAAGGTTGGGACAGGTGGTCAGCCGTGGCCTTGATGAAGGAACCATCCTGGCATTTGCCTTAGCGATCCAGGAAAACCCGAATCAGGATGGCCAGACAGAGCGAACCCCATCCTCCTGAATATGAGGTCAGTGCTGTTAATAGCTACACTGCCTCATTCAGTTGTTACCTATTGTACAATGTTCTGATTTACATGAAAATAGATCTTACCACTAGCAAAAATAATGATTAAATATATATCCAATTACACTTTAACATTTTTCTTTATCACTTTACACAAACAGACCACACAACACTTTGTTCACGGAACTTCAATAAACTGCCAGAGGCTGCTTCAGCAGTTGCTGCATATATGAGAAGTTATCTGAAACAGAAGAGCAGGAAACAAACAGCAGAAATATCCTTGTCTAAAGACACTTTAGAAACAACATAAAAACTTGCAGCAACTACTTAGCTGACTCACATTAGTAGTAAACATATTCACTTAAGGCATGTCTAGCAATTAATTTAATATGTTCTTCAAACTTCTATATGTATGCTGATAAAACTACACTAGAGTGTGACCACAGTGAAACTAACAATGTAAGGGATATCTTTTACACAAATTCTGGGATGTTAACATCTGAATAGCTGTTCTCTGCAAAACACTTTTTTATAGTTGGAGGTTCCAGCATGTGAAGCAAGATACTGAAACTTGCTAAAGACTTACTGAAATTTATCTTTTGATGCACTTTTAGATTTGAAGTTAACATTTAAATACCTCGCATAATGACTGACTTTTTCAGTAAACAAAATGTCCATGAAAGCCTCTAATAATAATTCCATGTCCCACAATGTAATTTCATTTTTTAAAGAGTGGAGCCCCTCCACACTGCCACTAGCAAAAGTTCTACAATCACCTCTGCATTGATTAGTTTTTTAATCAATACAGGTCCATCAGGAGATAGAAAATGGATGAAAAATGTAACAAGAATTGAGATTTTAAGGGCAGAGGGCAAAACATGTCATGGCAAGCACCAAGGGTAAAAAATCCTCCACAACTGTTGGACAGGTAGTAAGAGCAGTAGTGGATATCTTGCTGTCTGCAGCAGATCATGCAAGGGTAGGTCACATTAGTAAGTGGGTACCATGCAGTTTGATACTAGTGTTATAACCACCTGCACATCAGTACAAATGCATGTTGGAGCACATCAGGCTACAGTGGGAAAGGCCAGTTGCACCCTTTCTGTACTCCAACGTACTTACATGTAATGCCCGATTTAATAAAAATTATACTCTTCCATTTCTGGCACCCTTTCTAGAATACAAACTAGCAAAATTATGAGAATTTGTTGTGTTCCACCACAAAGATAGGAAAACTTCTGTGTTTTGCAAATGAAATTTAGTATTGAGCACAAGAGGTTTCACCAATTCACTTTTGGCATTTTCAGTGGTATTCCTTTCGATCCTATTCAAAGGAACCATTTCTTCCAGTAAATATTTCTCAGCAGGTAACCTATACTGCAAGTCTACAAAGGATGAAGTGTTGTTATCATTATAATAAAACAATTTCAGTTAACATCTGAGGAAAATAGCATATATTAACAATAATATATGGATTAGTGTTAACACACATGAAACTGATGTCAGTATTATTTTAAGAAACTTGAAATTCAGAATAATTAAATGTCAGAATGGGTGCTGCAGCTAACAATTTTTAAGTAAAGCAGAAAACAAAATGCTACTGTACTTACAAACTTTGAGGTGCCACATGCCTCGACACAGGCTACCAATAACCCACAAGTATTTTTGACATCTCACGCCTCACAGGTACTAAACTGGATTGCAATCTGATGATTGCTGCTATCAACATGAAAGATAATATAGTTGTATCCAGTGACCAAATTTCAAAGCCGATACTGAAATTAAGTTCTAAGTTACAAATTCGATTATTTACATATACATCACTGGTAATCCATTCACGTGTCATAACATTAAACTCAGTGCAAATGTACCTCCATTTTAAGTGAAAGGTCAAGTTTGCCATTCTGTGCAAAACACTATTACCTCATACTTCAAGTTTGCCTCTATAGGACTGTGTAACATTTACTGCTGCTGGAAGACTATCGGAGCCATAACTGGAACAAAGAGCTCCGAGTTACCACCTGCCAATATAAACAAACTTCAATTTTAAACTGAAGGTGAAATATGTCATATGTATTCAAACCACTACCACATTATTCTTCAAGCTTCTCGCATTATGGCTGTGTGATGTCTGCTGCTGCTGACTTCTGGAGCTGTAACAGGAACAAAGAGCTTTGAGTTACCATATGCCAGTTTACTCTTAAGGACTGTAACTGTACCTTCATTTTAAGTGAAAGGTGAAATTTGCCAAATGTGTATCCAAACCACTAGTACCTTATTCTTCAAGTTTCCTATTTTATAACTGTGACATCTGCTGCTGGTGGCGGTTTTCTGGAGCTATAACTGGAACAAAGTTCTATGTGTTACTGACTGCCAAACTACATTACACACTTCAAATGTACCTGCATTTTAAGTGGAAGTTGAATTTCCCACACATGTATCCAAACCACTAGTACCTTATTCTTCAAGTTTCCCATTTTATAACTGTGTGACATCTGCTGCTGGTGACTGACTTCTGGAGCTGTAACAGGAACAAAGAGCTTTGAGTTACTGACTGCCAAACTACATTACACACTTCAAATGTACCTGCATTTTAAGTGGAAGTTGAATTTCCCACACATTTATCCAAACCACTAGTATCTTATTCTTCAAGTTTCCCATTTTATAACTGTGTGACATCTGCTGCTGGTGACTGACTTCTGGAGCTGTAACAGGAACAAAGAGCTTTGAGTTACTGACTGCCAAACTACATTACACACTTCAAATGTACCTGCATTTTAAGTGGAAGTTGAATTTCCCACACATGTATCCAAACCACTAGTACCTTATTCTTCAAGTTTCCCATTTTATAACTGTGTGACATCTGCTGCTGGTGACTGACTTCTGGAGCTGTAACAGGAACAAAGAGCTTTGAGTTACCATTTGCCAGTTTGCTCTTAAGGACTGTAACTGTACCTTCATTTTAAGTGAAAGGTGAAATTTGCCAAATGTGTATCCAAACCACTAGTACCTTATTCTTCAAGTTTCCCATTTTATAACTGTGTGACATTTGCTGCTGGTGACTGACTTCTGGAGCTATAACTGGAACAAAGTGCTCTGACTTACTGACTGACAATATACATTACACTTCAACACAAAACCACTAGTACTCTTTTAATGTAGCATAACAAATATATGCTATGCCGTACAGTTATATCTCCATTTTAAGGGAGAGATTAAATATGCCAAAAATGTACCCAAACTAGAATTACCTTACTGTTATAATATCCCAAGTATTAAACTGAGACTCATCTGCTGGTGTTGGTGTGCCTCTTGAATCCACTACTGAAACAAACATCTAAGATAAGAAAACCATATTTTGGGACCAGTAATCTCTCATTAAATACAATAAATAACACGTACCCTGTAACAGGAAATTCAGGAGTTAGTACTGTTCATATTTAGAAATATAAGTTTTTCAACTTTGGACGCCTTCAGCCGTGTTCGCCTTTCATTTATAATGATACCAGTTTTAGAAAATATTCTTTCGCACGGCACAGAAGTGGCCACTATATTGAATTTTTCCCTCACCACTTTAGCAATATTTGGGAAAATATATTGATTTTCACGCCACCAGGCCAGTGGATCCTCACTTCTACTAATAACTGGGCTGTCCATGTACCTTTGTACTTCCACAATAGCAGCTGACTGAGGAGTGCCCTGGGGCTGTGTTGATTTTACAATTGCATCATAGACACCCCATACTGACAAAGGATCAGTGGTGGTTGAAGTTGACACAGTTTCATGGCTCTGGCTTGTGTTTGTCAGTCTTCTGTCACCCATCTTTTGTGCTACTAGTTCAATAAGCTCTTTCTTTGCATTATCTGCTGCAACTCGGCTTTCAAACACAAGAGATTTAAACCGTGGATCTAGTAGAGTGGCTACTCCTATAGATTTGCTCATCTCTACATTGTGGAAACGGTCCTTCAGGCCTTTTGTTAATTCTTCAATGATAGTCCTTGTCACACTGTTAAATGGCCGTTTCAAAAGTTCTGCACACACTGATAATAATCCCCTTGTCAGAACAATAACCTGAAAATTGGAATAAGTTCAATGTAACACAAACAGTACAGTATCTCAGAAGTGATTATGCCATAATACCACAGCTAGCATTTTAGCAAGAAAAAAGCTGCTTAACTTACTTGGCTGCCAGTAGGATATGACTCAGCACTAAGCTGTGTTGAAACCTGTGCAAATGGCTTCAACACAGAGCAGAGTTCTGAGCAGATGTTCCATTCCTCGTCGGTAAGTTGTTCAAAATCAACTGTGAATAGTACAAGTGAAGTCTTCACTGCATCTTTAATTTCAACTATTCGCTCCAACATATACAGAGTAGAGTTCCACCTTGTTGGCACCTCCTGCACCAGTTTTTTAACATGACCTGCCCCATTATTTTGTTGGTATGTCAGCAGTCTTTCTGTTGCCTTGCAGCTTCTCTTGAAGAATGCTACAATAGTTTTCACTTTCTGCTGAATTGACACAAAATGTTTTAGTGCATTCTGAACAATAAGATTTAGTGTATGTGCATAGCACCCAAAGTGTTTCCACCGTAAAATGGATACTGCATTTTTAATATTTGGTGCATTATCCGTCACAACCAGCAAAACTTTGTCTGTCAGCCTGAAGTTATCTGTCGTGCCTATTAGAGATGCCGACAGATTCGGAGCAGTATGTGCACCAGACAATTGGGAACATCCTAACAACACCGATTGCAAGGTGAAATCTTCAGACACAAAATGCCCTGTCACCGCCATGTAACCTTCATTTGCTGCCGATGTCCAGCAATCTGTGGTCAAACAAACTGTCTTCGCAGCTGACAGTTTGTCTACCACTTTCTCCTTTGCTGCTGTGTATGCTGCTTGCAGCATTACATCTGAAATATGCTTCCTGCTTGGTAACTCATAACCAGGATTAAGGGCCCGCACAAAACCCCGAAACCCCGAATCTTCAACGACTGAAAATGGTTGGAAGTCTTTAGTGAACAGCTGAAGAAGTTGCTCATCTATCTTCTTTTTCTGATTCACTCCGATCCTTTTGGAGAGGTACGATGTCATAGAACTTTGAACACCTTGCTGCATTGAGGGGGCTGGAGCAGCTCGCTCCTCTTCCACACTACTGGTGCCAAGGATCACCTCTACAGGAAGGGATTCACCTAGAGAAAAATAGGTTTCATATCAGCATAAGCACAATAGAAATGATGCCATATTTTTGGTGATATATATTACATTGTTTGCATACAGTATTCTACATGGTACTTGCAGCTTGAATATTTACTTCATGCAAGTTGACAATTGACTCAGTTTTAGTAATGACTATAGCTTCAAGTTTCTTCTTTAATCCTAGCAACACCAACACATTTTCATTTTCAATAATGTGTATTGGGGGGAAGGGAGGGTACTGTATTTCCACCCTAAAAAATATCTTAATTGTTGTTGACATATCATATTTTAAACAAATACTGATGTATAAGTAGGGCCCTGAACTTCAAAATATTCAATATGACTGTCACTGTGGAAAGTCACATGTACTATTAATGTGTCAAATTTTTGGGTTAAGTTTCACCACAAAATTTAAAACATTTATGGAATTCAGTTGAAGACTCCATTAAAAACAATTATCCTTTTCAAAATTTTAAAATATGAAACGGTATCTAATTCTCTCCCCCCCCCCCCCCCCCCACCACGGGCATCGTCAGGGTTACAAACAAATGATACACAGGAATGAGCACTGATACAATCCGCTATCCGATTAGTTACTAATAATTGCGAGACGACAGTTCATATATCACACAGTGGAATTTTATTAGCACTATCGTTATTACACCTGTAACAATAACTTCGAATTAAATAATTAAGTATTCCGGCACCATATGCAACATAATTTAATGTTTGAAAATGTCAAGGCAAACAGATGCGGTGGTATCGACAGCTTAAGTAGTCACGACAAATGAAAACTTGCGTGTAAAAATGCACAAAGCACCACACTGTATAGCATGCTCTTATCTTAAAAAAATTAATAAAATAAAAAAATAAATGATTATGCATGCACTGAAATTATCGTAATTGCAATAA
This sequence comes from Schistocerca americana, assembly GCF_021461395.2. Classification (NCBI taxonomy): domain Eukaryota; kingdom Metazoa; phylum Arthropoda; class Insecta; order Orthoptera; family Acrididae; genus Schistocerca; species Schistocerca americana. The sequence continues at coordinate 48,159,443 of NC_060129.1, forward strand.
ATATATTTTTTCATTACTCACCCAAATCTAGCTCCGAAGGTCTTTGTGATGAGAAATCCACAATTAAATGTGATTTCTGGAGATGTTTCTTTAAATTCGTCGTCGTTGATTTGTACGATAATTTCTTACCGCACAAAGTACATTTCGCAAACTCTCGATCAAGAATTTCGAAATATGACCACATTTCGCTTGTCCTCGACCTCTTCATGTTGGCAACTATTGGTAGTAAGCAACAACACAAAGAAAAACAAGAACGCGGAACGAAAGTCAATACCCTCTAACGCAACCAAAGGCCGGAAAGAGAGTGACACCTGTTCCAGTGTTCCGGAACACCAAGAATTGCAGAGAAATGAGACAATAGATTCCCGTTATTTGCCATCCCCTCTCCGCGATGGCCCGTAGCAGTACGAAAATATTTGTTCGCTCCAGTTACTACCCTCTCTGGAAATATCACCGGGATCAACGACCTTTAACTGAAGTCACCGAGTCAGGAACGTCTAGACACACAGTTATTCCGTTACCAACTTCCAGGTTATCTGTGGTGGTAGCCCGATAACTGCCAGAGAACTAGAACTGCGAGCCAATAACGATAACGTCGATAACTGTCAGAGGAGAATACCGATCTCTGACAGTTATTTCCATAGTCGCTCGAATTCGTTAGTAACTCTCCTTGTACTACCCCTCCAAGCTAAATTAACACGTAAGGCGGTGGCTCAAGGTATCGACTGTACTTGTTAATGCCTGTACTGCAGCTCCTATCAGCCACGGCTAGGACATTAACTTTATTTAATTGTTTATACTAAAAGTAACGAAGGCCCACGAAATAGTACACAGTTCCTATCAACAGATGGCGCGCAGTCTCACAGTTATTCCCATGGTCTATAGAACGCCTTCCAAATGCGCAGTACGATCTTCGGTCAACAGATGGCGCGAGGCACTGTTGACACTAAACAGTTATTGAAATAACTGCCAGAATCAGAGGAACGGTTATCGCAGTAACCGTTACTTCTCAGTAACCGGTTATTTCTATCAGTTACGTTATTTTTTGCCCACCTCTACTTGACAGAGAAGGCAGGCGGGCGGCAGCCGGGGCGCAGTGGCGTCCGCTGGAACACCCGAGAGAGAGGTAAGGCGACCAGCTGCACTCTGCTGGAATGTCCAAGAGGCGCGCTGTTCGGAGCGCGTTTATCTGGTTATGTGATTCGCCAACTACTAGTGTCTGTGTGGCTGTTGTTCCATTAAGGCTAGTTTACGCTACGGCATTGCGCTGCGATTTCATAATACACGACAGAAGACACGGCGACACCGGTGTTCACATCTGTAGCTCGTGTTCTAGTGGCTAGCGTTGCTACCTCTGCATCACGGGGTCCTAGGTTCGATTACCGGCTGGGTTGGAAATTTTCTCCGCTCGGGGCCGGGTGTTCGTATCGTCCTCATCATTTCATGATCATTTATGAAAATGGCGAGATCGGACTGAGTAAAGATTGGCAATTTATATGGGCGCCGATAACCGCGCATTTTAGCGACCCACAAACCAAACATGATAACCAACCAGTGTTCACATAAGTTTCATAGTTTTGTGAGTGCCGTAGTCGTGTCGAAACTGAAAGTTTAGGCAGCTGCACGAGTTGTGGCGTAGTTAATTAATGCGTCTTTGCGTGAAATCACTGCATGAGAAAAGAAATAAGAAGCGTGTTTGGGTCTGTGAGTGAATAAAAAAAAAGGCGTCAGCTCTCCGTTGCTCAGCGATCTTGCAGAGGGAAACTGTAATGCAAAACCCTTAAAGCTATCATAGAATGCTACCAGAATAGGTTATGTTTCCCCTAAATAGTCAGTACTGCAGTGACGAAGGAAACATATTGTAGTGAGTGAAGCAATCTCGCCAGAAGTGAAATTACAAATCACATTGTATAGGGTCCAGAACTCTCGTGCTGCTAGAAGGTTCAGATGTAATAGGTGGTGACGTGTTTGTATTAACACAACATTTAACTAAGCCTTTCTCGGCACATGCTTCACTGGGTTTCCAAGAAAGCATGTAGCTCACTGTGTTGTGAGCAATGCATTAGGAATTCGGGTTCCCACTTTCGCGTACATGAAAAACCAATACCACTGCGACTAGAAACAGTTGACAAAATTGTCAGTGCTGGATACGGTGGTTCGTCAGAGAAAAGCAGCTCCTCAACAGTGTGCACCACCACAGCTAGCAGACAAGGAGCGTCTCGATAACTGAGTTAGGAACAAGGAGAGACATAAACGAAATGCTACAATAATCATGGCAACATTGCAAAGTTCCATTACATATCTGAATGAACACTGCTGTGCTTTTTAAATAAATAAATAATAACGATTTAAGTAACTTTTCCTCCTTTTAAGTCTCCGTTAAAAAAAAAAAAAAAAAAATCAGCCAGCTTGAACCAAGGGGGTTTAGTTTCGTAGAAGTGAACTGTTCCACAGCCAGATGTTTGCCATGACTGAATTTCTCTTAATTCTTTTGTGTATGCACTCCTAATCGAATGAACTCTGCTTTACAGCTCAGACGCTTTCAACCTATTCATGCTCAAATCGCATATGACGGTCTCACGCACAAAATGGCTGCTTGTTGTTTTAGTAAACACCATTTAATCCCACAAACACCTATGCCCAGCATAGGTATCCAATAAACGAACCATTTCCTCCCTTCCTCAGTACATCAATTTGACACCCTATCGCCACACCAAACTGCCACACTCTCGCCACTACATGCCAAGTTGGCAGAAGCCGAAAATATTTTGTTTCACCAACGATTTGCTCAAACGATTGCTGCGCATGCGCAGTGGGCGTAGTGAATTTGCATACAACCCGGTGTCGATGTGTAAATTAGGCTTTAACCAAGAGAATGTAGCACCACTTCGAGCAAAAGAAAGGGGACTTTACTGTGGTAGATTTACATCTGTAGCCTTTGATAATTTATTGATGGACATTTGTCACCCGTTATCGCATATTTAATCTCAGAAAAACGTGAGTGAGAACAACGTTGTGAACTGAAAACGGCGTCTGATTCAGGTGGCTAGTGTTCCGATGTGTCAGGTGTCTCGTCCTGCGAAATTGTAGTGCCAGCCGTGCCTCAGTGTGACCCCGTGCGCATAGGACGCTGGTTCGTTGTCAGGACACCACTGTTACTCGCAGACAATTAGTAATAGTAATGGAACATCACATAAGCTAAGTTTGTTATTTCAGCTGTAAAAGTGCATAGCTGAGCTGGATTTTGTAAGTATCTTATAATAATGAGTAATGGGCTGCATGTAATGTGTATGCACATTCTAGTTACATATTAGAATTGAACACACTTACCTTATTCTCTTGTTTCGATACTTGGTACCCGAAGATGATCAGATGGTGGACCTAAATCGATTAGTCCCAATAAAAACGGGAATACAACTGAGTATCTGACAATGCAAAGCTTAAAATTCGTTACATACTTTGTCTTCGAAAATTTTTAATCCAAATTCGTTGTCTTCGCTGGTTGTCAGCCAATCGCTACATATAACATTGCCTCTGGCGGCGAAACGACACTTTCTCTTTATTTCAATACTTTTAAAATTTTTTAGTATCTACGTTGTGAAGGAATGACCTGTGGCATTACTCAATATGTTGGTTAAGTTGAGAGGCGAAAATTACGTTGGGAGTTCGCGATTTCACAATACGTTTGTGTAATGTTTGTGCATTATGAAAGAGCCTTCTATGTACTGTGTTACTTAAGTGTTCAATTGATCATTTTCCATGATGTGTCGTGATGGTGGGGAACGAGTCATTGCACGCTTACATCACAAATTAATTTCTATAAGATTAAATTCTTAAGATTTCATAGTCTATTTACTTTTTAAAAAGATAAAATATACGGACACCAGTTGGTAATTCCTACCTACCTCCTTTTACGCATTACGGTAATAGAAATTCTTCTACGGAGTAGGACTTGTATGGACAAACTTTATCAGTTTGTTATCAAATTTTACTTCGCTATCTGACGTTTCTTGTGACTGCGTAAGGGATCAATTGTTTTTGTTACAGCACTGTGCACCAACCTTAATGTGGGGTAGTAATGTTGTTTTTGCTTTTGGTATTGTAATTATGTTGGTCATTGTTCCTTTTGAATTATAGTGGATCATTTACAACAAAGATGAGTTACCAAGACCATTATTCTGCAGGAAATCATTGAATGAAAATGTGCAAAACATATAAACTTATTGGTTCTTGTCCTGGCAAAAGCTGCAATGATTCTAAGTGAAGATGTGGCTGAACTAAGTTTTGGGAGTTCCAAAGTGTTTTTTCCCAATTTAAGTTCTCATCAGTACAGAATTTTGAAATTTCCTCCCTTTATATTTTCTCACCATGTTACTCATCCTTGCTGTACTACCTGTAGATGTGCGAAGCTGAATATCTTCTGTCGCTTGCAGAAAACCAGCTGTTAATAATTTTGAGGATTTCGTATACCATTTCTTTTGTTTCCGTATGTGGGCTTGGACTGATTACGATACTAGTGTCATCTGTAAAAAGAGCCAATTCTAGATGTTTTATCTTCGATGGTCGATCATTTACATGTATTAGTAATAGTAGTGGTATAAGACTGAACCCATAAGTGATTTCTTCCCAGTCAGAATTATGTCCCTGGACTATATTGCTTGAGTTACTAAGTACAGCTTTCTACATTCTTTTGCTCTGGTATATTATCCATTGGTTGCCTTTACCATCAGTCCCATAAGACTTAAATTTATCTAGGAGAATACTGTGATCCACGCAGTCAAATTCCATAGAAGGATCGCAGAAAATACCAATTGGCGCTGTTTTATTATTTAATCCTTGTAAAATCTAGTGAGTGAACGCGTAAATGGCTTTCTCAGTAAAGGAGCCCTGTTGAAACCCACACTGTGATTTGATTAGGATACTATTGTCACTAAGGTGGGATAATATCTTAGAATACATCATCTTCTCAAAAGGTTTGGAGAATTTCAGCCATGACGTCTGTCTTTTTATCCTCCGCCAACATAGGTTTTACAACTGCACATTTCAGTGGCTCGAAGAAATGGCCTGGAGTTGGTGATGCATTACATATTTCATATAAGACTGCGTTTATTAAATGGGAAAAAATTTTAGTATTCTGTTGGAAATACCATGACAATCAAGAGATTTTATTTTTGAGACAATGTGTAATTTTATTGATTTCAGAAGGCGAAGTTTGGATACATTCATATGACTGAATTTTTTCGAAGCTACGTTTTCGAGATACTGCTGTGATTTTGGTCTTTAACTGTCTGTCCCTACCCGTTTCTGTTATATATAAGATATTAAATGCATTTGCTACCTGTGACTCATCAGTTATAGCCCTTCCATTCAGTTAAATAGTGATGTCTTTTATGGCTTGTTATCATGTCTCTCACTTCACTAAATTCCATTTAGTCTTGGGTCTGGTGTCAGGAATACTAAATTCTAACATTATGTACATGCTCTTTGATTTTTTAATAACCTTACTTAGTCATTTTAAGTATCTTCAGAGTGTACAACTATTCAGGATTCCTACTTGTTCTTGCAAAAAGATAAATTTCCCTTTCCTTTCAAAAGATACTTTGATCGCTGTAGTGATCCTTGGTTTTTTACATGGATGTTTAGTATCCCTTCTGATTAGCTTGTGCAGAGAGCTGTTTTCAAATGATATGAATTTATCATGGAATACATAAAATTTTTTTATTAGCATTTGGTTCGCTATAAATTACATCCTGTGCCATCTCCTGTAAGCTATTCCTAAAGGAATTTGCCCTCTAGTCACTAATTACTCTAAGTGATTTCCACAGAGGAGTATCCATCCACGCTTGTCACGCCTGGCAACACAGATTACACGCTTAAAAATAGAATTATATCACTTACCACACTTTTCCCTACACGAATTTTTGTTGCTTATGAGCAGCAAGAACTAGGCCTACAGGTTAGCGCTTCAGCTGTGTGATATAACGTGAAACGTTATTACCGCTTGCAACAATAATTAAGCAGTCGCTGAACTGCAGTATTCGCTAAATTATCTTAATCAGAATAAAATGTGACTTCATTGTACGCAAACTGCACGTAAACAACCAACTAGTGCGAAAGATTCTATATCAAACAAATTAAGATTTACGCCACTTTTGGGAAATACGAACATAACAGTGAACGGACATGCTCAAATTAAATTGTTGTAAAGAGAATTAAGCTGGATTCTCGGATTTAATTGTGCCAAAACGTAAACAAGTACGCGGTTACACCCCGACCTTACGATCTTTTCGCCTTATCTGGACACAGTCACATGGCTCTGTGACGCAGAATGTTACGTTGTGTGATTTGCTGATGTAAGTAAACGGATGAGGCGGCATTCCAAGTTTATAAACCTTGCAGCGCTTACCAGGCTCTTGCTGTACTGAAATCTGCGTGATAGGAAAGCGTGACGTCTCGTAACGCAGCTCATGTTAGGTCCACCTGAATGGCGTCGGTTTACGTGTGGCGTGTTGTGCAGGCAAGTTGTTGCAGTCGTGATTCTGCGTTTGTCGTATATTTCGTTGCAAAACATCGAATGTTAGTGGACACGACGCTATCGGTTACGAAGTTGTGCCCTCGACGCTAAAATGTCGCGATGAAAGTGCAGCATAAATTTGTGTGTCCCCTTTACCGACGATAGAAACATCTTGAGCCCAAAACGCCACATTCATTTCCATTGTGAGAACTGTAAGAACTTACTTGGATCCTGTTATTAGTTTCCATTAGACGACTGAAATCTGTCGGAATTATAAAATTGATAGAGGTATTTGTTAAGTACATTTGAGCAGATTGTGCTTAGCCAAATACTAATCTTACGAGAAGTCAGCAGTACTAGTGATGTAAAGTCATGGTTCTTGAAACACGGGCAGCCTCTGACATCCCGTTTCCCGACACTGGCGTAAGGAAACGTAGAACACTGACTTATCTTGAAGGCATCCTTAACGTGGTGTATCAGTTAAACTGCACATTGTCGTAATATGTAAGTGCGAATGCAAAAGTATGAAATATGGCATAATAGCTTCGCAAGCACACGGACCAGCGTCCAGTGAGTCCAAGAAGTACTCAATCTAGCTGTATATTTTTAAAAAAGTAAGGTTATGGAATGTGAAAAGAAGCGAATACAAAATCTGAAGAGCCAATGCTGCGGAAAGAACAGTACCTCAATAAATGTAAATGCCGTGTGGCTAGGCCCTCCCGTCGGGTAGATCGGTCACCTGGGGCAAGTCTTTAGAGTTGACGCCACGTCGGCGACTTGCGTGTGGACGGGGATGAAATGATGATGATTAGGACAACACAACACCCAGTGCATGTGCGGAGAAAATCTCCGACCCAGCAGGGAATCGAACCCAGGAGGGAGGATGTGGATAGGAGGGATGTGGGGTCAGCACACCCCACTCCCGGTCGTGAGATGGCATTCTTGACCGAAGCCGCTACTATTCGGTCGTGTAGCTCCTCAGTTGGCATCACGAGGCTGAGTGCACCCCGAAAAATGGCAACAGCGCATGGCGGCCCGGATGGTCACCCGTCCGAGTGCCGACCACGCCGACAGCGCTTATCTTCGGTGATCTCACGGGAACCGGTGTATCGGATAAATTAGGCATGCTGATTTTAAAATTTTGATTTCCCTCGCGGTAAACCCGACACCTTCATCGATCAGTGAGCAAAGGTGTCCGGTCGCCGGCTGGTTTCTCAATGTTTTGGTATTTAGAAGCTATCTCTTACCATTTCATCCGTCGATGTAGGTCTGCCGATTACCTTAGCAGTGTTTATGCAGGTGTGAAACGTTCTCTTTGAGTCACGGTCTTGTCGCTTCCGTGGGGGTTGCGACACTTGCCCGGAGCGACACACTGGTTGGCTCTTCACAGCAACAGGCGCACTGGCTGACGTGTCCAGCGCCTCTACACGGACCTGGCCCGCGCTCACAAGAGCAGCGGCCAACCGCGTGTCGCTTCAGGGTGGCCCGTCATCACGTCGCGTGGTGAATTTTAGTTTTAGGTCCGTTGTATTACTGAGAACTGACAGTAAGATTCACCGTAATGAGAACTGACAATGAAATTCAATGTATCTTTTAACATTTTGAAGAGACAAAGAATGGGGGGAAGGAAGTAAGAAACATATTTCTTAAAAGTGTTGCAGCCTGATGACGACTGCTGTTTTAGAACGAAATTTAAATACACAAAAGTGTATTTCGTCAGTATAAGACATTATGGATACTAATGCTCCAAACTAGCCGCAATAAGGTATGTCTTTTAATACACTCCTGGAAATTGAAATAAGAACACCGTGAATTCATTGTCCCAGGAAGGGGAAACTTTATTGACACATTCCTGGGGTCAGATACATCACATGATCACACTGACAGAACCACAGGCACATAGCACAGGCAACAGAGCATGCACAATGTCGGCACTAGTACAGTGTATATCCACCTTTCGCAGCAATGCAGGCTGCTATTCTCCCATGGAGACGATCGTAGAGATGCTGGATGTAGTCCTGTGGAACGGCTTGCCATGCCATTTCCACCTGGCGCCTCAGTTGGACCAGCGTTCGTGCTGGACGTGCAGACCGCGTGAGACGACGCTTCATCCAGTCCCAAACATGCTCAATGGGGGACAGATCCGGAGATCTTGCTGGCCAGGGTAGTTGACTTACACCTTCTAGGGCACGTTGGGTGGCACGGGATACAGGCGGACGTGCATTGTCCTGTTGGAACAGCAAGTTCCCTTGCCGGTCTAGGAATGGTAGAACGATGGGTTCGATGACGGTTTGGATGTACCGTGCACTATTCAGTGTCCCCTCGACGATCACCAGTGGTGTACGGCCAGTGTAGGAGATCGCTCCCCACACCATGATGCCGGGTGTTGGCCCTGTGTGCCTAAGTCGTATGCAGTCATTGTGGCGCTCACCTGCACGGCGCCAAACACGCATACGACCATCATTGTCACCAAGGCAGAAGCGACTCTCATCGCTGAAGACGACACGTCTCCATTCGTCCCTCCATTCACGCCTGTCGCGACACCACTGGAGGCGGGCTGCACGATGTTGGGGCGTGAGCGGAAGACGGCCTAACGTTGTGCGGGACCGTAGCCCAGCTTCATGGAGACGGTTGCGAAGGGTCCTCGCCGATACCCCAGGAGCAACAGTGTCCCTAATTTGCTAGGAAGTGGTGGTGCGGTCCCCTACGGCACTGCGTAGGATCCTACGGTCTTGGCGTGCATCCGTGCGTCGCTGCGGTCCGGTCCCAGGTCGACGGGCACGTGCACCTTCCGCCGACCACTGGCGACAACATCGATGTACTGTGGAGACCTCACGCCCCACGTGTTGAGCAATTCGGCGGTACGTCCACCCGGCCTCCCGCATGCCCACTATACGCCTTCGCTCAAAGTCCGTCAACTGCACATACGGTTCACGTCCACGCTGTCGCGGCATGCTACCAGTGTTAAAGACTGCGATGGAGCTCCGTATGCCACGGCAAACTGGCTGACACTGACGGCGGCGGTGCACAAATGCTGCGCAGCTAGCGCCATTCGACGGCCAACACCGCGGTTCCTGGTGTGTCCGCTGTGCCGTGCGTGTGATCATTGCTTGTACAGCCCTCTCGCAGTGTCCGGAGCAAGTATGGTGGGTCTGACACACCGGTGTCAATGTGTTCTTTTTTCCATTTCCAGGAGTGTATTTTTCACGACTGGTCTGTTTCAGCTTATTGCAGCTATCAAGTGACCCGCGAAATAACATCAGTAAGAGTAACTGTGCATAAACTGTGGCTGATTCGCGTTTTCATTAGCACTGGTACTTATGTCTGGTTGGAAGTGACGACTATATTGCATATATAGTAGTCTTTGTCATGTCTCATAAAGTGTAATAGATCTTGTTCTTACGAAACGTAAAAATAAGTTTGTCAGATATTTTGACAATTCAGCTTTGACAGTTCTTTACTATGTGTTTACAAAGTAAATAACAGATTAACGGAGATTGTTACCTATCGGTGTACTTATTTTCCTTTGAAGTTTATCTATGGTCCATGTACATTTTGTTTTCTCGATAGTATTTCTGCTTAAAATCTGTGTTCAGTTAGAATTTCGTGTGGATACTTACGTGTAAGAATATAAATTTTCAGTTCTTAGAAAATGTTCATAGTATTTTGTGTAATATTTCTAACAGTTTCAATTAGCTCCACTTCGTGGTGTTGAGTTTTCAGGTGGAAACTGAAGCGTGATGGATCACTGTGACCGCATCTAGTGTGTTCTCTAAATCTGATATTAATTTCGTGCCGTTTGACCAATATAGAAATCGTTGGATTCGTCAGTTAATTTTGTATATTCCAGAAGTGGTATGTTCTGAGATTTTGGTTGCACTTGAACGAAATTTCGTTGTAACATTGTTGTCTGTATGCAAAGCCAGTTCTATGTTTGTGGATTTAAACAGTGCATTTATCTTTATGTGATATTCTTCCTAAGTAAATTGTAAGTATGTAGTTCTATTTTTTGCTGAGGTTTCTTTGGTAAGATTTATGTTATATATCGTGGTAGGTTTCGGTTGTGTTTGTTCGTTAGTGTATCTGGATCAAAATCATTTTTGTAGGGTATGTGACAGTGTTTTCAGTTCCTTTTATATAGCATGTTTTTCTAGAAGTAAATTATATTAACCGTGCAGTGGAAAAAGGCATGCTTTCCTGTTTCGGTATGCCAAGACTTAGAATTTATTACAAAATCTCTGGTGGTTGGCTTTCTGTATATGTCAAATGTGTGTCGGTTGTTGTCTTGGCTAATTTTTAATCAAGATAGTTGCCTAAATAGTCTATTTCCAATTCCACAGTAAATTTGGTATTGCGATGGAGGATGTTCATTTATGGATAATATTGTCTGTATTGTTTCCATCAATCAACATTAGTGTGTTATAAATATATCTATAATAGTAAACGATCTAATTAAGTACTGGCCACTGTTAGTGGAAAAAGTTTTCTTCTAATGTGTTGAGAAAAATGTTCACAATTGTGCCAGCTACACAATTTCCCATAGCTACTTCAATGCTTGCGTGTAGATGTTTCCATTTCATTCAGAACAATTTTTTTTCGCAAAGTCGTTTTAAGGAGATCTATGATTTCATGAGTTTCTGCAGTAGTTTTCCTCTGCTGTAATAGATTTTGCTTCATAATTTGTATTGTTTCCTGTACTGGTACCTTGGTATATAGATTTGCAAAGTAAAAAGGGATAAATTTCACATTAGGTGAAATCTGCATGTCTTTTATTGCTTTTGCAAAAGTACGTGAATATTTTGTGTGGTATATTTCTTTTTATATGCATGCAGTTCTGTTAGTAGTTCAGTTTTTTCTTATCAAATATATTGGGCTAATTATCAAATTGACAGTCGAGCAGGTATGAGTCGAATTTATGTATCTTCAGTTGAGCAAATAACGGTAGTGTGCATGGGTTCATTAAAATACGTGATTTCTTTTCGTGTTCCGTTAATATCGGATTACAATTTTTAGTACTTTTCTTTAGTAATGCTGTATATTTGTTGGTTTATTTGGTAGTTCTGTGATGTTGTTAGCTTCAAAAAATGTCAAAACCTTGAGGTCATTGAGGTTCATTATAACTGTAAAACTTTCTTTATAAGATTTTACTGCAGTTGCATTGTTTACTTGCAATAACACAAAAATTCCTTAAAACACATACTCGTAATAGCCATTACAAAGGTACCAATTGATATGGCAATGTGTCAATTAGGAAGAAAAATGAACTAACAAAAAATGGTTCTTAGCACTATGGGACTTAAGATCTGGGGTCATCAGACCCCTAGACTTAGAACTACTTAAACCTAACTAACCTAAGGACATCACACACATCCAGGCCCGTGGCAGGATTCGAACCTGCGGCCGTAGCAGCAGCGCGGTTCCAGACTGAAGCGAATGAACTAACAGTTAATATAGCAAAAATCGTGGAAAAGGAATTAACGTGAAAATACAAAAGCAAACAAACACATTACCCTAAACGACATAAATCAAAAACTACAAGCAAAAGATGCACTGCGTAACATCATCTGATCGTCCCATTCTGCGGCGAGCGAGCGCCCAGCCGCATCCTGAACAGGCCTTCTGTAGTCGACGACATGTGTTACTGGAAATTAGCTGCAGCAAGTGTGGAAAGGCTGCGAAACTCCGACCAGTCGCTTTTTTGTGATTATGTCGTCCTTACCAGTCTCATGCTGGTTTGCTCATCTTGTAACAGAGGGAGGAGGTATGGATTTAATTCCACGTCATTTGCTGAAGTTTGCACTGTAAATTTTTATTCGGTGTCCGCCCATGCAGATTTTGATTCAAAAGACCGTGTCAAGGCAAGTGCTGCGATTATTGTGTAGAAAAGGCTTGATCTTTGAGATGGTCTTGTCAGTCTTCATTAGAGAATATTTTACAAATTTCAAGAGACATGTAGTCGACTGTGTGTAGTTTCGAGGGAACGCCTGGAGGCGGTAGTCTTTGTTTACAGTATTTACAAGATAGCAAACAATTAAACTACCTTCCAACATTTAAAATTTTTTTCAATGGTTCTGACGTTTTCTTCGTCATTGCTAATTCTGTGCGTAGCCCACCCAAGTCAGATTTGGTTTACGTTTACACAAGTCTGGAGTTTCTTTGGCCTTTGTAACCGTGTCGCCATTCTTTATAGCTGACGCCCTTCTTTCTTCTTTTCCCATCAAAATTTAGATGGCCGTGGTATTCTGCATGTTCTCGAAGATTTTTCACTCTTGAGTAAAAATCAGGATGAGCTTCAGATGTTAATGTATTTATTCCTCTTTTCCATCCTTTCGAGACGCTGTTAGTGCGATGGCGCCTTCCTCTGCAGCTCTCCATCTCCCTTGTCAAATGTTCATCATCGAGTCACTGGTCCACAGAATAATTGTAACACTCCTGAAGCTTTCAGTTTTCCGGCATTCTGTCGTAAATACACAACCAACCATCATTCAACATTTTCAGAGGATTTCCTAGGTAGTTAAATATTGAAGCCACTGATGGTATTACAGTGAGTCGCCTGGTAATCTAACTCCTTCCTTATCGGAGACAGAGGAATAAATTTCATTACTGCTACGTTAATAAGGACGCCATCAGAATCCAAAGCCAGCAAACGGTCCACAGTTCGCCCTCTTCTATGAAGTACTGTTCGGCATTTCTTCATCGTTCAGCAGTGACGTGTCACAAAGCTTGTAGTACGTGTGAAAGCTTAAATGTCGTGTCAGTTCTCGCGGTAAATCCATTACCTCTGCTCCAGATCAGTTCTGTTGGGTTCAGATTGCAGCGTTTAGGTGACAGCTGCAAAACTGCAGCATTGCTGTAGTGAGCTCGACGCCGTGAAAACTGTTGTTCGCCATTTGTCTACCAGGTTCACCACTCTGGCTCGCGAGACATCACATCTGTCCTACAAAACAATGGGCACATTCAGAGTACTTGCCTTTTCATATTTCTCGAAAAATTTTAATTGTCTAATGTATTCTTAACTTCAACAATATTTAAGAACCTTTTTGAAATATCGACAACTAAGAATGTGTGTTTCCAAAGGAAACTAGAATTTTTCATACGATATGTAATTGGAAACTAGATGTGCACTTTCTTGAAAAAGTTTTTACGTATGAATTAATTACCACACATTTGATGAATTTCATGTTAAAGTGATTTAGGTTTTCAAACCGAACAACAACAAAAAAACACTCTAAATTACGATTTTCGATTCGCCGCCCGCAAGTACACGTAACCATCAGTCTATCGATTATATCACGCATATAAATGAGACACCTTCTTATTTTTATTAAATAGTGTTTCTCGAGAAACGTCAGAGCTGGTTTTCCTCTGTAAGCTCGTGAAAAACATTAAGAACAACTTGTTTCTCGACACTGACGGTGTTGCGTGCATGTTTCACTAAGCAGGAAACAGTCATCCATTTACACGATACGTATCAACAGCGCTACAATCAGACCGCAAGTGGCATTTATGGAAGTGAGAGAACACGGTTTTTGAAATAAAATTACGTAGTTAAAGTGTGATTAAGAAAAACTTAGATGGCTGTTAGTACATAAGAATATCTTAGTTTCATTGACAGTGAGGTGGTAATAAGATACGTAATTCGTACGTTGGACCCACTTCAAAGAACGGGACAGCGCCAGTGTGAGAGAGCTGCGACTGCTAACTGATCGTCCAGTCTGTGTTTGTTTACACCGGGTTTACTCTAATGGTGAACAAAGTATACCTGGCAGAAAATAGAAAGTAATTGTGGTCGTATGTAAAGTATGCTAGCGGCAACACACAATCTGTGACTTCTCTGGCCCATATCAATGTAAATGCTACAAAAGATAGTGCTGCCAAATCAGTCACTAAACACAGCCTTCCAAAATTCCTTACCCAAAGAAGACGAAGTAAATATACCATAATTCGAACTAAGAACAGCTGCCAACGTGAGCAACGTAGAAGTAAATATACTCGGAGTTGTGAAACAACTTAAATCACTTAACAAAAACAAGTCTTCTGGTTCAGACTGTATACCAATTAGGTTCCTTTCACAGTGTGCTGATGCATTAGCTCCATACCTAATTATATACAACCCTTCACTAGACGAAAGATCCGTACCCAAAGACCGGGAAGTAGCACAGGTAACACCAATATTCAAGAAAGGCAGTAGGAGTAATCCACTAAATTGCAGGCCCATATTGTTAACGTCGATATGCAGCAGGATTTTTGAACATATATTGTGTTCCAACATCATGAATTACCTCGAAGAAAACGGTCTATTGACACACAGTCAACATGTGTTTAGAAAACATCGTTCCTGTGAAACACACTTTATTCACATGAAGTGTTGAGTCCTGTTGACAAGGGATTTCTAATTGATTCCGTATTTCGGGATTTACGGAAGGCTTTGGACATTGTACCACACAAGTGGCTTGTAGTGAAATTGCGTGTTTATGGAATATCGTCTCAGTTATGTGACTGGATTCGTGATTTCCTGTCAGAGGGGTCACAGTTCGTAATAATTGAATGAAAGTCATAGAATAAAACTGAAGTGATTTCTGGCTTTCCCCAAGGTAGTGTTATAGGTCCTTATGTATATAAACGATTTTGGAGACAATCTGAGTAATCTTGTTAGGTTGTTAGCAGATGATGCTGTCGTTTATCGACTAATACATCCGTCAGAAGATCAAAACAAATTGCAAAACGATTTAGAAAAGATATCTGTATGGTGCGGAAATTGACCCTAATTAACGAAAAGTCTGAAGTCATCGACAAAAGTGCTAAAAGGAATCTGTCAAATTTCGGTTACACGATATGTCAGTCAAATCTAAACTAAATACCCATGAATTACAGTTACGAACAACTTAAATTGGAAGCAACAGATACAAATAAGTTGGGAAAGGCCAACCAAAGACAGCGTTTTATTGGCAGGACACTAAGAACATGTAATAGATCTACCAAAGAGACTGCCTACAATACGATTGTCGGTGCCTTTTCAGAATATTGCTGCGCCGTGTGGGATTATTACCAGATAGAAATAACGGAAAGTTAAAGAACGACAGCGCGTTTTGTATTAGCGCGAAAAAGGGGAGTGAGTGTCACTAAAATGATACATGATTTGAGGTGGACATCATTAAAATAAAGTTTTTCGTTGAGGCGGAATATTGTCGCGAAATTTCAATCACCAACTTTCTCCTCCGAATGCGAAAATAATTTATTGACGCCGACCTACATAGGGAGAAACGATCATCACAATAAAATAAGGGAAATCAGAGTTGGCACGGTAAGACGTAGGTGTTCGTTTTTCCGCACGCTGTACGAAATTGGAATAATAAATAATTGTTGTGAAGATGGCCCGACGAACTCTCTGCCAGGCACTTAAATGTGATCTGCAGAGTATCCATGTAGGTGTATCAGGGCGTGTGCCAGTGGTGGACACAGAAAAACCTCAAGGAGCGACCCTAAAGATATCTTGAGCTACCTTTACTTTTACCGCAATAAAAATGTCACATGCGAAGTTTGTTTTATTTAAACTGAGTATACACATATACAAGACAGTGCCATCTTACGATATAAAATAAAGGTGCTATTGTGGTTCTCTTTCTTAAATGATGAATTATGTGCGCCTATTATTCCTGGAAAATTGGTTAATTACCTTGTCCGTACTTACAACGCTACGTATCGAAGGTTCTGTGTACAACAAAAGAGTAGAATACTCCCGACTGTTCTGGACAAATGCCAGACAGAATAACGAATCACTATCACTAGAATGGCCGCGACTTTTTTTGTTGGTGTGTATTAGCTATCTATGTGCCAGAGAGAAACATATAAAATACGATGACGCGGGTGCGCGTGCTGCATAGGAAAGTACAAGTAATCGATAACTCGATTCAGAGTCGACTGTCGAAAGAAACGAACGAATAGCGTACGAGCTGACTGGCGCGGGTGGCAATACTGTCAGGCAGTGGGGAGGGGGGGGGGGGGGGGGGGCGCATAGCGAGCGCCCCGTATATATATCCGCTGTCCAACATGAAAGCCAAAATGAAGATTTTCAAAATCCTCACTGAACCAGCCATCACCTACAGTTCCGAAATCTGATCAATGGCTGCAGACACCAATATCGCAAAAGTACAGAGACTCCAAAACAAATACTTCAGAATTGCTGCTGATGCTAGCCGGTATGAAACAATCAGAAACATCTATACAACTCACAGTATACAAAAAATTCCAGAAATCATCCAAAAGAAGTCCATTAAATTCTTCCACCATTCCTCAGACTCCAACCACCTACTCATCAGGAATCTGGGACAAAATCCACCTGACCCCAGAACCAAATTCCCCATCATGACAAGTACCAGGAACTACACTCCTGGAAATGGAAAAAAGAACACATTGACACCGGTGTGTCAGACCCACCATACTTGCTCCGGACACTGCGAGAGGGCTGTACAAGCAATGATCACACGCACGGCACAGCGGACACACCAGGAACCGCGGTGTTGGCCGTCGAATGGCGCTAGCTGCGCAGCATTTGTGCACCGCCGCCGTCAGTGTCAGCCAGTTTGCCGTGGCATACGGAGCTCCATCGCAGTCTTTAACACTGGTAGCATGCCGCGACAGCGTGGACGTGAACCGTATGTGCAGTTGACGGACTTTGAGCGAGGGCGTATAGTGGGCATGCGGGAGGCCGGGTGGACGTACCGCCGAATTGCTCAACACGTGGGGCGTGAGGTCTCCACAGTACATCGATGTTGTCGCCAGTGGTCGGCGGAAGGTGCACGTGCCCGTCGACCTGGGACCGGACCGCAGCGACGCACGGATGCACGCCAAGACCGTAGGATCCTACGCAGTGCCGTAGGGGACCGCACCACCACTTCCCAGCAAATTAGGGACACTGTTGCTCCTGGGGTATCGGCGAGGACCATTCGCAACCGTCTCCATGAAGCTGGGCTACGGTCCCGCACACCGTTAGGCCGTCTTCCGCTCACGCCCCAACATCGTGCAGCCCGCCTCCAGTGGTGTCGCGATAGGCGTGAATGGAGGGACGAATGGAGACGTGTCGTCTTCAGCGATGAGAGTCGCTTCTGCCTTGGTGCCAATGATGGTCGTATGCGTGTTTGGTGCCGTGCAGGTGAGCGCCACAATCAGGACTGCATACGACCGAGGCACACAGGGCCATAACCCGGCATCATGGTGTGGGGAGCGATCTCCTACACTGGCCGTACACCACTGGTGATCGTCGAGGGGACACTGAATAGTGCACGGTACATCCAAACCGTCATCGAACCCATCGTTCTACCATTCCTAGACCGGCAAGGGAACTTGCTGTTCCAACAGGACAATGCACGTCCGCATGTATCCCGTGCCACCCAACGTGCTCTAGAAGGTGTAAGTCAACTACCCTGGCCAGCAAGATCTCCGGATCTGTCCCCCATTGAGCATGTTTGGGACTGGATGAATCGTCGTCTCACGCGGTCTGCACGTCCAGCACGAACGCTGGTCCAACTGATGCGCCAGGTGGAAATGGCATGGTAAGCCGTTCCACAGGACTACATCCAGCATCTCGACGATCGTCTCCATGGGAGAATAGCAGCCTGCATTGCTGCGAAAGGTGGATATACACTGTACTTGTGCCGACATTGTGCATGCTCTGTTGCCTGTGTCTATGTGCCTGTGGTTCTGTCAGTGTGATCATGTGATGTATCTGACCCCAGAAATGTGTCAATAAAGTTTCCCCTTCCTGGGACAATGAATTCACGGTGTTCTTATTTCAATTTCCAGGAGTGTATAACGTACGCATTTAATCAAATCATACAAGCTAAAGACACCGAAATACACACACTCAGACACTAAACACAAACACACAATCACGACGTTTTCATCCCATCATTTCGCTACCATCATCATCAGAGAAAAGGCAGGGATCACACCAGATCCGATCCCTTGAACACAGGGGTTCATTACCCGTCAGACCAGCTCGTCGTCTCTCCCACTTCTGTTGGCGTAACTTCCGCGTTACGTCGTTTGTGATACGGGGACGTGCTTTCCCATGAAGCGGCAACGCCCTCCTCCCCCTCCCCCTCCTTGTCTAAGAGTGGTCGTTTTCAACAGACATGCCGCCCCATACACATTCCTCATTCTCCAGTGGATGTGTGCTGTTGTTTGGCCTCCGGCAGCCAAGAACAGAATAACTTCACGTTGGTCCCGTTTCGAGTCGTTTGGCAACATCGACATAGTCCACGTTTTCGCATTTACCGAACGCACGCCGGAGAGACAGGAATGGCACACTGATGATACCTTGCCTACGTATTGGTGCTTATTTACTGCACACGTGCATCGGAGTCGCGCTCCGTTGCATACACGTAGCAGCAACGTGAATGGTAGCTTTTTGGTCACCCACTGTTTACGTGGAACTGCTGGAAATCGAGGTAGTGCACAGTGAGTCTTCGGCGCTTGTTCACCATGATTAGTATTGGATGTTTAACTAGACCCTAAATTGAATTTGTGTTACCTGCTTTTTCCGACACAAGTATAAAACCTTCTCTACTGGGACTGCAGTGTACAAAAGGTAAAAATGGAGTTTTCCTACAACTGCACTAAATAGCTGCCAGTTGTTTTGACTCCTGTTCGGTACATTGATTCACAACGGGCTCGTTTCGGCAGAATTGCCTTTTTCAAGTGTTCCTCTTTAGATAAATGTTGTACTATACCCACGTCTTTGTACTTCTTATCTAGCATTACAGTAGATCGTGCTTACATCTATGTAGGATGTTATTGTTATGCTATATGAGGGTCTATGTATTATCTATCTAATATTACATCCCTAATGTACATTACAGCGAGTTTTCTGTGTGGTAACATGTCGTTATTACGAACCACATATTTTCTTTCGTTATTGGACTTTAAATAATTTTACATGTTGTTTATTGACAGTAGTGATGGTTAACGTTTACAGAGTACATTACATCGCGTAAATTCAGAGGTTGTGTATCAGTTTCAGAAATTCTGAATTTGCGTTATTCATAGATATAAAAATAAAGGGAGTTGTCATGGCGTTCAAAACGTCAAGACGTCAGCATCGAGCGGGGTAGCGCAGTGGTTACAACACTAGACTCGCCGTCGGGAGGACGCTGGTTCAAACTCACGTCCTGCCATCCCGATTTAGGTTTTCCGTGATTTCACTAAATCGCTTAAGGCAAATGCCGATACGGTTCCTTCGGAAGGGCACGACCATTTTCCCCTCTTCATCGTTTCCTCACCTCAGCTTCTGTTCCGTCTCTAATGGTCGCATTGTCGACGTGACGTTACACAATCATGTCCTCTTCCTCCGACGTCCGCCATCTTAATTGCCAGAAAAAAACTGCGAAAGTTGTCTGATGAAAAATGCCAGATGGCGTCGTTTATGGATGTACTACTCATTCTGATCACGTGAAGAAATGTGTAGAACGGATTGCCCAGAAGAAAGCAAACGGATATTGAGCGAATAAAACGATAGCTGTCTGCTGTAATATGCTTTGTTGGTTCAAATTTTACGAAACGGAAGAGTCTTCTAGTAGTCCGCATACATTGCTTTAGTAATCAGATTTTTTTTTTAGATTTCAAACGACCGTAACTTTTTGCTCTCATAAAAGTTTCCTGCTTTCCACTTACGTAGTTCATTTCAAGTTGCTATTCCTGCTTGTTCAGAGACTTTCAATCTGAGTTGTGTAATTTTCGTTATCTGTAAATAAATCTTAGAACAGTCGCTCTAAATTTCTCACACTCAACATGACAGTTCTGGCGTACACAAAACTTACACTGTGGTTTGTCACAAAAATCCGTCTGTTTCTTTCGTACGACACAGGGTTTTGAGGATTTTTCTCTGAATATTTAGGCATAACTCTTGAATATTAAGTTCTTCAGGGAAATATCAGGTGAGTTGTGCGTAACATAGGAGGCCATTTGATTGAATTCGTCCGTTAATCTATACCTTTCCATCAGTGGAACATTCTATTTTTTTTTTTTTAAATGGACTTGTAGTCCGGGGTGATATGTTACAATACAGCATCACCGGTCTATTGCGGTCTAACTGTGTTGGTGAGCCAGTAAATTTCCACTGTGCAGTGACTGCGTCACTGCAATTCACTTTGGAGGTGTGGCGGTGGGACTTGTAGTCCCGTACCATCCTCTGACGGTGATAGTACTACATGAGTCAGGCAGAATTTATTGCCTAACATGGGCAGGTGAAGGTGTGCCGGTGGGACTTGTTGTCCCGTACCGTGGCGTTCTAAAAGGATATCAGTCGTAAATAGAGTCGTGACCGTAATGTGACTCGAGGTCCACAATCATTTTGAAGAACCAGAAATACACCTCAGCACTTGGTTTCCCTGCATTCCGCACAGGACCAGAACGTTCTTCATCCTCCTGCGTTTCTGTCGATTTCATTTCATTTCACTTCACTTGTCTGTGCTTTGTTACTAAACAACGTAACAATTCGAACTCGGTTCTCACTGTGTGAGTGACGGTCTAGTATTGTTACGCCAGTAGCAAGGAGCTGCAGCACACAATACGAACCACAGAGGGCAGAGGTCGTTCTTCTCCGGTATCGAATCGACCAACATCGTTCTTCTCAAGTACATCTAAACTTCGACGCGGATTTTCAGTTGACTTGATAGATTTCACGAAAAACTTTGACATATTGCAGTACTTCCACTCCTTTCTGAGACGACATCACGAATACAATTTAAGATTTTGATGGACCTCGATCGTTATACCCGTGCGTCCTTCGTATATACGTAGCATCCCTTATCATGCATACTTACGTTCATGACTGTGTCTGTATGTTGTACGAAATTCGATCTCCTGTATGATTAGGATTGCTCTATCTAGTTGGGACTCGTCGGGACACTCTTCATATAGGGCACTAGAAATGAAGCAAGAAATTCATGTATTATAATTATTTTTATTTAGAACACATTTACAAGTAATTTGTTGTTGAGAAATAATTGGTGCACCACATATTTCTGAAGATTTCACCTCTTTCAGCAAATCTTTTTTCCCTTTACGTATTTATAAAACTCCATGCAAGTCAGCTTGTAGTTAAACTGGCACTGTAAGATTGATTCCACAGTCCCTGTCAGCAATCGACTTCTTTCGTCAGTGCACTGGGTCAATGTCAGCCAAAATGCTCTTTCCACAGTGGCATTGTGTGCGGGAATAGAACAAAAATACTCGCAAGATTCAAGTAGTCGGCATTTGTGTTCAGGATTTTGGGTTTCCTTATGAAAGTAAATCCACCTTTCTTCCACGGAGTGTTTACACTTGATTCCCCTGAGTTTCGCAAAGCTCTTCAGACCCCTCTCTCATATGTTATTACCGAAAACAATTGTCGCCTGAAATATTCGTTGGCCGTGCGGTTCTAGGCGCTACAGTCTGGAACCGAGCGACCGCTGCGGTCGCAGGTTCGAATCCTGCCTCGGGCATGGATGTTTGTGATGTCCTTAGGTTAGTTAGGTTTAATTAGTTCTAAGAAGTTCTCAGAAGTTAAGTCGCATAGTGCTCAGAGCCATTGAACCATTGAAATATTCGCATAATTTTTATTCAGGTACATAGCAGCGTTTTCAATCGTCAAGCAATCTGTGGTTTCAGATGGCGTCATCCAATCAAATACCTGATCTTTATGAAGATAACTACCCCATTTCTGTCACTAATCAAATGTTATGGTACAGAAAGCCATTGAGTCTAGTTCAAATTCTGAAATCAAATTATTTCTTGGTTAGAGTTCTCATTCTTTAATTTCTTCAAATATATGCTTGTTTGCATGCCGGTAAAATTGGCTGTGTTCCTTTCATTTAGATACCTTTAAGTGTAATTTAATATATTTCTTACTTCAATTATCGAGACATTACTCTTCTCGTTTTTTACATATTTTTCAAACAGAACCAAGTTTGACTGTAGTAACGTGAAATAAATTTCGCGCATGGGATTACGGAAAAAATTCAATTATTTTAAGTGGCCTCTTTGGCGTCAAAAAATTGTCCAAAGGTTAAGAATTCTCTCAACTGCGGGCATTAACAAGAGCCATCTTGCTCTTCAATGAGATAGAAGAGTTTGATGATATACATCAACGATAAGCAGAGCTTTCTCAACTTGTCCTCCCAGAGGGTTTTGAAACACAATTACGTATTTTCACGGCGGTTGTTTCAATGTCTAGAGTTAAGACTGCAGCGGCGCTTGATACTAGTACTGTGGAGAATACGGGCAGGCAATCCAGTTCCCTCTACATTGTCTCTTAGTCGCTCCTTAATTTGGTGAAACACATTCCGCTGAGCGCGTCGAAAAAGGTCTCCGAAGTTATTGGTATTGCCTCCACTAAAGCGATTAATTTATCTGATGGAATTTGCAGTTGTCTTAAAGGGTCTAAAGAAAACTTTGCAATTGTCTCCGAAGTTTCGTTATTATGTGACTCAAACTTGAGCAGCTTCTTTTGAATTCCGTCACTTTCAGCTAAGTAGTGGTCAACTAAAGGAAACACCTTTCCGGCCTCCTGGTTCGATGCGTCGGTGCCAGTGTTCTAAAATGAAACTGTCTGCAAATGTTTTGTGCGGTCAGACACGGAGTGTGGTGCGATAATATTTTTAACAATCGCTATAGCTTTGGTTCTGGCTGTAGACTGCTTTGTTGCGACTTTCTAGTCGGGATACATTGAGGCATTCACTTTTACGTCACAGTCAAGGACTGACGATGCGTGACAACTTCGTAAGCTGCTGTTGGTTTTGCAGCAGCAACGAGTAATTCATCCTGGGGATCTTCTTTCATCATTAATGTAGCCATGTGCTTTGATGTTGATGCTACGGCGAATCTACTGGTAAGATTCATCGTAGAAATGTGATGCCTCACGCCTGGCTTACCTCCGTGAGTTACTGAGATGAAACAGCAATAAAGCTCTTAGCTCTGCCTGATCTGCACGTCCTTTCTTGACAAAAGACCGCTTTCTTGTGTAATCATTCGAAAAGTGACACACCTTTTTCCAGACATTTTTTAGCTGTGATAAGCTAATTAGGCGGTAAAAAGTCGACAACATTTTCGTCACCGTACACGTGACTATACATTACCAACTTGCACACGTTGTTCGTATTACGTTTAGGAAGAACCGTCTTATCAGATTGCAAATGGAAACTGGCCGATTCTGCCGTTTGGCACTGCTTGTATAGTTCCAGCCACGTACTGCTGGAGACTTCTGGTATTTTCTCGAATGACAGTGCTGCATCCAGAAGGTGCTTGCATCGGAAACAGAGGATACGCAACATGCAACGCCATCTGTGAGGTGATCTTATCAACATAAACTTGTTGACATAGAGAGGAACTGAGGCTGCATTTATGTGTTGCGCTAACAGATGGCGTTGGGTCAGTACGTCAGCCAAGCTCGTTAAGAGTATTTTTCTAAATCGGGACATAAATTTCCTCTTATCAGGGGTGTCGGAGGAGGAGGAGGTCCATACCAGCGACGGTCCTGATGTTTCGGGACGGATGGCAGCCGTACCTGCAGACCACCGCGCTCTGTCAAGTGGATGGAAGCTCCGACGGTGCCGCCTGTTTTCGTTCGGTCAGAAGTACCGGTCGCGATTCGCCTCGCGCCGCAGTTTTTGTCCTCCGTACTGTTAACGAATTCGAATTCTGGTTTTTGATCCTTAACTGACACGAATTCATTAAAGATACCCATAAGGCCGTAGCTATGCGCAGAACGAATATGCCATTTCCCTTTTTCGACAAGTTTTCAACCACAGTCACAAACAAACATCTTCAGACATCATTCTTCTGAAACAGGATATACTGTACTACAAATACATTACTGTATTATGAATCTCTTTGAGTATCTATATACTCGGAATGGAGCGTATTGACATATTCTATATGGAGTACTACGAAAAACTGTTGCACTTAGAGTGTTAATTGAGTGAGATTTAGAAATGCATCATGCTCATTAAGCGAATTTACGATGAAACTTAATCTTACAATAATCAGTTATTTTTATTCTACCACTAATTAAACTACACATTAACTACTGACATATATATACAGGCCAAACTTTCAGGAAACATTCCTCACACACAAAGACAGAAAATATGTTATGTGGACATGTGTCCGGAAACGTTTACTTTCCGTGTTAGAGCTCATTTTATTACTTCTCTTCAAATCACATTAATCATGGGATGGAACCACACAGCAACACAACGTACTAGCTTGACTTCAAACACTTTGTTACAGGAAATGTTCAAAATGTCCTCCGTTAGCGAGGATACGTGCATCCACCCTCCGTCGCATGGAAACCCTGATGCGCTGATGCAGCCCTGGAGAATGGCGTATTGTATCACAGCCGTCCACAATACGAGCACGAAGAGTCTCTACATTTGGTACCGGGATTGCGTAGACAAGAGCTTTCAAATGCCCTCATAAATGAAAGTCAAGAGAGCGTGGAGGCCATGGAATTGGTCCGCCTCTACCAATCCATCGGTCACCGAATCTGTTATTGAGAAGCGTACGAACACTTCGACTGAAATGTGCAGGAGCTCCATCGTGCATGAACCACATGTTGTGTCGTACTTGTAAAGGCACATGTTCTAGCAGCTCAGGTAGAGTATCCCGTATGAAGTCATGATAACGTGCTCCATTGAGCGTAGGTGGACGAAACTAAAATGAGGTCTAACATGGAAACTAAGCGTTTCCGGACACATGTCCACATAACATCTTTTCTTTATTTGTGTGTGAGAAATGTTTCCTGAAAGTTTGGCCGTACCTTTTTGTAACACCCTGTATAGTGTAACTGAACACTTTAATTGTAATTAATTATGACACTTCCTGAAACTTTACTGTACTTAAGTAACTTAATTCAGTACACATAATGAAATTAAGCATTTTAATTATGATTAATAAAATTTATGTAACTGTAACTTCCCATTTACAATTGCCCACAGCTCGTGTTTTAGTGGTTAGTATTGGATTCTCTCTATCACGAGGTCCCAGGTTCGATTACCGGCCAGATCGGCGGATTAGTTTCCGCCCAGAGACTGGGTGTTCGTATTCTCCTCACCATTTCATCATCATTCAGAAAAGTGGGGAGACTGCAATGTGAAAAAGATGGATGTTGAGCGCCCTAAAAACCAAACCACGACCAACACCACCACTTAAAATTGTCTATGGTTGTGAATCAATTTACTAGTGGAAATCATCAGCAGGACTTGAAATGCTCTTCACTTTATTTAGATCTGTAAATATTTTTGTCTGTTTCATTTAGCAGAATTTTCCTTCACAGGTGAATAAAGCGGAAGGGAAGGACATGAGCAAACTTATGGAACTAGTCAAATTATGTGAGTGGAAGAATTAAATTCCAGCAACCATCTTCATAAAAATCGCTACATTGCGAATCAACCGTTTGCGGAGCTGATGCAAAAAATTGGGTTCTGAGTAAGGAAATGCATTGAGTTTATCGTTAAGGCAATTTAAATTAAATTACTCAGTGCTAAACTCACTGTATCTTCACCTAGAAACTGCAGTCGCAAAACACAATAGTCCATTATATTTTACTTTTCGGGTGGCACATGTTGAACACAACATGGTGCTGTACAACTGCACCTTTGTACTCCTCGGAAGACGTCACTACCATACATTTAACACTGTCGGAAGTAGTTGTAGCAATATGAAAAGCGCAGCACGTGCATCGGCTATCAATGCGGCAATGAAATGACCTGGATGCTTCCCTTAGGTGAGCGGAAATTGTGTGTCGGGCCCCTTCTCCTCCACCACCTCTCTGCCAGGCCCACTCACGTACGCCTGCAAGGTCTATACCTCGACTGCAGCTTCGTCTAGAAATGGCTCTGAGCACTCTGGGACTTAACTTCTATAGTCATCAGTCCCTTAGAACTTAGAGCTACTTAAACCTAACATGAGGACATCACACACATCCATGCCCGTGGCAGGATTCGAACCTGCGACTGTAGCGGTCGCGCGGTTCCAGACTGTAGCGCCTAGAACCGCTCGGCCACTCCGGCCGGCGCTTCGTCTAGACCTCTCACTAGTCCCATAGGACTGGGTTCAGCCCACAGCTGTCTGTCACCTATTTCTCTTGACGTGTCCCCAGTTCAGTGGTAGTATAGACGGATGGCTCGAAGGTTGGTCATGTTGGGTTCGCTTGTGCTCAAGCAGGACATACTGAACAGCGCTCCTTGCAAGATGGCTGCAGTGTTTCTACTGCAGAGCTGGTAGCCTTCTCTCGCGGTCTTGAGCATACCCATTACTGCGCCGGGAGTCCTTGAGGCCTGATACAAGTATTGCTCGGCTCTCCAGAGTACAGTTCAGAAGCAACTCCTTGAGCGTCTTTACAGGCTCGTCCAGTGCTACACACGCCATCCTTCGGTAACGGTCATCCAAGAGTCTGTTTACATCCTCAGTCAGCGTGGACGATCAGTCTTTGCATGGACCCCAGGTCACGTCGGAATCCTGCCAAATGAACTTGCTGAAAGTCTAGCCAGATAGACTATTGGTAAAGTCTGGGGATCGGCATACTGGAATCTGGTCTTCAGTTCAGTATTATGCCGCAAAGTTTTTGGACTCTGGTATACAGAATGCTGCTCCCCGACTTTGCTGAATAAGCTACGAATGGTAAAGAAGACGACGAATGTGTGGCAGTCCTCCATGCGAGCTTTTCACAAGGACTACATCGTCCTTTGCTGGCTCCTCATCGGACATACTTCGCTGGCTCACGGTCACGTGCGTTGCGAGGACCCACCAAAGTGTCGCTGTGGTTCACACTTGAGTGTCTGACATCTTACTGGACTGTCCAGATTTAGCCGCCCTGAGACGGACCTTTAACCTTCGTGGCGCACTGCCTACAGTGTTAGGTGACAGTGCCTCAACAGACGACCTACCTTCAAGTTTTGTTCGAGAGGGGTATTGTAACACTCAGTATAGGGGTTGGCATGTGGCCTCCTCTTCCAGGCCTTCACCCTACCTGCATTTCAACGCGCCCCCTCTGGTGCTGTCTATTCCACTTGGTATTCATCTTTTCAGTATTTGTGTTTCTCTTGCCTTTTGCTCTTAGGCTGGGGATTTTAGTGTGTGGCAGTGGCTGGCTCATCCATTTTTATTACTGCTATCAGTTAGCCAAGGACATCTGCTATATTGTTTTTAACACTTTTAACAGCTTTTCTTCCGTTAATGTTTACAATTTTTGCTTGATGTTTCGTTTCCGACTTCTGTGTGATTACTCACATTTTGTTGCCTCTCAGATTTCAAGCAACAATAGCTGTTCACTGCGTAATGGCAACTGCTGTGGCACTGTCAGCTCAAAAAGACTGACGACAGTGGTAAGTGTCACGAAAACTTCTTAACTGTACCGAGGAGAGCCGAGCAATACTTGTATCAGGCCACAAGGGAACTTAGAGACTGTAGCCAGGTGTTGCTCTTAGGACTTAGCAGAACAGCCAATGTTGCCCTTTGGCTGAAATGTTTGGAGATCTACGGCATTGGCCCCTTACTTAGCTTTCATTTGTCGCGAGTCTCGTGTCCAGCACAAAATTCCAAGCGACTGGAAAAACCTGGATTAAAAAAACGAACCTGCAAAATTACAGATCGATGTCCTCAACATTCGTCTGCTGTAGAATCCTTGAACATCTTATCAGTTCAAAGATAATAAATCTTCTTTATATGGAAGAGCCTCTGTCAGCAATTCAGCACAGATTCAGAAAGCATTGCATGCGTGAATCTCGCCTTGTCCTTTGACATGATTATACTGTGAACTGTGGTTGAAGGGCAAAAGGTAGTCCATACTGCTAGATTTCCGGAAAGCATTTGTAACAGTCCCATTGCAGCCTGTTAATGAAGATACGAGCACACAGAAAAGGTTCCCGGATATGTCAATCGCTCGAAGACTTCTTGAGTAATAGAATCTAGTAAGCTGTTCATCAAAAACAAGGGTATCGGCAGGTGTGCCCCAGGGGAATGTGAGAGGATGCCTGTTACCAAAAATGGTTCAAATGGCTCTGAGCACTATGGGACTTAACTTTTGAGGCCATCAGTCCCCTAGAACTTAGAACTACTGAAACGTAACTAACGTATGGACAGCACACACATCCATGCCCGAGGCAGGATTCGAACCTGCGACCGCAGCGGTCGCGCGGTTCCAGACTAGCTCCTAGAACCGCTCGGCCACCTCGGCCGGCCTGCCTGTTATGCTCCACATACATAAATGAGCTGGCAGACAGGGTGGGCAGGAATCTGCAGCTGTTTGCTGATCATGCTGCGGTACAGCAAGATGGTGTTTTTGAGTGACTTAGCAATGTACAAGGTGATTTAGACGAAGTTTCTTGTTTGTATAATGAATGCTAGCTACCTTTAAACGTAGAAATATGTAAGCTATTGGAGATGAGTAGGAAAACCTATCTAGTAATACTCGACTACGGCATCAGAAGTGTTCTACTTGACAGTCACGTCGATTAAACATCCAGGAGTAACACTGCAAAGTGATATGAAATAGAACGAGCACGTAAGTACTGTAGAAGGGAAGGCTAGTACTCGACTTCGGTTTACTGGGAGAATTTTAGGAATGTGTAAGTAACATGTAAAGTAGATGACTATAGAAAAATAATGCGACCCATTCTTGGGTACTGCTTGAATGTTGATCCTCACCAGGTCGGATTGAAGGAAGGCATGAAACAAAATGAGGCAGGCTACCGACGTTTGGTACCAATAGGTTCGAAGAAAACGCTATGGAGCTGCTGCGGAAACTCAAATGGCAGTCCCTGCTGGGAAGGTGATGTTTCAAGGTACACCGTTGAGAATATGTAGAGAATTGCCGTTGGCAGCTGACAGAACGATTCTGCCGCTACCAATGTACATTTCGCGTAAGGACCTTAAGATAAGATACTACGAATTACGGCTAGTAGGGAGGCAATAGACACTTGTTTCACTGTCACTCTATTCGCGAGAGGAACAGGAAAGGGAATTACTAGAGTGGAGTGATTATGAGGCTAAGTCGTTCAGTGAAGCGCCGCTATAACTTCTCCAGGCCTTTTTAGTATTGCGCCTGATATTTAAAACCTTCATAATTCTGTGACAGGGGGCTGCGGCTAGAAATTAAAGAAATAATGTCTCCACCCCTTTCTGTGGACTTCTTGTGGGGAAAGACAGGTGTTTGCTATTGTGTTGCTGAAGACATGTAGCTATCACCTGAGCCATCTGTTTGACTAGGGAAGGGTATCGTGCAGTTGTGATTGACGTGAAATGGGCGATATTAACTCTCTGTTGCTGAGCACAGATCACCTACGCCTAAGACATGAATTTATGGTGCTTTGTAAGGGCAAATGGCCTTTTAGTTATGTCTTGTTTCAGAAACGTTCACAATGGCAGCCGCCAAGGAGGTGCAAGAGGCTGCTGCTAGGGATGTGGGGGAAGGGGCCACGGTGACGCTGGTGGCCGGCGACACGCGGCTGGTGGCGCACAGGGCCGTCCTGGCAGGCAGGAGCCCCGTGTTCGCCGCCATGCTCTGCCAGGACACGCCGGAGGCCAGCAGCAGTGTGGTCGCAGTCCCCGACGTGGAGGGCCCGGTGCTGCACCAGCTGCTGGCCTACATGTACTCCCTCCGTGCTCCCGAGGAGCCCCGCATGGCCCCACAGCTCCTGGCAGCTGCCGACAGGTACGGCGTGTGGGGGCTGAAGGTCCAGTGTGAGGAGCAGCTGGCCAGTCAGCTGTCAGCAGAGAACGTGGCGCGCACGGCGGTGCTGGCAGTGAGGCACTCCTGTCCCAGCCTCGCAGAGGTCGCTGTAGCCTTCATAAAAGCCAACTCGCTGGTGTTTGCCACAGCGGGTTGGGCCGATGCAGTCCTCAACCACCCTGATGAGGTGGTCAAAGTGAGTCAGTTGCTCGGTGGGCCACTAACAGAAACCAGGTAAGTGCGAGGCAAGATCATCACCTGCACTTCCCATTCTTAAGTGTGAAACTCTGTCCCCATATCTGTGTGTGTGTGTGTGTGTGTGTGTGTGTGTGTGTGTGTCAGTTCAAGGCTATAATGTTTGCCACTGAGTTTGTATAGATGTCTCTGTCTTGTAAAATGCAGCTTCATTGATTCCTACAGCAGCCATTTGCTGGTACCTCAGAATACATTTGTTGCTTGCCAGATTCAAAGAGAATTGTTCAGGCTTTCGTCGCCACTTGTTGACAAACTGCCTACTGGCTTCTATCTCGGGTTCTTTGGCCGATGTTCGTCTGATGATTTTACTGAAGTTTCGCCAGCACGAGTGGCTGACATTGTCAAAGCTTCACCCTCCACTGCCAGTGGTGAACTGGAGCCCACCTCGCTGCCGCAGACGGGATGACTGGACGATCAATCATTACCAGGATGAAAGAACATAAGAGACATTGCAAGTTGGGCCAGCTTGAGAAATCAGCCGCTTATTCAGAGAAGCTGTAGAAGTAGAAAAAGCACGTGAATGGCTTCAACAAGAAAGCGGAAAGCCTTCAGGTAAACGAATCCTGGATTCGTGTAATGTAGCGAATGACCGTCGCAGGTAGCAAGAGTGCAACTGCACCGGAAATGACCGCGGAAAAGCCCTCGGACATTGGTACAACAGGTACATATGGTCTGCGGCTGTGAGCTCAGCTCCAGTTCACCACCGGCAATGGAGGGTGAAGCTTTGACAATGCCAGCCACTCATTCTGCTGTAACATCAGTAAAATCATCAGACGAACATCGGCCAAAGAACCAGAGACAGAAGCCAATAGGCAGTTTTGTCACATTCAGACATATCTCTAAATTTAACAGTGTTTACCAGCAGATGTCATGCAATAGCCCAAGTTTTGCATAGCTTCAAAAATTTTGACCTTTAAACGGTCCCTCCTTATTTGTTGTCACTGTTAAATTGCATGTGTACAAAACGTTGCCCTATAGCTTTCTGCATCAGGTATCTCACCAAAGGTACAAACCCTTTGTATACAGCACCAGTCTTTTGCTGTGGGCACAAAGATGTGTTGCTCAGCACATAAGCCGAAGCAGTGAGGTGTCTAGTTTGGGGCCAAGACGAGCTGTGCCTCAGGCCTCACTCTGTGCACTGTGCAGGTCACTAAAATCCTGTTAGCATAAAGTAGAATTTAAAGTGGTTTAGTGTGTCTTCTGCAATTGCTACTTGCAGTAAAATACCTAGCAATAGTGTCACGCTGCGTAAACACAAGAAAAGATGAGGACTAAGTGTGTCACTCATAACCAACACCTGGTACAAAGTAGCCTACTGCAGCACAGATCATGTTGAGCAACAATATATTTACAGTTTTCGATTGATGATGTAGCCAATATAGACCTGAGGAAATCAGTTCGTGTAAAGTAGGTAGTCAGAGCAATAGCTATTCCCAACTTGGTGTTTACAATCTGAAAATAATTTTCTCAGCACAATCCTTTATTGTCTTCAGACAGTACAAGAAAACTTTTAAACTACATTTAAGGCACAGCAGATGAAACAGTTTCTCATTAATGGCTTGTATAGAAGATTCGCAGTAAAAGTGAAGTGAGCGTCTGTGCACCCATGTGAGGTTGATCATTATGCATGCAACCTGTGACCAGCTCAAAGGATGAGAACCCAGGCCTAACGGCAGCTCTTGGTGCTCCCATACAGTGTGGAGTCTCCCCATTTTGTTTCTCTCTGTTCAGCCATCATGCAGAGCACATCCAACGCTCACTCCCACAGAAGGGGTTTAGTGGTCAACATGCTTTGCTTGCATCCTTGATGAAAAGGCGTCATATTTGTCTGCCTGTCTTTCAAGTTTTCTGTATCTTCACTAAACTCTCCAGTAACTACCACAGGATTTCCTTCAGTTAGGGTTCTGCTGATGGCCTTCTCTACCCTACCCATTGCTGCTGCTGTACCTTCTCCGATAACCAGAGCATTGAAGAGTCACTGATATTTAACTTCCATTTGTTCCACACCACCTAGTTATGTATTCCCCTGAATTTCTGATAGCTAGTAAAATTTTTGGCTAGACTTAAATATTTATGCAATACTTTGTGCTGTTTACTTACTAGAAATTTTCTCTTTTGGTTAAATTGGCTGCACTTCCTAGATCATTGATAATTAACTTCTAGCCTCTATTGTTAATTATTCAGCCTGATTCTCTCTTGTCTGGTTAGCATGACATGAAAATTCATGTTTGAAACACGAAATATATTGAAACTGCTCTACATTTTCTTTAAAGAAGCTGTTTTCGAAACACATCACCCATGAATATACTATCTAATCGCATTAATGTGACAACCGGTCAAAGGCCTGAATAAGCTCCTTTGGCAGCACAACGTATGTGGGAAGAGAGTCAATGAGTTTCTGGAAGGTACAGACAGGCCAGCTGCACTAGGCTTCTCAGTTTAGAATCCATGGCATGAACAGCACACTCGAGGTAGTCCCAAAGATCCTCGATTGGAGTGGTGAGGGGGAAAGGGGGGAGTTGTAGGAAGCCTGGGAAATATGATGACTGAATCTAGATTTAACGTGACCAGCGAATTGAAATGGAAAGAAGGATGGCCTGTTAGAGGAATATGATGATATCAACAGGATGAGGAAGTTGAGGAAAAGGTCAACGCTGAATAGCAACCCAGGAGAAATTTTGAAGAGTTCAGTGATTAATTTGTGTCATAATTAGCAAAACAATAGCAACAATAATTTAGTTTTGGAAGCCATTGTCACTCCCAGATAATCAAGTGACAGGAAGAGAGTATACAAGAATAGTGAATAGGTATCTCTGTGTGTAAAAAGAGAGAAACATCTAATAATCATTGGTTTGCTGTAATAGGGGAAGGTAAAAAGACATAGTTAAGAGACAATATAAGATTATTGGAATGAATGAGAGAAGAGAAAGTTTCCTAGAATTCTGAATTAAATATCTACTGGTAACAATAAACACGATATTAAAGAGTCAAATCAGAAGAAGTGGAAAAGGCCTCTTCTGCCTCAGCTCCTCATGATATGGAGCACCTTCGTCGCGCCGCTGCAGTTTTGCATAACAGCCTGTCCCAGCATTGACACACATACAGAGCAGTAACTCTACTCGTTATAGATTACTTTTCTGGCTGTTCCAAGAAATTTATTGCTGATAGCACCACCTACGTTTATATGAGATGTGGGGATGGGGGGAGGTACTGAGTTTCTTCACATGAGAGTAACAATACTGCTCCCTGTAGTACTATGGCTGTTATTCCCTGATGTCTTCACATACTATTACCCTGTCCCTTCTTCTTGTCACAGTTTCCCACATATGAATATCCTCACCTGTTTTGTGGAGAACTTCCACAGTTCCTTTATCAGTTCACATCTTTCTATAGCCTCCCATTCTGAATTTCTTGCTTTTCTCACAGCCCACGACTCATTTTCATTCACTACTCAGCTCCAGATGTACATTCTCAGATACTTCTTCTACAGATTAAGGTCTGTGTTTGGTATTTGTAGTGTTGTTTTCTGAGGAATGTCGTATCACCCTGCTGGAGCAACTTTCATTGTCCCTCATGTCTATGTTTGTTGCTAGTGTGGTCCTTAATTTTCATAACTTTGTTATCAATGATATTTCTACTACTACCCAATACATTCATATTTCTTTTGATTGTAAATCCAAATGCTGTATTCATTAGACTGTTCATTCCATTTAACCGCTCTGGTAATTCTTTCTCACTTTAGCTAATGCTAGCAATACCATCAGCGAATCCTTTCATTCTGAATTTTGATTCTATTCCTGAATCTCTTAAGTTGCAGCAGTGATACCTCGATTTTCGTTTTAAACGATCAGGGTAAACCATTTCTAGCATATTTTGAATTAGTTCCTCCTTCTTCCATTCCAATTTTGCCCTGTCGATTATTGTATATAACTATATATTATCTGTATTTCCCCTATTTATTAAACTATTTTTCAGAATATTCTAAGAGTTGCGCCATTTTACACTGCCAAAGCTTCCTAAGGATAGACTAATCCAATAAACATTCCTTTATTTTCGGTAAATATTGCTTCCATTACCAAGTGCAAGTGCCTCTCTGAGGCCTTTATCTTTCCTAAATCCAAACTTATCAGACTATATAATAGATCTTAAATTTTCCTTACCATTCTACTGTGTTGTTCTGGTCATAAATTTGGATGCGTGAGTTGTCAAGCTGATTGTGTGGAAGTCTTCACTTATTGGCCTTTGCCTGCTTCTATAGTATCTGCATGACATTTTTTTCTGAAGGTCTGCTTGTATGTCCCTTGTCATAGGTCGTGCAACCAACTTGAACAGTCATATGGGTGTCACTTTCACCAAACGTTATAGAAATTCCAAAGTAATATTATCCAACCAGATTGTCTAGTTTGTGTGCAAGTATTCCAAAGCTTTTCTTAAGATCTAATATTGAGTCCCCTATATTTTGTTATTTGATGACCATTCTTTTTTGTGTCATGTCATCTGATAGTTCCTTTCATTCATAGAGGTCTTCACTATACTGTTTCTATCATTGCTCTGCTCTGCTTTTAACAACAGAATTCCTTTCTAACTCTTGATCTTGAATGCTCACACTTTTCTAGCAACCATTTTGCTTTGTCTTTCCAGAACTTCCTTTTTCATTGGTTCCTTAGTGACCTGTAATGCTGTGGGGAACAGTTCCAGAAATGACATACTATTTTAATGTTTTGTTTTATTCAAAAAATTTAATCATTTTTTATTATGTAAACACTTCAAAATCCAGGACATACACAAAAATGATTAGAAATCATTAAACATGAAACTACAATATTAAGAAAAAATTAAGACAAGAAACTATGCCCATGTGTCATTTTATACTTACAATAGGGACAAAATGATAGTGCACAATTTTCAGAAAAAGTAAACACCCTAAGCCAAGACCTCTTGAGGGTTTAATACATATCCATGCATATATTTCTAAGGTCAGAAAAGATTTCTCACAAAATTCATAACTGTAGCTGGGATATCAGCATACTGTGAGCCCATACCTTACATCTAGTATATTTAATGCACGATTCCCCTGGTCTTGAATGGGAGAAGATAGTGCAGTACATACAAACACAGTCATGAAAGGCAAAGGTCCCAAGTTTGAGTCTCGGTCGGGCATACAGTTTTAATCTGCCAGGAAGTTCCATATCAGCGCACACTCCGCTGCAGGGTGAAAATCTCATTCTGGAAACACAGTCATCTTCTTCTGCGCTGAGATCTGAGTTACAGGCTTCCACCCTGCTTAACTACACTCCTGGAAATGGAAAAAAGAACACATTGACACCGGTGTGTCAGACCCACCATACTTGCTCCGGACACTGCAAGAGGGCTGTACAAGCAATGATCACACGCACAGCACAGCGGACACACCAGGAACCGCGGTGTTGGCCGTCGAATGGCGCTAGCTGCGCAGCATTTGTGCACCGCCGCCGTCAGTGTCAGCCAGTTTGCCGTGGCATACGGAGCTCCATCGCAGTCTTTAACACTGGTAGCATGCCGCGACAGCGTGGACGTGAACCGTATGTGCAGCTGACGGACTTTGAGCGAGGGCGTATAGTGGGCATGCGGGAGGCCGGGTGGACGTACCGCCGAATTGCTCAACACGTGGGGCGTGAGGTCTCCACAGTACATCGATGTTGTCGCCAATGGTCGGCGGAAGGCGCACGTGCCCGTCGACCTGGGACCGGACCGCAGCGACGCACGGATGCACGCCAAGACCGTAGGATCCTACGCAGTGCCGTAGGGGAGCGCACCGCCACTTCCCAGCAAATTACGGACACTGTTGCTCCTGGGGTATCAGCGAGGACCATTGCAACCGTCTCCATGAAGCTGGGCTACGGTCCCGCACACCGTTAGGCCGTCTTCCGCTCACGCCCCAACATCGTGCAGCCCGCCTCCAGTGGTGTCGCGACAGGCGTGAATGGAGGGACGAATGGAGACGTGTCGTCTTCAGCGATGAGAGTCGCTTCTGCCTTAGTGCCAATGATGGTCGTATGCGTGTTTGGCGCCGTGCAGGTGAGCGCCACAATCAGGACTGCATACGACCGAGGCACACAGGGCCAACACCCGGCATCATGGTGTGGGGAGCGATCTCCTACACTGGCCGTACACCACTGGTGATCGTCGAGGGGACACTGAATAGTGCACAGTACATCCAAACCGTCATCGAACCCATCGTTCTACCATTCCTAGACCGGCAAGGGAACTTGCTGTTCCAACAGGACAGTGCACGTCCGCATGTATCCCGTGCCACCCAACGTGCTCTAGAAGGTGTAAGTCAACTACCCTGGCCAGCAAGATCTCCGGATCTGTCCCCATTAAGCATATTTGGGACTGGATGAAGCGTCGTCTCACGCGGTCTGCACGTCCAGCACGAACGCTGGTCCAACTGAGGCGCCAGGTGGAAATGGCATGGCAAGCCGTTCCACAGGACTACATCCAGCATCTCTACGATCGTCTCCATGGGAGAATAGCAGCCTGCATTGCTGCGAAAGGTGGATATACACTGTACT
Organism: Schistocerca americana; assembly: GCF_021461395.2. Taxonomy (NCBI): domain Eukaryota; kingdom Metazoa; phylum Arthropoda; class Insecta; order Orthoptera; family Acrididae; genus Schistocerca; species Schistocerca americana. Next base: position 48,196,473 of record NC_060129.1, read on the forward strand.
AGTGCCGACATTGTGCATGCTCTGTTGCCTGTGTCTATGTGCCTGTGGTTCTGTCAGTGTGATCATGTGATGTATCTGACCCCAGGAATGTGTCAATAAAGTTTCCCCTTCCTGGGACAATGAATTCACGGTGTTCTTATTTCAATTTCCAGGAGTGTATATTCTTTTGCAAGCTTGTCAAAATATCTGTCAATCCTCAGTTAATTTTCACTGGTGCACTTTCTCTTCTAGAAGCTTGTTGTTGGTACAGCTGCTCAGAAGGCCAGAAGAAACCAGAGTTATTTTACGTGTCTTTAATGAGCATTTTACTGCAGCACGAACTGGAAATACTTAATCAAATGGTGCCTTGAGTCATCTAGAGCTATCTTTTACAAGTCTGAAAGCTGTTTGTGGAAGTATTCCTCTTCAGATGGTGAAATATTTTGTTAAACATGGAACATGCAGGAAAATTGGGATATTCGTTGTCGCGCCTAGTTGGATGTGAATTTTGGTCACCATGTACAGGCAAAGATTGTTTTCGTCTAAGCTGCTGGCCGAGCCCATTGCATACAGGGAGCATGCAGCACTGTGTGTCCCATGAACCAGAGAGGCAGCCGCCGTTTATGCCTTCTTCTCACTCTCCTTTGGCAACAGGATGGCTTGGATGTTGGGCAGGACAAAAGCCTCTGTGGTGATGTCAGAAGGCAGCTTGTTGCGCGTCTTATTGTTGCAGTTGCAGGTCCAAGTGATTCAGAGTGACGTATGTCTTATTGTTGCAGGATACGATTCCATCCAGTTCAAGCACTCAGCTGCTAGGTACTCAATGATGGCGGCGAGGTAGAATGGTGCCCGGGCACCCACAGGCCCTGCATAGTTAGCCTTGTGCAAAAGAGGGTGGATTCTGCTGACTAGGAATCGAAGCCCAGCCCTGCTTGAGTGGAACTTTCACTTTCCCTTGACTTAGCCTCCCTTTTTGCATGTGGACATTTCAGCTAGCTAAGTGATACAGGTGAACGAGAGGGCAGCAACAGTGTGACCTGGAGTGAGTCAAGCAACCTTAGGAAATCCACTCTTAGTATTAACCACACATGCTTCTATACCTTATGCAGTGGCAAAGAGCTAACGCATTTGGCACTGGGTGACGTTGGGTGTGTTTCTAGGTGGTTAGAAGCTTTCATTATAATGGGTCTTCATGGGCCCAAAAATGCACACGTGTATTGGCTGAAGTTGGCAATTACAGTGGGATAGTAGGCAAAATAGAGAAGCTCCATTTTCATTGGCACATTTCAGTACCTGAACACGTTTGAGATTCCTGCTATCATCACCAGTGATAAACACTTTATTCTCTTTGCTTACCTTAATGAAACTAGAAAAATTTCTCCAGCCATTCACCCACTTTCTGGCCCTATTTCTAGAGTTCTTATAGGTACTCCATCAGTTAATTGCTCTTTCGGTTTTTTCTGGGGTAGAGTAAAGCTGGAGGTATTAAGTTAGCTGCAGAATTCATGCACGCTAATGTTGTAATGTGCAACCCCCTTTCAACAATTGTAAGTACCCCCACTTGCTTCTCCAGTCATTGCAAAAAATTTTTGACTCATGTCCACACATGAAAGTACAGATAAATTCATGCTGGCGAAATTCCTTCTTTATTGAGGACATTCATATACCATGTAGAATCTGTTAACCTGAACTCTATTTAATACCATTGCATGAGCCAAAGTAGCAGCTTCCAGCTCCCTTAAAAATAAATCAGGATTGTGTGTCATAAATCCTTTCAGTCAGTCCTGCCAGCAATTTTCTTCTCCTTATTAAATTTGTGAGAGATACAATTTTGTTCTGCGGCTTAGTAAGCTAGTTCCTTTGGTACACTATATCCTGCATAAACCCCTTGTCAAATGTAGACGAAACCTCTGACCCTCCGTTTGTGGCATGCCTTCTGAAAGTCACCTGTGAAACACCAAATTGTCTGGCTGCTCTCAATCAGCCAATTTCATTCTTGTTTACTATATTGATGGCCCTTTCCATGGCTTATTTGTCCCATGACAGGCATGTAGTCTTTCGGACAAACATTTTAACAAACTGCAAAAATTTGGTAGGAATTGGGATCAAGCTCTTTTATGGTATTAGTAATGCTATTGCAATGTATTTATAAATATTTTAAATGGTTTTATTTCGTCAGTTGATCAGGCAAAAATGAGTCGTTTTGCCCTTACTCATGATATATCATTTTGTGGTATACATGTAGACGTAGATGAAGTGACTTAGTTGCTCTTTACCATAGCCTCGGATTCCAAACAACAGGGTCTATTCATACACAGTCCCATGATGCTTTAACTTGATTTTGCTATCTCTGTGCACTCTGTGTTCTAAAATGAAGTAGCAACATTGCTACTATGTAGTAAATGTCACTGTTGGTCCCTGTAAACCAGTGAACACAACAGAGGTAGGCAGTGGAGCACAAACACCACCACCACCACCATCACCACAACCATTGGTGGACCTAGTAAAGCACTATGGGGGTCAACACGATTTGCAGGCTGTTAAATATTGTAGACTTGTTCATGATTCACATTGTCTACCTCATTATTCAATACGACAGGTTATGGAATGTTACATAAATTTTCAAACAGCTTATTCATCGAGAGTACATGATGTATTTAAGAGTTCATTAATTTTTCATTCCATTTCATGGATTTATTTTAATTTGGAACAGTCATACTACCATTTTAGTGTGCATCTGATATTTTAACAGAATGGATCTGGGCATATGGAAGATGAATATTATGTTGATAAGTTGTAATAAATCTCTTGGCATAATAAGAAAAGTACATATCATTTATTTGCTTTGTTCGTCCAGAAGTTGCCACATTTTAGTTACCAGCACATGCCACACGCATTTTACAGTATGTATTCTTTTCTAGGATGACTGTAGTGAACTTGTCAAATACAAGTGACACTTTGTGTGTGTGTGTCTGTGTTTCCCTGTTTTTTCAAATATGTTCATGTAGAAGACTGGACACTGTTACAGGCTTCAGTTGCACACACACACATACACACACACACACACACACACACACACACAATGGAGAAGTAGTAGATTACATGCCATTGTTACATGTAAAATGTTTCGATGAATTTCTTTTATGAGAAACAGAAGCTGGCTAGATTTGCTGATAAGGTCACCAAATTTACCAATAAGAGGTTTCAAGGATTTTGCTTTAATGTCAGGAAAGTCTTTAACATGTAAATGTAAATTGTTTTGTGTGTAATCTTTGATAGTTTCACAGAGAACTAGTATAAGCTGCCTGAAGCATCTATTTTAGCGGATATAATGACTGCTTAGAAACAGCACATCGAGTTGAAAGAAAGTGAGTTACAGGAATCAGTGTGTCGGAATTTGACAGATGAAAATGTTGAGAGGTTGCATAAAGAAACTTTTAATGGATGGTGGTTGAAGACAGAACCACTATACCTTAATATACGAGTTTCGTATCATAGAAGGGGAATATAGTAGGGTCGTTGTAGGACATGTGTATACATTTTCGGTTGTATGTTTTCTTTATTAAGTGTGTGTTTTCAGGAAGGTGTGAGAATTTTTATGTTTTGTGCAGGAGCCTTCCTGGAAAGGAGAGTAGCCAAGGACTGATCCAGGCAGCTAAGGAGGGGGCGGTGGAGGAGCTGAGGGTGCTTCTCGCGACAGGGGCGAAAGTGGGGTCGAGGGACGAGGACATGTGGACTGCTCTGCACTGGGCAGCTTAGAGGGGACACCTGGAAGCAGTAACATGTCTGGTGGAAGGTGGAGCAGAGGTTGATGTCAGGGACAGCAGGGAGAACACGCCATTGCACTGGGCTGCATACCGTGGTCATGTGGCTGTGACACGGCGATTGCTGGACTCCTCTGCTGACCCTGATGCCAGGGATAAGTATGGGTGGACGCCACTGCACTGTGCAGCAAGATGCGGCCACACAAATGTGGCGGCCGTGCTGCTCGATGCAGGGGCTGACACTCAGGCCAGAGACGCACACGGGCACGAACCATGGGTCATCGCCAGGCAGAACGGCAAGCAGCAGCTCTTGGAGATGCTATCGTGAAGCATTCAGTGCAACAAACATCTCTGCAATGATGCTGAAATGACTCTCTAGATCTGTTTGTGATATTGTTCTAAATACAGAATGCGAATGTGAATTCTACAGTCCATCATTTGCACTCACCTTTAAGTAGGACTCACGTACAGTGGTGTCATTATCATAAACTTTGTATTATGTGGTGTGCGAGGCAATTGGGGTTAAGCAGCCGTTCATGCAAGGTGCCTGCCACATTCAGACTTGACACACAAATGATTAAACAAGAAATTCTATACTTTGATAAAATGCAACACAATCATACAACTGTTAGAATGATAATTGTTCATGGTCCTATGTCATAATGCAGCTGTAGTTCCATTGTCAACAGAATAAAAATAAGGTAAATTCTTATAAAAGAAAAGGCCACAGTCAACTTTCCAGATTAAAATATAAGAATATGCTTCTCTGGTATAACATGGTATCTACTTCTGCATCTGCTGCAATAATGGAATAGCTCGTTCATTTTATTATAATGTCATACTGGTAGCATTATTCACATTAGCTTATGTGCTGGTCATCTGGAATTGTAAAAGCAGTTCACGTTTAACTACAGAGAAGCAAAGCACAATCAGAAATCTCATGACCTTCATGTGGCCGTAACGCTGCTGACATGAAACATGATATGATCTGACAGATATTGTTGAACTTCACCCCCACGTATGGGATGCCATGGCAAATCTCACTACTTTCAATATTTCCCTTCTTTCAACCTTCTGTGCATTCCTCCATCCAGCTATCGTCAGATGAGCGCTTGTAGCAACTCTGGACAGACAGGCGCCATTGCTGACAGCACTCTCACTGCCCCAGTTGGCAGTCTTTGTAACTACAAATTGCAGGAATTCTACAGCCGATACCACAATGTGACGTACTTATGTAGACTATTGGGTCACGAAAAGGAACACTTAACATTAGATAAATATGCCACCCCAATACAAAATAAACGAAGAAAATTGGGCTTGTTACATTTTATGAAATAGCCATACTGATAGAAAAAACTTGGAAATTTGCGATAATGAGAAGCAGTATGGTCGGTAGTCTCGTTTCCCAAGGGGGGACTTACAGACGACTACCAGAGAGCAGCACAGCAAGTTGTGATATCATGAAACATAATACACACATCGAAAAATATTTTGCATCACCCCGGTTCCCAGAACTCCTGAACATAGACGTTGATTGTGGATATTGTATCACAGACACAGTCCCTTTGACGGTTCAGAGATGTCACTAAACACGCCCAAAGATGTAAAGCAACCATGGCTCGTGTTGTCTGCAGTTCAACCATGCCTAGACGGTCAATACTGCGGTTCGATCACGTCTGCATTGTTACTTTGTGCCAGGAAGGGCTCCCAACAAGGAAAGTGCCCAGGCATCGGCGAGTGAAACAAAGCAGTGTTGTTCGAACATGGAGGATATACGGAGAGACAGGAACTGTCGATGACATGCCTCGCTCAGTCCTCTCAAGGGCTGCCACTGCAGTGGATGACCGCTACCTACGGATTATGGCTCGGAGGACCCCTGACAGCAACGCCACCATGTTGAATAACGCTTTTTGTGCAGCCACAGGACGTCGTGTTATGACTCAAACTGTGTTCAATGGGCTGTATGATGCGCAACGTCATTCCCGACATCAATGGCGAGGTCAGCGTACGCCACTGGTGGTCATGGAAGGCGCCGTGATGGCTATAAGATACGTGAATGCCGTCCTCCAACCGATAGTGCAACCATATCAGCAGCACATTGGCGAGGCGTTCGTCTTCATGCACGACAATTCGAGCCCCCATTGTGCTCATCTTGTGAATGACTTCGCCGGCCGCTGTGGCCGAGCTTTTCTAGGCGCTTCAGTCTGGAAGCGCGCTGCGGCTATGGTCATAGGTTCGAATCATGCCACAGGCATAAATGTGTGTAATGTCCTTAGGTTAGTTAGGTGTAAGTAGTTCTAAGTCTAGGGGACTGATGACCTCAGATGTTAAGTCCCATAGTGCTTAGAGCCATTTGAACCATTTGTGAATTATTTCCTTCAGGATAACGGCATCACTTCACGAGAGTGGCCAGCATGTTCTCCAGACATGAGCCCTATTGAACATGCCTGGGATAGATTTAAAAGTGCTTTTTATAGAGGACGTGACCCACCAACGACTCTGAGGGATCTGGGACGAATCGCCATTGAGGTATGAGACAATCTGTACCAACAGTGCCTTGGTGAACTTCTGGATGGTATGCCAAGATGAATACAGGCGTGCATCAATATAAGAGGAAGTGCTACTGGGTATTAGAAGTACCAGTGTGTAGAGCAATCTGGACCACCACCTCTGAAGGTCTCGCTGTATGGTCGAACGATATGGAATGTGTGATTTGCATGAAGAATAAAAAGGGCAGAAATGATGATTATGTTGATCTCTATTCCAGTTTTCTGTACAGGTTCTGGAACTCTCGGAACTGAGGTAATGCAAATTTTTTTGAAGTGTCTGTAAACATGCCAGAACGTAGGAAATTTGTGGGATTTACAGGGAGTTCGTTGTAGACCCCTTAATTTTTAAGTACAGCGAAGATCCTGCTTGATTACGTTCAAACTACTGGAACAGTGCCCAGTGGTATAGTAAGGAATTAATAATGGCTCATAGAAAACCAAAGAAAATTCTATGTTTCTAGTATCACTGTGTGTACTCTCTATAATAAAATTACAATCATCAGATAAGTCGTATTTGAGGCAGAAGAGTGACTGTCAACTTTGAGCACAACATAGTAAGACAGATTTTACTATGTCACTCAGGGAGCTTGACACATACCAGAGGGAATGATACTGGGAGGCAGTAATGCAACTGATGAAATTACAGGCAACAAATTACATAAGCTTTGGCTCACAAATCAATTGAATGACAGTAATAAGTGTGTATGTGTGGGAGGGGGTTTCCAACAAAGAGAATAGTCTTACCTTATTTAATTCGTTTAGTCCTTTATTGCTGGTAATGGCACAGATTCAGTGGCTAAAACAAATCTTTAGATGAAATAAAACTTCTACCCTTATGTAAAAGAGCAGGTATTCCATATCAACTCAAGTACCAACACCATTAATGTGCCTTTCATTAATTCAGCGCCTAGATACTACCATGCCACTGATGTCCTTCATGTAGTCAGTCATTGGACATTCACCAAATATAGAAGAGTCGTAATATTTTGTAGTTAAAGCAACCACTTTCTTTGGCTATACTTGTACACTGTTAGTGTAAAGAAATTTCCAGAAATTCTCCAAAATAATCTTAAAAATCGATTAAAATTTGGTTCTGAGAAGGGATGAAAATGACTTAGGGTCAAGTTAGCTGTATAGAGGCTCTTTTATTAGACAACACAGCCACACCATTATTGGTGCAATGTACAGTGATAATTACACTGCATAAGGCTAGAGACGATGTAGGAAGCCACCAACATTCAAGTTGTAAACTGATGAACCCCATAACCAATGGAAATGTTATCACATTTGCTTAACTCTGAATTCTACCGCGTAAAGTGAACGTCTAAAGTGCCAAAACTCATGACTCATTAAGAAACCAAAGCTTTGTTAAAACCATCCCAAGGTGTAATATGGTGACTCCTTATTAAGTGTGGTCTTAAAATGCAGTTTCGATTAAAGAGGAGTGCAGTTAGCACCTGCAATTTCTCCGTCGTGTGGATAAAACCATTGTTCACTTAGACTGCCCATAAAACTGTGCTAAGTGACGAAGGAGCTACAATATTGTATCCAGCTTCTTGGACCCTGCTAGTGTGAGTTCATCTTGTATGGGGTCCATTACAGTAGGCTGTTGTGACACTCGCCCAATAGAATTCACTTTGAGGTACTAATATGAACCAAAATAGTGGATGGGGTAGGAAATGAACATGTCAAATGAATGATTAAAACACTAGATGGTTTAGTCATCACTTAGCACAGTTTTATTGGCAGTCAACTTGAACCATGGTTTTATTCACATGATGAAAGCATTTCATGAGCAACAAGAACGCTGTGGGCTGTAAGGCATGTCGAAGCTAACATCTGGCTAGGTGGGATGGTTTAATCTTTCTCTATTTGTAGACACTCACCACTACATTCCACAAATCTGCTTTCTGATCTACAGCGACGGGCAGTGTCACTCCATCAAATAGCGTAAAATAACTGAATGAAATATTCGTGTCCCTAATTTGCATTACTGGTTGCTGTAAACTTGTCCTACACATGAAGTCTTCGTTCACTAGATAATTGAAGTAAGCTCTCGGAAAAATCTATACATAGTAAAAGTCACAAATGTTGATTTGCTTCACTCAAACTGCACACCCTTACTGAGTGGTACCTACATCAAACCTATGACCTATTAGGTAGAAACCGCATCAAAATCAGTCTATGCACTATATGTGATTCAGCACCTGATTAAATATTTTGTTCATGTTCATACATGTAAAAAACCCAAAAATGTTACATTTTCTTCATACACTCTTCAGTCAGTGTAATAAGAGTATATAGCAGGTTAGGTACCCCCACCTACTATGTTTCCATTGCTCAGTAATACAGCAGACACACAAAAATTTCTTCACGGCCAGTCTTAGGCCACGGTATTACGTGGCTATTGTGAATCTATTGGTATAATTAATTTTTTTGAGCTATCGATTTTTTGACTGGTTTGATGTATTCCACCACTAATTCCTATCCTGTGTCAACCTTTTCAGATCAGAGTAGCACTCGCTATCTACATCGCCAATTACGTGCTGGATTTGTCAGGTCTGTCTTTCTGTACTGTTTTTACTCTCTGCAGCTCCCTCCAGTATCATGAAAATTACTGCCAGATATCTTGACAGATGTCCTACCATCCTTTCCCTTCTTCTTGTCAGTGTTTTTCGTACATTACTTAGCTTGTATTTTCTGGGGACGACCACCTCATTCCTTATCAGTCCACCTGATTTTCAACATTCTTCTGTAGCACCACATGTCAAATACATCGATCCTGTCATGTTCTAGTTTTTCAGCGGTCCGTGTCTCACTACCATATAATGCTGTACTCCAAACGTAAATTCTCAGAAATCTTCCTCAAGCTGAAATCTATTTTAGATACTAGCAGACTTCTCTTGTCCAGACCTCTCTTGTCAGTGTTGGTCTACTTTTTATGTCCATCGTTGGTTATTTTGCTGCCTAGGCGGTAGATTCCTAAACTTCATCTACTTTGTGATAACCAATTCTGATGTAAAACTTCTTGCTGTTGTCATCTGTGCTACTTCTCATTGTATTCGCGTTTCTTCGATTTAGTCTCAATTCATATCTTGTACTCCAGTAGACAGTTTATTCCATTTAGCAGATCCTGTCATTCTTCTTTAGTTTCACTGAGGATAGCGCTGCTATTAGCAAATCTTATCACTATCCTTACACTTTGAATTCTACTCCCACTCTTTAACCTTTCTTTTATTTCATCACTGCTTCTTCAATTTGTGAATTGAACGGTAACGATGAAACACTAGACCCCTGTCTTACATCCTTTTTAATTTTCGTACTTCATTCTAGGTCTTCCAGACTTATCTGTCATCTTGGTTCTTGTATGTATTGTATATTACCTGTTATTCTCTGTAGCTTGTCCATATCTTTCGCAGAATTTAGAGTATATTGCACCATTTTAACATTGTCGAGTATCTGTTCTAGGCCAACAGATCGTATTAAAATATCTTGATTTTTCTTTTGTATCACTTCGCTTATCAACTGCAGCACCAGAACTGCCTCCCTTGTGCCTTTATCCTTCCTAAAAATAAACCATCTAACAGATCCTGAATTTTCTTTTCCATTCTTCTGTATACTATTCCTGTTGAGAACTTGGACACATGAGCTGTTAAGGTGAATTCTCAGAGTTATTGACTCTTGCGAAAATCGAAATGGTGTCGCTGCCGGTTTCTGAATGTCAGTCAGTATATCGTGAGTATCATACATTCTACACTCCAGTGTGAACAGTCTATTTGTTGCCACTTCCCCAAGTGATTTTAGAGATTATCTTCCAAAGCTTTTTTAAATTCTGATTCTAATATTGTATCACCCCTCTCTTCTATATCGACTACTGCTTCTTCTGCAATCACCTAATCAGCCAACAGCTCCTACCCATCATAAAGGCCTTCAATGTGTTCTTTTCATCTACGTACTGGGAAATGAGAGCAAAGTATGATGAATTTCACTGTCAGGCCATTGGAACGATGAAGTTTTCTCACACTGTCAAACACTGAGGCTAGCATCAGGTTTAGGGACTGTTCAGGGAAAGAGAAATACTTAGGAGATGATGGCATAGTCCATCTTCTAAAAGGTTGTCTACAATAGATTGACAGGCAGAAACTCCTGTAATACAAGCAGGTGCAGTGCAGTGCAGTGGCACTATGGCATTGTGTAATACTGAAGAAAAGGTAGTGATGGGAGAGTCTGCATATGGCCAGTTGCAGAGTTGAGTCGAGTGGGTGGGTGGGTGGGGGTAGGGTTGAGGCAGGGACTGCAGGTGAATCTGCATCCACACCTGTATACCACAGGCAACGTTACGCTGACTTAGGGTGGCTACTTGTTGGGAAACTGCCACTGCCCCAACACTCTCTTTTGATCCACTCAAGAATGGTGTATGGGAAGAATGAGTGAAGGAGAGCTTGCCTCACAATCGAAAATCATGATTTATATCTGCTTGAAAGTCGTTGCTAAAGTGTATTTACATATTCAAATTCTTCTGGAATATACATATGGAACGCTGGTGGACAGTTTAATGTATGAAATAAAATGTAAAACTAACTGGAAATCAATCTCTTTGAGACTGATAGGGTTTCTGTTAGCACAAGTAATTGGGTTAAGAGCATGGCATGCACCTAGAGTTAGTGTGTGGTGCCACTTCATCACAATAGGTGTACTAATGTGGGCACTGTGAGTCACCTAGATGACATATTGTTATGCAACTTGACACGTGACCCACTTGAGTGCTGAAGATTCTGTCTCTGGCTGCAGCTCTGTAGTGTGCATCCATAATCGTCAAATCTGGTTACACACTACTTGTAAATCTGAGACACGGTTGAGACATCAGAAATATGTCTGAAAGCGATGCATTCCAGAGGAAAAAGAGGCGAGAAACTGTCTGGATCTGAAATTCTGAGTTGTGTAGTCTACTGTGGCACTATACTCAGCCTGTCCCCAAACAGGTGTTTACCTACATTGCAGCCTGAAGAGATACTCCTGTTAGCACAGGACTCCTTCCTGCCTGTTGGCCAGTAGACTGAGAAGCCATGCAGAGCATGCTGGAGGTTCTGTGTGGCAGCAGCAGCTCTGAGTTGCACAGAGGCAGCTGGCCTAAGTGGTGCCTCTCTCTGGTGGGGGTACAGCATGTGCTGCCTCTGACAGTCAGGGAGGTTCCAACAGTGGAGTGGCACAACTCAGTGGGCACACAGGGCACAGCGTGGCTTCTGTTGCATCCCGAGACTGTGACCTAGAGGCCCTTTCTGCTGTCTAAATAAAGATGTGAGTGCCTACCTCTCCTAGACCCATCCCACACACAGTGTCTCATGTGCCAACTGTACTAGCTGCACCAGCGAGCTATACAGTGTGGTATAAGCGATCTAGTTCTGACAACCAGAGGGCTCCCTGTCATATTAAACTTAGCATAAGTGAATTTCTCACCATTATAATTTTAGAACAAGTGAAATTTGAATCATCTCACCATTTAAAACTTTGGAGAAATGAGCTCTTGGGTTCTGAACTTATGGTAATTGCAGTGGGTTAAATTGTTTCAATTGTAATATCAAAGGCTCAATCAACTACAGTCAGCTGGGCTAGGATTCTTTTAAATTTTGGGAAAGAGAAGCTGTATATTTCACCTGAAATTGTATTGATTTGAACTGAACAGAGATGAATCTGAACTGAACAGAGATGAATCTGAACTGAACAGAGATGAATCTGAACTGAACAGAGATGAATCTGAACTGAACAGAGATGAATCTGAACTGAACAGAGATGAATCTGAACTGAACAGAGATGAGTCTGAACTGAACAGAGATGAGTCTGAACTGACCTGAGATGAATCTGAACTGACCTGAGATGAATCTGAACTGACCTGAGATGAATCTGAACTGAACTGAGATGAATCTGAACTGAACTGAGATGAATCTGAACTGAACTGAGATGAATCTGAACTGAACTGAGATGAATCTGATCTGAACTGAACTGAGATGAATCTGATCTGAACTGAACTGAGATGAATCTGATCTGAACTGAACTGAGATGAATCTGATCTGAACTGAACTGAGATGAATCTGATCTGAACTGAACTGAGATGAATCTGATCTGAACTGAACTGAGATGAATCTGAACTGAACTGAGATGAATCTGAACTGAACTGAGATGAATCTGAACTGAACTGAAATGAATCTGAACTGAACTGAGTTGAGTTGAGTTGAATCTGAACTGAGTTGAGTTGATTTTAAACTGAACTGAGTAGAGTTGATTTTAAACTGAACTGAGTAGAGTTGATTTTAAACTGAACTGAGTTTTGAGTTTAAACTGAACTGAGTTGAGTTGAGTTTAAACTGAACTGAGTTGAGTTGAGTTTAAACTGAACTGAGTTGAGTTGAGTTTAAACTGAACTGAGTTGAGTTGAGTTTAAACTGAACTGAGTTGGATCTGAACTGAAAGTTGGAGTGCAGACAAGTTCACCTTGGTTACAACCCATAGCATGAAAAACTTATTTACATACCCTGGAATTAGCCAACAGGCTCAGACTAGCAGGGGCAAAATATATCTTGTCTAACAGGCAGGGCTCGAGCTACAGGAAGAACCAACACCTTCTGTCCTGGCTGTGTATAGCAACCCACATAGGCTAAGACTGGCATGAGTGTTGGGGAGAACTTTAGCAATGTTGCAATGATATGGGTGGTGCCAATATCAGAGATGAACCATATTGAATGGCAGTGGACAATGCCTCATCTACGATTTCCTGCCCATTTATACTTAGGACAAGAGTTCTGGTTCCACAGTGACAGCATAGGAGGAGGGATGGGCAAACCCACTAGCAGAACGGCACTACTTTCGAATTTCTCGCCATCTTTTAGCTTAGCTCACTTTTTTGAATTTCTCGCCATTTAATACATGGAGCAATTTGCCTGTGTCGTAGGATGAGGAGGAGGAGGAGGAGGAGGAGGGGGGGCCAGGGAAGGAGGAAATCTGGCAACGATGCATGGTATGAGAGAAAAGGATGTAATTCTGGCAACACTACATATGGTGCCTGACTAGCTGACTATACCTACTGTTTGAATTTCAGGCCATTCTATACTTACGACGATTGAGGATAAGTCCACTGTGATGCCTTAGGGTGTGGAGGCTGTTGGACATTAATATTAAGGTATCTTGACTACTGTGTGGTTTCCCCTACGGTACAGCTCCCTTTCCTTGTGTTTCGGTTGTCTACCTGTATTGTCCCTCTTTTCAAACACACGTAGGTTAATTGCCGAAGAATTCTTAACAAAGTGGCTGAGTTCGATGCGCCTTTAAAAAGCGGCAAAACACTTGTAATATTAGGTCCAGATAACTGGTTACTCCCGAACTGCAGAGCAGTGAGATTTGTGGAAAAAGTTCAAGCGTATATTGAAAGGATAGGCTAATGAGAGATGGATGTGGTGTAAATGTTGATGTAGACAAGAAGCATAAAACCGTCAATACAGAAAATAAAGATGCATGGTAGACTCTTTAGTCAAGACTTAATACCAAGTGTGGGTATAACACAGGTAGTCACTTCATGGTGTAACAAAACGTTAGGGAAAAACCTCAGTTTGCTACTAAATGACTTTCACAATCACTCTGTAGTCATCCGAGGAGACATTAGTCATCCAGCAATCAGCTGAGATAATTACACTTTTGTTAATGGCGAGAATGACGAGACATCCTGTGAAACACTGCTAGGTACCTTTTCTGAAAACAGCTGCGAAGTGATGGTTCAGAATCCCATTCACAAAAGACGTTGGATCTAATGACAATAAATAGACCTGATCTCTTTGAGGATGTTCACATTGATACTGGTATTGGTCCTGATGAGGCTGTTACAGCAAGATTTATTACCAAAGTACAAACGGCGACTAGAACGAAAGGAAGTATTTATATATTCAGTAAAGTAGACTGAATTGTATCGAATTTTATTTTATCCTGTAGGATTACAATGTGTATACGTAATATAGCCTATGTCAACAAAAGAAAACATTCATTATCATGTACTTCGTTACCTTTTTCCCTATGTTCTAACACCAATATACTAATAACAATATACACAAATTTAATGTGGTAAGTACTCTTCAACGCTGTGACATTTCTTTTCCACCAGTTAGTGTTTGAGGTCCTCTGGAGAGTTAGAGTCATGAACACTGTTACACCACATTCAGGGCAGACTTCTTTGGAATTTAATACCTGAGTACTCAGGTCCTTTTTCGATATCTGGCAGTTGGTGGGATAGCAACGTTGCATCTCAATTAGGAACTCTAAGCATGTTGAAGCACTCTGGCTCACGTTCATAAGATTACTTGACCATGTGTTCGATAGATATGTACCTAGTAAAACGTTTCATCGTGGGAAACGCACTCCACAGCATACAACCCCAGCAAAAAACTTCTAAAGAAACAGTCTACTGCATAATAAACGTTAAACAAAGATTCGGGCTAGAGATAGAGTTGCTATATTAAACACATTTCTGCTGAGAGTGCAATAATGAAGTTTTCAACGCCTGCTGAAGCGGAATGTTGAAAGAGATCTCTCACAAACCCAAAAAAAATTCTGGTCATACATGTAAAGACTGTTAATGGTACCAAACTTTCTGTCCAACCACTCATACACGATAAAGAGGCTGAAATTGACAGTAGCGAAATAAAAGCAGAAATCTTTCACTCTCAGATGTTCATTTGTAAATGAAAATCCAGTTTAATTCTCACCCCACTTGTAATCTACGTCCCTCTATCTTACTTGCAGCAATTGTCCACAATAAGCAAAGTCTTTTATGAAAAATTTGAAAGGGTCGAAAATTACTGTAAACTTTCTGTTTACTTAGCTTGTCATACAGAGTGGGCTCCTTCTTGTCTAGGGGTCTGATATTTGAAGCTGAAAATATGACATTTTAGGTCCTCACGGTTCGATTGATGTAAATAAATTTGAAGATTTATCTTGCAGCAGAATTTTTATTTTTACGTAAATCTATTTCCTCGCATTTTGGTTTATCATATAGTCTTTTGGTCACATTGACAAAGCCGAAATTACATTGTTCCTCAAAATACAAAAATACATCCGATCGTATCAGAGGCATACTTATGGCTCTCACTGTGTGGAAAGTAACAATAGTACAATGGTATTACAAGTTTTCTTGATAAATGCATCTCTAATAATTTCTGTTACATTGTTACTTTCCGTTATTATTTCATAAATGAATCCAGAAATAAACATAATGGCCAGTACAGTATTGCATAGTTAATAATATAAATTTTAAGTATGCCAATACTTCGTGATTTCAAGTACTTCTTAAAAAAAGGTTTTAACTGTACGTTGAGAACTAATACTTATGGGTTATAACATAGAGTAAAACATTTTATAAAGTAATTCATTTTCATACATTTTAGCTTGAAATACAAATTACTATGTATAAAATTATGTGAAAGTTTTCAGAAAATCAACTCCGATAATCCTGACACGTCCAAAATTCGAAAAATAGTACTAGTATCGACAACTGCTATGGAGGAAATGTAAAGCTAGAGAAGGATGTCGGGTTACACATTCCTAAGATGAATGATACAGATATTAGTGTTCGAGTTGTTCTAAGTTGAGGAAGGCTCCCAAGCCCGTTGAAATCCCTACTCAATTCTATACCTAATTTCGGAGAGTTAGCCTGTGTTTTAACTGTAATCTGTCGTAGATCCCACGAACAAGAAACTGTGTCCAATAGTTGACAGAAAACACAGACTACACCCAGTGGAGGTGATTCACAAAACTACTGTCAAATGTCCTTGATACCCATTTGCTGCAGAATCTGACCTCAAACATAGTGAGTTATCTTGAACAAAATTCTTTTACCTTGTCAGCGAGCTCGGATTCCGCAAACATCGAGCATGTGAAAGCCAACCCACACTTCTCTCACGTGACGTCCTGAAACTCATGGGTAGTCGCAGCAGGTATTTTTTTTTATCAAAAGTGGGAGCGTATTGGTTATCAATCGAAATCTATGACTGGATTTAGAGGTTTTTTGGTAGGTAGGATGCAGCAAGTTGTCTTGGATGGAGAGTCTCCGACACATGTAGAAGTAACTTCGGGTATGCTCCAGTAAAGTTCGTTGGAGCCGTTGCTGTTCATGATGTGTGTTAACGACCTAACGTACAATATCAATAGTAACCTCAGACTTGTCGTAGATAATGCAGTTGTACATAATCAGGTACTGTTTGAAGAAATATGCACAAATATTCGATCAGGTGTTGATAAAATTGTGAAGAGGTACAATGATTGGAAACTTGCTTCAAATGTACAAACATATAATCCTCTGATAGTTAGAATAGGTCAACTAGTAGAAATACGTGGATGCAACAATTTATAGGAATATGAAACGCAATGATCACATAGTCTCAATTGTGAAGCAGGTAGCAGACATCGTATCACTGGTAAAAATCTGTGAAAATGCAATCTGTTTACAAAGGACATACTTACAGATCTCTTGGGTGACCTATTCTGGAATACTGTGAAAGTGTGTGGGACTCGTTCCAAATAGCTCTAACAGTGGATATTGAGTGCATGCAGAGAAGGGCCGCATGAATGGTCACAGATTTGTTTTGCCCCATTGCAGAGCATCACAGACTTTCTTCAGAAACTGAACTGGCAGAGACAAACTCGCTCGAGAAAGCCTACTAACGAAGTTATAGTTATGACTCTAGGAACATCTTTCAATCGCCCACATATTGCTCCCGTACAGATCGTTAGGACTAGAGTAGATTAATTACGTTACAGATGGAGGTATTTGAAGAATCATTCCTCCCGTGTCCCATACAGAAGTAAGTAGAAGCTCAAGTAACTGGTACAATGGAAGTACACTCTACCATGCACCTCACAATGATTTGCGGAGTGTGGATGTAGAGTTAGCTCATTTGAACGATTCTCGTGTCGCCATGATGTGGACCGAATTATGGACGCATTATTTTGTAGTTCTGCTCGTTCAACCACACTCATGCTAACAGTTTTTAAACAGATATTCGTTCATGGAATAGGAGTGTCAGTACCAGATGGAAAGTGTTCCTAGAGCAACTCCAATATCGCCTCATCTTTCAGCTCTCTTGCTATTGTCGTGTAAAAACATGAACACTTACACGTGCAGATTTTTTGTTACAAAAAGCTTCTAAAAATTTTCAGTATTTTGTGCTTGTAATCTATTATTGCTGTAAATAGACTTCAAACAAAATGAGGAAAATGATTTGAAGACCGGATAACCACAGGAAGCACTCAGAATCAGGTTCAGAACGACACCGTTACAGCTGGTATGCAAACAGCAGTTGCAGTGCTCTCGCTCATACTCAAACAGCTCTAGAGCGACAGAATACACATCCGTCGAAGTTTTGCGATATGTTAACAGCGTACTTAACATTTCGTTTCGATGTGAAAAGCCATTTTCATTTCTTATGAGACCCATTACGTATTCTAGTAGCGCCATAACTACTGTTTGGTCACAGATGCCTTGCTACAGTAATGACGACTAAGGAGCGTTGTGTATGTGTGGGTTCCAGAATGATTCATACCGCCGCGAAATTATTTTCGAAGTCATTGTCGATATGTCGATGTCCCTAATGTGATGGAAAAAACGATAGGCGGTCATCTGTTAAATGTAAATAACAAAGAATGAGAAGAGGTTGCGACTGCAATCCCTTGTGACAAGCAGGTTAACTACGTTTTGTGAAAGTGTACCCCCGCCTCCCCTCCACTTGCATTTTTTGTAGTTAATGTCCAAGAGTCATACGTAATATGTATCAAAATACCCGTTGGAGGCTTGTTCATTGTATTATATAGATTTTCTGAATTCAGTCTTGCCTTTTTATTTTTATAACGAAAAGTATGTTAGACAAAGTGCGAACGTAGATATCAGGCTATGCAGCAGATCAAGATTTTACCACAATGATAGATTCGCATTTAGAATCTTTGGCTTGACCAATTCACAACCAAACTGTTCGAATTTTGTTTATCAAAGTCTGTACTCTTCCAACTATTCTTGTAATCAATGCAATTAGCACGTGATGTAAACGAAGAATTTTAATTTCAACAGTTATCAGAGTAATTCTGTTGGGAAACTGCTTAGTGTCTGCACTTTATTGCTGTAGCGAAGCTTTACAGGACGCTTAAATTAAGAAATTACAACCCAGTCTTAGTGCTCATTTAGTATCAGATACTTTTTCTCGTTACTTATAGACAATTCACTTCACGGTAAATGATAACAGCCAGACAGTTATAGGATAAAGATTTATTGAAATCCTAGACCATGGTTTCAATATATCTAAATATACCTTCACCAGAAACAAAAATACATTAAAATCACATCCTGCAGTGGAGATACATAAAACAATCTTGCCAATCGCGTCGCCGGTAGTTAAAATTAAAATATCACCTGTATTTGTACAGCATAATTATGCAGAGTAAGTCGATGCCAACACGGCATATCATTAGTACTTGGCCTGTGAACCACACACAACTGACAGTAACTACTGGATCTAGGTAAATACGTGATATATCGAATAGATTTCGTTGTGGAAATGAGTTGAGCTGGTGCTTATAAACAGATATATCTAAATAGCAAATTGTATTTCTTGTTAAAAGAATTTGAAAAGAAATGTTTCACAATTAAGGCTGTTGTCCGGTAGTGATTTAGATACAGATGTCAGTTTATTTAATGCACTCGTAATGTGAAGTTGTCGTCCATGAAGGTGTGCGGAAAGTGGCGGGAATGTTGCCCTGTGTCTGTTTTCCAACAACCAAGATGGCTGCTGCTAAGATTGTCCCAAACAAATGACCGAGTAATCAATTATGGCTAACGTGCGTGGAAATTGATCTCATAAATCAGTTAAGGTGCACCTGAAGCATTCAGTGTGTTTTTTGTGTTTCTCACGACGACTTTGATGTGAATTTCATTCAACACGTATGTAAATGTGATGACACTTTTAAGAAGTATCGAATGGAAACAGCAATATCGAAATTATGAGTTTTTTATTATATTCAGCGGATCGTCGCCCAGCTTTTCCCGTACAACTTATCGTATCAACGTCCGCCCCTATAGCTGCATGGCTGCCGGCGCGGTAGTTCAGTGTGTTCGGTCAGAGAGCTGGTTGGCCTCTGTAATAAAAAACGTCCGCAACGACCAAACCCAACGGTCAACAACGAAGAAACACTTTAAAAAAATGGTCAACGTGACGGACTGCCGTCCTAAGGGGCCCAGGTTCGATTTCCGGCTGGGTCGGGGATTTTCTCCGCCCAGGGACTGGTTGTTGTATCTTCTTCATCAACATTTCATCCCCATCCGGAGCGCAGGTCGCCCAATGTGGCGTCGAATGTAATGAGACCTGCACAGAGGCGGCCAGGCCTGCCCCGGCAGGGGCCTCCCGGCCAATGACGCCCAGCGCTCATTTCCATTTCCATCGTATCAACGACGACATGTGTTAGATTGATTAATAATGCGCTATTACGTCAATCCAGCGTATTCTCGTAGTACGTGAATTTCACTACAGAAATTAATGAACATGGAAATTTACCTTCAGAAAGACGTAGTTCATTACGGCGTCTGCTCATTTGCTCCTTCCACCCAATCGCAGCTAAGGACCCATGACGTCACGCACGCGTGTACCTGGCAGTAGAACACGTCTCCGTCGCTTCGATATCAAACCAGCTGTCCACCACGGCGAATGGAGGCGAACGCGAAATGTAGGCAGTTCGCCAGTGGCACTACCACGCGTTTCCCGCGAACAAGCGGGAACTGAAGAGGACTCGAAACAGCGACCAGACCACAGCCTGTGAACGCTGCGTCGCTATTTTCTGGTCGTGATGATCAACACACGCGACACAACACCACAGAGCTAGACGCAACGCAGAAGTCAGATACTCAGAGAGCATTATTTTGCTTCGCAGACGCATTGTTTTTGACGAAATAAGATAAGTGGAGTAGGAGAAGAGAATGTGACTGATGTGAGTTTAATGAAAGGTGAAATGTGTGTACGACTTGACACACTGCCTATTTGATAAAATCTGCTGTATGGTTAGTTACAGGCCAGACAGCGTGAACTGGGTAGAATAAGAGTAATATGTCATCCACTGTATTACAGATACCATCGACACAACCAACGAGCACCATCAGATCCCTTGTATATTTTTCATTTCATTCAGTATAATGATACTTGTTCGCAAACATACACTTTCAAAGAAATTCGTTGTGCCTTCCCTTTTTAGTAAAAATAATTGCAAAGGTTGCGCCTGTTCAATTCTTTCCCGCTAGATGCAACCATCTTAGGTGTGACGTCAGGCGATCTGGACTACTGTTGAAATTGCTCGTCAATATTTTATAAGGTTTTAGTCTTCAGTTACTTGTTTTATTTGTGTCAGTATTTACTGCCAAAATTACTTATTATTGGATTCTCATTAACCCCAGTCTTTCTTCCTGTGCTATTGACTCGAGTGGTCTGTTAGTCGTGAGTGTGCTTCCGTCGCCCATCCAAGCCTCACGCCTCAGTAGTATGTTTATATTCCGAGGCGTACAGTTGCAGCTGTAGCGGCTATAAAACTAAGTACTGACAAAGTTATTTGTGCACGGTTATAGAGTTATTAAATTTACAGTTTTCAGCGGGGGTTCGTGCTGTTTGTGGCGAAATAACGATTTAATAAACTTGTGGGAACGTGAGAGTAGTCAGTGATGTGTGCTTCGCTTACTCCATGCAAGTGCAGCGGACGTTAGTTATATGTTTTTAGTCATTGACTGTTAGTTGAGTTAGTTTTTCTTTTCCGGGTTGGATAAATAAAGAATTTTGTGCAAAGCTGTATGTGGGTTTAATTTATTGCCTACATAATTGGTGACCGCGGGAAAAGTAAGAAAAGCTCTCGAAACTTAATGTTGTGCGACA
Source organism: Schistocerca americana (assembly GCF_021461395.2). Lineage (NCBI taxonomy): Eukaryota > Metazoa > Arthropoda > Insecta > Orthoptera > Acrididae > Schistocerca > Schistocerca americana. Next base: position 48,217,701 of record NC_060129.1, read on the forward strand.
GTTTCACCAAAGATGGAAGAAGCTAACAAAATTTTGCAAGCAACAAACGACGAGATACGACGGCTAAAGCAAGAGATTGAGCTTTTGGAGCATGCAACGCCGAAGAATGATAGCAAAACGGAATCCATGAATTTGCAAACTCCGGTAGTGGCAGGCACACCGCGAGCATACTCACATGCAGAAGATCTTTCACGCACGAACGCGCCGTTTGATCAACCGCGCCACGGTTGCATTTAAGAGCGCCTGCATTCACGCCTACGGAACCAGACGTATTGTTTGCGATTACAGAGAATATTTTCGAGCAACAACGCATAGCCAGAGACCTCGAAAAATTCACTCTCGCAGTTAGCAACCTCGATCAGAGGGCAACAGCGATAGTCTCTGATATGATCACAGATCCGCCGCTCCGACAATCATACACCACACTTAAAACGGCGTTGATCGCTCGCTGCAAGAAATTACCTGAATCACGACCTTCCCAGGTGATGTATCAGGAGAAACGCGGACAGAAGGCCATCTGATTTTTTGAGACATTTACGCACTGTAGTCGACGCAAGCATGACGTCCAGTGAACTGTTACTGCACGCCTGGCGAGAGCTGCTTCCTCATCAAGGTCAGCTGACGTCGATTGCATACGACGGACTGTCTCTCGACAAGCAACTGCAAACAGCTGACAGAGCTTCCGCTACTCTACAGTCGGCGATCGTAGCGTCCGTAGCAACGTCATCTGCCACTTCAGCAACGGAAGCCAATGATGACTCATCGGAATGGTTAGAAGAATCGAAGTTAAGCTGTGCAGCCACAGGTTACAGACAAAAACAAGGCATCGCTGAGGGGATCAGGAAACTGCAAGACGCGATGGAAAATAAGGCTACTCGGCTACATAGCTTGGGGATGCAGACGTCGACCAGTAACAAGAAGTCACACTCCAAACAGGATGAAGCTCACACTGACAGTTTTTACTGGTATCACAGACGATTCGGGCCACAAGCTACGAGATGTGCCAAACCTTGCGGATACCCAAATGGCGAGGGCAGCCCGCTCTAGGCACCACGGGCTGCGGCACTCACGAACGGCGCCGTATACGAACCAGGCAGCAAGACGCACAGTCAAGGTGAGGCGCTTGAAGGCTTCCAGTATGCTGTACCTTTATGCCACTCTGCGTCAACCTGGGAGTGTAAGCTAACATCGCGCAGATTACAAGTGGTTCATACTCTCAAGTATAATAAACATGTAAAGCTATAAAGAGCTTACGATAGATGTTAATTTACCTACCCGTTATAAGTGTAATTTTGTAGTGGCAGATATTTTACAGCCAATGTTAGGCGCAGTTTTATTGTCTCATTTTGCACTCACCGTGGACTTGGCAAATAACTCTCTTACCACCGGATCAATTAGGTCCGCCAGTATCGAGACGTGTCCGCAGATTAGCCCCAGAGCGATTAGCGGAGACAAAACTGATATTTGAGGAGATGCTCCAGGCTGAAGTAATTAGGAGGTCTGACAGTTCTTGGGTGTCCCGTCTCCACCTAGTACGTAAGAACGACAGCATATGGCGTCCCTGTGGTGACTACCGCTGATTGAATACGAGAACAATCCCGGACAAGTACCCCACACCAAACAGTCAGGAGTTTACCTACGCTCTAGCGAGTACGAAAGTATTCTCAGTACTGAATTGTTGTAAGACATACAACCAGATTCCTGTGGTACTGGCTCACGTGGCAAAGACGGCGGTGATCACACTCTTCGCGCTATTCGAATTTCTGTTTATGCCATTCGGACTCGAAAATGCGGACCAATCCTGGCAAAGATTCATTGATGAAGTGCTCCTGGGATTGCCTTTCTGTTATTTATACCTGGATGATACTTTGGTATTTTCAGAGGATATGCAATCACATGATAGACATATTCGAGAGGTACGACAGGGGCTCGATACATATGGAGTGTGTTAAATGAACGCAAATGCGTCATGAACAAGAGTCAAGTAATTTGACTCAGCTATACAGGGTGGTCCATTGATAGTGACCGGGCCAAATATCTCACGAAATAAGCATAAAATGAAAGAACTACAAAGAACGAAACTTGTCTAGCTTGAAGGGGGAAACCAGATGGCGCTATGGTTGGACCGCTAGATAGCGCTTCCATAGGTCAAATGGATATCAACTACGTTTTTCGTTTTTTTTTTTTTTAAATAGGGACCCACGATTTTTTATTACATATTCGTGTAGTACATATAGAAATATGAATGTTTTAGTTGGACCTCTTTTTTCGCTTTGTGATAGATTGCGCTGTAATAGTCACAAACGTATAAGTACGTGGTATCATGTAACATACCGTCAGTGTGGACGGTATTTGCTTCGTGATACATTACCCGTGTTAAAATGGACCGTTTACCAATTGCGGAAAAGGTCGACATCGTGTTGATGTATGGCTATTGTGATCAAAATGCCCAACGAGCATGTGCTATGTATGCTGCTCGGTTTCCTGGACGACATCATCCAAGTGCCCGGACCGGTCGCCGGATAGTTACGTTATTTAAGGAAAAGTGTTCAGCCACATGTGAAACGTCAACCACGACCTGCATTAAATGACGATGCCCAAGTAGGTGTTTTAGCTGCTGTCGTGGCTAATCCGCACATCACTAGCAGACAAACTGCGCGAGAATCGGGAATCTCAGAAACGTCGGTGTTGAGAATGCTACATCAACATCGATTGCACCCGTACCATATTTCTATGCACGAGGAATTGCATGGTGACAGTTCTGCCACTGAGCACAAGAGAAATTGCGGGACGAAGACTGATTTTTTGCACGCGTTCTATTTAGCGACGAAGCTTCATTCACCAACAGCGGTAACGTAATCCAGCATAATATGCACTATTGGGCAACGAAAAATCCACGATGGCGGCGACAAGTGGAACATCAGCGACCTTGCCGAGTTAATGTATGGTGTGGCATTATGGTAGGAAGGATAATTGGTCCCCATTTTATCGATGACAGTCTAAATGGTGCAGTGTATACTAATTTTCCACGTAATGTCCTACCGATGTTACTACAAGATGTTTCACTGCATGACAGAATGGCGATGTACTTCCAACATAATGGATGTCCGGCACATAGCTCGCGTGTGGTTGAAGCGGGATTGAATAGCAAAAATGGTTCAAATGGCTCTGAGCACTATGCGACTTAATTTCTGAGGTCATCAGTCGCCTAGAACTTAGAACTAATTAAACCTAACTAACCTAAGGACATCACACACATCCATGCCCGAGGCAGGATTCGAACCTGCGACCGTAGCGGTCACGCGGTTCCAGACTGAAGCGCCTTTAACCGCACGGCCACACCGGCCGGCGATTCAATAGCATATTTCATGACAGGTGGATTGGTCGTCGAAGTACTATACCGTGGCCCGCACGTTGACGGGATCTTACGTCCCCGGATTTCTTTCTGTGGGGAAAGTTGAAGGATATTTGCCATCGTGAACCACCGACAACGCCTGAAAACATGCGTCGGCGCATTTTCAATGCATCTGTAAACATTACTGATATCATTTTGTGCATTTCTTGCATTAATGTGGTATTTACAGGTAATCCGCTGTAACAGCACGCGTTCTCAGAAATGATAAGTTCACAAAGGTACATGTATCACATTGGAACAACCGAAATAAAATGTTCAAACGTACCTACGTTCTGTATTTTAATTAAAAAAAAAACTACCTGTTACCAACTGTTCGTCTAAAATTGTGAGCCATATATTTGTGACTATTATTGCGCCATCTATTCCAAAGCGAAAAATGTGGTCCAACTAAAACATTCATATTTCTTTACGTACTACGCGAATCTGTAATTAAAAAAAAGAGGATTCCTATGTAAAAAGATGCAGTTGATATCCGTTTGACCTATGGCAGCGCCATCTAGCGGGCCAACCATAGCGCCATCTGGTTTCCCCCTTCAAGCTAGACAAGTATTTGTAGTTTTTTTGATTGACGCTTATTTCGTGAGACATTTGGCCCGGTCACGATCAATGGACCACCTTGTATGGTCTCAGCCGTCGGTGTACAGCCATTCCCAGAGAAGATAGACATGTTACGTAACCTACCCAAACTTACAGGCTACAAACAGCTTAGTCGTTGGGATGGTGAATTTTTGCTGGCGTCATTTGCCAATTACCGCTGAAACACAGGCCCCGCTTCCGAATGCACCTGCTGGCAATAATACCACAGGAAAGCGAAAGCTGCAGTGGACATCAGAAGCTTTTGGCGACTTACAAAGAAGATTGGAGGGGGCAGTATTACTCGCGCACTCCATACCTGCCGCACCGTTGAGCATTGTAGTAGACGCCAGCCAGGCCGCAATTGGATCAACCTTGCAATGACAGGTCGATGGACATTCGCCACATCTTAGTTTCTTCTCAAAGAAGCTACAACTCCGACGGGCGAAATGGAGTGCATATGACAGAGAGCTGTTGGCAATAAATGAAAGCCTCAGACATTTCAGCCCGTATACTGAAGCTAGACCAGCAACAATTTCCACTGATTATGAACTCATAGTGTCATCTTTCAGCAACATTAGCGATAAGTGATATGGCACGTGCCGCTAACCTGTGATCTCGTTCAGAGCGCGCACTGTAATCGATTATAGTTTGCTGTCCTGGTGCGGGTGGCGCTCCGGAGGCGATTTGCTATGACGTCGCTGGCGTGTGTTTGCGGTGGCCGACGGAAAGCGAGAGGGTAGTCGGTTTCCGGGTACTGCACGGAACGTGAAGTTCGCTCTGCCTGACCTGCTGCTGACTAGCGCTAAGGTGGTTGTGCCTCGCAATATGAGCAGAGTGGTCTGGGGCGGAGGCGACTCGCCGCTGTGTCGGCCGTGCGGTGCTGATTAATTGGCGTACTCGTTCTGCCTGCCTGTCTGATGTGGAGGTCCGGTGGGATCCTGTGACACTCTGGCCCGGAGACAACTAGTTGCTGAATTTCGGAGTCGTCTGCCAGGTTAGGGTGTAGGCTCGGTTGGCTCTTCAGATTTTCCCCTGGAAGCTCCAGCAACGGTTTCTGAACTTTTCTGATGTAGGACGGTGTTGTTGGAACTGTTTGCGGTGTGTGTGGCTCGTTACGATATTTGTCGGTACTAATTTATTTGCTCAACTGGAGTCCTGCCCGGAGTTGCGTTCATGTGTGGTATATTTGGCAGTAGATGTGTTAGGTAAAGTCTGTCTAAGAAGGGCGGTTTCGTACAGTATATACATAGTGAATTACTGCTACTTGGTACATGTGGTCTTCTGGGACCAGAACAACACGATCTAGTCAATTTGGTTTGTGTAACAGGATTTAGTGGTATGTTCTGTATTTCTTTTTTTTACTGTGTTATTATTAACTTGGTGGAATAGTCACGTTTGGCGTCGTTAAGGCACTTCTAAGATTGTGGTTTGACTATTCATGTGCGCTTGACTTTCATTGTTTCGTTTTAGGAAGCTAGGATTGTTTGAGATTTGTGTGTGTTGGCTTCCGGCACTTATTAAGAGCGCCCGAGCTAACGCCGCCGTGGCTATCATGTGCTGTTGGGATGTTATACTGTATTTTTAATTTTATCTGTCGTGTCTTACAGAACATAACCAAGGTGCATAAGTGATGGGCAGTTGTGGGGGGCATGTCGGGGAGCTGTCAGCAGTTTATTTAGGGGACCGTTTATAGTGGGAAGGCTCCGAAGTGTTGAGAACTCGCTCGTCTGTGATTGTGCTGGGAGTTGTCCTCGCCCTCTGGTTGTATCAAATTATTATTTTATTATATTTATTGGTTGTGTGTTGCGTTTCTTTCATTTTATGGTGCCAAGCGCCATTACCTTTCTCAAAGTTTTTCATTTATATCATTTTAAATTGTAATGCCAAGTTAACTTATTATTGGATTTTGTCGTTTGGATAAACTCTAAAGCACTATTGTAAAGTGTTCTTGGTTTTATGGTGGCAAGCCGCCGTTATTGTTTTTAAAGCTCACTCTTTAACCGGTTGTTAAGTTTTGTAAGTTAATGCATTTGTTGTTATTTAAAAGAGTTTAGTATTGGCAATTTAATAAATTTTGTACAGAGTCTGCTGTTTGGATGTTATTGGGTGGAACTCATTGGATAGTTGTTCTATAAGAATACACATTTCAATAAGTACTCGCCCAGGCAGTTTGTTAGTCAATTCACCAGGGATATAAGGCACATCAGAGGCGAGGAGAATCTAGTCGCAGATTACTCTTCTCGTGTTTGCGGTGTGACCAGCACAATAAACTGCGAAGAACTCGCAACGTCACAGGAATCAGATCTGGATCTACAGAAGTAATTGACGGAGCGCACAACAGGGCTACACTTACAGCGGATACTCGTGCCAAGTAGGAGGCTTAAGTTGTGGTGCCATATATCACGGCAGAAGCCGCGCCCATACATTCCACAACAATTTCGTAAGGCGGCATTTGACAGTGTTGATGACCTGTCACACCTAGAGGCAAAAGCCAGGATCAAGTTACTGACAGCAGATTTCGTCTAACCATAAATTAAAAAGGACGCTAGGGAATGGACTCGAGCTTGCCTACATTGTCAGCGCTGCAAAGTAGGACGACATGTTCAAGCGGAAATTGGGAATATTACAGGGTCTCCATCAAGGTTTACCCGTGTCCATCTGGACTTAATGCGTCCACTCCCAGTTTTCGATGGCTATAAATACTTGTTAATAGTGCTAGACAGATGCACGAGATGGGCGGAGGACAATCCGATGACTTACATAGCGGCATAAACGTCAGAAAGCCGTTTGTCTCTCAGTGGCTGGCTCACTTTGGGTGCCCCTATTATATCACAACAGATCAAGGCCTCCAGTTCGAACCTAGACTGGTCAACGAGCTAGCTAATTTGTGTGGGTTCCGGCACCACCATACAGCAAGCTACCATCCAGCGAGCAATGGTGTGGTGAAGAGGTGGCACAGGACGTTGAAGGCAGCTCTCATGTGTCATCAGAGAAGCTAGACGAAAGCATTACCATTGGTTCTCCTTGGATCACGGGCCGCATACAGAAAGGACATCGGTGACTCAATGGCGGAATTGGTGTATGGGGAACTACTGAGAATCCCGGCATATTACCTGACCGCCGCCGCATCACCAAAGCCAACAAAACTCTCATGACCGAGACATGTAATCCGTGAGCATGTAGAAACAATGAGAAGGCCTTCGGTATCTAGATATGGTGAGCGACCAGTTATTGTGCATAAGGCGTTCGCAGACTATACGCATGTCGTGCTCCGCACAGATTCAGTCAGAGCGCCTCTACAACCTCCATATATTGGACCATACCGAATAGTACGACGCAACAGCCATACTAAGGACATCTCGCAGAACGACAAAACTATTATTGTGTCCACAGAAGGGGTAAAACCAACATGGAGCTTACCAGAACGGGAGTATGATGACACTCAACAGGAGGAGAAGGACCAACGTTTGAAACTCACTATGCATGATATGGCAGAAGTACCCATGGCAAGGGTACATGGAATCACAACGCAACAGCCTACACTGGCTCCCTCATCCTCGCAGCAGCAAGTCGTCCACAGGAGAGCAGGGAGACAAGTCAAGTTTAATTACCCATTTATCATGGGTGCTCCGCACCTTAAGGGGGCGGCTGTGTGGGACCGTGGGAGTAGCCAGTGATGGGTGCTTCGTTTACTCCATGCAAGTGCAGCGGACGTTAGATATAAGTTTATGCTCTTTGACTGTTAGTTGAGTTATTTTTTCTTTTCCGACTTGTAAGAAAATAAATTAATTTGTGCAAAGCTGTATGTGGGTTTATTTTGTTGCCTACAACTGTATTGAAGTATAGTGAGAGACCACAGCCCTTGTTATAGTACCTTTGAGTGACGAACTATAAAAATCATGGCTATTTTAGTCGCCGTAATTGCTGTGAGTAATTTTAGGATCAACCCTCCTTTCCTCTATTTACAAAATGTTATCATTTATGATCACTTAATTATTATGAAATGTTGTTAATAAAAACTGAGGTGATTTCCACAGTAGCGTGCGTATTGGTAAATGATAATCATAGGCAAGCTGGAGATTGTATTTCTGGATGACGGAAGGTTCGATTATGAAATATTACGAAGCGTAAATTGTGAATTAAAAGTTATTTAACATTTCATTTCCAAATCGGACAGAAACTATACGGAATCAGAAACAGTGCAGATAAGTAGTAACGTGGGAAATAGGAAGTTATGATAATAACTAATATTTAAAACAGTTATTAACCACCTTGTCTTCGGTAATGCAGCAACAAATCACTGTTATCCACTGTGCAAAAAGACAACATTAATTATTTACGAAAACCCGAAATTTAATCGCCTTTACAGTGAAGATGTTTGTGGCTGCTTCGTCTGATATGTAGATATAACGAGAAGTCGGGCATGTACAGGAGAGGCCAACATCAATACCTCAGTGACGTCAGAGAAGCCGACGGCAGCAGGTCGACGGAGGGCGGCCACAGTGGACAGGCAGGACCGCGGCTGCCTGCTGCACGTCCTCGTCCGACAGGAGTCGTCGACACGTCAGCACCTTTCTCAATGGGCCGAAGACGTGATAATCGCACGGGGGGAAGTCAGGACTACAGGGCCGGGTCGTTGACCGTAATCGATGAGCCCAGCTTCCCAGATCGACTGGCGTCTTGCGTGGAATCGCCACGAGCCCGAAACTAGGTAGATCGTTTCACAACGGCAGGTTTCGACTTACGTGCTGCCCCATTCACGTCCTTCCTTCTCTGATGGATGCCTACCAGTGTTTGTCCCTCGGCAGTAAGAAGGAATAACAGCACGTTGGTCTTATCCGGATAGACTTAGTATTAACGTCGCGATTTCGCATTTACCTCTCGCAGCCGAGAAAAGCACGAATGCCACACTAATTCCTTGCCTACAAGTCGATGATTATACACCAGCATCGGAGTTGCGCTACGTTGCATATGCACTGTGTGATCAAAAGTATCCGGACACCTGACTGAAAATGACTTACAAGATCGTGCTGCAGTGAAGAGAGATATTCATGACGGTTGGTGATACCTGGCGCGAAGGCCCCGTTCCAAAACATCTCAAAGGTGTTCTGTAGGATTTAAGACTCTGTGCAGGCCAGTCCATTAGAGGGATGTTATTGTCGTTTAACGACTCCGCCACAGGCCGTGTAATATGAACAGGTGCTCGATCGTGTTGCAATCGCCATCCCCGAGTTGTTCAAAAGTGGGAAGCAAGAAGGTGCTTAAAACATCAAAACGGTTCAAATGGCACTGAGCACTATGGGACTTAACATCTGAGGTCATCAGTCCCCAAGAACTTACAACTACTTAAACCTAACTAACCTAAGGACATCACACACATTCATGCCTGAGGCAGTATTCGAACTTGCAACTGTAGCAGTCGTGCGGTTCCGAACTGAAGCGCCTAGAACCGCTCGGCCACTTCGGCCGGCTTAAAACATCAATGTAGGCCTGTGCTGTGATAGTGTCACGCAAAACAAAAAAAAATGGTTCAAATGGCTCTGAGCACTATGGGACTTAACTGCTGTGGTCATCAGTCCCCTAGAACTTAGAACTACTTAAACCTAACCAACCTAAGGACATCACACACATCCATGACCGAAGCAGGATTCGAGCCTGCGACCGTAGCAGTCGCGCGGTTCCAGACTGTAGCGCCTAGAACCGCTCGGCCACTATGGCCGGCTCACGCAAAACAACAAGGTGTGCAAGCCCTCCCATAAAAAACACGACCACACCATAACACCACCACCTCCGAATTTACTGCTGGCACCACACACGCTGGCAGATAACGTTCACTGGGCATTCGCCGTATCCACACCCAACCATCGGATCGCCACGTTGTGTACGGTGATTCGTTAGTCCACACAACGTTTTTCCACTGTTCAATTGTCCAATGTTTACGTTCCTTATGCCAATCGCGGCGTCGTTTGGCATTAACAAGCGTGATGTGTGGCCTATGAGAGGCCGCTCCACCATTAAATCCAAGTTTTCTCACCTCCCACCTGACTGACATAGTACTTGTAGTGGATCCTGATGCAGTTTGGAATTCCTGTGTGATGGTATGGATAGATGTCTGCCTATTACGCATTATGACCCTCTTCAACTGTCGGCGGTCTCTGTCAGTCAACAGAAGAATTCGGCCTGCACGCTTTTGTGGTGCACGTGTCCCATCATGTTTCCACTTCACTATCACTTCAAAAACAGTGGACCTAGGGATGTTTAAGAATGTGGCAATACCGGTTACAGACGTATGACACAAGTGACACCGAAGCACCTGACCACCGTCAAAGTCCGTGAGTTCCAACGGAACACCCCATTCTGCTCTCATACGATGTCTAATGACAACTGATGTCATTGATATGTAGTACCCGGCAGAAGGTGGCAGCACAATACACGTGATATGAAAAAGTATGTTTTTGCGGGGTCTCTGGATACTTTGGATCACATAGTATACCTCCAGTTTCGTGACATATAACTACTCCCGTATGCAAACAGCAAAGTAAAACTGCTCTCTTGGAAATATTAAGTTTCCATGTGAGATCGTTTCTAATCTGTAAGGAATAGTCTATGTGCACGACAATACAGCCGACAGTGAGTGCGTGAGTGCGTTACATCTGCGACCCTCACTTCTTTGGCCCATATCCGTAACTCACCTCTGTGGTGCCTAATACATTCCAGTTGCATAACCTTCTTGGTTTACGTTTTCCTTATCTTCTCATCTCATTTCCTTCTTTCTCCTCGTTATTCTGGCATTGTTGTTGCCTTTGGGACTGACTTTTAAGGTTTGACAACTCTCACAGAACCAATTGCCAACAGTGGTTGTCTTGTAGTAACCCCACACCTGCTAACTGTCCCACCATAAAACGAGTTACAGGCATAGCAGCAACTCGAACTATAGAAAAGTTTTTAAAAAATCGACGTTCGCTACACTAGAAATACGCATCGCATGGCATATCGTCTGGCAGGTCTGGCAACTTGAGAAACAATTATATAGTATATGTTTCCCCAACAGGGGTGTGATGCCTATATTGACGTTGAAAGGTGGCTACACTGAGTCACAGCGCCTGAGATTGCGCCAAAGAGTATGATTCCGCCGCTTCCACTGGGCAGTTGTAGTTCAGAGGTTGCCGTGGGCAGTGCTTGTTGAGAGGATGTCGATAGCAGTGCTAGTTGAGAGCATGTCCTGTGCAGTTGTTCTGTTGGGCGAGATAGCAGATGCTGTTTGATTGGGGATGTTGCAATGATCACAGTGTATTTTTCGTCAATATATATGAAGGTAACAAAAAAAAATTTATTTCAAATTTCCTAAATGACAATGGCTCTTGGTCACAGGTTCAGTCAACAAAGCATCTGGCTTGTGTTCATGTATTAGACTGTAATTCTGGTTTCTATGTGCAATTATAGTATTTCTGTTTTTTAATTACTTCATTGTAAATGGCGTTTAAAATATCTTGTATTGAGGAAGAACCGTGCCAGATGTGTACGTTGAATCACACTTCCACACGCAGAACAGTTACACTTGTGCTTTGTTGTTTCGTAGCTTTTATAGTTGCTGGGGACTTAATTAATTGTGTTAACGGAAATTTCCTTTGATTCTTTGTTGTTATTCTATGCAGTCAGATTGCGTACTAATACTATTCAGGGCCAACCGGTTACGAGACTTCGTAACCGGACACACAGCTACTAAAATTATTTGCATTTTTATTTAATTAAGCCCCCATGCACGTGACGACCGCTGCTTTGGATCGTCCCTTGGAAATCTTTTGATAGTAAAAATAGCAGACAATAGTATTGTTGTAGTAATTTCTAGTTTAGTAATTGTAGTCTATATTGCATGTGTAGATTTGGTAATTGAACATTTGTAGTTGTCTTGTTATTCTTCTGATGGTATTTTTGCAGAATTTAATTTTTGATGTCTTGTATATGGGTTTCACAATTTTGTGCAATTATGAAGATTTCAATTGTTCGTTAATCGTGTTGTCGGGAAGCATTTCGTGTGAATGGTATTGTTGGTGATAAAGTGTTATATTGTGTGTAATTTTCGAAAAGTGACGAGTGTTTTATGTTTTGTAAATGATCACGCGATCGATGAAAAAGGCCAAAATGGTGGATAGTCAGAATGACGAAATTGTTAACATGGCAAACTCGCCAACATAGGAGAACAGCATGACGAATAAATAAGTAGAAAGCAATTTAATAAGCCGGGAAAATAGTCCAGAACCAGTTCAAAATTTTTCACAATCGGACAATTTTCAGAATATGAGATTAACGGCAGAATATTCTGAAATAGTATCGAACACAGATAGCTTTACAGCTATGACGAAGAAAGTTAGTTTTACGGGAAACGTTAGGGGCGAAAAGAATTTCGAACCAGTTAATATGGAGCAGTTGATGAGTGCTATATTAAATTTGGGGTCACAAATAGGAACAATTACAACTGCTATGGGAACAATGGAAACATAATTAAGATCTGAATTAAAAACAGAGATGAGAACATCGGCAGCACGGTTAGAAACTGATATGGAAACACAGTTAGACTCACGAATAGGGACATGTTTTAAAAACATGAAAGATGAATTAAAGAAAGAAATTAGAGAAGAAGTACAACCGTTTTTGAATGCTCACAATAATAGATTAATTTCAATAGAAATTAGACAAAAGGAACAGGAAGAAAGATATCGTGTGATAATTCAAAAATTTTCAGAGTTAAATCTTCAATGTGCACACGATAAGGAAGAAATATTTGAAAGAATCGAGGAATCCGTACCAAATGACAGAATAAATAACCTAACACAACAATATGAACAGTTAACTACTAAATGTGTCAATACTGAAACCCAAGTCGCGACACTTACGGAAGACGTAAATAAACAGAAAGAACAAATAGGTGACTTATCTGAAAGAGTTTAGAAGGTTTCAGATAAATTGACAAGTCAATGGGGACAGAGATTCAGATGATACAGCTCCATTTCCATTTGCAGAAACAGAAGAGTACCAGAACATAAATAAACATGTCGAAAATCAGGGAAAAATTAATGAACGCGTTAAAAGGGAATTTGAGGCGTTACGAAAGCAAGTCAAACAAATTGAAAGCGAAATCGTAGGAAAAGACAGTAGAAGAAATTTAGAATCACAAATAGCTGCGGGTTTTGAAGAAAATAATTTATTTCATTTACGAGATGCAACAAGAGAGCGCCAGGCTCGCGAACTTGACAATAATCGACATTCGGACTGGGACAGACGCGGTAGGTCTTCGTCGCCACGAGGCGAAAACTTTGACTATAAACACTTTTTAACTGTTCGGAAATTTAAGATCTTTCGCAATTCTAAGAATGACGTACATTCATGTTCATGGTTAGATCAATTTATGTACGCACTTCCACCAAATTGGGCATTAAGTCACAAACTGGAATTTATGTGCGGCCACTTAAGTCCTCAGGGGATTCGCTACACTAAGTGAATATGTGCTGTAGTGTGCACCAGGCCGCGAGCTATAGTGGTGCTATTTCCCTTTTAGTCTTCTGCGCCTCTGCCTACTCTTTTACTATTCTTTGTATCTATCAAAACAACTCTTCAACTATCAATCTATCTAGACTATTTTACCCAAAAGATATTTCGGAAATTACCGTATCTTCAGCAGCATTCATTCGTAGTTTAAACAAAATTTTACATGTATATCTTCGTGACAATATTACTTCATATGTTGACGATATTCTTATTGCTAAACGTTCTTGGAGTGAGCATAACAAAATTTTTGATTCATTATTACGTATTTTTGCAAGAGTTGGCATTACAGTGAACTTGGAAAAATCTGAATTTGGTCGTTCTCAGGTAAAATTTCTTGGTCATATTATTTTTACAGAAGGTATTCTTCCTAACCCAGAGAAACTAGACGCTATTCGTAATTATGCTGTTCCTGCTACAAAATGTGATGTTCGTAGTTTCCTTGGTGTCTGTAATGTTCTTAGACGCTTTGTTAGATTGGACAATTTGGCCACACCTCGTTTATGTGAACTGTCTGGAAGAATTCTAATTGGTGTTGGGATGAGGAAGCTCAGCCAGAATTTGAACAACTTCGTGATGCTTTAGTTGCTGCTCCACTTCTTTCACATCAGGATTTATCTAAATGTTTTTGTTTGGCGACGGACTTATTTCAAGAGATAGAAGAAAACGACGTTGTAGTACAGAAAACTATTGCATTTGGAAGTCGTGTTCTCTCTACATCAGAAAAGAATTATTCGATAACGGAACTTGAAGCCTTGGCTGTTGTTTGGGCTTTCACAAAATTTCGCATATATTTGTATGGCAGACATACTAAGGTTTACACCGATCATCGAGCTCTGGAATTTCTTATGTCAACAAAATTAACACATGGAAGTTTGTCACGATGGGCGCTGTATCTACAGGAATTTGATTATAGTGTTGTCTACATACAGGGTTCTTCAAATATTATTGCTGATGCTTTATCACGTGCACCTATAAGTTTGAAACAAAGTGCTGAGGAGGACTGCAAAGAAAACGATTATTGTTTGATGTATATTCAAGGTGTAGCATTTGAAAATTTTATTTCGTCTTCGCTCCAGGACATCGCTAAGGAGCAAAACAAGGATCTAATATGGAATGACATTAAGGAGAAGTGGAGGAGAAAGGAAAACGTAGCGATTAGACAGTATTATTTAGTTCGCAATGATATTCCTTTTAAACGAAAATCGGTCGACAACTCTGTTTGGTTAGTTTGCATTCCTGATGACTGGGTTAATAAATTGATTTGGTATACATTTTTCAGTTATGCACACTTTGGTCCCAGAAAATGTTTTCATAAATTACGAGAAAATTGCTACTTCAGTAATATGGAATCTGTTCTTGCCAAATGCAAATTATGTCAAAAGGCTAAGCCGCCAACTATTTCTCACAGAGCACCATTGTTTCCCGTCATTCCAGCGAAATTAAAGGACATGGATGCAGTCTATTTGTTCGTATTATGTAAGATACATATTTGCTGCTTTGCATATGGATTGCATATTTATATATTTCTGTTTGTTGTCATAACTACTCTTTAATTTGGTATATAGAAATGCTGATATGCGGTGTACGAACATGGAGTTTAGGTCACACTATGGTATTAATTATAGATTGTTCGCTTGGCAGAGCCTCGTTGTAGGAATTGTGCTGCATCCACTTGTTGACATTCTGTTCTCTACTGGTATATTTACTCACTATTGCATGTTTTGCTTACGCTCAGTGCCTTATATTTTAAGATAAGAAAATGAACTACTATAATGCTACGAACGACATTAGTACAAGAAACTTCATTGAAGTCACATGAGCTGGAGGTTTTATGGAAGCTGTATAAATTTATGCTAATAGGAAGGAAGCTAACGACATGACATACCAACATTAGGTTTAGACCATTGACAGCTATTACACCGCATTCTTCATGAGCAATTGAAATAGCAAGTGACACTTGACACAAGAAATACTCCACATGTTTGCTTCTGTTTTGCCATGACTCTTGAAGTGGTGCACACACTGTGAAATATTACGATCATTCACACTCCGTACTCGTACTTACTTACTGAAAGTTATTCAAACTAAAGGCTGTTAGAGGTCATGTATGCATTTCTTTTATTTAATGAAGGACAAGGTAACCAAAATATATTTTATAATTCATAAAATTCATAAAAAGTTTTGGCGTTATATTTTTACGATTTCTGTACCTATTTTCCGGAAGATTTTCTCACACAATGTCCTGATTCTCAGGAGTTTAGGGTAACATCAGCTGGAGGCAACTGTGACAGAAGGCCACCCGTGAGTGTGTGGAGTGCGAAACAGCAGTGGCCGGATGCCTTAAAATGGTACGACTGGCCAGCGACTAGGAGTGTGATTCACGTGTTTGGATGGACACGCACTTCGCAACTGGAGGACTATGCGAGGTTCTGCTATGAGAAAATTTTATACATTACGTCGCTGAGCCAAGCAAGGATTCACTCTTATTTTCATAACGAACTCTTGCACGTAAATTTTGTAATCGTTTACATTCACTTCACACCACCGCCATTATTCGCGGGAGAGTTTAAAATTCCAGCTTTCCACGGCGCTAGCGGCAGCAATCATTCGCTGAGGCAGCGACAAAGGTCTTACGGCTGCAAGGGACGGAGAATTAACGTAAAAGTCATCGCAGCTTCTACATCACTACCATCACTACCTCATAGTGTAGCGGCAGTGGGGAGTCTGGTGCGTCGCAAGGTACACCCCAGGTGTTACATGCTTCACCCGCTGTCCCTGCTGTCGAGACATCTTCGCGGGTACTGGGCGCGGTTGGGCCACCCTCTCCCCAAGGGGAGTGGCGGGTTCAGCGGCGTTCGCGGCGCACGAGGCGGAGGGTAAATGTGGAGGCTGGCCCTGTGGCATCGCCCGCTCTGCCTGTGGGTGGACAAGTGGCTGCTCCTTCAGCAAGGTCCGAGCAGGCACACGGGGGGAGGGGTTTATTAGTTATTGGGAGCTCCAACGTTAGGCGGGTGATGGAGCCCCTTAGGGAAATAGCGGAAAGTACAGGGAAGAAGGCCAGTGTTCACTCTGTCTGCTTGCCGGGGGTCTCATCCGAGATGTGGAGGAGGCCCTACCGGTGGCGATAGAGAGCACTGGGTGCACCTGACTGCAAATTGTTGCTCATGTCGGCACCAATGACTCCTGCCGTCTTGGTTCAGAGGTCATCCTCAGTTCGTACAGGCGGTTGGCGGAATTCGTGAAGGCAGAAAGCCTCGCTCGCGGGGTGAAATCAGAGCTAACTATTTGTAGTATCGTTCCCAGAACCGATCGCGGTCCTCTGGTTTGGAGCCGAGTGGAAGGCTTAAAAACCAGAGACTCTGCGGAGATCTGGGGTCCAAATTTCTCGACCTCCGCTATCGGGTGGAGAAATGTAGGGTCCCCCTGAATAGGTCAGGCGTGCACTACGCGCCGGAAGCGGCTACAAGGGTAGCGGAGTACGTGTGGAGTGCACATGGGGTTTTTTTAGGTTAGATAATCCCCTCCCTAGGCCCGACAAGACGCCTCCTGAGACGCGGCAAGGTAGGAGTAGGCAAAATGCAACAGGGAATAACAATATTAATGTGCTAATAGTAAACTGCAGGAGCGTCTACAGAAAGGTCCCAGAACTGCTGTCATTAATAAACGGTCACAACGCCCATATAGTACTAGGGACAGATAGTTGGCTGAAACCAGACGTAAACAGTAATGAAATCCTAAACTCAGATTGGAATGTATACCGCAGAGACAGGCTGGACAGTGAAGGGGGAGGCGTGGTTATAGACATAGGAAGTGCAATAGTATCGAAGGAAATTGACGGAGATCCGAAATGTGAAATGATTTGCGTGAAGTTCACGGTTAAAGCAGGCTCAGACATGGTAATTGGATGTCTCTATAGGCCCCCTGGCTCAGCAGCTGTTGTGGCTGAGCACCTGAAGGATAATTTGGAAAATATTTCGAGTAGATTTCCCCACCATGTTATAGTTCTGGATGGAGATTTTAATTTGCCGGATATGGACTGGGAGACTCAGACGTTCATAACGGGTGGCAGGGACAAAGAATCCAGTGAAATTTTTTTAAGTGCTTTATCTGAAAACTACCTTGAGCAGTTAAACAGAGAACCGACTCGTGGCGATAACATATTAGACCTTCTGGTGACAAACAGACCCGAACTATTTGAAAACGTTAACGCAGAACAGGGAATCAGCGATCATAAAGCGGTTACGGCATCGATGATTTCAGCCGTAAATAGGAATATTAAAAAGGGTAGGAAGATTTTTCTGTTTAGAAAAAGTGACAAAAAGCAGATTTCAGAGTACCTGTTGGCTCAACACAAAAGTTTTGTCTCACGTACAGATAGTGTTGAGGATCAGTGGACAAAGTTCAAAACCGTCGTACATAATGCGTTAGATGAGCATGTGCCAAGCACGATCGTAAGAGATGGAAAAGAGCCACCGTGGTACAACAACCGAGTTAGAAAACTGCTGCGGAAGCAAAGGGAACTTCACAGCAAACATAAACATAGCCAAAGCCTTGCAGACAAACAAAAATTACGCGAAGCGAAATGTAGTGTGATGAGGGCTATGCGAGAGGCGTTCAATGAATTCGAAAGTAAAGTTCTATGTACTGACTTGGCAGAAAATCCTAAGAAATTTTGGTCTTATGTCAAAGCGGAAGGTGGATCAAAACAAAATGTCCAGACACTCTGTGACCAAAATGGTACTGAAACAGAGGATGACAGGCTAAAGGCCGAAATACTAAATGTCTTTTTCCAAAGTTGTTTCACAGAGGAAGATTGCACTGTAGTTCCTTCTCTAGATTGTCGCACAGATGGCAAAATGGTAGATATCGAAATAGACGACAGAGGGATAGAGAAACAATTAAAATCGCTCAAAGGAGGAAAGGCCTCTGAACCTGATGGGATACCAGTTCAATTTTACACAGAGTACGCGAAGGAACTTGCCCCCCTTCTTGCAGCGGTGTACCGTAGGTCTCTAGAAGAGCGTAGCGTTCCAAAGAATTGGAAAAGGGCACAGGTCATCCCCGTTTTCAAGAAGGGACGTCGAACAGATGTACAGAACTATAGACCTATATCTCTAACTTCGATCAGTTGTAGAATTTTGGAACACGTATTGTGTTCGAGTATAATGACTTTTCTGGAGACTAGAAATCTACTCTGTAGGAATCAGCATGGGTTTCGAAAAAGACGGTCATGTGAAACCCAGCTCGCGCTATTCGTCCACGAGACTCAGAGGGCCATAGACACGGTTTCACAGGTAGATGCCGTGTTTCTTGACTTCCGCAAGGCGTTCGATACAGTTCCCCACAGTAGTTTAATGAACAAAGTAAGAGCTTATGGACTATCAGACCAATTGTGTGATTGGATTGAGGAGTTCCTAGATAACAGGACGCAGCATGTCATTCTCAATGGAGAGAAGTCTTCCGAAGTAAGAGTGATTTCAGGTGTGCCGAAGGGGAGTGTCTTAGGACCGTTGCTATTCACAATATACATAAATGACCTGGTGGATGACATCGGAAGTTCACTGAGGCTTTTTGCAGATGATGCTGTGGTGTATCGAGAGGTTGTAACAATGGAAAATTGTACTGAAATGCAGGAGGATCTGCAGCGAATTGACGCATGGTGCAGGGAATGGCAATTGAATCTCAATGTAGACAAGTGTAATGTGCTGAGAATACAAAGAAAGATAGATCCTTTATCATTTAGCTACAAAATAGCAGGTCAGCAACTGGAAGCAGTTAATACCATAAATTATCTGGGAGTACGCATTAGGAGTGATTTAAAATGGAATGATCATATAATGTTGATCGTCGGTAAAGCAGATGCCAGACTGAGATTCATTGGAAGAATCCTAAGGAAATGCAATCCGAAAACAAAGGAAGCAGGTTACACTACGCTTGTTCGCCCACTGCTTGAATACTGCTCAGCAGTGTGGGATCCGTACCAGATAGTGTTGATAGAAGATATAGAGAAGATCCAACGGAGAGCAGCGCGCTTCGTTACAGGATCATTTAGTAATCGCGAAAGCGTTACGGAGATGATAGATAAACTCCAGTGGAAGACTCTGCAGGAGAGACGCTCAGTAGCTCGGTAGGGGCTTTTGTCAAAGTTTCGAGAACATACCTTCACCGAAGAGTCAAGCAGTATATTGCTCCCTCCTACGTATATCTCGCGAAGAGACCATGAGGATAAAATCAGAGAGATTAGAGCCCACACAGAGGCATACCGACAATCCTTCTTTCTACGAACAATACGAGACTGGAATAGAAGGGAGAACCGATAGAGGTACCCTTCGCCACACACCGTCAGGTGGCTTGCGGAGTATGGATGTAGATGTAGATGTAGATGTAGATGTAGATCTGGATTTGTGAATGTACTCACAGTCAGTAATGTGTCAATATGCAAATATGGTACCAGTTTCGTGATTTTGTGGATAGCGTGCTGGCCTTTAGTGACAGCGCGTAATATAGGCGGACGACCGGGTTGGGAGCCATCCAACAACGTATATGTAACGTACGTAAAAAAATGAATGATTTGAGCAGTGCTGGTTGAACGAGGTTGGCCATCGAGCACCGTTATACAGGATTAGGAAAAAACGTTTGACCAAAGGTGTAGGACGAGTAGATAGTGTGAAACATAGGAATTTTAGCAACTAAGGGTCGCAACAGCGTATTTTAGGCTCTACAGGAACGTAACCGAAATCTGTCATATGGACGTCTTTACTCAAAATGAAAGGTAATTCACAGAAAATGTGTACCTAAACACAGTCGTTGGACTAACCAGTCTTCACGGTGAGAACAAGATAAACTTAAAGCATCTCATTCCCATGTATCGTACTTAACTGACGTACCAGACAGCACTTCTTTCGTAATGAAAACAATCACATGATCATGTTTCATGTGTTGAAACCGTCAAAGTAAACGAAAATGAGCTACTTCTTAATCAAGATAAGTATGATGTAGCTACTGTTCAACCTGACCACCGTTTCCATGCTGCCATAGCGTCGTAAACAAACTGCGATCGGTATTAGCCAAAATTAGCTACGTTATGTGTATTCACTTAAAACTAAGGGACATCAGGTCTGTCAAAAGACAGGCCGTAGAGACGAGAATGTTCAGCAGTAACTTGCACCGACACGGCGGCTGTTGTCTTAGCGTTGAGAGACTGCAGAGGATATCGGAGACTTGTTTACGTTTTCGGCATGCCGACACCGACACCTTCTTTCGCAGCACGGCTGCAGTCGGCTGGATAAATTTGCTGTTCAGATTTAGCGCGGCAAGAACACCGAGAGCGTGTCTCACAAGAATGTCGCTGTGAGAAACGCCGTTCCCAGTTGTAACGGAATGTTCGGTCCACAACTCTTTTCGCAGCATTTTATAAATTGCACGTATTTGTAATGGTACTCATATATTTTGCTGATGGCCTGAAAACCTAAGAACTGAGGAGAAATGTAATTCCGGTGATGGGTCGACCGAACGTTTAGCTTCCGAGAATGATCGATTATGGAAAATATTATCACATGCAAACATGACGCCAGCAGTGGTTAGTGGAAGTCAGTATCGTTTCAGTGAAGAAAACGATACCTAATTTCGTTTGGGAAGAAAGATAACTTTTGCGAGTTTGTCTGTGAAGGCATAACTCTAAATGTGGGTTTATGTAGCCTAGTCCCACTTATGTGCGCTCCATCGACGTAATTTATCGTGTACAAGTTTACTCGCTTATTACTGTGCTAATTTTTTCCTGTTTCCACTTACGTCAGCAGACAGCCATTACTCGCGATAAACTGCCGACTTGTTGGAGCGCTGGCACCAACAATGAATCGCTGTACGAACGGAGCTCCGTGGACTGCAGGAGACGGAGAAATAACGGAAAGATAAAGTCAGATTCTCCATTACTGCGACCTGAAGGTCCGATTAAACGTTTCAGAATCAATACACCGTCAATATGCGAAACCGAATATGGTTTTACTATTTCGTGCTTGTGGCGGAACACTGGCCAATGAGGCGTTTGGAGGTTGTTAAGTGATGTACGTGTAACGTATGTCAAAAGTAGGAGTAACTTGAGCAGTGCAGATTGAGCAAGGTTTGCCATCGAGTACCGTTGCATATGCCAGACACGACGTGACAGGAGTACTAACCGCATTTTCAGCAGTTCATTACTTAGCTTTTGACAAAATCGAATATGGTTCAAAATCGGAAAATGATGGTATGGACTTTCACTTTTAATATACAGTAGCAAAACCGGCATCTGAAACCGCATTGCGAGAATCGATACGAAAGTGTTCACATAACGAACCGGCAATGGTACTCGGAGATCGGTTTATGAAAACCACATTTGCTAACCATATGTAGCACTTTTAAAGTACGTTTCATATTCTCGTTGGCGCAATTAAAGTGAATATCCACCTATCGTTCCTTTTGCAGAACGGGAAGACAGACAATAAATATATTTTTGCACTCCACATTCCTCCTCCTTTCTACATTTACAGCTGTATTTGAATCCGTATCATAAATCCTGTTTCCAGTATTATACTCTGTACATTGTCCTTCATGGTTGTGTGACAGAATGGCGCCCGATAGACGTATTAGCCTTTTTTGCACTGTTTATTTCTTTGTAACATCTAATTATTTATGCAAGTCGCATATTGCCATCTGTCGGCCAACGGCTACACTGCATCCTCCGCAACTGCTTTCTGCATCGCGAGGCGCCAACAGAATGTGCTTTTCCGTATCGCTGGTTCGGCGCAAATAACGTATTTTCGTGAAATAAAACAGAGGATCCGTACGTCAAAATCTGTTGCCTGTTAGCATGAAAGAAGGTAACGTGAGATAACTGTGAGCGGGCTAGACTGCCACGTCAGAGAGACGGGCGGCTGCGGTTTCAAATCCGCCTCCGCGCTGTGCCAGAGGGTATCGTATAACGCAGAGTGAATTACAGGTTGCCTTCGTTCGAGGGCAAAGCCATGGGAAGCGCTATGAAATAAGTATGTATTAAAACCATGAAATAAGTTTATGTTTTGTTTTGATTTTTAAGAGAATGGAAGTAAACAAACCCTTCTTTTCGTGTGATTTTCCAACACTAACGGGATGTTATTGTTCTTAGAGGGAGGAAAAAAATGATCTGAATATCACGTTCGAGCGTACTCCCTACGAAGAGTAATTTTCAGCAACTTAAAGTAATACCTTGTATATCTTTTTTTGTTGGATACTACTAAAAACATAGCACCATTCGTGGCATGGGGTAACAAGAAGCGTAATCAGTTAGGTGTGACACTGGAAGAAACGCTATCTTCAGAGAAGGACGTCGTGAGTCACGTGTTGGGAGCGACCGGCTGTCTGGCGGATCTTGAAACGGATAATCTGAAGAGCAGCGTGAGACAACGGCCGGAAAGTTTCTGTTACGTAGGAAGAGTATCGAGTAATGTGTGGGCGGCGGTACGGCACTCTCTGGACAGATTAAAATCGACGTAACCGATCACTGATTGGGTCACGGTACTGGGCAAGCACCTCGAAACTGGCAGGGTACGCGAAATTGAGCTGTGGGCAGAGTTTCAGACATTAGTTCGTTGCCCCAAGCAGGGAGAGACTCGAGTGTTTCACTTAAACAGAAAGACGATTTGACCTTTGTCTTTTTCGTAGATTACGTTTTGCGTGTATATTACACGTAAATTTTATGCACCAATTACTACTGGAGGTGTAGCCTGTAAAAGCTGGCCAAGTTTCAAATGTACACGTATTTTGCTCGAAGCTGAGTGCTGAGTGACGAAATACGGTAACTAACGAGTAAGTACTTGGTAAAAAGTATAATGTAAAACTGTTAATAATCATAGCGGTTGTAAAGTAGTATACAGCGCGTTCAATTTGTTTCTGTTGATACCAAGAAAAGATGCTGATGTTCCAAAGTGAAAAAATAACGAAATCATCGATAAAGAGAAATGATAATATGTGGCGAAACACGTCACGCGTCGTCAACGGAGACAGGGGTTCCGTGTGACGTCACACGTCGGTGTGTGCTGCTGCTGTTCGGTTCCTCTGTCTCTAAACGCGCCTCCGCCGCTGTGGTCGCCATTGAGATTTCACGAACGACTTAGCTGTCACTACAGCCCACCGATGGAACACATTTCTAGCTAAGGCTTTCTATTTTGTGGTTGTTTATCGTTTTTTTCCGCCAAAATTGCACCATTCATTCATACTATGCAGTACGTAATTCGGTTCTCCCTTTTACTAAATATTCAGTTTATAATGTTACAGATGAATTCCTGGTACAGATAATTACAAAATCTTTTTGTGTCGCAATAGGAAATGCTCTGGCTGGAGGAACTGTTTCCTGGATGATTGCATGGTAGAAGAAAGACTGCTATCTCGTGTGGGTATTTTGCTCGTACTTTACCTAAGAAAAATAGTAGTAATAATAGGCAACATCGTAATCAATTACAGGCTTAGTTAAGTGTAGCTCATAAGAAATAGTTAAGGACAGTTGTGTGTTACATGAGCTGTGGTAAGGACGTTAACTTTAGTGAGTTTGTCTGTGGAGGGCGTAGCTTTGAATGTCGATTTCTGTAATGGCTGTTAACTCATACCCCTACGTACTTTACCGTTTAAAATTGTCATCGCGTTAAACTACCCGAAACGTGCAGTTTGACTGCTCCTTGTCGCGTTCGTTACTTCTTTCCGTTTTTATTCATTTCGTAGAATCTTTCGTACTTCGGAGAAAAACTGAATGTAACTGTCAACATTCCGTGGCGCCAACAGCAACAATCGACCGTTGATGCAGCAACGGGGCTGTGTGGTCTGCAGGAGACGGAGAATTAGCGGAAAGATAAATCCAGATTCTACATTACTACGGTCTGCGTGTCTGAATGTGCTTACGATCAGTACAGTGTCACTATGCGGATCTGGTGATGGTTTCGTGATCTTGCGGATCGCGTGTTTCTTTCCAGTGACGTGGCGGAATATAGGCGGACGACCGGGCTGGAAGTCATTCAGTCAGATACGTGTAACGTACGTGAAAAGGGAATTACACAAACGGAACAGGTTAAGCGATCAACCACCGTTATACACGGCGTGGAAAACATATTTGACCAAAAGTGCAGGGGGGAAAGACAGCATGAAACACAGGGATTTGTGTACGGCAACTACGCGACGAAACTGCATATTTTCAGCGCTACAGGAACGTAATTTAAATCTGACATTCAGATGTCTTTACTCAAAATGATGGGTAACTTACAGAACATGTACACGTAAACAGAACCAATCGTCACGGTGAGAACTTGATGAATTTAAAGCAGCATTTACACGCATATCGGACCTAGCTGACGTACCAGACTGTCCTTTTTCAGAAATGAAGATAATAACGTGTTCATGTTTCATTCTTCAATATTTCTTTAAAGAGCAAAAATGAATGGCAATTGAGCCACCACTTAATTAACAAAATTATTTGTAGTAAATGTTAAAAGTGACCACCATTTTCACACTGGCGCAGCGCCTTAGATATTCATTTGCAACCTCTAGCTTCTATACTCAGATTCCTTCATTTGATACTGTCTTTGTGCCCTACACTTTTGGTCAAATTGTGTGTCCGCACCCTGTATATGCCAGACGGACAGAATGTTGGTCGAACTCTCAGCCAGTCCAGTAGAAATTGCTAAAAACGGCAAAATGACGGAATGCGTTGGTAGTGATCTGTAACTTTAAAACTGAGTAGACGGTAACTACGCTACGTTTAAAACGCGCTAAGAAAATAGATGTAAAATACTTTTCTTCATTACAGAAAGTCCTCTAGGGATGTAGAAAATGTATAAGTATTATGGGGCAACACGTGAGACACCACAGAATTTGTATTAATGAAAGAAAAGACTATGCACCGTTGGTCAATTGCCAAAACAATAAAAACAACGCAAAATTTTTAACTGCATTTGTCACATTATTCCTTTTATATCGTCTCCGATTAGGTAGTAATGGCTCAGAAACTGTTAAATACGGTGATATTAGTTTCTCTTAGTATCTCAATACATTCCTAATATATATGGGCAATGATCTATTGCACCACCCAGCCGTCGACCAGAATTTAATATTTGCTGCGAATTTCCATGTAGCCTATTTACTGAGCAGGCAAGGTGAACGGTACGACATTTACAAGGAACACGATATTCAGAAGACGAAAATTTTGGATATCCCTTTTCTCCAGTCATGTTTACGTATTAAACCTTAATAGGTTTTGCTAGTCTGAAGAAGCCTCCATGTTGCGAGCTCCATAATTTTTAGGCGTCTGTCCTTGATACAGCGAACTTGTCGGTGTTTATCTAATATGAGAGGAGACATTAAGAAACGGTGGAGGGTATGCATTTCTTACGGATGCCAGTAAAAATATAAGGAGGAGGAGGAGGTTGCACACAAACGGATGTTCTAAAGTTTTATCCACGTCCGTTAAAGCTTTCGAAGCGTTTGAGCAACCAAAGTTACGCTTACTGCTACACGGTTTTAGTTCGAATGGTTCAAGTGGCTCTGAGCACTATGGGACTTAACATCTATGGTCATCAGTCCCCTAGAACTTGGAACTAATTAAACCTAAGGACATCAGACAACACCCAGTCATCACCAGGCAGAGAAAATCCGTGACCCCGCCGGGAATCGAAACCGGGAACCCGCGCGCGGGAAGCGAGAACGCTACCGCACGACCACGAGATGCGGACACGGTTTTGAATAAAGTGTAGATACAGGTTGCGCACTTATTTCTTTTGCGGCTTTGTGGTATCGACTATTCAAACACGATGCAGAATGGACGGTATGCTTGACAAGAGGCTACAGAAATGATAACTGTACGTGTTTCCACATTGTAAACACGACGAGTACGAGCCAGCTTTATATATGACCGAAATGTGCTGGAGACCACAGCATCATTTCGGGAAAGAAGACGTCACAGCGATGTCGTCTGGACGGCTCAGGCGATTCTTTTGCTGAATCAGCAGACAGAGCGATTAATAATTATATAGTTTGCGGCTGTAGCCAGAAGAGTAGAAACCGGTCGGAAAGATGTCCGCCGTTTGCGTTTTCAAAGAGTATTAGACGCATATTAGAGCAAAAATGAGTCACATTAAAATGGAAAAATAATGTTTCTTCAGTACGTTAGTAATAAGAATTTGAGGCCAGGGTCACTCGATTACAGGTGGCAGTGCAGGATCGTATCGATGTTATAACGTCACCATATTGTGTCAGCAATAGACGCCCTGCCGAGACCTGAATATGAGTAGCGACGGGAACAGTTAATTCTGGGAAGCGCGCCATTTTTCTTACATTTTCTCTCGTTTCTTACTTGCCTCATCTAAGTGTAACACTTCGCCTAGCGCTTTATGTAAAAATATTTAGAGCACTGTTGTCAACGAGAAACAGGGAAATACAAGACATTCTTTTGTATAAGAAAGGGGCTTCATATTTTTCTGTCGTCAGAGAGGCCGCACAGATCAGATTTCGTACAACTTCCAACATGTGCAGCGACTGTTCAGTAGATAAGTTCGTCGAATCATTTACGTCCCGACGTGGGGAAACAGCGTCGCAGACGTCGACACCTTGTCTGGCAGCACGACGGTAGTGATACGGCGCCAAATCAAAGGAGATGGACCTTCCTAAAATACTAAGGTTCAAATTCGACAAGAGCACAGACGGTGTCTGGCGCAAGAATGCCGTCGCGAGAAACTCCGTTCCCAGTTGTAACGGAATTTCCGGCCCACAGCTGTTTCCGCAGCAATTTACTGTAAACACCGCATCATTTGAGTTGTCCGTTTATCTGACTCTGACGAATTACAGGGCTGTCAAAAAATGGTTCAAATGGCTCTGAGCAGTATGGGACTTAACTTCTGAGGTCATCAGTCCCCTCGAACTGGACTCTGACGAATTACAGGGCTGTCAAAAAATGGTTCAAATGGCTCTGAGCAGTATGGGACTTAACTTCTGAGGTCATCAGTCCCCTCGAACTGAGAAGTACTTAAACCTAACTAACCTAAGGATATCACACACATCCATGCCCGAGGCAGGATTCGAACCTGCGACAGTAGCGGTCGTCCGGTTCCAGACTGTAGTGCCTAGAACCGCTCGGCCACTCCGGCCGGCCAGGGCGGTCAGCAAGAAAGAAGTGCGATTACGATGATAAGCTGGAGGCTTTTCTTAGCTGTAGTTTAATCGGAAGAGCGTAACCTTTCTTACCGTGTTTTCTGTGGATTAAGGGAGACAACACTATGCTGTTTCAGTCCCCCTAAGCAACGAAACTAAAATACAGATTTACCCCGAGTGGGAAAATCGCTTCATCGTCTCGCTAGTACGGGCGACCTCCAGTTTGGAAATGGAGATTCAGCCGTTGACAAAAGTTTGCTACCGACACTTCCTCAGTTTCCAAACAGAGCAGTGCACACACCGAGAGGTGAGTAACATACACGGTAATGAATCACTTCGTTACATATACTGATCTCAGGTGTCTTTTGTTTTTCTTTCTTGTCTTACTATAAACCTACGGCACAAAAGTAACATACTCTGTGTGACGTGCAGGAACGGCGAAGTACAATCTGTCCGAACAAAGAGGATCTATCAGTTTCTTCTGACCAAAAGAACGCGTAGCTCGCACACTACCAATATTTTACCAGTTCTGACTAAACTGGCTCCAAAATGTTTACGTCGACGCGTCGTGCTGAACGAAACAGAAGAGTCGTAGTATGCATTATGCATGCAAATCTTCAGAGTACAACAGTCGCTTTGTTACGTAAAAGTCAACGCATCAGTGACAAATTAAAAATTCTAGTAGTACACAGTGGTTCTAGCACAGCAACTGTGTTTCCGGTAATTGGGCGACGGTTTTCAAAGATTACGTATGACTGTCGCCAATTTCTAGTAACAAGTATTTAAACACGACGTAGAGTGCACAACACATTTGGTGGAGCAAATATTAATCATAAATGTATTCTGTGTCGTCATCAAGGCAGCTTTGATACTGATTTGATACGTGGTCGGAATGTGTGAGATGTCGCAGAACTACTTTGCGGAGGAAGATGCAACGTTAACACTTTGGCAACAGAAGTTGCGCGATTCGATTGTCGAGGCAGAAATCAAGCGATGGAAATTTATGCGTTTGGCACTTGTAACCCGTAATGTTCCAAACGACCTGTTAGTTATACCTCATCTATTTGTTAACCCTTTAACTGCTCTGAACGTGTTAACCCGCACGCCTTTGTACCTGTCCCTATGTGCTCTGAACATGTTTACCTGGTACTCTGAACGTGTCTTTGGGACACTAAACGTATCATCTTAGTGAACAGAGCGTAAGGTAGGGGCTGCATATGTGGCGTTTCGAAGGGAAGTCGGTCGTAATAAACAGGACACGAGTGCAGAGGTCATAACGTCGCGGTTGTGTCTCATGGAACGCGATATATGTAGAACATACGTAAATTTTCCGCAGTAGGTCTATGCATCTGCATATGCGTTTCTAGGGCTGGGCTGACGGCGGCGGCCTGTCGCTATGACGTATCATGAAAGTGCCTGCTAACCATCCGAAACACACGTGAAACAAAAGTCGTTACAGTTTGCCCATTCATGGAGCACTGACGAATGTTTGGACACTCTCTCGACAGGGGGAATTTGAACCCAAACGACAGCACAAGCTATGCAGCAAACAAATTCCAGAATCCTTGGGTTGGATGAAAGTAGGCTATGTCGGTGGTCAGATCTAAAACTCTACAAACGGCGAAAATTTTTGACACGACAGAACCTCTAACCCACTATTATGAATTTGCTCTACTAGTAAAGTTTTCTGGTACGTTACGCTTGTTATCTCGATATTGTGTCGGCATCTGTACCGGATTATTCAACGACTAGTCGGTTACCAAGTGCCGAAAGGAAGACATTGAGGATAAGAATGCTTTCAATTGCCTCCTTGTTTCGTTAAACATGTGGGATATCATGAAAACCAAACACTATTTAATAGATGAACAACAAACACAATTTTGAAGCAAAATCGTAGCGTTTTATTCCGTACAAAAATAGGACATTACCGATGTTACTTCTTAAAGCATAATGCCACACGTAACACGCAGTCCTGAGGAAATGGCCAGAAAGCTACGTGCCTTCGCGATATTTAGTCTTCTGTGGAGGTGGCCAGCTAATTGAGCCACATTACAACAAGATGAGGAATTCGTCGAATTACTGTAGTTCTGTCGTTTGTGAAAATAAAGAAATGACAGGACAGTGATTGAAACGCTTGCTGTCGTTCCACTTGGCCAAACGTAACAAGAATAGTTATCGCATTAACGTTGTGACTGTTGGGAAAAGTAGGTTAATTGAATTACTACATGTGTGATACTAATACAACAAGATCAATTGTTGAAATCATTAATTGATTCCAAGTGTAGATAACATAACTGTCTAATCCACTTAAGTTTTGAAGAACAGATGTGTGCTCCGTGTATGTGTTTACCTCTATGGCCGAACACATGAAATGTGGTGTGTGCGCAAGGTTTCACATGCGCCTACGAGAGGTGTATAAAGCAGTCAGGCGCCGTAAAATAAAGCTTTGGTGATCCTCGTTCTCCCGATCGACGCCGATCAGCAACACGACAAAGTAATACCACTGACACGAGCTTTTTCCTTTTCATCGCCTTTTCAGAGAAATTAATTGTTGGCTTGAATGCAGTCTTCCTCCTCTCACGTTTAGTGGTTAAAGGCCCTCGACGGATCGTTTTTTATCTGTTGCCGATTAACGAATGCAATTTGTAGAAACTGAAGGTGAACAGCTGGACACACTGCCACGAGTTCAAAATTCGCATCCATAAAAAAACAGACGATGCTGTCAAGTTGATTGTTACATGTTCACGATGGCTGGTGACAATGTATCCGCTAATCCAACGTACGTGATTAAGACTTCGCCTTGACTCTAGAGGAGCTTTTCTAGCCAGTATCTCTTCAAAACAATGAGGTGTAAATACGTTCTACTCCTTACCGCTATCCCTATTCCGCAAAACGCGTGTCATCCAGGTGAGCATAATAAAAGTATCACATGTGTAAATTGGCTTGGATAAAAACATTTTGACGGTATTTTCTGACGATTTCTACACACGTTTTCCGGAAGATCTTCTCACACAATCGCCTCTTTCCCAGGAATGTAGAGTAACATCAGCTGGAGGCAGCTGAGACAGAAGGCCATCCATGAATGTGCCGAGTGCGAAACAGGAACTGTGCGGATGCGTTGAGATGGTAAAACTGGCCAGCGACTGTCAGTGTGACTCACATGTGGGAGTGGACACGCGACTCGCAACTGGAGGGATACGCGAGGCTGTGCTGTGGGTACATTTTAAAAATGTAGTCTCAGCGTCAAATATAGATTCACTCTCATTTCGGTGATAAACTCATGCATGCAAATTTCTTTGTCGTTCTCATTTACTCCATATAACAGCCATTACTCGCGGGAGAGTTACAAGTGGCAACAATCCCCTATATTAACAGCAACAATCAGTCGCTGAGGCAGTGACAAAGCTCTGTCGATTGCGGTTGCGAGAGAAATTACCGAAAAAATAAATTCGACTTATCTGTGTATAACATTTCGCACCTTGGTTTCAGACAAAAATATTTACAGTACTTTTATGAATGCAAAACCGGGGGTACAGACTTTTTTAAATCATAATATTGCTTTACGTTTTCTGTTATCAGAGAGGCCTCACAGATCAGACTTCGCAACAGTAA
Organism: Schistocerca americana; assembly: GCF_021461395.2. Classification (NCBI taxonomy): domain Eukaryota; kingdom Metazoa; phylum Arthropoda; class Insecta; order Orthoptera; family Acrididae; genus Schistocerca; species Schistocerca americana. The sequence continues at coordinate 48,248,992 of NC_060129.1, forward strand.
TTTCAATCGAGACAGCGGCGTTTCTCCAGAACAATTCCTCGAATCATTTACGTCGCTACGTGGGGCAAAATATTTTAAAATATTGTCGAATTCCCACTAAGGTATTAACTCGGTAAGAACACGGACGGCGTCTGACGCAAGAATGCCGTCGCCAGCAACTCTGTTTGCAGTTGTAACGGAATTTTCTGCCCACAGCAGGTTTCGCGGCAGTTTATTATAAACTCCGTGTCGTTTTAATCGTCCGTTTATATGATACTAACGAACTACAGAGCGGCGAACTGGAAAGAAATGCGATTACGAAGACGAGGTGAAGGCTTTTCTTATAGTTTCATCGGGAGAGAGTACCATTTCTTATCGTGTTTTCTGATGATTAAGAGAAATATCAGTATGCTCTTTCAGTCTATCCCCGTAAGCGAGGAAAATAAAAAAAAAAAAAACAGAAAATTTACCCGAGTTGATCAACTCGCTTCATCGCCTCGTTAGTAAGGGCGACATCATTTCATGGTGTGTCTGGTTTGGAACCGGAGTTTCAGCTGTGGGCAAAATTTTGCTACCGTTACTAACTAGAGAGGCATCCTTACTTCCCAAATAAAGCATTGCATACACAGAGAGCTGGATAACATACACAGATATCAGTGGAAGGAACTTATTTATAATGACTTTATCGTTTTTTTTCTGGTCTCAATCTATACCAGCGCCACAAGACTAACATAGCGTGTGTGACGTTGTGGTCCACATGGAGGAACGGTTAAGCATAACCTGTCGGAACTAAGAGGTGCTGTCAGTTTCTGAAGACAAGAAGACAACGTAGCTTCATTTGTTAGAAATCTGGATTAGTCTGAAAGCTGCTGCATATTGCCTCCGGAACCGTATGTGAATAAACTCCGGAACAGTAACTGCAATTTTTGATATTTACTTCGAAGCATCGGTCTGATCGAAACAAAAGTAGTATGCGTCATTCACAGAAATGTTCTGAGCACCTCAGAGGCTTTCCTATGTAAAGTCACTACATTAAAGACAAGATTCTAATAGCACACACTAGTTTTAGCTTCGCAACTGTGTTTGCCCTAGTAGGGGACATGGTTTTCAATAATTAGGAACATGTACGATACGTGCCAGTTTGTAGTACAGTTTTCTAACATGGACTTTCTGGACACGTCTTAGAGCGTGCACCAAACTTCGTACGAGCACCTACTAACGACGAATTTCTTCTCTATTGTCATCAAGGAAACTTTCATACCGATTTGATACGTGGCTGGAATGTGTAAGAAATCACAGCACTACTTCGCAGAGGAGGAAGCAAACTGCAACAAAAACCCTTTGACAACAAAGGTTGTACGATTCGATTGTCGATGCAGTAAATAAACTGATGGAAATTTACGCATTTGGCTCATGTAATCATCGTTTTAGTAACTATCGATTAGATGTACGCCATTTATATGTTTTGAGAGTATATAAAAGCTGTAGCAGCAGAAAAATTACACGATTCAAATGCTAAAACTTAGAATAGGACAAATCTTTTGCAATACTAAGCGTATCATCGTGAGTAAGAAGACTGTAAGGCCGAGCTCTGTCGATGGTAGGGGCTGCACGTGTGGCGCCGCAGAGTCGGCCGTAATAAACAGGAGGAGTGTGTCCATGTTGTGACGTCACGGCTGTGTATCACGGAACGTGGCCGGCCGTGATGAGTACAGAATATGTGTACATTTCCTAAGGTAGGTGTCTACATCTGCATGTTATGCGTTTCCCGGGCTAGATGGACGGCAGTGAATTATAGGCAGTGCTTAATATGCAAGTGGTTGCAGACTGACACGTGGAACAAAAGTCGTTATAGTTTGGCCAGTCACGGAGCAATGAGGAATGCTTGAACACTCTCTTTCAAAACAAACAATTTTAACCCAAATGACTGTACAAACCTGTTTAAAAATCCTTGCATGCGTTGAAAGTATGGATGCATGTTGGTCGTCAGATCTAAAAGACATTCTTGACCGCTCGTCGTATCGACTGTCCAAGCGTGTCACATAAGTGGCCGTAGCTTTTCCCTGGCTTCACCCACAAGCACAAAACTTTTCCAATGCCATCACGGCATCGACGCTAGAATGTGACATAATTTTCAACATGATACGCCAAAATCTTCCTCTGTTTGTAGTTTATTCGTACCTGATAAGAAAGTTACATTGCTAGAAATTCTTGCAAAAACTGGCAACAGGTGCTCGTTTTTCTTTGTGTGTTGTGTTTTATCGACACGTCCGCCATGTTCAATGAGAAACACGGAACGACACAGCGTATGTTTGTATAGTCATGGTGTACTTCAAGAAAGGGAAATCTTCTTTCATCGTTTTAGAGGAAGAACACTTTCTTCTCCTCGTATTAAGGCGCACGACTTAGTTTTACACACGGCAGCCAACAGACAATGGGGCGCACTAAAGCGAGCTCGCCGAAACCTGTGTTGCAACTGCCGCCTGCCTCTCACTGTTGTCTGCAACAGTCCGAAGACATCGCGTCGGTTGCATCTGCACGGCCCAACCCTTCGGAGGTTCGAGTCCTCCGTAGGGCGTGGGTGTGTGTCCTTAGTGTGTTGGTTAGTTTAAGTTGGATTAAGTAGTGTGCATGCCTAGGGACCGATGACGTCAGCAGTTTAGTCCTATAGGGACCCAACACAACCACGTCGGTTGCATCAACTACAAATGTGTCATATGACTGTGAATAGCTAATGCGTAAGTACGAATACAATCTTCTGTTCGCATCTATCCTCATCCCGTGACGAAAATACAGCGTCTTGGTTCCATTGTTGCGTTCACCAGAAGTGGTATTGGGAAATCGGTTTACGAAATCCGGTTTTGGGAGCCCCATTAAGTGGGGGGGGGGGGGGGGGGTTGTTACCAGCTGTATAGCACGGGACGAGATAAACGGACTGTGGCGTGGGTGGACGCAGGCGGTCCGGCAGTGCCGACACGGACGTAGACGCCTCGCTCTCTCTGGTGCAGCCGTTCCCTCGCATGCCTCGTGCCTAGCTAGCAACGCCGCCCCGTGACGTCAGCGTGTTGTTTTGAGGTGGGAGGAGGGGGGAGGAAATGGGGCAGCGGCGCGTCCCGGCTGTCTGTGCGGCCCAGTCGTGGCGGAGCGGCCAGGCGTGTGGCGGCGTGTGGCGCAGTCCCGCCTCTCGGCGAGAACACCAGAGACAGGTGAGGCGGGCAGCCGGCCTCCACTGGGTCACTTGGAAGCTGCGGCTGTCGTTCTGCTCGCTTTTGTGTGGCTTGTCGCGTAACTCACGACGGAACTGCTCTTGTTTAATACATTGTCTTTAACAATTAGGATCGATACGAACATTAGGGATGGCGAATAGTGTGTGAAATTAGCGCGTCGAATGTTTAATAATTTATTACTCGTTATTTATCGCCTTGTTACAGCCGTTTAATCGCTGATACCTTGAGCGATAATAGCGTGCAACGAACGGAAAATAGCGCCACATTCAGTCGGGCGGTGTTTCGATGTACCATTGTCGATTCCTGCAGATTTCTCGTACCACAGTTGTTGGAAACGGAAACCACCCGTTCCTGGTTACGTCACTGCAACGAAATAACCAATCTTCGTAGAGGACGCAAGTATACGAAAACCATCAAACAGCACTTCGGGCTGGTGAGTTTTAGTGCGACACGGCGTCTTCTGCCGCTGATTCCAGCAGTCGTGGTTGTCTGTAATTCTGGACCGCCAGCCGAGAGTGACTGCAGGTTGCCTCTGTTGCGCCTTGCAGGGCTGACAGAAGTTTATGTTTCAATATTTCGCTTAATTTGGCCGAATTTGAACATCTAAAATGTTGTAAGGTACTCATTCAAAGGCTTTCACACAGTAAGAAAAGTATCACAGTTGTAAACTTAAGGCGTGTCGCGAGGTAACGTAACGCACGGCGCTGAAATACGCGAACGTTATTCACCCACCATTTGAGATTGAGCACTTGGCGACTTCGAACACACGTTAGGAATAATTTCAAACCGTTCCTAAACTTTTGCTCGCATACATGCTTAACGTCAGATATTACAGACGTTAACTCGTCTGCAAAGTAATCAGACGTCCGAAGTTGTTTAGTGCGTAGGCATTCCGAATCCTGTACTCCATTCGCGAATCAGAACTCGTGGCGTCATGCCGACATGTTTCTGACGATGAAACGCAGCACTTGGTTTATTTCAGTATTTTTACAGTTTTCTGGAATTTAGGTTGTGATGCACGAGCTATCTGTTGCTTTCCCCAACCTCCGTTAGACTGAGGCGAAGATTTGGTTGCTTGTTGGCGAATTATTGAAAATTTATCGTAAAGTTTGTGTTTCATGAATTAAACTTCCTTACTCTTTTTTATCGTTCTTTGACGTCACGTTTCGTTTGTGATTTTCTGATCAAAGAGAAGCGATCACACACCACAATTTTTTTCCTCTATACAAGTCTGCAGCGCCGGCCGGAGTGGCCGAGCGGTTCTAGGCGCTAGAGTCTGGAAACGCGCGACCGCTGCGGTCGCAGGTTCGAATCCTCCCTCGGGTATGGATGTGTTATGTCCTTAGGTTAGCTAGGTTTAAGTAGTTCTAAGTTCTAGGGGACTGATGACCACAGAAGTTAAATGCCATAGTGCTCAGAGCCATTTGATCCCAACTCTGCACTGCTTTGTCTGGCTGTCACGTGTCATTATTTTTTCTAATATAGGTGGAAAAGTTGCATAGCCCGAGGTCTAGGCTGGGTTGACAGGTTAGAGTACTGTTGTCAGTTAGCGGACCCAAAGAAATGGAGTGTTACAGTAACGATAATTATTGCTGTGTCAGATATTTTATGCACGTTACATTTCGACGAGTGTTGTATGTCCGTTTTGATGTCGTCATGGATCGAAACACAGTTGGAACGGCAGGTTCAGTATTTTTCAGCATTGGGCGGAGTTCGTAGCTAGTGTAAACGTACGTTTACACCTGTGTAAATTTGCGTGTGCACAAGACGGACGCAGCCTCTGCACAAAGAGGCATCGCTGCAGCCAGCCTCGTACGCCTGTTGACACGTGGGCGCGGGCAGTCAACACGTCCCAGGCGAATACAGACCGTGCTGTCCCGTCCACGGTTTTATTTCGTTTGCTCTATTTTGCTGCGTCGCACTATTAAGTTCTAGTCTTCCGTGCGCTTTCAAATTTTTGTTAGCCCATTGGCCGAGTGGCCTAATAAGGAACAAATGGATCTGAAGAATATTATCGTGCATACTTACGACGCGAGTTATCGGTATCATCTAGTGCGTCTTCTGAATGATATAAAGGATAATCGAGTTGAACGTTTTACTGCTAATGTTATGAGGAAACGTGCTTTCCAATGCAGTGGTAACGCGTATCAATTACTACTGGTCTTTTGAATAATATTCATGTTGATTTGAACCACACTATGTAGTGTGCATTCTCGAAAACAAACAGCGTGAGAAACTAGGCTGTAGTAAAATTATAAAGATTATAACTTAATTAGAGCAGTCAACCACGAATATGTCATGCAAAGTTTATTTACACAAAACCATTGTCGGTTGTCGATTTTCAAAAACAAGTTGTTAGGTGGCTTTCAAATGCTGATCAGTACTTGCGTTAACCGCCATTTAAAAGAATATTCGTTTCTGTGCAAAATATCAAACCTTCACGATCGGTTTTTCTCTGGAGATCTGAAATTATCGACTAAATTTTCCCATGCATAAGACGTCGGAGCTTTGTGTTCAGACACTACATTACTAGATGAAAGGCAACAGTGAACCCAGCTACAGATTCAGTATGCCTTAAATGAAAAACAAACAGGAAGCAGGATCATTCGTGAGTGGTAACGAAAATGATGTACGTGTCATCGATATAGTACAGGTCCATCTGCCCTTTAAAGAATGTTAGGTCAGTTACTGTGGCACTTCGTATCTTGTAATCGGTATCTCAGGTAAGGAAAGAAGCCACTCGATTCTATAAGTAAATTGTCAGTAAGACGTGAATTAAAAGTTAATGAATAGCAGCACTGATAGCTCACCATACGTCTTAGAAAACACTATCATACATAAATTTCTCAGCATTGTTTTGCAAGAAGAGTAAAGTCATTGGGGTATTAATTTTTCATTCTTCAGGCTGCACAGAAAGAAGGTCTAAGTTTAATTACGGAATTCAAATACACGCTACCTATTAACGATACCTGTGTCTTGGTCTATGAGTACGTCAGTCAGATGTGAAATTGCGTTGGGTTGCATGTTTGTACTTACTGAATAGTGTACTGCAAAGGAGTAATAAAAGTCGGATACACGTAGGCATATACTCACCATTTACGTACGTCATCGTTGATTGCTTACGGCAAGATGGCAGATGGTAATGTACGCAGCATAGGTAGTAGCATTGAAGTCACTACATAGTTTTGGCAGTATGTGATTAGTTAGTACAGAAGTGCTAGTACATTTTGTGAATGAAGTATTAGGCACTGCGGTCATTAATTGGAGATGAACAGAAGTACTTTGATTCTTAACATTATCAGGAGAATCCTTGGAGGCAGGTTTTGTGTGCAAATATTATCTATATTATTAAAAGAATTTGTAAATACAACATTGTCAAACATTCCGACTAATAATTAAGATAACTTTTGGCGTCACATGAAAACAACAATGGTATCGAAATCATGAGTTGAGTCGCTCAGTGACCATACCGTCACAGCAATGGAAGACGACACAGGAGGCGAGATACAGGGCTACCAATAAATCATTCACCGGTTTCCAGAATTCTACGTTTTCCGAAATATTATCCGCCTCAGCGAGTTTAGACTGTGCCGACAATGCAGCGCCTTGCGAAAATGCCGACAAGGCGAGAGAAGAGTTTTCGTGTGTTGTAATGTGCGGGATGTTTGACCAAATGTTGCAGCTGCGGCCGTGGAGGAGGGTGACCGAGATTTTAGTACAAAGAAGTCAAAAGCAGCGACAAGCCGCGAACTCTGAATACCGCAGCAAGGTCTGTGGAAGACCGTGCGTCGGCTGTTACACTTCGAACCGTACCGTCTGCATCCCGGAAGGTTTCGGCCGGCGCCTTCAGATTCGCGCCACAATGGAGGGATCACTGGAGGATGAACCTCCATGCTGAACCTTCATGCTGATCTTCAGCGACGGAGGAACCTAGAATTTATCTGAAAAACTTAATCCCCGCAATGTGAGCGTGGGATACTGAAAATCCTCATGAAATTGCGGCGCATCAACCAGATTCGCAGATGGTTAATGTTTTCTGCACAGTGTCACAGACAAAGCTTGAATGGGCCGTCTTTATTCTGTGAAGGAACTGCAACGATCCTCAGTACGCCACACTCTCACATGGCGGAGATAAACATTTTCAGATAAATGCAAGGTTGCTTAGTTGCTGAATATGAACATGGGGACGAAATGTCCATCCTCAACCGGTCCGTGCATAGTGGCGCAAATCTGAAGGCGCCGGCCGCAACCTCCTGCTTTTAATAGTTGTGAGAAATGCAGACGGCGCGGTTCGACGTGTGACCGCCGAAGCACGGTGTTCCACACACTTTGCTGCGGTGTTTAGAGTTCGCGGCTTGCGCCTGCTGTTGACTTCTTTGGACCGCGTACAGAAATCTCGTTCACCCCCCTACACGGTTGCAGCTGCCACATTCGGTCAAATGTCCCGCATATTACAACACGAGAAAAGTCTTATCTCGCTTTGTCGGCATTTTGGCAAGGCGCTGCATTCTTAATGTGAGGTGGTCGGCACAGTTTAAACTCGCTGAGTTTGCTGTTATATTCATGCTCCAATCATATTTGTACAAGCAATATTTCCGAAAATTTAGAATTCTGGAAACGAGTGAATGATTCATGGCAGCTCTGTATGTCGCCTTCAGTCAGTCGTCTTCCGTTTCTGTGGTAGTATGGTCACTGAGCGACTCAACTCATGGTTTCGATCCGCTTGCTAGTTTTATGTAATGCCAAAAATTAGTTCAATATTTAGTCAGATCGGTTGACAATATTGTATTTACGAATGCTCTGAATAACGTAGGAATATTTTTACAGATAATCTGCCTTCAAGAACACCCCCGACAATGTTTACAAACAAAATACATCTGTGCCCTTACTATTAATCACAGCAGCGCCTAATATTTCTTTCACAGAACGTGCTTGCACTTTGCCCCTTCCTGACCACACAGCGCCGACACTGAAGGTACCGCCTCTGATGCCAGTACTTACACTGTGTACGTTACTGTCCGGAATCTTTCCGTAAGCAATGAACAATTACGTACGTAAATGGTGAGAATATGCCTACTTGTATCGGACCCATTATACTCCTTTCTTTTACACAACTTATGTACGTACAGTTATGCTCAAAAGAAAGTATCCGATCGAATCGAATTGCATTTCGCCTGATTCGTATGCAACCCGCATAACGCAGCTGTTTAGCAGGTCCTCTAATAGCCTCTCAGTACAGTCGTTTGACTGTTGAAAATGGTTCCAACAAGTCACCACTAGGAAACACTGCTCTGTATCGCAGTAACTCAAGATGTAAAGTAATACCACGATAGTAAAAATATCAGGGAACCCCTTATCACCTTAACGCTTGTAAGCTCACATTACAATAAATGACATACCTTAAATGTTACCACTCTCATTGTTACGTCGGGTAGGTAATGCACGCAGTAAGTTCGTCATATTCATGATTTTTTCTTCAAAGTAACATACCGTACTTATTATTTAACGCAAAATGACATAAAAAAATTAAGTTATTCACGAGCAGCTAGTTGAGAATATCTATGAACTTATAATGACTCGACGAACCGCCCCGTTCTGCATATGGATTCAAACCCAGGTCATGTAGACTAAGCAAAGATTTCGTGACTGACGGAAACTAACAGTCGTTCCTGACTTGGCGTACAGAGAGTGATGTACCTCGATTTTAGATAGTATCAGTTAGCAAATATCAACTATAAATTACATAACGTAAACATTTTTAACGGACGCGGATTCCTACCCAGCATCTATTGTCCTTGTTAACGAACTACGAGAGATGTTAAATATTGCTTCTTCACATGTAACTTATTAGAAATGCCGTGACGTGAAGCTTTGTGTTGGACTGGGGTTCGAACCCAGAACCTATTCTCAACAACATTTCTCCTCATACTGTTACCCGCCTACTCCTGTTCCGCTCGCGAATGTCGCGTGGTTTGGCCGATCGTCGGCAAGGCCTCTTATATTGGCTGCAATTCCTCAATTTTTCTCGTCGTGGTCATTTCGCTGCAAGCCTGAAAGCCTCGAGGAGACGCGTTGGCACGCCACTTTTTCAATTACATGCCACACGTCCTGTGGATACATTCAGTCGAGACCGTTCATAGCGACATCACTTTTAACGACTTATTGGCTATAACATCGAAATCTAATGGTTCTATCTAAACCGTACATGAATGCTGTAGTTAGGCTATAACACAGGAATGTAATGGTCCCATTAAACCCTACATGAACGCTGTATTTATAAAGTCCCTTAGGACGTCTCTTTTTGCGACTTACCGAATAAAACTACGTATATTTGTTCCATTTTCTGACAAATGTATCGGCTGTAAGATCCAATGTTAGTTTTTTTTTTTTTGTTGCTTATTTGGGGAGGTAACTCTTATTTTCAAACAATCGATTTCTGCAGATTGTTGGTTTAAATCAAGAGCCACAACGAATACATCGTCAAATGCAAAGTGAGTACGTACATCTTAGATCCTAAAAGCAAACTAATGTAACAGATTAAGTTAAGTAGGGTAGTATATTGTAGTATGTGTTACTGTACAGCGTATAGTTCAGAATCCCTAACAAGAGATCCATTTTTGCATTCACATGATACAATTGTATCCTCAGTTATTTTCCTAACCATTTCAGGAGTGAAACATTTTTTGATTGATTCAGATACTTCTTTGCGAGCTGTACTTCTTCGCTGAGGTTTATGGGCCAAGTTCGCAGAACCACTTTTACATATTCTTGGAGCTGCTTCTGGATGCACTCTACCAGAACTTGTAGCATATTGGGAGTGTTATCGCGTGCATTGTTTCTTCATTGCCCCCACCCCTCCCCGTATCTTCTATATTTGTATTCTCTTCAATGTCTATATAATTCGACCCGAAATCCCTCAACTCTGATACTTGTTCGTCTATTAGATGTTAAGCGAAAATTTCCGCCTCGTTCAAGCCTCTATGACTCATTGTAGAAAATCTTCCTCAAAAGAAACACGTTTGCTCAACTGTGACAAACTGCTAATAATAATGGTTAGTCTATAAATCAACCATGAAAATGAAACTAAGCAACTAGACGTTCAACAATGCGCCATAAAACTGGCTGGCATTCCCTGTTGCCAAAAGAAATTTAGATCGAATTAGAATTGCGGTCACAGGTGTCGCCAACCCAGTGCAAAATATGCCCTTGGGCGCAAAAGTTAAAGTTTTTTTTCGTTATTATTTCCCATTTTCAAAAGGAATGATGGGCGATCTGTTATGTTAAAATGTGTGGATAAAAGTCGTATTTCAAGATCGCTAAAACTCCTCTACTGATTACTAGTTTCAGATCATTGACGAGACTTCTTCAGATCTAAAATACAAAAAGGTAGCGTAAAAGAGGTCAACTATAGCATAATACGTTTTATGCTTAAAATTCCATTGACACACAGAAGTAGTAATATTTATTGGTACATATCAGCCACCAGGCATTACACAGCGCCATAATCCGTTGGGGTGAATCGCTCTTGTTGCCATGCAAACACTGAAAAATTTTATATACCGTGACAAAAATAATGACATGAAGTGCACTTGATAGGTGGTGTACAGATTTAACCTCAGCTAGTGCTTGATTTGTAAAAAACAGGTTCCGATACTGGTGTGACCTTCCAGGGTGGCAGAGGGGGGTGGGAGTGGGGTTCAGGTGTGTGTTTCTGCAATTGACCTCTTAAGACGGTATTTTAACTCTTTTCTGCGCATTTCAAACGTGACAGTACAACATCTTTACTACTAAAAAGATAATGTTGTATCATACCACATCTCAAAATTTGCTGTATCGATCCTTTTTTTTCCCCCAAGACCAAGACACCAGTGGGGAGTACCTATGCGTACCGTCACAAATCAAGCACTGAACTTGCCGAAAGTAGGTCGTACTGGATACGCAGTGTGCAGCGTCAGCCATACAGGTCCACTGTTGATAATGCCACTATTGTGTTGGAATGCACAGACTGTGACAGAGGTAACTATCACTCAGCCCATGTGCGGATGTAGGTATGGCCCGTCACTCGCAACGCTGCAGGAACCAGGGAGTGGCTGTACTACGGCCCTCAGGGAACTGGCCGCGTATGTAATGTATATATGTGTGTATGTTTTTACTACACGAAAGCGCCGACTACCAGATGGCGCCGCTAACTATGGAGTGTGTAAGCTCGATTCACAAAAATCTGCTAACGCTATTGACATCAGTTTATCAGTTTGTGGAGAGGCGGAGTACAGGCGAGTTTCACAATTCTATGTATTTACTCTTTTTGATGTGTAAAACAATCCTTTAGTGATTTCAAAATGTAGGAGAACATAGGATGTTACTTTATTGACGTCATTTTCGTCGCATCAGTTCACTTTGCTACCAGGTGATGGAATGGAAACAAAAGCATAGGGAGGATTTGCTCAGAATAGTCCTCTTACATAAAAACTGACACTTTAGCCTCAGAAAACGAAGTAGGGCAAAAGTTCTACAAATAGTAGACAGCAGAGTTTGACTATATAAAATTACCTGTTAAGGGCAAGCGTTGGTCAAAGTAAAAACGGCACCAGTCATAGTTGTAGAAGTGTGTCTGTACTATGGCAACCCGTTAAAAGCGTCAGTGAACTACAACCGACGTGGCACAGTACAGAACCGTTTCACATAGAGGTGAGCGTACGCCGTAGATAAACATTCAACGTCTAGATGTGTTTTGACCAGTGTCGTTAGATGTAGCCGGGTTGCTCATCCGGTAAGAAGTTAGGGCCAAGGTTCAAGGTTGAAGTGTCATGTAGAACACGAAAGTCTGACCTGTTAACGACTGGGCAGGTAGATCGCCATCGCAAAGTAGTGGACTGCCGGCTAGTGATGGGGAGCTCGTGAATGAGTCGTTCAAATGAACGCTACACTTCAGTGAAGTGTGAACTAACCACTCAATTTCAATGAACTGGTACTTCAAATTTTTCACAGGTAGCACACTCCTCACTTGATCTAGTGCACCCACTCTCTTGCCCTCACCCTCTCCCACTACATCGGCGCCACGTCACTAATCCTCCCTTCACTTCAGTCCTCCCTCTACTGCCTGTCGACGAATCGCGCGGTGTTTGTGGGGAACGATAGGGATAGGAGGGGTAGAGGCGGTGAGGGGCGAGGGGAAGGCAGCGTCAGCTGCTTCTTGCAGTGCTGACAACATTACCCGTGACTATTTGTGCAGTTATACTTCGCCTCTACGGGTAGCCTACCGTTGGCAGCGCCTGCAGACAAATGATTATTAAAGATACAAACGAAGAGGCTGGCTGTGTGAGCACGCACAGCCAATATGAAAGTAGAATGCTTACCTTCTGAGTCTGGAACTGAAGCATGAGTCGAATCCACGCTGAAAGATAATCGTTCATGTTGGATTGTTCATCTCGTACACATTATTGAAATAATTACACTAAATGTCAATTTAAGGATTGTCCTAATTATATTTAAAAAATACATATATATTTATGAATAAACATCAACGGATTTGGCGAATGTTCAGAGATTTCCGTTTGATAACATGATTTGTTCCACTTTTTCCTGTCAGGCGATTTCTTCTGTCAGTTATAAGGTGTCCTGCCTTCGAGAACACTCTTTCACACGCCGTGGAGGTTGCAAAAATACACAGTCGTATTTTTGCAAGTTCAAAGAGCGAGGGGTATACTGACAGGCGTTCAGACCACCACTGAAGTGGACTGCCTTGTCTCTGTAGCAGGGGCTCTTGTAAGTATTTGTCCACTTCCACTACAGCAGCAGCTCTCGGGTGTGGATTACTCTGCAGCCTGGAAAACACTTCGTCAAATTCGAGCCAGAGACTAGAAGAAGTTGCAGTGGTTGGAACTGAGATTGTTGCAGTAGCAGTGGATGTGTTCGTCACAAATTTCTCACAGTGCCTAATCAGGTTTAATTTCACCTTCTCAGCAGAATTTTTATCAGAAAAACCATCTAATTTGAACCGGGGATCCAATGAAGTTGCTTCTGCAAAAATGGAATTTTCCTGTATATTTCGAAGCCGTCATTTTAGGTATTTGCCGGCCGGAGTGGCCGTGCGGTTATAGGCGCTACAGTCTGGAACCGCGTGACCGCTGCGGTCGCAGGTTCGAATCCTGCCTCGGGCATGGATGTGTGTGATGTCCTTAGGTTAGTTAGGTTTAAGTAGTTCTAAGTTCTAGGGGACTGATGACCATAGTAGTTAAGTCCCATAGTGCTCAGAGCCATTTGAACCATTTAGGTCTTTAGCTAGCTTTTCGGCCATTATTAACAAACCTGCAACACCATTTTTTTCAACGAGCGACTAAGGAGTATAACTTTAGAAGCAGTGACGTTTTCACTTGACATTTCCTCGGTGCAGTGTTTGGAAACTTTCAACAAGTCACAGGCCTGTATTACACTTGCAATGTCCTCTGCAGTCAGATTTGGAAGATCCGGATAATTCAGAGTGATAACTGTCATTAGGATATTCTTAACCTCCATTATTCTTCGCAGCATATCATAGGTTGAATTCCATCTTGTAACAGTGTCCTGTCTTAGTGTCAGAACTGGCTCTTTTAACTGTTCCTGCATCTTTTTCTGTTTCGTGCAGGCCTGTGAACTTCTTTCAAAAATTGAACAATTTTTTTTACTTTATTCAGAATGGGTTTAATGTGTGGAAGCCCATTCTGAGCAATTAAATTGAGTATGTGTGCAAAGCAGGGGATGTGTTTCCAGGCTGTGAGTCTTATACCTGCCACAATATTAGCAGCATTGTAGCTAAGAACACACACGACTTTTTCTTGAATGCCGCATTCCCTTGTGACATGTTGCAGTTCTTTGGAGAGTTTTTCTGACGTGTGCCTTTCGTCGTATTTAAAGCACTGTAGGAGGGAAGATGGCAGCTCCAGGTCTTTAACGTAGTGTGCTGTCACCGACAAATAACTCTCATCTGTGGTTGAGGTCCACCCATCAATTGTCAGCACAACCGCTTCCGCAGAATTTATTTTGACTCTTACAATTTCTTTCATCATGGTGTACTGTTGTTGTAGTAGTGTATTGCAAATGGTCTTCCGAGCTGGCATTCTGTAAGCACCATTTACTTTGCCTACAAAGCTTTGGAAATGTTTGCTTTCCACTATGTTGAAGGGCAAATAATCCTTTACAACAATCTCCAGAAGTGTGAAATCTATCTCCTGATTTCTTTTGTTCGAAAGAGGTTTCGCAAAATACGTAGGTAATGTCCTGTGTTATTGATGCCTGCTGTCTGATAATGAAGTGATAGTGTTATTTTCTGGCACCGACTGCTGTTCGCTTCTGACAATTACTGGTGTTGGTTCCGGATTGTCCGGGTTATTTGTCCAAGAAATATCGGAAGATGCAGGAGCAGGGGGCGCTAAGCGCCTGACTGACAATGACACTGTTGGATGCAGTACTCGAACATGACGCGCTAGATTAAATGTATTTCCTCCTTTATATGAAACATACTTAGAACAACAGCTGCACTTTGATTTCCCATCACCTAAATCGGCGAAGAAACCCCAAATTCCACTGCTTCTACGCGGTCGCGAGTTGCTAGCCATAGAATAAGGGAGTGTTGGGACGAGATGACGCCACCACTCGGCTGATAACCCGAGGAGAATTCGTCGAGTGACCCCTCGGTTTCCGGGCCCACCAGACTCAACAGTCTCAGCAAGCTGGAGAGAGCCTTTAATCTCCCCTGCACAGCCGACACAGCTGTAAGACTAGGCGACAGTGGTAAATGCTAGAATGGCGATGTTGAACAGCTGAAAAAATTTTTTTTTGTCATAGTCTCTTTCATGGTTTCAGACCACTCTTTCTCACTTCTCCTTCGCGCTGCATCTGTCATTTCCTCACTGACGCAAAATTTCCGCTCTAGTTTCCTGTTGCACTTTCTCGGGCTCGCTCTTTGGTCTGCTTGTGTCCTAATTCATTCACAGGACTGCAGACTTTTACCTCTGATCATTCCAAGATGAGGTGCCACTTCCCCTTGCGCAGTTCTCATTTATCCCCTTATTTATCTAAGATTGCTGTAATTTTTCTGGGAACCCAGCGTAACTGGACTGTTTGAGCATATTTCTCGTGAGTCGTCCTGAGCTTCTGTGCCTATATCTGGAACAAGCAGCATTTTCTAAAATATATTTTCCAGTTCCTAAAATTATTCTCTGTTCCGTGGCTCGAAATGCTTCGATAATGCCGACGCGTAGCTCATACATGTCAACAGTCACAGTTACTATCATCATTTCCACCGGAGGATAGCGATGGATTTGCAGGTATGTGTGCAAACTGAGGAAGTAACTTAATGAACCATGATCGCTGCACCTCATAACTCTGACGATGCTGAAATGACGGTCGAGTGGAGGATGATTAAACTTTGCTATCAGCACACAAGTGACTGGCCTTTTCCACTACTATAGACATATTCGTAAGGTACAAAGAACGAAATACAAAAGGACTGACACGTCAAAAAGAGTGAGAGGTAAACTATTTAGTGCTCATTCCACAGTATCGAACGTGAGAAAGTGCTCATAGCTCATAAGGTATGCATTTTAGAACTTCGTTTACTGGACCGTTTCTCTCTGATCGTCTTTTATAGAAGTGTCCTTCTTATTCTACTGAACTGGCTAATGCGCCATATTGCAGTATCAGTAGCTTCAGAGACATTAAAGCTTGCCTCTCCATTACTTAGGTATTCCACTATTTTGCGTATTGTTTCTTCCTGAGTAATGTTTCAAACTTCAGTCTACTCTTCACCACTATTACATTGTGAGCTGAGTCTATAACTGCTCCTGGGTATGCCTTACAATCCAATACCTGATTTCGGAACCTCTGCCTGACTGTAATGTAATGTAACTGGAATCCTCCTGTATCTCACGGCCAGCATGTTCTCCAGACATAAACCCAATCGAACATGGCTGGGACAGATTGAAAAGGGCTGTTAATGTGCGACGTGACCCACCAACCACTCTGAGGGATCTACGCCGAATCGCTGTTGAGGAGTGGGACAATGTGGACCAACAGTGCCTTGATGAACTTGTGGATAGTATGCCACGATGAATACAGGCATGCATCATTGCAAAAGGACGTGCTACTGCGTATTAGGGATACCGTTGTGCATACCAATCTAGACCACCACCTCTGAAGGTCTCGCTGTATGGTGGAACAATATGCAATGTGTGGTTTTCATTTTTATCTTGATTTTATTCCAGTTTTCAGTACAGGTTCTGGATCTCTCGGAACCGAGGTTATGTAATACATTTTGATGTGTGTATCTACAGGCAGATCAGATTTGGAAACCTTTTTGCCATCAAATGCTAAGCATTGTCCCAACAGAAAGCCTGAAGGTATTATCATTGGACCTCAAGTCAATTCCGTCTTCGGTTGCTCATATCTCTGTTTTAAGTATGTGGGTATTTGCAAGTAACTTGAACCCTTTATAAGCTGTTTTAAATGTGTGTTTATATCGTCGAAATTTATTGACACTCTACCATACTGGCTCTACTCACTCAATCAGTGAATATATTTACTGTATATATGATTGAGGGTTTGCGGAATAGTATGACGTGTTTATCACATCTGTGAACATCTTGCATAATATTTGTTTTGCACTGGTGCTCTTACAATGAAAGACAAGTACACATTGTAAATAACTTTGTTTATTAACGTTTTGTACATGCAGAAAATAAAATAACAATTGATGACAGATTTCTTATTATTCATTATATCTTATATCCCTACATTATTCTATAAATAACTGTTCATTTTACGCTATAAATTCTGCTTCCATTGTGTTCAAACCAAAAGGAGCAACGACGTATTTCCGTTCTCTCCCTGTAAACCAGGCTCTACAGTTTCAATATTTATAGGAGTTACAGTAGCAGCCATCGGTGCTGCAACCATACATATATTTACATATTGTTCTAAATCATTGTATATGCAACATTCACTTACATAACATACAACATCGTTTAACAACGCTTTCACATGGAGTTGCCACCGTATTTGTCTATTGCAATGCATAGAGCACTGCATAACCAATACAACTTGACGACAAAAAATGGTTCAAATGGCTCTGAGCGCTATGGGAATCAACTGTTGTGGTCATCAGTCCCCTAAAACTTAGAACTAATTAAACCTAAGTAACCTAAGGACATCACACAATCCATGTCCGAGGCAGGATTCGAACCTGCGACCGTAGCAGCAGCGCGGCTCCGGACTGGAGCGCCTAGAACCGCACGACCACCGCGGCCGGCACTTGACGACACTTCAAAGTTTTAAATAAACACACTGTGAAGAATCCTCTGTTGACGATGAGAACTTTAATTAGGAGTTTTATACAGGTCGATGATGGTTGCCTTATTGCTACAGATGTTCATGTCAAGAGGAAGTTGAAATGGATCGTAGTGTGTTGTCATCAACCTCTCAGTGTGCTTCATCGGCCAACATTGCTCGCCCTAATTCATACCTGTAAATTGTATTTTACATTACGACGGACATCCACAGTTTCTACTATAGCTCTACACTCACAATCTCATGCTAATCCTACATTTACATGTTTTGAACCATAAGCTAACATGTATGTACTGGTAAAGAGTAGCATTCTGAAATGAACTGACAATATAAGAGAGCTGTGTGATTTATATACCTCTCTGCAGTCTACATGGCCTCGAAATCGCAAGTCTTAATGCAATAAAATGTAAAAATAATATAGCACAATGGCAGGGGAGTTAACACACTTTCTGAGCAGTGAAGACATATTGAAAATGACACTCTGCAACGACTCTCGTCGGTAAGTACTATTTCAGCATCCACAGCCCAGTTCACTTCAGGATACAGAAACCAAGACCATGGGAGAAGCATAAAATTGATAAAAACATATGTAATTATGTGATGAAATTATGATATACATCTCACGATCCAGCGACAGCCCCAGGGTAATTACATATCTTGATGATTAAGCATGCATATATTCGAATCAGCACGTTTGATGATAAAGAGATCTCTGGAATTAGCACGATTTGATAATCATGTGACCTCACTGCAGCGGGCAGGATATGTAGCTGCCTCAAGCATGTTGCAACATGTGACCCTGTTTCTGTTATGATAATACCGAGGCCATTGAAACTGGAATATTTAGAAAGTGACATTGAATTGTCTGTAAATAGCACACTCACCCCATGCTTAAGATAAGCACGTCAGCCTTCTCCACTGCTAATCCATTTCAAGATTCTCTACTGATGTCTGGGGAGATCGAATCCTGTCTGCATGAATGGGTCCTTGACTAGATGCTTGTTGACTATTGATGACGGAATTCACTGAATTTTCCGCAAATGGTTGACAAAGAGAACACAACGAGGTTTTCTGCTGTTCACAATGAGGGTCTCCTTTATTTCAAGTGTTGATGTTCTGCCTGTGGAGCATCTCGATGACTGGATACCTGAGGATTCTTCAGAATGTTCTTCCAGACCTTTAGGAGAGCTGGTTTCGTAGAGCTGGGGGTGGGATGATGCTGAGAACAGGAGGCCTCAGAGTGATTGTACTCTGAATACATCTCGTAAGGCCTGATTCAGTTTGACATCTATCTTCTTAGTATGAGCACTATTGATCCTGGTCGAACAGTAATCTTCAGCGACAGAGCACCTATGATAGGGTTAAAGCTATGGATCTCAAAATACGAGCATTAGCTCGGCATAAGAGAGCACCAAATTTTTGAAGACTGTGGTTTCTCATTTTGACTTTGAGTGCTACTTGTAAGTTAAGAGTTCTATCTCGCGCTATTCCTAGGTATTATGGTGTAATGCAGTACAACGATACTTGGTCTCTGAATCTATCTTCTGGTGTGCACTCTGACTGTCTTTTGCATAGATATAATGTAGATACAATTATTTTCTGTGGATTTAGGTGGAGCCACTATTTCTTGATGTATACATCCAAGACTTCCATATCAGTGGATAAAGAGGTTTCAGCATAAGAAACGTTGAGGATCTGAGCCACCAAGCAAATGTCATCAACATAAATCAATTTTTTTGAAGAGGTTTTTGGTAAGCTGTGCATGTACAGACCAAAGTGGTAGTGGACTCGGACCAGACATTTGAAGTAAACTATCATTTGTTTTAAGTACCTTGCATCTGTCATTGTCAGAATAGATATGAAATGATCTATTGCTTAACATGTTGTTAATTAAGTCCTTAAATTTACGACACAATCGTGAATTTCTAAAGAAGTGCTTCTCACCAAGCGGTGTCGAGAACAGCTGGTAGGGCCAAAAAGGCAGCGACACTTACTAATTTCTGCTCATACTCATTTCCGATATAAGTAACTAGAGAGAGTGTCTCTTCCTTAAATTACTTTCGCTTCTTAAGCTGGGCTAGTGCCTTTGTTTTTAACGAAAGAGTGTGTTTTGATTGTTACTATATGTTGTTGGTGTAACCAACAATCTATAGAAAACATGGCTCATTAGTCAGAATGGTATGTTTTCATTATTTCTATTTTCTTATTTCTTTAATATCTGAAAACAGTTTACTATTGACATTCACCGGATAGGTACTTTCCAATTACTTACACAGCTCCAGGAAATGATATTAGATGATGGGGCTCAAGCCTACAGAATTGTTAGCCAGGTAGTATTTACCATGATTGGCAAATCATCACGGAATACTAAGTAACTTTATTGAATTTGGTTAAATCTAAGGCAATTCCCTGTGTCTTGTTTCTTTTACAAGCCTGACAATAGTTGATTGGCAACCAAAACGTGTAATGAATGGTAAAGCAATGTGTTTTTGCGATCAAGAAAATTAAAAGGTTTCATAATTTAGTTTTAATATTTTAGTAATACATAAGATCACTTATCTCCAGCACCTGATAAGTCAGGTCTTAACAACATGTGATTATGTTCAAGATCATTCGTCGACTACTTCAGACTGACTTTGTTAAAAATGTCTGTTTCTGATTTTCTCATCCCAATTACAGTCGCAGTTGACAGGAGGTGAAAATGAAAATGTTTAAGTTTAGTAGAAGCAGTAATGTGATTTATCAAACGTGTTACTCTTTGAACGAAAATGTGATTAATGATGTGGTGACTGTGTTCATCTTTAATCTGAGGCTATTATTTGGTTTGGACGCAGCGTGTAATCCTGGTGAATTGGAGGACGATGTTATTCTTACAGCTCAGTCCTGGCATTCGCCTTATGAGTGGGTTAAAACCTTTCTTTAAAAAAGCAGCACCTGCGTTTATTTGTCCATCGTTAAGGGATTTTGTTTCCTGTTACATTGTATTAGTAGCCTTTAAGACAAATGCTTAGGAACTAATCTCTAGTATGATACGAAGGGATTTGTAAGATAACTTTGTAAGTCGGAGGTAAGTGCTATGTTATGTAGGAGAAACTGTTGTCTGAATGGTGTAGTGATCTATGTCTTTGTATAGTCAATAGCATAGCTACATCATATTTATAATTTCTGCTGTCATGACATTACATAGGTTTTGTTTTCAGCAAATTTAGTTATGTCAGTTATATCTCACTGAATTTAATATTACAGATAGGGAAGTGGTCGTGGATGTAAATGAGTTGGGAGATGTAACAGTAAGAGATCAAATTTGACAGTGTTCTGAAATATCTAAGTCGAAACGAGGCCCAGGAAGTAAACAGTCTTCTGCCAGGATTACAGGCAGCCTCGGGAGAGCCGGCCACGGCGGAGCTCTCCCACCTGTTGTGCCAGGCGTATGAGACAGGCGAAGTACCCACAGACCTTAAGAAGAATGTAATGTTATCACTTCCAAAGAAAGCAGTTGCTGGTAGGTGTTTACTGAACTATCGGTTTAATAACTCGTCGTTGTAAAATACTAACACAAATTCTTTACAGAAGAATGAAAAAACTGGTAGACGCTGACCTCAGGGAAGATAAGTTTGGATTACCGAGAAACGTGGGAACATGCGAGGCGCAACCTGACCAAATGGAGGGGCGGTTGGTAGGACACGTTCCGAGACGTCGACAGGTAACCAATTTAGTTTTGAAGTGAAGTGTGGGTGAAAATCGTAGAGGAAGACCAGGTGGTGAATACAATAAGGAGATTGGGATGGATGTGGGCTGCAGTATGTACTTGGAGATGAAGAAGCCTGCAAGTTATACAGTAGAATGGAGAGCTATTTTTAAAAGCAGTCTTCGCACTGAGGGCTCTTTGTTATAACATCTTATTTTCCAGTTGGTGTATTTCTTCATTGTTGATAACTGACTGTCAGAGTACCTCTGAAGATGACGTGAGGAATACATATTTATTTAAAGTAGGGGTATTTGAAGATCAGAGGTTGGTGCTGAAGAATAGATTTCTTGGATCCACTGTATTTTAATCTACTCGACTTGCTTAGCGATGATTCCTGCTTGTTTGTGAAGGGACTGAACTGCTTGTTAGTTCTGCCACATGTCGGGCCCTGACAACAGTACGCAGTGTCGTCTGTGTACAGGGCTCTTCTTTCGTTCCTCGACCTTTAGCGATGTCAGCCATGTTGTTGGTGTGTAGCACTGGAGACGTGACTGTCCCACGTGACGTCGCTGCGGCTGGCATAATACTTGTCGAATGGTGATCACCAAGCAGCGCTTGTACTTACCTGTTTCCAGCAACGTTTTTAGTAAACTGCACACTTTGGCGTGAAAGTTCTAAAGTAACGTTTCAAAGAGCATCCCAGCATGCCACAACCAACGGAAGGCGCGTTCGCCGTCCACGACAAAGCGTGCTGGCGTTGCGCCTACAGTGTTGCGTTCAGCCTGCGTCGCACTTCTGCTCAGTCCTGGGACCGGGTCACCTGTGCTGTGGTTGCCGCTGAATCCGGCTTGTTCTTGTGCGATTATGTTGCTCTATTCCTTGAATATTTTTAGTCTGTCTCGAAAGCTTTCCCTGTCACTGAGCGCACGGTAACATATGATTTGGTGTTTTTTTTTTATTTTTGGTCTTTCGGGTTGGGAAATCATCTTGATTTTAGATTGCTTCTATTTTAGAGAGACTATTTTCAGTTTCATGGCCGCGAAGAAGAAACGTCTGCTGTGTTTGAGGCAGGTGTCTTGTGAAAGGAGTGATTTATTTTGTTATCTTGCAGTGCCTCCAGTCTCTGAGCTGCTTTCTTTCCATTTCATATTCGTGAATCTTATAAAGTAGTGGATGTTAAACGGTTGCATTCGGATTTTTGAGTATTATTTCTTCGTCGGTTTCATCGAATTTTGGATACCGTGGATAACAGTGAATGTTTTTGTAGCACTTTGAGGAACTTTTTTGAGGTCGTCAGTAATGAATGACATTCTGATCTGCTATTAAGGATGGCTGTTCGCAAATGGTGTGCTATGACTGTTGGAACTTTTTTCCAAAAACGACTGCTATTGTGGGACCTAATTCTTGAGATTACCTCGCTCATCATTTGGTGGGTTTCTCTTCTTATTAGATCATTGAAAACGTTCAAGCCAATCGTAGCATATCCATTTGGTTAGTGCTGTATGGTCTATAGAATTTCCCTACTGTTTAATTTTGTTTCTTATGTACGTCAGGAGTCTTAAGGAGTGGTTTGAATAGTTGATTCGTTAGGTTTTGTGTTAAAACGTATCAATCTGAATTTTTCGACTATCCGATTTCGTGAGTTTATCATCGTTTTACGTTTTTTCGTAGTTTTTGTGGTTCACAGCATAATGAATGTGAGGTATTCGTTAGCCATGCAGCCGCCAAATTCAGTACAGATTCAGAATCTGGGTAGCTATGTTGTACGTAGTATATGTTCTAAGATAGAAGTGCCATAGTGATTGATAAAAGGCGGCGAGTCATTTCTGAGTCTTGAGTGATTCAAAATGGCTACAACAAGTTTAATATCCTTCCTGTTCAATTTTTCAGCAAATATCGCATATCTAGTACTGAGTCTCCTGTTCCTTTAGCTGGGCAAAATGAGAGTATATAATTAACGAGATCAGTTGGCAGTTCCTTGGAAGGATACATCGTTGTGGTGTTTTATATGAAAGACTCTGAAGCTTCTATCTCAGCTTTGCGTGACACATACAGTTATCTAGATTGATTTCTCTACCTGCTCATGAGGTATGTGCTGCGACTATAATACCAACTTCTTTTTCTCTTACTATGCCTTTAGGGAGTTTGTTTTCAGAACAGAAACCCAGTGTGTTGACAATGCAGATAGTGGCAATATCCTTCTTAGGATTGAATGTGAAGGTTAATTCTTGTTTCCTGGTGTCTCAGGCTACGTTGTGCATAGGCCTCCTTCTTTATCAATATGGCGATATAGTCGTAGATCCGTGTTCGCCAAAGAACGTAGTAGGAGCTTTTTAGAAGCTGCTGTTATTATTTCCCTTCTTTCAAATATCATGTTGCTCAGAGTATGTTTTCCGTTTGATTGTTTTCGTGACATTCTTGGACGAAGACCGTGATAGTTTGATCAATGCGCTTAATGTTTTCAGTTTTGTTTGCTGAGATAGGCTGTTTTGGTCTTTCTTTGCGACTCTCATCACTATTAACGTTATCAGTGTTGCAGCTCCTGCATTTTGGTGCTTCATGTGTCGGATCTATTTTGCAATTAAAAATTCGATGTGCTCGATTCCGTTCTTCACATTTCAATTTATATCGCAGCTTTTCGTGGCTTATTGGAAAGGCTTGCAATATGGACGTTGCTGTTATTGAGGAGGTAGTGTTTAAATAGTCCAACCTTGTGAGGTACACATTACATTCTGAAATGGTGAACAAGTAGCTTCTTAGTTGGTTCTTTGTAACTATAGATGACTGGAAGGAATAGCGGGGAACTTTGATTTAGTTTCCCGGTACCTTTGGGTCCCCTTCAGTTTTTTCGTTTGTTGTATCACGGTCAAAATTGGTTATCACAAAGGCGAGCGTGAGTCTGTGTGGTTTCTCTTTTGCTTAGTGTTTGGCGTGCGGTGTGATTAGTGTTACTGTTGCTTCAGATCGGTAAGTAACTCAAACTGTTCTCTCGGGTTTCGATATCTGATGGGTGTGTTGTGATGTTGGCAAATTTTTTCGGATTTTTTTGTGAACGACTTGGTGGCCCAGGCAACTGTTTTAGTGCAGGTTACAACGATTTGGCGGTTTCTTTGCCACCTTCTTAGTTTATAGTTTATTGTAGGGTTTGATAAAGTGCCAT
Source organism: Schistocerca americana (assembly GCF_021461395.2). Classification (NCBI taxonomy): domain Eukaryota; kingdom Metazoa; phylum Arthropoda; class Insecta; order Orthoptera; family Acrididae; genus Schistocerca; species Schistocerca americana. Next base: position 48,273,368 of record NC_060129.1, read on the forward strand.
AAGTTTTGTTAGATGTGCTTTAATTCCATCTGCATCCAACCAGTTGTAAACCTTGTTCTTCGTGAGATGTATTTGGATGAGTGTAAACTTTTTGTAATTGGTGGCTTTGCCTGTTTACTTCGAGTTTCTTGTCCGGGTTTTCGGCTAGTTCGCGTAGCGTTGGGTTTCTGGAGATCTGGTGGAGACAGAGTTCTCTACTTCAGTCTGGTGCGCTGAAAACTGTTGTTGCATATCGGAAACAGGACGATCCATAGTCCCCACGCCCTGCTTGAGAACACTCGCAGTCAGCGTTGGGTTCTGTGCCTTTAGCCTCGGCAGATGCGAGTTGGTCGTCCCTGTCTCAAAGTGTGGCGGTTGTGCAGACTGCCGATCCCAAGTCTGAATCGCTCTGACAATGCTGCATTTGACGGCAGTGGCGCGAGTTACGCATGATGCACTTTGCAGGGGACATCGTCTGAGTAACACGTGTGCTGCCATTTTTTTTTTTTTTTTGTGATATGTTACAATACAGCATCACCGGTCTATTGCGGTCTAAGTGTGTTGATGAGACAGTAAATTTATCCACAGGGCAGTGACTGCATCACTGCAATTCACTTTGGAGGTGTGGCAGTGGGACTTGTAGTCCCGTACCACCGTCTGATGGTGACAGTATCACATGAGTCAGGCAGAAAAATTTAGCCTAACGTGTGCAGGTATCATTGGAAAGTATTGGACGTAGAATGGGCTAGTCCCGCCAAAGGATGCGTCCGTGGTGGGCGTGCCAGACCTATCGTTAGCCATGGTCGGAATCCGATTCCTCTAGGATGGTTAGGGGAACCGGAAATCGATGCCAGCGGCGTGGAAGTGTGGTCCCAACGTGGCGTAACCCATGGACAGTGTCCCGCAAGGCATCCACTTTCTCATAGAGCCGCCGCGCGTTGTTGCGTATGGTCGTCTTTAGGGGGACGATATCCGCTTCCTCGTGGGGAGTGACAATTCTCGTGAGTGGCGGGGCGTGCAGGCTCCACCTGAGCACCTTGTTCTGCAGGCGCTGCAATTCCCGCATCCTGGTGACACTAATCGTGGCGCATGCAGCAGATCCATACGTGAGGGCAGGCAGGATAACTGTTCGGTAAATGCGGAGCTTGGTATGCAGGTTAAGTTCCCTACTGCGAAAGAGCGGGTACAAAGCCTTGGTTAGCTTTTGCCCCTTGTTGGTGACATACTCCGCATGACAGTGGAAGAGCAACTTGTGGTCCATCTGGACCCCGAGATAGGTGGTTGTCGGGGACCAGGGCACCTGCACACCTGCGATCGAGATATTGCGGCGGAGGACTGAGGGCCGTTTCGTGAAATAAACTACCGTAGTTTTGGCGGCATTGAGAGCTATTTTGTTTGTCCGGCACCAGGTGATAGTGACGTCCACCTGTCGCTGGAAGCGGGCGACGACGGCGTCAGTAAGGCGGCCAGTGGTGTATAGTGCTGTGTCGTCAGCGTATTGTGCAAGGTGTCACTCGAGGATGACCGGCATATCATTCACATAGATATTAAAAAGGATGGGAGATAGCACCGATCCTTGTGGAGTGCCTGCCGACAGTTGGCGAATGCCAGAACGCATTCCCCGTTGAGCCACTAGGAAAGTCCTGCCACGGAGGAAGTCATCCACGATCTTGACATAAATATCCGGTATAGGGGTCTGTGTCAGCATCTTGTGTACGAGGTTGTCTTGCCAGATCTTGTCGTAAGCGTTTTGCAAGTCCAGAAAAACGGCAGCTGTCGACTTGGCGGTGTTGAAGCCTTTGCTGATGTGTTCAGTGATCCGTAGGACCTGAAGTTCAGCAGACAGGTGCGAAGTGAATCCAAACAGTTCCAGTCCTCTGCTGCTCCTGATTGGCTGAAAGGCCCACGAGTAGAATGGTTTCGTGGAGAGGCTCGGAGGTCGGGGAATCGAGAGCTGGCCGTCGGCGCCCGTGTGGCCGACGTGGCGGGTCGCGGGCGCTCTGGAGCGGAGTTCTGTGTCGCGACGCACAGTGTTCTCGAGTTTCCAAACGCGTTCTCGTTTGCGCGCATCCATTACCGCTTAAGAACGTTCCTGTCGTTATCTGCGAATGTTGCATAGTAATTAGTGTTGGCGTTTACGGCGAATTGTGGCTCAGGGAAAACTCGGTGATGTTAGCTAAGTGGCAGTGTTGCTCCGACTCAAATGACTGACTTGGCTGGGGTAATCGGATAGCGATAATCTCAGTTTGTTATCCAAATCTGGGAGTAATGTTTTTTGAGTGACCGTCTTCCTGTTGAGTTTGAACTGTGTATTTCGTACAGCCAGTCGAAAGTAATTTCCTGGACTCGGCTGTGAATGTTCCCAGTACTGCGGTCCGAACTCGGGATCTTTCCTGGGGGTAAGTAGGTAGCATGAGGGCCGTTAACTACTGGCTTTCGAGCGATGAGGTTCGATACTTTCCAGCGGGTCGAGGCTCGGCTGGCGACCACTGTGTCGGGCTGACTTTACGTGTGTCCCGGTGGTGCAGGACGCTTGTCTGGGTGGGCCGCTAAGCGCCCCCAGTGCGCCCCGTGTCGGCTCTGCCCACCACCACCTAAAGAGAAGGCCGCGGCGCGCTCTTGTGGCGTCACGCAGAGCGGGCCAGGGTTGGCTTGGCGCTGCGCTGACAGAATCGAGGCGCACGGCCTGCAAATCTTCGTCAAACGGTTTTACAGAATGTGTTGAGCTGCCGACGCCCCCTGCGGCCAGGCGGGCTGCACCCGGCACCTGCCTCCCTCGTGGCGCTGCGGCCTCTGGTTCCACTGCGTCCAGTACGAAAATCGCGGTTAACACTGCGGGTGCCTGGTAATTGCAAAATTCACGAAAATCACTCCACATGGTACTATTTATCACAGGATTTTTAGTTGGGCTGGATACTAAATTCACACATAAACTCCTTTACTTTGCTCACTCAGGTTTTATTTGAACAAATGGGAGATCGTCTACTGATTACGAATCACAACAATTTCGGCGTACTGTGTGCTTCTAGTGAAGCTACTATGGCACATGTTTACCAGGACTCACAGTACTGGCACAAGTTTATCCTTCCACAGTACTGTTTCTGTAAATACGCCTTTAAGTAATGTTCTTCCTTGCTCAAGAGTGGCACATGGAACATTAACTTTTAACATCTGCCATAGTACCCTTACAAACCTCTAGCTTAACAAATCACCATCTTGTCTCACAAACCAAATAATGCTAATCTCATACAACTCTGCCATTCGACACTTTGCGTTCACTTCAAGCCACATTTCACACAACAAGTCATGTGTTACTTTATTACTATACCTGTTTGAGCCACTCTATGTAATCGAACCACTAATAAGCTCAACAAACCCATTTACACTTTCATGCACACACCACTTCAGTCATTGGCCCCTCTCTTTCGATTTTGTAAGTATCTGAATGTCTCTTGTCATGGTACTTGAATTACAAATCATGTAAAAGTACATCTTTCAAACACGTATGGAAAATTTCCTTGTTTCAGACATAATGTTATATACTAATATCATACATTATACATTAATAAAACCGACAAACTGCAAAGACAGATCCTCGAAGGAAACCGGAGAAAAGACGTCCTACGAACATGTGTCCAGAAATGCACCATCGCCACGGTAGATGACACTGACGAACGGGAATTCCTCCGACAACGTGCTGCGTTTTCCTTGTATATAACAGGCCGTGTGATTGAGGCAGCCTGTTGTATACACGAAGCATTTCCCAACAATTTTACTAAATAGTCTCAGTGCATTAGAATAGGTAGACAGGAGCTACCACTCACAACTAAGCACACAGTTATAAATGAAGGAGACGTTAGGAAGGAGAAGTATTGGCTGTACGATATCAGATTTGATGACATTTAATATTGTCATACCAGGTAGAGTCCATTTTTATAGCTGGGTTTAATGCAGTGTAGTGTGGAGACAGTTATTTGCGAAAAATACTGAAGGAGGCTACACCGAGGATTCTGAAAAGGGAGACTGTTCATTGTTTCTCCGGGCCAGATTCCTCTCGGCTGCCGAACACAGCTCTAGACCTGCAGGGATGTTGGTTGGGTTCCACCAAAGAAGTATCCTGTTCTTCAGTACGGGGAGCGTCGTTCCATTGCAAACGAAACAGACGAAGAGCACTGGTCCTTGCACCATCGTAGCTAGATGCATATAGTATACAAACTGCGCTATTCCCTGAGCCTGGTGGAACCCAATTCTAATAATAATTCCTATTCCACTTATTATAATGGCTTTAACTGACATAAAAAGACATTGCTTCTTTGAGGCAAATTTCTTGTTATCAACAATTTTGAGTTGCCGCATGGAGCACCGTGTACATAGGTACATGTATCCAATCAGTCCGAGACAAACCAAGTTGAATGCCACAGACACTGAAATCCCTGCAAGGACTACTATGCGACTGTGGATCAGGTAATATTTACTCGTCTTTTCCAAAGCAACAGCTGCCACACATACTACACTCCACGGTATAAGCACATACAGCACCTCACGACGGAATAACTGGCTTACTTCAGCAGGTAGTAGCTGGTCAGGAAGCCTGAGATGGCGTACACAAGCATACATGTGGTAGCAGAATGAGTTCAGCCAGATACAGCTGAGAAGTGTGAGGGCGCTGTCTATCAGCACTGCTGTAGGTAAGTCAGGGACGCCTGCCATACGATACACGACCTCAGAACACAGGACCTGGGTTATGCACGTGATCTGAAAGGACAAGAATATCTTTCCAGGCAAGTTACGTAACTGGGGAAGGTACATGTATACTGCGGCAGTCGAAAAACGGAAAATGATATTTATCAGTATAAATGATATTTCTAAAGGCATCAAGCTGTCTATTTTGAAATCCTTGTATTTCAAGGTGGCGTTGGTTAAACTGTTTTTGTAGTTCAGTGTTTCTTCTGTTAGCTTTTGATGCAGTCCACTGCTACTCTTACGCATTAATCCCATTTCGGAATTAGTCAACGTACAATCATGGGAAGTCCTGATGGAGGAAAAGTTGCGACACTTTAGCAACAGAATAGCTCTGGAAACAGAGCAGATGGCGTCTGTAGCGTTCGACTGCAGACATGATTGATCGTCGGGACTATCGAAATAGCAGCGAGCATCGTGCACGGACTGTATCATACTAAACGGGACATCCTGGCAAATGCCGTACGAGTTGACCGCCATCCAGGCCAGCAGACAGAGGTTGACGTTTATCCTCTGCGTGTAGGCCAGGTAGCTGGTGACGGGTATGTGGGGCGACCTCTGCACCACGTCGTCCCACAGCTGCTCGCGGCACTGCTCGCGCTGCTTCACGGCTTCCAGTGGCAGGTCTTCCAGAGGACACGTGGGGTGGTCCAGGGCATTCACCAACAGCTGCACGCAGTCAGTGTTCACGGAGAGCGTAGCGTGGCTTCTGTCCTCCAGCTGCCACTCCTCGTCTGCAAGAAAACGACAGCAAGTAGGTGGTGGCCGTACACTGCAGGCAGCTGAATCCAAAGTCTTCTCTGGATGACGAGCCTGGGCGTTGTTTACCCGCATTACCCAGGTTCAGTTACCCAGAAGTATGTAAGGCGGCATGTCAACACAAAGTAAGAGTATTAACAAAGACAATATCATGTTACAATGCACGTCTATTTCATCTACAGGGTGTCCAAGAAGTCCCTGTATCGCTCTTGACATAGTAAAAATGAGGAAGTAAATAGGTTTTATTGATAGTCCTGCACTGAAGATGGCTAAAAAAACAATGTTATCAGAATTATATTTTTGTTTCACCACTGCAGTCTTTGAGTTCCGAATCCATCTTGTAAAGGAGAGTTTAGTGGCCGATTTGTGGGTGCATGAACATCCGCAGATAGGAAAAACTATGTAACGCATGATGAGACCCTTTGCCTCAGTCCCCCTCGTAAAGAAGCCATGCCTGATTGAGATAAATGTCCTGTATTTTGAGGCTGTCTCAAAGGCCACGTATTGGAAGAAATAAAAAGTGAGAGGAAACGTGTGTCACCCTCTCTTAATCATCTGAGCAGTCTCCAATAAAAACAATTTGCAAAAGAGCAGTTGGACTTCAAGCATCTTGTTCAACAATGCACGACCATATTGAAAAAATATGATTACGAAAGGATTTAGGCCCATGTTTCTTACTGAATTATCTGACAATGGTGTGGAGCAACGATTTGTAACCTACCGTACTTTGTTGTGGCGACTTGTGCCATGTCTCGCTCAAGAGTGTTGTTTACGTATAAATGTGCCATATATCACTATTTGATCAGGAAAAAATTGTTTTCTTGTCTAAGAAAAGTACCCATATTACCAAGAGTTGGAAAGGAACCTACCTCACCTTATGTGGGATATTGTGTGATCAGAATACCTGTTAGGACCACATTCTTTGGAAGCTTACATGAATGGGAACTTCCATTTCTCAGTACAACAGAAGTTTTCAGTATCTCAGCTCCATGACAAGGCAATCACGGATCTTGTGTGGTTGTAGAAGGAAGGAGCTTGAGTCTTGTTTTGTAGTTCAGATGTGTGGGTTTCTTAATGAACAACTTATTCTCGGATTGTATTTGTTTCTGCAGCATTTAAAGCCACATTAAAATGGTTACCACGAAATCCCAACATTACCACCTCAACAACCTTTTGAAATCGTCATGACAAACTTTTGATCTTACCACGCACATAACTGAATATGAAGAATAATAAAGCCTCATTTGGCTCAACGTTGAAAGATTAATGGAAAATTGACACTAGTGTTGAGCAAGTCTTTCTAAGCAGAATTACTGGAACGATCCGCAATAAAGCAAGGGGGACAGCGAGACACATAGATATCTGAGGAAGGTGTGATCGTCCATACACTGATTCGTTGGATACGTATTTTTTTTATATCTAACTACGTCCATATAGAATATACTCTTTTGACATAACTCCATAGGCGTCCTGTACAAAGAAATAGGATGCAGGCTGAATTCTGGTCTTTGTGATATTTCACTTTCCTCCGTGAACTTAGTGATCCCATCACGCAGCGTAAAAAAAAGTTATGGAGCATATTTGTCACCTGTTTGTTTCGTTAGCACGAGATTGTCGAGAAAAAGCACTCAAAATACAGTGACTGGCGATTTTGGAAGTACCTTTACCACAATGAACGATTTACTGTTAATACTCCGTTTGCATACAAACAAAAACACGCAGAAAAATGTAATTACTTCCCCTCACTTGTACCTTGTGTAATGATAATAATGCAGCAATAAATGCTATTGGGACATATATGCCTCAGCTGCTGAGTGGATGAATGTGGGATTACACCTCCAGAGATTTGTGGTTCAGGCATTGCTCCCGAGATTCCTTCTGTCACTTATCTTTTCTTTCACCTCTGACATTGATTTATGGAAAACGAAAATGTTGGAACTGTAGAATTGTTCGGAGACCCAATAATTAACTGTGTCCCACAATTATTAACTGGGTAAGTTAGTTCAAAAGTAGGAAGACGGCGAGTGACCACAACCTGCAGTAGGACACTGGCTCGCGAAGCACTGTGGTGAGCAAACCAGGCTTCAGATTGATGACGGCTTTACCTACTGCATTCTGAGAAGTCCTGATGGTCATTGTCCTCGAGCACTATTCCTGTTCAGAGTACAAATCAAAGGAGAGTGATATATGCTACACGTCATCCAATGTATACCCCATTGTCGTGTTGAGCGCAAATGTATACCCAGTAAGACGAATAAGATCTGAAAGATTCTTATACACAGGCACATTCTGTGAAAGGCCGAATGCACGACTTTGTCGTAAACACTCCATTTTCTTTGTTATTCATTCCACTCCCACCACATTATCGTGTGGTGCGCAAGCTTCGGACACTTTGCTGCTCTTCAGCCTATCGAAGTTAGGCCAGTATAGCTTTCACGGGAGAATGAATAAAATTAAAGGTTTCAAAAAAATAAAAAATTTAGCGTCTCTAAATAAACACACGTACATTGAAGCCGATGATGGTGCTATGGTGAAGATAAGGCTCGTGCTTCTGGCAAGTCACTGGCAGTCAGTTCCCAAGAACTACTACGAGGGTAATACAGTATGATGCAGGTGCAGGCCAGAAAGGGTGTAGGTATTCAAGGTGTTGCAGTGGGCTGGGAAGTATGATTGACAAGTTGATGAGGGTAGAGGGAGGTGTGAGGGAGGGATGACAGTGATCAGGAGGCTGGAAGCGGGATCATCTACATATTGAAGAGGAGTAGACTATAGGATTATAGCTGGTTGGAGTAGTAAGTGTCTACATACTATTCTGGAACAGGAAGAACCAGCCAGCTGAAGTTCCGCTCGAATAGGATACAGAAAGGGCGGGCAAGTGGAGGATGGGTATGACATGTTGGTATAGGCGCACCAGAAGCCTAGGTATCCAGAGGATAGGCGAGAAAAATTGCTTTTCTTTCCCACGTTTATGGAATCTTTGCAATTTGTGACAAAGTTTGAGGAACCTCAGAAGAGAGGGCAATGTAATCAGCTGGTAGAGGTTGCGTCTGAGACGGCAAATATGATACAGACTGAGGAAATTAAGGTTTTTGGAAAGACGAAGGAAGAAACAAGATCAGGGATTAACGTCCTGTTGGTGAAACAGCTATTAGAGCATAACCCAGAATTGGGAAGAACGGGGAAGCAGGACAGCTGCGTCCATCCATAGGAACCGTCGTGTCATTCACCTTACGCTGTGTAGGGACATCACAGAGAAACTAAATTTGGTCGAAAATCAAGTTTGTAGCCACCAGCTTACCACAGCATCGCCTCGTTCAGTGGGTTTTTTCCAAGTACACAGGATGGCTGGATGATGGAATCCCCACATTGTCGAGTTTGCTGTTTTCTTAATTTGAGTTTGTTGTAGGCTGGGGTTCCGTGATTATTCCATGTCAGCAGAGAGAAATGGAGCAACAGATCCGCGGCCTTACTGCGAGCGCTTATCTTACTGCACGTAATTGGGCACTGTCCTTGCATTGTGAGAGAACTGTGACTCGAAGTTATCTATTGAATGTACATGACTGTAATGGATGCGTTAGGAACTTAACGTCCACATCCGACACACATGTTGTTGTGTCATGCTTTTAATAAATTTACAAGTACATGAATGAAACAGTCAATGTAAAGAATGCCATGTTGTTTGGAAAGCGATAAACTTATTTTTAGCTCCTCGCAGCTGTGACTGCGGGAGCGCGTATGGTATTAATTGGGGTTCAAATACACAGGAGCTGCTGAAAACACTGAGCGGCATTACAGTGCAAGTCTGCAGATGATGAGCACTGAACGTGTACTACAGTTGTGTCAAATATGTGTCTGTTGTTGGCCATCGACTCTCTGTACGTGTATGCTTGGCCTAGGCTTGACTGAGTGACGTTACGCCGAACTGCACTCTGAAGGCAGAAATTCGTCGCTTCTCTGCAGTCATCATGGAACTGTTGATACCCTCGTAGACAGAACAGAACTCAGGCTGGACTCTGGCATAACTCGTACCAGGCACTGGCAGAGCTGGAAATACTTGTCGTGTGTGGCGCCTCGAAGCTACAGGAGGAGTGGCTTACTACTTCTTTCTCTTAGCCGGTGGCGATGCTACTTGGGTCTACAGAATCTCTGCGATCGATTGACGAGTTGCTGCAGGCGATTATCGTCGACACCACATGTGTCACCTTCAACAGTGTCACAAGCATCAGTGTATCATGATACACTGACGAGAGGTAATGTAATGTAGAACACTGACACGAGGTCTGGTGATGAGAATCTTTATGCTTCAATTCCCCCTCCCATTACTGGGGAAATACCAGCAATGCAAATTTCTTCCATCACCTGAATTCGAACTAGCTTACCTTTGAAGAGAGTACCACCACACAGTCATGTTTATGTGTGCCATGGTGGAAGTTAGGGAGAGAGAAATGATTGGTGGTAATCATTGTAATAATTCCTTGGGTTTTTAACATAAGTGATTTTGATGTAGCAGAGGCTACACCAAGAGGTTAAGTTATCGAGGCAGATGGAGATATGCTGTTGAGTAAGATTTACAGTAACAAAAGAAGCATGGTGTGCCAGACAAGGAGCTATACAGTAAACATAATTCATTGAGACACCTGGCCCTTGCCAGTTTCCTCCCAGAGATCCGAATGCGCGACTAATGCGGAATATTTCGCCAGTGGAGGAGTCATCATACCACTTTTCAATTATAGGCCACATGTCCTGTGGACACACACCAGTGGTTCTCATTACCTTCTGCATTCTCATGCCTTTGAGCATTGCTGACTCTTCACGGTTTTAGGAGCAGGGGAAAAAAGTGCCTTGAAGCTCTATCCGCCCATCCATCATCAGTGATGATTTTTATTCTAAATTTAAGCAGTAGCGAGGTTCGAACCTGGGTTCCATGACGTTTTGATTAGTATACAAAGACACTACCCTTAAATCATAGGTGAGCCGTGGGATATAAACTTGCATACAGTATGATATCACACAAATTGACTATAGGTAGTAGGAAATAAGAGCTTTCTTTTTTGTTTTTAAGAAGGTCGAAAGTAATGGAGTCATGAGCAGCCTCACATAAGAATTTCCTGAAGTTGTAAGACGTCGTGGTCTCCTTCATTGCTTATATATACCGCCCTCACAATCATATTCTGCACATCAAGACGCTTCATTCGAGCCCAAACTCGATAAGATAAAGTCTGTATTGTATGAATTCATGTAAACGATATGCAAATAACTAATAAATCGCAAGCGTGCACCGTGGTTGAAATACTCGAGGCAGGCGTACACACATACATTCCAGACGCGACGGTCACAGGAGCTTTTAGCTCGAGAGAGGCAACTGCACCTCAGGAGGCCGGTCCCAAGCTATCTACGTCGGCCAGTGACCACCTGTAGAGCAGACAGCATTAGCCTAAGTGAAAGGACGACCCCATGTTCGGCTTAAAAGCAAATTCCGCTACATTGTGTGGGAGCGGTTAGCCTACGCATTCTTTACACATAGCACGCAGTTTCAGAGATTTTCACAGGGAGACAGCAAACGCCAAACACCGATACTACAGATTTCCGCCGGCCGGATTGGCCGTGCGGTTCTAGGCGCTACAGTCCGGAGCCGAGCGACAGCTCCGGTCGTAGGTTCGAATCCCGCCTCAGGCATTGATGTGTGTGATGTCCTTAGGTTAGTTAGGTTTAATTAGTTCTAAGTTCTAGGCGACTGATGACCTCAGAAGTTAAGTCGCATAGTGCTCACAGCCATTTGAACCATTTTACAGATTTCTGGATTGGTCGCCTTAAACAAAACGTTATTCTCCCATTTTAGAATGCTGATTGGCGGACGATATTTCTGACGGCTTGAGCTGAAGGAGTAATGGAAGAGATCGAAAGATATACCCCTTCACGTCTGGCGTGCAGAGGGGCCGTTGCGTGGTCGCTCTTGGAGCGAGAACACGTAACGAGAGCGTGCGCGCTCATACATGTACTCAAAGAGCGAGGAACAAGTCTCTCCTCAGTACTTCACTGGGAGAGCACCTCCGTCGCACGCCAATAGACTAGGGGCGAATAGGAGTCCTTGACTTCATCAAGGCGTAGGCAGACTTTGATTGGCGAAGGTCAATCCAGATAGAACGAGAGTTATCTTATTTGTCGGCAGCGAGCGGCGCAGACAGCAGCCATCACAGCTACAGCTCTTGCGACCCCCACATTTCCCCCACAACATTACCCTTCACTGCACATCACACGTGACAGCCTCGACTGCACCTAGCAACATTCTAACCGATAATTATTCAAGTTGAGTAGGTGCAGCTCTCAGCCATTCTGCCAAGTCAATAACAATTTTAAACTTTGTATAGAAATTTCATTAGCGAATCCTATCCTTAAGAGGTAACTTCACATTCTGAAAAGAACCCGCAAATAACGTGTTCAATTCATAACTAAAAGTGCTATTGTGATTTCTCAGAATTTTTGCAAAATAAATAATAATTTTCGTTACTTTCATGTTTTTCTTACACTAACTAGCACTACTCCAGTACCCAAGTATCCCACTAGTTACGTAAGAAATTTTGTGAATTTTTGTGTCATTTCCTTACAGTGGACGACTCCAGAAGGTATTTATTGCTGAAAGTTTTTCAGGCATTTCTCTTTAGAACGTTAGGAGTGGCCGTCTGACTTCTGTAGTAGTGTGGGGGTGGAAATTGCATCTTGCAGGGGCCAAAGGGTAAAGGGTGCATCTCAGATCAATCTGTTGCGCAGAATGACAGAATAGCACCAACCCACACGCTCACAAAATGTGTGGCTTTATAGTCTTATGTTGTAAATGCTATATTTAGTTCGTTTTGTGGCGTTATTTGACAGGTATTTTAAACTGGGCCCAAGAGATATGGTGGTCGTATTTGTATGACACTGTATGTACCGAACTGTCGAGCAGTCATTAGATACAGTGAGTATATCTTTAAGATATGAAGCACTGGGTCTGGCTTGTTGAGGTTGTTTGGTAACGTGTGGTTGTTATGGATGAGAGGAGAATGAATCCTTTTTCAATAGATTGTTCAGTTTATGGAAAATGTGGCAGTGTTTTTGTTCATGTGTATCACCAATCCCAGGGTTTCTGATTTGCAGAATGAGGTGCTGGTAACAGGATATCTCACAAGCACCCATTGGCAGTACCGTCTGATTGTATGTTGTAGCAATTATCTGTGCTTTGTAGAGTGTAGAATGACTGGGACTGTGTTACGTGACTGTAACAATTTTCATTAAAGTATAGTTGTAGCATTGAGATAACATGTGAGTGATGAAGATCTCGTTGGAGCTGAGGGAACAGACATATGGATGGAATGCTATGCTGCTGCTTTGTCTTGATGTTTTATGTGGCGAAACAAGGTTAGGTATAGGTTTTAAGCTGATGTTTTGGTGTGGCTGAAGATAAAGTTGGATTGCTTTTTGGAATAAGTGACTTGGATGTTAAAATGGAAGATGACTGTGGCTGTTATCGTCATCTGTTGGACGATATGTGGACGTTGAAAGAGAGTGAATGTTGTGGAAAACAGTGGTTCTAAACTGGACGCCTTTCATGTTAGGGATGCGACACAAGAAACTGTTGAGGTGATGACGGTGAGCTCGACTGACGGCGTAGAAAACTGTGGATCTGAACTCAATATCTTTGATGGTGAGGATGCAATGCATGTAGTTGTTGGGATGCGGAATGTAAGTTTAGTGTCGTGAATAATGCGTTTACTTTATATTTATTAGATCATTCGAGTTGAGGCTGTGTAGATGATGCAATTGTGCAAGGATTGTACATTTGGGCACAGATAACATGGGTGGTTTTACGAACTTCGAGTATGATGCAGTAGTTTGGGTCAGCAACTCCTGGTAATCAGTCAACGAAAAAACGTTCCAGGATTTTGTTCATTGTAGGCCAGGTGGTTCTGCGACACTGGGTGGGATAGTCGTCACACAGGAAGTATTTTTGGCATCTGTAGCCTTGGATTTGCGATTTAGTTGATTTTACACAATGGCAGCGACAGCAAATCAGGACTCAGTTCCTGATACGTAGGTCTGTTGTGGGCAAGCATCTAGTTCTGCTGGACAGTGATGCGTAAAGAAGCCGGCAGAGAAGCGCCACGGTTTTAATAGTGGCGATGGCAACACTTTCAGTCAGGGGCGTTGTAGCAGCCTGCTGGATGGTGCAAACGATTTCGAACATCGCCACGTGCTCAGAAGAGATTCGCACCAGTTTCTTCTTTCCCTCCCCCTCCCCCCCCTCCCCATCTCGGCCGAACTGCCACGACCTCTCCGATCTCTCTGGATTATCACGACCACTTTCCCCTGAAGATAAAATGGCTCTGAGCACGATGGGGCTTAACATCTGAGGTCATAAGTCCCCTACAAGTTAGAACTACTTAAACCTAACTAACCTAAGGACATCACACACATCCATGCCCGAGGCAGGATTCGAACCTGCGACCGTAGCGGTCACGCGGTTCCAGACAGAAGCGCCTAGAACCGTACGGCCACACCGGCCGGCCTCTGAAGATATCTTCAACGTCGGGCTTAAAGTTAGCTTCCAGACAAACAGCTAGTGGTCCACAACTCTGTAAGGTCTTGTCGCTGCTCATTCTTTAATATCTTGTCGCCACTCGTGAGGAATAGAAACATCAACTACAGCTCACACGTTTGTTCTCGGTGTCCATAACAGTTTCAGTCATACTTATAGACATGCTGCAGAATGCAGCTCAGTCTAGCAACAGATGGGGTAAGAATCTGCTTGTTTGGTAACTTGCTAACAATGCGTATTTCCTTTTATGTGCCAGTTTTATTCTTATGGTTGTCTGCAGTAAATTATCGGCGACAGCCGAAATTTTGGAAAGGCCTTTTTTCTCAGTATTGCAGTTCCTGGTTCTACTATACGGATATTTTTGTGATAACTTACTTCCTTATCTGTTGTAACCCTTTTCGACCACCTTAGGTTCTTAATTTGTCGGCTTACTACCAATGAAAACCCTGCAAGTTCGATTGCCTGAAGCGGTCAAGAGTGACAACGGCAGGCATAAATAATTTTTCCGCTGAGAGAGCACAAGCCCACTGTCCTCCCTTCCTCTCATTTAAATGGAGTTACTCCCTGCCGAACAAGAAGCTATCAGACACAAAGAGAGAAATGAACGATTACAACTCGTTTCATGTCTGGTGCACGATAGATAGATGATCGAGTAAGAGATAAAGTCCAGCAACGAGAATAAAATAATAAATTTAAAAAAATATAGTGATTCGGACAAATAGAGTTATTTAGCAGAGAGGTGCGATAGCTGTGTTTCCTCAGTCCTATTACAGTTCACAGTATTAATACTTCTAAGGATAATATTAACAGTGTATCTAATACAATTAACTGTTCAGTTACAAATCGAAATATTATTCGTCAAAGAAAATTAGTAAATACGAACAGTATCGTGCTAGGATCACACTTGAGAAATGTAGATCACTACACTAGTTACAGTATTGACAGAAAATTAGCTTGTCTGTAGCCGAATTGTTGCAGAGACCATTCGCCATTTTTAAAAAGCCTTAGACTAGGTCTGAAAAAAACTACATGTACAGAATTTTAGAGTGTTTATAGAAGATAAAAAGGAACACTTTTTTATATGAGGCACGTGTCGCACACGTATGAAGGTCTTATCTGCGCTGGCGTTCAGAGACGGTGTTCAAAGTGCTGTGGGATGGGCCCTGTTTTAGAGGTGTTGCGTGCCTCCTACGGGAGGGAGACGAGTTGTTCAGTGTACCAGACACTGGCTGACACCCCAGGCGAGGTGGTTGCCTGTTAGGCTGAGGCTGCAAACATTATTTGTGAGACACCCACTTGTTTCGAGTGTGTTACACAATCGTTAGCACCCAGCTGGCACTTCAGTAACGTCTCTAAAACATCACACCTGTGAAATTTGTGTCACATAAAATTTGTTCTTTTTAATCTTCTCTAAACACTCCAAAATTTTGTCTACGTAGTCTTCTTTAGTCCCTGCATAATGAAGAGGTCAACACTACATCGAAATGAAGTAGTTAGCTTGTCATAGATCCAGACGGATAGTTGCCGAGGAATCTAAAAACTGACTTTGGAAAGAGCACCAGAGATCAAGCGTGGCTTGCAAAATCACGCAAGAGCTAAAACTACATATTCAGAAGGGTATTTGAATCTCATTCCTCGAACAACTGAACAGTTGTCAGCGCATAACCGTGAAGTGGCCGGGTTCCAGTATTAAACTTACCTACAATCTTGAAATCATCTTCGTATAATGTATCGATGTACTCAGCTGTAGTGGACCAGTAGACACGATGGAGGGCGTACAGTTCATCAGCGAGACTGAACATTTCCGAAGCCTCTGGCTGCCGCTCCTTGCACAGCGCACTGAAGTCGTCGTCAGAGGAGAGGCTCCACGGCTGATAGCGCAGCAGGCGTTCACTCAACAGCGGCCGCCTGTAGCACACAAGCTGCCAGGTTAAAAGTTAAAAGCCTAGCATGTATAGTTTATGCAAGAACGTACAAGTATCCAAAACGGATTTCCACTCAGCAGTGGATTAGAAACTTCCTGGCAGATGAGTACTGTGTGCCGGACTGGGACACAAACCTGGAACTTTTTCATTCTTTAAAGGATGCATTGTAACACAGCAAACAATCGCAAATCCATTGGTCTTTTTAGCATTTTAGCGCATCGAGATTTCATCTTTATATTTCAGAGCACTTGAGTGAGACACCGATTATAACTATTTCTTGCAGGTCATCCACTCCGTTCTGTGCTGCTATATCGTTTTAACTGGTTTCAGGCACATCAAACAGCAGAACTCCAGCGTTTCCTGCAGAATACCTCATTTCTTTAAAGAAGAATTTCGTATGCATTGCAAGAGAGTGAACATGTGATATTTATGTTAAGGATATTAATGACTTGTTCAAATTAATTATAGATGATTTTAGACGCTGACATGTAGACATGTCTGTCATGAGCTGAAGCAAAATCTTCCGCATTACCACTTGAAAATGGCTCAAAAGGCCGAAACTGCAATTGTAAAACAATCTTTATAGTCAATGGCGAATATGACGTCCTTAAAAAAATAGACATCGAGCTGGGCAGTCAGGAACCGAGAGCCGCCGTCACAGCCTTACTTCCGCCAGTAGCTCAGCCGCTGCCTTCCAGCCGTCACAGAAGCTCCCCTGCACGGCTGGCGGGACCAGCGCTCCCGGAAGGATGGGCACTGCAGTGACCAGAGGCCTCGCGAGTTGCTTCCTGGGCGAATCCTCACTCTGCAGTGGAGAGTGCAGCCACTTGAAACGTCGGGGATCCGACACACGGCTCTGACCTGCCAGGGAGTTTCCTATCTGCATTAGGTGATGTGACATCTGCGATAATTTTCCGTAAAGACTGTGTGAGACAGGAAGATGAGTTCAATGGACAAACGTGAATGTACCGTCAAGCAGCTCCACTTATTCAGTCCCTTTCAGCTAATCCAACGGCTAAGGACAGCGCGATACGATGACTTAAGCTATTTCAAATCCGTCTTTGCAAATACCAAACATGTGTTTTTATTTCACAATACGTGTTTTACCTTACTCATTATACCCTTACCAGTTGTGGCATTTTTATAACGTTTCCGCTTACATCCGGCAGTGTGCATCCCACAATCTCACACTTGTATGCTTGACGTCCAGAAGTACATGTATGCTGACGAAAAACTTGACAAAATGACGCTTCACTATTGCATACAAAAGTTTGTTTAATTGTCTCTGAAGCATTCGCTCGGTCTCGTTTCGTGAGTGGTTGGTGCGGGTCTCTCGTTTGGTAGTGGAAATTATCATACAGAAATTGTTGGCCTAAGGTCAGTGTTCCGTACATAGATTCGATGCATATGTGTCAGGTACATTTTATGATGAGAATGGAGCCCTCATAATCGGGTATGAGACAATTTTTTTCCTGATTAATCTACGACTGCATTCCCTATAGCCCATCAACGTTGGAAAGTTTCCATACTGCCAGATACAATGCAGAACAATCATTACTCCCTGTACTCCTTGTAGTATGGTCCTTGGTTATCACTGTTACTTGACAACGACGTTGTCAATTAAAGCATGAAGCTGCATCATAATGAGTTCCGTGTGATGTCTGGGTCTCCAGTTTGACCGGAAAGCTGTCCCTCCCATAAGACATGTGGTGCCATGGTGCTAAGGCTCTCAAATCATTTCCACGCTACGTACAGCAGCACGCTGTTCTGCTTGGAGGCACAGTACCACACCTGCTCCACTGACAAGCTGGGACTCAGAATCCGCGCCGTGATTAAAGTCATCATTTCTACGCCCCAGATGGAGGATGTACGTGCACACTGACAATGATCTGAATAAACATTATACGGAGATTTGGTTGGGGAAGAATTTCGAGAAAGGGCTGTTTTTAACATAATGGATCCGTTCATTCCATAAGGCAACGAATGAACGGATTTAGATGCAGCAAGGAAGTGGACAAACAAGATCCACTGAAACAAGCTCTAAAGAAAATGTATGCTGGCGTCATTAGGATCGTTCTGCAGCCAGGTTCTCCACACTTTCTCAGTTGTTTTCTTCGAAATGAGGGTGTTCTTCCCTGCTGAGCTCCAGAAGCATATACGTAACACTTGCATGCTGATCGAAACTCCGGTAAGAAATCTACCTGCTGCCCCTGAATTGTTTCGATGCCTTCTTTCAATCCGACCTGTTGCAGATCCCAAGCACTCGAGCAATGCTGAACAAGAAGTCGCTCTGGCGTCCTATACGGGGTCTCCCTTACACACGAACCACACTTTCACAAAACTCTCCCAATAAACCGAAGCCGACCGTTGGCCTTCCCTACCAGAATCCTCACACGTTTATTCCAGTTCATCTCGCTTCGCTACATTACGGCCAGATATTTAAACGAAGTGACTGTGGTAAGCAGGACACTTGGAATACCGTATCCGGATATTACGGGTTCGTTTTTGCTACTCGTCCGCTTTCTTCTACAGCAAGAGCCACCTGCCATTCATCACACCAACTAGAAATTTTGTCGACGTCTTCTTGTGTCAACCTGCAGTCACTCAACTTATTCCATATGCTCGTTCTTCCGTTATCACCCCGCAATGGGACACCGTGTCAAACGCTTTCGAGAAATCTAGAAATATGGAATCTGCCTGTTGCCCTTCATCCATAGCTCTCAGTGCTTCAGGCGAGAAAAGGAAAAGGTGATTTTAACAGAAGTGATGCTTACTAAAACCGTGTTGATTTGTGCACATAAGCTCCTTAGTCTGAAGAAAGTTGATTATGTTCGAACTGAGAATATGTTCAAGGATTCTGCAGGAGACAGGTGTTAGGGATATTGGTCTGCAATTTTGTGGGTCCGTTCTTTTACCTTTCTTATACACTGGAGTCACTTGTACTTTTTTCCATTCGCTTGGTTCTTAGCACTGATCGCAAGATTCGCGGTAAATGCAGGCTAAGTAAGGTGCCAATGCCGTACACTACTCTTTGTAAAACCAAACTGGCATTCCATCTAGGCATTGCCACTTATTTATTTTCAGCTGTTTCTCTACGCCAGCGGTACTCATTACTATGATTTCCATACGGGACTCTGTGCGGTGGTCAAGCGACGGCACGTTTGTACCATTCTCCTGCGTGAACGATTTCTTAAACGAGGAATTTTTAACTTCGGCCTTCGTTTTGGAATATTCTACCGCCAAAAGCAGACTGGTCAACGTGTGACTGAATAGAAGCGTTAGATCCGCTTAACGATTTTG
Source organism: Schistocerca americana (assembly GCF_021461395.2). NCBI lineage: Eukaryota > Metazoa > Arthropoda > Insecta > Orthoptera > Acrididae > Schistocerca > Schistocerca americana. The sequence continues at coordinate 48,292,643 of NC_060129.1, forward strand.
CAGAGGAGCAAAACTTTTTCCGGTTCTCCGGTGGTAGCAGTTGTATGCTTCGCGCACAGATCTTTTCACGGACGCACGAATGTCTACAAATCTTTCTGTCCTCATTTGCGCGTTCTCTTTTGAACCGAGAATGTAACAGCCTTTCGTTCCTCAGCGTTTTCCGAAATTTGTTATTAAAGCACGATGAGTCTTTTCCGCCCTTGATCCACTTAGTAGGCGCATACTTTTCCGGATCACGATTTACAGTCTCTTTAAACTTTAGCTATAATTACTCTATGGCCATAATTCTGGAATTAAATGATTGTATTTTATTGTCTAAGTGAGACGCTGACAACTGCATATCAACTCTCCTAGTGTTCTTGACTGATGTACTGACTTTCGTAACCATAGTCGCTATGATAACATCATGATCACTAATCTCCATCTCTATGCTGACGCCATCGATAAGGTCCTGCCTGTTTGTGCTGGCTGCCGAACCAGCTGCTCAACACAGTTTTCGGAAAACGTGTTCAAAAGTCCTTCACAAGACTGTCTGTCTGTACGACCTGCAGTGAATCCATAGACGTCCCAGTCTATACTCGGTAGGTTAAGGTCACCGCCAGCTAGCGTCGCGTGATCTGGATATTTATGCAATGCTGACTATTTACCTTGTTTGAATGGCTCCACATCTGTCCCAGCGGAGTCGGGTGGGTGGTAAAAACATCCAACAACTGATATGGTTTCACCTTGTCCTGTTATGTGCGACGACGTAACTTCACTATAGCACTCAAATTCAACCCCAGTAAAAAGAATATTTTTGTCAACTGCAATAAACACTTCGCCTCCTACGGCGTCGAATATGTCTTTCCGATAAACATTCCAAGACTCGCTAAATATCTCAGACTTTTTTTTACTTTGGGTCTTAGCCAGCTCTCAATTCAAGAATAATTTGAGGCTGAGAACGTTCATGGAGGAGAGTAAATATGGGAACTACGTTACAAATACTTCGACAGTTGACTGATAAAAGTTTCAGAGTCGAACTAACTTTACTCTGAAAGCTATCTGATTTCCCTAAATGTGTACCAACTGGCGAGTGTTCATGAGAGTACCTCAAACTACTGGCTAGCCTGAAACCCCCCATGTACTCTTCACAAGTACTCTGCTATCCGATTAGCTGCTTCCTCTGTGTACTGCACCCCTGTCTTGAAATCACTGTTCCCTTCATTCCCACTGCCTGACACAATATCGATAGTTTTATTCCGTCACACTATCTGCATGTTTCTATACACATTGAACCAGTTACCCACTCACAGTTCTGATGACAGATGTGGAGTAGCAAACCAAAAATCCCCTCACAATAAACATTGTGGAGTAACAATACCGTTCCTCAAAAACAGCTCCAGTGGGCTACAAATCATGTTCAATCATCCTGCATAATACTTTATCCTGAGTGTGTATTTTGCAACCCTGGCCGTGACCTGTGCTACTGCCTGTCTCTGTCAGAGCCATCCTATAGCGCATAATTTCGTTCCTCACACTGACCACAGCTTTATATCCACATCAGTTCCCATGATGAACTTAACTGTGGATGTCGGTTGATCACCTTCGTTTCAGAAGACCTAGTCCATTTCCCATACACACTCATCCCAAAGTGACTCCCCTATCGACCTCTTCAGATATAACTGCAGAAGTCTTTCATCCAATTGATAGCAATCAGGACTGAGTCTAATTGTCCATCGTAATCCATGTTCTCCACCTCCATAGCTATCCCACAATAAGCCACCTGAAAGAATCCAACAACACCGCCACAAGACCTGTGGCGCCTGCTGGGAGCTTACCCATTCCCACATAGGAAGCCACCTGGTCACCCTCCATAGTACCAACATATCTCCTACACTACTCCATTCCACGGCCCCATATGTCAAGCACTCGAGAGACTACTCCGCTTTCCTCCCGCTTACAACCTCCAGTATTTACGCTCTATGCTACGGACTGATTTAAACACACCAACCACAGGACAAAATATAAGAACGATGGCTATCCGCTTCCTGCCCTCTGCTGACGTCTTCCCATCTTCCCTCATCGCTGCTTGGATTTTTCCTCCATCTATTGAGATGAATATGACTTGTGGCCTCTTTTCCTCACCGACTGGATGCCAGTATCTGGACTAGAGTCGCTACTGCATGGTATTACCGTAATTTCTCCCGAAGTCTCTTTTTCTTTTTTCTTTTTTTTTGTCCCGAATAAGACGAGCACACGCTCACTTTTCGTGTCAGGTTCCACATCATTGTTTCCACAAATTATGAAAACTTCGGAAGTGTCTGTAACGATCAATACTTTCTCTAGTAAATGCAGTAACATCGTTTATTGTGTCAGTTTTCTCCGCTGGTCTGTTACGTAATACGTTGCACATTTTAAGACACAATACGAATCAAAAAATCGAAGGCTAAACGGATTCTAAAAACTTTGTAAATCACGAGTTTCTGTAACCATGTCCTTCACTACTATCTATTAATGCTAGTTCTTTACTCCATTCTGAATTAAATGTTCCCTGCGTTTTCTATAACTTTAATGAATACTTCCATGGATAAAAGTGAGATAAACTCCCATAAACCATAGTGAGTACGACAGACATTTGAGTGTACACTGGTTTATACCTGATTATCCCGTGCTCTGGCCTGTCCTTGTCTTCTTCCACCTCGTAGTGCTCCACCTGTTTGCTGGTGAATTGCAAGTCATGTACCAATCCGGTTAATTTCGTGCGCAGCATGTCTTTCACACGTTCCATGTCCTTAATCCAACCGTGGAGTTGCTGATCACTTGCGTGGTTACCCTGAGACACACATAAAATAGTTCAAATTACCTTCATAACATCCACAAGCAGCAGCCTGTCTTAGTATACAGTTACATGTAGCACTATTACATGACACTGAAATTACTGCCAGCGCATGAGTGTAGTACATTCAGTTTTGTACAGGCATAAAAACATTAATGCACAGCAGATGCCTAGTGGGGTTTTATTAAATAAATACATTTCTCAAACTGTGACATCAGATAAGAGAGGTGCAAATATTTCTTGGTAGTTGACATTACAGACGTCTGAATGTATGAATGTATACTCCCGTGACGATGTATCCAACTGAAGTGTTCTGGAGCTGCCAGCAGCGTCGTGTTCCTACTGTAAAGCCACATGGCGTGGCTGGAACTCTGAGGAGATTCTATTCAAACTTTTGAACGATTTTCGAAAATAGAATGGCCAGACTGTTGACAAATCCGTCAAAATCCTACTCGTTACCAACGCTGTGAGAAACCTGAACACATGTTATGATCTTCTACAAACGCAACGATAGACATCAGCCGCTCCATATCTGAAACATTATCTGAGTTAATTGTGCACACACGAAATGTCAGTTTGACTCAAAATTTTGTAGTGTTTGTCTGTTGCCTGGCTGATCGCTTTTGCCGAAAATTTGCGTTTGTAGCTCGTCATCTAACACGATGTCGTCTGTATCTGAACACGTCTCGAATATTGCAGATTTGAAGGAATGTATTGACTGTCCGAGTGTTAAGATCATTTTTTCTGGACCATTTTCGGGTAAGAAGTTCACATTTGTGTCACGTATTAAGGTCTATGCTCCTTTGACGTTGTACAAATTGTAGGCTTCTAAGTCACTGTAATAAAGATATGGCCATTTAAATTACATAATTTCATTTTTGAAAAATCACTCACAAAAATCTATAAGGTGCTCCCTGTTGATTTAGAACCATGACATTTAGGAAGAAGCCAGATTTCACAGTAAAAATAAAGGAAAAAAATCTTAAAATCCATAATTGGTAACTATATAACTCTAGAAAATACTTATCGTATTATTTTTTATCAGTCTGTCTATTTGTCTGTCCATCTGTTAGGAATATTTTTCTCTGGATACGTTCTGGGTATCATGTTCAAATTATGTCACATACAAAGGTATATCGACCCTTGGCGGCGTAAAAACTGTAAGCTTATAAATCACTCCAGTCAACAGATACGGCCCTTTATGTCTCGTGTTTTGATAATCGAAAACTCACTCATCGAAACCTATAGGGTGCTCTCCATTGACTTGGAATCGTGAGATTTGGCAACAACTAAGTTTTCCGGTACAAGAAAAGCAAAAAATCATAAACTTGTTAACTTTTAATTACGTCACATAAAAATGTCGTTTTCGATTTGGACATGCATTGTATTCATGACCTGTTGAAAGTATAACATACGAAGATTATTGCATTAAAACATGAAATGTATGTTGTATTCATGATTTAGTACGTAAACAGAAATGTGTTATTAAATCTTCTCTCCCTACATACGTAAACTAAAGTCCTCTGCTTGCTTGTTCTTGTTTGTTTGGGCTGGGCTGAGGAAATAACGTAGAATTTCTGAACCGATCTTGGTATTCCTGGGACCAGTATCTTGCCAGTAAAGTTACAGAGTCTCGATAACAGGCAAAAATCATTGGGAATCTGAATTACCAGGATGGGGAGTTTGTACAGAACCCTTAATGCGTGACTCCCTCTCGCACTTGCCCATTCTGTTTTCCTTTCTTCTATCTACCCTAGCATCACCCAGTATGTTGTTCTGGAAGGTGAGTGCTCACCACAGACATGGGTGCCGTCGGGAGAGTCTGAGGGAAGTGGGACGGAACTGCTCTTGTTCTGTGTACGTGGGGTCCCCGATCCTTTTGTGTCACACTGAAACAGGTGAAAGTGGTTCCACAATAGAATGTATTGAGATAGGGAACCAATACTCGAAAGTGCATATTTATTGTGTTAAGGACGTACACAGCATACACCACCTAACAACAATGTAGCTCATAGTAATTCTTCAAAGCAACGACTGTCAGTCTGAATGAATGCATGTATTGCAATGATGCCTGCAGTTCTTCACACTCTGGCAAAGATCTCGGGTGTCCGTTGTGCACTCGAACAGTAGCAGCTGATAGTGTACTCACCTGACCACCAGACAGATATACTGTATACAACTAGGCTCGTAGCACTCAAGCATCGCAGTGGCGCGTTAACCTGTGCCGCAAGCACACCACTGACCCTGCTGTCAGCTGTCCATTGCATCAGATAGCTTGTGTCGTGTTCATGGTGAGGTGTGTTGCTGTGTACAGTGCACAATGAGTAATCAAAGATGAAATGTGCAAGCACTGGGACAAACGGATTTTGAGCCCTATGTCTGCTTGTGTCAATCCAGTATCGTTCACAGCGCTGTCCTGTCCAACTTCATACAGTTTGTATTGTTTGTGGATGAGACCTCATTCATCCGTGATGTTGTTTTCAAAAGCCAAACAGGCAGATCTAGAATGAGGACAACACCCACGCCACCCATATCGGAGGCCAACAGCAAAGATTCTCAGTCAAGGTATTTTAGGGCATTATCCAAGATCATTCCACTTTCATGTTAATGTTTGCAAGCACCTGAAGAATACTGACACTCATTGTAGGACTGGAAAGGGGGGCTCCTCTCTGATGGCCATTGCGATCGCTAAATCTTACAACCCTAGACCTCATTCTCTGAGGTTATGTACAAAACACCTGTAGATACAGCTGAAGACCTGCTTGCCAGGGTCCAAGCTGCCCGCCTCCTGGTACAACATTGTTGTTCACAGGCGAGGCCTCCACGACGAGTGCGGCCGCTTCATGTTTAAAGATGATTAAAGGTGTGGCTGTTGTCACACGCATCGACTCAGTCTGTGTTTCGGCAAGTTTCTACACAGTTGTCACTTCTGCCCAGCTGCTCAGAACAATGAAGTGTGACATGTCTTGGAAGACAGTAGCGTGATTGACTCGATTCCACTATCGCAGTAGCCGCCAGGATACAGGAATGAACTGTGAGGATATGCTGACATCACTCCGAAACTGTGATCACAGAGATAGCGTCATGCAGTCAAAGATCGTGAGGTGGTGGTATGAATGTGGGAAATTTTCAAGAACACTGCCATCCTGAATTTGGAATCATTCAACTGTATGTCAGTCAGACACCTTAGGCAAGTGCACGGTGGTGGAGAGAAATACGGATTTACTTGTGTTGCAGATATGTGCAAATATTATTTTCTTAATAAAATTTTTGTACTTATTTAGATACTCCCGAGCTAATTTTTTACAGTTCTTTTGTCAGCTATGTTTATTTACCAGGTGACATCCACACTCTTTTTGGAGAACTGTCGAGATGATTTCCCAAGTTTCTGCAATGTGTCGCTCAAAACGTAGCCGATCAGCAGCTACTTGCAGCCAGCACATTCCATTTCGCGCATTTCTGTCACTGCACAATCCCACTCGTTTAATATGTGGAAGTTCTTCTCCTTACGAGAAATAAAACCGTTTGAGCTGCCTTGCGTCCACGCTTGGTAAGTAGTGAGAGTAGTAGCAAGTTGAGAGGGGCGTGTTCAAATGTGTACCAACACGCTGGGCACTGTCGCACTGCGCTATGTGTAAGTAGTGTTAGTGGGGAGAGGAGAAGCGTGATGAATTGCGTCTTGAATTGCTGATCAGCGCACGCTGCGTGGCTGAAGGGTTTTGTAAACAGCCCTGCGGAGGGCGACCTGAGTCTTTCTCTCTCTCCGACTGCCAGCCAGCCCTGATATCGGAGTCAAGCGCTCGTGCGGTATCCGTGACGACGATGGTGACTGCAGTCATGGCCACGCACGTTGCATAACAATGATGACGCCGCACTGTTGTCACTGTTTACCGACGACGCTGTGATGTCATTCATCATGGTCACCTTGGCTGAGGATGAAAGCAAGTATACATATTTTCTATAGTGTTTTGTTTATACACTACTGGCCATTAAAATTACTACACCACGAAGATGACGTGCTACAGACGCGAAATTTAACCGACAGGAAGAAGATGCTGTGACATGCAAATGATTAGCTTTTCAGAGCATTCACACAATGTTGGCGCCGGTGGCGACACCCACAACGTGCTGACATGAGGAAAGTTCCCAACCGATTTCTCAAACCCAAACAGCAGTTGACCGGCGTTGCCTGGTGAAACGTTGTTATGATGCCTCGTGTGAGGAGGAGAAATACGCACCATCACGTTTCCGACTTTGATTAAGGTCCGATTGTAGCCTATCGCGATTGCAGTTTATCGTATCGCGACATTGCTGCTCGCTTTGGTCGAGATCCAATGACTGTTAGCAGAATATGGAATCGGTGGGTTCAGGAGGGTAATACGGAACGCCGTGCTGTATCCCAACGGCCTCGTATCACTAGCAGTCGAGATGACAAGCATCTTATCCGCATGCCTGTAATGGATCGTGCAGCCATGTCCAGATGGGGACATTTGCAAGACAACAATCATCTGCACGAACAGTTCGACGATGCTTGCAGCAGCATGGACTATCAGCTTGGAGACTGTGGCTGCGGTTATCCTTGACGCTGCATCACAGACAGGAGCGCCTGCTATGATGTAGTCAACGACGAACCTGGGTGCACGAATGGCAAAACTTCATTTTTTCGGATGAATCCAGGTTCTGTTTACAACATCATGATGGTCGCATCCATGTTTGGCGACGTCGCGATGAACGCACATTGGAAGCGCGTATTCGTCATTGTCATATTGGCGTATCACCCGGCGTGAAGGTATGGGATGCCATTGGTTACACGTCTCGGTCACCTCTTGTTCCCAATGACGGCACTTTGAACAGTGGACGTTACATTGCAAATGTGTTACGACCCGTGGCTCTACCTTCATTCGATCCATGCGAAATCCTACATTTCAGCAGGACAATTCCTGACCGCATGTTGCAGGTCCTGTACGGGCCTTTCTGGATACAGGAAATGTTCGACTGCTGCCCTGGCCAGCACATTCTCCAGATCTCTCACCAATTGAAAACGTCTGGTTAATGGTGGCCGAGCAACTGGCTCGTCACAATACGCCAGTCACTACTCTTGATGAACTGTGGTATCGTGTTGAGGCTGCGGGGGCAGCTGTACCTGTAGACGCCATCAAAGCTCTGTTTGACTCAATGCCCAGGCGTATCGAGGCCGTTATTACGGCCAGAGGTGGTTGTTCTGGGTACTCATTTCTCAGGATCTATGCACAGAAATTCCGTGAAAATGTAATCACTGTCAGTTGGAGAATAATATATTTGTCCAATGAATACCCATTTATCATCTGCATTTCTTCTTGGTGTAGCAATTTTAATGGCCAGTAGTGTATATTCGTAATTGTTGTTTTCCTATACCACGGATGATTTTCCAAATACATAACTACGTTTAGTACAAACTCCTAGGATAGCGACTGTCCTTCAGTACGTTTCACTGGAAACGGGAACTGGGGCTCCCTATCCGACAGTGTCGATGAAGTGCCCCACACCTGTCTCAGTAAAACTTTCATCCTATTGCCGTGCACGTGTCACCACCACTATACGCCTTTTGTACATTGTTGGTACGACACCACCCATACCACTGACTCATTTGCAGAAAGGCTAATCCTTCATGTGTCCTGAAAGACACCTGATTGACTGCTAGAGCCAGGAAACAATAGGTGTGGAAATACTTATCAAGGATAAACGGTTCTCGAAGTTTAAGAATGCCTCTCACCAACCCTTCTGTCCCTTCGTCGTTTACGTCGATTTAGAGCGCCTCCTAGCTCCTGTGGTACAGTGTGAACCTGGTGCCTCTGCCTCCCATATCACTGTCACAAAATGATGCCTACGATATGTGGCTACCCATCAAGTTCTGTGCACTAAAATTAAAATCTTATGTCAAGGGAATCGTGAGAGATGGTTGCTCACTGAGCTTGAAAGTCTTGTACGGGATGTTTATAACATTTATAGTGAAAACGTCCTCATGACCAACATGAAGGAGAATGATGCACTGTACAAGCAGGCAGCTGATCGTTATATCTGGGGACTGTGAGTGGACAGAGGTGATTAAGCTCCCTGTAGAGATTGTCGACATGTAACGGGGAATCCCAGAGTGCAGCTGACAACCCATGTAACTTTAAGTATTAACTGCCACAGCACACAGCCATCTTTTCCACAATTTCAGTGATCATGATGCCCACTTTCTAGTTCAGCACTTTGACAAGTCTGGGTAGTAGGATGATAAGATCAGTGTCATTGCTGACACTGTTGACAAATACATGCCCCTTCAAAGAGGATCACACCAAGAATAATGCTCCACTTCCTGGATGCACAACGCTTCATGCTCACGTCTCTTTAGAAATTTGCTGAACCAATGCGTCCTGAAGATATTCGTAGCAAAGGGAGCCACTTATCTCGATGGTGTAGAGTTTCAGCTTGTGATGGAGATGAGGTCTTTCCATACGAATATCTGGACTCTCTAGTAAACTAAGAGGCATTTCCATAATGAATGCAAAAAACAGGCACTTGGTGAATCAATGGCAGGACGGCATCTCTGATTTATCAGAACATGTAAAATGATGAACACCAATGTACATCTGACCGACAACATCGAGAAGTTCTGTAGCATAGGGATTAGATTTCGTGGGATGCCATGTTAAGAAAGACACAAGCCAGCATCGAATTCTTGACCAACTTTGACATGCTTGTCTTCCTGGAACATGCGATTCACGAGTTACTTTGCCAACGTGTGCGCAGGTATGCCAAGGCAAATGACCTGCAAATGATCGAGGGGGAGTACAGGTTGTCTGACGATGTCAGTTTCATCCTTTACCTGGATGTAAACTGTCTCTAAAGGCAAACCATGCAACAACGTCTACCATTTGGAGGGTTCTGATGGATGTCCAAAGGGGAAATCAGCAGACTGAGGAAAGAGATCTAATATGTGGCTGCTGATGCTGTTGAGGGATATGTCCTAGAGGTAGAGCTGGACTATCCCACAAGTCTGCATGACAAACACGGTGATTTGCACAGCCAGAAAGACTTTCACGTTCAGGGACTTCAACAGGTGCCTCCTCTAGGGCATTGGCACTGCACCACAAATGCTTATCAGGAGACCTTTCGACCGAGGTTATATACTGAGGTATATACTGCAATTCCAGCTGAAAGCAGGGGTGTCCTATCACGATCACAAGTGGTTCATTGGGGAGCATAGGTGTGGAAATCTGCTGCACCCAGACTATTTACTGATGTGTCTGGGTGGGTTTATTTGTTAGTAAAAAGATAAAAAGGTGTTCCACTTGACTGGGTGTGTGTGGAATAGCTTGATGAACTGTTTTTCACAGTTCTGACTGCATGTTTGAGATTATGAATGTTTCATTGCACACTGCGTGCGTCCATGAGTGTGTGCGCGCGTGTGTGTGTGTGTGTGTGTGTGTGTGTGTGTGTGTGAGAGAGAGAGAGAGAGAGAGAGAGAGACAGAGAGAGAGACAGAGTATATATTTCGTTTGGAACATGTACAATATGCATCCGTGTAAAGAAAGTATTTTATATGTTTATGGTGCGTGTGTGTGTGTGTGCGTGTGTGTGTGTGTGTGTGTGTATTGGTTTTGAGCTGCCATTGCTTTTGCTGTTCTAAGTATGTACACACTGAAAACTTCTCTCTCTCTCTCTCTGAGTTACTAATAAGTGTTTAATAGATACTGCAAATTAAAAAATTACCTTATTCACAAAAGAAAGTGTATATTGTAATGAATCAATTACGAAATAGCAAAACTGTTACGTATATAACAAATACGAGAAAAAAATGGAAATTATAAAGCTTTCGGTAGTTTTCACAATACAGTTGTTCTTCTTTTTCATGTTTTTTGAATGAAATACCTCCTTTATCAGTTTTATATTGATGGCAGGAGCCAGAGAAAAAAGAAATCGTTTTCGAATACAATATTTTTTAAATTTAAATACATACATACATGGCCGACCGGTTCTAGACGGGATCGCGATTTATCGCCTCCAATTCGTATTTGCGTAAGTAGAGCTTTGCGGATGTGCGCCAGGAATACTGCACACGTTTACGTGTGTGTGTGTGTGGGACGTGCGTCACGTCCTCGCTGTGACAGCATGCGGTTAGCGGTCAGCGGGCAGCTAACATCCCGTTTGCGGTCTGATCCGCTTTGCGCTTCCGACAGCCCGGCTGTGGGCGTCACAACAACACAGGGCGAGGGAGGCCAGCCAGCGACACGGGCCGAGTCCACACAGTAGGGGGCCCGGCGTATGGACCGACCCAAAAGCACTGTAGTGGTGACATGTGGCTGCAGTCGACTCTTACCCGTACGTTGATAAGCAGTATAGAAAACGAAAAATAAAATTCAGAATTTCCCTCGTTGTGCAGGAGCAGTGAATTGGAAGGTGGTGCACACTTTTGAATCGGCACCTTCCAAAACGTTGAATCCGTCGTCCTTGCCATGGCGCCACTGCGCTTTCTGCCATCTAGACCTAATCTACGCCAGCCGGTGTGGCCGAGCGGTTCTAAACGCTTCAATCTGGAACCGTGCGACTGCTACGGTCGCAGGTTCGAATCCTGCCTCTGGCATGGATGTGTGTGATGTCCTTAGGTTAGTTAGGTTTAAGTAGTTCTAAGTTCTAAGGGACTGATGACCTCAGAAGTTAAGTCCCATAGTGCTCAGAGCCATTTGAACTATTCTGACCATACATACATACATATTTGTACACAGTATTATGCGAGAGCCCAGTTACCAGGGGCACAGGGTCAAAATCGTAAGCTGCGTCGTTACCTGGGCCACAGCACGCTTTGCCGTACTACTCTTCAGGTCTGTAGTGAAGAACCACGAGAGGAATTATCTCGAATACGAATACCTGAAGACTGCTGCAGCTGTCTGAAGAGTTAAGTTTCATTCAGAAAGCAAAGTGTGTCTTTAAATCGAAACTATCTCCTAAGCAGGTGCAGTGTATGATCAACGAAGCGTACCTGCACCGCAAATGTAATAAAGAAGTCGTCCTGTAAACATTCTCGCAAGCTGTGAGGTACTAACACTACAAAATATTGGATACGTATCAGGTAAATTGCCTTTGCCGCAGTGAAATGCATGGATGATGGTAACGAAAACAAGATGCAATGACAGGACATGATACGATGTCGGCAGAAACCATTCTTAAATACGGAACCCGCTACTATCAATCGTTGAAATTACCATCCAGCAAACATCCGTAATATTTATAGGAAAAAAATTTAATCTACCCAGAACCTTCTCAGGTCACTAAAACAGGTATCGCCTAATTCTCTTCTCAAAGGATCCAAAATGAGGCTCACACGATACTTTAGGGACTGGCACGTTGCTACATACGCCACAAAAAGTTACACAAAGACACAGATCATACTGCGTCCTTTTACTTTCCATGTATACTACCGTCAGAATCCAAACAGTCATGATGCACAGTGGCCTTTCTATGTGTTAAGGTAGGGTTGTTTGGGGAAGGAGACCAGGCAGCGAGGTCATCGGTCTCATCGGATTAGGGAAGGATGGGGAAGGAAGTCGGCCATGCCCTAAATCAGAATGGCTGGACACGGGATTGAACCTCGTCCTCCCGAATGCGAGTCCAGTGTATGTGTTAAGACCACATAACTGTTATTCTCGGTAGTGGGAAAATCACTGGTGGTAGTGTTCATAAATCATAGACAGAGAATTCAGACTCGATAATGGTTCGAGTTAGGCCACGAGACACGTGCAGAAAGGCTAACGACTAAAATGAATGCTCTCAGAAAGCAGCATCCGGTTTCACGTTAGTCTGGCACAGATTTTCATTGGCCTTGACGCATTCACCAGATATTCCGCTTGTGACTGTAGTAGCACAGTGCATTTAACAAAGCCACTCGCAGACGCAACACGCGCTAACTGGTGGACCTCAACTGCAGGTTTTCGTTATTGACGCGCGTCCTCTGTGGCTGCGGCGGCTGGGGCATTGCCGTGTCACACGGACAGTGCTGGCTGGCAGTGGTGAGCACAGGGGGCCGCCAATGGCGTCGAGCCACAAGTGTCAGCTGCGCTATCGTCTGGTCATGGAGTCCTGGGAAATGGTCACGTGAATGTTAAGGTGGGAAGACGTTGAACAGTTGTGTCGAAATGTATGGATTATGTGGTATGTATACAGGTTAATAAGGAGATTTGAAGTTGACGAACCTCCAAGTTGAGCAGAAGTAATTTTATAGGCCTTCCATATGGAGTAGAGATTCTTAGGAAGAGAAGATGCTGATGGAGACTTGAAATGCCACACTGAGGCTCTAGACCACTCTCCACTAAATATGAAGCTAACATGCTTCAGTTTGTAAAGCAGAACTGGATGCAAAGTTATCTGAATCTGTTAAAGAAGTAGCTAGCAAATACGAGAAAAGAAAGATACAGACGATTTTCTTCGATCTCTAACCATTCCGAGCTTAGCCTCCCTGTATCATAGCCCCAAAAGGCTCACAGAAGTAGAGGTTGGTTCAGAATTCTTCCAGAAGGTTAGTATTAGAACTGGAGAGCCAAAGATAGCTACAGTGTGAAGAAGGTAAACTGGGAAACACTCTCCAAGAACTGACCAGGTGGTGTGTGTCATTTTCTCACCCCCTGTACGTATAATACAGTTTATAAGAGGAGGAAAAAGCTCCACTTGCCATTCGTTCGAATGCGAGGGGAACCAACAGCTGTGAGGTGTGCGCCGCACCGTGTGAGAGCAGCTGCGCCACGTCCTGCCAGTAGATGGAGTGGAGTTCCCGGAAAGCTTCCACCTGGGCCTCGACTTCTGCACAAGACGGGAAACGACGGACTGGTGAACAAGCCAGTGGATCAGACTTCTGTAGGAAGCACAGCCTTCACTTTCTGCCCCCACAAAGTGTATGCAGGTAGCATTTACCTTTCGAAACTAGATCAGTATACAATGTCAGTAATCGTATGAGTTACAGCACAGACATCTTGACCGGACGTTACAAAGCTCATATTCCAGCGACAAATTTAAAGAGCACATCAAGCAAAGAGAGAGGAGTACCATCACCTAACGTAGATCCAGTACTAAAAATTAACCTTTATGGTAGAAGTATGAAAATACCTGAAGATGTGGAAATATACAACTATTTCAAAAATCACCCACACAGCTTGCCCAACAATAAGACAGATTTAAGAAATAAGAGACTTCGAGATAATTTCCAGTCAGTTTTACGTGCTAATAATAGAAAGTAACATAAATGAAAATGTATAGTTTGGCTATTTGACTTTGACTTACTGACAAGCATAGGACGTAACGATTTGCACAGAATCGTGTCTATGCTGGTTTTATAATATGAGTAGTCTTTACAACGTTTCTCGTGAGTTGTGTGATATGTATGGAAATCAGGAAGAATTATGTCCACTCATAAACTTTTTATTTTCAGGATGTATTTATTTTAACATAAGTAATATACTTTAGTAATTCAGTAAAAAATTGAATAAGTAGAGGTTGGTTCAGAATTCTTCCAGAAGGTTAGTATTAGAACTGGAATCTTCTGATTTTTTCTTGTAGTTTGTGTATTTAGTGTAGCTTTAGTGAACTGCTGTACATATTTTGAAAAAGCCATTCTCGGCCTAAACTTCCTAAGGACCATGGAAATGTATGACTACATTTGTACTGGTACAGTACCTTACATATTAACAGTACACTTTACAATTACATGATGATACACATAATGTTCTGTAATGTGTGACATGTATCCCATCACATGTTTTTATCTCTTTTTTTGTACTCCTTTTTCTTTTTATTTGTCCACCGGATCAATTCATGTACGAAAGTTGTTGTGAATGCGATTTATACCTTTGTGATGTTAATGTGGTACAAAGAATACACATGTAAAATTATATATATATATATATATATATATATATATATATATATATATATATATATATATATGTATATATTATTGCCATGTTTTTATGAGCAGCCAAGCTACTGTAAGCCTTTGACGATGGATACCATATGTACTATTACGCACTATCACAATAAAGAAATGTCATCTTATTTCTTTACACCAAATGCTTGTATCGTAAACAGAATGCCAAATTTTGTTAACAAATGTAAACACGATATTAAGGTACTCTGGTATAAAACTGTAAGTAGGCTGTTTATATTTTCTTATTGGCAAAGTTACATAGCGCTCTATATGAAAATCACTGGCTGTGCTGTGTGCAGTCTGTGGCTAGTTTGCATTGTTGTCTGCCATTGTAGAGGGGCAGCTGGATGTGAACAGCGCGTAGCGTTGCGCAGTTGGAGGTGAGCCGCCAGCAGTGGTGGATGTGGGGAGAGAGATGGCGGAGTTTTGAAAACTGTCATGAACTGCTGTATATATTATGAATATTGAGGTAAATACATTGTTTGTTCTCTATTAGAATCTTTCATTTGCTAACTATCCCTATCAGTAGTTAGTGCCTTCAGTAGTTTGAATCTTTTATTTAGCTGGCAGTAGTGGCGCTCGCTGTATTGCAGTAGTTCCAGTAACGAAGATTTTTGTGAGGTAAGTGATTTGTGAAAGGTATAGGTTAAAGTTAGTCAGGGCCATTGTTTTGCAGGGATTTTTGATAGTCAGATTGCGTTGCGCTAAAAACATTGTGTGTCAGGTTAAGCACAGTTTTGTATAAATAGTTGTAAGGGGACGCTTCATATGTCGACCCTTAGCCTAGGATACCTCACTGGAATCTTCTGATTTTTTCTTGTAGTCTGTGTATTTAGTGTAGCTTTTGTTTATTGCTAGCGCGTAATTGTAGAGAGAATCTCCTTTGTAGTTGCAGTCTTTCATTGTTGTACTGTAAAACAGTTGTGGCATGCATGTAGATTTGCACCAGGTATTTCGCAGCAAGTCAAGACACATTTTCAGCTTGTCAAAATGTGAATGTTGCCGGTGCAAATGCGCTGCCGAAAAGAGTAGAGGAACAGATTCCAGACACTAATGCATTGTTATTACAACTAATGCAACAAATGGAACAAAATCAGAGACAAACACAGCAAAAGCTTCAAGAGTTAGACACAATGGAACAATACCAGAGACAAACACAGCAAAAGCTTCAGAAGTTAGACACCACACTTGGACAAACACGTGAAGATTTAACTACTGAGTTACATAACATCGAATCGAAATGTCAAAAGGTCTCTAATGACGTAAAAACACAAATTTGTGAACATTTTCAACCTATTTTTTCGCGGCATGAAAATGCATTACAGAATCACGAAGCAGCCATAAAAGAACTGCAAACTATTGTTCATGAAAATCATGAGACCTTGCAAGCTAAAATGGACTCAGTTGCATCTACCGATTCGGTTACGCAACTTGCAAAAACTCAGCAAAACTTAAAGGACACAGTAGAAAGACACATGGAGGAAATTAGTTCATTATCAGAGAAAGTAGCCGAACTTTCGGATCAGGTCACTAACTTATCTACAAAGGTAGATGATGATCTGAATGACACAAGACCCGTAGCCTTCACTGACACAGAAGAGTATGAACAAATAAGAAAATTCAAACAAAATCAGAATGAAATTAATACGCAATACAAAAGAGAAATGCGGGAAGTACAAGATCAGCTGACACAGGTAATACAAGAATTACGTATTTCAGAGGACACTCGCGCTCCAACACGGGAAGAGGAACTTAGAAATACGGAAAAGCCACAAAATAATAACACAGGGCATTTCGGTAATTATGAAAGAAATTGGCAAGGTACACCGAATTTTGAGATGGAACCGCCGACACGACGTAACAATGACCGATATGCTACTCGCCGACATGATGATTTTGACTATAAGCTGTTCATTACTACACGTAAATTCAAAACGTTTAAGAATTCTGCCAACGACATTCATCCACAAGCGTGGCTCCATCAATTCTCTCATTGTTTCCCCCCCAACTGGTCATTGGAGCACAGGTTAGAATTTATGTGTGGCTACTTAGAGAATGAACCAGCTGTAAGAATGCGATCGGTCATTCACGATTGCCACAGTGAAGGAGAATTTTACCATGCCTTCCTCTCAGCATATTGGTCTCAAGCCACACAAGACCGCGTAAAACATAGCATCATAATGATGAAACACTTCGAACAATCTGAATTTTCCAGTCTTGTGAAATATTTTGAAGACATGTTGCACAAGAATCAATACCTGTCAAACCCATACAGCCCCTCAGAACTCATCCGCATTTGTTTAATCAAATTACCTGAACATTTACGGCATATTATTTTGGCAGGACGTTGCAAAGACGACATTGAAGCTTTTCAGGGACTGTTACAAGAATTAGAAATTGACACAGACAGTTGCGGGATGCGAAAACGGGAAAACAATCACTACAGGTCACATCCGTCACAATTCCGTGACGACAGAAACAATAACTGGACACGACAAGTCTATTCTTACAACGCAAATCGTGACCAAAACAGACACCATCCTTATGACAACCACTGGCAGAGTAATAATAGTTACAGAGAAAGATCGCATTTCCGTAGTAATGAATATGATAGAGACAATCATAGAAACAGCCAATATGGTAACCAGAACTATTATTATCAACGGAGACAGAATAATTTCAGACGCAACAGTTCAGTGGGCAGTTACAATTCAGGGAGAAATTCTCCACGACGTGACCGACAAGAAAGAAACTGTGTAAACTACCGACAAAACGACAGACCTGAATTCCATCAGAACTGGCGAGCTTTAAACAGGGCTGGGCCCTCTCGGCAAGGCGAATTTGTGGAAGTTAGGCCTCCTAATCCCAGTAACGATGCGCGGCAACAAAGAGACAGACAATAACTCGCACCGCAGGCATACACGTGGGCCGGCTGGCTCTGAGAAAAATAACATTATATCTGGTACTGCTAATGAGATTTTAATGCAACATTTTGGTTCACTTGAAAATACATTCTGAATTGAAGTACTTTCTGAGAGATACCAGATGACACAGTGGTTAGTTTATGTGACAGCTACACGATTATATCACGACGTTACTAATGTGTGACACAATTTACATCGTTGCTTTTGCGGAGTATCTGTTTTATATCTGCACGGTTTTTCTGAATTCTTCTGGAAAGCAAAACATGTTTTAGTAGTAACTTTTGTGGTATAGCTACAAGGAGACAGCCTTTTCTGTAGCACAACAATACGTTACAGCACAGTACTTTCTTCATCATGGCAATAAGCGTAATAAGTATGATATCTATATGCAAAGCATTTCACTTTTGTTTATCATGAGGTAAGTACACTGACTTCTGCAGAACTTAGCTTTCGGAGGACAATAACTACGACACTTCCCAGAGATTATCTTACAGTAAGACGCACATTTAGCGCTACAGGACACGTATTTGAGTGATTAATTTTGTACTTAAACATTTATTTTTAAAGATTTTTGAATTACAAAGAAAGTTTTTCGTGATACATTTCATTCCATTGCTGTAATCTGTAACACCTGAGGGTATAATTACAATAATCCTCAGGGGGGTACACGCCTACTTAGTGTATCATGTGTTTGGCAAGCACAAGGAGCCCTAGCTAATATGGTATTTGCTTATACAACTTTACACATCGGTACCATATTTCTCTAACACGAATTACACAGCTATCTGATCATTTAACTGAGAGCGACAAACCTTTTTACTACGTCAGTGACAGATGTTTACGCAATTACACAGTTGGGTAACTTCACACTTATGAAATTGTATTTTGTCTGTACTGTGTGAACTCTTCATATTTTTTCAGAACCATTGTGATACTCTGAGAGCTTTGAATGATGTATTTGGTATGAGATCATGATTTTTAAAGTACGTTTGAGGTAGATGACACTACTGAAATGAGCAGAGAATTTTCTTTAGGTTTTGAAATCATTGGAGGAAGCTACGACGTTTTTGACATTTGACTGAGGTGTTATGGTGTTATTTTTATGACGACGATGTGTATTATGCTGTTGAGGTATGTTTATGTCAAGAAGATGATGCTACCATATATGAGGAATGTGATTACGTGTTTATATGTATATGAATAATGAATAGACGTTAAGGACTCTTGACTTGTAAAAAAAAAAAGACAAAGGATGTTGGAAACCGAGAATCGTACTTTAAGAGTTTTGAAATGTGTGTGTAAATGCGCGAATGTATCACAATGCCAGCGAAAATTTTTTTGGACAATGTTATATTCATAGGATTTTGTTTCTACACATTTGCAACGTAAATTCTCGACCTGTGAAATTTTTATGTGAGACTGTCACTGTAGCGGAAACTGCTGTCGTAAATATTTCCGTAAGAAAGTTAAGTGACCACCTGCACATAATGCGTCGTGGGCACCCAGGTGTGTCAGACACCTGGAGAACTAGCCATTAGGGTGTGCCTTTCCGGAAGCCTATATCCCGCTAATGACATTCCTTTGTAGAGGGCATCGCTAATGCGACACGCTCGTTACTTGAAAACATATGATTTTTGTAATGCGTTGTGGGCACACAGCTGTGTCAAACACCTGGAGAACAAGCCATTAGGGTGAGCCTTTCATCGCTAATGCGATACCCTCGTTACTTAAAAACATATGATTACTCACACTTTGTGCTAATTATTGAAATGCTTATGAATTGATGGGAAATATTCGTACATCTGCACACCTGATTATGACAAGTGTCTTTCTCCGAGAGTTGAGTGCTACTGACTTACGAAATGCCACATGACTATTGAATGATATTTTTATGCTTTGCTTTTCATAGTTGCTTATTTCATTTAATATCTGGTTTCCAGCTGTGTTGCAGCATTAGTTTTATAAAATAAACTTAGATGCATTTGCTAATGTGAACTCTTTCTGTCAACAGATCTATTAAATAATTATTTTATGATCCACATTCCTTAAAAAAAAAAAGGAGCACTTGGAAAGGAAAGAACAATAAGAAGGAACTAGTAACAGTAACACATAATTTTCTTTTCAAGTACATGGTAATATTTCTTTTTACAATAAGTTGTTGTGATGCACCACTTTAATTACATAGACATTAAGATGTGAATATACATTTCCCTTGTCTGCGTTATTGTCTTTAGTGTAATATTTTTTGTGCTTGAGCTATGTCATGTTTAGGTATAAGTTGCTGCTGTTTGCCAGGCATAGTGTTATTGAATTTGACTTTTGCTAATTTCTTAATGCTGCTTGCTTCGCAAATCTGCATTTTTTTTTTCATTGCTGTTTATATTAACTGTTTTATGTGATGCTGCATTGCCTCTTCCCTTAGTTTAGCATCTGAGCTCAGTAGATTTAAGTTAGCTTAAGAGGGGGTAGACTATATAAGAAACTGACTATGGAGAATAGGTAAAGAATGCAATGCGAAGTTATATGAAAAAGATTTGGGCCCAAATGAGTATTGTACAATCAGAAATAATTATTTTGAAAGAAATATGAATAGAATACAGGAAGGAGGTATAGATAGGACTTTTTGGGAATAATGATGAATGAAGGGAGATCTCCGAGAAGTAAAGAAAGTTTTGTTTGCAAAATACTGCAGTAAAACAAACCCTGTCCTTTCCTTCTATTATTCCGCTATATGTTTGTGTACCCTTGTGTATTTGTGTTTTTCCTGTCTTTATGTGTTTAGCTGATGAGAGCTATGTTGTAGAATTTTTCTAATACTCTGTTATTTTCTTTGTAAAGATGCTTAGACATTATTTATTCTGTTTTGTTTTAATGCTCATGTGTGAAGTTGACGTTTCAAAAGTGATTCTGATCTTTTATTTTTGTACTCATGTCATCATTCCTGTAACACTGATGTATTTGTTTATTTCTATTCTTTTGTAAAGCCCCTATTACTACAAATGTTATCTGTATTGTTATGTTTTTAATGATGTATTTTGTATCTTTGTAATTGTATTCTTATGTTATATAATTGTAATTGACGCCAGTTAATCAAATTAAGTAACTTGTAAGCATTCATTTCACTGCACACATTTCTGTTGGTCATAGTATATGGACAATATGTGAGAAGTAGGGACTGATAGTGTTTGCACGTGTGTTAATAATTCAGCAAGGGACTGGATAACAGCATTGCTGGTTCTAAGGACAACTCCAAAAAGTTTGTGAGTGCACAAGTGGTGGTTATGAACTTGCTATATTATCTGCA
Source organism: Schistocerca americana (assembly GCF_021461395.2). NCBI lineage: Eukaryota > Metazoa > Arthropoda > Insecta > Orthoptera > Acrididae > Schistocerca > Schistocerca americana. Next base: position 48,313,624 of record NC_060129.1, read on the forward strand.
AGACTCTTCACTGGTGATTGTGCACCCGCACAGTCACAACAGATGGCTGCTGGTAATCTCTACCAGGACTACAGTGGGCCTGTCCACACTTTCTACAAGGACTGCAGTGGGTCTACACCTCTGGTGGCCCACCAATACCACAATCTCTACCAGGACTACAGTGGGTCTGCTCTGGGATGACCTACCTACCAATATTCGTCAGAACTTCGAATGACTCTGCTGTGGGTTTGCTCCATTGTGGCCCATTACCTGTCTGCATGTCAAGAGTCAGCACTGTCTTTCCGTTGGAAGGACCACACTACTTCTTCAAGACTGCATGGAAATCCACTACTTCTGTGTGCAATTTTTTTTACTAATGAGACAATGTGAAAAAAAACTGCAATTACTATTGTGATGGACGATCAGGACTGTCTTTATGGACTGTGAGAAAATTTTAGCTTTTGACCAACATTGTATAAATAAGTGTGTGCATTTGATATCTTTGTTATTGTAATTATGAAAAATTTTTTCAAATCTGTATTGGCCAGTGCCCAACAACATTTGTAAAACTTTTTGTGGGGAGCATGGGGGCTATGTAAGTAGGCTGTTTATATTTTCTTATTGGCAAAGTTCCGTAGCGCTCTATATGAAAATCACTGGCTGTGCTGTGTGCAGTCTGTGGCTAGTTTGCATTGTTGTCTGCCATTGTAGAGGGGCAGCTGGATGTGAACAGCGCGTAGCGTTGCGCAGTTGGAGGTGAGCCGCCAGCAGTGGTGGATGTGGGGAGAGAGATGGCGGAGTTTTGAAAAATGTCATGAACTGCTGTATATATTATGAATATTGAGGTAAATACATTGTTTGTTCTCTATTAGAATCTTTCATTTGCTAACTATCCCTATCAGTAGTTAGTGCCTTCAGTAGTTTGAATCTTTTATTTAGCTGGCAGTAGCGGCGCTTGCTGTATTGCAGTAGTTCCAGTAACGAAGATTTTTGTGAGGTAAGTGATTTGTGAAAGGTATAGGTTAAAGTTAGTCAGGGCCATTGTTTTGCAGGGATTTTTGATAGTCAGATGGCGTTGCGCTAAAAACATTGTGTGTCAGGTTAAGCACAGTTTTGTATAAATAGTTCTAAGGGGACGTTTCAAAACGTTTAATGTGGCATGTACAATCACTGCTAAGGGCAAAGAAGAAACGACTTGTGAATATGTTCCCCACCAACCGCCTCAGTTGTCGTATTCATGTTAGTGATCTTAACATCAGTAACAATAAATTTACCTTATGCCATAAACATGATCCTTACGCTCATCTAAAGTTGATGTGCACTCGGAGTTAGGAGACTCAACATACAGAGACAACAGTGAGATATACACACGTCAAAAGATTCGTAAATTTTGACACCTCCAGTGGCCCAATGTAAGTGATGTGCTGTTTTTAGCATTTTTTGTAATATAACTGCCTCATGTATGGGAGGATAGTGGCGTTCTATACATGCCATCTGCACTTCACTTTTCGGTTATTGCTGTATACCTGTATAAAGGGCATAGGATCGAAAATGTAGTCGTGAAAACAAATTATGTTACAGTTAATGGCAGACACAACGTCTTTAAGAAAAATACTGCATTGTTTTTATGCCTGTGCGAGATTTTTGGCATTTCGTTCTTATGCGAGCCTATTTTCAGTACAAAAAAGACATTGCTACAGATGGAGAATGATGTGTGTACAGGATGTTTGTTCTGTTCCTAATGCTATTGGAATTACTCAGCACAAATCGCAAAAGAGAAAGTCCAAAGAACGTGCATCTTAATGACTTTGTAAAAAAAAAACGAATCATCGGCATGAGGGACTTGAGAGCATCGTACCGGCACATTACACTGGCATCTGGCTGTAGGGCAACGACTGCAGAATGTATAGCCACGGGTTGGGAGAAGTTCACCAGCCATCACAGACAGACCGGTGTAACCTGGGTTGAGATCTGTGGCTACCACAGACACCACACCACAAGCAGCATAGTGTAGGGCGTTCTGTGGTGTTCAGCGGCGGGAGTCGCTTTTGCCTGTGGCGGTCAGGTCGAGGCTGCTCTGTCCTCAGGTGGCCTCGTGAGACGTCACGGGAAGCAGCGGTCGTCGAGATGCCTACCTCTCCAGCCCACAGAAACAAACAGGGGTTAGGAAGACTCGCGATCGAATGATGTGGAAGGCATATGGAAGAGTTCTTAAGAATTTCGAAAATTTGGAAGCCAAATTATTATTCAAACTGGTTCTCCAGATAAACAATCAGTATCTCTTGAAAATATCATTCACATAGTTCTGTATGTTCAAGGACACATAAGTGCGAGGACATCCGCACAATTACCTAAAGAGCTCTCACACTCAAGTTGCTGACAAGAATATGTATGTAAGAGGAAAAAGTAGATTGAGGAAGTGCTAGATGACGATCAATTTGGTTTTAGGAAAGATAAAGGCATCAGCGAAGGACTTCTCAGTTGGCGATTTATGATTAAAGCGAGACTTAAGGAAAATCTAGGCATGTCCGTAGGATTTGTAGTTAGACAAAAATCGTACGATAATTTAAAATGTTGTAGGATTTCCGAAACTCTAAGGAAAATGGGTGTAACCTCTAGGGAAAGAAGGGTTACGTGCAATTTGTACATCAAACAAGAGGATAAAGTAGGAAGCCGATAACAAACAGATTAGGTTAGGAAAGGTAAAAGACATACATCTAATCGCCCCTATGATTCAATCTGTACATCGAAGAAGCAATGACGGAATTAAAAATGGGGTTCAGAGATGGAATTAAAATTCATGTTGAAAGGTCATCAGTGACAGGAATAGCTGATGTAATTGCTGTTCTCAATGGAAGTCACAGTAGGAGATGTTGAGTAGAATGAACAATCTAATGGGTAGACTCTATGAATTAAGACTAAACCAAAGAAAGATTAAATTAATGATGTCTAGCAGAAATCAGATCAGTGTTCAACTTGTCAGAATTGTAGACGAGGATCAAGACGAACTGAAAGAATTCTGCTACCTTGAGGACAAAGTAGCCGGCTGAAGTGGCCGTGCGGTTCTAGGCGGTGCAGTCTGGAACCGCGAGACTGCTACGGTCGCAGGTTCGAATCCTGCCTCGGGCATGGATGTGTGTGATGTCCTTAGGTTAGTTAGGTTTAAGTAGTTCTAAGTTCTAGGGGACTAATGACTTCAGAAGTTGAGTCCCATAGTGCTCAAAGCCATTTTAACCAAGGACAAACTAACTCGTAATGGAAAAATGAAAGAGAACATGAAGAGTAGAGAAGAACATTCAAAGAGGACGTTCACGGCCAAACGAAGTCAACAAACAATAACTGTCAGTTTTGTAACAACGAAATCAAACAATCATTGATAAAATTATTTAATAGGAAAGACAAAAGAATCGACTCATGAAGCAGCGGCAGAACACACATAGAAACTGTTGATATTGGCAAGCTTTCGGAGCCAGTGGCTCCTTCTGCAGGTAAAAGGGTTGAAACGGAAGGAAGAAGGGTTAAGGAAAAGGACTGGACAGGTCTAGGAAAAGGGGGAAAAGGGGTAGATTTTGGGAAAGTCACCCAGAACTGCGGGTAAGAGGAGACTTACTGTACAAGATGAGAAGGAATGTTGGGGACCGCATCCAGGGAGCTTAAAGGTGGAAGATGGGGTAATATACAAGACAGAGATTACTGCTAAAACATTGATCTCGAGTTAACAAGAGTGTGTCCTCCTACAATAGCCCTGTAACTGGCAAAACATATTCTATCAAAGGGAGAGCCAGCTGCGAAAAGATACAAGTCATATTCCAGCTACTACATAAACACTGTTTAGCCTTCTACACAGGCATGACTACCATCACATTATCTATTAGGATGAATGGGCATAGGCTGAGGGTATATACTGGTAACTCACAATATCCTGTTGCAGAGCATGGTCTACAACATGACATTCGTGACACCAGCGCCTGTTTCACCACCTTGATTCCTCCCCCCAGACACCAGTATTTCAGAACTCCGTAGGTGAGAACTAACTCTAAAACGTGTCCTTGGTTCTCGCCATCCAGCTTTTTATCACTGTAACTACTCTTTGCTTCACTCCGTTTCAGTTTCCTGCATCTTTCATTGTCATTCCCATCTATTTTTTACCGCCCCATCCCACCTCTGTTATGTACAATGTGCTTACCTTCTCACTCTTAATAACTTGTGATCAATGTTTTAGCAGTAATCTCTGTCGTGCATATCACGTTGTCTTAAGCTCTTAGGTTTTCTAATCCCGTCCGATGCAGTCCTCAACAATTAGTCTTCCCTTCTCATCTCGTACAGTAAGTATCCCCTGACCCACAGTTCTGGGTGACTTTCCCAAAATCTACCCCTTAAGTTTTGAGCACAGTATTCTGTTAAAGTGAAACATGGACAGTGGGAAAACCGGGACGGAAGAGAATCGAAGCGTTTGAGATGTGGTGCTAGAGAAGAATGTCGAAAATTAGATGGACTGATAAAAGAAAAAATGATGAGGTTCTCAGCAGAATCGGTGAAGAATGGAACATACCAAACGCTTTGGTAGGAAGATGGGACAGTATTTTGTTCTTGGTCATGCAACCTTATTGTTTCCTCTTGTTTCTTGTATATATCACCCGTATTTCTTTGCAACTTACTCCCATTTTTCTCAATATTTCGAACATCTTGCAAAGTTTACATTTCCGGATGCTTTTTCTAGGTCTATAGGGTCTATGAATGTGGCCATTTTATTTTCCAAGTTTTGTTTCTCTTATCAGTCACAATATCAGACGTACCGCCCTCTCATGCTATTAGCCTTCTGACAGTCAAAATGATCGTCATCTATCATATTCTCTATTATCTTTTCCATTCCTCTGTATATATTAGTCCTGTTGACAAATTCCATACATGAGGTGTTATGCTAGTTGTGCGATAGGCCTGCAAGTTTCTGCTCTTATCTTCATGGTTGTGTCTAATGGTATACCACCATTCTCGTATATTCTATACGTGAACTTCAATAATTCTTGGTTGACACTTTCGCCAATGATTTGCTGATCAATTGCTGTGTTTTTTTCTGTTTCCCAAGGTTTCTTTTCCGTTAGCTCCTTATATCTATTTTTGTTTGTCCAATTCCTACGATGCCCTTTTCATAGGTGTCCATTTCTGTTCAAATGAACTGCCTGTGTGGTATTCATCAACGTAATATCTACAGCCGAAGAGAAATTCAAATGAATTTCGTGATTGCTTTGCACTTTAGTGTCCCACTCCTTTCCGCATTTTGTTCTTCCAGGCCATTCTCTTAAACTTCAATCCACTCTTCATCGCAATTCAGTTGACATCTGAGCTTATGTCTGGCCCTAGGTGTGCCACACAATCGAAGAGCAGGATTTAGAAAACGATAGATTTCGACTTCTAGACATAGATAATCGGACAATTCTTCCCATAAATACAGATGTACGAGTATTAACAAGAGTCTCGCCAGGACGTAACCTCAGATGGAACTTTCCTGTGCCTCGATCCTTTTCGAAGCGTACCTCCCGTGGGGAAGCGAGAGTTTTCTATAGCTACCGACGGTTGCGAGTTAAAACAAAGAGCGACAGAGGGAGAGAGAAAGGGACTCCCCTCTCTTCCAATCCGCTCCAAGGCCAAACGTCGTGTGCAATCATGACTGTTTGTACTGAAGCAATAATGTTATGTAATTGCATTACGTAAAGTTTTGATATTTTTATCATTATGTAATTTGTTAAAAGAAAGGCGAACAAACATGTAAAAGTAATGCATCAACAGTTTGAAACAGTTACACTGTTTTACATCTAAGTCAACTTAAAGATGCAGAGCTACAATTTAGTAGTATGTGTATTCTGATATAAAGCATAACACGTGGAATTTATGAAACCCCACACATTAATTTCTGTCATCAGTGACAATACCTGCTACAGTTGCCAAATTGTACATTATTAGTTGATTTTATCACTGGGATGTGTATCAACAGTTGTGCATGTCCCATCAAGAGAAACGTGTGTTCTGATGTGTCTCCATTGTTGTTGTTTTTGTTATTAGCGGAAGTAGTATAGTTATCACTACCGCATCCTGCTCGTGTACTTCGCATGTGCCCGCATCTCGTGGTCGTGCGGTAGCGTTCTCGCTTCCCACGCCCGGGTTCCAGGGTTCGATTCCCGGCGGGGTAAGGGATTTTCTCTGCCTCGTGATGGCTGGGTGTTGTGTGATGTCCTTAGGTTAGTTAGGTTTAAGTAGTTCTAAGTTCTAGGGGACTGATGACCATAGATGTTAAGTCCCATAGTGCTCAGAGCCATTTGTACCATTTGAACTTCGCATGTCGTAATGTTGACTCATTGAGATGTCAGGTTATATATAAGAGAGTGCACTAATGCCTTAATTTTATCAGGTGGAATAAACGCATAAAGAAGTAAATAAATGTACACAATGTGCCAAATTCCGCTACTTTTTATAACGCACTTTACACTATCTCTAAGGACACAGGCTCTGTCGTTTCTTGCGACTCTTAGTGTCTGTTCTGCTGGGGTTGGCATCGTGTAGTGGATCCCCGTACGCTCTGTAGCGTATGGCATTAAAGGTCTAAAAATTTCGTAAAAGTTACAGTACCTTCCTGCATTTTCACTTTTATCGCAAAGACAATGAACGGGAGTCTTAACACGTCACGTGTCAGAGATCTGTGCTGAAGTTCAGTGAGCGAGCAGTCTAGATCGCACCACATCGCATAGTGATTTTTTAATCCGGACCTGTGCGCTACCTTCATGCTGAGTGCCCTGGGGACGCTCCCAAGACAGCAGCCGTGTTCACAGACCGCGTGGACACGCTCCTGGCTGGACGACCGAACACTCAGCCGTCCTGCCGCATCCCGACATGCGTGCTAAGCCATCCGGTCTCAGCCTCACAGCAAATGTCTGGTTCCAGCGTGTGGACAGCGGCGGTCTCAACGTCGCTGCGATCTGGCGGCTCTACGGGACCTGTTGAGTGACGTCAGCTGAACACGACACAACTGGAGAGACTCGTGGACTCTCCTTGTCGGCGAACTCAGGCCCTTGTCAGGGCTAGAGGCGGTGTGCTCTACTCCTGTGTCAGCATGATCTCTCCTTATCTGATATCGAATGAAATCTGTCCTCAACCTTCATGTTTATTACTTGTAACCTTCCACGTAAACATAACTAACTCGACCTTGTTTTGTAAGGAGAAAAACGTACACTTGCAAGATCTCAACCCTAGATACCAAACACCCGCCATCTCTTAAAACAAATGGCCATACTTAAGATAATACTCATTTTAGACGTCTTGAATGCAGAGTTTTTAAAGTTCTGTAGGTGCAGGTTGCCTGCCGCTGGCTCCGCCCCACTGCAGCTGCCTGATGCACGAGTGCAGAGTACTGTGCAGCGGGGTGACGTCCAGAGCCCTCAGACCCGCTTCATGTCGCAAGTGTGGGAAGACGTGTGTGGAGCCGGTCACGTCTGCCCCATGTGTTTCGAAACTTTGTTCTTCAACTAGAACACATGTTATTTAACATGAAAAACGGGTAAGCAATATGAGCAGATAGTATGTCAAAGCCATGCGCATATCTGATCAACACTGTTTAGCAATATTTTAGGACATATTCTGCAGCAGTGTTTTATAAAACACACGCGCGCACAAACACACACACACACACACACACACACACACACACGCGCGCGCGCGCGTGCGCATATCTCTGTTACGGACAGAGGCAAGGTGAAATCTGACAATACTACTACTTCAAAGCAAGCTTCCTAAACAGTCAGTTCGTGATTTTACGTCTCCGTCGCATTGTGCCAATGATGTCGTTTGACGAAAATGATCGTGGTGAAAGGGTATCGTCATCATTGTCACCACCATCCTCTCATAAAGAAGAGTCTAACGTCAATCAACTATTCTTCTCTCCATTTAACGGATCTTCTCTATGACTGCCGCAACTAAATCGCAAGGTACAAATAGTAGCACGAAGAAACGCTCATAGAGTTTCTTTTGCCTCGTGTAAGAGTTAGTCGAATAGCCACATATAACGACGCTTACCGGTCACAACTGTCGCGAACTTTGACGTTTAAACATGGCAATTTGACCGTCACTGTATACTGCTCCTGGAGGTGCCACACTGTCGCTTGTTGGGTCACCGGCACTGTAAACGCGAACCCCTTACTCACTGTACCGTACAGTAGTTCGAGCTCCGACAATGGGCGACCGCAGCGGAGCGTGCCAGAAACAAGTGGAACACGGGCGTTAAAAAGCTATGTGGTCAGTAGGTCTTAACTGCGTACAGTCATAATCGTGGCCCAAATCTCAGAGCGAGATAGACAGCTGGGGCTCACACCTTGCAAGTGTGCGTTTGGTATATGAGACTACGTTGGTGATCTTCTCTTGTTAGATGAAATCGGTTGTGATTAGATAACTGTTCCTTTTCTTCAGTGTGATTATTATTTAGTTCTTATGTTTTTATTTCTATGCACTTTAATTAGAACAGAATTTTCAAATGTGGTGCAGCTCCATCACCATGTGTTGATTAACTTCGACGAGAGTTTTTATAGAAAACCTAAATGAGCACATTACCCTTTATTTAACAATAACGAACTTCCAAATAATATACTCACCAAGTGTATCCCCCCACTCGAACCCAACACCACGATACCACTCACAATTCACCCTGTTGACCGTGGCTCTTGTGATGCGTCGAACAGCATCCACTGACTGGGACAGGATATGATGCCTCAGATCATCCGCTTGCAGCGTTGTCATGTTCCATTCCATGTTGTTCAACCTTTCAAAATAAAATGGAGTCAGCTTATGTGACAGATTATATTCTGAAACTTGACTGTATTTTGTAGACTAGAATAGTGAAAACTAAACTGAACTTGCCCTTCTCCAGCTTTCACGTTCCCCATTGATAGAGGTCGCCAGCCCATTAGAGACGAATCGAGGTGTCAGACAGGAATTGTTGCTTACATCACGGCTGGTATGCGAGTCTGCTAACATATTCTGGCGAACTGATAATTTCTGATGAAATACAAGAATTCACATACAAACATGCAGCCAGAACTATGATTGACAAGCACGGCAGACCGCCTTCAAAGGCATGGAGTGGGCGCTCCCCCACAACGTGGCTCACCGTCTGCTCCTTAGCGCCATAGTCACGAGCAGCACTTCCACTATAATACCACGTTTTCAAGACGCTGCCATGTCTCTCCTGTGCCATTGGGATGAGGTTGAATCTTAGTCTTTCGTGACAAGAAAGACCATACTGCGCTACCTTACTCAGTTGGACTGAATACTTATTGCACCCTGTCTTAGGAATTAGTACCTTGGCATCCTTGATTGTGAGATTAGCAGGGACAAAATTTGACAGAACATGCAACCCCTAAGTGGGAGCTGTTGTAGCAATGTCACAAATAGTCAACATGGCTCCTTACGTCTTAACTGTATGAGTGCCATTCTCCCACGCTTTAGCACAATATGCGACAGCTCAATAAGCAAGAGAAATTGCAGCGTTGTTTTGTTTGTCTACATTTGCTCCACAGTTTTTGGCAGCAATGTAGTGCAGTTGATTTAGAATAGAACCAAACGCCTTTGACAGGTCCGCGCAGTGCTGCATAAATGACAGTGACAGGAAGAGGGAGACACCAAGGTAATTAAGGAAGTAGCTGCAGGAAATTTTGGTCCTATCCAGGGGCCCATGTGACTGCCTGTGTGCCTCTGTATCATGGAGGTAGAACTCTGTAGGCTCAGTTCCGCTTGTGTTTTGCTGCAGTCTCTATCTGTAAAAGTACTGCCTCAGTTTGGTGTCAACTCGGAGGCTCGTCGACACAATCAGTAAGTAGCCAGTTTCACTCGATGAATTTGGTCACTAGGCGACCACTACGAACAACAATAACAAACTACCTGGGACCTTGGAGTGCGAAGGAATTGCCTAAGGGGACACGTGAAACGGAACCTGGATGAGTGGAGTGGGCTTGTGTTCACCGGCGAGCACAGGTTTCGAATGTCGACTGGGGATCGTCGTACAAGGCTGTGTAGGTGACCAGGCACCGGTGCAGGTCTCTCTCTATCCATGGGTTCTGCTGCGGGGCGGGACGGTCGTATTTTGGCCTGCTATTATGGTAATATGAACAGTAGCAGAAAACAGTATAACGGGAGTCGGGTTCTTTAGGAAGGTAGAGCAGAGAGTGTGTTACAGTGAACAGTTCAGTGATACAGTTACGCTTATCACAATCGGCAGCAAACCAACACCGACAACCATAGTTCACATACTACATGCCGACGTCGGAAGCTTAAGATGACACAAAAAGTATATGAAGGTACTGAAAGGGTAATACAGTACGTAAAGGGAGATGAAACTCCAATACTCATGGGCGACTGGAATGCAGTTGTAGGGGAAAACGTGGAAGAAATGGTTACTGGAGAATGTGGGGTTGGGATAGGGAATGAGAGAGAAGAAAGACTAACTCAGTTCTGTAATAAATTTCGGCTAGTAATAGCGAATACTCTTAATCACAAGAGGAGGATGTATAATTGGAAAAGGCTGGGTGATATGGGGAACTACAGATAGATTACATCATGGTCCGACAGAGATTCCGAAATGATAAAGTGGATTGTAAGGCATACGCAGGAGCAGATATAGACTCATATCACAACGTAGTAATGATAAACAGTACGTTGAAGTTTAAGAGATAAGTCAGAAAGAATCGATACGCAAATGTGTCAGATACAGAAGTACTAAGGAATGACGAGATACTCTTGAAGATCTACAAGGCTATGGATACAGCAACAGGGAATATACCAGTAGCCAGTCCACTTGAAGAGGAATGGATATCTCTGAAAAGGACAATAATAAAAGTTGGAAAGAAGAACATAGGTACAAAGAAAGTAACTGCAAAGAAACCATGGGAATTAAAATAAATAACTGAAGTATTTCTTTTATTACCCATGATGAAAGAAGGAAGTTCAAAAATGTTCAGGGAAATTCAGGAATACAGAAATGCTAGTCACTGAGGGATGAAATAGACAGGATGGGTAGGAAAGCTAAGACGAAATGGCTGCCTGAAAAATGTGAAGAAATCGAAAAAGAAATGATTGTTGGAAGGACTGAGTCAGCGCATGAGAAAGTCAAAGCAACCTTGAGTGAAATTGTTAGCAAAGGGTGGTAATATTAAGAGTGTAGTGGGAATTTCACCGTCAAAAAAGGAGGAGGAAGTGGATATATGCAATGAGTACATTGAAGGCCTCCATGAGGAAGGAAGATTTGTCTGATGTGATAGAAGAAGAAAGAAGAGTCTATTCAGAAGAGAGAGGAGATCCAGTAATAGAATCAGAATTTAAAAGAGCTTTGGAGGACTTAAGATCAAATAAGGCAGAAGGGGTAGATAACCTTCCATCAGGATGTCTAAAATCATTGGGGGGAACTGGCGACAAAGCGACTATTCATGTTGCTGTATAAAATGTATGAGTCCGCCGACATACCATCTAGCTTTCGGAAAAATATCATCCACACAATTCCTAAGACTGCAAGAGCTGACAAGTGCGACAATTATCGAACAGTCTGCTTAACAGCTCATGCATCCAAATTGCTGACAAGAATAATATATTGGAGAATGGAAAAGAAAATTGAGGATGAGTTAGATGACTATCAATTTGGCCTTATGAAAGATAAATGCAACAGAGAGGCAATTCCGACGTTGCTGTCGCTGATAGAAGCAAGACTAAAGAACGATAAAGTTACGTTTATAGGATTTGTCGACCTGGAAAAGGCGTTGAGCAATGTAAAATGGCGCAACGTGTTAGAATTTCTGTAACAGACGAGGGTAAGCTATAGGGAGAGACGAGTAATACACAATATGTACAAAAGCCAAGAGGGAATAATAAGAGTGGATGACCAAGAATGAAGTGCTCAGATTAAAAATGATGTAGGCAGGGATGTAGTGTTTCGCCCGTATTTTCAGTATGTACATCGATGAAGCAATGGAAATACAAGAAAGGTTCAGGAGTGGGATTAAAATTCAAGGTGAAAGGGTATGAATGATACGATTCGCTGATGACATCGCTATTCTGAGAGTGAAAGTGAAGAAGAATTACACGATGGGCTGAATGGAATGGACAGTCTAATGAGTACAAAATATGGGTTGAGAATAAATGAAGAAAGATGAAGGGAATTGGAAGTAGCAGAAATGAGAACAGAGATAAACATAACATCAGGATTAATTGTCACGAAGTATATCAAATTAAGGAATTCTATTACCTGGGCAGCAAAATAACCAATGACAGATGGAGCAAGGAGGACATCGAAAGCAGATTTGCACCTGCGTAAAAGGCATTCCTGACCAAGAGAGGTCTATTAGTATCAAACATAGGCCTTAATTTGAGGAAGAATTTTTTGAGAATGTACATTTGGAGCAGAGTCTTGAATGGTAGTGAAACATGGACTGTGGGACAACCGGAACAGGAGAGAATCAAAGCATTTGAGATGAAGTACTACAGACGAATGCTGAAAATTAGGTCAACTTACAAAGTAAGGAATGAGGTGGTTCTGCGCAGAATGGAAGAGGAAAGGAATATGTGGGACACAATGATAAGACATCAGGGAATGACTTCCATGGTACGAAATTGGAGAATACATCCAGCAAATACACTCCTGGAAGTGGAAAAAAGAACACATTGACACCGGTATGTCAGACCCACCATACTTGCTCCGGACACTGCGAGAGGGCTGTACAAGCAATGATCACACGCACGGCACAGCGGACACACCAGGAACCACGGTGTTGGCCATCGAATGGCGCTAGCTGCGCGTGCACCGCCGCCGTCAGTGTCAGCCAGTTTGCCGTGGCATACGGAGCTCCATCGCAGTCTTTAACACTGGTAGCATGCCGCGACAGCGTGGACGTGAACCGTATGTGCAGTTGACGGACTTTGAGCGAGGGCGTATAGTGGGCATGCGGGAGGCCGGGTGGACGTACCGCCGAATTGCTCAACACGTGGGGCGTGAGGTCTCCACAGTATATCGATGTTGTCGCCAGTGGTCGGCGGAAGGTGCACGTGCCCGTCGACCTGGGACCGGACCGCAGCGACGCACGGATGCAAGTCAAGACCGTAGGATCCTACGCAGTGCCGTAGGGGACCGCACCGCCACTTCCCAGCAAATTAGGGACACTGTTGCTCCTGGGGTATCGGTGAGGACCATTCGCAACCGTCTCCATGAAGCTGGGCTACGGTCCCGCACACCGTTAGGCCGTCTTCCGCTCACGCCCCCACATCGTGCAGCCCGCCTCCAGTGGTGTCGCGACAGGCGTGAATGGAGGGACGAATGGAGACGGGTCGTCTTCAGCGATGAGAGTCGCTTCTGCCTTGGTGCCAATGATGGTCGTATGCGTGTTTGGCGCCGTTCAGGTGAGCGCCACAATCAGGACTGCATACGACCGAGGCACACAGGGCCAACACCCGGCATCATGGTGTGGGGAGCGATCTCCTACACTGGCCGTACACCACTGGTGATCGTCGAGGGGACACTGAATAGTGCACGGTACATCAAACCGTCATCGAACCCATCGTTCTACCATTCCTAGACCGGCAAGGGAACTTGCTGTTCCAACAGGACAATGCACGTCCGCATGTATCCCGTGCCACCCAACGTGCTCTAGAAGGTGTAAGTCAACTACCCTGGCCAGCAAGATCTCCGGATCTGTCCCCCATTGAGCATGTTTGGGACTGGATGTAGCGTCGTCTCACGCGGTCTGCACGTCCAGCACGAACGCTGGTCCAACTGAGGCGCCAGGTGGAAATGGCATGGCAAGCCGTTCCACAGGACTACATCCAGCATCTCTACGATCGTCTCCATGGGAGAATAGCAGCCTGCATTGCTGCGAAAGGTGGATATACACTGTACTAGTGCCGGCATTGTGCATGCTCTGTTGCCTGTGTCTATGTGCCTGTGGTTCTGTCAGTGTGGTCATGTGATGTATCTGACCCCAGGAATGTGTCAATAAAGTTTCCCCTTCCTGGGACAATGAATTCACGGTGTTCTTATTTCAATTTCCAGGAGTGTAATTGAGGACGTAGGTCGCAAGTGCTGCTCTGAGGTGAAGAGGTTGGCACAGGAGAGGAATTTGTAGTAGACCACATCAAACGAATGAGAAGACAGATGACTCAAAAAAAGAAAAGAAATGGAAAGCTCTCTAACGTTTCATCTCCAAATGCTGGAGACATCTTCAGAGGCTAAAAAGGCTCAGGCAGCAGTTTGAAACTTCTATAAACTCTACAAGCTGAACTGTTTGTTCGGATCCCTGCCACAGTCGGGCTGTGATGTCATCAGACGGCTGCTTAAGAGAGCAGAGTCACGAGTGCGTGTGTTGTCGAGCTTCTGCTGGGGAACACTTGGCGCTGGTTTCTGTATTCAGCACTGATGCCAGCAACTAGTCTAATTTCTCTCATTCTTCTTTCCGTTAGAGTTGCTTTCGTGCTTTGGATTTGAATGCCCTCTCTGTAAACTCCAGCACAGAAAGATTGGTTCCGTATCGCACAGACGAATTTTTAGTTTCCCTGGTTCGAGTGGATGTTCTGCGACTGCCGATTTATTGCTATTTCGCAGATGACATCTGCTCTTCTGTTCCTTAAGCAAGAAATCATTACTTCTGTTTGCACTACACATGTGTGCTTGACTCAGTTTGCAAGACAATTTGTATATTCCTTTTGTGGCAAGTGCTGGCCGTACATTCTTTACAGTGTTCGAAACATTCACGCTCCTTCGTAATTGGTAAAAACACTGCATCAGTACTATGTATTCCTCGTACTATGATCATGTGAACCATGACTGCTTTTACGAATGGGAGTAAATCTTTGGTTCTTCTTCATGAGAAGCTCCATATCTTTATGGACTTACTGCAATATTTATCCCTTTCTCAGATTAATCATTTATTCTGAAAGTAGTGTTTAAATGGTCGGAGCGTTCCTCCAACTACTTTGGTGACACATTATTTAAGCCAAGCCCACCAATGTTCTCATTACCGCTCTTTTTAGTTTGTGACAATGACTGGAATTTTTGTGAATGTATCCACATGTGTGAGTGAGGTTTTTGCAGACCTGTGCCTAACATCTGTGGATTTTCTAAGTAGCCGTACATTTTAAAATATTTCAACTTCGTTCTCTTTTTCTATACTGGATTTTATATTATAACTAATATCATTCGGAAAGTTTAGAAATTCTGAGTTCTTCTTGTCCATGAGGCTATATAACGAAGTATGAGTGTCATCAATATAACAAAACCAACGATAGTAATTTTTCTTGCTGGGCTGATGAGCTGTTCCTTCCAGTTTTACATGTAGAACTCCGTTGTAACTGTGCTGAGTGTGTTTCCTGTAATGTTGTAATGAATACAGTTTCAGAAAACTGGATGATTTATTCGAGAGCCTCACAAACTGAACGAAGTCAATAACGCTTTGGTCCGCCTCAGTTATTCGGCTTCGCATTTATTGGCAGAGCTGTTGAATGTCCTCCTGAGGGACATCGTTCGAAATCATGTCCAGCTGGCAGGTTAAGTCATGCAAACCCCGAGATGGTTGGAGGGCCCCGCCCAGTATGCCCCAAACGTTGTCAGTTGGGGAGAGGTTTGGTGCCCTTCCTAGTCAAGGTATGTTTGGCGAGCAATAGAAACACTCGTTGTGCGTGTGGGCTTGCATTACCTTGCTGATATGTAATGTCAGTATGGCTTGCCATGACGGGCAACAAAACTGGACGTGGAACATCGAATATCGTCGACGTATCGCTCTGCTGTTTGTGTGACTACTAAAGTGGTCCTGCTATGAAAGTGAACGGCACCCCAGACCATCACTCCCGGTTGTTGGGACTTATGGTGGGCTACAGTCAAGTTGATACCCCCCAGTCTCCAAGGCATCTCCAGACACATCTTGCTGGACATTGGGGCTCAATGAGATTCGTGGCCGAAGTCGCGTCTAGAGATGCCCCAGATGGTCGTGGGATACCAATCTTACTGTCGTCCGCCATATGGTCTGACAACCTCGAGTGATGGTGTGGGGTGTCATTTTTTTTCACAGCATGATTTCTTTGGTTTTAGTCTGTGGTACCCTTACAGCACAGCAGTTCGTCTATGCTGTTCTACACCCCGTTTTGCTGCCTTCAAGGTAAGCCATTTTTGGCTAACTTTTTTTCCAAAATAATGCCCTCTCGCATATGGGGAGAGTTTTTACTATTTGGTTTTAGACTTGCCAAACCCTACCTTGGCCAGCAAGGTTGCCAGACTTCTTCCCAATTGAGAATAATTGGAGCAATATAGGCAGGGACGTCCTACCAGGTCTGGATTTTCACGATCTACCGCAGCATTTGGACAAAATATGGCATGATGTTCCTCAGGGAGACATCCAACAACTCTGTCAATCAATGTCAAGATGAAAAATTGCTTACATAAGGACGCATTATTGACTTACTTAACTTGTTAAGCTTCCCTATTGAAGAAGTCATCCACTTGTTTGTGTGCTCATGTACAGCACAACTACTACTTTCTGTACCTTCCGGATATTTCCTTCATGGAGTGTTCCTTTTTTTGTCTAAGAGTGTAAATTCCATATGTGACATCGTTTTATTAAGAGCAACTATAGTAAGCAGTAATAGAACGTCTAAATGGGCTAATATCTGATGGACATGAAGGATTCAATTTTTTCTATAATGGACTGAACCTTTTATACGTCTTTTTTTGCTACAGAGGTCTGTTGAAGACTGTCCAGGTATTTGGCAGTCACGCTTGTCGAACAGTCAATAGCGCTAACAACTGGTCTTAATGGAATGACGGGTTTGTGAATTTTTGGTATACCACACAATCTTGATGGGACCAGTTCTGATTTAGTAAGGCATTTCTAGTTGGTGAGAGAAATCAAAGAGGCTTTTACTAGCTGATGCGTTACCCTAAGTACTGATCTTGGGAGATTGCTTTTAATCTCACTGTACCTTCCTGGTTGTAATACAACGCAAGTTTTTCTGCAGTAGGTTCATTATTTCATGAGCATTGTAGCGTCGCCCTTATCTGCTGGAAGCTCTAGAATGCATCACAATTGAAATCTCCCATAGGTCTCTTTCCACAAGTTAGTGTTGTGTCATTGTTTATTGCCTCTGGTGGTGTCTCTGGTGGTGCCTCCACATTTAGGAGATGAAGTCTTAGGCACAGAAATATGCCATGGACAGTGGCCTAATACCCATTAAGCAAAATTCACCAGTAGGTTGTATTTAAATTAGTTATCAGTACGAGGACAGGTGTTAGTGTTTGCAGGAATTACAAAAGAAACGAGGAGTGTAGAAATGGGGTGGCCAAGACATTGGCTCACGGGCCATGCCCAGGCACAAGTGCATTTGGCTCATTATATACATCTCCCCAATTAACAGTTATTAAATTTTCTCTGAAGTGCTCAATAAACACTGGGTTGAGCAACCTTACAGTTTTATTTCATGGTTTCCGAACTGTACACCTTGCTGTGTTTTCTAATTTAATCAATTGCACATCATTGGCTGATGATCCATTTACCAATGTGAAAGCATGTGTTAGTTTTACACCCTCTTGCTGTACAAATACATTATCTATTAGAGCGCTACTGCCTTGAGCTATATGTGTGGTGTCACCGCCAGACACCACACTTGCTAAGTGGTAGCCTTTAAATCGGCCGCGGTCCGCTAGTATACGTCGGACCCGCGTGTCGCCACTATCAGTGATTGCAGACCGAGCGCCGCCACACGGCAGGTCTAGAGAGACGTCCTAGCACTCGCCCCAGTTGTAAAGCCGACTTTGCTAGCGATGGTTCACTGACTAATTACGCTCTCAATTGCCGAGTCGATAGTTAGCATAGCCTTCAGCTACGACATTTGCTACGACCTAGCAAGGCGCCATTATCATTTGCTATTTATCTTGTGATGCATGTACCGTCAAGAGCGATGTTCACCGATTATGGATTAAAGTTAAGTATTCCAGAAGATACGTACCTTTTTTACTAGTCTCATTTCCGTGTCCTGTTCCAGACCTCACGCCAGCCTGCGTGAGCTTAAACGCGTGTCTTTCGGCTACCCGTCATAGTGGATTGGCTGTCTTGCCAGTCCACAACAATATGTCTAGGGAAATTGATAGCTGATTCTATGTTATATGCAATTAATAACACTTACACTTTTCCCATCTGAACTGGTTAGAAAGGTTACACAGAAATCATCACAGATTAACAACTTCCTGTTTTTGTCTGACAGACAGCGTAATAGGTCATCTTCATATGCTAAAAGATCATTTACTTTATTTTTTATTCCCCTGATATTCTGATGAAGTCAGTTGATACTACCCTTAGCTTCATCCCTATTTACTGTACATGAAGCTTCTGTTATTCTATTTTTCTTGAGTGTTACCTGTTTGGACTTTGACCTTAACATAAAAAACCTGTCTACCTGGTCCCATTAACCACAGGGGTCACCCTCGTGTGACTGAGGCTCCCCCTTACAGTGTCTGCTAATAGAGAAGCTGACTTATCTTTCCCCTTCCTATTTAGGTGCAGGCCATGCGTAGTGTGTCCTCACCTACCAGTAGTATCAACAGGAACATCGCGTATGTGAGGTTTTGGGGGTATCTGGAACATCCCGTTCCTCCACTACTTCAGATAGCAAGCCAGAGTGTTATCACGCCTTACAGCAGTGTTTACGCAGGACCGAACATGGCGCTGAAAGACCTCCACAGACACCACATTTGTGTGGCCAGTTCAGGTTCCTATTTCATCCAAGTCTCTCGCAATAGTACAGCTTGGATTCATACCACAGGCTGTTTCCTGCTGCCCCAACTGTAATTACCTGATCTCCCTAGCATTTGTTTTCACAAAACTTGTGAGCTGGTACGCTGCATCTAATTCCTCCTGACGCTCCTGGCCTTGACTGTTAACTAGAAGCAATATTCTTCTTTTCCTATTCTGATTTGATCCCTACATGTCTTTTTTTCTTGAAGGTAATATTCTGCTTCAAAATACATTCAACTACATCTGGATGCGGCCCTTCCTCCACTACTTCAGATAGCAAGCCAAACTGATTTACTAACTGAATTTCGAAGTTTTTTCAACAGTTTCTCTTTTTGCTTCTACCTTTCCCGTCCCTGTTTCTTCCCTTAGCCTACATAATTCCAAGTCCTCATTTTCTAATTCAGCGTTAAGGGCACAAATTTTTGCCTCCTTTTCAGCGACTTTTCTGTCCTTTCTACATAACGTACGTTTCCATGGAGAGTGTCTCATCTACCCAGTTTCCTCGCCGCTACATTCGCCCCAATAAACCATAACCTACACAGACTTCACATCCCCACTGCAGGTTTCTGCAGCAAACATCGCATTTGCTAGACATGTTTTGACAGAAAAATTTACACAAAGGAAGAGGATAACTTGGCACAAGAGCACTGATGTTACGTAACCCGTATTAATACGCAATGAAGCGCTAATGTAAACAAACTTTTAAAAATCTCAAAAACTTTATAAAACTACCCTTGTAATGCTTTCTAGGCCACAACTTATTCTTCAAACTCCGTATTTACTTTAACACCAGTGATCTTAGGGAACTTCACTGTCTTTGTCAGAATGTGTCCGTTCCAGAAACGCGATTTTCTTTTTAAATCCATCCCCATCAAATGAGGAAAAAGTTACCTTGCAGTGCATTACTGTGGGCAGTGTGCAGTCAAGTCCAGTTAAAATGTGAAATCTGCGCTAGATTGCACATGTTTTAATTTTCGTTCCTGCATTCCCTTATTAAACGCTAGCTAGTTTTAAGTCGTTCCAGGTATGTCTCTCGACATAACCTACGTACTTTGCAGTACGATATGAAGTCTCCATAGGAATCGTTCAGTTTCACTGAAAGCCGTTGCAGCTGAAAACGGAAGATGCGTGTGACTTCAGCAATTATACTATGCTTTCTTCCAATTTCGCCATGTGCTAAAGGCCTGCAAATTTAGCACAAAGTGCTTTTTGATGTACAAAACAAGGAATCTCGTCTGTCGACATTCGTGATTTAATCCTGTTTCATTGTCAATCACATCTTTAAACTCTTTCTGCATATTCCAGAATCCGAATCAAGAACAGTTCTCCACATGGGTAACCTACAGGCAAATATCCTCCGATTTGTGAGGCAACTTAAATCACTTAATAACAGCAAGTCTTCCGGTCCGTACTGTATACCAATTACGTTTCCTTCAGAGTATGCTGATGCAACAGCTCCATACATAACAACCTTATACAACCGTCCGCTGGACGAAATATCCGTATGAAAAGATTGGAAAGCTGCACAGGTTACACCAATATTCAAGAACGGTGGAAGGAGTAATCCAGGAAATTACCGGTCCATATTGTTAACTTCGATACCCAGTAGGATTCTGGAACATATATTGCGTGTGGGGACTATGAATTACCTCGAAGAAAACGGTCTATTGACACACAGTAAAGACGGATTCAGAAAACATCATTCTTGTGAAGCGCGAAGTGTTGAGTGCTATCGACAAGAATTTCGAAAAGGCCTTTGACACTGTACCACACAAGCGGCTTGTGCTGAAATTGGGTGCTTATGGAATATCATCTAAGTTAGCTAACTGGGTTCCTGATATCCTGTCAGAGAGGTCACAGTTTCTTATAACTGACAGTCATCGAGTGAAACAGAAGTGATTTCTGGCGTTCCCCAACGTAGTGTTACAGGAACACTGCTGTTCCTTATCTACATAAATGATTTCGTAACAATCTGAGGAACAATCTGAGATCAAAAAATGCAAAACGATTTAGAAAATATATCTGTATATTTTGGAAAGTGGCAATTGATCCTAGATAATGAAGTCCTCCATATGAGTGCTAAAAGGAATCCGTTAAACTTTGGTTACACGATAAATCACTAAATCTAAAGCCCGCAGATTCAACTAAAACACTAAGAATTATAATTACGAGCCACTTAGATTGGGGGTTGGGGTTGGGTTGGGTTGTTTGGGGGAAAGAGACCAAACAGCGAGGTCATCAGTATCATTGGATTAGGGAAGGATGGTGCAGGAAGTCGGCCGTGCCCTTTCAAAGGACCCATCCCAGTATTTGCCGGGAGCGATTTAGGGAAATCACGGAAAACCTAAATCAGAATGGGCAGACGCGACTTAAATTGGGAAGAACACATAATGTTGAGGGGGAGGCAACCCAAAGACTGCGATTCATTAGCAGAATATTTATAAAATGTAAGATCTACTAAAGAGACTGCCTACGCTACGCTTGTATGCCCTCTTTTGGAGTACCGCTGCACAGTGTGGGATCCTCACCAGATAGGGTTAACGGAGTACATTGAGAAAGTTCAAAGAAGAGCTGACCGTTCTGTATTACCCCGAATTAGGGGGAACAGTGTTACTGACATGATACAGAATTTGGGGTGGACATCAAAAAGGCGTTTTTCATTGTGGCAGAATCATCTCACGAAATTTCAATCACGAACTTTCTCCTTCGAATGCGAAAATATTTTGCTAACGCAGACATACTTACGGAGAAACGATCGTCGTAATAAAATGAAGGAAACGGGAGCTATCAGGGAAAGGTATGGGCATTGGTTTTTTCGTCGCACTGTTCGATATTCGGATAATCGCGAACCGTTGTGAAGGTCATTCGATGAACCCTCCGCCAGGCACTTAGGTGTGATCTGCAGAGCATCCATGTACATGTACATCTAATGTCGTTTCACAGTGGATATGCACTACCTGTAACGTATATGAATTGAGAAACCTCTCCGCTCTCTTCTGTCACTGCCACTCATTTTAAAGAATCGCGACGGTAGATCGCTCGACTGCCTCCTTCGTGCAAACAGCCACTGGCCCAGTGAACCTCCATCATACCGAGATCACACAGCGAAGGGTAAACAGCGCTGACAGCGCGAGTCTGCCGAACTCGAGAGACTTGTGCCGGCCGGAAGACGCCGCACCGCGACGCCGGATGAAGCGCCGCGCTCTTGCGGGCGCCTCCGAGAAGGACCCGGGCGCCTCCGAGAAGGACCGAGCGGAGCCGAGCGGACCCGAGCGGCAGGCAGGCCGGGCCCGTGCCGCCCGTGGGCCAGACACGCTGCACGCGTGACTTGTGGCACGGCGCGGCCGGCCGTGATTATGAGCCCCTACCCAGGTGCGGCGAAGTCATTCAGTCAACTCCTGAGGCGTCACCGGTGGCCACAGGTTGGATGTAAGATGTAATACTTCACATATGTTCGTTTCATATATTCCAGGAGAAAGATGTCCATTTTTAAAAGTGACAAACAGCAAGCGTGTAAAACACAACGCATCAGAATAACACATATTAAAAGCATAATATTACCAAGGAATACAGCAGTATCAAGAGCCATCAACTAGAGATAATTACAGAGAACACTGCAATATACTGAGAAATGTCATTAGACCAGCTGATAGTATCAGCTGTGAGAGTAGTATGTACAAATCTGAGAGTAACATCAAATTACGCTGGTATATACCGAGGACAATGCCAGGCGAGCAGCGGAAATCTTCGGTTATCTGTTTACTGAATGTCGTAGTGTGAAGACGTTACTAACGTTAACGGGATATGCAAAAGTTTAAACAATAAAGTCTTGTACGTCGAAGAAAGTTCAAACTCCTGCGCCTCACTCACTCAAATTGCTTGTAACACCATTTTTAATGTGGGCAACTAAAGGTAAAGCTGAAGGATGCAAACTGTAAGGAAATGGAAGCAGTAATTATACAATTAATAAGGGTGCATGTGCTTGAGATCATATATTATTTGGGACAGTATATTTTTCTATATCATGCACTACCGCTTCTGCGTCAGTCACCTAGCTCGTGAAATTTATTTTTTCCTCTAATATGTTGGTAATATCTAAATCAACTTCCACTTCCATACTCTACAAACCCCTGCGAAGTGCGTGGTAGAAGGTTTTTCCTGCAGTAGCACATACTGGACCGTCTCCCCGGCCACTTCGCTCCTGTGCGCCCTGTAATTAGTGTGACCTCGTCTTTGCCGGCCCTACGAGAGCGACAGCCAGGCGTCCGTCTTGTATCCTCAGGTTCTTCGCTTCACACAGCTTTTTGGAATGTTGTGAGTAGGTATTCGTCTTGAGGTGATTTCTCTACATGAAATCTCAGTTTTTTTTAATCTCGTCTTTGATTTAAGAACAAAAATTTGAAAAGATTCAACCTTGAACAAACACGGTTTCTTCTCTTTCTACCGATACGTATTTAAGCCATATTTCATTATCACCAGCGGGTTTTCTTTATTCTTCTGCAGAGTAAAGAGTAAAATATCGCATTGGGATACGCGTAGTTTTGGGAATGTGTTATTTTTGCTCAGAACGTTATAACAGACATGTAAACCATAGTAGCACATGCCGTTGTTCATGTCGCTGCACGTCATCTGCAATACCGAGATACCAGCCAAACTGGAAATAGCAGACACGGACATCAGCAACAGCATGTGCCATTAACGCATACATACCTCTTAGAACGTTTCGAATGCAAATGTAAAATTCTAAAATTATACGTTTCCCCGTGTAACGATATTTTCTTTCTAGAATCAAATTTTCACTCTACAGCGGAGTGTGCGCTGATATGAAACTTCCTGGCACATTAAAACTCAAACTCGCGAACTTTGCCTTTCACGGACAAGCGCTCTACCAACTGACCTACCAAAGGACGACTCGCGCCCCGTCATCACAGCTTTAATTCCGCCAGTACCTCGTCTCCTACCTACCGAATTTCACAGAAGCTCTCCTGCGAACCTTGCAGAATTAGCACTCCTGGAAGAAAGAATATTGCTGAGACATGGCTTACCCACAGCCTGGGGGATGTTTCTAGAATGAAATTTTCACTCTACAGCCGAATGTGCGCTGATATGAAACTTCCTGGCAGAGTAAAACTTTGTGCCGGACCGAGACTCTAACTCGGGACTTTTGCCTTTCGCGGGCAAGTGCTCTATCAATTTTTTTTCTTTTTTATTATGAAGAGGAAAAGAAAAATTTTTCGCATCCACCCATGCATCTTTCAAGTATGATGTCGTGCGCTGTGGTACATGTGTTGCTTCTGATTTCGTCACTAACTTGCTTCGAGGAAAAAGTTCCTCACATACTGCAGACGGGCATTAATCCTTCGCACATCAATCGGTGCTTGCAGGCTATGGGGTGTCACAGCCTCAAAGAGCTTTGCGATTATACATTGTGGAAGTTCTCTGAGTACATGGAAAGTCCGTTTGAGGAACAGAGCAGACGCTTTATTTCGAATGTCCACCAAACCGAGGCCCCCGTTTCTGACATCCAGTATAACGGTAGTCGCACCAACCCTGAATATGTCTCCTCGCCATAAATAATTGGTAACAGTGGACATGATCCCTTTCGATACTAGTTTGGGGATTGGAAATACCTGTGCAGTGAAATACGCTTTAGACAAAATGCAGTTCATGAATCTGACATTTTGCACCCGGTCCACAGTTCGATGGATGTTCTCCATTACAGCACCACGAACTTTCCTCCTAGCTTCCGTCCAGTTAAAAGCAGCCATCCTGATCGGACATGCCATTAAGGTTATTTCCAAGTTTTATGTTTGTTGTCTTGTTTTGCCCAAGCCAGTCGGAGGTGATCTAGGCCCCGCAGATTCAATATTTTACTTTTGTTTTCATTGGTTGTCGCTTCCGACGCTAGACAATACTTTTGTATTTCTCTTTCCAGTGTAACTGTCTCCTCCTTATTCCTTATTACAACACCCACGTCATCAGCATAAGCTCGTATGACGGTTTTCTCACCACTCAATGTTATGCCTGTTAATCTTGCGTGGACAGTGCGGAGAAAGGGCTCTAAAGATACGGTAAATAAAAACATAGATAAGGGACTGCCCTGTGGAACACCTCGCCTTATCTGTATGGGTTTAGATGTCTGCCCATTGATTGCTATTTTCGAATTTATACCTGTTGCAATATTTCTTAGCATGTTGACAATCTGAGGGTGGAAAGCCATTCTTGACAGCGTTGCAAAGAGGTATCTATGACCAACGCGGTCAAAAGCTCTGTTGAAATCTATAAAGATTAAAGCACATTTTATACTTGCCACTGACGTAATTGCAATGACGTCTCTGTATGCAGATAGACTTTCGAATATCGTTCTGGTGGAGAACAAGATTAATGATGACTCAATATTTTGTTGGAAAAGGCACGGAGTCTTTTGTTGAAAATACGCGAAATTATTTTGTAATCAGAATTTAGTAGCGAAAGAGGCCGAAAATTGTTTAAGTTGGTTTTGCCTTTACTCTTAGGAATCAGTACTATTTTACTTTCCTTAAACTCTGCAGGGACAGCTTTTCCGGTCAGGACCTCATTCGCCATGGAAGTGATCTTGTCCCCAATTATAGACCAGTAGCGGGCATAAAAATCCACAGGGAGGCCATTAAGTCGCGGAGATTTTTTGAGAGGTGAGTTAGGCACTGCCTCATGCACTTCATCTTTAGTAATAGGTGACAGGATGTCAGCGTTTTCTGTTCCCGACAACTGTGGACCTAAAATAATGAGAAAGTCCTCGAGAGCTACATCGTCCCCTGTGGTAGGGGCATATAAGTTGTCATAGCACCTGTGGAATTCGTCCAGTATTTCTTTCTGGCATGTGAACCTTGTACCAGTCTGCGTCTGGACTTCATCAATAAAAGTTTGATGTCTGTTTTTAGCATGCCGCACCAAGTGATACAGAGAAGCAGTTTCACCAGCTGCTGCTGATGTGGCTTTCGATTTAATTTTTAGTCCCTCCATCTGTTGCTGTTTAATGCTTAATAACTTGGCTTTTATTTTTTGATACCATTCAGACGAATTACGTCATCATGTGCCTCTTGATATGTCTCTTATAACTTTATAACAAAACTCCATTGTATTCCTCAACTCCCTGCGCCTCGCTACACTATACTGCATGACAACTTTCAGCAGTCTTGGTTTAGCCCTCCTAGTCCACCAGTCAATGACTGTTGGGTGCTTGTCTGCTGTGTGGAGGCACATAGTCCAGTTCTTCGTCAGTTAAAACAGATATATTCAAATTCCATTGCCCTCTGAATCGACAGGTTGGCTGTACACTTAAATTAAAGC
The DNA here is from genome assembly GCF_021461395.2 of Schistocerca americana. Lineage (NCBI taxonomy): Eukaryota > Metazoa > Arthropoda > Insecta > Orthoptera > Acrididae > Schistocerca > Schistocerca americana. Next base: position 48,339,729 of record NC_060129.1, read on the forward strand.
AAGTTAAAAGTGTACTGTGATCACTAAAATACACGGGAACTGTTTCAACGTTTAATAAAAAATTTTCCAAATTTGGTGGCGCGTAAATTCTATCTAGTCTGCTGCAGGAGTGGCTGGTTATATACGTGAACTCGACTGATGTCGGGTGCTGAAGTTCCTATACATATTTGAGTTGTAGATCACTTACTAACTTTTTTAACTACGGCGAGTAGTTGAAATTTGGTTGTTGATCTTTCTGGTTTAAAACACAGTTAATATGTCCACCTAATATAAGAGAACACGGATTTTTCCTCAATAAATAAATTAGTTCATCTTGAAAAAACATCGCACCATCCAGTTTATGGGAATTTCCTGATGGGGCGTAAAGGTTAAGCATGGTCATATCGAAAATTTTTATGCCTACGGCTCTTCCTGATTCTAGTTGTTCGATTTCAGTCACCGGAATGCCTTCTCTTATAAGAATGGCTGTACCGATATGGCTTCCGTAGAAACATTAACAATTTCAAAAAAGCCTGGGATCCGAAATGCCGTCATCGCAACTTCTTGTAGCAACGTGATATCTGTCCCAGACTGGTACAAGAATTCTTCTGATTCCGCCAATTTGAAGGGTGACTGTATTTTATTAATGTTAATAGTAGTAATTGTATAAACTTGCATCACAGACGTACCAGAAGAAGCTATTTGGTCGGTATGATTATAGCAGCAACGAGCTTCTCTGCAAGTCACGATCTTTACAAGCTCTGTGCCGATTACATGCACTAACTTCATAGAAAAATTTATACCGCTTTTAAACAAAGTGCTTGAAAAGAAAATTATCCTGAAATCCTGACAATGCATTGCTATAAGTCACTGAGGTCTTTCTCTTTCTCCTCGTCAGTGTTGGCCCTGATGACTTCATATTTAATATTCTTTTTCTTGATGTCTTTCTTCTCTGGTGTGGCTTTCACTTGATGACGCGTGACAGCAAGACCTGGTTTCGGTCGCAGCCTCCGACGGTGGTCGTCTTGCGCAACGGCGGTGGCTTGCGAGTCGTCAATATTTGGCTCCGGGGTGTTGTCGGTTGCGTTGTCCTGCTGGCGAGGCGGTGATGCTTGTTTATTTCCTTCTTCGGCGCGGTGTTGCGCTTCGGAGCCAGCAGGTTGTTTACTTGGTACTTCCTCGTACTGTTCGCACTGTATGGGCTGTGCACTCGATGCGGTTATTGCAGCTGTGACGTCAGGCTCAGGGTCACATTTCGTGGCGGTATAATTCCTTGTGCGGAAGTGGGAGCCACATCGAACTGCATTTCATCTCCTTTTACCACTTCCAACAGATCTTGGCTTCGGCTTCCTGGCAACGGGTGTTTCACAGGAAGAGTCCTCATCAACATTTTTTTCAGTGTCCTCTAGAGGACGCTTTTTAGTGGGAGTCTCGCTGTCACGGGACGGAATTTCAGCAGTTAATGCAGGTTTTAAAGACGGAAAGTCATTAACATTATGTGCAACATTTTCAGAGGTAGTAACAGGATCCACGACAGCCGCCGCCTCTGTTGTATTACTGGCTGGCAACAAATCGTTGAGTGTTAATTTCCGGCGTTGCGTAAGGTTATTTGTTTGCACAAAAACACGGCGAGGGCAGTCCTGACGGAGGTGACCAGATTCGTTACATACATGACATGTAGGGGTTTGCCCTGAGTAGGTAACATGCGCCTTGTGCCCGTCAAAAAAGATGTGGGAGGGAATGTTTGCCTTCACTTCCATCTCCACGGAGCGAATGCCGTTAAAGCACTGCAGCTTGAAATGCGAAGCCCACCTTTCGTTGACTATTTGCCTGACAACCCCACACTTTGAAAGGACATCTTTAATTTTCGAGTTGTCTACTTCTATGGGAATATTCAAAACCCTAACATTTCTAATTACAGACTCGGAATTCCTGAGTTTTACAGTACTTTTAGTACATCACGGTGTATAAATTCCGTTTCATAACCAAATTTTTCCAGAAAGCGGTCTACACTCACGGAATCGTTAAACTTTACAAAAATGCAGTATTCATCAGAGTCTAGCTGCATGGTATGAGCAGATTCAGGATGAAGCCAAAATACCGCGGTAATCTAGTCGTGTATTTCAACTGCAGAGGGCTGTACTCGACGGGTGTACTTGTTGAAGATGAAAGTCAGGGTGTTTTTTCTCACAGAGTTTGCCATGGTGTTCTGCAGCGAAGAAATTTCGGAAAACGCCGAAATCCCAACAGCACTACGTAGAAAGACGACATGAACGAAGACCAATAGCCAATAAACAGTCACGAAACACGAAAACACTGACGTAAACACTGAACGTTCACGGAGCAAACTTGAGGAGCGTGCGACCGCGGCGACAGCTAAAGCCAGACTGCTGGCCACGCGAACTGAGTTACCCAATCACGCCCCGTCCTCACAGCTTTAATTCCGCTAATACCTCGTCTCCTACCTTCCAGACTTCACAGAAGCTCTCCTGCGAACCTTGCAGAAACTAGCACTCCTGGAAGAAAGGATATTGCGGAGAAATGGATTACCCAGAGGCAGGGAGATGTTTTTAGAGCGAAATTTTCACTTTACAGCGGAGCGTGCGCTGATATGAAACTTTCTGGCAGATTAAAATTGTGTGCCGGACCGAGACTCGAACTCGGGACCTTCGCCTTTCGCGAGCAAGCGCTCTACCAACTGAGCTACCCAAACACGATTCAACGAGGTACTGACGGATTGAAAGCTGTGAGGACGGGGCGTGAGTCATGCTTGGGTGGCTGAGTTGGTAGAGCACTTGCCCGCGAAAGGCAAGGGCCCCGAGTTCGAGTCTCGGTCCGGCACACAGTTTTAATCTGCCAGGAAGTTTGAACATATTCATTGTTCGGCAGAAAAATGAAGGGAACCTCTCATGACGGTAAAGCTTCGCCGAAACGTGTATGGGTGAAAAAGAAGAAACTGTGTTTTGTTGAAGGCAGGACGTTTTCAAATAACTTTTATTTACAGGTAGGCTTTAAGGGAATAATTGAGAATGCCAGTACAGGTTTCTGTGTTTCGTACATCTACGTGTTTCTGTAAACCGACTGATTCCAAATATTACTCACTGGTATGGCAGGTGTAGGATAACTATTATCTGCTTATTTTTTAAGTGCACAGTTTTACGTTTACAAACAAGTAAAGGAAGTTTTCAGTCTTCACTGTAGTTTAACTCTCGATTGAGCGCGACTCTGCATAAAATGGGCCAACCGCAAATGGCATTGTCTTGCCAATTCTCTGCATAATAAATAAAAAATTGCATTGATGTTATAAAATTGCCAGCCGTACCTATACCTTCATTATAGCTTCAACTAGCTCAGTGGTAAGTTGTGTTGTCATACGTCCAAGTGAGCAGTAGAAACGTATAATAAACAACGCGAGTGCCGTCTTAGAATACAAGGTACACAACGCGCCCAGTCGTGTAAGTGGCGTTCCTTTCACTCTCATCTCGTTACCTTTCGTCCACAAGCGGGCCCTGCCACCCTGTACAGGTCACAACAAAGCTGGCCGACAACGAGGTGCCTGCATGGCCACTCGATGAGGATCCAGGGTTCGACACCGAATCGGGCAAGAAAATTGGCGACGACGCTGAGGAAGAAGAGGAACAGTTTGCCACACGACGTGACCGAGGTTCGGATCCCGAACGGGAACACAATTCAGACGATGACCGCGAATAGTCGCTCTCCGCAGTTTATATTTTTATTAGGAAAGAGAAAAATGAAAATGGAATCAATTATGCGCTAATGTAGTCATAAAAACAAAAAGAAAGAATATTGTAAAAATATTTCCTGGGTCAGAAAGTGTATCCAGAGAGGTCATAAGTGAAATGGACAGTACGTAGCCTGGAAACGATTGACAAAATATTAAGTACACACTCTTCTGTACTCAGTCTAAGAAAGAAAGTGTACAGTATTCAAGAGAAAGGGATGCTAAGAACACTACAGAAGAAGAAATAATGGCATTACTGGGATTGCTTTACCTCTCTGGGATTACATAAGCCATCCACACTAATGTGGTCGAATTGAGGAAAGCAGATGGCAGAAATATGGAGATTACGGGAGCTGTGATGAGCTATAGAAGACTGCTGTTCCTTTTACGTTGCATCCGTTTTGAAGACAAAAGCTCAAGACAAGAAGGGAGAGCAACTGATAAACTTGTTGCAATAAGGCATTTATTACAATGTCTCAAATGGAGGGGTCTACATAGTCGATCAACTGGGAAGAGCGTATTCCATAGCATGGGTCACAAGAAGATGGCCACTGGACTTATCCTATTCTGTAATGGATATAGCTGGAATAAGAGCTCAAATCATTTTCGACGCAAATGAGGTAAATCCAGAAAAGGAGCATTTTCCTTGAGAGACTTAGCATTTTCCCTTGCGAGGCTTCAGCTAGTCAAAACAGCTAAGGTTGCTTCACTTCCTGTCAACGTAGCAACTCTCCTAGAAAAATTCAAAGATCCGTGGGTTGATACAATTGGGTAGCCTGCCACCAAGAAAAGAGGACGGTGTGTGACATTTGGACGAGAGAAAAAGGAAAAGCACCTCTACTACCTTAAGTTGCAGCTCAGACCGCAGCTTTCGTTTAGCAAAAGGTTTGGGAGAACAGCGCTTAGATGTGAAAAGTTTCAAGTAGTTCTCGAAAATGCGTAAGGCAGTTAACAATGTATATCGAAAGAAATTTGTGATAAATGACACTGTCCAGCTCGAAGGTTAAGATCTTATCCAGATGTGATTAGGTACATGCGGTGCTTTTGCTTTGAGATAGTACTTTTGGACGTGCTGATAGCCAGTAAAGGAATATTTCAGTGAAATGGTTTAAAGAATTTACTTCAAAGGCCCAATGAAATCTTTACAAGTTTTCTCCCAGAGCAACTTCCGCTGTGCCTACGCGACAGAAGTTGCCTGCCTGTGGCAGTTCTGTCCAGTTGAAGCCGCTGACAAGAGGCGCCTGTGCTCAGACTGCTAGTGGATTCACGCCATCGGTTTTACCCAGTAGCGTGTGTGGGATACAGGTCACGTGTGTGGACACTGGAGCACTCTGCAATGCAGAACACGGTTGCTTCTCTGTCTCGTGATCCAGACCTCGAGCAGAACAGACGTCTTTCTTGGGAGACGTTCCACGAACGGCCACCAACATCAGTTAATGTGAATCGCCTCCCCTTCCGTTGCCATCTTCAATTAGTAGTTTGGCCTCCTAGAATGGCCTAAACCTGGTAACTTCCGTCTCTGGGCGCGCTCCTTGCACAGTGTGCACTGAAATATGTTCTCTTTATTTTAGCTATTTTCCTGTACTGTCATTCGACGGCAGCCTCGGATGCCCACTTATAAATCCTGACTGCGCGACCTCCTGTGCGTTGTCGTCGCGAGCAGAATCCAACATTTCCCCTCCTTCCCTGACCACGTTCACTTTGTTACAGACAACTACACCGTCTGTGCAGTGACTGTTAACTACGTCTGCCAGATCATTAACGTCCGACACGTGCAGCAGGAGTCCCACAGCTCCCCCGCGACACGCCTGCCTGTGACTCTCGTCGCGCTGCCCACACACTGGCCGAGCCGTCGCTCCTCGGGCCTGTACCGCCACAGTCCTGGAAGGCGGCCCTCGCGAGCTCACGTGACGAGTGTGGAGAGGGTACTGACACCATCAGACGGTCTGAGCACCCTTGTCCCGGTTCGTGTAGCAGGTGTAGTGCAATTTTATTCCTTCGAGGATCCATCTTTGACGAAAATTGGGCATCGGTTGCTTCACAGGTTGACAACGGAAAACATGTATGTAGAGGCATGTGGACACCCGTAAGTCTAGTTTAACGAGGATGAGCAGACAGTTGGCCGTGAGGTCATGGAAGGAATCATCTGGGCATTTGCCTGAAGTAATTTAGGAAGATCACGAAGTAACATAATCAGAACATCTGGTGGGAATTACACAGCCAGTATCATCCTGTATACAAGGTCAGAGTGTTAGAAGCAGCGATTTGAAAAGCTCCTAAACTGTTTGTCAAACAAGGACACCTGATCCGTCTATTGTGACTTACGCTTGCTACTGTTTGCCCAAATCATTCTAAAGAAATGACAGGAACATCATTGTCATCCTCATAATCGTCATATCAGCCTTTTCCTGCATCATGTGGGGTCGGCGTTGTTTTGCCGGATCCTTCTCGTCCATAAATTCCTATCCAGTGCTTCTTCTCTGAGCCATCTTTTCTCCCGTAGGTCTCCTGCTACCTTGTCTTTCCACCTCAGTTTCGGTATTCCTCTTCTCCTTGATTTTTCGATTTCTAGGTCTTCAACTTCCCGCGTAGTACTCCCCTCTTCTCTGCACGTGTAAATACCATCTCAGCCTGCTTTCTTGGATCTTCTCCCCTATGGGCTCCACTTTCACTGTTCCCCTGGTGTACACTTTCCTTGGTCTATCCTTTCGTGTCACCCCACTCATCCACCTTATCATTCTCATTTCAGCCACTTCCATCTTTTCCTCTTGCACTTTTGTAATTGGGCAAGTTTTTGCACTATACAGCATCGCAGGCCTCACCACAGACTTGTAAAACTTTCCTTTCATTCTGCAGCTAACCTTCTTATCACACAGTACTCAGCTCAGTTTCCTCCAGTTCATCCATAACTATTTATCCTCTGCTGTATTTCGACCTCCATTCCTCCATTACTTTTCATGTAAGAGCCTAGGTATTTAAATTTCTTGATCATCAGTTGTTCTCCTTGCAGATCAATATATAGATTTTTCGCATCCTTTGTTGGTTTTTCCTCTTCCCGGCATAAATCCAAACTGTTGTTTACATACGTCAGTTTCTAGACGCACCGTGTTCTCAAAAATCCTTTCCAAGATCTTCATTGTGTGGGACATCACTTTTATCCCTCTGTAATTGCCCTTATATAGAAGCATACTGCTTCTCCACACATGCGGCGTTCTTTCTCCTTTACAGATCTTCTGCATTAGATCCCAGAGAATATCAGTACCCTGTTCTTCCAGACTTCTCCATGCTTCTATTGGGATTTGGTCAGCTCCTAGGGCCTCCCATTTTTCATTTTCTTCATCGCATGTTGGACTTCTTTCCTACTTATACTTTGGGTCATTCTTTCATTTATATCTCCTTACTCATACTTCTCTCATACATTTTCCTCATTCAATAGCCTTTGAAAGTACTCCCACCACCTATTCAGGATTTTCTCAAGGTCGTATAATACTACACCTGATTTATCCTTTATTGACCTCACTGATGTTATGTCCTTGGTCGCCTTATCTCTTGCTTTAGCTATCCGTAGGAGTTGCCTGTCGTCCTGTCTTCTTTCCAGCTCTTCATACGCCTCTTCCAAGACAGGAACATGCATACCAAATTGCCGTGGCTGACATCTTATCATTCCGAGAACGAGGTGCCGGAGAAAAGAAAATGTCAAAACTGAAGCTGTAAGTACAAGTCGTGAGTCATGTCTCCATAGAATAATTTTATTTGGAACTCTTCCAGATGGTGTTTGCATACAAAAAAAGGGAACTGTGAGTCCTTCTGGCTGCAAAACGATTTTGTTGTTTAGTTATTTATTCCCCAATCTAGTTTCAGCGACAAGTGTCGCCATCATTAATGGGTCATGGGATCTTTATATCTGAAACATGCAGAGAATAGCAGATTTATAAAACACTGTAAAACATTATTATATGTGTACTGTTTGTTTTATAAATCCTGTTTTCCGTGAGTACTTTCATAATACCTTATTTATTATACAGTACGGCATTGTTTTAAGATTGTTGTTGGTGTTTGGGACATATTTTCTGTGTGCCTCTGTTGCCGTTTTTCGCGGCATAGGTTATGTCATCTGCAACTGTATGAGCGGCTATCACTAAACAAATACAAAAACATTAACTTATGTATGTCAGCGGTATACAGTTGGGATTGCCGTAGTGTTGTGGATACAGTTTTGATGTGTACTCCGTTGTTACATAGTTTCTCGTGTGCGGCACGGCTTTCAGCTAGTTTTACACACAGAAAAACGTAAGTTTCGCACTTCGTTCATAATCCAAAACATTACGCCATCTTGCCATTAGCATGTGTCGCGAGAAATGTATCGCATGTTACAAGGACGCTATGAAAATTGTAGCGGAAGTTCTGTTCTTCGTTTATGTCTTTTTGCGTGTGTGTGTGCATTCTGTTATGTGTAGATCACTTTCGATATTAGTAGATATTTCGGATATTTTCCATTGTTTCTCCTATGGGTTAGATCTGATAGCAGTTACATGTGAGCTTGCGAAAGTGGAATGTGTGCTGTCACTTTTTAGGACTCTGTGTACTTCGTTCGGATATTTTTGATTGTTTCTCCTATGGGTTAGGTATAATAGCAGTTACATAAGAGCTGGTATATTCCAGCATGCTGAATTTTTCTGAGATTCTTTTGTCTGGTCTTAGCCTTTTATGAACTATGTTGTTTGTTTAGAATGTTATTGGGATCCCTTGCTTTTTCAAGTTGTTTCCAGTTCTATGTGATATTTTATTACTGTATGTCAGTGTGTACCATATGTTTCCGTATCCTGGAGTAATGTAGTCTGCTGTGTTGTCTGTGTGTTTGGCCTGTGGGTTTTCAGATTCTTTGCTTGTGCTTTTGAATGGGTGGCCACTATTTTTATGTTTCATATTTACCTTGCTTTTGAGCTTGTTTATGATATCTGTTTCGTAGTCATTTTCAACAGCAATCTGTTTGATTATAAATGGTTCAAATGGCTCTGAGCACTATGGGAATTAACTGCTGTGGTCATCAGTCCCCTAGAAGTTAGAACTACGTAAACCTAACTAACCTAAGGACATCACACACATCCATGCCCGATGCAGGATTCGAACCTGCGATCGTAGCGGTCGCGTGGTTCCAGACTGTAGCGCCTAGAACCGCTCGGCCACTCCGGCCGGCTGTGTTTGATTATATTTAGTTCCTGTGTGTACTCTTCAGTTTAAGGCGTGTTCTGTTTATCCTGTGGAGCATGGGTGCAAAGCTGGCATATTTACTGAATGTATGGTGGTTGGATGAGATATGGGTAGCAGTGGTTGTGGACGTGGATTTTCTGAAGATGGGAAAATAATGTTGGTGCTTGTTTCTTGTAACTGTAAGATTCAAGAAATTTAGATTCTTGTTTTTTTTTTTTTTCTCTCTTTCCTTTGTGAAGTGGGACTGAGGTAGTACTGTGTTGATGTTACTGTGTAGCTCTTCAACTGTTTTGTGTTTCATCTGTAAGACAATTATGTCATCCTCGTATCGGTACCAGTCAATTATTTTGTACTCATCTTGTTTTAAAGCCCGCATCTCGTGGCCGTGCGGTAGCGTTCTCGCTTCCCACGCCCGAGTTCCCGGTTTCGATTCCCGGCGGGGTCAGGGATTTTCTCTGCCTCGTGATGGCTGGGTGTTGTGTGATGTCCTTAGGTTAGTTAGGTTTAAGTAGTTCTAAGTTCTAGGGGACTGATGACCATAGATGTTAAGTCCCATAGTGCTCAGAGTCATTTGAACCATTTTTTTGTTTTAAAAAGTTGTTGAATATTGTGTTCTCTATACGATCCAAGAATATGCCTTATAATTTCCCACTCAGGGGATATCCCATGGCTAGCCACTCTTTTTGCAAACAGAAGTTGTTGCTGAAAGTGAAGTAGTTTTGTTCAGTGATTAGACTAAGAATGGTTGAGATTTCATTTATTTGTCTTTCTGGGAATTTCTTGTACTTTAGCTGTTGTTCTATAGTGTTTATAGTTTCTTCTGTGAGTATGTGTGTGTACATGGATGTAATGTCAGAAGATACAAGTTTTGCTGTTGGGGGGATGTTCTTAATTTTCTCTATTATGTCTTCTGGCGTTTTGAAGCTTCTGTTGTTTGTGTATGTGTATGTTTTCTCTAGGAATGTGTACATGTGTCTATCTGAAGTCCACCGCTGGCCTGACTAGAGTGAGAAGTTTGTGGACCTCTGGGAGGCCTGTTGAGAGTGGAGCTCTAGGACTCCTTTGTATCATTCTTTTTGTCTGGTTCTGTGTGAGGATGCGTGTGATGCTTTTTATTAATGTCTCTGGGTTCCTTTGATTTCTTTGTGTTGAATAATCACTTAGGTTGGTCATTTTATTCTATCCCAGAAGTTTTTCTGTTTATACCAACAACAACAGAAGAAAATTATTATATACAAAAAGCAATAGTGGAAGGGAAAAACGTAATAAACGAAGAAACAACACTTTTCAACGACACAATCTTCACTGCTCTGAGAGAACTGGCGCACGACACACAACAGAAAGCACACACTTGCAAAAGAACCACTCGCCCATCAGACAGAGACACATAAATGAGGAACGGAAGTCGTCAGAACTCGCGCTTAAATTTTCATAACCTTCTTGCAACGTGTGATACATTTCTCACGAGACACGCCCGCGGCAAGTTGGCGTAACGTTATGCATTATGAAAGAAGTGCGACAGTTATGTTTTTCTGTGTATAGAACTAGCTGCAAGCCGTCCAGTGAACATGAGTACACGAGAAACTATGTAACAACCTAGTACACACCAAAACTTTATCCACAACACTATCGTAGTCCCAGCTGCATAACGCTGACATACGTAAGTTCACGTTTTCGTATTTGTTTACTAACAGTCGCTCACGCAGTTGCAAATGACATGATTTATGTTGAGAAAAACGGCAACAGAGAAACACAGAAAATATGCCCCAAACACCAACAAGAATCTTAAAACCACGCTGTAATGTATAATAAATAAGCTATTATGAAAGTATCAACAGAACACAATATTTAAAAAACAAACAGTAAACATGTAATAACGTTTTACAGCGTTTTATAGCTGTGCTATTTTCTGCATGTTTTACATTGATGGCGATATTTGTCTCTAACTAACATGGGCAATGAATAAATAAATAAATGAACAACAAATATATTTTGCATCAAGGCGGACCGACAATGCCCACATCGACACTACAGTTGGTGTGAGAAGTGTCCGCAGAAGGAGGAGGACTGGGTCTGAGTGCCGGCCTGACACACAGTTTCCATCTGTCAGCAAGATTCAGGTTTCAGGTTAGTGAGAAATAACGTTATTTCTGTTATCATTACAATTGTCGTAGTTATTTGTCGCTGTCATTGTTAGTTGGAAGACCGGTTTGATGCCGCTCTCCATGCTACACTATCCTGTGCGAGCCCCTCCACTACTGCAGCCTGCATTCGTCTGAACCTGTTTGCTGTACTCATCACTCGGTGTCCCTCTACAAGTTTTTCTCCCCACACTACTTCTCCATTACCAAACGGACGATTCGCTGACGTCCCTGGAGGTGTTCTGTCAACTGATCCCTTCTTTCAGTCAAGTTGTGGCATATTTTTTACTGTCTCTAATTGGATTCAGTATCTTCTCATTAATTAAACCATCTAAACACCTATTCTTCAGCAGATTGCTCTAGCACTACATCTCAGTACCTCATATTCTCTACTTGTGTCAGCTGCTTACCATCCATGTTTCACTTCCATGCAAGAATACACTCGTGACAAGTACCTTAAGAAATGACAGCGTGAAGGTCAAATTTATGTTAAAGAGCAAAACAATTACTCTTTTCCAGAGATGTTTTCCAAGCCCTAGCCAGTCTGTATTTTATGTCCTGTCTACTTCGGCTGCAAACAATTATGTTGCTGCCTGAATAGGACAACTCATCTACTGCTTTAGAGTCTTCCTTCCTAACCTAATTACCCTTTTCAATGTGACAGGTCAACGTTTCAGCAATCTTATTAGCTCGCTTAGTAAGATATGGATATGTTGAGATGTATTTCACTACTTAATACACACATGAAAAATTAGATTGCATCACCTCGGTTCCGAGAGTTTCGGAACCTGTACAGAAAATTGGAATAGATATCAATATAAACATCATTTCCGCCCTTTTTATTGGTCAAGAAAACCACACGTTGCACGTTGTTCCACCATATAGCGAGACCTTCAGCGGTGGTGGTCCAGATGCTGTACACACTGGTACCTCTAATAGCCAGTAGCACGTCCTCTGGCATCGATACATACCTGTATTCGTCGTGGCGTGCTGTCCACAAGTTTTTCAAAGCACTGTTGGTCCAGATTGTCTCACTCCTCAACGGCGAATCGGCGTAGATCCCTCAGATTGGTTGGTGGGTCACGTACCGCGCTGCACGGTCTCGTGGTTCCAAAGATGGACTTCGCCACGGACGTCGGGAGTGAAGCTGCGCATTATGCAGCCGATTGAGCACAGTTTCAGTTGTAACAGGACGTCCTGTGGCTGCACGAAAAGCGTTATTCAACATAGTGGCGTTGCTGTCAGGGTTTCTCCGAGCCATAATCCGTAGGTAGCGGTTATCCACTGAAGTAGTAGTAGCCCTTGGGCGGCCTGAGCGAGGCATGTGATTTGCAGGTCCTGTCTCTCTACATCTCCTCCATGTCCGAACAACATCGCTTTGGTTCACTCCAAGAAGCCTGGACACTTCTCCTGTTCAGAGCCCTTCCTGGCACAAAGTAACAATACGGACGCGATCGAACCGCGGTATTGACCGTCTAGGCATGGTTGAACTACAGACAACACCAGCCGTGTACCTCCTTCCTGGTGGAACGACTGGAACTGTCGGATCCCTTCCGTCTAATGAGCGCTGCTCATGCACGGTTGTTTACGTCTTTGGGCGGGTTTAGTGACATCTCTGAACAGTCTAAGGGGCTGTAACTGTGATATAATATCCACAATCAACGTCTATCTTCAGCAGTTCTGGGAACTGGGGTGATGCAAAACTTTTTTCATGTGTGTATGACAGAAAATGAAATTAAGTAAATGAATTATCGTTCGATCATCGACAGAGCACGAAAATAATATCAGAACGGAAACATTTTCCCAATGTTGTGCAGATGTTACGAATTTAATCACTACCCATCATATCTCAGCATAAGAACATGAATCCTAGTCCGTGATTATGTAAACACGAGTTGCAGAACATCGGGAACGTTTTCCTTTATGATATTAAAATGGCATTATATGCAAATGAGGAACTAAGATTGGAAATTTGTGTATGTTCAGTGAACAGTACACATATGCCTCTAATAGCAATAACAACACTTGGGTGGCGATGGGAAAACGATATGTCTTTTGTAGAAAGAAAGTAATCCACCGATTATGGTACACCATTTATGAGTGAAATTAAAAACAAACAAAGTATGCTTGAAGTCGCCAACTACAAAGTTATTTCCCACCAGATGCTTATCATAGGCGAATTAAGTGTTGGCTAAAAGTGTACAAAACGCAGACCTCCTGGAAAGCATGAACTAATCTCATCAGACGAAATGCTATGCCTCCACTTAATTGAGCACAGAGGTCGCTTTGGAGGGCTGGATGCCGTGCTGCAGGGGAGGTACCAGGCGGTCACGTGACGCTCCACCACTGACGTCAGCGGTGACGGTGAGGTGACAATCCGGTGTGTACGTGCCAGTCGCTGGCGTGGGATCAGGGCGGTCACCTGCGTCGAGAAGTGGCAGAAAGGAATTTTTGCGTTTCGACATGTCCACGACCACACCACTAGTAAAGTTACACGATCTGTTGGTCTATCAATGAGGACTGTCCAAGTATCAGCAACGAATGGTGAACCACTCGTAGTGATGCGAGGCAGTGGCGTAAAAAGATCCCAGCTGACAGGGCTGTTGACGAGTGTCACTCCAAGTGACTGGCGATCGGTTTCAAACGAGACGCAAATTGCCAATGCCTGGCAAAGCAGCTCCATCTGAACCGGCTGCCTAGCAACCGTACGGAAGGCGGCTGCACAGACTCGACATTTGGAGTCAGCGGCCGCCGCTCACACAGACACACACAGCTGCGCGTCTTGAGTAGGCCAAACCACACAGAGACGGACAGTGGGTGGGTGGAGGTGCGTCACACGAGTCGCGCGATTTCGCCTCTTCTGAAATTATGGAGGTGGCGATGGGACCGACGGCCTATAGAGGATGCAGTTCAAGCCACTGGTGGTTCCATGGTGTCATAGGGGTGTTTCTATCACCGCGACTTGGATTCAGTCACCAAGGTTAATGTGAACCTGAACCAGCACGTTTATTTCAACATTGTCGGTGACGAAGTGTTGCCCTATTCTCTGGACACTTGCGTTGTAGAAGATGACACACACAGTCGTGTTCCCAGGGCTGCGTGCATACACTCCCGGTTTCACGAACACTCAGGCGCCCTACAGCACCTCGAGGCGACCACTAGACAACCCGGTCTCAGAGCCGCAGACGTTGTACGGTACTGTCTGGGACAGCAGCTGAGACGTGGCAGCCGGGATCTGATGCATCAGTGGGAGGCCTCGGGGAGATGCTGCGTATCTGAAGAAACTTTCGGAACTCTCTTCCCTGCGAGTTGACGAAGTCTTGGAGGCTAGAGGCGGTAATACCGTGATGCCATTTCATGATCCTTGAAGCAAAAGTTGGCTTGAATGTGACTGTCTTACTATAACTTAATGATGCATGGAAAGATTGGGAATCATGCACCAGCTAGTTGTACTTCACAAGTTTATTCGAATCCTTACCTAGGTTTAAACAGATATAAACCTTTCTTCCTTGGAAGAACTAGTAACGTCTGCCAACTTATTGTGTGAAAAGAGAAAACAGGTCATAAAGCTCAGTCAACACTAAAATGACCCATATAAATGCTAAGGTATAGCCACATGGCTTAATGAACAGTAAAGCAAGGCAAAAGTGTGAATAAACATCTGACGTGCCACTAGTTGGCTGTACGATTCCTATGGCTTCCATAATTTTACTGTTGCTGACTGCTGCCTTGTTAGAGATTTTAATTACGTATATACAGCAAATGTTGTGGAGTATTACTGTAGTCTGGTGGTGCAGGGTGTTGACTCTATAATTGCTTCTTTCGAAAAGTAATTAATTTAGCCACTTGCAGTGTTTATTGTTCACTTTTGAACTGATTTACAACTAACAACGACATCGAGCTACTGCTGTTGTCATCTCAAACGACACTGTACTTTTATTAATTTTTGATAATACGGTTAGGAAAT
The DNA here is from genome assembly GCF_021461395.2 of Schistocerca americana. Classification (NCBI taxonomy): domain Eukaryota; kingdom Metazoa; phylum Arthropoda; class Insecta; order Orthoptera; family Acrididae; genus Schistocerca; species Schistocerca americana. The sequence goes on from NC_060129.1 coordinate 48,354,769, forward strand.
AGGGATATAAATTCAATTTTAGTAAGGCTAGCAGTCTCGATCGCAAAAGCTTTTGTTGTCAGTTGCCGCTTTCAGTCTTTGACTGTCATCATCAGATCATTTACTGTCTGCTGTAGCAATATGCGGAGACAGCGAGCGGAGAGAGACGTATGCTACCAGGCACATTCCATTGATTGCTCGGTGGAAAGTGTCAACAGAAGAGGCGGCGGCAGAAGGTATTAGCGCGCTTCCTCTTTGGGTCTCACAAATGCGCCCTTATTTACAGATAGTTAGTATCGCAAAATAGGAAAAGTAGGTGACAGCATTGAGAATAAATTTAAGGAAAGAATTAGTTGTACAGTTAGTAGTAATGGCATCGAGTGGTCTACATACCTCGGTACACAGAGGGAGTCGATACAGTCGTCAGCGATCCGGCAGTGGAGTTCCTTCTCGAGTTCCCGGAATTCGTCATCCGTGAGTCGGCGGAGCTGCGCCAGGACTCCGGGGCACCCCCCTCCCTCCACCGCTCCACCTGCTGGCGGCGGCGGCGGTCCGAAGTCCCTGAGGCGGTCTGTCAGGCGCTGCGCAGCTGACCACGCGGGGGGCGCCTGCTCCGGGTTGTCGCACGTTGTGAACCCCAGTGGCCAATCTGCAAAATGTTCTTCAGTCACCTCGAGGTGTGCACTCTGACTCACGAGCTTCCACGGGCTACTCATATGGACATCAGTACTAGCACCTACTGAAAGTGAAACACTAAGAGAGCTGCAGCCAACGACACGGCGTGAAGTGTGCTGCACACTTTTACAAGCAAAAGGTCAACAAGTCAGCTGATCGTCAGCACGGCGGCCACTGCTGCGGCTCCTCTTGACGAGGGAGCGGGAAGAGCTGCGGCGACAGTACAACACTGGACACTGTGCCGTCATTCCGTATGAGCCAAAGTTCTGACTGCAGCATCGGTGTGGACAATCCGTGCATCGAGGCCCTGAGCAGAGCGGAGAATGCCACGTTGCATTCTCGCCCATCTCACGGGGACTCACTCGGTATACAATACGTAATTGGTTACATTTCTCAGTCCTTGAGACAGCTCGCTTGCGATATTTTCGACATCCTTTCAACAAAATAATTTAATGTCGCATGTCAGCCATGCTGTTCTGCCCCAGCTGGACAGAGTTAGCACCGGTACCACAGGAACGTGCGAAGTACCTGGCTAGGCGCAGACAGTAATATTTAAGTGAAAATCTCACTTCTCGTTAAATGGTTTGATTGGCGAGAATGGGACTAAGACATTTGGACCCGCGCTCATAGATCTTTGCAGAACGCCAGAGCAGATACAGTCTCACGTTGGTGTCAGAGCTGGCAGTGCGGGGCTGGAGAGGAGACTCCAGGCTGGCCGAGAGGCAGCTGGGCTGCAGGCGGCAGGGCGCTCCGGACTCGAGCGGCAGCCGGTGGGAGCCTTTCCTGGTGACTTCAGATCTCCAGTCCAGGCTGGGCCGTGAATGACGACCCCAGGCATTCTGTACTCTCATCTCCTGGAGCGCCGCACACTTAGCCTGTCTCATCACAGTCTACCTGCCAAGTACTGCGTCACAGCCAAATAACTGCAGCCTGAAAAGCTGGAATTCCCAATGATGTAATCGGCATACCACTCTCCTCTCGCTTTAATCCCTGGGATCCGCCTCTGAGCTGTATTTTCCTCTTAGCTGTAGCCGTGTTTACCCAGGGTATCTCGTTACGTAAGTAGCAGAGGCGCTGCCATTCGTTGCTCTGTACACTTCCGAGGCAGTAGTTGCACTTCTGTCCCTTTGTACTTGTGTGGGAAAGTTCAGCGCTTACGGAGCAGGGAGAAAACAAATGTAATAGCTAACTACTCATCAAATGTTGAGATCATTTTTGAAATAATCGAACTTAAACTGTCGACCGATATGCAAGTGCGGTTGACATACGGTTCCTCGCCGCAGATAAAGCAGCAATGAAGGCACTGAGTGGCAGAGAGTGGCTTTTCACTAAAAAGCGCTGATCTGTTCTCACCTGCCAGAATGGTTACGGCAGAATCTCTGGACACACAAAAGATATTCTGCCTGCTCATTCCCTCACGAGGGACTCACATCTTTTTGAGCAAATGCGTGACAAAACCCTCAGTGACTTAGACTGCAAAATGAAGCAAAAGGAAAGAAGAAAGCGTAACGTCTCTGTGAAGGAACAGACGGTCAGCCCGCGCAGCTACACTCGTCAGATCCGCTTCGCTTAGGGAGTCCAGCTGAGGCTACCTCGGCGGTGAGCTGACCCCGCCGGTAAACATTCTGAAAGTTCCGTACCTGCCCAGTGAGATTGCTAATTCTGATGACGTCTCCCCCAGTCGGTGTGGCTACCGGGCTGTAAACATACAAACAGTCGCTTCTGATGGGACTGTGGGCAGCTGCTACTGTTAACCGAAAAATCGGGATGCCATTGCTGTATGCCTATTGTAATTAACCACTGCGAACGTTCGAGTGATGCACACCTGATATCAATGAACGTAATTGACTCGTACAGAGGAAAGTCCACGCTCCTGACCCAACACGGAGACCTCCGCCTCGTCGTGTCTGAGGGCCGACTGACTCACTTGGCGCTCTCCGTAACCTGCGATGTACAATTGTACGACTCAGTGTTTCTCGTATATTCTCGCGAGAGCTTGTCCCCGCCAACTGTGTACCGATACCTGAAGCTTCCCGTACTGGAATAATGCCTCAGTTACGGCCAATGCCTCAGGGACTTTTCCTGGCAATTTCTGTAACGAAAGGAAACTACTCCTATTGTGATTAAGCGAAAGTGTGTTTACGGCCGACTGGCGCGCCTCCTCCACGTACTCCCCGACCTGTGCGTCTGGCTGCAGGCAGGCCGGCCTCCCATGCAGCGGGCCACGGCCCCCACCCCCGCACTGGGCGACTCGCGCCGCGGGAACACACTCCGCCACAGCCTGGAACCTCCGTAAGTCTGGAAACTCTACAAGCCCCAGAAAAGAGCTGGTTGTGCAGATTACAAATGAATGTAACAATCGTCCACCGTTTCTGCCTCGTATGAGACCATTTTATCTGCATTTTCAGTTTTTATCGTATGATAAACTTTAAGTTGTTCAGATAGCAAGCGTATGTCTGAAAGCATTGCGCGGGGACTGTTAAGGTTCATTTTGTCTTCTGAACCTCCGCGAGTAAGTTTATGGGCATTCCTACAGCAGACAGGAGTGATGGGAAACATCGCCAGTAATATACTGGCGGAAAAAAATAGCAGCGCAAAAAATATAATTAGTCTGAAGTAATGAAATTGCGGGAGTACACCTCTCTAGATGAAACACCTTAAAGCTTCGAAGGGAATTATGAAATTCAGAGGCCGCCGCCTCAGCTCGAGTTAAGGCAAGCGTAAACAAGCCGAAGTAAGGCATCCTCCAGGTGTGTTAATGTAAATGGACGTAAAAGCAACATTTGCATTTCCTGCTTCACTACTACCAATTACCCATTTTGTTTTCCGTGTTTGCTGTTAGCTAAGGGTAAAGGCACAAGCTGTGCATGCGTTGCCATGTCAGATCTAACCTCATTCGACGCCCCACATTTTGCCTACCGTGCTAACACAACACTGGCTGCAGATGCCAACAGGGGGTGGGACTGGAGCTATCAAATGCTGTCGACAGCACGAGGCTACGGAGCGTAGCTGAACTGCTTAGTCGACGAGTAACTCACGATAGTGCTACAGTGCTAGTGCTGTTGATACAAAGCAGAGCAATGGCAACGGTAAACTAAGCAAACATAGCGTTATATCTTCAGTAACAGTAGCCAAAGTTGAGATTCCGTCAGAAAGAAACCCAAGGAATTTCGCTGAGTGAGAAAGAAGTGGCGGATGAAGGATTAGCCTTTCTGCAAATGAGTCACTGGAATGGGTGGTGTCGTGCGAACAATGTACAAAAGGCGTATAGTGGTGGTGACACGTGCACGGCAATAGAAAGGAAGTGTTACTGAGACAGGTGTGGGGCACTTCATCGACGCTGTCGGACAGGGAGCCCCAGTTCCCGTTTCCAGTGAAACGTACTGAAGGACAGTCGCTGTCCTAGGAGTTGGTACTAAACGTAGTTATGTATTTGGAAAATCATCCGTGGTATAGGAAAACAACAATTACGAATATACACTACTGGCCATTAAAATTGCTATACCAAGAAGAAATGCAGATGATAAATGTGTATTCATTGGACAAATATATTATTCTCCAACTGACAGTGATTACATTTTCACGGAATTTCTGTGCATAGATCCTGAGAAATGAGTACCCAGAACAACCACCTGTGGCCGTAATGGCGTTATATCTTCATTAACAGTAGCCAAAGTTGAGATTCCGTCAGAAAGAAACCCAAGAAATTTCGTTGAGTGAGAAAGAAGTGCGGATGAAGGATTAGCCTTTCTGTAAATGAGTCACTGGAATGGGTGGTGTCGTGCGAACAATGTACAAAAGGCGTATAGTGGTGGTCACACGTGCACGCGCCTGGGCATTGAGTCAAACAGAGCGTGGATGGCCTGTACAGGTACAGCTGCCCATGCAGCTTCAACACGATATCACAGTTCATCAAGAGTAGTGACTGGCGTATTGTGACGAGCCAGTTGCTCGGCCACCATTGACCAGACGTTTCCAATTGGTGAGAGATCTGGAGAATGTGCTGGCCAGGGCAGCAGTCGAACATTTTCTGTATCCAGAAAGGCCCATATGGGACCAGCAACATACGGTCGTGCATTATCCTGCTGAAATGTATGGTTTCACAGGGATCGAATGAAGGGTAGAGCCACGGGTCGTAACACATCTGAAATGTAACGTCCACTATTCGAAGTGCCTTCAATGCGAACGAGACGTGTAACCAATGGTACCCCATACCATCACGCTGGGTGATACGCCAATAAGGCGATGACGAATACACGCTTCCAGTGTGCGTTCACCGCGATGTCGCCAAACACGGATGCGACCATCATGATGCTGTAACAGAACCTGGATTCATCCGAAAAAAAGACGCTTTGCCATTCGTGCACCCAGGTTTGTCGTCGAGTACACCATCGCAGGGGCTCCTGCCTGTGACACACCATCAAGGGTAACCGCAGCCGTTCTCTTCGAGCTGATAATCCATGCTCCTGCAAAAGTCGTCGAACTGTTCCTGCAGATGGTTGTTGTCTTGCAGACGTCCCCATCTGTTGACTCAGGGATCGAGACGTGGCTGCACGATCCGTTACAGCCATGCGGATAAGATGCCTGTCATCTCAACTGCTAGTGATTCGAGGCCTTTGGGATCCAGCACGGCGTTCCGTATTACCCACCTGAACCAACCGATTCCATATTCTGCTAAAAGTCATTGGACCTCTACCAACGCGAGCAACAATGTGGCGATACGATAAACCGCAATTGCGATAGGCTTCAATCCGACCTTTATCAAAGTTGGAAACGTGATGGTACGCATTTCTCCTCCTTTACGAGGCATCACAACAACGTTTCACCAGGCAATGCCGGTCAGCTGCTGTTTGTGTATGAAAATCGGTTGGAATCTTTCTTCATGTCAGCACGTTGTAGGTGTCACCACCGGCGCCAACCTTGTGTGAATGCTCTGAAAAGCTAATCATTTGCATATCACGGAATTTTCTTCCTGTCGGTTAAATTTCGCCTCTGTAGCACGCCATCTTCGCGGTGTTGCAATTTTAATGGCCAGTAGTGTATTTTGAAGAAGTTCGCAGAAATAGGACCGTTAGCGCATAAGAAAGACTACGGTTATTGAACAGACAAGACGCACTTGTCACAAAAACTGATGTTTTCGAGTTTCGAGGATGCTCGATACAATTTACGGGATGTAGGTGCTGGGGACCTACTACGTTATCCACATCAAACTGCGCGCGACATACATATAGTGATTTGAAGAGAAGCAGTGGATGCTTGCTTAACATCAAACTGTGTTACAGAATTGTAGGGCAATGAAATTTCAAACGAAGCTTGACGATGCACAGCATACTACGAAATCGGCCCAGAAATTTGTCGGGGAGGTATTCAAACTTATCCTATCGTTGAGTAAGGAATTTGTTTTCAACTGCTACCAATCTGCATTTGAAGAGGAAACACATATGAAAGGGACCCTGGAAATTAAAGGTATCAAGAGAATTCTGTCAAGATCATGGAATATCAATTCGTATACAATTAACTGACTCTTTAACCGGATGGTAAATATGCTGGAACGCTATTCATTGCTCTGCAAGAACTAAGAGTTGCTTTGCGCCCCTTGATTCTTCCTCATGTGAGTGACTTTGGCAAGGGCAGTAGGGGATATTTACATCATAGCAAGCAAGAGTGGGAGAACGGGCGTTAGATAACTGCAACTATGGTATGAACACTGCATTTGGCTAATAGCTCGTCAAAATAAGTTGCTTTTGTTTCATTCGTAGTCTGCGTATAAAAGTCATACTCCTAAAGAACAAACTATCGCTCCTGGAAAGTGTGTGACATTGCAGTTCATACCACCTGGAACCACCAGATGAATTCAACCTCCACATGTTTGTCTTTTCTGTGCATATAAAACATATTATTGCACTACCTGCAGCAACGCCTTAAAGGACAGCCAGTTTCACGATAAGCTCCTCGACAGGCTGTTTCGCATTCGGTTGCACGCCATCACTTTCCATCAGTTCTCGTCACCCTGTTACTCCAATGTGATTTCTGTATGCATTCTTCAAGACTGGATGCCTTGCACGCTTCGTAGCTGCCAAGGAGCTCGTCTTTGATCTCGATGGTGCGAACCTTTGTGATCACTGAGACGCACCGTTTTTATTCGGTTTCCATGGTCCTAGTTAATGGTTTGTTTCTAACATTTCTTGGATGTCGACGATGTCCATTTTGTGAGGTGAAATACATGATCTCTGCACATCCCAGACTCTCGTTTTCTGTGGACGTGGTGCGTCATCACCAGTTAATATTTTTCTGGTCATAATTTTCACTTTCGAATGAGCCTTACTAAAGACTGTTCCTGCGACGTCGCACTTAACAGTTTCCTTGTAAGTCATCTAACAGAGAAGGTTAAGAAGCGTGGGGAATCTATTGGACATAAGAATGCTTTTTTAGCTTTATCAGTCGTTGGAAAAACAGAAATTATGCAACATCTTAGCTTTCAGGCAAAATACAGGAAGACAGAACGGCGATATAAGACAAACTTGCTATGTTCTTTCCACGATAAAGTTCTGCAGTGAGTCTGAACTTGCGCTACGTGTACATGATGAAACAGTACAATCTAACAGTCCTAGAATACTTAGAGAACGGGTAAACTTCACTTCCGCGTCAGCTGCGGATGTGAAAGAGCACGTGAACAATTCTGCTGTCTTTTAGGTGCACCCAGTGGTATACAGAAGCATTTATTGGACTGTACGTTACATGTGCGTCAGGACGAAGATAATGCAGAAATAGCGGAGACAGTTTTTGTGTCTCTGTTAGCAGATGAAACATCTGATGTAGCTCTAAATTTCAGTTACTGGTAGTATTTCGTTTTCTGTTATCTGCTGAAGAGGCGGTTGAAAGATTTTGCATGTTTTCAAATCAATCTCTTATCAGTGCTACCTCCTTGGCTGATTCAATTAAAGATGTACTCGCCGATGTTGTCCAAGAAACTAAAGAAAACGTAATATCCCAAATTTATGATGGCGCCAGCGTCATGCGTGAGCATCATACAGAAATCCAATCAATTTTAAGATAAGGGCATAATTTCGTGTATTACGTACATTGTTATGAACACTCACTGAACTGAATTTTTGCCCAACCGACAAGTCGAAACAAACAAATGAAACCGTTTTTCGGAACTACTGCAGAGGTAGCAATACTTTTCTGTCATTCACCTGGAAAAGATGCAGTTGTGAAACAAAGAATGTCACATGGATCAGCCATTACATGGAACTTTAAATCGTGAAAAGTGCTCACAGTTAATGAGAACAGAGAGGACACTCCAGAATGTCTTAAACACATTGAAGATACCAGCAGCCAGACAACAAATGTGAATCAAACGTATGGTCTAAGGATAAAACTCCATCACACAAAATTTTGCTTTCAGTTAGGGATATATTATTAAAATAACTAGCCGACAAATCCAGAAATGTACAGGTATTAATTTATCAATTTTCTATGAGAAATGAAAACAAAAATTTAACTGTGTTTTTCTGTAATATGGAAAAAATTTCATTTATATGTATTCGTGAAAACACTTGAAATTACGAAACAGTCACACAAAGAAATATGCATAATTTACAGAAGTGTAAGCACAGCTTATTCTCGTGTCTAGATCGCGATTCTGTAAACGTCTGCATAGACTCTTCACAGCCCTACAGGTGGCTAATATTTTCGCCTACAGCCATTTGCGCTTCGCAGCTGAAAGATGATGAAAGCTCTGCCAGGTATCGGGGATTTCTCTTAAGTGGACTCGACTCTGTGTGTGTCTCAGCTCTAACGAATAAATGTATTAAAAATTCATACATGACGCGGCAATTCTTCACACAGCTCATCACTCATGACGCCACATTTCCTGGGCCTTGCGTCATGGAATGACACGGCTTTGCAGGTACATTCCCTGGTGTACGTCGGTACTGTGTGCAGAATGTGCTGCGAACAGAGGTGGTAGGGAAGAGGCAGTAAATTTAGACGTCATGCACTATGAGGCAATTTGTCGCGCATCTCACTGTTTATGACGTTATGTGTCCTGAACTATGAGAGATGAGTAGTTATTACCCCCACAGCAATTCATTGCTGGCAGTAAGGGATGTGTGTAGCAAGTTTGGTTGAAATCGGTTCAGAAGGGGATGTGGAACATTTGCAAACCACACACACACACACACACACACACACACACACACACACACACACATACATGCATATACATATCATTCTGAAACGAAATTTTTAAAATTAGAGACAATGTTAATGATATCACAGAAGAAACAGAGGTTTGAATTGTGCAGCCACTTGTTGCCCTCTAATTTACTCAAACAGCGCTTCTTTCTTTCATTGAAAAAATTAGCGTCATGAAAATGTTCTATCTGCTGTTATGTAGTCCTATCAATTTTTTAAGTAAAGCTGAGTTAAAAACAGAGCTACAGACCATTTATTCTCGAAATAGGTTTCAAGGAAAAAAACGGCAGGAGCCCTTATAAAGTTTGTCATTGAAAATAATCTGCAAGAACCTTTTGGCGACGTCAGGAATGTGCTGAAATCAGCGGCTGCTGTCCCATGAGAAGCTGTGAAGCAGAGACGTGTTTCCGCACGTTGTCGCCGATCAAACAGTTTCTTAGAAGTACCAGAGACGAAGATAGGCTGTCTCATCTTGCCATGCTATCTATTGCAAAGAAAACGATTCACAGGTTTCCAAATTTCAACGACAGAGTCATAGATCCATCAAGAAAAAGGAAGAGAGGATGGTCTTTTTCTATACGTCTACAGGCGATTCAACCCTACGAACGTTGTCAGCCTCATTGTAAGGTAATTTTAGAATTACAAAAATATTTTACTTAGTTTAGGAAATTAAACAGTGTAGTGAAGGATGTGAACTCCGTCGCAGCCACTTCAGGCATCAGCCACCGATGTCTGTGCTGTACCGCTGAGGATACGTCCTCTGCACCGCGATGACACAACGGCGAATGTTAATTTCTGAAGCGCAGAATGCAGTCCACCATTTTCTCTTGTCACTCGGAACTTTCCACTCCTCATTGTGCTTAGTAACGATCGAAATTTTGTTCTTAGTTTGTATTTCATTTTCTTTCTTATCAATGTATCGCTGTACGTTAAGTAGTTAAGATCCGTTTGACATCTTTATATTCATTGTGAATTGTTTTTTATTGTAATATCAATGTCCACGATTATGTAGAATACAGAACTATGGAAAATACGTAAAGGGTGCTATTATGACGAGGTACGGCAGAAATTCTGCACAAAGGTGCTTAGGTTTTAAAGAATCTACTCGTTGTATTTCGCAACATCTTACTTCTATCTATTCTCACACATATAAAAAACGTTTTGGGCTCAATTCGCAAATATAGATGCTTAATTTACCGTCTTTCCAAATCGTACTTTATGATATTTTTCACATGCAAAAGGTTATTACAAAGTACATTGACCGAAAAGGGTGAGAATGAAGTGCAGTTGGTCCCCAAGGCGCTCCTTCACTGTCAGGGAGAAAACGTATAACCTTTGATAAGAGCATATGAAAGCCAAGGCGCCTGTGCGTGAGTGAAAACTGCACTGTGCATAACGTCTTGTCAGTCTGTACTGCACGAAAAAGCACTTACCTTCATCAACACAGTATTCCCATGTTATCAAATATTCAACGTTACTGAATTCAAAGATACTGTCAGAGAAAAGAAGATTGTTGATGATGTGCCAGCAGACGCAATCCAGCACCGAGTAGGTCCCATTTCCTGCAAGCAGAGCTGCCACTGTGGCAATTACGCCCGCCGGCTGCATTGTCCGCTGTCGACACTGGGGAGCAAACAGAAGCAGTGCGCGTCGCAGGGAGCGCGCGCTCAATATGACGGCGGGCGCAGCGGAAGTCTGCCGCAGGACGGCCAAACCACGGGAAGCGTGACGCCTCTCATCCGGATGACTGCCGTATTCCTGTTTGCCTGGTGAGAGCTCGCAAAAGTCGTAGAGTAAAACAAAAGTGGTAGCTGCCGTTCCCAAAGGAAGTGTTGTAGGCATTCCGCTGTTCCTAATCTATAAAAACGATTTAGGAGGCAATCTGAGCAGCCATTGTTTGCAGATGATGCTCTCTTTTACAATCTACTAAAGTCATCAGAAGATAAAAGCAATAGTTAAATGATTTAGAGAATTTATCGGTGCGGTACGCAAAGAGGCAGTTGAACATTAATTTTTTTTAATTAAATTTGTGGTAAGAACTTGTGCGATCAAACTGCTGATGTCATCGGTCCCTAAGTTTACAAACTACTTAACCCAACTTAAACCAACTTATGATAAGGACAACACACACACCAATGCCCGAGGGAGGACTTGAACCTCCGACAGGGGGAGCCGTGCGAACCGTGACAAGATGCCACAGACCGTGCAGCAACCGCGCGCGGCAGTGGCAGCTGATTCTAAACAATAAAAAGTCTTGCGTCACCCACATACGAACTAGAAGGACTCCGTTATATTCCTTTTGCTCGATGAGTCACACATATTCAAAGGGAGCCATTTCAGCTAATGCCAAGGGATTAGAATTAGGGTCAACTTAAATAGGAACGATCAAGCAGAAAATCTTGAGTGGAAGACGAGCCTCTGTGTTTTGTTTGCAGGACACGTAGAAGATGCAACAAGTCCACTAAAGAGACTGTCAGCTAGGGGTGCTAGAAGCACGCTCCGTCACACACCGCTTGCTGGCATGCTGAGCATTGTTGTAGATATACATTAACATCTCCCTATACTCGCAATAAGTCACAATATGGTGCATGGCGGAAGCTGCCTTCCACCACTACTAGTCATTCCCTCTCCTGTTACGCTCTTAAATACGGCAAGGGAAAAACTACTGTATATTTGCCCCCACGGACACCCTAATTTCTCTGTATTAGTGCTTCTTGCGCCAAATGGACGTTGATGCCCGTGAAATCATTCTGCAGTCAGCTACGAATATCGGTTCTCTAAATTTTTCTGCAGTGTTCCTCGAAAATAACATTGTCTTCCTTACAGGGGTCCCTATTTGGGTTCACAAACCATCTCTACAACATGTGAGTGTTGTTCGAATCTACAGGTAACAAATCTAGCTGCACACCTCTCAATTGCTTCGATGTCTTCCTTTAATAGGACCTGGTGCGGATCCAAAACACTCAAACAGCACTCAAGAATGGGTTGTACTATTGTCCTATATTCTGTCTTCTTCAGATTAACCCTACGTTTCCTAAAATTCTCCCACTCCAAGTCGTGCATTCACCTTCTCTGCTCCATTCTTAAATGCTCATTCCATTTCATATCGCTTTGCAACCTTACACAGAGATATTTCATCGATGTGACTGCTAATGCTGTATTCCAGTATTTCTACGTTTAGATCCAACTTCACCATCTACAAATTTTGTGTAAGTCAACTTGTACCGTCCCACATTCACTCAAGAATTACATCTCCCCGTACACCACAGCATCATCAGTACATCCTGTCTGTCAGATTATGTTCTGCAGCACGCCAATCTCTCTAGAGTGCAATGTAAGAGGTTCGGTTATTAAGAAATTTTCCTACCACTCGCATATCTAGAAACCTATTGTATACGCTCGTCCATTCGTTAACAGACTGTACTCAGGCACCTTAGCACTTAATCACTGTGGACTGCGAGCCAAATCGGTGCCTCAGGATCTGTCAGTACTTTTCTTCCGGTGTCGTATTACAGCAGACGTGCGCTCACCCTTCCCTTCCCTCCCCACCCCAATCCCCCTCCATTCCCCTCCGCCACACTGCTCTCGCCCCATTAAGGATCGTTTCAGGTCTGTATACAGTAGTGAAAAGAACGTTGCGAAGTGCTATCATCAGGGATGGGCCAAAAACCAAATATATTCGATTATACCTATGTCTTTTTTCAGCAGGGTAACAAACTCCAGCTGAAATGTATCAGCAGGCCACAGACTACCTTCCAGATTTATCAGACCTGCAGTCTTTCTATTCAAAATTGTTCAAATGGCTCTGGGTACTATGGGACTTAACATCTGAGGTCATCAATCCCCTAGAACTTAAAATCACTGAAACCTAACTAACCTAAGGAGATCACACACATCCATGCCCGAGGCAGGATTCGAACCTGCGGTCGTAGCGGTCGCGCGATTCCAGACCGAAGCAATTATTCAAAAACAGTCTTAATCGCATTTATTATTATTATTATTATTATTATTATTATTATATCGCCAACCGGTTTCAAGCCGACGTAGGGGTCATCTTCTGGGCGTCTACACCGTGAAATTGTAGATGTCTGTCAGAAAGACTCCATTATACAACAGCTGAAATTACGTAAATTTTAAACATGTTACCCATTGGTCGACTGCTGGTGGTGTCACTCCTGTCTACATAACTGAGGAAACTATGCGAGACTAACCCTTCGTATGGCTTAAATAGCGTGCTGAGATGACGTGAATAGATGGTAGCACCAACTGCATTTAATACAGTTTATTATATGTAAATACTAGTCACCTTGGTTTAACATAAATTTAAGTGACAGTAAATAACAGAAAACGGAACCATTCCATTTAAAAAGAGTTACAGCTGTACTGTTAATCATAAAATAATAACATATGTTCAGTAGTCAACTCGTGAAATTCGTAAAAGTATATTACATTATGTGCCATAATATAAAGTAAAACAATTTGTGACACACAAAAACTGGTGTCGTCTTGTATTATAATATATCTATTCGTAGATGTGCGTAGAAAACATTTGAGTCAATTTACTAAAACGGCCAATACGGATGGACTACAGCGCCCTCTACTCCTTGTGGTGAGGACGCCGTTGCCATGGACTACAAAGCGTATATCGGGCGCCCTCTAGTCTGTGCAGCGAGGACGCCGTCGTCATGGCAGCAGCGGGTGTGCATGTATGGTGTTATCTTCGCCCTGGTCACGGCGTCCGTTGCCGTGGTAGAGGAATGTCATGGCTCTTCATTCACAGAGAAGTTGTCACCTATTTGAGATTATGGAAATATCGACAATCAAGGATAACCTAAAAAATCTAAAGATAGGATAAAAGTTTATGACACGTTTGTAATACCCATCAAAGGAATTAAATTATTGAAATAATAAAAGGAAAAGTAGCATGATTGTGTACAAATACTATTCTCGAATAGCTCGAAATTTTTTCTATCGTGGCTCTGTTTTTTCTTTCAGCATCGCTGCCGGATTCCGTTTATTACCTATAAAAATTTCCAGGCTCTCTAGAATATCCTTCATAGGACCTTTTCGAGTTACATGCAGTATCTTCAGATTATCCCTTATATCGATTTCTGCATGTTTTTCCATATCTAAATGCTGTCCAAAGAGTGATTTATTACGTGCTGTTCCAGTAGTATGTTCTTTAAATCTGGTATTAAAACTTCTCCCTGTTTGCCCGATGTAAATTTTGCTACAGTCTTTACAAGTTTTGCTTCGGGATAGAGATTTTCTTCAGTCAGTCCCCTACTATTCTACCTGTGTTCTTCAGGAGTACAGTCCAATGTTCTTTCGGACATGTATACATATATGCACGCTTGCATGTCCGAAGAAACATTGCATCGTATTTCTGAACAACACAGGCACTGCAGCATCGCATTTATCCGCCGATACCGGGCAAGCGACTGTCAGTTAACATGTCTCCGATCAAGTGGCTCTGAGCACTATGGGACTTAACGTCTAAGGTCATTAGTCCCCTAGAACTTAGAACTACTTAAACCTAACTAACCTAAGGACACCACACACATCCATCCCCGAGGCAGGATTCGAACCTGCGACCGTTGCGATCGCGCGGTTCCAGACTGTAGCGCCTAGAACCGCTCGGCCTCCCCGGCCGGCAGCATGTCTCCCCTGTACGGGAATATACATAACGTATGTACGAGTGCAGGGGTAGCAGACACGTTGTTGATTACATATGGAAATCAGGGTCTAGTCTTGAAGAAATGCCAGTGAATTTACGCTAACGCGTATGAGTTTATGCACCATCTCGCCACATAAGTAGTCTAATATCAATTAAGTATGTGGTAGAACACTGGCATTTTTTCCTGGGTTTGTTGGTGAGTTAATGTTTTCATTTTTTTCCATTTCTTTCCCTGAGCGACCAGCTCGTACTTCCTGTTCGACTTTCTGCTGAACGTGAATGTGGCGTTCCACGTTCATTCGAAAAACTAAAGGCAGGTACACACTCTCAGATGAGAACAGCAGACAGTAGAGCGCTGTTTCACCTGCAATTCGACAGAAACAAAACACAGCGACAAAGAAAGAAATAAAGAATTATTTACCCATTGCGGGATAAAGTAATGACTACTGGAGCGATGAAAATTTATACATTGCACTGGGTGAGAGCAGTAACAGGCGGTAGTGTTCTGTCTATGCCAGTGGTACAGACGCTGCCCCTGTACATACACACACACACTCACACACACACACATAGTCAGAAGGTTAAGAGCTGCAAAGATGACAGATTTGTTCTTATTGAGGTAGTGGATTAGTTGCAGAACATAGTCGATGAAGGAGAAGTTCCAAGTGAACCCCACTCTTATTGACAAGAAGATGTACTGGTTATGGAAACATTAGGAGCAGCCGGGTTCAGACATCCTGTCCATTCCCTCCAATGTGTTGACCATCCCACCTCAATCATGTGCAAACAGACACACTTTGACTCTAGCCATTCCAAGACCCACGCCATTGTTTAAAACAAACAACCGCTTTTCAAACTCGTAACTACAGCCGTAAGAAACCATCCTATCCAATTTACTAACTTATTAAATTACAGAAGACTAACCCTAGACTGTACACTAACGTGAAAGCTGCACATACAGACCATACAAGGAAAGTGTACAACAGAAGAATACTTCCGTAGCTACTTACTGATCAAACATGAGAATTGCATCCTTCTACTGTACTCCACAACTTCAAACCTGGGAACTGACTTGTCTCATTTTCCAGAGGCTGGAGTGTCGCTGGTGTGTTCTATGACGCCCCCTGTGGACATCAAATGAATGACTTCTGTCGATTGCCTAGCGCTGTAAGACGAGGCTCCAACCCACTGCAACAACATTTTCGTGATATTGACAGAGAACAGGCGAGAAGCGAATTACTATAGAATGCATCAGACGTAAATTAACGGTTAAGACGGAGGTGAACGTTGTTGGACAAGAATACATTTTAACGAAAGTGAGATCGTCGTTAGCATCAGCCAACATGTGTCTGCATATGCAGATACATAACCTAGGGTTTCGTGAATTTAGTCTCTGCACGTGCCCTAACTGATATACGGATCACTGTCTGTTGCTTTTTCAGCAAAACCGTACTGAACATTCAAGTTTTCGAAGGAGGCGGCAAGTTCTGCTCCTGAAGAATAGGAGGGATGTTTAAGGTTTCAAGTCCTCTTAACGTCGAGGCCATTCGAGTAGGGACATGGCCTCACACTACAGATGAATGAGGGCAGAAATCAAGAGTACCCGTATTTAAGGGAAGGCCGCACTGTTTTCTGCAGTGGTTTGGCAAAACCACAAAAAACCTAAATCTGGGAAGATGGACCGTGATTTCATCGTTACCTCTGTACCACAGCTTTTCCTGTACATTTTTGGTTTCTGCTGGCGTTCCGTGTATGGTCACAGCTTGTGGATGTCAGGCACTCCAGCTGTACACATCACGTGGAACACGCACACAAATGCTTTAAAATGAGTATCTGTCGAATAATGTTCAGAGAAATTTGTAGCCAAAGCATTCGTCTGCCGCATTCTATCGACAAATTGCGTAATTAGTCACACAGGAATTCGTGTTCCAATGCAACATAGTGTCCAGCGGGATCTGAGTTGGAAATGTGATGTCATAAGGTATAGATTCTTCTACGATATTTCTGCAGCCATGGTCCAGGGGTAGTTCCACATCGAGCGCCGGGTCGGACAGTCGCCAGTTTACTGCCTCACCACAGTACGCGCATACCTGCACAGCTTTCCCTCAGTGTTTTCGTGGCCTCGTGTGTAACACATCGCCTTGCCCAGAAGCTAGCAACAGTTTACTTTGGGCTCTTACAGTGATGTGACGGGTATACGATGTGAACACTAGTCCACTCAATACCCTTCACAGAGTTATAGTAGGATCTATTCAGTGGAGATGGTAGTAAAATACAACATTCTTTCCCATCTACAGTTTTGTGTGTACCGCATTCATACATCATGTTATGAGGAAGTAGCGAAGTGCTTTCTCATCAGCTAAAGTGGCCACCTCTGATCTAATATGCTAGTGGAGGATATTGGAACAGCGTCGAAATTGGCGTTAGCTGATCTCGTTTCTACTGCCCACGAGATTGTTGCCACGCCTTGGCCAGGTACAATGGAGCAACAGATGAATGCACATCTACCTGCTCCTGAGTTCTCAGTTTGATCTTCGTTGCAGGGTCGTCAAACTGTTGTTAGCAGACTGGCTGTGTCCGCAGTGCAACACAAGAGATGTCTTATACAGGACAGAGAGAAGTTGGGTACATCTACTCCTCACACAGCGCTCCCTGAAGAGGGTCTGTTGGTTGTTATATACTGTAGTGCTGACTCCTGCTCTACTGGTGGGATCGATGGTGCGAAAAAGGAGGTTGAGATAGCTGGTGTGTGTCCTAGCATCTTCCAGAAACATACAGGCGTGGGGAAGTCGTTGGGATTTCTGGTGTTGCAATGATTAAACAACAGAAAAACTGAGAGGCCTCTAAATTTGTCTGTTGCGTTAGAGTCACCCTTTCCTACGACCTCTTACTGGCTTTCTCCTGTTACTCCCATTATGCCGATTGGTGGCCAGGATGTCCTCCTTCTTTATCCAGATGTGATGCCTGACTCTTCTGATGTGTGCCGATCAGAATTGCAAGACAGAACCTCTGGTTCAAACTGTTTTTCGGATAATCTGGCTAATGTTCAAGAACAACCTACGTACCTGACAGCAGTCGCTCTATTGCCTCGTAATCGCTATAAGCAACGCATCTTCCTTGAGCGGGTGGCAACTTGTAAAAGGAAGAAAATGGGTCCTGGCCCGAAACTAGCTATCAAGTGAATAAAAAAGTGAAATATCCCGCAGTGGCTGGTTTTTTGTTGTACAGATGGTTTGTTTCAGGCAGTATCTTGCTAAAAACTTCCGTGATTTCGAGACAACGTTGATTTAACAGTACTCCCTCCTAATGACTTATCTAGTGTCATAAACTTAATATTGTCAACCAAAGAAAATGAAAAGTAAGAGTTGTATCGAGTGGATGGACAGACACAACCTCATGAATCCATGGACTCTGCATATCAGCAGGGAACTGTTCAAGATGATGCATGCTCTGTAATGGTGTGCGGCATGTGCAGTTGGAGTGATATGGGACCTCTGATACGTCGAGATACGACTCTGAGAGGTGACATGTATGTAAGCATCCTGTCTGGACACCTGCATCCACTCATCTCCAATGTGTATTCTGAGCCCTGGAGGATTCATGGAGTTCTTTCCCCCAGAACTCATTCAGACATTAGTCGTTTTGCGGCACTTCCGCGAGCTCACGGGGACACTACACGATATTAGGCCTGTGTACCAGTTTCTTTGGTTCTTCAGTGTATGACGTAACAATTCAGATATTTAATACGGATGATACAGAAATACAGGACGTTACAATGTATAGCTATGCTGATATTGAACGACAGCAAGAACCTGAACCTGAATGTGGATGTCCAAGGAGTGTACTCTGACCTACATAGGAAGAAACGAACACCATAATAAAATATGGGAAATCAGAGGTCGCACGGAAATATATAAGCGCTGTTTTTTCCACGCGCTATACTTGATTGAAATAAGAGAGAATTGTGAAGGTGGTTCCATGAACCCTCTGACAGGCACTTAAATGGGATTTGCAGAGTATCCCTGTAGATGTAGACGTGGATGTAGACTTCTGCTGCAGCACCTGGAGACCTGGTCAAGTCGGCATGACAGCGGGTATGGAGCAAAATCAGAAGGAGTGCTAGGACTGAGCATACGCAGAAGTAACAGAGGTGGTTGTGGAATTCAAACCGCAGTGTTTGGAAGAAGGACGAAGTTGTTTTCGTGATATTCTCAAAAAAATGATTCAAGTGGCTCTCAGCACTATGGGACAACATCTAAGGTCATCATTCCCCTAGAGTGATAACTATTTAAACCTAACTAACCTAAGTACATCACACACATCCATGCCCGAGACAGGATTCGAACCAGCGACCGTAGCAGCACCGCGGTTCCGGGCTGAAGCGGCTAGAGCAGCTCGGCCACAGTGGCTGGCGTGAAATTCTATTAGGTAAATTCACAGAAAAGGAATTCGAGGCAAAATGTGCTACATATACGTTGAAACTATTTCACGTCTGAAGTAGGAACCTCGAGAACGAAGTAAGAGAAATTAATGTGCGTACAATGGTATCTATTCAGTTACACACACTCGCTAAATATGGCAAAGAAACAGTAGACAATTCGTTAAGGTTGTTACCAAGTACCATTAACCATGCTGTATTATTCATTGATCAATCATCAGTGATTGTTTCCTTAATGGTTCCTCTAAAACATGATACTCAAAAGTGAGGTGGCATGTCACTGCCAGGGTAGCTGATGGACATCAGAACAACTTGTGCAACTTATCGCAGAAAGCAGCGGAAAGGGCGGTGTTCTTGAAGAACATCGTCTTCTAGTCACCCAGCAGAGGCAGGACAACACTCTGGACACCTGCAGAGTTCAGTAATTCCTCAGACACAGGAGGATCGTTTCATGTTAAAGTTCCCCAAGCCACGTAACTGCGAGTGTATCTGATTTGTTACTTCCGAGGGAACTGTGGTATGTAATGGAGAGTAGTGAAAGTCTGTCCTGTCCTGTTGAAAGATCACTCCCAAAAGTAGCACAGTAGTACAGCTTGGAGGAATCCAGCACAGTTTAGTGTTCCCTCACAGAACAACATGGGTTATTTTAAGTTACAGTTGGCCACAAAGGATATTTAAAAACTGGTCCTTTAACCAGTAATACAGGATATGAGGAACATCTGCGCTAGAGCAACTGTGTGTTCAGAAAGTTAGTCAATAAGAGATGTCCTGCTGAAACAACACATCCCAGTAGAGTTGTCCAAAAGGCAGCAGACCAGGCTTGTTGTATCTAGCAAATTCTGTGTTTTCCAACCAAACACCACTGGTTATTTTGGTTTATTATTCTGTTCAGCATGAAACGCCAATAAATCAGCATGTCTGCGTCAGGTGAACTGAGGAACACCCTGCACTGTAACACAATAACTGAGTAGATGGGTGTCGTTCTGAGCAAAAGTTAAATCAGCTGGTTTTGTAGGAACGGTGTAGGAACAGGTCTGGTGTATACTGCTCTCATCAGGGTGCCGTGAACAGGCCTCAGGGGCTACTTTCGGCCACAACTGAACACGACACGCTACCTGGGTTAGCTCTTAGATGTCACAACCAGGTTGGCTGAGCTACTTCAGCACGACTGGAGCTATGAGTGAGGCGCATTGTCGTGCTGGTAGATACCAGTGCTGCAGGGTTAGTGCAGGCTAACGCTTCTTATGTTCTCCACAGTTCAGCGTCTCCTTAACAAACACCAGGCTTCGTTTCAACCCTACGTTTCCGCACAGCATGATATATTAATCTGGTCTTGCATGTCTTCATGGTGGGACATAATGAGTATCACATCAACTGTATCACTGTAACACAGCATGGAAGGTGAGGTAATGCTGATAACGTACGAACGGCAGCAGAGCAGGCTGGATGCTCCTGCCAACTTCCGTTTTACCTCCACAACCACCACCTGTGATCTGCTGTAAACTCATAATATTCACTCTCACCTTTAAAGTTATCTTTCACATCAGACTCCATAACGTTTCCGCGTAAAACATGCTTTATAACTATGCAATTACAATTTTATTTATGTATATACAGGCACTGATTACGTCTGTGGGCTCTGAATAATAATATAATAGAGACAATCATGATATATTTTGTATTTTTAAAGGATTAAGTAGTGGATTTGTGAAATAATATCTGTGTCGGCGAGTTCTGAAACCGCCACAGAAAAGAATTATAGAAGAAAAACTCAAAGATTTCATGACAATCAGCCATCTTATAAATAGAAGCGTAAGAATAATATTGTCGTTGTCGTCTTCTTGGAGTCACATAGAGAGGAGGAAGCTGTGACGCTATGTTTAACACGTAGGTAGCTTTCGTTTGTCACGATTGTAAGCAGGACGCTATTAGGCGCTGATTATTAAGGATGCTGTGTGAACTTGTTATTCGAGTTGTAAATATAGTTGTTTAATGAGAATTCGTATGGTACTATTAGAAAGCTTGCCCGGTATTTTACACATCTATTTGCGACACTTTCAGTTTTTTAAGTCGTGTCCGCGGTGCAGAGTTGAGACACGGCAGAGCGAGCCGCCGCCGCGGCAGATTTAGATCTGATAATAAGGGCAACCATACGGCAATAAGCGGTCAGGTGAAAAGTGCATTTAAAATTATTTCTCACAGCAGTTAGAGATCGGAGTACAAAGCAGCAGATTTTACGTTCTGTTTCACAGGCGGACCCGGGCTGCTAATATCGTAAACTTTAACAGTGTCAGAGTTAAAATACTTTCATGTTTCAAAAGGAAACCTTGCTAAGCAAAAATTATGCGCTAGTAAAAGTTATAGAAATGAGGTTGGGTGGAATGACTCTGAGCACTATGGGAGTTAACTTCTGAGGCCATCAGTCTTCTAGAACTTAGAACTACTTAAACCTAACTAACCTAAGGACATCACACACATCCATGCCCGAGGCAGGATTCGAACCTGCGACCGTACCGGTCCCACGGTTCCAGACTGTAGCGCCTAGAACCTCTCGGCCACCACGGCCAGCCAAAAGTTATAGAAAAAACATTTTTTTGGTTAATAATGATAGTCTTATGCTCTAGTGTTACCATGGCACTGATTAATAATTAATGTTGACGAAAATTCCACTGCAAGGTTTAAGCATTGCGTATGGTAGCTTTATTATTTTTGATAACAGAAATAATTTCAGAACATTTTTACGATGATTGTAGCAGAGGTGGATACGTTGTGCATTCTACTGAGTTACAGTAACAAAACTGTTCATTTAATAAGAAGCCAGTTCCAGTATAATAACAATTAATCTCATTTGTTCGCAACATACAATTAACCAAAGTAAACCAGTGTCCAGAAAAAATAATTGGAGCGCGAAAACTCATGCAATGAATTTTGGCAATAATATACCACATACTAGCAAAAGTACGGCAACTAACAAATCTGAGCCTGGGGTAGGGGAGACACAGTAATACGGTGTGACCTCCAGAACTGGAACCTGGGGGAGGAAATCGACATAAAACTGCAGTCTCCGTATGTCCATCTGTCAGTCACTCGACAAGAATTTCCAGCTGTTCCATCTCACTTCGTCCTCGAGCCGCGAGTTAACGTCATTCCATTCCAGTCTGGGCATCATACGTGAAATGCAATCAACAGGCAGGGGCAAATAAAAATGGCGCGGACGAATGGATACGATTGGAGGTGAATGTGACCCAGACACCACGTATATGTCGGCCACGTGATCCAGACCAGAGCAGAGCGCAGTGCGAACTGTGTCAGTGCGAGTGGAGCAGTGCAAAGGAGGCGACGGTGCTCACAGAGGAGCAGCTGGTGTCCGTTGTGGAAAGCAACGTCACTAAAAGGCATTGGATTGGTGTGGTTAGTTGTTTGTCGAGATGTTGAATAGTCTCAAAGTGCCAGCAAGAAACGCCACGCAACGTTCAGTCCAAAAATGGCCTCAGACAGTATCTGTTTTGAACAAGTCAAAAAACATTCCGAAACATGCCCGGACGACAGAAAATGTGACTGGAGCTCACCAGAAAATGCTATAATGTCCTATCAAATAAATCCGACGCCTGTTGCAAAAAACTGGAATGACACGTCGATCATGCTGACGAATATAGCTGAGCCTCCACATGCATCCCTACTGAGTGTCTGTTGTTCGCGCACTAAAACCAGCAGAGTTCCCTTAGTGCCTCCAGTTTTGTGATTGGCTTTTTTATGTCTGACGAAGTCTGGTTTGTCAACTCACAGAATCACTGGTTCTGTGCAGCGGAGAATCCATATAATTTCCACAAAACAGAGCTGCATTATCACAACGATTGGGTTAGGTGTGCAGTGTCTGCACACCACGTTATAGGCCCCATCTGCTTTCATCAGAGTCTGACTTCGGGGCGTTACATTGCAAACATTTTGAAATCATTTCTGGCAGCACTAACGGAGGAGGTAAACACCTACAGTTAGTTTCAACAGGATTGAGCAGCTGCCCATACAGCCAGCCAAATCTAGGAGTTGTTAGCGGAGATCAGTCTGGTCACGACCGTAGCTGGCCAGCCATTTCACATGATCTGTCACTGTGCAATCATTTTGTGTGGGGAGCTCTCAAGTCTAGGGTGTGTCGCTACAACCCTCATAGCCGTCAAGGACTGCAGCAGAGCATTTGGGATGATACTGCAGCAATCCCAGCGGTCCAGTTTCGATCCACGTTCAGCAGCTGGCTGACCAGGACCCACAAGTGCCAAGAGGTGGACGGTGGTCACTCGCGACATCTGCTACAGACAGGTCAGTACTGTAATTCCTTCACCCTGCTGTGTTCCTTCGTACCCTGGAACTCTGTCCCCTGGGCCACTTTTATTTGCCCCACCATATAAAGTGGCGAGCTATATTGAAGGCTAAATTCATCATCAAGTCTCATCATAAACACATATATCCTCAGATCATTAGTTTGTAACTCGACAGCATGACATAGCTAGCAATGAAGGAGATGCAACACTGATGATGTGCCACGAAAATTGCTCTGGGCCACAAACTCCGTTACAGCATGCAAATAAATTTCTGATGATGACGTTCTTATGTCCTATGTTCTCGAAATTCCTTCCGTCTTAAATATGAACAAAAAGTTCAAGTTCACAAGAAATATCACCATCGTCGTTATCAGAAACAACAGATTACCACTGGGCTACTAGACAAGGGGTCGGTGGCGGCCCCACCGTATACATTGCCGAGCTACCTCGAATGCTGTTTTCTCAAGTTTTGATGTAAATAATTTGGCGAATTACTTTATAGTCTCCTAGGGGTAAGATAATGACCGTCATTCCGGTGAAAGCCAAAGCCCTACATTCTGATGTCTACAGCCTCTTACACAGCAGAAAATGTAAGACATGAATGGCGTGTCGCATTTTTTATTGAACAAAACATCCATGTCCGTCTTCCGAGATTTACCTGCTCCTTTCTCTTCATTTGTATTAAATATATTTTAGTTTTCTAACATTCTGTACGTTTTTCGAGTGTTTTTCCGTGGTTTGGTAAACAGTTCCATCATACACAGTGCCGAAAACTCGTCACGGCGTAACCAGCGTCTGACAGGCATACGCAGACGTAAAAAGCACCTGCCGTAGAAAACTGCCGGTCGCTGCACGCCTCACGCGGTTATACACGTCTGTGACGTAACGACATCAGCACTTGTGACAAGCTTATTAGGAGTTAGTCTGACCCAGCACATCCAGGCTGGAGAGGTCGGCCGTACATTCCTTTCACTACATTAATGCTTTGTAAGTGTCCAGAATTATGAAGGGCAAATTCTACATTAGTTTTTTGCCTCCTCAGCGGAATTGTGTTGCGTGGTTCTCGTATTTGTCTGTCTTCTCTGTAGAAGCAGTGGAGGAAACTCAGTGCCGTCGCAGAGTGGCGCTGAGGCGGCCTGCGGCAGGGCACACACTTTCCACTCGTCGCCGCTGATTCTGCATAAAGCCTGGATGCAGCTGACATCAGTACCCCATTCCCACCCGCTTCCTTTCTTCCCCCTCCACCTTAATTTACATATAAAAATACATATTCCTCACACGCTATCAGTCGAACAACGACGAATACAATACTGAATTTTTTTTGTTTTAGTCTTCTGTAGCAGTTTATTTATTTTGCTACTGGTTACGTTTACTTCCCAAGTAGATGTAACTTGTCAAATACAAAAATCTGACACAGTTACTTCGGAAGTGAGGGTCACGAATGCGTGCCAGAGGATGGCCTGAGGATGGTAGTGTGTACCGCAACTGGTAGCTGGGAGGGAAAATAAACAAACTGTGGCTATAGACTAAAACCAACATTTTCAAAACGAAAATAAGCGCTCCTTTTCACCTTCTTGACTCAGTCCAACTCAACATTATTTCACCTCGGTGTGAGGGCGGTTTGGTCGACCTGTTATAAGTAGTCACGTAATCGGTTTGATAGTTTATGCTTAACGGATCTGAAAGCATTGACATACAGTGAGTTTTCTTTAGTCACCAATGTATTTGTTTACTGTAACAGACTTGTCCGAGTTGGTTACACCAGCCTCTCGCGCACTTTCGTCCATCCTCCTACGTACTGCGCACTTGGCTGAGGTTTGGGCACCTTTTTTTTGTTTTTCGTTTTTTTTTTTGCTTTATTGTGATTTCATTCCGCTGCCCCATATGGGCAGGGGAGGGCTGTCAGCGGCACAATCCGCCGGTCTTCAGCCGAGCGACATGACAACTAAATTAAGAAGAAAATGTTACATACATAAGGCGATAAAAAAGGGGAACATAAAACAGAGAAAAGGGAGAAAATGGAGATAAAATTAGACTGACATGGAGACGTTTACAGGGGACAGTTAAAAAAGTCACCAGGAAGTTAAAAAACACAGTTGGCGATGCTTAAAACACAGAGAAGAATGGACATGCACAGGTTAAAAGTCGGCCACAGTATTAAAAAACTCCAGAACAACACACTTAAAACCCACTTGTAGCACACAAGATGAAGAATGAAACTGCCAGGTGGGACCTGCTGGGGGAAAGGTCAGAGCGGATGTAAAAGGAGGGAGAGCGAGGGGCAGCAGGGGAAGCGGCAGGATGAAATTAATAGGGGTGTCAGCGGGTACATGAAGAGGCCAGGAGATACATGTGGCGGGAGATGAAGAGGAAAGACAGGGCAGGAGGGAGTGCAGAGACACTGAAAGAGGGCACAAGAGAGGGAGGGAAGTAGGAGGGGGAAGCCGCTCAAGAGGAGGAAGGGGTAGGAGAGGGAGCCCTGAGGAGGAGGCACGAAGATGGGGTCAGAATTGGTAGGAAGAGTAGATGTCAGGGTGAAGCTCATCATCTGGGAGGGGTAGACGGTGGAAGTTGAGATGGAGGGTGTGGAGATGGAGAGAGGGTGGGACACAATGGTAAAGGTGTGGCAACTGCTTGGGGGTGGAGAGGAAGGGAGACACCTGGGGGTGAGGGGGATCAAGGCGGCGGACAATACATAGTGTGCAGATGTGTTCAAGGAGAAGGAGAAGGTGGGGGAGGGGGATGAGGTCATAGAGGATGCTCGTGGGGGATGGAAGGCGGATGTAGAAGGCGAGGTGGAGCGCAAGGCATTTGAGGATTTGGAGGGCTTTATAGAACTGGGGAGGGGCGGAAATCCAAGCTACACTGGCATAACAGATGATGGGGCGGATCAAGGATTTGTAGGTGCGAAGGATGGTGGAAGGATGCAGACCCCACGTCCGGCCGGACAGGAGTTTCAGGAAGCAGAGGTGGTTGTGAGGTTTGTTTTGGATGGTAAGGAAATGGGGAGTCCAGGTGAGGTGGCGATCGATTGTGAGGCCAAGGTATTTGAGGGTAGGAGTGATGTGGATAAATGTTGTAGAAATCATGGAGGCGGAAGGAGTAGGTGGTGTGGACTATGATCATCACCTGGGTCATGGAGGGATTGATATGGAGGAACCACTGGTTGCACCAAGTGGTGAATTGATCAAGGTGGGTTTGGAGGGTATGTTCGGACTATTGAAGGGTAGGATAAAGGGCTAGGAAGACGATGTCAACAGCAAACTCGAGAAGATGAACAGGTGGGGAAGGTTTTGTCATATCGGCAGTGTACAGGAGATAGAGGAGAGGGGAAAGTACAGAACCTTGGGGCACACCGGCAGAGGGATAGAAAGTACTGGAGTTGGAACTGTGGATAGTCACGTAGGAGGGACGATGGGAGAGGAAGGAAGCAACGAGATGGATGAAGTTGATGGGGAGAGCATACATCTGAAGAGGAGCCCGGGATGCCAGACACGGTCATAGGCGTTCTGGAGATCAAGGGAAACAAAGATAGCAGAGCAACGGGAGTTAATTTGGAGGGAAAGAAGATTGGTAAGGTTAAGGGCGTGGTCGTTGGCGGAGAAGGAAGGCCGGAAGCCACATTCGGTAAGGGGAAGGAGGTGGTATTGGTTAAGGTGGCGGTGAATACAGTGAGAGAGGATGGTCTCAAAGACCTTACTGAACATGGAGGTGAGGCAGATGGGACGATAGGAAGAGGTATCAGAGAGGGGTTTGTTAGGTTTAGGGAACAGCAGGACATGGGAAGTCTTCCACAGGTCGGGGTAAAATCCAGTGGAGAGGAGGACATTGTAGAAGGTAGCAAGGACAGACAGGAAGGATGTGGGGGATTCCTCGAGGTGGCGGTAGATGACACCATCATGACCAGGGGCGGTGTTGCGTTTGGAGTAGTCCCGGCGTTTTTTTGTTGTAAGGAGTTTCCAGATGTGTCGCTGTAATTGCCGGTGGCGGGTGAGAGTATCCCGGTCACGGGTGCAGAGGAAGGAGCGGTAGAGCTGTGAGGGTGGCCAAATCATCCGCTCTAACTGTCCAGATTGTTCTTCAAATCCGTAGCGAACAATTGTGTCCTGGTGACATGACGCATTGTTGTTTGGGAAGATAAAGTCAATGAATGGCTGCAAATGTTCACCAAATACCCGAGCAAAACCATCTCTAGCCAACGATTGATTCAGCTGGGCCAGAGGACCCAGTCTGTTCCATGGAAGACAGCTCACACCAAGATGGAGCCACAATTTATATTGGTGGACGGCCGAAATGCCACTCAGCTGCTCTGTTTCCATGTTCTTCTGCATACGCTAATACTTTCAGTTTATAGCCCACATCATATGAATACTTTTTATTTTTTACATTAAGAAACTATGTGAACACCTGGCTGAAAATGATTCACAAGTTCGTGGCACCTTCCATCCTTCCTTAGCCTTCCTTAGCCTTGATGACACCTTTCGCAGGCATACGTTCAATCAGGTTCTGGAAAGTTTCTTGGGGAATGGCAGCCCATTCTTCACGGAGTGCTGCACTGAGGAGAGGTATCGATGTTGGTCGGTGAGGCCTGGCACTAAGTCGGGCTCCAAAACATCCCAAAGGTGTTCTATAGGAGTTAGGTCAGGAATGTGTGCAGGCCTGTCCGTTACAGGGATGATTTTTTAGTCCAACCACTCCGCCAAAGACCGTGCATTATGAACAGGTGCTCGATCGTGTTGAAAGATGCGATCACCATCCCCGAATTGCTCTTCAACATTGGGAAGCAAGAAGGTGCTTAAAAGATTAATGTAGGCCTGTGCTATGATAGTGCCAGGCAAAAGAAGAAGACGTGCAAGCCCCATTCATGGAAAACACGACCGCACCATTACACTACTGCCTCCGAATTTTACTGTTGGCACTACACACGCCGGCCTATGACGTTCACTGGGCATACGCCATGCCCACACCCTGCCATCGGACCGCCACATTCTGTACCGTGATTCGTCACTCCATACAGCGTGTTTCCACTGTTCAATCATCCAATGTTTACTTGACAGGATTCGTGGCAGAACAGTCTTCTTTTGATTGTAGTAAATCAGCTGGAGGACGTAGTCGAGAGTTGTTTCCCCGATTCTAAAATTTCAGATGCTACTCAACTGCGTTGAACTGAATGTTTCCAGATTGTAAACAATGTGATAGGAGAGAGCCATAACAACGCAGAACGAGGTACCAAGAAAACTGAGACACACAAAATTCAGTGTTCTCACTGATGAGTCAACAGACGTAGAATATGTTAAAACCTCGTGTGTTCTGGTTTGATATTTTGATAAGGACACAAATAAAACTGAAAGTAATTTTCGGAACCTTTGTGAAATTTTAAAACATGGTGGATATGATAAGGTGCAACAAGTAAAAATCTTTATACCAATATAATGCTTTTATTTTTTGAGTACAATGTTTCTCAAAACAATCTTATAAGATTTACTTCTGCTGAGTGCAATTGTATGATGCGATCAACTGAACAACTCGCTTAACTGAACAATGTCCTGGACTAATTATACTCAGATGCATATTTCACATATGTGTCAGTGAAGCTGGTAAATGACTTTCCAAACCTAGCTAGGAATATTCATAACAATTTTAAAACTAGTGTTAAGTGCCATGACGTGCTACACACAGGCTTCCATACAGTATAGACGCACTTGCCTTGTAAAGACATGTTTATCCTTTAGTGGGAAGCCACTGACGCAGGAACGCATATTGGCGTAACGAGATCATTGCGGATGTGCGCCAGTAATACTCCAGCTTCTTACGTGCATGTGTGTGGGAAGAGCAGGCAAGAGTGCTGGCGTCATATCCCAGCTGTGACCGCAGGTGGCTAGCGGTTTGCGGTCAGCTGAAATCCTGTTTGTGCTCCAAACTGCGTCCCGGTTGCGACAGCGCGGCTGTGGGCGTTATAATGCAGGGCGTGGAAGGCCAGCGACACGGACCGGGACCGTACAGTTTGGGGCCCACCGTACGGGCCAACCCAAAATCACTACAGCGGTGACACATGACTGCAGCTAACACTTACCAGTACATTGATAAGCATTACAGAGAATGTAAAATTAATTTCAGAATTTCCATCGTTATGCAAGAGCTGCGAATCGGAAGCCGCTGCAAACTTTAGAATCACCACCTCCCAAAACGTTGAATCCGTCGTCCTTGCCATGACGGCACTGCGTTACCTGCCCGCTAGAGTTCTGGCCCTGACACCAACTCATTTCTTTTCCAGGGGTTATGTGAAATACCTATGTCCAAAACCATCCCACAACACAAATCGCTCATTTCTGATGCGACAGTTCATCCACAGACGCATCTAAATCTAAGATACGACATGTTCTCGCTTACATACTGTCTGTGTCGACAAGGGTTTC
Source organism: Schistocerca americana (assembly GCF_021461395.2). Taxonomy (NCBI): domain Eukaryota; kingdom Metazoa; phylum Arthropoda; class Insecta; order Orthoptera; family Acrididae; genus Schistocerca; species Schistocerca americana. The sequence goes on from NC_060129.1 coordinate 48,384,469, forward strand.
ACACAAAATACCTATAAAGAATCTAGAATAAATTTGCTCCGTACGGAATATCTACAGCCACTGGTAATCGCTTCATACTGTTTTATCTGCATACCTAGAGATACAAATACGTAATTTATAAATTTTACATAAGAATATGAAGAAAGACTCAGAAGACTAAAAGGATTCAGTTGACGTATAGACAATCTTACCCGGCGCTTATCAGTGCAAGAGACAATATAGAGAGCTTGTGATACACTCATGTCATTTACGAACCAAGGAAAACATTGGACAGCGTAGGCTACAATAGTCTAGTCCCACCTCCACCTCCACTGTTTAGCAGCAAGGCTATGCAGGATTGGGGTGGCCTGCGTGGCTCAGTGATGCAGACAGCCGTACTACAGATGCAGCAACGTGGAAGGGGCGTCTATACAGCAGCCAGACCAACATATGGTTCCCGAAGAGGAGGGCAGCCTGTTCTTTAGTTAGAGGGGGCCAGTGCAGATGAGTGTCAGAAGGTCTGGCCCTGCAACATTAGCCCACACGCCCTCCATACGTTGGTGTTATGGGCGGATGATAGCAGGCAGAAAATACAACTGTCATGCTCCCATCGTAGCAAAATCTGAAATGTGATACAGAATAATTCTGAAGATAAGATGACGAAATAGAATATATAATGAAGAGGTACAGGATCAAACTGATAGGAAACGATAGAGGCACTGTCCGACTAATAGAAGGAATCGATTGACAGCATACATTCTCAGACATCAAGGAATCGTTAAGTAGGTAACCGAAGGAAGTGTGAGGTAATGCAAAAAAATCGGAAAAGCAAGCAATGAATGGTTGGAGGTATCAGAAATTGCTTACGTCACTAGGTACACCTGAAAGCATTACATACATATATTAGCATCCATACGTTACATCCTGGTGCGCAAGTCAATTTGCGACACATTGTTCATAATTTCCAGTCCTGCTGATGACAAAGAACTATACAGACTTTCCCTCAGACCACAACTCAAACATGTCCTACGGACGTAAACAAATTATAGAGTGTGACTAAAATATTGGTCAATATTCTTGCTTCGCACGAGAGCTTTTCGTGGGCCAGTACTATACTGCTCTACATGTGTTCTTCAGAAGTACACTGAATGTCCTTTCGGACATGCATGCAAATACGGACGCGTGCATGTCCGAGGAAACATTCCATCGTATTTATGAACAACACAGTAACTGCAGTATTGCATTTATCCGCCAATACCGGACAATCGATTGTCCATTAACATGTCTCACCTGTTAAGGAATATATTTAGTCTAAGTACGAGTGCAAGGGGTTGCAGACATATGGTTGACGACATATGGGAATCATGGTCTGGTCTTGAAGAAAAGCAAGTGAATTTACGCTAGTGGACCAGATTTTATGCGCCATATCGTTACATAAGTATTTGAATGTCAATTAAATAGTTGGTAGAACACTGGCATTTATCCCTGTGTTTGTTTGTGACTGAAGCATCACATTTTTTTCATTTCTTTCTCTGTGCGACTAGCTCGTACTTCCTTTTCCACTTTCTCCTGAACGTGAATGTGGCGTTCCACGTTCGCTCAGAAAACTAAACGCAAGCACACACTCTCAGATGAGAACAGCAGACAGTAAAGCGGTGTACCATCTGCAGTTCGATAGAAACGCAACACAGTGACAAAGAAACAAATAAAGAGCTATTTACCCATTGTGTGATAATGCAATGACTACTGGAGCGATGAAAATTAATACATTGCACTGGGTGAGAGCAGTAACAGGCGGTAGTGTTCTGTCTATACTAGTGGTATGGGCACGAGTCCCTGCCCCTGTACATACACACACTCACACACACGCATAGTCAGAAGGTTAAGAGCTGCAAAGACGACAAATTTGTTCTTATTGAGGTAGTGGATAAGTTGCAGAACATAGTCAATGAAGGAGAAGTTCCAAGTGAACCCTACTCTTATTGACAAGAAGATGTACTGTTTATGGAAACATTAGGAGCGGTCGGGTTCAGACATCCTGTCCATTTCCTCCAATGTGTTGACCATCCCAACTCAACCATGCTAACCAGACACACCTTGAATCTAGCCATTCCAAAACCCAGGCAACTGTATAAGACAAACAACAACTTTTCGTCCTCATAACTACTGCCTCATGGAAATATGCTATCCAAATTACTAACTCACTAAAATACACAGAACTACGCCTCAACTGTAAAGAAACGTGAAAACTGCAAGTACAAATCATACAAGAAAAGTGTACAACAGAGGGATACTTCTGTAGCTACTTACTGACCAAACATGGGAACTGTATCCCTCTACTGTACTCCACACCTCCAAACCTGGGAACTCTCACAGATTTATGGTGTTATTTCCCCCAGAACTCATTCAGACATGAGTCGTGTTGCGGCACTTCTGTGAGCTCACGGGGGCCCTACATGATATTAGGCCGGTGTAGCAGTTTCTTTGGCTCTTCAGTGTACAACGTAACAATTCAGATATGTAATGGGGATGATACACAAATGCACGACGTTTCAATGTATAGATATGCTGATTTTGAACGACATGGAGAACCTGAACCTGAACGTGTACGCCGACCTAAATATGAAGAAGCGCTGTTTTTTCCACGCACTATACTTGATTGAAATAACAGAGAATTGTGAAGGTGGTTCCATGAACCCTCTGACAGGCACTTAAATGGGATTTGCAGAGTATCCATGTAAATGTAGATGTAGATGTAGACTTCTGCTGCAGCACCTGGAGACCTGGTCAAGTCGGCAGGACAGCGGGTATGGAGCAAAATCAGAAGGAGTGCTAGGACTGAGCATACGCAGAAGTAACAGAGGTGGTTGTGGAATTCAAACCGCAGTGTTTGGAAGAAGGACGAAGGACGAAGTTGTTTTCGTGAAATTCTCAAAAAAATGGTTCAAATGGCCCTCAGCACTATGGGACAACATCTGAGGTCATCAGTCCCCTAGACTGAGAACTATTTAAACCTAACTAACGTAAGGACATCACACACATCCATGCCCGAGACAGGATTAGAACCTGCGACCGTAGCAGCACCGCGGTTCCGGGCTGAAGTGGCTAGAACAGCTCGGCGACAGCGGCTGGCGTGAAATTCTATTAGGTAAATTTACAGAAAAGGAATTCGAGGCAAAATGTGCTACATTTACGTTGAAACTATTGCATGTCTCAAGTAGGAACCTCGAGAACGAAGTAAGAGAGATTAATGTGCGTACAATGGTATCTATTCTGTCACATAAACTCGGTAAATATGGCAAAGAAACAGTGGATACTTTCGTGAAAGTTGTTACCAAGTACCATTAACCATGCTGTATTATTCATTGATCAATCATTAGTGATTGTTTGCTTAATGGTTCCTCTAAAATATGATACTAAAAACTGAGATTGCATGTCACTGCCAGGGGAGCTGATGGACATTAGAACAACTTGTGCCACTTATCGCAGAAAGCGACGGACAGGACGGTGTTCTTGTGGAACTCACCCAGCAGAGGCAGGACAACACTCTGGACACCTGCAGAGTTCAGTAATTCCTCAGACACACGAGGATCGTTTCATGTTTAAGTTCCCCAAGACACGCAACTGCGAGTGTATCTGATTTGTCACTTCCGAGGGAACTGTGGTACGTATTGGAGAGTAGTGAAAGTGTATAAATGTCTTGTCCTGTTGAAGGATCACTCCCAAAAGTAGCACAGTAGTACGCCTTGGAAGAATCCACCACAGGACGAAATGGGTTATTTTAAGTTACAGCTGGCCACAAAGGATATTTAGAAACTGATCCTTTAACCAATAACACAGGATATGAGAGACATCTCCGTTAGAGCGGCTGTGTGATTCAAAAAGTTAGTCAGTAAGCGCTGTCCTATTGAAACAACACATCCCAGTATAGTTGTCCAAAAGGCAGCAGACGAGGTTTGTTGTACCTAGCAAATTCTGCGATTCCCGACCAAACACCACTGGTTATTTTGGCTTATGATTCTGTCCAACATGAAACGCCAATATATCAGTATGTCTGGGTCAGGTGAACTCCTTGGAGAGCAGATCTGTGAAACACAATAACTGAGCAGATGGGTGTCGTCCTGTTCAAAGATTAAATCAGCTGGTTTTGTAGGAATGGAGTTGGAACAGGTCTGATGTATCCTGCTCTGTTCTGGGTGCCCTGAACAAGCCTCGTGGGTTACCTGTGGCTACAACTGAACAAGACACGCTACCTGAATTAGCTATTAGATGTCACAACCAGGTTTGCTGAGATACTTCAGCACGACTAGACCTATGAGTGAAGCACATTGTCGTGCTGGTAGATACCAGTGTGACAGGGTCAGTACAGGCTAACGCTTCTTATGTTCTCCACAATTCAGCCTCTCCTTAATAAACACCAAGCTTCGTTTGACCTTACGTTTCCGCACAGCATGATATATTAAAGTGGTCTAGCATGTCTTCAGGGTGGGGCATAATGAGCATTACGTCGGCTGTATCACTGCGACAGAGTATGGGAGATGAGGTAAAGCTGATAATGTACCAACGGCAACAGGGCAGGCTGGATGCTCCTACTAACTTCCGTTTTATCTCAACAACCACGATATGTGACTGTCGGTTACAGATACACTCAGTAAGGTTCCTGCCGTCTCATCCACAATCAGTACGTATACATCTTATATTAAGAGGAGCTGACTATTTGATTTCAAAGATTGATCTTTTATCTCTGTGCCATAAAATCTTAGAAAATTGTGGGAGGGAGAATCAGTTTCAAGCAGTATGTTAGTAAAAGCGCGTCGTCTTATTGAAAGTAAACGTGTTGCAGAATCTTCAGCGGAACCGACAGGATGTATACAGCACACTACTGTATTATTTCAACATTACCCTGGTGCAATTTTAGGTTGTGATTTCGCACAGCACAGTACTCAGTCTTGGTCGGGTATGTCATCGCCAGCCGAAGTAATGAACACTTCTGAGAGCGGAGCGTGGAAAGCAGTGAGTACAGTCGCGGTGTCTTGCTGGAAGCACACGTTCCAGCGACGACGTAGTGGATGAGGAAACAGAATGCACCATAAGGATCCCTCAACAGACGATAAGGCTTGTTTTGGGTTACGTTTGCTTGTGGTGTCCCCTCTATGTTTTGTACATTGTCCAGGAAACTGAATAACCAGCGGAAGGTTGGAGCTGTGTGACATGTTCAGTGAGAGATCGAGCGTTGTGCTGCTGGAAGAACACGTGCCACTTGTGACGCAACACCACAGTATGTAACACAATAATACAGCATTACAAGTGAAATATTTAATTTTGTTCTTTCTTGCCAATATGATTTTTTTTGTTATATATAATCAGAACCATATGAAGTTATGTACACGAGCGTGTTCTATAAATGTTCGCATTTTCAGCCATTTGGGTACTGCACGGATATAGTGGGTCGATTATTTTTTGATATAATAGAATGAATTTGTAATGCATATCACTTAATTTTTATGGTTTCTGAGTATATATTACAATAACAAACATCGTAACAGCTTTTCTTGACGTTTTGGTTTGACGATTTGTGCCGAAATTGCCGAAAATGAATAATTTCGCGAGTTTTATTACAACCTGTAAACTTCACACTTGGCTCCGGCACCACAGTTCTGCACAGTGGGTGTCAGTAGAAATTAATATCCGAGGGGATTGTAATTGACGTGCATCTGCTCATGGAGGCGAGTACTGGCTGTAATTATTCCATGGCAGCGAAATTTGGTAGATATGCTAATGCATTAATGCGGAAACCACTCTTTTCATGCAAGATGGGACAACAACTCAAGTCGTTGAACCCATGAAAGATCTGCTTAACGCTGCCTCCGGAATTCCGATTTTGCCCACCCGGTGCAAATCAGCTTTACATTGTTTGTATGAGGCTAATATATCAGCGTAAGAATGGAAATCTCGATTAACATTTTATTTTCAACATGTTGACATTATTTATTATCTTATTAAAACTGTTGCAGTTTAGACAGTTCACTAACGATGCAATATGGAATCACGTCAATGTAGACGTACTTGAAAATGCGACAGAGCCGATACAGTCTATCGTAAATAAAGATTACTCATTATAAGCAGCTATTCGGTGCATCTGCTCTAATAATCCTGTCGTTACCAGACATTCATTATGCTGCTGGCCCTAAAGAAAATAAAAGAAACACTTCTGTACTTCTTTCTAGCATTCACAGCACCAGATGGCCAAAACTGGAACAACTTTTTTTTTTGCCAGCGTAAATCTTTTCTGTGTTAAGGCATTAGAATGTCTACCAACTTTCGTGACCATACGGTAACTACAGCCCACACTGGACCTCTACGAGTAATTGCACTGTTATTATAACCACGCTTTACGTTCGTACAGACTATCAGACCAACTGTGTGTCTGGACTGAAGAGTTTCTAGCAAACAGAACACAACATGACACTGTAAACCCAGAGAAATCGTCAGACGTTAAAGTAATTTCGAGTATGATCCAAAAGAGTGGTAAATAACTTATTTTTTATCACATAAATGACCTAGTAGATAACGTCAGAATTTCCATGAGATTTCCAAGGATGATGCTGTTGTATACAGAGAAGTCGCGAATTCAAACAATTACTGCGAAATGCTGGAAGACCTGGAGAGGATCGACGCCTGGTGCAGGGAGTGGCAGCTGACGCTCAACATAAACGAATGTAGTGTACTGGCAATACGTAAACAGAAAGACTCTTTATCGTATGACGACATGACCGCGAAACAATCACCGGAAGCAGTTATTTCCGTAATATATCTAGGAGCTATGTTTATGGAGTGATTTGAAGTGGAACAGCACACAAAGCAGTTTTCGGGTGAGGGAGACGCCAGAGTGAGACTCGCTGGAAGCCAACGTACTGTTTCCTCCTACATACATCTCGCGAAAAGACCACGAAGATAAAAGTAGAGAGATCTTAGCACAGAAGGAGGGTAACTGGTGGTCGCTCTTCCTGCGAACCATACACGGCTGGAACAGAAAAGGGGGAGGTGACAGTGTTGCGCAAAGTACCCTCCGCCACACAGCGCAAGCCCGCTTCCGCAGTATAGATGTAGTTGTAGATGTCACCACATGTCGCTAACCTTACTAATTTTTCCTGAATATGCAAATCAATTATATCTAAGGCTTAAGGTCTAATTAGTACTTTAAAATACACCATGCCCAGTTTCTTGATAGTTAAATAAATAAGGCGATAACTTGCGCTATTCCTTGTCTTTCCCACAACAAATTTATATCGATTACATCCCCCAGGTTGCAGTTCTAAAGGTCGTACCTTACTACTGTCTCTAGCCCCCTCCACAACCCTGGATATATTACTTGCCACTAGCATCACGCCGTATCTGTGCTCACTTTTAATGTGCCACAGATGCTTGCACTTTTAATAATGACAATTATAATAAAATACACTACCTGACACTAAAACATTAAATATCGAGAAGGGGAGGAGAAAACGAAATGAAACTTCAGCTCTATAGGGAGATAATCGTTGTAACTTCCGTAATTGCAAAATCGAGTCAAATTCACAGAGATGTGGGCATATGAGCCCAGTTATCAGTGTGACGTTCCACCGCCTCTGCTGGGATGAGTATCATGGAGTCGCTCTGTCCCCACCTGGGGCCAGCAGGTGCACAGCTGTTGATGCTGACACTGGGACGAAGTCGGCGTCCGGGCTGTCCCACACACATGTGTGCACATAACAACACCCTGTGACGTATATGCCGGCCACGTGATCCAGACCAGTTAAGAGCGCAGTGCGAGCTGTGTCAGTGCGAGTGGAGCAGTGCAAAGGAGACGACGGAGCTCACAGAGGAGCAGCTGGTGTCCGTTGTGGAAAGTTACGTGACAAAAAAGGCGTTGGAATGGTGTGGTCAGTTGTTTGTAGAGAACTTTAATGGTGTAAAAGCGCTAGCAAGAAACGCCACGCAACGCGTAGCCCAGAAATGTCGTCAGACACTATCAAAAAGTTTCTGAAACATGCACAGACACCAGGAAATGTGATTGTAATTCATCAGAAAATGCTTTAATACCCTACCAAATTAATCCGACGTCTGTTGCAAGAGACTGGAATGTCACATCGATCATGCTGACGAATACTCCACATATATCCCTACTGAGTGTTTGTTTTCCGCGCGTTAAAACCGCAGACGTCCCTTAGTGCCTCTAGTTTTGTGACTAGCTGAGATAACAATGAATGGCTTGGAGATGGATCCATTCTTTATGTCTGACGAAACATACACTCCTGGAAATGGAAAAAAGAACACATTGGCACCGGTGTGTCAGACCCACCATACTTGCTCCGGACACTGCGAGAGGGCTGTACAAGCAATGATCACACGCACGGCACAGCGGACACACCAGGAACCGCGGTGTTGGCCGTCGAATGGCGCTAGCTGCGCAGCATTTGTGCACCGCCGCCGTCAGTGTCAGCCAGTTTGCCGTGGCATACGGAGCTCCATCGCAGTCTTTAACACTGGTAGCATGCCGCGACAGCGTGGACGTGAACCGTATGTGCAGTTGACGGACTTTGAGCGAGGGCGTATAGTGGGCATGCGGGAGGCCGGGTGGACGTACCGCCGAATTGCTCAACACGTGGGGCGTGAGGTCTCCATAGTACATCGATGTTGTCGCCAGTGGTCGGCGGAAGGTGCACGTGCCCGTCGACCTGGGACCGGACCGCAGCGACGCACGGATGCACGCCAAGACCGTAGGATCCTACACAGTGCCGTATGGGACCGCACCGCCACTTCCCAGCAAATTAGGGACACTGTTGCTCCTGGGGTAACGGCGAGGACCATTCGCAACCGTCTCCATGAAGCTGGGCTACGGTCCCGCACACCGTTAGGCCGTCTTCCGCTCACGCCCCAACATCGTGCAGCCCGCCTCCAGTGGTGTCGCGACAGGCGTGAATGGAGGGACGAATGGAGACGTGTCGTCTTCAGCGATGAGAGTCGCTTCTGCCTTGGGGCCAACGATGGTCGTATGCGTGTTTAGCGCCGTGCAGGTGAGCGCCACAATCAGGACTGCATACGACCGAGGCACACAGGGCCAACACCCAGCATCATGGTGTGGGGAGCGATCTCCTACACTGGCCGTACACCACTGGTGATCGTCGAGGGGACACTGAATAGTGCACGGTACATCCAAACCGTCATCGAACCCATCGTTCTACCATTCCTAGACCGGCAAGGGAACTTGCTGTTCCAACAGGACAATGCACGTCCGCATGTATCCCGTGCCACCCAACGTGCTCTAGAAGGTGTAAGTCAACTACCCTGGCCAGCAAGATCTCCGGATTTGTCCCCCATTGAGCATGTTTGGGACAGGATGAAGCGTCGTCTCACGCGGTCTGCACGTCCAGCACGAACGCTGGTCAACTGCGGCGCCAGGTGGAAATGGCATGGCAAGCCGTTCCACAGGACTACATCCAGCATCTCTACGATCGTCTCCATGGGAGAATAGCAGCCTGCATTGCTGCGAAAGGTGGATATACACTGTAGTAGTGCCGACATTGTGCATGCTCTGTTGCCTGTGTCTATGTGCCTGTGGTTCTGTCAGTGTGATCATGTGATGTATCTGACCCCAGGAATGTGTCAATAAAGTTTCCCCTTCCTGGGACAATGAATTCACGGTGTTCTTATTTCAATTTCCAGGAGTGTAGTTTCACCAGAGTGGTTATGTCAACTCGCAGAATCACAGATTGTGGGCAGCAGAGAATCAGCATAATTTCCACAAAACACAGGTGAATTATCACAACGATCGGGTTTGGTGTGCAGTGCCTGCACGCCTCGTTATTGGCCCCATCTGCTTTCATCAGAGTCGCACTTTGGGGCGTTACATTGCCAACATTTTGAAATCATTTCTGGCAGCACTAACGGAGGAGGTAAACACCTACAGTCAGTTTCAACACGGTGGAGCGGCTGCCCATACAGCCATCCAGTTCTATGAGTCTTGTGTGAAAGAGTTGTTAGCGAAGGTCAGCCATTTCACCTGACCTGTCACTGTGCAGTCATTTCGTGTGGGGACCCCTCAAGTCTAGGGTGAGTTGCAACAACCCTCATAGTCTTCAAGAACTGTAGCACAGCATTTGGGATGATACTGCAGCAATCCCAGCGGTCCAGCTTCGGTCCACCTTCAGCAACTGAATGACCAGGACCCATAAGTGCCAAGAGGTGGACGGTGGTCACTCGTGGTATCTGCCACAGTCTGATTAGTGCTGTATTTCCTTTCACCTGCTGTGTTTCTTTTTACCCTGGACCACTTTTATTTGCCCCACCATATAAATTGCTGAACTATCTTGGAGGCTAAATTCTTCATCGAGTCTCATCGTAACCACATTTATCCTCAGGTCACTACTTTGTAGTTCGACAGCATGACATACCTAACAATTAAAGTGATGGAAAATTGATGATGTGCCACGAAAACTGCTCTGGGCCTCAAACTCCGTTACAACGTGCACCTAAGTTCCTGACGATGACGTTCTTGTGTCATACGTTTTCGACATTCCGTCCATGTTCATTTTTGAAAAAAAAAGTTCCAGTTCACAAGAAATATCTCCATCGTCGTTTTCAGAAACAACTGACTACCACTGTGCTACCAGACAAGGGGTCGGTGGCTGCCCCATCCTGTACATTACCGACCTATCTCGAATGCTGTTTCCACAAGTTGTGATGTTAATAATTTGGCTCAAAAATGGTTTAAATAACTCTGAGCATTATGAGACTTAACATCTTAGGTCATCAGTTCCCTACAACTTATAACTACTTAAACCTAACTAACCTAAAGACATCACACACATCCTTGCCCGAGGCTGGATTCGAACCTGCGACCGTAGCGGCCACGCGGTTACAGACTTATGCGCCTAGAACCGGTCCACCAAAGCGGCCGGCAATAATTTGGCGAATTCCTTTATCATCTCATAGGGATAAGATAATAACAGTCTTTGCTCTACATTCTGATGTCTACAGCCTCTTACACAGCAGAGAATGTCGGACATGAATGGTGTGACGCATTTATTATTATGTAGAACATCTACGTCCGTCTTCTGAGAATTACCTGTTTCTTTGTCTTCATCTGTATTAAATATATTTTAGTTTTGTAACGTCCTTTACTTTTTCCTAGTGTGTTTCTGTGGTTTTGCAAACAGCTGCATGATACACATATTTTTACATTCAGACAAGAAAGTTGGTGACTGAAATTTTGTGAGAAGTTCTCGCCATTAGAAAAATCATTTTTGTTCAAATTACTGGCATCCAACTCGTAGATCATATCCACGACACTCTCCACTATTTTGCGACAGTACAACACTAACTGCGCTTCATTGAACTTTTACGATGTCTTCCACCAACTCAGTCAGCAGATGGTCCCATACCACAGAGCAAAATTTCAGAGGATGTCAAGGAAGGACTTAAAACTCTCGTCATGGTGGGACATTAAGCGCCGCCAACACGAGGCGAAAGCAAAGGGTGTGTGGCGCGGGGAAAGCTGCGTTACGAGAGGCACACCTACTGTCTCTCCTTAGTAGAGTGCACCAGTTGGGCGAGGGTATGAGGGTAAGTCTAACGACGATTCCGGAACCCTGCGGCCTGGCTGCTGCCGTTCCTCACGTCCTGGACGACGTTAAGAGTCTCCCAACCCAAGGCGAAAGCAAAGGATCCGTGGCAAAGGGGGAACGGCGCAATAGGGACACAACATCTGTCATTTCTGGGTTCTGGGCTGAGTGGCAGTGTAGGGCCGGTGCGGCACGTTGCTGGCCTTGACTGCGGCGTGCTGCGCCCGCCCGGTGCTGCTGCTCCCCAGAACACAGGGACGTGCCACCATATGTGTCTCTGCTGCTGGTGGCCTGGTTTGCTGTCGTGAAATCTTACCCCAAGTCGGCAAGTGTGCCTCGCCACTCCTCTGTCTTCCGAGGCGTGTTCTGCCAAGCCCACGGGGTGGTTACGCAGCCAGGGCTAGGCTAAATGGGTCCACACCCCCGAACAACTGCGTGACCAGCCCACCACCTGAGTAGGAGTGGGTCGTTGGCCGCAAGGTGGAAGCTCAGGCCAGTAGGAGTCGAAGGGCGAGAGGTGCGTCCGCCTCTACGGACTGCGGGCTGTACTTGCCGATGCAGGACGAGTGAAATCGGCGGTGACCAAGTACTGAAGGGACAAGTGTGCTGGTAACGAGGTGTTGAACCCGGCAGCTGAGGGGTCCTCGGTCTACGGCCGAGGCCGGCGGTGGAGCTGCAGTTTAGTCCCCCACCACCCATGCCAGAGGAGTCGGTCCGGGTTAAGAGAAGTGGTTCCCAATCTTTTTCGCTTGCCAAGAAATGATGGATACTGAAGAGAGAAGCGATTTTGGTGCGTCCATAAGGCATTCAATGCTAGCCCCTCCCTCGCCACAAGATGGCCTGGGTCAGACGACCGAGGATAGCATCATGGATAGGCATACAAGGACAACTGAGTTCTTAGATCAAAATATCAAAAACGTAAAATTAGTCAGGACGCAGTCTGGGCCATCAAAAATGAGCTGGTGGCATGGGCAATTGTCAATGCCAAGTTAGAAGGCAGATTTGAGGAGCTAGAAGAGGAAAATGAAAGACTAAAAAATCAACCAGTCAAAACATGGACTGGCGTGGTTGCACAAGCAGGACCAAAGGCCCAGTTAATGGAGGACACCATGGTCAAGGTCTGCAAATGGTCAGACACGGCAGTCTTTTTAAGACCAATGCCTGGCCAAGATGTCTAGAAAGTTCAGGAGATATTCTCCACTACAGTAAATCTGATCAGAGAAAAAAATTAAAATTAATAGAGTTAAGGCAACTAAAACTGTAGTTATAGTTGATGTTGATACAGAGGATGATAAAAACAAGTTATTTGCTGACATGGGCATAAATACCTTGATGAAAGATTTCAAGCTAAGATTGAGGACAGGACCTAGGGACCGAGATGTAGTCCAGCGTGTCACGTAGGTCTCAGGGGCCCTGTGGAAGAAACTGACAGCTCTGGAAAAGGATTACGTAGGGTTCCATGCCATACACGTCAAAAATTACCCCTTGGTATACATCGTGGTACCTCATTGCCACAATTGCGGAGACACAGATCATATACACAAATACTGTAGTAGGAAGCCTGCATGCTCAAAGTCAAAGCTGAGGACCACTTAAGAAAAAACTACAATAAACCAGGCGTCTGTATACCATGCATGCATAGGGGCAAAAAGACCTGTGGTGCATTCGGTACAAATTACCCAACATATAAAATGTTGAAACAGCACCTAATTTCCGGAACAGATTATGGCTGATGGTGTCACTGAGACCAGGAGAGCCAAAAAAAGAAAGTCTCTCAGGCTCCTATTGGTCTCTCCTCCTCCCTCATCTGGGGGCCTACTCAAACTGAGGAAGCGGAAAGATATGTTGGGCGACCAGTGCCAGTGGGCTGACCAGACATAATGCAACGCAGCCCAGTATTAGACAACAGCCCACATGCTAGTACAATAAACAGTGCCATGCCCGTACATGAAGGACTTTCATAACAAATACTACAGGAAAGCACTGTTACCAGCATGATGCAGCTGCAGGCAGCACAAAGAGCTATGGGAGCAGACCCGAGAAGAGTGTACCCAAACTTAGAGCTTGACGTGCACGTCGTATGCATAGGGTACAAATATGGTAGAAAGGTCACCCTCTCAACAATGGAGTCTGTGGACGGGATAGAACTCAAGTCGATGAATCTCCCCACTGACTTCAGAGCCCTGCGTGACCTACTTGAAAAGGTTTTTGAAAGATGAGATGAAAGATTTGGTTTGGAGGAAATTTAAATACAGTGTGTCCTAGCAAACGGACACATTGCGTTAGATTGGAAAAAGACCTGACCTGATTGTAACGTACATACTTACCTTCCATAATGTCAAGTGAAATAATGATTGGACAGATAATATTCGCTAGGTCATTCAGGAAGTGCCAAGGGCAGTGGAGGAATGGAGGCTGGATATAATCTGCTTGTAGGAGCCATACTCCCAAGCTGGACAAATCCCTTATATGGCTGCCACTTGGTACATAATGTACACTGGGGAGGAGCCAAAAGCAGCTATAATTGTAGCAAATAAGGCCTTACGAGTAGCTGCCATAGCTCAATTATCAAATAGCCACTGCAACATCGTGGAATTACAATCACCTGTAGGACTAGTGTACATCATTAACATGTACTTCCAATATAGAGGTAATTTTGACGACTTCTTGGATCATCTCACTCGAGTCACCAAGGCATTGTGGGGGCAAAAGATTATTGTAACCACCGATATGAATGCCAAATCGCCCCTATGGTACGGCGGCACTAGAGATGCAAATGGGGAGAAGGCTGAATAGTTAATCATGACCTCAGAACTAGTTGTGGCAAACAGATGAGGGAATCCCCACACCTATAGAGGTGGAGGTGGATTTGGAAAAAAAACATAGATGTCATCCTGTCAACACCCAGTTCAATCAGCAACATCGAACTGGAGAGTTCTAGATCAAGTCACAACGACCATAATCTGATTATGTTTAGCCTTAGTGTCAAAGAGTCCACTGGGACCTGGGGTGGGAGATCCAATACAACTTCAATAAGACATATTGGTAATGCCTAGCTCAGGAGTGTGACATTCATCCATTGCCTGAGGGTGATGTAGACGTTGATAGGTATGCTGAAAAAATGGTGGGGTCTGTAGTTAGAGAGGTGAAAGCTGCTGTACCACCCAGGAGGAGAGCCATTTCGGCCTCCCCATCACCATGGACTGCCGAACTACAACGTATGCGCCAGTCTGTGAGACAGACGAGGAAGTATTACCAGCAATGTGTCATCTGGCAAGAAAAACAGTTCTGGCTGCAGCGATACAGGGTAGCCAGAAAGGTCTTCTAGAAAAAACTGAGGGGGTTAGGGTTAAAAGCTGGGAAAGATATGTGCTGCACCAACTGGCCACTGCCCATAGGGGAGTCCCCTACAAGTTGGTCAGAGAGAAAAAATAAGATCTCTCAAGGTTCTCTCGACAATCAGAGATGGCTACCAAATGACAGAGTCCTGGCAGGAGTCGCGGAAGTCCTTCTACAGATTCTGTTACCAGATGATGAGGAGAATGAGGACAATGAGATTCAATGCCATATCTGTAGGGAACATCATGTAGAGTTGAGCAACAACACCATTGTATACCCCTTTTCGAAGGAAGAAGTGGCAGTACATACTTAATCTTTCAGAAGGGGGAAGGCTCCAAAGCCAGATGGCATAGTAGCAGAGGTTGTACAATTCCTCCCCCCTCAGCTAATAGGACCTCTGACAGGGCTCTTCAATGAATGCCTAAGGCTTGGTAAATTTCCGAAAATTGGGAAAAGGACAAATTGGTAATTATAAAGAAAGGAAAAGATAAGGACCATAAGGAAGCCAATTCCTACAGGCCGATATGTCTCCTAGATATCCTGCGGAAATTAATAGAGAAGTTTTTGGCTGACAGTCTAACGATACACGGGATACTGCACGGGATGAGTAACAGGCAGTTTAGCTTTTGGCTGGTGCAATAAGTGTCTAACGCAACTGCCCTGGCGGTTGAGGTCTGCAGCTCAGCCCCACGTAAGTATGTGGTAGGCATCATGGTGGACATCAGTGGCCCATTCGACAACCTGTGGTGGCCCTCGCTCTTCTCCATCTTATATGAGAAGGAGTGCTCAGGGCCCCGCTGTGGCTCTCTGAGGAGCTGTTAAGAGGACAGGGAGGTTTGATTATTATCGCCTAGCGCGAAAATAAGTAAAACCATCACGAAGGGTTGCCCATGGATCTGTTCTGGGGACACTCTCTTGGAACGTAAATATAGAACCGCTGCTAGAGAAATTATATCTCAGCTAGGACGTACTAGACGTGACAGCCTACGCAGATGACCTCCTGCTGGTTGGTGGCCATAGCTGTGAAGACCTAGAACCGAAAGTAAAAAAAAAAACAATAACATCACTTTTAGAATGGTGCCACGAAGCGAAAATAAGGATTGTACCACACAGATCCACGTATCTATTGCTGAAAGGTAGCCTGATTAGAAATCCAACCGTTAGAGTGAAAGAATCACCAGTTCTTCGGCGCCACGAGGCCAGATATCTAGGGGTTGTAATTGATGAAAAGTGGAATTATACATCAGATATAGACACCATATCTCAATGAGCCCTACAAGTTTTAAACAATCTCATCAACATAGGTCATAAAAGATTCCATCTGAAACCCAATCTCACTAAACTCTATCACAATAGTATTTCAACATTAATAGTAGGATACGGGTATGGGGTCTGGGCACACAGGCTCACGAGGCCTGCCATGACCGTGAGAAGGGTGCAGAGGAATATGCTGTTACGCTCTGTTGGGCATATCGAACTCCTCCTGGGGAGGCGGGGGCGTTGTTGGTGTTAATAGGGCTGGATCCATTAGACATCAATATACAGGAGCAGGCAGCATGGTACTGGATAAACAAAGGAAAGATCAAAAAGAACAGGGAAATAATGGGAGAACAGTTAGGTGACATCTTCTGCATAATACGACGTGCTGACACCTATCATAGCCTAAATAGTTTGGCAAACGAGGTATCACGCAAGATTATGAGGGAATTTATTAGGGACCAAAATAGTCAACAAACAAACCAACAAAGGCTGAGGGGCACCTGCCCAATACCGCCGGACGCGGAATGGCCGGCCGCCGTTACGACCGAGATCCGCCGCGCTCCAGGATCGGGCAGGCAGGTGTATCAAATCTCATCAACAGTAACAGCACTTCCAATTTCACACTGGGTATTAGAAATATAAGTTAGAATGTAGATGAACTAACAATACTAACAAGATTAGAGAGTCCAGTGAAACGCAGTTTTTGGTTCCTTTTCCGACAACATTTTCTGTAATATCGTTCAAATTCGAATAGTTCGTAACTGTAATCCCTAGGTATTTAGTTGAACTGACAGTTTTTATATTTGTGTGATTTATTACGTATCCGGTACATGAAGGATTTCTTTTCGTATTCATGTGCATACCTACCTCTGTGCATTGTTTGGAGTCAGTTGTCACTTTTGGCTAAATAAATTGGCATTTGGCGATTGGTTTTGATCTTGTGCCAACTTTACTAGAGGGTTAACGGCAGAATAATGTGCAAACACTCTGACAAAGCTGTTCAAATTGTCTCCTAAAACGTTTATACAGATTAGGGACAGCAGACGGTTTATAACCCTTCCCTTTCGCACCCCTAATGCCATTTCTGTTTTACTCGATGACTTTCCGTCAGTTAGTACGCCCAGTGACCCTTCCGCCAGGAAATGACGGATCCAGTCGCACAACTAGGACAAAATTCAATGGGTTTACAAAATGATTACAAGCCGTTTCTGAGAAATGGTATCAAAAGCCTTCTGGAAATCAAGAAAAAAACCAGTTCAAAGTCCGTGGTCGATAGCACTCGCTACTATGAAAGCCAGGTGTGCCTCACAAGAACGATATTTACTGAATCGCTGGTGAGTATGTCTCAATAGACCGTTTTCTCCGAGACAATTCATAATGTTCGAGGCCAGTGAATGTTCCAAATCTTACTGCAGATCAACGTTACTGGTATGGGGAAATAATTCAGGGAATTACTCCTGTTTGCTTTCGTGACTGTTGGTGTGACGTGTCGAACTTTCCATTCATTTTGTCGAGTTAGCGGTTGTAGATGATTTCTAAATATATAGCACCATACTCGTAAGGGGACGTGACTGGTATACAATTCGGCCGAAAAAGTTGCCTTTATTAAGTGGTTTAAGTAGCTCCTCTACATCGAGGATATCAACTTCTAACTTACTCAAGTCGGCTGCTGTTATTGACCGAATTTTGTAATATTTACCGCATTTCGTGACTCCGCTTTAGCGGCACTTTGATCAGTAACATAACCAATGTCATCATACTGAGATGGCACCGATTGTGTCTTGCCTCTGATGTACTTTATATACGATCAGAATCTCTTTGGGTTTTTCTATCAGATGTGTAGGCAAAGCTCCGTTGTGGACACTATTAAAAGCATCTCGCATTAAAGTCCGCGCAAAGTTTTGAGCTTTTATAAAACATTGCCAATTTGGTGATATTCCATTGTTTGCCGTGATTTTTTCCTTTCTTCTTGAATAGTGACCTGTCCTGTGCGCCATAGGGGATTAGTACCGTCGCTTATTATATATATTTGTTATAAATCTCTCGATCTGCGGGAAGCTACTAACGCAGGATCGCGATTTCTCGCCTCCAAGCAGTATTTGCGTATTTCGACCATTACGGATGTGCTCCAGGAATACTCGAAGCGTTTACGTGTGTGTGTGTGTGTCTGTGTGTGGGAAGTGCGTCAGGTCTTCACTGCGATTGCATGCGGTTAGCGGTCAGCGGGCAGCTAACATCCCGTTTGCGGTCTGAGCCGCTTCCAGTTTCCGCCAGCCCGGCTGTGGGCGTCACAACAACACAGGGCGAGGGAGGCCAGCGGGGGACACGGGCCGAGTCCACACCGTAGGGGGTGCAGCGTACGGCCCACGCCAAAATCACTGCAGTGGTGACACGTTACTGCAGGCGACTCATGCCGGTACGTCGATAAGCAGTACAGAAAACGAAAAATAAAATTCAGAATTTTCATCGTTGTGGAAGAGTAGTGAATCGGTAGGCACTGCACACTTTTGAATCAGCACCCCCCAAAACGTTGAATCCGTCGTCCTTGCATGGCGGCACTGCGTTCTCTGCCACCTAGACCTATGGGCCTGACACCCAAGGATTTCTTGTCGTGGGGTTATGCGAAATACCTTGTGTATATGCCACATTCGCCGAAAACTATTCGCCCATTTCTGAAGCGTCGGTTACTTTACACACACTCCTAAATGTATGGCGTGACATGGTTTGTCGCTTACATGTTACACGTGTCATCATGGGCTTCATGGAAAATACCTATAAACAATCTAAAATAAATTTGCTGTGTTTCGAATAGCTACACCTAATGGTAACCGCTTCATTAAGTTTTAACTCTACATCTACAAATACATATACATAATTCGACAAATTTATATAACAACAAAATGCAAAAGAGTAAGGAAAATATTAATGGGATTAAGTAGACATATAGATATCAGAGTAGCAAATCTTACCTGGAGATTATCACTGCAAGGGAGAGCCTGAGAAACTGCCGTACCCCAATGTCATTTGTGCACTAAGTAAAATATTCGACGTTGTAAACTAAATTAGACCAATCCCGCCTCCACCTGCATTGTTTAGCGAAAAGACCGCCGTGGGGTGGCGTCATTACCTCAGTGATGCAATGTAGATGCAACAACATGGAAAAGGCGTCTATAAAGGAGCCAGACCAACATGGGGTTCCCAAGAGGGGCAGCAGCCTATGGTGAATAACGCTGAAGATGGGTACATCGAGTATTTAATGAACAGGTGCTGAATCGAAGTGATGAAACATATAGAAGGAATCGATTTTCAGTACATGACCGGAAGTATCGAGGAATAGTGAATCAGGTAATGGAACGAAATGCGTGGTACATAAAAAGGGAAGACGGTAAACACTGGATGGTGGCATCCATATATTTATTCCTGATACACAATGCAATTTGGAATACATCGTTCATGATTTCCAGTCCTGTTGATTACAAACAACTACACAAACTTTACCTCAGACCTCAATCCAAATCTGTATTACGGACGTAACCAAACCAAAGAGTGTGCCTAAAATATTGGTTTTCCTCATCAGGATCGACAGCAAACCAACACCTACAACGATAGTTCAGGTATACTTGCCAATGTTTCAAGCGGAAGATGAAGACATGGACATCACATATGAGAGTTTTGAATGGGTAATTCAGTATGGAAGGGGAGTGGACACAAAATAGTCGTGAGGAATTGGAATTCGGTTGTAGGGGAGGGAGTAGAAGAAAATGTTAAAGGACAATATGGGCTTGGCAGT
The DNA here is from genome assembly GCF_021461395.2 of Schistocerca americana. Taxonomy (NCBI): domain Eukaryota; kingdom Metazoa; phylum Arthropoda; class Insecta; order Orthoptera; family Acrididae; genus Schistocerca; species Schistocerca americana. Next base: position 48,404,440 of record NC_060129.1, read on the forward strand.
AACAATGAGAGAGGACAAAGACTAATTCAGCTCTTCAGTAGATTTCAGGTAGTAATACCTAATGCTCTGTTCAGTATTTACAAGTGGTAGGGGTAGGCCTGTACTAGGAAAAGAATCGGAAATATGGGAAAAGTCCAGTTAGATGATATCATGGTCAGACAGAGGTTCCGAAATCAAAAGAGATATGGAATCCAGTGCTAGAATCAGGTACACACAGAAGCTGATGTAGACTCAGATCGCAATTTAGTAATGACGAAGAGCAGACTAAAGATTAACAATTTGGGTAGGAAGAAATAATGCGCTAATAACTGGGCTACAGAAATACTCATGAATAAAGATAGTTGGTTGAAGATCTCTGAGGCTATAGTCACAGCGCCGATGAATAGCTCAGAAGGAAATTAAATTGAGTAGGAATGGACATTTATAAAAAGAAGGACTACACAATTTGGAAAGAGAAACATAGCTAAAAAGAAGGTAATTGAGAGGAAACAGAAAGAAGGTAACAGAAGAAATAATTCAGCTGGCTGACGAAAGGAGGAAGTACAGAAACGTGCAGGCAAAATCAGGAATAAGGTAGTACAAGTCATTTAGGAATGAAATAAACAGGAAATGCATGAAAGCTAAAGTGGAATGGCTGCATGAAATGCGATGAAATCGAAAAAGAGATAAATAATTGACGGAAGGAGTGACCCAGGAAATAGAAAAGTCAAAACAGCCTTCGGTGAAATTAAAAGGAAGGGCGGTAAAATTACGAGTCCAATGGGAATTCCACTGTTAAATGCAGAGGAGACAGCTGAATACAGTAATAGAATCACAAAAGAGCTATGGAAGATGTAAGTTTGATCTCCCACTTTCGCCAACTGATCTATTTCAGAATTTCGCTACCAGAATGAAGATGATAGATTGGTGTTTGGAGTAGCAAAACAGAGGATGTAGACAGACTATATTTCAGGAAATGTAATTTCCAGGTCGCTGTCCGGTAATCGCTCTATGGTGAAGGATTGGTTTGACAAAACTAAGACCTCTTTTCTGAACGATTGGAGGAGCTGCTCATGTAATAGATAAGAAAGAACATTTTAAATTAGGAATAAAATCACGCCAGTGTCGGATGAGTACCACATTGAAATGTGGCGTCTTCCCAGCCAGATATGCATAAAATTAAAATTGATGACACAGTTAATAATGAAATTAAACATGTGGACTGGAGTACTTAAGTAAGTCAAGATAATCTAGTATATTATAATATCACTACAATTACAGGCCGTAATGGTTACATTATGGAAGTAGACTGCAGAAAGACGAGAGTGAACACCCAGGTTTTTACTATCTGCTCTTAAAAATTTTACGAGGACACAAATAAAGGTGAACGTAAATTGTGGAACCTTTGTGAAATCTCTAGGCACGGTGAATATGATAAGATTCAACAAGTAAAACGTTTTATTCTAATCTAATGCTTTCATTTTTTAAATACAACTTTTCTGAAAACAATATTGTAAGATTTGCTTCTGCTGACTGTAATTATATGAAGCGTCCAAAAATCGCTGCTGCTACTCGGTTAACTGAAAAATTTCCGGAACTAATTATTTCCTAATTCATATTTTACTCTCTTCACAAATGTGCTGGTGAAGCTTGTAAATGTTTTCCCAGAGATTGGGCGACCTAGCTATGAACATTCATAAACATTTTAAAGCAAGTGTTAGGTGACAGGAGCAACTGCATTAATTTAAAAAGTTTTTAGATATCAAAATTCATAAATTGTTGCATCCATCATAGACAAGATATCTATATTTGCAGGGCAAGGTAGTGAGAAATTTAGAGGAGTGGAATACGTTGGCGGTGTCTCCTTTGATTCTAAGTACAACAGTTCTCTGCCAGTCAATCGAGGTCCATGTCAACCAGTTTCCAAGCGAACATTTCCTATAATAGCTGCACACAGAGGAGATGTGGAGCTCGGCACCTGTAAGAAGGCCATCGCACACAGTGGCACATAACGCTGCACGTCTCCAGTGGGCCAAACAGCACAGGAACTGTCCAGAGGCTGACTGTGTGTGGGGGGGGGGGGGGGGGGGGGAGAGGGGGAGGTGAGTGCAGTGTGCTCTGAGCGGTCGCGTCTTTCAAATGATGTGAGGTGTCAAGGCCACTGACAGTCCAGTGAGTTGTTTAACTCGCCCTGTGTTGAGGGCACTGCTCAGGTTGCAGACGCTTCAGTGATGTTATGATAATGTACCATGAATATCACGTATATAAATCAGGTCGTTTATTTCAACATTCTTGGTGCCCAATTGTTGTCCTTCGTCCTACCCATTCACGACGAGTGGCTATGAACAGTTACATCTTCCAGGTGTGTACACAAACGTTCCTGCTTTTAGGAACCTTCAAGCACTCTATCGCGCCTTGAATGGTTTACTGAGCAAACAGATCCTAATCCTGCAGATCATGTTGGGGTCGTTTGGAATACCACATCAAACCAAAAACAGTACTGAAATGGAGAGTTGAACTATCTGTTTACTAAGCAACAAGTAAAGGAACAGGAAGAGAAGTTTTGTGAGGAAATGAAAGTTCTGGGGCGAGAAGCAAAACCTTTAAGCATTCTGCATGACACAGTTCCTCCAGCAACGCCGAAACTCATGGGACAGCAATAGAACTGAATGGATAATATTTTGAAAACCGGTTGTAAATGATTTTCTAGCAAAGTAAAAGAGTGATAATGGAATGTAATGAAATTAAATGAGGCGCTGCTGAACGAATTAATTTACGAAATTATGTAGGCATGAGCTTTGCTCTGTGGGCAACAGAATAACTGAAGATGGACGAAACAAATGGCGACAAAATAAAAAAGAAATAGCACGAAATGAGATTTTGAAGAACGGAAAAGCGTATCTGAAAAAGAGGAATATACTACCATTGAATGTAAATAGAAATTTTACGATCTTCTCCCGAAGGTATTTGTCTTATGTTGAACAGCAGTTTAGGCAAGATGGGAACAGAAGCTTTTAAAAAGTGGCGCTACAAAATACTGTTGACTATTTAATGCGTAGATCGAGTAACTAATGTGGAAGTACTACATTGACATGGGAAAAACGGAAACTGAAGCGGTAACTTGCTTAAAAGATTGCTTGGGTTGAGAGGTCACACTGAGACTTCAAGGAATTGTAGAGTTTCTAATGAGGGAATTAGTGCAGGTTGATACTGCAGAGGGGGACCAACGCTCGACTACTGTAAGAATGCTGAAATGGATATCACGGCAGTGGCTGTACAGAAGTGTACCACAAACAAGTGTTGACCAGATAAAGTGTGTAGGCGGACAACACGTGTACATGGCCGCTCCGTAATTGACTCTAAAGTGCCTGGCAGAGGGTCTGTCAAACCACCTCCAGCCTATTTCTGTACACTTCCGCTCTCGGACATCGTACATGAGAAATGAAATGCTACCTCCGATTTCTTGTACTTTATTACGATTATCGTTCCTCGCTATGTAGATGGACATCCACAAATTATTTTTATATTCGCAGGAGAAAGTTTTTAACTGAATGTGTCTCGCCGCAACGAAAAACATCTTTGTTTGAATTATTGCCACCACAAACCCGCAGATCATATGCGTGACACTCCTTGCTCTGCATGGCGCTGGTACAAAACGAACTGGTTTTGAGCTTATGTTGACTTTACGTCAGTTATTACGAACTGTGTCGTTTCCGACAGGGATACACGATTACAGACGAACAACTGGGACGATACTCCATAGGCACGCAATGTGACTACAAGTCTTTTGTGAGCAACGGTATCAAGAGCCGTGCAGAAATGTGGAAAGGAATCCGTTTAAGGTACCTTGTCGATAGCACTCATTACTTTGAGTGAGTGGAGAGCCCGTAGTGTTTCAGAGGAGCGATATTAACTGACTGAATCGGTGCTGAGTAAGTGATGATAAGCCCGCCCGGCTAGCCGCTCGGTCTAACGCGGACGCGTCAGCGGACTCGGAAGTGGACCCTGACACAATCTGGTCACGTAATTAACCCAGCCATGAGATAGGATTTAGCTTCTTGTTTGTTAAAGTGTGCTGGCTCATACGCTTCTTCCTTTGAATATTGTTAGGGTTGTTTCGGATTTGCGGCTAGCTTCTTCATGTAAATTTTTCTGTCTCTTTCTTTCCATGTGTTTAATGTGGCTCCCGTGTGTACTATATGTTTTTTTGGGGAGGACATTTCCACTGAAGGAATTGAAATCCTTGATAATGGTAAATGGATAAGATCAACTTTTCTTCACGTGACCATTCTCCTTTATGCGTCGTCCAGTACGTGACGCACTCTAGATCTATCCGAATTTTTTTAAGGAACAGGTGATTCATTTGTTACAGAAATGTTTGTATACTATTTTGATAAGTGGTTGTTCTAACTGTGTGTTGCGTCCTGTAGACCAGTTTCCTAATTTTTATTTCTGTCGGTAGTAGTAAAATTCAGTCCGTCTGTAAATATCCGACTTTTGTCAGTATTACTTATTTTACTGCTTCTTCCAACAACAAGTGTCACATATTTAGTCTGACCGGACTTGTGAAAGGACTTTGGCTATCGATGCGATCCCCGCCGACTTCACGGACCACAGTGTGGTGACTGTCACATTACGTCATTCACGACAGTCGGTGAAAATGGTTTTGATTCCCTTGGGTGTTGAATACGGCGCAAATGGAGATCCTTACCATATGAGGTGAACCCAGAAGTGTTGTACCATTCTCTGGTCAGCTGCGTGATAAGCCTCCATTTTGGAATGCTGAGTTCAGAGGGCAAACCCGAGGTTCTGACAAACGTTGATACGACTGTGCGCTGATAGAGCGCAGAAATTTCGGAGCAGGCAAGAATTTTAGAACTCTCTCTTATGTGGCCTTTAAGAAAGTGTGCATCGGGGTCTGATGCGTATTGCAAGCGTCAGGCGTGTAAATGCGCGATTATTAGGAGTGGAGCGGCGCCAAGTGGGAGGGTTGAGGTGGCCTTCCAAACCACGTCCGCTGGGCTGTGGACCAACTGACTTCTCTGTATCACCTGATTCGGCATCAGACTCGTCTTCCTCATGCGTGTACCACGTCTCTCGAGATCGACGAGGGCAATGTTGTGACGGCACAAAAGGACACGCAGCATGCTCTGCACCATTTCTACGTTAGGCTAAATGATGTACCCATTAATTTTTTTTCTTTAAAGTCAGTACCGCCATTAGATTGTTGTTTATTTACAGTGTTACATTTACACTTACACAATCATGATATCGTCTTCAAAGTGCCATTATGAAGTGTCTTTTGAAAGTAGGTTAGACAATAACAGTGAAATACATAACAAATGACATGACCGTATAAGAATCTATATTTGTAATGCTTACTTACAAGTGTTATAAATTTCCTAAGATGGCATACTGTCGAATTAAAATGCACTATTAGACACAGAGTCTACTGCTTTGCTTCATTACTGAGTACACCATCTTGACTGAATGACAGTTGGCTAAGTATTAAATTGTCTTGGTCAAAGAAATTGGTGTTACAAGCAGGTGACTTTTTTTAAATCTTTGGACTCAGTGTCCGGTAGGATAGGAAAGGTTAGTAGCAATTTATTTTCTTTGGTAGCTGTTACATCTTTGCAGTACCTGTTTATCTCAGTGTAACATGAAGTTGCCTGCTCATAAACATAAACAGTAACAAACCTGTCGATAACATACGCTGCATCCATAAATATAGCAGCCCAGCTAGTCATTGATGTTGTCTGAAGTACCCTTTCCTCCCTCTGAGATATACTACTTTAATGAGGAATCAATATACCTCACCTCAAACATCAGTCAATATCCAAAGGACAAACTAACTGTCTCTATAAAAACTTCTATTTTATTAAATTTATAGAATAAATTTTAGTATCACAATTATTTAACACATAAAATACTATGATACACGAATACACACAGAGAATATACCGATACACACTCAAGGCATACCTTCGCTTTGGACACATCATTCCCACACAATGACCTAACATATGCTATATTTGATCCTAGCCTTAACATTTAAAAGTGCCCATTTACCATAGATGTATCTTAATTTAAAAAAAGTCAATCACTTCACATTTTTATTCTTATTCCTTTATTAGTTACCCTTTTGTCCCCCCTCCACAGTATAATAGCTTCTTCATTTTATTAGTCATTTTATAACCCGCCCCAATCCATCCTTCTACACCCTCCTCCCTTACATTTACACTCCATATGCCTACAAAGTCAACAAATGATTCGTAGTGTTCTTGACCTTGTGTTTCTTCTCAATTGTTTATTACCTCTCTAAGAAGTAATTATGATCAATAAAGTTACATTTGTCTTTGTTGTTAAGAAATACGAATTAACCCATTTGTTCGGTATTCTGTGTTCACTCAATCCACACTTCATGTCTCTGTTATTGTGCTGCCTGCGGCTGGGGATTGCTGATCCGCCTGTCGATGTTGGTCTATTGACGATACTCCATAGGCACGCAATGTGAGTGCAAGCAGTTTGTGAAGAACGGTATCAAAAGGCTCCCAGAAATCTGGAAATTAATCGGTTTAAGATTGCTTGTAGATAGCTCTCATTACTTTGACTGAGTGAAGAGCGCCGGCCGAAGTGGCCGTGCGGTTAAAGGCGCTGCAGTCTGGAACCGCAAGACCACTATGGTCGCAGGTTCGAATCCTGCCTCGGGCGTGGATATTTGTGATGTCCTTAGGTTAGTTAGGTTTAACTAGTTCTAAGTTCTAGGGGACTAATGACCTCAGAAGTTGAGTCCCATAGTGCTCAGAGCCATTTGAACCATTTTTTTGAGTGAAGAGCTGGTTGTGTTTCATAGGAACGATGTGCGCTGCATCGATCCAGAGTAAGTGTCGATATATCGTTTTCTTCAAGATAATTCATAATGTTCGAACACAGTGGATGTTCAAGGTCATAGTGAAAATCGATGTTACTCGTATTGGTTTCCTTTCTTCACTGTAGGTGTGGTGTGTGGAACATTTCAATCTTTAGGTGCGGACATTTGACCAGCGTCCTCCGTAGTTAATCCAACAGGTATACTTATTAGGTAGTTTCCGTTGCTTCTCTACATCGACGGTATCTACTGCTAATTTACTCATGTTGGCAGCTGTTGCTGATTCGAATTCCGTAATATTTACTCCGTCCTATTTGGTGAAGGACTTTCGGAAAACCGTGTTTAGTGACTCCGCCGTAGCGGCACTTTGATTAGTAATATTACCACTGCCATCGTGCAGAGATGGTATTGATTGTGTCTTGCCACTGGCGTACTTTACATACGACCAGAATCTCTCTTGGTTTGCTGCCAGATTTAGAGACAAAGATTCATTGTGGAAAATATTAAAAGCTTCTCACACTGAAGCTTATTCTAAATTTTGAGTTTCTATAAAACATCGCCACTCTTGGAGATATTGTATTGTTTTAAATCTCACAACGTTTCCTGTTGTTTCTTCTTCGAAAGTGACCTGTTTTGTGCGCCATGGGAGAGCAGTTTCGTGTCATAATCATCTGTTGTTATAAATCTCTCGAATGCTGTCGATACTACCTTTTTTTTTTAAATTGAAGTGAAAACCGGTCTAAGCCTGCATAGGTTCGAAAGCTTATGAAGTCATGAAGCTAACGTTTGTCTCCTTTTTTTTAATAGACATATTTTTCTTTGATTCTCAGTGAATTTGGGTGTTACGTTGTTCAGTCTAGCTGCAACAATCCATTTAAGCGTCATGATGCTCCAAATGTGCTCAGAATTATTTGTTACTGAATGGTCACTGAATGTTTTCGCAGACGTTGGCTCCGGAACCAATTCCTTAAAATAAATTTCGGAAAAAGCATTTAGTGGATTTTCGGGCAATATTTTATGCCTATCACCGACATTAATATGCACTGTCGCAAACATATCGAGGGTAGACTGGAGTCACCACCATTTACAATGGCTATTCGGAGAGTAGAGTGCGATCGGCCGCGAAATGGAAACCAAAGTGATAATATAAAGTGTTTTGTTTGTAACAGTAAGCTACGCGATCGCCATATTTCTCTACACACTCGGCACCCCGACTTAGATATTTGTCGTTGCGTTGTACCAACTTTCCTACATCCTTGTCGCAGAAAGCAGCCACCTGTGCTGTCCACCAATTCTCTGAGCTGGTCTGCAGCTCTCTGTCTGTTCCAAGAGGGTGTCCTGAAAGCGAGCAGGTCATATGAGCAGAGATGAAAACTCAGAGGGAATCAAGTCCGTGATGTATGGTGGCCAATCAAAACTGCCCATCCAAAATGCTGCTGGAGCGTCTTCGTTGCCACAGCAGAAGGAAACGTACGACAGGTACGTTAGGCGGGGTTGCATGAAATCAGGCGAAACACAGGGCACGCACCCATACTTGACGGCAGACACTATTTTCGAGTCATCTTTACATGCTCACTGTGCGGTCAGAGCTGGAAAGTGCGACATGACGCGATCGATTACCATACTAGACTCACTGCCAATCACATCTGTGCAAAGCATCATCGGATTTTCTCTGTGCTTTCCATTTTACACCTGATCGGATCTTACTTCCCAAATAGGGCTTTACGTGATTGTCTTGGGGTACCTGTCTGACATGAGGATCAAAATTTCCTTGAACGTTTTAAAAACTATAGAGTCTCTATTGGGAGGTCGATGTGAAAATGTATTTTAGGCATAAACTGTTAAACAGTATTAGGAGCTTGTGACACATGGCCTCGGTGGCTATCGACGGTTGTGAGTAACCATTACACATTACAATTCAGTTTGCGTAAATCACGTGGGCGAGAACAGCACAGTAGTCAGCACAGTAGTCCACCACAGACAGGTCTCCACACAGTATCGATGCACTTGCCGTTTAAGGACATGTTATGTCTTATTTGCGTAACGAGATCACTGCGGATGTGCGCCAAGAATACTCCACATGCTTATGTGTGTGTGTGGGAAGTGCGGCCACGAGTGCTGGCGTCATATCCTAGCTGTGACCGCAGGCGGTTAGCGACTTGCGTGAGCTGAAATCCTGTTTGTGCTCAAACTGTTCCTAATTCTGACAGCGGGGATGTGAGCGTCATAAGCATTACAGGCAATATAAAATAAACTTAAGAATTTCCATCGTTGTACAAGAGCAGAGAATCCAAAGCCGCTCCACATTTTTGAAGCTGCACCTCCCAAAACGATGAATACGTCGACCTTGCCATGGCGGCGTTGCGTTCTCTGCCTGCTATATCTTTGGGCCTGACACCCAAGGTTTTCTTTTCGTGGGGTCATGCGAAATGCCTTGCGTGTACGCCACCTTTGCCAGAAACCATTCCAGAACATAAATCGCACATTTCTGCTACGCTTTAACGTACCCCACAGAAAGAAGTCCAGAGGTGTAAGATAAGGAGAATGGGCTGGCCAATTTATGCGTCCTCCACGTCCTATGAAACGCCCGTCGAAAATCCTGTCAAGGGTCAGCCTAGTGTTAATTGCGGAATGTGCAGGTGGGGTACGTTAAAGGTGAATGTGTACCATGATGTGCCTACAACCCCAGAGGATATGAAACAACGTATTGTGGCAGCCTGCGGCGACATTACACCAGATGTACTGCGGCGTGTACTACATTCATTACGCCAGAGATTGCAATTGTGTGCAGCAAATGATGGCCACCACATTGAACATCTATTGGCCTGACATGTCGGACCACACTCTATTCCACTCCATAATTGAAAGCGGAAACCACGTGTGTACGTGTACCTCACCCCTCATGGTAACGTACATGTGCGTCAGTGAAAAAGACCAATAGAAAGGTGTTAGAATGTGGACGTAATGTGCTGTTCCAGTCTCTTCTGTACCTAAGGTCCATCACCGTTGCCTTTGGATCCCTACGTAATTGGGTGCTCTCCGATACACACGACCGAACAGCGGAGGAGTGGTACTCAAGCGTCAACTTTAGGTTACAATATCTCCGGATGTAATTAACATTTTACAATGCAACAAACGGCACTGATTACGTATTTGTTTATATGTTCAGATGTGCTAACAAAAATAACGGGGTTCCATTTAAAAAAATGTAGGTTTGTGTTAAAAAACATACTTCCGTGCATTTGTTTATGGTTTGCATTAACCTCTCCTCACGTTCGGTCTGTGGAATCGATTCGTCAGTATTTGGTGCGGTTTACTAAATATATGCAGCGGTAACGTTAGGTGACTCACCCTGTACAACGTGATACCGTTTCCTTCTTTGTCGTCTCAACATATACCTATGGCACAAGAGTAACATAATCTGCCTGACGTTGTCGTCTACTTCCAGCAATGATAAGGATAATGCGCCGGGACAAATAGGTGCTAACAGTTTCTTATCACCAAAAGACACGCTCTCGTACATGAAGTCAGTGTATTAAACAGAAAGTAAAGTGTTTAATAGTAGACAGTATTTGTAGCATAACAATTGTCATTGCCCTACTTTGGTCATGGTTTTCCAAGATTAGGTTCACTACAGTTCCTAGTAGTTTTCTGTCATGTAGTATTCAAACGCGCACATAACATTCCCCTTGAGTAGCTACTAATGACAGATTTCTCCTCTGTCGTCATCAAGTTTACTCCGGTGCTGCTTAAGTACGAGGCCGGAGGTTAAACGATGGCGCAGTTCTACTTCACCTCGAGGAAGAAACAACTAGAAAGAAAACACTTTGGCAACAGAGGTTGCGCGATTCGAATGCCGAGCAGAAAATAAAGCGAAGGAAATCCCTACGTTTGTCACTTGTAAACCACCCTGTTCCTGACGATCGTTTAAATGTACACCATTTAAATGTTTTAATTGCGTATTAGGGCTTGTTTCAGTGAGAAGGGTGTAAGGAAAAGCTCTCTCAGTTGTAGGGGCCACGTATGTGGCGTTGCAGAGTCGGTCGTACTAAACACGACGACAGCGTCCATGTTATGACGACTCGGCTTTGTATCACACAGCGAGATCTGCCGCGTAGTGTGGAATTGTATGTGTAAATGTTATAAGGTACGTGACTACATCTCCATACGCGTTTCCGGGGCTGGGTTTACAGCGGTGAGTTGTCGACATTGCTAAAGGTGCAAGTGCTTGCCGACCATCAGAAGCACACGTGTAACATAAGTGATTACACTTTGCCCAGTGACGAAGCACCGGGGAAGATTTGGTCACTCTCTTTCAAAATGGAGAATTTCGAGCTAAAAGACTGCACGAGCTACGCAGCCACCATATTCCAAAATCCTTGCTTCGATGAAAGTAGGGATGTAGGCTACGTCGGTCGTCAGAACTAAAACTCTACGAAAGGCGAAAACTTTTGACACAACAGAACGTTAATCTCTAACCCAGTATTATGAATTCCCTCTACAAGCAACGTATCCTGGCACATCTTTGTTATTTCGATATTATATCGTTAGCCGTATTCGATTAAGGAGAAGTCGTAGCTTTTTATTCCCTGTAAAATTCGGACATTACGGTTATTGCTTCACAAAGCATAATAAAACACATCACACGTACTCCTCAGTAAATGGCAAGAAAACTATGTGCTTCCCGTCAAACTGATATTCGGTCTCCTGTGAAAACGGCCAGCTAAATGAGCCACAGTTCAACAAGTTCAGAAAATCGACGAATTACTGCAATTCTATCGTTTGTGTAAAAACCGAATTGTCGCGACAGTGTTTGAAACGTTTGCTGTCGTTACACCTAGCCAAACGTAACAAGGATAGTTATCGGACTAATACTGCGACTCTTGGGGAAATTTGGTTAACTGAATTACTACATGTGTGACACTAATACAACAACGAGATCAGTTGTCGAAATCAGTTCTTGATTCCAGGTACAGAGACTATAACTGTCTGATCTATTTGGTTACAGATACCATCAAGCTGGGATTGAAGCATGCGCCGTCTGTTTCTGCATCTCTATGATCCATGGCATGAAGGCTGGTGTTTGTCCACATACGAGAACTAGGGGCGTATAACGCAGTCAAGCACCGTAAAATAAAGCTTTGGTGGCCTTCGTTCTCGCGATCGCTGCTGCCCAGCGATACGACCGAATAATACCGCTGACACAAGTTTCTTTTTCTTTTGATCGCCTTTTCAGTGAATTAATTCTCGACTTGGATGCGGTCCTGCTCCATTGTGTAAAGGCCCTCGACGCATCGTTTTTTATCTGTTGCCGTTTGACGAATGCTGTTTATAGAAACAGAGGGAGAACAGCGGGACACATTGCCAGGAAGTAAAACTGGTCCTCACACTGAGTTTATATTTCGCATCGATACAAAACAGACGATACTGTTATCTTGTTTGTTGTGTCTAGACAAGCGATAGCTGGTGACAACATATCCACTAATTCTACATACATGATTAAGGTATCGGCTTGAATCGAGAGGGCTATTTCTAGCCACTCCAAACATCAAAACCATGGAGTGTGAACGCGTTCCCCCTTTTACCGCTTCGCATATTCTGCACAACGCATGTCATTCAGGTGAGCATAATAAAACAGTATCAGGTGAGTTAACTGCCTTGGATAAAAATATTTTGAAGGTATTTTTGACTATTTCTTTTCGTGTTTTCCGTAAGGTTTTCCTATACAATCGCCTCCTTCTCATGTAAGTTAACATAAGCAGGAGGCAGCTGTGTCAGAAGGCTATCCATGAATGTGCGGAGTACGAAACAGCACCCTCCGGATCCATTAAAATGGTACAACTGGCCAGCGACTAGGAGTGTGATTCCCATGTGGGAACGGACACGCATCTCGCCACTGCAGGGATACGCGAGCTTCTCATGTGGGAAGATATTAAAAATTAAGTCGCTGCACCAAGTAGGGATTCACTCTCATTTCGATGATGAACACCTGCATGTGAATTATTTCTCCGTTTTCATTTTCTTCAGGAAACTGCCATTACTCACTAGAAAATTAAAAACTACCATCATTCCGCGGTGCTAGTAGCAACAGTCAGTCGCTGAGACAGCAACAATGCTGTGTCGGTTGAAGGAGACATAAGATTATCTGAAAACTAAAATGGATTGGTTAAAGTTAGATATAGTGGGAATTAGTGAAGCTCGGTGGCAGGAGGAACAAGACTTTTGGTCAGGTGAATACAGGGTTATAAATACACAATCAAATATGGGTAATGCAGGAGTAGGTTTAATAATGAATAAAAAAATAAGAGTATAGGTAAGCTACTACAAACAGCATAGTGAACGCATTATTGGGGACAAGATAGACACGAAGCCCACGCCTACTACAGTAGTACAAGTTTATATGCCAACTATCTCTGCTGATGATGAAGAAATTGATGAAATGTATGATGAGATAAAAGAAATTATTCAGGTAGTGAAGGGGGACGAAAATTTAATGGTCATGGGTGACTGGAATTCGAGAGTAGGAAAAGGGAGAGAAGGAAACATAGTAGGTGAATGTGGATTGGGGCTAAGAAATGAAAGAAGAAGCCACCTGGTAGAATTTTGTGCAGAGCATAACATAAACATAGCTAACACTTGGTTCAAGAATCATAAAAGAAGGTTGTATACATGGAGATTCTAAGAGGTATCAGATAGATTATATAATGGTGAGACAGAGCTTTAGGAACCAGGTTTTAAATTGTATGACATATCCAGGTGCAGATGTGGACTCTCACCAAAATGTATTGGTTATGAACTGTAGATTAAAACTGAAGAAACTGCAAAAAGGTGGGAATTTAATGAGATGGGACCTGGATAAACTGAAAGAACCAGAGGTTGTACAGAGTTACAGGGAAACCATAAGGGAACAATTCACAGCAATTGGAGAAAGAATTACAGTAGAAGAAGAATGGGTAGCTTTGAGGGATGAAATAGTGAAGGCAGCAGAGGATCAAATAGGTAAAAAGACGAGGGCTAGAAGAAACCCTTGGGTAACAGAAGAAATATTGAATTTAATTGATGAAAGGAGAAACTATAAAAATGCAGTAAATGAAGCAGGCAAAAAGGAATACAACCGTTTCAAAAATGATATCGCCAGGAAGTGCAAAACGGCTAAGCAGGGATGGCTAGCGGACAAATATAAGGATGTAGAGGCTTATCTCACTAGGGGTAAGATAGATACTGCCTACAGGAAAATTAAAGACACCTTTGGAGAAAAGAGAACCACTTGTATGAATATCAAGAGCTGAGATGTAAACCCAGTTCTAAGCAAAGAAGGGAAAGCAAAAAGGTGCAAGGAGTATATAGAGGGTCTATAGAAGGGTGATGTACTTGATGACAATATTATGGAAATGGAAGAGGATGTAGATGAAAATGAAATGGGAGATATTATACTGCGTGAAGAGTTTGACAGAGCACTGAAAGACGTGAGTCGAAACAAGGCCCCCAGTGTAGACAACATTCCATTAGAACTACTGACAGCCTTGGGAGTGCCAGTGTAACACCACAGCTCTTATGCTGTATGGATTTATTTTGCTTTATTTAATGTTACATTGTTGATCTTCTGTAAATGTGTTTGAATCGATAACATAAAATTGTGTACTCTTTTCTTTGTTAACTTTGATGTCGTGGTTTGTTTCAATGCAAAGTAGTGTATCTGTACTGTAAATGCTTTGTCCCATTTGGAGGGAACAAAACTTACTGTATATGATTGTAATTTTGTGTGAATAATTTTTTGTAGAGTGTCAATATGTGAAAATGTTCTGTTTTATTTAATGTATTTGTTTGCTGTTATGTGAACTGCTGACCTTCACTTAGGGTTGTTAGTTAATTTGTATGTAAAAGTTGTTGTGGTTCCCCTCGGGAACGGATATTTGCAGCGCGTGCAAATTGTGGTTGGCTACGTAGAAAAGGTGGAACTGATAGTCAGTCGGGGACGAGCCAGCAGTCGGAGATGAGCTAAGAGTCCGTGCACTGCCAAGTAACAGATGCATATTGTGATGGTTCCGAGAGAGGCTTTTCCTGCTTCTTTCCAAAGCCTCAGATGGATGGATAAATAACTGGAATTATTCTGGAATTTGTATTTATCATCGCCACCAAGAAATGACAGAGTCCAGCAATTCTGTCTGCAAATCCACCTACCAACATGCAGTTGCCACCTCGTTGCGCAATCACTGTAACGTAATACTATAATGATGTACAGTGAAGTATCAGCTTAATGGATGTGTTATTGTGCTCAAATATAAGGTAATTTATATCTGAATTTATGTACCTACCCTGATTTTTCTCCTCATCATAACACCTCTCAGGCTCCTCTCCGTTTGAGCTAAAGGGATATTCGAGTGTCCTTACTAAAAGAAATTAAAGCCTAGAGTTTTGCTAATTAATGCCCCTCATAAGCAAACTTAAATCTGCTGAGCTCAGATATATATACCAAGGGACGAGGCAATGCAGCAGCACATAACAAGTGAACACAAACAGCAATGACAAAAAAAAATTCAAATCGGTAAAGCAAGCAGCATAAATTAGCAAAAGCAAATGCAATATTACAACTAATAAAGGCAATGTGCAGCAAACAAGAAAAATAAATTCGCAGTAAAACTGGCTTAACAGAGTAATGCAAAGTGAAATTTAGTAGCACTATGCCTGGCAAACAGCAGCAGCAAATGCAATAACTTATATCTAAACATGACATAGCTCAAGCAGAAAAAAATATTACACTAAAGACAACAATTTACATCGTAATGTCTATGTAATTAAAGTGGTGCACCACAAAAACTAATTCTACAAAAAATTACCAAGTACTTGAAAAGAAAATTATATATGCAGTTACTGTTATTAGTCCCTTCTTATTGTTCTTTCCATTCCAAGAGCTCCTTTTTCGAAGAATGTGGATCATAAAATAATTATTTAATAGATCTGTTAACAGAAAGTGTTCACATTAGCAAATGCATTTAATTTTATTTTATGAAACCAAAGCTGCAAGACTGCTGGAAACCAGATATCAAATGAAATAAGCAATTACGCAAACCAAAGCATAAAAACATCATTCAACAGCTATGTGGCATTTCATAAGTCAGTAGAAATTCTCATAGAAAGACACTTATCATAATCAGGTGTGCAGATGTACGAATATTTCCCATCAATTCATAAGCATTTCAGTAAGTAGTACAAAGTACGAGTAATCATGTATCCAAGTAATGAGCGTGTCGTATTTGCGATGCTTTCTGCAAAGAAATGTCAATAGCGAGGATAATAGCCCTTTTTTTTCCACCTGTGCCTCTGAAAGGCACACACTAATGGCTTTTTTCCAGGCGACTGTCATGCAATTGGGTGCCCACGACACATTACATGAAGGTCACTTAACTTTCTTACCGAAATATTTACGACAGCAGTTTCCGCTACAGTGGCAGTCTCACATAAAAAAATTCACAGGCTGAGAATTTGAGTTACAAATGCGTAGAAACAAAATCCTATGAATATAACAGAGTTCAAAAAGTTTTCGTCGACATTGTGATACATTCGCGCATTTACACACATTTCATAACTCTTAAAGTACGATTCTTGGTTTCCAACATCCTTTTCTACAAATCAGAGTCCCTAACCACTACTCATTATTCACATACGTATTCATCGACACTTCTCAATATTTCATCATAATAAATACGTAGCATAATCAAATTCCTCATATACAGTAGCATCATCTTATTGATCATAAACATACCTCAGCAGCATAATACACATCGCCGTCGTAATAATAACATCATAACACCTCAGTCAGATCTTCAAAACGTTGTAGCTTTATGCAATAATTTCAAAACCTAAAGAAAATTCTCTGCTCATTTAAATAGTGTCATCTACCTCAAACGTACTATAAAAATCATGATCCCATATCAAATATATCATTCAAAGCTCTCATAGTATCACAGTGGTTCCGAAAAAATATGAACAGTTCACAAGGTACAGACAAAATACAATTTCATAAGTATGAAATTATCCAAATGTGTAATTGCGTAAACATCTGTCACTGACGTAGTAAATAAAAATGTTTGTCTCTCTCAGTTAAGTAATCACATAGCTATGTAATTCTGTGTTGGAGAAATATGGTACCGATGTGTAAAGTTGCATAAGCAAATACCATATTAGCTAGGGCTCCTAGTGTTTGCCGCACACATGGTACACAAAGTAAGCTTGTACCCCCCTGAGGACTAATGTAATTATACCCTCAGGTGTTACAGATTACAGCAATGGAATGATATGTATCACGGAAAACTTTCTTTGTAATTCAAAAATCCTTAAAAATAAATGTTTTAAGTATAAAATTAATCACTCAAATACGTGTACTGTAGCGCTAAACTATGCATCTTGTTGTAAGATAATCTCTGTGGAAGTGTTGTAGTTGTCGTCCTCCAAAAGCTAAGTTCTGTAGAAGTCAATGTACTTACCTCATCATAAACGAAAGTGAAATGCTTTGCGTATAGATATCTTAGTTATTACGCTTATTGGTGTGATGAAGAAAGTACTGTGCTGTAACGTATTGTTGTGCTACGGAAAAGGCAGTCTCATTGTAGCTATACCACAAAAGTTACTACTAAAACATGTTTTACTTTCCAGAATAATACAGAAAACATGTGCAGATATAAAACAGATACACCGCAAAAACAACATTGTAAATTGTCACTCATTAGTAGCGTCGTGATAAAACCGTGTAGTTGTCACATAAACTAACCACTGTGTCATCTGTTATCTCACTGAAAGTACTTTAAATCCAGAATTTATATTCAAGTAAACCAAAACGCTGCATTAAAATCTCATTAGCAGTACCGGTTTATGTTCTAAGTATGTAAGCCTTATAGTCGTTACGTAATCGTGCAACTAACAAGCAAGAATGTACACACACAATAACACAGTGACGTCTGTTCACTATAACAATGCATTCGTAATTTCTGTTTAAATAAGTTCTCTTAGTTCTTGCCTGGATATTTAACTTCAAACATTGTTGCATATTAACAGATTCTAAGTCTGACAAAGAATACTGGTAATTTAAAGTGAAAAGTTATATGGCAGAGACAAAGTTAAAAAGCAGATTATCTTTCAATAAACGGTTTTACATGTGAAATGTGGTGTAAACTTTTGCTCTTCCTAGTACTCAGAGTTTGAACTTGAATGCAATTGTCATGCGGTATACGTCAGTAAAGAATACTGGAATTTTTCTCAAGGTTAGCGTCTATGTTATTTTTCTCTGAGCTAGCCGGCGCACATGGCTGCCTGTAGTGCGGGTCATTGTCTGTTTCTTTGTTGGCTCGCGTCGTTATTGGGATTAGGAGACCTAACTTCTACAAATTCACCTTGTCGAGAGTGCCCTGCTCTGTTTGAATCCCGCCAGTTCTGATGGAATTCAGGTCTGTCGTTTTGTCGGTAGTTAACATAGTTTCTTGTTTGTCGGTCATGTGGTGGAGAATTTCTCCCGGAATCGTAACTGCGCGCTGAACTGTTGTGTCTGAAGTTATTCTGTCTCCCTTGATAATAATTGTTTTTGTTCCCATATTGTCTGTTTCTATGGTAATCTCTGTCATATTCATTACTACGGAAATACGATCTTTCTGTGTAACTATTATTACTCTGCCAGTGGTTGTCATATGGGTGGTGTCTGTTTTGGTCACAATTAGCGTTGTAACAATAGACTTGTCGTGTCCAGTTATTGTTTCTGTCGTCAGCGAATTGTGACTGATGTGACCTGTAGTGATTGATTTCCTATTTTCGCAACCCGCGACTGTCTGTGTCAATTTCTAATTCTTGTAAGAGTCCCTGAAAAGCTTCAATCTTATCTTTGCAACGTCCTGCCAAAATAACATGTCGTAAATGTTCAGGTAATTTGATTAAGCAAATGCGGATGAGTTCTGAGGGGCTGTATGGGTTTGACAGGTACTGATTCTTGTGCAACATGCCTTCAAAATATTTCACAAGACTGGAGAATTCAGATTGTTCGAAATGTTTCATCATTATGATGCTATGTTTTACTCGGCCATGTGTAGCTTGAGACCAATATGCTGAGAGGAAGGTATGGTAAAATTCTCCTTCACTGTGACAATCTTGAATGACCGATCGCATTCTTACAGCTGGTTCATTCTCTAAATAGCCACACATAAATTCTAATCTGTGCTCTAATGACCAGTTGAGAGGAAAACAATGAGAGAATTGATGGAACCACGCTTGTGGATGAATGTCGTTGCCAGAATTCTTAAATGTTTTAAATTTACGTGTAGTAATGAACAGCTTATAGTCAAAATCATCATGCCGGAGAGTCGCATATCGGTCATTGTACCGTCGTTTCGGCGGTTCCATTTCAAAATTCGGTGCGCCTTGCCAATCTCTTTCATAATTTCCGAAGTTTCCTGTGTTATTATTTTGTGGTTGCTCCGCATTTCTATATCCCTCTTCCCGTACTGGAGCACGAGTGTCCTCTGAAATATGTAATTCTTGTATTACTTGTGCCAACTGATCTTGTACTTCCCGGATTTCTCTTTTGTACTATGTATTGATTTGATTTTAATTTTGTTTGAATTTTCCAATTTGTTCATATTCTTCAGTGTCAGTGAAGGCTACAGGTCTTGTGTCTTTCAGATCATCTTTGTAGACAAGTTAGTGAACTGATCTGAAAGTTCGGCTACTTTATCCGATAGTGAAATTATTTCCTCTGTGTGTTTTTCTGAACCAAGTTTCAGAGTGTCCATTTGTGTTGAAATCGTATCTACTGTGTCTTTTAAGTTTTCGAAAGTTTTTGCAAGTTGCGAAACCGAATCAGTAGATGCAACTGAGTCAATTTTAGCTTGCAAGGTGTCACGATTTTCATGAACAATAGTTTGCAGTTATTTTATGGCTGCTTCGTGATTCTGTAATGCAATTCATGACGCGAAAAAATAGGTTAGAAATGCTCACAATTTTGTGTTTTTACGTCGTTACAGACTTTTTGACATTTCGATTCGATTTTATGTAACTCAGTAGTTAAATCTTCATGTGTTTGTTCAAGATTTTGTTCCAATGAGTCTAACTTTTGAAGCTGTTGCTGTGTTTGTCTCTGGTGTTGTTCTATTGTGTCTAACGTTTGAAGATTTTGTTCCATTGTGTCTAACTGTTGCTGTGTTTGTCTCTGATTTTGTTTCATTTGCTGCATTAATTGCAATAATAATGTATTAGTGTCTGGAATGTGTTTCTCTATGCTTTTTGGCAATGCATTTTCTCCAGCAACATTCTACATCTACATCTACATTTATACTCCGCAAGCCTCCCAACGGTGTGTGGCGGAGGGCACTTTACGTGCCACTGTCATTACCTCCCTTTCCTGTTCCAGTCGCGTATGGTTCGCGAGAAGAACGACTGTCTGAAAGCCTCTGTGCGCTCTCTAATCTCTCTAATTTTACATTCGTGATCTCCTCGGGAGGTATAAGTAGGGGGAAGCAATATATTCGATACCTCATCCAGAAACGCACCCTCTCGAAACCTGGCGAGCAAGCTACACCGTGATGCAGAGCGCCTCTCTTGCAGAGTCTGCCACTTGAGTTTGTTAAACATCTCCGTAACGCTATCACTGTTACCAAATAACCCTGTGACGAAACGCGCCGCTCTCCTTTGGATCTTCTCTATCTCCTCCGTCAACCCGATCTGGTACGGATCCCACCCTGATGAGCAATACTCAAGTATAGGTCGAACGAGTGTTTTGTAAGCCACCTCCTTTGTTGATGGACTACATTTTCTAAGGACTCTCCCAATGAATCTCAACCTGGTACCCGCCTTACTAACAATTAATTTTATATGATCATTCCACTTCAAATCGTTCCGCACGCATACTCCCAGATATTTTACAGAAGTAACTATTACCAGTGATTGTACCACTATCATATAATCATACAATAAAGGATCCTTCTTTCTATGTATTCACAATACATTACATTTGTCTATGTTAAGGTTCAGTTGCCACTCCCTGCACCAAGTGCCTATCCGCTGCAGATCTTCCTGCATTTCGCTACAATTTTCTAATGCTGCAACTTCTCTGTATACTACAGCATCATCCGCGAAAAGCCGCATGGAACTTCCGACACTATCTACTAGTTCATTTATATATATTGTGAAAAGCAATGGTCCCATAACACTCCCCTGTGGCACGCCAGAGGTTACTTTAATGTCTGTAGACGTCTCTCCGTTGATAACAACATGCTGTGTTCTGTTTGCTAAAAACTCTTCAATCCAGCCACACAGCTGGTCTGATATTCCGTAGGCTCTTACTTTGTTTATCAGGCGACAGTGCGGAACTGTATCGAACGCCTTCCGGAAGTCAAGAAAAATAGCATCTACCTGGGAGCCTGTATCTAATATTTTCTGGGTCTCATGAACAAATAAAGCGAGTTGGGTTTCACACGATCGCTGTTTCCGGAATCCATGTTGATTCCTACATAGTAGATTCTGAGTTTCCAAAAACGACATGATACTCGAGCAAAACACATGTTCTAAAATTCTACAACAGATCGACGTCAGAGATATAGGTCTATAGTTTTGCGCATCTGCTCCACGACCCTTCTTGAAGACTGGGACTACCTGTGCTCTTTTCCAATCATTTGGAACCTTCTGTTCCTCTAGAGACTTGCGGTACACGGCAGTTAGAAGGGGGGCAAGTTCTTTCGCGTACTCTGTGTAGAATCGAATTGGTATTCCGTCAGGTCCAGTGGACTTTCCTCTGTTGAGTGATTCCAGTTGCTTTTCTATTCCTTGGACACTTATTTTGATGTCAGCCATTTTTTCGTTTGTGCGAGGATTTAGAGAAGGAACTGCAGTGCGGTCTTCCTCTGTGAAACAGCTTTGGAAAAAGGTGTTTAGTATTTCAGCTTTACGCTTGTCATCCTCTGTTTCAATGCCATCATCATCCCGGAGTGTCTGGACATGATGTTTCGAGCCACTTATAAACATTCACGTTTTGACAAGCAGAAAATGTGTCTTGACTCATTTGAGAAAACGGTGAGTACCCAAAACGTGAGTCTACAGTATTTGCAATATTGTGTTCTGTCATTTCGGATTCCTGAGGCGAGCTGTTGCCGACCGATCGATCGATAATGCTTCCCTGTTCACTAACTGTTTCACTGCCTACACCATTATTTGCTGCCCGCTCCATTTCCCTATGCACAATTACCAAGTTACTACTTTGAACATTAGTTAATTCATTATTCTGCGGCGCTAACACACTACTTTCGTCTTCACTCATTTCTCAGTTTACTTTGAAGCCTAGTATTACGTTCTTCACACGCCATTATTGTCACAATATTTCATACGACAACACAGAAAAGCACAATTTGAAGAGCAAAATAACAAAACACATTAACATAGCATTGAAAATAATATCTAGTTAATTGCAACTGCAGCTGCGCAATACTTGGTGTAAATCTACATGCATGCCACAACTGTGTACAACAATGAAAAACTACAACTACAAAGGAAATTCTCTCTATAATTACGCGCTAGCAGTAAACAATAGCTACACTAATTACACAAACTACAAGAAAAATCAGAAGATTCCAGTGAGGTATCCTCGGCTAAGGGTCGACATATAAAACGTCCCCTTATGAAAAATTATACATGACTGTGCTTAAACTGACACACAATATTTTTAACGCAACGCAGTCTGACTTTCAAAAATCCCTACAAAAGAATGGCCCTGACTAACATTAACCTATACCTTTCACAAATCACTTACCTCACAAAAATCTTCGTTACTCAAACTACTGCAATACAGCGAGCGCCACTACTGCCAGCTAAATAAAAGATTCAACTACGGAAGGCACTAACTACTTATAGGCATAGTTAGCAAATGAAAGATTTTAATAGAGAACAAACAATGTATTTACCTTAATAGTGTTGAAAAATGATAATATACATAGCAGTTCATGACATCCAATCTTACAAAATTCAAAACTCCGCCATCTTTCTTCCCACACCCACCACTGCTGGCGGCTCACCTCCAACTGCACAGCGCTATGCGCTGTTAACATCCAACTGCCCAACACTACAATGACAGACAACAATGCAAACTAGCCACAGACTGCACACAGCACAGCCAGTGATTTTCATACAGAGCGCTACGTAACGTTGCCTATAAGAAAACATAAACAGCCTACTTACACCATCAATATATCACAGTGTACCCTACATATTGTCAAATACAGAAAGATTCCTACTCAATTACACCGCCCTTCCACCCAGGACTGGAGCTTGAATATTAGAACGTGGAGCCAATCTCCAACCCATCAATATATCACTGCATACTGTGTCGATGTAGTAAACATACAATTCCTATCCTGCACCATACAAAAATCGCCACTTTTACATCATTCGTACATGTAACATGAAGTCAAACAGCACAGTACATATATCTACATCTACATCCATACTCCGTAAGCCACCTCACGGTGTGTGGCGGAGGGTATCTTGAGTACCTCTATCTGTTCTCCTTTCTATTCCAGTCTTGTATTGTTCGTGGAAAGAAGGATTGTCGGTATGCCTCTGTGTGGGCTCTAATCTCTCTGATTTTATCCTCATGGTCTCTTCGCGAGATATACGTAGGAGGCAGCAATATACTGCTTGACTCCTTGGTGAAGGTATGTTCTCGAAACTTCAACAAAAGCCCGTACCGAGCTACTGAGCGTCTCTCCTGCAGAGTCTTCCACTGGAGTTTATCTATCATCTCCGTAACGCTTTCGCGATTACTAAATGATCCTGTAACAAAGTGTGCTGCTCTCCATTGGATCTTCTCTATCTCTTCTATCAACCCTATCTGGTACGGATCCCACACTGCTGAGCAGTATTCAAGCAGTGGGCGAACAAGTGTACTGTAACCTACTTCCTTTGTTTTCGGATTGTATTTCTTTAGGATTCTTCCAATGAATCTCAGTATGGCATCTGCTTTACTGACGATCAACTTTATATGATCATTCCATTTTAAATCACTCTTAATGCGTACTCACATATAATTTATGGAATTAACTGCTTCCAGTGGCTGACCTGCTATATTGTAGCTAAATGATAAGGAATCTTTCTTTCTATGTATTCGCAGCACATTATACTTGTCTACATTGAGATTCAATGGGCATTCCCTGCTCCATGCGTCAATTCGCTGCAGATCCTCCCGCATTTCAGTATAAATTTCCATTGTTACAACCTCTCGATATACCACAGCATCATCCGCAAAAAGCCTCAGTGAACTTCCGATGTCATCCACAAGGTCATATATGTATATTGTGAATAGCTAGGGTCCTACAACACTCTCCTGCGGCACACCTGAAATCACTCTTACTTCGGAAGACTTCTCTCCAATGAGAATGACAGGCTGCTTTATGTTATCTAGGAACTCTTCAATCCAATCACACAATAGTCCATATGCTCTTACTTTGTTCATTAAACGACTGTGGGGAACTGTATCGAACGCCTTGCGGAAGTCAAGAAACACGGCATCTACCTGGGAACCCGTGTCTATGGCCCTCCGAGTCTTATGGACGAATAGCGCAAGCTGGGTTTCACACGATCGTCTTTGTCGAAACCCATGCTGATTCCTACAAAGTAGATTTCTAGTCTCCAGAAAAGTCATTATACTCGAACATAATATGTGTTCCAAAATTCTACAACTGATAGACGTTAGAGATATAGGTCTATAGTTCAATACATCTGTTCGACGTCCCTTCTTGAAAACGGGAATGGCGTGTGCCCTTTTCCAATCCTTTGGAACGCTACGCTCTTCTAGAGACCTACGGTACATCGCTGCAAGAAAGGGGGCAAGTTCCTTCGCGTACTCTGTGTAAAATCGAACTGGTATCCCATCAGGTCCAGCTGCCTTTCCTCTTTTGAGCGATTTTAATTGTTTCTCTATCCCTCTGTCGTCTATTTCGTTGTCATCTGTGCGACAATCTAGAGAAGGAACTACAGTGCAGTCTTCCTCTGTGAAACAGCTTTGGAAAAAGACATTTAGTATTTCAGCCTTTAGTCTGTCATCCTCTCTTTCAGTACCATTTTGGTCACAGAGTGTCTGGACATTTTGTTTTGATCCACCTACCGCTTTGACATAAGACCAAAATTTCTTAGTATTTTCTGCCAAGTCAGTACATAGAACTTTACTTTAGAGTTCATTGAACGCCTCTCGCATAGCCCTCCTCACACTACATTTCGCTTCGCGTAATTTTTGTTTGTCTGCAAGGATTTGACTATGTTTATGTTTGCTGTGAAGTTCGCTTTGCTTCCGCAGCAGTTTCCTAACTCGGTTGTTGTACCACGGTGGCTCTTTTCCATCTCTTACGATCTTGCTTGGCACGTACTCATCTAACGCATATTGTACGATAGTTTAGAACTTTGTCCACTGATCCTCAACACTATCTGTACTTGAGACAAAACTTTTGTGTTGAGCCATCACGTACTCTGAAATCTGCTTTTTGTCACTTTTGCTAAACACAAAAATTTCCTGCCTTTTTTTAATATTTCTATTTACGGCTGAAATCATCGATGCAGTAACCGCTTTATGATGGCTGATTCCCTGTTCTGCGTTGTTTCAAATAGTTCGGGTCTGTTTGTCACCAGGTCTAATATGTTATCGCCACGAGTTGGTTCTCTGTTTAACTGCTCAAGGTAGCTTTCAGATAAAGCACTTAAAAAAATTTCACTGGATTCTTTGTCCCTGCCATCCGTTATGAACGTTTGAGTCTCCCAGTCTATATCTGGCCAATTAAAATCTCCATCCAGAACTATAACATGGTGGGGAAATCTACTCGAAATATTTTGCAAATTATCCTTCAGGTGCTCAGCCACAACAGCTGCTGAGCCAGGGGGCCTAGAGAGACATCCAATTACCATGTCTGAGCCTGCTTTAACCGTGACCTTCACCCAAATTATTTCACATTTCGGATCTCATTCAATTTCCTTCCATACTATTGCACTTCTTATCGCTATAAACAAGCCTCCCCCTTCACTGTCCAGCCTGTCTCTGCGGTATACATTCCAATCTGAGTTTAGAATATACTCTTGGCACTAGATATTTACCGTGTGGTTGGCTGTCATCCACTCCCAACGGGTGACCAGAGTACCCTCAGAGGACCGAAGTCGCTCTCAGAACTGTTCTACAAATAAGGGCTTGTTTCCCCCACGACACAAACGCATTACTGTCTTTGATCCAGATCTGTTTGCTTGCTTGTTTTCCTACACCCATCTCCAGACTCTGGGAGTACAAGGACACATGTATTTTAGCATGGTTCGTCATAATATAATACAGTAGAGCGTCGATTATACGAACGTCGGTCAACCGAACGATCGCTTAACCGAACTGTGTACTCGCTCGCACCCGTTACTCTCCCACCCTACCGTCCATCATCCCCCTCACTCCCAAACCAAGTTTCCCACAGTAGTCGCCGCACTGGGCCACCGCTGGCGGAACATTGCTTCTAATGGGGCCTTCACGAGGCGCTGCTGACCGGCCAAGCCGCCAGTCGCTGTGTTTCAACAATCAGCACACTTCTGTCGGCTCGGCACTGGCAGTAGAAGTAGCGGCCGTATCAAAGCTGTCCACAGCAACTGCTGCGCCAGCTTAGAGTTGAGGCGTGCCGCTCCGCGCAGTTTGAAGGATTGGGCGCCCCCAACAAGAGCAAACAGTCACCTTCTGTTCTCTGTTACGACCACTTGTGTGCTGCTGCGTGAAGAAGTGAACTTGACGATACAAAATGCTTGAACGTAAACGTGTTGTCCTTTCTATGAGGGACAAGTACGAGATTATTAAAAGGTTAGAAGAAGGTGAATCTACAACCACTTTATCCAATGAGTACAAGGTGGGGAAGTCGACAATTGCGGATATAAAAAAACAAAAGACGAGCATAGCAAATTTTGTAGCTATGCTTGATGCTACTGATGGATCAACAAGCCGTAAAACTATGAAGCTCGCCACTAACACAGTTCTAGATGATGCTGTTTACAAGTGGTTTACACAAAAGAGATCGGAAGGAGAACCTCTCTCAGGTGCCATTCTGTGTGAGAAGGCAATGCAGTTGAACGAAAAACTTGGAGGGCCTTCGAACTTTAAAGCAAGCACGGGCTGCTTAAAACGCTTCAAGTCAAGAAACGAAATTCGTGAGCTTACAATACAGGGAGAAAAACTGTCGGCTGATTCTTCAGCAGCTGATTCTTTCAAAGTCAAACTAAGAGACGTATTAAGGGAAGAAGATTATGCTCTCGAAAACGTTTACAATGCTGACGAAACTGGACTTAACTGGAAAGCTTTACCGAGAAAAACTCTTGTTTCACGTCATGAATTAGCAGCACCTGGTCCTAAAACAAGCAAGGACAGTATTACAGCTTTGGCTTGTGCTAATGCTACTGGAAGTCAGCGACTGCCTATGTGCGTCATTGGTAAAAGTAAAAAACCGCGTTGTTTCATGCACGTTAATATGTCAGCCTTGCCTGTTGTGTGCACCTCACAAAAGAGTACCTGGATGTATAGTACGATTTTTATGAAGTGGTTTCTGTACGTTTTCGTACCCTCTGTAAAAGCTCATCAGCTAAAGAACGGGAAGAGGGAGAAAACACTACCTCTCCTTGACAATGCACCAACTCATCCGTCATGTGATATTTTAAACGAAAAAGACGAGGTCATAAAGGTAATATTTCTTCCACCTAACGTAACCTTCTTATTACAGCCTATGGATCAAGGCGTTATTGAGACTTTCAAACGATATTACCAGAAAGAATTGAAGAATTGTTGCGTAAGTTATTGTTAGAAAGAGAAGAGGATGGAGTAGAAAGTCTCTTAAGAAATCATAAGAATATTGACTTGAAAGACGCGTTCTACATGATCAGCGCAGCATGGAATAGTGTAAAGGAAGAGAATTTGAAGAAAGCCTGGAATAAAATTTTGGACACAGAAGAAAATTCACAAGGTATGATTGACAATGACGAACAGAATGATATGTCCAAAATTCTCGGTATGCTAAAAGAAATAGATTGCCACGAATGTGATGAAGAAGACGTTCATCAATGGATGAATATCGATGATGCAGATCCAGGACATCAAATCATGCAGCACAGCGAGATTGTAAATGTCATCACTGATAAAGATGACGCCGCCAGCATCTCATCAATCAGTGCTCCAGAGAGTGAAGATGAAAGTGTACCAACAGCTTCTGAGGCGTTGACTTGTTTAGATACTGCCTTGTGATGGTTTGAGGCCCAAGATGAAAGTGACCAGTTTCAGATATCTGTAATGAAAAAAGTACGTGACTTAGCTGCTCGTAAGCGTGTAGGCTTGCTTAGACAGACCAAAATAAAGGATTTTTTAAACGTTAATTTTGTATACTGTGTGTATTGTTCATGCAAAATGCGTACGTAATATGTATATATTTATGTTTAATAAACTGTGCCACATACTATATATTCCTACTGAAGTTGCCTTTGTATGTTACTTTGTAATACTAAAAGAGATGCCTGTTTTTTTAAATAAATTTACTGTACAGTACTTCTTTTTGGCAAATAAACATGTACAGTTCGATTATCCGAACAAACCAGTTTTCCGAACGCCCATGTCCCCCAAGTACTTCGGATAATCGACGCTCTACTGTACCATTTTCGTGGTACTTGTCGATATCAAGCACACAGAAGTAGCCTTCCGATCGCTTGCGGAACATAATTCCGAAGATACTGACTGGAAAATATTTATCTACAAATCCGAAATCTTAGCACTTACCCAATTTGCGAGGACCTTTACGTGAGAACTCACTACAGGTACAGGAAACTAATATTTCCACTCTCGAATACTGATGTCGGTGATGTAACAGATTCCAAATCATCCCTGTAATTTACAAGGTCAACTAAGGTGCTTCTCATGACTAGAGAACCGGCAAATGAGTCTTCCACGTGCTAGATTCCCACACCACAATCGATCTTCTCTCAACTAAATAAAGGCGCAAAATGTGCAGAAGCAGTCAACCAAACAATTTACATGAGAGGGAATAACGGTCCAGCGCAAACGCACCTCCATATTCAATCCTCTCAGATTTCCTCTTGATTACGAAAGCCGTCCAACACATACCAAGTATTAGTTGGCTATTCGCTCGTCTAGAGGACAACACAGTGAATTCATCAACATTCCTACACTCCAATAAGCCTCTCCATTCTGGCAACTCCTACCATTACCGGGAAACATGAATCATTCCCACCACAGGCCATTCATACACGGAATCATCCTAGAAAACCAGTCACATATATGTTTTATCATTGTACTTACAATTAAATGTTTCAATTACAGTCTCAATTGAATGGCATTTGACAATGAGCGAAGTATCGGAAATACACCCTGCTGGCGGCTGTGGCTCTGGAAATGGAAATATCTGTACCATTCTTATGACTTTCTTCTTTCCTCTGCCATCACAGTATTCCACAGTCATCTCCTCTGCAGATGTAGGAACACATCCTTTATAAGACTGATACTCAAGGTGAATCTACCATGCATCCCCCACTACTACTAACTGATTGCCTACGCTACGAAATAATACTGAGAGAAAATCAGCAATGGGTGGACATGTCTCATAAGTTTTTATTGCGAGTGCTACCATTGTGTCTTAGAAAGGGAGACATAGTCGGTCAGATGTTAAAAAACCCGATCGTACCAACTGCTGTATGTTACTGTCACAAACGGTCTTGGTTCATAAGGCGCACACAAGTATCCACATGAAAAGCTATGTGGGCTTTATAAATCGAGGCACGACGTTACCTCGGAATGAGGTGGTCTTTCCGGACAAATGCCGAGACGGTGATCGCTGGAGTGTATGTTATCAGACCAGCAGTCAGGTTACACGTAGCCCACGATGCAACCACGTGATAAAATCGCAGAATTTTGAAAGTGATTCGGCTAAGGAACGTGGTATGTAACCTGTATTTGCGACTCACGCACGCCACCCCAGCTAGATATTTATATAGTACTTGTATCGTGTTCTCCCTCTATACCACGTCAGAGGTTCTGCAATATATTCACTGAGTTATAGGCGATGACTGCTTGAGAAGGATCACAAACGGAAGTACTAGATGATGTGCTGATTGAGGTCATAAGGAAATGTACACTAGCTTATCAGATCTCTAGTGTTCGCTACCTGCTAGAAATGATATCCATGGTTTGGAAACAAGTCTTTCCATTCAAGTACATACCTGCAGTGGATCCTATTGACAAGTCATTTAATGATTACAACCGCTACTCAGTCACATTCCTGGCACTTTCATAACTTGAAACGAGTCACCTTTCTCGAACCTGGCTGTTATAGAAAATTCCGACGTGGTATTAGTCACCCCCTATGCATCTTGCAACTGCTGTCATTTCTACAGTTTTGCGCATGTGTTCGTTCCAATTGAAGTCGGAACTGAGCAGATGTCGGAGAAAGACATATCCACCACCTTCTGCAACCCGTCTAGAAACAGAACGACCTGAATTAGTGCAACAGAACTGTGTTTTGACCATTTGGTGGAAATGCGCGCATTGTGGTGCTTCTCCAAACTGGATACAGATACTACAGTCCGAATCAGATCTGTGTCCATTCAAATCTATCAGCCCGACATGCTATCGTCGTTATTCTCCACCCCCGAACATAGAAGCTTCGCTAACCTCATCTGATATAGAGCTCACCTCGTCACCGTTGCTAGCACGATGACGCATAGCTGTGGTGTGGTCCAGCACGGAGAGAGAGATTTCGCAATGTTTCCCAGAATTGCACAGCGCGAATCCCTCCTAGCATTCCTAATGGAACACTCCATTCCTCATTGAATTTACACCTGGTGCTGGTGTGGGACGATCCTATTAAATATGCAGGTACTGATCCACTCCAGAGGCCAGTTTAAAGCTTTGTCACTTGCACTGTAGGTCGATGATTGTATCCCATGGACTCTACTGTAAATCGCAAGAGACGCTCCCTGTGGCCCTGTCTCGTTGCTTGAAATAATATTTTTTTCAGCTGTAGCGCACTTTGTACACTGCCTTACATTTTGTTTTTCTGCCACTAATTCAAGATCTGATCAGGTTCTAAACTGACATTAAGACTCTCTGATCCTCAGCCTCTCACAGAAAACTAGACATCGCACAGTGTAAATCATGTTGCTATTGCGGCTACCATAACACGCCACACACACCGGATGATTTTAAATAAAAGCGAGTTACAACATAAGCAAACTAGCGGAGTTTTTGCGGCGTTGTGGAGAGTTTCCAAACTACTGTCAGAAAGTGATTCATGAGCTCTGCATTTAAACTCATCTTCCATAGTCACAGACTAGCTAATGACTCTATGTTCCATTCGAATAATTCATCATATTGCAGTCATGTATGCGATCAATGTTTGGGTGCTATCACCCCAGAAGGTGCTGTCCATCCACCAATGCTCTTTCTTCAACTCAAACAAGTGATATCAGTCAATCGTTATGTAGTAACCAACAGCGTGCCAGTTCATGGATGGGATGGAAAAGACACCATCGATGTATTCTAATAATAAACATCACAGCTGACAGTGCAAACAGTCTTACTGTAATTTCAACACCGACCGATGATGTGACAGCACGTTTCTCAATTTCAGTACCATAGTTAAACCATCCCTTCTCCACTTTGCCAGTATCATTGCGAACATGGATAGATGACTGTGCAGTACATCCATTCATTGTTAATTCTCGAACACACAAACTGTCAAAGTACATCAGACTGTACTATACATATTTCTAACACATTGAGCATAGTGCTTAATTTATGATCTGTCTCTCTGTCTCTCTGGGTATTGGAGTTACAGAGCAATCTCGCTGTTTTAGGTTAAAATTAGACAGTGAAACGTCCGCATCACACTGTCATTGACCAACCCGCCCTGCAGCCCCGTTACCAATTTAATCTGCAACCGACCAGATGAAGACCACCACGTTCCACGTCTCACGAAGGAATGGAGCTCGCCGAGTGCTCACCCATTTAGGTGCACAAGATTTATCGAGATGCACCCATCTTGAAAAGGTCAGCACTCCTTATCGTTGTACAGTGACAGATTTCAAAGTGTCGTGATGTAATAGCAGGTGGTTAAGAAGAACAAGAAACGGATGATTTTTATGCGCGATGGAGCTCCAGACGGATGGAGTTCGAAGCATTTTTATGTAAATCAACCAAACTATCAACTCTAAAATATTATTCCAGAGTCCAGGATCAGGATCTGGAAGGTATTAGTAAGAGAGAGCATAAACACACACATTCTTAAGGCAAAAACGTTCTGCACTTAAAAGGGCTGTAATGTTAGATTGCTTGCGTTTCCGACCTATCAGTCGTATGAAATGTAGCGCTGTTAATATTCCAATGTAAGAAATATATTTCAAGCGGATGACATACATCCTTCTTTCCGGTTTCTTTACAATAAACTATGTTATCGAACCGTAAAACGAAAAAACTACTTCCGTAAAACATTAGCTCTGTGTAATACGAGCACAATGTACCTTTCCGGAGACGTATAGTGTCTGCTGTTCACATCCGATCACGGTTCAGAAATTATACGATGCCTGCATCAGGCCTACATAAAATGATCGTCAGTAGCAGGGGATACCTCCTACAAGGCAACAGGCAAACACGTAGCAGCAGCGTCCGACATGTGAAAATTACAAGTCATTCCCTCACTAACTCTGTAAGCAGCACATCTGTCAGGCAAATGTATACACAGTGATTGCAGCGCCTCAAAAGCACCTATGACTAACTTAGTTATGAAGCTGAAGTCTTCATTATACACTCAAGATGCGACAGGGGGATGGAGTACATCACATGAATCATAGCTCGTTTAGAGGAATGTGCCACGTTTCATCGCACATGAGATGGAGGTACTATGATGACCGACAGGATTACCATTAACGATCGCAAGTAGACAGTACTTTAAAGCAAATACAGGACACATGGCGGCATACGAGTGGAATGCATGCTATGTCATGCGTGAGCAGCTACGTCCCACGTCTGTGAGCCTTGCGAGGGCACAGATTTCTTTGTAGTTAAGCGCGAGACTATTTCCAATAAAAATTAGAGGTGCGAAGTTCTCTGTACCCTGGTCGTCTATAAATAAGAGAACTTGTAGTCAGTTAACACTGTGTTTTTTTTTTTTTTAAATCGCAGTTGCAGGCTTCGTGGATGGCGTATTATTGCGAACCATGTTATGTGCTAGTACAAATATTTGTTTGTGCTGTATTATTATCATTTGTTGAGCTAATCCTTGGGCGACGAGAAGCGGCTGAAGTTCGCTATCAGAGGCTTTTATGTCACAGCAAGTGCCGCACAGAGATTCCAACTGCATGAGGGGACTCCCAGAAAAGGCGACGTTGAGAAGTGCCAATAAAGGATATGGTCGAGAGTGTGTACAACTAGACTCCCATAGAAAATCTGTTAGTTTGTTTCAGTGTTAAGAACGCTTCTGGACCGAAAGCATATCTGTACAAGTTTGCCTAATGAATGTAATAACATATCTAAGCCTTACGTGAATAGTCAGTATGTCAGTGTGTGAGTGTTATGTTGACGAGTTGCACAACGGATTGATCTGACTACTACCCTTTGGCTCCTGCAAGAAGCAATTTTCACCCCACACTACTACAGAAGCCAGACAGACGTTCCTAATGTACCAAAAAGAAATGCCACATGAACTTTCAGCAATAAATATTTTCTGGAGTCGTCTGCTGTAAGGAATAGACACAAAGATATTCTATTTTCTTACGTAACTAGTGGGATACTTGGGTACTAGAGTATTGCTAGTTAGTGTAAGAAAAACATTAAATAAACGGAAAATATTATTTATTGCAAAAATTTAAGAAAAATCAAATGAAACTTTCATTTATAAACTGATAGACGAATTTCCGGGTTCTTTTCGGAACAGGAGGTTACCTCTTATGGATAGGAAACCTGTTAATGACATTTATATACAAAGTGTGGGAAAGCTCTTTTATCCCTTTTCTTTAAGAATCTTACTTACTTGGCAGAATGGCTGAGAACTGCGCCTACTCAACTTGAATAATTATCTGATTGAATTTTTCTAAGTACGGTCGAGGCTGTCACTTCAGAAATGTAATGGAGTGACGTGAATGAAGTATGTTATTTCTAATGGAGGAAAGATGGGTCTCACCTACGCTGTAGCGCACAATACCGTGAGCTGCGACGACTGCTTCCTGCGTCGTTTGCCGCTGAAAAATAACAAAACTATCTCATTCTATCTGGATTGTTCTTCGCCAAACGAACTCTCACTACGCCTTGATGAAGTCAAGGACTCCCATCTGGCCCCAGTCTAGCTATTGGCGTGGTGCACCAGTCAGATAACCAGTCCACCGAGATGCCACTCAATGTTTGCTCGCAGACGCTAACTAACACTCTGTCTGTGTTCACACTTCACATTAAGTGTCATGGCCAACACAGTGAACAAATTCTTAATCGCGAGCGACTCAGTATAGAGTATCACTCCGATTCGCTAGCGACAGAAGTGCTGTCCCAGTGCAGTACTGAGCAGACACTTTGTTCCTCGCTCTCTGCGTGCACGCACGAGTGCAGTCGCTCCCACTACGTGTTCCTGCTACAAGGGCGTCACCGAACCGACTTCCCTGCACACAAAAAGCGAAAGGGTAGATCATCCACTGTCTTTCCCTCACTCCTTCGTCAGAAATAGTCCACCAATCAGCGTTACTCTTACAAATGGGAGAATGGCTAAGTCGAACAATCCGGAAATATATAGCATCTGCATTAGGCATTTACTGTCCACTTGTGAGAACTCAGAAACTGCGCATTAGTTCCATCAAAGAAATCGTATGCTGGGGCTCTCCTAAGCAATACAGTGGCTTTTGCTTTTGAGGTGAACATGCAGGCCATTATTCCTTTCCTCTGGCAAAAACTGTTTTGGTCCATGGGCGGTCGGCCGGCAGGCATAGCTGTGTGCTAACTCACCCTCCTATGGACTTTCCAGAGGGCTGGTTGCTTCCGCTGAACCCCAACTCCTGTGGCCGTTGTGTCTTGAATGTCTGTGTATGCCAGCCTCGACTTTTTAATCTCGGTGCGCACTTGTGATTTATTTGTTAGATTTGAGTATTGATTAAATGGAAATATGTAAAATTGACTGAGCCCTATAGAGTTTGGGCTCGAATGAAACATCTTGATACGCAGAATACGATGGTAAGGTCGGAATATGTAAGAAATGAAGGTCAGGAGATCACTCCACGTTACATATCCCCCCCCCCCCCTTGTGACAAAATTTATGTCTGCGATTTGTCAATGCCAAGGAAAACAT
Source organism: Schistocerca americana (assembly GCF_021461395.2). NCBI lineage: Eukaryota > Metazoa > Arthropoda > Insecta > Orthoptera > Acrididae > Schistocerca > Schistocerca americana. Next base: position 48,439,645 of record NC_060129.1, read on the forward strand.
TGACAAAGTCAGGCAAAAATTGTTCTTTCGGATTTTCCAATTAACTTTCTCAGCCATTCTTAACAACTTTTGTAATTATTTATTTATAGCTATTGTTCCTAGTTTCACTGTGGTTTCACACACACACACACACACACACACATATATATATATATATATATATATATATATATATATATGTGTGTGTGTGTGTGTGTGTGTGTGTGTGTGTGTGTAGGAAAACAGGTGGATTAAAAGGAGAAATTAAGACCTATACAAAAATACAGAAAAGATCATAGATACAATGAGGAAGAGACGGCTAAAATTTTATGGACATTTAAAAAGAATGGAAGAAACACGAATTACAAAGAAAATTTTTAATTACGTTAGTAAGCTGAAAAACACCGTAGGATGGATAGAAGCAGTAAAGAAAGACGCCAACAAAATAGGTGTTACAGAAGAAATAATACGTGACAGGAATAACTTTAGGCTACTTATAGAAAACGCAAACTATGAAGAAGATGCGCCAAAACCTCAACCCAAGAGAGTGTGGACAGATGAGCAGAGACGAGCAGTTGGCGAGAAAATGAAGAAGTACTGGGAAGAACGGAAGAAAAAGAAACACCAGAAGTCTTAAGTTGTATGCGGTCTATAGCTGGCCAAATTCATAATTAAAAAAAAAAAAAAAATATGTGTGTGTGTGTGTGTGTGTGTGTGTGTGTGTGTGTGTATTTTTTTTTTGTAGTCTACCACTCCTTCATTCTTTTATTAGTTGTGCATTATTTATTGTTTGTGTGCATGCTGCAGTGTTCTCAATGATACAAGAAAATTGTTAGCCAGTTTTCTATCTCTCTTTCTTTCTTTTAATTAATGTGGTACTTTGTTGATTACTTAATTATCTTTTATGTAGTGATTAGTATAAGATATGAGTTTCTTTTGCCCCTTTGTGTCTTTTATTTTCTTTTCTTTTACTGTTCTTTGCATTCGCATGCTTTTAAATGACTCACGTGGTAGATGCCAATACACTTACCTGTTTTTGGGTTCATTAACTCCACGGCATTTTCGTGAGCGATTCTCGAAATTATCATCAGCTTTTTATAGTCTGGAAAAAATTTACGGCATTTATTTTGGCTCTTGTGTGAAAGGTAATGAGTCTTTACGAATACTTTTTGACCGAAGGTGAAGCGTTTCTTTGTGGCAAACTTGCCTTGGGTGATCTTACATCTCATTGGTGCTGACCGAATGTTCCGTAAGGCAGAAGCGACGATTTGTCTGTGTTTTGTTTTCATTTGCGATACTCTGCTCTGTTCCATCATGTTCTTTCACTTGATTCTCGTCAAATATATCGCTAAGTCCCGTCAACAGTTCTTCATCGCCCAATTCTTCAGCAGACGGAAGTGGTGGCAGTTCATCCTCACATTCAGAAATTTACCACTCTATGCTGTTTTCCCAGGCTCTGTAGCGTAATTCAAGTGTACCTGGTGCTGACTCTTTATCGGAAATTTTCGTAAGTCCCTGTTTATCTGTATTGTGGCTATTGTCAGTTATTTCTAATTTTGATTTATCTACTTGGAAGAAACGAATGTTCTGTTCTGATCGTGTTAATGGGTGGACGCTAGTTTGCCTAACCTCTTCCGTATTTTCCTGTCAATCTTTACGATTTTCAGGATTCTGTGGCCTTACTTCTGGTTTCCCTTTGCTGTGTTGTTCTTGTCTCAGTGCACCATGATTCTGTCTGTAATTATTCGCACCCTGATCTTGCCAGATGCTGTTTCTGGCATCGTGACCGCTTTCAAAGTACCCTTGACCGTTGGCATTTGGTTCCTAAACCCATATCCACCACTGTATGAGTGTCCATTACCATTCCTATTCCGGTACCAATTATTCTGGTTCCCGTTTCTATGCCAATTACCTCCATTATGCCACTGTCCTGAGCTGTTAAATTGCCTGAAATTAGTATTATTAGGATTACGATTATTATTATTAGAATATTCGTTCCTAGTCCTCTCCTTTTGCTGTTCCCTATCCTTTCTTTTTTCTTTCATTTCGTTTTCTTTAAACATGAGTTCGAGCTCCCTTAAGACCTCTTTGAATTCCTCGGTATTTTCATTTTTCCCTAAGTCGCCTGTTGATACTTTACCGGTAACTTCATTCTACATAGACGTATCATCTCTCCGTTACTGTATGGTTTATCTAAGCATTTATTCTTTTTGTCCATTGTGTCAAAGAATTTTACAACGCTTTTTTCATATGGTGTCATCTGAAGTAACTCGTATTTCATTTAGTTTTGCACCTCCTTAGACCAATATCTTTCGAGAAATTCTGTTCTGAACTATATTTAAGACGTACAGGTAGCAGCGATCTTTTGCATCACCTCCGCTACTGTCCCTGACATGTGTGCACAAATAAAGTCAAGTGTGTGAGCCGAGCTCCTATGATTTGGCAAGCCTAGCTGGAACTGATCGATCAATTTGCGTGCATGCAAGCTACCGCCTTGTTCCTTGAAATGTTGGAATTTTCTGTCAGAAAGTGATCTGTATTGTATTTACTCATAAATACGGGTTTTGCCTGATTCATAGACTCTAATAATCTGCCATTCCTTGTGTTGTCTTGCCTATTCTCAGGCAATCCACTGCCTGTCTGCCTATTCTCAATTTCCTGACCCATATTCGCATCATATCGTAACACTGGTGAACAATGTTGTTCGTTTGTCTCTACACTCGCCGTTCGCGGTACTGTACCTGTGCTACTGTTATATTGTGTCATCGGGTTTACTGGTTCAGTCGCTTGTCTTTCCATTGGTATCGGCTGACTGTATGTGTCCCTTTTTTCTAGACGCTGTGCCTGGTTCTGTGGCGTGTCATGTGTCACTTTAGTCGGGGCCTTCTGTTTCGACTTCTGCGGAAGTGTCACTTCTGGTCTTTGGTCTACTTGAACTTTCTTAGAGAGCGCGTGTTCATGTACTGAATTAATGCTTGACGTATCAGTTGTTTCGCTACAGGTGTAATCGGTTTCGATCTTTTCTTCGATAGTTTGTATAAACTTCGTTCGAAGCTTTTCAAACTGTTTTTAAGTTTTACTTTATTGATCCGCTGATCACACTTTTTCAGTGCAACTTGTGCGACCTTGCTTCGAATCACTTGTTCTTCCGAAATTTGTATTCCTGTTCGAGTGGCCTTTTTCGCCTTTTCCATCTTTTTGTCAACGTTGACGATGTCCAATTGGACCTTATCCACGTCAGTGCGTAATTGCAGCTGACCTTGTGTTAGTACCTGGATTCTTTCCCTAGATTCTTTCGCGTCTTCATTTACCTGAGTGAACTGACTACCAATTCTGGCGATCCTTTCTTCCATTTGGATTTTAACCTGCTGAATCTGTGTCTTAATCTCTTCTCTCAGTTTTCAAAAAGGTTTCTGCTGTGTTTCTCACCTTGTGAAAACCAAACTGATTGTTACACAGGAGAGTGAGTTTTTCGAAGTAGCTGCTTATTTGTGTGCATGTAGCAGTACTTCAAATATCTTTGAAAATATTGGCACAATTCAGACTACTCTGTAGCTATGGGGATACTCTTTGTCCCCTGGAATAACTTTTGATACCTTGAATGATTCAGAAAGACTCCAAATTCTACACATTTATTAAAAATAAAAGCTAATGGTGTAGAGACGGAGAGTAATGTCTTTTTAATGATGTAATTTGACAACCAATAGCAATTCGTACTTTTAGAATGTGAAAATTTGGAGATAGTTTTTGTAATGCAGATGTGATAATATTCCATTGAAATACCTGATCACCTGACAGTGGGGTTTTAATCAGGTCCATTGCTCATGAACTTGTTGCTTTAATATTGTTATTTATTTCTTAAATAGAGTTTAAAAAGTAGTGATTTCATTCCTCGGCGTCTAGGGGAGTTGCTTGTGTGCATTTTAGTGTGCCCTTTTTTTATTATTTGCCATGCTGCCTTGCATTTATTTGGGGCCATTTCCATTTAGTTTTCCACTGCCAGTTTTAGCCATGAGGAGCTTTTGCATTTAAGACAGGTCCTATAAATGTTCTACCTCTATTCTGTCCTTTGGGTACAGACATTCTTATGCGCCTTGTACAGGATGAGCATGTTTTCTCTGGTTTTCGAAAGTTCTTGAGAAAGCTTGTTCAGCCTTTTATTTTTAGGTGCACTTGGAGATTTTTTTCTGGAGACTAAGAATACCATAAATCTGTACATTTATTTAGAAAGTTATCAAAGATCAATTCAGCTCCCCTCTTCCCGAATTGACTATTACATATCAAGTCCTACTTTGCACTACCTAGACTCTCAATAAACTCTCTTATGTACTCTTCCTTTTGACCTCTTACCAGTACCACTTCAAGTTGATCGATTTTAATTGGTTACCTGTTATATGGTGTGAGGAGCCTGCCAGACCCTCTCCTGCAAGCCTGAGTGTGAAGTCTCCCCTATGGAAATTCACTACAATAATGTCTATGCACACATTCTTATGTGTAGTACAATTACACACATCAAAAAATGTTTTGCATCAACTCAGTTCGGAGAGTTCCAAAACCTGTACACAAAATTGGAATAGAATCAACATAAACATCATTTCTGCTCTTTTCATTGCTCATGAAAACCACACATTGCATATTGTACCACCACGCGGCGAGAGCTTCACAGGTGGAGGTCCAGATTGCTGTACACACCAGTGACTCTAATACCCAATAGCACGTCCTCTTGCATTGATGCATGCCTGTATTCATTGTTGCATACTATCCAGAAGTTCATCAAGGCATTGTTGGTCCAGATTGTCCCACTCCTCAATGGCGATTCGGCGTAGATCCCTCAGAGAGGTTGGAGGGTCACATCGTCCATATACAGCACTTTTCAGTCTGTCCCAGGCATGTTCGATAGGGTTCATGTCTGGAGAACATGCTGCCCACTCTAGTCGAGCGATGTCGTAATCCTGAAGGAAGTCATTGACAAGATGTGCTAGATGGAGGCGCGAATTGTCGTCCATGAAGAAGAACGCCTCCCCAATATGCTGCCAATATGGTTGCACTATCGGTCGGAGGAAGGCATTCACGTATCGTACGTTATGGCATTTTTCATGATCACTAGCGGCGTACGTCGGCCCCACATAATGCCACTTCAAAACAGCAGGGAACTAGTTGCTGCACTAGTTGGACAGTGTTTCTAAGGCGTTCTGCCTGACTGGGTTGCCTCCAAACACATCTCTTGATTGTCTGGTTGGAGGTATATGCGACACTCATTGGTGAAGAGAACATGATGCCAATCCTGAGAGGTCCATTCGGCATGTTGTTGGTTCCATCTGTACTACGCTGCATGGTGTCGTGGTTGCAAAGATGGGCCTCGCCATGGACGTCGGGGGTGAAGTTGCGCATCATGCAACCTATTGTGCACGACGTCCTGTGGCTGCATGAAAAGCAGTATTCAACACGGTGGCGTTGCTGTCAGGGTTCCTCCGAGCCATAATCCGTAGGTAGCGGTCATCCACTGGAATAGTAGCCTTTGAGCAGCCTGAGCAAGGCATGTCATTAACAGTTCCTGTCTCTCTGTATCTCGTCCATGTCCGAACAACATCACTTTGGCTCACTCTGAGACAGCTGGACACTCTCCTTGTTGAGAGCCCTTCCTGGCACGAAGTAACAATGCAGACGGGACCATCTAGGCATGGTTGAACTACAGACCACATGAGCTGTGTATCTCCTTCCTCATGGAATGACAGGAACTGATCAGCTGTCAGACACCTATCTGTCTAATAGGTGGTGCTCATGCACGGTTGTTTACATCTTTGGGCAGGTTTAGTGATATCTCCAAACAGTCAAAGGGACTGTGTCTGTGATGAAATATCCACAGTCAACAGGAATTCTGGGAACTGGGGTGATACAAACCTTTTCTGATGTGTGGATTTGTATAATATAGGTCCAATGATACTAGCTTATTCAGAAATGTTCTTGTAACTAGCCCCTCTGTGCTTGCCATTTCTGCATTGAAATCACGACATGTAGCAATTAATGGCTTATTATTAAATATTTTTTAATTACTAGCTCAAATTTTTCAAAAAAGAACTTTATTTCTCACAGAAGCTTACATCTCAAATAGAGAAGAAATACATAATAAATGACCAGACAAACATCAGCAACCAGGCTGTATTTAAACGAATAAAACATATTGTAGGGAAAGACCAACCCACTAGACACCACAAAATAATACCACAAACTAGACAATACCCCCACCCTGGATCATACACCACTGTGCCATAATAAAGCAATAATTTACACACGCAGTAGCCGAGACACGATACCTTCACACACACACACACACACACACACACACACACACACTAGTCGTAAAATATAAACACTAACAGCGCGATAGCAGATACTCCCACCGTTACCAAAACAAACAAAAGAAGAACGCATCTCCTAATAACAAAACAAAACACACAAAATGGCGAGACGACACTACTACTTCTCAACACAAAAACGTGAATATTTAGTATAGTGAAAGCGCTGGGTACTAAATACCGGAAATATACACGTGGATGAACAACAAGAATAAAGTAAACAATAACAAAAACCGTTAATAACCATAAGAATTGAAACTGTTTTAGTAGTAAGTAAAGCGTACGAACTGTTCATTATCCTAGCAAACAAAATCGTAAAGAAAAAAACCATATTGTCACAGTGGCAACTGAAGATGGTTTAGAATAAAGCGAACTGCGTCTGTCTTAAAAAGACTTCACTGCAGTTGCAAAAAACAGCAATTAATCCATAAAACTTGCGTATCTGCACCTGCGGAAAAATGAGGCCGAGAAAGAAAGAGGACTACATGTATACGAAATGAAAGTGTACATGTACCGATTTCCCAAATGCGAGAAAATGAGAAATCGCTGGCTAGCTGTAGTACCCAGAAAGGATTTTGTGCATGCACATCATGTGAGTAAATGACGATAAATTTGTAATGTGTTATTTGTTTTCATCGCATCACATATGTCAGCTGTTTTTAAAAACAGTTTTGTCATATCTTTATATCTTCTTAATATAACTCCATAGCCTAAAAGATTAATACCATGCTGGCTGTAGAATGTTAGGCTTTAAAGTAAAAGCATTGTCAAAGGATAGTACTATTACAACACGACGTGGCATGGACTCGAGTAATATCTGAGGTAGTGCTGGAGGGAATTGACATCATGAATCCTGCAGGGTTGTCCATAAATCCGTAACAGTATGAGGGGGTGAGGATCTCTCCTGAACAGCACATTGCAAGGCATACCAATTGGAAATTTATGGTATGGTCTTATGGGACCAAACTGCTGAGGTCGTCGGTCCCTAAACCTACACACTGCTTAATCCAACTTAAACTAATTTACGTTGTGGACAACACACACACCCATGCCCGAGGAAGGACTCGATCCTCCGACGGCAGGAGCCGCACTGACCATGGCAAGGCGCCCAAGACGGCGCTGCTACTCCACGTAGCAAAGCATCCCAGATATGCTCAATAAATGTTCGTGTCTGGGGAGTTTGGAGGCCAGTAGAAGTGTTTAAACTCAGAAGAGTGTTCCTGGAGCCACTCTGTAGCAATTCTGGACATCTGATTTGTCGCATTGTCCTGCTGGAATAGCCCCAGTCCCTCGTAATGCATAGTGGATATGAATGAATGCAGGTGGTCAGATTTGTCACTTGTCAGAATCGTATCAAGACTTATGAGGGGTCCCATATCACTCCAGCTGTACAAGCGCACCATTACAGAGCCTCCACCAGCTTGAATAGTCCCCTACTGACATGCATTGTCCATGGATACCTGAGGTTGTCTCCATACCCAAACATGTCTGTCCGCTCAATATAATTTGAAGGGAGACTCGTCCGACCAGGCAATATGTTTCCAGTCATCAACAGTCCAGTGTCGCTGTTGACGGGCTCTGGCAAGGCGTAAAGCTTTATGTCATGCAGTCACCAAGGATACACGAGTGGCTCTGAAAACCATTATAAATGATGTTTCATTGACTGGTTCACATGTCGACACTTGTTGATGTCTCAGCATTGAAATCTGCAGCAATTTGCGGAAGGGTTGCACTTTGGTCACAATGAACGATTATCTTCAGTCGTCGTTGGTCCCTTTCTTGCAGGATCTTTTTCCTGCCGCAGCGATGTTGGAGATTTGATGATTTAGTGGATTCACGATATTCACAGTACACTCGTGAAATGGTCGCACGGGAAAATCCACACTTCATCGCTACCTCAGAGATGCTGTGTCCCATTGCTTGTGTGCCGACTATAATACCAGGTTCAAACTCACTTAAATCTTTGGTAACCTCCCGTTGTAGCACCAGTAACATATCTAACAATTGCGCCAGACACCTGTTGTCTTATATAGGCGTTGCCGATCGCAGCGCCGTATTGTGCCTGGTTTCATTACCTCTGTATTTGAATACGCATGCCTATACCAGTTTCTTTGGTGCTGTAGTGTATAAATTTCCTATGATAGTAAATTGTTTTCACGATACCAAAAGTATTCTGAACTGTTGAAAACTGCGCGTCTCCAGATTTTGAAGATATGGAGCACTTATGTGAGATAACACTTGGTACTTTATATATGCTTATTGAAGACGCTAATGATAAAGGCTTTTATTAAAGTTTGTAAAGCTTTAAATACATCTCAGGCACAGACTAACGTACAAACAAGACAACGTGCAGGTTTTCTCTCATATGGAAATTATTTATCCAGCTGCTTACAGGTTCATGATGGAATCTCGAAACCCGCTACGTAATGTGCCATCCAAGCACAGTTCCTTTTGATCTACCTTTTCCTGTAATGCTGCAACAGAACTGCTTACTTTGTATGGTTTGTGAGTTCCTTCAATGTTGCTACCATTGACTTTCTTCATGATTACTTCTACATCCACTCTAAAAATTATTGTTACCTGTAAATATTTGCTGTTCCACATTTCCTTTGAGCTGGGACGTGTTGCTACCTTGAAGAGTTCTTGTAATTGCCATAAAATACATTTTACTTTCTCAGTTCAATTTTTCCTGTCGGTACTTTTACTTATGTTTTGATATTTTTTGGTATTCTGTGGATATATGTAATCAAATTTGGTTTTAATGCTCTGGAGAAATCCTTGAAAATGACCAGTTACAGCCAATAACTGTAATCCAAGGCGCCATTCTACTGTAGATAGTATTGTCTGAAAATCACGTAACATTTCCTTATGTACGACCTCTTTTTACATACATAGTTACAATGCCAGGAAACAGCTGGTTGACTATAAACTAATCTTGTATAAAGTTCCACAAGTAACCGGCGTTCACTGGATTAACTGCAGCTCTTAGAAACATTGCCGTGATGAGAACAAATTGGAGGAGGAAAGGCTGGATTTCATGATTATGTTCTTCTGTTGCTGGGTTAAATATAATTTTCTGTTTGTTTTATGCTATTGTCTTTATTTATTCATTGATGCATCACGTCCCGTAAATCCAATGCTGCTGAAGAAGTCAAGATATGTATTAACAGCCAGAAGGCATATCATGTGAGGTATTCAAATAATAAATTATGTCAGGAGAAAAGCAGAAAAAAAGTTTATGCATTCCTTTGTAATATCCAGTTGCCATTTTCATCTACTACTTTATGCTAAGCATTTATGTTGCATTATTCATTTTAGAGATTATCTGTCAACACCCTGGAATTAAAAAAACTGGTTAATATGAAGAATAGCGTTAACTGAAAGTACAAGGATTCTCATAAAATACTCAAGTGGGTAGTGACGTAGTCTTCTGTTTCTTCTAAATATCTTGTGGTTTCTGATTTTATGCCTGATGTCCTTAATTGACAAGCTACATTTCTTAGTGAAAGTATTCTGGCTATTTTTATATGTTTCCACTTCATTTATCTCTGGAATGTTTTAAAGGATAAGTGGATTCATAGAATTATAAGAATATCACTTTGGAGAGAGATTTATCTTATTCTGTCTGCCCCCAGTAAACTTTCTCTGTTACTCATATAGTAAATTCTCTTTGAATGGTGATGCTGAGTCACCACTTATGATTGTAATATCTGAACTTTGTCTCTCCTTTAATTAAACATCACCAATGAAGATAGTTTATCTCTGCCCTATGACCATTATAGGCAGATAAACCGTTTACCATTGAGTTCACATCCGTTTCATGAAAAATAGCAGGAATTAGTACAACGATGCTTAATTTACTCTATGCCCTTTTTAGTTGGGACTGTTATTATGGGGAAAAAAACGAAGTTGGACAGCACAGTGAACACAGCCTACTTTCAGGAAGTTTGCATTGCAATTCGTGTGCAACTTTCTTCAGCTGGTACAAACATTGAACATAGGTTTACCTCAGTGAAGTTTGCATAGTGATCTGTGCACAGCTTCCTTCCACTGACACAAGGAAAAAGCATTGTTTCAATAGTGAGACAAGCATCTGAGTATCTTCTATTGTACTGCTGTGAGTGCTGTTTAGTAGACTGTCTTTTGTAATACTTTACTGAGGGATATTTTCATACAACTTTTCTGTGCTGAAAAATAAGTTTTCATTTACTTTGTGGCTCGAAAATATTTACTATTCTTTTTATCATTATTGATGGATATTTTGATCTTTATTCCAGTGTGATACATGCTAATGTTATTGAACTATACAACTATCTATAGGATAATTGTGGTGATTTGTACAAATACAGCTATTTCTGAAATAATTTTGAACTTAAACAACCTACTGAAACTAGTTTTCATGGATTCTGTGTTTCACATATTAAGCAGTGTAGAAAGAAAAATAGGAAATAAGTGTCTTTTGATTAAATTGATAGTACATCTGCAGAATTTTCACTGAAGAATATAAAAGTCACATAAATGTTTTACATTTAAAGCCCTACAGACCTGGAAAATCTGGGAAATGAAAGATGTTCGTCATATTTTCTGATTTAATGAACAGTGTCTCAGGAAATACTCTATTTTGTCAAATATTATGACTCTGATGTGTATTCAGCACGTTTTGAAGTATAAGTGGAGATGAAAATGTACTAAAATAATTTGGAAAATAAATTCTTATATTCTTTAGGAGTCCTGTTTTTATATGCATGAAAAGGTAAACTCCAAGGTGAGGGAGAAATAAATAAATTAAAATTATAGTTTGTATTCAGGCCTATAGATACATATTTGCAGTACATTGACAAGACTATTTTGAATGCTCATAAATCATCGATCCGTTTCGTACCATTGTTTTCTGTAATGGTATGAATTTCTTTAGTTAAATCACAAGGCTATCTAGGAGACGAAAGCATTGAAAAACCGCAGCATTTTTAGATCTGAAAGTCTTGAGGACCATACACTCTAGCTGCAGTGTTCATCACAGGGCAGTTCTGATAAGTCTGTGACGTCACGGGGATATACGCAGCCCCCGGGGTGCATGTGGTACTGAGCCACACCACACCTCATCGTCTCTGGCAAGAGATGGGGAGGGAGGCCACTATGAAAACACTGGTGATGACAAGGATGGTATGCTGTGTGCTACCACTGCTGATGGGGGTGCAGTCCAGAAAGCACGATGGGAGAAGGCGCAGCTCTGAGAGCCCAGCTGAAGAAGCAGACCATCATAAACAGAAACTGGCTGGTGTATGCTGAGGTGTGAAACGAGAGTAGCCCAGCACCATAATTTCTCCCGAGGGGCTGAGGGTGAGGGTGGACGCCACCACACAGTTGGACCCTCCCTGGACACTGCAGAGATGCTGGAGGCCATGGAGGGGATTCCATAAGAAGATGGAAAAAATACACCAGCTTCAGCAGCAACATTCCACCGTGACTTTTTCTCGACGTTACTTCCTGGCCTTGCTCTTTTGTAGGATGAGCAGCTTGACTGCTTTACTTACATCCTCCAAACCTTTTTTTTTTTTTCGCTGTGACATCTCATTTCGTTTCTTTTGATCTCAAGGTCACTTGTAGTAGTTGCTGATTGCTGGTTCCGATTTTTTAGCATCGGAAGTCCGGTAATCTGGTGTAGCTCAGTGGAGGTGCAGTGCCTTGTTTTGAATTGTCTACAGTTTTCTCAGTGACATATGAATATCTTGGGTAAGATGCAGTTGGGTTCGCTGTTGATAAAAACTTCTTCTGCCCTCCAATCTATGCGCTTTCACGACTCTGTTCATCTTGGCAACATCCCAAAGTCCGTTACTCGTCACCTGTCTTGGAATATGGTTCTCACAGTAATTTTTCGAGGGTACTCATCCTTCAAACTGATGTAGAACTCTGGGCCAATCTGGAACAGAGAGGCATTCGTTTTATTCAGTGAATTCAGAAAGGACAATGGCATCAGAACTGGGCCCATTTCTTCTGTCATTTGAGGGAATACTCTCTGAGAGAAGGTCAAGATTATGGTTTATTGGTGTGATGTGAAGTCATACGTTATCCACCATTTAAGGAGTTTTAGGCGTTTGCGTTTTCTCCACGTCTTCCCACTGTACAGCAGACTTTCCATGTGGTGAACATGCACACCCACTCTATGAGGAGAGCTCCCGTGTGCTGCTACCCATGTGTGTTAATTGTTATGACCATCACTCTCCATGCTCACTGGATTTCCTTGTTTATAAGAAGGTAAAGAAAATCCAGCAGTGTAAGTCCTTTGCTCATTTGTCCTACAGCAAATCTTGTCACCCTGCATCTACAACATCTAAGTTCGCCTTTCCCTCACCACCTCTCCTCTCCCCATTCCCTGTGGTTCCCACACCCTTCGCTCCAGTTGCCATTTCCCCTACATGTTTGGAGAAGTGTCCCCCTTCTTTGGCACCTACTGGTGATGGGGTCTGCTCCTGGGACTTGTTCTACCGGTGTCTCCTAGACTAGAGACCTGCTGCCACTAGTCAGCTGAAGGACCCACATTCTGTGTGCCCCAAGTTTGCCTGCTCACTCTCAATTCCAGATCTTGTTGATGCCTGCTCTCTCTCCAGGCCCTACCCTCTTTGGACTATGAAAGAGGTGGTGGTGGAGGAGGAGGAGGAGGAGGAGGTGGAGGAGGAGGGTCGGAGGAGAAGGTGAAGCAATTTAAGTCCCAGAACAAGGCCCCTCCTGTGCCCTCACAGGAGCTGACTCTCCCTTCGCAACCTGAGTCTGACGTCTTGTTTATTGATGTCACCCTGACCTTGTTAGTGATGTATGTTGACTCAGTGGCGTGACTGGCTCTGGCCTGTTTGCCTCTCATTTGTATTCCTGTTCTGTGCTTATTCAATGGGACTGTAGTAGCTACTGCTCTCATCTTCCTGTCTTCCAGTCCCTTAATTTCTTTTATTTTGCAACTTTTTTTGTACTCCAGGAATCTCATTTTACTGGTGGTCATTCTCTAACCCTTCAGGGTTCCATTTCGTCTGTCAAAACCCAGTTGGCCCTTTGACGGCTTCTGGTGGCGTTTTCATGTTGGTCCATATGGACACTGTTAACACATGCCTCTCCTTAAGGAGACCCAGAACGATCCATGTCCTCCATGTTAATTTTAGCAAATAGAAGGAACATTTTTTCTAAAATCATTAAACATATTGCATGTTCAGTGAATATTTCTCTACAAAGTTATAGTGCCATGTTAAGAAATATTTATTGGTTTTTGTTTTACAATTTTTTAAACTTATTTTTTTCTCTAAAATTTTGCACTTTTTCTTCTATAACTCTTTAATTGTACAATATTTTTTTTACAATTTGTTATAAAAATGACGGAAAAGAAGTAAACAATGTTGTGTATAAATTTCATAGATATACTGTTAGCACCTTTTGAGAAAATGTTCCTTGTAGATGAAAATTTTCAAGTTGCAGGAAACGGCTTCTAAAGTTTTTAATACTTACCTGCCCCATATGATGGATTATCAGGATCCTATCCTTTTTCCAGTGTTAATTTCCTTTTCACTGGTCCTTTCTTCCCTTTTGCCACATGTTGTAGGCTTTTGTCTCTTCTTTCTGCACCTTTTAGTCTTTCTTCATCAATTAGATGCATTGTGGAAATAGTGTTGTGTCCTGGTTGGAAACCTAAATGTTTCAGCACATCACATTTGATAATGTTTCCTTCATTGTATGTTGCCACTGCTTGATACACTCCAAAATGCAATGTTTTTATCTGTACAAATACTCTTTTGGGAATCCTAATCCAAATTAAATTATTTACACTTTCATTTGGATTTTGTGTTTTCCCATGTAAACACTTTCTCAATAAACTTGGCTGTGATAAATCTATGAATATGGACTTAATTACATCAATTACAGCTTTTGGTAGACTGTTTTTATGGGCATATTCCTTTCCTGATTGGTACTTACACCATGAGTCACTCCCTGTGGGGCACAGTTCATGTTGTGCAGTACGAAAAAATAATGCCCATACTGCTGTCCTCATATGCTCAATGCTTCTTGTATTTTGCCTGATTGCACACCCATAATACCTCTGCAATCTATCAATTGCGTCATCTGTCAATCTTCCTCTTCCTCCAAGGGTCTTACCGTCACTAAGCTTCTCGGATCCTAATGTCTGCTTTAGTTTGCGCAAGTGAGCCCCCATGTGCTTCTGCACATGTCCACTGCACTCCTGTTTTTTAATGTGAATTTCATTGCCATGAGGTTTGAGTTCCTCTACGGCTTTATATCCCTTAGAATCACAAACTCCTAGGTAGTTAGTGTATCATACATTATACCACTCCTATGATCTGGAAAAAAATTGCTTTCATTCCCTCTACTTCCATCACTCCACTTGGGCCGTGAAAATTTGCTTCACAACTTTCACTGTGTTCGTCCTTGTTATTGCCCTTACATCTACAATGTTTTGAGAGAATAGCAATATCAATTACTTTGCAACTGTCTCCACTGGTAGTTGTCACAACTTCATTTAGAGATTTATTACCTTTACGTTACCATGATCCATCTAAACCAACAGCTAAATCTCTACAATTCCCATTATCTGTCACAGCTTCTTCAACTGCTTTCTTCATTGTTGCTTGAGCAATATCTTCGGCAGAAGATCCCACCAGTTCAGTATAAAATCCAAACTTGGTTGGTGGTTTTGGCAAGTTCATAATTTCACATAACACTGTCCCTGCAGCACTGCCCTTGTCAATGCAACACAAGCCATACACTAGCCTAACATTTATGTCATACACCTTCCTGCCACTATTACCACTACGAGGAATACTGTTAGAAAACGAAACTTCTGCAACACATTTGTTACACTTCAATGACATTTTACGAACCAAACCAATGTGTGAAGCTATTTTCAATTCCAGTCCTCTTTCTTTGCAAACTCGGCATAGTACGTTATGTTTCAAAATATTAGGGAGCAAGGAAATGTTAATTATTTCATTCACATCATTACTGTCACTTTCATAGTTTTCAAATTTTTCTTTGCTGTCACAATGTTTCTTGCTGGAAGAAGTTCCATCACATTCATTTGGAGCAGTCGGTGTAGCAGTCTGAGCGTCAGCTCCCTTCGAAACAACAAAATATTTCTTCTTCCGCTCATTGTGCCTTTTCTTAAGCACTCGATTGCTGAAACGGCGCATGTTGATATCCACAAACCAAATACGCGAAACAGGTACGAGCAAAATTCGTCAAATGCACAAAATTGACCATTTAAACAACACAAAGCAAACTCCACAAGCCAACACACACGGTATAGCCTTTATGTTTACCGATATGAACAGTCACTTGTCACAGAGATAAAGCCAACAACGTTGGAAAACAGAACACTTTCTAATTCCGCAGAGATACCCTGCTTGCAGCCAGCGAGCGGCGCCGTCAGAGGTGACACACCAAGTCGCTACAACCGTTTACGCGGCGCGTCAACTTTGAAGCGATAAAAAAACACTTAGAATTCACTTAGAAGGGTGAAACTTGATTTGTTTTATTCAGAAGACTCCAAATAATTTTATAATGAAACAAACCAAAAATCGTTAATTTTGTCATTTTCATTGTACCGACTCCCCTTAATACTACATTGGAAGCAGTTGTCACCCACGTCCACTTGGACTCTGCAGTTACAGTTTGCAATCTCTACCACCCTTCTGCCAGGCCATCTATTCCCCTTCCCATAATTGCCCTCGTTCAGCAACTCCACCCTCCCTTCCTCTTCCACAGGGATTTCAATGCCCATCTCACCCCCTTTGGGGTGGTGCTGTTTCATGTACAGCTAACAAGGGAACCTCCCCATCGCACCCTCCTCAAATGTAATTATAAGTTGGCACAGTGGATAGGCGTTGAAAAACTGAACACAGATCAATCGAGAAAACAAGAAGAAGTTATGTGGATCTATGAAAAAAATAAGTAAAATATATAAACTGAGTAGTCCATGTGCAAGATAGGCAACATCAAAGATACTGTGATCTCTAGAGCGCCGTGGTCCCGTGGTTACCGTGCGCAGGTGCGGAATGAGAGGTGCTTGGTTCAAGTCTTCCTTCGAGTGAAAATTTTAGTTTCTTTATTTTCGCAAAGTTATGATCTGTCCGTTCTTTCATTGACGTCTCTGTTCACTGTAATAAGTTTAGTGTCTGTGTTTAGCGACCGCACCGCAAAATCGTGCGATTAGTAGACGAAAGGACGTGCCTCTCCAATGGGAAGCGAAAACATTTGATTGCAAGGTCATAGGTCAACCGATTCCTCCACAGGAATACCCGTCTGATATATTCTATAAAACTCTGGTGACGGCATGTGCGTCACATTACAGGAATATGTTGTCGACTCACCTAACTTGTACACTTGGCGAATGGGTAAAAGATTCTTCTACCTTGCCCGATTTAGGTTTTCTTGTGGATGTGATAATCACTCCCAAAAAAGTGATGAAAACGTAAGAGTTTGTCACATAAACTGCAACAAATGAATGCAACAGTTTCACAGTCGCACAGTTTTCCCTGTGTTCTGTCAAAACATATGTTTTTAACGTTTTCAAGTTTTTCCGTTTGTAGACCGTCAAATCCTGCATATGTTCAAGCAAATCTAATCATGTCCTGGAATTTTGGAGAGCGAAGTTGATTATGTGTGAGTGCCTGAACTTTGATAATTGACACACGATCACGTAAACAATACTGCTGTGTGTACCTGTGCAGCTTCGCAAAATAATTGTCTGATAATAAAAAAATAAATTTTCACTCGAGGGTAGACTCGAATCAAAGACCTCTCGTTCCGCAGCTGCTCACGCTAGCCACGGGACCACGGCACTGCTGAGCTCATTAGCTCCTCAATGTTACCTATGTTGCGCATGGAGTACTCGGTTTGTGTATTTTGCTTATTTTTTCATAGTTTCACACAACTTCTTCCTGTTTTCTCGAGTGATCTGTATTCAGTTTTTCAAGGCCTATCCACTGTGCCAACTTATAACTAAATCTGAGGGGGGTGCGATGGGGAGGTTCCCTTGTAAGAACTATTCCCTTCTCCCTTCATTATATTGGTCGCCACACGGTGACCTCTGCAATAGCGACCACATCCCGTCGATTCTCTCATTCCCTTCCCAACGCCGATGGCCAGGTTACCGTGCTGGGTTTTCCGTCATGCTGACCGGCTGTTGTATATCTTCTAGGGCGTGTTTACCACCTCTTTCTAAGATTGTATTTATGAAGTTTTTCGTGACATGTCCCAGTCGATTAACTAATGAGACCTTTGACGCATTTGTCACGTATCCGTAATAATGGGACTAACAAAACTCGAAGGAGCCAATTAAAATTAAATTCTGCCCACAAAAGAGACGCCCTGGGAATGCGGATTTCAGCGATTAAGGTTGGTAGCTGCTACGCTGCATGCTTATATGGCCGCGTTTGGCGCCGTCTCTCTCCCAGTAGATAATCTCTCTTCCTTCCAATTAATATCCTTTACGAAGAGTGCATTTCTATAGGAAGGACGAAATTTTGAACAGCAAAGTGTAAAATAATTCATTCAAATTCTGTAAGACTGTATCAGAGGATAAACAGGTTCATTAAAGAGTACGCACATAAATGTAATTTAATTCTAAAGTACCGATACAAACAAAATTTCGTGTTTGAAAATATTTTTTTTCATAATTTTGCTACACGCTGTTCACAATGGAGTCAAATGAAATGGCCAGTGCTGAAAATTCATAACAAAATGCATTACGTCAAGATGGTGCAAGTCCCAGCCTGGCTACAGTTGGAAGGAATGCACCAACTCATGAACTGGCCAATGGCTACCGAAACAACCATGATGACACCGGTAGTATAACTAATCATGATGTCACTTTTATGAGGCTCGATGAGACAGTTTCTCAGTTCTCACCGGAAAACATTTTTTGAAATAGTGAAACTGATGCGCGCGGAGCGAAAATATCTTTGATTATTTTCTCGCGACGTCGTGAACGCAAGAACAGGAGACAGTTCATGAAAGCAATGCAGATACTAGTAAGGCACACAATTTGACACAGCTCATGCAACTAATAACACAACAGGTTACTCAGCAGTTCGCAAGACATCAGAAAATATACAGGGTGGCGCACGAAATGTGTTACCATTTTGTTTTTTAATATAAATTTTATTGTCAGTACAATCTGAAAGGAACATATACCACAATGAAGAGCCGTCCATGGAGATTTGTTCTAACCCAGCACATGCTCAATATGTTCACCATTTCGTTTCCTAACTCCTTTCAAACGAACATTGAAGTTAGTGATTACCCTACAGCACATGTCTTCCGTAATTTCACTGCAAGCTTTAAGAATAAGTCTTCTGAGCTCCATTAAATCACTTGGACGTTTCGGGAAATTTTTTCCTTTAGGTGCCCCCAAAGAAGAAAGTCACATGGATTGAGGTCTGGACTATTGGGGAGCCAGTTTTGTCCCTCATTGAAGCGACATGGAAACCTAAGTGAAATGATCCCCATGTCGAAATGCTAATGTAAAAACTCCAACACAGTGTTTGTAGTATGTGGCCTTGCTCCATCTTGCATGAACCACAGCGTGTTGAATGGCAAAGCAGTAGCAAGAAGCTGTGGAATGAAGCTATTGCGAAGCATGCTCAAATAACGCTCGCTGTTCACAGTTTCTTCAAAGAAAAAGTGTCCAATAAGTCCGTGACTGGAAATTGATGCCCACGCTGTAATCCTCGGAGCATAAAGTTGTCGTTCATGAAGCTCTTGTGGGTTTTCAGTGGTCCAAAAGCGTACGTTTTGTTTGTTAACCACACCGTCTAAATGAAAATGCGCCTCGTCTGAATACCAAACGTTGTTGAGAGTTTCTTCCCTATCCTCTGCTCACTGAGCAAACAGTAGTCCCTGCAGCTTGTGTTCTTCAGTGAGTTTCTGTGCACAGGTCATCCTGTATGGGTACATACGGAGGTCACTTTTAAGAATGCGTTGAATGGAGCGTCTGGATATTCCCAGTTGCACTGCTGCCTTTCTACATGATTTCCCAGGACTACTTCTCTGTACAGCAACTTGTACTGCTTCAATATTCTCCTACTAACAAACAGGCTTAGGCCGAGGTCGCTTCGCTTCCAATACTCTTCCTTCCTGTAAAAATTTATCGTACAACCTGTGGATAGTCATCTTGCAAGGGACCCATCGTGTGTTAAACTGTTGTCGAAAACGCCTGTAAGTCACAACAAGGCTTTTCGTTTCATGAAAAAGTAACACAACTGCCGATCGTTGCTGTGTCGTCTGTCTTCCATTGTCAGCCATTGCTGCTTACTAGTCTCCTAGCGGCAGTATCGTGAATTACACGTCATTTCGTAACTCATTTGTTTTTCCAAGCTCTGCTGGTACTGCTGTATAGATCTCAGCGGGATATCTCATGTGTGTCGTAAATAGTGAAAGAAACAATTGGTAACACATTTCGTGCGCCACCCTGTAGGACAACAGTTTGCACAGCAAAATCAGGCATTTAATGATTTCAAGAATACCATTAATCAACAGTTCAGTGAGGTCAGCAAACCTATATGCTCTGAACTATTTGACGAATTATCCGGGAAGTTCACAGAGCTCAGTAAACACTCCTTTTGGGGTGGTGCTGTTTGATCTAGTTGAACTCTCTTCATAAAGTACTTTCCTAGGGCTTACGACCTGTGCCATCTTAATGATGGTTCCCCTACCCATTTCAGTGCCTCTTACGGCACTTACTCCATCATCGATCTTTCACTAAGCCGGCCGGTGTGGCCGTGCGGTTCTAGGCGCATCAGTCTGGCACCGCGTGACCGCTACGGTCGCCGGTTCGAATCCTGCCTCGGGCATGGATGTGTGTGATGTCCTTAGATTAGTTAGGTTTAATTAGTTCTAAGTTCTAGGCTACTGATGACCTCAGAAGTTACGTCGCATAGTGCTCAGAGCCATTTCTTTTTATCTTTCACTAACTGCCTTCTCCCTTCATTTTATTGGTCGCCACACGGTGACCTCTGCAATAGCGACCACATGCCGTTGATTCTCTCATTCACTTCCCACCTCTGATCGCCAGGTTACCGTGTTGGGTTTTCCATCACACTGACTGGCTGCTGTATACCCGCTAGGACGTTTTTACCTCCTCTCTAAGGTTGTATTTATGAAGTATCCAGTTCTATTACTTGCACCGACGGCATTGCCATTCTCCACTCGACAGGCCCATCCGTGATCGCTGTCGAGCCTTTCAACGCCTTAAGTGGAACCTGTACTCCGCTTGCCTTATTACCTTTAAACGCCTTCGTGTCAAAACCTGTTACTTTATCAGACGCAACAGTTACAGAGAGCTGGTGCTGTATACTTCTCCAACGCGCCACAGCTGTCTGGCAGGTGTGCGAAACAGCTCACGGTCATGATGGAACTAAACCGTCACAAACACATATGAATGGAGATGACACTGTAGCAGAAAAATTGTGAAGTGTACTGATTTTCACGTAAATCGCAAATATTTACCGTCTATAAAATGTAAATTACTCAACAATTCACTTGAAATGTTTCCTTTCCCAGAGTAATTTATCTGAAAGAAAGCACTATGCAAAACATTGCACACGTCTGAGTAAATGGGCAAATCATTAGTCAGCCTGATCATTAGCCTTTCTGAAAGACGTAGGACTATCTATGAGAAGAATTGTATGAAGTATTAATGACATTCACAATAAGATTATTTTTGTACAGATGAATGTGTAAATAAATCATCGCTTAAAATATTTAATGGTAAAGCAAAGGTACCAAGAGATACTAAGCATATCCCGTGTAACGGCATATGCAGCTTCTTCTTTCTCCTTGTGACTTCATCTTCGGCCTACAATAGTGTAATAGTTACTCAACCTTGAATAGACAAGAGGGTAATCCTTTTAGTCTTCTTTGGAAGGCTAAAACACAAATACCAGCTAAATGAAATGATGCTGCAGCATACATTTTTAGAGGTGAAGAAAATCCAGAACTTTCTTTTATTCTATAAATTTTAACTTCGTTATAAAACAAATTAAAAATGGGACAAAGACCACCTCCAACAGCAAGCATCCTCATTGTCACTATTTATAACTGAAGAAAGTCGTCATTGATTCTGAATGAAAGCAACAGAGAAATGACCCAAATGTCACAAGCCAAAGATGAGACATTCACTTCTATTACAAATCAGGAACTTAAGTCTATTTTGGGATTTCTTATATTGGCTGGTGTGTACGGATCTGCTGGAGAATCTCTTGAAGAGCTGTGGAACAACATGAATGGTCGACCAGTTTTTCGTTCAACGATGCCACTTCGGTGTTTCCATACAATCAGCAGATTTCTCAGATTTGACAACAAAGAAGGTCGACCAGCTAGTCGACGCCATGATAAACTGGCTGCTATCAGGACTGTCTTTGAAATGTTTTTGGAACAATTTCCTAAAATGTTCGTTCTTTACGAAAACGTCACAGTGGAAGAGCAATTGGCCCCATTCTGAGGGAGGTGTCCGATCCATCAGTACATGCCTTCAAACCCGAAAGAAGAAAAATGGAATAAAATTATGGTTGTTATGTGATGTGAAACCAGCATGTGTTTGTGCAGCAGAAGCATATACAGGAAAGCCAGAAAATGGTCCACGAGAAATAAATCAAGTCAGAAGTGTCGTATTGAGGCTTGTGGTAAATATTGAGAAGACTAGGCGAAACATTACATTTTTGGATTACACTCTGGCCAAAGAACTTCTAAATAAAAATCTAACGTTAGGTGGAACTCTCAGAAAAAACAAAGCTGAATTTCAGAAGAAAATGCTGGCAAACAATAGCAGACCGGTTTTTTTTTCAACCAGCTTTGGATTTCAGAGGGACGTAGCGATCGTTTCGTACGTGCCAAAAAAGAATAAAACGGTAATATTATTCTGTATGATGCACTATGACAGTAGCTTGTCTCCTAACGAGCATAAGAAGCCTGAAGTAACATTACATTACAACAACACCAAAGGAGGAGTTGTCGCAACAGATAAACTTGTCAGCACTTATTCCTGTAGAAGGTGTACTACGAGATGGCCTGTTTGTTTGTTCGTTCTATAATATGCTAGGCATTGCTGCAATAAATTCTTATGTGTTGTATGTACACATTAATCCTGGCTACAATCAAACAAAGTTGTACACAAGTTGGCTATTTCTAAGAGAACTTGGATATGGGCTATTAAAACCAATGTAAGAGGAAAGAATGACTAAAAATATTCCTAACAGAATCAAAGTAAGTTAAGAAAATATTGCTGCAATGAGTTCAGGAGCAAAAAAAAAAAAAAAAAATGGAAGCAGGGCTGGTGCAAAAAGTGGGACAGTTGTCGTTCCTCTGCCCAGAGCATGCTAATATTTACTGCAGTCATTGCATACACGAACACCATACCTTCAGAAAATGAGTTAAATATAGTTCCTCAAAAACAAACATAGCAATAAAATTTTAAAATAATTTTTGTGTACAGTTAAAGTTAAAATGTTACCTAAAACAAGAACACTGATACAAACACTATTTTGAAGTACCATTTATGAACACTACTTTCTCAACCTATAATTTTATAAAACCTTTTTTGTATTAAATATGTTCAATTAATTGTAAAAACTTCTAACTTCTATTTTTCTAAATAAATAACTAAATACAAAATATGTTTCAAAGGATCATCTCACAGTATAAAATTTTGTAAAATTGCAGGTATAACTGACCAATTTTCAACATACTGATCTTTTAAATCAAAGTTACGATTAATCACGAGAGCATCCGGTAAGTGCCACATTGCAGTTCTCAACATGCTGATCTTTTAAATACAAAGTTACGATTAATCGCCAGAGCAAAGCAAGCCCCTCTAAAATTACCGACACCTCTCACGTAACCTACCACTTTCTATTTTTTTGTCTTTATTGCAATTTTAATCACCTCATACAAGGCGGGCTGGCAGCAGCATATTACGCTGCTCTTCAGCCTTGAGTGGTACAATAACATGACATATAGGTGGCACAGATAACACAATAAAAACGGCAGGCAAAAAATGTAGATACAAAAAACAATAAACATGAAACCGTTCACACTGGACGAGAAAAAACACTAACATTTGTTGACACGGCGCACAGAACACGGATGACGTCGGCGGCACACGTGGACAGTGGAGGCGTGATGGCGAAAGAACACTAAATACAAAACGAAGGCACAAACACGAGACACTGATGGCGATGATCTCCAGCGCGCGAAAGTCCACTGAGCGTGTACGAGTCCGGGGACCTGCCAAGAGAGGAGGAGGGGGGCTGGGAGAGGGGAGAGCAGAGAGGCTATGGGCAGGGGAGATAGGGGGAAGGGAGTAAGGGGGAGGGGAAGCCTGGGGGAAGAGGGATGGAGGAAGGGGGATGGGGGGAAAAGGAAAGACAAGGGAGGGGAAGGGAGGGGTGGTGCCTAAAGGAAAGGACACAGGAAGTGGGGGGAGCATCGAAGTTGATAGGAGGGGTAGATGGAGGGGAGGAGGGCATCATCAGGGAGGGTGAGCTGGCGGAAACCACTTTGGGAGAGGGTAAGGAGGGTGGAGAGATGGAGACCGGGTGGGACATGGGAATAAGGACGGGGCAGCAGGTGGGGGCGGGAAATGGTGGGTGAGACAAGCAGGTGAGGAGGATAGAGTTTGTCGGAGGTGTACAGGATCCGTATCCTTTCAAGGAAAAGGAGGAGGTGGGGGATCGGAATGAGATCGTACAAGATCCGCGTGGGGGAGGGGAGACGGATGCGATAGGCAAGGCGGAGAGCATGGCGTACAAGGATTTGAAGGGATTTGTAAAAGGTAGGGGAGGGGGTGGAGATCCAGGCCGGATGGGCGTAACAAAGGATAGGGCGACTGAGGGATTTATAGGCGTGGAGTATGGTGGTGGGGTCCTGACCCCGCGTACGGCCGGAAAGGAGCTTGAGGAGACGGAGTCGGGAGTGTACCTTGGCTTGGATTGTCCAGAGATGCGGGGTCCATGAGAGTCAACGGTCGTCGTCGCCGGCGATTGCTGGTTTACAAATCACTTGTTAATGTGGATGGCACCCTAGGTGCATCGACATCTTCTGGTAATGGCAAAAAGAACGAAACGAGAAGAGTTTCTAAAACTGCTCAATTCGTTCTTATACATGGTCCTACTTTATTTTGTGGGGCTAGATTTAATTTTTCTCTAATGAAGGTATCCTCTTCCTCTAGTTTGGGTAACGGATGGCTAACCGTAGCTTTCGTTGTCTGTAACAATGCAGGTAGAGCAGGTCTGGAATCTTTTGAAAGCAGGGAAATCTTAGCTTACCGGACTATTCCTGTATCTGAGACTATGATTGCTAATGAAGGTTCTTACCTTCTTCCGCACGGGAGTTTGTATTTGTCTTCTTGTAGACGTTGTAAGATAAATTCCTACTGCAGTATTCACTTATGGGTGAAGGCTAGTGGTCCTTCTTCTTTGGAAGATTGTCGCATTGTGGGTGTTTGTACTTTATATAATCATTGAAAGTAGCAGTTCTCAACAAACGGCCCTTTTAAGGGCCACAAATACTACACATTGATCTTGCCGAAAGCCGAGAAGCGATTCTTTTTGGTGTTGTAGCTCACTGGGGCACTCTGGGATGCTCTCTGGGCTCTCTGGGAGGCACAATAGATGTCGAGCACAGTATCTCATTGTTTAATGTGTTTTTGTCGCGCGTTTGGAGTTGGGTGCGTCCAACATAGGCTCTAGTCTGTGGGGTCGGGTCATTACGAGGGTCGGGGTGGGGGCGACGACCGTCTGAAATGCTGAGGAGGACAGGGAGATGGTCGCTACCAATAGGCTCCAGGACATCCACCGTTATGTGGCCAAGGAAGTTAGGGGAGGAAAAGATAACATCGGGAGTGGAGTTGGATTCAGGATGGGTGTGCTGGGGGATGGGGATGAGGTCGCCTTGAAGGGAGGAGGGGAACAAATGCCACCGCCGTAACTGGGCGGCGGAACGACTGTGGATGTTGAGGTTGGCGGCGATCACGTAGGAGGAGAAGATGCGGTCAATGTGGGTGAGGAAGTCGAAGGAAATATGGACGTTAGGGCGGACATAGATGGTGGCGCAGGTGACGGTAAGGCCGGGGAAGAAGAGACTATGGATCAGATGTTTGGTGGGGTTGGGAAGGAGAGGTTGGAGCTGAACTGGGATCTGGCGGTGGTGACCAATGGCCACTCCGCCACGCGCATTTGGGAGGGGATTATCAGAACAGTGAAGGAGGTAGGGCGACATGTGGACAGTATGGTGGGGTTGGAGGGAAGTTTCATTGAGGAGCAAGGCATCCACACGGTGGGTGGCAAGGGCGTGCAGGAAGAGGTTCTTGTTGGTGGGAAGGGAGCGGATGTTGGTGAAAAGGATACAGTGCTGTCACACCATGACGGATTTAGACAAGGGTGTCAAGACGGGAGAAGGTGAAATGGGCCTGGTTGTTGGAGTAGGTGGCATACATATGTAAGTGGAAAATGGTTCGGGCAGTGAGGGACACCTATTGAAGGGTGTGAGGGCGCTGGAAAGGGTTGACGTTTTGTAGGACAATGGTGAGGAACCTGATCATGTCCTCAGCGGCGGAGGGGGGGGGGACGAAGGGAATTGCCAGGAGGGGTAGGGGCGTCCAGACGAACAGGGATGGTGAGTTCAGGAGTGCTCGGAGGGGGTCAGGCTTTACACTTTTGGGAGTAGGTGGGATGTGGGACACTGCAGGTATTTCAGGAGGGAGGGTATTGAAGGTTAGGGCACTGCCGAGTGATCACGGCAGTGAGGGTCAGCGGGCAACGCTGGGGTTGGGTTTGGCAGGTAGGAGATGGAGAAGGAGCAGGGGTGAGGCAGGCGTTGGTGCCAAAACGGGTGATAGGGAGGCGGGAGAGGATGTCAGTATGGAGGGTTGGGCTGGGGGGAGGAGATGAGAACGGAATCCTGTCTGGGAGTGAGGGAAAGATGGGGGCACCAGGGAAGTGTTGGCGGAGGAGGAGGAAGAGATTTCGGGCCTCGAGAAGAGAAGGATCGGGACGGGAGAGTAGGTATTTGTATAAAGAGGGGGGGAGGAAGAGGAGGAGGAGGAGGAGGAGGAGGAGGACGAGGTGGAGGGAGCAGGGCCAGGCGGGGAGACATTCATGTCATTCTGGGGGGGGGGGAGGACGTGCCAGGGACCTTTTGGGAGCGGAGGAGGTGGTGGTGCCACTAGGGCGTTTAACGGTGGCCGAAGGGTGGGTGGTGACATGAGGGACGGGAGCTATAGGGAGGTGGCAGGAAGGGGCAGGTCCCGGCGTGGACGCAGCAGTCGGCGCCGGAGATGGAGACAGTGAAGGCGACGACAACGGCGATGGTGGTGGCGAAGGCGATGGGGAGGGTTGAGCATGGGCAGTGGCCCGATGGGCCACCACCCTAGCTGGAGCTGCAGTAACAGGCTGGGGGAAGGGGGGGGGAAAGGATCAGAGGGAGAGGAGCGGGAGGAAGAGGCTGGAGAGGGGGCGGCAAAGAGTGAGGGCGAAGGGAGAGTGAGAAAAGGAGGGATGGAAAGAAGCGGGTGTGACTGGGCACACCATGCAATGGTGCAATGGTGGCAGTGGCAGCGGTGGGGGGGGGGCGGGGGGAGTATAAACTATGGCTGTGGTGGTGGGGGCTGACATGACGACAGGGATAAACAAAAACGCACTGAATGAAAAGGAAAGGAAAAAAAAAACTTGGGACTGACGAAGACCAGAGTCCTACGCTGTTGGCGCCAGCTGGCGGGAATGCCACAGCTGCTGTCGTGGACGGGACCATTGCTGCGGCTAGCACCTAAAAGCCTAGCGCTTAGATTAGTGATGGAATGGCACACCCGAAGGATAGCATCCTTATGGGGGTACCTTTTTTTTTTCCTTTACTGTAATTTTAATCACCTATACAGGCGGGCTGGCAGCAGCACATTACGCTGCTCTTCAGCCTTAAGTGGAAACAATAACATGACAGAGAGGTGATACAGACAATACAAAAAACGGCGGGCAAAAAAT
The DNA here is from genome assembly GCF_021461395.2 of Schistocerca americana. Taxonomy (NCBI): domain Eukaryota; kingdom Metazoa; phylum Arthropoda; class Insecta; order Orthoptera; family Acrididae; genus Schistocerca; species Schistocerca americana. Next base: position 48,467,009 of record NC_060129.1, read on the forward strand.
GGAGATACAAAAAAAACAATAAACATGAAGCCGTTCACGTTGGGCGATAAAAACTCTAACACTTGTGGACACGGCGCACAAGACACGGAGAACAGCGATGGCACATGTGAACATTGGAGTCGTAACTGCACGAAACACAAAACGAAGCACACACACAAGATACTGATGGCGATGATCTCCGGCGCGCGAATGTTCACTATGCGTGTGCGAGTCCGGGGACCTGCCAAGAGAGGTGAAGGAGGAAGGGGAGTGGGAGAGCGAGAGGGGAGAGCAGAGATGCCATAGGCAGGGGAGATAGGGGGGAGGGAGGAAGGGGGAGGGGAAGCCCAGGGGAAGAGGGGTGGAGGGAGGGGATGGGGGAAAAGGAAAAAGAAGGGAAGAGAAGAGAAGGGAGGGAGGGTGCCGAAAGGAAAGGACACCGGAAGTGGGGAGCAGAGTCAAAGTTGATAGGAGGGGTAGATGGAGGGGACGAGGACATCATCAGGGATGGGGAGCTGGCGGAAGCCACCTTGGGAGAGGGTAAGGAGGGTGGAGAGATGGAGACCGGGTGGGACGTGCGAATATAGGCGCGACAGCGGGCGGGGGTGGGAAAGGATCGGGGCGACGAGAGGGTGAGGAGGATCAAGTTTATGGGAGGTGTACAGGATCCGTATCCTTTCAAGGAAAAGGAGGAGGTGGGGAAAGGTGATGAGATCATACAGGATCCGCGTGGGGGAGGGGAGATGGATGCGATAGGCAAGGCGGAGAGCATGGCGTTCGAGGATTTGGAAGGATTTATAAAAGGTAGGGGAGGCAGAGATCGAAGCCGGATGGGCATAACAAAGGATAGGGCGGATGAGGGACTGATAGGTGTGGAGACTGGTGGAGGGGTCCAGACCCCATGTACGGCCGGAGAGGAGCTTGAGGAGACTGAGTCGGGAGCGTGCCTTGGCTTGGATTGTCCAGAGGTGGGTAGTCCCGGAGAGGCGACGGTGAAGTGTGACACCATGGTACTTAAGGGTGGGAGTGAGGGCGATAGGACGGCCATAGATGGTGATGTAGAAATCAAGGAGGCGGAAGGAAGGAGAGGTGTTGCCTACAATGATCGCCTGGGTTTTGGAAGGATTCACCTTGAGCAACCACCGGTTGCACCAAGCGGTGAACCGGTCAAGATGGGATTGGAGAAGGTGTTGGGAGCGCTGCAGGGTGGGGGCAAGGGCAAGGAAGGCGATGTCATCGGCAAACTGGAGAAGGTGGACGGGGGGTGACGGTGGCAGCATGTCCGCCGTGTACAAAAGGTACAGAAGGGGGGAGACGACGGAGCCTTGGGGCACACCGGCAGAGGGAAAAAAGGTGTTGGAATCGGTGTTGTGGATGGTGACATAGGAAGGACGGCGGGAGAGAAAGGAGCTGATCAGACGGACGTAGTTAATGGAAAGGGCGAAGGTTTGGAGCTTGAAGAGGAGACCGGAATGCCATACGCGTTCATATGCACGTTCGAGGTCCAGGGAGAGGAAGATTGCGGAGCGACGGGAATTAAGCTGTTCAGAAAGGAGATGAGTGAGGCGAAGGAGAAGGTCGTCAGAAGAGAAGGACGGCCGAAAGCCACACTGGGTAACGGGAAGGAGGCGGTGCTGGCGGAGATGCTGGTGGATGCGTCGGGTGAGGATAGATTCCAGGACCTTGCTGAAGACCGAGGTAAGGCTGATGGGACGGTAGGAGGAGACGGCGGATGGCGGTTTGCCAGGTTTAAGGAACAGGAGGATACGGGAGGTTTTCCACAGGTCGGGGTAGTAACCGGTGGACAGGACTACATTGTTGAGCCTGGCCAGGGTGGAAAGGAAAGAGACAGGAGCTTCACGAAGGTGATGGTAGGTGACACGATCGTGACCACGAGCGGTGTTGCGTTTTGTGCGGAGTGTAGCAATGAGATCCTGTGTAGTGATATGGGCATTGAGTTCCGTGTGTGCAATGTTGTCCAAGTACTGGAAACCAGGAGCGAGGGGAGGGACGGAGGTGTCAGTTCGATTGCGGATATCCGGGAAGAGGGAGTAATCGAACTGGGGATCATCGGGGATGGAAAATACATCGGAGAGGTAGGAGGCAAAGTGATTGGCCTTACTAAGGGTGTCAGGGAAAGGGTGATCATCATGGAGAAGAGGATAATAGGGGGAGGGTTTAGTTCCGGTAAGGCGATAGAAGGCCGACCAGAACTTGGACGAGTTGATTGGCAGGGTAGCATTTAAACGGGTGCATGTCTGTCGCCCGTCCTGGCATTTCTTAGCCGTGAGCAAATTACGAATGTGTCACTGGAGTTGCCGGTGGCGTCGTAGTGTGTCTGGGTCACGCGTGCGGAGGAAGGCACGGTAGAGATGACGGGATTCACGGAAGAGGAGAACGGCCTGTGAGGGGAAAGGTAGGACGGTGGGTGTGGATGGCGACAGTAGGGACATGGGCCTCCATGGCCTCAGACATGGTCTGCTGGAGAAAGGAGGCGGCATGGGTGACATCGTCAGGTTGGTGGTAGGTGAAGGGGTGGCTATCGACCTGGGTGGAAAGGGTATTCCGGTAGGCATTCCAGTCGGCACGGGAATAGTCGTGGACAAACTTAGGGGGAGGTCGGGGCGACGGCGACGACTGTCTGAAACGGTGAGGAGGACAGGGAGATGGTCGCTACCAATAGGCTCCAGGACGTCCACCGTTATGCGGCCAAGGAGGTTGGGGGAGGATAGGATAACATCAGGAGTGGAGTTGGATTCGGGACAGGTGTGCTGGGGGATGGGGATGAGGTCACCTTGAAGGGAGGAGAGGAACCGATGCCACCGCCGTAACTGGGTGGCGGAACGACTATGGATGTTGAGGTCGGTGGCGATCACGTAGGAGGAGAAGGTACGGTCAATGTGGGTGAGGAAGTCGAAGGGAATGGGGGCGTTAGGGCGGACATTGATGGTGACGCAGGTAACGATTAGGCCAGGGAACAAGAGACTAAGGGTCAGGTGTTCGGTGGGGTCGGGAAGGAGAGGTCAGAGCCGAACGGGGATATGGCGGTGGTGACCAATGGCAACTCCACCACGCGCAATTGGGAGGGAGTTATCGGAGTGGTGGAGGAGATAGGGTGAGGTGTGGATGGAGTGGTGGGGTTGGAGGCAGGTTTCATTGAGCAGGAAGGCATCCACGCAGTGGGTGGCAAGGGTGTGCAGGAAGAGGTTCTTGTTGGCAGAGAGGGAGCGGATATTGTTGAAAAGGATACGTTGCTGTCGCGCCATGACAGAGATTTAGACGAGGGTGTCAAGACGGGAGAAGGTGAAATGGGCCTGGTTGTTGGAGTAGGTGGCGTACATCTTGAGTTGGAAAATGGAACGTGCGGCAAGGGAGATCTGCTGGAGGGTGTGGGGGCGCTGAAAGGGATGAAGATTTTGAAGGATGATGGTGAGGAACCTGATGATGTCCTCAGCGGTGGGGGGGGGGGGACGAAGGGAATTGCCAGGAGGGGTGGGGGCGTCCAGGGGACAGACAGGGACGGTGAGTTCAGGAGTGGTTGGAGGGGGTCGGGCTTTACACTTTTGGGAGTAGGTGGGATGGGGGAGATTGCAGGTATTGCGGGAAGGAGGGGATTGGAGGTTAGGGCACTGCCTGAGGAAGTGCGCTTGCCTACAATACGGGCAGGTGGGGGCCTCGCGGCATTCAGCTGTGGGGTGCGCGTTATAGTGCAGACACCTCTGGCAGCGCAGGGATTGAGGAGGGGAACGGGAGGGGTCAACCTTATAACGCTGGTTAAAAAGGAGGGCAACCTCCTTCAGGAGATGGTCTATGGAGGGGGCGTGCTCAGAAAAAACCCGCATAAGGCGGGTGGGGCCGGCAGCGTTATGGATCCGGCGAACCGCACGCACCTCCAGATGGGGATGGGCCTGAAGCGCCGCCAACACCTCCTCCTCTGTCATCACTGGACTGAGCCGAGTGATCACGGTGGTGAGGGTCGGCAGGCGATGTGGAGGTTGGGGTTGGTGGGAGGTAGGTGGCGAGGGAGCACGGGTGAGAGAGGCATGAGGGCCAAAGTGGGTGACAGGGATGCGGGAAAGGAGGTCTGTGTGGAGAGTAGGGCTGGGGGAGGAGATGAGTACCGAATCATGGCGAGGAGTGAGGAGGGAGATGGGGGCACCAGGACAATTCTGGCGAAGGAAGAGGGTGAGGTTCCGGGCTTCAAGGAGGAAGGGATCGAGACGGGAGAGGAGGTAGCAGTAGGAGGAGGGGGTAGAGGAGGAGGAGGAGGGGGCAGGGACGGGAGGGGAGACATCCATGGCATCAGGGGTGGGGGAAGGGGGACGAGGCGGAGCCTTTGTTGGAGCAGACAAGGCAGGGGTGCCACTGGGGCGCTTGACGGCGGCGGAGGAGGTGTGGGGGATGGGAACAACTGGAATGTGGTGGGGAGTGGCAGGTCCCGGGGCTGGAGTCGGCGCCGGAGATGGTGACGGTGGCGGTGGCGGCGGGGAGAGCTGGGCATGGACAGTGGCCCGACGGGCCACCACCCGAGCCGAAGCTGTAGTGACAGGCTGGGGGAGTGGGGGGAAAGGATCAGATCGAGAGGAGCGGGAGGAAGAAGCTGGAGAGGGGGCGACAAAGAGCGAGGGCGAAGGGAGAGTAAGAAGAGGAGGGATGGAAGGAGGCGGGTGGGACTGGGCACACCAAGTTATAGTGGTGGAGGCGGCGGAAGGGGAAGTATAAACTATGGCGGTGGTGGTGGGGGCGGACATGACGAGAGGGAGAAACAATAACGAACGAAAAGGAAAGGACACAAACTGGGGACAGACAAAGACGAAGACGGCTGTAGACCAGGGTAAGGACAGCGGCGACGGCGAACAGACGGACAGCAGGCGGCGGACAGACGGACGGCGGCGAACAGACGGAGGGACGGACAGCAGGCGGCGGCGGCGGCTGCTGCGGCGAGCACCGTAGACCAGGGTAAGGACAGCGGCGACGGCGAACAGACGGACAGCAGGCGGCGAACAGACGGACGGCGGCGAACAGACGGAGGGACGGACAGCAGGCGGCGGCGGCGGCTGCTGCGGCGGCGAGCACCGTAGACCAGGGTAAGGACAGCGGCGACGGCGAACAGACGGACAGCAGGCGGCGAACAGACGGACGGCGGCGAACAGACGGAGGGACGGACAGCAGGCGGCGGCGGCGGCTGCTGCGGCGGCGAGCACCGTAGACCAGGGTAAGGACAGCGGCGACGGCGAACAGACGGACAGCAGGCGGCGAACAGACGGACGGCGGCGAACAGACGGAGGGACGGACAGCAGGCGGCGGCGGCGGCTGCTGCGGCGAGCACCGTAGACCAGGGTAAGGACAGCGGCGACGGCGAACAGACGGACAGCAGGCGGCGGACAGACGGACGGCGGCGAACAGACGGAGGGACGGACAGCAGGCGGCGGCGGCGGCTGCTGCGGCGAGCACCGTAGACCAGGGTAAGGACAGCGGCGACGGCGAACAGACGGACAGCAGGCGGCGAACAGACGGACGGCGGCGAACAGACGGAGGGACGGACAGCAGGCGGCGGCGGCGGCTGCTGCGGCGGCGAGCACCGTAGACCAGGGTAAGGACAGCGGCGACGGCGAACAGACGGACAGCAGGCGGCGAACAGACGGACGGCGGCGAACAGACGGAGGGACGGACAGCAGGCGGCGGCGGCGGCTGCTGCGGCGGCGAGCACCGGCGGCGAACAGACGGACGGACGGACAGCAGGCAGCAGCGGTAGCGGCGGCGGCGGCGGCGGCGGCGGCGGACAGCGATCAGGCAGGCAGGCAGGCAGGCGGACTGACTGACTGACTGACTGACTGACAGCTTCAGCAGTAAGCGGCGGGCAGACACAATCTTCGAAGACGGAGATCACAACCTCAGAGTAGCCCAGGCGTTGCAATCTGACGCCTTCGAACGAGGAGATCCAACCCTCTGATCGCGGAGGTACCGCCGGAGATGGTTGTATATACCACTTGCTATGAAAGGTGACAACGAGTTTGAAAGGTTCCCGTCGTAATCCTAAAAAGCCGCGCTCATTCATACTAACTTAATTACAGTATAAACATATGCAGGAATTGAGGTGAACTTTGCTTTAACTATTCTTCCACGAATCTTCAAACTGTGGGAATAAACTCGATTGCCACGTTATGCAGTTATTGAACGACTTGCCACGCAGCTGTTGCTTGGCGTCGACAAGAGATGGCAGCGCAGTAGCTGGGCTTGCAGTTCCTGCTGTGTCTTTTCGTTCTGAGCGCAAATTTTTAACGGTAATCTTGAAGAAAGAGGGAGTTCAGTGTGTGAGACAAGTGTCCACAACGTATTCACCAGATAAAAGCAACAGACTAGCCCCATAACTATAAAAGCCGGTTTCCAGCAACGGCAGCAGCAAACGTCTTCCGAGGTGACGCGGCGGCTCGCGGAATCGGCGTTCCCAGGTAACTACGATCGGCGTAAAGCCAACACCGCCCACCCCAGTGGTACAAGTTTACATGCCTATCAACACAATGAACAATCTGAAACAATGTACGATTAGACGAAAGAAATTATTCAGATAGTGAAGAGAGTCAAAAATTTAAAATGCGATGAGAGACTGAAATCTAATCATGGCTAAGACTTTTTTTTGTGGGAATAGCGAAAGAAGGATGCATACGTGGAACTGAGTTTCCGAATCCAGATTTTAGACTTTAACACACTGCATACCGGCTGCCGCGCCGCTGTTAACGCTGCTGTTCCCGGCCGCTCCCGTAAGACGCATGGAAGATGAGCGGCGCCCTCCTTGTTTGAATGCAGCTCCGTTCACCGGTGTCTGATGCACATGAAACTTGGCAGACGTGTTTGTCTGGTGTTCCAATATTCTCTGGAAACACACACCTTAATGTAACGGTACAAAACTGGGAGTAGTTCAAATGCCTCTAAGCGGTCATCAGTCCCCTAGAACTTATAACGACTTAAACGTAACTAACCTAAGGACATCACACACATCCATGCCCGAGGCAGGATTCGAACCTGCGACCGTAGTGGTCGCGCGGTTCCAGACTGTAGCGCCTAGAACCGCTCGGCCAGCCAGGCCGGCACTGGTAGTAGTGTCTTGTTTAATTTCTTTTAAGATGCACTGCGCGGCCCTACAACGTCGTACTGGAAATTTCTTTCTCTACTTCCCACAATAGTCCGTATAGTATGTTCTTTCATGTTCCCTGACAATCAACTTAATGGATTCTTAGCAGGCGCTCGTTTTGTAGGTCGGGTTGCTTCAGTTGCCTGCACAGTTTCTGCGGCACATTCTTGAGCAGTTGTCCAGGCACTTGCAACTTCTTTCAGGGACGTTCAGTATATATGTATGTCTAGATCTACGTTTCTGTATACTTCGTATGCGTTAAACAAAGCACAATTTATTAGTAACAAAACTACTTCCATTGTCTGTTTATTGATCTTCCGCATTATTCCACAATATGAAGGATTAGCTCTGCCTGCGTCTTTCATAAATTCATTATGCAGCACAATACACTTTGTTTATGTATGATTTCCGCTTGCAGTGTTTTTTTCTTCATGTAGCAACCATGGGTGGGTTGGGTTGGGTTGTTTGGGGGAAGAGACCAGACAGCGAGGTGAAGGCTCTGAGCACTATGGGACTTAACATCTATGGTCATCAGTCCCCTAGAACTGAGAACTACTTAAACCTAACTAACCTAAGGACAGGACACAACACCCAGCCATCACGAGGCAGAGAAAATCCCTGACCCCGCCGGGAATCGAACCTGGGAACCCGGGCGTGGGAAGCGAGAACGCTACCGCACGACCACGAGATGCGGGCAAAGAGCGAGGTAATCAGTCTCATGGGATTAGGGAAGGACAGGGAAGAAAGTCGGCCGTGCCCTTTCAAAGGAACCATCCCGGCATTTGCCTGGAGTGTTTTAGGGATATCACGGAAAACCTAAATCAGGATGGTCGAACGCGGCACTGAACCTGTCGTCCTTCCGAATGCGAGGCCAGTGTGCTAACCACTGCAACCGTGGACGCATCGTGAATTGTTGTTAGCATTCTCACCTACCTTTTCATCTTTCCATACCTGCAGCAAAACGTCCCTTTGTCTTCGAAATGTAGTGTCTCCTTTCTTTAGAAATATCGCTTCTGTTTGTAGACACTACGGCAGGCCTCTGTTGATTCGTGTTGTGCCACAAAGTCTTGTTTTTCTTTCTAGAAATGTTTTGGCAGTAGCTGTATTGTGGTAATAATTGTCCTGATAAACATGGTGCCACATGCCAAGATGAGGTGAAAGTAGAGAGAGAATAGTGGCTTGAAGTTTTCTTCCTTCGCCAGTGTATATTTCTAGATTGGAGATATAACCACTTACACTTTCGCAAACCATACGAACAAGAAAACCATTTCTGACAAGATTTCCAGGATTATATAACCGGAAACGAAGTTGCCCTCTCCATGGGACCATTGCTTCATCAAGAAAAGGATCCTGTTCAGGTTTTTATATTGCGTGAAATTTATCTAGCAAGACCTTTATGATAGGTTCAATTTTGTAGACTCTGTTTCCCTGACAGCTCTGTAAAGAACTATCATTGAAATGCTACAATTTCCAAATCTGCTCAAATTGATTTCTGCTCATTAGCTTGCCAAAAATCGGTGTCTCTATTGGAGTTGACCAATAGTCCTTCAAATAATCTTTTTTTATTTGGCCCATCAAGACAATCATGCCCAGAAATTTTTTACTTCAGCAGCAATAATATTCGTAAATTTGGGAGACTTGGAAGATCCTCCATAATGATTTTTTGGTGAGACAAGTTTTATTGTGGGCGACATCTGATCGAACAATTCATGGCCCAGAAATAATTCCACAGTGCTTACAACGGTATTGATCTCACTGGGAACGGTTTTTACCTGTCGAATTACACTAAATGTTTCTAAAATAATGGTGTTGCTCTTCTTCTGCCAACTTTCCCTATCAGAAGCTTCGTCACCTAAATCGGTCACAATTGTCTCACTTTGGTTGATTATAGCCGCGTTATTTTCTTTTTCACTTCCACTGCCACAACAACAACATCATCTGAATCATTTGGAACATCAGAACAATTGTCCGCAAACAGTTCAGAGAGAATCTCGCTTCCCGTCGACTGTTTTCGCTCCATACCGCGCAAGGCAACTGTTGTGGCATTGCAAGACAGCCATGCCACTCGGAAGTAGCCGAAATGCACGCGTTAACTCACGCCGGCTTGCGTGAGGTCTGAAACATGATACTTAATGAATGCTATAAAGAAAAGTACGGAGCTTCTGTTTACTTAACTTTAATTCATCCTTGTGGTACATCGCTCTTGATAATACAAGTGAGACTCTCAGATATGGTTAATGGCGCCTTGCTAGGTCGTAGCCATGGACTTAGCTGAAGGCTATTCTAACTGTCTCTCGGCAAATGAGAGAAAGGCTTCGTCAGTGTAGTCGCTAGCAAAGTCGTCGTACAACTGGGGACGAGTCCTAGTACGTCTCTCTAGACCTGCCGTGTGGTGGCGCTCGGTCTGCAATTATTGACAGTGGCGACACGCGGGTCTGACATGTACTAATGGACCGCGGCCGATTTAAAGCTACCACCTAGCAAGTGTGGTGTCCGGCGGTGACACCACAGCAACAACAGTACTATTTACCGCTGCTGGTTGTTGGCGGTAAATCGAAATATAAAAATCAGTTCGTACTGTAGATCACTGCACTAACCCTCGCCTTCATACATAACCTTTTGTTAAACTGATATAGTAATTGGCATGAGCAACAGGTTCAGAAAACTCGAGCACAACGAAAAACGTAAATTTATGTGATCTGTCCACAACAGCTGGACACGGAAACATGTAAATCGTTGTGAGCGGTACGCAAAGTGTTAAGAAATCTCGAGGTGCAGATTCAGATTGATGACAATTTATTGTTTAGAAACTGCAGATAACAACCAAAGAGATAGTTAAAGGTAACAAATTAAAGAGAAGGAAGAACCCTAATAAGTTGAGATCGAGAGGTTGTCGACAATCCTAAAAGCATCATTAGACAACGATTGGCTGAAACAGGGGAAGGATACACTACAAGACAAACGGGTACCTTTGACAAAAGAAGTAGTGAAGGGAGAGGGGTAGAAAATAGGAAAGACGCAAAGAAGTCCTTGGATAAGACAATATACAAGGTATTAATCAGGAACAGGGAAAAATATTACAACGTAGTAAATCAAGTAGTCAGCAGGGAATACAAAAGTCTAAATATTGACATTAGCAGAAAGTGCAAATTCGCAAATTAAGAGCGGCTTGGACGCAAAATCAACAGCGTTATCGTTTCCTCGCACTAAAACTCGCTTTGGAATTTTGCAGGAGCAAAGAGAAGCAACTGTAGAAATATCAGGAGGCCAGATAAACAACCAGAAATAAGGAGAGAAGAGAAAACCGGAAGGTGGAAGGAATGTGTAAGTGAGAGTGTATACAAAAGAACTTGAGCAGAATGTTCGATTCCTGAGATGTGACTGAGCACGTGAGGCAATACTGATCCTACCACTTACCTTAGAACATAGACAGAAGAAAGGCGAATCCATATTGATAGCATTTGTTTGAAGCTCTAGAGATATAAAGGATAAGACGCAAGGACACAAGATTATCTATAAATCGTACAGAATCCAGATGTAGGAGTTCAAGGACTTGAAACAGTAGGTGAGAAGGCAGAAGCAGAGAGGATAACATGCAGACTGGCAGTAGCAAGAAAAGCGTTTCTGAAAAGGAAGAAAACATGGTGACATCGATTAAAAATTTAAATACTGGAAAGTATTTTATGAAGGTATTTGTGTGGAATGTACCGTTGTATGTAAGTGAAAATAGACGACAAACAGATATGTCAAGAAGACAGTAGATGCTTTCGAACTGTAGTGCTACAGAGGGATACAAAAGTTAAGATATGTAGATCGCGTAAATGGTGAAGACATACCGAACCAAACTGGGGAGAAGGAAATAACGGCACAACTTGTGTAAAAGAAGGAATCGGTTGACAGGACTGTTTCTGAGGCACCAACATATCGTCAGTTTCGTAGAGGGCTGCCAAGACTAAACAGTGGCAAGCAAATTTGAATGGGTGTGGGAACCAGGGTCACGTAGAGTTGAAGAGGTTCACATAGGATACGGCAGATTGGAGCGCTGTATCAACACATTCTTAAAGCTGAAGACCACAAAAAAAAACAATCAGAGAGATGTATTTCTTATTAGCACAACCCTGCTGCAGCTAGCAATACCTTTCACCAGCTAAGTTATCACTGAGATATACAAGGTACTTTCATTAAGTAATGTAATGTATTTTTTTATGAAAGCCGGTTGATTTTTTTTTCGGGAGTCCAATACACCACATTTTTCCGCATTGTTTGGCTAAAAACTTTATTTTTCACCATCCTCTCCTCACTGGGTGGGCCTGTATGCCCAGACAGTCCCACTCTGCTGGTCGACGTCTGAGCCAACGCCTTGCAGCATCAATAGCAACCCCATCGTCCATGTATTGCTTCCTGCGGAGTGCACGCTTCATTGCGCAAAACAGAAGTCGGAAGTTAAGAGATTCGGGCTGTAGGATGTGAAATTTGCGAGCCGCTCTCGGGTGTACAGGCTTGGGTGAAGGAGAAGATCGTTGAAATTTTGTGGTGACGAACAATTCTTCACGTGATTTACTTTTAAAGTTTATTTACTTTACTTTAAAGATTAATTATTTATTTACAAGCACGGTGGATTGGCAGCAGCACTATTTTGTTTGCACTCTGTGCTTATATGTTATCTTTGCTATATACATCTTATCTGTGACTAGCGCAGTAGTGGCGACTTTGATATCTTTGACGCATGCACTTTCAATCCTCAGCAGCTTTGTATCTCGTGACTCTCCGTATAAATAGGCACGCGCAAACGCTATGAACTCATTCTCTGACTCGCCTTGAAGATGGCTGGGAGGTTTCTAGCCGAAATATCGCAAGAAGAATTGTCGCTGTCCCGAGTGCACGCCCGAAAGAACAAGAATTCTTCAGTTTGCTGTGGGTAGCATAATACACTTCAGAACTGATCTTTGCATCAAGAGGGAGTACATCAAGCAGAATAGCCCCTTCAACAAGTTTATTAAAGAGACTACCTACACTGTAGTTGTTGGTCCTCATATGGAATGTTGCTGTGCAGTTTGGGATTATTATGTGACAGAATTGACGAAGGACATCGAAAAAGTTCAGAGAAAAGCAGCTCGTTCTGTGTTATCGTAAAATGATAGTACAGAATGTCATAGATTTGATACGCAAGGGACTGTGACACTCATCAAAGCAACGTCATTTCCGTCGTGGCTGTTTCTTTTCATGAAAATTCAATCGTCAACTTTCTCCTCTGGATGCGAAAATATTTTGTCAGCGAAAAAGGAGCTTTATGATAAGAAAGCAGAGATGTTTCAGAAAGATTTAAGTGTTGGTTTTCTCCTAGCGCTCTTCGAGAATGGAACGGTAGAGAAAGGGTTGGAAAGTAATTCGACGAACCCTCCATCAGGCGGGATTGTGAATTGCAGACTACTCATGTAGATGTAGATGCAATTATTCTCCAAATGACTGTCAACTGCGTGGGCGAAGGTACATAGGATTGTACCACTGCTGGGTATGGTGATGTTGGACTATCCCCCCCCCCTCCCACACGCACATACACACACACACACACACACACTTTTGTAATCTTGGTTGAGGCGATAGGCTGATCAATAGCGTAGCTCGAGGTCTAGTTTAGGGTGAAAGATGATAATTCAGTTGAGAATCGACGAATGCCCAATAAAGGTAATGGTAGCAGACGGACCTATAGTTAACCTTATATTTTCGTTTGTGCCACATTTAAATACAAGCGATTCACTTTTCATCATAAAAATTGAAAGTGCAAGGTAAATTCAAAAAATGTGTTTTGGGTAATGTACAATGTTCCCACGAGCATTTCGACGTGTACTAAACGAATATATAGTACATAAATTGCAAAACTGCAAAGGGGGAGGGAGAGACCCACTTATGAATACTTTCTTCAACACTACAATATACATGAATACTTTTTGCATGTGTCATCAGGTACTGAAGTTAAAACATTCCAGATTTCAGCTTTTAATATATCATTTTGCTTGCATTACACCAACCCTAAAAGACATAACCAAATCTTTATGTACAATAACCTGGCGGAGAATTTACGTCTATAGGAAGGCCTTAACAAGGGGAGAGTGGAAATTTCATTGTGCACTCAGAGTTTACATTTAATTATCATTCCTATGAAACGTGCAACAACTTGAAAGCTACAGCAATGAAATAATCAATTTGCACCCATTACAGGCGACAACATGTCACTTCCATTACATGGAAAAAGGTCACCTGACCAGAATTAGCTGTTAGAACACATACTTGCCTGTGCCTGTTAGTTCCTACCTGTAACTATTTATGATGTAATATCTACAATAGTAAACTTCATTTTAAATTTGGTAGGGTGTTGAAGGATACAAGTTGTAAATTCATGAACTGCAATTTGAAGCTGTGACAGTTCAGGACTGCCTCAGTAATGCACTCATGGAGGTTAGGGGGCATGAGGACAACATCCGGAGTGGAACTGCTTTCAGGGCGAGGACGTAGTGGGAGAGGGATTATATCACCATGGAGGGAGTCAGTGAAACGATGCCACCACTGGAGATCAACAGGGGACCAGTTATGGATGTTAAGGTCAACACTAATACGGTTTGAAAAGGTATGGCCTGTGTGTGGTGGGAAGTGGTATGGAATGGGGTTATTTGCTTGGATAAAGATAGTGGCACAGGTAACAGTCATTTTGACGTAGAGAGTGAGAGTAAGGTGTTTGGTAGGAGTAGTGTAGAGGGATTATGGCCAAACAGGGATGTTGGTCAAAACACAGTCCTCTCACAGTAACCCAGCTAAGCTTGTTTCTACTGGGTTGCAGGAGGTGGTAGATATATTTTCCCCCAACTCCTGCTCAGTTCCGACTTAAATTGCAACAATCACATTCTTAAAGCTGAAGAAATCACAGCAGATGCAAGATGCATGGGAGCTACCTAAAACAAGGATCGAATTTTACTGTAGCAGATAGGTTCGAGAAAGGTGATTCGTTTTGAGATATGAGGGTGTTAGAAATATGATTCGGTAGTGGTTGTAATCAATAAATGACTTCTCCACAGGATCCTACGCACGTATGTGCTTGAATGGGAGGACTCAGTTCTAAATCCCAGTATGCTCCAGCGAACACTGTGTATATTCCATGTAGAACCAAGACTTTTGTGATGGTTGTGCTTTTCTTCCTCATTTAGCTGCTTGTAAGACGATTAAGTCTCTCTTTGTAGGACACAGTGGAACCATTCGCGAAAACACGTATTAGACATGTCGACCCATGGTTGATTTATGGGCAGTATTACTTCGTATCGAAGGCAATCAGTTATTGACAATGTATTATACTTAGTAGTAGGGGATGTCTGATAGGTTCGCCTTGAGCCTGAGGCTCATAAACTATGTGTTTGTGTTCCGAAATTTGCAACGGAAATGCCTATGTCCAGTCATAAGGAAGGTATGGGTTTGACGTGCAATAATGTGATGACGAGGGGAGGCATATGTCAAGTCATAAGAATGGTAAAGATATTTGTATTTCGAGAGCTGCAGCCATCAGCAGGGTGTATTTGGATAACAGCTGATGTCACGGCCGCCATCTTCGATAACAGTACTTTGGGATGAGACTCCTGTTTTCCTACTATTAAGGTAGTGGTTGGAAAAGGTATGGTGGCAGTAGGGTTATCATTTGACATGGCTGACGTATTCTGCAGCATTATCGATGGTAGCAGCGTGAAGGCAGCGCTGATGGTAGCAGTGATGGTAGTAACGATGTTAGAACAGTGAATAAACAGCAGTGAAATGGAGATGGGGACAGTAATGAGAATGGTGCACAAAACAAAGTGCCGATGAACAGGCAATCTTGAAGGCAGAATAAACTGACGATGAACAGGCACACACACAGAAGAGCTGCTGAACAGATCCAAAGCCTAGGGGCATTGCCTATACCACGCCAAATTAGCACCAACTGAATTAGTGGTAGAGTGTACACTAGCTGATTGGTACTAACCAAAGCTTTTTTTTTTCATTCAATCGCTGGTGGGAGTGGTGGGCCCTTTCTCAAATAGGCTGACGGGATCAATTAGGGCAAGGTTATATCTTTATACTGTAGTGACAAGAAAAGGGAAGCTAGATTGTGATAGACATTTTGTGGCCAAACGCTCTCCAGTGAATGAACAAAGGGGAATATTCCAGTCGAATTTCAATGATATAATAGAAATTCAAAATTTAGTTGAGTGGAATAGATATTATATTCCAGGAATGTTATCCTTTTTCACTCATAGGTGCATAATTGTTATAGATGTTTAGAAATGGTGGAACAATGGGTTGACAATGAGAGATAGATCTGTTGACAGCTTCGGTAACAATGTAAGTTCAAACTGCTTATTGCAGGGGTGTGTTTATATTCAGCAGGTAGTAGATATTTCACAGTGAGTGAAGCATTCTTTTGTGTTCTGTGAAAAATTTCTGGATTAGGTGAGAAAGTAGTGTAGACGAAAGCTAAGTAAAGTGAAATAAGATAATCATTCAAAGTAAATGGAGAAACCAGCTGGAGAAAGGGGTGAAGAATTTGTCACAAGAAAGAATAATTTGGGGGAGGCTAAAAGAACTGGTTTAAATTGTTTTTGTTGTAACAAATGCATGGCTGGCTTGAATGCTGCAGAAAAACGGAGTGTGATCGAAAATTTGTACAGTCGATGCCCGAAAAATGTAGGAGACACATATATGTTAGGAGATGATAGAAAGACACGATATTGTTAGACAGAGACCAACCACAGAAAATCCAAACAAAACACGTCATACTGCTGATACTTCGCGTTGAAAGAAATCGGGTGGAAACTTGTTGTAAGTTTGCATTCTGGTTCAAATAATGTGGTACAACGTTTAAACAAGGTTTTACAGAGTATTCAGTCGTCTATTGACATGAGAGAAAAACATTCAAACCGTGGAAATACTCTTGCATCGACTACAGCTAAAATTTATGAACATGTCCCTTTATTTCCCAATATATTTCCATTCCCACCACACATTCATCCATCGATGGCCTAGATGGGGGGACATTCGAACTGAAGAAGGAAGAGGATGTAGAGCTCCTGAAAGAAATAACATATGTAATAAAAAACACGATCAGTTCTAAGAAGCTGGAGGATGTCTACAGGTTCAAACACAATGTGCCTGAAAAAGTCAGGTCATTTTGTGATGAGATCCTCCTGCGGAATACTTCTGTCACTGGGATCAGCGACATTGATGAGTGAAGCATCTCGAAATGATTCTGTAAATTTTAGTAGGTCCATATTTTGTTGTATCAGAAAATATATTGTCCATTAACAGCTGTAAATAATAGCTATTGTCTTCAGTGTTTTGTTTCGGATTATTTTCTGACTTAAGTTAATTAAACTAATAACCTTCAAATTTGTAATTAAAGGAAAAATTAATCAAACTAATAACCTTCAAATTTATAATTAAAAGAATGATTTTTAGGCCTTCCCAATAGCCTTCCTTATCATTATTGATAGAGGTGTTTAAACAGTAATTGGAAAAAGGATAGTATTCTGTCATGTTTAATCATTAATTACTCATTAACTAATGACACTCCTATTACGACATTTTGATTTTCGACATGGCGATCAACGTGAAAGTTAGACGTGGTTCTCCGAGGAAAATTGTTAATTTTGCCATTAAAAAGGAAGCGTGGGCAAATTGTAAATACGAAATCACAAACTTAAACGAATATGTGTCCAGCTTGCAATGTATAATCAGTGCTCTGAAAGTGGAAATTTCGAATTTTCAGCTTGGAAAAAGTGAGCCTAATAGTCGACAAATTCCGCAAAGTGTCGCCACTGCTAGGCAAAAATGGATTAAAGTCACTTACAAAAACAGCACGCAAGAGATACAAAATCGTGTAAACAGTAAAGGTACTGGTGAAATAATCTTTGTGCACGAGACCCATTTTGAGGTGCTTTCAGCTGTAGACTGATATCTCAACGAGCTGTGTCGAATCAAATGGTAAGGAAAAGGACATCAGAGACAAAGAACGACAGAGTCGCTTTCAATCACAGAAAAAAAACAATGCAACAGTGAGTATAGTCACCGACAGTGAATCAAAATCAAGTGTTCCTGTAGTTGGATTATCTACTAATATGGACAAAAAAGACAAAACAAACAGTGCCACCACTGGCAGGCCTAAAAACAATTATCAACCAGCAAAAAAGTATAAAGTAAACCTATTTGCACATACTCAAGGACGGAACATAGCAGCCAAATTTCAGTCTAGAAGCAGTAACAAAATTACTAGCATAGTGAAGTCAGGTGCAGAAATTTGTGGCAGTCACTTCCATGAATCATGACATGAAAACAGCAACGACAAGTAACGACTTTTTCGTGTTCTTAGAGGGAACAAATAACTTAGCAAAAAATGAAACGAACGACCGAGTGACCTCACTTAAAAGAAGGCTACATGAGCAGAAAAGTTCCAACGTGATCGTCTTCTCTGTTCCACACTGACATGACTTGCCTGGTCGTGTGTTAATAAAGAACAGCAAAGCACAAATAAACATATGCTAAACATATGCATGAGATTCAAACATTTGTGGACATAAGCTGTGAAGGAAGAAGATTCCACACATTCCATGGCTCACCTCTCAACAGATTAGGGAAGGACTTAGTTGTATAATGGATCCAAGAAATAGTGACCAGCAAACTGAATGTGCAGTCTTGTGCTACAGAGGCCATCCCTCGCAAGAACAAAAATAACGAATACTTGGGAGAATCAACCACGAAACACTAAGTCAGTAAAACAATACATCGGCAGGACAAGAGCGATATTTTTTAAGACAATAAAACCTTCCACCAGCGCAACACCAGATGCAAATGTATGTGTTTCATATGTGCCTCAAGCAGACGTCAGTCAACACGAGAATAATTTATCGCTTTTGCATTATAATGAACAGGGCTTAGGAATCAAAACAGATGCTTTGGAATCATTTATCTCCACATGTAGAAATAGTGACAGAACACCAGAAAACAGAGAACAACGTTCAGTATTGCAAATTAGAAGGCTACAACCTAGCTACATTGTATTGCATAACACACAGGAAAGGTGGTGGTGTTGCCATCTACTCAAAAAAAAAAAAATGTAAGACGTTAACTACCTCGGAAAAAGTGCTATGGGGGAACAATTTCTGTGTTGACAAACATTTCGAATTTGCAATTCTTAAAATCACGTTTTGCGCTATTCCTCTCTATGTCATACTTGTATATAGATCCACCCATGGAAACTTTGATGTTTTTCTGAAATTACTTGATGGATTTTTCAGTAAGTTAATGTCAGGCTGTAGAAGTGTAAATCTTGTCGTACTGGGGAGATGTGAACATCAACACTTTACATGACAGTCAGGAAAGCAAACGTTTTACAGATTGTAACCGCTCTTAAGGGGCTAAAGATCTTCTTGGACTATACCCACCAGAATACCTAACACACATAGTAGTTCAGTTGATCATGTTATCGCAAATTATGACCACATCATCTCAACAGACATAATAAATGGCCACCTCTCAGATCGTTTACGCCAAACACTAGTATTAAAATGTAACACAAAAGTCAAACCAAGAAAAATGGACGAGCACAGGAAAATATTATCTGCAAACAACATTGTTACGCTAAGACACAATTTAGGCTGGTAATCATGGGAATCATTTATAAGTACCATTGGGGTTAACAATAAATGGAACATGTTCACAGAAATTATGACTGAACACTTAAATAAAGCCATGCCATTAAAAAAAGTGAGTGTCCAAAAAGATCAGCCTTCAAAACAAAACCTGTGCCATTAGATTTTAAAACAACAGATCTGAAAGAAAAAATGGGAAACATGTATAATGTGCAAAGACTAACTCACAGTTACATAAAGAACTCTAGAAGCAGTAGAAACATAAGCATCACAAAGAAGTTAAGAGATTAAAATCAGAAATAATAAGCCAACAGATACGAGGTTCAGATAAAATTTCAAAGATTTGCTAGTCAATTGTAAATAAAATCAGAAACAATGAAACAAAAACCAAAATTAAAAATACACTATTAACTGTGAATAATGAAGATATGTCTGATCCCCTTCTAGTCGGCAATGTCCTTAATAATTACTTCATAGATTCTGTCAAAAACGATGTCTCTATGAAACAGGATATACAGCACTCATATGAGTCCTGTAACAAACAAAACTGCTGTACACTACATGCAGCAAGCACATATGACATTATGCAGCTTATTCATAACCTCAGAAAGAAAAAATCACCAGGATAAGATGAAATTTCTCCATATCTATCGAAGAAATGTGAACATGAACTAATGAAACCACTAGTTCATCGAATAAACTGTGTTCCCGAAGACATTGTGTTCCATGACAAGTTTAAACTATCTTTAGTGAAACCAATACACAAAAAGGGGGAAATAAAGCATGTACACCACTACAGACCCATTGCCCTAATCTCAACTTTCAGCAAACTGATAGAGAAAATAATAAAAGAAATCTTGGAACATTACTACAATGCTGACATACTAAATGATTTCCAGCATGGTTTCAGAAGAGGTTGAAGTACCACTTCAGCAGCACTACAATTTGCCCATAATGTACTTGAAAAAATAAACAAAAACTCCCAAGCAGCAGCAGTATTCTTGGACCTCACAAGGGCTTTTGATAGAGAACATCATGATGTGCTATTATCAAAAATTGCGAAGAATGGTGTCACTAGAACACTCATGCAGTTGCTAGAAACATATTTAAAGGGTAGACAACAGTGTATGGAGATTGTGTACTCTAATGGAGAGATACTGGTGCAGAGAAGGTCAAGTAAGGAAACATACATTTTGGTGTTCCTCAGGGCTCTATATTAGGTACAGTCCTATTCATATGCTATGTAAATGATTTCCCAAGTTCTCTTGACAATAAGCAATTGATTACTATGTATGCAGATGATACATCTGGTGTCTGCTATGTAAATGATGAGCCCATTGTAGCTGAATAGACAAATAACTTTATTGAAAAGGAAAGAGAACATTGAAAGAGAGAACCAAAAAGTAAACATGAAAATCTAATATTATTCCTTTTAAACCAAATGGTCAAAAAAGAAAATACTGTGATCGATGAAATTCTACCAGAAACCTGTACAGATGGTAAATTCTTGGGTTTATGCATAGATGACGTTCACAACGGGTGGCAGGGACAAGGAATTCAGTGAAATTTTTTTAAGTGCTTTATCTGAAAACTACCTTGAGCAGTTAAACAGAGAACCGACTCGTGGCGATAACATATTAGACCTTGTGGTGACAAACAGACCCGAACTATTTGAAACAGTTAACGCAGAACAGGGAATCAGCGACCATAAAGCGGTTACTGCATCGATGATTTCAGCCGTAAATACAAATATTAAAAAAGGAAGAAAGATTTTTCTCTTTAGCAAAAGTGATAAAAGGCAGATTACAAATACCTGACGGCTCAACACAAAAGTTTTGTCTCAAGTACAGATAGTGTTGAGGATCAGTGGACAAAGTTCTAAACCATTGTACAATATGCGTTAAATGAGTATGTGTCAAGCAAGATCGTAAGAGATGGAAAAGAGCCACCGTGGTACAACAGCCGAGTTAGGAAACTGCTGCGGAAGCAAAGGGAACTTCACAGCAAACATAAACATAGCCAAAGCCTTGCAGACAAACAAAAATTACGCGAAGCGAAATGTAGTGTGAGGAGGGCTATGCGAGAGGCGTTCAATGAATTGCAGAGTAAAGGTCTATGTACTGACTTGGCAGAAAATCCTAAGAAATTTTGTTCTTATCTCAAAGCGGTAGGTGGCTCAAAACTAAATGTTCAGACACTCTGTGACCAAAATTGTACTGAAAGAGAGGATGACAGACTAAAGGCCGAAATACTAAATGTCTTTTTCCAAAGCTGTTTCACAGAGGAAGACTGCACTGTAGTTCCTTCTCTAGATTGTCGCACAGATGACAAAATAGTAGATATCGAAATAGACGACAGGGGGATAGAGAAACAATTGAAATGGCTCAAAAGAGGAAAGGCCGCTGGACCTGATGGGATACCAGTTCGATTTTACACAGAGTACGCGAAGGAACTTGCCCCCCTTCTTCCAGCGGTGTACCGTAGGTCTCTAGAAGAGCGTAGCGTTCCAAATGATAGGAAAAGGGCACAGGTCATCCCCGTTTTCAAGAAGGGACGTCGAACAGATGTGCAGAACTATAGACCTATATCTCTAACGTCGATCAGTTGTAGAATTTTGGAAAACGTATTATGTTCTAGTATAATGACTTTTCTGGAGACTAGAAATCTACTTTGTAGGAATCAGCATGTGTTTCGAAAAAGACGGTCGTGTGAAACCCAGCTCGCGCTATTCGTCCACGAGACTCAGAGAGCCATAGACACGGGTTCCCAGGTAGATGTCGTGTTTCTTGACTTCGGCAAGGCGTTCGATACAGTTCCCCACAGTCGCTTAATGAACAAAGTAAGAGCATATGGACTATCAGACCAATTGTGTGATTGGATTGAAGAGTTCCTAGATAACAGAACGCAGCATGTCATTCTCATTCCGAAGTAAGAGTGATTTCAGGTGTGCCGCAGGGGAGTGTCATAGGACCGTTGCTATTCACAATATACATAAATGACCTTGTGGATGACATTGGAAGTTCACTGAGGCTTCTTGCAGATAATGCTGTGGTGTATCGAGAGGTTGGAACAATGGAAAATTGTACTGAAATGCAGGAGGATCTGCAGCGAATAGACGCATGGTGCAGGGAATGCCAATTGAATCTCAATGTAGACGAGTGTAATGTGCTGCGAATACATAGAGAGATAGTACCCTTTTCATTTAGGTACAAAATAGCAGGTCAGCAACTGGAAGCAGTTAATTCCATAAATTATCTGGGAGTATGCATTAGGAGTGATTTAAAATGGAATGATCATATAAAGTTGATCGTTGGTAAAGCGGATGCCAGACTGAGATTCATTGGAAGAATCCTAAGGAAATACAATCCTAAACAAAGGAAGTATGTTACAGTACGCTTGTTCGCCCACTGCTTCAATACTGCTCAACAGTGTGGGATCCGTACCAGATAGGGCTGATGGAAGAGATAGAGAAGATCCAACAGAGAGCAGCGCGCTTCGTTACAGGATCATTTAGTAATCGCGAAAGCGTTACGGAGATGATAGATAAACTCCAGTGGAAGACTATGCAGGAGAGACGCTCAGTAGCTCGGTACGGGCTTTTGTTAAAGTTTCGAGAACATACCTTTACCGAAGAGTCAAGCAGTATTTGCTCCCTCCTGCGTATATCTCGCGAAGAGACCATGAGGATAAAATCAGAGAGATTAGAGCCCACACAGAAGCATACCGACAATCCTTCTTTCCACGAACAATACGATGCTGGAATAGAAGGGAGAAACGATAGAGGTACTCAGGGTACCCTCCGCCACACACCATCGGGTGGCTTGCGCAGTATGGATGTAGATGTAGATGTAGATGACCGACTTTCATAGAAGCAGCAAGCTGATTATGTCTGTAACAAAATAACACCCAGTCTATATGTATTAAGATTATCACCATATCTTAATCCTGAAGCTCTAAGGATTGTATATTATCGATTAATGCATCCTTTCTTCTCTTATAAAACAGTATTGTGGAGTTTGGCATGGCAAACTAATATTTAAAGAGTTTTCATACTGCAGAAGCAAGCCTTGAGGATCATAGCAAAAGCAAAAGCAAACCCCTATTCATTAGGCACGGTAATCTCACAGTTTATGCCATGTATATTTTAGAAACTACAATGCTAGTGAAAGAAGACACTGAGATCACAAAAAGGAACGTGGATATTCTTAGTTACGAAACAAGTTATAGAAAAGATTTTCATATGGTTAACAGAAGGTTAACACTGAAAAGCCCCTGTGCGAAAGGAGTTGTTTTTAATAACTTGTTATCAGATGAAGTTAAGATACTGACAGAGGATGCTTTTAAAAAGCGAATCAAGCAGTGGCTTATCTAAAAATGCTCTTATAACTTGAATTCATCATTAATTAATATGTAATAAGAAATAATGTAAACTGAAAAATTGTAACTGTAAAAACTTTATACTTAGTTGAAAACGCACATGCCTGTAAAATTACGTATTACGAGCAATAAATTGAATTGGATTGAGGCATAACCATTGTTAATACTACTACAACTGCTTAATAGTGAAGGTTTCAATACGATGTGTGATTTGGGCAATAAAAAGTATTTCTCGTACTCTCAAAAACTTGGTAAATGGTATGTTATCCTTTTTCTACTCGGCTGTTGAACTGTAACAAATTGAACCAAGAATCTTTGATGCGACAATGTCTTCAGATGCCATACTATTATGAAACGCAAGTTATAAGGAAGGAAGAGACATAATACGATGAAATGTAGCATGAAATTTTCGCATCTGAAAGCAAACAACGTCACGTGAACGGACCTGAATGTCGTGAAATCCAGTTGGTTATTCTTGTTTCGGGCCAGGGGCTACACTAAGCGCTGCGCAGAACCAAGCGCGTTACTGCTGCTATGTGCATGAAGTCAGACAGGACCACTTGGTGGCCATATTTGTAGGCTGCGTGTTTTCGTTTTCGCTTAGTTTCGTTTGTGTAGTGAATGATGTCCTACTACTAAGCGTTTTCAAGGAGTGCCAGGTTGTGATGTTGTTGGCTCTAACTGTCACAATCGCAATACAAATGCGACTGAAGTAGTGCTTCATGGTTTCCCTCGCGATGCACGTCTGCAGAAGATTTGCCTATCGAAGTGCTGTAGAAAAGACGCTGCGAGTGTTGCAAATGCTAGAATATGCTCCCGCCATTTCAAAGCAACTGATTATGTTAGAAACTAGCGTTCGGTATCGCTTAATTTACTGCGCAAACGGGCGCTTAAAAGCAACGGATTTCCGTCATGTAATTTTCATTGTGGTATTAGCGCCAGTGATAGTACACCACATGCAACAGAACGTGAAGTCCGTTGAAGAAACACAGACATTAAAAAACTTCCGTCCCAGATGATGATGTTTGTAATGATTCAGATGAAACCACTTCACAGAATTACTTAGTGGAATTACCGTGGAAAACTACTCATTTAAACATCCTGTGGATGAAATTGGGAACATATAATAAACATCTTTGAACTCTATTGTCATTAGCGAAACAACACCTGCACAATGAAAATTGTAAAAGGAATACACTTGTGTTTCGTTAAATTAATCGAATGCTGAACAATGTATTATCATCCACTAAAATCAGGTCTTTCTTACAGAAAGTAAAGCGGTTTCCACGAATCATAGGACA
This sequence comes from Schistocerca americana, assembly GCF_021461395.2. NCBI lineage: Eukaryota > Metazoa > Arthropoda > Insecta > Orthoptera > Acrididae > Schistocerca > Schistocerca americana. The sequence continues at coordinate 48,491,461 of NC_060129.1, forward strand.
TTTCCATGTCGAATACTTAGCACACTATTTCTCACGAAAGTTACAATTTTCTCAGGATATCCTCTGCCTGCACTGTCAACTATGCCTTCTTGGAGAAACTGTATTTTCATTTACCACCCACTATCCTGAAGGATCTTTTAGTTACATTAGCTAATTCACGACCCAAAGTTTTTCTCTCTTGTGGAAATTATTTCTCCAGCCCTCTGGAGGTTCGTGATACAATCTGTAAACTTTGTACTTAATGTCCCATAAAAACACTATTCCTTTTCATCTGCCTCTCGCCGTAATGCTGCTATGGAACTGACTGCTTTGTATGGTTTCTGTGTTCCTTCGAAGAAGCTATCATTGTTCTTCTCTTTGACTTCTTCTACATCTGTTCTAATAAATCTTGTTACCTTTAAATATCTGCAGTAAAACATTCCCCTTGAGCTGGGACCTGTTCGAGCTCTGAATACATCATGTAATTCTCTTAGGAAGCATTTTAATTTTTTTATTTCACAAATACACCATATTTTTCTTTCACCAGTTTTGCCTGTATTATGGCATGTTTGCAGGACATTTTTTGTCTTATGCGGGTAGATATAATCATATATGTATTTTATGGTCTGGAATAAACCTTTACAATCATCAGGTGCTGCCATTTATTGTAACCCAGGCTGCCATTCAACTGCAGATAGCACTGTTTGAAAATTACCTAATATTTCCTTATTTACAAGCTTTTTGTAAGTACATAATCATAATGTCAGGAAATAACTGAGAGCAATGAAGTATAAAGTATATGCTATAAAGTGTAAAGTATAAAGTTCCAGAACTAGTCAGAATTCATTGGGTCAACTGCAGCTAATACAGACCTTGCTGTGATGAAAATAAACTGGGGGAATAATGGTTGGTTTTCCTGATTGGTTTTCTTGTACTGCTGTGCATTAAGTGTTTTTCTGTGTGCTCTTTGCTATTTTCTTTACTCATTCGTAGATGCATCACATTCTATAAATCCCATTCCGCTGAACATGTCGAGGTATATGTTAACACCCAGAAGGGGGCGCTATAGAATAACATGTGACATATTCAAACAATAAATTGTGGCAGGAGAGAAATAGAAAAATAGTTTTGGCTTTCCTGTTGTAATATCCAGCTGCCGTTTTTATCCTTGTACTTTATGCTAAGCATTTATGTTGCATTATTAATTTTAGAGATCATCATCTGCCTAGATCCTGGAATAAAAACCTAGTTAATACGAAGAATAGCTTGAACTGGAAGTTATGCATCTGAGTACAAGGATTCTGATAAAGTGCTGAAGTGGCTAGTGAGGTAATCTTTTGATTTGTTCTGAATATCTTGAGATTTCTGATTTTCTGCCTGATGTCTTTCAGTGGCAGGATAGATTTCTTAGTGAAAGCATGCTGGAAATTTTTTATATTTTTCCAATTAATTTATCTCTGGAATTGTAAGAATAGTTTTGTGGAGAGAGATTTCTCATCTTCTGTGTGCCATCAGTAAAGTTTCTCCTGTTATTCATGTAGTAAATTCTCTTTGAATGGTGAAGCTGAGTCAGCACTCATGATTCTAATAACTGTACTTTCTTCTCCTTTAACTAAACACCACCAATGAAATTAGTTTATCTCTGCCCTATAACCATTATAGGCAAATAAACCATTTGCTATAGAGTTCACATCCGTTTCGTGACAAATAATAGGAATTAGTGCAATGATGAATAATTTATTCTATGCCCTTTCTTAGTTGGGGCTGTTGCTATGGGTAATAAACCAAAGTTGGACAACAATGACGTCAATCAGTACCTTCAGTACAATCGGTATTATCCAAAATTAAAAAAAAAATATTGAAATAGGCACAAGCTATGACTTCCGAGCTAATTAACACATAGTTAACAGTCAAGACAGTTTACCTTCAGTTGTAATTAGTGCACAAATCTCTTCAGCTGATACAAAAAAAAACTTTGTTTCTATAGTGGGACAAAGATCTCAGTATCTTGTACTGTAGTGTTTTCTATTTATTTGTCTGTCTTTTGTAATCTTTTACTGATGCATATTGTCATACAACCTTTCTGTGCTGAAGAATAAATTTTCATGCACTCTGTGGCTCGAAAATATAAAAATATTGATTATTCTTTTTATCATTTTCGATACATATTTAGATTTTTATTTCAGTACGATACACGCTAGTGCTGGTGGATTACACAACTATATACACAATAATTTTGGTGATTTATACAAATATAGTTATTTCTGAAAAGATTTTGAACCTAAACGACCTACTGAAACTTGTTTTCATGGATTCTGTATTTCACACATTAAGCAGTGTAGAAAGAAAAAATAGGAAATAAGTGCCTTTTGATCAAATAGATAGCATATCTGGCAGCATTTTCACTGAAGAAAATAAAAACCACATAAATTTTTTTCTATTTTGAAGTCCTACAGATCGGGAAAATCAGGTAAATAAAAGATGTTTGTCATGTTTCCTGATTTAATGAACACTTTCTCAGGATATTACTCTGTTAAATATTATGGGTCTAATGTGCATACAGCACGTTATGAAGTATAAGTGGAGATGAAAATTTACTGAAATAATCTGGAAAATAAATTCTTATATTCTTTAGGGGTCCTGTTGCTAATTTTAATATGAATGTTTTTATATCCAAGAAAAGGTAAACTCCAAGGTGAGGGAGAAGTAACGAAATTAAAATTATAGTTTGTCCTTAGGCCTACAGATGCATATTTGCAGTACATTGACAAGACTATTTTGAATGCTCAAAAATCATTGAGCAGTTTCGTACCATTGTTTTATGAAATGGTATGAATTTCTTTAGTTAAATCACGAGGCTATCTAGGAGAAGAAAGCATAGAAAAACAGTAGCAGTTTTAGATCTGAAACTCTTGAAGTCCATATATTCTAGCTGCAGTGTGCATCACTGTGCAGTTCTGATACAGACTCAGTCACCTGTCTGGGACGTCAAGAGGAGACATGCAGCCTTGTGGTGCAAGGCCAAACCACTCTTCGATGTCTCTGGCAGGAGATGAGGAGGGAGGCCACTATCAAAACACTGGTGATGACAAGGATGGTACGCTGTGTGCTGCCACTGCTGATGGGGGAGCAGTCTCGAAAGCACTATGGGAGAAGGCGCAGCTCTGAGAGCCTAGCGGAAGAAGCTCACCATCATAAACAGAAATAGGCTGGTGTATGCTGAGCTGTGAAACGAGAGTTGCCTAGCACCATAATTTCCCCCGAAGGGCTGAGGGTGGACGCCACCACACAGATCGATCCCCCCTGGACACTGCAGAGTTGCAAGAGGCCATGGAGGTGATCCCATAAGAAGAAGAAATCGGAGAAAATACACCAGCTCCAGCAGCACCATCCCACCATGACTTGTTCTCAAGGATCCCTGACTTTGCTGTTTCGTAGGATGAGCCCCTTTACTGCTTTGCTTACATCCTCCAGATTTTATTTTGCTGCGACATCTCGTTTCGTTTCTTCTGATCTCATGCTACTTGAAGCAGTTGCTGATTGCTGGTTCTGATCTTTTGGTATCGGAATTCTCGTAATCTGGTGCATTCAGGGGAGGTGCAGAGCATGCTGTGAATTACCTACAGTTTTTTCAGGGACATATGGGGGAACTTTTCCCACATTATGGTGATATGCTCCATCAGTGGTCTGATAAGTAGCAGAGTACAGCGTAATGCCACTGTGTGCAGGCAGCACCATCATCACATTTAGCTAGAGAGAGGGGGGGGGGGGGTGTAACAAGTGCATCCTGCCCAGTGCTTTAGCGCTTTCCTCCAGATGTGTGCCTTCCAAGCTAGGTTGCTGTCCAAGGCGATACCGAGGTACTTTCCAGTTGGGACCAGTATATGAGACCTCCCATGATCTGCACTGGATGGGGATTCATCAGAATCTTCTTTCTCGTAAATACCGCAAAATATCACTTCGTTGCATTGATCTTGGTAGCACACTGTCCAAGTTCCCACCTTGCTGCACGCCAATTGCAAGTACCGCCACATCAGTTGCACCCACATACTACATGCTAACAGCTTGGTGTTATCCACATGGAGCATTAGTTGGATACTCATTGCCATCATAATATCTGCTGTGAAGAGAGAAGAGTCAAACCTTCCAAAGTAGAGGCCAGTGACCACTGAGCTGGCTGCCCCGATGTTCTATCTGCATCCATGAGCCAACAACATCACCAAAAACCACTCGTACAGCCACAAAGTTTTATTCTCACTCTCCAGAGTATGACCTGCAGCAGCACCATCCACCTTCCTCCTTCTTCCAGGCATCAGAAGTGTGGGACCAGTGCTTCACAAGATTTTCTCATGCCATGGTGGCATTTATCCCTCTCTCCTCAGTCCCCACGCTTTCACCCTCCCAATCAACCAAGACCACTTTCCACCTTAATCCCTACCTATCCTTTCACCCCTGTGCAGCAAGAAACACTGCTCAAAATCCTTTCCTTTGCATCTACCAAGTTAATCAGTGCCAGGGCCATCTTTTGGCATCACACTGTTGAAACTGCAAAGGAGGCGCTCCATGTAGTGCAAGAGATATTCTGCAATGGAAACTGACAGCGCGATGAAGGCACCATCAGAGGCGAACCTTCAGGCAGCTGCTTAGAAGGTTGTCCGAGAAGAGGAAATGGAAGAAGATTATCAGGACTCAAGCAGGTGTTCATCACCATTTTTCTTCTGATTTTACGTAAACCCATTCATCCAGAGGGCTTGAACCGATTTCTTGAGTTTGTGTATGATGCACATGGGGCCTCAAGATAATGCAGCCCTTTCCTCCTTCCGAAGCTGCATTTCCTTCCCTGAATGTCTATCTCTCTGTCGTCGCTCCTTCCCCTCTGACTTCCCCTTCCTTGTGTAGATTGGCCTAGTTATCCTCCTGGTTTCTACTATCACATATCTACTATCACTTTCCATTTTTGGTGGTTTTGGTCTACTTTGGGGTTTTACCATCCTTTCTAAATTTTGTCTCCATAATGTGAGACAACTGGGGAAGAACACCCTAGTTAGCGTCTTTGGCACATGACTTTACCACCTCTCCCATCATTGTCTATAATGCTATATAGCCAGCATAGTAACCAGGCCATGTAGTGGTATTATTCTGACAATAATGTCCACTGTGCAAGGTAGCTCTTGCTGTGGTTGTGTGGCACAAATGTGCAGAGCCCGTTATTGGAGTGGGTGTATAGAGGTCGACACTCAAGGTATGAGAGATAATTAACTTTTCAAAAAAAGCTTGCCATTCTTGTGAGGTCGTTTCTTTATTTGCCAATGGAGTTTTCATGCTTCTTCTTGAGGACGTACTGTCCCTGGCTACCCTCTGGGAGGAGTGCCAAGTATGTCAGCATGGGGTGAAACACTTTAACTCTTACCTGGTCTGTACCAGGACTGATGGGGACACTTTTACTGCCACCAAACAATTATTTTCCATAAGAACTATGAAAGACAAGTCCGACTTGGATGCTTTGAGTAACATGTGGTGTGGTTCACTGTTGATCAAAACTTGTCTGTGGCCATTCATGATTATGACCACCTTGATGTCAGCCCAGAGCCCATTATTCCTTACCAGTCTTTGAATATGGTCCACTAACCATTTTTCATAGGGAACTCGTTCCTCAAACAGATGTGGACCTCCTGGCCAATCTGGTAGAGCGAAGTATGCGCTTTGTTCAGAGTGTTAACAAAAGCCATAAGGACAATGCATTGATACTGGCACATTGCATGGGGGCTTATTTTAAATAAAAGGAATGCAAATATTTTTTGGTAGCTGTTTGTCCGATTACGCAAGTCTCGTAAACGGCTGGCCCTGACTAGTTTTTGTACGCAATCTGACTGCATGGAACAACAACAAATAATGAAATGAAAATTTTCGTTAACACAGTTAATTAATTAAGTCCCCAGCAACTATGAAATCTACGAAGCCAACAAAGCACAAGTGTAGCTGTTCTGTGTGTGGTAGTATGACTCAACGCACATCTGGCACGGTTCTTCTTCAACAAGACAAGAATTTTTAAATAGCAATTATACTGACGTGATAAAAGAAAATTAGAAATACTATAATTGCGTAAGGAAAGCAGAATTACACTCTAATACAAGAACACAAGCCAGATGCTTTGTTGACTGAACCTGTAATGATGCATTATTTGAGATACAGAAATATTAAAAAGAAAAAACAGGGAATTTGTTACCTTCATATATATTGACGAAAAGCACTCAGATCATTACAATATCTCCATTGGAACAACATCTGCTATCTCTCCCATCAAACCACTGCATAAAACATGGAACAACACTCACACCGCTTCTCGACAACTCTCCACTACATCTGAACAAGAACCGCCTACCACAACTTCTCACGAATCACTGCCAGTGGAGGAGGCGGAACAATACTCTCTGGCGCGATCTCTGGCGCTGTGGCTCATATGCCCCTCCTTTACGGGCTAGAATTTGATGGTATTTTTGCCAATATTGGTGGTGAAAATACCACCAAATTCGTCAAAAAAAAAATACAGACAAAAATAAAAGATAACATTAATACATAAATATTCCATAACTAGATAAAATTTTGGCTTTGCGCTGACCTTTCAATAGCCTAATATATAAAATACAGTAAGGAATACAAATTCTTTCATACATATGACTTTACATAATAGTTTACACAAATATCATGTGGTTAAACAATTCAATCGATAGCGTCAGCAATGACGAATATGTGCAGGTAAGAGTCTCATAACTTTTCACAAACAGTAATACACAAAAAATCAGTTTATTCACATAAATCCTTTCCATAGTTCAAGAAACAAGTAGTTGACAGTTCCACCAGTAGCACCCAGCAATGTTGAACAGGTGCTACAGCAACAAGTGATATCATCTCAGTAGAAGCAGTCCATCAGTGGCACCCAGCATTGTGGAACAGGTGCAGACAGCATCAGGTGACATCATTTCACCAGAAGCAGTTCATCAGTGGCACCCAGCATTGTGAAACAGGTGCAGACACCAACAGGTGACATCATTTCAGTAGAAGCAGTCCATCAGTGGCACCCAGCATTGTGGAACAGGTGCAGACACCAACAGGTGACATCATCTCAGTAGAAGCAGTCCATCAGTGGCACCCAGCATTGTGGAACAGGTGCTACCGCAACAAGTGACATCATCTCAGTAGAAGCAGTCCATCAGTGGCACCCAGCATTGTGGAACAGGTGCAGACACCATCAGGTGACATCATTTCACCAGAAGCAGTTCATCAGTGGCACCCAGCATTGTGGAACAGGTGCAGACACCATCAGGTGACATCATTTCAGCAGAAGCAGTTCATCAGTGGCACCCAGCATTGTGGAACAGGTGCAGACAGCAAGAAGTAACATCATTTCAGTAGAAACAGTTCCATCTGTGGCACCCAGCAATGTTGAAGAGGTACACACAGCAACAAGTCACATTTCTCAGTAGGATCAGTTCCATCAGTTGCACCCAGCAATGTTGAGCAGGTGCAGACAGCAGTCCATCAGTGGCACCCAGCATTGTGGAACAGGTGCAGACACCAACAGGTGACATCATTTCAGTAGAAGCAGTCCATCAGTGGCACCCAGCAATGTTGAGCAGGTGCAGACAGCAGTCCATCAGTGGCACCCAGCATTGTGGAACAGGTGCAGACACCATCAGGTGACATCATTTCAGTAGAAGCTGTCCATCAATGGCACTCAGCAATGTTGAGTAGGTGCAGACACCATCAGGTGTCATTATTTCAGTAGAAGCAGTCCATCAGTGTCACCCAGCATTGTGGAACAGGTGCAAACACCGTCAGTTGACATCATTTCAGTAGAAGCAGTCCATCAGTGGCAGCCAGCATTGTGGAACAGGTGCAGACAGCAAGAAGTAACATCATTTCAGTAGAAACAGTTCCATCTGTGGCACCCAGCAATGTTGAAGAGGTACACACAGCAACAAGTCACATTTCTCAGTAGAATCAGTTCCATCAGTTGCACCCAGCAATGTTGAGCAGGTGCCGACATCAGTCCATAATATTCACTATCACTAATCACACAGTTCATCAGAGTTTATAAGCAGAAAGTAAACATGTCCTATTGGCACCAATCATGTAGAAAAAGTACAAGTAACAGTCCATAATATTCACTATCAGCGGAAATTAAACATGTCCTAGTGGCACCAATCATGTAGAAAAAGCACAAGTAACAGTCCATAATATTCACTATCACTGATCACACTGCTCATCAGAGTTTATAAGCAGAAATTAATCATTTCTAACTGTCACACATCACTGTTGAACAAGTGCAGGTAACAGTTCATAATATTCACCATCACTACTCAGACAGTTCAGGCATGAACAATAGTTTGAACCACATACAAATGCTCTTACACTAAACATACAAATTCTAATAAACACACAAATGATATCAGATAATTGTCATATTAACTATTACAAATACACAAACATCAGTAAACCTATAATATTTATGGGTGTCAGTGCAAGCCACTACAAACAAATAAGATAATATTTAAGAGATAGGTGGGTATAATTAGGAAAGGAAAACACACAAAACACACTCACTCATCTTTCATCCACATTAAGTACTACTGTGTGATTGAATAGTGTTAACTGTGTAAATGCAATTCTGTCAAAATTTGATGTTCATCATATGTATCAAGTAGTCGTGGCAGCAATGTATAACAGTCAATAATTAGATTAGATTAGATTTACTTTCATTCCAATTGATCCGTAGTGAGGAGGTCCTCCAGGATGTGGAACATGTCAGAAAAACAAAAATACATGACAAATATTTACAACTAAAACAAATAAGCTAATGTACCATTCCACAGGTCCCAAGTGGAATGATCGTCATTTTTTAATGAACACCAAGAGTCATTTTACAAATACTAATGCACTGAATTTAAAATAAAAAAGTTTTTTATTTATTTATAGGTAATAAACATGTAATACAACTACTGTAATACTTATTTACAATGAACACATTACTGCACTGAAATGGTGCAGAAGTTAGATTATACTTACACACACACACACACACACACACACACACACACACACACACATAAATTTTCAGTGAACACATTACTGCACTGAAATTGTGCAGAAGTTATGTTGTACTTATATACAAATCAGTTGGTTTTACTAAGAAATTCATCAATGGAGTGGAAGGAGTTGGCCACCAATAAATCCTTTAGGCTTCTCTTAAACTGAATTTCATTGGTTGTTAAGCTTTTTATGGCTGCTGGCAAGTTATTGAAAATGTGTGTTCCTGAATAATGCACACCTTTTTGTACAAGACTAAGTGACTTTAAATCCTTGTGAAGATTATTCTTATTTCTAGTATTGATTCCATGAATTGAGCTGTTGGTTTGAAAAAGTGATATATTTTTAATGACAAATTTCATTAAGGAATAAATATATTGGGAAACTGTAGTTAGTATCCCTAGTTCCCTAAACAGGCTTCTGCAGGATGTTCTTGAGTTCACACCACATATAATCCTTACTGCACGTTTTTGTGCCCGGAAAACTTTAGCTTGGCTTGATGAATTACCCCAATAAATAATCCCATATGACATTATGGAATGAAAGTAAGCATAGTATGCCAGCTTTTTCATTTTTATATCCCCTATGTCTGACAAAATTCGCATTGCAAAGAGAGATTTGTTAAGACGCTTCAGCAGTTCTGTGGTGTGCTCCTCCCAGTTGAATTTATTATCAAGCTGTAATCCCAAGAATTTAACACTGTCCACTTCTTCTATCTTCTTGTCATCGTATGTTAGACATATACTCTTGGGACACCCCTTACTAGTTCTGAACTGCATGTAGTGTGTTTTTTCAAAGTTTTACTGACAAAGAATTGGCTAGGAACCAGTGATTAATGTCCACAAACATTTTATTGGCTGATCTTTCTAAGACTACACTTGATTTGCTATTTATTGCAATGTTTGTATCATCAGCAAACAAAACAAACTTGGCATCTGGTAATGTTACTGATGAAAGGTCATTGATATACACAAGGAAAAGTAAGGGCCCCAAAATGGAAACTTGTGGGACCCCACATGTAATTAGTTCCCAGTTGGATGATGCCTGATAGCTTGATACATGTCTCTTTCCTAATAACACCCTTTGTTTCCAGCCAGAGATATAAGATTTGAACCATTTTGCAGCATTTCCTGTTACACTATAATATTCTAGTTTACTTAAAAGGATATTGTGATTGACACAGTCAAATGCCTTTGACAGATCACAAAATATACCAGTTGCCTGCAATTTTTTGTCTAATGAATTAAGCACATTTTCACTGTAAGTGAAGATAGCCTTCTCAATATCAGAACCTTTTAGAAATCCGAACTGTGACTTTGACAGTATGTTATTTGAGATAAGATGGTTATAAAGACGACTGTACATTACTTTTTCGAAAATTTTTGAGAATGCTGGCAACAGTGAAATTGGTCGGAAATTTGATGCCATTTCTTTATCTCCCTTCTTAAACAGTGGCATAACTTCAGCATATTTCAGCCATTCAGGAAATATTCCACTGATAAACGACTGGTTACACAGATAGCTTAATATGTTACTTAGCTCAGAATCACATTCTTTAATTAACTTTCTTGATATTTCATCATACCCACTAGATGTTTTTGATTTTAAAGATTTTATGATGGACATTATTTCTGTTGGGGTATTGAGGGTCAAATTCGTATTATGGAAGTTACTTGAAATGTCTGGTCTAAGGTAATCTATAGCAGTATCTACCGAACCTGACAACCCCATCTTTTCAGTAACAGTTATAAAATGTTTGTTAAAAAGTTCTGCAACACTATACACATCTGTCACCAATGTATCATTTACTCTTAATGCTATTTGTTCCTCTTCATGTCTGGTTCTACCGGTCTCCTCCTTCACTATATCCCATATTGTCTTTATTTTGTTATCTGATATGACTATCTTTTCCTTGTAATATATTTGCTTTGACATCCGTATTACAGTCTTTAATATTTTGCAGTATTTCTTATAATGTGCTATAGCATCAACATTGGAAATGTTGCGGATTGACAGATACAGTTTTCTTTTTGTTTTACAAGATACCCCTATTCCTCGAGTAATCCATGGCTTCTTTGTAGACTTTGCCCTAACCTTGGTAAGTTTTGGGGGAAAGCAGTGTTCAAATAAGGTAAGCACTTTATTAGCAAAAATGTTATATTTTTCATTCATGCCATGAGCACTGTAAACATCAGTCCAGTGAATGTCTATGAGGAGTGTCCTAAAATAATCAATTTTTGGCTTACTGATTACCCTTTTGAGCTCAGATTTAACAGATTTTATATCCTGTTCAGTATTAACATTTAACAGAAGGAACTGCATGTCATGGTCTGAGAGGCCATTGACTATTGGTTTTGTAATATAATTTTGTTCATTGGACTTTTCTATAAAGATATTATCAATGGCTGTTTGTGAGCAAGTGGCTATCCTAGTGGGGAACTTTACTGTGGGAATTAAGTTGAATGATAGTGTTACTAACTCAAATAAGTTCTTATTGGGAGAGTCTTTAAGGAAATCTACATTGAAATCACCAGCAACCACTATTTCTTTGTTTTTGGTTGTTAAATGGGCCAGTACAGCTTCAAGGTGGTTTACAAACAGATTAAAGTTACCTGCAGGTGCTCGATATACACTTAATATTATGAAAGATTTTTTGTGAAAATCTAATTCTGTTGCACATGCTTCCATATGCTGTTCTAGGCAAAATTTATGAATGTCTATGTTCTTAAATTTATGACAGTTCCTGATGAATGTGGCAACTCCTCCTTTCTCCATTTCTGATCTACAAAAGTGAGATGCTAACCTAAACCCTGTAACACTTAAAAGTTCTATACCAGTGGTCACATGATGTTCAGAGAGGCAGATTATGTCAGCTGGGTTTGAAGACTCTAATTCATCTATGCAGATAGTTAATTCATTAATTTTATTTCTCAGTCCTCGAATATTTTGATGCAATAAAGATAGTTGACATTTCACATTGACTGAGTTAAAATTGGGTGGAGTTAAAATATCTGCTGACAGTTGAAAATTCTTAACCAATGGCTTTTATGCTGATGTAATAAGCTGCAATTATGTTTTTTGATTTCTTTCTCAAACTGAAGGTTTGTCTCAGTTCTAACCTCTCTTAAAATTTGCTTTCTTTCTGTCCTCCATACCCTAAAAAAGGGTCTTTTCTGAATCCTATAACCACTGGTATTTTACCACTCATGACAGTGCCTCCCCCCTTTAACTTTCCTGCTATTTCCCCAGCCAATTTACCCTTCCCCTTCCTGTTGAGGTGAAGGCCATGCCTAGTATAATCCCACCTACTGAGAGAATCAACAGGAACCACACCAATGTGTGACCCTGCACCCGACATAAGCAGCCATTCCAGCTCCAAATTAACTCTCTTGACAGAAGAGTTCAAATGAGGTCGGTCATGGCGCCCAAGAACAGATACAAACTCAACACTAGTATGCTTCGATGCTGATGCAATCTTCGCCAGGTCACACTCTATACTGTACCCAGGATCTCTGTCAATACTGTTACCTGCCCCACCCACTATAACCACGGTGTCTTCCTTAGTGAAATCATTGCAAAATGATCCTAAATCCTCTGTCACCTGCTCCAGACCAGCACTAGGTTTAAAAAAATTGGTGACCTGGTATTCTGATCCTAGTTCATCCTGCAAGAGTTGGCCAACACCTCTTCCATGGGAACTACCTAACAACAACACTTTCTTTCTCTTTACTGATTTCCCTACATTCTTACTTTTCAATTTGCTGCTGAAAGTTTGTTGTGCCCTGTCTACACCTGCAGCTACTTGAGGCTCACCAGCTTCTAACTGAAGCAATAGGTCAAATCTATTTTCCACATTCACCATAAAGCTGTCAGACAAAGTTATAGGCCTGTTCCTCCTGTTGCCTGTTGCCACTTCCCACCTCTCTTTACCCTTCTCCCTCCTTAACCTGTCAAGATCTCCCCTGGCCTTGTCTAACTCAGCCTGAAGGGCGGCAATTTTCCCCTCCAGTTCCAGTATCCTCCTATCTCTACTACAAATCCTACAAAACCACTGATGAGTCTCATTTACTTCCCCTATTCCCACGCCACTACAGTCACCCACATGGAAAAAACTACAGCACCCATCACACCAAAGCCCCGACCTAACAATTCTACGGCAAGTCAAGCACTTTTCACTCATGATAAACGTAATAGTTTATTAAGAATAAGTCAGTTAAATTACAGATAAACACGAAAATACGGTTACACAAATTTGGCCTATACGCAACTGTGTTTAAACAAAAACAAAAGTGCAAAGTTTCTGAAACAACAAGTTAAACTTTACGCTACTTTCCGGAAATGCTAGTTAAATAATGAAGAGGTACGCTAAGTTAAATTGCTGGAGAGAGCAAGGAACAACTAAACGAAATTCTATAGATTTGCTGCAGCAGAACGTAAACAGAAAATACGACTGTACGGTCTTTTCGCGTTTTCTGCTATATTACGTAAAGAAAAATGAAACCTTTAATGATACACTTAAACGGCACACTAATACACTTATTTACCACGTAATCAGTACTAATCTATATGTTTTATAATCTAAAATAACTTATCTTTACGAGAACACCAAAACTCGCGCTAGTCGCCTGGCTGAGTCAACGTCATAGTCATCATGTCAAGACCAATGGTTGCCAAGCCAGATCAAAATGTACGGTTGCTGAACAACTGTCAGTGAGCCAAGATATGCAAATACTTCCTCTCTCCCAAAAAAAAGTACATACTGCTTAGTGATTTAACAAAGTGTGAGTAGACAATATCCTTCCACTTTAGTGTTCTAGTCTGCTATCTTCATCTTCCTTGTTCCATATAGACCAACAAAAAAAATATGCACCTCACTTATTTTACCTCTTATCCACCAAAACTCCAATAATCATTAGCATCACATAATCTCAATACTTCAATAATACCTCTTACGTCGATACATATAAATCTTATCATCAATATCATTTACCTTACCTCTTGTCCACAAAAACTCCAATAATCATCAACTTCATACAATCTCAATACCTCAATAATACCTCTTCAATCATCAATACATATAAACCTTATTACCAATATCATTTCACTTCCATAACAACTCTTTCCTCTAGTCAGTCTCCTCGAACAAGTACAGATAAAATCCTAATGCAAACCTCATCATCCCATACAATCTGAAGACACAATGTCAACACACAACCTCTGTGTAATCCATCTGACCAAAATCTTCTACTCATTATGAATTATAAACAAAAGAAATGCATATATGACCTCTAACAGACTTAGTTCGAATAACTCTCAGTAATTAAGTACGATTACGGAGTGTGAATGATCCTAATTTTTGACAGTGTGGACACCACTTCAAGAATTATGGCAAACAGAAGCAAACATATAGAGTATTTCTTGTGTCAAGTGTCACTTCCTATTTCAGTTGCTCACGAAAAATGCAGTGTAATAACTGTCAATGGTGTAAACCTAGTTTTGGCATGTCATATCGTTAGCTTCCTTCCTATTAGCATAAATTTACACAGCTTCCATAAAACCTCCAGCTCATGTGACTTCTATGACGTTTCTTGTACTAAAGTCGCTCGTCGAATTACTGCAGTCCATTTTCTTATGTTAAAATATAAAGCACTGAGCGTAAGCAAAACAAGCAACAGCGAGTAAATATACCAGTAGTGAACAGAATGTCAACAAGTGGATGCAGCACAATTTCTACAACGAGGCTCTGCCAAGCGAACAATCCGTAACCCATATCACAGCGTAACCCAAACTCCATGTCCGTACACTGTACACTCTTTGACATAAAACTCGACCGGCGGCCGGCCGCTTCAGAGGCTAAGTCCGCGCCAGTCGCGACATGGGACCAAAAAACTGGCCAACTCGCTAATTCTCTAAGTCCGGTTATCTGCACAATCTGGCAACACTGTAGACTGCGGCACTTCCTGGAGGAAAACTTGTCCCAAGATAGAGAGACTCTAGGCTGATTACGCCTGTGGTCTAGCGGTAGCGTGCGTTGTTTCTGTTCATAATGTCAGTGGATCGAGAGCAGCTGGCATAAAATATTTTTATAGCCTCTTCTGTCTGAATGCTGAAGACGTGAATGTAATGGTAGCGCAGATTCAATCTATTTCGCTTTGTGACACACCGATATCAAAATTTTATCTAGTAACGATTTTGCGGCAGATTTCCTGCAGACTGTCCTCCTCTGGACGCCGTATGCGGCAAAGCTCCGGGATCCATTTGCTGGCTACTGGCAGCGGCCGTGGCGACAGCAGCGGCGCTGCACTCCCCCGTTCTTTATCGAAAGCGCCAGCTACCGCTCATCGCTTTTGATGATTTAAAACGCTTTATTATTAAATATTGCTCCACAGAAAATTTCTACAATTTCCATTCACGCTCAAAAGCAACGGAGACAGACGCCCTGATTAGTAGGCGGGTAATCGACAAGAGCTGAGTATGGCCCGAAATTAATTTTATAGACTGGGACGAAATTAAACCACCTCACTACATTCGATGAATTTATAAATGCTTCACACCTCGTTTCTTTTCCTTTCAAACTTAATTATTTGTGCAACTTTTGGTCAATGTTTGGATGTTTTCGTCAAGCCAGAGTGAGCGTCTGTGGTGTAAAGTGTATTACAGTTCTTGTTTCATTCCTTATGGTAAGTCTATGCGATAAACTGTGTGAATACCTTGCAATGCATGCTCTGTAGCAGTGCCGGCACACTGCACATTTGGAGTTCCATGTATGGGTTCATGAAGTATTTATTGTTGATCGGAAGTGATAGTTAAGGTCATCAGATTTAAACCAGAAAAAATTGTCGTTTTGAAGGTTTCAGAGAACGGAAAGGAATTGCTAACGCCGGTGTTAGAAAACGTCTACAGTTAAATGCTATTGCAAAAATTTAGAAGATGGGAACTATATTAATGAACATGTGCACTTCATAAACAACTTCCGACATGTTAGACCTATATGACGAACAAAGCTCAAATTTATATCGTTGACAGTCGGTTTGAATCTTTTCAGGACCTATTTTACAGTGAAGCACCTTGGAATTTTCAAAGCAGAAATCCATGATATTAACTTAATTTACTAAGTCGAAATCGGACGAAGATTGATGTTTAAAGGCATTCTTCAGATTTCGCATAAGAAATTTTTACTAGCAGTTTGCAACTCCATTAATTAAAATGGAAAATAAAAGGTTGTAGTCAGCGGCTTCTACCGTGATTCGAACTTATAGTACAAGCACTGCAACGCACAAGGGAACCTCTGCGCTAACGACACACTGGCGGCCAGAGGCGGACTATAGTCACTGCGATGTTGCCTGAGCCTCAAAACGCAACCTTAAACACACAAACAGAGGAGGTGGAGATTACTGTTTTAACGTCCCGTCGACAACGATGTCATCAGAGACGGAGCACAAGCTCGGATTAGGGAAGGATGGGGAAGGAAATCGGCCGTGCCCTTCCTAAGGAACCATCCCGGCATTTGCCTGAAGCGATTTAGGGAAATCATTGAAAGCCTAAATCAGGATGGCCGGGCGCGGGATTGCACCGTCGTCCTCCCGAATGCACACACAAACAGGTGTTACTTATGTGAAGAACGCCGTTCTTGGAGTCCAGAAATTAAATATACATTCTAATTGTGTCATCTTGCAGTGGATTATATCGTACGAGTCTTCGATGTGGAAAACGAATGTCAAGTGAATTTAGCGAGGTAACGCCGACCTACACCCGGAAGTAAATGCACTATCAGAGTGTTGACAAATACTTGCTACGACGCTGCCATTTCTCGGCTCTCTGACGAGGCAGCTCTTCAGCGAAATGCTTGCCGTGATTCTCCGATACGGTTCTTCAGAGTGGAGACGCGCGCGCACGTTTGGTTTTTATGCGGCGTTCTCCCCTGATGGTTTCTGACGTCGCCTTGTAGGCTATGTATACATATGAGACATTCAATTATCATTAATCCAGAATGATTCAAGTTTCAGCTTCCGGCGTGGAAGAAGGCTGTTGACGCCGACATTATATCATTTCAACGTAGGGAAAGCAAAACGGATCATTCAATGTTTCTCATTCAACATAAAGCATGTGAGATAAATTTCCGTAACGTTCATAATCATCTAAAAACACAAACGAAGTAAAAATACACCGGAAGCTTATTCGAATTGAATATAATGTAAGATACCAAACGCTTTGCACCTCGATGTCGAATTTGTCCACTTGCAATCGTTTGCAGCATGCACATAGAATGTCATGATTACCACGAGAATGAAGAAATATGTTGGTAAGGATGGGAGGAAGAAGAGACGCAGTCAACAAATATTCTATTCCTCATGGTATTCATTTCATTTGACACGTAAGAAGAGGTAAAGCGGGAATTTACTTTCGTTAACACGAAAGATATGCCGCACATATTGATAACGAGGAAGTCTGCGTCTTCATACGTTTCCTCCTTGAAATCTGTATGCTCTATTATATACTAAGTAGCCCGATCATTGTTTCAGTAATGTTACCCTCTTGTTTGACCCCGTAACGATGAACAGATTCCAAATGCATGTCTCTGCGTGAAAGTAGCTGTTCGAACCCTTCCTGGGTTTTTTTTTTGTGTTTTATTGCTTGGAATTCCTGAAGCAGACCACTGTGCCTTCCCCCCTCGTGGGTTAGGTCTCAAAACTAAACCGCTTTGTATCCAATGGCATAATTTATTCATACAGCATCAGCATAAGACTCTTGCGAGTGAGAGAATGACAATAACAATCGTTACAAGAACAAGCAAATAATGAATGATGTTTATTCCGACGCAGAACGAGAATGGCTTTAAATATAAAAATCTATATCTATATCCATATCTATTGATCTTTGAGTTGGCACAATCCAAATATATTCTTAGCATTTAGTTACTGAATTTAGTTCTGGATGTTTGCAGAGAAAAGGAAAAGTCGGTACTTCTCGCTAGTGTAATATAATGTGAACCAGCAACTACCCTTTCCTTAGAACACGACTCAAGCAGGTCCTCAAGTAGGCACTGCTGCATTCTGTTCCCTGACATTGCTCTGATGACGGTTAATGCAGATAGTTCCGATTATGAAATACAAAACGTATTGCAGGTTAGTTCCTAGGATAGTAACATTAAATTTGCGTTGTAGACGGCACATGAACGTGACGACTATCCATATTACTCATCAATATAAAAAGACAATATTTTGGGAATTTAGCAGGATTACTCAAAATGAATTCTGAAATTAGGTGACTGACCGCACAGGTGCTAAACGTCGTCAAGAGTATACGATGTCCTAATCGCATTAGGAATATGAAGATCGTCTTCGACAGCTCGCAACTTTCACATTGCTATCTCCACCCTACTCCAGACAGCTCTCGGTGGAGTTGCACTACGTTGCCGATGTTATGGAAGGACTTCAAACCGACAACAGACCACATATTGAAAAATACAAGCGAATTCTCTTGCAGCGTAAGCTTATTGTAACTAATCTAAAAATTATTGGAGAGGAACATTGTCCTATTAAAAAAAAGTAAAATGTTACACACTGTTGACGTCAAACGAACATTATCTATGTCCTGTCTTGTGTCCTACTCATCTATAATATCAAGTGTACTATGAAAATGATTATATATAATGGATTATAAGGTAATGCATTGATACCAGATGGTGGGGGCCGGCCGATGTGGCCGTGCAGTTCTAGGCGCTTCAGTCTGGAACCGCGTGACCGCTACGGTCGCAGGTTCGAATCCTGCCTCGGGCATGGATGTGTGTGATGTCCTTAGGTTAGTTAGGTTTAAGTAGTTCTAAGTTCTAGGGGACTGATGACCTTAGAAGTTAAGTCCCATAGTGCTCAGAGCCATTTGAACCATTTGAACTATTAACACAAAATGACATTAAAAATTTAAGTTATTCACGAGCAGCTAGTTGAGAATATGTATGAACATTAAATGACACGACGAACCGTCTTGTTCTGCATATGGATTCAAACCCAGCTCATGCAGACTAAGCAAAGATTTCGTGACTGACGGAAACTAACAGTCATTCCTGATTAGGCATACAGAGAGTGATATACCTCGATTTTAGACAGTATCAGTTAGCAAATATCAACTTTAAATTGCATAACGCAAACATTTTTAACAGACGCGAATTCCTACCCAGTATCTATTGTCCCTGTTAACGAACTATGAGAGATGTTAAATATTGCTTCTTCACAAGTAACTTACTTGAAATGCCGTGAGGTAAAGCTGTGTGTTGGACACGCATTCGAACCCGGAACCTAATCGGATTGCTATCGAAGCACAGTCAAATGTGACATATCGGAATTTCGCGGCAGTAACTAGATGTTTTAACTGAAATGATGAGACGAAACATTAATGTTTTCCTTCCCAGGACTCCAACCCGGCACCTATCGCTGTTATATTCTAGAGAAAACTAACGTTAAATAAGGGTTTGTTGCACCAGCAGTGACATGTGAGCATGTTTGAACTGAAATAATATGACGAAGAGTTCAGCGCTCACTGGGAATAGAGCCCCACACATATCGTTGTTGACTACACACAAAGAGACGTCAGCTACCGAAGTTTTCTCCACCAGCTGCTCAGAATAGCATCTTGAACTTACAGTCATCTCGCAAATAGTTCTGTGTCTCACTGGGAGTTAAAAACGTCGGATATCGTTAGTGTTGACAGCGAATGAAAATACATTGAAAATCAAAATTATTATCCACCAGCAGATAGGTGTTCTCATGCTAGAGCTTGATAATACATAATTAAATCTTTAGTGCCGGGCCAGGATTCGATCCCATTCACGCATAATATGTGAAGGTGTTGAGGAATCTGCAGTTTTGAACAAACAACAAATTGTAGCCGAGCTGTATTGCCACGAAGGGATCAAATTCCGCGTTAAGGGTGGTCTGAGTTGCATTCCCAGTTCAGAACCAATTTTATCGACATATAGAAGCTCAAATAAAAGATGGAATAAGTGTGCTGTGACCATACATAGCGTTTGTGTCGTCACTTGAAATAAATAACTAGTATAAGAAAGGTTACTGGTGATAGAGTTTCTACATGTCGCCACTTCAGACTTTATTGTGGTTCAACCTACCGTCTACTTGGTAAAGAAGGAATATCATCTTTCATGTGAATTTTCAGACCACGCAGCCATTATATCTCCTTCACTTGGTGTAGCCAGGAGAGAATGGAATCTGTCTCTCCCTATCTAAAATCATTGACAGAAGTGGGAATCGAACCCAGACCATAGGCATAACAACCTACCATCCGTCCTACAGACCACGAAATCCTCTTCTCTGCGAATCATTTTTCTATCGTAACGCAGTTGCGCCACACTGGATGAGAATTCTGACACAAAGGCTCCCTGTAGTAAGTTGCAGCATGTTCAGTAAATTCATTTACTTGGTTGACCGAATCACCATGAACTAGCTGCCTCGGCTACCCAGTGCATACATTCGACTATTTTGTAATCACAGAAATAAAATCACGTTACTGCCACCTACACACAACTGCCAACATTGTAGGATGCAGAAGTTTAAATAGGAAGTGTTCCTTTCCACTTGAGCTATTCTATTGCGCTATCTGTTACTAGAAAACGTCGCTCAGTCCAAAAGCAAAGCTGTAACTGTTTGTCTCTCAGAGGTCAAGACCTGGCCATATGCATAATCTCACAGTGCTGTGGAATCCAAAAGTTCTGGAGGAATAGTTGCCGAGCTCTGGAGCTGTTGTAGCTACGTGTCAGCTTGTAGCATAGATAAGATGTCGCGAGTTCGAATACATTCAGTGCTACATTTTTTAAAACGCAATTCTGCTCTCTGCTGAAGTTATCAATCTAATGGAACTTTGAACATAATTCCCTTCACCTCTCAACCCAAAGTAGTCGCATGTGGAAAAAGGACTAACTACTGTGACATTTTGTTCTATTCAGGTTTAATAGACAGCAGGCAGCAGATGCATCTCGAAGATGTGCAGGGAGAGCGCATCGTGCCATAATATGTCAGAAAAGTATTTTCTACATTAGCCGTCGTGTGGTAGTGATATTTTATTCTTCTTCAAACTTTGATTGACAGCTTTAACTCAGAACAAATTTTCTACATGCATGTAATCAAAAAACTGCATGTGCATTGTCAGACTGTCATAGGTAACATCAGAGAATTCGCATATATCGTTGATGATTAATTTCTCTCTCATGTTTACTATAGTTTTAACAACACTAAAGGAAACCTTACGAAAATTGTGCACTGTATTATAAGAAATGAAATAAAACTAACCATGATAACCTTACGACGAAAGTATCTGTACACAAGCATGCCTCTATCGACACGAATTAGTAAAATACTACTCACTTACATTTTGATTGGGTCTGTGTTTAATTGGTATGCTGTGTCATACTCAAGAGGTATGCAAATGTGGCATTTCATAAATATAGTTACGTATTCCTAGAAATCCAAAATTCGCTTGTCAGCAGCGGAAAGAGGCGTTACCTGTTGTGCAGCATTGTAAGTTTTCCAACATTGCACTATGAGCTGAAAGCATTTTCTTGCGATTTCCTTATTGATTTTTGATCTGACTGCTTGTAGCTCTTTCACAGAAAGGATAAAAACGTTTCAGTCATTGAGACTGGAACTACGAACCGTAACAGACGCTGTTTCACAGATCAGCACGTTACCACAGAGCTGGCGAGGAGGTATGGGCCTCAGCTTCCTATTACGACGGCAATAGTAACTAGAACTCGTAAACCGCTATTTAAAGGTCGAGATTAGTTGCGATTTCCACCTGCAATGACTTTCCTGGGCTGAAAACCGTAAATTTTCAATCTTTTGTTACCCTTCAAGCTATAATAACTCAGATTATTCAATGGAAATGACAGGTAAAATCAAGTGAACTTTGAGGCTTAATTCCGTGCACACCAGGAAGTAACTCGTCGATCACAGAGTTGCCAAACATACGTTGCCTTGTTGCCAAATCTCAGTTACAGTACCAGCAGGAAGAAGACGAACCGATGTGATCCTACAGCGGTCTGGGAAGTGACCATAGCTGGTTTCTCCAAGTCGCGGCTGCTATGGCCTGGAATACGTAATGCGTCTGATTCGCTTTCTGTAACTAGGTTTAGGGACTGGAGCGTAGTTACTAATAATACTCAGAACTGACTGCAAACTGATCATCATAAATCAGTAACTCTCATTGTTGTTTTTATATTTCTTTCGTAAGTGCACTCAAAACTAAGAAAGTCATTCACAGGCCTTCTCGTGCCTCGCCGATAGTCGAGCACAACATACAAATAAAAATAAAAAAGAATGTGTGTGTGTGTGTGTGTGTGGGTGGGTGTGTGAGAGAGAGAGAGAGAGAGAGAGAGAGAGAGAGAGAGAGAGGGAGAGAGAGAGAGAGAGAGAGAGAGAAATAAAAAGCAATGAGAGAGAGTGTAAAAAATTGTTGTAAAGAAATTGAATCATGGTATTTAAAGAAATCTTTCATAAAAATGACACGTTCCACGTCATTACGAAATGTCGTATTCATGATCTATGGAACAAGAGTTAATCTAATGTAATCTAATCTAATCTAATCACATCATATTGATGATTAGCCATGAAGAGTCATGAATTACCGAAAGTTTTGCCGATACCAGTAACCAAATCTAAACTTGAAAATAAAAGACGACAATTTTTGTAATAAACCGTGACTCCTATCAAGACCCTTTTATCCCTGTTATCTAACCACAAAAGATGTCTGATATACCTCCATTCAAAAGTAACAAAGCGTGCATGCATTTAAAGATGAAGTGCATGATGTAAAGCTCTGTGACGGAGATACGAACCCAACACGTAATCCGATTGTTAACTAAGAAAAATCAAATGTTACGTATCGGTTTTTCTTACGAGCCGCTAGGTGTCTGAATCTGAAATAAGGATACAAACCTTTGTGCCTAAGCGACAATCGAACTGCACACCTACCGTGCATCCACGAATATAGCTTAAGTATAAGTTGCTTACTCATGAACAGTAAGATGTGTGCGTGTTTGACCAGAAATAACGACACCTGTTGCGATTGTTGGCAACACATGAACAGACATTGAAATTGCGCGTTAATTTTCACTAGCAGGTGGGTGTGCACTTGATAAAGCTAGAAATGAAGTCATGAATATTTTTGTACTGGATCAGGTTTCAGACCCACATACTTGCCTTTGGAGGAGACCTAGAGAAGATTGCAGTCTTGGGAAAAGGAACGAAATGACCGAACTATACTGTTCCGAGAGATTCAGATCCTCGAAAGAGGAGATACGAATTCGAATCACAGTCCAGCACCAAATTTTTAAACGTCTCTAGTTCAATCAAGTACAAGTAAAATAAGAGCACTGTCCCTTTAAATGGCTATCGGTTCATCAAATAAAATAAAATTTTGTAATGTAAGTAAGCTTACTGGCGACTGTATTTCTTTTTACCATGACTTCCGCTGTGTCATTTCCCAACGTAAACCGGCTCTGCCCAGTTGGTAATGAAGGAACGTGATGTTTAATGCGGATTCTGGATTATAACGTCTTTCTCTTGAGGTTACCAGAGGTAAAATAAATCTGTTTGTGCCTCTTAAAAGTAAATGCCTGAACCCACGCATTGCACCTGTGATAGCTCGTTCCATCAGACCATTGTGGCCACATTACCCAGCCCCAGGAGTGTGCTGTAACGGATGATGTGCTTAGCTTACAAAATTAGTCACGGTGGAAAAAATGCGAGTCTATTAAATGGCCAAGTCGAAGCAAGCTTCTGACGCAGAGATTATGCTATTCTCATGTCAGCAGGATGTAAAGACTCTTCTAGGCATCATAGGCTGGATGCGAAGCCATTTTGATTTTTCACAAATTCAGCAAATTTCTTAGTTCGAGAAAATCCACTGTGAAGTGTGAAGTTGCCAGATAAGTCGTTTATTACTGTTATTATTAATATCATTTTATTCATACCACTGATGAAACATGACCGTAGTCTTGAGGTAAAACGCGAGACCAGCTAATATGACGTCTGGCGACCGAAAGCATATATCGACAACATTTTTATCGCCCCTTTCCTCTCGGTGCTGAAGCTATGAGTGTAATTCAAGCGAATCTACAATATCATATTAGCTGGTCTCGCGTTTAACCTCAAGACTACGGTCGTAGTCAAGAGTAATGTACTAAGACTGGAGTCAAGACTTCCTCTGGGAAGTGCGGCAGTCTACATGTTGCTAGATCGAGCATAT
Organism: Schistocerca americana; assembly: GCF_021461395.2. Classification (NCBI taxonomy): domain Eukaryota; kingdom Metazoa; phylum Arthropoda; class Insecta; order Orthoptera; family Acrididae; genus Schistocerca; species Schistocerca americana. The sequence goes on from NC_060129.1 coordinate 48,515,782, forward strand.
TGCCAGACATAGAATTCTGAGAGGAGCATGACTGTATTGTCCACCTTACGTGAACGACTCGGCGGTCAATTTTATGGTCTGAGACTGTATCTACAACACATATTGCACGCTTAAGACCCAGAAGAATTAAAAAAAAAAGTAGTTTATGAGAGCAACGTTAACCATAGCGTTCGAAGTATTCATAGTGTTGTACGAGGTGTGGCTAGAAAAAACCGGACTAGTACTGGTGAAACAATAAAACGAATGCAATAAGGCTGAAAGTCGCGTGGCCTGTCACGTGCCTCTCGCTCCGCCTACTGCTCGAGTTTCATCTGCCTCCTGCACTCAGTCTGCCCGTGGCGTCTGTCTTAAGTAGTTGACGTTTTGTCTGTGCGTCGGAAAATGTTGAGTGTACAGAAAGAATAGCGTGTTAACATCAAATTTTGTTTCAAACTAGGAAAATCTGCAAGTGAAACGTTTGTAATGTTACAACAAGTGTACGGCGATGATTGTTTATTGCGAACACAAGTGTTTGAGTGGTCTAAACGATTTAAAGGTGGCCGCGAAGACACCAGTGATGACACTCGCACTGCCAGACCATTGTCAGCAAAAACTGATGCAAACATTGAATAAATCGGTAAACTTGTTCGACAAGATCGCCGTTTAACAATCAGAGCAGTGTCTGAGTTAACAGGAGTTGACAGCGATCTTGTTTGTGAATTGTTTACCGGCCGTACACTTCCGTATTTTGCCGGTTGGAAGACGAAAGCTTACTGACAAATTTCACACAGAAATTACTGTTACAGTGTACTTATGGAGCCAAATGAGTCAATTGCGTATTTTCCGGTGAGAAAGAGCACTGGCAAACAGTCTTCGCTACATTAGGTTATTTAAACTGGTGTCACTCTGAGCTAGAATTTATGGTCAGCGACTAAGTGTAAGGTCAACGTTTCGGATGCGAGTTTTGCGACTGTGAAATACTTTTATACATTATAGAAGCGAATATTAAATTTGCACTAATATTGCGAAAATTTTGTACTTGGACAGCTTAGAATGAAAATACTTCTGTTTATTGCAAAGGGAAACAATAGATTTTCTAAAACACTGTCTGTCATACACTACTTGAAACAGGTCATGTCGACTAAATCATGTGGAAGAACTAACAGCAACGTATATCGGAAGGCAGTAAGATCTCTTGCCTTTTGGTTTGTCAGTACTCGATAGCCATTTCTAGGCGAAAGTAAATGAAGAAAGGCAGTGCGTTTTTGTTACCAAGTAACGTCTTCGCCAATTACTTTAGTTTTAATGTAATCTACGAGTAATTGCTGGTGTTTGATATTAACATGAAAAGGATTCCGTAGACAGGGAAAGAACCTGTTCTTGGGAAACTACTTCTATAGTGACCAAAAGGCACTAAATGATATTCAAGCACTTGTGTTACAGCAGCAGTGTGAATAAAATCATATTAATAATAACAGTAATAATCGAATTATCCGGCAACTTCACACTTCACAGTGGATTTTCTCGAACTAAGAAATTTGCTGAATTTGTGAAAAATCAAAATGGCTTCGCATCCAGCCTATGATGCCTAGAAGAGTCTTTACATCCTGCTGACATGAGAATAGCATAATCTCTGCGTCAGAAGCTTGCTTCAACTTGGCCGTTTAATAGACTCGCATTTTTTCCACCGTGACTAATTTTGTAAGCTAAGCACATCATCCGTTACAGCACACTCCTGGGGCTGGGTAATGTGGCCACAATGGTCTGGTGGAACGAGCTATCACAGGTGCAATGCGTGGGTTCAGGCATTTACTTTTAAGAGGCACAAACAGATTTATTTTACCTCTGATAACCTCAAGAGAAAGACGTTATAATCCAGAATCCGCATTAAACATCACGTTCCTTCATTACCAACTGGGCAGAGCCGGTTTACGTTGGGAAATGACACAGCGGAAGTCATGGTAAAAAGAAATACAGTCGCCAGTAAGCTTACTTACATTACAAAATTTTATTTTATTTGATGAACCGATAGCCATTTAAAGGGACAGTGCTCTTATTTTACTTGTACTTGATTGAACTAGAGACGTTTAAAAATTTGGTGCTGGACTGTGATTCGAATTTGTATCTCCTCTTTCGAGGATCTAAATCTCTCGGAACAGTATAGTTCAGTCATTTCGTTCCTTTTCCCAAGACTGCAATCTTCTCTAGGTCTCCTCCAAAGATAAGTATGTGGGTCTGAAACATGATCCAGTACAAAAATATTCATGACTTCATTTCTAGCTTTATCAAGTACACACCCACCTGCTAGTGAAAATTAACGCGCAATTTCAATGTCTGTTCAAGTGTTGCCAACAATCGCAACAGGTGTCGTTATTTCTGGTCAAACACGCACACATCTTACTGTTCATGAGTAAGCAACTGATACTTAAGCTATATTCGTGGATGCACGGTAGGTGTGCAGTTCGATTGTCGCTTAGGCACAAAAGTTTGTATCCTTATTTTAGATTCAGACACCTAGCGGCTCGTAAGAAAAACCGATACGTAACATTTGATTTTTCTTAGTTAACAATCGGATTACGTGTTGGTTCGTATCTCCGTCACAGAACTTCACATCATGCACTTCATCTTCAAATGCATGCACACTTTGTTACTTCAGAATGGAGGTATATCAGACGCCTTTCGTGGTTAGATAACAGGGATGAAAGGGTCTTGCTAGGAGTCACGGTTTATTACAAAAATTGTCGTCTTTTATTTTCAAGTTTAGATTTGGTTACTGGTATTGGCAAAACTTTCGGTAATTCATGACTCTTCATGGCTAATCATCAATATGATGTGATTAGATTAGATTAGATTACATTAGATTAACTCTTGTTCCATAGATCAAGAAGACGACATTTCGTAATGATGTGGAACGTGTCATTTTAATGAAAGATTTCTTTAAATACCATGATTCAATTTCTTTACAACAATTTTTTACACTCTCTCTCATTGCTTTTTATTTCTCTCTCTCTCTCTCTCTCTTTCTCTCTCTCTCTCTCTCTCACACACTCACACACACACACACACACGCACACACACACACACACACATTCTTTTTTATTTTTATTTGTATGTTGTGCTCGACTATCGGCGAGGCACGAGAAGGCCTGTGAATGACTTTCTTAGTTTTGAGTGCACTTACGAAAGAAATATAAAAACAACAATGAGAGTTACTGATTTATGATGATCAGTTTGCAGTCAGTTCTGAGTATTATTAGTAACTACGCTCCAGTCCCTAAACCTAGTTACAGAAAGCGAATCAGACGCATTACGTATTCCAGGCCATAGCAGCCGCGACTTGGAGACACCAGCTATGGTCACTTCCCAGACCGCTGTAGGATCACGTCGGTTCGTCTTCTTCCTGCTGGTACTGTAACTGAGATTTGGCAACAAGACAACGTATGTTTGGCAACTCTGTGATCGACGAGTTACTTCCTGGTGTGCACAGAATTAAGCCTCAAAGTTCACTTGATTTTACCTGTCATTTCCATTGAATAATCTGAGTTATTATAGCTTGAAGGGTAACAAAAGTTTGAAAATTTACGGTTTTCAGCCCAGGAAAGTCGTTGCAGGTGGAAATCGCAACTAATCTCGACCTTTAGATAGCGGTTTACGAGTTCTAGTTACTATTGCCGTCGTAATAGGAAGCTGAGGCCCATACCTCCTCGCCAGCTTTGTGGTAACGTTCTGACCTGTGAAACAGCGTCTGTTATGGTTCGCAGTTCCACTCCCACTGACTGAAACGTTTTTATCCCTTCTGTGAAAGAGCTACAAGCAGTCAGATCAAACATCAATAAGGAAATCGCAAGAAAATGCTTTCAGCTCATAGTGCAATGTTGAAAAACTTACAATGCTGCACAACAGGTAACGCCTGTTTCTGCTGCTGACAAGCGAATTTTGGGTTTCTAGGAATACGTAACTATATTTATGAAATGCCACATTTGCATACCTCTTGAGTATGACACAGCATACCAATTAAACACAGACCCAATCAAAATGTAAGTGAGTAGTATTTTACTAATTCGTGTCGATAGAGGCATGCTTGTGTACAGATACTTTCGTCGTAAGGTTACCATGGTTAGTTTTATTTCATTTCTTATAATACAGTGCACAATTTTCGTAAGGTTTCCTTTAGTGTTGTTAAAACAATAGTAAACATGAGAGAGAAATTAATCATCAACGAAATATGCGAATTCTCTGATGTTACCTATGACAGTCTGACAATGCACATGCAGTTTATTGATTACATGCATGTAGAAAATTTGTTCTGAGTTAAAGCTGTCAATCAAAGTTTGAAGAAGAATAAAATATCACTACCACACAACGGCTAATGTAGAAAATACTTTTCTGACATATTATGGCACGATGCGCTCTCCCTGCACATCTTCGAGATGCATCTGCTGCCTGCTGTCTATTAAACCTGAATAGGACAAAATGTCACAGTAGTTAGTCCTTTTTCCACATGCGACTACTTTGGGTTGAGAGGTGAAGGGAATTATGTTCAAAGTTCCATTAGATTGATAACTACAGCAGAGAGCAGAATTGCGTTTTAAAAAATGTAGCACTGAATGTATTCGAACTCGCGACATCTTATCTATGCTACAAGCTGACACGTAGCTACAACAGCTCCAGAGCTCGGCAACTATTCCTCCAGAACTTTTGGATTCCACAGCACTGTGAGATTATGCATATGGCCAGGTCTTGACTTCTGAGATACAAACAGTTACAGCTTTTCTTTTGGACTGAACGACGTTTTCTAGTAACAGATAGCGCAATAGAATAGCTCAAGTGGAAAGGAACACTTCCTATTTAAACTTCTGCATCCTACAATGTTGGCAGTTGTGTGTAGGTGGCAGTAACGTGATTTTATTTCTGTGATTACAAAATAGTCGAATGTATGCACTGGGTAGCCGAGGCAGCTAGTTCATGGTGATTCGGTCAACCAAGTAAATGAATTTACTGAACATGCTGCAACTTACTACAGGGAGCCTTTGTGTCAGAATTCTCATCCAGTGTGGCGCAACTGCGTTACGATAGAAAAATGATTCGCAGAGAAGAGGATTTCGTGGTCTGTAGGACGGATGGTAGGTTGTTATGCCTATGGTCTGGGTTCGATTCCCACTTCTGTCAATGATTTTAGATAGGGAGAGACAGATTCCATTCTCTCCTGGCTACACCAAGTGAAGGAGATATAATGGCTGCGTGGTCTGAAAATTCACATGAAAGATGATATTCCTTCTTTACCAAGTAGACGGTAGGTTGAACCACAATAAAGTCTGAAGTGGCGACATGTAGAAACTCTATCACCAGTAACCTTTCTTATACTAGTTATTTATTTCAAGTGACGACACAAACGCTATGTATGGTCACAGCACACTTATTCCATCTTTTATTTGAGCTTCTATATGTCGATAAAATTGGTTCTGAACTGGGAATGCAACTCAGACCACCCTTAACGCGGAATTTGATCCCTTCGTGGCAATACAGCTCGGCTACAATTTGTTGTTTGTTCAAAACTGCAGATTCCTCAACACCTTCACATATTATGCGTGAATGGGATCGAATCCTGGCCCGGCACTAAAGATTTAATTATGTATTATCAAGCTCTAGCATGAGAACACCTATCTGCTGGTGGATAATAATTTTGATTTTCAATGTATTTTCATTCGCTGTCAACACTAACGATATCCGACGTTTTTAACTCCCAGTGAGACACAGAACTATTTGCGAGATTACTGTAAGTTCAAGATGCTATTCTGAGCAGCTGGTGGAGAAAACTTCGGTAGCTGACGTCTCTTTGTGTGTAGTCAACAACGATATGTGTGGGGCTCTATTCCCAGTGAGCGCTGAACTCTTCGTCATATTATTTCAGTTCAAACATGCTCACATGTCACTGCTGGTGCAACAAACCCTTATTTAACGTTAGTTTTCTCTAGAATATAACAGCGATAGGTGCCGGGTTGGAGTCCTGGGAAGGAAAACATTAATGTTTCGTCTCATCATTTCAGTTAAAACATCTAGTTACTGCCGCGAAATTCCGATATGTCACATTTGACTGTGCTTCGATAGCAATCCGATTAGGTTCCGGGTTCGAATGCGTGTCCAACACACAGCTTTACCTCACGGCATTTCAAGTAAGTTACTTGTGAAGAAGCAATATTTAACATCTCTCGTAGTTCGTTAATAGGGACAATAGATGCTGGGTAGGAATTCGCGTCTGTTAAAAATGTTTGCGTTATGCAGTTTAAAGTTGATATTTGCTAACTGATACTGTCTAAAATCGAGGTATATCACTCTCTGTATGCCTAATCAGGAATGACTGTTAGTTTCCGTCAGTCACGGAATCTTTGCTTAGTCTGCATGAGCTGGGTTTGAATCCATATGCAGAACAAGACGGTTCGTCGTGTCATTTAATGTTCATACATATTCTCAACTAGCTGCTCGTGAATAACTTAAATTTTTAATGTCATTTTGTGTTAATAGTTCAAATGGTTCAAATGGCTCTGAGCACTATGGGACTTAACTTCTAAGGTCATCAGTCCCCTAGAACTTAGAACTACTTAAACCTAACTAACCTAAGGACATCACACACATCCATGCCCGAGGCAGGATTCGAACCTGCGACCGTAGCGGTCACGCGGTTCCAGACTGAAGCGCCTAGAACTGCACGGCCACATCGGCCGGCCCCCACCATCTGGTATCAATGCATTACCTTATAATCCATTATATATAATCATTTTCATAGTACACTTGATATTATAGATGAGTAGGACACAAGACAGGACATAGATAATGTTCGTTTGACGTCAACAGTGTGTAACATTTTACTTTTTTTTAATAGGACAATGTTCCTCTCCAATAATTTTTAGATTAGTTACAATAAGCTTACGCTGCAAGAGAATTCGCTTGTATTTTTCAATATGTGGTCTGTTGTCGGTTTGAAGTCCTTCCATAACATCGGCAACGTAGTGCAACTCCACCGAGAGCTGTCTGGAGTAGGGTGGAGATAGCAATGTGAAAGTTGCGAGCTGTCGAAGACGATCTTCATATTCCTAATGCGATTAGGACATCGTATACTCTTGACGACGTTTAGCACCTGTGCGGTCAGTCACCTAATTTCAGAATTCATTTTGAGTAATCCTGCTAAATTCCCAAAATATTGTCTTTTTATATTGATGAGTAATATGGATAGTCGTCACGTTCATGTGCCGTCTACAACGCAAATTTAATGTTACTATCCTAGGAACTAACCTGCAATACGTTTTGTATTTCATAATCGGAACTATCTGCATTAACCGTCATCAGAGCAATGTCAGGGAACAGAATGCAGCAGTGCCTACTTGAGGACCTGCTTGAGTCGTGTTCTAAGGAAAGGGTAGTTGCTGGTTCACATTATATTACACTAGCGAGAAGTACCGACTTTTCCTTTTCTCTGCAAACATCCAGAACTAAATTCAGTAACTAAATGCTAAGAATATATTTGGATTGTGCCAACTCAAAGATCAATAGATATGGATATAGATATAGATTTTTATATTTAAGGCCATTCTCGTTCTGCGTCGGAATAAACATCATTCATTATTTGCTTGTTCTTGTAACGATTGTTATTGTCATTCTCTCACTCGCAAGAGTCTTATGCTGATGCTGTATGAATAAATTATGCCATTGGATACAAAGCGGTTTAGTTTTGAGACCTAACCCACGAGGGGGGAAGGCACAGTGGTCTGCTTCAGGAATTCCAAGCAATAAAACACAAAAAACAACCCAGGAAGGGTTCGAACAGCTACTTTCACGCAGAGACATGCATTTGGAATCTGTTCATCGTTACGGGGTCAAACAAGAGGGTAACATTACTGAAACAATGATCGGGCTACTTAGTATATAATAGAGCATACAGATTTCAAGGAGGAAACGTATGAAGACGCAGACTTCCTCGTTATCAATATGTGCGGCATATCTTTCGTGTTAACGAAAGTAAATTCCCGCTTTACCTCTTCTTACGTGTCAAATGAAATGAATACCATGATGAATAGAATATTTGTTGACTGCGTCTCTTCTTCCTTCCATCCTTACCAGCATATTTCTTCATTCTCGTGGTAATCATGACATTCTATGTGCATGTTACAAACGATTGCAAGTGGACAAATTCGACATCGAGGTGCAAAGCGTTTGGTATCTTACATTATATTCAATTCGAATAAGCTTCCGGTGTATTTTTACTTCGTTTGTATTTTTAGATGATTATGAACGTTACGGAAATTTATCTCACATGCTTTATGTTGAATGAGAAACATTGAATGATCCGTTTTGCTTTCCCTACGTTGAAATGATATAATGTCGGCCTCAACAGCCTTCTTCCACGCCGGAAGCTGAAACTTGAATCATTCTGGATTAATGATAATTGAATGTCTCATATGTATACATAGCCTACAAGGCGACGTCAGAAACCATCAGGGGAGAACGCCGCATAAAAACCAAAGTTGCGCGCGCGTCTCCACTCTGAAGAACCGTATCGGAGAATCACGGCAAGCATTTCGCTGAAGAGCTGCCTCGTCAGAGAGCCGAGAAATGGCAGCGTCGTAGCAAGTATTTGTCAACACTCTGATAGTGCATTTACTTCCGGGTGTAGGTCGGCGTTACCTCGCTAAATTCACTTGACATTCGTTTTCCACATCGAAGACTCGTACGATATAATCCACTGCAAGATGACACAATTAGAATGTATATTTAATTTCTGGACTCCAAGAACGGCGTTCTTCACATAAGTAACACCTGTTTGTGTGTGCATTCGGGAGGACGACGGTGCAATCCCGCGCCCGGCCATCCTGATTTAGGCTTTCAATGATTTCCCTAAATCGCTTCAGGCAAATGCCGGGATGGTTCCTTAGGAAGGGCACGGCCGATTTCCTTCCCCATCCTTCCCTAATCCGAGCTTGTGCTCCGTCTCTGATGACATCGTTGTCGACGGGACGTTAAAACAGTAATCTCCACCTCCTCTGTTCGTGTGTTTAAGATTGCGTTTTGAGGCTCAGGCAACATCGCAGTGACTATATTCCGCCTCTGGCCGCCAGTGTGTCGTTAGGTCAGAGGTTCCCTTGTGCGTTGCAGTGCTTGTACTATAAGTTCGAATCACGGTAGAAGCCGCTGACTACAACCTTTTATTTTTCATTTTAATTAATGGAGTTGCAAACTGCTAGTAAAAATTTGTTATACGAAATCTAAAGAATGCCTTTAAACATCAATCTTCGTCCGATTTCGACTTAGTAAATTAAGTTAATATCATGGATTTCTGCTTTGCAAATTCCAAGGTGCTTCACTGTAAAATAGGTCCTGAAAAGATTCAAACCGACTGTCAACGATATAAATTTGAGCTTTGTTCGTCATATAGGTCTAACATGTCGGAAGGTTGTTTATGAAGTGCACCTGTTCATTAATATAGTCCCCATCTTCTAAATTTTTGCAATAGCATTTAACTGTAGACGTTTTCTAACACCGGCGTTAGCAATTCCTTTCCGTTCTCTGAAACCTTCAAAACGACAAATTTTTCTGGTTTAAATCTGATGACCTTAACTATCACTTCCGATCAACAATAAATACTTCATGAACCCATACATGGAACTCCAAATGTGCAGTGTGCCTGCACTGCTACAGAGCATGCATTGCAAGGTATTCACACAGTTTATCGCATAGACTTACCATAAGGAATGAAACAAGAACTGTAATACACTTTACACCACAGACGCTCACTCTGGCTTGACGAAAACATCCAAACATTGACCAAAAGTTGCACAAATAATTAAGTTTGAAAGGAAAAGAAACGAGGTGTGAAGCATTTATAAATTCATCGAATGTAGTGAGATGGTTTAATTTCGTCCCAGTCTATAAAATTAATTTCGGGCCATACTCAGCTCTTGTCGATTACCCGCCTACTAATCAGGGCGTCTGTCTCCGTTGCTTTTGAGCGTGAATGGAAATTGTAGAAATTTTCTGTGGAGCAACATTTAATAATAAAGCGTTTTAAATCATCAAAAGCGATGAGCGGTAGCTGGTGCTTTCGATAAAGAACGGGGGAGTGCAGCGCCGCTGCTGTCGCCACGGCCGCTGCCAGTAGCCAGCAAATGGATCCCGGAGCTTTGCCGCATACGGCGTCCAGAGGAGGACAGTCTGCAGGAAATCTGCCGCAAAATCGTTACTAGATAAAATTTTGATATCGGTGTGTCACAAAGCGAAATAGATTGAATCTGCGCTACCATTACATTCACGTCTTCAGCATTCAGACAGAAGAGGCTATAAAAATATTTTATGCCAGCTGCTCTCGATTCACTGACATTATGAACAGAAACAACGCACGCTACCGCTAGACCACAGGCGTAATCAGCCTAGAGTCTCTCTATCTTAGGACAAGTTTTCCTCCAGGAAGTGCCGCAGTCTACAGTGTTGCCAGATTGTGCAGATAACCGGACTTAGAGAATTAGCGAGTTGGCCAGTTTTTTGGTCCCATGTCGCGATCGGCGCGGACTTAGCCTCTGAAGCGGCCGGCCGCCAGTCAAGTTTTATGTCAAAGAGTGTACAGTGTACGGACATGGAGTTTGGGTTACGCTGTGGTATGGGTTACGGATTGTTCGCTTGGCAGAGCCTCGTTGTAGAAATTGTGCTGCATCCACTTGTTGACATTCTGTTCACTACTGGTATATTTACTCGCTGTTGCTTGTTTTGCTTACGCTCAGTGCTTTATATTTTAACATAAGAAAATGGACTGCAGTAATTCGACGAGCGACTTTAGTACAAGAAACATCATAGAAGTCACATGAGCTGGAGGTTTTATGGAAGCTGTGTAAATTTATGCTAATAGGAAGGAAGCTAATTCCTACAACGAGGCTCCGCCAAGCGAACAATCCGTAACCCATACCACAGTGTAACCCAAACTCCATGTCCGTACACTGTACATCAGCATTGCTATATATCAAATTAAAGAGTAGTTGTGACGACAAACAGAAATGTATAAATATGCAATTCATACGCATAGCAGTAAACATATATCTTACGTAATAAACAGGTCATTAGCATCGTATCAGCATAAGCAAATAAATGTTCATATGTAATCTTAATAAGTAAACATGAAGGCGCAAGCAGATAAATCACAAAGTATAACTTACATACCTAACCATATGAGCACAATTAATCAGGTGACAATTATAATTTAAATAAATAAGCACAGCAGGCACATAATTAAAAAAATATGACATCAGTGAAAAAGCAGTGAGCCAAGCGATGCATAATATACACAAGTTACAACCCAGTTCATTAGTAATCATTGTCAAAATCAGTTAACATACGCAAGCACGTCGCTTCACAAGTAATTTCATAGAACATGAAATTTAACACAAAGTATGAATCACGTAATCGCGAGCAGCAAATTACGTCTAAGGTACGTACCTAAGTGGAAATATGTTACCTGAAAAATGAACTCAATTAATAGTTACCTTTTTAATTTATTAGTTTCTTCTTGGAAATTACATTCTTTCTGAAATTTTCTCGATAGCAAGTCCTCTTAACGTCGGACACGCACAGAATTTACCTGAAGTTCTTAAATATTTTATAGAACCGTATCCTGAAAAATACTGAATGTTAATAACATAATTGCTCAAGTCACTATAGCTTTATATTGAATTTAATCGGAGAAATTAAACTGTGTATTTGTTTACGGCTGTCAGTGCATTCGCACTGAGCGCTCGATCAGCTGTAGGCGCGTGACGTAGGAAGCAATTGTTTGCGGTCAACGACTGCCTTGTGCGGCGCGCAGACTTGACTGTTGCTTTGAGTATATGCCGCCGCCAAAACACAGCGCGGTATCCTTGTACTCTCCGCATGTTTACATGTAGCTGTTAGTTTCTCACAAGTATGTCATTCCAGAAAAATTTTAACGTTTGATATATGATGTATTCCCTTAGAGCGTCGTGATTTAAGAGTTTCTACTTCAACAGTGTTATCATGAATAATTTTGCGGATTCTATATGGGCCGTTATAAAGCAGAAAAAATTTGCGACACAAGCCTTTTTCTTTGTGAGACAAACGATGAGACTTAATTAACACCTTCTGACCAACTGACAAGATTTTTAAACGACCAGGACGCTTTGCTGATTTCACTCTTCTAGCAGCCGCAGATGCAATATTTTGCAGAGCCAGGTTGACAACTTCAGAATGCCGCAGTTTCCGTGTAGGCGGAAAAGGAACGATTTCAGAAATGCGATTTGTCGGTGCTTTGTTTTTTAATATCAGTATAGGCGGTAAAGAAGTTGAGTCATTAGGAAGTTCATTCAGAATGTTTTGAAAAATATGAAGATACTGATCCCAAGTTCTGTGATTCTGATGACAATAAAGACGACACAATTTATTGATTTCCTTCATACATCTCTCTGAAGCGTTAGATTGGGGGTGAAAAAGTGAAATGAAAATTGGTTTAATTTTACGACGCCGTAGAGTACGAAGCCAAATTTTAGAACGAAACTGTGATCCATTATCTGATATAACCTTATCAACATGACCTACTTCTTTAAGAAAATGGTTAACGAAAGCATTAGATACTGAACGAGCTGTTGCTTTGCGTAAAGGTGTAAAACACACATATTTTGATGTCAGTTCCACTGCTACGAAAATGTACGCAAAACCATTAGTAGAACGAACCACTGGACCGAACAAATCGACTGCAGCCATGTCCTTTAATTTCGCTGGAATGATAGGAAACAACGGTGCTCTGTGAGAAACAGTTGGCGGCTTAGCATTTTGGCATAATTTGCATTTGGCAAGAACAAATCGAATACGTTTTTCCATATTACTGAAGTAACAATTTTCTCGCAATTTATGAAAGCATTTTCTGGGACCAAAGTGTGCATAACTGAAATGCGTATACCAAATCAGCTTATTAACCCACTCATCAGGAATACAAACTAACCAAACAGAGTTGTCGACCGATTTTCGTTTAAAAAGAACTTTCCAGATAGATCGCAAAATCGAGGTGTGCCCAAATTGTCCAATCTAACAAAGCGTCTAAGAAAATTACGGACACCAAGAAAACTACGAACATCACGTTTTGTGGTAGGAACAGCATAATTACGAATTGCGTCTAGTTTCTCTGGATCAGGAAGAATACCTTCTGTAGAAATAATGTGACCGAGAAATTTCATCTGAGAACGACCAAATTCAGATTTTTCCAAGTTCACTGTAATGCCAACTCTTGCAAAGATACGTAATAATGAACCCAAATTTTGTTGTGCTCACTCCAAGAACGTTTAGCAATAAGAATATCGTCAACATATGAAGTAATGTTGTCACGAAGATAAACAGGTAAAATTTCGTTTAAACTACAAATGAATGCTGCAGAAAATATAGTAAGTCCAAACGGTAAATTCCAAAGTCACTTTTGGGTAATATAGTCATATCCGGTTATTTTTTACACGCTCTCTAGATAGATTGATAGTTGAAGAGTTGTTTCGATAGATGCAAAGAATAGTAAAAGAGTAGGCAGCGGTACAGAAAACTAAAAGGGAAATAGCACCACTACAGCTCGGGGCCCTATGCTCGCTACGGCACATATTCACTTAGAGTAGTGAATCCCCTGAGGACTTCAATAGCTGCACATAAATTTCAGTTTGTGACTTAGTGGCAAATTTAGCGGAAGTGCGTACAGAAGTTGAGCTAACCATGAACATGCATGTATGTCATTCTTAGATTTGCGAAAGATCTTAAATTTCCGAACAGTCAAAAAGTGTTTATAGTCAAAGTTTTCGCCTCGTGGCGACAAAGACCTACCGCGTCTGTCCCAGTCCCAATGTCGATTATTGTCAAGTTCGCGCGCCTGGCGATCTCTTGTTGCATCCCGTAAATGAAACAAATTATTTTCTTCAAAGCCCTCTGCTATCCGTGATTCTAAATTTCTTCTGCTATCTTTTCCTACGATTTCGCCTTTGATCAGTTTGACTTGCTTTCGTAATGCCTCAACTTCCCTTTTAACGCGTTCATTAAATTTTCCCTGATTTTCAACATGCTTATTTATGTTCTGGTACTCTTCGGTTTCTGCAAATGGCAATGGTGCTGTATCATCTGAATCTCTGTCCCCATTTAAACTAAGACTTGTCAATTTGTCTGAAATCTCCTCAACTCTTTCCGATAAATCACCTATTTGTTCTTTCTGTGTATTTACGTCTTCCGTAAGTGTCGCGACTCGGGTTTCAGTATCAACACATTTAGTAGTTAACTGTTCATACTGTTGTGTTAGGTTATTTATTCTGTCATTTGGTACGGATTCCTCGATTCTTTCAAATACTTCTTCCTTATCTTTTGCACATTGTAAATTTAACTCTGAAAATTTCTGTACTATCACGCGATCTCTTTCTTCCTGTTCTCTATCCTGTTCCCTTTGTCTAATCTCTACTGCAACTAATCTATTATTGTGAGCATTCAGAATCGGTTGTACTTCTTCTCTGATTTCTTTCTTTAATTCCTCTTTAATATTTTTGAAACATGTCCCTATTCGTGAATCTAACCGTGTTTCCAAAGTTCCCATCTCTGTTTTTATTTCAGATCCAAACCGTGTTTCCATTGTTCCCATTTGTGATCCCAGTGAGTTTAACCGTGTTTCCATTGTTCCCATCTGTGTTTTAACTGTCCCTATCTCTGTTTTTAATTCAGATCCCAAATTTAATATTACACCCATTAACTGCTCCATATTAGCCGGTTCGAAATTCTTTTCGCCCCTAACATTTCCCGCAAAACTAGCTTCCTTCGTCAAAGCTGTAAAGCTATCTGTGTTCGATACTATTCCAGAATCTTCTATCGTTAATCTCGTATTCTGTGAATTTTCTAATTGAGAAAAATTTTGAAATGGTTCCGGACTGTCTTCCCGACTTATTAAATTGTTTTCAACTCCATTATTCATCATACTGTTGTCCGGTGTTGGCGAGTTCGCCATTTCAACAATTTCGTTATTCTCACTATTCATCATTTTTGCCTTTTTCTTTGATCGCGTAATCATTTACAAAATATACAAAACTCGTCACTGTACGAAAATTACACACAATGACTCCTTATCTCCAACAATACCATTCACTCGAAATGTTTCCCTCAAACTCGATTAATCGAACAATTGAAATAATTGCACTAAATTGTCAAACCCGTAGACAAGACAACAAATTTAAATTTTGAAAAATACCATTAGAAGAATGACAATTCCAAATCTACACATGCAATCTAGACTACAATTACTAAACTACAGATTACTGCAACAATACTACTGTCACCTATTTTTACAATCAGAAGAATTCCAAGGGACGATCCGAAGCAGCGGTCGCCACGTGCATGGGGGCTTAATTAAAATAAAATGCAAATAATTTTTAGTAGCTGTTTGTCCGATTACGCAAGTCTCGTAAACGGCTGGCCCTGACTAATTTTTGTACGCAATCTGACTGCATGGAACAACAACAAAGAATGAAATGAAAATTTTCGTTAACACGGTTAATTAATTAAGTCCCCAGCAACTATAAAACCAACGCCACAACAAGCACAAGTGTAGCTGTTCTGTATGTGGTAGTATGACTCAACGCACATCTGGCACGGTTCTTCTTCAACAAGACACGAATTTTTTAAATATTGACGTGATAAAAGAAAATTAGAAATACTATAATTGTGCAAGAAAACCAAAATTACACTCTAATACAAGAACACAAGCCAGATGCTTTGTTGACTGAACCTGTAACGATGCATTATTTGAGACACACAAATAATAAAAGAACATAGCGTTTTATTACCTTCATATATATTGACGAAATGCACTCTGATCATTACAATATCTCCATTAGAATAACATCTGCTATCTCTCCCATCAAATAACTGCATAAAACATGGAACAACACTCTCCACTATCACATCTCACTCCGACATCACGACAAGCAATGCCCACCACAACTTCTCGGTAAGAACTCTCCACTACATCTGAACAAGAACCGTCTAGCACCGCTTCTCGACAAGAACTGCCTGCCGCTACTTCTCAATAATCACTGCCAGTGGAGGCGGCGGAACAAATCTCTCTGGCGCGATCTCTGGCGCTGTGGCTCAGTGTAGCCACCTTTCATATGCCCTTCCTCCACAGGCTAGAATTTGATGGTATTTTTGCCAGCATTGGTGGTGAAAATACCACCAAATTCGTCAAAAAAAAAATACAGACAAAAATAAAAGATAATATTAATACGTAAATATCATATAACTAGATAATATTTTGGCTTTGCACTGAGCTTACAATAGCCTAATATATAAAATACAGTAAGGAATACAAATTCTTTCATACATATGACTTTACATAATAGTTTCCACAAATATCATGTGGTTAAACAATTCAATCGATAGTGTCAGCAATGACGAATATGTGCAGGTAAGAGTCTCATAACTTTTCACAAACAGTAATACACAAAAAATCAGTTTATACAAATATTCACATAAATCCTTTCCATAGTTCAAGAAACAAGTAGTTGACAGTTCCAGCAGTAGCACCCAGCAATGTTGAATAGGTGCTACAGCAACAAGTGACATCATCTCAGTAGAAGCAGTCCATCAGTGGCACCCAGCAATGTTGAGTAGGTGCAGACACCATCAGGTGACATCATTTCAGTAGAAGCAGTCCATCAGTGGCACCCAGCATTGTGAAACTGGTGCTACCGCAACAAGTGACATCATCTCAGTAGAAGCAGTCCATCAGTGGCACCCAGCATTGTGGAACAGGTGCAGACAGCATCAAGTGACATCATCTCAGTAGAAGCAGTCCATCAGTGGCACCCAGCATTGTGGAACAGGTGCCGACACCATCAGGTGACATCATTTCAGCAGAAGCAGTCCATCAGTGGCACCCAGCAATGTTGAGTAGGTGCAGACAGCAGTCCATAACATTCACTATCACTAATCACACTGTTCATCAGAGTTTATAAGCAGAAAGTAAACATGTCCTATTGGCACCAATCATGTAGAAAAAGTACAAGTAACAGTCCATAATATTCACTATCACTGATCACACTGTTCATCAGCAGAAATTAAACATGTCCTAGTGGCACCAATCATGTAGAGAAAGTACAAGTAACAGTCCATAATATTTACTATCACTGATCACACAGTTCATCAGCAGAAATTAAACATTTCTAAGTGTCACACATCATGTTGAAAAGTGCAGGTAACAGTTCATAATATTCACCATCACTACTCAGACAGTTCAAGCATGAACAATAGTTTGAATACACATACAAATGCTTTTACTATGCTCTTACACTAAACATACAAATTCTAATAAACACACAAATGATGTCAGATAATTGTCATATTAACTATCACAAACATCAGTAAACCTATAATATTTATGGGTGTCAGTGCAAGCCACTACAAACAAATAAAATAATATTTAGGAGATAGGTGGGTAGGATTAGGAAAGGACAACACACAAAACACACTCACTCATCTTTCATCCACATTAAGTACTACTGTGTAATTGAATAGTGTTAACTGTGTAATTGCAATTCTGTCAAAATTTGATGTTCATCATGTGTATCAAGTGGTAGTGTCAGCAATGTATAACAGTCAATAATAGTTAAGTCAACGTCATAGTCATCATGTCAAGACCAATGTTTGCCAAGCCAGATCAAAATGTACGGTTGCTGAACAACTGTCAGTGAGCCAAGATATGCAAACACTTCCTCTCTCCCAAAAAAGAGTACATACTGCTTAGTGATTTAACAAAGTGTGTGTAGACAATCTTCCTTCCACTTTAGGGTTCTAGTCTGCTATCTTCATCCTCCTTGTTCCATATAGACCAACAAAAAAAATATGCACCTCACTCACTTTACCTCTTATCCACCAAAACTCCAACAATCATCAACTTCACACAATCTCAATACCTCAATAATATCTCTTCAATACATCGATACATATAAACCTTATCACCAATATCATTTCACTTCCATAACAACTCTTTCCTCTAGTCAGTCTCCTCGAACAAGTACAGAAAAAATCCTAATGCAAACTTCAGTTCATCATCCCATACAATCCGAAGACACATTGTCAACACACAACCTCTGTGTAATCCATCTGACCAAAATCTTCTACTCATTATGAATTATAAACAAAAGAAATGCATACATGACCTCTAACAGACTTAGTTCGAATAACTCTCAGTAATTAAGTATGATTACAGAGTGTGAATGATCATAATATTTCACAGTGTGTACACCACTTCAAGAATTATGGCAAACAGAAGAAACATGTGGAGTATTTCTTGTGTCAAGTGTCACTTCCTATTTCAGTTGCTCACAAAAAAATGCAGTGTAATAACTGTCAATGGTCTAAACCTAGTTTTGGTATGTCATGTCGTTAGCTTCCTTCCTATTAGCATAAATTTATACAGCTTCCATACAACCTCCAGCTCATGTGACTTCTATGACGTTTCTTGTACTAAAGTCGCTCGTCGAATTACTGCAGTTCATTTTCTTATGTTAAAATATAAAGCACTGAGCGTAAGCAAAACAAGCAATAGCGAGTAAATATACCAGTAGTGAACAGAATGTCAACAAGTGGATGCAGCACAATTCTTACAACGAGGCTCTGTCAAGCGAACAATCTGTAATTAATACAATAGTGTGACCTAAACTCTATGTTTATACACAGTATATCAGCATTTCTATATACTAAATTAAAGAGTAGTTGTGACGGCAAACAGAAGTGTATAAATATGCAATTCATACGCATAGCAGTAAACATATATCTTAGGTAATAAACAGGTCATTAGCATCATATCAGCATAAGCAAATAAATGTTCATATGTAATCTTAATAAGTAAACATGAAGGCGCAAGCAGATAAATCACAAAGTATAACTTACATACCTAACCATATGAGCACAATTAATCAGGTGACAATTATAATTTAAATAAATAAGCACAGCAGGCACATAATTAAAAAAATATGACATCAGTGAAAAAGCAGTGAGCCAAGCGATGCATAATATACACAAGTTACAACCCAGTTCATTAGTAATCATTGTCAAAATCAGTTAACATACGCAAGCACGTCGCTTCACAAGTAATTTCATAGAACATGAAATTTAGCACAAAGTATGAATCACGTAATCGCGAGCAGCAAATTACGTCTAAGGTACGTACCTAAGTGGAAATATGTTACCTGAAAAATGAACTCAATTAATAGTTACCTTTTTAATTTATTAGTTTCTTCTTGGAAATTACATTCTTTCTGAAATTTTCTCGATAGCAAGTCCTCTTAACGTCGGACACGCACAGAATTTACCTGAAGTTCTTAAATATTTTATAGAACCGTATCCTGAAAAATACTGAATGTTAATAACATAATTACTCAAGTCACTATAGCTTTATATTGAATTTAATCGGAGAAATTAAACTGTGTATTTGTTTACGGCTGTCAGTGCATTCGCACTGAGCGCTCGATCAGCTGTAGGCGCGTGACGTAGGAAGCAATTGTTTGCGGTCAACGACTGCCTTGTGCGGCGCGCAGACTTGACTGTTGCTTTGAGTATATGCCGCCGCCAAAACACAGCGCGGTATCCTTGTACTCTCCGCATGTTTACATGTAGCTGTTAGTTTCTCACAAGTATGTCATTCCAGAAAAATTTTAACGTTTGATATATGATGTATTCCCTTAGAGCGTCGTGATTTAAGAGTTTCTACTTCAACAGTGTTATCATGAATAATTTTGCGGATTCTATATGGGCCGTTATAAAGCAGAAAAAATTTGCGACACAAGCCTTTTTCTTTGTGAGACAAACGATGAGACTTAATTAACACCTTCTGACCAACTGACAAGATTTTTAAACGACCAGGACGCTTTGCTGATTTCACTCTTCTAGCAGCCGCAGATGCAATATTTTGCAGAGCCAGGTTGACAACTTCAGAATGCCGCAGTTTCCGTGTAGGCGGAAAAGGAACGATTTCAGAAATGCGATTTGTCGGTGCTTTGTTTTTTAATATCAGTATAGGCGGTAAAGAAGTTGAGTCATTAGGAAGTTCATTCAGAATGTTTTGAAAAATATGAAGATACTGATCCCAAGTTCTGTGATTCTGATGACAATAAAGACGACACAATTTATTGATTTCCTTCATACATCTCTCTGAAGCGTTAGATTGGGGGTGAAAAAGTGAAATGAAAATTGGTTTAATTTTACGACGCCGTAGAGTACGAAGCCAAATTTTAGAACGAAACTGTGATCCATTATCTGATATAACCTTATCAACATGACCTACTTCTTTAAGAAAATGGTTAACGAAAGCATTAGATACTGAACGAGCTGTTGCTTTGCGTAAAGGTGTAAAACACACATATTTTGATGTCAGTTCCACTGCTACGAAAATGTACGCAATACCATTAGTAGAACGAACCACTGGACCGAACAAATCGACTGCAGCCATGTCCTTTAATTTCGCTGGAATGATAGGAAACAACGGTGCTCTGTGAGAAACAGTTGGCGGCTTAGCATTTTGGCATAATTTGCATTTGGCAAGAACAAATCGAATACGTTTTTCCATATTACTGAAGTAACAATTTTCTCGCAATTTATGAAAGCATTTTCTGGGACCAAAGTGTGCATAACTGAAATGCGTATACCAAATCAGCTTATTAACCCACTCATCAGGAATACAAACTAACCAAACAGAGTTGTCGACCGATTTTCGTTTAAAAAGAACTTTCCAGATAGATCGCAAAATCGAGGTGTGCCCAAATTGTCCAATCTAACAAAGCGTCTAAGAAAATTACGGACACCAAGAAAACTACGAACATCACGTTTTGTGGTAGGAACAGCATAATTACGAATTGCGTCTAGTTTCTCTGGATCAGGAAGAATACCTTCTGTAGAAATAATGTGACCGAGAAATTTCATCTGAGAACGACCAAATTCAGATTTTTCCAAGTTCACTGTAATGCCAACTCTTGCAAAGATACGTAATAATGAACCCAAATTTTGTTGTGCTCACTCCAAGAACGTTTAGCAATAAGAATATCGTCAACATATGAAGTAATGTTGTCACGAAGATAAACAGGTAAAATTTCGTTTAAACTACAAATGAATGCTGCAGAAAATATAGTAAGTCCAAACGGTAAATTCCAAAGTCACTTTTGGGTAATATAGTCATATCCGGTTATTTTTTACACGCTCTCTAGATAGATTGATAGTTGAAGAGTTGTTTCGATAGATGCAAAGAATAGTAAAAGAGTAGGCAGCGGTACAGAAAACTAAAAGGGAAATAGCACCACTACAGCTCGGGGCCCTATGCTCGCTACGACACATATTCACTTAGAGTAGTGAATCCCCTGAGGACTTCAATAGCTGCACATAAATTTCAGTTTGTGACTTAGTGGCAAATTTAGCGGAAGTGCGTACAGAAGTTGAGCTAACCATGAACATGCATGTATGTCATTCTTAGATTTGCGAAAGATCTTAAATTTCCGAACAGTCAAAAAGTGTTTATAGTCAAAGTTTTCGCCTCGTGGCGACAAAGACCTACCGCGTCTGTCCCAGTCCCAATGTCGATTATTGTCAAGTTCGCGCGCCTGGCGATCTCTTGTTGCATCCCGTAAATGAAACAAATTATTTTCTTCAAAGCCCTCTGCTATCCGTGATTCTAAATTTCTTCTGCTATCTTTTCCTACGATTTCGCCTTCGATCTGTTTGACTTGCTTTCATAATGCCTCAACTTCCCTTTTAACGCGTTCATTAAATTTTCCCTGATTTTCAACATGCTTATTTATGTTCTGGTACTCTTCGGTTTCTGCAAATGGCAATGGTGCTGTATCATCTGAATCTCTGTCCCCATTTAAACTAAGACTTGTCAATTTGTCTGAAATCTCCTCAACTCTTTCCGATAAATCACCTATTTGTTCTTTCTGTTTATTTACGTCTTCCGTAAGTGTCGCGACTCGGGTTTCAGTATCAACACATTTAGTAGTTAACTGTTCATACTGTTGTGTTAGGTTATTTATTCTGTCATTTGGTACGGATTCCTCGATTCTTTCAAATACTTCTTCCTTATCTTTTGCACATTGTAAATTTAACTCTGAAAATTTCTGTACTATCACGCGATCTCTTTCTTCCTGTTCTCTATCCTGTTCCCTTTGTCTAATCTCTACTGCAACTAATCTATTATTGTGAGCATTCAGAATCGGTTGTACTTCTTCTCTGATTTCTTTCTTTAATTCCTCTTTCATATTTTTGAAACATGTCCCTATTCGTGAATCTAACCGTGTTTCCAAAGTTCCCATCTCTGTTTTTATTTCAGATCCAAACCGTGTTTCCATTGTTCCCATTTGTGATCCCAGTGAGTTTAACCGTGTTTCCATTGTTCCCATCTGCGTTTTAACTGTCCCTATCTCTGTTTTTAATTCAGATCCCAAATTTAATATTACACCCATTAACTGCTCCATATTAGCCGGTTCGAAATTCTTTTCGCCCCTAACATTTCCCGCAAAACTAGCTTCCTTCGTCATAGCTGTAAAGCTATCTGTGTTCGATACTATTCCAGAATCTTCTATCGTTAATCTCGTATTCTGTGAATTTTCTAATTGAGAAAAATTTTGAAATGGTTCCGGACTGTCTTCCCGACTTATTAAATTGTTTTCAACTCCATTATTCATCATACTGTTGTCCTGTGTTGGCGAGTTCGCCATTTCAACAATTTCGTTATTCTCACTATTCATCATTTTTGCCTTTTTCTTTGATCGCGTAATCATTTACAAAATATACAAAACTCGTCACTGTACGAAAATTACACACAATGACTCCTTATCTCCAACAATACCATTCACTCGAAATGTTTCCCTCAAACTCGATTAATCGAACAATTGAAATAATTGCACTAAATTGTCAAACCCGTAGACAAGACAACAAATTTAAATTTTGAAAAATACCATTAGAAGAATGACAATTCCAAATCTACACATGCAATCTAGACTACAATTACTAAACTACAGATTACTGCAACAATACTACTGTCTACTATTTTTACAATCAGAAGAATTCCAAGGGACGATCCGAAGCAGCGGTCGCCACGTGCATGGGGGCTTAATTAAAATAAAATGCAAATAATTTTTAGTAGCTGTTTGTCCGATTACGCAAGCCTCGTAAACGGCTGGCCCTGACTAGTTTTTGTACGCAATCTGACTGCATGGAACAACAACAAAGAATGAAATGAAAATTTTCGTTAACACGGTTAATTAATTAAGTCCCCAGCAACTATAAAACCAACGCCACAACAAGCACAAGTGTAGCTGTTCTGTATGTGGTAGTATGACTCAACGCACATCTGGCACGGTTCTTCTTCAACAAGACACGAATTTTTTAAATATTGACGTGATAAAAGAAAATTAGAAATACTATAATTGTGCAAGAAAACCAAAATTACACTCTAATACAAGAACACAAGCCAGATGCTTTGTTGACTGAACCTGTAACGATGCATTATTTGAGACACACAAATAATAAAAGAACATAGCGTTTTATTACCTTCATATATATTGACGAAATGCACTCTGATCATTACAATATCTCCATTAGAATAACATCTGCTATCTCTCCCATCAAATAACTGCATAAAACATGGAACAACACTCTCCACTATCACATCTCACTCCGACATCACGACAAGCAATGCCCACCACAACTTCTCGGTAAGAACTCTCCACTACATCTGAACAAGAACCGTCTAGCACCGCTTCTCGACAAGAACTGCCTGCCGCTACTTCTCAATAATCACTGCCAGTGGAGGCGGCGGAACAAAACTCTCTGGCGCGCTCTCTGGCGCTGTGGCTCAGTGTAGCCACATTTCATATGCCCTTCCTCCACAGGCTAGAATTTGATGGTATTTTTGCCAGCATTGGTGGTGAAAATACCACCAAATTCGTCAAAAAAAATACAGACAAAAATAAAAGATAATATTAATACATAAATATCATATAACTAGATAATATTTTGGCTTTGCACTGAGCTTACAATAGCCTAATATATAAAATACAGTAAGGAATACAAATTCTTTCATACATATGACTTTACATAATAGTTTACACAAATATCATGTGGTTAAACAATTCAATCGATAGTGTCAGCAATGACGAATATGTGCAGGTAAGAGTCTCATAACTTTTCACAAACAGTAATACACAAAAAATCAGTTTATACAAATATTCACATAAATCCTTTCCATAGTTCAAGAAACAAGTAGTTGACAGTTCCAGCAGTAGCACCCAGCAATGTTGAATAGGTGCTACAGCAACAAGTGACATCATCTCAGTAGAAGCAGTCCATCAGTGGCATCCAGCAATGTTGAGTAGGTGCAGACACCATCAGGTGACATCATTTCAGTAGAAGCAGTTCATCAGTGGCACCCAGCATTGTGAAACTGGTGCTACCGCAACAAGTGACATCATCTCAGTAGAAGCAGTCCATCAGTGGCACCCAGCATTGTGGAACAGGTGCAGACAGCATCAAGTGACATCATCTCAGTAGAAGCAGTCCATCAGTGGCACCCAGCATTGTGGAACAGGTGCCGACACCATCAGGTGACATCATTTCAGCAGAAGCAGTTCATCAGTGGCACCC
The DNA here is from genome assembly GCF_021461395.2 of Schistocerca americana. Taxonomy (NCBI): domain Eukaryota; kingdom Metazoa; phylum Arthropoda; class Insecta; order Orthoptera; family Acrididae; genus Schistocerca; species Schistocerca americana. Next base: position 48,540,448 of record NC_060129.1, read on the forward strand.
AGCAATGTTGAGTAGGTGCAGACACCATCAGGTGACATCATTTCAGTCGAAGCAGTCCATCAGTGGCACCCAGCATTGTGGAACAGGTGCAGACTCCAACAGGTGACATCATTTCAGTAGAAGCAGTCCATCAGTGGCACCCAGCAATGTTGAGTAGGTGCAGACAGCAGTCCATAACATTCACTATCACTAATCACACTGTTCATCAGAGTTTATAAGCAGAAAGTAAACATGTCCTATTGGCACCAATCATGTAGAAAAAGTACAAGTAACAGTCCATAATATTCACTATCACTGATCACACTGTTCATCAGCAGAAATTAAACATGTCCTAGTGGCACCAATCATGTAGAAAAAGTACAAGTAACAGTCCATAATATTTACTATCACTGATCACACAGTTCATCAGCAGAAATTAAACATTTCTAAGTGTCACACATCATGTTGAAAAGTGCAGGTAACAGTTCATAATATTCACCATCACTACTCAGACAGTTCAAGCATGAACAATAGTTTGAATACACATACAAATGCTTTTACTATGCTCTTACACTAAACATACAAATTCTAATAAACACACAAATGATGTCAGATAATTGTCATATTAACTATCACAAACATCAGTAAACCTATAATATTTATGGGTGTCAGTGCAAGCCACTACAAACAAATAAAATAATATTTAGGAGATAGGTGGGTAGGATTAGGAAAGGACAACACACAAAACACACTCACTCATCTTTCATCCACATTAAGTACTACTGTGTAATTGAATAGTGTTAACTGTGTAATTGCAATTCTGTCAAAATTTGATGTTCATCATGTGTATCAAGTGGTAGTGTCAGCAATGTATAACAGTCAATAATAGTTAAGTCAACGTCATAGTCATCATGTCAAGACCAATGTTTGCCAAGCCAGATCAAAATGTACGGTTGCTGAACAACTGTCAGTGAGCCAAGATATGCAAACACTTCCTCTCTCCCAAAAAAGAGTACATACTGCTTAGTGATTTAACAAAGTGTGTGTAGACAATCTTCCTTCCACTTTAGTGTTCTAGTCTGCTATCTTCATCCTCCTTGTTCCATATAGACCAACAAAAAGAATATGCACCTCACTCACTTTACCTCTTATCCACCAAAACTCCAACAATCATCAACTTCACACAATCTCAATACCTCAATAATATCTCTTCAATACATCGATACATATAAACCTTATCACCAATATCATTTCACTTCCATAACAACTCTTTCCTCTAGTCAGTCTCCTCGAACAAGTACAGAAAAAATCCTAATGCAAACTTCAGTTCATCATCCCATACAATCCGAAGACACATTGTCAACACACAACCTCTGTGTAATCCATCTGACCAAAATCTTCTACTCATTATGAATTATAAACAAAAGAAATGCATACATGACCTCTAACAGACTTAGTTCGAATAACTCTCAGTAATTAAGTATGATTACGGAGTGTGAATGATCATAATATTTCACAGTGTGTACACCACTTCAAGAATTATGGCAAACAGAAGAAACATGTGGAGTATTTCTTGTGTCAAGTGTCACTTCCTATTTCAGTTGCTCACAAAAAAAAGGTGTAATAACTGTCAATGGTCTAAACCTAGTTTTGGTATGTCATGTCGTTAGCTTCCTTCCTATTAGCATAAATTTATACAGCTTCCATAAAACCTCCAGCTCATGTGACTTCTATGACGTTTCTTGTACTAAAGTCGCTCGTCGAATTACTGCAGTTCATTTTCTTATGTTAAAATATAAAGCACTGAGCGTAAGCAAAACAAGCAATAGCGAGTAAATATACCAGTAGTGAACAGAATGTCAACAAGTGGATGCAGCACAATTCTTACAACGAGGCTCTGTCAAGCGAACAATCTGTAATTAATACAATAGTGTGACCTAAACTCTATGTTTATACACAGTATATCAGCATTTCTATATACTAAATTAAAGAGTAGTTGTGACGGCAAACAGAAGTGTATAAATATGCAATTCATACGCATAGCAGTAAACATATATCTTAGGTAATAAACAGGTCATTAGCATCATATCAGCATAAGCAAATAAATGTTCATATGTAATCTTAATAAGTAAACATGAAGGCGCAAGCAGATAAATCACAAAGTATAACTTACATACCTAACCATATGAGCACAATTAATCAGGTGACAATTATAATTTAAATAAATAAGCACAGCAGGCACATAATTAAAAAAATATGACATCAGTGAAAAAGCAGTGAGCCAAGCGATGCATAATATACACAAGTTACAACCCAGTTCATTAGTAATCATTGTCAAAATCAGTTAACATACGCAAGCACGTCGCTTCACAAGTAATTTCATAGAACATGAAATTTAGCACAAAGTATGAATCACGTAATCGCGAGCAGCAAATTACGTCTAAGGTACGTACCTAAGTGGAAATATGTTACCTGAAAAATGAACTCAATTAATAGTTACCTTTTTAATTTATTAGTTTCTTCTTGGAAATTACATTCTTTCTGAAATTTTCTCGATAGCAAGTCCTCTTAACGTCGGACACGCACAGAATTTACCTGAAGTTCTTAAATATTTTATAGAACCGTATCCTGAAAAATACTGAATGTTAATAACATAATTACTCAAGTCACTATAGCTTTATATTGAATTTAATCGGAGAAATTAAACTGTGTATTTGTTTACGGCTGTCAGTGCATTCGCACTGAGCGCTCGATCAGCTGTAGGCGCGTGACGTAGGAAGCAATTGTTTGCGGTCAACGACTGCCTTGTGCGGCGCGCAGACTTGACTGTTGCTTTGAGTATATGCCGCCGCCAAAACACAGCGCGGTATCCTTGTACTCTCCGCATGTTTACATGTAGCTGTTAGTTTCTCACAAGTATGTCATTCCAGAAAAATTTTAACGTTTGATATATGATGTATTCCCTTAGAGCGTCGTGATTTAAGAGTTTCTACTTCAACAGTGTTATCATGAATAATTTTGCGGATTCTATATGGGCCGTTACAAAGCAGAAAAAATTTGCGACACAAGCCTTTTTCTTTGTGAGACAAACGATGAGACTTAATTAACACCTTCTGACCAACTGACAAGATTTTTAAACGACCAGGACGCTTTGCTGATTTCACTCTTCTAGCAGCCGCAGATGCAATATTTTGCAGAGCCAGGTTGACAACTTCAGAATGCCGCAGTTTCCGTGTAGGCGGAAAAGGAACGATTTCAGAAATGCGATTTGTCGGTGCTTTGTTTTTTAATATCAGTATAGGCGGTAAAGAAGTTGAGTCATTAGGAAGTTCATTCAGAATGTTTTGAAAAATATGAAGATACTGATCCCAAGTTCTGTGATTCTGATGACAATAAAGACGACACAATTTATTGATTTCCTTCATACATCTCTCTGAAGCGTTAGATTGGGGGTGAAAAAGTGAAATGAAAATTGGTTTAATTTTACGACGCCGTAGAGTACGAAGCCAAATTTTAGAACGAAACTGTGATCCATTATCTGATATAACCTTATCAACATGACCTACTTCTTTAAGAAAATGGTTAACGAAAGCATTAGATACTGAACGAGCTGTTGCTTTGCGTAAAGGTGTAAAACACACATATTTTGATGTCAGTTCCACTGCTACGAAAATGTACGCAATACCATTAGTAGAACGAACCACTGGACCGAACAAATCGACTGCAGCCATGTCCTTTAATTTCGCTGGAATGATAGGAAACAACGGTGCTCTGTGAGAAACAGTTGGCGGCTTAGCATTTTGGCATAATTTGCATTTGGCAAGAACAAATCGAATACGTTTTTCCATATTACTGAAGTAACAATTTTCTCGCAATTTATGAAAGCATTTTCTGGGACCAAAGTGTGCATAACTGAAATGCGTATACCAAATCAGCTTATTAACCCACTCATCAGGAATACAAACTAACCAAACAGAGTTGTCGACCGATTTTCGTTTAAAAAGAACTTTCCAGATAGATCGCAAAATCGAGGTGTGCCCAAATTGTCCAATCTAACAAAGCGTCTAAGAAAATTACGGACACCAAGAAAACTACGAACATCACGTTTTGTGGTAGGAACAGCATAATTACGAATTGCGTCTAGTTTCTCTGGATCAGGAAGAATACCTTCTGTAGAAATAATGTGACCGAGAAATTTCATCTGAGAACGACCAAATTCAGATTTTTCCAAGTTCACTGTAATGCCAACTCTTGCAAAGATACGTAATAATGAACCCAAATTTTGTTGTGCTCACTCCAAGAACGTTTAGCAATAAGAATATCGTCAACATATGAAGTAATGTTGTCACGAAGATAAACAGGTAAAATTTCGTTTAAACTACAAATGAATGCTGCAGAAAATATAGTAAGTCCAAACGGTAAATTCCAAAGTCACTTTTGGGTAATATAGTCATATCCGGTTATTTTTTACACGCTCTCTAGATAGATTGATAGTTGAAGAGTTGTTTCGATAGATGCAAAGAATAGTAAAAGAGTAGGCAGCGGTACAGAAAACTAAAAGGGAAATAGCACCACTACAGCTCGGGGCCCTATGCTCCCTACGACACATATTCACTTAGAGTAGTGAATCCCCTGAGGACTTCAATAGCTGCACATAAATTTCAGTTTGTGACTTAGTGGCAAATTTAGCGGAAGTGCGTACAGAAGTTGAGCTAACCATGAACATGCATGTATGTCATTCTTAGATTTGCGAAAGATCTTAAATTTCTGAACAGTCAAAAAGTGTTTATAGTCAAAGTTTTCGCCTCGTGGCGACAAAGACCTACCGCGTCTGTCCCAGTCCCAATGTCGATTATTGTCAAGTTCGCGCGCCTGGCGATCTCTTGTTGCATCCCGTAAATGAAACAAATTATTTTCTTCAAAGCCCTCTGCTATCCGTGATTCTAAATTTCTTCTGCTATCTTTTCCTACGATTTCGCCTTCGATCTGTTTGACTTGCTTTCGTAATGCCTCAACTTCCCTTTTAACGCGTTCATTAAATTTTCCCTGATTTTCAACATGCTTATTTATGTTCTGGTACTCTTCGGTTTCTGCAAATGGCAGTGGTGCTGTATCATCTGAATCTCTGTCCCCATTTAAACTAAGACTTGTCAATTTGTCTGAAATCTCCTCAACTCTTTCCGATAAATCACCTATTTGTTCTTTCTGTTTATTTACGTCTTCCGTAAGTGTCGCGACTCGGGTTTCAGTATCAACACATTTAGTAGTTAACTGTTCATACTGTTGTGTTAGGTTATTTATTCTGTCATTTGGTACGGATTCCTCGATTCTTTCAAATACTTCTTCCTTATCTTTTGCACATTGTAAATTTAACTCTGAAAATTTCTGTACTATCACGCGATCTCTTTCTTCCTGTTCTCTATCCTGTTCCCTTTGTCTAATATCTACTGCAACTAATCTATTATTGTGAGCATTCAGAATCGGTTGTACTTCTTCTCTGATTTCTTTCTTTAATTCCTCTTTCATATTTTTGAAACATGTCCCTATTCGTGAATCTAACCGTGTTTCCAAAGTTCCCATCTCTGTTTTTATTTCAGATCCAAACCGTGTTTCCATTGTTCCCATTTGTGATCCCAGTGAGTTTAACCGTGTTTCCATTGTTCCCATCTGTGTTTTAACTGTCCCTATCTCTGTTTTTAATTCAGATCCCAAATTTAATATTACACCCATTAACTGCTCCATATTAGCCGGTTCGAAATTCTTTTCGCCCCTAACATTTCCCGCAAAACTAGCTTCCTTCGTCATAGCTGTAAAGCTATCTGTGTTCGATACTATTCCAGAATCTTCTATCGTTAATCTCGTATTCTGTGAATTTTCTAATTGAGAAAAATTTTGAAATGGTTCCGGACTGTCTTCCCGACTTATTAAATTGTTTTCAACTCCATTATTCATCATACTGTTGTCCTGTGTTGGCGAGTTCGCCATTTCAACAATTTCGTTATTCTCACTATTCATCATTTTTGCCTTTTTCTTTGATCGCGTAATCATTTACAAAATATACAAAACTCGTCACTGTACGAAAATTACACACAATGACTCCTTATCTCCAACAATACCATTCACTCGAAATGTTTCCCTCAAACTCGATTAATCGAACAATTGAAATAATTGCACTAAATTGTCAAACCCGTAGACAAGACAACAAATTTAAATTTTGAAAAATACCATTAGAAGAATGACAATTCCAAATCTACACATGCAATCTAGACTACAATTACTAAACTACAGATTACTGCAACAATACTACTGTCTACTATTTTTACAATCAGAAGAATTCCAAGGGACGATCCGAAGCAGCGGTCGCCACGTGCATGGGGGCTTAATTAAAATAAAATGCAAATAATTTTTAGTAGCTGTTTGTCCGATTACGCAAGTCTCGTAAACGGCTGGCCCTGACTAGTTTTTGTACGCAATCTGACTGCATGGAACAACAACAAAGAATGAAATGAAAATTTTCGTTAACACGGTTAATTAATTAAGTCCCCAGCAACTATGAAATCTACAAAGCCAACAAAGCACAAGTGTAGCTGTTCTGTGTGTGGTAGTATGACTCAACGCACATCTGGCACGGTTCTTCTTCAACAAGACAAGAATTTTTAAATAGCAATTATACTGACGTGATAAAAGAAAATTAGAGATACTATAATTGCGTAAGGAAAGCAGAATTACACTCTAATACAAGAATACAAGCCAGATGCTTTGTTGACTGAACCTGTAATGATGCATTATTTGAGATACAGAAATATTAAAAAGAAAAAACAGGGAATTTGTTACCTTCATATATATTGACGAAAAGCACTCAGATCATTACAATATCTCCATTGGAACAACATCTGCTATCTCTCCCATCAAACCACTGCATAAAACATGGAACAACACTCACACCGCTTCTCGACAACTCTCCACTACATCTGAACAAGAACCGCCTACCACAACTTCTCACGAATCACTGCCAGTGGAGGCGGCGGAACAATACTCTCTGGCGCGATCTCTGGCGCTGTGGCTCAGTGTAGCCACCTTTCAACATTTACTTTGTCATTTGAGGGGATACCCTTCAAGAGAGTGTCAAGGTTATGGTTTATCAGTGTGATGCGAAGCCTTACATCCGACCACCTGTTTTTGGCGATTGTGTTTTGCCAAGTTCTCATCCCACTGTACAGGAGATCCTTTATGCAAGGAATATGGGCACTCACTCCATGGGGGAAGTCCCTGTGTGCACCGCCCATGTGTGTTAATTGCCATGATCATCACCCTCCTCACTCACTGCATTGCCCACTTTATAAGTAGGAGAAGAAGATACTGTAGTGTAGATCAATGTTCTTCCTATACTGTGCCTCATCAGAAAGATGGCCAGTGTCTATGATATCCAAGTTTGTCTTTTGTATATCCTTCCCCACCTCCTTATCCCAGTCCTGCCACCACTTCTCTCCCACATCCCTGTGATTCCCACGCCCTTCCCTCTGGGTGCTGCCCTCTACCTGGTTGAAGAAGTGTCCCCCCCCCCCCCATTCAGTTCCAGATCTCATTGAAGCCTGCTCTGTTTTCAGGTCCAGCGATCTTTAGCCTATTAGAGAGGAGGAGGTTGAGGAGGAAAATAAGAAGAAGGATAAAAAGAAGAAGAAACTTAAGTTCCAGAACAAAGCCCCTCCAGTGCCCCAAAGATGCTGAATCTCTTCTCAAACTCAGTCTGACCTCTTGTTTATTGACGTCACTCTGGCCTTGTTAGTGGCAGATGGTTCACAGTGGTGTCTATGTCCACTGTCCTAACCGCCCTCCTTTAGTAACTCCACACTCCCTTCCTTCAGCTTGAGGATTTTAAAACCATTCATCACTTGCAGGGAGGTGCTTTTTTATCTACTCAGGCTCTCCTCATCGAACACTTCCTTTTAGCCTGCGACCTACATCTTCTTAATTATGGTCCCCCATCCCATTTTGATGCCTGTAATGGAATTTACTGTGTGACTGATGTTTTGTTCAATCCCCCTCCGCTTCTCCCTTCATTATATTGGTCGCTGCTCGGTGACCTCTGCAATAGCGACCGCATCCCATTGATTCTCTTCTTCCTTTACCAACTCCCGATGGCCAGGTTAGCGTGTTGGGTTTCCATCATGCTGATTGGCGGCTGTATACCTCCTAGGGCGTGTTTACCACGTCTTTTTCAGGTTGTATTTATGAAGTTTTTAGTGACATCTCCAATTTGATTAATGGCGCCGACGTCATTGCCACTCAACGGGCCCATTTTGCCACCAGTTGGTCCCATGGTAAAGCCTAGCCATCGCCATACCCATCCATGATCGATGTCAATTCTTGCAACGCCTTAAGCAGCACCTGTACTCAAGGTGCCTTATTACCTTTCAATGCCTTCATACCAAAACCTGTTACTTAATCAAACACAGCAGTTGCAGAGAGGTCGTACTGTACAGTTCCCCAATGCGCCACAGCCATCTGACAGATGTTCAAAATAGCTCACTGTCATGATGGACACAGACACATAGGAATGGAGATGACAGCACTATAGTAGAAAAATTGTGAAGTGTATTGATTTTGACGTAAATCGCGAATATTTACCATCTGTAAACTGTAACTTACTCAACAATTCATTTCAAATGTTTCCTTTCCCAGAGCAGTTTATCTGAAAGAAAGCACTAGGCAAAACATGGCACACATCTGAGTAAATGGGCAAATCATTAGTCAGCCTGATCATTAGCCTTTCTGAAAGACATAGGACTAACTATGAGAAGAATTGTATGAAGTATTAATGACATTCACACTAAGATATTTTTATGTAGATGAATGTATAAATAAATCATGGCTTAAAATAATTAAAAGCTAACCAAACGTACCAAGAGATAATAAGCATATCCCCTGTAATGACATGTCCAGCAGTTTTTTTCTCCTGGTGACGTTATCTTCTCATTCCGATAGTCTAATAGTTACTGAACTTTGAAGTGAATGTATGAAACCAAAGATACATTTATTGTCATGTAAGGTAAGCATGAGTAAATTCACACAATTGTTTAATAACACCTCACTCTTCCAAAATATAAATAAAACAGTTACCATGAAACATTATTGGAGGGGAACTGGACGAAGAAGGCAATACCAGTCACATTAAGTACTGCAGTCCCCTACTAGCTAGCAGTGTTGAAACTTTCACATATTATGTTCGTCACTTAACCCTCACGTAAAAACCACATGCTCAGTGATTGGCCAGTGACATGAAGACACAGCCCCTGGGCGTTGTGATAGCAATCGAAATAGGTCCCATTTATGTATTAGGTCCTTGAATCCACAGTGCGTAGTTCCAACTGTAAAGCATGGAGGGGGTTCTGTGATGGTATGGGGATCCTATGGAGGGAATAAAGTCGGACATTTGGTGAAAATAGATGGAAACAATGAACCAAAAGGATCATCATGCCATTTACCAGCGATATGCTAAGACATCTGGTTTGCGTCTGTGAAAGGGTTTGACTTGCAGCAAGACAACGACCCAAAACATACGTCTCGCTTGTGTCGGAACTATGTGAAGTCTCTAGGGGTTCATAAAACATTGAAGAAAATGGAAATGCCGCCACAATCCCCTGATTGTAATCCAATCGAACTGCTATGGGACGAATTGGACAGGAGGAGCCTAAAGTAGGAAATCATGAGTGGGTCACAATGGTGGGAGGTCTTGCAGAAAGAATGGACATTAATTCCAATTGAAATCTTGGCAAAACTGATGCAGCACATGCCGAGAGTGCGCAAGGCAGTGATGAAAGCCAAGTGTGGCTAATTATAGGAAACGAAAATTTAATGGTTGCACCTTCCTGTATATTATTTGAGCTTAATAAACATTTGGAAAACAGCAAATTGCATGTTTATACTGTTTTTTCTTTCCGTTGTCTATAATTACTAGATGTTTAGAAGTTTCCAAACTAATGGAGGGTAGTATATATATATATATACATATACATACTACCCTCCATAAGTTTGGAAACACCTAGTAATTATAGACAATGGAAAAGAAATACAGTATAAAATGGATTTGGTTGTTTTTTCCTCTATATCCCTCCATGCAGTCCCCCTCCTGCCTTCATGCTTCTTTTCCTCCCTCATTCCCTCCTCCCCTCTCTTTCTATCATCCTCTTTGCCCTGTAGCCTTCCTCCATCTTCTCACCATACCTCCATCCTCCTCCCATCCTCCTCCCCTTATTTCTGTGCTCTGTCACTTTCCCTCTCTCAAACCTCCCACCTCCTCTCCCTCTCTCCCTTCCTCCCTACCTCTCCCTCCCTCCTTCCCACCCTCCCTGCCTCCCTCCCTCCCACCCTCCATCACACCCTCCTCCCTCCCACCCTCCCTCCATTCTTTCTAACTCCTCCATCTCCTCTCTCTCCATCTATTTCTTTATGCATTACAGAATGCAAAGCAATTAATGCAAGCTCCTCAGTTACTGCACACACATTTGCTGAAAAAAAGAGAGTGACTGTACATGCAAGAGTCACTGTGCGTGAAGGAGTTACTGTGTATCCACGAGCTACTGCACAAGTGTGGCTTACACTGCACATTAGAAATACTGTGCATGCAAGAGATCCTGCACACACTATGGTTGCTACACTAGCTAGAATTGCTGAATGTGCAAGAGTTTCTGCACATTCCAGTGTAATTCTACATGCAAATGTTACTGTGTACAGAAAAGTTGCTGCAAATGCAACAGTTACTGCACACCCAACAGTTACTGATTTCGTTATAGTTATGGCATGTGAAAGAGTAACTATGTATGAGAGCTACTGCATGCACAACAGTTGTTGCACATACAAGACTTTCTGTATGTACAAGATTTACTGCATGCACGAGCGTTACTGCACATGCAAGAGTTACTGCACCCATGGGAGTTACTGCACACACAAGACTACAATTATTGTGCATGCAAGAGTTACTAGATCCACAAGAGTTACTGCATGTTCAAGAGTCATTGTGCACAAGGATGACTACGCACACAAGGCTTACTCACTAGGTTACTGTATCCCAGATAGATATCCAGATGCAAAGAGGAGTTGAGGAGTTGATATTACACTATGCATAAGTCTCTGTGTCATCACTTCCACGTCACAGAAGCAACAAAATTATTTCGTCTTTACTCAGAATCACAGCAGCAATGGTACCAACACAAATTGTATTTCATTTTCAATGCTTTGAGATCTGACCAACGGTCCTTCGCTTCATTAATACCGATGCTGTAGGGTCTCATACGTTGCCCATAGTAACAGGACGTACCCTTTTGTCACGACATTTATACATTCACTATTTCAGCTGATACCTTTCTGTAATGAAGAAACATATTTTACATCTTAAATCGTAGCACCTTGGTTAAAAGTATCTCATTTTCTGTCACGTAGTTACCATCTGGTAAATTTCAAAGTTATAAATCGCCACGAACGCATTCTGTCATTTTGCCGTTTCCAGCACTTTCTATGGACTCCTGACCATTCGACTGTCATTCTGTAAGATCTTGTCTGGGATATGCAGTGAGCGGAAAAACAATGTGACCAAAGGAGTAGGCAGAAAGACGGCATCAAAAATAATAATAATAATCTGAGTATGGGAACTAGATGTCGCAGTTGAATATTTACAGCGCTATGCCAGCATGAAAGTGGTAGTCTGTTTCAACCTTTGTTACAACACACTTAGTTAGGTGGCCGCTTAATTATTATTTACTTCGAGCTTTTTAAGACATCTTGAAACATAAAACACGGACATATGGTTGTTTCTAAAGAAGTGCTGTCTGGAACGTCGGATGAGTATATGATGTTTCAAGTTTTTCTTGATATAATCCTGGAGACTGGTTAGAGTGTGTTTACGCATACATTTTCTGTGAATTAACTTTCATTTTGAGTAAAGATGTCAGTATGTCAGATTTTAATTGCGTTCCTGTAGCGCCGTAAATATGGATTTGCAACCGCGAGTTGCTGCACTCGAATTCATGTCTTTCATACTGTCTTTCCTCCCTACTCTTTTGGGCAGATTGATTTTTAGCACCCTGTATAACGATGCCGGATGGCAAACCTCGCTCAACCACCACTGCCTAAATTATACATTTTTTACGTACGGTACACATTCGTCATTGAAAGACTTCCAGCCCGGTCGTCCGTCTATATTTCGCAGCTTCACTGCAAAGCCAGCACGCGAAACTCAGAATCACGAAAGCACCATCTGATCCGCATAATTACACTGTACTGACTCTGAGCACATTTAGACGTTAATCACGAAAGCCGATAGCAATAATGTAGATGCTGAATTTAGTTTTAAGTTAATCTTATGTCTCCTTCAACTGACACAGCATTATTGCTGCCTCAGCGACTGATTGTTGCTACCAGCACCGCGGAATGATGGCAGTTTTTAATTTTCTCGTGAGTAATGGCAGTTTCCAGAAAAAACGAAAACGGAGAAATAATTCACATGCAAGTGTTCATCATCGAAATGAGAGTGAATCGCTACTTGGTGCAGCGACTTAATTTTTTATATCTTCCCACATGAGAAGCTCGGGTATCCCTACATTTGCGAGATGCGTGTCCGTTCCCTCATGGGAATCACACTCCTAGTCGCTGGCCAGTTGTACCATTTTACTGGATCCGGAGGGTGCTGTTTCGTACTCCGCACATTCATGGATTGCCTTCTGACACAGCTGCCTCCTGCTTATGTTAACTTACATGAGAAGGAGGCGATTGTATGAGAAAACCTTACGGAAAACACGTAAAGAAATCGTCAAAAATACCTTCAAAATATTTTTATCCAAGCCAGTTAACTCACGTGATACTGTTTTATTATGCGCACCTGAATGACATGCGTTGTGCAGAATATGCGAAGCGGTAAAAGGGGGAACGTGTTCACACTCCATGGTTTTGATGTTTGGAGTGGCTAGAAATATCCCTCTCGATTCAAGCCGATATCTTAATCATGTATGTAGAATTAGCGGATATGTTGTCACCGACTATCGCTTGTCCAGACACAACAAAAAAGATAACAGTATCGTCTGCTTTTTATCGATGCGAAATATAAACTCAGTGTGAGAACCAGTTTTACTTCGTGGCAATGTGTCCCGCTGTTGTCCCTCTGTTTCTATAAACAGCATTCGTTAAACGGCAACAGATAAAAAACGATGCGTCGAGGGCCTTTACACAATGGAGGAGGACCGCATCCAAGTCGAGAATTAATTCACTGAAAAGGCGATGAAAAGAAAAAGAAACTTGTGTCAGCGATATTATTCGGTCGTAGCGCTGGGCAGCAGCGATCGCGAGAACGAAGGCCACCAAAGCTTTATTTTACGGTGCTTGACTGCGTTATACGCCCCTAGTTCTCGTCTGTGGACAAACACCACCCTTCATGCCATGGACCATAGACATGCAGAAACAGACGTCGCATGCTTCAATCCCTGCTTGATGGTATCTGAAAGCAAATAGATCAGACAGTTGTAGTCTCTGTACCTGGAATCAAGAACTGATTTCGACAACTGATCTCGTCGTTGTATTAGTGTCACACATGTAGTAATTCAGTTAACCAAACTTCCCCAAGAGTCGCAGTATTAGTCCGATAACTATCCTTGTTACGGATGGCTAGGTGTAACGACAGCAAACGTTTCAAACACTGTCGCGACAATTCGTTTTTTACACAAACGATAGAATTGCAGTAATTCGACGATTTTCTGTTCTTGTTGAACTGTGGCTCATTTAGCTGGCCGTTTTCACAGGAGACCGAATATCGGTTTGACGGGAAGCACATGGTTTTCTGGCCATTTACTGAGGAGTACGTGTGATGTGTTTTATTATGCTTTGTGAAGTAATATTCGCAATGCCCGATTTTTACAGGGAATAAAAGGCTATGACTTCTCCTTAATCGAATACGGCTAACGATATAATATCGAGATAAGAAAGATGTGCCAGGATACGTTACTTGTAGAGGGATTTCATAATTCTGGGTTAGAGACTAACGTTCTGTTGTGTCAAAAATTTTCGCCTTTCGTAGAGTTTTAGTTCTGACGACCGACGTAGCCTACATCTCTACTTTCATCGAAGCAAGGATTTTGGTATATGGTGGCTGCGTAGCTCGTGCAGTCATTTAGCTCGAAATTCTCCATTTTGAAAGAGAGTGACCAAATCTTTCCCGGTGCTTCGTCACTGGGCAAACTGTAACGACTTTTGTTACAAGGGTGCTTCTGATGGTCGGCAAGCACTCGCACCTGTAGCACTGTCGACAACTCACCGCTGTAAACCCAGCCCCGGAAACGCGTATGAAAATGTAGTCACCTACCTTATAACATTTACACATACAATTCCACACTACGCGGCAGATCTCGCTGTGTGATACAAAGCCGAGTCGTCATAACATGGACGCTGTCGTCGTGTTTAGTACGACCGACTCTGCAACGCCACATACGCGGCCCCTACAACTGAGAGAGCTTTTCCTTACACCCTTCTCACTGAAACAAGCCCTAATCGCAATTAAAACATTTAAATAGTGTACATTTAATCGATCGTTAGGAACAGGGTGTTTTACAAGAGACAAACATAGGGATTTCCTTCGCTTTATTTTATGCTCGGCATTCGAATCGCGCAACCTCTGTTGCCAAAGTGTTTTCTTTCTAGTTGTTTCTTCCTGCGTGAAGTAGGACTGCGACATCGTTCACTCTCTGGCCTCGTACTTAAGCAGCACCGGAGTAGACTTGATGACGACAGAGAGGAAATCTGTCATTAGTAGCTACTCAAGGGGAATGTGATGAGCGCGTTTGAATTCTCCATGATAGAAAACTACTAGGAACTGAAGTGAACCTAATCTTAGAAAACCATGACCAAATTAGGGCAATGACAATTGCTATGCTACAACTACTGTCTACTATTAAACACTTTACTTTCTGTTTAATACACTGACTTCATGTACGAGAGCGTGTCATATAAGTTGTCTTTTGGTGATAAGAAACTGTGAGCACTTATTTATCCCGGCGCATTGTCCTTGTCATTGCTGGAAGTAGACGACAACGTCAGGCAGATTATGTTACTCTTGTGCCATAGAAGGAAACGGTATCACGTTATATAACGCCTTCTCATTGATTTTTGGTTGTTTAACATTAACTAAAGTTGGTGAAAAACAATTAGAATGAGAGACTTGAAATTCTGATCAACGCACAAGAGAGGGTACATCTTGGTCGACAGGCAGGACTTCTTGGAAACAAATACCGTCGATGGGAGTAACAACAGAAGGTCGTTCCCACGTCGCCTGAATGGGGACGTCAACGGAACAGATAAATTTAGGGGCGCCTCAGTTTTCTGCTGTGTAGCCATTGCAACACCAGAAGGCTCAACGACTTCCCCACCTTTGTATGTTTCTACAGGAGTTACTACAGCTGTGGGAGGGATACTAGGAGAGACACTAGCCACCTCAGCTTCCACTTCCGCACCATCGACCCTGTTAGTAGTGCAGGACTCAGCACTACAGGATACAACAACCAACAGACTCACTTGAGGGGGCGGTGTGAGAGGGGTAGATGTATCCGACTCCTCACTGTCCTGTATACGGCGTCTCTCATGTTGCACTGTCTTCACTAACAGTTTGGCCACAGCAATGTCAGGACCGTGCTGTGTCGGTGTTGTTCCATTGTGCACGGAGAACAGGTGGCACCAACCTCGCGAGGAGTAGAAACGAGACCAGCCAACCCCAGTTTCCGATGCTGTTCAGAGGAGACCTTCAACAGAAATACCTCCCTCTGACCGTTAGGTCTAATGTTCGTTGCAGACAAAGCACGTCCCTACTTGCCCTTATTCGTTGCATGAGTGTGGTATTCAGAAATCTGTAAATGAGAAGGAATGTTTGGATTGACTCCCATGTCCACTGAACGGATCCTGCTACAACATTGCAACCGGTATTAAATGGACTAGCTTCGCAGCGTATACCCCTCACATGACTATAAGAGAGAAATGTCAACTGCTGTCAGCTTCTGGTGGGAGATTAAACACTCAGACATTTGTATACTTCAGTTCCTCGTTACCAGGAAGCAGCATACTTCTGGAACCATCTCAGTGGTTAAACGGAACCTGAGAACATGGAGGCTAAAGCAACCTATCTATTTGTAGTTGATCCAAAAACTTAACGAAAAATACATATCAGATTCAAAATAGACTGTATGAACCTGATCAGATCTTTCATAAATTGTATCAAAGAGCCAGATGTGAATCTCAAAAGACCCAAGCTGGAAGGAACCAGTGGGTTTGTCGAAACTGAAGCTGTCTTTACCTTTTCCCAGAAAGGCCATGACCGATATTATGAGCGGACTACTCTGTTATCAGTGGACTCACACAACAACTGACACTGACGGCCTGACGACCATGTGCTTCACACGACGACACAAAAAACGCTGAGAGAAAGCTGTCCAGGTGCGTGCGTACTGTGGTGAGGCAGTAAACTGGCGACCCTCCCACCTGGCGCTCGATGCGGCACTACCCCTGGGACCAAGGGTGCAGAAATATCGTAGAAGATTCTGTATTTTATGACATCTCATTTGAAACTCAGATTTCTCTGGTCACACTGTTGCATTGAAGCTTTCACGAGTTCCTGGATGACTAATCACACTACTAGCCTGTAGAGTGTGGCAACCTCATGCTTTGGCAAACAGTTTCTCCAAACATTATTCCACAAATATTTCTCTTGTGCGCGTTTGTGTGCGTGTTCCAAGCGCCGTATACAGCTAGGATGCCTGACATTCCCACACTATGACCATACGAGGAATGTCAACAGAAACCACAAATGTGTAGCAATAGCCGTGGTATACTCGGCGCCACGTTTACGAGAGGTAACGATGAAATCTCGGTCCATCTTACCAGATTTAAATTTTTGTGGTTTCGGCAAACCGCTGCAGACAACCAGCGTGACTTTTCCTTCAACACGGGTTCTGTTGATTCTTGCCCCCATCCTTGTCTAGTGAGAGCCAATGTCACTGTTCGAATGGTCTCGATGACAAGAGAACTTTAAAGTTCAAACATTCCTCCTTTCCTTCAGGAACAGGTCTCGCTGTTTCGTTCGATACCTGTCACAGGCAATATGGTTTCGCTGAAGTAGCTACACATAGTAATCCGTATATCAGCTGAGGGTCCTGCTCAAACTAAGTATACGAGAGCTTAGATTATGTAAGGACCTGTGGAGACATGTCGGCTGATGCAGACGACCCCAGTTTTCTAAAAATATATATTAGAGCCCAAGAATGGTCATCTCCGCCTTAACCGTTAATTTACGTCTTACGGTGCTGGGCAATCGACAGTAGACATTCATCTGATGTTTGGAGGGGGTGTCATAGGAATATCGGCGACACTCCAGGCCCTGGAAAATGAGACAAGGCAATTTCCAGCTTAGCAGGTGTGGAGTACACTACAAAGATCAAATTCTCATGTTTGATCGGTAAATGGCTACAGAAGTATTCTTCTGTAGTATAATTTTCCTGTAAGATTTGTATGTGCCGATTTCATATTAGTTTCCAGTCAATGGTTAGTCCTGTGCATTTTAGTGAGTTACTAAACTGGATAGGATGGTTTCATGAGGCAGTAGTTGCGGGGGTGAAAAGCGGCGATTTGTCATATTCAATTGTACGGATCTTGGCATGGCTGGTTTCAAGGAGTGTTTGGTTGCACCTGGTCGAGGTGGGGTCGTCAACAGATTGGAGGAAACGGGCAGGGTGATTGAACCCACCCACTCCTACCATTTCCATAAAGAGTACATTTTTTTGTTAGCTTATCCACTAACTCAATATTACCAATTCGTTATCTCTGCAGCTCTTACCATTCTGTGTGTGTGTGCGTAGAGGATGACGGACTAGTGTCTGCGCCCCTAGAACAGCATTGCACAGTTCCTCGTCTGCGACGTGCAGATGCATGTGCCTCAATGACTCCCCATCACGTGTTATCAGGTGTGGTGAGGTCAGGACTTCTTGGTGGCCATTTCAAGGGAGCCAGTGTTGCTGATGAGCCACGACTTGTCCAACCAATTGAGAAATTGTTCTATATACACTTGTATTCGCAAGAGTAGCACGCGGCTAGAAATACTAAACAGCAACAACTGTGTACTGGCCTGCACCCTTTCCAGGAGGATATTGCAGCACCGATAGGCGTTACTCAGCCGGCCCACTGTTTCCGTGCTGACAACAAGACAGCGTCCCTGCACTCTGCGCAGCCGCTGCGACAGTGCCGTTGCGCCGCCGTCAGCTTCTTCTCGACTAATTTTCTTGACTACCACGTCGCAAGCTCACAAGCCCTCTCACTGCGCTCTCAGTGTGGTCTGCTAGCGTCGGTGTGATGGTGTATAAAGTGGTCAGGTGCTGGACTAACACTAATTCAGACGTATCTGTGATTTCAGTCTTTCTCGGCTTATTCCACTGATGAATTCTTCTCGGGTTACAGCCGAGTGGTGGCGTGATGTTCGCCAGAAGATGATGGGTACGAAACTCATTGAAACGTTGCGACAAGACGACGCCACCACTTGGCTGATAACCCGAGAAGAGTTCATCACTGATTATTAACAAGAAATTCCTACTCAATATTTACAAAAAATTCATGTCGCCCAACCTATTCTTTTCTTTAAAAAATGTAATCATTGCAATACTCTTCATTAAATATTAAGCCTGATCCAGTATCGATGGCAACCAGTGGTGATAGAATGAGGTCAAATTTAAGATTATGACAATTACGGGATTTGTGAAAGTTACTGCTAAAACTAGCTAACTGCTTAACATTAAAATTTAAATCCGAAAATCCCTATTAAAAATGTGTATAGTAAACCCTTAACAAAATATATAATCACAAGTTGACATCGAATTTCAAAGCATTTTTCGTAGAAAATCAGTTTAATATCAGAAATTATAATACACAGTGTAAACTACGTTGGGACTCCTACTCAAGTTTACACCCACAACTTTCACTCGTTGCACAATTTAAGATTTACTCAAGTACTGTTCGGAAGTAACAGTCGTCATATTTCTTTTCACTCCTGTACTGTGTGAACTTCTTGGTGATATATTAAAAACATAATTAAATTCGCATGACGAAATCTTTCTTTCTTTGTCGCTGTGTTGGGCCTCTATCGACCTTTATACGGTAGGCCGCTTTCTCCCCTCTGTTGCCCATCTGAATGCGTGTATTTCCCTTTACTGTTTGGAGTGAAGATGGAACGCCACATTCACGCTCACGAGAAAGCCAAACAAGAAGTACGAGCTGGTCGCACAGGGCAAGATATGAAAAAAGTATAAACTTTCACTCGCTGACAAACGTAGGAAAAAGTGCCAGTGTGTTACAATATGTTTAAATGACGTTCAAGGCTTTATGTGCCGAGTTGGCGCATAAAATCATGCCCATTAGCGTACATTCAATTGCTTTTCTTCATTATCAGTCCCAGCCTTCGATATGTCGTCAAGCATGTGTTTGCAACCCCTGAACTCTACATCCACAGTGTATATTCTAATACTGGGAGACATTTTAACTGAAAGTCGCTTGTCCAGTGTCTGCCGACAAATACGTTGTTGCAGTGTGTATGTTGTTCAGAAATACGATGCTGTGTTTCTTCGAACATGCATGCATGCATATATGCATGTATGTCCAGAACAACATTGCATTGTACTTCTGAAGAACACAGCAAGTGCAATTTTATACTCTCGTCCAAGGAGAAAACTTTGACCAAAGCTTTAGTCACACTCTTTACTTTGTGTAGATCCTGTGTGACACGTCCGAGTTGTCTGAGGGAAAGTTTCTGTGGTCCTTTGTAATCAACAGGCCTAGAAATCATAAACAAATTAACTTGTGCCTCAGAATGTAACCTATAGATGCTAATATCTGTAAGTAATGCTTTTCGGTGTACTTAATAACATAAAGAATTTTTGATACCTCCAACCGTTCAGTGCTTAGCTTTTCCGATGTTTATGTAATACCACACAATTCCTTCCGTTACGATTCCTGGATACTTGAGGATATGTCATACAAATCGATTCCTCCTGTTTGTCAGATTGTACCAGGACTGATTTCTATCAGTTCGACCCAATACTTCTTCATTACGTATTCGATTTAACCATCTTATCTTAAGCTTTGTTCTGTATATCATCTCAGATGCTGAATCGATGAGAGCATGACAGCTTTTTTTCCGCTTGCCAACGCATGGAGGGCATGTGGGCTAATGTTGCAAGGCCGGACCTTCTGCCAGTCACCTGCACTGGTCCCCTCTAACTAAGGAATAGGCTGCTGCCCCTCATTGGGAACCATATGTTGGTCTGGCTCCTGCATAGACGCCCCTTGCACGTTGTAGCATCTACAGTACGGCTGTTTGCATCACTGAGGCACATACACCACCCCACCTCTGTATGGCCTTGTTGCTAAACAGTGGAGGTGGAGTGGGGATTGGAGTATTGTAGTCTACAGTGCGGAATATTTTTCTTGGTTCATAAAAGACATGAGGGTATCACAGGTTCTCTGATTTCTCCCTTGCACTGATAATGGCCAGGTAAGACTGGCTGCTCTGACGTCTATATGTCTACTGAACCTTATTTTTTTCAGATTCTTATATAAAATTTTTTAACTAGGTGTTCGTATCTGAGGATATACAGTTAAAACTGAATGAAGCGATTACCAGTGACTGTAGATATAAAACAGAGAGGAAATTAATTACTGGTTCTTTATAGGTGTTTTGTATGAAGCCCTTGGTGACACGTACAACATTTAAGCCTCCAACCATTCCACGCCACACATTTAGAAGCGTATGTGGAATTTTTCGCGTAGCAGAAATGTGTGATTTGTGTTCTGCAATGGTTTCCGGCAAAGGCGGCGCAAACACATTTCGCATGACCCCACGAAAAGAAAAGCTTGGGTGTCAGGCCCAAAGATATAGGAGGTACAGAACGCAACGCCGCCATGGCAAGGTCGACGGATTCATAGTTTTGGGAGGTGCAGCTTCAAAAATGTGGAGCGGTTTGGATTCTCTGCTCTTGCACAACGATGGAAATTCTAAAGTTTAATTTACATTGCCTGCAATACTTATGACCCTCACATCCCCGCTATCAAAATTAGGAACAGTTTGAGCACAAACAGGATTTCAGCTCACGCAAGTCGCTAACCGCCTGCGGTCACAGCTAGGATATGACGCCAGCACTCGTGGCCGCACTTCCCACACACACACGTAAGCATGTGGAGTATTCTTGGCGCACATCCGCAGTGATCTCGTTACGCAAATAAGACATAACATGTCCTTAAACGGCAAGTGCATCGATACTGTGTGGAGACCTGTCTGTGGTGGACTAGTGTGCTGTTCTCGCCCACGTGATTTACGCAAAAATAAATTGTAATGTGTAATGGTTACTGACAACCGTCGATAGCCACCAAGGCCATATGTCACAAGCTCCTAATACTATTTAATAGTTTATGTCTAAAATAGATTTTCACATCGACCTCCCAATAGAGAATCTATAGTTTAAAAACGTTCAAGGAAATTTTGATCCTCATGTCAGACAGGTACCCCACTAACACAATCACGTAAAGCCCTTTTTGGGAAGTAAGATCCGATCAGGTGTAAAATGGAAAGCACAGAGAAAATCCGATGATGCTTTGCACAGATGTCATTGGCAGTGAGTCTAGTATGGTAATCGATCGCGTCATGTCGCACTTTCCAGCTCTGACCGCACAGTGAGCATGTAAAGATGACTCGAAAATAGTGTCTGCCGTCAAGTATGGGTGCGTGCCCTGTGTTTCGCCTGATTTCATGCAACCCCGCCTAACGTACCTGTCGTGCGTTTCCTTCTGCTGTGGCAACGAAGACGCTCCAGCAGCGATTTGGATGGGCAGTTTTGATTGGCCACCATACATCCCGGACTTGATTCCCTCTGAGTTTTTATCTCTGCTCATATGACCTGCTCGCTTTCAGGACACCCTCTTGGAACAGACAGAGAGCTGCAGACCAGCTCAGAGAATTGGCGGACAGCACAGGTGGCTGCTTTCTGTGACAAGGGTGTCGGAAAGTTGGTACAACGCAACGACAAATATCTATGTCGGGGTGCCGAGTGTGTAGAGAAGTATCACGATCGCGCAGCTAACTGTTACAAGCAAAACACTTTATATTATCACTGTGGTTTCCATTTCGCGGTCGATCGCACCCTACTCTCCGAATAGCCGTTGTAAATGGTTTTGACTCCAGTCTACCCTCGATATGTTTGCGACAGTCCATATTAAAGTCGGCGATAGGCATAAAATACTGCCCAAAAATCCACTAAATCCTTTTTCCGAAATTTTTTTCAAGGAATTGGTTGCGGAGACAACGTCTGCGAAAACATTCAGTAACCATTCAGTAACAAATAATTCTGAGCACATTGGGAGCATCATGACGCTTAAACGGATTGTTGCAGCTAGACTGAACAACTTAACACCCAAATTCACTGAGAATCAAAGAAAAATATATCTTTTAAAATAAAAAACGAGACAAACGTTAGCTTCATGACTTCATAAGCTTTCAAATCTATGCAGGCTTAGACCGGTTTTCACTTCAATTTTTAAAAAAAAGGTAGTATCGACAGCATTCTAGAGATTTATAACAACAGATGAGTATGACACGAAACTGCTCTCCCATGGCGCACAAAACAGGTCACTTTCGAAGAAGAAACAACAGGAAACGTTGTGAAATTTAAAACAATACAATATCTCCAAGACTGGCGATGTTTTATAGAAACTCAGAATTTAGAGTAGGCTTCAGTGTGAGAAGCTTTTAATATTTCCCACAGTGAATCTTTGTCTCTACATCTGGCAGCAAACCAAGAGAGATTCTAGTCGTATGTAAAGTACGCCAGTGGCAAGACACAATCAATACCATCTCTGCACGATGGCAGTGGTAATGTTACTAATCGAAGTGCCGCTACGGCGGAGTCACTAAACATGGTTTTCCAAAAGTCCTTCACCAAATAAGACGGAGTAAATATTACAGAATTCGAATCAGCAACTGCTGCCAACATGAGTAAATTAGCAGTTGATACCGTCGATGTAGAGAAGCAACGGAAACTACCTAATAAGTATACATGTTGGATTAACTACGGAGGACGCTGGTCAAATGTCCGCACCTAAAGATTGAAATGTTCCACACACCACACCTACAGTGAAGAAAGGAAACCAATACGAGTAACATCGATTTTCACTATGACCTTGAACATCCATTGTGTTCGAACATTATGAATTATCTCGAAGAAAACAATATATCGACACTTACTCTGGATCGATGCAGCGCACATCGTTCCTATGAAACACAATCAGCTCTTCACTCAAAAAAATGGTTCAAATGGCTCTGAGCACTATGGGACTCAACTTCTGAGGTCATTAGTCCCCTAGAACTTAGAACTAGTTAAACCTAACTAACCTAAGGACATCACAAACATCATGCCCGAGGCAGGATTCGAACCTGCGACCGTAGCGGTCTTGCGGTTCCAGACTGCAGCGCCTTTAACCGCAAGGCCACTTCGGCCGGCGCTCTTCACTCAGTCTAAGTAATGAGAGCTATCTACAAGCAATCTTAAACCGATTAATTTCCAGATTTCTGGGAGCCTTTTGATACCGTTCTTCACAAACTGCTTGCACTCACTTTACGTGCCTATGGAGTATCGTCAATAGACCAACATCGACAGACGGATCAGCACTCCCCAGCCGCAGGCAGCACAATAACAGAGACATGAACTGTGAATTGAGTGAACACAGAATACCGAACAAATGGGTTAATTCGTATTTCTTAACAACGAAGACAAATATAACATTATTGATCATAATTACTTCTTAGAGCGGTAATAAACAATTGAGAAGAAACACAAGATCAAGAATACTATGAATCATTCATTGACATGTGTAGGCATATGGAGTGTAAATGTAAGGGAGGAGGGTGCAGAACGATGGACTGGGGCCGGGTTATAAAATGACTAATAAAATGAAGAAGCTATTATAGTTGGGGGAGGGGACAAAAGGGTAACAAATAAAGGAATAAGAATAAAAATGTGAAGTTACTGACTTTTTTAAAATTAAGATACACCTATGGTAAATGGGCACTTTTAAATGTTAAAGCTAGGACCAAATATAGCATATGTTAGGTCATTGTGTGGGAATGATGTGTCCAAAGTGAAGGTATGGCTTTAGTGTGTATCGGTATATTCTCTGTGTGGATTCATGTATCATAGTATTTTATGTGTTAAATAGTTGTGATACTATAATTTATTCCATAAATTTAATAATATAATAGGTTTTATTGAGACTTAGTCAGTTTGTCCTTTGGTTATTGACAGAAGTTTGGGGTGAGGTATATTGATTCCTCATGAAAGTAGTATATCTCAGAGGGAGGAAAGGGTACTTTAAACAACATCAATGACTAGCTGGACTTCTATATATTTATGGATGCAGCGGATGTTCTCGACAGGTTTGTTACGGTTTATGTTTATGAGCTGGAACTTCATGGTATACTGAGATAAACAAGTACTGCAAAGATGTAACCGCTACCAAAGAAAATAAATTGCTCCTAACCATTCATATCCTACAGGACACTGAGTTCAAAGATTTAAAAAAGTCACCTGCTTGTAAAAGGAATTTCTTTGACCAAGACACTTTGACACTTAACCAAATGTCATTCAGTCAAGATGGTGTATTCAGTAATGAAGCAAAGCAGTAGACTCTGTGTCTAATAGCGCATTTTAATTCGACAGTATGCCATCTTAGGAAATTTATAACACTTGTAAGTAAGCATTACAAATATAGATTCTTATATGGTCATGTCATTTGTTATGTATTTCACTGTTATTGTCTAACCTACTTTCAAAAGACACTTGATAATGGCACTTTGAAGACGATATCATGATTGTGTAAGTGTAAATGTAACACTGTAAATAAACAACAGTCTAATGGCGGTACTGACTTTAAAGAAAAAAAATTAATGGGTACATCATTTAGCCTAACGTAGAAATGGTGCAGAGCATGCTGCGTGTCCTTTTGTGCCGTCACACCACTGCCCTCGTCGATCTCGAGAGACGTGTTACACGCATGAGGGAGACGAGTCTGATGCCGAATCAGATGATACAGAGGAGTCACTTGATCCACGACCCAGCGGACGTGGTTTGGAAGGCCACCTCAACCCTCCCACTTGGCGCCGCTCCACTCCTAATAATCGCGCATTTACACGCCTGACGCTTGCAATACGCATCAGACCCCGATGCACACTTTCTTAAAGGCCACATAAGAGAGAGTTCTAAAATTCTTGCCTGCTCCGAAATTTCTGCGCTCTATCAGCGCACAGTCGTATCAACGTTTGTCAGAACCTCGGGTTTGCCCTCTGAACTCAGCATTCCAAAATGGAGGCTTATCACGCAGCTGACCAGAGACTATGATACAACACTTCTGGGTTCACCTTAATATGGTAAGGATCTCCATCTGCGCCGTATTCAACACCCAACGGAATCAAAACGTTTTCACCGACAGTCGTGTGTGACGTAATGTGACAGCCACTACACTGTGGTCCGTGAAGTCGGCGGGGATGGCATCGATAGCCAAAATCCTTTCACACGTCTGGTCAGACTAAATATGTGACACCTGTTGCTAGAAGAAACAGTAAAATAAGTAAAAGTGACAGGAAGTCGGATATCTACAGACGCAAAGAACGGACAATTTAACTAGTGAAACTTCCTGGCAGGTTAAAACTGTGCCGGACCGATACTCGAACTCGGTCCCGAGTTCGACTCTCGATCCGGCACACAGTTTTAATCTGCCAGGAAGTTTCATATCAGCGTACACTCCGCTGCACAGTGAAATTCTCATTCTGGAATTTAACTACTACCGACAGACATAAAAATTAGGAAACTGGTCCACAGGACGCAACACACAGTTAGAACAACCACCTGTCAAAATAATATCCAAACATTTGTGTAACAAATGAATCACCTGTTCCTTAAAAAATTCGGATAGATCTAAAGTGCGTCACGTACTGGATGACGCAGAAAGGAGAATGGTCACGTGAAGAAAAGTTCATCTTATCCCTTTACCATTATCAAGGATTTCAATTCCTTCAATGGAAATGTTCTCCACAAAAAACACATATAGAACACATGGGAGCCACATTAAACACATGCAAAAAACCGAGTCAGAGAAATATGTTGACTCGACTTCTTGCAGGAATACGGTACCTGCAAAGGAAACACAGAACAATTTACGTGAAGAAGCTAGCCGCAACTATCAATATTCCAAGAAAGAAGCGTATGAGCCAGCACACTTTAACAAACAAGAAGCTAAATTCGATCTCATGTCTGTCTTAATTACGTGACCAGATTGTGTCAGGGTCCACTTCCGAGTCCGCTGACGCGTCCGCGTTAGACCGAGCGGCTAGCCGGGCGGGCTTATCATCACTTACTCAGCACCGATTCAGTCAGTTAATATCGCTCCTCTGAAACACTACGGGCTCTCCACTCACTCAAAGTAATGAGTGCTATCGACAAGGTACCTTAAACGGATTCCTTTCCACATTTCTGCACGGCTCTTGATACCGTTGCTCACAAAAGACTTGTAGTCACATTGCGTGCCTATGGAGTATCGTCCCAGTTGTTCGTCTGTAATCGTGTATCCCTGTCGGAAACGACACAGTTCGTAATAACTGACGTAAAGTCAACATAAGCTCAAAACCAGTTCGTTTTGTACCAGCGCCATGCAGAGCAAGGAGTGTCACGCATCTGATCTGCGGGTTTGTGGTGGCAATAATTCAAACAAAGATGTTTTTCGTTGCGGCGAGACACATTCAGTTAAAAACTTTCTCCTGCGAATATAAAAATAATTTGTGGATGTCCATCTACATAGCGAGGAACGATAATCGTAATAAAGTACAAGAAATCGGAAGTAGCATTTCATTTCTCATGTACGATGTGCGAGAGCGGAAGTGTACAGAAACAGGCTGGAGGTGGTTCGACAGACCCTCTGCCAGGCACTTTAGAGTCAACTACGGAGTGGCCATGTACACGTGTTGTCCGCCTACACACTTTATCTGGTCAACACTTGTTTGTGGTGCAGACACTGATCTGATGGTACTTTACCGGCTGGTATGTCCTTTGCACTTCTGTACAGCCACTGCCGTGATATCAATTTCAGCCTTCTTACGGTAGTCGAGCGTTGGCCCCCCTCTGCAGTTTCAACCTCCAGTAATTCCCTCATTAGAAGCTCTACAATTCCTTGAACTCTCAGTGTGACCTCTCAACCCAACCAATCTCTTAAACAAGTTACCGCTTAAGTTTCCGTTTTTCCCATGTCAATGTAGTACTTCCACGTTAGTTACTCGATCTACCCATTAAATAGTCAACAGTATTTTGTAGCGCCACTTTTTAAAAGCTTCTGCTCCCTTCTTGCCTAAACTGCTGTTCAACATAAGACAAATACCTTCGGGAGAAGTTCGCAAAATTTATATTTACATTCAATGGTAGTATATTCCTCTTTTTCAGATACACTTTTCCGTTCTTCAAAATCTCATTTCGTGCTATTTCTTTTTTATTTTGTCGCCCTTTGTTTCGTCCATCTTCAGTTATTCTGTTGCCCATAGAGCAAAGCTCATGCCTACATAATTTCGTAAATTAATTCGTTTAGTAGCGCCTCATCTAATTTCATTACATTCCATTATCACTGTTTTACTTTGGTAGAAAATCATTTACAACCGGTTTTCAAGATATTATCCATTCAGTTCTATTGCTGTCCCATGAGTTTCGGCGTTGCTGGCGGAACTGTGTCATGCAGAATGCTTAAAGGTTTTGCTTCTCTAGCCAGAACTTTCATTTCCTCACAAAACTTCTCTTCCTGTTCCTTTACTTGTTGCTTGGTAAACAGATAGTTCAACGTGGAGATAGGCTGCAACTCTCCATTTCAGTACTGTTTCTGGTTTGATGTGGCATTCCAAACGACCCCTGCATGATCTGCAGGATTAGGATCTGTTTGCTTAGTGAACCATTCAAGGCGCGATAGAGTGCTTCAAGGTTAGTAAAACCAGGAGCGTTTGTGTACAGACCTGGAACATGTAACTGTCCATAGCACACTCGTCATGAATGGGTAGGATGAAGGACAACAATTGGCCACCAAGAATGTTGAAATAAACGACCTGATTTATATACGTGATATTCATGGTACATTATCATAACATCACAGAAGCGTCTGCAACCTGAACAGTACCCCCAACACAGGGCGAGTTAAATAACTCACTGGACTGTCAGTGGCCTTGACACGTCACATCATTTAAAAGACGCGACCGCTCAGAGCACACTGCACTCGTCTCCCCCCCCTCCGCCACCTCCGACACACACACACACACACACACACACACTCCAGTCAGCCTCTGGACAGTTCCTGTGCTGTTTGGCCCACTGGTGACGTGCAGCGTTATGTGCCACGGTGAGCGATGGCCTTCTTACAGGTGCCGAGCTCCACATCTCCTCTGTGTGCAGCTATTGTAGGAAATGTTCGCTTGGAAACTGGTTCACATGGACCTCGATTGACTGGCAGAGAACTGTTGTATTTAGAATCAAAGGAGACACCTCCAACGTATTCCACTCTTCTAAATTTCTCACTACCATGCCCTGCAAAGATAGCCATCTTGTCTATGATGGATGCAACAATTTATGAATTTTGATATCTAAAAACTTTTTAAATTCATGCAGTTGCTCCTGTCACCTAACATTTGCTTTAAAATGTTTATGAACGTTCCTAGCTAGGTCGCCCAACCTCTGGGAAAACATTTACAAGCTTCACTATCACATTTGTGAAGAGAGTAAAATATGAATTAGGAAATAATTAGTTCAGGAAGTTTTTCAATTAACCGAGTAGCGGCAGCGATTCTTGGACGCTTCATATAATTACAGTCAGCAAAAGCAAATCTTATAATATTGTTTTCAGAAAAGGTGTACCAAAAAATGAAAGAATTAGATTAGAATAAAACGTTTTACTTGTTGCACCTTATCATATTCACCGTGCCTAGAGATTTCACAAAGGTTCCACAATTTACGTTCAGCTTTTCGTAAAATTTTTGAGAGCAGATAGTAAAACCTGGGTGTTCACTCTTGTCTTTCTGCAGTCTACTTCCATAATGTAACCATTACGGCATGTAATTGTAGTGATATTATAATATACTAGCTTATCTTGAGTTACTTAAGTACTCCAGTCCACATGGTTAATTTCATTATTCACTGTGTCACCAATTTTTATTTTCAGCATATCTAGCTGGGAAGACGCCAAATTTCAATTGGTATTCATCCGACACTGGCGTGATTTTATTCCCAATTTAAAATGTTATTTCTCATCGATTACATGAGCAGCTCCTCCAATCGTTCAAAAAAGAGGTCTTAGTTTTTTCAAACCAATCGTTCACCATAGAGCGATTACCGAACAGCGGCCTGGAAATTACATTTCCTGAAATACAGTCTGTCTACATCCTCTGTTTTGCTACTCCAAACACCTATCAGAGACCATCATCTTCATTCTGGTAGCGAAATTCTGAAATAGATCAGTTGGCGAAAATTGGGAGATCAAACTTACATCTTCCATAGCTGTTTGTGATTCTATTACTGTATTCAGCTGTCTCCTCTGCATTTAACAGTGGAATTCCCATTGGACTCGTAATTTTATCGCCCTTCCTTTTCATTTCACCGAAGGCTGTTTTGACTTTTCTATTTCCTGGCTCACTCCTTCCGCCAATTATTTATCTCTTTTTCGATTTCATGACATTTCATGCAGCCATTCCACTTTAGTTTTCATGCATTTCCTGTTCATTTCATTTCTAAATTACTTGTATTATCTTATTCCTGATTTTGCCTGCACGTTTCTGTACTTCCTCCTTTCGTGAGCAAGCTGAAGTATTTCTTCTGTTACCTTCTATCTGTTTCTTCTCAATTACCTTCTTTTTAGCTATGTTTCTCTTTCCAAATTGTGTAAACCCTCTTTTTATAAATGTCCATTCCTCTTCAATTGAATTTCCTTCTGAGCTATTCATCGGCGCTGTAATTATAGCCTCAGAGATCTTCAACCATATATCTCTATTCATGAGTATTTCTGTATCCCAGTTCTTAGCGCATTATTTCTTCCTGCCCAAATTGTTAATCTTCAGTCTGCTCTTCGTCATTACTAAATTGCGATTTGAGTCTACATCAGCTTCTGCGTGTACCTGATTCTAGTACTGGATGCCATATCTCTTTTGATTTCGGAATCTCTGCCTGACCATGATGTCATCTGACTGGACTTTTCCCATATTTCCCAGTCTTTTTCTAGTACAGGCCTACCCCTACCACTCGTAAATACTGAACAGAGTCTTCGCTATTACTACCTGAAATCTACTGAAGAACTCTATTTGTCTTTGTCCTCTCTCATTGTTACTGCCAAGCCCATATTATCCTTTAACATTTTCTTCTACTCCCTCCCCTACAACCGAATTCCAGTTCCTCATGACTATTTTGTTTCCCCTCCCATTTCATACTGAATTACCGGTTCAGTACCCTCATATATGTTCTACATATCTTGATATTCTGCTTGAAACATCGGCTAGTATACATGAACTATCGTTGTAGGTGTTGGTTTGCTGTCGATTCTGATGAGGAAAACCAATATTTTAGGCACACTCTTTGGTTTGTTCACGTCTGTAGGACACCTTTGGGTTGAGGTCTGAGGTAAAGTTTGTATAGTTGTCTGTAATCAGCAGGACTGTAAATCATGAACGATGTATTCCAAATTGCATTGCGTATCAGGATTAAATATATGGATGCTGCTATCTAGAAGTAATGGTTTAAATTGTAGCTAATGACGTAAAGAATTCCTGATAACTCCAACCATTCAGTGTTTAGCGTCTCCCCTTTTTATGTACCACGCACTTCGTTCCATTACCTGATTCACTATTCCTTGATACTTCAGGTCATGTACTGGCAATCGATTCCTTCTATGTTTCATCACTTCGATTCAGCACCTGTTCATTAAATACTCGATGTACCCATCTTCAGCGTTATTCACCATAGGCTGCTGCCGCTCTTGGGAACCCCATGTTGGTCTGGCTCCTTTACAGACGCCTTCTCCATGTTGTTGCATCTACATTGCATCACTGAGGTAATCACGCCACCCCACGGCGGTCTTTTCGCTAAACAATGCAGGTTGAGGCGGCATTGGATTAATTTAGTTTACAACGTTGAATATTTTACTTGGTGCTCAAATGACATTGGGGTACGACAGTTTCTCAGGCTCTCCCTTGCAGTGATAATCTCCAGGTAAGATTTGCTACTCTGATATCTATATGTCTACTTAATCCCCTTACTCTTTTGCATTTTGTTGTTATATAAATTTGTCGAATTATGTATATGTATATGTATTTGTAGATGTAGAGTTAAAACTTAATGAAGCGGTTACCAATAGGTGTAGCTATTCGAAATACAGCAAATTTATTTTAGATTGTTTATTGGTATTTTCCATTAAGCCCATGATGACACGTGTAACATGTAAGCGACAAACCATGTCACGCCATACATTTCGGAGTGTGTGTAAAGTAACCGACGCTTCAGAAATGGGCGAAGAGTTTTCGGCAAATGTGGCATAACCCCACGAAAAGAAATCCTTGGGTGTCAGGCGCAGAGGTCTAGGTGGCAGAGAACCCAGTGCCGCCATGGCAAGGACGACGGATTCAACGTTCTGGGGAGGTGCTGAGTCAAAAGTGTGCAGTGCCTTCCGATCCGGTGCTCTCGCACAACGATGGAAATTTTGAATTTTTTTTTTTCGTTTTCTGTACTGCTTATCGCCGTACCGGCAAGAGTCGCCTGCAGTAACGTGTCACCACTGCAGTGAGTTTGGGTTTGACCGTGCGCTGCACCCCCTACTGTGTGGACTCGGCCCGTGTCCCCCGCTGGCCTCCCTCGCCCTGTGTTGTTGTGACGCCCGCAGCCGGGCTGTCGGAAAATGGAAGCGGCTCAGACCGCAAACGGGATGTTAGCTGCCCGCTGACCGCATGCAATTGCAGTGAAGACATGACGCACTTCCCACACACACACACACACGTAAACGCTTCGAGTATTCCTGGAGCACATCCGCAATGGTCGAAATACGCAAATACTGCTTGGAGGCGAGAAATCGCGATCCTGCGTTAGTAGCTTCCCGCAGATCGAGAGAGTTATAACAAATATATATAATAAGCGACGGTACTAATCCCCTATTGCGCACAGGACAGGTCACTATTCAAGAAGAAAGGAAAAAATCACGGCAAACAATGGAATATCACCAAATTGGCAATGTTTTATAAAAGCTCAAAATTTTGCGCGGACTTTAATGCGAGATGCTTTTAATAGTGTCCACAACGGAGCTTTGCCTACACATCTGATAGAAAAACCCAAAGAGATTCTGATCGTATATAAAGTACATCAGAGGCAAGACACAATCAGTGCCATCTCAGTATGATGACAGTGGTTATGTTACTGATCAAAGTGCCGCTAAAGCGGAGTCACGAAATGCGGTAAATATTACAAAATTCGGTCAATAACAGCAGCCGACTGCAGTAAGTTAGAAGTAGATATCCTCGATGTAGAGGAGCAACTTAAACCATATAATAAAGGCAACTTTTCCGGCCGAATTGTATACCAGTCACGTCCCGTTACCAGTATGGTGCTATATACACTCCTGGAAATTGAAATAAGAACACCGTGAATTCATTGTCCCAGGAAGGGGAAACTTTATTGACACATTCCTGGGGTCAGATACATCACATGATCACACTGACAGAACCACAGGCACATAGACACAGGCAACAGAGCATGCACAATGTCGGCACTAGTACAGTGTATATCCACCTTTCGCAGCAATGCAGGCTGCTAGTCTCCCATGGAGACGATCGTAGAGATGCTGGATGTAGTCCTGTGGAACGGCTTGCCATGCCATTTCCACCTGGCGCATCAGTTGGACCAGCGTTCGTGCTGGACGTGCAGACCGCGTGAGACGACGCTTCATCCAGTCCCAAACATGCTCAATGGGGGACAGATCCGGAGATCTTGCTGGCCAGGGTAGTTGACTTACACCTTCTAGAGCACGTTGGGTGGCACGGGATACATGCGGAGGTGCATTGTCCTGTTGGAACAGCAAGTTCCCTTGCCGGTCTAGGAATGGTAGAACGATGGGTTCGATGACGGTTTGGATGTACCGTGCACTATTCAGTGTCCCCTCGACGATCACCAGTGGTGTACGGCCAGTGTAGGAGATCGCTCCCCACACCATGATGCCGGGTGTTGGCCCTGTGTGCCTCGGTCGTATGCAGTCCTGATTGTGGCGCTCACCTGCACGGCGCCAAACACGCATACGACCATCATTGGCACCAAGGCAGAAGCGACTCTCATCGCTGAAGACGACACGTCTCCTTTCGTCCCTCCATTCACGCCTGTCGCGACACCACTGGAGGCGGGCTGCACGATGTTGGGGCGTGAGCGGAAGACGGCCTAACGGTGTGCGGGACCGTAGCCCAGCTTCATGGAGACGGTTGCGAATGGTCCTCGCCGATACCCCAGGAGCAACAGTGTCCCTAATTTGCTGGGAAGTGGCGGTGCGGTCCCCTACAGCACTGCATAGGATCCTACGGTCTTGGCGTGCATCCGTGCGTCGCTGCGGTCCGGTCCCAGGTCGACGGGCACGTGCACCTTCCGCCGACCACTGGCGACAACATCGATGTACTGTGGAGACCTCACGCCCCACGTGTTGAGCAATTCGGCGGTACGTCCACCCGGCCTCCCGCATGCCCACTATACGCCCTCGCTCAAAGTCCGTCAACTGCACATACGGTTCACGTCCACGCTGTCGCGGCATGCTACCAGTGTTAAAGACTGCGATGGAGCTCCGTATGCCACGGCAAACTGGCTGACACTGACGGCGGCGGTGCACAAATGCTGCGCAGCTAGCGCCATTCGACGGCCAACACCGCGGTTCCTAGTGTGTCCGCTGTGCCGTGCGTGTGATCATTGCTTGTACAGCCTCTCGCAGTGTCCGGAGCAAGTATGGTGGGTGTGACACACCGGTGTCAATGTGTTCTTTTTTCCATTTCCAGGAGTGTATTTAGAAATCATCTACAACCACTAACTCGACAAAGTATCAGCCCCTAATGAATGGAAAGTTCGACACTTCACACCAACAGTCACGAAAGCAAACAGGAGTAATTTCCTGAATTATTGTCCCATACCGGCAGCGTCGATCTGCAGTAAGATTTGGAACATACACTGGGTTCGAACAGTATGAATTGTCTCGAAGAAAACGGTCTATTGAGATATACTCACCACCGATTCAGTGAATATCGTTGTTCTGAGGCACACCTAGCTTTCATAGTAGCGAGTGCTATCGACAACGGACTTTGAACTGGTTCTTTTCTTGATTTCCAGAAGGCTTTTGACACCATTTCTCAGAAACGGCTTGTAATCATTTTGCAAACCCATTGAATTTTCTCCCAGTTGTGCGACTGGATCCGTCATTTGCTGGCGGAAGGGTCTCTGGGCGTACTAACTGACGGAAAGTCATCGAGTAAAACAGAAATGGCATTAGGGGTACGAAAGGGAAGGGTTATAAACCGTATGCTGTCCCTAATCTGTATAAACGATTTAGGAGACAATTTGAACAGCTTTGTCAGAGTGTTTGCACATTATTCTGCCGTTAACCCTCTAGTAAAGTTGGCATAAGATCAAAACCAATCGCCAAATGCCAATTTATTTAGTCGAAAGTGGCAACTGACTCTAAACAATGCACAGAGGTAGGCCATCTACATGAATACGAAAAGAAATCCTTCACGTACCGGAAACGTAATAAATCACACAAATATAAAAACTGTCGGTTCAACTAAATACCTAGGAATTACAGTTACGAACTATTCGAATTTGAACGATGTTACAGAAAATGTTGTCGGAAAAGGAACCAAAGACTGCGTTTCGCTGGAGTCCCTAAGCTCGTTAGCATTGTTAGTTCATCTACATTCTAACTTATATTTCTAATACCCAGTGTCTAATTGGAGGTGCTGTTACTGTTGATGAGATTTGATACACCTGCCTGCCTGATCCTGGAGCGCGGCCATTCCGCGTACGGCGGTATTGGGTAGGTGCCCCTCAGCCTTTGTTGGTTTGTTTGTTGACTATTTTGGTCCCTAATAAATTCCCTCATAATCTTGCGTGATACCTCGTTTGCCAAACTATTTAGGATATGATCGGTGTCAGCACGTCGTATTATGGAGAAGATGTCTCTGTGCGGTGGTTGTTGTCTTAAATCGTACGCTACGTCGTCATATGTTGGACAGTCATAGGTGATATGTTCAGGTGTGCCGTCCCGACGAACACCACAGTCACACGCGGGTGGAGGCCGTCTACCAAATCGACGTATGTATATCGGATATGGCCCATGCCCTCTAAGAAAGTGCAGCAGCCCTCTTTGGCTCAAAGTAACCCCTCTCTAATCCTTCCTTGTTATTAGGGAGCAGTTGAAATACCCTTCTCCCCGTTTCTTCATTTTCCCATGATTCCTGCCATAGCTCCTCCCCCCCTTTATCTGATAGCAAATTTGTCACCTAACTGTACCCTCATGATTTCCCTGGTCTTTTTTATCTTTCCTTTGTTTATCCAGTACCATGCTGCCTGCTCCCGTATATTGATGTCTAATGGATACAGCCCCATTAACACCAACAACGCCCTCCCCCCTCCCCAGGAGGAGTTCGATATGCCCCAACAGAGCGTAACAGCATATTCCTCTGCACCCTTCTCACGGTCATGGCAGGCCTCGTGCGCCTGTGTGCCCAGACCCCACACCTGTATCCTACTATTGATGTTGAAATATTATTGTGATAGAGTTTAATGAGATTGGGTTTCAGATGGGATCTTTTATGACCTATGTTGGTGAGACTGTTTAAAACTTGTAGGGCTCGTTGAGATATGGTGTCTATATCTGACGTATAATTCCATTTTTCATCAATTACAGCCCCTAGATATCTGGCCCCGCGGGGCCATAGAACTGGTGTTCCTTTGATTCTAATGCTTGGATTTAGGCTACCTTTCACAATAAATACGTGGACCTGTGTGGTACAATCCTTATTTTCGCTTCGTGGTACCATTCTGAAAGTGATGTTATTGTTTTTTCCACTTTCGGTTCTAGGTCCTCACGGCTATGGCAACCAACCAGCATGAGGTCATCTGCGTAGGATGTCATGTCTAGTATGTCCTAGCTGAGTTATAATTTCTCTAGCAGCCGTTCTATATTTACATTCAAAGAGAGTGTCCCCAGTGCAGATCCATGGGGCAACCCTTTCTACATCTACATCTACATCTATACTCCGCAAGCCACCCAACGGTTTGTGGCGGAGGGCACTTTACGTGCCACTGTCATTACCTCCCTTTCCTGTTCCAGTCGCGTATTGTTCGCGGTAAGAACGACTGTCTGAAAGCCGCCGTGCGCGCTCTAATCTCTCTAATTTTACATTCGTGATCTCCTCGGGAGGTATAAGTAGGGGGAAGCAATATATTAGATACCTCATCCAGAAACGCACCCTCTCGAAACCTGGCGAGCAAGCTACACCCCGATGCAGAGCGCCTCTCTTGCAGAGTCTGCCACTTGAGTTTGTTAGACATCTCCGTAACGCTATCACGGTTACCAAATAACCCTGTGACGAAACGCGCCGCTCTTCTTTGGATCTTCTCTATCTCCTCCGTCAACCCGATCTGGTACGGATCCCACACTGATGCGCAATACTCAAGTATAGGTCGAACGAGTGTTTTGTAAGCCACCTCCTTTGTTGATTGACTACATTTTCTAAGGACTCTCCCAATGAATCTCAACCTGGTACGCGCCTTACCAACAATTAATTTTATACGATCATTCCACTTCAAATCGTTCCGCATGCATACTCCCAGATATTTTACAGAAGTAACTGCTTCCAGTGTTTGTTCTCCTATCATATAATCATACAATAAAGGATCCTTCTTTCTATGTATTCGCAATACATTACATTTGCCTATATTAAGGGTCAGTTGCCACTCCCTGCACCAAGTGCCTATCCGCTGCAGATCTTCCTGCATTTCGCTACAATTTTCTAAAGCTGCTACTTCTCTGTATATTACAGCATCATCCGCGAAAAGCCGCATGGAACTTCCGACACTATCTACTAGGTCATTAATATATATATATTGTGAAAAGCAATAGTCCCATAACACTCCCCTGTGGCACGGCAGAGTTTACGTTAACGTCTGTAGACGTCTCTCCATTGATAACAACATGCTGTGTTCTGTTTGCTAAAAACTCTTCAATCCAGCCACACAGCTGGTCTGATATTCCGTAGGCTCTTACTTTGCTTATCAGGCGACAGTGCGGAACTGTATCGAACGCCTTCCGGAAGTCAAGGAAAATAGCATCTACCTGGGAGCCTGCAGCTAATATTTTCTGGGTCTCATGCACAAATAAAGCGAGTTGGGTCTCACACGATCGCTGTTTCCGGAATCCATGTTGATTCCTACATAGTAGATTCTGGGTTTCCAAAAACGACATGATACTCGAGCAAAAAACATGTTCTAAAATTCTACAACAGATCGACGTCAGAGATATAGGTCTATAGTTTTGCGCATCTGCTCGACGACCCTTCTTGAAGACTGGGATTAACTGTGCTCTTTTCCAATCATTTGGAACCTTCTGTTCCTCTAGAGACTTGCGGTACACGGCTGTTGGAAGGGGGCAAGTTCTTTCGCGTACTCTGTGTAGAATCGAATTGGTATCCCGTCAGGTCCAGCGGACTTTCCTCTGTTGAGTGATTCCAGTTGCTTTTCTATTCCTTGGACTCTAATTTCGATGTCTGCCATTTTTTCGTTTGCGCGAGGATTTAGAGAAGGAACTGCGGTCTTCCTCTGTGAAACAGCTTTGGAAAAAGGTGTTTTGTATTTCACCTTTACGCGTGTTATACTCTGTTTCAATGCCTTCATCATCCCGGAGTGTCTGGATATGCTGTTTCGAGCCACTTACTGATTTAACGTAAGACCAGAACTTCCTAGGATTTTCTGTCAAGTCGGTACATAGAATTTTACTTTCGAATTCACTGAACGCTTCACGCATAGCCCTCCTTACGCTATCTTTGACATCGTTTAGCTTCTGCTTGTCTGAGAGGTTTTGGCTGCGTTTAAACTTGGAGTGAAGCTCTCTTTGCCTTCGAAGTAGTTTCCTAACTTTGTTGTTGTACCACGGTGGGTTTTTCCCGTCCCTCACAGTTTTACTCGGCACGTACCTGTGATGGTTTTACTTATTTTTCCGCTTGGTGATGATAACCAAACCTCCCTGTCCTCTTAACAGCTCCTCACACAGCCAGAGAGGGGCCCTGAGCACTCCTTCTCACACAAGGGGGAGAAAAGCGAGGGCCACCACAAGTTGTCGAAGGCGCCACTGATGTCCACCATGATGCCTACCACATACTTGCGTGGGGCTGAGCTGCAGACCTCAACCGCCAGGGCAGTTGCATCAGACACTGATCGCCCCGGCCGAAAGCCAAACTGCCTGTCGCTCATTCTGCACAGTCAGCCAAAAGCTTCTCTATTAATTTCCCCAGGATATCTAAGAGATATATCGGACTGTAGGAATTGCTTTCCTTATGGTCGTCAACTTTTCCTTTCCTTATAATTACCACATTTGCCCTTTTCCCGATTTTTGGAAATTTACCAAGCCTTAGGCATTCATTGAAGAGCCTTGAAAGGGACTGATAGCTGATAGGCGAGGAATTGTACAACCTCTGCTACTATGCCATCTGGCGTTGGAGCCTTCCCTCTTCTGAAAGATTTAATATGTACTCCCACTTCTTGCTTCGAAAAGGGATAAACCGTGGTGTTGTTGCTGTAGTCTGCATGATGTTCCTTACAGATATGGCATTGAATCTCATAGTCCTCATTCTCCTCATCATCTGGTAACAGAATCTGTAGAAGGACATCGGCAGACTCCTGCCAGGACTCTGTCATTTGGTCGCCATCTCTGATTGTCGACAGAACCTTGAGGGATCTTATTTTTTCTCTCTGACCAACTTATAGGGGACTCCCCTATGGGCAGTGGCCAGTTGGTGCAGCACATATCTTTCCCAGCTTTTAACCCTAACCCCCTCAGTTCTTTCTGTAAGACCTTTTTGGCTGCCCTGTATCGCTGCAGCCAGAACTGTTTTCCTTGCCAGACGACACTTCGCTGGTAATACCTCCTCGCCTGTCTCACAGACTGATGCATACGTTGTAGTTCGGCAGTCCATGGTGATGGGGAGGCCGCAATGGCTCTCCTCAGGTGGGTGGTACAGCAGCTTTCACCGCTCTGACTACAGATCCTACCATCTTTTCAGCATACCAATCAACGTCTACATCATCCTCAGGCAACGGATGAATGTCACACTCCAGAGCTAGGCATTACCAACATGTCTTATTGATGTTGTATTGGATCTCCCACCCCAGATCCCAGTGGCACTCCTCGTCACTAAGGCTAAACACAATCAGATTATGGTCACTTGTTGTGACTTTATCTAGGACTCTTCAGTTCGATGTTACTGATGGCACTGGGTGTTGACAGGAAGACATCTATGTTTTTTTCCAAATCCACCTCCACCTCATTAGGTGTGGGGATTCCCTCGTCTGTTTGCCACAACGAGATGGGAGGCCATGATTAACACTTCAGCCTTCTCCCCATTTGGATTTCTAGTGCCGCTGTACCATAAGGGGGGGGGGATTTGGCATTCATTTCGGTGGTTACAATGATCTTTTGCCTTGCTATGCCGTGGTGACTCGAGTGAGATGATTCAAGAAGTCATCAAAATTACCTCTATATTGGAAGTACATGTTAATGATGTACACTGGTCCTACAGGTGATTGTAATTCCACGATGTTGCAGTGGCTATTTGATAATTATGCTATGGTAGCAACTCGTAAGGCCTTATTTGCTACAATTATAGCTGCTTTTGGCTCCTCCCCAGTGTACACTACGTGCCAAGTGGCAGCCATAAAGGAGATTTATCCAGCTTGGGAATATGGCTCCTACAAGCAGATTATTTCCAGCCTCCTCTCCTCCACTGCCC
Organism: Schistocerca americana; assembly: GCF_021461395.2. NCBI lineage: Eukaryota > Metazoa > Arthropoda > Insecta > Orthoptera > Acrididae > Schistocerca > Schistocerca americana. Next base: position 48,580,571 of record NC_060129.1, read on the forward strand.
TTAGCAGTTCCTGCATGACCAAGCGACTATTGTGTGTGTTTATCTGTCCAATCATTATTTCACTTGACATTATGGAAGGTAAGTATGTACGTTACAATCAGGCCAGGTCTTTTTCCAATCTAACGCAATGTGTCCGTTTGCTAGGACACACTGTACGGTATTTAAATTTCCTCCAAATCAAATCTTTCATCTCGTCTTTCGAAAACCTTTTTAATGAGGTCACGCAGAGAGATTCATTGACTTGTATCCTGTCTACAGCCTCCATTGTCGAGAAGGTCACCTTTCTACCATATTTGTGCCCTATGTGTACGACGTGTCTGAGCGCAGTTGTCAAGACATCAGGTTGCTCCAAGTGCGGCAGCTGCATAGCTCTTAGTTTGGGCACACTCTTCTCGGGTCTGCTCCCATAGCTCTTTGTGCTGCCTGCAGCTGCATCGTGCTGGTAACAGTGCTTTCCTGTAGTATTTGTTATGAAAGTCCTTCTTGTACGGGCATGACACTGTTTATTGTACTAACACGCGAGCTGTTGTCTAATACTGGGCTGCGTTGGATTATGACTGGTCAGCTCACCGCCACTGGTCGCCCAACGTATCTTTCCGCTTCCTCAGTTTGAGTAGCCCCCAGTTGAGAGAGGAGAAGAAACCAATAGGAACCTGAGCCACAGGCTCGGTCTAAATACATACATCAACCTTAGTTGTTCTTCGTTATCTTGACGTAAAAAAGTCCTTAAATTTGCATTCCCTGCCAGCATCCCTCCTCCTCTTACTCGGAGACTTTCTTTTCTTGTCTCTCCTGGTCTCACTGACACCATCGGCCATAATTTATTCAGGAAATCAGGCGTTGTTCCAACATTTTATATGTTGGGCAATTTCTACCAATTGCACCAAATGTGTTTTTTGCCCCTATGCGTGCATGGTATACAGACGCCAGGTTTATTGCAGTTTTTTCTCAAGTGGTCCTCAGCTCTGAACTTGGAGCTTGCACGCTTCCTACTACAGTATTTGTGTATATGATCTATGTCTCCGCAATTGTGGCAACGAGGTACCACGAGGTAATCTGTGACGCTTATGGCATGGAACCCTATGTAATCCTTTCCCAGAGCTGTCAGTTTCTTCCACAAGGCCCGTGAGACCTTCGTGACGTGATGGACTACATCTCGGTCCCTAGGTCCTGTCCTCAAACTCAGCTTGTAATCTTTCATAAAGGTATTTATGTCCATGTCATCTAAATTTTGTTGGTGCAGGGTTGCACATAAATCTTCATTTGTTAGTGTTGTAGGGACATCATACAAAATAACGAGTGGGTTTCGTTTCTGGGGCGGCTCACATTTAACTGACGTGCACAATTTTTTATTGGCTAATAATTTGTTTTTATCATTCTCTGTAGCAACATGAACTATGACTACATATTTAGCTGCCTTAACTCTATTGATTTTAATTTTTCTCTGACCAGGTTTACTGCAGTGGCGAATATCTCCTGAACTTTCTTGACATCTTGGCTGGGCATTGGTCTTAAAAAGACCGCTGTGTCCGGTGGTTTGGAGACCTTGCCCATGGTGTCCTCCATTGACTGGGCCTTTAGTCCCGCTCGTGCAGCCACGCCAGCCCATGTTTTGACAGGTAGTTTTCTTAGTCTTTCATTTTCCTCTTCTAGCTCCTCAAATCTGCCTTCTAACTTGCCATTGACAATTGCCCATGTTGCCAGCTAATTTTTGATGGACTGCGTCCTGACTAATTTTACGTTTTTAGTATTTTGATCTAGGAACCGAGTTTTCCTTGTATGCCTATACTTGATGCTATCTGTGGTGTCACCGCCAGACACCACACTTGCTAGGTGGTAGCCTTTAAATCGGCCGCGGTCCGCTAGTATACGACGGACCCGCGTGTCGCCACTGTCAGTGATTGCAGACCGAGCGCCGCCACACTGTAGGTCTAGAGACACTTCCTAGCACTCGCCCCAGTTGTACAGCCGACTTTGCTAGCGAGAGTTCACTGACAAATTACGCTCTCATTTGCCGAGATGATAGTTAGCATAGCCTTCAGCTACTTCATTTGCTACGACCTAGCAAGGCGCCATTATCAATTGCTATTTATCTTGTGATGCATGTACCGTCAGACCGATGTTCACCAATTGTGGATTAAAGTTAAGTATTCCAGCAGCAACGTACCTTATTGGCTATATGAATTACATTGTCTTGTTCCAGACCCCACTTCATCCTGTGTGAGCTTAACGCATGCCTTTCGGCTAACGGTCATAGTGGCTTGGCTGTCTTGCCAAGTCGCAACACTATCCTCCGTCGCCTGACCCAGGCCATCTTGTGGCGAGGTAGGGGCTAGCATTGAAACCCTTAAGGAAGTACCAGAATCGCTTCTCTCTCCGGTAGCCATCATTTATTGGCAAGTGAAAAAGATTGGGAACCACTTCTATTAATCTGGACCGACTCCTCTGGCATGGGCGGGGGGGACTAAACTACAGCTCCACCGCCGGCCTCGCCCCTAGACCGAGGACCCCTCAGCTGCCGGGTTCAACGCCTCATTACCAGCACACTTGTCCCTTCAGTACTTGGTCACCGCCGATTTCACTCGTCCTGCATCGGCAAGAACAGCCTGCAGTCCGTAGAGGCGGACACACCTGTCGCCCTTCGACCCCTACTGGTCTCAGCTTCCACCTTGCGGCCAACGACCCACTCCTACTCAGGTGGTGGGCTGGTCACGCAGTTGTTCGGGGGTCTGGACCCATTTAGCCTAACCCTGGCTGTGTTACCACCCCGTGGGCTTGGCAGAACATGCCTCGGAAGACAGAGGAGTGGCGAGGCACAGTTGCCGACTTGGGGTAAGATTTCACGACAGCAAACCAGGCCACCAGCAGCAGAGACACAGATGGTGGCACGTCCCTGTGTTCTGGGGAGCAGCAGCGCCGGGCGGGCGCAGCACGCCGCAACCAAGGCCAGCAACGTGCCGCACCGGCCCTACACTGCCACTCAGCCCGGAACCCAGATATGCCAGATGTTGTGTCCCTTTGGCGCCGCTCCCCCTGTGCCATGGATCCTTTGTTTTCGCCTTGGGTTGAGAGACTCTTAACGTCATCCAGGAAGTGAGGAACTGCAGCAGCCAGGCCGCAGGGTTCTGGATTCGTCGTTAGATTTACCCTCATACCATCGCCCAACAGCCGCGCTCAACTCAGGAGAAACAGTAGGTGTGCTTCTCGTAACGCAGCTTTCCCCGTGCAACACACCCTTTGCTTTCGCCTTGGGTTGGGGGCGCTTAACGTCCCACCATGACCAGAGTATTAAGTCCTTCCTTGACATCTTCTGAAATTTTTCTCTGCGGTATGGGACCATCTGCTGACTGAGTTGGTGGAAGACATTGTAAAAGTTCAATGAAGGACAGTTAGTGTTGTACTGTCGCAAAATAGTCGAGAGTGTCGTGGATATGATCTACGAGTTGGGATGCCAGTAATATGAAGAAAAATGATTTTTTTTTATGGCGAGAACTTCTCAGAAAATTTAAAAAAATATAAAAATATATGTATGGTGCAGCGATTTGCACAAACCACAGAAATGCACTAGGAAAAAGTAAAGAACGTTACAAAACTAAAATATATTTAATACTGATGAAGAGAAAGAAACAAGTAATTCTCAGACGACTGACGTAGATGTTCTACATAATAATAAATGCCACACACCATTCATGTGTTACATTCTCTGCTGTGTAAGAGGCTGTAGACATCAGAATGTAGAGCAATAACTTTCACTAGAATGACAGTTATTATCCTATCTCTAGGAGCCGATGAAGGAATTCGCCAAATTATTGCCGGCCGTTTTGGCCGACCGGTTCTAGGCGCTTAAGTCTGGAACCGCGCGACCGCTACGGTCGCTGGTTCGAATTCTGCCTCGGGCAAGGATGTGTGATGTCTTTAAATTAGTTAGGTTTAAGTAGTTCTAAGTTTTAGGGGACTGATGACCTCAGATGTTAAGTCCCATAATGCTCAGAGTTATTTAAACCATTTTTGAGCCAAATTATTAACATCACAACTTGTGGAAACATTATTCGAAATAGGTCGGCAATGTACAGGGTGGGGCAGCCACCGACCCCTTGTCTGGTAGCCCAGTGGTGGTCAGTTGTTTCTGAAAACGACGATGGAGGTATTTCTTGTGAACTGGAACTTTATTTTTCAAATTTAACACGGACGGAATGTCGAGAACGTATGACACAAGAACGTCATCATCGGGAACTTAGTTGCACGTTGTAACGGAATTTGAGGCCCAGAGCAGTTTTCGTGGCACATCATCAATTTTCCATCACTTTAATTGTTAGGTATGTAATGCTGTCGAGCTACAAACTAGTGATCTGAGGATAAATGTGGTTACGATGAGACTTGATGAAGAATTTAGCCTTCAAGATAGTTCAGCAGTTTATATGGTGGGCAAATAAATGTGGTCCACAGAACGGAGTTCCAGGGCAAAAAGAAACGCAGCAGGGGAAAGGAAGTACAGCACTAACCAGACTGTGGCAGATACCACGAGTGACCACCGTCCACCTCTTGCCACTTGTGGGTCCTGGTCATTCAGCTGGGATTGCTGCAGTATCATCCCAAATGCTCTGCAGCAGTTCTTGAAGACTATGAGGGTTGTTGCAACACACCCTAGACTTGAGGGCTCCCCACACAAAATGACTGCACAGTGACAGAGCAGGTGAAATGGCTGACCTTCGCTAACAACTCTTTCACACAAGACTCATGGAACTGGATGGCTGTATGGGCAGCTGCTCCACCATGTTGAAACTAACTGCAGGTGTTTACCTCCTCCGTTAGTGCTGCCAGAAATGATTTCATAATGTTGGCAATGTAAGGCCCCAAAGTGAGACTCTGATGAAAGCAGATGGGGCCAATAACGAGGCGTGCAGACACTGCACACCTAACCCGATCGTTGTGATAATTCAGCTGTGTTTTTCGAAATTATGCTGATTCTCTGCTGCCCAGAATCTGTGATTCTGTGAGTTGACATAACCACTCAGGTGAAACTAGGCTTGTCAGACATAAAGAATGGATCCATGTCCAAGCCATTCATTGATATCTCAGCTAGTCATAAAACTAGAGGCAGTAAGGGACGTCTCCGGTTTTAATGCGCGAACAACAAACACTCAGTAGGGATATATGTGCAGGCCCAGGTAGAGTATTCGCCAGCATGATCGATGTGTCATTCCAGTCTCTTGCAACAGACGTCGGATTAATTTGGTAGGATATTAAAGCATTTTCTGGTGAATTACAATCACATTTCCTGGTGTCTGTGCATGTTTCAGAATGTTTTTGATAGTGTCTGACGACATTTTTGGACTACGCGTTGTGTGGCGTTTCTTGCTGGCACTTTGACACCATTAAAGTTCTCGACAAACAACTGACCACACCATTCCAAAGCCTTTTTTGTCACGTAACTTTCCATAATGGACACCAGCTACTCCTCTGTGAGCTCCGTCGTCTCCTTTGCACTGCTCCACACGCACTGATACAGCTCGCACTGCGCTCTTAACTGGTCTGGATCACGTGGCCGGCATATACGTCACAAGGTGTTGTTATGTGCACACGTTCACGTCCAATCGTATCCATTCGTCCGCGCCATTTTTATTTGTCCCTGCCTGTATATTACTGGGTTTGCTTACTTTTCACGTATGATGCCCAGACTGGAATGGAATGACGTTAACTCGCGGCTTGAGGATGAAGTGAGATGGAACAGCTGGAAGTGACTGAGAGATGTACATACTGAGACTGCAGTTTTATGTCGATTTCTTCCCCCGGGTTCCAGTTCTGGATTTCGCCCCGTATTACTGTTGTAAGGTGTCAAGCAAATCCAACACCTTCCATGAAAACCCTGACATGATAAGCAAATCCAGTAGTATGTCACATAGCTCCGAATAAATCGTGACATTAAATTAACCAAAGTAATACGAGTAACGAGTGAGCAAATGGAATACCACAGACTAACACAAGAATGCCTAAATGCATGTTATACCTTCCCACCGTGAGGCAAATGCAGTTCCGAGGGGAGAAAGGAGAACAGAAGCCGAGAGCAGAACCGTGTCAAGCGAGAAGGCCCTACGATAAGGGACGGACACCCACGTCACCAGCCTACCGCTACGACCACACCACCCGCAAGTTTTTAGCGTGAGACATTTTGGCGTCTCTGTTACGTTAGGACCACCCCCCAGCCCATGTTAAAAGCTAGAGCCCTCCAGAAGAACAGTATAGAATTGTAGTAAGGAGGAGAGAGTTGCTTCCAAGAGGGCGAGCTGGATGCAGCTGCGCCGGCCGCCGCCCCCTGACGAACACCGACAAGGTAATGAACGCACGCGATGCCGCATTTTTTAGTGCTAAGGCTTCACTCAGAACTGCAGAAGTCTCATCTGTTACACCCCCTTTACGTAATACTAATGCAGGTCGTCAATAAAGCTCATGGTGTTCACATTTGCCACTTGAAGTAAAAATCTGAAATGCGATGATTTTTCTGTTATATAGTTATTGAGAAGCCACGTCAGCCACTATAAATTATGACAAGTAGATAAGTAATTAAAGATAATTGTGGGTCACTGTAGACAATTTTGATAGTTTTCTCTTTTGTGAAACTTAATTTAAACCTAGATTATAGATGTGATAAGGCATAGGTCATCCTTCGATCCATTGTAGAACTTGGAAACCCATTCAGGGAATATTCGTTCACATTTTTGTTGAACGCAGTCTGTTTTTACCATCCTGTATTAAAACATTTCCTTTTATCAATACTGCAATTTATAAACGATGTTTTGTGAGTAGAATAAAATTTCCAATGATAAACTTAACTGCTTTTTCGACGTTAGTTTACCAGCTAACTAAAAATTGGAAAGCCTGGAACCCCTTCCACTAAATTTAGTTACTATTAAGATTCCGTTACAGGGCGTGCAGTGGAGCTGACGCTGAAAGCATTAAGTGTTTGGGTATATCATCGATAGTCTCACTGAACGCTTCTGAATTCTACATGTTGTGTGTGGTCTGACGTCTCCTTACCAGCAACAGGTCCCAGCTTCAAACTAGTCAATTCCCTAAAAAGCATGCTCAGAGCGTCATTGTGCGAAAGTGGTAGGGAGAGACGATATAGAAAAAACACACACCACGCAGAATGTTTAGACTGTGTCTGCCCCCACCCCATGCCACAGATTTGTTACTTGCCGTCTTTTCCTATTATGTGAGACATTATTGACAAAATTGGTTGCAGGAGTCTGTTGAGAAAGATAACTTTAAAGGTGAGAGTGAATATTATTAGTTTTTTTCTTTTTTAAATTTACCATTAGATCAAGGGCAGTACTGATATTAGATAAAGAAAATGAAACAAATTTTACCTCTGTTTACTTAATGAATAGAAATAACTTGCATCCTCATGCGCTACCTCTAGTGTGACAGTATCGTGGTGCTGTTTTCCAGCAGGACAATGCTCGGCGACATATTGCACGTGTCTCTGTGAACGGGCAGTGTCGTGTTGAAGTATTCCCTGACCCTGACGGAATGTGTGTGGGACAGCCTCGGATGACGGCTTTGTCCCAGTGTCAGTATCAACAGCTGTGTGCCTGCTGGTCCCAGGTGGGTACAGAACGGCTCCATGACACCCATCCCAGCAGAGGCGATGGAACGTCACACTGATAACTGGGCTCATATGCCCACATCTCTGTGAATTTGAATTGATCTTGCAATTACGGAAGTTACACCGATTATCTCCCTATAGAGCTGAAGTTTCATTTCGTTTTCTCCTCCCCTTCTCGATATTTAATGTTTTTTTGTCAGGTACTGTATTTTATTATAATTGTCATTATTAAAAGAGTAGGCTTCTGTGGCACATTAAAAGTGAGTACAGATAGGGCGTGATGCTAATGGCACGTAATATATCCAAGGCTGTGGCGAAGGGGCTAGAGACAGTAGTAAGGTACGACCTTCAGAACTGCAACCTGGGGGATGTAATAGATATAAACTTGTTGTCGGAAAGACAAGGAATAGTTAAGAGTGCTGGTTATCGCCTTATTTATTTAACTATCAAGAAACTAGGCGTGGTGTATTTTAAAGTAATAATTAGACCTTAAGTCTTAGATATAATTCATTTGCATAATCAGGGAGAAATAGTAAGGTTAGCGACATGTGGTAACATCTACAAGGACATCTACATCTATACTGCAGAAGCCGCCTTGCGCTGTGTGGCGGAGGGTACTTTGCGCAACGCTGTCCCCTCCCGCTTTTCTGTTCCAGACGTGTATGGTTCGCAGGAAGAGCGACCACTAGTTACCCTCCTTCTGTGCTAAGATCTCTCTACTTTTATCTTCGTGGTCTTTTCGCGAGATGTATGTAGGAGGAAACAGTACGTTGGCTTCCAGCGAGTCTCACTCTGGCGTCTATCTCAGCAGCGACTATTTTGTGTGTTGTTCCACTTCAAATCACTCCATAAGCATAGGTCCTAGATATATTACGGAAATAACTGCTTCCGGTGATTGTTTCGCGGTCATGTCGTCATACAATGAAGAGTCTTTCTGTTTACGTATTTCCAATATACTACATTCGTTTATGTTGAGCGTCAGCTGCCACTCCCTGCAACATTCGTCGATCCTCTCCAGGTCTTCCAGCATTTCGCAGTAATTATTTGAATTCGCGACTTGTCCGTATACAACAGCATCATCCTTCGAAATCTCATGAAGATTCTGACGTTATCTACTACGTCATTTATGTGCTAAAAATAGTAGTTATTTAGCACTCTTTTGGGGAATACTCGAAATTACTTTAACATCTGACGATTTCTCTGCGTGGTGAACAACTCGAGCTGTTGTCCCATCTTGCATGAAAAGAGTGGTTTCCGCATTAATGCATTAGCATATCTACCAAATTTCGCTGCCATGGAATAATTACAGCCAGTACTCGCCTCCCTGAGCAGATGCAGGTCAGTTATAATCCCCTGGGATATTAATTTCTACTGACACCCACTGTGCAGAACTGTGGTGCTGGATCCAAGTGTGAAGTTTACAGGTTGTAATAAAACTCGCGAAATTATTCATCTTCGGCAATTTCGGCACAAATCGTCAAACCAAAACGTCAAGAAAAGCTGTTACGATGTTTGTTATTGTAATATATACTCTGGAACCATAGAAATGAAATAATATGCATTACAAATTCATTCTATTATATCAAAATATAGTCGACCGACTATTTTCATGCAGTACCCAAATGGCGAAAATGCAAACATTTATAGAACACGCACGTGTATATAATTTCAGATGCTACTGATTATATACAACAACAAAAATCACATTGGCAAGAAAGAACAAAATTAAGTATGTCACTTTAACGCTGTTTTACAGTGTTACATACTGTGGTGTTGCGTCACAAGTGGCATGTGTTCTTCCAGCAGTAAAACGCTCGATTACTCACTGAACATGTCACACAGCTCCAACCTCCCGCTGATTATTCAGTTTCCTGGACAATGTACAAAACATAGAGGTGACACCACAAGCAAACGTAACCCAAAACAAGCCTTATCGTCTGTTGAGGGATCCTTATGGTGCAGGATGAAACAAAGCCAATTCTGTTTGCTCCTCCACTACGTCGCTGGAACGTGTGCTTCCAATAAGATAACGCTACTGTACTCACTGTTTCCACGCTCTGCTCTCACAAGTATTCATTACATACCCGACCAAGTCTGAGTACCGCCCTGTACGCAATCACAACCTAAAATAGCACCAGACTAATTTTGAAATGATACAGTAGTGTGCTGTATACATGCTGTCGGTTCTGATGAAGATTCTGCAACACGTTTACTTTCAGCAAGACGACGCGCTTTTACTAACATACTGCGTGAAACTGATTCTCCCACCCACAATTGTCTAAGATTCTATGGCACAGAGGTAAAAGATCATTCTTTGGAATCAAATAGTCAGCACCTCTTAACATAAAATGTATACGTACTGATTGTGGATGAGACGGCAGGACCCTTACTGAGTGTATCTGTAACCGACAGTGACATATCGTGGATGTTGAGGTAAAACAAAAGTTAGTAGGACCATCCAGCCTGCCCTGTTGCCGTTGGTACATTATCAGCCTTACCTCATCTCCCATACTCTGTCGCAGTGATACAGCCGACGTAATGCTCATTATGCCCCACCCTGAAGACATGCAAGACCACTTTAATATATCATGCTGTGCGGAAACGTAAGGTCAAACGAAGCTTGGTGTTTATTATGGAGACGCTGAATTGTGGAGAACATAAAAAGCGTTAGCCTGTACTGACCCTGCCACACTGGTATCTATCAGCACGACAATGTGCCTCACTCATAGGTCCAGTCGTGCTGAAGTATCTCAGCAGACCTGGTTGTGACATCTAAGAGATAATTCAGGTAGCGTGTCTTGTTCAGTTGTAGCCACAGGTAACCCATGAGGCTTGTTCAGGGCACCCAGAAGAGAGCACGATACATCAGACCTGTTCCAACTCCATTCCTACAAAACCAGCTGATTTAATCTTTGAACAGGACGACACCCATCTGCTCAGTTATTGTGTTACACAGATCTGCTCTCCAAGGAGTTCATCTGACCCAGACACACTGATATACTGGCGTTTCATGCTGAAAAGAAAGCCAAAATAACCAGTGGTGTTTGATCGGGAATCACAGAATTCTGAAGATACAACAAGTCTGGTCTGCTGCCTTTTGGACAACTTTACTGGTATGTGTTGTTTCAGCAGGACAGCTCTTACTGACTAACTTTCTGAATCACACAGCTGCTCTAACGGAGGTGTTTCTCATATCCTGTGTTACTGGTTAAAGGATCAGTTTCTAAATATCCTTTGTGGCCAACTGCAACTTAAAATAACCCATTTCGTCCTGTGAGGGAACACTAAACTATGGTGGATTCTTCCAAGCTGTACTACTGTGCTACTTTTGGGGGCGATCTTTCAACAGGATAAGACATTAATACACTTTCACTACTCTCCAATACGTAAAACAGTTCCCTCTGAAGTGACAAATCAGATACACTCGCAGTTGCGTGGCTTGGGGAACTCAAACATGAAACGATCCTCCTGTGTCTGAGGAATTACTGAACTCTGCAGGCGTCCAGAGTGTTGTCCTGCCTCTGCTGGGTGAGTAGGAGACGATGTTCCACAAGAACACCGCCCTTTCCGTCGCTTTCTGCGATAAGTGGCACAAATTGTTCTAATGTCCATCAGCTCCACTGGCAATGGCATGCAAGCCTCGTTTTTGAGTATCATGTTTTAGAGGAGCCATTAAGCAAACAATAACTAATGATTGATCAATGAATAACACAGCATGGTTAATGGTACTTGGTAACAACCTTAACTAATGTATCTACTGTTTCTTTGCCATATTTAGCGTGTGTGCGTGACAGAAAAGATACCATTGTACGCACATTAATCTCTCTTACTTCATTCTCGAGGTTCCTTCTTGAGACGTGCAATAGTTTCAACGTAAATGTAGCACATTTTTCCTCGAATTCCTTTTCTGTAAATTTACCTAATTGAATTTCACGCCAGCCGCTGTGGCCGAGCTATTCTAGCCGCTTCAGTCCCGAACCGAGGTGCTGCTACGGTCGCAGGTTCTAATCCTGTCTCGGGCATGGATGTGTGTGTTGTCCTTAAGTTGGTTAGGTTTAAATAGTTCTCATTCTAGGGGACTGATGACCTCAGATGTTGTCCAGTTGTGCTGAGAGCCACATGAACCATTTTTTTTTGAGAATTTCACGAAAACAACTGCGTCCTTCTGCCAAACACTCCAGTTTGAATTCCACAACCACCTCTGTTACTTCTGTGTATGCTCAGTGCAAGCTCTCCTTCTGATTTTGCTCCATGCCGGCTGTCATGGCGACTTGACCAGGTCTCCAGGTGCTGCAGCAGAAGACTACATCTACATCTACATTTACATGGATACTCTGCAAATCCCATTGAAGTGCCTGTCAGAGGGGTCATGGAACCTCCTTCACAATTCTCTGTTATTTCTACCAAGTATAGCGCGTGGAAAATACAATGCTTTTATATTCCCGTGCGACCTCTGATTTCCCTTATTTTATTATGGTGATCGTTTCTTCATATGTAGGTCGGCGTATACTTCTTGAACATCCACATTCAGGATCAGGTTCTTCCTGTCGTTCAATATCAGCATAGCTATACATTGAAACGTCGTGTATTTCTGTATCATCCGTATTAAATATCAGAATTGTTACGTTATACACTGAAGAACCAAAGAAACTGGTACACAGGCCTAATATCGTGTAGTGTCCCCGTGAGCTCGCAGAAGCGCCGCAAAACGATTAATGTCTGAATGAGTTCTGGGGGAAGTAACACCATGAATCGTCCAGGGCTGTCCATAAATCCGTAATAGTACGAGGGGCTGGCAATCTGTTCTGAACAACACGTTGAGAGGCATACCAGATATGCTCAATAATGTTCATGTCTGGGAGTTTGGGGCGAGTGGAAGTGTTTAAACTCAGAAGAGTGTTCCTAGAGCCACTCTGTAGCAATTGTGGACGTGTGGGGTGTCGCATTGTCCTGCTGGAATTTCCCAAGTTCATCAGAATACACATTGGACATGAGTGGATACAGGTGACCAGATAGGATGCTTACATACATGTCACCTCTCAGAGTCGTATCTCGACGTATCAGAGGTCCTATATCACTCCAACTGCACATGCCGCACACCATTACAGAGCATCCATCATCTTGAACAGTCCCCTGCTGATATGCAAAGTCTATGGATTCGTGAGGTTGTGTCCATCCATCCACTCGATACAACTCTTACTTTTCATTTTCTTTGGTTGATAATATTAAGTTTATGACACTAGATAAGTCATTAGGAGGGAGTACTGTTAAATCAACGTTGTCTCGAAATCACGGAAGTTTTTAGCAAGATACTGCCTGAAACAAACCATCTGTACAACAAAAAACCAGCCACTGCGGGATATTTCACTTTTTTATTCACTTGATAGCTAGTTTCGGGCCAGGACCCATTTTCTTCCTTTTACAAGTTGCCACCCGCTCAAGGAAGATGCGTTGCTTATAGCGATTACGAGGCAATAGAGCGACTGCTGTCAGGTACGTAGGTTGTTCTTGAACATTAGCCAGATTATCCGAAAAACAGTTTGAACCAGAGGTTCTGTCTTGCAATTCTGATCGGCACACATCAGAAGAGTCAGGCATCACATCTGGATAAAGAAGGAGGACATCCTGGCCACCAATCGGCATAATGGGAGTAACAGGAGAAAGCCGGTAAGAGGTCGTAGGAAAGGGTGACTTGAACGGATCAGACAAATTTAGAGGCGTCCCAGTTTTTCTGTTGTTTAATCACTGCAACACCAGAAATCCCAACGACTGCCACACGCCTGTAAGTTTCTGGAAGATGCTAGGACACACACCAGTTATCTCAACGTCCTTTTTCGTACCATCGATCCCACCAGTAGAGCAGGAGTCAGTAGTACAGTATATAACAACCAACAGACTCACTTCAGGGAGCGCTGTGTGAGGAGTAGATGTACCCAACTGCTCTCTGTCCTGTATACGACATCTCTTGTGTTGCACTGCGGACACAGCCAGTGTGCTAACAACAGTTTCACGACCCTGCAACTAAGATAAAACTGAAAAGTCAGGAGCAGGTACATGCACTTTCCTCTGTTGCTCCATTGCACCTGGCCAAGACGTGGCAAGAATCTCATGAGCAGTAGAAACGAGATCAACACAAATATCCTCCACTAGCAATTAGTTAATAGGTGGCCACTTTAGCTGATGAGAAAGCTACTTCCTCATAATATGATGTATGAATGCGGTTCCCACAAAACTGTAGATGGGAAGGAATGTTGTATTTTACTACCATCTCCACTGAATGGATCCTACTATAACTCTGTGAAGGGTATTGAGTGGAATGGCGTTCACATCGTATACCCGTCACATCACTCTAAGAGCCCAAAGTAAACTGTTGCTAGCTTCTGGCCAAGATGATGTGTTACACACGAGGCCACGAAAACACTGAGGGAAAGCTGTCCAGGTATGGGCGTACTGTGGTGAGGCAGTAAACTGGCGACCCTCCGACCCGGCGCTGGATGCGGAAACCCCTGGACCATGGCTGCAGAAATATCGTAGAAGAATCTATGACATCACATTTCCAACTCAGATCCCACTGGACTCTATGTTGCATTGGAACACGAATTCCTGAGTGACTGATTACGCAACTTGTCGATGGAATGCGGCAGACGAATGCTTTGGCAACAAATTTCCCTGAACATTATTCGACAGATACTCATTTTGTGCGCATTTGTGTGCGTGTTCCACGTGATGTGTACAGCTGGAGTGCCTGACACCGAACGCTGTGACCGTACATGGAACGCTAGCAGAAACCAAAAATGTACAGGAAAAGCTGTGGTACAGAGGCCAAACCACTGCAGAAAACAGTGCGGCCTTCCCTTAAATACGGGTACTGTTGATTTCTGCCCTTATTCATCTGTAGTGAGAGGCCATGTCCCTACTCGAATGGTCTCGACGTCAAGAGGAGTTGAAACTTTAACCATTCCTCCTTTTCTTCGAGAGCAGAGCTCACCGCTTCCTGCGAAAACTTGCATGTTCAGTACGGTTTTGCTGAAAAAGCAACAGACAGTGATCTGTATATCAGTTAGGGCAGGTGCAGAGACTAAATTCACAAAACCCTAGGTTATGTATTTGAATATGCAGACACATGTTGGCTGATGCTAACGACGATCTCATTTTCGTTAAAATGTATTCTTGTCCAACAACGTTCACCTCCATCTTAACCGTTAATTTACGTCTGATACATTCTATAGTAATTCGCTACTCGCCTGTTCTCTGTCAATATCACGAAAATGTTGTTGCAGTGGGTTGGAGCCTCGTCTTACAGCGCTATGCAATCGACAGAAGTCATTCATTTGATGTCCACAGGGGGCGTCATAGAACATACCAGCGACACTCCATGCTCTGGAAAATGAGACAAGTCAATTCCCAGGTTTGAAGTTGTGGAGTACAGTAGAAGGATGCAATTCTCATGTTTGATCAGTAAGTAGCTACAGAAGTATTCTTCTGTTGTACACTTTCCTTGTATGGTCTGTATGTGCAGCTTTCACGTTAGTGTACAGTCTAGGGTTAATCTTGCGTATTTTAATAAGTTAGTATTTATTTATCGTATGGTAGCAGCTTCTGTGGCTTCATGTTTTAAGATTTTGAGTTCTCGCTTCACTTGGATTGTATGAGTTTTATCCTTTGGTGTCCTAGACGTGTTAACTAGATGTGCAGCTATGGCATTTGGTCTTACAGCTGCTTTTTGTCGTTGTGCTAGTGGGCTACTACCTAGTTTTCTTAGCATAGACCATGCTTGCCTGCTAGATGTTTGAAAATTGAGGCTTTCTACAGTTTCCGTCCACTTTTGTCTTCTGGCAGCATCCAAGCTGTGAAGCAGTTCATCCGCTATTTCCTGATCTCCGTATTCTAGGAAGCTCTGGTATAGTTCTTCGCTCGTTTGGGACCATCCAAGGATGTATTCTTTGCGGTGCCCTCTTGGTATGTGCTTCTTGGCCGTGCTTATCATGGCACCAACAAATCTTTGGTAATTTTTGCTAGTAGGTAGTATCCATCCCAAACATTTGTCCAGATCTGTGGAGAACCCAGTCCAATAGGCTTTTTTAAAATTCCATCGTGGGCGAGGTATAGAGGTAATTAGGGGAATCTGAGTTCCTACCCCTATTATGATTGGACTATGCTGACTGTGCGGAAAGTCGGACAGAACCCTACGCGAGGCCGTGAGAGGTTGGTCTCTGTTGTTGGACGAGACGAAACACAGGTCAGGGTTGTATTCCTGTCTCCAGGCAGCTGATTTAAACGTAAATCGATCCTTAGCATCGAATACATGGTATAAGTATTCGTCTTCTACCCATTTTGCTAGTGCTTCTCCATTTGCATCATTGTCTTTATACTTCCACTATTCATGATGACTATTGAAATCCCCAAAGTATGCAGCAGGATGTGGATGAGTTTGAAGAACGTGGGCTGGCCAAGGTGTAGCAGGTGGCTTATAAATATTGGAGACGGTAATGCTTCCGATTTTTGTGACAACGTTATGAATGTCTTCGTTGGTGGATGTAGAAATTAGGAAAGCGTTTTCAATATCTTGTTTGACATATGTGGCTACTCCATAAGACCTATGATAGGTCGCTTTCAAAAGTCCATAGCCTGGTATTTTTCCCCTTTCATTTAGTTGTTGCACTGTATCACAATGAGTTTCCTGTATAGCAACCAAGTCAATGTTGTCATTTTTTAATAGTTTTTATAGAAATTGGCACTTAGCATATCTTTTGCCTTCTATGTTTACATGACAAATTCGAACTACGGGTCCGAGTTTCCTGGTCAGAGGGACCTGACAAGGGCAGTTTGGTCTGTCTGGTGACATAACTATTACTGAAAGCTTCTTATAGTCAGGAGATCCTCAGATTATCTGACTGACAGTATGTGCTAGTTCATATAGCGTTACTCAGGGTGCACGTGAAGTGTTACACTACGGACACGAACTAGCTTTACACCCCATAAGTTAGTAAATTGGATAGGATGGTTTCTTAAGGCTGTAGTTACGAGTTTGAAAAGTGGTTGTTTGTTTTATACAATTGCGTGGGTCTAGGAATGGCTAGAGTCAAGGTGTGTCTGTTTGCACATGATTGAGGTGGGGTGGTCAACACATTGGAGGGAATGGACGTCTGAACCCGGCTGCATTTAACGTTTCCATAACCAGTACATCTTCTTGTTAATAAGAGTGGGGTTCACTTGGAACTTCTCCTTCATCAACTATGTTCTGCAACTTATCCACTACCTCAATAAGAAAAAATTTGTCATCTTTGCAGCTCTTAAACTTCTGACTATGTGTCTGTGTGAGTGTGTGTATGTACAGGGGCAATCACTAGTATCTGTACCACTGGCATAGACAGAACACTATCGCGTGTTTTGCTCTCACCCAGGGCAATGTATAAATTTTCATCGCTCCAGTAGTCATTACATTATCACGCAATGGGTAAATAATTCTTTATTTCTTTCTTTGTCGCTGTGTTTTGTTTCTGTCGAACTGCAGGTGAAACAGCGCTCTACTGTCTGCTGTTCTCATCTGAGAGTGTGTACCTGCCTGTAGTTTTTCGAATGAACGTGGAACGCCACATTCACGTTCAGCAGAAAGTGGAACAGGAAGTACTAGCTGGTCGCTCAGGGAAAGAAATGGAAAGAATGGAAACATTAACTCACCAACAAACCCAGGAACCAAGTGTTCTACCACCTACTTAATTGACATTAGAAGACTTATGTGGCGAGATGGCGCATAAATTCATGCGCATTAGCGTAAATTCACTTGCATTTCTTCAAGACCAGACCCTCATTTCCATATGTCGTCAACCACATGTCTGCTACCCCTGCACTCGTACATACGTTATGTATATTCCTGTACAGGGGAGACATGTTGCCGGCCGGGGTGGCCGAGCGGTTCTAGGCGCTACAGTCTGGAACCGCGCGATCGCTACGGCCGCAGGTTCGAATCCTGCCTCGGGCATGGATGTGTGTGATGTCCTTAGGTTAGTTAGGTTTAAGTAGTTCTAAGTTCAAGGGGACTAATGACCTTAGAAGTTACGTCCGATAGTGCTCAGAGCCATTTGATATGGAGACATTTTAACTGACAGTCGCTTGCCCGGAATCGACGGATAAATGCGATGCTGAAGTGCCTGAGTTGTTCAGAAATACGATGCAATGTTTCTTCGGACATGCAAGCGTGCATATATGTATTCATGTCCGAAAGAACATTGCACTGTACTTCTGAAGAACACAGGTAGAAGAGTATGGAACTGACGTAAGAAAGTCTCTATCTCGAAGCTAAGCTATGACCGTTATTTTAGTAACACTCTTTGCACAGTCGTTCGTAATCTACAGGTTGGATATCATGAGCAATCTGTCTCAAATTGCCCTGCGAATCAGTATTAAACCTATGGATGCTAATATCTATAAGTAATGTTTTCAATTGTAGCTAATGACGTAAAGTATTCCTGATACCTCCAACCATTCACTGCTTAGCTTTTTTGCTTTTTCTGTACTACCGCACACTTTGTTCCATTACCTCATTAACGATTCCTCGATACTTGAAGACGTTTGCTGTCACTCGATTGCTTCTATATGTTTCATCCATTCGATTATGTAACTTTTCGTTAAGAACTGGATTTACCCATCATATTTTCAGCATTATTCTGTGTAGGCTGCTGCCCCTCTACGGGAACCATATGTTGGTCTGGCTCCTGCATAGACGCTCCTTCCACGATGTTGGATCTGTAGTATGGCTGTGTGCATCACTGAGGCACGCACGCCACCCCACGGCGGCGAGGGTCTTTCCGCCAAACAGTGTAGGTGGAGGAGGGATTGGAGTAATTTAGTGTACATTGTCGAATATTTTACTTCGTACATAAACGACATGAGGGTACCACAGATTCTCTGTATTCTCTGTTGCACTGCTAATCAAGAGGTAAAATTTGCTCTCTGATATCTATATGTCTACTTAATCGATTTTATCTCCTCCTTATATTCTTATATAAAATTTATAAATCAGATATTTATATCTTTAAAACTTAATGAAGCGGTTACCAATGGGTGTAGCTATTCGAAACAGACCAAATTTATTTTGGATTCCTTGTAGGTATTTGGCATGAAGTTCATGGTGAGAGTGGCACCATGTAAGCGACAAAGCGTGTCAGGCCATACATTTAGGTTCAAAATGGATCTGAGCACTATGGGACTTAACATTTGAGGTCATCAGTCCCCCAGAACATAGAACTACTTAAACCTAACTAACCGAAGGACATCGCACACGTCCATGCCTGACGCAGGATTCGAAGCTGCGACCGCAGCAGTCGCGCGGTTCCGGACTGAAGCGCCTAGAACCGCTCGGCCACACCGCCCGGCCATAGATTTAGGTCTACATGGCAGAGAGCGCAGTGACGCCATGGCAAGGACGACGGATTCAACGTCACATCACGTATCCCAGGGCCGTATTCGCCACCTGTACGATCCACTGGATCACAGAGTCAGTGCCTCTGTTGCCGCCCGTGGTGACTACGCCACGTGCTAGTATGGATGTCTCAGGTTGGGTCGATGCCTGGTTCATCGAACTTTGTGTGCTATTCGCCTGTATGTGTTACCACTTCATGTACTCCATATGCAGTGTTGCAACAATAAATCTTGAGTGACCTATTAACCTCCAAAGGCACCATTTTTTTTCTGGCGGTGTATTAGCAACCATGAGACAACATTTGCAGACAATAATCCTATACTATGGGATCATCAGCGTCCATCTTCCACCTCTAGTCCACGCTCGCCATAGACATTAAATCACGAGTAACTTGTAATTAAAATAGATAACTTCACACAGAAATGTCCTTGGAAGCCTTGTAGGCTTGTTCTAGCTCTACTACTGATGTGGCGACAATGGCTTGCAACTCATACAGGGTGTGGGGTTACAAGCTCAGACGTCTAGTTTATAATTAATATGTATTAAGGAAGAATATTTTGAAAATGGCAGTTTAAATTTGCCGAAACTAGTCATGACTGTAGGATCAATTGTGATTTCGGCAAATAAAGTTTTCGAATCAGAAGACTTGACCATTTAAAGCTATAGAGAGTCTTCTACAAGACTCTCTCTGTGCCAGGTAATCCAATAGATGTGACTTTAATTATAATGAATGTAATCCAAATAGAGATGTACAGGGCGAGTCAAAAAGGAATTTGCAACTTTAGAATGATATAGAAATATATTGAGATAACTTATAGAATCGGTAGGTGTATGATTATGCAGCAAACAACCTCCATGTACTTCAGTCTATCAGTGCCCCATTCCACCACCAGGAAAGCCAGCGATGTGCACAGTTAGGATGGCTGCTTTCACTGGTGTGGAGCGTGTCCGCTGTGTGTTCTGGTACCATGAAACGAACTCTGCAATAACTGTTTGGCGGTTTCATTAAAGACCGCGCGTATGTTCCTCCCATTGCAAACAATTTGGCCGACCCGAAAATCGAATCTACGCTGCAGTTGCACAAGTTTCACCAGTTTTGCTACAGCGAATATAGGAAGCGGAAATTGACTACCAATGGGATGTGTCCCACATCATAAATGGTATTCACATCGAAACGAAATGACACTTTTAGGTGAAACTTGAGGTTCTTTGCTACAAACTAACACGTCAATCGACTCTGCAAGATATCTCAATGTATTTCTGTATTTCGAAAGCTTTAAAGTCCTTTTTGACACACTCTTTACTTTTAGCGTCATCAGTGTGCAGTTTTCTAGAATTCTACTGCTGACCAAAGATAAGTTCCTTCCAAATGCAACCAACATCTTTGAACCTTAGCCTCAACCACACTCTTTGGTTTATTTACACCCTGTGGAACAAGTGGGAGTTGTTGGATGTGGTGAAGTTTGTGTATTGCTGTGTAATCAGTCCAACTGGAGAACATGAACCACGTTCTCCAGTGTGGCTTGTGAGCAATGGGTAAACTGGTGGATGTTTATTACTGCAAGTAATACCATCAAGCTGACCGTGCAGGGTAAGTAATTCTGGATACCTTGCCACATTCTGTGCTTCTTTCTATTGTCTTTTCTATCTTCCCAGGACTACATTTAGACATTAGAACAGCTATGCGAGGGATGACTGGTCTCGTGACATTTTGGGAAATATCTCATGTGATAAAGTAATAATGGGAGGCGCCGCCCAGGGAAGTCGGGCTCGAGGACACGTTCTGAGACCACGTCCCTCAGCAGCGTTGTTGAGGCCACAACTACCAATCATTCCTACTTTGCATTTTCTCTCTTCTCAAAAGTTAAAAATTTTGTTATTTTAGATTTGTAAATTTGATGTATTATAACTTCGAGAAGTGATTACAGCTGTATCTTACACAAAAAATTACAAAAGACCTCCAGGCGGCAGTGCACGGGCAGCGCTGCCCGTGACGTCAGCTGCGCAGCCAGACACCGCGGTGAGGCGGGGGCCGAGTGCACTGAGTGGAGCACTGACAAGTATCAGGTGGCGGACCCTGGCTGTGCAAACGCGGGCTCGGAAAAGAAAGAAAATGCAGCCTTTGCTGGAGTCACTGATAGCTCGGATAACTCGCGCAGGTTTTCCAGGAGGCTTAGCACGATGCCGCAGCCGTGGCGGCTACCTCGGCAGTGAGCGCTCAGCCCCCACTGCCTGAGAGGACAGCGCCGGCCGCCACCGTCGGCTGCCGTCAGCCTCCGAGGCACCCACTCGGCCGCCCACTACGTGTTTTCACGCGGCTGCACAGACAAGTTGTTGTACTGCATTTGCGGCATTCTTAGTGGCCTTCCCTGCGCGGAAAGCGAGCTGCCAGTAGTTTGTGCCGCTCAGAAGCCGGTGGGACGACTTCTGGCGCCACCCAGCTTTTCAGATGCTTTTTACAGAACAGCCAGCAACCAGCTAGATCCATCGGACTTCCTTGATTAATACTACCTCCGCGATTTTCCATGTCCAATTTCTAGAGATCGATTGGCGCCAAAAGTAATGTAATTTCTTCAGATAATCCATTAGGACATTGAGCTGTGCCTCAAACAAGACTATTTAAGGGTATGGAGACAACCTTTATGAATACATGTCAGCAGGGGACCGACCGTTCGAGGGGCTGGAGGCTCAGGAATGGTGTGGAGCGTTTTCAGTTGCAGTGACATGGGACTCCTGATATGTCTATATACAATTCTGATAGCTAACACGTAGATAAGCATCCTGTTTCATCATCTGCATCCATTCATGTCCATTGTAAAGTCCGACTGATTTGGGCAATGCCAGCGGGGCAATGCGGCAACCCACATGTCCAGAATTATTACAGAGTGACTCCAGGAACTTTCTTCTGAATTTAAAAACTTCCGCTAGCCACCGAACTCCCAAGACGTGAGCATTATTGAGTATATCAAGGACGCCTTGCAACGTGCTGTTCAGAAGAGATGTCCACCCTCTGGCTCTCTTGCGGATTTACGGACAGTCCTGCAGGATTGAAGGTGTCAGCTCCCTCCAGCACTACTTCAGACATTAGTCAAGTCTGTACCACATGAACCAATTTCTTTTACTCTTCAGTGCCTACATGTGTGCACATGTATATGTGTGGTTCTTTTTTCACCTACGCATATTATCTACAGACGAAAACAAATTAGAAACGAAAAAGTGGTTGACTGGGAAAACAGAGTGTTTATTATTAGTTTTCAATTTGTACATGGAATTAAATGCAAATATGGCACATAATTAAAAGGGAAAAGCAGATAGTTTATTAATTTAAAAATGTATATGAAATTAAATGTGAAATTATATATGTGATTAAATGGTATGAATGGTTCAAATCGCTCTGAGCACTATGGGAGTTAACGTCTGAGGACGTCAGTCCCCTAGAACTTAGAACTACCTAAACCTAACTAACCTAAGGACATCACACACATCCATGCCCGAGGCAGGACTCGAACCTGCGACCATAGCGGTCGCGCGGTTGTAGACTGAAGCGCCAGAACCGCTCGGCCACACCGGATGGCTTAAATGGTATAGAAAATGAATATATTAAAAAATACACATCGATCATTTTTTTTATAAAAAAAGATTCTCAACAATATCATTGTTATTTCATAGAAAAGAACCTAATCACTACAAATGACTAGCCAGATGTAAAGGATGAAAAAGGAGGATTTCCTTAAATCAATATTGTAAGATGTGGCTAGTTATTTACAGTGTGCTGCGTTACACATGTCTTTTCTTCAAAAATAGACACCTTACATATCAGCAAAAAGTAAACTTCAAGGTAGAACAATAGGAACTAAAAAAATTATGTACAGCAGCTTCGCAAAACATTACCCCTGAGTTAGAGTAACTATATATAATTCAGTATTAACATCAAAGTGCTGACTGCTGCGGGCCACACGCTGTGGCGTGCCACCCCTCTGGCTGCCCTCACCAGCTGCGGCGCCAGCACTGCTGTGGAGGCCGTGGCTGGCTGGCTGGGTGGGGAGCTGGCTGCTGGCTGCTGGCTGCGGCCCCGCCCCTGCAGGTCTCCTCTGGAGGCGGGCTGGCGGCCCCCCACCCAGCCAGTGGCCACGTGGGGCCCGCGGCGGCAGCTCGCCACGGCACTGCCCGGTCGACACGTGCGCCACAGAGCCGTCTCGCGCACAGTGCTGGAGACTCCCGAGTAAGCACTGGCTCATGGCACGTTTATGTGCGGTACAATGGTGGGGATTGGTACGCAGTGAGGCAGAGAGAACAATTTATTTTGTATTTTCTTTATTTACATTTATACATTCTATACTCGTTGTGTTGAGCACTGTTTTCCGGGAAATTGCTTTATATTAGCGTCAAATTCAGCTTGTACAGTGTTCAGTCCAGAAAGTAGCACATATATGAGTAGATATACCATCCCTAAATTCTGCTTCAATGGACTTGATACTAATGGCATCTCCTGGCACAGGGAGAGTACATGAGGTTATAACCTGCTCCTCCTACATTCAGATACCAGCATGTTAGCCCGTCTGTAGCAGTCGCTAACACGTATTATAAAGCACCCAAATTCCCCACACCCAAATGTTTTATTTAAATTCGCATATCCCCTGAAGTTAATTCAATCATAGCTTCCTATTAATATCCACTATTAAAACTCTCCTCCCACACATTTCAATGTCTGTTGGTGATTTAAATGCACCACACTCCGTTGTCATCTACTTCTTTGAATACTGCCTCATGCTACACAGATAGTCCTTTCGTGCCAAAAACACTTCGAAAGTTTTCTACTTCTACAGCCATCCCAAAGTCACTGCCGGGTTCTGGATCTACATTTACGGGTTTAGATAGACTAACAGTCAAATTATGTGTGATGGTGAAAAGCGATACACTTCTACAACTTAACCGAGACTTGGTGAGTTGAGGAAGCTCTGATATCTGAGTATAATAATAGAAAGACTGCCGGCTGCTGTGGCCGAGCGGTTCTAGCTAATAGTCTTAGGCATAGTATAGGAGATGTTAAAAACAAAATACTTCCTAAATCAGGAATTTATAAATTGACTTGTAAAGACTGTAGCAAAATTTACATCGGGCAAACAGGGACAAGTTTTAATACCAGATTTAAAGAACATACTACTGGAACAGCACGTAATAAATCACCCTTTGGACAGCATTTAGATATGGAAAAACATGCAGAAATCGATATAAGGGATAATCTGAAGATACTGCATGTAACTCGAATAGGTCTATGAAGGATATTCTAGAGAGCCTGGAAATTTTTATAGATAATAAACGGAATCCGGCAGCGATGCTGAAAGAAAAAACAGAGCCACGATAGAAAAAATTTCGAGCTATTCGAGAATAGTATTTGTACACAATGATTTTACTTTTCCTTTTATTATTTCAATAATTTAATTCCTTTGATGGGTACTACAAACGTGTCATAAACTTTTATCCTATCTTTAGATTTTTTAGGTTATCCTTGATTGTCGATATTTCCATAATCTCAAATAGGTGACAACTTCTCTGTGAATGAAGAGCCATGACATTCCTCTACCACAGCAACGGGCGCCGTGACCAGGGCGAAGATAACACCATACATGCACACCCGCTGCTGCCATGACGACGGCGTCCTCGCTGCACAGACTAGAGGGCGCCTGATATACGCTTTGTAGTCCATGGCAACGGCGTCCTCACCACAAGGAGTAGAGGGCGCTGTAGTCCATCCGTATTGGCCGTTTTAGTAATTGACTCAAATGTTTTCTACGCACATCCACGAATAGATATATTATAATACAAGACGACACCAGTTTTTGTGTGTCACAAATTGTTTTACTTTATATTATGGCACATAATGTAATATACTTTTACGAATTTTACGAGTTGACTTCTGAACATATGTTATTATTTTATGATTAACAGTATAATTGTAACTCTTTTTAAATGTAATGGTTCCGTTTCCTGTTATTTACTGTCACTTAAATTTATGTTAAACCAAGTTGACTAGTATTTACATATAATAAACTGTATTAAATGCTGTTGGTGCTACCATCTATTCACGTCATCTCAGCACGCTATTTAAGCCCATACGAAGGGTTAGTCTCGCATAGTTTCCTCAGTTATGTAGACAGGAGTGACACCACCAGCAGTCGACCAATGGGTAACATGTTTAAAATTTACGTAATTTCAGCTGTTGTATAATGGAGTCTTTCTGACGGACATCTATAATTTCACGGTGTAGACGCCCAGAAGATGACCCCTACGTCGGCTTGAAACCGGTTGGCGACATAATAATAATAATAATAATAATAATAACAATAATAATAATAAATGCGATTTAGACTGTCTCTGAATAATTGCTTCAGTGTGGAATCGCGCGACCGCAACGGTCGCAGGTTCCAATCCTGCCTCGGGCATGGATGTGTGTGATCTCCTTAGGTTAGTTAGGTTTCACTAATTTTAAGTTCCAGGGGATTGATGACTCAGATGTTAAGTCCCATAGTACCCAGAGCTATTTGAACCATTTTGAATAGAGAGACTGCAGGTCTGTTAAATCTGGAAGGTAGTCTGTGGCCTGCTGATACTTTTCAGCTGGAGTTTGTTACCCTGCTGAAAAAAGACATAGCTATAATCGAATATATTCGGTTTTTGGCCCATCCCTGATGATAGCTTTTCACTACTGTACACAGACCTGAAACGATCCTTAATGGGGCGAGAGCAGTGTGGCGGAGGGGAATGGAGGGGGATTGGGGAGGGGAGGGAAGGGAAGGGTGAGCGCACGTCTGCTGTAATACGACACCGGAAGAAAACTACTGACAGGTCCTGAGGCAGCGATTTGGCTCGCAGTCCACAGTGATTAAGTGCTAAGGTGCCTCAGTACAGTCTGTTAACGAATGGACGAGCGTATACAATAGGTTTCTAGATATGCGAGTGGTAGACAAATTTCTTAATAACAGAACCTCTTACATTGCACTCGAGAGAGCTTGGCGTGCTGCAGAACATAATCTGACAGACAGGATGAGCTGATGATGCTGTGGTGTACGGGGAGATGTAATTCGTGAGTGACTGTGGGACGGTACAAGTTGACTTACACAAAATTTCTAGATGGTGAAGTTGGATATAAACGTAGAAATACTGGAATACAGCATTAGCAGTCACATCGATGAAATATCTCTGTGTAAGGTTGTAAAGCGATATGAAATGGAATGAGCATTTAAGAATGGAGCAGAGAAGGTGAATGCACGACTTCGACTGGGAGAATTTTAGGAAACGTAGGGTTAATCTGTAGAAGACAGAATATAGGACAATAGTACAACCCATTCTTGAGTGCTGTTTGAGTGTTTTGGATCCGCACCAGGTCCTATTACAGAAAGACATCGAAGCAATTGAGAGGTGTGCAGCTTGATTTGTTACCTGTAGATTCGAACAACACTCACGTGTTGTAGAGATGGTTTGTGAACCCAAATAGGGACCCGTGTAAGGAAGACAATGTTATTTTCGAGGAACACTGCAGAAAAAAATTAGAGAACCGATATTCGTAGCTGACTGCAGAATGATTTCACGGGCATCAACGTCCATTTGGCGCAAGAAGGACTAATACAGAGAAATTAGGGTGTCCGTGGGGGCAAATATACAGTAGTTTTTCGCTTGCCGTATTTAACAGCGTAACAGGAGAGGGAATGGCTGGTAGTGGTGGAAGGCAGCTTCCGCCATGCACCATATTGTGACTTATTGCGAGTATAGGGAGATGTTCGTGTATATCTACAACAATGCTCAGCATGCCAGCAAGCGGTGTGTGACGGAGCGTGCTTCTAGCACCCCTAGCTGACAATCTCTTTAGTGGACTTGTTGCATCTTCTAGGTGTCCTGCAAACAAAACACAGACTTTGGCTCGTCTTCCACTCAAGATTTTCTGCTTGATCGTTCCTATTAAAGTTGGCCCTAATTCTAATCCCTTGGCATTAGCTGAAATGGCTCCCTTTGAATTTGTCTGACTCACCGAGCAAAAGAAATATTACGGAGTCCTTCTAGTTCGTATGTGGGTGACACAAGACTTTTCAATGTTTAAAATCAGCTGCCATGCCGCGCGGGGTTGCTGCACGGTCTGTGGCATCTTGTCACGGTTCGCGCGGCTCCCCCTGTCGGAGGTTCGAGTCCTCCCTCGGGCATTGGTGTGTGTGTTATCCTTATCATAAGTTAGTTTAAGTTGGGTTAAGTAGTTTGTAAACTTAGGGACCGATGACATCAGCAGTTTGATCGCACAAGTTCTTACCACAAATTTAATTAAAAAAAATTAATGTTCAACTGCCTCTTTGCGTACCGCACCGATAAATTCTCTAAATCATTTTGCTATTGCTTTGATCTTCTGATGACTTTACTAGATGGTAAAAGAGAGCATCATCTGCAAGCAATGGCTGCTCAGATTGCCTCCTAAATCGTTTTTGTAGATTAGGAACAGCAGAACGCCTACAACACTTCCTTGGGGAAGGGCAGATACCACTTTTGTTTTACTCGATGACTTTTGTGAATTGCTACCAGGCAAACAGGAATACGGCGGTCACCCGGATGAGAGACGTCACGCTTCCCGTGGTTTGGCCGTCCTGCGGCAGACTTCCGCTGCGCCCGCCGTCATATTGAGCGCGCGCTCCCTGCGACGCGCACTGCTTCTGTTTGCTCCCCAGTGTCGACAGCGGACAATGCAGCCGGCGGGCGTAATTGCCACAGTGGCAGCTCTGCTTGCAGGAAATGGGACCTACTCGGTGCTGGATTGCGTCTGCTGGCACATCAACAATGTTACTGACTCTGAACTCAGTGACGTTGAAGATATGTTGCAATGGTTGTACTGTGATGATGAAGGTAAGTGCTTCTTCGTGCAGTACAGACTGACAAGACGTTATCCACAGTGCAGTTTTCACTCACGCACAGGCGCCTTGGCTTACATATGCTCTTATCAAAGGTTATACGTTTTCTCCGTGACAGTGAAGGACCGCCTTGGGGACAAACTACACTTCATTCTCACCCTTTTCGGTCAATGTACTTTGTAATAACCTTTTGCATGTCAAAAATATCATAAAGTACGATTGGGAAAGACGGTAAATTAAGCATCTATATTTGCGAATTGAGCCCAAAACGTTTTTCATATGTGTGAGAATAGATAGAAGTAAGACGTTGAGGAATACAACGAGTAGATTCTTTAAAACCAAAGCACCTTCTTGCATAATTTCTGCCGCACCTCGTCATAATAGCACCCTTTACGCATTTTACATAGTTCTGTATTCTACATAATCGTGGACATTGATATTACAATAAAAAACAATTCACAATGAATATAGTGATGTCAAACGGGTCTTACCTACTTAACGTACAGCGATACATCGATAAGAAAGAGAATGAAATGCAAACTAAGAAAACAATTTCGTTCGTTGCTAAGCACAATGAGGAGTGGAAAGTTCCGAGTGACAAGAGAAAATGGTGGACTGCATTCTGCGCTTCAGAAATTAACATTCGCCGTTGTGTCATCGCGGTGCAGAGGACGTATCCTCAGCGGTACAGCACAGACATCGGTGGCTGATGCCTGAAGTGGCTGCGACGGAGTTCACTTCCTTCACTGCACTGTTTAATTTCCTAAACTAAGTAAAATATTTTTGTAGTTCTAAAATTACCTTACAATGAGCCTGACAACGTTCGTAGGGCTGAATCGGCTGTAGACGTATAGAAAAAGACCATCCTCCTCTCCTTTTTCGTGATGGATCAATGACTCTGTCGTTGAAATTTCGAAACCTGTGAATCGTTTTCTTTGCAATAGATAGCATGGCAAGATGAGACAGCCTATCTTCGTCTCTGGTACTTCTAAGAAACTGTTTGATCCGCGACAACGTGCGGAAACACGTCTCTGCTTCACAGCTTCTCATGGGACAGCAGCCGCTGATTTCAGCAGATTCCTGACGTCGCCAAAAGGTTCTTGCAGATTATTTTCAATGACAAACTTTATAAGGGCTCCTGCGGTTTTCTTTTCTTGAAACCTATTTCGAGACTAAATTGTCTGTAGCTCTGTTTTTAACTCAGCTTTACTTAAAAAATTGATAGGACTGCGTAACAGCAGATAGCACATTTTCAGGACACTAATTTTTCAATGAAAGAAAGAAGCGGTGTTTGAGTAAATTAGAGAGCAACAAGTGGCTGCAGAATTCAAACCTCTGTTTCTTCTGTGATATCATTAACATTGTCTCTAATTTTAAAAATTTCGTTTCGGAATAATGCTGCTGCTTGCTTTATTGAGACGCGACCAGTGGTATATTTTTGAAATTGGCTGTACTAGATGTTCACGTAGGGCATACATACATATTATAAAAATGGATATATGTATGTATGTATGTATGTATGTGTGTGTGTGTGTGTGTGTGTGTGTGTGTGTGTGTGTGTGTGTGTGTGTGTGTGTGTGTGTGTGCGTGTGTGTGGTTTACAGGTGTACCACATCCCCTCATGAACCGATTTCAACCAAACTTGCTACACACATCTCTTACTGCCAGCAATGAATTGCTGTGGGGGTAATAACTACTCATCTATCATAGTTCAGGATACACAACGTCATAAACAGTGAGTGCACGACAAATTGCCTCATAATGCACGACGTCTAAATTTACTGCCTCTTCCCTACCACCCCTGTTCGCAGCACATTCTGCACACAGTACCGTCGTACACCAGGGAATGTACCTGCAAAGTCGTGTCATTGCATGACGCAAGGACCAGGAGATGTCGCGTCGTGAGTGATGAGCTGTGTGAAGAATTGCCGCGTCATGTATGAATTTTTAATACATTTATTCGTTAGAGCTGAGACACACACAGAGTCGAGTCCACTTAAGAGAAATCCCCGATACCTGGCAGAGCTTTCATCATCGTTCAGCTGCGAAGCGCAAATGGCTGTAGGCGAAAACATTAGCCACCTGTAGGGCTGCGAAGAGTCTATGCAGACGTTTACAGAATCGCGGTCTAGACATGAAAATAAGCTGTGCTTACACTTCTGGAAATTATGCATATTTCGTTTCGTAATTTTAAGTGTTTTCATGAATACATATAAATGAAATTTTTTCGATATTACAGAAAAACACAGTTCAATTTTTGTTTTCATTTCTCATAGCAAATTGCCAAATGAATACCTGTACATTGCTGGGTTTGTCAGCTAGTTATTTTTATAAGATATCCCTAGCCGAACGGAAATTTTTGTGTGATAGAGTTTTATCCTTAGACCACATGTTTGATTTACATTTGTTGTCTGGCTGCTGATATCTTCAATGTGTTTAAGACATTCTGGAGTGTCCTCTCTATTCACATTAACTGTGAGCACTTTTCACGATTTAAAGTTCCATGTAATGGCTGATCCGTGTGGGATTCTTTGTTTCACAACTGCATCTGGAACAGCCACTTTTCGAGGTGAATGACAGAAAAGTATTACTACCTCCGCAGTAGTTCTGAAAAACGGTTTCATTTGTTTGTTTCGACTTGTCGCTTGGGCAAAAATTAAGTTCAGTGAGTGTTCATAACAATGTACGTAGTACACGAAATGAAATGAAATGTCGTGTGACGAGGGCCTCCCGTCGGGTAGACCGTTCGCCTGGTGCAAGTCTTTCGATTTGACGCCACTTCGGCGACCTGCACGTCGATGGGGATGAAATGATGATGATTAGGACAACCCAAGTCCCTTAGCGGAGAAAATCTCCGACCCAGCCGGGAATCGAACCCGGGCCCTTTGAATTGACAGTCTGTCGCGCTGACCACTCAGCTACCGGGGGCGGACATACACGAAATTATGCCCTTATATTACAGTTGATTGGATTTCTGTATGATGGTCACGCATGACGCTGGCGCCATCATAAATTTGAGATATTACGTTTTCTTTCGTTTCTTGGACAACATGGGCGAGTACATCTTTAATTGAATCAGCCAAGGAGGTAGCACTGATAAGCGATTGATTTGAAAACATGCAAAATCTTTCAACCGGCTCTTCAGCAGATAACAGAAAACGAAATACTACCAGTAACTGAAATTTAGAAGCTACATCAGATGTTTCATCTGCTAACAGAGACACAAAATCTGTATTCGCTAGTTCTGCATTATCTTCGTCCTGACACACATGTAACGTACAGTCCAATAAATTCTTCTGTATACCACTGAGTGCACCTAAAAGACAGCAGAATTGTTCACGTGCTCTTTCACATCCGCAGCTGACGCGGAAGTGAAATTTACCCGTTCCCTAAGTATTCTAGGACTGTTAGATTGTACTGTTTCATCATGTACACGTAGCGCAAGTTCAGACTCACTGCAGAACTTTATCTTGGAAAGAACATTGTGAGTTTGTCTTATATCGCCGTTCTGTCTTTCTGTATTTTGCCTGAAAGCTAAGATGTTGCATAATTTCTGTTATTCCGAGACTGATAAAGCTAAAAAAGTATTCTTATGTCCAATAGATTCCCCACGCTTCTTAAACGTCTCTGTTAGATGACTTACAAGGAAACTGTTAAGTGCGACGTCGCAGGAACAGTCTTTAGTAAGGCTTATTCGAAAGTGAAAATTATTGCCGGAAAAATATTAACTGGTGATGACACACCATATCCACGGAAAACGAGAGTCTGGGATGCGCAGAGATCAACCTTCTGTGGGGTGCATGTATTACACCTCACAAAATGGACATCGTCGACATCCAAGAAATGTTAGAAACAAACCATTAACTATGACCATGGAAACCGAATAAAAATGGCGCGTCTCAGTGATCACAAAGGTTCGCACCATCGAGATCAAAGACGAGCTCCTTGGTAGCTACGAAGCGTGCAAGGCATCCAGTCTTGAAGAATGCATACAGAAATCACATTGGAGTAACAGGGTGACGAGAACTGGTGGAAAGTGATGGCGTGCAACCGAATGCGAAACAGCTTACCGTGAAACTGGCTGTCCTTTAAGGCGTTGATGCAGATAGCGCAATAATATGTTTTATACGCACAGAAAAGACAAACATGTGGAGGTTGAATTCATCTGGTGGTTCCAGGTGCTATGAACTGCAATGTCACACACTTTCCAGGAGCGATAGTTTGTGCTTTAGGAGTTTGACTTTTATACGCAGACTACGAATCAAACAAAACCAACTTATTTTGACGAGCTATTAGCCAAATGCAGTGTTCATACCATAGTTGCAGTTATCTAACGCCTGTTCTCCCACTTTTGCTAGCTATGATGCAAATATCCCCTAATGCTCTTGCCAAAATCACTCACATGAGAGAGGATCAAGGGGCGCAAAGCACCTCTTAGTTCTTGCAGAGCAATGAATAGCGTTCCAGCATATTTACCATCCGGTTAAAGAGTCAGTTAATAGTATACGAATTGATATTCCATGATGTTGATAGAATTCTCTTGATACCTTTAATTTCCAGGGTCCCTTTCATATGTGTTTCCTCTTCAAACGCAGATTGGTTGCAGTTGAAAACAAATTCCTTACTCTACGATAAGATAAGTTTGAATATCTCCCCTACAAATTTCTGGGCCGATTCCGTAGTATGCTGTGCATCGTCAAGCTTCGTTTGAAATTTCATTGCCCTACAATTCTGTAGCACAGTTTGACGTTAAGCAAGCATCCACCGCTTCTCTTCAAATCACTATATGTACGTCGCGCGCAGTTTGATGTGGATAACGTAGTAGGTCACCAGCATCTACATCCTGTAAATTGTATCGAGCATCCTCGAAACGCGAAAACATCAGTTTTTGTGACAAGTGCGTCTTGTCTGTTCCATAACCGTAGTTTTTCATATGCACTAAAGGTCATATTTCTGCGAACTTCTTCAAAATACACTACTGGCCATTAAAATTGCTACACCGCGAAGATGACGTGCTACAGACGTGAAATTTAACCGACAGGAAGAAGATGCTGTGATATGCTAATGATTAGCTTTTCAGAGCATTCACACAAGGTTGGCGCCGGTGGCGACACCTACAACGTGCTGACATGAGGATAGATTTCAACCGATTTTCATAGACAAACAGCAGTTGACCGGCGTTGCCTGGTGAAACGTTGTTGTGATGCCTCGTGTAAGGAGGAGAAATGCGTACCATCACGTTTCCAACTTTGATAAAGGTCGGATTGTAGCCTATCGCAATTGCGGTTTATCGTATCGCGACATTGTTGCTCGCGTTGGTAGAGATCCAATGACTGTTAACAGAATATGGAATCGGTGGGTTCCGGAGGGTTATACGGAACGCCGTGCTGGATCCCAACGGCCTCGTATCACTAGCTGTCGAGATGACAGGCATGGCTGTAACGGATCGTGCAGCCACGTCTCGATCCCTGAGTCAACAGGTGGGGACGTTTGTAATACAACAACCATCTGCACGAACAGATCGACGACGTTTGCAGCAGCATGGCAAAACTTCATTTTTTCGGATGAATCCAGGTTCTGTTTACAGCATCATGATGGTCGCATACGTGTTTGGCGACATCGCACTGAACGCACATTGGAAGTGTGTATTCGTCATCGCCACACTGGCGTATCACCTGGCGTGATGGAATGGGGTGCCATTGGTTACACATCTCGGTCACCTCTTGTTCGCATTGACGGCACTTTGAAGAGTGGACGTTACATTTCAGATGTGTTAGTACCAGTGGCTCTGCCCTTCATTCGATGCCTGCGAAACTCTACATTTCAGCAGGATAATGCACGACCGTATGTTGCAGGTCCCATATGGGCCATTCTGGATACAGAAAATGTTCGACTGCTGCCATGGCCAGCACATTCTCCAGATCTCTCACCAACTGAAAACCTCTGGTCAATAGTGGCCGAGCAACTGGCTCGTCACAATACGCCAGTCACTACTCTTGATGAACTGTGGTATCGTGTTGAAGCTGCATGGGCAGCTGTACATGTACACGCCTTCCACGCTCTATTTGACTCGATGCCCAGGCGTATCAAGGCCGTTATTACGGCCAGAGGTGGTTTTTCTGGGTACTGATTTTTCAGGATCTATGCACAGAAATTCCGTGAAAATGTAATCACTGTCAATTCTAGTATAATCTATTTGTCCAATGAATACCCGTTTATCATCTGCATTTCTTCTTGGTGTAGCAATTTAATGGCCAGTAGTGTATATTCGTAATTGTTGTTTTCCTACGCCACGGATGATTTTCAAATACAAAATTACGTTTAGTACCAACTCCTAGGACAACGACTGTCCTTCAGTACGTTCACTGGAACGGCAACTGTGGCTCCCTGTCCGACAGCGGCGTTGAAGTGCCCCACACCTGTCTCAGTAACACTTTCTTTCTATTGCCGTGCACGTGTCACCACCACTATACGCCTTTTGTACATTGTTCGCACGACACCACCCATTCCACTGACTCATTTGCAAAAAGGCTAATCCTTCATCCGCCACTTCTTTCTCACTCAGCGAAATTTCTTGGGATTCTTTCTCACGGAATCTCAACTTCGGCTACTGTTACTGAAGATATAACGCAATGTTTGCTTTGTTTATCGTTGCCATTGCTCTGCTTTGTATCACCATTAGCACTGTAGCACTATCGTGAGTTACTCGTCGACTAAGCAGTTCAGCTACACTCCGTAGCCTCGTGCTGTCGACAACATTTGATACCTTCAGTCCCACCCCCTGTTGGCATCTGCAGCCAGTGTTGTGTTAGCACGGTAGGCAAAATGTGGGTCGTCGAATGACGTTAGATCTGACATGCCAAGGCATGTACAGCTTGTGCCTTTACTCTTAGCTAACAGCAAACACGGAAAACTAAATGGGCTATTGGTAGGAGTGAAGCAGGAAATACAAATGTTGCTTTTACGTCCATTTACATTAACACACGTGGAGGATGCCTTTCCTCGGCTTGTTTACGCTTGCCTTAACTCGAGCTGAGGCGGCGGCCTCTGAATTTCATAGTTCCCTTCGAAGCTTTAGGGTGTTTCATCTAGAGAGATACTTTTTGTGTGTCCAGAGACCATGCCGCAAAGTTTCTGGCAGATGAGAACAGATAAGCACTTTCTAGTGCAAAGCCACTCTCTGCCACTCAGTGCCTTCATTGCTGCTTTATTTACGGCGAGGAGCCGTATGTCAACCGCACTTGCACATCGGTTGACAATTTCAGTTCGATTATTTCTAAAATGATCTCAACATTTGATGAGTACTTAGCTATTACATTTGTTTTCTCCCTGCTCCGTAAGCGCTGAACGTTCCCACACAAGTACAAAGGGACAGAAGTGCAACTACTGCCTCTGAAGTGTACAGAACAACGAATGGCAGCGCCTCTGCTACTTACATAACGAGATACCCTGGGTAAACACGGCTACAGCTAAGAGGAAAATACAGCTCAGAGGCGGATCCCAGAGATTAAAGCGAGAGGAGAGTGGTATGCCGATTACATCATTGGGAATTCCATCTTTTCAGGCTGCAGTTATTTGACTGTGACGCAGTACTTGGCAGGTAGACTGTGATGAGACAGGCTAAGTGTGCGGCGCTCCAGAAGATGAGAGTACAGAATGCCCGGGGTCGTCATTCACGGCCCAGCCTGGACTGGAGATCTGAAGTCACCAGGAATGGCTCCCACCGGCTGCCGCTCCAGTCTGGAGCGCCCTGCCGCCTGCAGCCCAGCTGCCTCTCGGCCAGCCTGGAGTCTCCTCTCCAGCCCCGCACTGCCAGCTCTGACACCAACGTAAGACTGTATCTGCTCTGGCGTTCTGCAAAGGTTTATGAGCGCGGGTCCATATGTCTTATTCCCAATCTCGCCAATCAAACCAGTTAACGATAAGTGTGATTTTGACTTAAATATTACTGTCTGCGCCTAGCCAGGTACATCGCACGTTCCTGTGGTAGCGGTGCTAACTCTGTCAAGCTGGGGCAGAACAGCATGGCTGACATGCGACATTAAATAATTTTGTTGAAAGGATGTCGAAAATATCGCAAGCGAGCTGTCTCAAGGACTCAGAAATGTAACAGCTGCGATCAGTGTAACCAATTACGTATTGTATACCGAGTGGTTCCCCGTGAGATGGGCGAGAGTGCAACGTGGCATTCTCCGCTCTGCTCAGGGCCTCGATGCACGGGTCGTCCACACCGACGCTGCAGTCAGAACTTCGGCTCATACGGAATGACGGCACAGTGCCCAGTGTTGTACTGTCGGCGCAGCTCTTCCCGCTTCCTCGGTAAGGGGAGCCGCAGCAGTGGCCGCCGTGCTGACAGTCATCTGACTTGTTGACCTTTTGCTTGTAAAAGTGTGCAGCACACCTCACGCCGTGTCGCTTATCGTTCGCTGCAGCTCTCTTAGTGTTTCACTTTCAGTAGCTGCTGGTACTGATGTGCATATGAGTAGCCCATGGAAGCTCGTGAGTCAGAGTGCAGACCTCGAGGTGACTGACGAACGTTTTGCAGCTTGGTCACCGGGGATCGCAAAGTGCGACAGCCTGGAGCAGCCGTCCCCCGCGTGGTCAGCTGCGCAGCGCCTGGCAGACCGCCTCAGGGACTCCGGACTGCCGCCGCCGCCAGCAGGTGGAGCGGAGGAGGGAGGGGGGTGCGCCGGCGCCCTGGCGCAGCTCCGCCGCCTCTCGTGGCCCGAATCCGCGGATATCCTCGAGGAGCTCGACTGCCGGATCGCTGACGACTGTATCGACTCCCGCTGTGTACCGAGGTATGTAGACCACTCGACGCCATTACTACTAACCGTACAACTAACTCTTTCTCCTATCCTTAAATTTATTCTCAATACTGTCACCTACTTTTCCTATTTTGCGATACTAACTATCAGCCAATAAGGGCACATTTGTGAGACCCAAAGAGGAAGCGCGCTAATACCTTCTGCCGCCGCCTATTCTGTTGACACTTTCCACCGAGCAGTCAATGGAATGTGCCTCGTGGCATACGTCTCTCTCCGCTCGTTGTCTCCTCATATCGCTACAGCAGACAGTAAATCATCTGATGATGACAGTCAAAGACTGAAAGCGGTAACTAACAATAAAAGCTTTTCATCCAGACTGCTTGCCTTACTAAAATTGAATTTATATTCCTATTTCCCAACCGTATTATCAAAAATCAATAAAAGTAAAGCGTCGTTTGAGTTGACAACAGCTGTAGCTCGATATCGTTGTTAGTTGTAAATTAGTTCAAAAGTGAACAATAAACACTGCAAGTGGCTAAATTAATTACTTTTCGAAAGAAGCAATTATAGAGCCGACACCCTGCACCACCAGATTACAGTAATACTCCACAACATTTGCTGTATATACGTAATTAAAATCTCTAACATGGCAGCAGTCAGCAACAGTAAAATTATGGAAGCCATAGGAATCGAACAGTCAACCAGTGGCACGTCAGATGTTTATTCACACTTTTATCTTGCTTTACTGTTCATTAAGCCATGTGGCTATACGTTAGCATTTATATGGGTCATTTTAGTGTTGACTGAGCTTTATGACCTGTTTTCTCTTTTCACACAATAAGTTTACACACGTTACTACTTCTTCCAAGGAAGAAAGGTTTATATCTGTTTAAACCTAGGTAAGGATTCGAATAAACTTGTGAAGTACAACTAGCTGGTGCATGATTCCCATTCTTTCCATACATCATTAACTCATAGTAAGACAGTCACATTCAAGCCAACTTTTGCTCCAAGCATCATGAAATGGCATCACGGTATTACCGCCTCTAGCCTCGAAGACTTCGTCAACTCGGCGGGGAAGAGAGTTCCGAAAGTTTCTTCAGATATGCAGCATCTGCCCGAGGCCTCCCACTGCTGCATCAGATCCCGCAGAGCTACCAGTGTGTGTGGATGTCTCTGTGTGGTTTGGCCCACTCAAGCCGCGCAGCTGTGTGTGTCTGTGTGAGCGACGGTCGCTGACTCCAAATGTCAAGTCTGTGCAGCCGCCTTCCGAACGATTGCTAGGCAGCTGGTTCAGATGGAGCTGCTTTGCCAGGCATTGGCAATTTGCGTCTCGTTTGAAACCGATCGCCAGTCACTTGGAGTGACACTCGTCAACAGCCCTGTCGGCTAGGATCTTTTTACGCCACTGCCTCACACCACTACGAGTGGTTCACCATTCGTTCCAGATACTTGGACAGTCCACATTGATAGACCAACAGATCGTGTAACTTTACTAGTGGTGTGGTCGTGGACATGACGAAACGCAAAAATTCCTTTCTGCCAATTCTCGACATCTCCACGTCGACGCAGGTGACCGCCCTGATCCCACGCCAGCGACTGGCACGTACACACTGCGATTGTCACCTCACCGTCACCACTGACGTCAACGGTGGAGCGTCACGTGACCGCCTGGTTCCTCCCCTGCAGCACGGCATCCAGCCCTCCAAAGCGACCTCTGTGCTCAATTAAGTGGAGGCATAGCATTTCGTCTGATGAGATTAGTTCATGCTTTCCAGAAGGTCTGCGTTTTGTACACTTTTAGCCAACACTTAACTCGTCTATGATAAGCATCAGTTGGCAAATAACTTTGTAGTTGGTGACTTCAAGCACACTTTGTTCGTTTTTAATTTCACTCATAAATGGTGTACCATAATCGGCGGATTACTTTCTTTCTACAAAAGACATACCGTTTTACGATCGCCACCCTAGTGTTGTTATTGCTGTTAGAGGCATATGTGTACTGTTCACTGAACATACATAAATTTCCAGTCTTAGTTCCTCATTTGCATATAATGCCATTTTAATATCATAAAGGAAAACGTTCCTGATGTTCTGTAACTACTATTTACATAATCACGGACTAGAATTTATGTTCTTACGCTGAGATATGATGGGTTGTGATTAAATTCGTAACATCTGCACAACATTGGGAAAATGTTTCCGTTGTGATATTATTTTCGTGCTCTGTCGATCATCGAACAATAATTCATTTACTTAGTTTCATTTTCTGTCAAATATGGTTATGTCTCCGTCATACACACATGAAAAAAAGTTTTGCATCACCCCAGTTCCCAGAACTGCTGAAGATAGACGTTGATTATGGATATTGTATCACAGTTACAGTCCCTTCGACTGTTCAGAGATGTCACTAAATCCGCCCAAAGACGTAAACAACCGTGCATGAGCAGCGCTTATTAGACGGAAGGGATCCGACAGTTCCAGTCGTTCCACCAGGAAGGAGGTACACGGCTGGTGTTGTCTGTAGTTCAACCATGCCTACACGGTTAATACCGCGGTTCGGTCGCGTCCGCATTGTTACTTTGTGCCAGGAAGGGCTCTGATGAGGAAAAGTGTCCAGGCTTCTTGGAGTGAACCAAAGCGATGTTGTTCGGACATGGAGGAGATACAGAGAGACTACTACTACTTCAATGGATAACCGCTACCTACGGATTATGGCTCGGAGAAACCCTTACAGCAACGCCACTATGTTGAATAACGCTTTTCGTGCAGCCACAGGACGTCCTGTTACAACTGAAACTGTGCGCAGTCGGCTGCATAATGCGCAACTTCACTCCCGATGTCCGTGGCGAAGTCCATCTTTGGAACCACGACACGGTGCAGCGCGGTACGTGACCCACCAACCAATCTGAGGGATCTACGCCGATTCGCCGTTGAGGAGTGAGACAATCTGAACCACCAGTGCCTTGAAGAACTTGTGGATAGCACGCCACGACGAATACAGGCATGTATCAATGCCAGAGGACGTGCTACTGGGTATTAGAGGTACCAGTGTGCACAGCAATCTAGACCACCACCTCTGAAGGTCTCGCTGTATGGTGGAACAACGTGCAACGTGTGGTTTTCATGAGCAATAAAAAGGGCGGAAATGACGTTTATGTTGATATCTATTCCAATTTTCTGTACAGGTTCGGGAACTCTCGGAACTGATGTGATGCAATCTATTTTTTGATGTGTGTATTAAGTAGTGAAATTCATCTCAACATATTCATTTCTTACTAAGCAAGCTAATAAGACTGCTGAAACGTTGACCTGTCACACTCAAAAGGGTAATTAGATTAGGAAGGAACACTCTAAAGCAGTAGATGAATTGTCCCATTCAGGCAGCAACATAATTATTTGCAGCCGAAGTAGACAGGATATAAAATTGGCTAGGGCTTGGAAAACATCTTTGGAAAAGTGTAATTTTCTTGCTGTTTAACATAAATTTGACCTTTAGGCAGTCATTTCTTAAGGTACTTGTCACGAGTGTAGTCTTGCATGGAGTGAAACATGGATGGTAAGCAGCTGACACAAGAAGAGAATATGAGTTACTGAGATGTAGTGCTAGAGCGAACTGCTGAAGAATAGGTGTTTAGATGATTTAATTAATGAGAAGATACTGAATCGAATTAGAGACAGTAAAAAATATGGCTCTGAGCACTATGGGACTCAACTGCTGAGGTCATTAGTCTCCTAGAACTTAGAACTAGTTAAACCTGACTAACCTAAGGACATCACAAACATCCATGCCCGGGGCAGGATTCGAACCTGCGACCTTAGCGGTCTTGCGGTTCCAGACTGCAGCGCCTTTAACCGCACGGCCACTTCGACCGGCTAAAAAATATGCCACAACTTGACTGAAAGAAGGGATCAGTTGACAGAACACCTCCTGGGACGTCAGCGAATCGTCAGTTTGGTAATGGAGAAGTAGTGTGGGGAGAAAAACTTGTAGAGGGACACCGAGTGATGAGTACAGCAAACAGGTTCAGACGAATGCAGGCTGCAGTAGTGGAGGGGCTCGCACAGGATACTGTAGCATGGAGAGCGGCATCAAACCGGTCTCCGAATTAACAATGACAACGACAGATAACTACGACAATTGTAATTATAACAGAAATAACGTTATTTCTCACTAACCTGAAACCTGAATCTTGCTGACAGATGGAAACTGTGTGTCAGGCCGGCACTCAGACCCAGTCCTCCTCCTTCTGCGGACACTTCTCACACCAACTGTAGTGTCGATGTGGGCATTGTCGGTCCGCCATGATGCAAAATATATTTGTTGTTCATTTATTTATTTATTCATTGCCCATGTTAGTTTCAGAGACAAATATCGCCATCAATGTGAAACAGGCAGAAAATAGCACAGATATAAAACGGTGTAAAACGTTATTACATGTTTACTGTTTGTTTTTTAAATATTGTGTTCTGTGGGTACTTTCATAATAGCTTATTTATTATACATTAAAGCGTGGTTTTAAGATTCTTGTTGGTGTTTGGGGCATATTTTCTGTGTTTTTCAGTTGCCGTTTTTCTCAACATAAATCATGTCATTTGCAACTGTGTGAGCGACTATAACTAAACAAATACGAAAACGTGAACTTACGTATGTCAGCGTTATGCGGTTGGGATTACGGTAGTGTTGTGGGTACAGTTTTGGTGTGTACTAGGTTGTTACATAGTTTCTCGTGTACTCATGTTCGCTGGACGGCTTGCAGCTAGTTCCATACACAGAAAAACATAACTGTCGCACTTCTTTCACAATGCATAACGTTACGCCAACTTGCGGCTGGCGTGTCTCGTGAGAAATATATCACACGTTGCAAGAAGGTTATGAAAATTTAAGTGCAAGTTCTGACGACTTCCGTTCCTCATTTATGTGTGTCTGTGTGATGGGCGAGTGGTTCTTTTCCAAGTGTGTGCTTTCTGTTGTCTGTCGTGCATCAGTTCTCTCAGAGCAGTGAAGATTGTGTCGTTGAAAAGTGTTGTTTCTTCGTTTATTACGTTTTTCCCTTCCACTATTGCTTTTTGTATGTGATAATTTTCTTCTGTTGTTGTTGATATAAACAGAAAAACTTCTGAGATAGAATAAAATGACCAACCTAAGTGATTATCCAACACAAAGATATCAAAGGAACCCATAGACATTAATAAAAAGCATCACACGCATCCTCACACAGAACCAGACAAAAAGAATGATACAAAGGAATCCTAAGGCTCCACTCTTAACAGGCCTCCCAAAGGTCCACAAACTTCTCACTCTAGTCAGGCCAGCGGTGGACTTCAGAGAGACACATGTACACATTCCTAGAGAAAACATACACATACACAAACAACAGAAGCTTCAAAACGCCAGAAGACATAATAGAGAAATTTAAGAACATCCCCCCAACAGCAAAACTTGTATCTTCTGACATGTACACACACATACTCACAGAAGAAACTATAAACACTATAGAACAACAGCTAAAGTACAAGAAATTCACAGAAAGACAAGTAAATGAAATCTCATCCATTCTTAGTCTAATCACTGAACAAAACTACTTCACTTTCAGCAACAACTCCTGTTTGCAAAAAGAGGGGCTAACCATGGGATATCCCCTCAGTGGGAAATTAATAGGCATATTCTTGGATCGTATAGAGAACACAATATTCAACAACTTTTTAAAACAAGATGAGTACAAAATAATTGACTGGTACCGATACGAGGATGACATAATTGTCTTATAGATGAAACACAAAACAGTTGAAGAGCTACGCAGCAACATCAACACAGTACTACCTCAGTCCCACTTCACAAAGGAAAGAGAAAAAAAAACAAGAATCTAAATATCTTGAATCTTACAGTTACAAGAAACAAGCACCAACATTATTTTTCCATCTTCAGAAAACCCACATCCACAACCACTGCTATATCTCATCCAACCACCATACATTCAGTAAATATGCCAGCTTTGCACCCATGCTCCACAGGATAAACAGGTCTTAAACTGAAGAGTACACACAGGAACTAAATATAATCAAACACAGCCGGCCGGAGTGGCCGAGCGGTTCTAGGCGCTACAGTCTGGAACCACGCGACTGCTACGAACGCAGGTTTGAATCCTGCATCGGGCATAGATGTGTGTGATGTCATTAGGTTAGTTAGGTTTAAGTAGTTCTAAGTTCTAGGGGACTGATGACCACAGCAGTTAAGTCCCATAGTGCTCAGAGCCATTTGAACCATGTATAATCAAACAATTTGCTGTAGAAAATGACTACAAAACAGATATCATAAACAAGCTCAACAGCAAGGTAAATATGAAACATAAAAATAGTGGCCACCCACTCAAAAGCACAAGCAAAAATCAGAAAACCCACAGGCCAAACACACAGACAACAGAGCAGACCACATCACTTCAGGAAACGGAAACATATGGTACACACTGACATACAGTAATAAAATATCACATAGAACTGGAAACATCTTGAAAAAGCAAGGGATCCCAATAACATTCTAAACAAACAACATAGTTCATAAAAGGCTAAGACCAGACAAAAGAATCTCAGAAAAATTCAGCATGCTGGAATATACCAGCTTACATGTAACTGCTGTCAGGCCTAACCCATAGAAACAATCAAAAATATCCGAACGAAGTACACAGAGTCCTAAAAAGTGACAGCACACATTCCACTTTCGCAAGACACCCAATGAACAAAAACAGCACCTCTAGTAATATCGAAAGTGATATACACATAACAGAATGCACACATACGCAAAAAGACATAAACGAAGAACAGAAGTCGTCAGAACGTCCGCTACAATTTTCATAGCGTCCTTGTAACATGTGATACATTTCTCGCGACACATGCTAATGGCAAGACGGCGTAATGTTTTGGATTATGAACGAAGTGCGAAACTTACGTTTTTCTGTGTGTAAAATTAACTGAAAGCCTTGCAGC
This sequence comes from Schistocerca americana, assembly GCF_021461395.2. NCBI lineage: Eukaryota > Metazoa > Arthropoda > Insecta > Orthoptera > Acrididae > Schistocerca > Schistocerca americana. The sequence goes on from NC_060129.1 coordinate 48,624,239, forward strand.
GAACATAAGTACACGAGAAACTATGTAACAACCGAGTACACATCAAAACTGTATCCACAACACTACGGCAATCCCAACTGTATGACGCTGACATACATAATGTTTTTGTATTTGTTTAGTAATAGCCGCTCATACAGTTGCAGAAGACATAACCTATGCCGCGAAAAACGGCAACAGAGGCACACAGAAAATATGCCCCAAACACCAACAACAACCTTAAAACCATGCCGTACTGTATAATAAATAAGGTATTATGAAAGTACTCACGGAAAACAGTACTTATAAAACAAACAGTACACATATAATAATGTTTTACAGTGTTTTATAACTCTGCTATTCTCTGCACGTTTTAGATATAAAGACCCCATGACCCATTAATGAAGGCGACATTTGTCGCTGAAACAAGATTGGGGAATAAATAACTAAACAACAAAATCGTTTGGCATCCAGAAGGACTCACAGTTCCCTTTTTTGTATGCAAACACCATCTGGAGGAGTTCCAAATAAAATTATTCTATGGAGACATGACTCACGAGTTGTACTCACTGCTTCAGTTTTGACATTTTCTTTTCTCCGGCACCTCGTTCTCGGAATGATAAGATGTCAGCCACGGCATTTTGGTGTGCATGTTTCTGTCTTGGAAGAGGCGTATGAAGAGCTGGAAAGAAGACAGGACGACAGGCAACTCCTACGGATAGCTAAAGCAAGAGATAAGGCGACCAAGGACATAACATCAGTGAGGCCAATAAAGGATAAATCAGGTGTAGTATTATACGACCTTGAGAAAATCCTGAATAGGTGGTGGAAGTACTTTCAAAGGCTATTGAATGAGGAAAATGTATGAGAGAAGTATGAGTAAGGAGATATAAATGAAAGAATGACCCAAAGTATAAGTAGGAAAGAAGTCCAACATGCGATGAAGAAAATTAAAAATGGGAGGCCCTAGGAGCTGACCAAATCCCAATAGAAGCATGGAGAAGTCTGGAAGAACAGGGTACTGATATTCTCTGGGATCTAATGCAGAAGATCTGGAAAGGAGAAAGAACGCCGCATGTGTGGAGAAGGAGTATGTTTCTATATAAGGGTAATTATAGAGGGATAAAAGTGATGTCCCACAGAATGAAGATCTTGGAAACGATATTTGAGAACAGGGTGCGTCTAGAAACTGAAGTATGTAAAGAACAGTTTGGATTTATGCCGGGAAGAGGAAAAACCAACAAAGGATGCGAAAAATCTATATATTGATCTGCAAGGAGAACAACTGATGATCAAGAAATTTAAATACCTAGGCTCTTACATGAAAAGTAATGGAGGACTGGAGGTCGAAATACAGCAAAGGATAAATAGTTATGGATGAACTGGAGGAAACTGAGCTGAGTACTGTGTGATAAGAAGGTTAGCTGTAGAAAGAAAGGAAAGTTTTACAAGTCTGTGGTGAGGCCTGCGATGCTGTATAGTGCAAAAACTTGGCCAATTACAAAAGTCCAAGAGAAAAAGATGGAAGTGGCTGAAATGAGAATGATAAGGTGGATGAGTGGGGTGACACGAAAGGATAGACTAAGGAAAGTGTACACCAGGGGAACAGTGAAAGTGGAGTCCATAGGGAATAAGATCCAAGAAAGTAGGCTGAGATGGTATTTACACGTGCAGAGAAGAGGGGAGTACTACGCGGGGAGAAGAGTTGAAGACCTATAAATCGAAAAATCAAGGAGAAGAGGAAGACCGAAACTGAGGTGGAAAGACAAGGTAGCAGGAGACCTACGGGAGAAAAGATGGCTCAGAGAAGAAGCACTCGATAGGAATTTATGGAAGAGAAGGATCCGGCAAAACAACGCCGACCCCACATGATGCGGGAAAAGGCTGATATGACGATTATGAGGATGACAGTGATGTTCGTGTCATTTCTTTGGAATGATTAGGGCAAACAGTAGCAAGCGTAAGTCACAATAGACGGATCAAGTATCCTTGTTTGACAAACAGTTTACGAGCTTTTCAAATCGCTGCTTCTAACACTCTGACCTTGTATACAGGATTATGCTGGCTGTGTAATTCCCACCAGATGTTCTGATTATGTTACTTCGTGATCTTCCATGACCTCACGGCCAACTGGCTGCTCATCCTCGTTAAGCTAGACTTACGCGTGTCCACATACCTCTATATACATGTTTTCAGTTGTCAACCTGTGAAGCAACCGATGCCCAGTTTTCATCAAACATGTATCCTCGAAGGAATAAAATTGTACTACGCCTGCTACACGAACCGGGACGAGGGTGCTCAGACCGGCTGATGGTGTCAGAACCCTCTCCACACTCGTCACGTGAGCTCGCGAGGGCCGCCTTCCAGGACTGTGGCGGTACAGGCCCGAGGAGCGACGGCTCGGCCATGTGTGGGCAGCACGACGAGGGTCACGGGCAGGCGCGTCCCGGGGGAGCTGCGGGGCTCCTGCTGCACATGTCGGACGTTAATGACCTGGCAGACATAGTTAACAGTCACTGCACAGACGGTGTAGTTGTCTGTACCAAATTAAACATGGTCAGGGAAGGAGGGGAAATGTTGGATTTCAGTGCACACTGTGCAAGGAGCGCGCCTAGAGACGGAAGTTACCAGGTTTAGGCCATTCTAGGAGGCCAAACTACTAATTGAAGGTGGCAACGGAAGGGGAGGCGATTCATTTTAACTGATGTTGGTGGCCGTTCGTGGAACGTCTCCCAAGAAAGACGTATGTTCTGCTCGAGGTCTGGATCACGAGAGAGAGAAACAAGCGTCTTCTGCATTGCAGAGTGCTCCAGTGTCCACACACGTGACCTGTATCCCACACACGCTACTGGGTAAAACCGATGGCGTGAATCCACTAGCAGTCTCAGCACAGGGTTCAAGGCGTCTCTTGTCAGCGGCTTCAACTGGACAGAACTGCCACAGGCAGGCAACTTCAGTCACGTAGGCACAGTGTAAGTTGCTCTGGAAGAAAACTTGTAAAGATTTCATTGGGCCTTTGAAGTAAATTCTTTAAACCATTTCACTAAAATATTCCTTTACTGGCTATCAGCACGTCCAAAAGTACTACCTCAAAGCAAAAGCACCGCATGTACCTAATCACATCTTGGTAAGATCTTAATCTTCGAGCTGGACAGTGTCATATATCACAAATTTCGTTCTATATGCATTGTTAACTGTCTTACGCATTTTAGAGAACTACTTGAAACTTTTCACATGTAAGCCCTGTTCTCCCATGCCTTTTGCTAAAGAAAGCTGCGGTCTGAGCTGCAACTTAGGGTAGTAGAGGTGCTTTTCCTTTTTCTCTCAGAGCGAGGTGGCGCAGTGGTTAGCACAATGGACTCGCTTTCGGGAGGACGACGGTTCAATCCCGTCTCCAGCCATCCTGATTTAGGTTTTCCGTGATTTCCCTAAATCTCTTCAGGCAAATGCCGGGACGGTTCCTTTGAAAGGGCACGGCCGATTTCCTTCCCAATCCTTTCCTAACACGAGCATGAGCTCCGTCTCTAATGACCTCGTTGTCGACGGGACGTTAAACACTAACCACCACCACCACCACCTTTTTCTCTCGTCCACATGTCACACACCGTCCTCTTTTCTTGATGGCAGGCTACCCAATTGTTTCAACCCACGGATCTTTGAATTTCTCTAGGAGAGTTGCTACGTTGAGAGGAAGTAAAGCAACCTTATCTGTTTTGACTAGCTGAAGCCTCGCAAGGGAAAATGCTAAGTCTTTCAAGGAAAATGCTCCTTTTCTGGATTTACCTCATTTGCGTCGAAAATGATTTGAGCTCTTTTTCCAGCTATATCCATTATAGAATAGGATACGACCAGTGGCCATCTTCTTGTGACCCATGCTATGGAATACGCTCTTCCCAGTTGATCGACTATGTAGAACCCTCCATTTGTGACATTGTAATAACTGGCTTATTGCAACAAGTTTATCAGTTGCTCTCCCTTCTTGTCTTGAGCTTTTGTCGTCAAAACGGATGCAACGTATAAGGAACAGCAGTCTTCTATAACTCATCACATCTCCCGTAATCTCCATATTTCTGCCATCTGCTCTCCACAGTTCGACAACATTAGTGTGGCTGGCTTGCGTAATCCCAGAGAGGTAAAGCAATCCCAGTAATGCCATTATTTCTTCTTCTGTAGTGTTTTTAGCATCCCTTTCTCTTGAATGCTGTACACTTTCTTTCTTAGACTGAGTACAGAAGAGTGTGTACTTAATATTTTGTCAATCGTTTCCAGGCTAAGTACTGTCCATTTCACTTATGACCTTTCTGGATACACTTTATGACCCAAGAAATATTTTTACAATATTCTTTCTTTTTGTTTTTATGACTACATTAGCCCATAATTGATTCCATTTTCATTTTTCTCTTTCCTAATAAAAATATAAACAGTGGAGAGCGACTGTTTGCGGTCATCATCTGAACTGTGTTCCCGTTCGGGATCCGAACCTCGGTCACGTCGTGTGGCAAACTGTTCCTCTTCTTCCTCAGCGTCATCGCCAATTTCCTTGCCTGATTCGGTGTCGAACCCTGGATCCTCGTCGAGTGGCCACGCAGCCTCCTCGTTGTCGGCCAGCTTTGTTGTGGCCTGTACAGGGTGGCTGGGCCCGCTTGTGGACGAAAGGTAACGAGATGAGAGTGAAAGGAACGCCACTTACACGACTGGGCGCGTTGTGTACCTTGTATTCTAAGACGGCACACGCGTTGTTTATTATACGTTTCCGCTGCTCACTTGGACGTGTGACGACACAACTTACCACTGAGCTAGCTGAAGCTATAATGAAGGAATAGGTACGGCTGGCAATTTTATAACAACAATGCAATTTTTTTATTTATTATGCAGAGAATTGGACAAGACAATGCCATTTGCGGGTGGCGCATTTTATGCATACTCCCGCTCAATCGAGAGTTAAACTGCAGTGAAAACTGAAAACTTCCTTTACTTGTTTGTAAACGTAAAACTGTGCACTTAAAAAATAAGCAGATAATAGTTATCCTACACCTGCCATACCAGTGAGTAATATTTGGAATCAGTCGGTTTACAGAAACACGTAGATGCACGAAACACAGAAACCTGTACTGGCACTCGCAAATATTCCCTTAAAGCCTACCTGCAAATAAAAGTTATTTGAAAACGTCCTGCCTTCAACAAAACACAGTTTCTTCTTTTTCACCCATACATGTTTCGGCGAAGCTTTACCGTCATGAGAGGTTCCCTTCATTTTCCTGTCGAACAAGGAATATATTCAAACTTCCTGGCAGATTAAAACTGTGTGCCGGACCGAGACTCCAACTCGGGACCATCGCCTTTCGCGGGCAAGCGCTCTACCAACTGAGCTACCCAAGCACGACTCACGCCCCGTCCTCACAGCTTTAATATCGGTAGAGCCATTCTTATAAGGGAAGGCATTCCGGTGACTGAAATCGAAAGACTAGAACCAGGAAGAGTCGTAGGCATAAAAATTTTCGATATGACCGTGCTTAACCTTTACGCCCCATCAGGAAATTCCCATAAATTGGATGGTGCGATGTTTTTTCAAGATGAACTAATTTATTTATTGAGGAATAATCCGTGTTCTCATTTATTAGGTGGACATATTAACTGTGTTTTAAACCAGAAAGATCAACAACCCAATTTCAACTACTCGCCACAGTTAAAAAAGTTAGTAAGTGATCTACAACTCAAAGATGTATAGGAACTTGAGCACCCGACATCAGTCGACTTCACGTATATAACCAGCCACTCCCGCAGCCGACTAGATAGAATCTACGTGCCTCCAAATTTGGAAAATTTTTTATTAAACGTTGAAACAGTTCCCGTGTATTTTAGCGATCACAGTACACTTTTAACTTGCTTTGATTTGAGTGTATAGCCAACCCGTCGATTCAGAGGGCAATGGAATCAGAAAATATCTGTCTTAACTGACGAAGAACTGGAACAGGAAAAAAGAGTAGGAATTTGAATATATCTGTTTTAACTGACGAAGAACTGGAACAGGAAATAAGAGTAGCGTGGACTATGTGCCTCCGCACAGCAGACAAGCACCCAACAGTCATTGACTGGTGGACTAGGAGGGCTAAACCAAAGTTGTCATGCAGTATAGTGTAGCGAGGCGCAGGGAGTTGAGGAATACAATGGAGTTTTATTATAAAGTTTTAAGAGACTTATATTAAGAGGCACATGATGACGTAATTCGTCTAAATGATATCAAAAAATAAAAACCAAGTTATTAAGCATTAAACAGCAACAGGTGGAGGGACTAAAAATTAAATCGAAAGCCACATCAGTAGTAGCTGATGAAACTGCTTCTCTGTATCACTTGGTGCGGCATGCTAAAAACAGACGTCAAGCTTTTATTGATGAAGTCCAGACGCATACTGGTACCAGGCTCACATGCCAGAAAGAAATACTGGACCAAGTCCACAGGTACTACGACAACTTACGTGCCCCTACCACAGTGGACGATGCAGCTCTCGAGGACTTTCTCACTGTTTTAGGTTCACAATTGTCGGGAGCAGAAAACGCTGACATCCTGTCACCTATTACTAAAGATGAAGTGCATGAGGCAGTGCGTAACTCTCAAAAAATCTCCGGGACTTGGTGGCCTCCCTGTGGATTTTTATGCCCGCTACTGGTCTATAATTGGGGACAAGATCACTTCCATGGCGAATGTGGTCTTGACCGGAAAAGCGGTCCCTGCGGAGTTTCAGGAAAGTAAAATAGTACTGATTCCTAAGAGTAAAGGCAAAACCAACTTAAACAATTTTCGGCCTCTTTCGCTACTAAATTCTGATTACAAAATAATTTCGCGTATTATCAACAAAAGATTCCGTGCCTTTTCCAACAAATTATTGAGTCATCATTAATCTTGTTCTCCAACCAGAACGATATTCGAAAGTCTATACAGAGACGTCATTGCAATTACGTCAGTGGCAAGTATAAAATGTGCTTTAATCTTTATAGATTTCAACAAAGCTTTTGATCGCGTTAGTCATAGATACCTCTTTGCGATGCTGTCAAGAATGGCTTTCCACCCTCAGATTGTCAACATAATAAGAAATATTGCAACAGGTATAAATGTGAAAATATTAATCAATGGCCAACCATGTAAGCCCATACAGATAAGGCGAGGGGTTCCACAGGGCAGTCCCTTATCTATGTTTTTATTTTCCGTATCTTTAGAGCCCTTTCTCCGCACTGTCCACGCAAGATTAACAGGCATAACATTAAGTGGTGAGAAAACCGTCATACGAGTTTATGCTGATGACGTGCCTGTTGTAATAAGGAATAAGGAAGAGACAGTTACACTGGAAAGAGAAATACAAAAGTATTGTCTAGCGTCGGGAGCGACAACCAATGAAAGCAAAAGTAAAATATTGAATCTGCGGGGCCTAGATCACCTCCGACTGGCATGGGCAAAACAAGACAACAAACATGAAACTTTGGGAATAACCTTAATGGCATGTCCGATGAGGATGGCTGCTTTTAACTGGACGGAAGCTAGGAGGAAAGTTCATGGTGCTGTAATAGACAACATCCATCGAACTGTGGACCAGGTGCGAAAAGTCAGATTCATGAACTCCTGCATTTTGTCTAAAGCGTATTTCACTGCACAGGTATTTCCAATCCCCAAACTACTAGCGAAAGGGATCATGTCCACTGTTACCAATTATTTATGGCGAGGAGACATATTCAGGGTTGGTGCGACTACCGTTATACTGGATGTCAGAAACGGGGGCCTCGGTTTGGTGGACATTCGAAATAAAGCGTCTGCTCTGTTCCTCAAACGGGCTTTCCATATACTCAGAGAACTTCCACAATGTATAACCGCAAAGCTCTTTGAGGCTGTGGCACCCCATAGCCTGCAAGCACCGATTGATGTGCGAAGGATTAATGCCCGTCTGCAGTATGTGAGGAACTTTTTCCTCGAAGCAAGTTACCTTAGTGACGAAATCAGAAGCAACACATGTATCACAGCGCGCGACATCATACTTGAAAGGAAGTTAAATGAGGGCAGAAACAAAATTGAAAAGAAATTCCCTAATTGTCACTGGAAAGCTGTATGGCGGAACATCAACTATGCCGGGCTATCTGCAGACGCTATTTACGCATGGTACAAAACAGTTAACAATGTCATCAGCACCAACGAGAGACTGTATGGGATCGGTTTAAACCAGACACACCTTTGTGGAAAATGCAGTCTGGTGGATACACTCATCCACAGATTCAACTGTGGCGGCAGTGTGAATAACTGGAATTGGATCAGGCAACAAATCGCCTTTCTCGCCAGATCCACGGCCGAATATATAACGCAATCGCTCCTCCTGAGACAAGACATGACGTACTTTCCGAAATTAAAAACCAACGCCATTAGCTGGTTACTGGGAAAATACACTCCTGGAAATTGAAATAAGAACACCGTGAATTCATTGTCCCAGGAAGGAGAAACTTTATTGACACATTCCTGGGGTCAGATACATCACATGATCACACTGACAGAACCACAGGCACATAGACACAGGCAACAGAGCATGCACAATGTCGGCACTAGTACAGTGTATATCCACCTTTCGCAGCAATGCAGGCTGCTATTCTCCCATGGAGACGATCGTAGAGATGCTGGATGTAGTCCTGTGGAACAGCTTGCCATGCCATTTCCACCTGGCGCCTCAGTTGGACCAGCGTTCGTGCTGGACGTGCAGACCGCGTGAGACGACGCTTCATCCAGTCCCCAACATGCTCAATGGGGGACAGATCCGGAGATCTTGCTGGCCAGGGTAGTTGACTTACACCTTCTAGAGCACGTTGGGTGGCACGGGATACATGCGGACGTGCATTGTCCTGTTGGAACAGCAAGTTCCCTTGCCGGTCTAGGAATGGTAGAACGATGGGTTCGATGACGATTTGGATGTACCGTGCACTATTCAGTGTCCCCTTGACGATCACCAGTGGTGTACGGCCAGTGTAGGAGATCGCTCCCCACACCATGATGCCGGGTGTTGGCCCTGTGTGCCTCGGTCGTATGCAGTCCTGATTGTGGCGCTCACCTGCACGGCGCCAAACACGCATAGGACCATCATTGGCACCAAGGCAGAAGCGACTCTCATCGCTGAAGACGACACGTCTCCATTCGTCCCTCCATTCACGCCTGTCGCGACACCACTGGAGGCGGGCTGCACGATGTTGGGGCGTGAGCGGAAGACGGCCTAACGGTGTGCGGAACCGTAGCCCAGCTTCATGGAGACGGTTGCGAATGGTCCTCGCCGATACCCCAGGAGCAACAGTGTCCCTAATTTGCTGGGAAGTGGCGGTGCGGTCCCCTACGGCACTGCGTAGGATCCTACGGTCTTGGCGTGCATCCGTGCGTCGCTGCGGTCCGGTCCCAGGTCGACGGGCACGTGCACCTTCCGCCGACCACTGGCGACAACATCGATGTACTGTGGAGACCTCACGCCCCACGTGTTGAGCAATTCGGCGGTACGTCCACCCGGCCTCCAGCATGCCCACTATACGCCCTCGCTCAAAGTCCGTCAACTGCACATACGGTTCACGTCCACGCTGTCGCGGCATGCTATCAGTGTTAAAGACTGCGATGGAGCTCCGTATGCCACGGCAAACTGGCTGACACTGACGGCGGCGGTGCACAAATGCTGCGCAGCTAGCGCCATTCGACGGCCAACACCGCGGTTCCTGGTGTGACCGCTGTGCCGTGCGTGTGATCATTGCTTGTACAGCCCTCTCGCAGTGTCCGGAGCAAGTATGGTGGGTCTGACACACCGGTGTCAATGTGTTCTTTTTTCCATTTCCAGGAGTGTATGTTAGTTACGTCATCAACAAACTTGGGTCGGACAACGAGATAGAATTCCGCGTTTACATGAACTGTGAATACGCAAAAATCAGCACGTATTGCAACCACAAGAAGCACTACGGCAACATGCTGAAGATCATTTTTGAAGGAATGGGTGTCGGTTAAATATGTGGCACCAGTACAACACCTTGAACGAGAACGAACAGAAGAAAATTAAAAGTCACTTGTGTTCTTATTATTATTTACTTCTATGTTACAGGAAGAGTTTTTTCAAAACATTTTGTTCAGAATTACTCGTGTTCGACTTCCAAAGTATTTGTGTGATTCAAAAAGAATTCTTAAGTTTTTGTCGTGATCAGTTTCTACTCAGAGAAGAGGTTTCTTTGTCTTTCTTACATCGAATGGGAATTTTGTGTTAAGATTTCTGCACACTTATTGCTATGACCCAACTGGGGACATGGAAAAAGGGGTGGGAGGGGTTTGGGCCTCGACGCACCGGCAGTGCCGTGAAGAGACCACACTGCTAGTGCGGCGTGTACCACGCCCTGTGACCTTAAAAAAGAAATAAAAAGTTGTTAGTGCGCGGGAATAGGATACGGAAGGTCATGGGTTCGCGCGTGGTCAGATGCGAAAAATTTTCTTTTCCTCCTCATAAAAAAAAGAAAAAAAAGTTGATAGAGCACTTGCCTGCCAAAGGCAAAAGTCCCGTGTTCGAGTCTCGGTCCGGCACACAGTTTTACTCTGCCAGGAAGTTTCATATCAGCGCACACTCGGCTGTAGAGTGAAAATTTCATTCTAGAAACATCCCCCAGGCTGAGAGTAAGCAATGTCTCAGCAATATTCTTTCTTCCAGGAGTGCTAGTTCTGCAAGGTTCGCAGGAGAGCTTCTGTGAAGTTCGTAAGGTAGGAGACGAGGTACTGGCGGAATTAAAGCTGTGAGGACGGGGCGCGAGTCGTCCTTCGGTAGCTCAGTTGGTAGAGCACTTGCCCGCGAAAGGCAAAGGTCGCGAGTTCGAGTTTTAATGTGCCAGGAAGTTTCATATCAGCGCACACTCCGTTGTAGAGTGAAAATTTGATTCTAGAAAGAATATATTGCTATACGGGGAAACGTATAATTTTAGAATTGTATATTTGCATTCGAAACGTTCTAAGAAGTATGTATGCGTTAATGGCACATGCTGTTGCTGATGTCCGTGTCTGCTATTTCCCTATGAATAGAGGAAGCCGATAGGCACGCGTTTTAGCTCACGCAGGCTGACGTGAGGTCTGTAACAGGACAAGGAAATTAGAATATAGAAAAACGGACGTAGCTGGTGGAATGCTTAACTTTAATCCGTTAAAGGTGAACGTCGGTCTGACGGTACATGATTAACAAGATCAATAGCAACTGATAATGGCGGCTTGCTAGGTCGTAGCAATTGACGAAGCTGAAGGCTATGCTAACTATCGTCTCGGCAAATGAGGACGTGTTTTGTCAGTGAACCATCGCTAGCAAAGTCGGCTGTACAACTGGGGCGAGTGCTAGGAAGTTTCTCTAGACCTGCCGTGTGGCGGCGCTCGGTCTGCAATCACTGATAGTGGCGACACGCGGGTCCTACATATACTAAGGGACCGCGGCCGATTTAAAGGCTACCACCTAGCAAGTGTGGTGTCTGGCGGTCACACCACGTTCCTCCCCCGCAAATCGGCGTACGGTCGTGTTATAAGGCTTCCGCCCGCCGTGGGAAGGACCCTATGTTAACGTATGCGACGAGGTGGGGAGCCTAACAACAGGCGAGGCTGTGCCACCCGCACCCGGAATTCGGTCCGCGGGGAGCAAGGAAACGCCTGAAAACCTGCTCCAGGGTGCACGCAAACATGCGGTGTATGCGCCCGCAGAGAGACAGGAGGGGCCGAAGGGACGACCTCCATCGGGCCGGGGCACCCGACGGGCGAAGACGACATATGGTCCGGAGCGGGCAAAAGTTCCATGTCGGAGGACAACTGGTCACGGGAAGCGACCGGCGGCGCGTGACCCAGGAAGGCGCCCGGCAGTTGCAGCGACGCGTCCACTGCGGGCGTCGCCGGCGGGAGAACAGGCGGCGGCGGCGGTGGCGGCGGCGCGTCGCCATGGGGCAAAATGGAAGGCAGCGTCGGTAACACCTGGGGCTGAGGCGAGCCAGTAGATGGGTCCCCAGGGCGCTGACCGGACGGCACCGTCGCTGAAAGCAGACGGGGAGCGGCAGAACCCGTGCGACAATAGAGGCGCAGCTGGTTGAGATGCCGGCGCACCTCACCAGAGGCCCCCAAAACTAGATACATAGCGTGGCCGAGGCAGCGAAGAATGCGCCCTTCGAGCCAACGCCGTGAACCTCGATAGTTGCGATAGTAGACAACGTCGCCTGGAGCAAAAGCAGGTGTCTGCCGCTGCACAGGAACCTGATGCGGCGGATTCAGCAAAGGTTCGATGATGACGAACGTGAAGTAACTCAGCCGGCGAGCGACCATCTCGGGGCTGAGAGCGATACGAGGACAAAAAGAGCAATAACGCGTCCTCCCGAGAATGCGACTCTTTCAACTTCAACATCTGTGACTTGAAAGTCCGCACCAATCGTTCAGCGGCACCGTTTGACTGTGGCGAGAACGGCGCGGATGTCAGATGTTGAATACCATTGGCCTTGCAGAATGTCTAAAATTCTGCGGACATGAATTGTGGGCCATTGTCGGAAACAATAGTCAGTGGAAGACCTTCAATGCAAAAGATTGCAGATAACGCTTGGATGGTGGCAGATGACATCGTGGAAGACATCCGGACAACAAAAGGAAAATTACTGAATGAATCTACCACAACCAACTATCGAGCATTCCAGAATGGACCAGCAAAATCGATGTGTAAGCGTTGCAAAGGGGAGGTGGCTTTTGGTCATGCAAAGAATTTCCGCGGCGGTGCTAACTGTTGTGCGGCACACACCATGCAAGAAGAGCACATATTCGTAATCGCGGCATCGATTCCGAACCAAGTACAGTGCTGACGAGCAAGTTGTTTCGTTCTCACTATACCCCAATGTCCTTGGTGGAGAAGCCGTAAGACAGAGGACTGTAACGAACGTGGGACCACGACCCTGGACTGATCATTATCTGAACGCAACAACAAAACACCACGTCGTACAAAAAGTCTCTCTTTGTGAGCAAAAAATCGGCGAACCAACGGATCCTCGATCCGAGACTTTGACAAGGGCCATTGCGTAGCAACAAAACGCAGAACGGTAGCAAGGACAGGGTCAGAAGCTGTGGCTGTAGCTACACGACGAAAATCAATCGGAAACGATTCGACCACGTCATCGGTTTCCGCATCAATGAACATGCAAGCAAGTTCGGAAGAATCGAATGCTTTATCCTCAGCAACAGGCAAACGGGACAACGCATCTGCGTATCCGTGCTTAGCAGTGGACCGATACAAGATATCGTAGCGGTATTGCGAGAGGAAAATAGACCAGCGAATGAATTTCTGCGCTGTACGTGGAGCTACAGGCTTGTTCGGATGAAAAAGCGATGTCAAAGGTTTGTGGTCTGTGATGATGGTAAAGTGACGACCATACAAGAAATCATGAAACTTTGTAACACCAAATACGAGAGCCAATGCTTCTTTCTCGATCTGTGAATAATTTCTTTGCGCAGACGAGAGCAATTTGGACGCAAAGGCAATAGGGCGATCGTGTGATCCATCTATGTGCGCAAGCACAGCACCGATCCCGAATTCCGATGCATCTACCATCAACAAAAGGGGCTTCTGGGGATCTAATGGCGTAAGGCAAGTATTGGAAAGCAACGCCGATTTCAACTGGCTAAAGGCGCGTTCGCATTCCGTCGACCAGACGAACGGAACACCTTTACGGCGTAAGCGATGAAGCGGAGCTGAAATGAAAGAGGCGTGGCGCACATATTTATGGTAATAGTTGATTTTTCCCAGCACACTCTGTAGCTGCTTCAAATTCTGCGGCGAAGGCAAGTGTTGTATGGCACGGAGGTGCTGGGGACTGGGATGTATGCCTTGGGCATTGATTACATGTCCCAGGTAGGGCAAGTCGCGAGCGAAAAACACACATTTGTCCTTCCGCAAGCGAAGACCATTTTGTCGCAAGACCTGAAATAATGTTCTGAGATTGGCTAAATGTTCTTCTTCCGTCTTTCTGGAGATCACAATATCGTCCACATAGTTTGCTGCAGTAGGGACCGACGCACAAACAGTTGGTAGATATTGCTGAATCAATGCAGGGGCGGATGCACACCCGAATGGCAGTCGTATGAATCGATACAAACCAAGATGCGTGTTAACCACCAAAGCGCGCTGGGATTCTTCGTCCACCGGTACTGCAAGTACGCATCTGCTAGGTCCAACTTCGAAAAATGTTTACCCGGGCACAGTTTGTCAAAAAAGTCTTCCAGGTGGGGTAAAGGAAAAGTTGCAGTCACTAGTTGTGGATTCACTGTTGCCTTGAAATCCATACAAAGTCTGAATTTTCCGGAAGGTTTTGGCAAAATTACTAAGGGTGATGCCCAGAGAGAAGCCTGCACACGTTCAATTACACCTTGCGATTCCAAATCGTGTAATGTTTTTGCGACCTCATCACGCAATGCGTGGGGAACATTGCGCGCTCTGAAAAATTTCGGTTGCGCGTTTACTTTCAGTTCCAAATGTGCTTTATAGTTCTTAGCGCAACCAAGGCCCGGTGCAAAAATGTCTGCAAATTCCTCACAGAGACGAGAAACACTGTCTGAAGGTACAGTCTGGTTCACTGATAGGACCTGATTTACTATAGACAAGTTAAACAACTGAAATAAATCGAAACCAAGTTTTGTTTCTCCCTTGTATGTTGCAAGAAGGCTGCACTGTCCTAACACAGGGATATGTTGACCGGAATAACTACTTAACATTTGCGGCATGCAACGGAGGTGTGCCCAGCTGTTTGTACATGTCTTGATTGATCAGTGAAACCGCAGCTCCGGTATCGAGCTGGAATGGTATCACTTTGCCGTTAATGTCCAAGTCTACAAAAAGTTTATTGTCCTGCTGACGACAACAGCGACTGTCTCGTGCAACGTGAACTGACACTGGTACAGAATCACTTGCGACTTGACGGGATTTCTGGCGATGTCAACGCACACTTTTTGTGGGACGAACACAGTCACTGTTAGAGAGAGTGGAATGAACTACATGAATTTCCATGTGCGAAATTTCGCGAGCCTGAGTATCCTTGGTTCGAATTCGGCGCGAAGCAAAGGGCCTGGAATGGTAGTGAGTGTCTGATCTGAGCTTTTTCTGGCAAACACTCTGAACATGGCCTTTTTTATTACTGAAAAAGCAAATAGCCTGGCATGATGGGCAATTCTCACGCGAATGTCTAGTAGCACACTGCGGGCATAATTTTATCACTGCATTTGCCTGCCTGCGCGGCACACGTGGCTGAGAACCTGGCGGCAGCTGTGCGGCTGGGCGCGAGGGCTGTTTACTGTTCCGTGCAGCGCGCCCAGCGGGCCGGTTAACCTGACACACGGGTGGCGAAGTTTCAAATGATTCCTGAGCAAAGTCAAGTGTGTCCTGCCGATCCAATATGTCCATCACTTGTTGAAGGGAGGGATTGACTAGTTTCAAAATCTGTTCCCTTATATGAACATCAGAAACGTTCTGAGCAATTGCATCACGGACCATAGTATCTGAATAAGGGAGTCCACATTGACACTCGAAAGCACAATCCCTAGTAAGGCCTTGCAAGTTTGCAACCCACTCCTGATTAGTCTGACCGGCCGTACGTTTTGTACGAAAGAAGGTATACCTTTTTGCAACTACATTGACTGATTCTTTGAAATATGCATCTAATGCAGACAAAATTTCGTCGTAGGACAGAGTTGCTACATCGCATCAGGGGAATAATTTGACTATCACACGGTACGTGGTCACCCCTACGGAGGAAAGGAGAAAACGCTGCCGCTCATTACCTTGAATTCTGTAGGCAGCGAGATGGAATCCAAATTAGCGTGACCACTCCGTCCAGCTTTCCAGTGCAGCATCAAAAGGACGAAAAGTTGGTGCAACAGCGTGTTGTGGCTGCGTTAGCGGTGGAGCGGCGGCTGCCGCATCGTTTTGCATTGCACGTTGACCCTGGACGAGCTGTCCAAGGACATCCAGTAAGGCCTGCGTCTGCTGATTCTGTAAGCGATAAAATTCGGACAGTACATCTGGAGATGGTGGCGAAGCCATTACACAAGTAAATCAGGGCAGTATAGTTACGAACGCGGTTTGGCCTCGTCGCCAAATGTTGTGGGTTGGCAGGAGAGCCAACACCCTATGAATAGAGGAAGCCGATAGGCACGCGTTTTAGCTCACACAGGCTGGCGTGAGGTCTGGAACACGACAAGGACATTAGAATGTAGAAAAATGGACGTAGCTGGTGGAACACTTAACTTTAATCCGTTAAAGGTGAACGTGGGTCTGACGGTACATGATTAACAAGATCAATAGCAACTGATAATGGCACCTTGCTAGGTCGTAGCAATTGACGAAGCTGAAGGCTCTGCTAACTATCGTCTCGGCAAATGAGGACGTGTTTTGTCAGTGAACCATCGCTAGCAAAGTCGGCTGTACAACTGGGGCGAGTGCTAGGAAGTCTCTCTAGACCTGCCGTGTGGCGGCGCTCGGTCTGCAATCACTGATAGTGGCGACACGCGGGTCCGACGTATACTAACGGACCGCGGCCGATTTAAAGGCTACCACCTAGCAAGTGTGGTGTCTGGCGGTGACACCACAGCTGGTATCTCGGTATTGCAGATGACGTACAGCGACATGAACAACGGCATGTGCTATTATGGTTTACATGTCTGTTATAACGTTCTGAGCAAAAATTACACATTCCGAAAAATATGTGTATCCCAATGCGATATTTTACTCTTTACTCTGCAGAAGAATAAAGGAAACCCGCTGGTGATAATGAAATATGGCTGAAATACGTATCGGTAAAAAGAGAAGAAACCGTGTTTGTTCAAGGTTAAATCTTTTCAAATTTTTGTTCTTAAATCCAAGACGAGATAAAAAGTGAGATTTCATGTCGAGAAATCACCTCAAGATGAATACCTAGTCACAACATTCCAAGAAGCTGTATGAAGCGAAGAATCTGAGAATACAAGACGGACGCCTGGCTGTCGCTCTCGTAGGGCCGGCAAAGACGAGGTCACACTAATTACAGGGCGCACAGGAGCGAAGTGGCGAGGGAGACGGTCCAGTATGTGCTACTGCAGGAAAAACCCTCTACCACGCACTTCGCAAGGGTTTGTAGTGTATGGAACTGGAAGTTGATTTAGATATTACCTACATGTTATTTTTACAGCCTTATGACTGAATAGTTACTTTCGCACAGGAAAAAATAAATTTCACGAGCTAGGTGACTGACGCAAAAGCGGTAGTGCATGATATAGAAAAATATACTGTCCCAAATAATTTATGATCTCAAGCTCATGCACCCTTATTTATTGTGTAATTACTGGTTCCATTTCCTTACAGTTTGCATCCTTCAGCTTTACCTTTAGTGGCCCACATTAAAAATGGCGTTACAAGCAATTTGAGTGAGTGAGGCGCAGAAGTTTGAACTTTCTTCGACGTACAAGACTTTATTATTTAAACTTTTGCATATCCCGTTAACGTTAGTAACGTCTTCACACTACGACATTCAGTAAACAGATAACCGAAGATTTCCGCTGCTCGCCTGGCATTGTCCTCGTTGTATACCAGCGTAATTTGATGTTACTCTCAGATTTGTACATATTACTCTCACAGCTGATACTATCAGCTGGTCTAATGACATTTCTCAAGATATTGCAGTGTTCTCTGTAATTGTCTGTAGTTGATGGCTCTTGATACTGCTGTATTCCTTGGTAATATTATGCTTTTAATATGTGTTATTCTGATGCATTGTGTTTTACACGTTTGCTGTTTGTCACTTTTAAAAATGGACATCTTTTCCTGGAAAATGTGAAACGAACATATGTGAAGTATTACATCTTACATCCAACCTGTGGCCACCGGTGACGCCTCAGGAGTTGACTGAGTGACTTCGCCGCAGCTGGGTAGGGGCTCATAATCACGGCCGGCCGCGCCGTGCCGCAAGTCACGCGTGCAGCGTGTCTGGCCCACGGGCCCGGCCTGCCTGCCGCTCGGCTCCGCTCGGCTCCGCTCGGTCCTTCTCGGAGGCGCCCGGGAGAGCGCCGCGCTTCGTCCGGCGTCGCGGTGCGACGTCTTCCGGCCGGCACAAGTCTCTCGATTTCGGCAGACTCGCGCTGTCAGCGCAGTTTACCCTTCGCTGTGTGATCTCGGTACGATGGAGGTTCACTGGGCCAGTGGCTGTTTGCACGAAGGAGGCAGTCGAGCGATCTACCGTCGCGATTCTTTAAAATGAGTGGCAGTGACAGAAGAGAGCGGAGAGGTTTCTCAATTCATATACGGTACAGGTAGTGCATATCCACTGTGAAACGACATTAGATGTACATGTACATGGATGCTCTGCAGATCACACTTAAGGGCCTGGCGGAGGGTTCATCGAATGACCTTCACAACGGTTCTCGATTATTCCAATATCGAACAGTGCGAGGAAAAAACCAATGCCCATACCTTTCCCTGATAGCTCCCGTTTCCTTTTTCCTATTACGGCGATCGTTTCTCCCTAAGTATGTATGCGTTAGAAAAATATTTTTGCATTCGAAGGAGAAAGTTGGTGACTGAAATTTCGTGAGATGATTCTGCCACAATGAAAAACGCCTTTTTGATGTCCATCCCAAATTCTGTATCATGTCAGTAACACTGTTTCCCCTATTTCGGGGTAATACAGAACGTGCAGCTCTTCTTTGAACTTTCACAATGTACTCCATTAACCCTATCTGGTGAGGATCCCACACTGTGCAGCGGTACTCCAAAAGAGGGCATACAAGCGTAGCGTAGGCAGTCTCTTTAGTAGATCTTACGTTTTCTAAATATTCTGCTAATGAATCGCAGTCTTTGGGTTGCCTCCCCCTCAACATTGTGTGTTCTTCCCAATTTAAGTTGCGTCTGCCCATTCTGATTTAGGTTTCCCGTGATTTTCCTAAATCGCTCCAGGCAAATATTGGGATGGTTCCTTTGAAAGGGCACGGCCGACTTCCTGCGCCATCCTTCCCTAATCCAATGATACTGGTGACCTCACTGTTTGGTCTCTTTCCCCCAAACAACCCCACCCAACCCCAACCCCCAATCTAAGTGGCTCGTAATTATAATTCCTATGGTTTTAGTTGAATCTGCGGGCTTTATATTTAGTGATTTATCGTGTAATCAAAGTTTAACGGATTCCTTTTAGCACTCATATGGAGGACTTCATTATCTAGGATCAATTGCCACTTTCCACAATATACAGATATATTTTCTAAATCGTTTTGCATTTTTTGCTCTCAGATTGTTCCTCAGATCGTTACGAAATCATTTATATAGATAAGGAACAGCAGTGGGCTTATAACACTACGTTGGGGAACGCCAGAAATCACTTCTGTTTCACTCAATGACTGTCAGTTATAAGGAACTGTGACCTCTCTGACAGGATATCACGAACCCAGTTAGCTAACTTAGATGATATTCCATAAGCACCCAATTTCAGTAGAAGCCGCTTGTGTGGTACAGTGTCAAAGGCCTTTTCGAAATCCTTGTCGATAGCACTCAACACTTCGCGCTTCACAAGAATGATGTTTTCTGAATCCGTCTTTACTGTGTGTCAATAGACCGTTTTCTTCAAGGTAATTAATAGTCCTCACACGCAATATATGTTCCAAAATCCTACTGGATATCGAAGTTAATAATATGGACCTGTAATTTACTGGATTACTTCTTCCACCGTTCTTGAATATTGGTGTAACCTGTGCTGCTTTCCAATCTTTTCATACGGATCTTTCGTCCAGCGGACGGTTGTATAAGGTTGTTATGTATGGAGCTGTTGCATCAGCATACTCTGAAGGAAACGCAATTGGTATACAGTACGGACCGGAAGACTTGCTGTTATTAAGTGATTTAAGTTGCCTCACAAATCGGAGGATATCTGCCTCTAGGTTACTCATGTGGATAACTGTTCTTGATTCGGATTCTAGAATATGCAGAAAGAGTTTAAAGATGTGATTGACAATGAAACAGGATTAAATCACGAATGTCGACAGACGAGATTCCTTGTTTTGTACATCAAAAAGCACTTTGTGCTAAATTTGCAGGCCTTTGGCACATGGCGAAATTGGAAGAAAGCATAGTATAATTGCTGAAGTCACACGCATCTTCCGTTTTCAGCTGCAACGGTTTTCAGTGAAACTGAACGATTCCTATGGAGACCTCATATCGTACTACAAAGTACGTAGGTTATGTTGAGACACATACCTGGAACGACTTCAAACTTGCTACCGTTTAATTTTTTGACGGAAAAAGGAATGCAGGAACGAAAATGAAAACATGTGTAATCTAGTGCAGATTTCACATTTTAACTGGACTTTACTGTACACTGCCCACAGTAATGCACTGCAAGGTAACTTTTTCCTCATTTGATGGGGATGCATTTAGAAAGAAAATCGCGTTTCTGGAACGGACACATTCTGACAAAGACAGTGAAGTTCTCTAAGATCACTGGTGTTAAACAAAATACGAAGTTTGAAGAATACGTTGTGGCCTAGAAAGAATTACAAGGGTAGTTTTATGAAGTTTTTGAGATTTTTAAAAGTTTTTTACATTAGCGCTTCATTGCGTATTAATACAGGTTACGTAACAGCAGTGCTCTTGTGCCAAGTTATCCTCTTCCTTTCTGTAAATTTTTCTGTCAAAACATGTATAGCAAATGTGATGCTTGCTGTAGAAATCTGAAGGCGTGGATGTGAAGACTGTGTAGGTTATGGTTTATTGGGGCGAATGTAGCGGCGAGGAAACTGGGTAGATAAGACGCTCTCCATGGCAACGTACGTTGAACAAGAGGCAAAAATTTGTGCCCTTGAGGCTAAATTAGAAAATGAGGACTTGAAATTATGTAGGCTAAGGGAAGAAACAGGGACGGGAAAGGTAGTAGCAAAAAGAGAAACTGTTGAAAAAACTTCGAAATTCAGTTAGTAAATCACTTTAGCTTGCTATCTAAAGTAGTGGAGGAAGGGCCTCATCTAGATGTAGTTGAATGTATTTTGAAGCAGAATATTAGCTTCAAGAAAAAAGACATGTAGGGATCAAATCAGAATAGGAAAAGAAGAATATTGGTTCTAGTTAACAGTCAAGGCCAGGAGCTTCAGGAGGAATTAGGTGCAGCGTACCAGCTCACAAGTTTTGTGAAAACAAACGCTAGGGAGATCAGGTAATTACAGTTTGGGCAGCAGGAAACAACCTGCGGTATGAATCCAAGCTGTACTATTGCGAGAGACTTGGATGAAATAGCAACATGAACTGGCCACACAAATGTGGTGTTTGTGGAGGTCTTTCAGCGCCATGTTCGGTCCTGCGTAAACACTGCTGCAAGGCGTGTTAACACTCTGGCTTGCTATCTGAAGTAGTGGAGGAACGGAATGTTCCAGATACCCCCAAAACCTCACACATGCGATGTTCCTGTTGACACTACTGGTAGGTGAGGATACACTACGCATGGCCTGCACCTAAATAGGAAGGGGAATGATAAGTTAGCTTGTCTATTAGCAGATACTTTAAGAGGGAACCTCAGTCACACGAAGGTGGTCCCTGTGGTTAATGGGACCAGGTAGACAGGTTTTTTATGTTAAGGTCAAAGTCCTAACAGGCAACATAAAAAAAATAGAATAAGAGAAGCTCCATGTACAGTAAATAGGGATGAAGCCAAGGGTAGTATCAACTTACTTCATCAGAATATCAGGGGAATAAAAAATAAAGTAGATGATCTGTTAGCATATGTGGATGACCTCACAAATAACAATGGGGTTGATATTCTTTGTCTGAACGCCATGTAACTGTGGTGATAGATAGTGTCAGTATAAATTAGTATAATTTAGCATCTTACACTTCCAGATATAGCATGGATAAAGGAGGGGCTGCCGTTTACATAAAACAAGGATATAAGTTCAAAACTGTAGAAGTAAGCAAATTTTGCATTGATCAGCACTTTGAAGTTTGTGCATGTAAACTAGAGATAAATAATGTAGTGTTGATGTTAGCAACAGTGTACAGGTCCCCATTAGGAGATTGGGAGCTACTCATAAAAAAGTTTGACTACCTATTACGCTGTCTGTCAGACAAAAACGGGAAGTTACTAATCTGTGATGATTTCTGTGTAATCTTTCTAACCAGTTCAGATGGGAAAAGTGTAAGTGTTATTAATTGCATATAACATAGAATCAGCTATCAATTTCCCTATACATATAGCTCAAGGCAGTAGCGCTCTAATAGATAATGTATTTGTGCAGCAAGAGGGTGTAAAACTAACACATGCTTTTCCATTGATAAATGGATTGTCAGCCCATGATGTACAATTGATTAAATTAGAAAACACAGCAAGGTGTACAGTTCGGAAACCATGAAATAAAACTGTAAGGTTGCTCAACCCAGTGTTTATTGAGCACTTCAGAGAAAATTTAATAAAAGTTAATTGGGGAGATGTATATAATCGGCCAAGTGCACTTGTGCCTGGGCATGGCCCGTGAGCCCATGTCTTGGCCACCCCATTTCTACACTCCTCGTTTCTTTTGTAATTCCTGCAAACACTAACACCCGTACTCGTACTGGTAACTAATTTAAATACAACCTACTGGTGAATTTTGCTTCATGGGTATTAGGCCACTGTCCATGGCATATTTCTCTGCCTTGGTCTCCTAAATGTGTAGGCACCACCAGAGACACCACCAGAGGCAATAAACAATGACACAACACTAACTTGTGGAAACAGACCTATCCGAGATTTCAATTTTGATGTATGCTAGAGCTTCTAGCAGATAAGGGCAACGCTACAATGCTCATGAAATAATGAACCTACTGCAGAAAAACTTGCGTTGTATTACAACCAGGAAGGTACAGTGAGATTAAAAGCAATCTCCCAAGATCAGTACTTAGGGTAACCCATCAGCTAGTAAAAGCCTCTTTGATTTTTCTCACCAACTAGAAATGTCTTCTAAATCAGAACTGGTCCCATCAAGATTGTGTGGTATACCAAAAATTCACAAACCTGTCATTCCATTAAGGCCAGTTGTTAGCGCTATGGACTGCTCGACAAACGTGACTGCCAAATACCTGGACAGTCTTCTACAGACCTCTGTAGCAAAAAAAGACGTATAAAAGGTTCAGTTCATTATACAAAAAATAGAATCCTTCATGTACATCAGATATTAGCCCATTTAGACATTCTATTACTGCTTACTGTAGTTGCTCTTAATAGAACGATGTCAGATATGGAATTTACACTCTTAGACAAAAAAAGGAACACTCCGTGAAGGAAATATCCGAAAGATACAGCAAGTAGCAGTTGTGCTGTACATGAGCAGACAAACAAGTGGATGACTTATTCAAGAGGGAAGCTTAACAAGTTAAGTAAGTCAATAATGCGTCCTTATGTAAGCAATTTTTCATCTTGACATTGATTGACAGAGTTGTAGGATGTCTCCCTGAGGAACATCATGCCATATTTTGTCCAAATGCTGCGGTAGATCGTCAAAATCCCGACCTGGTAGGACGTCCCTGCCTGTATCGCTCCAATTATTCTCAATTGCGAAGAAGTCTGGCAACCTTGCTGGCCAAGGTAGGGTTTGGCAAGTCTAAAAACAAATAGTAGAAACTCTCCCCATATGCGAGAGGGCATTATTTTGGAAAAAAAGTTAGCCAAGAATGGCTTACCTTGAAGGCAGCAAAACGGGGTGTAGTGCTGTGCTGTGCTGTGCTGTAAGGGTACCACAAATTAAAACCAAAGAAGTCCTGCTGTGAAAAAAAATTACACCCCACACCATCACTCGAGGTTGTCAGACCATATGCCGGACAACAGTAAGGTTGGTATACCACGACCATCTGGGGCATCTCCAGACGCGACTTCGGCCAGGAATCTCATTGACTGGAACAGTCTTCTATGATGAGCCTCACTTCTAATTGAGCCCCAATGTCCAGCAAAGATGTTTCTGGAAACGCCTTGGAAATTGGGGGGGGGGGGGGGGGGTTCCAACCTGACCGTCGCCTGCCATAAGTCCCAACATCCGAGAGTGATGGTCTGGGGTGCCGTTCACTTTCATAGCAGGACTTTAGTAGTCACCCACACAGCAGAGCGATACATCGATGATATTCGATATTATACGTCCAGTTTTGTTCTCCTTCATGCCAAGCCATACTGACATTATATATCAGTAAGGTAATGCCCGACCACACACACACAATGAGTGTTTCTATTGCTCGCCAAACATACCTTGACTAGGACAGGCACCAAACCTCTCCCCAACTGACAACGTTTGGCGCATACTGGGCAGGGCACTCCTACCATCCCGGGGTTTTCATGACTTAAGCTGCCAGCTGGACACGATTTGAAACGATGTCCCTCAGGAGGACATTCAACAGCTCTGCCAATAGATGCGAAGCCGAATAACTGAGACGGACCAAAGCATTACTGACTTCACTCAGTTTGTGAGGCTCTCCAATAAATCATCCAGTTTTCTGAAACTGTATTCATTACAACATTACAGGAAACACACTTAGCACAGTTACAACGGAGTTCTATATGTAAAACTGGAAGGAACAGCTCATCAGCCCAGGAAGAAAAATCACTATCGTTGGTTTTGTTATATTGATGATAGAAAAAGAGAAAGAAGTTGAAATATTTTAGAATGTACAGCTACTTAGAAAATCCACATATGTTAGGCACAGAAGGTCTGCAAAAACCTCACTCACACATGTGGATACATTCACAGAATTTCCAGTCATTGTCCCAAACTCAAAAGAGCAGTGATGGGAACATTGGTGGGCTGGGCTTAAATAATGTGTCACCACAGTAGTTGGAGGAACGCTCCGACCATTTAAACACTACTTTCAGAATAAATGATTAATCTGAGAAAGAGATGAATAGGGCAATAAGTCCATAAAGATATGGAGCTTCTCATGAAGAAGAACCAAAGATTTACTCCCATTCGTAAAAGCAATCATGGTTCACATGATCAGAGTACGAGGAATACATAGTATTGATGCAGTGTTTATACCATTTACGAACGAGCGTGAATGTTTCGAACACTGTAAAGAATGTACGGCCAGCACTTGCCACAGGAGGAATATATAAATTGTCTTGCACACACATTGAAGCACACATGTGTAGTACAAACAGAAGTAATGATTTCTTGCTTAAGGAACAGAAGAGCAGTTGTCATCTGCGAAATAGCAATAAATCGGCAGTTGCAGAACATCCACTGGGACCAGGGAAACTAAAAATTCGTCTCTGCGATACGGAACCAATATTACTGTGCTTGAATTTACAGAGAGGGCATTCAAATTCCAAAGCACGAAAGCAACTTTAACGGAAAGAAGAATGAGTGAAATAAGACGAGCTGCTGGCCTCAGTGCTGAATACAGAAACCAGCGCCAAGTGTTCCCGAGCAGAAGCTCGACAACACACGCACTCGTGACTCTGCGCTCTTAAGCAGCCGTCTGATGACATCACAGCCCGACTGTGGCAGGGATCCGAACAAACAGTTCAGCTTGTAGAGTTTATACAAGTTTCAAACTGCTGCCTGAGCCTTTATAGCCTCTGAAGATGTCTCCAGCATTTGGAGACGAAACGTTAGAGACCTTTCCATTTTTTTTTTGAGTCATCTGTCTTCTCATTCGTTTGATGTGGTCCACTACGAATTCCTCTCCTATGCCAACCTCTTCACCTCAGAGCAGCACTTGAGACCTACGTCCTCAATTATTTGCTGGATGTATTCTCCATTTTCGTACCATGGAAGTCATTCCCTGATGTCTTAGCAGATGTCCCATCATCGTGTCCCTTCCACATATTCCTTTCCTCTTCCATTCTGCGCAGAACCACAGAGACTCTTGTGACATTATCCTGACTGCCTTGTCCGAGAATTACTTCGAGCAGATAGTTAGAGAACCAACTCGTGAAGCTAACGTTTTAGACCTCATAGCAACAAATAGACCGGAACTTTTCGACTCCGTGAATGTAGAAGAGGGTATCAGTGATCATAAGTCAGTGGTTGCATCAATGACTACAAGTGTAATAAGAAATGCCAAGAAAGGAAGGAAAATATATTTGCTTAACAAGAGTGATAGGGCACAAATCGCAGAATATCTGAGTGACCACCATCAAACGTTCATTTCTGAGGAAGAGGATGTGGAACAAAAATGGAAAAAATTCAGAAACATCGTCCAGTACGCCTTAGATAAGTTCGTACCGACTAAGGTCCAAAGCGAGGGGAAAGATCCACCGTGGTATAACAATCATGTACGAAAGGTACTACGGAAACAAAGAAAGCTTCATCATACGTTTAAGAGTAGTCGAATCATAGCTGATAAGGAAAAGCTGAACGAAGCGAAAAAGAGCGCAAAGAGAGCAATGAGAGAAGCATTCAACGAATTCGAACATAAAACATTGGCAAACAATCTAAACAAGAACCCTAAAAAGTTTTGGTCATATGTAAAATCGGTAAGCGGATCTAAATCCCCTATTCAGTCACTCGTTGACCACGATGGAACCGAAACAGAGGACGACCGAAGAAAGGCAGAAATACTGAATTCAGTGTTCCGAAACTGTTTCACTGCGGAAAATCGTAACACGGTCCCTGACTTCAGCCGTCGCACGGACGCCAAAATGGAAAATATTGAAATAAACGATATCGGAATTGAAAAACAACTGCTATCACTTAGTAGCGGAAAAGCATCCGGACCAGACGAGATACCCTTAAGATTCTACAGTGATTATGCTAAAGAACTTGCCCCCTTTCTATCAGCAATTTATCGTAGATCGCTGGAAGAACGTAAAGTACCTAGCGACTGGAAGAAAGCGCAGGTCGTTCCCATTTTCAAGAAGGGTCATAAATCAGATGCGAATAATTATAGGCCTATTTCGCTTAC
The DNA here is from genome assembly GCF_021461395.2 of Schistocerca americana. Taxonomy (NCBI): domain Eukaryota; kingdom Metazoa; phylum Arthropoda; class Insecta; order Orthoptera; family Acrididae; genus Schistocerca; species Schistocerca americana. The sequence continues at coordinate 48,651,124 of NC_060129.1, forward strand.
GTCAATCTGTTGTAGAATAATGGAACATGTTTTGTGTTCTCGTATTATGACGTTCTTAGATAATACAAATCTCCTTCATCATAACCAACATGGATTCCGCAAACAGAGATCATGTGAAACTCAGCTCGCCCTATTTGCCCAAGAAATTCACAGTGCCGTAGACACTGGCGAGCAGATTGATGCCGTATTCCTGGACTTCAGGAAGGCATTTGATACGGTTCCGCACTTACGTTTAGTGAAAAAAATACGAGCTTACGGAATATCGGACCAGGTTTGTGATTGGATTCAGGATTTCCTAGAAGAAAGAACACAACATGTCATTCTTAACGGTTCAAAATCTGCAGATGTAGAGGTAATTTCGGGAGTACCGCAGGGAAGCGTGATAGGACCTTTATTGTTTACAATATACATAAATGACTTAGTTGACAACATCGGTAGCTCCGTGAGGCTATTTGCAGATGACACGGTTGTCTACAAGAAAGTAGCAACATCAGAAGACTCGTACGTACTCCAGGAGGACCTGCAGAGGATTAATGCATGGTGCGACAGCTGGCAGCTTTCCCTAAACGTAGATAAATGTAATATAATGCGCATACATAGGGGCAGAAATCCATTCCAGTACGATTATGCCATAGGTGGTAAATCATTGGAAGCGGTAACGACCGTAAAATACTTAGGAGTTACTATCCGGAGCGATCTGAAGTGGAATGATCACATAAAACAAATAGTGGGAAAAGCAGGCGCCAGGTTGAGATTCATAGGAAGAATTCTAAGAAAATGTGACTCATCGACGAAAGAAGTAGCTTACAAAACGCTTGTTCGTCCGATTCTTGAGTATTGCTCATCAGTATGGGACCCTTACCAGGTTGGATTAATAGAAGAGATAGACATGATCCAGCGAAAAGCAGCGCGATTCGTCATGGGGACATTTAGTCAGCGCGAGAGCGTTACGGAGATGCTGAACAAGCTCCAGTGGCGGACACTTCAAGAAAGGCGTTACGCAATACGGAGAGGTTTATTATCGAAATTACGAGAGAGCACATTCCGGGAAGAGATGGGCAACATATTACTACCGCCCACATATATCTCGCGTAATGATCACAACGAAAAGATCCGAGAAATTAGAGCAAATACGGAGACTTACAAGCAGTCGTTCTTTCCACGCACAATTCGTGAATGGAACAGGGAAGGGGGGATCAGATAGTGGTACAATAAGTACCCTCCGCCACACACCGTAAGGTGGCTCGCGGAGTATAGATGTAGATGTAGATGTAGATTCCTTACTTTGTAAGTTGACCTAATTTTCAGCATTCGTCTGTAGTACATCATTTCAAATGCTTTGATTCTCTCCTGTTCCGGTTGTCCCACAGTCCATGTTTCACTACCATTCAAGGCTCTGCTCCAAATGTACATTCTCAGAAAATTCTTCCTCAAATTAAGGCCTATGTTTGATACTAATAGACTTCTCTTGGTCAGGAATGCCTTTTTCGCCGGTGCAAATCTGCCTTCGATGTCCTCCTAGCTCCATACGTCGTCGATTATTTTGCTGCCTAGGTAGTAGAGTTCCTTAATTTGATATACTCCGTGACAATTAATCCTGATGTTATGTTTATCTCTGTTCTCATTTCTACTACTTCCAATTCCTTTCGTCTTTCTTCGATTTATTCTCAACCCATATTTTGTACTCATTAGACTGTCCATTCCATTCAGCCCATCATGTAATTCTTCTTCACTTTCACTTTCAGAATAGCAATGTCATCAGCAACTCGTATCATTCATACCCTTTCACCTTGAATTTTAATCCCACTCCTGAACCTTTCTTGTATTTCCATTACTTCATCGATGTACATACTGAAAATACGGGCGAAACACTACATCCCTGCCACCATCCTTTTTAATCCGAGCTCATCATTCTTGGTCATCCACTCTTATTATGTCCTCTTGGCTTTTGTACATATTGTGTATTACCTGTCTCTCCCTACAGCTTACCCCCGTTTGTCTCAGAAATTCTAACACGTTGCGCCATTTTACATTGCTCAACGACTTTTTAGGTCGACAAATCCTATAAACGTAATTTTATCGTTCTTTAGTCTTGCTTCTATCAGCGACAGCAACGTCGGAATTGCCTCTCTGTTGCATTTACCTTTCCTAAGGCCAAATTGATAGTCATCTAACTCATCCTCAGTTTTCTTTTCCATTCTCCAACATATTAATTCTTGTCTTCAATTTGGATGCATGAGCTGTTAAGCAGACTGTTCGATAATTGTCGCACTTGTCAGCTCTTGCAGTCTTAGGAATTGTGTGGATGATATTTTTCCGAAAACTAGACGGTATGTAGGCGGACTCATATATTTTACACACCAGCGTGAATAGTCGCTTTGTCGCCAGTTCCCCCTCCCCCCCCCCCCCCCCCATTGATTTTAAACATCCTGATGGGAAGTTATCTATCCCTTCTGCCTTATTTGATCTTGTCCTCCAAAGCTCTTTTAAATTCTGATTCTATTACTGGATCTCCTATGTCTTCTAAATCGACTCTTCTTTCTTCTTCTATTACATCAGACAAATCTTCCCTCCTCATGGAGGCCTTCAATGTACTCTTTCCATATATCCACTTCCTCCTCCTATTTTGACGGTGAAATTCCCACTGCACTCTTAATGTTACCGACCTTTGCTAACAATATCACTCAAGGTTGCTTTGACTTTCTTATGCGATGATTCAGTCCTTCCAACAATAATTTCTTTTTCGACTTCTTCACATTTTTCAGGCAACCATTTCGTCTTAGCTTTCCTACACATCCTGTCTATTTCATCCGTCAGGACTTGCATTTCTGTATTCCTGAATTTCCCTGAACATTTTTGAAATTCCTTCTTTCGTCATGGGTAATAAAAGAATTACTTCAGTTATTTTTTTTATTTCCCATGGTTTCTCCGCAGTTACTTTCTTTGTACCTATGTTTTTCTTTCCAACTTTTATTATTGTCCTTTTCAGAGATATCCATTCCTCTTCAAGTGGACTGCCTACTGGGATATTCCTTGTTGCTGTATCCATAGCCTTGCAGATCTTCAAGAGTATCTCGTCATTCCTTAGTACTTCTGTAACTGACACATTTGCGTATCGATTCTTTCTGACTTATCTCTTAAATTTCAACGTACTGTTTATCATTACAACATTGTGATATGAGTCTATATCTGCTCCTACGTATGCCTTACAATCCACGATATCTTTTCGGAATCTCTGTCGGACCATGATGTAATCTAACTGTAGTTCCCCATATCACCCAGCCTTTTCCATTTATACATCCTCCTCTTGCGATTAATATTCGCTATTACTAGCCGAAATTTATTACAGGACTGAGTCTTTCTTCTCTCTCATTCCCTATCCCAACCCCATATTCTCCAGTAACCATTTCTTCCACGTTTCTCCCTACAACTGCATTCCAGTCTCCCATGAGTAATGGAGTTTCATATCCCTTTACGTCCTGTATTACCCTTTCAGTACCTTCATATACTTTTTGTGTCATCTTATGCTTCCGACGTCGGCATGTAGTATCTGAACTATCGTTGTCGGTGTTGGTTTGCTGTCGATTGTGATAAGCGTAACTGTATCACTGAATTGTTCACTGTAACACACTCTCTGCTCTACCTTCCTAAAGAATCCTACTCCCGTTATACTGTTTCCTGCTACTGTTGATATTACCATAATAGCAAGCCAAAATACGACCGTCCCGCCCCGCAGCAGAACCCATGGATAGAGACCTGCACCGGTGCCAGGTCACCTACACAGCCTTTGTACGACGATCCCCAGTCGACGTTCGAAACCTGTGCTCGCCGGTTGGCACAAGCCCACTCCACTGATCCTGATTCCGTTTCACGTGTCCCCTTAGCCAATTTCTTCGCACTCCAAGGTACTAGGTAGTTTTTTATTGCTGTTCGTAGTGGTCGCCTAGTGACCAAATTCATTGTGTGAAACTGGCTACTTACTGATTGTGTCGACGAGCCTCCGAGTTGACACCAAACTGAGGGAGTACTTTTACAAATAGAGACTCCAGCAAAACACAAGCGGAACTGAGCCCTCAGAGTTCTACCTCCATGATACGGAGGTACACAGGCAGTCATATGTGCCTCTGGATAGGACCAAAATTTCCTGGAGCTACTTCCTTAATTACCTTGGTGCCTCCCTCATCCTGTCACTGTCATTTATGCAGCACTGCGCGGACCTGTGAAAGTCGTTTGGTTCTATTCTATATCAACTGCACTACATTCCTGCAAAAAACTGGGGAGCAAATGCAGACAAAAAGACAACGCTGCAATTTCCCTTGGTTATTGAGCTGTTGCATATTGTGCTAAAGCGTTAAAGAGCCATGTTTACTATTAATGACATTGCTACAACAGCTCCCACTTAGGGGTTGCTTGTTCTGTCCAATTTCGTCCCTGCTAATCTCACAATCAAGGATGCCAAGGCGCTAATTCCTAAGACAGAGTGCTATAAGAACTCAGTCTAACTGAGTAAGGTAGCGTAGTATGGTCTTTCTTGTCAAGAAAGATCAAGATTCAACCTCATCCAAATGACACAAGAGAGACATAGCAACGTCTTGAAAACGTGCTATTATAGTGGAAGTGCTGCTCGTGACTATGGCGCCAAGGAGCAGACGGTGACCCATGTTGTGGGGGAATGCCCAGTCCATGCCTTTGAAGGCGGTCTGTCGAGCTTGTCCAATCAGAGTTCTGCCCGCATGTTTGTATATGAATTCTTGTTTTTCATCCGAAACCATCAGTTCACCAGAATATGTTAGCAGAGTCGCATACCAGCCGTAATTTACGCCATAATTCCTGTCTGACACATCGATTCGTCTCTAATAGGCTGGCGACCTCTATCAATGGGTAACGTAAAAGCTGGAGAAAGGCAAGTTGAGTTTAGTTTTCACTATTCTATTCTACTAGATACAGTCAAGTTTCAGAATGTCATCTGTCACATAAGCTGACTGCATTTTATTTTGAAAGGTTGAACAACATGGAATGGAACATGACAACACTGCAAACGGATGATCTGAGGCATCATATCCTGTCCCAGTCAGCGCATGCTGTTCGGCGCATCGAAAGAGCCACGGTCGGCAGGGTGAATTGTGAGTGGTGGCGTCAGGTTTGGTTTCAGTGGAGGGATAAACCTGGTGAGTATATTATTTGGAAGTTCGTTATTGTTAAATAAAGCGTAATGTGCTCATTTAGGTTTTCTATAATAACTCTCGTCGAGGCTTATGAACACATGATAATGGAGCTGCACCACATTTGAAAATTCAGTCCTAATAACAGTGCATAGAAATAAAAACATAAGAACTAAATAATAATCACACTGGACAAAAGAAACAGTTGTCTAATCACAACCGATTGCATCTAACAAGAGAAGATCACCAACCTGGTCTCACATACAAAACGCACACTTGCAAGGTGTGAGCCCCAGCTGTCTATGTCGCGCGGAGATTTGGACCACGATTATGACTGTACGCAGTTAAGACCTTCTGAACACATAGCTTTTCAACGCTCGTGTACCACTTGTTTCTGGCACGCTCCGCTGCGTTCGCCCATTGTCGGAGCTCGAACTACTGTACGGTACGGTGAGTAAGAGGTTCGCGTTTATAGAGCCGGTGAACCGACAAGCGACAGTGTGGCACTTCCAGGAGCAGTATACAGTGACGGTCAAATTGCCACGTTTAAACGTCAAAGCTCGCGACAGTTGTGACCGGTAAGCGTCGTTATATGTGCCTATTCGACTAACTCTTACACGAGGCAAAAGAAACTCTATGAGCGTTTCTTTGTGCTACTATTTGTACCTTGCGATTTAGTTGCGGCAGTCATAGAGAAGACCCGTTAAATGGAGAGAAGAATAGTTGATTGACGTTAGACTATTCCTTATGAGAGGATGGTGGTGACAATGATGACGATACCCTTTCACCACGATCATTTTCGTCAAACAACTTCATTGGCACAATGCGACGGAGACGTAAAATCACAACCTGACTGTTTAGGAAGTTTGCTTTGAAGAGGTAATATTGTCAGATTTAACCTTGCCTCTGTCCGTAACAGAGATCTGTGTGTGTATGTGTGTGTGTGTGTGTGTGTGTGTGTGTGTGTGTGTGTGTGTGTGCGTGTGTTTTATAAAAAACTGCTGCAGAATATGTCCTAAAATATTGCTAAACAGTGTTGACCATATATGCGCATGGCATTGAAATACTATCTGCTCATATTGCTTACCCGTTTTTCACGTTAAATAACATGTGTTCTACTTGAAGAACAAACTTTCGAAACACATGGGGCAGACGTGACCGGCTCCACACACGTCTTCCCACACTTGCGACATGAAGCGGGTCTGAGGGCTCTGGACGTCACCCCGCTGCACAGTACTCTGCACTCGAGCATCAGGCAGCTGCAGTGGGGCGGAGCCAGTGGCAGGCAACCTGCACGTACAGAGCTTTAAAAACTCTGCATTCAAGACGTCTAAAATGAGTATTATCATAAGTATGGCCATTTATTTTAAGAGAGGGCGGGTGTTTGGTATCTAGGGTTGAGATCTTGCAAGTGTACGTTTTTCTCCTTTACAAAACAAGGTCGAGTTAGTTATGTTTATGTGGAAGGTTACAAGTAATAAACATGATGGTTGAGGACAGATTTCATTCGATGTCAGGTAAGGAGAGATCATGCTGACACAGGAGTAGAGCACACCACCTCTAGCCCTGACAAGGGCCTGAGTTGGCCGACAAGGAGAGTCCACGAGTCTCTCCAGTTGTGTCGTGTTCAGCTGACGTCACTCAACAGGTCCCGTAGAGCCGCCAGATCGCAGGGACGTTGAGACCGCCCCTGTCCACACGCTGGAGCCAGACATTTCCTATGAGGCTGAGACCGGATGGCTTAGCGGGCATGTCGGGATGCGGCAGGACGGCTGAGTGTTCGGCAGTCCAGCCAGGAGCGTGTCCACGCGGTCTGTGAACACGGCTGCTGTCCTTGGGGCGTCCCCAGGATACTCAGCACGAAGGTAGCGCACAGGTCCCGATTAAAAAATCATTATGCGTTGTGATGCGATCTAGACTGCTCGCTCACTAAACTTCAGCACAGATCTCTGACTCGTGACGTTTTAAGACTCCCGTTCATTGTCGTTGCGATAAAAGTGACAGTGCAGGAAGGTACTGTAACTTTTCCGAAATTTTTAGACCTTTAATGCCATACGCTACAGAGCGTACGGGGATCCACTACACGATGCCAACCCCAGCAGAACAGACACTAAGAGTCGCAAGAAACGACAGAGCCCGTGTCCTTAGAAATAGTGTAAAGTGCGTTATAAAAAGTAGCGGAATTTGGCACGTTGTGTACATTTATTTACTTCTTTAAGCGTTTATTCTACCTGATAAAATTAAGGCATTAGTGCATTCTCTTACATATAACCTGACATCTCAATGAGTCAACATTAGGACATGCGAAGTACACAAGCAGCACACGGTAGTGATAACTATACTACTTCTGCTAATAACAACAACAACAACAACAATGGACACACATAAGAACACACGTTTCTCTTGATGGGACATGCACAGCCGGCCGAAATGGCCGTGCGGTTAAAGGCGCTGCAGTCTGGAACCGCAAGACGGCTACGGTCGCAGGTTCGAATCCTGCCTCGGGCATGGATGTTTGTGACGCTAAACGATGTCAAAGTTAGCGTAAGGAGGGCTATGCGTGAAGCGTTCATTGAATTCGAAAGTGAAATTCTATGTACCGACTTGACAGAAAATCCTAGGAAGTTCTGGTCTTACGTTAAATCAGTAAGTGGCTCGAAACAGCATATCCAGACACTACGGGATGATGATGGCATTGAAACAGAGGATGACACGCGTAAAGCTGAAATACTAAACACCTTTTTCCAAAGCTGTTTCACAGAGGAAGACCGCACTGCAGTTCCTTCTCTAAATCCTCGCACAAACGAAAAAATGGCTGACATCGAAATAAGTGTCCAAGGAATAGAAAAGCAACTGGAATCACTCAATATAGGAAAGTCCACTGGACCTGACGGGATACCAATTCGATTCTACACAGAGTACGCGAAAGAACTTGCCCCCCTTCTAACAGCCGTGTACCGCAAGTCTCTAGAGGAACGGAGGGTTCCAAATGATTGGAAAAGAGCACAGATAGTCCCAGTCTTCAAGAAGGGTCGTCGAGCAGATGCGCAAAACTATAGACCTATATCTCTTACGTCGATCTCTTGTAGAATTTTAGAACATGTTTTTTGCTCGCGTATCATGTCATTTCTGGAAACCCAGAATCTACTATGTAGGAATCAACATGGATTCCGGAAACAGCGATCGTGTGAGACCCAACTCGCCTTATTTGTTCATGAGACCCAGAAAATATTAGATACAGGCTCCCAGGTAGATGCTATTTTTCTTGACTTCCGGAAGGCGTTCGATACAGTTCCGCACTGTCGCCTGATAAACAAAGTAAGAGCCTACGGAATATCAGACCAGCTGTGTGGCTGGATTGAAGAGTTCTTAGCAAACAGAACACAGCATGTTGTTATCAATGGAGAGACGTCTACAGACGTTAAAGTAACCTCTGGCGTGCCACAGGGGAGTGTTATGGGACCATTGCTTTTCACAATATATATAAATGACTTAGTAGATAGTGTCGGAAGTTCCATGCGGCTTTTCGCGGATGATGCTGTAGTATACAGAGAAGTTGCAGCATTAGAAAATTGTAGCGAAATGCAGGAAGATCTGCAGCGGATAGGCACTTGGTGCAGGGAGTGGCAACTGACCCTTAACATAGACAAATGTAATGTATTGCGAATACATAGAAAGAAGGATCCTTTATTGTGTGATTATATGATAGCGGAACAAACACTGGTAGCAGTTACTTCTGTAAAATATCTGGGAGTATGCGTGCGGAACGATTTGAAGTGGAATGATCATATAAAATTAATTGTTGGTAAGGCGGGTACCAGGTTGAGATTCATTGGGAGAGTGCTTAGAAAATGTAGTCCATCAACAAAGGAAGTGGCTTACAAAACACTCGTTCGACCTATACTTGAGTATTGCTCATCAGTGTGGGATCCGTACCAGATCGGTCTGACGGAGGAGATAGAGAAGATCCAAAGAAGAGCGGCGCGTTTCGTCACAGGGTTATTTGGTAACCGTGATAGCGTTACGGAGATGTTTAATAAACTCAAGTGGCAGACTCTGCAAGAGAGGCGCTCTGCATCGCGGTGTAGCTTGCTCGCCAGGTTTCGATAGGGTGCGTTTCTGGATGAGGTATCGAATATATTGCTTCCCCCTACTTATACCTCCCGAGGAGATCACGAATGTAAAATTAGAGAGATTAGAGCGCGCACGGAAGCTTTCAGACAGTCGTTCTTCCCGCGAACCATACGCGACTGGAACAGGAAAGGGAGGTAATGACAGTGGCACGTAAAGTGCCCTCTGCCACACACCGTTGGGTGGCTCGCGGAGTATCAATGTAGATGTAGATGTAGGTTAGTTAGGTTTAACTAGTTCTAAGTTCTAGGGGACTAATGACGTCAGCAGTTGAGTCCCATAGTGCTCAGAGCCATTTGAACCACTTTTTGGTCATGCACAACTGTTGATACACATCCCAGTGATAAAATCAACTGCTGATGTACAATTTTGCAACTGTAGCAGGTATTGTCACTGATGACAGAAATTAATGTATGGGGTTTCATAAATTCCACATGCTTTGCTTTATATCAGAATACATATACTACAAAAATTATAGCTCTGCATCTTTAGGTAGACTTAGATGTAAAACAGTGTAACTGTTTCAAACTGTGGATGCATTACTTTTACATGTTTGTTCGCCTTTCTTTTAACAAATTACATAATGATAAAAATATCAAAACTTTACGTACTGCAATTACATAACATTATTGGCTTCAGTACAAACAGTCATGATTGCACACGACGTTTGGCCTTGGAGCGGAGTGGAAGAGAGGGGAGTCCCTTTCTCTCTCCCTCTGTCGCTCTTTGTTTTAATTCGCAACCGTCGGTAGCTACAGAAAACTCCCACTTCGCCACGGGATGTATGCTTCGAAAAGGATCGAGGCACAGGAAAGTTCCACCTGAGGTTACGTCCTGGTGAGGCTCTTGTTAATACTCGTACATTTGTATTTATGGGAAGAATTTTCTGATTATCTACGTCTAGAAGTCGAAATCTATCGTTTTCTAAATCCTCCTCGTAGATTGTGTGGCACGCATAGGGCCAGATATAGGCTCAGATGTCAGTTGAATTGCGATGAAGAGTGGATAGGAGTTTAAGAGAATTGTCTGGAAGAATAAATGCGGAAAGGAGTGGGACACTGAAGTGGAGAACATTCATGAAATGCCTCTGAATTTCTCTTGGGCTGTAGATACTACATTGATGAATACCACACAGGCAGTTCATTTGAACAGGAATGGACGTCTATGAAAAGGGCATCACCGAAGTTGGACAGACAAATAACTGGCAACCAATGCTGTACAATCGAAATAAAGTCATGAGATGTTCAACTGAATATTTTATTAGGACATGTTACGCGTTTTGGGATTACACCCATTGTCAGACATATGTTACAAACAAGTACAAAACATAAGCGAACAGCATACTCAACACGTCTCAACGTTACAGAAAATGAGATATGGTCATATGAGTTACATACCGCAAACTTCAACTCCTTCCTACCCAACCAGGCGTACAGCCTTCACAATTCAAAGAAAGTGCTCGGCTCGAGCAGTCTTGAAGCAGAGCGTCTACTGACGCTGAACAAGTCAACCAGCAGCGAAGTGCCCTCAGTAGGGGGTGCTGTATGGTCATGTGCTCCATGTGTTAACATGTAATTTGAGGATAATATACTCATCATATAAATCTAACAGGGTGTAATTACGTCTAGCAGTCGGAATAGTACTTCTGTACACGTTAACACTAAAAGTTTTTTAATTTTTTTTTAGACTCCAAATTTTTTTACATTGCCATACTATGCCTATACCCAGTAGTGGCACTAAACACAACTCAAACCATATGTCAATATAAAATAAATAATAGGGAGAGGGGGGGGAGTTCCTTGGTGAATAAACCTTTCAACCTCTCAAATCTCTAAAAGAATACCACCAAATGAAATATAACCAACATTATCCATCATAAACTAAACCCCTGTGATCAGCTCGCGTACGCAAACGTCTTAGGCGCCATCTGTTATAGCCAACGGCAACCACATCGGCGGAAGCCATCCGCCTATCGAGTTACAGCCAAGTGATACTCATGGGCCATGATTGCCCAAACAGAAGCCTTCAAACAGCAACTTACACCCCTCTACCACATGGAAAAAGTTTAATGGTGAGAGGAAGAGCATTTTCATAAAATCCCAAAAGATACGTGGGCTATACCTCATACATTCCTTATATAAACTAGTGGCACGACAATTGCCCGAGTCCTACCTATGCTATCCGCATACCGGAGAGCTATAGATTTTTAAAAAACAAATACAAATACTAAAAGAAAACTTTAGTCTAAAATCAATAAAATAAACCATGGTGTCACCAAAGAGCACCCAAAGGGCACAGTGGTGAACAAATCTGTAAATGCCAACCTATATGCCCATCTAACTTTCCCTGTATTACGTTAAACTAGCCAACCACTCGGCAAAAAACCTAGCTTATCATAACGGTATGTCGACAGAACACCACCAGCTCCTATAAAATACACAATCATACTTCTAATGAGGAGATAATAGATACCTAGTTCAAAATAGTATCCGTTCAAACAAGCCAGAAAACCAGTTGTTCCCACCGGAAGCCTGTTTATTAAATACTGGGTGTGCAGCGTGCTGTATACGCGCGTAGATCTCCAGATCTTCAAAGTTATCTAAAATCTTCCCTCTAGGTTATAAATGCTGAATTCTTAGGCTATCTTCTATCAGGGCCCGCTTTTGGCCAGTCTCCCTCATATGGCAGCCCAGCCCACTATTATTACTATAGTTATGTTCTGTAAACCTTGTGGCAAAATCCCTACCCGTCTGGCCAATGTATGTCCCAGCACATCCCCCACACTTAACTTAGTACACACCGGATTGCTTAAACTTATCTGTTTTCCCTTCGTCCATATGTACTAATATTCCCCCCAACTTCTTCCTTGTATGGAAGCTTACGCAAACGCCAGCCTCCCTGAATGCTCTAGTTATTTTTTGGCAACATGGTCCAACATATTCCATTGACACAATATTACTATTTAACTTTGGCGGCCGGACTGCCGCGTCTTGTTAAGAATTTTAGCTCCAAACCTTCGTATAAATTATTCCCAGTACCCGTTAGCCCGTCGTAAATACACCCTGTTAGATTTATATTCTGAGTATATTATTATTGAATAACATGTGAATGCAGCGCCCCGACACTCTTTGCGTTGTCAAGACTACGCCTGGTAGGGTAGGAAGGAGTTCAAGTTTGAGGTATGTAACTCATATGACCAGATATCGTTTTATGTAACGTTGAGACGTGTTGAATGTGCTGTTCACTTATGTTTTTAGTTGTTTGTAACATATGTCTGAAGATGGGTGTAATCCCGAAACGCGTAAAATGTGAAACGTCCCCTTAGAATAATTTATATATGACTGTGCTTAAACTGACACACAATATTTTTAGCGCAACGCAATCTGACTTTCAAAAAATCCCTACGAAAGAATGGCCCTGACTAACATTAACCTATACCTTTCACAAATCACTTACCTCACAAAAATCTTCGTTACTGGAACTATTGCAATACAGCGAGCGCCACTATTGCCAGCTAAATAAAAGATTCAAACTACGGAAGGCACTAACTACTGATAGGCATAGTTAGCAAATGAAAGATTTTAATTGAGAACAAACAATGTATTTACCTTAATAGTGTTGAAAAATCATAGTATACATAGGAGTTCATGACATCCAGTCTTAAAAATTTCCAAACTCCGCCATTTCTCTCCCAACATCCACCACTGCTGGCGGCTCACATACACACACTTATTGATACAATGTTGGTCAAAAGCTAAAATTTTCTCACAGTCCATAAAGACAGTCCTCATCATTCATCACAGTAAAATTGCTGTGTTTTTCTCAAAGTCTGAGCAGTAAAATAAAATGCACACGGAAGTAGTGGATTTCCATGCAGTCTTGAAGAAGTAGTGTTGTCCTTCCAACGGAAAGACAGTGCTGACTCTCGACATGCAGACAGGTAATGGGCCACTACAGAGCAAACCTTCGAAGTTTTGAAAAATATTGGTAGGTAGGTCATCACAGAGTAGACCCACTGTAGTCCTGGTAGAGATTACGGTATTGGTGGGCCACCAGAGGTGCAGACCCACTGCAGTCCTTGTAGACATAATGGTACTGGTGAGTAAGCGAAGGTGTAGACCCACTGTAGTCCTTGTAGAGATGGCCAGCAGCCATCTGCTGCGACTGTGCAGGTGCACAATAACTATCGAAGAGTCTTGCAGACAATATAGAAAGTCCATAACCACCACTTGTGCACTCACAAAGTTTTTGGAATTGTCCTTAGAACCAGCAATGCTGTTATCCAGTCCCTTGCTGAATTTTTAACACACATGCAAACACTAATAGTCCCTACTTCTCACATATTGTCCACATACTATGACCAACAGAAAAATGTGCAGTGAAATGGAACTTACAAGTTACTTAATTTGATGAACTGGTGTCAATTACAATTTTATAACTTAAGAATACAATTACAAAGGTACAAAATACATCATTAAAGAACATAACAATACAGATACCATTTGTAGTACAGGCTTTACAAAAGAATTGAAATAACATATACATCAGTGTTACAAGAATTATGACATAAGTTCATACATAAAAGATCAGAATAACTTTTGAAACATCAACTTCACGCATGAGCATTAAAACAAAACAGAATAAATAACGTCTAAACATCTTTACAAAGAAAATAACATATTATTAGAAAAATTCCACAACATAACTCATATCAGCTAAACACATAAAGACAGGAAAAACACAAATATACAAGAGTACACAAACACATAGCAGAATAACACAAGAGGAAAGGGCAGGGTTTGTTTTCAGTGTAATATATGGTACTGCAGTCCAACTTAAACTTCATTCCATAGATCTTTCCTCTTATTTCAACATTTGTTTCTACCAAAAGAATCCTATCCAAGCATGCTTTCTGTATTTTTATGTTCACATATTTCTCACCTCATTATTTATTTTCCATTATCTTGCCTCATCATTTATTTCCAAGAAAATCCTACCTAAACCTGTTGTCCCTAAACCCTACTTTTTTGCTCATATCCTCTTTCAAAATACTTTTTTTTGGCCAAACCATTTTCTTATAGCTTCTCAATGCATTTTTTCCAATTCATCACAACTCGTTCTCTTATATAGCCTACCCCATCTTAAGCTAACTTAAATCTACTGAGCTCAGATGCTAAACTAAGAAACGAGGCAATGCAGCAGCACAAAACAATTAACACAAACAGTATTGATAAAAAATACAAATGCCAAAGCAAGCAGTATAAATTAGCAAAGCAAATGCAATATTACAACTAATATAAGGCAATGTGCAGCAAAAAAGAAAAATAAATTCGTAGTAAAACTGCCTTAACAGAGTAATGTAAAGTGAAATTTAGTAGCACTATGCCTGGCAAACAGCAGCAGCAAATGTAATAACTTATATCCAGACATGACATAGCTCATGCAGAAAAAATACTACACTAAAAATGGCCATGTTTAATACCAATGTCACATCTTAATACTAGAGTGATACATCATGAGAACTTACACTAGCAGATAAGTTACCAAATCGTAAAAAAATTATTTATGCAATTCCTGTGAAGGGAAATGTCTATTTATGTGCCCTCGTTTTCTTGGAACTAGATCATAAATTTCTTATTGACTGGATCTGTAGGCATAAAATAATTATATTAGTACATCTATTAAATTTTATTTTAACCAATGCTGCAGTGCATCTAGAAACTAGATATTAAACAAATTGAGTAAATAAATACATAAAGCAAGCCATATGGCATTTCTGTCAACTAGCAAGACAATAGCCGTGAAATGTTTATCATCGTTTCATTAGGCATATTAGTAAATATCATAAATTAAGAGCTCCACAGTATAATCATATGTTTTCAAGTTTGAGCGTGTCGTATTTGTGATGCTTTCGACAAAGAAATGTCAATAGCGAGGATAATGGCCTTTTTTTTCTACCACCTATGCCTCTGAAAGGCACACACTAATGGCTTTTTTCCAGGCGGGTGGTACAGCTGGGCGTCCATGACGCATTACGTGCAAGTGGTCACTTAACGTTCTTACCGAAATATTTACGACAGCAGTTCCTGCTACAGTGACAGTCTCATATAAAAATTTCACAGGTCGAAAATTTACGTTACAAATGTGTAGAAACAAAATCCTGTAAATATAGCAGCGTCCAAAAAATTTTCGACAGCATAGTGATACATTCACCGTAGCATAATCAAATTAATCATATACAGTAGCATCATCTTATTGATCATAAACATACCTCAGCAGCATAATACACATTGTCATCATAATAATAACACCATAACACCTCAGCCAAATCTCAAAAACGTCGTAGCTTTCTGCAATAATTTCAAAACCTAAAAAAAATTCTCTGCTCATGTCAAAAGTGTCATCTACCGCAAACGTACCCTAAAAATCATTATCCCATACCTAATACATCATTCAAAGCTCTCATAGTATCACAATGGTTCCGAAAAAATATATGAACAGTTCACAAAGTACAGACAAAATACAATTTCATAAGTGTGAAGTTATCCAACTGTGTAATTGCGTAAACATGTGTCACTGACATAAAAAAAAACTTTTGTTTCTCTGTTAAATAATCAGATAGCTCTGTAATTCTGTGTTGGAGAAATATGGCACCGATGTGTAAAGTTGTATAAGCAAATACCATATTAGCTAGGGCTCCTTGTGCTTGCCACACACATGGTACACAAAGTAAGCATGTACCCCCCCCTGAGGACTAATGTAAGTACACCCTCAGGTGTTACAGATTACAGCAATGGAATGAAATGTATCATGGAAAACCTTTGTATCATTGTACTTCAAATATCTTAAAAAAATAAATGTTTTTAGTGCAAAATTAGTCACTCAAATACATGTACTGTAGCGCTAAACTGGGCGTCTTGTTGTAAGATAATCTCTGTGGAAGTGTCGTAGTTATCGTCCTCCGAAAGCTAAGTTCTGCAGAAGTCAATGTACTTACCTCATGATATACAAAAGTGAAATGTTTTGCGTATAGATATCTTAGTTATTACGCTTATTGCTGTGATGAAGAAAGTACTGTGCTGTAAAGCATTGTTGTCCTACGGAAAAGGCTGTCTCCTTGTAGCTATACCACAAAAGTTACTACTAAAACATGTTTTACTTTACAGAAGAATTCAGAAAAACTGTGCAGATATAAAACAGATACACCACAAAAGTATTATTGTAAATTGTCACTCATTAGTAGCGTCATGATAAAATCGTGTAGCTGTCACATAAACTAACCACTGTGTCATCTGGTATATCACATAAAGTACTTTAAAATCCAAAATGTATTTTCAGGTAAACCAAAATGTTGCATTAAAATCTCATTAGCAGTACTGGTAAATGTTCTAAGTATGTGAGCCTTATAGTAGTTACATAATCATGCAACTAACAAGCAAGAATGTACACACACAATAACACTGTGTTGTTTGTTCGCAATAACAATGCATTCGTAATTGCTGTTTAAATAAGTTCCCTTGGTTCTTGACTGGATATTTAACTTCAAACATTGTTGCATGTTAACAGATTCTAAGTCTGAAAAAGCATACTAGTAATGTAAAGTAAGAAGTTGTATGGCAAAGACAAAGTTAAAAAGCAGATTATCTTTCAATAAACGGATTTACATGTGAAATGTGGTGCAAGCCTTTACTCTTACTACTATGCAGAGCTCCGGCTTCAAAGGAATCATCGTGTGCTATATGTCGGTAAAGAATACTGGAATTTTTCTCAAGGTTAGCATCTATGTTATTTTTCTCTGAGCCAGCTGGCGCACGTGGCTGCCTGCGGTGCGAGTCATTGTCTGCTCCTTTGTTGGCGCGCGTTATTGGGATTAGGAGACCTAGCTTCTACAAATTCACCTTGTCGAGAGTGCCCTGCTCTGTTTGAATCCCGCCAGTTCTGATGAAATTCAGGTCTGTTGTTTTGTCGGTAGTTAACATAGTTTCTTGTTTGTCTGTCATGTGGTGGAGAACTTCTCCCTGAATCGTAACTGCGCTCTGGCCCGTTGTGTCTAAAGTTATTCTGTCTCCCTTGATAATAATTATTTTGGTTCTCATATTGTCTGTTTCTATGATTGTCTCTGTGATTTTCATTACCGCGGCGAGGTGATCTTTCCCTGTAATTCTTACTACTGTGACAACGGTTGTCATACGGGTGGCGTCTGTTTTGGTCACCATTTATGTTGAAAGAATAGCCTTGTCGTGTATTATTTCTGTCATTGCGGAATTGTGACAGATGTGATCTGTAATTGTTGTGCTCCTGTTTTCGCGTTCCACGATTGTCAGTGTCAATTTCCAGTTCTTGTAACAGTCCCTGAAAAGCTTCAATGTCGTATTTGCAACGTCCTGCTAAAATAATATGTCGTAAATGTTCAGGCAGTTTGATTAAGCAAATGCGGATGAGTTCTGAGGGGCTGTATGGGTTTGACAGGTACTGATTCTTGTGCAACATGTCTTCAAAATATTTCACAAGACTGGAAAATTCAGATTATTCGAAATGTTTCATCATTATGATGCTATGTTTTACTCGGTCTTGTGTAGCTTGACACCAATATGCTGAGAGGAAGGCATGATAAAAATCTCCTTCATTGTGGCAATCGTGAATGGTGAATGACCGATTGCATTCTTACAGCTGATTCATTCTCCAAGTAGCCACACATAAATTCTAACCTGTGCTCCAATGACCAGTTGGGAGGAAAACAATGAGAGAATTGATGGAGCCACGCTTGTGGATGAACGTCGTTACCAGAATTCTTAAATGTTTTGAATTTACGTGTAGTAATGAACAGCTTATAGTCAAAATCATCCTTGTCGGCGAGTCGCATATCAGTCATTGTTTCGTCGTGTCGGCGGTTCCATCTCAAAATTCGGTGCACCTTGCCAATTTCTTTCATAACTTCCGAAATGCCCTGTGTTATTATTTTGTGGCTTTTCCGTATTTCTAAGTTCCTCTTCCCGTGTTGGAGCGCGAGTGTCCTCTGAAATATGAAATTTTTGTATTACTTGTGCCAACTGATCTTGTACTTCCCGGATTTCTCTTTTGTATTGCGTATTAATTTGATTCTGATTTTGTTTGAATTTCTTAATTTGTTCATACTCTTCTGTTTCAGTGATGGCTACAGGTCTTGTGTCATTCAGATCATCATCTACCTTTGCAGATAAGTTAGTGAACTGATCTGAAAGTTCGGCTACTTTCTCCGATAGTGTACTTATTTCCTCAGTGTGTTTTTCTGAACCAAGTTTCAGAGTGTCCATTTGTGTTGAAATCGTATCTACTGTGTCCTTTAAGTTTTCTTGAGTTTTTGCAGGTTGCGTAACCGAATCGGTAGATGCAACTGAGTCAATTTTAGCTTGCAAGGTGTCGTGATTTTCATGAACAATAGTTTGCAGTTCTTTTATGGCTGCTTCGTGATTCTGTAATGCATTTTCATGACGCGAAAAAATAGGTTGGAAATGCTCACAAATTTGTGTTTTTACGTCATTATATACTTTTTGACATTTCGATTCGATATTATGTAACTCAGTAGTTAAATCTTCACGTGTTTGTTCAAGTGTGGTGTCTAACTTTTGAAGATTTTGTTCCATTGTGGCTAACTTTTTAAGATTTTGTTCCACTGTGTCTAACTGTTGCTGTGTTTGTCTCTGGTGTTGTTCCATTGTGTCTAACTTTTGAAGGTTTTGTTCCATTGTGTCTAACTTTTGAAGATTTTGTTCCATTGTGTCTAACAGTTGCTGTGTTTGTCTCTGATTTTGTTTCATTTGCTGCATTAATTGCAATAGTAATGTATTAGTGTCTGGAATCTGTTCCTGTATGCTTTTCGGCCGTGCATTTGCACCGGCAACATTTACATTTTGACGAGCAGAAAATGTGTCTTGACTTATTTGAGAAAACGGTGAGGACCCAAAACCTGAGTCTACAGTAGTTGCAATATTGTGTTCTGTCATTTCGGATTCCTAAGGCGAGCTGTTGCCGACCGATCGATCGATAATGCTTCCCTGTTCACTACTTGTTTCACTGTCTACACCATTATTTGCCACCCGCTCCATTTCCCTATGCACTATTACCAAATTACTACTTTGAATGTCTGTTATTTCATTACACAGTGGTGCTGATAAGCTACGCTCATCGTCACTATTATTTCTCAGTTTACTTTGGAGCCTAGTGTTACGTTTTTCACACGCCATTATTGTCACAATATTTCACACGATAACACAGAAAAGCACAATCTGAAGAGCAAAAATAAGAGAACACATTAACGTAACACTGAAAATAATATCTAGTTAATTGCAGCTGCGAAATACTTGGTGCAAATCTACATGCATGCCACAACTGTTTTACTGTACAACAATGAAAGACTGCAACTACAAAGGAGATTTTCTCTACAATTACGCGCTAGCAATAAACAAAAGCTGCACTAATTACACAAACTACAAGAAAAAATCAGAAGATTCCAGTGAGGTATCTTCGGCTAAGGGTCGACATATGAAACGTCCCCTTAGAATAATTTATACATGACTGTGCTTAAACTGACACACAATATTTTTAGCGCAACGCAATCTGACTTTCAAAAAATCCCTACGAAAGAATGGCCCTGACTAACATTAACCTATACCTTTCACAAATCACTTACCTCACAAAAATCTTCGTTACTGGAACTATTGCAATACAGTGAGCGCCACTACTGCCAGCTAAATAAAAGATTCAAACTACGGAAGGCACTAACTACTGATAGGCATAGTTAGCAAATGAAAGATTGTAATAGAGAACAAACAATGTATTTACCTCAATAGTGGTGAAAAATCATAATATACATAGGAGTTCATGACATCCAGTCTTAAAAATTTCCAAACTCCGCCATTTCTCTCCCCACATCCACCACTGCTGGCGGCTCGCCTCCAACTGCCAACGCTACGCGCTGTTCACATCCAGCTGCCCAAAACTACAATGGCGAGTATTCCAACAATGCCAACCAGCCACAGACTGCACACAGAACAGCCAGTGATTTTCTTACAGAGCGCTACGTGGCGTCACCAATAAGAAAACCTAAACGGCCTACTTACACATGTTCTAATAAAAGATTCAATTGAACATCTCATGACTTTATTGCGATTATACAACAGTGGTGGCAAAATTTTTAACATAAAAATTATCGCAGGCCTCAGACGGGATTTTATGTCCTATATATCAAACAAAGATAGATATAAGGAGCTAACGGAAAAGAAACCTTGGCAAACAGAAAAAACACTGCAACTGATCGGTAAGTGTAGAAGGTGCAAAAACGTTCAGAGGAACACAGGAGTACAGTAGTATCAGTCACTTGGGGATAAAGTAACTAGGGGTAGATGTGAAACCAAAGCGAAATGGCTCTTGGAAAAATGTGGAGAGAAAGAATAACACATGGGCGTCTGAAAGATTTATTCATTGTACACATTACTCAAAAGAACATTTGACGTAATCTTTAAGAGTGCATCGGGAATTCCACTGTCAAATGCAGAGGAGAGTGTAGGTAGGCGTACAGAGTAAACTGAAGACATCTACGAGGGGAAAGACCCGTCTGATGACTTGACAGAAGAAGAAATGAGAATCACAGTGGAAGACACTGGAGATCCCACATAAGAGTCAGAGCTTAACACAGCTTTGGAAGGCAGAAGCAATAGGTAACATACCTTCGGAGTTTCTGAAATCATTGGCAAAAGTGTCAACCAAGAATTATTGAAGTTGGCGTCTAGAATATACGAGAATGGTGGTATACCATTAGACACAACCATGAAGATAAGAGCAGAAACTTGCAGGCCTATCGCACAACTAGCATAACACCTCATGTATGGAATTTGTCGACACGACTAATATATACAGAGGAATGTAAAAGATAATAGAGGACATGATAGATGATCATTTTGACTGTCAGAAGGTTCAAATGGTTCAAATGGCTCTGAGCACTATGGGAGTCAACATCTTAGGTCATAAGTCCCCTAGAACTTAGAACTACTTAAACCTAACTAACCTAAGGACATCACACACAGCCATGCCGGAGGCAGGATTCGAACCTGCGACCGTAGCAGTCCCGCGGTTCCGGACTGCAGCGCCAGAACCGCTCGGCCACCGCGGCCGGCACTGTCAGAAGGCTAATAGCACGCGAGAGCGGCACATCTGACATTGCAACTGATGCGGGAAGCAAAACTTGGAAAATAAAATGGACACATTCATAGGCCCTGAAAAGGAAAAGCATCCGGAAATGTAAAATTCTGCAAAATGTTCGGAATATTGAGAAAAATAAGAGTAAGTTGCAAAGAAAGACGGGTAATACGTACAAGTACCGAGAGGGAACAATAAGGTTGCATGACCAAGAACAAAATGCTGTCCCATATTTGGTATGTTCCATTCTTCACCGATTCTGCTGAGAACCTCATCATTTCTTTTCTTATCAGTCAATCTAATTTTCGACATTCTTCTCTAGCATCACATATCAAACGCTTCAGTTCTCTTCTGTCCCGGTTTTCCCACTGTCCATGATTCACTTTCATAGAATACTGTGCTACAAACTTACACTATGAGTTACTCGTATTCCAACTAGAACCGACATTTAACTGGATAGATAAAAAAAAAACTACTCACCAAGCGGCAGCACAGCACACACGTAAAAGACTGTTGTGATTGACAAGCTTTCTGGCCAGTGTCTCCTTCTCTAGGTAGGAGGGTTGAAAGGGAAGGAAGAAGGGTGAAGGAAAAGGATTGGAGAGGTCTAGGAAAAAGGGTAGTTTTAGGGAAAGTCACCCAGAACTGTGGGTCAGGGGAGACTTACTGTACGAGATAAGAAGGGAAGACTAATTGTTGGGGACTGCATCGGACGAGATTTGAAAATCTAAGATAGTTCAAATGGCTCTGAGCACTATGGGACTTAACATCTGCGGTCACCAGTCCCCTAGAACTTAGAACTACTCAAACCTAACTAACCCAAGGACAGCACAGAACACCCAGTCATCACGAGGCAGAGAAAATCCCTGACCATCCCGGGAATCGATCCCGGGAACCCGGGCGCGGGAAGCGAGAACGCTAACGCACGACCACGAGCTGCGCACTGAAAACCTAAGAGCTTAAAGGTGGAACACGAGGTGATATGTACGACAGAGATTACTGCTAAGACATTTATCACAAGTTATAAAGAGTGAGAAGCTAAGTGCATTGTACATAACAGAGGTGGGGTGGGGCGGTGAAAAATAGATGGGAAAGACAATGAAAGATGCAGGAAACTGTAACGGAGTGAAGCAAAGAGTAGTTACAGTGATAAAACGCTGGGTGGAGAGAACCAAGGACATGTTGTAGAGGTAGTTCCCACGTACGGAGTTCTGAGAAACTGGTGTCTGGGGGAAGAATCCAGATGGTGAAACAGGCACCGAGGTCACGAATGTCATGCTGTAGAGCACGCTCTGCCACAGGATATTGTGAGTTGGCAGTGTATACCCTCACCCTATACCCATTCATCCTAACTGACAATCTGATGGTAGTCATGCCTATGTAGAAGGCTGAACAGTGTTATAATAGATGGGATATGACTTGTGTCGTTTCGCAGCTGGCTCTCCCTTTGATAGAATATGTTTTGCCAGTTACAGGGCTATTATAGGTGGTGATAGGAGGACACACTATTATTAACTTGTGATCACTGTTTTAGCAGTAATCTCTGTCTTGCATGTTACGCTGTGTTCCACCTTTAAGCTTTCAGGTTTCCAAATCCCGTCCGATGCAGTCCCAAACAACCAGTCTTTCCTTCTCATCTTGTACGGCAAGACTTCCTGACCCGCTGTTCTGGGTGACTTTCCGAAAATCTCCCCCCTTTCCTAGACCTCTTCAGTCCTTTTCCTTCACCCATCTTCTTTTCCCTTCAACCCTTCTGCCTGAAGGAGGAGCCACCGGTTCCGAAAGCTTGCCAATCACAAGTCTTTCATGTGTGTTCTTCCGCTGCTTCGTGAGTAGATTCTTTTATCTATCCTATTAAATAATTTTATCAATAATTGTTTGTTTTCGTTGATACAAAACTCACATTTGATGTTAGTTGACTTCGTTTGGCCAGGAACATTCTCTTTGAATGTTCTTCTCTACTTTTTATGTTCTCTTTAACTTGTCCATTATGAGTTACTTTATTCTCAAGGTAGCAGAATTATTTCAGTTGGTCTAGATCCTCGTCTACAGTTCTGACCTTAAGTTGAACACTGATCCCATTTCTGCTAGACTTTATTAATTTAGTCTTTCTTCGGGTTAGACTTAATTCATAGAGTGTACCCATTAGATTGTTCTCTTTAACTTGTCCATTATGAGTTACTTTATTCTCAAGGTAGCAGAATTATTTCAGTTGGTCTAGATCCTCGTCTACAGTTCTGACCTTAAGTTGAACACTGATCCCATTTCTGCTAGACTTCATTAATTTAGTCTTTCTTCGGGTTAGACTTAATTCATAGAGTGTACCCATTAGATTGTTCATTCTATTCAACACCTCCTAAAATTACCTCTCCCTTCCACTGAGAACAGCAATGACATCAGCTATTCCTGTCATTGATATCCTTTCAGCACGAATTTTAATTCCACTTCTGAACCTCCCATTCCTTCTTCGATGTACAGATTGAATGGTAGGGGCGATTACATGTATGTCTTTCACCTTTCCTAATTTTAGCTGTTATTGGTCCTCCTATTTTATCCTCTTGTTTGATGTACATATTGCACGTAACCCTTCTTTTGCAAGAGGTTACTCCCATTTTGCTGAGAGTTTCGGAAATCCTGCATCATTTTAAATTATCGTATGATTTTTGACTACAAAGCCTACGGACGTTTCTCGATTTGTCCTTAAGTCTCACTTTAATCATCAATCGCCAACCCAGAAGTCCTTCTCTGATGCCTTTACCTTTCCTAAAACCAAACTGATCGTAATCTAGCACTTCCTCAATCTTCTTTTTCCTCTTATACACATATTCTTGTCAGCAACTTGAGTGTGAGAGCTCTTTAGGTAATTGTGCGGATGTCCTCGCACTTATGTGCCCTTGCAACATACAGAACTATGTGAATGATATTTTCCAGAGATACTGATTGTTTAACGCGAGAACCAAGTTGAATAATAATTTGGCTTCCAAATTTCTCAAGAATTTTCGAAATTCCGAAGAACTGTTCCATATGGCTTCCACATGATTTGATCGCGAGTCTTCCTAACCCCCGTTTGTTTCTGTGGCTGGAAAGGTAGGCATCTCGACGACCGCTGCTTCCCGTGAAGTCTCACGAGGCCACATGAGGACAGAGCAGCGTCGACCTGACCGCCACATGCAGAAGCAACTCCCGCCGCTGAACACCACAGAACGCCCTACACTATGCTGCTTGTGGTGTGATGTCAGTGGTAGCCACAGATCTCAACCCAGGTTACATCGGTCTGTCTGTGATGGCTGGTGACCTTCTCAGCACTCTGTTGTCTCCACCCCAACCCGCTGCTATACATTCTGCAGTCGTTGCCCTACAGCCAGATGCCAGTGTAATGTGTCGGTTCGATGCTCTCAAGTCCCTCATGCCGATGATTCGTTTTTTTACAGAGACATAAAGATGCACGTTCCTTGGACTTTCTCTTTTGCGATTTGCCGCTGAGTAATTCCAATAGCATTAGGAACGCAATAAACATAGTGTACACACATCATTCTCCATCTATAGCAATGTCTTTTCTGTACTGAAAATAAGCTCGCATAAGTACGAAATGCGAAAATAATGCAGTATTTTTCTTAAAGACGTCGTATCTGCCACTAACTGTAACATTATTTGTTTTCACGACTACATTTTCAATCCCATGCACTTTGTACGGGTATACAGCAATAACCGAAAAGTGAAGGGCAGATGGCATGTATAGAACGCCACTATCATCCTATACATGAGGCAGTTATATTACAACAAATGCTAAAAACAGCACATCACTTACATTGGGCCACTGGAGGTGTAAAAATTTACGAATCTTCTGACGTGTGTATATCTCACTGTTGTCTCTGTATGTTGAGTCTCCTAACTCCGAGTGTACATCAACTTTAGATGAGGGTAAGGGTCATAGTAGTGGCATAAGGTAAATTTATTGTTACTGATGTTAACTTCACTATCATGAATCCCCTCAAATCACTCTTCATGTTGTTCATATGACAACTGAGGCGGTTGGTGGGGAACATATTCACAAGTCGTTTCTTCTTTGTTCTTAGCAGTGATTATACATCCCACAGTAAACGTTTTATATCAGAGTATCTTAACATTGTGTTTACATTCGTTAACAGAATTTGCCATTCTGTTTACAATACAATCATTTGATGTAAAGAAATAAGATAAGACACTTCTGTATTATGATGGGGCGTAATAGTACATATCGCATCCATCGTCAAAGGCTTACAGTAGCTTGGCTACTCGTGACACCATGGCAGTAATAATCATATATATATATATATATATATATATATATATATATATAATTTTACATATGTATTATTTGTACCATATTAACATCACAAAGGCATAAATCGCCTTCACAACAACTTTCGTACATGAATTGATCCACTGGACAACTAAAAAGAAAAAGGAGTACAAAAATGAGATAAAAACATGTGATGGGATACTTGTCACAAATTAAAGAACATTATGTGTATCAGCATGTAATTGCAAAATGTACTGTCCATATGTAAGGTACTGTACCAGTACAAATGTAGTCATACATTTCCATGGTCCTTAGAACATTTAGGCCGAGAATGGCTTTTTCAGCTACACTTGCAAAACACCTTATTCATTTTTTTTACTGAATTATTAAAATACATTACCTATGTTAAAACAAATACACCCTAATTATAAAAACGTGTATGAGTGGACATAATTCTTCCTCATTTCCATACATATCATACAACTCACGGGAAACGTCGTAAAGACTACTCATATTATAAAACCAGCATAATCACGATCCTGTGCAAATCGTTATGTCCTATGCTTGTCAGTAAGTCAAGGTGAAATAGCCAAACTATACATATTAATGTTACTTTCTACTATTAGCACATAAAACTGACTCGAATTTATCTCAAGATCTCTTATTTCTTAAATCTGTCTTATTGTTGGGCAAGCTGTGTGGGTGATTTTTGAAATAGTTGTATATTTCCACTTCTTCAGGTATTTTGATACTTCCACCCTTAGGTTAATTTTTATTACTGGATCTACGTTAGGTGGTGGTACTCCTCTATCTTTGCTTGATGTGCTCTTTAAATTTGTCGCTGGAATATGAGCTTTGTAACGTCCGGTCTAGGTGTCCACGCTGTAACTCATATGATTACTGACATTGTATATTGATCTAGTTTCAAAAGGTAAATGCTTACCTGCATACACTTTGTGGGGGCAGAAAGTGAAAGCTGTGCTTCCTTCAGAAGTCTGATCCACTAGCTTGTTCACCAGTCCGTCGTCTCCCGTCTTGTGCAGAACTGCAGGCCGAGGCGGCTGTTTTCCGGGAACGCCTCTCCAGCTACTGGCGGGACTTGGTGCAGCTGCTCTCACACGGTGCGACGCACTTCTCACAGCTGTTGGTTCCCCTCGCATTCGAACGAATGGCAAGTGGAGTTTTTTCCTCCTCTTATAAACTGTATTATATGTACAGGGGGTGAGAAAATGACACACACCACGTGGTCAGTTCTTGGAAAGTGTTTCCCAGTTAACCTTCTTCACACTGTAGCTATCTTTGGCTCTCCAGTTCTAATACTAACCATCTGGAAGAATTCTGAACCAACCTCTACTTCTGTGAGCCTTTTGGGGCCATGATACAGGGAGACTAAGCTCGGAATGGTTAGAGATCGAAGAAAATCTTCTGTATCTTTCTTTTCTCGTATTTGCTAGCTACTTCTTTAACAGATTCAGATAACTTTGTATACAGTCCTGCTTTACAAGCTGTTGCATGTTAGCTTCATATTTAGTGGAGAGTGGTCTAGAGTCTCAGTGTGGCATTTCAAGTCTCCATCAGCATCTTCTCTTCCTAAGAATCTCTACTCCATATGGAAGGCCTATAAAAATACTTACGCTCAACATGGAGGTTCTTCAACTTCAAATCTCCTTATTAACCTGTATCCACATAATTTATACAGTTCGTTACAACTGCTCAAACTCTTCCCACCTTAACATTCACGTGACCATTTCCCACGACTCCATGACCACACGATAGCGCAGCTGACACTTGTGGCTCGACGCCATTGGTGGCCCCCTGTGCTCACCACTGCCAGCCAGCACTGTCCGTGTGACACGGCAATGCCCCAGCCGCCGCAGCCACAGAGGACGCGCAACTATAATGAAGGTCCACCAGTTAGCGCGTGTTGCGTCTGCGAGTGGCTTTGTTAAACGCACTGTGCTACTACAGTCACAAGCGGAATATCTAGTGAATGCGTCAAGGCCAATGAAAATCTCTGTCAGACTAACCTGAAACCGGATGCTGCTTTCTGAGACCATCCATCTTAGTCGTTAGCCTTTCTGCACGTATCTCGTGGCCTAACTCGAACGATTATCGAGTCTGAATTCTCTGTCTATGATTTATGAACACTACCACCAGTGATTTTCCCACTACCGAGAATAAAAGCTATGTGAACACATACACTGGACTCGCATTTCGTGAGGACGACGGTTCAATCCCGTGTCCGGCCATTCTGATTTAGGGCACGGCCGACTTCCTTCCCCATCTTTCCCTAATCCGATGAGGCCGATGACCTCGCTGTCTGGTCTCCTTCCCCAAACAACCCAACCTTAACACATAGAATGGCCACTGCACACTATGACTGTTTGGATTCTGAAAGTAGTATACATGGAAAGTAAAAGGACGCAGTATGATCTGTGTCTTTGTGTAACTTTTTGTGGCATGTGTAGCAACGTGGCAGTCCCTAAAGTGTCGTGTGAGCCTCATTTTGGATCCTTTGAGAAGAGAATTAGGCGATACCTGTTTTAGTGACCTGAGAAGGTTCTGGGTAGATTAAATCTTTTTCCTATAAATATTACGGATGTTTGCTGGATGGTAATTTCAACGATTGATAGCAGCGGGTTCCGTATTTAAGAATGGTTTCTGCCGACATCGTATCATGTCCTGTCATTGAATCTTGTTTTCGTTACCATCATCCAAGCATTTCACTGCAGCAAAGGCAATTTACCTGATACGTATCCAATATTTTGTAGAGTTAGTACCTCACAGCTTGCGAGAATGTTTAAAGGACGACTTCTTTATTACATTTGTGGTGCCGCTACGCTTAGTTGATCATACACTGCACCTGCTTAGGAAAAGCGTAATTGCGAAAAGTTATTCCGTGAAACCAATGATGTACAGATAGTTTCGATTTAAAGACACACTTTGCTTTCTGAATGAAACTTAAGTCTTCAGACAGCTGCAGCAGTCTTGAGGTATTCGTATTCGAGATAATTCCTCTCGTGGTTCTTCACTACAGCCCTGCAGAGTAGTATGGCAAAGCGTGCCGTTGCCCAGGTAGCGACGCAGCTTACGATTTTGACCCTGTGCCCCTGGTAACTGGGCTCTCACATAATACTGTGTACAAATATGTATGTATGTATGTTCAGAATAGTTCAAATGGCTCTGAGCACTATGGGACTTAACATCAGGTCATCAGTCCCCTAGAACTTAGAACTACTTAAACCTAACTAACTTAAGGACATCACACACATCCATGCCAGATGCAGGATTCGAACCTGCGACCGTAGCAGTCTCGCGGTTCCAGACTGAAGCACTTAGAACACCGGCCGGCATAGATTAGGTCTAGATGGCAGAAAGCCCAGTGGCGCCATGGCAAGGACGACGGATCCAACGTATTGGAAGGTGCCGATTCAAAAGTGTGCAGCACCTTCCAATTCACTGCTCCTGCACAACGAGGGAAATTCTGAATTTTATTTTTCGTTTTGTATACTGCTTATCGACGTACGGGTAAGAGTCGACTGCAGCCAAGTGTCACCACTACAGTGATTTTGGGTTTGTCCGTGCGCTGCACCCCCTACGGTGTGGACTCGGCCCGTGTCCCCCGCTGGCCTCCCTCGCCCTGTGTTGTTGTGAGGCCCACAGCCGGGCTGTCGGAAGCACGAAGCGGCTCAGACCGCAAACGGGATGTTAGCTGCCCGCTGACCGCTAACCGCATGCTGTCACTGCGAGACGTGACGCACGTCCCACACACACACACACACACACACACACACACACACACACACACGTAAAAGCGTGCAGTATTCCTGGCGCACATCCGCAAAGCTCGACTTACGCAAATACGAACTGGAGGCGATAAATCGCGATCCCGTCTAGAACCGGTCGGCCATGCATGTATGTATGTATGTAAAATTAAAAAATATTGTATTCGAAAAGGATTTCTTTTTTCTCTGGCACCTGCCATCGATATAAAACTGATAAAGGAGGTATTTCATTCAAAAAATATGAAAAAGAAGAACACCTGTATTGTGAAAACAACTGAAAGCTTTTAATTTCCATTTTTTCTCGTATTTCTCATATACGTAACTGTTTTGTTATTTCGTAATTGATTCATTACAATATACACATTCTTTTGCGTATAAGGTAATTTTTTAATTTCCAATGTCTATTAAACACTTATTAGTTACTCAGAGAGAGAGAGATGTTTTCAGTGTGTACATACTTAGAACAGCAACAGCAATGGCAGCTCAAAAACAATACACACACACACACACACACACACACACACACACACACATGGACGCACGCAGTGTGCAATGAAACAATCATAATCTCAAATATGCAGTCATAACTGTGACAAACAGTTCATCAAATTATTCCACACACACCCAGTCAAGTGGAACAGCTTTTTATCTTTTTACTAACAAATAAACCCACCCAGACACATCAGTAAACAGTCTGGGTGCAGCAGATTTCCACACCTATGCCCCTCGATGAACCACTTGTGATCGTGATAGGACACCCCTGCTTCCAGCTGGAATTCCTGTATATACCTCAGTATAACCTCAATCGAAAGGTCTCCTGATAAGCATTTGTGGTGCAGCGCCAATGCCCTAGAAGAGGCACCTGCTGAAGTCCCTGAACGTGAAAGTCTTTCAGGCTGTGCCAATCACCGTGTCTGTCATGGAGACTTGTGGGATAGTCCAGCTCTACCTCTAGGACATATCCCTTAACAGCATAGTGGCCAAATATTTTATCTCTTTCCTCAGTCCGGTGATTTCCCCTTTGGACATCCATCAGAACCCTCCAAATGGTAGACGTTGTTGCATGGTTTGCCTGTAGAGACAGTTTACACCCAGGAAAAGGATGATACTGAAATCGTCAGACAACCTGTACTCGTCCTCGATCATTTGCAGGTTATTTGCCTTGGCATACCTATGCACACATTGGCAAAGTTACTCGTGAATCGCATGTTCCAGGAAGACAAGCATGACAATGTTGGTCAAGAATCCGATGCTGGCTTGTGTCTTTCTTAACATGGCATCCCACGAAATCTCAGCCATATGCTACAGAACTTCTCGAAGATGTTGGCGGTCAGTTGTACATTGGTGTTCATCATTTTACATGTTCTGATAAATCAGAGATGCCGAAGTCCTGCTGTTCATTCACCAAGTGCCCGTTCTTTCCATTCATTATGGAAATGTCTCTTAGTTTACTAGAGAATCCAGATATTCGTATGGAAAGACCCCTTCTCCGTCACAAGTTGAAACTCTTGAAACTCTACATCATCGAGATAAGAATATCTTCAGGACGCGTCGGTTCAGCAAATTTCTAAAGAGACGTGAGCATGAAGCGTTGTGAATCCAGGAAGTGGTGTGATCCTCTTTGAAGCGGCATGTATCTGTCAACGGTGTCAGCAATGACACT
This sequence comes from Schistocerca americana, assembly GCF_021461395.2. Taxonomy (NCBI): domain Eukaryota; kingdom Metazoa; phylum Arthropoda; class Insecta; order Orthoptera; family Acrididae; genus Schistocerca; species Schistocerca americana. Next base: position 48,682,321 of record NC_060129.1, read on the forward strand.
GATCTTATCATCCTACTACCCAGACTCGTCAAAGTCCTGAACTAGAAAGTGGGCATCATGCTCACTTAAATTGTGGAAAAGATGGCTGTGTGCTGTGGCAGTTGGTACTTACAGTTACATGGGTTGTCAGCTGCACTCTGGTACTTCCCCGTTATGTGGCAACAGTCTCTACAGGGAGCTTCCTCACCTCTGTCCAGTCACAGTCCCCACATATAACGATCAGCTGCCTGCTTGTACAATGCATCATTCTCCTTCACATTGGTCATGAGGACATTTTCACTATAAATGTTATAAACACCCCATACAAGACTTTCAAGCTCAGTGAGCAACCATCTTGCAGTATTCCCTTGACATAAGATTTTAATTTTAGTGCACAGGACTTGATGGGTAGCCACATGTCACAATCATCATTTGTGGCAGTGATATGGGAGGCAGAGGCACCACGTTCACACTGTACCACAGGAACTAGGAGGCGCTCTAAATCGACGTAAACGAGGAAGGGACAGAAGTGTTGGTGAGAGGCATTCTTAAACTTCGAGAACCGTTTATCCTTGATAAGCATTTCCACACCTACTGTTTCCTGGCTCTAGCAGTCAATCAGGTGTCTTTCAAGATACCTGCTCTTGGTAAACAACTTGAGACATCTACAGCAAAAATATCTTGCTCCTTTTTTGTTTTCATTTCAGAGGAACGTAGGTGGGACATGCATTTTATCCAAACGTTGTGTTGCTTATCGTCTTCAGAGATTAGCAGCAGGTCTACACTTTTTGGATGTTTCTTGGCTAATATGGACAAGAAGAGGGGACCACCTAATTTACGCTCGACTTCTTTGTCGATGTGCCACACAGCGTGTTAATGTTTGTCTTCTTCTTATGGCTTTCCTACATTCGGCCATAAACGAGAAATTAGAACGTCAGTGGACATCTGGTGTTTTTTGTGTATCTGTATGCCCTGTATTTTTTGGTTAATTTCTATCACTAGTGAGAAGCAACCATGGAAATCAATTTAAATTCCTCTCATCATGATTCTGGACATTAGGAGATGCTTTTTGTTAGCAGTATATACTTTTGAAGAGAGATGTAACTGGACCCCAGAATAAGTTGATCAAAACCTTATGAACATAAATCAAGGCAGGGTATACAGCTGAGTGTCTTACAGGACCCCCTTTCCTGCACCTCAGAAAAGTGACTCAGTATGACCACTCTGGTATCGACTCACCCCATGATGTCACGACAGCTCTCCCCCTAACTTGGACAATGCTCTTCCCCTCAACAACACGTCGAACTCCTAATAACTCTGCACACAAGAAGGAGAAACAGACGCAGTTGATAAGTATCTACGGCAGGAGAAATAAAAATCCATATTCGTATAATAATAATAATAATAATAATAAATTCTGAGTACTTACAAGTAAAACTGTTGTTGTGTTCATTACTGGAATACACTTCCAGCAACTCATCATCAGTGGGCATGTTTGTCATTAAGGGCATATCCAGCATGGGTACTAGAGGAGGTGTATGACGTCAGTAGGGGAATGTGTCTGAAAGAATACGGACAAACCCAAACGAAAACACAGGTACAAAAGAACTAGTAGCTGGTGGTCGTGTCAAAACACCGCAATTCGCATTGAGAACATCTACAGAGTAGAGCATCTCAAAAATAACAAACAAAAAATTTAATACTGTAGAATAAGCGATATCTGCCTCTGAACAATCGAAGTCGTTCCCCAGAGATCATCATCATCGTCATCATCATTATCACCTGCTGGGTTCAGATCCCACAGCGACTAACGCCTGCTCACAGCTAGAAAAGAAGAAGTAGAACCCATAAGAATCACACTACTAGCCATTAAAATTGCTACACCAAGAAGAAATGGAGATGATAAACGGGTATTCATTGGACAAATATTTTATTCTAGAACTAGAGTGACAGTGACATTCTAGACAGTGATTACATTTTCATGGAATTTCGGTGCATAGATCTTGAGAAATCAGTACCCAGAACAACCACCTCTGGCCGTAATAACGGCCTTGATACGTCTGGGCATTGAGTCAAACAGAGCTTTGATGGCGTGTACAGGTACAGCTGCCAATGCAGCTTCAACACGATACCACAGTTCATCAAGAGTAGTGACTGGCGTATTGTGACGAGCCAGTTGCTCGGCCACCATTGACCACACGTTTTAAATTGGTGAGAGTTTTGAGTGACACATTGCAGAAACTTGGGAAATCATCTCGACAGTTCTCCAAAAAGAGTGTAGATGTCACCTGGTAAATAAACATAGCTGACAAAAGAAATGTAAAAAATGAGCTCGGGAGTATTAAAATAGGTACAAAAATTTTATTAAGAAAATAATATTTGCGCATATCTGCAACACAAGTAAATCCGTTTTTCTCTCCACCACCGTACACTTGCCTAAGGTGTCTGACTGACATACAGTTGAATGATTTCATATTCAGGATGACAGTGTTCTTGAAAATTTCCCACATTCATACCACCACCTCACGACCTTTGACTGCATGACGCTCTCTCTGTGATCACAGTTTCGGAGTGATGTCAGCATATCCTCACAGATCATTCCTGTATCGTGGCGGCTACTGCGATAGTGGAATCGAGTCAATGACGCTACTGTCTTCCAAGACATGTCACACTTTATTGTTCTGAGCAGCTGGGCAGAAGTGACAACTGTGTAGGAACTTGACGAAACACAGACTGAGTCGATGCGTGTGACAACAGCTACATCTTTAATCATCTTTAAACATGAAGCGGCCGCACTCGTCGTGGAGGCCTCGCCCGTGAGCAACAGTGTTGTACCAGGAGGCGGGCAGCTTGGACCCTGGCAAGCAGGTCTTCAGCTGTATCTACAGGTGTTTCGTACACCTACATCTTGGCATAACCTCAGAGAATGAGGTCTAGGGTTGTAAGATCCAGCGATCGCAATGGCCATCAGAGAGGACCCCCATTTCCAGTCCTACAATGAGTGTGAGTATTCTTCAGGTGCTTGCAAACATTAATACTAAAGTGGAATGGTCTTGGATAATGCCCTGAAATACCTTGACTGGGAATCTTTGCTGTTGGCCTCCGATATGGGTGGCGTGGGTGTTGTCCTCATTCTAGATCTGCCTGTTTGGCTTTTGAAAACAACATCACGGATGAATGAGGCCTCATCCACAAACAATACAAACTGTATGAAGTTGGAAAGTAGAGCGCTGTGAACGATACTGGATTGACACAAGCAGACATAGGGCTCAAAATCCGTTTGTCCCAGTGCTTGCACATTTCAGCTTTGATTACTCATTGTGCACTGTACACAGCAACCTCACCATGAACACGACACAAGCTATCTGATGCAATGGACAGCTGACAGCAGGGTCAGTGGTGTGCTTGCGGCACGGGTTAATGCGCCAATGCGACGCTTGAGTGCTACGAGCCTAGTTGTGTACAGTAGGTCCGTTTGGAGGTCAGGTGTGTACACTGTTTATCAGCTGCTACTGTTCGAGTGCACAACGGACACCCGAGACCTTTGCCAGAGTGTGAAGAACTGCAGGCATCATTGTAATACATGCATTCATTCAGACTGACAGTCGTTGCTTTGAAGAATTACCATGAGCTACATTGTTGTTAGGTGGTGTATGCTGTGTATGTCCTTAACACAATAAATATGCTCTTTCGAGTATTCGTTCCCTATCTCAATATAATCTGTTGTGGAACCACTGTCACCTGTTTCAGTGTGACCCAAAAGGATTGGGGACTCCACGTACACAGAACAAGAGCAGTTCTGTCCCACTTCCCTCAGACTCTCCCGACGGCACCCATGTCTGTGGTGAGCACTCACCTTCCACAACAACATACCGGGTGATGCTAGGGTAGATAGAAGAAAGGAAAACAGAATGGGCAAGTGCGAGAGGGACTCACACACTAAGGGTTCTGTACAAACTCCCGATCCTGGGAATCGATATTCCCAATGATTTTTGCCTATTATCGACTCATTGTAACTTTACTGGCAAGATACTGGTCCCATGAATACCAAGATCGATTCAGAAATTCTATGTTATTTCCTCAGCTCAGCCCAAACAAATAAGAACAAGCAAGCAGAGGACTTTAGTTTATGTATGTAGGGAGAGAAGATTTAATAACACATTTCTGTTTGCGTACTAAATCATGAATACAACATACATTTTATGTTTGGATGCAGTAATGTTCGTATGTTGTACTTTCAACAGGTCATGAATACAATGTATGTCCAAATCGAAAACGACATTTTTATGTGATATAATTAAAAGTTAACAAGTTTCAGATTTTTTGCTTTACTTGTACCGGAAAACTTACTTGTTGCCAAATCTTATGATTCCAAGTCAATGGAAGGCACCCTATAGGTTTCGATGAGTGAGTTTTCGATTATCAAAACACGAGACATAAACGGCCGTTCGTATCTGTTGACTGGAGTCAGTTATAAGCTTACAGTTTTTACGCCGCCAAGGGTCCGTATACCTTTGTATGTGACATAATTTGAACATGATACCCAGAACTTATCCAGAGAAAAAGATTCCCAACAGATGGACAGAGAAATAGACTGATAAAAAATAATACGAAAAGTATTTTCTAGAGTTATATATTTACCATTATGGATTTTAAGATTTTTTCCTTTATTTGCACTGTGAAATCTGGCTTCTTCCTAAATGTCATGATTCTAAATCAACAGGGAGCACCTTATAGATTTTTGTGAGTGATTTTTCAAGTATGAAAATGTGTAATTAAATGGCCATATCTTTACTGCATTGACTTAGAACCCTACAATTTGTACAACGCCAAAGGAGCATAGACCTTAATATGTGACATAAATGTGAACTTCGTACCCGAAAATGGTCCAGAAAAAATGATCTTAATACTCGGACAGTCAATACATTCCTTCAAATCTGCAATATTCGAGACGTGTTCAGATACAGACGACATCGTGTTAGATGACGAGCTACAAACGCAAATTTTCGGCAAAAGCGATCAGCCAGGTAACAGACAAACACTAGAACATTTTGAGTCAAACTGACATTTCGTGTGCGCACAATTAACTCAGATAATGTTTCAGATATGGAGCGGCAGATGTCTATCGTTGCGTTTGTAGAAGGTCATAACATGTGTTCAGGTTTCCCACAGCCTTGGTAACGAGTGGGATTTTGACGGATTTGTCAACAGTCTGGCCATTCTATTTTCGAAAATCGTTCAAAAGTTTGAATAGAATCTCCTCAGAGTTCCAGCCACGGCATGTGGCTTTACACGTAGGAACTCGACGCTGCTGGCAGCTCCAGAACATTTCCGTTGGATACATCGTCACGGGAGTATACATACATACATTGACACGTCTGTAATGCCAACTACCAAGAAATATCTGCACCTCTCTTATCTGATGTCACAGTTTGAGAAATTTATTTATTTAATAAAACCCCACTAGGCATCTGCTGTGCATTAATGTTTTTATGCCTGTACAAAACTGAATGTACTACATTCATGCGCTGGCAGTAATTTCAGTGTCATGTAATAGTGCTACATGTAACTGTATACTAAGACAGGCTGCTGCTTGTGGATGTTACGAAAGTAATTTGAACTATTTTTTGTGTGTCTCAGGGTAACCACGCAAGTGATCAGCAACTCCACGGTTGGATTAAGGACATGAAACGTGTGAAAGACATGCTGCGCACGAAATTAACCGGATGGGTACAGGACTTGAAATTCGCCAACAAACAGGTGGAGCACTACGAGGTGGAAGAAGACAAGGACAGGCCAGGGCACTTGATACTCAGGTATAAACCAGGGTACACTCAAATGTCTGTCGTACTCACTATGGTTTATTGGAGTTTATCTCACTTTTATCCATGGAAGTATTCATTAAAGTTATAGAAAACACAGGGATCATTTAATTCAGAATGGAGTAGAGAACTAGCATTAATAGACAGTAATGAAGGACATGGTTACAGAAACTCGTGATTTACAAAGGTTTTTGACTCCGTTTAGCCTTCGATATTTTGATTCGTATTGTGTCTTAAAATGTGCCACGTATTACGTAACAGACCAGCGGAGAAAACTGACACAATAACTGATGTTACTGCATTTAGTAGAGAAAGTATTGATGGTTACAGATACTTCCAAAGTTTTCATAATTTGTGGAAACAATGATGTGGAACCTGACACGAAAAGTGAGCGTGTCCTCGTCTTATTCGGGACAAAAAAGAAAAAAAAAACCACTTCGGGAGAAATTACGGTAATACCATGTAGTAGCGACTCTAGTCCAGATACAGGCATCCAGTCGGTGAGGGAAGGAGGCCACAAGTCATGTTCATCTAAATAGATGGAGGAAAAATCTAAGCAGCGATGAGCGAAGATGGGAAGACGTCAGCAGAGGGCAGGAAGCGGATAGCCATCGTTCTTATATTTTGTGCTGTGGTTGGTGTGTTTAAATCAGCCCGTAGCATAGAGCGTAAATACTGGAGGTTGTGAGCGGGAGGAAAGCGTAATAGTCTCTCGAGTGGTTGACATATGGGGCCGTGGAATGGAGTATTGTAGGAGATATGTTGGCACTATGGAGGGTGACCAGGTGGCTTCCTATGTGGGAATGGGCAAGCTCCCAGCAGGCACCTCAGGTCTTGTGGCGGTGTTCTTGGATTATTGTAGGTGGCTTATTGTGGGGTAGCTATAGAGGTGGAGATGAAAGACTTCTGCCGTTATATCTGAAGAGGTCGGTAGGGGAGTCACTTTGGGATGAGTGTGTCTGGGAAATGGACTAGGTCTTCTGAAACGAAGGTGATCAACCGACATCCACAGTTAAGTTCATCGTGGGAACTGATGTGGATATAAAGCTGTGGTCAGTGTGAGGAACGAAATTATGTGCTATAGGATGATGACAGAGACAGGCAGTAGGACAGATCACGGCCAGGGTGGTAAAATACACACTCAGGATAAAGTATTATGTAGGATGACTGAACATGATTTGTAGCCAACTGGAGCTGTTTTTGAGGAACGGTATTGTTACTCCACAATGTTTATTGTGTGGGGATTTTTTGTTTGCTACTCCACATCTGTCATCAGAACTGTGAGTGGGTTACTGGTTCACTGTGTATAGACACATGCAGATAGTTTGACGGGATAAAACTATCGATATTGTGTCAGGCAGTGGGAATGTTACTGTGATTTCAAGACAGGGGTGCACTACACAAAGGAAGCAGCTAATCGGATAGCAGAGTACTTGTGGAGAGTGCATGGGGGGTTTCAGGGTAGCCAGTAGTTTGAGGTACTCTCACGAAAACTCGCCAGTTGGTACACATTTAGGGAAATCAGATAGCTTTCAGAGTAAAGTCAGTTCGACTCTAAAACTTTTATCAATCAACTGTCGAAGTATCTGTAACCTATTTGCCAAATTTACTCTCCTCCATGAACGTTCTCAGCCTCAAATTATTCTTGAATTGAGAGCTGGCTAAGACCCAAAGTAAAAAAACTCTGAGATATTTAGCGAGTCTTGAAATGTTTATCGGAAAGACATATTCGACGCCATAGGAGGGGAAATGTTCATTCCAGTTGACAAAAAATGTTCTCTTTACTGAGGTTGAATTTGAGTGCAATAGTGAAGTTACGTGGTCGCACTTAACAGGACTAGGTGAAACCATATCAGTTGTTGTGTGTTTTTACCGCCCACCCGACTCCGCTGGGACAGATGTGGAGCCATTCAATGAAGGTAAATAGTCAGCATTGCATAATTACCCAGATCACGCGACACTAGCTGGCGGTGACCTTAACCTACCGAGTATAGACTGGGACGTCTATGGATTCACTGCAGGTCGTGCAGACAGACAGTCTTGTGAAGGACTTTTGAGCACATTTTCCGAAAACTGTGTTGAGCAGTTAGTTCGTCAGCCGGCATAAGCAGGCAGGACCTTATCGATGGCGTCAGCATAGAGATGGGGATTAGTGATCATGATGTTATCATAGTGACTATGGTTACGAAAGTCAGTAAATCAGTCGAGAACGCTAGGAGAGTTGATATGCAGTTGTCAGCGTCTCACTTAGACAATAAAATACAATCATTTAATTCCAGAATTATGGCCATAGAGGAATTATAGCTAAAGTTTAAAGAGACTGTAAATCGTGATCCGGAAAAGTATGCGCCTACTAAGTGGATCAAGGGCGGAAAAGACTCATCGTGCTTTAATAACAAATTTCGGAAAACGCTGAGGAACGAAAGGCTGTTACATTCTCGGTTCAAAAGAGAACGCGCAAATGAGGACAGAAAGATTTGTAGACATTCGTGCGTCCGTGAAAAGATCTGTGCGCGAATCATACAACAGCTACCACCGGAGAACCGGAAAAAGTTTTGGTCCTCTGCAAAATCGTTAAGCGGATCTAACGCTTCTATTCAGTCACACGTTGACCAGTCTGCTTTTGGCGGTAGAATATTCCAAAACGAAGGCCGAAGTTAAAAATTCCTCGTTTAAGAAATCGTTCACGCAGGAGAATGGTACAAACGTGCCGTCGCTTGACCATCGCACAGAGTCCCGTTTGGAAATCATAGTAGTGAGTACCGCTGGCGTAGAGAAACAGCTGAAACAGCTGAAAATAAATAAGTGGCAATGCCTAGGTGGAATGCCAGTTTGGTTTTACAAAGAGTAGTGTGCGGCGTTGGCACCTTACTTAGCTTGCATTTACCGCGAATCTTGCGATCAGCGCTAAGAACCAAGCGAATGGAAAAAAGTGCAAGTGACTCTAGTGTATAAGAAAGGTAAAAGAACGGACCCACAAAATTGCAGACCAATATCCCTAACACCTGTTTCCTGCAGAATCCTTGAACATATTCTCAGTTCGAACATAATCAACTTTCTTCAGACTAAGGAGCTTATGTGCACAAATCAACACGGTTTTGGTAAGCATCGCTTCTGTGAAACTCACCTTTTCCTTTTCTCGCATGATGCACTGAGAGCTACGGCTGAAGGGCAACAGGCAGATTCCATATTTCTAGATTTCTCGAAAGCATTTGACACGATTTCCCATTGCGGGGTGCTAACGGAAGAACGAGCACATGGAATAAGTTGAGTGACTGCAGGTTGACACAAGATGACGTCGACAAAATTTCTAGTTGGTGTTATGAATGGCAGGTGGCTCTTGCTGTAGAAGAAAGTGGATGAGCAGCAAAAATTAAGCCGTAATATCTGGATACGGCACTCCAAGTGTCCTGCTTACCACAGTCACTTCGTTTAAATATCTGGGCGTAAATGTTGCGAAGCGAGATGAAATGGAATAAACGTGTGAGGATTCTGGTAGGGAAGGCGAACGGTCGACTTGGGTTTATTGGGAGAGTTTTGTGAAAGTGTGGTTCGTGTGTAAGGGAGACCCCGTATAGGACGCCAGAGCGACTTCTTGTTCAGCATTGCTCGAGTGCTTGGGATCTGCACCAGGTCGGATTGAAAGAAGGCATCGAAACAATTCAGGGGAGCAGGTAGACTTCTTACCGGAGTTTCGATCAGCATGAAAGTGTTACGTATATGCTTGGGGAGCTCAGCAGGGAATTGTTGGAGGGAAGAAGACAATCATTTCGAAGAAAACAACTGAGAAAGTTTAGAGAATCGGCACTTGAAGCTGGTTGCAGAACGACCCTAATGACGCCAGCATACATTTCTGGTAGGGACCACGATGTCAAGATACGAGGAATTACGGCTCCTAAGGAGGCATATAGACAGGCGTCTGTCCCTCGCTCTGTCAGCGAGCGGAACAGGAAAGGAAACGACTAGTTGTGGAACAGGGTACCCTCCGCCACGCACCGCACGGTGGCTTGCGGATTATGTATGTAGATGTAGATACAAAGGACGATAGTTGAGAGGAATTATTGGTTTCATGTTCGTAAATTTAGTGAAAATACTTTTGGCTTGGTTTCATTTGGAATCGTGAGGTTTTATCTATTCTATTTCATTTGTTTGGTCTTATGACTGCATGCATGAGGGTTGTGGTGTAATAGGTGGCCCCAGTTGTGTGTAGATAAGGACATTGACAGGAGTTTATGATGGCGGTGAGGAAGCTACAGTGGTGGTGGAATGTGGTTGGAACTTCTGGCTCCGGCAGTGGTGGGGGCGATGGGGCGGGCCGCGGTTTGGGGCTGGCGACGGTGACAGAGCCAGCGACGCTGCTGGAGAGGGAGTCGACGGTGGCGCAGGTGGCGGCGACGGTGGTGGAGCATTTGACGGAGGCAGTGGCGAAGGAGCTGCCAGACTACGGCTCTCTGTGAGTGGTGAAGCAATGAAGACGACGACGAAGGGTGGGAGATGATCGGCGAAGAACCACTAGCATAGTCCAGGTGAGAGCTGAGGTGCTGGCGAAGTATAGTGGGGCGTGTCAGTAAAACGGAGGATATACTTCGGACTGGAAATATTGAGAGGACATTTTGGGGTTAACATGAGTAAAGCGAGTCAGAGAATATACTCCAGCCGAGAATGCGCTCATCGCGAGTAAAAGGGTGAGGGATGTTGCTTAAAACAAAGAACGTTCTCCGATTTCGTGTGAACAAAACTAGAGGAGCTTCTCACAACCGTAAAATACTGAAGCGAGATCTGTAGCATTCTTCGGGTTGAGTAAGTTCTGTTAAGTTTTACCTACATTTTGGCAATGATGGCAGAATTCATATTGCTTGGGAGGCAGAAAAAGAAATATATAGCCCAACGAAGTGTTGAATTGAGGAGCTGTAGAAGTTTATATCGCTTTGACAATAAGAACATTATCTGCGGACTACCTCTCAAAAGAAGTGAAAATTGGAACATTTTTATTGCTATTTAGTTGACCCAAGTTTTCAGACTGACGTACGAGAACATTTAGCTGTAGGCCTACACCAAGCAACCGTGTCGCTGACTTTTCCAGACGTTCACCATCATGTCTTCTCACAGCGTAAGTCTTATATAGTGTGATGTTAGAAATAAGTAGGGTTACCAGAAAAATTAACTGGTTTATTGCAAACCTAGCGACCTGTTACTCGTAAGGAACGCATGGTGGGCCGCTTACGTGCTTGCCACGCGAGCAGACAGTTGTGCGTCGTATTTAACCAAAATTATCTCGTGTTGGAGAACTGTGACAGAGTTCCGATTTGGTGTCATTTAGTCTTAAGATTTCGTTCGCATAATGTGTTCACCTAACATCTATAACTAAAAAGTTTTCCACATGTTGTAAATTCGGTAACATCGCAAGTAAATACATTTTCGTAAACTGTACGTAGTTGTCTTAATTTTGTTGCCCCACATAAAATAAACAAAATGAAACGTAGTGCAACTCTGCCTGAACACGCTGATGCCGGTTCCAGACATGTCGCCCGTTTGAGCGAGCTGAATGAAACGTGACACTGCGCGTGCTTTCTGTGCCGGACACGGCAGACCACACACACCGAGAACTCAGCAGGGAGCAGAGGTAGTGAGAAAAAGGAACCCTCTCGTCACAGATTATGGCTTCGAATGTTTTGCTCGTAAGAGCTTTCTCAGAGAATGTTCTTTTGCTCGGAGAATCTTCTCCAGAGAACGTCGTCTTGTCTATTCATACGACCCAGCGTGTTTACCTTCTGTTGGATGTCAGTACAAAGGCGATAACCAAAGACGCATGAGGGGTCACAGAGCTCCAGCGGCAGTGGTGCAGCTCAGGTACCGCCCTCCTAGTTCAGGCAGCGCACCATTTCGTGCCTCTTCTGTAGTTCACGTATCGTCATTTACAGTCGGTCATTTCTAAATTCCGTCAATCCACTTCGTTACTGGACTCGCATGGTACCTTCAGTAACGGCTCCAGCACTACAAGCCAAAGCCGCCTATAGCACACTGACCCTGCCTCTGTACCCTAGTTGACGACGATTGCCTTCCGTGGCAGCGGTCTGCCTCGCTTATCGACACTCCACGTCCCTGTGGCGAGTATTGATTGCGTCTTCTGTGGATTCGCCACTCTGTGTGCCAACGCACGTTCCCCCAAAATGAATATGGCAGTCAGTATTGTACTATTACTACTGTGTAGTACATAGGCAAATTGTCCAGAAGTTTCCGGGCTTTCTTTACCATTTTAGTGGAGATTGTATGTTCACCTCAAATGGTTCAAATGGCTCTGAGCATTATGGGACTTAACAGCAGAGGTCATCTGTCCCCTAGAACTTAGAACTACTTAAACCTAACTAACCTAAGGACATAACACACATCCATGCCAGAGGCAGGATTCGAACCTGCGACCGTAGCAGCTGCGCGGTTCCAGAATGAAGCGCCTAGAGCCGCTCGGCCACACCGGCCGTATGTTCACCTCCTTCCTCCACTTAAATACTTTCTTTGGTTGCCTTATGAAATGAACGGTTCCATTGCGTTAAAAACAGCCCTTTCCCGAAATTCTTTGCCAAAAAAATCTCCGTATAATGTTTATTCAGATCATTGTCAGTATGCAGCTACTTCCTGTCCCAGCTTGTCAGTGGAGTAGGTGTGGTACTGTACCTCTAAGCAGAACAGCGTTTTGCTGTACGTCACGTGGAAATGATTTGCGAGCCTTAGCACCATGGCACCACATGTCTTATGGGAGGGGCAGCTTTCCGGTCAAACTGGGAACCCAGACATCACACGGAACTCATTATGATGCAGCTTCATGCTTTAACTGACAACATCGTTGTCAAGTAACAGTGATAACCAAGGACCATACTACAAGGAGTACAGGGAGTAATGATTGTTCTGCATTGTATCTGGAAACTTTCCATCGTTGGTGGGCTATAGGGAATGCAGTCGTAGATTAATCAGGAAAAAAATTGTCTCATACCCGATTCTGAGGGCTCCATTCTCAACATAAGATGTATCTGACACAGATGCATCGAATCGATGTACGGAACACTGACCTTACGACAAAGTTTTGCGGCCAACAATTTCTGTATGATAATTTTCACTGCCAAACTAGAGACCCGCACCAACCAATCACGAAGCGAGACGGAGCGAATGCTTCAGAGCCAAGTAAACCAACATTTTTATGCAACATTACGTCAGCAGACATGTATTTCCGCACGTCAAGCATAGCAGTGTGAGATGGTGGGATGCACACTGCCGGATGTAAGCGAAAACATTATAAAAATGCCACAACTGATAATGAGTAAAACAAAACACGTATTGTGAAATAAAAACACGTTTGGTATTTGCAAAGACGGATTTCAAATAGCTTAAGTCATCGTATCGCGCTGTCGTTAGCTGTCGGATTACCTGAAAGGGACTGAATAAGTGGACCTGCTTGACGGTACACTCACGATTGTCCATTGAACTCACCTTCCTGTGAGAGTTCTGCTTTCAGCTGTCATACAGTCTTTACGGAAAATTATCGCAGATGTCACATCACCTAAAGCAGATAGGAAACTCCCTGGCAGGTCAGAGCCGTGTGTCGGGTCCCCGACGTTTCAAGTGGCTGCAATCTCCACTGCAGAGTGAGGATTCGGCCAGGAAGCAACTCCCGAGGCCTCTGGTCACTGCAGTGCCCACCCTTCCTGGAGCGCTGGTCCCACCAGCCGTGCAGGGGAGCTTCTGTGACGGCTGGAAGGCAGCGGCTGAGCTACTGGCGGAAGTAAGGCTGTGACGGTGGCTCTCGGTTCGTGCCTACCTAGCTCGATGTCTATTTTTATAAGGACGTTATATTGGCCATTGACCTTAAAAATTATTTGTTTTACTATTGCAGTTTCGACCTTATGAGTCATTTTCAAGTGGAAGATTTTGCTTCAGCTCATGACAGACAAGTCTACATGTCAGCGTCTAAAATCATCTATAATTAATTTGAACAAGTCATTCATATCCTTAACATAAATATCACATGTTCACTCTCTTGAAATGCATACGAAATTCTTCTTTAAAGAAAAGAGGTATTCTGCGGCAAGCGCTGCAGTTCTGCTGCTTGATGTGTCTGAAACCACTTAAAACGATATAGCAGCACAGAACGGAGTGGATGACCTGCAAGAAATAGTTACAATCCGTGTCTCACTCAAGTGCTCTGAAATCTAAAGATGAAATCTCGATGCGCTAAAATGCTAAAAAGACCAATGGATTTCCGATTGTTTGCTGTGATACTATGCATCCTTTAAAGAATGAAAAAGTTCCAGGTTTGTGTCCCAGTCTGGCACACAGTACTCATCTGCCAGGAAGTTTCTAATCCACTGCTGAGTGGAAATCCGTTCTGGATACTTTTAGCCGCGCGGGATTAGCCGAGCGGTCTGCGGCGCTGCAGTCATGGGGTGCGCGGCTGGCCCCGGCGGAGGTTCGAGCCCTCCCTCGGGCATGGGTGTGTGCGTGTGTGTGTCCTTAGGATAATGTAGGTGAAGTAGTGTGTAAGCTTAGGGACTGATGACCTTACCAGTTAAGTCCCGTAAGATTTCACACACATTTTTGGATACTTGTACGTTCTTGCATAAACTATACATGCTAGGTTTTCAACTTTTAACCTGGCAGCTTGTGTGCTACAGGCGGCCGCTGTTGAGTGAACGCCTGCTGCGCTATCAGCCGTGGAGCCCTTGCTTTGACGACGACTTCAGTGCGCTGTGCAAGGAGCGGCAGCCAGAGGCGTCGCAAATGTTCAGTCTGGCTGACGATCTGTACGCCCTCCATCGTGTCTACTGGGTCACTGCAGCTGAGTACATCGATTCATTCTACAAAGATGGCTTCAAGGTTGTAGGTAAGTTTAATACTGGGACCCGGCCACTTCATGGTTATGCGCTGACAACTGTTCAGTTGTTCGAGGAATGAGATTCAAATACCCTTCTGAATATGTAGTTTTAGCTCTTGCGTGATTTTGCACGCCACGCAAGATAATCTCTGGTGCTCTTTCCAAAGTCAGTTTTTCGATTCCTCGGCGACTCTCCGTCTGGATCTATGACAAGCTAACTACTTCATTTCGATGTATTATTGACTTATTCATTATGCAGGGACTAAAAAAGACTACGTAGACAAAATTTTTGAGTGTTTAGAGAAGATTAAAAAGAACAAATTTTATGTGACACAAATGTCACAGGTTTGATGTTTTAGAGACGTTACTCAAGTGCCAGCTGGGTGCTAACGATTGTGTAACACACTCGAAACAAGTGGGCGTCTCACAAATAATGTTTGCAGCCTCAGCCTAACAGGCAACCACCTCACCTGGGGTGTCTGCCAGTGCCTGGTACACTGAACAACTCCTCTCCCTCCCGTAGGAGGCCCGCAGCACCTCTAAAACAGGGCCCATCCCACAGCACTTTGAACACCGTCTCTGAACGCCAGTGCAGATAAGACCTTCATACGTGTGCGACACGTGCCTCATATAAAAAAGTGTTCCTTTTTATCTTCTATAAACGCTCTAAAATTCTGTATACGTAGTTTTTTTTCAGACCTAGTCTAGGGCTTGTTTTAAAAATGGCGAATGGTCTCTGCAACATAACGGCTACAGACAAGCTAATGTTTTGTCAATACTGTAACTGGTGTAGTGATCTAAATCATGTGTGATCCTAGCACGATACTGTTCGTATTTACTATTTTTCTTCGACGAACAATATTTCGATTTGTAACTGAACAGTTAATTGTATGAGGTACACTGTTAATATTATCCTTAGAAGTATTAATACTATGAACTGTAGTAGGACTGAGGAAACACAGCTATCACACCTGTCTGCTGAACAACTTTATTTGTCCGAATCACTATATTTTTTTAATTTATTATTTTATTCTCGTTGCTGGACTTTATCTCTTACTCGATCATCTATCTATCGTGCACCAGACATGAAACGAGTTGTAATCGTTCATTTCTCTCTTTGTAACTGCCTGATAGCTTCTTGTTCGGCAGGGAGTAACTCCATTTAGATGACAGGAAAGGAGGACAGTGGGCTTGTGCTCTCTCAGCGGAAAAATTATTTATGCCTGCCGTTGTCACTCTTGACCGCTTCAGGCAATCGAACTTGCAGGGTTTTCATTGGTAGTAAGCCGACAAATTAAGAAACTAAGGTGGTCGAAAAGGGTTACAACAGATAAGGAAGTAAGTTATCATAAGAATATCCGTATATTACAACCAGGAACTGTAATACTGACAAAAAAGGCCTTTCCAAAATTTCGGTTGTCGCCGATAATTTACTGCAGACCACCATAAGAATAATACTGGCACATAAAAGGAAATACGCATTGTTAGCAAGTTACCAAACAAGCAGATTCTTACCCCATCTGTTGCTAGACTGAGCTGCACTCTGCAGCATGTCTATAATCATGACTGAAACTGTTATGGACACCGAGAACAAACGTGTGAGGTTTAGTTGATGTTTGAATTCCTCACGAGTGGCGACAAGATGTTAAAGAATGAGCAGCGACAAGACCTTACAGAGTTGTGGACCACTAGCTGTTTGTCTGGAAGCTAACTTTAAGCCCGACGGTGTGGCCGTACGGTTCTAGGCGCTTCAGTCTGGAACCGCGTGACCGCTACGGTCGCAGGTTCGAATCCTGCCTGGGGCATGAATGTGTGTGATGTCCTTGGGTTAGTTAGGTTTAAGTAGTTCTAAGTTCTAGGGGACTGATGACCTCAGATGTTAAGCCCCATCGTGCTCAGAGCCATTTTATCTTCAGGGGAAAGTGGTCGTGATAATCCAGAGAGATCGGAGAGGTCGTGGCAGTTCGGTCGAGATGGGGGGGGGGGGGGAGAGGGGAGGGGGAAGAAAAAACTCGTGCGAATCTCTTCTGAGCACGTGGCGATGTTTGAAATGGTTTGCACCATCCAGCAGGCTGCTACAACGCCCCTGTCTGAAAGTGTTGCCACTGCCACTATTAAAACCGTGGCGCTTCTCTGCCGGCTTCTTTACGCATCACTGTCCAGCAGAACTAGATGCTTGCCCATAACACACCAACGTATCAGGAACTGAGCCCTGACCTGTTGTCGCTGCCATTGTGTAAAATCACCTAAATCGCAAATCCAAGCCTACAGATCTCACAAATACTTCCAGTCTGACGACTATCTGACCCAGTATCGCAGAACCATCTGGCCTATCCCAGTTACAAACGAGACCACCCATCAGTAGGACGAAAAACACGTCCAAGTTGCAAATTTTTATTTTTTATTCATTCCATGATTTGTTTCGGACCGAGACCCATTTTCGAATCACCATAACATAGTCGAAAATGGCATTTCCGAAGATGTCAATAACGTGCAATTAATATTTACAGCGCATACAGATAACTCATCGAATGAACAAAAACTTGGAACGTTTTTTCGTTCACCGATTACCAGGAGTTACTGACCCTAACTACTGCATCATACTGGAAGTTCGTAAAACCACCCATGTTGACTGTGCCCAAATGTACAATCCTTGCACAACTGCATCATCTACACAGCCTCAACTCGAATGATCTAATAAGTATAAAGTAAACGCATTATTCACGACACTAAACTTACATTCCGCATCCCAACAACTACATGCATTGCATCCTCACCCTCAAAGATATTGAGTTCAGATCCACAGTTTTCTACACTGTCAGTCGAGCTCACTGTCATCATCTCAACAGTTTCTTGTGTCGCATCCCTAACATGAAAGATATCCAATTTTGAACCACTGTTTTTCACAACATTCACTCTCTTTCAACGTCCACATATCGTCCAACAGATGACGATAACAGCCACAGCCACCTTCCATTTTAACATCCAAGTCACTTGTTCCAAAAACCAATCCAACTTTATCTTCAGCCACACCAAAACTTCAGCTTCAAACCTATACCTATAAAACATCAAGACAAAGCAGCAGCATAGCATTCCATCCATATGTCTGTTCCGTTAGCTCGAACGAGATCTTCATCACTCACATGTTATCTCAATGCTACAACTATACTTTAATGAAAATTGTAACAGTGACATAACACAGTCCCAGTCACTCTACACTCTACAAAGCACAGATAATTGCTACAACATACAATCAGATGGTATTGCCAATGGATGCTTGTGAGACATCCTGATACCAGCACCTCATTCTGCAGATCAGAAACCCTGGGATTCGTGATACACATGAACAAAAACACTGCCACATTTTCCATATACTGAACAATCTATTGAAAAAGGATTCATTCTCCTCTCATCCATAACAACCCCACTTTACCAAACAACCTCAACAAGCCAGACTCAGTGCTTCAAATCTTAAAGATACACTCACTGTATCTAATGACTGCTCGACAATTCGGTACATACAATGTCACACAAATACGACCACCATATCTCTTGGTCCCAGTTTAAAATACCTGTCTATAACGCCACAAAACGAATTAAATATAGCATTTACAACACAAGACTATAAAGCCACACATTTTGTGAGCGTGTGGGTTGGTGATATTCTGTCATTCTGCGCAACAGATTAATCTGAGATGTACCCTTTACCCTTTGGCCCCTGCAAGATGAAATTTCCACCCCCACACTACTACAGAAGTCAGACGGACAGTCTTAACGTTCTAAAGAGAAATGCCTGAAAGACTTTCAGCAATAAATACCTTCTGGAGTCGTCCACTGTAAGGAGATGACACAAAAATTCACAAAACGTCTTATGTAACTAGTGGGATACTTGGGTACTGGAGTAGTGTTAGTTAGTATAAGAGAAACATGAAAGTAACGAAAAGTATTATTAATTTTGCAAAAATCCTGAGAAATCACAATAGCACTTTTAGTTATGAATTGAACATGTTATTTGCGGGTTCTTTTCAGAATGTGAAGTTACCTCTTAAGGATAGGATTCGCTAATGAAAATTCTATACAAAGTTAAAGATTGTTATTGACTTGGCAGAATGGCTGAGAGCTGCACCTACTCAACTTGAATAATTATCAGTTAGAATGTTGCTAGGTACAGTCGAGGCTGTCACGTGTGATATGCAGTGAAGGGTACTGTTGTGGAGGAAATGTGGGGGTCGCAAGAGCTGTAGCTGTGATGGCTGCTGTCTGCGCTGCTCGCTGCCGACAAATAAGATAACTCTCGTTCTATACCTTGACCTTTGCCAATCAAACTCTTCCTACGCCTTGATGAAGTCAAGGACTCCTATTCGCCCCTAGTCTATTGGCGTGGTACACCAGTCAGATAAACAGTCCACCACGATGCCACTCAAAAATTCGCTCGTAGGCGTTTAACTATTACTCAGTACGTTCACACCGCACAATAAGTGTGGCGGCCAACACAGTGAACAACGCTTAATCGCAAGGACTCAATATACAGTTGCACTTCGATTCGCTCTCGACAGAGGTGCTCTCCCAGTGAAGTACTGTGGAGAGACTTGTTCCTCGCTCTTTGAGTATCTGTACAAGCGCACACACACTCATTACGTGTTATCGCTCCAAGAGCGACAACTGAACGGCCCCTCTCCACGCCAGACGTGAAGGGGTACATCTTTCGATCTCTTCCATTACTCCTTCAGCTCAAGGCATCAGAAATATCGCCTGCCAATCAGCATTGCTCTTCTAAAACGGGAGAATGACGTTTCGTTTAAGGCGACCAATCCGGAAATCTGTAGTATCGGTGTTTGGCGTTTGCTGTCTCCCTGTGAAAATCTCTGAAACTGCGTGCTATGTGTAAAGAATGTGTAGGCTAACCGCTCCCACACAATGTAGCGGAATTTGCTTTTAAGGCGAACACGGGTTCGTCCTTCCACTCGGGCTAACGCTGTCTGCTCTACAGGCGGTTACTGGCCGACGTAGATAGCTTGGGACCGGCCTCCTGGGGTGCAGTTGCCTCTCTCGAGCTAAAAGCTCCTGTGACCGTCGTGTCTGGAATGTACGTGTGTACGCTAGCCTCGAGTATTTCAACCACGGTGCGCACTTGCGATTTATTAGTTATTTGCATATCGTTTACATGAATTCATACAATACTGGCTTTATCTTATCGAATTTGGGCTCGAATGAAGCGTCTTGATGTGCAGAATACGATTGTGAGGGCGGAATATGTAAGCAATGAAGGAGACCACGACGTCTTACAATTTCAGGAAATTCTTATGAGAGGCTGCTCATGACTCCATTACTTTCGACCTTCCTAAAAAAAATTAATACAATAAATAAATAAAAAAAACCTCTTATTTACTAATAGATCTAGTCAAGTTGTGTGATATCATACTGTATGCAAGTTTATATCACACGGCTCACCTATGATTTAAGGGTAGTGTCTTAGTATACTAATCAAAACGTCATGGGACCCAGGTTTGAACCTCACTACTGCTTAAATTTAGAATAAAAACCATCAGTAATGATGGATGGGCGGATAGAGCTTCAAGGCACTTTTTTCCCCTGCTCCTAAAACCCTGAAGAGTCAGCAGTGCTCAAAGGCATGAGAATTCAGAAGGTAATGGGAACCACTGGTGTCTGTCCACAGGACATGTGGTCTATAATTGAAAAGTGGTATGATGACTCCTCCATTGGCGAAATATTCCGCACTAGTCGCACATTCGGATCTCTGGGAGGAAACTGGCAAGTGCCAGGTGTCCCAATGAATTACGTTTACTGTATAGCTCCTTGTCTGGCACACCATGCTTCTTTTGTTACTGTAAATCTTACTCAACAGCATATCTCCAACTGCCTCGACAACTTCACCTCTTGGTGTGGCCTCTGCTACATCAAAATCACTTACGTTAAAAACGCAAGGAATTATTACAATAAATACCACCAATCATTTCTCCCTCCCTAACTTCCACAATGGCACACATAAACATGACTGTGTGGTGGTACTCTCTTCAAAGGTAAGCTGGTTCGAATCCAGGTGATGGAAGAAATTTGCATTGCTGGTATTTCCCCAGGAATGGGAGGGGGAATTGAAGCATAAAGTTTCTCATCACCAGACCTCGTGTCAGTGTTCTACATTACATTACCTCTCCTCAGTGTATCATGATACACTGATGTCTGTGACACTGTTGAAGGTGACACATGTGGTGTCGACGATAATCGCCTGCAGCAAATCGTCAATCGACCACCGCAGAGATGCTGTACACCTAAGCAGCATCGCCACCGCCTATGAGAAAGAAGTAGTAAGCCACTCCTCCTGTAGCTTCGAGGCGCCACACACGACAAGTATTTCCAGCTCTGCCAGTGCCTGGTACGAGTTCTGCCAGAGTCCAGCCTGAGTTCTGTTCTGTCTACGAGGGTATCAACAGTTCCATGACGACTGCAGAGAAGCGACGAATTTCTGCCTTCAGGGTGCAGTGTCGGCGTAACGTCACTCAGTCAAGCCTAGGCCAAGCATGCACGTACAGAGAGTCGAGGGCCAACAACAGACACATATTTGGCACAGTTGTAGTAAACGTTCAGTGCTCATCATGTGCAGACTTGCACTGTAATGCCGCTCAGTGTTTTCAGCAGCTCCTGTGTATTCGAACCCCAATTAATACCACACGTGCTCACGCAGCCACAGTCGCGAGGAGCTAAAGATAAGTGTATTGCTTTCCAAACAATAATGTGTTCTGATCATTGACTGTTTCATTTATCTACTTGTAAATTTATTAAAAGCATGACACAACAACATGTGTGTCAGATGTGGATGTTAAGCTCTTAACGCATCCATTACAGTCACGTACACTCAACAGATAACTCCGAGTCACAGTTCTCTCACAATGCAAGGACAGTGCCCAATTACGTGGAGGAAGATAAGCGCTTGCAGTAAGGCGGTGGACCTGCTGCTCCATTCCTCTCTGCTGACATGGGCAGAGGACTCTCACTTTCTCATATCTTGGAATAATCACGCATCCCCAACCTACAACAAACTCGAATTAAGAAGACAGGAAACTCGACAATGTGGGGATTCCATCATTCAGCCATCCTCTGTACTTGGGTAAAACCCACTGAACGAGGCGATGCTGTGGTAAGCTGTTGGCTCCAAACTTGATTTTCGACCATATTTAGTTTCTCTGCGATGTCCCTACGCAGCTTAAGGGGAATGACACGACGGTTCCTATGGATGGACGCAGCTGTCCTGCTTCCCCGTTCTTCCCAATTCTGGGTTATGCTCTAATAGCTGTTTCACCAATAGGACGTTAACCCCTGATCTTGTTTCTTCCTTCGTCTTTCCAAAAGCCTTAGTGGCCCCAGTGTTACTTTCGCCAATATAGCTTGGATCTCAGCACTCTCAAAAATTTACCATTCCTTACAGTGTTAGAACACCTTGCATTCTGTATCATATTTGCAGTCTCAGACGCAACCTCTACCAGTTGATTACATTGCCCTCTCTTCTGAAGTTCATCAGACTTTGTCACAAATTGTAAACGTCCCATAAACGTGGGGAACAAAAGCAATTTTTCTCGCCTATCCTCTGGATACCTAGGCTTCTGGCGCGCCTATACCAACATGTCATATCCACCCTCCACTTGTCACCCTTCTGTATCCTATTCGAGCGGAGCTTCAGCTGGCTGGTTCTTCCTGTTCCAGAATAGTATGTAGACACTTACTCCTCCAACCAGCTATAATCCTAGCGTCTACGCCTCTTCAGTATGTAGATGATCCCGCTTCCAGCCTCCTGACCACTGTCATCCCTCCCTCACACCTCCCTCTACCCACATCAACTTGTCAATCATACTTCCCAGCCCACTCCAACACCTTGAATACATACATCCTTTCTGGCCGGCACCTGCATCATACCATATTACCCTCGTAGTAGTTATTGGGAACTGACTGCCAGTGACTTGCCAGAAGCACGAGCCTTATCTTCACCATAGCACCATCATCAGCTTCAATGTACATGTGTTTATGTAGAGGCGCTATGGCTTTTATTTTTTTGAAACCTATCATTTTATTCATTCTCCCGTAAAAGCTATACTGGCCTAACTTCGATAGGCTGAAGAGCAGCAAAGTGTCCGAACCTTGCGCACGACACGATAATGTGGTGGGAGTGGAATGAATAACAAAGAAAATTGTTTACGACAAAGTCGTGCATTCGGCCTTTCACAGAATGTGCCTGTGCATAAGAATCTTTCAGAACTTATTCGTCTTGCTGGGCATATATTTGCGCTCAACACGCCAATGAACTATATACATTGGATGACGTGTAGCATATCAGTATCAGTCTCCTTTGATTTGTACTCTGAACAGGAATAGTGCTCGAGGAAAACGACCATCAGGACTTCTCAGAATGCAGTAGGTACAGTCGTCATCAAACTGAAGCCTGGTTTGGTCACCGCAGTGCTTCGCGAGCCACTGTCCTACTGCAGGTTGTGGTCGCTCGCCGTCTTCCTACTTCTGAACTAACTTACCCAGTTAATAATTGTGGGACACGGTTAATTATTGGGTCTCCAAACAATTCTACAGTTCCAACATTTTCGATTTCCATAAATCAATGTCAGAGGTGAAAGAAGAGATAAGTGAGAGAAGGAATCTCGGGAGCAATGCCTGAATCCCAAATCTCTGGAGTTGTAATCCCACATTCATCCACTCAGCAGCTGAGGCATATATGTCCCAACTGCTTTTATTGCTGCATTATTATCATTACACAAGGTAGGAATGAGACGAAGTAATTACATTTTTGTGGGTGTTTTGGAATGTATGCAAACAGAGTATTAACAGTAAATCGTTCATTGTGGTAAAGGAACTCCCAAAATCGTCAGTTACTGTATTTTGTTGTGCTTTATCTCGACAATCTCGTGCTAACGAAACAAACGGGTGACAAATATGCTCCATCACTTTTTTTTGCGCTGCGTGATGGGGTCACTAAGTTCACAGAGGAAAGTGAAATATCACAAAGACGAGAATTCAGCCTGCATCCTATTTCTTTGTACAGGACGCCTATGAAGTTATGTCAAAAGAGTATATTCTATATGGACGTAGTTAGATATAAAAAAATACGTATCCAAAGGATCAGTGTATGGACGATCACACCTTCCTCAGGTATCTATGTGTCTTGCTGTCCCCCTTGCTTTATTGCCGATCGTTCTAGCAATTCTGCTTAGAAAGACTTCCTCAACACTTGTGTCAATTTTCCATTAATCTTTCAACGTTGAGCCACATGAGGCTTTATTATTCTTCATATTCAGTTATTTGCGTGGTAAGATCAAAAGTTTGTGATGACGATTTCAAAAGGTTGTTGAGGTGGTAATATTGGGATTTCGTGGTAACCATTTTAATGTGGCTTTAAATGCTGAAGAACCAAATACAATCCGAGAATAAGTTGTTCATTAAGAAATCCACACATCTGAACAACAAAACGAGACTCAAGCTCCTCCCTTCTATAACCACACAAGATCCGTGATTGCCTTGTCATGGAGCTGAGATACTGAAAACGTCTGTTGTACTGAGAAATGGAAGTTCCCATTCATGTAAGCTTCAAAAGAATGTGGTCCTAACAGGTATTCTGATCACACAATATCCCACATAAGGTGAGGTAGGTTCCTTTCCAACTCTTGGTAATATGGGTACTTTCCTTAGACAAGAAAACAATTTTTTCCTGATCAAATAGTGGTATATGGCACATTTATACGTAAACAACACTCTTGAGCGAGACATGGCAGAAGTCGCCACAACAAAGTACGGTAGGTTACAAACCGTTGCTCCAGACTACTGTCAGATAATTCAGTAACAAACATGGGCCTAAATTCTTTCGTATTCATATTTTTTCAATATGTTCGTGCATTGTTGAACAAGATGCTTGAAGTCGAACTGCTCTTTTGCAAATGATTTTCATTGGAGACTGCTCATCTGATTAAGAGTGGGTGACACACGTTTCCTGTCACTTTTTATTGCTTCCAATATGTGGTCTTTCTTTGAGACAGCCTGAAAATACAGGACATTTATCTCAATCAGGCATGGCTACTTTACGAGGGGGACTGAGGTAAATGGTCTCATCATGTATTACATAGTTTTTCCTATCTGCAGATGTCCATGCACCCACGAATCGTCCACTAATCTCTCCTTTACAAGATGGATTCGGAACTCAAACACTGCAGCGCTGAAACAAAAATATAATTCTGATAACATTGTTTTTTTGCCATCTTCAGTGCAGGACTATCAATAAAACCTATTTACTTCCTCAGTTTTACTATGTCGAGAGCGATACAGGGACTTGTTGGACACCCTGTAGATGAAATAGACGTGCATAGTAACATGATATCTCTCTTTGTTAGTACTCTTACTTTGTGTTGACATGCCGCCTTACATAGCTCTGGGTAACTGAACCTGGGTAATGTGGGTAAACAACGCCCAGGCTCGTGATCCAGAGAAGACTTTGGATTCAGCTGCCTGCAGTGTACGGCCACCACCTACTTGCTGTCGTTTTCTTGCAGACGAGGAGTGGCAGCTGGAGGACAGAAGCCACGATACGCTCTCCGTGAAGACTGACTGCGTGCAGCTGTTGGTGAACGCCCTGGACCACCCCACGTGTCCGCTGGAAGACCTGCCACTGGAAGCCGTGAAGCAGCGCGAGCGGTGCCGCGAGCAGCTGTGGGACGACGTGGTGCAGAGGTCGCCCCACATACCCGTCACCAGCTACCTGGCCTACACGCAGAGGATAAACGTCAACCTCTGTCTGCTGGCCTGGATGGCGGTCAACTCGTACGGCATTTGTCAGGACGTCCCGTTTAGTATGATACAGTCCGTGCACGATGCTCGCTGCTATTTCGATAGTCCTCACGATCAAACATGTCTGCAGTCGAACGCTACAGACGCCATCTGCTCTGTTTCCAGAGCTATTCTGTTGCTAAAGTGTCGCGACTTTTCCTCCATCAGGACTTCCCATAATTGTACGATCATTATTTCCGCAGTTGGAATATTCCATAGTCGTAGCAGTGTACTGTATCAAAAGCTAACAGAAGAAACACTGAACTACAAAAACGGTTTAAACGACGCCACCTTGAAATACAAGGATTTTAAAATCGACAGCTTGAAGTCCTTAGAAATCTCATTTATACTAGTAAATATCATTTTCCGTTTTTCGACTGCCGGAGTATACATGTACCTTCCCCAGTTACGTAACTTACCTGGAAAGATATTCTTGTCCTTTCAGATCACGTGCATAACCCAGATCCTGTGTTCTGAGGTGGTGTATCGTATGGCAGGCGTCCCTGACTTACCTACAGCAGTGCTGATAGACAGCGCCCTCACACTTCTCAGCTGTATCTGGCTGAACTCATTCTGCTACCAGATGTATTCTTGTGTTCGCCATCTCAGGCTTCCTGACCAGCTACTACCTACTGAACTAAGCCAGTTATTCTGTCGTGAGGTGCTGTATGTGTTTATACCGTGGAGTATAGTATGTGTGGCAGCTGTTGCTTTGGAAAAGACGAGTAAATATTACCTGATCCACAGTCGCGTAGTAGTCCTTACAGGGATTTCATTGTCTGTGGCATTCAGTTTGGTTTGTCTCGGACTGCTTGGATACATGTACCTACGTACTAGGTGCTCCATGCGGCAACTCAAAATTTTTGATAACAAGAAATTTGCCTCAAAGAAGCAATGCCTTTTTATGTCAGTTAAAGCCATTATTTTAAGCGGAATAGGATTAATTATTAGAATTGGGTTCCACCAAGCTCAGGGCATAGCGCAGTTTGTGTACTATATGCATCTAGTTACGATGCTGCAAGGACCAGTGCTCTTCGTCTGTTTCGTTTGCAATGGAACGACGCTCCCCATACTGAAGAATAGGATACTTCTTTGGTGGAACCCAACCAATATCCCTGCAGGTCTAGAGCTGTGTTCGGCAGCCGAGAGGAATCTGGCCAGGAGAAACAATGAGCAGTCTCCCTTTTCAGAATCCTCTCTGTAGCCTCCTTCAGTATTTTTCCCAAATAACTGTCTCCACACTACACTGCATTAAACCCAGCAATAGAAATGGACTCTACCTGGTATGACAATATTAAATGTCATTAAATCTGATATCGTACAGCCAGTACTTCTCTTTCCTAACGTCCCCTTCATTTATAACTGTGTGCTTGTTTGTGAGTGGTAGCCTCTGTCTACCTATTCTAATGCACTACTTACTAAAATTGTTGGGAAATGCTTTGTGTATACAATAGGCTGCGTCAATCACACAGCCTGTTATATACAAGGAAAACGCAGCACGTTGTCGGAGGAATTCCCGTTCGTCAGTGTCATCTACCGTAGCGATGGTGCATTTCTGGACACATCTTCGTAGGACGTTTTTTCTCCGTTTTCCTTCGAGGATCTGTCTTTGCAGTTTGTCGGCTTTATTAATGTATAATGTATGGTATTAGTATATAACATTATGTCTGAAACAAGGAAATTTTCCATGTATGTGTGAAAGATGTACTTTTACATGATTTGTATTTCAAGTACCATGACAAGAGACATTCAGATACTTATAAAATCAAAAGAGAGGGGCCAATGACTGAAGTGGTGTGTGCATGAAAGTGTAAATGGGTTTCTTGAGCTTATTAGTGGTTCGATTACATAGAGTGGCTCAAACAAGTATAGTAATAAAGTAACACATGACTTGTTGTGTGAAATTTGGCTTGAAGTGAACGCAAAGTGTCGAATGGCAGAGTTATATGAGATTAGCATTACTGGGTTTGTGAGACAAGATGGTGATTTGTTAAGCTAGAGGTTTGTAAGGGTACTATGGCAGATGTTAAAAGTTAATGTTCCATGCGCCATTCTTGAGCAAGGAAGAACATTACTTAAAGTCGTATTTACAGAAACAGTACTGTGGAAGGATAAACTTGTGCCAGTACTGTGAGTCCTGGAAAACATGTGCCATAGTAGCTTCACTAGAAGCACACAGTACGCCGAAATTGTTGTGATTCGTAATCAATAGATGATCTCCCATTTGTTCAAATAAAACCTGAGTGAGCAAAGTAAAGGAGTGTGTGAATTTGGAATCCAGCTGAACTGAAAATCCTGTGATAAATAGTACTACGTGGAGTGATTTTCGTGAATTTTGCATTTACCAGGTACCCGCAGTGTTAACCGCGATTTTCGTACTGGACGCAGTGGAACCAGAGGGAGGCAGGTGCCAGGTGCAGCCCGCCAGGCCGCAGGCGGGCGCCGGCAGCTCAACAGATTCTGTAAAACCATTTGACTGAGATTTGCAGGCCGTGCGCCTCGATTCTGTCAGCGCTGCGCCAAGCCAACCCTGGTCCGCTTTGCCTGACGTCACAAGAGCGCGCCGCGGCCTTCTCTTTAGGTGGTGGCGGCCAGAGCCGACACGGGGCGCACTGGGGGCGCTTAGCGGCCCACCCAGACAAGTGTCCTGCACCACCGGTACACGCGTAAAGTCAGTCCGACACAGTGGTCGCCAGCCGAGCCTCGACCCGCTGGAAAGTATCGAACCTCATCGCTCCAAAGCCAGTAGTTAACGGCCTTCATGCTACCTACTTACCCCCAATCAAGAACCCAAGTTACGACCGCAGTACTGGGAACATTCACAGCCAAGTCCAGGAAATTACTTTCGAGTGGCTGTACGAAATACACAGTTCAAACTCAAGAGGAAGACGGTCACTCAAAAAACATTACTCCCAAATTTGGATAACAAACTGGGATTATCGCTATCCAATTACCCCAGCCAAGTCAGTCAGAGGACCACTACCACTTAGCCAACATCACCGAGTTTTCCCTGAGCTACAATTCGCCGTAAACGCCCACACTATGCAACATTGGCAGATAACGACAGGAAAGTTCTTAAGCGGTAATGGATGCGCGCAAACGAGAAGGCGTTTTGAAACTCGAGAACACTGTGCGCCGCGACACAGAACTCCGCTCCAGAGCGCCCGCGACCCGCCACGTCATCCACACGGCCGCCGACGGCCAGCTTTCGATTCCCGAGCTCCGAGCCTCTCCACGAAATCCTTCTACACGTGGGCCTTTCAGCCAATCAGGAGCAGCAGAGGACTGCAAGTCCCACCACTGGCCACTCCCTGCTGCTGCTTACAGCCACTGCTGTCACGTTCTGATCTCCAAAAGGGCGAACCAGCGAGGAGATATGGATGGTCAGGGAATCACCTGTTACAACCCTTTCACTCGTGGGGTATCAAGCATTACCTTCTGCAACCGATATACCTATTAAGGGCTTTCCTCTGATATATCTGGAGGCAAGCATTCTCGCAGCCGAAACTGCTTGAACTGTTATTACATGTACGTAGATGTTCGACAGCACACGTGTTACTCAGACGATGTCCCCTGCAAAGTGCATCATGGGTAACTCGCGCCACTGTCGCCAAATGCAGCATTGTCAGAGCGATTCAGACTTGGGATCAGCAGTCTGCACAACCGCCACACTTTGAGACAGGGACGAAGAACTCGCATCTGCCGAGGCTAAAGGCACAGAACTCAACGCTGACTGCGAGCGTTCTCAAGCAGGGCGTGGGGACTATGGATCGTCCTGCTTCCGATATGCAACAACAGTTTTCAGTGCAGCAGACTGAAGTAGATAACTCTGTCTCCACCAGATCTCCAGAAACGCAACGCCACGCCGAAAAGCCAGACAAGAAACCCGAAGTAAACAGGCAAAGTCGCTACAAACACGATACTCCAATTACAAATAGTTCACACTCATCCAAATACATCTCACGAAGAACAAGGTTTACAACTGGTTGGATGCAGATGGAATTAAAGCACATCTAACACAACTTATGGCACTTTATCAAACCCTACAATAAACTATAAACTAAGAAGGTGGCAAAGAAACCGCCAAATCGTTGTAACCTGCACTAAAACAGTTGCCTGGGCCACCAAGACGTTCACAAAAAAAATTCGAAAAAATTTGCCAACATCACAACACTCCCATCAGATATCGAAACCCGAGAGAACAGTTTGAGTTACTTACCGATCTGAAGCAACAGTAACAGAAATCACACCGCACGCCAAACACTAAACAAAAGAGAAACCACACAGACTCACGCTGGCCATTGTGATAACCAAATTTGACCGTGATACAACAAACGAAAAAACTGAAGGGGACCTAAAGGTACCGGGAAACTAAATCAAAATTCCCCGCTATTCCTTCCAGTCATGTATAGAACTAACTAACAAGCTACTTGTTCACCATTTCAGAATGCACTGTGTACCTCACAAGGTTGGACTATTTAAACACTACCTCCTCAATAACAGCAACGTCCATATTGCAACACTTTCCAATAAGCCACGAAAAGCTGCGATATAAATTGAAATGTGAAGAACGGAGTCGAGCACATCGAATTTTTAATTGCAAAATAGACCCGAAACAAGATGCACCAAAATGCAGGAGCTGCAACAATGATAACGTTAATAGTGATGAGAGTTGCAAAGAAAGACCAAAACAGCCTATCTCAGTAAACAAAACTGAAAACATTAAGCGCATTGATGAAACTATCACGGTCTTCGTCCAAGAATGTCACGAAAACAATCAAACGGAAAACATTCTCTGAGTCTTCACTACAGCCCTTCCCAACATGATATTTGGAAGAAGGGAAATAATAACAGCAGCTTCTAAAAAGCTCCTACTACGTTCTTTGGCGAACACGGATCCACGTCTATATCGCCATATTGATAGACAAGGAGGCCTATGCCTAACCTAGCCTGAGACACCAGGAAACAAGAATTAACCTTCACATTCAAGCCTAAGAAAGATATTGCCACTATCTGCATTGTCAACACACTGGGTTTCTGCTCTAAAAACAAACTCCCTAAAGGCATAGTAAGAGAAAAAGGAGTTGGTATTACAGTCGCAGCTCATACCTCATGAGTAGGTAGAGAAATCAATCTAGATAAGTGTATCTGTCACGCAAACCAGACCGTAGTAGAAGCTGAGATAGGTGCTTCAGAGTCATTCATATAAAACACCATAACGATGTATCCCGCCGAGGAACTGCCAACTGATCTCGTTAATTACATACCCTCATTTTGCCCAGCTAAAGGAACAGGAGACTCACTGCTAGATGTACGATATTTTCTGAAAAATCGAACAAGAAAAACATTATACTTGTTGTAGCCATTTTGAATCACGCCAGACTCAGAAATGACTCGCCGCGTTTTATCAATCACTATGGCACTTCTATCTTAGAACATATACTACGTATAACATAGCTACCCAGATTCTGAAGCTACACTGAATTTGGCGACTGCATAGCTGACGAATACCTCACATTTATTATGCTGTGAACCACAAAAACTAGGAAAAAACTTAAAACGATAATAAACTCACGAAATCGGATAGTCGAAAAATTCGGATTGATACGTTTTAACACAAAAACTAACGATTCTACTATTCAAACCACTCCTTATAATATACTGCAATCACCAAATACAAGTGGAAGCAATACAACCTGGTATACCTAAAACTACCCTAAGAAGAAAATAACATAACAAAGAGAAAGACTCCTGACGTACATAGGAAACAAAATTAAACAGTAGGGAAATTCTGTAGACCATACGGCACTAACCAAATGGATATGCTACGATTGGCTTCAACGTTTTCGATGACCTAATAAGAAGAGAAACCCACCAAATGATGCGCGAGGTAATCACAAGAATTAGGTCCCACAATAGCAGTAGTTTTTGGAAAAAAGTTCCAACACGTCATAGCACACCACTTGCGAACAGCCATCCTTAATTGCAGATGAGAATGTCATTCATTACTGACGACCTCAAAAAAGTTCCTCAAAGCGCTAGAAAAACATTCACGGTCATCCACGGTATCCAAAATTCGATGAAACCGACGAAGAAATAATACTCGAAAATCCGAATGCAACCGCTTAACATCCACTACTTTATAAGATTGACGAACATGAAATGGAAAGAAAGCAGCTCAGAGACTGGAGGCACTGGAAGATAACAAAATAAATCACTCATTTCACAAGACACCTGCCTCAAACACATCAGACGTTTATTCATCGCGGCCATGAAACTGAAAATAGTCTCTCTAAAATAGAAGCAAGCTAAAATCAAGATGATTTCCCAACCCGAAAGACCAAAAAACAACACCAAATCATATGTTACCGGGTTCTCAGTGACAGGGAAAGCTTTCGAGACAGACCAAAATAATTCAAGGAATAGAGCAACATAATCGCACAAGAACAAGCCGGGTTCAGCGGCAACCACAGCACAGGTGACCCGGTCCCAGGACTGAGCAGCAGAGCGACGCAGGCTGAACGCAACACGGCAGGCGCAACGCCAGCACGCTTTCTCGTGGACGGCGAACGCGCCTTCCATTGGTTGTGGCATGCTGGGCTGCTCTTTGAAACGTTACTTTAGAACTTCCAACCCCAAAATCTGCAATTTACTAAAAATGTTGCTGGAAATAGGTAAGTACAAGCGCTGCTTGGTGATCACCATTGGACAAGTATTAAGCCACCCGCAGAGACGCCACGTGGGACAGTCACGTCTCCACTGCTACACACCGACAACATGGCTGACATCGCTAAAGGTCGAGGATCGAAAGAAGAGCCCTGTACACAGACGACACTGCCTACTGTTGCCAGGGCCCGACATGCGGCAGAATTAACGAGCAGGTCAGCCCCTTCACAAACAAGCAGGAACCATCGCTAAGCAAGTCGAGTAGATTAAAATACAGTGGATCCACGAAATCTATCCTTCAGCACCAACCTGTGATCTTCAACTACCCCTACTTTAAATAAATATGTAATCCTCACGTCATCTTCAGAGGTACTCTGACAGTCAGTTATAAACAGTGAAGAAATACATCAACTGGAAAATAAGATCTTATAACACAGAGAGATGTTGTTCCGCCCCTCAGTGTGAAGACTGGTTTTAAAAATAGCTCTCCATTCTACTGCATAACTTGCAGGCCTCTTCATCTCCAAGTACACACTGCAGCCCACATCCATCCCAATCTGCTTACTGTATTCACCACCTGGTCTTCCTCTACGATTTTCACCCACACTTCAAAACTAAATTGGTTACCTGTCGACGTCTCGGAACGTGTCCTACCAACCGCCCCTCCATTTGGTCAGGTTGCGCCTAGCATGTTCCCACGTTTCTCGGTAATCCAAACTTATCTTCCCTGAAGTCAGCGTCTACCAGTTTTTTCATTCTTCCATAAAGAATTTGTGTTAGTATTTTAGAACGATGAGTTATTAAATCGATAGTTCAGCAATTTTCACACCTGCCAGCAACTGCTTTCTTTGGAATTGATAACATTACATTCTTCTTAAGGTCTGTGGGTACTTCACCTGTCTCATACGCCGGGCACAACAGGTGGGAGAGCTCCGCCGTGGCCGGCTCTCCCGAGGCTGCCTGTAATCCTGCCAGAAGACTGTCTACTCCCTGGGCCTCGTTTCGACTTAGATATTTCAGAACACTGTCAAATTTGATCTCGCACTGTTACATCTCCCACCTCATTTACATCCATGACCACTTCCCTATCTGTAATATTACCTTCAGTGAGATATAACCGACATAACTACATTAGCAAAAAAACAAAACCTATGTGATGTCATGACAGCAGTAATTCTAAATATGCTGTAGCTATGCTATTGACTATGCAGAGACATAGACCACTACACCATTCAGACAGCAGTTTCTCCTACATAACATGGCACTTACCTCTAACTTACACGGTTATGTTACAAATCCCTTCGTATCATACTAGAATGGTTAAAATGGTTCTGAGCACTATGGGACTTAACATCCGTGGTCATGAGTCCCCTAGAACTTAGAGCTACTTAAACCTAACTAACCTAAGGACATCACACACATCCATGGCCGAGGCAGGCTTCGAACCCGCGACCGTAGCGGTCACGCGGTTCCAGACTGAAGCGCCCAGAACCGCACGGCCACACCGGCCGGCTTATCATACTAGAGATTAGTTCCTAAGCAATAGTCTTAAAGACTACTGGTACAATGTAACAGCACACAAAATGCCATAACGATCGAAAAACAATCGCAGGTGATGCTTTTTTAAAGCAAGGATTTAACCCACTCATAAGGCGAATGCCAGGACTCAGCTGTAAGAATAGCATCGTCCTCCAATCCGCCAGGATTACATGCTGTGTCCAAACCAAATAAGAGCCTCAAATTAAAGATGAACACCGTCACCACATCATTAAGCGCATATCCGTTCAAAGAGTAACACGTTTGCTAGGGCACATTGCTGCTTGTACTAAACTTAAATATTTTCATTTTCACCTCTCCCCTGTCAACAGTGACTGTAATTGGGATCAGCTACTCAGAAACAGACATTCTTTAACAAAGTCAGTCTGAAGTAGTCGACGAATGATCTTGACATTAATGAGATGTTATTAAGACCTGACTTATCAGGTGCTGCAGATAAGTGATCTTATGTATTTCTAAAACATTAGAAGTTAATTACGAAACCTTTTAATTTTCTTGATCGCAAAAACACATTGCTTTACCATTCATTGTCCGCCCCTCGTGGTCTCGCGGTAGCGTTCTCGCTTCCCAAGCATGGGGTCCCAGGTTCGATTCCCGGCGGGGTTAGGAATTTTTCCTGCCTCGAGATGACTGGGTGTTGTTGTCTCGTCTTCATCATCATCATTCACCCCCATTACGGTCGGAGGAAGGCAACGGCAAACCACCTCCATTGGGATTTTGCCTAGTAAGGTGGTGCGGGTCTCCCACATCGTTCCCCTACGCTCTGTAAAGAAGCATGGGACTTCATTTCCATTTTTTTACCATTCATTACACGCTTTGGTTACCAATCAACTATTGTTAGCTTGTAAAAGAAACAATAAACAGGGAATTGCCTTAGATTTAACCAAATTTAACAAAGTTACGTAGTATTGTGTGATGATTTGCCAATCATGGTAAATACTACCTGGCTAAGAATTCTGTACGCTTGAGCCCCATCATCTAATAGCATTTCCTGGAGCTGTGTAAGTAATTGGAAAGTACCTATCGGGTGAATGTCAATAGTAAACTGTTTTCAGATATTAAAGAAATAAGCAATTAGAAATAATGAAAACATACCATGCTGATTAATGAATCACATTTTCCATAGACTGTTGGTTACACCAACGAAGTTACAGAGTGCAACTCACAACATATAGTAACAATCGAAACACACTCTTTCGTTAAGAATAAAGGCGCTAGCCCAGCTTAAGAAGCGAGAGTAATTTAAGGAAGAGACACTCTCTCTAGTTACTTATATCGAAAATGAGTATGAGCAGAAATTAGTAAGTGTAGCGGCCTTTTTGGCCCTATCAGCTCTTTACGACACCGCTTGGTGAGAAGCACTTCTTTAGAAATTTACGATTGCGTCGTAAATTTAAGGACTTACTTAACAACATACTAAGCGATAGATCATTTCATATCTGTTCTCACAATGACAGATGCAGGGTACTTAAACCAAATGATAGTTTACTTCAAATGTCTGTTCTGAGTCCACTACCACTTTGGTCTGTACATGCACAGCTTACCAAAAGTCTTCAAAAAAATTGATTTATACTGATTACATTTGCTTGGTGGCTCAGAGCCTCAACGTTTATGATGCTGAAACCTCTTTATCCACTGATATGGAAGTCTTAGATGTATACATCAAGAAATAGTGGCTCCACCTAAAT
Source organism: Schistocerca americana (assembly GCF_021461395.2). Taxonomy (NCBI): domain Eukaryota; kingdom Metazoa; phylum Arthropoda; class Insecta; order Orthoptera; family Acrididae; genus Schistocerca; species Schistocerca americana. The sequence continues at coordinate 48,717,732 of NC_060129.1, forward strand.
CCACAGAAAATAATTGTATCTACATTAAATCTATGCAGAAGACAGTCAGAGTGCACACCAGAAAACAGATTCAGAGACCAAGTCTCGTTGTACTGCATTACACCATAATACATAGGAACAGCGCTAAATAGAACTCTTGACTTACAAGTAGCACCTAAAGTCAAAACGAGAAACAACAGTCTTAAAAATTTGGTGGTATCTTATGGGGAGCTAATGCTCGTGTTTTGAGATCCTTAGCTCTAACCTTATCATAGGTGCTCTGTTGCTGAAGATTACTGTTCGACCAGGATCAAAAATCCTCATACTAAGAAGATAGATGTCAAACTGAATCAGGTATTATGGGATGTATTCAAAGTACAATCGCTCTAACACTTCCTGTTCTCAGCATCATCCTACCCCCAGCTCTAAGAAACTAGCTCTCCTAAAGGTCTGGAAGAACATTCTGAAGAATCCTCAGCTGGCCAGTCATCGAGATGCTCCACAGGCACAACATCAACACTTGAAATCAAGGAAACCCTCATCATGCACAGTAGAAAACCTCGTTGTGTTCTCTTTGATTGTCAACCATTTACGGAAAATTCAGTGGAATCCGTCATCAATAGTCAACATGCATCTAGTCAAGGACCCATTCATGCAGACAGGATTCGATCTCCCCAGACATCAGTAGAGGATCTTGAAATGGATTAGCAGTGGAGAAGGCTGATGTGTTTATCTTAAGTATGGGGTAAGTGTTCTTTTTACAGACAATTCAATGTCGCTTTCTAAATATTCTAGTTTCAATGGCCTCAGTATTATCATAACAGAAACAGGGTCACATGTTGCAACACGCTTGAGGCAGGTACATGTCCTGCCCGCTGCTGTGACGCCACATGATTAGCAAATCTAATGCTAATTCCAGAGATCTCTTTATCCTCAAACGTGCTGATTCAATTATATGCATGCTTAATTATCAAGATATATAATTACCCAGGGGCTGACTTCTGGATCCTGAGGTGTATGTCATAATTTCATCAAATAATTACATATGATTTATCAGTTATGCTTCTCCCATGGTCTTGGTTTCCGTATCCTGAAGTGAACTGGGCTGTGGATACTGATATAGTACTTACCGACGAGAGTCGTTGCACAGTGTCATTTTCACTATGTCGTCACTGCTTAAAACGTGTGTTAATTGCGCTGTCGTCGTGCAATATAATTTTTGCATGTTATTGCATTAAGTCTTGGGATTTCGAGGTCATCTTTACTGCACAGAGGTATATAAACCATGCAGCTCTATGATATTATCAGTTCATTTCAGAATGCTACTATTTAGCAGTACATACATGTTAGCTCATGGTTCAAAACATGTAGGATTAGCATGAGATCGTGAGTGTTAAGTTATAGTAGAAACTGAGGATGTCCGTCGTAATGTAAAACACAATTTACAGATACGAGTTAGGGCGAGCATTGTTTGCCGATGAAGCACACTGAGAGGTTGATGACAACAGACTACGATCCTTTTCAACTTCCTCTACACATGAACATCTGTAGCAATAAGGCAACCATCATCGACCTGTACAAAAGTGTCGTGAAGTTGTATTGGTTAGGCAGTGCACTATGGATTGCAGCAGACAAATACGGTGGCAAGTATATGTGAAAGCGTTACTAAACGATGTTGTATGGTATGTACGTGAATGTTGCATGCAAGATGATTTAGAACAATATGTAAACATATGTATGGTTGCAGCACCAAGGGCTGCTACTATAATCTCATAAATATTGAATCTGTAGAGCCTGGTTTACAGACAGAGAACGGAGATACGTCGTTGCTCCTGTTGGATTGAACAGAAAGAAAGCAGAATTTATAGCATAATAAAAACAATTATTTAAAGAATAATGTAGGGATATAAGATAGAATGAATAATAAGAAATGTGTCACAATTGTTTTTTTTATTTTGTGCATGTATAAAACGTTAATAAACAAAGTTATTTAAAATGTGTATTTGTCTTTCATTGAAAGAGCACCAGTGCAAAACAAATATTATGCAAGATATTTATAAATATGATAACTACGTCATACTATTCTGCAAACCCTCAATCATACATACAGTAAATATATTCACTCATTGAGTGAATAGAGCCAGTATGGTACAGTGTCAAAAAATTTCGACGATATAAACACACATTTAAACAGCTTAAGAAGGGTTCAAGTTACTTGCAAATACCCACATACTTAAAACAGGGATATGAGCAACTGAAGACGGTATTGACTTTGTAAATGGAGGTCCAATAATACTACCTTCAGGCTTTCTGTTAGGACAATGCTTAGCATTTGATGCTAAAAAGGTTTGCAAATCTGATCTGCCTGTAGATACACACATCAAAATGTATTACATCACATCGGTTTCTAGAGATCAAGAACCTGTACAGAAACCTGGAATAGAATCAAGATAAACATAATTTCCGCTCTTTTTATTGGTCGTGAAAACCACACATTGCATATTGTTCCACCATACAGCGTGACCTTCAGAGGTGGTGGTCTAGATTGCTGTGCACAACGGTATCTCCAATATGCAGTAGCACGTCCTCTTGCAATGATGCATGCCTGTATTCAACGTGGCGTACTATCCACAAGTTCATCAAGGCACTGTTGGTCTAGATTGTTCCACTCGTCAACAGCGATTCGGCGTAGATCCCTGAGAGTGGTTGGTGGGTCACGTCGCACATTAACAGCCCTTTACAATCTATCCCAGCCAAGTTCGATAGGGCTTATGTGTGGAGAACATGCTGGCCGTGAGATACAGGAGGATTCCAGTTACATTACGCTATAGTCAGGCAGAGGTTCCGAAATCAGATATTGGATTGTAACGCATACCCAGGAGCAGTTATAGACTCAGCTCACAATTTAATAGTGGTGAAGAGTAGACTGAAGTTTGAAACATTAGTCAGGAAGAAACAATACCCAAAAAAGTGGAATACGTAAGTACTATGTAATGGAGAGGCAAGCTTAAATGTCTCTGAAGCTACTGATACTGCAATATAGCGCATTAGCCAGTTCAGTAGAATAAGAATGGACACTTCTATAAAGGGCGATCAGAGAGAAACGGTCCAGTAAACGAAGTTCTAAAACGCATACCTTATGAGCTATGAGCACTTTTACACGTTCGATACTGTGGAACGAGCACTAAATAGTTTACCTCTCACTCTTTTTGACGTGTCAGTCTTTTTGTATTTCGTTCTTTGTGTCTATAGTTGTGGAAAAGGCCAGTCACTTGTGTCCTGATAGCAAAGTTCAGTCATCCTCCGCTCGACCGTCATTTCAGCATCGTCAGAGTTCTGAGGTACAGCGATCATGGTTCATTAAGTTACTTCCTCAGTTTACACACATACCTGCAAATCCATCGCTATCTTCCGGTGGAAATGATGAAAGTAACTGTGACTGTTGACATGTATGAGCTATGCGTGGGCATTATCGAGGCATTTCGAGCCATGGAACAGAGAATAATTTTAGGAACTGGAAAATATATTTTAGAAAATGCTGCTTGTTCGAGATATAGGCACAGAAGCTCAGGACGACTCACGAGAAATATGCACAGACATTCCAGTTACGCTGGATTCCCTGAAAAATTACAGCAATCTTAGATAAATAAGGGCATAAATGAGTACGGCGTAAGGGGGGGTGGCACCTCATCCTGGAATGATCAGAAGTAAAAGTCTGCAGTCCTGCGAATGAATTAGGACACAAGCCGGCCAAAGAGCGAGCCCGAGAAAGTGCAACAGGACACTAGAGCGGAAATTTTGCGTCAGTGAGGAAATGACAGATGCAGCGCGAAAGAGAAGTGAGAAAGAGTGGTCTGAAACCATGAAAGAGACAAAGACAAAAAAATTTTTTTTCAGCTGTTCAACATCGCCATTCTACCATTTACCACTGTCGCCTAGTCTTACAGCTGTGTCGGCTGTGCAGGGGAGATTAAAGGCTCTCTCCAGCTTGCTGAGACTGTTGAGTCTGGTGGGCCTGGCGGTGGGGCGCGAGCCCGGACACCGAGGGGTCACTCGACGAATTCTCCCCGGGTTATCAGCCGAGTGGTGGCGTCGTCTCGTCCCAACACTCTCTTATACTATGGCTAGCAACTCGCAATCACGTAAAGGTAGTGAAATTTTGGGTTTCTTCGCCGATTTAGGTGATGGGAAAGCAAAGTGCAGCTGTTGTTCTAAGTGTGTTTCATATAAAGGAGGAAATACATTTAATCTAGCGCGTCATGTTCGAGTGCTGCTTCCAACAATGTCATTGTCAGTCAGGCGCTTAGCGCCCCCTGCTCCTGCATCTTCCAATATTTCTTAGACAAATAACCTGGACAACCCGGAACCAACACCAGCAATTGTCAGAAGCGAACAGCAGTCGGTGCCAGAAAATAACAGTATCACTCCATTATAAGACAGCAGGCATCAATAACACAGGACATTACCTACGCATTTTTCGAAACCTCTTTCGAACAAAAGAAATCAGGAGATAGATTTCACACTTCTGGAGATTGTTGTAAAGGATTATTTGCCCTTCATCATAGTGAAAAGCAAACATTTCCAAAGTTTTGTAGGCAAACTAAATGGTGCTTACAGAATGCCAGCTCGGAAGACCATTTCCAATACACTACTACAACAACAGTACACCATGATGAAAGAAATTGTAAGAGTCAAAATAAATTCTGCGGAAGCGGTTGTGCTGACAATTGATGGGTGGACCTCAGCCACAAATGAGAGTTATTTGTCGGTCACAGCACACTACGTTAAAGACCTGGAGCTGGCATCTTCCCTCCTAGAGTGCTTTAAATACGACGAAAGGCACACGTCAGAAAAACTCTCCGAAGAACTGCGACATGTAACAAGGGAATGGGACATTCAAGAAAAAGTCGTGTGTGTTGTTAGTGACAATGCTGCTAATATTGTGGCAGCTATAAGACTCACAGCCTGGAAACACAACCCCTGCTTTGCACACACAATCAATTTAATTGCTCAGAATGGGCTTCCACACATTCAACCCATTCTGAATAAAGTAAAAAAAAAATTGTTCAATTTTTTAAAAAAAGTTCACAGGCCTGCACGAAACTGAAAATGATGCAGGAACAGTTAAATGAGCCAGTTCTGACAGAAAGACAGGACACTGTTACAAGAGGGAATTCAACCTATGATATGCTGCGAAGAACAATCGAGGTTAAGAATTCCCTAATGACGGTTATCACTCTGAATTATCCAGATCTTCCAAATCTGACTGCAGAGGACATTGCAAGTGTAACACAAGCCTGTGGCCTGTTGAAAGTTATCAAAGACTGCACCGAGGAATGTCAAGTGAAAATGTTGTCATTACTTCTAAAGTTATACTCCTTAGTCGCTCGCTGAAAAAATGGTGTTGCAGGTTTGTTAATCACACTGAAATTCATGTATAAGTGCGACAGATGGCCGAAAAGTTAGGTGAAGACCTAAAATGACGGTTTCGAAATATAGAGGAAAATTCCATTTTCGCAAAAGCAACTTCATTAAATCCCCGGTTCAAATTACATGGTTTTTCTGATAAAAATTCTGCTGAGAAGGTGAAATTAAACCTGATCAGGCACTGTGAGAAATTTGTGACAAACACGTCCACTGCTACTGCAACAGTCTCAGTTCCAACCACTGAATCTACTGCTAGTCTCTGGCTCTAATTTGACGAAGTGTTTTCCAGGCTGCAGAGTATTCCACACCCGAGAGCTGCTGCAATAGTGGAAGTGGAGCCCCTGCTACAGAGACAAGGCAGTCCACTTCTGTGGTGGTCTGAACGGCTGTCAGTATACCCCTCGCTCTTTGAACTTGCAAAAATACGACTGTGTATTGTTGCAACCTCCACACCGTGTGAAAGAGTGTTCTCGAAGGCAGGACACCTTATAACTGACAGAAGAAATCGCCTGACAGGAAAAAGTGGAGCAAATCATGTTATCAAACGGAAATCTCTGAACATTTGCCAAATCCGTTGATGTTTATTCATAAATATATATGTATTTTTTAAAATATAATTAGAACAATCCTTAAATTGACATTTAGTGTAATTATTTCAATAATGTGTACGAGATAAAACATTCCAACATGAACGATTTTCTTTCCGCGTGGATTCGACTCATGCTTCGCTTCCAGACTCAGAAGGTAAGCATTGTACTTTCATGTTGGCGGTGCGTGCTCACACAGCCAGCCTCTTCGTTTGTATCTTTAATATTCATTTGCCTGCAAGCGCTGCCAACGGTAGGCTACCCGTAGACGCGAAGTATAACTGCACAAATAGTCACGGGTAATGTTGTCAGCACTGCAGGAAGCAGCTGACGCTGCCTTCCCCTCGCCCCTCACCTTCCCAACCCCTCCTAACCCTATCGTTCCCCACAAACTCCGCGCGATTCATCGACAGGCAGTAGAGGGAGGACTGAAGTGAAGGGAGGATGAGTGACGTGGGTGAGGGAGAGGGGAACAGAGTGAGTGTACTAGAAAAAAGTGTGGAGTGTGCTATCTGTGAAGAGTTTGAAGTACCAGTTCATTGAAATTGAGTGGTTAGTTGACACTTCACTGGAGTATAGCGTTCGTTTGAACGACTCATTCACGAGCTCCCTATCACCAGCCGGCAGTCAACTGTTTCGCGATGGCGATCTACGTGCCCAGTCGTCAACCGGTCAGACTTTTGTGTCCTACATGAGACTTCTACCTTGAAGCTTGACCCTAACTTCTTACCGGATGGGAAACCCGGCCACATCTAACAACACTGGTCAAAACACATCTAGACGTGGAATGTTTATCTACGCCGTACGTTCATCTCTATGTGAAACGGTTCTGTACTGCGCCACGTCGGTTGTAGTTCACTGACACTGTTAACGGGTTGCCAGAGTACAGACACACTTCTACAACTATGACTTGGGCCGTTTTTACTTTGACCAACGCTTGCCCTTAACAGGTAATTTTATATAGTCAAACTCTGCTGTCTACTATTTGTAGAACTTTTGCCCTACTTCGTTTTCTGAACTGATGCGACGAAAATGACGTCAATAAAGTAACATCCTATGTTCTCCTACATTTTGAAATCAATAAAGGATTCTTTTACACATCAAAATGAGTAAATATATAGAATTGTGAAATTCGCCTGTACTCCGCCTCTCCATAAACTGATGTCGAAAGTGTTAGCAGATTTTTGTGAATCGAGCTTACACACTCCATGGCTAGCGGCGCCATCTGGCAGTCGGCGCTTTCGTGTAGTAAAAACATACACACATATATACATTACATACGCGGCCAGTTCCCTGACTGCCGTAGTACAGCCACTCCCTGGTCCCTGCAGCGTTGCGAGTGACGGGCCATATCTACATCTGCACACGGGCTGAGTGATAGTTACCTCTGTCACAGTCTGTGCATTCCAACACAATAGTGGCATTATGAGCAGTGGACCTGTGTGGCTGACGTTGCACACTGCGTATCCAGTACGACCCACTTTTGGCAAGTTCAGTACTTGATTTGTGATGGTACGCATAGGTACTCCCCACTGGTGTCTCGGTCTTGGGAAAAAAAAGGGTCGATACTGCAAATTTTGAGATGTGGTATGATAGAGCATTATCTTTTTAGTAGTAAAGATGTTGTACTGTCACTTTTGAAATGCGCAGAAAAGCGTTAAAATATCGTCTTAAGAGGTCAATTGCAGAAACACACATCTGACCCCCCCCCCCCCCAGCTGCCACCCTGGAAGGTCACCACAGTATCCGAACCTGTTTTTTACAAATCAAGCACTAGCTGAGGTTAAAGCTGTACAACACTTACCAAATGCACTTCATGTCATTATTTTTGTCACGGTATATAAAATTTTTCAGTGTGTGCATGGCAACAAGAGCGATTCAGCTCAACAGATTATGGCGCTGTGTAATGCCTGGTGGCTGATACGTACCAATAAATATTACTACTTGTGTATGTGAATGGAATTTTAAACATAAAACGTATTATGCTATAGTTGACCTATTTTATGCTGCCATTTTGCATTTTAGATCTGAAGAAGTCTCGTCAATGATCAGAAACTAGTAATCAGTAGAGGAGTTTTAGCGATCTTGAAATACGACTTTTATCCACACATTTTAACATAACAGATCGCCCATCATCCCTTTTGAAAATGGGAAATAATAACGAGAAAAAGTGTAACTTTTATGCCCAAGGGCATATTTTCCACTGGGTTGACGCCACCTGCGACCGCAATTCTAATTCGGTCTAAATTTCTTTTGGCAACAGAGAATGCAAGTTTGATGGCGCATTTTTTAATGTCTAGGTTCCTTAGTTTCATTTTCATGGTTGATTTATAGACTAACCATTATTCTTAGCAGTTTGTCACAGTAGAGCAAACGTGTTTCTTCTGAGGAAGATTTCCTACAATGAGTCATAGAGACCTGAACGAGGCGGAAATTTTCGCTTAACATCTAATAGACGAACACGTATCCGAGTTTGGGATTTAAGTCGAATTATATAGACATTGAAGAGAATACAAATAAAGAAGATATGGGGGGGGGGGGCGGCAATGAAGAAACAATGCACACAGACAACACTCCCAATATGCTACAAGTTCTGGTAGAGTGCACCAAGAAGCAGCTCCAAGTATACGTAAAAGTGGTTCCGCGAACTTGGCCCATAAAGCTCAGCGAAGAAGTACAGCTGGGAAAGAAGTATCTGAATCAATCAAAAAAATTTTCACTCCTGAAATGGTTAGGAAAATAACTGACGATTCAATTGTATCATGTGAATCCAAAAAATGGATCTCTTGTTAGCGATCCTGAACTATACGCTGTACAGTAACACATACTACAATATACTGCCCTACTTAAAGTAATCTGTTACATTAGTTTGCTTTTAGCATCTAAGATGTACGTACTCACTTTGCATTTGACGATGTATTCGTTGTGACGCCTGATTTGAAACCAACAATCTGCAGAAATCGAATGTTTGAAAATAAGAGATACCTCCCCAAATAAGCAAAAAAAAAAAAAAAAACTAACATTGGATCTTACAGCCGATACATTTGTCCGAAAATGGAACAAAAATACGTAGTTTTATTCGGTAAGTCGCAAAAAGAGACGTCCTAAGGGACTTCATAAATACAGCGTTCATGTAGGGTTTAGATGGGACCATTAGATACCTGTGTTATAGCCTAAATACAGCATTCATGTACGGTTTAGATAGAACCATTAGATTTCGATGTTATAGCCAATAAGTCGTCCTTTTTCTGAAACTGTTTTGGCTCCGGCCACTCTTCATCCGCCAATGTCACATTTCCCGACAATTCAGCACTACTAATCTCGCTATTCACGAGACGTTTTGGACAGGTCTTCAATTCGATGCACCAATTGCGTTGCACATTTTGTGACAGCCGAGTATAAGAACGGAAACCACCACACACACTTCAGTGTCACGAAAGTGAGAACCAGTTGGATCTCAGATTTCGGGTTACGCATTATTCATAAAATTCGTGGTACTTTTATTTAATCATCCCGCCCTCACGTGTGAAGACAGTCACTCTTATGTGACATCACGCGTCCTGTGCTGAGATTGGATGCGGTGAGCAAACTGGACAGTCGCTGTGCTGATCTATGTGTTTGCGAAGTTAGCAATTTCATAGTTTTGGTACTCAAATTTGCGTTTTATGACGATATGTAGTCTAAATGATACACAACATTTCAGAAGTCTTCCAGATTTTCAGTACTTTATCATGCTAAAATGTCGGTAAATCTGACGTCAGTGGCTACCGATAATTCCCAAACAGTGACTTACCATCAGTAAAGGGTAAGGCTTCTGTACCAGTATATGCCTAAACGAAATAATATTTGCTAAAGGTTTCAGTCAAATATAATTAGCAAATGCCGCCACAAATGTAATTCCGACGTGATTCAGCGCTCTGACGGAAACTAATAACAAATCTACCTCGATTCTCGCAAATATTGGACTGGAAATGGCACAAATTAAATCTAGATCTGCCGTCGTTATAGGCCGCATATAAAAATTTACACTGCACTTTAATTGTGTCATTTGAACGTCGGATAAAGAAGTTGGCAAGTGACAGTCAATCACCATCATTCATTCTTTGGTCATGTAAGATACGGCTAATGCGCAAGCACGATTGCGACAACTTTTCTGCACAACAAGCCGCAGAGAACACGACGCGTCTCAAAGATCTCTCATGCGTTGCTTTGTCTCTTATCAGGCAAATATTAACACATGACAGCCAGACAAATCATTGCAGAGTTGGGTTCAAATGGCTCTGAGCACTATGGGATTTAACTTCTGTGGTCATCAGTCCCCTAGAACTTAGAACTACTTAAACCTAGCTAACCTAACGACACCACACACATCCACGCCCGAGGGAGGATTCGAACCAGCGACCGCAACGGTCGCGCGGTTCCAGACTGTAGCGCCTAGAACCACTCCAGCTGGCGCTGCACACTTGTATAGAGAAAAAAATTGTGCTGTGTGATCGCTTCTCTTTGATCAGCAAATCACAAACGAAACGTGACGTCACAGAACGATAAAAAAGAATAAGGAAGTTTTATTTCATGAAACGCAAACATTATGATAAATTTTCAAGAATTCGCCAACAAGCAGCCAAATCTTCGCCTCGGTCTACCGTAGGTTGGGGAAAGCAACAGATCGCTCGTGCATCACAACCTAAATTCCAGAAAACTGTAAAATTACTGAAATTAACACAAGTGCTGCATTTCATCGTCAGAAACATGTCGGCATGACGCCACGAGTTGTGATTCGCGAGTGGAGTACAGGATTCGGACTGCCTATGCACTAAACAACTTCGGACGTCTGATTACTTTGCAGACGACTTAACGTCCGTAATATCTGACGTTAAGCATGTAGGCGAGAAAAAGTTTACGGACGCTTTGAAATTATTCTTAACGTGTGTTTGAAGTCGCCAAGTGCTCAAATACTGGGTCAATAACGTTCGCGTATTTCAGCGCCGTGCGTTACGTTACCTCACGACACGCCTTAAGTTTACAACTGTGATACTTATCTTACTGTGTGAAAGCCGTAACGGCAAGTTATACCTTCGAATCAGTAGCTTACAACATTTTAGATGTTTAAATTCGGCCAAATTAAGCGAAATATTGAAAAATAAACTTCTGTCAGCCCTGCAGGCGGCAACAGAGGCCACCTGCTGTCACTCTCGGCTGTCGGTCCAGAATTACAGACAACCACGGCTGCTGGGATCAGTGGCAAAAGACGCCGTGTCGCACTGAAACTCACTCAGTCCGAAGTGCTGACTGTTTGATGGTTTTCGCATACTTGCGTCCTCTACGAACATTGGTTATTTCGTTGCAGTGACGTAACCAGGAACGCGTGGTTTTCGTTTTCAACAACTGTGGTACGAGAAATCTGCAGGAATCGACACTGATACATCGAAACACCGCCCGACTGCATGTGGCGCTATTTTCTGTTCGTTGCACGCTATTCTCGCTCAAGATATCAGCGATTAAACGACTGTAACAAGGCGATAAATAACGAGTAATAAATTATTAAACACTCGACGCGCTAATTTAACAAACTATTCGGCATCCCTAATTTTTAAAGTAAGACAATGTATTAAACAAGAGCAGTTCCGTCGTGAGTTACGCGACAAGCCACACAAAAGCGAGCAGAACAACAGCCGCAGCTTCCAAGTAACCCAGTGGAGGCCGGCTGCCCGCCTCACCTGTCTCTGGTGTTCTCGCCGAGAGGCGGGACTGCGCCGCACGCCGCCACACGCCTGGCCGCTCCGCCACAACTGGGCCGCACAGACAGCCGGGGCGCGCGGCTGCCCCATTCCTCCCGCCCCCCCCCCCCCCCCACCGCCCAAAACCCTATCAAGCAACACGCTGACGTCATGGGGCGGTGTCGCTAGCTCGGCACGCAGCATGCGAGGGAAAGACTGCAGCAGAGAGAGCGAGCCGTCTACGTCGGTGTCGGCACTGCCGGACCGACTGCGTCCATCCACGCCACAGTCCGTTTATCTCGTTCCGTGCTATACAGCTGGTAACAACCCCCCCCCCCCTCCTACATGGGGCTCCCAAAACCGGATTTCGTAAACCGATTTCCCAATACCACTTCTGGTGAACGCAACGATGGAACTAAGCCGCTGTATTTTGGTCACGGGACAAGGAGAGGTGTGAACAGATTTTTCGTCGTTGTGCTCAGTGCCGGTCAGTTCCGAGCGAGCTTCACGCTTGGTACCGATCATTTGCTACTCCAGAAATGAAGGATGTAACAAGTTTTAACTAAAGTACGTTACAGGGCTATCGATGTTCAATTGTATTCGTAGTTACGCATTAGCTATTCACTGTCGTATGACAGATTTGTAGTAGATGCAGCCGTGGCGGTGGTGTTGGGTCCCTATGGGACCTGACAGCTGAGGTCATCGGTCCCCAGGCTTACACACTACTTAATCCAACTGAAACTAAATTACGCCAAGGACAACAGACACACCCATGCCCGAGGGAGGACTCGAAACTCAGACGGAGGGGGGTGGGGAGCGCAGTTGCCGCCGACACGATGTCTTTGGACTGTTACAGACAACAATGAGAAGCAGGCGGCAGATGCAACACAGGTTTCGGCGAGCTCGCTTTAGTGCGCTTCATTGTCTGTTGGCTGCTGTGTGGGAAACTGACTCGTGCCCCTTAATACGAGGAGAAAAAGCTGTTCCCCCTCAAAAACCATGAAAGAAGGGTTCCCTTCCTTGAAGTAAACCACGACTGTACGAAGGTAGAATGTACGCTGTCTCGTTCAGTGTTTTTTATTGAACATGGCGGACGTGTCGATAAAACGCACCACACAAAGAAAAACAAGCACCTGTTGCCAGTTTTTGCAAGAATTTCTAGTAGCGTGTATGTGTGAATAAACTACAAACAGAGGAAGATTTTGGCGTATCATGTTGAAAATTATGTCACATTCTAGCGTCGATGGCGTGATGGCAGTGTAAAAGTTTTGTGCTTGTGGGTGAAGCCAGGGAAAAGTTACGGCCACTTATGTGACACGCTTGAACAGTCGAAACGACGAGCGGTGAAGAATGTCTTTTAGATCTGACGACCAACATGCATCCATACTTTCAACGCCTGCAAAAAATTTTTAACAGGTTTGTACAGTCATTTGGGTTAAAATTGTTTCTTTTGAAAGAGAGTGTTCAAGCATTCCTCATTGCTCCGTGACTGGGCAAACTATACCGACTTTTGTTCCACATGTCAGTCTGCAACCACTTGCATATTAAGCACTGACGATAATTCACAGCCGTCCATCCAGCCCGGCAAACGCATAATGTGCAGATGTAGACACCTACTTTAGAAAATGTACACATATTCTGTACTGATCGCGGCCGGCCACGTTCCGTGATACACGGCCTCAGACGTCATAACATGGACACACTCGTCCTGTTCACTACGACCGACTCTGCAGCACTGCAGCACATATACAGCCCCTACCATCGACACAGCTTGGCCTTACAGTCTTCTTACTCACGATGATACGCTTAGTATTGCAAAAGATTTGTCCTATTATTAAGTTTTAACATTTGAAACGTGTAATTTTTGTCCTGCTACAGCTTTAATATACTCTCAGTACATGAAAATGGCGTACATCTTATCGATCGTTACGAAAACGATGATCACAAGTGCCAAACGCACAAAATTCCATTTTATTTTCTGCATCTACAATAGAATCGTACTACCTTTGTTGTCAGAGGGTTTTTGTTGGAGTATGCTTCCTCCTCCGCCAAGTAGTGCTGTGATTTCTTACACATTCCGGCCACGTATCAAATCAGCATGAAAGTTGCCCTGATTAGTATAGTGAAGAAATTTATCATTACTAGGTGCTCGTACGAAGTTTGGTGTCCGCTCTCCGACGTGTCCGAAAAGTCCATACTAGGAAATTGTAGTACGAATTGGCACTCATCGTACATGTACCTAATATTTGAAAACCATGTCCAAATTAGGGCAAACACAGTTGCTAAGCTAAAACCACTGTGTACTACTAGAATCTTTAATTTGTTTTTAATACACTGACTTTGCATAAGCAAGCGAGTCAGGTGCTCAGTACATTTCTGTGGATGACGCATACTACTTTTGTTTCGTTCAACCCGATGCTTCGAAGTAAATGTCGAAACTAGCAGTTACTGTTTTGGAGTTTATCCACATACGGTTCAAGAGGCAATATTAGCAGCTTTCAGTCTAATCAAGATTTCTAACAAATGAAGTTACGTTGTCTTCTGATCTTAAGAAACTGATAGCACCTCTTAGTTCCGACAGATTATGTTCAACCGTTCCTCTACGTGGACCACAAAGTCACACACGCTATGAAAGTGTTGTGGCGCAGGTATATGTTGAGACCAGAAAGAAAAAAAATACGATGAAATCATAATAAGTAAGTTCCTCCCATTGATTTCTGTGTATGTTATCCAGCTCTCTGTGTATGCAATGCTTTATTTGGGAAGTAAGGATGCGTCTCTAGTTAGTAACGGTAGTAAACTTTTGCCCACAGCTGAAACTCCGGTCGCAAACCAGAGACGCCATGAAATGACGTCCCCCTTACTAACGAGGCGATGAAGCGAGTTGATCAACTCTGGATAAATTTTCTGTTTTTTAGTTTCATCGCTTGCGGGAATTGCCTGAAACAGCATAGTGTTGTCTCCCTTAACCCACAGAAAACGCGATAAGAAATTTTACGCTCTCCCGATTAAACTACAACTAATAAAAGCCTTCACCTCATCACCGTAATCGCAATTCTTTCCAGTTCGCCGCTCGGTAGTTCCTCAGTTTATATAAACGGACGATTAAAACGGCACGGCGTTTATAATAAACTGTCCCGAAACCTGCTGTGGCCAGAAAATTCCGTTACAACTGGGAACGGAGTTGCTCGCGACGGCATTCTTGCGTCAGACGCCGTCCGTGTTCTTACCGAATTAAAACTTTAGTAGCAGTTCGACATTATTTTAAAAAGGTCCATCGCCCTTTTCCTCGGCAATGTATGGCCGCCGTCGTGCTGCCAGGGAACATGAGGTGGCTGCGACGCTGTTTCCCCACGTAGGGACATAAATGATTCGACGAATTGGTCCGGAGGAACCCCGCTGTCTCGATTGAAATTACTGTTGCGAAATTGATATGTGTGGCCTCTCTGATAACAGAAAACGTTAAGCAATATTATGATTTAAAAAAGTCTGAACCCCAGGTTTTGCGTTGATAATAGTACTGCAAATATTTTTGTCTGAAACAGAAGTGGAGAATATTCAACATAGATAAGTCGAATTTATTTTTCCGTTAATTTTTCCTTTTCTCGAAACCGACAGAGCTTTGTCACTGCCTCAGCGACTGATTGTTGCTGTTAGCATCGCGGATTGTTGCCACTTGTAACTCTCCCGCGAATAATGGCTGTTACATGAAGTAAACGAGAACGACAAAGAAATTTGCATGCATGAGTTAATCGCCGAAATAAGAGCGAATCTATATTTGACGCAGAGACTACATTTTTAAAATGCGCCCACAGCACAGCCTCGCGTATCCCTCCAGTTGCGAGTCGCTTGTCCACTCCCACATGTGAGTCACACTGCCAGTCGCTGACCAGTTTTACCATCTTAACGCATCCGCACAGTTCCTGTTTCGCACTCGGCACATTCATGGATGGCCTTCTGTCTCAGCTGCCTCCAGCTGATGTTACTCTACATTCCAGGGAAGGAGGCGATTGTGTGAGAAGATCTTCCGGAAAACGTGTAGAAATCGTCAAAAAATACCGTCTAAACGTTTTTATCCAAACCAATTAACGCATGTGATACGTTTATTATACTCAACTGGATGACATGCGTAGTGAGGAATAGGAATAGCAGTAAGGGGCGGAACGTATTTACAGTCCATGGTTTTGAAGACGTGTAACTACCTACCAAAATTCGTCTAGAGTCAAGGCGAATTCCTAATCACGTACATAGTATTAGCGGATATGTCACCAGCCACTGTTTGTGAACAAGGGATAATGAAGTTGACAGCACCATCTGTTTCTCATCGATGCGAAATCTAAACTCAGTGTGAGACCTTGTTTTACATCGTGGCAATGTATCCAGCTGTTCACCTTCTGTTTGTACAAATTGCATTCGTTAAACGGTAACAGATAAAAATCGATTCGTCGAGGGTCTTTACACACTCCACATGAGAGGAGGAGGGCCACATTCGAGCCAACAATTAATGTCTCTGAAAAGGCGATGAACAGGGAAAAGCTTGTTTCAGTGGTGTTATTTTGTCGTGTCGCAGGGCGGCGCCGATCGAGAGAACGAAGATCACCAAAGCTTTATTTTACGGCGCCTGATTACGTTATAGGCCGTTCGTGGGCGCATGTGAAACTGTGGACTCACACCAAGTTTCATGCGTTCGACCACATATACACGGCGGGTGCATCTATCCTTGCCGTGTTGACATTCGAAACCAAATGGATTAGACAGTTACATTATCTAAACCTGGAATCAATTACTGATTTCAAAAATGATCTTGTTGTATTGGTGTCACACATGCAGAAATTCAATTACCCTACTTTCTCCAAAAGTCGCAATGTCAATGCGACAACTGTCCTTTTGGCCAGGTAGAGCGACGTTTCAGACACTGTCCTGACAATTCTTTATTTACACAAACGACAGAATGGCAGTAATTTGAGAATTCCTATTCCTGTTGGACTGCTGGCCACTTCCACAGAAGACTAAATATCTGCTTCACAGGAAGCACATATTTTTCTGGCCCTTTCCTCAGGACTGCGTGTCATTATGCTTTAAGAAGAAACATCCGTGGTGTCCTATTTTTATACGGAATGAAACGCTATGGCTTATGCTTAATCCAGTACAGATGCCGACAAAATATCGAAATGAGAAGCGTGATGTATCAGAAAACGTTACTTGTAGAGTAAATTCATAATAGGGAGTTAGAGAGTAACGTTCTCTCGTGTCAAAAATTTTCGCCATTCGTAGAGTTTTCGATCTGACGACCAACCTTGCCTAGATCCCTACATTCATCCAACCCATGGATTTTGGAAAGTGTTTGCTGCGTAGCTTGTGCTATTCTGTTTTAGCATATAAATGGCGTATAACTGACAGCTCGTTTGGAACAGTGTGGGCTACAAGTGCCAAACGCACAAATTTCCAGCGGTTTGATTTCTGTCTCGACAATCGAAACGCGCAACTTCAGTTGCCAAAGCCTTGACGTTGTAGTTGCGTCTTTCTCTGCAAAGTAGTTCTGTGACATCTTACACACTCCGGCCACGTATCACATCGGCATCAAAGATGCCTTGATGACAACAGAGAATAAATTTATGATTAATATCTGCTTCTACCAAATGTGCTGTGCACTCTCCGTCGTGTTTAAATAGCCCTTACTAGGAAACTGTAGTAGAAATTGGCGCGAATCGTACATGTGCATAACCTTTGAAAACCGTGACCCAATTACGGGAAACACAGTTGCTGTACTTGAATACGGTGTACTACTAGAATTTTTAATTTGTCATTGATACACTGACTTTTACATAACAAGGCGTGTGTTGTACTCTGAAGATTTCCATGAATAACGCACACTAAAGCCCGCGTCACCTAGGGCGGCGCTTCTGCATATAGAGGCGGAGCGGAAAGGATGAGTGGGTCGGGGGGGGAGGGGGGGGGGCGGGGGTGCGAACTGCGCACGTGCCAGCAGCAGAGAGCGGACAAACGAAGTCCACGTGGCCGAACTGCATTGCTAGGGACAACATTCAGGCTCGTTTCCCTAAGGTACATCGTATTATAGGTTCAAATCTACGAGGGAAATAGTAAACAGCTGACACAGTTTTGTGAAGAAGTGAAGTACCATTTTTCTCAAAACGACATTGAATCTGCTACCAATAATTACCATTTATTGCGATTTGAACTGCATTATAAGTAGAAATTTAATACACTACAAAATTAACTTCGAGCACAAACCGAAATCATTATATCTGCTATCTGCTTGACAACTGCTTCTGCTCTGTGTGTAAGGTGTGTCTGTGTGTGTGTGTGTGTGTGTGTGTGTGTGTGTGTGTTTGACGGTAGTTGAGTGTAATCATTGAGTGTAAAAAAGAATTAGTGGTAGAAAAGACTAATGTAAAAGACTACCGTAAGAATGGTCAGTAAGTTGTCATATTTATCTTTGTTAACGGGCATTGTGAGTGTAAACTAACACATTCGATGTTGCAGTGAGAGACCGCATCGATAATCAATTGAACAAGCAAAAAATTAAGCTCCACCTGTGAATAACTCCAGGGAATCTGACCGATAACATCGAAAACTACCGATATGTCGACATGTAACCATTATTGTCATTTTGGAGCCCTGTCGAGTAAGTGCCTTGAAAGTGACAAAGGTTTACAATACGGTGGGAGAAGCTTGACTTCTCCTTGGGCAATATATTTGTAGTCTGCATAATTAAAAGGATACAAGTCCTAATCAGAAAGGCTAGGAATTTCTCATTATTATGTATGCAACTGATCTGTTGACAAACACATTTTTAAGCCAAGCGTCTTTAAGAAATATTACTTTGTTCCAAAGTCTACATTGTAATACCATCTTCACTTGTGTATCAGTCTGTTTCCGAACAATGTGGTATTTAATTTATGATGATAGGTTCAAGTCTTATATCAATCATCGTTTCCCTGTCAATTTCATCTTCCTAAAGCTTCTCAGCATGCCACACAGACTATGCCCACACTACAGGTGAGATGTTGTCTGTTGCCCCGTTGCTTATTGACTCATGTACAAGCGATTCACTGTATGTTACCTTGAATGTTTCGTTTCTTTTTCTTCCACATAGTCGTAACACCCTTTGCCCAAATTAATTCCATGAGGCTACAATGACAGTGACACGTGAGTAAACGCAAAAATGGTGTGACCGCATTCATGTGCAAGGAAGTCGTGTGTGAACGTTCTGTCACCTGACTGGTGCAGTATAAATTAACGAGCTGCAGAAGATCGACACGAGTCTAGATTATACGATGCTTACTATTTTTATTTTTAAGCTGGGGAAAAATATCCACATTTCAGGTGTTTGTACTTGATGTTTTTTCTATAACAGTTTAATCATAACTGGCAATGACCGACTTCGAAGCGAGGTATGACAAGAATTGTGAATCACATCACGAGACTGGCAGCGTTCATCCAGAATGGTAATCACTGCTGTTTTGCTTGCACGTAAATACAAGTTTATTCTCAGAAATAAAACGAGAAGAGTCAGCCTGCATAATAATTGACCGAGAACCTATCCCTATGAGAAATTTAAAACTGCCAGTACCATCAATAATTTTCCGGCATATCTTCTTGGAATCATTATAACTGACCCATGTTTCATCACTGTTGACCTACCTGCTTCTCTTGTATCGTGAATCTTTATATGGGATGTAGTTCGTCCTGCACCTATATCATTTGTTTGAACTAAAAACTCTCTTCTTAACGTATCTGGAACCAATGTCTTTGAAAATTCTTTACCTTGACGAAGCGCTTACCATTGAAGCCTGCGTAATTGTAACACGTTTTTGTTATGTCAGGCATTCATCATTCACATGGATCTCTTTAAAACATCATTGTTATAACTATCCATTTGTGTTACGGGTTCTTTGCGATTTCGATGCTTTCCGGCGACACGAAACCAACTGTTTCTACAGTTCCGACAGTCTTGACACTTCCCTTTACAATTCGCTTCAACAGTTCTTTGCCGACTCCACATGGTTCTGGGGGCCATTGTTGTGCTTTCAAATATCAACCGTAGGAGACGCGCTTTTAAATTCACGTTTGAAAAAGTTATAAATGAGGTAAATAATCCGCCTCGCCTGCTTGTGATGCACTTCACGTTTATTGCCGTCATATGACTTTTTTTTAATCGCTCTTAAACATTTACAAGATACACATTCACAGCTGTACTGCTCCAAGAAAATAAAGGAAAGAAAAAAATTGATAGTTGGATGGGGAGTTCGGTTGTGGCGAAGTGCGGCAACAGTGCTGCACGTAGGAGCGAGATTCTCGCTCTCTGCTGGAACTCGCTGCTAGCCGCTCGGAAAGAGCATGAATATTAGTGGCCGCCAGTGGCTAGTGGAGAGGGATTAGGAGAACAGCTGAAAATTGGGCCGCCTTCTTACACAGACAATAGGACTCTTCTGATTCGTCCAGACCGATGCTTCGACGTAAATATCGAAATTTCCAGCTACTATTAAAGTTTTGGAGCCAGTGCAGATACGGTTCTGGAAGAAGTATTTAGGTGCTTTCAGTTTACTCAGAATCGGTAACATATTGGTAGTATATGAAGCTACGATGTCTTCTGGTCAGAAGAAACTGATAGCACCTCTTTGTTTCGACAGATTATACTTCACCGTAGCTGCACGTACCACCACCGTGCCACACACAGTATGTTCCTCTTGTGCCGTAGGTTTATAGCGAGACCAGAAAAAAAAGAAACCTGATATCAGTATATTTAACGAAGTGATTCATTACCGTGTATGTTACTCACCTCTCTGTGTGTGCACTGCTCTATTTGGGAGCTGAGGAAGCATCGATAGCAGACTCCTGTTTTCGCTTTTCAAACTGGAGGTCGTCCGTACTAGCGATACGATGAAGCGATTTCTCCACTCGGGGCAAATCTGTCTTTTAGTTTCATTGCTTAGGGGACGGACTGAAACGGCATAGCGTTGTCTCCCTTAATCCACAGAAAACACGATAAGAAATGTTACGTTCTTTCGATTAAATTACTGCTAAGAAAAGCCTTGAGATTATCATCGTAATCGCAGTTCTTTCTACTTCACCGCCCTGTAATTCGTCACGGTCACGTAAACGGACAATTAAAATGGCCCGGTGTTTACAATAAATTGCTGTGAAAACAGCTGTAGGCCGGAAAATTCCGTCACAGCTGGGAACGGTGTTTCTCGCGACGGCTTTCTTGTGCCACGTCCGTGCTCTCGTCGAGATGAACTTTACTAGCAGTTCAGGATTAATTCAGAAAGGTCCATCGCCTTTTTTTTCCGTCTACGCATCACTATCGCCGTGCTGCCAGACAAGGTGTCGACGTCTGCGACGCTGTTCCCCCAAGTCGGGAAGCAGATGATTCGACGAACTGCTCTGCAGAACAGCCACTGTACAGGTTGAAATCATGTTTGCGAAATCTGATCTGTGCGGCCTCTATGATGACAGGAAAAGTAAAGCCCTTTTCTTATAGAAAGGAATCTGTGTATTCCTCGATATTTCGTTTTAACAGTACTCCAAATAGCTTTGCGTACAACGCTTAGTGAAATATTATCAGATTAGGCAAGTATCAAACGAGGGAAAATGTTAGAAATATGGCGGGCTTCCCAGAATCAGCTGTTCCTTTCGCTTCAGTGGTGTTACATATACTCATATCTCGGCGGGGCGTCTATCGCTGACAGTATGGTGACGTCATAACATCGACACTCGCGACTCACTCATTACGAACGATCCTGCCCTGACAAACGCGCCTACCCTGTAATCGAGTGACCCTACTGAAGAAGCATTTTTTTCCATTTTTGCTCTAGTTTACGCCTAATACACCTTGAAAACGCAAACGGCGGACATCTTTCCGCCTGGTTTTAGCTCTCCTGGCTACAGCTACCAACTATATAATTATTAATCGCTCTGTCTCCTGATTCAGCAAAAGGATCGCTTGAGCCGTGTGGACGACATGTTTACATCGCTGTGACATCTTCTTTCCCGATACGGTGCTGTGGTCTCCTGCACATTCCGGTCGTATATAAAAACAGGCCCGTACTTGGCTTGTTGACAATGTGGAAACACGTAGAGTTATCATTTTTGTAACCTCTTGTCAAGTATGCCGTCCATTCTCCATCGCGTTTCAATAGTCTATACCACAAAGCCGCAAAACAAATTGCTGCGCAACTTATATCTGCACTTAAGTCACAACCGTGCACCAGTAAGCTTAACTTTGGACGTGGATAGTACTTTTGAGCCTGCCATTACGTGCAATCTCCTCCTTCCCCTCTTCCTTATATTTTCACTGGCGTACGTAAGAAATCCATACCCTCCAGTAATTGTTAATGTCTCCTCTCCATGTTAGGGAAGCACCGATGAGTTCGCTGTACCAAGGACAGTTGCATTGCAGAGACGATACTCGTAAAAATTATGAATCTCGTAATAAGGACTAGCAAAACCTGTCAAGGTTTAATATGTAAACATAAGTAGAGAGAACCAGTTTCCGAAATTTTCGCCTTCAGAATGTTGTGTCCGGTGTAAACGTCGTATCTGTCGTACCGTTCACCTTGCCTGCTCAGTAAATAGGCTACGTGGAAAATCGCAGCAAATATTGAATTCTGGTCGACGTTGCGTGGTACCTTAGGTCATTGCCCATATGTTTTAGGTACATATAGAGATACAAAAAGAAATTAATATCACCGTATTTAACAGTCTCTCGTTCATCACTACTGAATCACAGACGATATTAAAAAATACCGTCTTTACGCATGGTGATAGGATGAATGTGACCAAATCAGTTAAAAGTTTTGTTTCGTTTTCAATGCTTTGGCAATCGACCAGCGGTGCACAGTCTTTGCTATCAATAATACCGATTCCGTAGGGTCTCATGTGTTGCCCCATAACAGCGTGACTGACGCTCATGTCACGACGTTTACACATTTACTACTTTACTAGAGGACTGTTTGTATTATACATCTATTTTCTTAGCGCCTTTGTCAAACGTATCATACTTATTGTCCTCTGAATTTTAAAGTTACTGATCGCTACCAACGCAACCGCCATTTTGCCTTTGTTAGGACTCTCCACCAAAGGTTAGGTGTACTTGACTCCTGAGCATTCGACCAACATTCTGTCACGCATTGTCTGGCATATACAGGGTGCGGAACCACAATTTGACCAAAAGCCAAAGCATCAAGTGAAGGAATGTAGAGGTCGCAGTTGAGTATTTAAGGCGCTATGCCAGCATGAACCGTGGTCAGTTGGAACATTTGCTCCACATAATTTTGTTAATTAACTGGTGGCTTATTTTTCGTTCCTTTTGGCCCTTTTAAGGCGTATTGAAAAATGAAACATGGACATGTTATTTCTTCATTTCTGAAACAATGGTGTCTAGCGTGCGTCAGCTAAGTCTGATACAGGTGAAAGTGATAATTTAAATTTACCTTTTTCTCATTGTGACGATTTGTTAGTACAAATATTGTGTTTACGTATACATTTTCTGAAAATTACGTCATTTGAGTGAAGACATTCGTATGTCAGATTTCAATTACGTTCCTGTAGCCCAGAAAATATTCAGCTACGACGCTTAGTTGCCATACACAATATACTATGTCTCATGCTATATTTCCGCCCTGCACTTTTGGTCAAATTGTTTTTCCGCGCCCGGTATAACGGCGCTGGATAGCAAACCTATCTGAAGCAGACCTGTTCAAATAATTCACTTTTTACGCACGCTACACACAGCTCATTGAGTGACTCCCAGCCCAGTCGTCCGCCTATATTCCACCACGACACTGGAAAGCCAGCGCGCGAGCCTCAAAATCATGAACGCAACATCAGATTCTCATAGTGACACTGTACTCACTGTGAGCAACCTCAGACATTAATCGCAAATGCAGATCATAGTAATGTAGAAGCTGAGTTTATCTTTCCGTTTGTTCTCCGTCTCCTGCAGACCAGAGAGCTCTGTCGCTGCATCTGCGGTCGATTACTGGTGTTGGCGCTGTGGCGAAATAAATAAAAAACAGGCAAGTGCTCTACCAACTGAGCTACCGAAGCACGACTCACGCCCGGTACTCACAGCTTTACATCTGCCAGTATCTCGTCTCCTACCTTCCAAACTTTACAGAAGCTCACCTGCGAACCTTGCAGAACTAGCACTCCTGAAAGAAAGGATATAGCGGAGACATGGCTTAGCCACAGCCTGGGGGATGTTTCCAGAATGAGATATTCACTCTGCAGCGGAGTGTGCGCTGATATGAAACTTCCTGGCAGATTAAAACTGTGTGCCCGACCGAGTTCGAGTCTCGGTCGGGCACACAGTTTTAATCTGCCAGGAAGTTTCATATCAGCGCACACTCCGCTGCAGAGTGAATATCTCATTCTGGAAATAAAAAACATTTTACATTTTAAATTCCACGTCATTGTTGATTTAATCAGAGTTCTCACCTTGGACGTAGAATTAGTCCTTCTGCCACAATATTAATTCATTAGTCGCCATCGATGTTCTTCTCTTTGTTGACCGTGTGTACCATCATGAGTCGGCATCGGTTCACTTCACGAAGACGGTGGAAACCAAGGAATACTATGCTACGTCGCTATAAATAATTTTCGTAACACTTCGATACTTTTCACTATTTTTAATTCACAACACAATAAGACTTGCTGTGCTCGTCGCACAAACCATAATTACCAACCATATGGCTGCCTTTCCGCACAGTCCAAAAATCACGTCCATCCTCCACAAGGCAACAATCGAAAGTGTCCCTTAGCTCCTTGGAGTATCAAACAAAAGAGAATCCAATGTGAACTTTACAAAGATTATAATATACATGCCTCTCAATTTATCTTTGGCGCAGCTTTTAAGATACTGTATGTCTCTGCATAGGAATGTGTCATTACAACTGCCCCCCTACTGTATACTGTCACTAGAAAATTTTATTTGATTGACAGGATACAGTAGTCGACCTTGCAATTGATAGGTTTGGGGGTCTTTTATTTACCAACTTCATTTTTATTGTCTCATTTTCATGGCACTGTGAATTCTTTGGTAATTCTGAGTGTGTGTCAGTTTTTTGGTATACTTATGCTAATATTTACAAACCTTAATCCTAATATACAAAGTTCTGGTTAATACTGAGAAAATGACATCATGTAGTAAAGTTTGTACAATAAAATATACACTGAATACAACGTTACATACAAATGTTTCCTTCCTCATCAGAGGTGAAAATTAAGTCCTTGTATTGCCTTCTGTATTTATTCTGGGGCGACGAGCTTTGTTCGCTAGCCCGTGTTGAATATGGGCGGGTGATACGCGCGCCTGATTGTTTGGTCGTCCGTTAGCTGGCGACGTTGGTTGAATGCGCGCGCCAGTGCACTGAATATACACCGACGTGCGGGTACCGCCGAGACTTCCGAACCTCAGCATGCGTGTGCTTTTTGTAGTTCCTTCCAGTACTTAGACTGGATACGACGAGGTACATTGGAATATGTGCCCTGAAGAACACACCACACTATGTGCGAGGCGGAGGACGATCCCGTCGATTCAGCTCCTGGTAAGAAGCGTACCATGTCAAACTTGTTTGCCATTGTCCTTTCCTACTGTGACGCCATGGGTCGTTTGACGATACAAGCTTCAATTTTCGATGTCACTTGTTTAGGCTCGCGGACACTTGCAACGTAGCACTACTTTGCACAATTTTAATTTCTACACACACCACTTTAACCGCGAGTATTGCGATCGAAACTTCCTTTTCACTACACTTTTTTTTTCGCATTAACCCCTTTTACCTATTGTACTGAGATTCATTCCCCTCAATACTTCTGGTCAATGCACATAATTTGTAAGTCACGGGACTTGGCATGAAATACAAAATACATCACATACAATGGAATAACATATAATACATACAATACATTGTTTACATTAACTACAGGAAAAAACTATCGACTAAAATTGAAAAAATTTTTGACCACTCATAGTGGCTTCTTCGTCTTGGATTTTACTGACACACACACACTCGCCTTTTTCCATTAATCTGTTAGAAGGAACAAGTCCTTTGTTTTCCTTCTTGAACTCGAGT
The DNA here is from genome assembly GCF_021461395.2 of Schistocerca americana. Classification (NCBI taxonomy): domain Eukaryota; kingdom Metazoa; phylum Arthropoda; class Insecta; order Orthoptera; family Acrididae; genus Schistocerca; species Schistocerca americana. Next base: position 48,743,541 of record NC_060129.1, read on the forward strand.
ATAAGTTAAGGTTTACCTCCGTTACATATTCTTCATACGCAACGACATGCATCAGCATGCAGAGAATACAGCTGTAGCCGCTCCACTGAAGCTTGGGAAGGGAATTTTCTACCTTCTACTTAGGGTAGTGGCAACGACTACGTGTATGCTACGGTTTTTTGCGTATAAAATCTGAAAATGCACGAAATAATCATTTATATGCAGCATAACCCTAACATGTACAGTGTTTTGGGCGTAAGCACATTCTGGTGTGCTTGTAAATCATTAACCCTAATAAAACTTCCTACCTTAACATGGACATATAAACATAAAATTTTGAAGTTCAGGGTGTAGCTACTATTAATATGTACAGTGTTTCATAATAGCGGCACGCCCTTGTGGGCGTGTATCATCTTCAATTAAAGTGCGCTTATAGGCGTCTTGTGTTATCATGGGAGAAAAAATAGACATTTTAATGCATCGGTTGTCATGAAAATCTACGTACACGAATAATCACACTTTCATAGCTTCAGTGCAGCATGAAATTCTTTATGACTCTTTTTTTTTTATCATAGTTTATTTTATAGACGATTCCTTTGCTTACAGGTCGTCGATCACACTACTTACCTGTTTCTCGTATAGCGGCGATGTCATTATCATTCTTCGTGACCGTAAATCGTTATATGTATGAAAGATATAATTTTAACATGATTTATCCTTTCATGTTTCAAGTGGGTAAAGTAATTCATACCTTCCTTTTGCATACATGAGTGAAGCATCGCTAATGTTGCACTTTGTATCAGGTTTTTCGTATTTCCTCGTAAACTCGTAGAGTCTTACGGTTTTAATTAAGTTGTTTCTTGACGTTAGGTATACCTGTTTATACGTGGTTGTCTTACAGTTTAATTTCCTTATACACTTCTACGTTGTTTAAGTTCCGTACATGTACAGAGGTTCTTTCGCCTTTCACACATTCATACATACGTTTATACACAAAAAAATATCTACCACTATAATATACACTTTGCTGGTGGGCCCCTTTTTCGGTACCCTGCACCATTCCTTCAATATTCCAAAATAATTCAGGGTGTGCTGAGCATCGTCGCTTATACTAATAATACTTACAACTAAATATTTCTTCTTACATACATAACTGCCTTACAGTCCATTAATGTGCAACATTCCCTATTTTCCTCCTTTACACTTTAGCTTTCGTACATGTACCCTCGTGTATAGCTTATATATTCTACAAAGTTGTTTGCTGAGTGCTTCAGGTGTTTCCTAACGTTAATGTGTGTCTCTCTCTCTATAAACCCTAGGTATTTGTTTTGAGAGCGATTCAGTTCATTACTCACGCTGCATAGGTCTGTTTATTATTACCCTATTTTAAAGCTTGTGTCACTCTTTTCCTTAGTCACAAAAATTCCCGCGTTTACCTTGTTGTTCATTCTGAAAATCGCTAGCTACTGTGTAATGTAAATGTATGCGTTATCTCTTTGATTTCCTCTTTGCTGCTTTTTCCCTATATGTAATTGTGTGCTGTTCTCGTGTACATAGCCTTTCTTCCGGTTATATATCTGCATTATTTATTTATTTTTCTTTCTCCTTCCGTACAAGCTAAGATTTTACTCAGTATAATATAATATTACAATACCGTCCATGACCAGTATGTACTTGTATGTTCACTTTTATTACGTAATACCAGCTTATAATTAAATTTTCTAAGTTACTATTTACAAGACTTGTGTACCCTTTCCTTTCTTGTTTTTGAATGACTTTCGTCTCTGTGTCTCATAGTAAGAGTGGTCTCAAAACTTTTAAACTTTCCGCGCAAGCGCGCTTATGTACCACGACTGGACTGTAGGCGCGGGGAAAACTCTGCATTGTTGGTGAACATTATTCGTGATAGCCACCACCGTGTAATAGTCACGTGACACCTGGACACGACCGCGCATGCGCCTTTGCGCTTTGTATACGCTCAGCTGATCGGACATGGAAGGGGGGAAGATTTCTCCCCGGCTCGCTACCTACAGCGCGGCCAATGACCTCGTCTTGACATGCAGCTATCGCGTGCTCATGAGCTGAGCGTTGGATTGCAACTTCGACGTGTGGTTTGTTGCTCGTCTCAAGCGAACAAACTCTGACCTTCGCGCTAATTTGTCTTCGTTCCTCTCTCTTAAATAACTGAGTTAGACTACAAAGTACCGTATGGTTTATTTTATAGTGTTAAGACTCACAGTAACACATGTTTCATTAGGTTTGGTTAAATATGCGTTTTTAAGCTGGCATATGCCCCCAGTTATTCGCAAGTTTCTTAGGTTAATGACAGCAATTTTACTATGTGATCCAAGGTTGCACAATTTCAATTTTGCTAAAATAACATATAACCTTTAATGAAAAAATTCCTTGATGTCCTTGTGGGGGTATAACCCTTTCACCTTGCCCGTTCGTGTGTTACCTAACAGATAACATCCTGGGTGAGGTTTGTCTATTATAATGAAAGGGCCATCATACAACAACTGCCACTTTTTGTTTAATGCCTTAATTTTAGAGGATTTTGGGTGGGTACGTCATAGTACTTCCTGTCCAATGTTAAATTCTGTAATGTTTCCTATCTTTTTGTTGTTATTACAGCCTGCACGAGGTCACTTACCTTGTCCGGTGCTTTCATCTCTTCTTCACATAGATCATCTTCTACGGTCGCATCCTGATCATATCTTAAAAATAATTGTCTAAGATGTAATGTGTGCTTGTTTGTGCCCCCTGTTGTCAAATCGGTCGGCCGGTGGGGGCTCATTACGACCGATTGTTGTTTACCGGGGGAGACAAAGGCGTTGCTTCAGTACTGTCCGTTACCTCTACAAAGTGTACTGAGTGGTTATTCTGTCGCCTATTAGTTTCCGGACCGCTGCGTGCTACATTTTCTTGCGACCGGCCGTCGCTATTCCTCCTTGGTCTATCATTCCTATTACTGTAACTATTGTAATTTTCATTTGTGTGCCGCCTTTCATCACGCGGGCCTGACCAATCATTCACGTGATTTCTATCCTTTCCATACCGGCGTGGACCGTAATCTGTACTGTACCTTCGGTCTTCACGTCTCTGTGGCGCCGAATTCCTCCGATTTCCGTAATTCCAGGTTCCATTATTTGGCCTTGTCGCATACGGATGCCAACTGTGTGGGTTTTGTCCACTGCCATTAAAATGATATCCGTTACCGTTGTTTTGATTGGTTCCGGAATATTCATTCCGATTACTTGTGCTCGGCTCTTCTTCGTATATTAGATCAATTGAGTCAAGCACGGAAAGAAAGTATTCAAGGTCGTTCTCCGGTATGGTTACCAATTTTTCGCGTAAGTTCGCGGGTAGTCTGTTTTTCAGAATTTTGAGAACATCTACGTGCGGTATTGGATTGTTCCAATAGCGCGTCTTATTCAAGTACTTTTCGAAATACTTTCTCAACCCGCCGTTTTTGAGGTTGAACGGTTGTGGGTTGAATACTTCACGGCGCAGTCTTTCTTGGACCCCAGCAGACCAATATTTCTCCAAGAAAGCCCGTTCAAATCATTCGTAGGTGACACACTGTTCAGCCATGTCTGTGGCCCACAAAAGTGCGTCGCCTTGTGTGAAGCCTACTACATATCTAATCTTCTGTGCCTCAGTCCAGTTTCTTGGTAAGACATTTTTAAATGCTCTTACGAATACGACTGGATGAGTTTTTCTGGATTCTGTGGAAAAAACTGGAAACTGTCTATGTTTCAACAGGCTCTCATCGACTAGAATCGTCGAGATGCAAGGCGACACACCTACTGCCTGTTGCAGCACCGCGTTTGTCGAATAGCCATTGTTTGCCTGTGCCGGTGCGTGCACATACGCCGGACTGGGCGCGTGATGTTCTGCGTTATTGACATCGTAATCTGGCACGGGCGAATAAGTGTCGCGCTGCCTGCTGCTTGACGTAGGCAAGTCATTTGAAACATTCAGTCTACCAGCAATTTCCTTGCGTATTCTGTCCTCGGCTACTTTGATTTCATTACCAAATTTTTCAAAAAGTTTTGTTTCCCGGTCAGTTATTGATTCATTTACATTACCGTTTTCTAAAGTTTCATTTATTTTGATAATGTCCGCGTTGATACGTCGAGTCTCCTGTTTCAGAAAACCGACTTCTTCGTTAACTTTATTAACTTGGTCAGGTATTTCTTCACATGCGGACTGTACTCTAGTTAAATTTAATTGAATAGCCTGTACGCTTTCATGTATTTCTTTTTGTACGGTTTGTGTTTGATTGTGTGTTTCTACTATTTCTGACAGTTCCTGTTCCTGTTTGTTTGTAAGATCTGACAATTTCTTTTCTAAGTCATTTGCCAATACATTGTATACACTATTGACGGTTTTGATGACTTTGTCTTCGATCTTTTGATCGATTTCATTGGTGTGTTTATTTAAGCGTTGATCGAAATGTCTGTGTATGTTTTCAAATTGCGTGTTTACACTTGAAAACTTCTGTTGAAACCCAATTTCCATGTTTGACAATTTTGTGTTTGTCATGTTGTGGCTGATTTCTAGATTCGCCAGTTTTGTGTTCGTTGTGTTGTGGCTGATTTCTAGATTCGCCAGTTTTGTGTTCGTTGTGTTGTGGCTGATTTCTAGATTCGCCAGTCTTGTGTTCGTTGTGTTGTGGCTGACTTCTAGATTCGCCAGTTTTGTGTTCGTTGTGTTGTGACTCATCTTTAAATCAGATAATTGTTTGCTCACGTTTGACATCAGACTATATAATGCCTCAAGCGTAACTGACGAAGCTTGTGTGTTTGTATTTATGCCATTATTTGTTGCCATTGTTTCTCTGCCACGGTCTGATTGAATCGAAACCGGGCTAGGTTCACTGATTTCACGCGAAATATTTTCATCTGATCTGGTAATCGATGCTTCATCGACTGTGCACAAGGTTTCATTTGCAAGTGGTTCGTTATTGTTAATCCCTGTGGAGTGCAATTGAATTGTATTTACTTCTACATTATGTTGTGCTGAAAAACTAATTGCGTCGTCATTTACGTCACTATTGTCAGAATCGGTGACGTGTCCATGAACATTTGTTAAATTAAAGTTCTCCGATTCCATTGTGAAGATATTATTTTTATCTGTACTTTACTGTTAATATAAATCTTTAAATTCTCTCGCAGTTGAATTAATAAAAATATCTCGCGATTGTTATTTGTTGCGTGTTGGAAATTTACAAGATGGCGCACTACGTCTTCTAATTCTGCGATTGTTGAACATAAAAAAGTAATTATCAAAGTGTAATTATGTGTTGCCACAAACACTACCAGGATTTTAATATGGGAAGGAAAAGGTTCTGCTTTAAGTGGAGCTAAGCCAAGGTGCAGCCACTGCATGCGTTTGCGGTTTCCTACCTTAATTCCGACTGAGCTGCGTGACTCACGATTACGTTAGGTTTGTAAATCCTTGTCCTTGTTCCTTCTGGTTATTGTGCCATCCGTTTATACAGTTAATATTGTTTCACCTTATTCGTCATTTTCCATGTGCGTCATGTAACAGAGAAACAGTAATTAGTACAAGTACATTTGTAGCACAACAATTAAGTACTTACTCTTTGTTCCACCAGCACTGTCCCTGTCAGCGGTCGCCAGTGTGGCGAAATAAATAAAAAACATTTTACATTTTAAATTCCACGTCATTGTTGATTTAATCAGAGTTCTCACCTTGGACGTAGAATTAGTCCTTCTGCCACAATATTAATTCATTAGTCGCCATCGATGTTCTTCTCTTTGTTGACCGTGTGTACCATCATGAGTCGGCATCGGTTCACTTCACGAAGATGGTGGAAACCAAGGAATACTATGCTACGTCGCTATAAATAATTTTCGTAACACTTCGATACTTTTCACTATTTTTAATTCACAACACAATAAGACTTGCAGTGCTCGTCGCACAAACCATAATTACCAACCATATGGCTGCCTTTCCGCACAGTCCAAAAATCACGTCCATCCTCCACAAGGCAACAATCGAAAGTGTCCCTTAGATCCTTGGAGTATCAAACAAAAGAGAATCCAATGTGAACTTTACAAAGATTATAATATACATGCCTCTCAATTTATCTTTGGCGCAGCTTTTAAGATATTGTATGTCTCTGCATAGGAATGTGTCATTACAGCGCCACGGAACGATGGCAGTTAAGTTGTGATTCTATTAAAGGAATTAAAACAGAAAGAAGTAAAGAACGCGGCATCTAGCAGTCAAGCAGCACGTTTCTTGTAATTTAATGCGATGACGAATTTAAACGAAATGCTCACACGATATACCAGTCTTACGTCTATCATGCAATTGTCCAGGAAGCAATTCCTCCAGTCCGAGCCATTCCTGTTGCGACTAACCTTATAAACTGAATACTTAGTAAACGGCGAACCGAATTACTTACTGCATTATGTGCATGAATGCTGCAATTTTCTCGGCAACAACGATAAACAAGCACGAAATAGAAAGATTTAGCTACGGATGTCTGCCATCATAAGGTTGTCGTGACAGCTAAGTCATTAATGAAATCTTGCGAGGTGCCAGGGTGGAGAAGAGTTTGCACCTCTTTAATTATGACGAATTTTGCATGAGAACGAGACATGCACTCGACCCCCTCCTTATCTACCAGCTAATTAATTATGTGCACAATTGTAATGGAAGAAAATGATGGTGGCCCCTGCTAGTTAGTTAAATAAGGAGTGCACACTGACAATAATTTAATAAAAATAGTAATCTACTCTGAAAAAAAAGAGAACTTTATCATATTAAACAACAGGATATGGGATTCTGCATATCTCTACGACATGATATACGGATTAAATATGAGAATGAGATTTATTACACATCAGAACATAAATTCACATGATTATCGACACAGACACTTCGTTAAAGAATAGGGTTACTGAAATAATATGAGAATAAGAGTTGGCTCGAGAACAAGGGGCTCCTACTCTCTGTGAGGCAATAGATTGACGATAATGACTGGAGGTCCTAATGAATCAAATATTAATCTCCCGACTATATAGCAGTATCGCAATTAGCAGTGAGAGGGGATCACATGGAGAAACAAACAAGGTGGACTTGTAACAATGTGAGCATGCTTGCTGCTGAGTGATTCAGTGTTGATAAGGACCTACAATGCTGGAGCCGCACAATGCTGTGCCGGTACTGAAATCTGCAGCACGCCGTCGGTATGCAGCGTCCTGGTGATGCAGGCGCCGACTTCTGCCGTGCAGCAACTCTGTGTCAACCCCTGGCAGCGAAGGCTGTCTGAGAATTCTAAGCAAGAGCGAAGCCAGCATTGCTGAACTCTCTACTCTCCTCGGAAACCGCTGATTCCAAAATTCCCCCACACTGTCTCGGAACATCATTCGCGCCAATAACGGCCGTTCCCTCCAATTCCGAGCAGGGCTTTATGACGTCAACTAGCCTCAGTTTAAGTTGACCAGTCATGCCTCTGCTGTTCAGCTGCCGTTTGACTGGCTACGAAAACAAACTGCCTAGACCACGGGCCATCTGGCGCCAGACAGTCGCACCCCGGAAAGCACAGTCCACAAGTACTGTCGGAATCAAGAGGAGAATGCAGTCAGTCGGTGCCAGGAATCTTCGTTCCGGACGCGCCGGAATGGTAAACACATAAACTGCGGCGACACTCAGACGTCTCGCAGGTCGTTCCACCAGGGGCTTAAGCCTATTGTACGAACCCCTCAGATTCAGGGAAGTGCAACACCCAACCGGAAATGCCATGTGCCACGTCCTCCGATGGTTGCCTCGCACAAGCCACCCAGGGAAGTAACCCAACAAGTATAGGAATCAAGTGAAAATTATTTTTTGAGCACTCAGTACAAATACTCTCAATACAGTAACCTTATTCGGTCTGTTACTACCGTGCAATGACATAGAACACTAATAAAATTGATTAAAATGGGAGGAGACATGCAAAAGAGGGCACAGAACCTCTCATTCTACCCCCCCCCCCCCCCCCCCCAGTCAATTTAGATTATTTTTGGTAGTGGATGACTCACTTGACAAATGTAGTGCGTCAATCACTCAGAAAGAATCGGTCCAAACAGTTTCCAAAATGTCACAACGAACTGGCAGATTAAATTGGAAATTGATGATAAAATGAAAGGTGGAATTTTTCATATGGCTTCACCAAGATCTTACTCACATTGATTAATAAGTCACACGCAACACAGATTCACCCTCAGGGAGCCCACTGCCATACATGGACATACTCACACAGTCATACAAATGTTGAACGCATGCCAGAAGGCTAAGTTCGAAGCTGCAGTAAAATGTTGACCTAATGGACCTGCAAGCTTCTCATTTCAGTAACATTTAAGAATTAGCTCCTGGTGCCCAACTCTAACACACACATACTTCTGCATGAAGCCAAAAAGACAAACAACATCTCTATGCTTCATGGTTGAAACGTTTAACCACCCTCACGTCGTTTCCCTGAACAGAAAGGATGATAAATATTTTACAGTGATTGATTGGCTGATGGTCCATTCACCATTAACCAGAATTGTAACCACAGATATTCCGCTCACATAGACAAACAAAAATACTCTCGTGTAACAGTAGCATATTATTGTGTATAACATTTTGTAAGTATTGAAATTTGTACACATAGTGACAATTGACAGGCATTAACATAAGTGAGATAGAGAGATATAGTGTACATAAAAAGACAGAAATTTCGTAAGTGTACCTGGTGTGATCGAAGATCATGTAACATAGTGTGCATCACCAAAAAAAAAAAAAAAATTGTTCCAAACTGACATGATGATAGGGAACCAGGATATCTTTAACATGAACATGTACATATAAAAAAAGAAGACTGAAAGCTATAAAGCAAAAAAATATACATGTATTTGACATTGAATTTCCAATCTCTAGAGTCTGAAATAAAGTTTGGGGGGCAAAAAAAAAAAAAAAAAAGAAGAAAAGAAAACAATGTTTTCACTAAAAGCACAAATGTTACTGTGTTTACGCAGATGTATGAGCAAGAAAAGAAAAAAAAAGAAAACAGTTGCCCGTAACGTCCTTCGCATGCTAACGTCACACAACGAATTACTCAACACACGAATATTGCCACACTCGTCTGTGGAGCGGGATGGTGGTTCCTGGCGTGGAGAAAGCGGCGCCAGCTGGAAGGAGTGCGACTGGTGGTGTGGGCCACCAATCTAATGTTTCTGGGAACCAGGCGCGCCATCCGGAAGTTGCTCCAGTCATCCTTCACTCTCTGTAGTGGCACTGTCCATCGACAAGAAGCTCGTGGGGTGGTACGACAGCCTATTGTTGATGTGCAGTACAGTGCGGTACGGTGGCAAGCACACGTACGGGCTCTGATGGTATTGAGGACCGCAAGAATCGGGACAGAGCCATAGGACAGGCAGTAGGCCGTCCTAAGACACTAACACTCGGTCTTATCTAGACAGACAAATTGCAATACGGGATTCTACTCCTAGAGTTGAAACGTCCCCTTAGAAATTTTATACATGTCTGTGCTTTAACTGACACACAATTTTTTTTTTTAGCGCAACACAATCTGACTTTCAAAAATCCCTACAAAAGAATGGCCCTGACTAACATTAAACTATACCTTTCACAAATCACTTACCTCACAAAAATCTTCGCTGCTCAAGCTACTGCAATACAGCGAGCGCCACTACTGCCAGCTAAATAAAAGATTCAAACTATGGAAGGCACTAACTACTGATAGGGATAGTTAGCAAATGAAAGATATTAGTAAAGAACAAACAATGTATTTACCTTGATATTATCATATATAAATATAGCAGTTCATGACAAATTACAAATCTCCGCCATCTCTCTCCCCACATCCACCACTGCTGGCGGCTCACCTCCAACTGCGCAATGCTACACGCTGTTCACAGCCAGCTGCCTAACACTACAATGGCGAGTATTACAACAATGCAAAGCAGCCACAGACTGCACACAGCACAGCCAGTGATTTTCATACAGAGGTGGCGTTACCAATATAAAAAACCTAAACAGCCTCATGCTACCCAAAAAAATTTTACAAATTTTTTTTGGGCACTGGCCAATACATATTTTTCAAAATTTTTTTCACAATTACAATAACAAAGTAATCAAAGGCACACACTTATTGATACAATGTTGGTCAAAAGCTAAAATTTTCTCACAGTCCATAAAGACAGTCCTCATCATTCGTCACAGTAAAATTGCAGTGTTTTTCTCAAAGTCTGAGCAGTAAAAGACAATGCACACAGCCGTAGTGGATGTCCATGCAGTCTTGAAGAAGTAGTGTTGTCCTTCCAACGGAAAGACAGTGCTGACTCGACATGCAGGCAGGTAATGGGCCACAACAGAGTAAACCCACAGCAGAGTCAGTCGACGTTTTGAAGAATATTGGTAGTTAGGTCATCACAGAGCAGACCCACTGTAGTCCTGGTAGAAATTACGGTACTGGTGGGCCACCAGAGGTGCAGACCCACTGCAGTCCTTGTAGCAATTGGTGGGCCATCAAAGATGCAGACCCACTGTAGTCCTGGTAGAGATGGCCAGCAGCCATCTGTTGCAAATGTGCAGGTGCACAATCACCATCGAAGAGTCTTGCGGACAATATAGCAAGTCCATAAACCACCACTTGTGCACTCACAAAGTTTCTGGAACTGTCCTTAGATCCAGCAATGCTGTTATCCAGTCCCTTGCTGAATTATTAACACACGTGCAAACACTATCAGTCCCTACTTCTCACATATTGTCCATGTACTATGACCAACAGAAACGTGTGCAGTGAAATGTTACTTAATTTGAAGAACTGGTAACAATTACAATTTGGTAACATAAAAATACAATAACAAAGGTACAAAATACATCATTAAAGAACATAATAATACAGATAACATTTGTAGTACAGGCTTTACAAAAGAATCGAACTAACATATACATCAGTGGAATTATGACATGAGTACATACATAAAAGATCACAATAACTTTTGAAACATCAACTTCACACATGAGCATTAAACAGAACAGAATTAATAATGTCTAACATCTTTACAAAGTAAATAACACATTATTAATGCCAATTATATTTGAGGATAACAGTATTCCTCATCATAGTGAATGTAACTTAGTATTAAAAGAAGAAAAAATTCTATGAAACTACACAGAGACAGGAAGAAAACAAATACACAAGGGTACACAAACATATAGTGGGATAACACAAAAGGGCAAGGACAGGGTTTGTTTTACTGCAGTATTTTGCATGGAGATCTCCCTTTGTTCATCATTATTCCCAAAAAGTCCTATCTAAGCCTGCCTTCTGTATCATGTTCACATCCTCTGTCAATAATAGTTTTTCTCCACTGTACAGTATCCTATTTCTTATAAATTTATAATAGTTAGTTTCTTATATAGTCTACCCCCTCTTAAGCTAACTTAAATCTACTGAGCTCAGATGCTAAACTAAGGGACGAGGCAATGCAGCAGCACATAAAACAATTAATATAAACAGCAATAAAAAAATGGAAAATCTCAAAGCAAGCTACAGTAAATCTAAATTACCAAGCAATTCAACATTACAACTAATATGAGGCAATGCGCAGCAAACAAAAAAATAAATCTGGCTTAGCAGAGTAACACAAATTAAAGTTCAGTAGCACTATGCCTGGCAAACAGCAGCTTATATCGAAACATGACACAGCTCAAGCAGAAAAAATAGTACACTAAAGATAACAATGCAGATAAGGGAAATGTATAATCACATCTTAATATCTAAGTAATTAAAGTGATGCACCACAACAACTTATTGTAAAAGAAATATTACCATATACTTGAAAAGAAAATTATGTGTCCAGTTACTGTTACTAGTCCCTTCTTATTGTTCTTTCCTTTCCAAGTTCTCCTTTTTTTTAAAGAATGTGGATTACAAAATTATCATTTAATAGATCTGTTGACAGAAAGTGTTCACATTAGCAAATGCATCAAAGTTTATTTTATAAAACTAATGCTGTAACACAGCTGGAAAACAGGTATCAAATGAAATAAGCAATTACGCAAACCAAAGCATAAAAATATCATTCAATAGTCATGTGACATTTCATAAGTTAGTAGAAATTCTCTCAACTCTCGTAGAAAGACGCTTGTCGTAATCAGGTGTGCAGATGTAAAAATATTTCTCGTCATTTCATTAGGCATTTCAGTAAATATCATAAATTACGAGCTCCACAGTATGCTTTCAACAAGGAAATGTCAATAGCGAGTATAATGGCCCCCCCTTTTTTTTCTACCTGTGCCGCTGAAAGGCTAATGGCTTTTTTTCGGGCGGCTGTCGCCTAGGTGGGTGCCCGCGACGCGCAGGTGGCCACTTAACTTTCTTACGGATATATTTACGACAGCAGTTTCCGCTACAGTGACAGTCCCACATAAAAATATTTCACAGGTCAATAATTAGCGTTGCAAATCTGTAGAAAGAAAATCCTATAAATATAAGTGTCCAAATAAAATATTCGTCAGCATTGTGATACAGTCACGCATTTACGCACATTTCATAACTCTTAAAGTACGATTCTTGGTTTCCAACATACTTCTTATTCCTCATATACGGTAGCATCATCTTATTGATCATAAACATATCTCAACGGCATAGTACACATCGTCGTCGTAATAATAACATCATAACACCTTAGTCAAATCTCAAAAACGTCGTACCTTTCTGCAATAATTTCAAACCCAAAAAATAATTCTCTGCTCATTTCAATAGTGTCATCTACCTCAAACGTACTTTAAAATCATGCTCCCTTACCAAATACATCATTCAAAGCTCTCATAGTATCACAATGATTCCGAAAAAATATGAACAGTTTACAAAGTACAGACAAAATACAGTTTCATTAGTGTGAAGTTATCCAACTGTGTAACTGCGTAAACATGTGTGACTGATGTAGTAAAAAAAATGTTTATCTCTCAGTTAAATGATCAGATAGCTGTGTAATTTGTGTGTTAGAGAAATATGGTACCGATGTGTAAAGTTGTATAAGCAAATACCATATTAGCTAGGGTTCCTTGTGGTTGCCACACACATGGTACACAAAGTAAGCATGTACCCCCCTGAGGATAAATGTAATTATATCCTGAAGTGTTACAGATTACAGCAATGGAATGAAATGTAATTCAAAAATCTTGAAAAATAAATGGTTTAAGTACAAAATTGATCACTCAAATGCGTGTCCTGTAGCGCTAAATGTGCGTCTTGCTGTAAGATAATTCAGTGGAAGTGTCGTAGTTATCGTCCTCTGTAAGCAAAGTTCTGCTGAAGTCAATGTACTTACCTCATAATACACAAAAGTGAAATGCTTTGCGTATAAATGTCTTAGTTATTACGCTTATTGCCGTGATGAGAAAAGTACTGTGCTGTAACGTATTGTTGTGCTACGGAAAAGGCAGTCTCATTGTAGCTATACCACAAACGTTACTACTAAAACATGTTTTACTTTGCAGAATAATGCAGAAAAATTGTGCAGATATAAAACAGAAACACCGCAAAAGCAGCATTGTAAATTGTCACTCATTAGTAGCGTCGTGATAAGATCGTGTAGCTGTCACAGAAACTACTTTAAATCCAGAATGTATTTTCAAGTAAACCAAAATGTAGCATTAAAATCTCATTAGCAGTACTGGTAAATGTTCTAAGTATGTAAGCCTTATAGTGGTTCCATAATCGTGCAACTAACAAGCAAGAATGTAAACGCACAATAACACTGTGTCGTCTCTTCACAATAACAATGCATTCGAAATTTCTGTTTAAAAATGTTCCCTAGGTTCTTGATCGGATATTTAACTTCAAACATTGTTGCATGTTAACAGATTCTAAGTCTGACAAGCATACTAGTAATGTAAAGTGAAAAGTTTTATGGCAATGACAAACTTAAAAAGCAGATTATCTTTCAATAAATGGTTTTACATGTGAAATGTGGTGTAAACCTTTACTCTTCCTAGTACGCAGAGTTTCAACTTCAACGCAATTATCATGTGGTATACGTCGGATTCTGTATGGTCCATTGTAAACTAGAAAGAATTTGTGACTCAAGTGTTTCTTCTTATGTGACAATGAATGAGCTTTAATGAGAACTTTCTGACCAATGTACAATTTCTTTGCATTTGCTTTACCGTGTAGTTTTCTCCTTTTGTCTGCTGCAGATTTTATAGTTTTAAGAGCCAAATCAATTATGTCTTTGTGTCGAAGTTTACGTGTATTCGGGAAAGGTACAAGCTCTCTGATTCTGTTCGGTGGTTCTTCATTCTTCAGTGCAAGGGTAGGTGGTAAAACAGTGGAATCATGAGGCATTTCATTCAGCACGTTTTGAAATAAGTGTAAATATCTGTCCCAATGCTGATGCTTTCTGTGACAATAAAGCCTGCAAAGCTTATTGATTTCTTTCATAATCCGTTCGGAGGGGTTACAATGTGGTGAGTACAATGAAATAAAAACAGGTATGATTTTATGGTTGCGAAGCATGCGTGACCAAACAGCAGATCTAAATTGCGGTCCGTTATCTGAAATGACTTTAGCAACGTCGCCAACTTCACGTAAGAAATTTTTAACAAAGGCGTTGGATACAGACCGACCAGTGGCTTTACGTAACGGTGTGAAAGAAACAAATTTTGAAGTAAGTTCAACAGCGACTAGAACGTACGAAAATCCATTAGATGTTCTGACAAGCGGTCCCAAGAGATCAACAGCAGCAAATTCTTTTAATTTAGAAGGAATGATAGGAAACAACGGAGCACGATGTGAGACAGTAGATGGTTTCGCCTTTTGACAAAGTTTACAAATAGACAAGACTCTTCGAATTCTCTTTTCCATATTGTTAAAATAACAAGTCGTTCGAAGAATATGATAACATTTTCGTGGACCAAAATGTGCGTAGCTGAAATGAATGTACCAAATGAGCTTATTAACAAAATCGTCAGGAATGCAAAGTACCCATAGCTTGTCATCAACAGTGCAGCGTTTGAACAGTATGTTGTTTCTAACCAGGTAATAATGCCGAATCTGTGTGTGTGTCTTTTCATGCCATTTGCTCTTGATGTCTTTCCAAATCGGATCTTTATCTTGTTCATGAGCAATGTCCTTTAAAGATGTGGTGATGAAGTTTTCAAAGGCGACTTTCTGAATGTAAAGAATACTGAAATTTTTCTCGAGGTTGCCTTCTGTGGTACTTTTCTCAAGCCCAGCCGGTGCGCGTGACAGTGCGTCCGCAACAATGTTGTCCTTGCCGGGAATGTAGACTATTGTGAAGCGGAATTCTTGCAGAAACAATGCCCAACGTTTTAACCTGTCATGATTTAATTTTGAAGACATAAGAAATTGTAATGCACGATGATCACTGTATACTTTTACGTGCTTACCAGAAAGAAAGAAACGGAATTTGTTAAATGCCCAAACGATAGCTAAAGCTTCTAATTCAGTAACGGAATAATTTTTTTTCAGATTTTGTTAGCACTCGGCTTGCAAAAGCAATGGTTTTCTGAATGGTAGTGCCATTTTCTATGGCTTCTTGAAATAAATGGGCACCAAGACCGACTTTAGAAGAATCCGTGCTAAGGCAGAAATCTTGTGACAGATCTGGATGAGCTAAGATTGGCGCGTGAAGTAACGCTTCTTTCAAAGAATTGACTTCCAACTGTGCTTGTTCGTCCCAGTTCCAAATAGTATTTTTTCCAGTGAGAGAACAAAGTTTTGGTGTAACAAGAATTTGCATATTCAGAAAACGACGGTAAAAATTTACGAGACCTAGAAAACTGCGGACTTGTCTTTTTGTGGATGGCACTGGAATGGCTCTGATTGCTTCTAACTTTTCAGGATCCGGCTGAATCCCTTCAGAAGAAATAATATGTCCCAAAAACTTCACCTTTGTCCTACCGAATTCAGACTTCTCCAAGTTAACTGTAATTCCAGATTCTGCAAAAATACGTAACAAACTGTTGAGGATGCGATTATGTTGTTCCCATGAAGCTTCTGCTATCAGAATATCGTCCACATATAAGGTGATGTGACGTTTTAAGAACTCAGGTAATATGGAATTTAACCCACGGATGAATGCTGCCGAAGAAATGTTCAAACCAAAAGGAAGTTTCCGAAACTGATAACAAACGCCGAAACAAAGGAAAGCTGTGTATTTTCTACATTCTGGATGAAGTTCGATCTGATAAAAGCTGGATCTGAGATCAATGGAAGACAACACTTTTACACCACTAAAATTTTGAAGAAGTTCTTCTAACGTTTGCGGCCTGTCTGTTTCAGGAATAATGATCGTATTGATTTGTCTCGAATCTAAGACAAGCCTGATCGATCCATTTTTCTTCTCAACAACATGTAATGGATTGTTGTATGAGCTTACTGCAGGCTCAATAATGTCCTCATTAAGCATAGATTGTATTTCTGTTCTAACACGGTCCCTATAATGCGCCGGAATTACGTATGGTCTAACACAAAATTTAGTATGCTCACGAACACGAAATTGGTATTGAAATCCCTTGATTGTTCCTGTTTTATGAGTAAAAACTGTGGAATGTGCTTGTAAAATCTCAAAAAGGTCCTGCCTATCAGTGTCATTACAATTCTCAATTGTTTGAATTTTATTCTGAATTAACTTATTAGTGTCAAATGCGCCGTCGATATCATCCCTGTCAGTACTTGCAGAGTGATTGTTAGTGTCTAGTTCCGTAGAAAAGTCCGAACTGTTGTCTAACAGAAGGTAAAGCCGATTAATTTCCTCGTCATGGTTTGAGAGCCAATCTTCAAATTTCAAAGCTATTGACTTACCTTCTTTCTCTAAACTTATTTCAGCATCGTGAAAGTTTAAGATTGCTTTGTATTCATTCAAAAAGTCTACTCCCAATATAATTTCCCTCGACAATAATTGGACAATGAGAAAGTTCGTAGAGAAGCTGTGGCTTTGACAAAAGAATTCTAAATTGGTTTGTTGGCGTAGATCTACACTTTTTCCAAAGATTGCACCTTGTAATTTAATCTTACGTATCAGAAGTGTGGGGCAATCGTTCGATTTGTTGCATTTGCTAAAGGCTGTTTCACTGATTACTGAAATGGGACTGCCAGAGTCAAGTACTGCCGTAAATTTTACGTCATGCACAGTAATGTGAATCACAGGATATGCAATGTTGTTATGTTTTACGTCGTGTTCCTAGAGTAAGATGTCCCTAATGTCTTCCATTTTTACGTAGTTACTAGCTACGGCAGCTGCGTCGTTAGTGTCATAAGAACGTTTTGTGGCTGCCAGCGGTGTGAGTCATTGCCTATTGTCTCTTTGTTGGCGCGCGTCGTTATTGGGATTTGGAGACCTAACTTCTACAAATTCACCTCCTCGAGAGGGCCCTGCTCTGTTTGAATCCCGCCAGTTCTGATGCAATTCAGGTCTGTCGTTACGATCACATCGTCTGTCGTCATGTCGGTAGTTCCTGTAGTTTCTTTCTTGTCGGTTAAGTGGTGGAGAATTTCTTCCTGAATCGTAACTGCGCGCTGAACTGTTGCGTCTGAAGTTATTCTGTCTCCCTTGATAATAATTATTTTGGTTCCCATATTGTCTGTTTCTCTGATTGTCTCTGTGATAGTCACTACCGCAGAGAGGTGATCTTTCCCTGTAATTATTACTACTCTGCCAACGGTTGTCGTATGGGTGGTGTCTATTTTGGTCACGATTTGCGTTGTAAGAATAGACCAGTCGTGTCCGGTTATTGTTTCTGTCGTCACGGAATTGTGACGGATGTGACCTGTAATTGTTGTGTCCTTGTTTTCGCGTTCCGCGATTATCTGTGTCAATTTCTAGTTCTTGTAACAGTCCCTGAAAAGCTTCAATGTCGTCTTTGCAACGTCCTGCTAAAATAATATGCCGTAAATGTTCAGGTAATTTGATTAAGCAAATGCGGATGAGTTCTGAGGGGCTGTATGGGTTTGACAGGTACTGATTCTTGTGCAACATGTCTTCAAAATATTTCACAAGACTGGAGAATTCAGATTGTTCGAAATGTTTCATCATTATGATACCATGTTTTACTCGGTCTTGTGTGGCTTGAGACCAATATGCTGAGAGGAAGGCATGGTAAAATTCTCCTTCACTGTGGTAATCGTGAATGACCGATCGCATTCTTACAGCGAAGCTAAGAAGCCACACATAAATTCTAATCTGTGTTCCAACGACCAGTTGGGAGGAAAACAATGAGAGAATTGATGGAGCCATGCTTGTGGATGAATGTCGTTGCCAGAATTCTTAAATGTTTTGAATTTACGTGTAGTAATGAACAGCTTATAGTCAAAATCATCATGTCGGCGAGTCGCATATCGGTCATTGTTAGGTCGTGTCGGCCGTTCCATCTCAAAATTCGGTGCACATTGCCAATTTCTTTCATAACTTCCGAAATGCCCTGTGTTATTATTTTGCGGCTTTCCCGTGTTTCTAAGTCCCTCTTCCCGTGTTGGAGCGCCAGTGTCCTCTGAAATACGTAATTCTTGTATTACCTGTGTCAGCTGATCTTGTACTTCCCGGATTTCTCTTTGGTATTGTGTATTAATTTGATCCTGATTTTCCTTGAATTTCTTAATTTGTTCATACTCTTCTGTGTCAGTGACGGCTATGGGTCTTGTGTCATTCAGATCATCATCTACCTTTGCAGATAAGTTAGTGAACTGATCCGAAAGTTCGGCTACTTTCTCCGATAGTGTACTTATTTCGTTAGTGTGTTATTCTGAACCAAGTGTCAGAGTGTCCATTTGTGTTGAAATCGTATCTACTATGTTCTTTAACCTTTCCTGAGTTTTTGCAAGTTGCGTAACCGAATCGGTAAATGCAACTGAGTCAATTTTAGCTTTCAAGGTCTCATGATTTTCATGAACAATAGTTTGCAGTTCTTTTATGGCTGCTTCGTGATTCTGTAATGCATTTTCATGCCGCGAAAAAATAGGTTGAAAATGCTCACAAATTTGTGTTTTTACGTCATTACAGACTTTTTGACATTTCGATTCAATGTTATGTAACTCAGTAGTTAAATCTTCACGTGTTTGTTCAAGCGTGGTGTCTAACTTCCGAAGATTTTGTTCCATTGTCTCTCACTTTTTAAGATTTTGTTCCATTGCGTCTAACTTTTGAAGATTTTGTTCCATTGTGTCTAACTTTTGACGCTCTTGTCCCATTTGTTGCATTAATTGTAATAATAATGCACTGGTGTCTGAAACATGTTCCTCAGCGCTTTTCGGCAATGCATTTGAACCGGCAATATTCGCATTTTGAAAAGCACAAAATGTGTCTTGACTTATTTGAGAAAACGGTGAGGACGCAAAACCTGAATCTACAGTATTTGCAAGATTGTGCCCTGTCATTTCGGATTCCCGAGGCGAGCTGTTGCCGACTGATCGATCGATAATGCTTCCCTGTTCACTATTTGTTTCACTGACTACGCCATTATTTGCAGCCCGCTCCATTTCCCTATGCACAATTGCCAAGTTACTACTTTCAACATTAGTTAATTCATTACTCGGCGGCGCTAACACACTGCTTTCGTCTTCACTGTCATTTCTCAGTTAACTTTGGAGCCTAGTATTACGTTTTTCAGACGCCATTATTGTCACAATATTTCACACGATAACACAGAAAAGCACAATTTGAAGAGCAAAAATAAGAGAACACATTAACATAGCACTGAAAAAAATATCTAGTTAATTGCAAGCGCAGCTGCGAAATACTTGGTGCAAATCTACATGCATGCCACAACTGTTTTACTGTACAACAGTGAAAGACTGCAACTACAAAGGAGATTCTCTCTACAATTTCGCGCTATCAATAAACAAAAGCTACACTAATTACACAAACTACAAGAAAAAATCAGAAGATTCAAGTGAGGTATCCTCGGCTAAGGGTCGACATATGAAACGTCCCCTTAGAAATTTTATACATGTCTGTGCTTTAACTGACACACAATTTTTTTTTTAGCGCAACGCAATCTGACTTTCAAAAATCCCTACAAAAGAATGGCCCTGACTAACATTAAACTATACCTTTCACAAATCACTTACCTCACAAAAATCTTCGCTGCTCAAGCTACTGCAATACAGCGAGCGCCACTACTGCCAGCTAAATAAAAGATTCAAACTATGGAAGGCACTAACTACTGATAGGGATAGTTAGCAAATGAAAGATATTAGTAGAGAACAAACAATGTATTTACCTTGATATCATCATATATAAATATAGCAGTTCATGACAAATTACAAATCTCCGCCATCTCTCTCCCCACATCCACCACTGCTGGCGGCTCACCTCCAACTGCGCAATGCTACGCGTTGTTCACAGCCAGCTGCCTAACACTACAATGGCGAGTATTACAACAATGCAAAGCAGCCACAGACTGCACACAGCACAGCCAGTGATTTTCATACAGAGGTGGCGTTACCAATATAAAAAACCTAAGCAGCCTACTTACAGAGTGACTGCAACACTCGTGGATTCATCTGATGGAGGCTGAAACCAGGATAGCAGATCGATCAACGTGGCCGATTGCGCGGAACTGCTCTCTGTAGGAGAGAACATAATCACGACAAACTGCAGTCCAGCAATACCCGGCACAGAACTGCTTTGGGGGTGCAGTCCGGCCTATTATAGTGATTTATGCAAACTGGTGCAGGAACTGTAAACAGCGTCCGTCATAAGTGCGCCTCAAGAGATCACTCCGACTCTCCGTGCTGCCATTGTTAGAGTACGCCCTCGTCGTCTGGCACCTCTTCTACAGTGGAATCCCCATTTCTAGTGGAGTCCCCACTTCTAGTGGAGTCCCCATTTCTAGTGGAGTCCCCATTTCTAGTGGAGTCCCCACTTCTGCGTCACCGCTGAGCGGTGCCGTGCTGTCTCCTCGGCCAGCCGCCAACGGGGTCGCCCGTCCCGGTGGGATCCCGGGGTTGTGTCCGCCTTCAGCTGACCGGAAGCTGTCGGCCAGGTGAGCCGCCGCCTCACTCAGCAGGTGGGCGGCACGCGCCTCTGAGCCGTCGCGGAGGGGCGGGGTGTGTCGTGACTGACAGCCGCCTCGCTCAGGCGTCTCCCTGCCGCTCGGCCTCCATTTACTCCACACCGACCACCGTGCAGCGTCAGTTCTCGTCCAGCAGTCACTCGCTGTTCGTAGTAGCTGCACAATACTTAAGACCTTTCATAAAGAGTGCCTCCTCAAAACTTTTTACTAAAACAGCATTCAGAATTGGTAAAGATGGTATTTTGTACATTCGATAAAACAAATTAATAGAGATGAATATTTACATGAATAGAACTGTTACACTAATACAACACAAAATTTTTATACTCTGCTGAGAGACTTTATAATTAATGCTTATTGTAAAGAATACTGACTTAACCTATGGGCCCATTGTTAATACCAGGGTACGATTCATTAAGATACAGAGAGGCTCAAGTACTCCACCCGTAACTCTAAAATACTGTACGTAATCCCACCTATGAAATACCCGTCACTGGAGCATGCTCACAACTACTGCTGACTCTTTAACTTCACTAACTACGCTATTTACAGGCGCCACTGCACGTCCCTCGCCATCTCAGATCCCAGAGGCCTCGATGGATCCCTGAAACTGCTCAAGACATGGCGGACGCACACAAATAAACAATGAACACATATTAGACTAGATATAATTAGCTGCAGTCGCCTTAGTAATGGAAATTAATAAAAATACTATATGTAACTTACCGGCTACACCCGTTTACCATACATACTCCCCCATCGTGCCCCGCTGAGACAACTCGGTGGATGTCTCTGGCGTGGCCGATCGCTGAGATGGAACTGGATGTACAGAAACTTACGGTGGAAAATTTACACACACAAAAAAAGGCAGACTTCGCAAGTTACAATGCAAGGACTCTACCTCTGTATACAATTTCTTGTAACTATCATACTTTTAGACTTCTCATGTGTGCTAGGTGTCACACCGAGACCCCAGGTACAGGACTTGTTGAGGAATTCCATACCTTCGGCATTACACCGCTCATACGATAAATCCCGACGACCGCTGACGTTCAGAGACGTGACGTACCATCGTACGAGAAACTCGCCACACTCCAGAAAGGTTGCGCTTAACAGCAGCGGCGTGGGCGGGCACAGTGGCCACCTTTGTACATCCGCCTCCAAACCCCAAGAGTATGGTGCAACGCGCTGTGGCGTGCCCAACACGCCAACGAAGAGGAAAGTCTCACTGAAAGTAGGTGCAACACCGCAGTTGTGTGCCCATGACAGCAGTGACAAATACCGCGCAAACAAAGAAGAGGTGCAGCGCTGTAAGGCGTGCCCAGAACACTGTCGGTATGCACCCAGTAGCTCTTCCTCAACAAAGACACAGTAATAGGTACGGTGTAAAGACAAAACACACGTGAAGATGGAGTCTGTGTTACCAATGACTCGGAAGAGTGGTGGCTCCCCCATGAAATGGAAAGTACAGAAAAGTGAGTTAGACCGACCCTTCGATTTCGGAGTTAACAAAGAACGCGGAAGGTCCATATGTCGCCTCGTAGCCCCTACAAGTTACACATGTACATGTTAAAGAATATAAATAAAAACAAATTACCACACTTAATGTCTAATACGTACACAACAGAAAGATGTTTTCTAAGCCAGTCTATTTTACAAATGTTTCCCTTTTGTTTCACACACAGGCAACACTTTTATTCTGTACAAAAACAACGTTCTTGTGCTCCTCACATTTCAACATATGTAAACGGCTCTGTCCGAGTATTTGTGCGGATTTTCCCCGAGCCGAAACCGCACGGTCCTGGCTTCCATCTCGCCCTCCATTTCTGTGTCGGTGATTGGATCTCGGTTTAGGACCACGTATTTCGATTCACTCATCCCGCTCTCCATGTGAATCTCTGCGGCTCCAGCTCGTGTCGTACTGGCGGGTATCGTTTTGTCTCTGCAAGTTACTCTGCCGTCCCTATTTTGTCTCTTATAGTCCTGCCTCCACGCTGATGGATGTTGTTATTGCGCGGTGCTCCACGAAAGTCGCCATTGTAATAGTTATTTTGCCCTTTCCGTCCATCATGCGCTGTTTCTTTTTCGAAAATTAACTCCAACTCGCGCAGAAGGCTTTTCAATGTTTCGATATTCGCTCCGTACTTTCCTACAAGCGCTAGCCGGTAGTTGCTCGGCAGTTTCGCGAAACAGAACTTCATTATTTCACCATCACTATGTGGCACATCAAGAAACTGATTCTTTCTAATTAAAGCCTCAAAGAGCTTCGTGGGGTTCTTGTATCCTGACGCCTCCGGATATGGACACAAAATGATTTCTTCTTTTATTCGGTCTTGCACTTGGCGCGATCAATACTTTCCCAGTAACGCGTCGGTGAATTCTTGATACGTTCGGCATGTACCTACAACACTACGCATTTTCTCAGCTGCCGTGCCCTCGATGTGCCCGCAGATAAATTCTAATTTTTCTGTCAATGGCCAAGATATTAGTAGCGTGTTAGAAAATTGTGACAGCCAAATTTTTGGGTGAAGTGAGCCTCCATTTTCCCGGAAATTTTGGAATTTGAGGACCGGTAAAATGTGTTTTTAATCAAACTCTGGTACCTCTTGCACATTTCTATTGGGTGTAGTATCACACGCGCCCGTCTGTTTGACGCGAACTGACACCTCCTGGTTCTGCCCCACAATGATACTGGAACTGAGCGTCAGTTGTGGCGGTCGGGCTGCAGTTTTGCAGCCGTGCGCTCCCTGGGCTGCAGAGCGCGATTCGTACTCGACTGCGTCGCGCCGAGCCGGCCGTCGCCTCTGGACGCTGTGTACCAATTTGTACTCGGCGTTCCAGGCGTGCCACATCTTTTTCTACGCTTTCACACCTTTGGGTGGTACCCGCAACGCGTTCTTCAACGCTTTCCATTCTTTGCGTTGTGCTCGCAAGTGCTTCCTTCCACTGGGCTTTCATTGCATCGATTCCTATTGCATTCATGTGTCCAATTCGCCTAGCGATTCTTGCACGGTTATTTGCGGTTTTGGCCAATGTTTTGGCGCCAGCTGCCTCTACCCTTACTAATTCTGCATGTCTCTTGGCTTCGGTGGCCCTTTTCTTGGCTTCGACACTCGTCTTACCGACCTCCGCTATTTCATATCACATAATCGGTACTGTTTAGTTGGGTGGCTCTGATGCTTTGTATGTCGCGAGCTGGCGTTCCAGTGACGTGGGGGAATATAGGCGGATGATCGGGCTTGGGACTCATTCAATGACATGCGTGTAGCGTACATAAAAAGAGTACAATTTAAGCAGTGCTGGTTGAGCAAGGTCTCCCACCCAGCAACGTTATACCGTGTGCGGAACAACAATTTGACCAAAGGTGCAGGGCGGAAAGACAGTATGAAGCGTAAGAATGTGAGTGTCGTAACTAAGGGTCGCACATGCGTATTTTCGGCGCTATAGGAACGTAATTAAAATCTGGTGGTGGTGGTTAGTGTTTAACGTCCCGTCGACAACGAGGTCATTAGAGACGGAGCGCAAGCTCGGGTTAGGGAAGGATTGGGAAGGAAATCGGCCGTGCCCTTTCAAAGGAACCATCCCGGCATTTGCCTGAAACTATTTAGGGAAATCACGGAAAACCTAAATCAGGATGGCTGGAGACGGGATTGAACCGTCGTCCTCCCGAATGCGAGTCCAGTGTGCTAACCACAGCGCCACCTCGCTCGGTCAATTAAAATCTGACATAGGGACGTCTTTACTCAAAATGAAAGGTAATCCACAGAAAATGTACGCGTGAACACAGTCTTTCGACTAATCAGTCTTCAGGATGAGAAAAAGCAAAACTTAGAACATCACATACACGTTTATCATACTTAGCCGACGTTCGAGACAGTACTTCTTTAGAAATGAAGACAATCACATGCCCATGTTTCATGTAGTAGTAAATGTATAAATGTCGTGACACAAGCGTCTGTTACGTTATTATTGGGCAACATACGAGGTCCTACATCATCGGTATTAATGAAAAGAGAGACAGTACGCCGTTGCTCAATTCCCAATGCACGGAAAATGAAACACAACTTTTAATGGCGTCCGTCGCATTGCGCCTATCATCGTGACTAGAGACGAAATTATTTTATGGCGTCTGTGATGTGGAAGTGATGACTCAAGAGACCGATTAATACTGTGATATCAAGTTGTCTCTGTATCTCCATATACACCTGTGACACAGTAACCTATGGAGCCAAGTTGCCCTCATTTGTCCTCCTGTCAGAGGCAACCCGTATTCTATTAATTTACCGTTTTCACTGTACTGACATGTGGTCAATTTTGCCTCTAGTCCTCCATCAAGGTATGTAATACCCGCTGCGGGTTTCCATGTTTGTATTGAGCAATCAAGAAGGACGATGCGACACAGACGAGGACAACACGGAACACAACGTTCAGATGACGAAAATTTCGGAAACCGTTTTCCTCTAATGATGTGGTTACATGTTAAACGTTATTCGACTTTGCTACAGCGAACAAACGTCAATGTCCCGAACTTCATAACTTTTACACGCACGGTCTGTGCAATGCAGCTATCCTTTGACGAAGCGAACTCGTCAGTCTTTTTGTAATATGAAGAGGAAACATTAACAGATGGTGGAGAGCACGGATTCCTGGCAGACGCCAGTGGGGTCGTGACGTGGGGGAGGGTGAGGAGGGGACTGCACGTGAAGGGATGTTCAAAAGCCTCGTGCATGGTCACTGAAGCGTACGCAGCTCATTTATTAAGCGATCAAGATTACGCTCATTGTGGAAACATGTGCGAGATGGGCACTACTGCAAACATATTTCAGCAAAAAGTATTAGGCGTTTAGCACGGCGACAAACCTTCTCAAAGACTACAGACCCATCCACACGGCTGTGCAAAGAGTTAGGGGGTGTCTTGTCTCCGGCCACTGTTTGCCGCAGCCCTCGCCACTAAGCGAGAGGCTGGCTGTGGCTATAAGCACATTTCCAGGATCGATATCGCAGAGGTTGCGTGATAAGACAGAACTGGTATTGGCAGACCGATTTGCAAATACTGCCCTACGTACTGTGTAGTAGCAGTCCTACTATTTGACGTTCACAGATACGCTCCCCTACGTAAGTATATTACTGAGAAATCGGAGATTCGAATACAAGAGAACAATTGTATCATCACAAATGTCCCGCAGATGTGTTTGTCCCGTATTGGGCAATGACTTCGAGAGAGTATGTAGACGTACAATTCGCGCCGATCTGTGGTACAGCGTTGCGATGTCGACTGTTGAAACACGACGAGTGGCACGCTTAATAAGAGGAATTAAAAATGACGACTACTGTTTTCGTGGTCATTCAAAAAAATTTCGGAATTGTTTTAATATATACCAAAATGTGAAACAGACTGCGGTGGAATTTCGAGATGCAAGACGCTGCTGGAATATTATTAGCGTGTTGCCAACAGAGAGCACGTGATTCGTTTGACGAGGCGAACACAAAACCACAAGGAGTATAAGGTATGGGCTCATAGCCCGGACAGATATCCGCCATCCGATAGATATCGGACAATCTGCACGCTTTCGTAGATGGTTAATACCATCACTAGAAAAAAAGGGGTCTTATTAAACGGAAAGAACCACCTCTTCAGAAAATCATGTATCTTCTTAGAGTACTTAACCTATTACTCTAGTGAGAAGCAAAAAGGCCATGCTCGCTCGATTTCAGGGCTAGCACACGTGGCAGTGCAGAGCCGTTCATAATGAATGACGCGAGTGTGTGGGTGTTACGACGTCACCTTAGTGTATGAGGCACATACGCCTGCCGTGGCCTTTAGATAATGAAGTACTGTCCGCCCCCCCCCCCCCCCACCCAAAAAAAAAAGAAAAAACTGCAGAGATACTCACTAACCTCTTGATAAAATAATAATAACAACTATTTCTTTTCGCGTCGCAATGGAAAACGCCATAATAACGAAAGCATGTCAAGCAGTCAACTCTTACAATACAAGTAAGGCCTGAATAAATTCGTCTCCGATGCTGATTTGACGGCGGTGAGTTTCCTGCTCTGCTAATGGTGCATTTGCCTGCCGACGGCCACCAACACGTGTGAAAACAGAGAGGGTATTACGAAACCTCAAAATGCTTAGGACCATAATGCGGAAAAACAGTTAGCAATAAATATAAATATTGGCTGTATTATTTTAGGCAAAATTAGTTACGCTATTTATATTCAGGTAAAACTAAGGTACATCAGTTCCGTGAAAAGACAGGCCGCACAGATGGGAATGTATAGCAGAAACTTGCACTGGCACCACGGCTACCGTCTTTCCTTGAGAAGCTGCACAGGATCTCCGAGACTCGGAAACGTTTCAGGCATGGTGGAAGCAGTGTCGCAGACATCGACGCCTTCTTTGGCAGCACGGCTGCAGCCGGCTGGTCAAGGAAGAGACGATGGAGAGATTCGTCCGAATCTTGATTTCTTATTCAAATCTAACGCGGCAAACACGCCGAAAGTATTTGTGTCCAGAATGCCGCTGCGAGACACTCCGTTCCCAGTTGTAACAGTACTGCTTTCGCGACATTTCAAAAATCCACGTCTTTGTAATTGTTCGTTTATGTATTGCTGAAGAAACGAAAACCTCTGAACTAATCATGATGATGAGTCTACGAAATGTTTAGCTTTGGAAAGAGAACGATTATGGAAATTATTGTGGCTTATATCAGGTAGTATCATTTTCAGGTGACGAATGCGATAGGTTGTTACTATTGCAACGAACGACGACTTTCCACGTCTGCATACGAGTTTTACCCTCTGTTTCACAGCAATAAATCATTGTCACTCCTTGTCAACAAACCGGTGGTCGAAGCTCACTTAACGTTTCTGAATACAACTTGATAGTTAGGATGGTGCTGGATCCTAGTGGCCAACACGTAGAACAGTTCAGAGATGACTTTGATATTGTCAGCGAATTTAATGGCGATAGCTGCGGGCGACCGTCTGCTGTGAAATAGACAACGTTATCTATAATCTGATATAGGGTAAACGACAAACTCATTTGTCAGTTAATTGATGAAAGGAGAAAATATAAAAATGCAGTAAGTGAAACAGGCAAAAAGGAATACAAACGTCTCAAAAATGAGATCGACAGGAAGTGCAAAATGGCTAAGCAGGGATGGCTAGAGGACAAATGTAAGGATGTAGAGGCCTATCTCACTAGGGGTAAGATAGATACCGCCTACAGGAAAATTAAAGAGACCTTTGGAGATAAGAGAACCACTTGTATGAATATCAAGAGCTCAGATGGAAACCCAGTTCTAAGCAAAGAAGGGAAAGCAGAAAGGTGGAAGGAGTATATAGAGGGTCTATACAAGGGCGATGTACTTGAGGACAATATTATGGAAATGGAAGAGGATGTAGATGAAGATGAAATGGGAGATATGATACTGCGTGAAGAGTTTGACAGAGCACTGAAAGACCTGATTCGAAACAAGGCCCCAGGAGTAGACGATATTCCATTGGAACTACTGACGGCCGTGGGAGAGCCAGTCCTGACAAAACTCTACCATCTGGTGAGCAAGATGTATGAAACGGGCGAAATACCCTCAGACTTCAAGAAGAATATAATAATTCCAATCCCAAAGAAAGCAGGTGTTGACAGATGTGAAAATTACCGAACTATCAGCTTAATAAGTTACAGCTGCAAAATACTAACACGAATTCTTTACAGACGAATGGAAAAACTAGTAGAAGCCAACCTCGGGGAAGATCAGTTTGGATTCCGTAGAAATACTGGAACACGTGAGGCAATACTGACCTTACGACTTATCTTAGAAGAAAGATTAAGGAAAGGCAAACCTACGTTTCTAGCATTTGTAGACTTAGAGAAAGCTTTTGGCAATGTTGACTGGAATACTCTCTTTCAAATTCTAAAGGTGGCAGGGGTAGAATACAGGGAGCGAAAGGTTATTTACAATTTGTACAGAAACCAGATGGCAGTTATAAGAGTCGAGGGACATGAAAGGGAAGCAGTGGTTGGGAAGGGAGTAAGACAGGGTTGTAGCCTCTCCCCGATGTTGTTCAATCTGTATATTGAGCAAGCAGTAAAGGAAACAAAAGAAAAATTCGGAGTAGGTATTAAAATTCATGGAGAAGAAATAAAAACTTTGAGGTTCGCCGATGACATTGTAATTCTGTCAGAGACAGCAAAGGACTTGGAAGAGCAGTTGAATGGAATGGACAGTGTCTTGAAAGGAGGATATAAGATGAACATCAACAAAAGCAAAACAAGGATAATGGAATGTAGTCAAATTAAGTCGGGTGATGCTGAGGGAATTAGATTAGGAAACGAGGCACTTAAAGTAGTAAAGGAGTTTTGCTATTTGGGGAGCAAAATAACTGATGATGATCGAAGTAGAGAGGAAATAAAATGTAGGCTGGCAATGGCAAGGAAAGCGTTTCTGAAGAAGAGAAATTTGTTAACATCCAGTATTGGCTTAAGTGTCAGGAAGTCATTTCTGAAAGTATTCGTATGGAGTGTAGCCATGTATGGAAGTGAAACATGGACGATAAATAGTTTGGACAAGAAGAGAATAGAAGCTTTCGAAATGTGGTGCTACAGAAGAATGCTGAAGATTAGATGGGTAGATCACATAACTAATGAGGAAGTATTGAATAGGATTGGGGAGAAGAGAAGTTTGTGGCACAACTTGACCAGAAGAAGGGATCGGTTGGTAGGACATGTTCTGAGGCATCAAGGGATCACCAATTTAGTATTGGAGGGCAGCGTGGAGGGTAAAAATCGTAGAGGGAGACCAAGAGATGAATACACTAAGCAGATTCAGAAGGATGTAGGTTGCAGTAGGTACTGGGAGATGAAAAAGCTTGCACAGGATAGAGTAGCATGGAGACCTGCATCAAACCAGTCTCAGGACTGAAGAGCACAACAACAACAACAGTTAGGAAGAAAGAGACGATAAATATTTATAGCTCGTCCATTAATATTGCGAAAATATTGGAATGCTTTGAAATGCAAACAGAGTGCGTAATATAGCATACGATCGTTTGCTATAGAGAGGTGGAAGTGTTATGAAAGCATGTCTCCACAAATGATTAGTGGATGTCGGTAGCATGATATTCCGATTGGACAGAACGTTAACTTTGGCGAGTTTGTGTGTGGAAGGCGTAAGTCTAAATGTGGGTTTATATAGATTGAACACATTCATGTGTGCTCCACCAACGTTACTTATCGTTTAATGGTATACTCGCTTCTAACTTCGATAAATATATTACTGATGGCTGGCCGGCCGAAGTGGCCGCGCGGTTCTGGCGCTGCAGTCTGGAACCGCGAGACCGCTACGGTCGCAGGTTCGAATCCTGCCTCGGGCATGGATGTGTGGGATGTCCTTAGGTTAGTTAGGTTTACCTAGTTCTAAGTTCTAGGGGACTAGTGACCTCAGCGGTTGAGTCCCATAGTGCTCAGAGCCATTTGAACCATTTTTTAACTCATGGTTGTGCATTTACTATCCTTTTTCCGTTTTCATTTTCTCCATAAAACCGTTATTATTCGCAAGAAAGTTAAAACGGCCGACATTGTGGAGCGCCAGCAGCAACAATAGGTCGCTGAGGCAGCGACAAAGCTCTGTGGGCTGCAGGAGATGCAGAATTAACGGAAAAATAAACTCAACTTCTATGTTTCTACGATCTGCAAGCGCGATCAGAAGTGCTCAACGTCAGTACCGTGTCACTATGTGAATCCGACGCAGGTTTTACGATTTTGTGTAACCCGTGCTGGCGTTCGGGTGGCGTCCCTTTTGGTAGTCAATCTTCGACGTGTGTGAACAAAAGCAAACGTAAGCAGTGGCGGTTGGGCGGGGTTTTGTCATCCTGCACTGTTACACATTATCAGACATGACATGACAAGGGTGCTGACCGCAGTCTCAAATCTTCGATAAAATGAAAGTGCTCAAAACCGTAAAATGATGGAATGCTGTGGTAGTGTTTTTTTCCTTCAAAATACAATACGAAATCCGCCATCGGTGACCATGTTTCCCGAGTCGATATGATGGTGTTTACCTGAAGAACCAGAAGCGGTAGCGGCAGATCGGTTTATAAAAAGCACATTCGTTAGCTGTTTGTAGAACTGTTAAGTAACGTTTATATTTTGTTTGACAGAATGAAAGCGATTATTAACATACTGTTACTCTTTCGAAGCGGAAACAGAAAATCAAATATCTTATTTTTACGCTTAACATTTCTCCTCCGTTCGACATTTATAATTTTCTGCAAAAAGATATCAGAATTTCCGTGTCCATTACTATATACAAGGTCCTTGAACGTTGTGTGACAGAATGGCGCCCGTACACGTCTTTTTCGCGCTGTTTATTCCGTTTCAACGTCTTATTCCTTATATCAAAGCTTAATACGGCAAGTCGCTTGCTGCCATCTGCCGGCCAGCGACTACACTGCGTCTTCTGTAACTTCTTCCGCAATTAACTTCTTCTGCAACACGGGGCGCCATCAGAACGTCTTTCGATACCGCTGGTTGGGGTGCGAATCACGCACTTCCAACAAATAAAAACAGAACATTCGTACATAAAAATCTATTGTAGTGGGCAACGAGGGAGGGCTGTAGCCTATTTGTGTGAAAGAAGGTAAAATGAGACAACTGTGAGCCGACAAGACTGGCACATCAGAGAAACGGGCGACTGCGATTTCAAATCCGCCTCCACACAGCACCAGAGAATGTCGTATAACGCAGTCAGGAGCCGTAGAATAAATTTCAGACTGTTTTCGTTGTCGAGCGAGGCGTTGCTCAGCGCTTACAAATAAATACTGGCATATTGAAACATGAAATAAGTTTATGTTTTTTATTTCTTTTGAAAATAATGGAAATAAGTACATTCTTTTTTTCGTCACATTCCAACATTACCTGGAACATCATTTTTCTTTTGAGAGGAAAAAATTGATTTCAGTGTCAGATAAGACTATGTTTCCTGCGATGTGCACTTTTCAACTACTTAAAATATAACGCGGCATTATTTTTTATTTAGTTCTTCAGTAAAAAGGCACCAATTGTGGCATGGAGTAACAAGAGGCATAAGCAGTTAGGTGCGAAGATGGAAGATACATTATCTGAATGGAGAAAGAGCCAAATTAACAACCGGCGGCAGTCTTCAGAGAAAGCGGTCGCGGATCACGTGTTGCGAGCGATCGACTGTCTGGCGAATCTTGAAACGGATAATCTGAACTACATCGACAGCAGCAGCGGGAGGCAACGACCGGACAAGTTCTGTTAAGTAGGCAGAGTATCCAGGAATCAGTGGGCGGCGGTATGGCACCGTGTGACAGATTAAAATCGGCGTAACTGGTCAGTGAGTGGGACACGGTACTGGAATGCATCTTACAACTGGCAGCAGACGCGAAATGGCGTCTGCCTTTTTCGTGGAAGATCAAGTTTTGCATGCAAATCATACAGACATGTAACGCACCTAATACTACTAGAGATGTAGGTTGTAAAAGCGGGACAAAGATTCACGTAATTTGCTTGACGCCAACTGAGTGTAGAATGAGATATACGGTAATCAACGAATAAGAACCCGACAAAAATTGAATGTAAAATTGTTAATAATCATGCCGTTCGCATAAGAGTATTAGAGAGAGCGTTTAAATTGTTTATATTGATATCGAGTAGTATACTGGAGTTCAAAGGTGAGAAGATACGAAAATGCTCGTTAAAGAGAAATAAGTTATTAGACAGAGCGAACCACGTCTCGTGTTGTGTACGGAGACAGGGGTGACATGTGACGTCACACGTCAGTGTGGGCTGCGCCTCAGTCTTGATATTTCGTGCCCGTTGTTCTTTGTTGCCGCCAGAATTGCAGCATTCATTCACACTATGCAGAACATAACTCGGCTCGCCCTTTTACTAAATATTCAGTTAATGCAGTAAAGTATGAATTACATGCAAAGGTAATTGTAAAATCATTCCTGTGTCGGAAAAAGAAATGCTCTGGCTAGAGGAATTGTTTCCAGGATGACAGCGTGATAGACGCAAGACTGCTATCTTGTGTGAGCATTGTGCTAATTCTTTACCTAAAAAAAATACGAGAGTAGTAGTAATAGTAACAGTCACCTTCGTCATGAATTACAGGCTCAATTATGTGTAGTTCATAAGAAATGTAATTACGTTGTGTTTAAAATGAAACTTGGCACGTAAAATAACTATAGTGAGTTTGTCTGTGGAGGGCGCAACTTAAAACCTGGGTTTCTGTAATTGCTGGTAACTCAATCGCATGACGAAAGTTATCATTCAAAATTGTCATCGCATTAAACTACCAGAAACGTAGTGTTTGATTCCGAGTTGCCTCATTCGTTACTCCTTTCTCTTTTCATTCCTTTAACAGAATCCCAGTTACTCCGGAGAAACTCTGAATGTAACTGCCATCATTCCGTGATGCCAACAGCAACAATCGACCGCTGATGCAGCGTCAGAGCTCTGTGGTCTGTGGGAGACGGAGAATTAACGGAAAGATTTAGTCGGCTATGATCTGCAATTGCGATTAACGTCTGAATGTGCTTATGATCAGTACAGCGTCACTATGCGAATCTGGTGCTGGTTTCGTGATTTTGTGGATGGAGTGCTGGCCTTCCAGTGACGTGGCGGAATATAGGTGGACAACCTGGCTGGGTGTCATTCAGTGACGTATGTGTAACGAACGTATGAAGCGAATAATTTAAACAGAGCTATTTGAGCGAGGCTTGCCATCCAGCTCCGTTATACAGGGCGTGGAGAAGCAGTTTGACCAAAAACGCAGGGTGGAAGGACAGCATGAAACAGGAATGTGTGTTTGGCAACTAAGAGTCGCAAATGCATATTTTCAGCGCTACGGGAACGTAATTGAAATCTGCCATACTTAGGCCCTTGTTCAAAATGATAGGTATTTTACAGAAAATGTATACATAAACACAATGTTTGGACTAACCAGTCGTCACGATGAGAACAAGATAAATGTCAAGCGTCACAAACACGTGTATCTCATTTACCAGATATTACTTTTCAGAAATGAGGTCAATTACATGTCCATGTATCATGTTTGGATATATTTTTAAAAAGTGAAAATGAGCCACCACTTAATTAACAGGAGTATGTATATAAAAATGTTGTAACTGACCACCGTTTCCATGCAGCCGTTATTTAACTGCGACCTGTATTTTCTATACTCAGATTCCTTCGTTTGGCGCTCTCTTTGTGCCCTACGCTTTTGGTCAAATAGTTTCTCCGCCCTGTATATGCCAGACGATGCGTTACAGAATGTTGTCCGAATTATCGGGACTCCAGTACACTTAATTGTTCGTAGGATGTGCTAACAACGGCAAAATGTCAGAATGCGTCGGTAGCGATTTGTAACTATAAAGTTCAGTAGACAGTAACCACGTAAAAGGAAATGCGACACGTATAACGTGGCACTACGGAATTAGACGTGTAATATGTTTTCTGATTACAAAAAGTTCTCTAGTAGAGCGGTAACCGCATAAATGTCGTGACAAGTGTGTCTGCCACGCTATTATGGAGCAACGTATGAGACCCCACAGAATCGGAATTAGTGAAAGCATGCACCGTTAGTCAGTTACCAAAGCGTTTAAAATTAGACAAAACACTTAACTGGGTCGGTCACATTGGATCTATCATCGTGAATGAAGACGAAATTAATTTATAGTGTCCATGATGTGGAAGTGATGTTTCAGAGACTGATGAATACGGTGAAATTAATTTCTCTCTTTTTTTTTTGTTCGATAAATATCTATGACACTCTGGAACCAAGTAGCCCCTATTCCTTCTCCTGACCAGAGGCAAACACCATTCTACTTATTAACTGTTTTGACAATACTGAAATGTGGTGAATATTGCTTCTAGCCCTGCACCAAGGTGGGCTAACAGAATCGGATACCTGCCGCGAGTTTCCATGTTTGTACTGAGCAGTCAAGATGAAAGGCGCGACAGAGACATCGACAACGCGGGACACAACATTTAGATGACCAAAATGTCGGAAACCAAATTTCTGTTGTGATGATTACATGTGAGACCTTAATCGATTCCACTAGCCGGAACGAACGTCTGCGGTGCGTTCCAAGCTTCATACGTTTCACACCTATGGTCTCCGCTCAGCAATTGTCGACGGTGAATCGAACTTGGCGGTGTTTTCGTATTGTGAAAGGAAGACGTCAATATGTAATGTAGAGTACGAATTCCTTACAGCGGTCAGTGAAATTATAAGATGGAGACGTGTGAGGAGCAGATCACACGTAAAGGGATGTTCAAAAGTCTTATCCAGGCCCATTAAAACGTTCGTGGCTGCTTTATTAATACACCGGAATTACGCTCGTTGTCGAAAGAAATACGGGGCGGGCACTGGTAGAATGTATTAACAGTCCTACTATTTTATTGTCACAAAACGATTTGAAGGTCGCATACACCTCCCCAAATATGTATATAACCGACAAATCAGAGATTCGAATACTAGATAATAATTGTATCATAACGAATTTCCCGCAGATGTGCTTGTCCCATACTGGGCAATGATTTAGAAAGAGTACGTAGACATACAAATCGCACTGACTCGTGGGACAACTTTGCGATGTCGACTATTGAAACACGAGTGATAGCACGTTTAATAAGAGACAATGAATATAATAACTTTTGTTTTACCTGATAATTAAAAAAATTGCAAGATTGTTTTAATACATGGCAGGAATATGAAGGACACTACGGCAGAGTTTCGAGATTGGTCGAAGGTACGGAACACGGTTTGTGTCCAAAATTTTGCACAGGCCGACGTGCATCGTGTAACGCATTCAGGCACCGTGAAGAAAGCT
This sequence comes from Schistocerca americana, assembly GCF_021461395.2. Classification (NCBI taxonomy): domain Eukaryota; kingdom Metazoa; phylum Arthropoda; class Insecta; order Orthoptera; family Acrididae; genus Schistocerca; species Schistocerca americana. Next base: position 48,779,451 of record NC_060129.1, read on the forward strand.
CTTGTGGCGTTGGTTCTCGCGACCGGCTCTGCCCAGCTACAGGACAAAAGAATATGGATGGCACAAGTTTTTTTGTTTCAATTTTCTACCGCCTTGTCAGTGAATTACTGTTTGACTTGAACGTGTTCTTTGTCCTCACAGGTGCAGTGTGTGAAGGTTCTGGGTAGATATATTTTAATCTGTTTCCAGTTACGAATGGAATCTGTCGAAACAGAGAAGCAACTGCCGGACACACTGCGTTTAAATTCCGCATCGGCACAAAGCAGATGACATTCTCGACAATTTTTTATACATCTTCACAATCGATGCCTGTTGACACAATACAGTCTGATAGTGCGTATATGATTAAGACTTGGCCCTGACTCAAGACGAATCTTTCTAGCCGTTACAAGTCTTCATAACCTTGAAGCGTGAATACGTAATAACTCTTACCACACAAAGGGTGTGATCCAGGTGAGCATAACAAAACAGAATCTCATGCATTAACTGACCCGGATGAAAATGTTTAGACGGTGTTTTTTGACGATTTCTATACGTGTTTTATGGAAGATTTTCTGACGCAACCTCCTCCTCCTCCTCCTCCTCAGGAATTTGGGACAGCATCAGCTGGAGGCAGCTGTGACAGAAGGCCGCCCATGATTGTGCGGACTGCGAGACAGCAGTGTCGGGATGCATTAAAATGGTGCAGCTGGCCAGCGACTAGGCGAGTCATTCACCAGTTGGAACCGACACGCATCTCGTGAATGGCGGGCGACGCGACGTCCTGCTGTGGGCAGATTTTTAAAAAAATTGCCGTTTTCACTCACGTCAGTAAACTGCCATCACTCGCGAGAGAGTCGAACTACCGACCTCTGTCAGCCGCAGGAGAAAGAACTGACGGAAAAATATATTCGTCTTAAATATGTATAATATTTCGCACTTGTGTTTTAAGCAAAAGTATTGGCAGCACTGTTATCAACGCAAAACCGAAGTAAACAGACTATTTTACGTATTCTGTCATCAGAGAGGCCGCACAGATCAGATTTCGCAACTGTAGTTTCATCCTGGACAGCAGCTGTACTGCAGAGTAATACGTCGAATCATTGACGCCCCGATGTATACCTGCGACACAGTAACCTATGGAACCCAGCTGCCCTCATTTGTTCTATTTCTGTGCGGTTTTGACTGTACTGAAATTTGGCTTAAGTCCTCTACGTAGGTATCAAATACCTGCTGCAAGTTTCCATGTTTGTATTGAGCAGTCAAAACGAACGATACGGCAAACTGATCTCAACATTCAGATGAAATTTTGGAAACCGTTTTTCACTAATCATGTACTTACATGTTAAACATTAATCGTCGTTGCTAGGGTCAACAAACGTCGACGTCCCGAGCTTCATAATTTTTACACGCATGGTTTCTGCAATCCAGCTGTCCTTGACGAAGCGAACTTATCAGTCTCTGTGTAATATGAACAGGAGACATCAACAAATAGTGCAGAGTACGGATTACTGACAGACGCCAGTGGAGTCATGATGTGGTGGAAGGCGAGGAAGGGACTGCGGGTAGATGGGTGTTCAAAAGCCTCGTGCACGGGCAGGGCAGCGTTCATAGCTGACTTAATAAGCGATCAAGATTACGCTCGCTGTGGAAAGACGTGCGCGATGGGCACTGCTGCAAACACATTTCACCAAAAGGTGTCAGGCGTTTAGGCACGGCGACAAAACTTCTCAAAGAGTAAAAACACACTCACACCGCTGTGCACAGAGTCAGGGGGTGTCTTGTCATCGACCACTGTTTGCCGTGGCCCTTGGCCCTAAGCGAGAGGCTGGCTGTGGTTATAAGCACATTTCCAGGGCCGATATCACAGAGTTTGCGTGACAGGACAGAACAGCTATTGGCAGATCGGTTTGCTAAGATGGCCCTATGTACTACGCAGTAGTAGTCCTACTATTTGACGTTCACAGAAACAGTCTGAGTACCAGATACGCTTCCCTGCGTCATTATTTCACTGAGAAAACGGAGATTCGAATACTAGATAACAATTCTATCGTCGCAAATGTCCCGCAGATGGGTTTCTCTCACATTGGGTAATGACTTCGAGATAGTCACGTAGATATACAAATCGCGCCCGTTTGTGGTACAGCTTTGCGATGTCGACTGTTGAAACACGACGGATAGCACGTTTAATAAGAGGAAATAAAAATCACAACTTTGTTTTCTTGGTCATCAAAAAAATTGTGGGTTTGTTTCAACATATAGCAAGAATGTGAAACCGACTGCGGTAGAATTTCGAGATGTGAGACGCTGCAGGAATAATACTAGGATGTTGCCAACAGAGAGCACGTGATCCGTTTGTCGAGGCGAACACAAAGCCACGAGGAGCTTAAGTTGTGCGTTTGTAGGCCGGTGAGTTAAAACACGATCGGACGGATATCTACCATTTACACGCTTTCAAAGTGTGTTAATATCTATACTAACAAAAAGAGTCGTATTAAATGGGAAAAAAATAATCTGTCCAGAAAAGCGTGATCTTTTTTAGTGTACTTAATGTATTATTCTAGTGAGAAGCTAAAAGGCCCTGCTCACTCGATTCCAGGGCTACCATATCTGGCAGTGCAGAACTGTTCGTAAGGAATGGGACGCGAGTCTCGATGTTAGGACGTCACCATAGGGTGCAAGAGACGCCTGCCGTTGCCTTTAGTTAATGAAGTACTATCCAATAAAATAAAAATAAAAATAAACTGCACAGATACTCACTAAACTCTTGATAGTACGAGAGAAAAAGAAAAGTTTTTCTTTTCGCGTCGGAATGGGAAATGCCATTATAAGGACAACATATCAAGCAGTCAGCTCCTAGAAAACGAGTAAGGCCAGAATAATTACATGTAGGCAACAGAGTTGAAAACGGTTACATGCAAACGGCTGAGATGTTTTTAGAGTGTCTCGAAGCTAGAGCCAGACGAAAAGTAAGCCCTCGAAATTCCTACAACGACGGAGCTGCTCGGGTGCTGAATGTATTGTCTTAGAGTGGCCAATAATAGACCAAGCTCTGTCGCTTCCAGAATACTTGCAAACTATAATAACCAGTATTCTAGGCTAGCAAATTCGTCTCAGATGCTGGTTTGACGGCGGTGAATTTTCTGCTCTGCTAATGGTGCGTTTGCTTGCCGAGGGCAAAAAAAAAAAAAAACATGGGAAAACAGTGAAGATATTACGAAACCTGAATATGTTTAGGACGACAATGCGAGAAAACAGTAATAAATGTAAATATTCGCTGCGGTGTTTTAGGCAAAATTAATTACGTTATTTATATTCAGGTACAACTAAGGGACATCAGTTCCGTGAAAAAGACAGGCCGCAGAGATGACAATGTGCGGCAGCGACTTCTACCGCCACGGCGGCTGTTGTCTTAGCGTCGTGAAGCTACAAAGGATCTCCGAGACCTGATAACGTTTCAAGCATGGTGGAAGCAGCGTCGCAGACATCGTCACCTTGATTACCGTTTTAGTGAGTTTGATGGGGGAGGGAACCAAACAGCCAGGTCGTCGGATTAGGGAAGGACGGGGAAGGAAGTCGGCAGTGCCCTTTCAAAGAAACCATCTCGGCATTGACCTGAAGCGATTCAGGGAAATACGGAAAACCTAAATGAGGATGGCCGCATGCGGGTTTTAACCGTGGTCCTCCCGAATGCGGGTCCACTGTGCTAACCGGTGCATCACGTCGTTCGGTCTACCGTTTTAAGCACATTCATTTTATCGAGGAATGAGTGCGGAGCACTTGAGATTGCGGGCAGCACGTCATGTGTAACGGTGCTGCATGACAAAACATCACTCCAACAACACTGCTTACGTTTGCTTTTTTTCACATAGGTCACTGAATGACTTGTAGAACAGACGTCCGCCTATGTTAATCCACGCCACTCGAACGCGAGCGCGAGTTCCACAAAATCGTAAAAGCAGCGTCGGATTCACAATGACACGGTACTGACTTTGAACGCATTTAATCGCGATCGCAGACCGTAGAAATGTAGAAGGTTGAGTTTATTTTTCCCTTAGTTCTCTGTCTCCTGCGGCCCACAGAGCTTTGTCGCTGCTTTGTGACTGATTGTTGCTGCTGGCGCTCCACAATATCGGCAGTTCATAACGTTCTCGCGAATGATGGCGGTTTTATGGACAAGATTAAGACGGGAAAAAAATTATAACCAAAGCACAATCACCAGTCAAACTTTACGTTTATCCACGTTGTAAGCGAGTAAACTTTTAAACTGTAAATTACCTCGGTGGGGCATGCCTCACTGTATTTAGTCTATATAAACCAGCATTTACAGTTAGGTCTTCTACACACAAACTCGAAAAGGTATCGTTCTGTCCAATCGAAATTACACGTCGTATTCTTCAATGAAAAATGCTACTGACTTCTACTAATGACTTGTGGTATCTTGCTGGCATAACACTTCCAGCTTTCGACAGCAAACGATTGTGTACTACTTTACACACTCTGTCCGCACATAAAAGGACTTCAATATTTCGCAGTAGTGATGGGCGAACTATAAAGATTTATCGCTTCTTAATTATCATGTCGGCATTCTCATACGTAATGTGAGCTTCGAGCACCGGTTTGTTAACATGCAGTGTTAACGTTTTATTGCTGTGAAATAGCGGTTAAAACTCGATTGCAGACGTGGAAAGCGAATCGCAAAAGTCGTCGTTCGTTCCAACAGAAACTACCTACCGTATTCATCACTAGATAATGATATTAACTGATATAAGCCACAATAATCCACATAATCGTTGTCTTTCCAAAGCTAATTGGTTTGTAGGTTCATCATCGTAGTATGAGGAAAGACAGGAACTAACGAATAAGTACCCGACATAAATTGAATGTAAAATTGTTAATCATCATTCCGGTCGTAACAAAGTATTATAAAGATGGTTTAAATTGATTATATTGATACCTACAAAATATACTGGTGTTCGAATGTGATGATATGCTCGATAAGGCGAAATAAATGATTAGATACAGCGAAACACGTGGCGCGTGGTCCAGGGAGACAGGGGTGTCATGTGACGTCACACGTCCGTCTCGGCTGCTGCTACGTCTGTAGCGGACATCAGCCGCGGTGGCCGCCGTTAAGACTTGACGGACGTCTCAGCTGTCACTACGGCTCTATGGTGGCAGACATCTGTAGCCGAGTCTTAGTAGTTTGTGCTCGTTGTTCTTTGTTGCCACCAAAATTGCAGCATTCATTCACACTATGCAGTGCGTAATTCGGTTCGCATTTTACTAAATATTTAGTTTATAAAGTTAAATATGAATTACATGCACAGGTAATTGTAAAATCATTTCCGTGTCGCAAAAGGAATTGCTGTGGCTGGAGGAATTATTTCCTGGATGACTGCATGACAGACGCAAGACTGCTGTCTCGTGTGAGCATTTTGCTCATTCCTTACCTAAGAAAAATAGGAGAGTGATAGTACAAATAGTCAACTTCGTAATGAATTACTAGCTCGGTTATGTGTAGTTCATAAGAAATAGTGTAATTCAGTAGTGTGTAATATGAAAGTTGGCAAGGACGATAACTTTAGTGAGTTTGTCTGTGGAGGGCCCAACTTAAAACCTGGGTTTGTGTAATTGCTGGTAACTCAATCGCATCGCGAAGCTCATCGTTCAAAATTGTCACCGCATTAAACTAACAGAAACGTACTGTTTGATTCCTAGTGGCCCCGTCCGTTACTTCTTTGTTTTCATTGCTTTAAAAGAAGCCCAGTTACTCCGGAGTAACTCTGGACGTAACTGCCTTCATTCTGTAGCGCTAACAGCAAAAATCGACCGCTCATGCAGCGCCAGAGTTCTGTGGTCTGCCGTAGACGGAGAATTAACGGAAAGGTAAACTCGGCTTCTACATTACTATGATCTGCATTTGCGATTAATGTCTGAATGTGATTACAATCAGTACAGTGTCACTATGCGAATCTGGAACTGGTTTCGTTATTTTGTGACTCGCGTGCTGGTTTTCCTGACATACGTGTAACGAACATATGAAGTGAATAACTTATACAGTGCTGTATGAGCGAGTTTTACCATCCAGCACCGATATACAGGGCGTGGAGAAACAATTTGACCAAGATTGCAGGGCGAAAGGACAGCATATAACATAGGAATTTGTGTATGGGAACTAAAAGTCGTAAATGTATATTTTCAGTGCTGCAGGAACGTAATTGAAATCTGACGTACGGAGGTCCTTGTTCAAAATGATAGGTAATTTACAGAAAATGTAACAAAACGTTCGGACTAACCAGTCGTCACGATGGGAACAAGATAAATTTAAAACATCACTAACACGTCTATCCTATTTAGCTGACGAACGAGATAGTACTTCTTCAGGAATGAAGACACCCACATGTCCATGTTTCTTGTTTGAATATATCTCAAAAAGGTCAAAATTAGTGAAAAATGAGGCACCACGTAGTTAACATGAGTATGTATACAAAATGTTCAAACTGACCACCGTTTTCATGCTGGCATAGCGGCTTAAAGATTTTCTGTACTCAGATTTCTTCATTTGATACTGTCTTCGTCAGACTGGTTTTCCGCGCCCTGTGTAAGTCAGACGATGCATTTCACTCTGTTGTTCGAATTCTCACGAGTCCAGTACACTTAATCTTTGGTAGAAAGTGTTAAGAACGGCAAAATGGCGGGAATACGTTGGTAGCGATTAGTAACTTTAAAATTCAGTAGACAGTAACTACGTAAAAGGAAATGTGGCACTTATAACGAAGCACTACTGAATTAGACGTGAGATACGTTTCTTGATTACAGAAAGTCCTCTAGTAGAGTGGTGGACGCAGAAATGTCGGACAAGAGTGTCTGTCACGCTATTGTAGGGCAACGTATGAGGCCCCCCTGAACAGGTATCAGTGAAAGCAAGCGCCGTTGGCCGGTTGCCAAAGCGTTTAAAATTAAAGACGAAATAAATTTGTACCGTCCATGATGTTGAAGTGATGTTTCGGAGCAGCATGAATACGGTGAAATTGATTACTCTTTCTTAGTTCGATATATATCTACGACACAAGGACGATACTCTATGGAACCAAGTAGCCCCTACTCCTTCTCCTGACCTGAGGCAAACACTATTCTACTTATTAACTGTTTTGATTATACTGAAATGTGGTGAATATTGCTTCTAGCTCTGCATCAAGGTGGGCTAACAGAATCGGATACCTGCTGCGAGTTTCCGTGTTTGTACTGAGCAGTCAAGACGAACGGCGCGGCACAGACGGCGACCACGCGGGACACAACATTGGGATGACCAAAATTTCGGAAACCACTTTTCTGTAGTCATGTTTACATGTTAAACCTTAATCGATTCTACTAGCCGGAACGAACGTCTGCGGTACGTTCCAAGATTCATACGTTTCAGACCCATGGTCTCCGCTGAGCAACTCTCGACGATGAAACGAACTTAGTGGTGTTTTCGTATTGCGAAACGAAGAGGTCAACAAGTGTTGTAGAGTACGAATCCCTTACGGACGCCAGTGAAAATATAAGTTGGAAGAGTATGATGAGATCAGACGTAAGAGGATGTTCAAAAGTCTTATCCAGGCCCACTACATCGTTAGCGGCTCCTCTGTTAACCGACCAGGATTACGCTCGTTGTCGAAAGAAATGCGAGGCGGGCACTGGTGGAAGGGTTTTGCACCTGACAAGATTAGGCGTTTAGGGATGGCCAGAAAACTTGTGATAGAGTAATCAATCAGTGTTGTGTGATGGAGCCTATGCCCCTAAGCGAGAGGTTGGCTGTGGTTATAAGGACATTTGCAGCATCGATATTGCAGTGTTTCCGTGATAAGACAGAACTGCTATTGGCAGATCGATTTGCAATGACGGCCCTATGTGGTATGTATTAACAGTCCTACTATTTTACTGTCAAAGAGACGATTTGAAGACCTCACGCACATCCCTAAATATGAAATGCCGGTGAGTTGAGGATGACACGGTGGCCGGTCGGAACGGTTGGGCCATCAGGGTGTGTTCAGGCTGAGTTTTTTTTTTTTTTGTTCCCATCCTCCGCAGATAAAACATCTACATCTTAAAAATTTATCGCCAAATCATTTCTTGGAATAGCCGAATTCGTAAGAAATATATTTTTACACGCATTACAATAAAAAATGTATTGTATGACCATAATGTGTTCGCTTTTCTGCATGTAGGAAAAAAGGTCGTATGCAGGGGTGTCACGAAAATTTGAAACGTAAGTTGGTGTGGCCCAGAGTCGGAAACGTCGACAAACGCGGCTCTGACACATAGTAAATCTAACTACTCCTTCCCAGCATTTATCATGGTTGTACGGTTATGGACACCTGCACAAAAAGAGGATCCGCAGTTACCAGTTTTCTTTTAAAGAGATTGGTAACACAAGATTTCAATTTCAGTTCTCAGTGCGGACAAGGAAGTTTTCTCGGCGCAAAGGTAAGAATAATTCACCAGTCAGTAGGAGAGCGTAGACAGTTGTGATGGTGACCAGTCGCAGTTGCGAATTTTTGCGCTATGAGTTACTCGCTTCCAGATCACCTTGGAAATGTGCTGAAATGTTCGTATGTTATTCGCGACATTTGTCTTGTGCCAGTTAACATGTATGAATTACGTATGTGCTCGAAAAGCAGGTAGTTTTTAGCGTTATTCTCTCTCTTTCTCTCTCTCTCTTACTCCGTCTTCCACAAGACTTGCTATCCATTACAATCACTCACAGGCAGAACCGATAGAGTAACCATTCGCAACAAGTAGAAAAGTGAGATCTATTGCCGTCAATGCCAGAACAGCATGGCTTTCTAGTAATTTCGAATACCTTCTGTGGCTTGGGTTTTTCCGATGGGCGAATCAGAAGATACGTGGTACGAATTTGATGGCATCTACTTTGACGCTGACGACAGTTTTATATTCATCTTCCACTGTGTGACACACTAACGTTCTGGTTTAGAAAACACTATACCGAACGAAACGATAGCTGTGGTGCTGTGGTGTCGGGTTGGTGACAACCAGTTGGTGCAACAGAACCGTGAACCGCATTCTAAACCCTGAAATGACTCCGCCAGGTTGATGTTTGCGTTGGAACATTGCTCTAAAATGTGCCTGACGGATGCAATTGCACAGGGTGTCTCAGGAGGAATGTTCCATATTCACGGATATTACAGGAACGATCATTCGAAGCAAAAAAGCCTCAGCAAACGCGTGCTCTAAAACGCATACCTTGAAACCTTTGACCGCTTCTTCATCTTCGATACTGTGGAGCAAATTGCTTCTACTGCAAGTACATTACATTCCATATTTTGAGAGGCGGTGTAAATAACGACCAAAAAGTTGCAGCATAAGATTGTTGCAGCAACGCATATGCAACCCAGCATGACTCCGATGTTGATATATAATCATCGACGTGCAGGCAAGGTGTAATGTGTTAATACAAATATATTGAAGTGATCAGTGAATGTTTCGTTGTATTTCTTTTCGAATTGTCAATTAATAACTGTCCTGCGTGACGCCTAATTCAGTTCCGCAAGCAGAGGTGGGTGGGTTAAACAGCTGTACTGAAACCGTCATAGAACGGAAAGGGAACGTTCTCGGACATGGCTTCCTATTCAAAATATTATGTACTCAGTCCCCGCCACAACTCCTTGGAGCTTTTATTGGGAATTTCCGAACACCCTGTAGCCCAGTGCAACTATAAATCCGCGATCGCAAATATTCCTGTAGTTCCAGTTTTTTAGTATGTTACATGAACTTCACCTCCCCCCCCCCCCCCTCACCCCCGATGTAAAATTAAAGGTCTCGACATTCGAGCGCTCGTGTTCATGTGGCCACATTCAAAAAACCTGCTGAAATCACGACAAAATCGTTTTCCCCGTCTACCTACTTTCCAGTGAAAATATCGCTTGAAGTAGCCGGTATAAATTTTGTAGAGCATAAAATTTTCTTACAACTTGCATCTACGATTTTTTTCCTCCCTCATGGTTTCCTAGCTATTATGCCCTAAAAGTTAGTATGAGCTAGCAAAAACACACATTTATCACGAATAGATTTGAGTTGTCGAAGGTTCAAATGGCTCTGAGCACTATGGGAACATCTGAGGTCATCAGTCCCCTAGAACTTAGAACTACTTAAACCTAACCAAGCTAAGGACATCACACACATCCATGCCCGAGACAGGATTCGAGCCTGCGACCGTAGCGGTCGTGCGATTCCAGACTGAAGCGCCTAGAACCGTTCGGCCACACCAATTTGAGTTGTGTGTAGTTCTTTCCCAGGGCAATTTTGAGAAAAATTAACTGACAACAATGTCTTACACCATGAAATATGCTATAAAGACGTATAAGCTCCAATGACGTAATTCTGAGCTCTTGTTAGAAATGCCCAATTTGAGTTGTGTGTAGTTCTTTCCCAGGGCAATTTTGAGAAAAATTAACTGACAACAATGTCTTACACCATGAAATATGCTATAAAGACATATAAGCTCCAATGGCGTAATTCTGAGCTCTTGTTAGAAATGCCCTAACTGCCTTCGCCTCCCACCACTCACTCCAAAAGAATTAGGGGAGGGTGAACGGTTGGCAATAGGAAGGCGCATCCCGCGACCCTATGCCTGTGACAGATGAACGTACTGACCCCGAGATAAGGAAAAAGGAAGAGAGCAGATAATTTAAATCTGAACACTATCTTAGCTGATATGTTACAGTTTGCAGTCGGAAACATACCAAAAATCTGTGTTACATTTCAGCTCTTGTTTTTCTGCTAATATCGACATATGAAGTTTTGCTAATCATTGCAGATAATTTTCGATAGCAGGTGTTCCAAACGTAGTGGCGCTCGACTTATTGATTAAAATTTCTATATAAATCGCTGGTGTGTTTTGTGACCAATTGCTAGCGATAATTGCTCGCGACATTGCCAGCAACGTATCACTCATGTGTGGGCTGCTAGATGAACTCACTGCCAGCGAAGCTGTCAGATCATGGGACACACAATTTTGTAAATGATGGTCACTACTGTAAGTTACGTATCACCGAAATGAAACACAGCATTAAACAATGACGAGCATAGTTTTGGAATGATATTTCCGCCTTCTGACCGTACAAATGTCCTTATTTTATATTAATATCATGATTTTGGCCTCAAGTCATTATCAGGTTCAACAATGTTTGGTATAATTAGACATTGTTAAGTGATGTCATTTTCAAGATCTATTGAAATGGATGCCCCAGCGTGCACAAAGTGCAAAATCATCTAAATCTATGACAGACAGGTAGCAAACATGTTTTCCAGTCATTAAACATTCGAGCCACAGAATGAACGTCAGTACAGAAGTTACATGTGCAATGACTTTGATCTGAAAATATACTTAAGAGGATGTTGGTTGACATGGCCAAAGATAATAGCATAGGCTGTAAGTCCATGTTGCACAATCCATGTTCACAAGAATATCTTAGATACATAAAATCTTTGGAAGAACTATGTTACCTGTGAACACATTTATAAATACATCTTTGGAGGAACAGTGTGATTTGTGACCACAAGGTGTAAACAATATGTTTATAGCACAAAAATATGACATCATGATGAAATAAATACCCACATTACATACTGGTTTAAATGTCTATAAGGTACAATACATATGTAGAATTGTGGACAGTTGGGAATGTTAGTCTCACGGGAAGCGTGTAATTGATAAGTCCCTGCAGCCGCGCTATTCATCTGTGTCCTCGGTGGCTCAGATGGATAGAGCGTCTGCCATGTAAGCAGGAGATTCTGCGTTCGAGTCCCGATCGGGGCACATATTTTCAGCTGTCCACATCGAGGTACATCGACAACACCTATTGGCAGCTGAGGTTGTCAGTTAGTCATCATTTATTCCCGAAAAATGTTTAAAGTGCCATACATACCCATTGTACAGAAAATTGCGAAAGTTTGTAATTAAAATATGTTTCGTTGTAACCAATATCTTGCTGACCACTTTAGCGTCAAGTCTGTGGCCTGAATGCTGGCCTGAATGCCAAAGCTGACAGCCAAATCAGTCAACATATCAGCAGAGCGAATCCACACAGTCTCCACTAATTCACTCCTAGGGAGATGAGAAGCCAAGATAATGTGCTAGTACTGCACTGGTGTTAAGGATGAGAATTACATTGGCACGATAAAGACGCCTCATTTAGAGATACACAAACATCGGAAAGCAATGAGTAAAATCTAGTGCTCGATTACACGCTCGGCTTTCACCACACAGTGAGCATTCAGACGCACAGAACTGATTTTCTGTTGTCGACACACATTGCCACGGTGGTCATGTGATCTCGTGATGGCGTAGGTTTGTTCGTAAAACGTTCTATAAATTTTGAATGTCACCGTGTCGTTCCATAGACTCCCTTTGTATGTGCTGTGTATTTGGGACAGGCGTTTTGTAGACACCTTAACAATTTGCATAAGATACCTGGAACAAATTGTTCTCACAGTTTTGATGAGCAAAAGTAGAGCGCATCACGTCACAGTACCGTCACGTCAGCGTGTATTCACACTGTCTGTCACGTCATGTCACGTCAGTTCGCTTAGCCAATGTCAGAATACAGTATTGGAATTGAGGAACTACGATTATTAATGGCCAAGGCAAACCTCATAATGTATGTTCTTGATCAGTTTTGTTCATTGAAGTGCTAGGACGTGAAAAAACATTTCAAAACATCGAGATTTCAGTGCTGTGGGGAAGTGGGCATCTGTTCTGTTATTGTGAAACCTAAATATTTTTTCGCTTTCAGATACGTCACATTGCTTTTGTAAGAACATCAAGTGAAAAAACATGCAAGTCGCCATGGAACATTTAGAATATGCCACGTCACCAAAGCACAATAATGAAATAAATATTGAGAAGATACAAAAGAACAATATCCACTGCTAAACCACGACTGAGCGCGGCAAAATAGGTTAAGTTACCACGTTCGCAGACGGTGATACTGTCGATACTTCCTTCACGAGAAACCTTCACCTGCCGTGACGTGACGTGACGGTCTGTTGACGACTTCTCTGAATGCCGCCATTTGAAATGCGTTGTGGAATGTTTTGACTTGACATGACATGACTTGACACCCAAGGTGAACTGGTCTTAGAAAGAGTCATCCCGAGATCACGTGACAATTTCAGCTTAATGTTAACAACATGCACAGCACGCACTGCTCTCACCAGAGATTTTTCTACTCTATGGCTTTGACCGACGTCATGTCCGAGTCAGAGACGCTACTTAGAGGCGATATCTGAAGGCAATGAGGTTCACTCCTAAACCAAAGATTGTATCACAGAAAAGAAAGATAATATACATACAATTAAACTCCATTCCACCTCACGTGATTAATTACACAGCTACAAACTGTATCGCAAATAAATTGAGGTAATAAAAAGGAAAGTAACAACATAAAAAAGCATATATGCGTCAAAAAAATTGCCGTCATAGTTTACGCGAGCAAGTCAAAGAACCATAGGCGGCATTTAAAGTCCACTACAATACCACTCGCAGTAAACTCGTATCTACATCTACATGGATACTTTGCAAATCACTCTTACGTGCGAGGCAAAGTGTTCATCGAACCACCTCCACAATAAACCTCTATTACCCCAATCTCAAACAGCTTGCAGGAAGAACAAACACCTATATCTTTCCGGGCGAGCCTTTATTTCCTTATTTTATTATGATGATCGTTCCTCCCTATGGCGGTCGGAGTCAGCAAAATGTTTTCGCATTCGGAGGAGAAAGTTCGTGATCGAAATTTCGTGACGAAATTCTGCCGCAACGAAACACGTCTTTGTTTTAATGATGTCCGCCGAAAAACGCTGTATCACGTCAGTGACGCTGTCTCCCCTACTTCTCGATAATACAAAATGTGTTGCTCTTCTTTGAACATTCTCGATGTAGTCTGTTGATTCTGTCTGGTGATGATCCCACACTGGACAGCAGTATTCTAGAAGATGACAGACAACCGTAGTGTAGGCAGTCTCTCTAGCAGATCTGTTGCATCTTCAGCCTATAAAACGCATCTTTGGTTGCCATTCCCCACAACATTTCCTGTGTGTTCATTCCAATTAATGTTGTCCTTAATTGTGATTTCTGGTGTTTAGTTGAATTTACGGCCATTAGATTTGATGGATTTATCGTCTAACCGAAGTATAACCGATTCCGTTTAGCACTCATGTGGATTATCTGACACTTTTCATTACTTAGGACAAATTGCCAATTTTTGCACCGTACGGATATCTTTTCTAACTAGCTTTGAAATTTGTTTTGATCTTCTGATGACTTTACTAGACGGTAAGTGACAGCATCATCTGCAAAGAACTTCAGACAGTTCCTCAATTGTCTCCGAAATCGTTTATATAGATAAGGAACAGCATTACCTCGGGAAACGCTGAAACTTACTTCTGTTTCACTCGATGTCTTCGCCAATTATTACGAATTGTGAAATCCGTGACAGGAAATCACGAATCCAGTCACAGTCCAGCCTGTGACGACATTCCATAAGCACGCAGTTTGACTGCAGGTTGCTTGTGAGTTACAGTGTCAAATGCCTTCTGGAAATCTAGAAAGACAAAATTAACTGGAAATCCATTGTCGACAGCACTCAGTACCTCGTGTGAATAAAGAGCTAGTTGTGTTTAGCAAGAACGGTGTTATCTAAATCCGTGTTAAGTGTTTGTCAACAGACTTCACTTCGACATAATTCATAATGTTCGAACACAATGTATGTTCCAAAATCCTGCTGCAAATTGACGTTAGTATTGTGGCCCCGTAATTTCATGGAATACTGCTACTGCATTTCTTGAGTACTGGTGTGACCTGTGCAAGTTTCCAGTCTTTGAGTTACCGATTTATTGTCAGCGCGTCACAATACTCAGTTTCGCTACGACAATCCTGTGTCCACTAATCTCAGTATATGTCTTGGTGCTCGTTATTGTCTCAGGATTATTTGCTGCTAAGAGGTCAAGTGTGTTTCCATAACTGTTTACTTTACTAGTGGGCTCATGAACTTACTGTTGGAAATAATCTTGAGAGAATGTGTCCAGCACAATTTCGGACGATGTTCTATCTGTACCTCCGCATTTAAACATGTATTTTCGCCAACATATCGAGAGTAAACTGAAATCACAACCAACAACAATTTTCTGAGTCTGCAATTAGACTCAAGTTTTCTATGAACCTTTCAACAGTTGTATCATCTGACTTGAAAGGTCAGTAAAAGGATCCAATTACTATTTTATTCCGGTTGCCAAGAGTGAGAACATACTGACTTGCAGGAACTATCTACTTCAATTCCGCTGAAAGATAAACTATCGGTACTTCTAACACACACAAACACGCCATCGCCACCCGTATTTAGTCTATCCTCTTTCTCTCTCCGACCACCGTTAGGTCCTTTGCAAAAATTTCGGCTGGACTTATCTCCGGCTTTAGCCAGCTTTCAGTGCCTATAACGATTTGAGCATTGGTACTTTCTAGTAACGCCTTGGGCTCCGGTACTTCCACAACACAGATAGGACAATTTACAACTGTTTTACTGATGGTTCCTAGATCTATGTTCCTCCTGCGTTCGACCTGCACCCTTTGAGGCTGAAGCCCTTTCTGTGCTTCTCTGAGACCCTCTAACCTAAAAAGCCGCCCAGTCCAAGCTACACAGCCGCTGCTACCCACGTAACCGCCTCCTGCGTGTAGTGGCTCCTGACATACTTTGCGGAATGTCATGGAATAGCGGTAATACTTAAAAACAATTCTTAATAATAATAATTATTGATTCTAAGTGGATATCGCTGGAAAATGGGGGTTTCAGGAGGGGAAAATTTAAAATCAAACACAACAATGGTAAAATGACGTAATTACGAACATATGGGAAACTTCTACATACAGACTTTCGACAGAACAAAGCAAGGAATTCTAAAAAGTTTTCAAAGTAGAAATAACAGGGTACAAGCAGTTGTACTTCAAAGATTCAAAAGGCAAACTGACTACCAGCAACAACACAACTCTGTATTACTAGCAAATTGCTTCAAAAACCTTTTAAACTGCGAGAAACTCACACAACGACTACTTTTTAGACAGCCTCAAAAGGAAAACCCACCTTAAGAGCCACTGCATTAGACTCAACAATACAGCTGCCAGCCAAAAAACGACAGGGCGCCAGAAGAAGACGGGATATTGGCTGAGATGTGAAAACTAGGAGGGAGCGAGCAGCTGAAACCGTTTACGAGGTTACGAAATACTGCTGGGAGAAAGGAGGAGTACCAGAGGACTGGAAGCAAGCCACAATCCATCCGCCACGTAAGATGGGAGACAGGACGGGCACCACCATTTACCCAACTCCCTGCTGAGACCTCTACTGAGTAAGACAGAACACCAAGCTGGAGAGACAACTGGCAAGTGCCAAGCGGGGTTGAGGAAAAATAGTTTTTCCCCAGAGCAAATTCCTAACTTGAAAACAATCATCAGGATCAGAACAATGAAGAACCTCAACACAGTCGTTACATTCACAGATTTCAAAAAAACTTACAGTTCGGTAAATAGAGCAGAGTTTCCTTAACACTGGAAGAAACAGGTGCTGACAAAATCAGCAGACAGTCAGTCAAACAGACACTTACAACCACAACTTCGAAAGTTAAATTCCTAAGGAAATTTCTGAAGCCTTCAGAACTGACACAGGAGTCCGGCACGGCGACGGCGTCTCACAGATACTCTTCAGTATGATCTCAGACAAGGTCACGAGAGAGAGGAATAACAAAACATCGACCGAATCCATCTAGTACAAGAAAGAGCAAGAACTGACGTGGAATATCTTGGTTTTTTCTGACTATATTGCTATGATTTCTAAGGATAAAACAGATACAAAGATAAGGATAGAAACACTGTACAAAATTTCATCTACAACCTGACGACAAATATCGGAAACGAAAACAGAATGCATTGAACATAAAACACAATTGAAAAAAATATATACCAGCACAAGATGAAAACGTCCAAAGAGTTGATATGTTTAAGTATCGAAGAGAATGGATACAATCAAATGGGTTAGACAATACTACAAGCAAAGAAAGATCAAGGAAAATGGAATTAGCAAAACAAATGCCCGAAAAGTTATACAATAAAAATAAGTATCATTCCAGGCAAAAATTTAACGCTACACAACAGTAATTAAACCGGATGCAGTATAGACATTTGAATGCCCAACACCGAGTACAAGAGGTGAATAAGAAGTACTGGAAAAGCAGAAAAGCTTCAGGGCCACAAAAGAACAAAGGTAATAGCTTGACGAAGAGGAGAAAAGAAAAGCTACAGAGAAACATAGGGACAATCGCAGACACAATAAGAAAGAGGAGATGAAAGTTTTACGGTCATATTTATAGAATGAATCACAACAGGCTAACGGAGAAAACCTTTAATTTCATTTCGAAATTAAGAGACACCACGAGATGGCTGGAAGACACAAGAAAGGGTCTGAGAAAACTAAAGCTCACAGAAGACGCCAGACAGGACAGGGAAAATTTCAGGCTAGTGAACAACACTGCAAAATTTCTTATCGACAACAAAACTCACAACCTAGGACAGTCATGCCAAATGAACAGAGCCAGGCCGTTAGCCAATGCATAAAGAGATTCTGGGAAGGATACAAACAATGTACCACTGTGTTAGGTTCCAAGCTGTCTATAGCTGACCGAATTCAGTAATAAAAAACTTGAGAAACTTAAGCCGGACGTAAGTAGGAAATAAGGAGGAATCAACACAGAATTCCTAAAAGAAGCACTGAAGAGGTAAGGAAAATTCACGAGAAAATGCCAAATGTTGGAACCGGTCACGAGAATTGAGCTACATATTTCAGATCAAGATATCTTGTCCACGTTTCACTATCTTCAGCGTTTCTGCACTAAGGGAGTGCAGTTCTTTGTTACAGGATTTCTATTCTTGATGTCGCATTCTGTACTACTGCGTCAAATAAGAAATTCTGGAATCGACAACTAAACTTGACATAGATATCTCAAGTACAGAGACAAGTAACAAAAAATCCTAAAAAGTAATAACAATACACACTTAATGAAATGTCATGGAAAATAACGAACCGTGCAATAGAGACCTACAATTTACCTATATAGGCATAGCTGTCCTATTAGGTTCCTGCGTAACCACACCCTCACAAATCGTGCCGTTTGTGGTAAAATACTGACAAATATTCGTGAGAATGAAGATTATAAATATGACTGCTAACCGTACCAGTCGCAGCAGTTATGCTGTTCTCTAGATTCCTGCCTGACCTCCCCTTCGGAAATCATATCTTATTGGGAAAGAAGTAGCCAAATATTTCACGAGAACCAAGATTACAAACACGATTGCTGCTTGATTTACTAACAGCAGTTTAAGCTGTGCGCTTAGGTTTCTCCCTAACCACGCTATCGGAAATTGCGACATATTTGCAATAAACGGCACAGTTTACGTCAGGCACTAAGAGAACCAAAAAAAAAAAAAAAAGTTCAAATGTGTGTGAAATCCTAAGGGCCCAAACTGCTGAGGTCATCTGTCCCTACACTTACACACTGCTTAAACTAACTTATGCTAAGAACAACACACACACCCGTGCCCGAGGGAGCACTCGCGATTAGTGACATGGCGCCTCTAACCGCGCGGCCTAAGACAACCAGAGATAACATTTAATGACGGGGCACTTTCATCTTTCGCATCGTAGACCAATGATGCCACACACGACGTCGCTGGTCAAAGCTGACGGGTGGAACAGGACACTAGAACTGAACCAAAATAGTACTTAGTGCTGGAATTCATCTATAATTTTGTAGAGGTTCTTTTAGAAATGAATTACTTCTTGCCATTGACACATGGAGGACGTGTGTTTCAAGAAACCGGGACGATGTACTAGCCTTGTCGAGAATTATCCAAACAAGCGACTGAACATAGCACTTGGCGTGGCAGCTTTGTAGGAGCATTTATAATTTGCAGACGCCCGATCTTCCTGTAATTAAAAGATTCATAAAATTAATGTTCCTCCTACACAGACTGTGTTAGACATTTTCGTATGAATAATCCGTTCGACTGGTTTGTAAATTATTCTAAATATAGCTGCTGTGTTGAAGATCTCTGTATTGATCAAACATGCACGAGTCGAGAATTAATGTTACACATGCACAGAAATGTGCAATCGTTTCGGTGCCTGTGCTTTGGCAGAGACCAGGGGCCCTATCCAGTATCGTTCATACCGATCGGTGTAGTAGATTACTCTCAGTAGTGACGTCATTTTCGATTGTTTATCGAAATATCCTACTTAATAAACTTCTGGGACTTGTTACCGAACGGTCCTCCCACCGATTTTACGACAATTGTACAGAGAGGTTTTGGTTTTCTGTCTGGCCCTGTCGATCGGTGAGCTGTGGTTTATGCACACCTATAATATGTTACTTTAAACATATTTAGCGGTTTTAGTTTGGATTTAGTGATTGTGTTACAAAAGAATCACCAGAGGACGCATCCCGACAAAAGTGAGTTCATAATAGACTATTTTCATTTGTTAGAAATATGGTTAGGATAGTTTGTTACTGTGAATGATTACATTAAAAAAAACCGTTTTCGGTCAATATTCTCTCAAAATATGTGTTATTTTTATGCATATAACAGTTTAAAGATAATTAAATATCAAGACATTCACTCTGCTTACGCATATTACATTACTAAACTGATGTTACTAGTGCCTTTGTCTGCTCTTTCCCACAAATGGGTTAGTAATTATCGAAACGTGTTTACAACTTTCAAGTAACAATGGAATGCAAATATGTGTAACCCGCTATTAGAAACCTTCCAAACTATCACGCATTTATGATTACGCAGCACCGTTTGGCAACGAAGTCAGCCTACGTTCCTCTACATAATATTACAAGATTTGATCGCTGTGTGGCAGTTGTTCTTGTGCTCAAGTGGTTAGCGCGCGAGATGGCGATACGAAAGGACACGGGTTCGCGCATCGGTGGATGGAATAAATTTTTTTTCCTCTACATATATATGCAACACGTTGTGAGACAGTGTTACTCGTGTAAGTTAAGATTTTTCTGCAATATTCGTTACTACTTACCTGTAAGAGCGCACTTCCTCAGTAATGATTTCGTGATTTCTGTGTGTTTAAAACACGAAATTACTGTGAGTGAAACAATCGACAGTGACCTTTATATTTCTTATTGTCAGAAATAATTCACCATTTCTTCCGAATATGTAGCGATTTCTGAGTATGCGGTTTGACACGAATCTAAGAGCACAACTTAAATTACTTGAAATGTAACTAGCAAAGTCATCTTCATAATCTTGCTTGTCACAAGTATTTATCTGCGAGAGAATCCACAACCACAGTAGACAGAGATGAAAGATCTCTTCCGTAATATTTTTGACTGTTGCAGCATATACGAAACGTTTTCATTCATGAGATGCATCTTATAAACTTCGACGAACTGCAGGAGCTCTCGAAAATGCGTTTTCTTTTTTTTCAGTTTTGTTTTTAAGACCCAAATCGTTGACGCATCGCATAGGTAGGTGGGCTACTTAATCATTTGGATCTCTAGAGCGTGTGATAACCACATTCTGTTTATCTTCTTATTCTTTGAAACTTTTAGAATCAATTTTTCGGGTGTTTTTATAGATGTATTAGGACAATGTGGTATTAGACACTATTCCTAACTCATATTCCGAAACGTAAAATACAAAACACGATGTCAGTGTGAATTAGAATACGATGACATAATGCGGCATTTACGACAATCGGCAGAATACAGTCAAATACCCTATCGTTATTATGCATGCATGGAAACATGCGGTCAGGGAAACTGTAAAAACTTCTATGCATTTAAGCTGAGAATCATGGAAATGAATATACTGCGCCTGATACTGTTAGGGAGGAGCCAAGGGCGTTGAAGGCGGGCACGTCAGCTCGATGGAATGCGGCGTCATGCGTTATGGCAACGTAAACGCGATGTTCGGTACCTGGAAGAATAGCGCGCCTGTGTCGTCTGCTAGCCGCCTTATGTTTGTGGCTGTGCGCGCTGCAGTGTGCATGCGCGGATCTGCGGCCGCTTGCTTTTGATTGGCTTGCGCGACGCGAACCGACAACAGCGCTTCGGTTCTCCAGACCCGAACGGTATCGCTTCCAAAACACGTACTGAATAATGCAGGGGCTCTGATTCGAGTACTAGACCGTTCGGTGCTCTTGAGTAGCGGAAAGATGCAGAATAGGCACCCAGAAGCTGGTTGATGACTCCACATACACAGCTGCCGCTGCTCCTGCTCCCTGCTGTTGCCGCATTTCTGTGTTTTTTGAAGCTTTGCTGGTAATGGGGGCAGGACAGTCGTCTTGGTCGCCTTTCGACTCAAACCGTTGCTGGGCTATGGCGTGGGCCGATGAGGAGAGCCGTGTATTGTTGACAGCTGCGTCACGTCTTGATTTGTCTTGTTTACTCTAAGGGGGTACAGTTGATTGATACAGTCATTTTCGAAATGGCCTTACTCCAATGAGTTACGAAAAATAACAGATATTTTTGCGTGCAAAGGGATTTATTCCAGATATTGTAAACGTGTTTTTATGGCCAAGTTACAGCGACGTCATTTATGAAAAGACTTCACTCCTGGAATAGCGCCCTTTCAACGGTGATCACACTCGCATGCCTTCTACCGAATACTTAATGCACTATATCTTATGGTTCGCTTTTCGTAGTTCAATTATTGTTACTTCCGAGTATGTGTTGTGAAATGTAAAATAGCTTCAAGCACTGGGTTGGAAACTAGTGAAAGCGCCAAGAAAACAACGAAAGAAAGAAAGAAAGACAAAATGTTGGAAATTATGAACAGAATGCTTTAAAAACAGCAATAGTGAACTGTCATGAGCGTACTAAACATTAGAACCCCGTTTGTTTCTACATTTTGAACATAGTAACACATAGTCACGTGTTGTGGATTCTAAACACATAGAAGGATTGCAGAAGCAAACATTCGATGTTTTATTTCCGAAAGTGTCTGTCGTTTTTAGTTTTGAAAATACTTACACTGGTCACGTAGCTATTAACAGGAAGAAAGATCGAGACATTCAAGACTATTATATTCGCCATGAATATAGGTATTTCTATGATGTTCTTATCAGTTTCAATTATTTCTTTGAATAGTGGAAAGCGCATCCTGCTACATCTCATATACTCACCTGCAGAATGTTTTTATTTTCTCCTCTGAAAATTTAAAATTTTGGAGTAATGCCTTTCCATGGATAAAAACAGTAAGATCGATCAGTCGAGGCGAATCCTTCACTAGGTTAAACTGACAGACGTGCTACATCTATTTTTGTATTGTTACACAGTCTAGTTCCACAGCACCAGGTTGAGGAGCAAGTCTAGGGTAATGCAACAGGACGGTACGTCAAACTAATGTCTGACACCTTAATGGCTCTGAGCACTGTGGGACGTAACATCTGTGGTCATCAGTCCACTAGAACTTAAGACTACTTAAACCTAACTAACCTAAGGACATCACACACATCCCAAATGAGTCTGCTCAATTTTTATACAGGTACTCACGTCAGTACAGAAGGAATGAGTCATGAAAATACTTCAGGCCACACTTGCAAGGGTGTGGATTGCTGCCGAGATTTGTTAATTCTCGTGGTAATTTAATGTAAATGGAGAATACTGCATGTCCGAGTCAAGGAGGTGCGATCGAAATGCTGGGTTGATTTCTCCCTAGTATTAACTGAGTGAAGGCTGCTAATTATCGGAGAAAACCACGCATTGTTAACAACAAACGAAGTTGAAATATACATTTAGAGGCCCACGCCAGAACTCCCAGACTCCTGAACAGGGGTCGACAACAGTTTCGTGAACTTTCACCACATTTTGCTCTATCTGCCGTTTTCTGAGCCAAGAAGAGCCTTTGAGAATGAGGAAAGCAACAGCAGAATATAACATCGCAAATCATACGCTAATTAGCACAAGCAAAGCAGACTAATTCTCGTGTTGGGCTATCACTTATTTCAGATACTCTTCCAGTGATACATACAGCGCTGTTAAGTTTTTGAACAAAATACTGAACGTGCGCTGTCTATGTCAGCTTACCACCTACCAGAACAACGAATTTTGATTGTTCGGACTGACTAATTATATGCCTATTATCTCTGATTGAAACGTCAGTTGTAGTTCAGTAATAGGCATATAATTAGTCAGTCCGAACAATCAAAATTCGTTGTTCTGGTAGGTGGTAAGCTGACATAGACAGCGCACGTTCAGTATTTTGTTCAAAAACTTAACAGCGCTGTATGTATCACTGGAAGAGTATCTGAAATAAGTGATAGCCCAACACGAGAATTAGTCTGCTTTGCTTGTGCTAATATTATATTATTTTGGCAAGACGTTGCAAAGACGACATTGAAGCTTTTCAGGGACTGTTACAAGAATTGGAAATTGACACTGACAATCGCGGAACACGAAAACAGGAGCACAACAATTACAGGTCACATCCGTCACAATTCCGCGATGACAGAAATAATAACTGGACACAACAAGGCTATTCTTACAACGTAAATCGTGACCAAAACAGACACCACCCGTATGCCAACCACTGGCAGGATAATAGTTACAGAGAAAGATCGCATTTCCGTAGTAATGAATATGACAGAGACAATCATAGAAACAGACAATATGGCAACCAGAACTGTTATTATCACGGGGGACAGAATAACTTCAAACGCAACAGTCCACTGTGCAGTGATAATTCTGGGAGAAATTCTCCACCACTTAACCGACAAGAAAGAAACTACAGGAAATACCGACATGACGACAGACGATATAATCATAACGACAGGCCTGAATTTCATCAGAACTGGCTAGATTCAAACAAGGCAGGGCCTTCTCGACAAGGTGAATTTGTAGAAGTTAGGTCTCCTAATCCCAATAACGCAACGCGTCAACAAAGAGACAGACAATGACTCGCACCGCAGGCAGCCACGTGCGCCGGCTGGCTAGGAGAAAAATAACAGATGCTAACCTAGAGAAAAATTCCAGTATTCCTTACCGACATATACAACATGATAATTGCTTTGAAGATGAAACTCTGCGCACTAGAAAGGGTAAAAGATTGCACCACATTTCACATGTAAACCGTTTATTGAAAGATAATCTGCTTTTTAACTTTGTCTTTGGCATAAAACTTTTCACTTCACGTTACTATTATGCTTTGTCAGACTTAAGAAACTGTTACCATGCAACAATGTTTGAAGTTAAATATCCAGTAAAGAACCTGGGCAACTTATTTAGACAATAATTACGAATCCATTGTTATAGTGAACAGACGACACAGTGTTGTACATTATTGCAACAAGTTGCACGATTACGTAACGACTATCAAGCTTACATACTTAGAACTTATACTGCTAATGAGATTTTAATGCAACGTTTTGGTTTACTTGAAAAGATACTCTTTATTTGAAGTACATTCGGTGAGATTAAAGATGACTTAGCATTTGGTTTCTTTGATAGCTACACGATTATATAACAACGCTATTAATATGTGACACAATTTACATTGTTGCTTTTGCGGTGTATCTGTTTTATATCTGCACAGTTTTTCTGTATTATTCTGGATAGTAAAACATGTTTTAGTAGTAACTTTTGTGGTATAGCTACATTGAGACAGCCTTTTCTTAGCACAACAATACGTCACATTATAGTACTTTCTTAATAACGGTAAGGTACGTAATAACTACGATATCTATTCGCAAAGCATTTCACTTTCGTTTATGATGAGATAAGTACATTAACTTAAGCAGAACTTTGCTTAAAAGGGCGATAACTACGACACTTCCACAGAATTATCTTACAGCAAGATTCACATTTAGCACTACAGGACACGCATTTGAATGATTAATTTTGTACTTAAACCATTTATATTTCAAGATTTTTGATTTACAAAGAATGTTTTCCGTGATACATTTCATCCCATTGTTGTAATCTGTAACACCTGAGGGTATAATTACATTAATCTTCAGGGTGGTACACGCCTACTTTGTGAACCATGTGTTTGGCAAGCACAAGGAGCCCTAGCTAATATGCTATTTGATTATACAACTTTACACATCAGTACCATATTTCCCTAACACATAAATTACACAGCTATCTGATCATTTAACTGAAGTGGTGCATCAGAATCTAATACTGCTGTCCCAGGAAGGGCTCAAAGCACAAACTCTTAGAAGAGTTACTCCTCTTGTATATAAGTCGGTATTGTGCCTTTTGTATTCACTCCCGTTGCAATTTCTGTGTTACATAGTCAATGTGAAGGTCCAAGGGAAACAGTAAACCTGCAGTGGTGCATCAGAATCTAATACTGCTATCCCAGGAAAGGCTCAAAGTACAAAGTGATAGAAGAGTTACTCCTCTTGTTTATAAGTCGGCATTGGGCCTTTTGTATTCAATCCCGGTGCAATTTCCGTGTTTCATCGTCAATATGAAGGTCCAAGGAATACAGTAAACCTGCCGTGGTGCATCGGAACCAAATACTGCTCTCCCAGGAAAGGATCAAAGCACAAACTCTTAGAAAAGTTGCTCATCTTGTAAATAAGTCAGCACTGAACATTTTGAATTCACTGCCCATGCAATATCTGTGTTTCATCGTCAGTGTGAAGGTCCAAGCTGCAGTGGTGCATCGGAATCTAATACTGCTCTCCCAGGAAAGGCTCAAAGCACAAACTATTAGAAGAGTTACTCCTCGTGTATATAAGTCGGCATTGTGACTTGTGTATTCAACATCGATGCAATTTCTGTGTTTCATCGTCAATGTGCAGGTCCAAGGGATACAGTCAACTTGCAATGTTGCATTGGAATTTAATACTGCCTTCCTTGGACATGCTCAAAGCATAAACTCTTAGAAGTATTACTCCTCTTGTATATAAGTCTGCATTGTGCCTTTTGTATTCAATCCCGATCCAATTTCTGTGTTTCATTGTTAATGGGAAGGTCCAAAGGAGACAGTAAACCTGCAGTGGTGCATCTGAATCTAATACAGCTGTCCCAGTAAAGGCTCAAAGCACAAACTCATAGAAGAGTTACTCCTCTTGAATATAATTCGGCATTGTGCCGTTTGTATTCAATCCCAGTGCAATTTCTGTGTTTCATCTTTAATTTGAAGGTCCAAGGGATACAGTAAACCTGCAGTGGTGCTTCGGAATCTAATACTGCACTCCCAGGAAAGGCTCAAAGAAAACTCTTAGAAGAGTTACTCCTCTTTTCAAAAAGTCGGCACTTAGCATTATGTATTCAATCCCGATGCTATATCTCTTTTTCATCGTCAATGTGAAGGTCCAAGGGATACAGTAAATCTGCAGTGGTGCATCGGAATCTAATACTGCTCTACCAGGAAAGGCTAAAAGCACAATCTCTTAGAAGAGTTGCTCCTCTTGTATAAAAGTCGTCATTGCACATTTAGTATTCAATCCCGATGCAATTTCTGTGTTTCATCGTTAGTTTAAAGGTCCAAGGGATACAGCAAACCTTCAGTGGTGCATCGGAATCTAATACTGCTCCCCCAGGACAGGCTGATAGCACAAACCCTTAGAGGAGTTACTCTTCATGTATAGAAGACAGCAATGTGCCTTTTGTATTCAATCCCGATGCAATTTCTGTGTTTCATCGCAATGTGAAGGCTCAAGGGGTACAGTAAACCTGCAGTGGCGCATCGGAATCTAATTCCGCTGTTCCAGGAAAGGCTCAAAGCACAACCTCTTAGAAGAGTTACTCCCCTTGTATTTAAGTCGGTATTGTGGCTTTTGTACTCAATACCGATGCAATTTCTGTGCTTTATCATCCATGCGAAGGTCCAAGGTATACAGTAAACCTGCAGTGGTGCATCGGAATCTAATAGTGCAGTCCCAGGAAAGTCTCAAAGCACAACCTGTTAGAGGAATTACTCCACTTGTATATAAGTCAGTATTGTGGTTTTTGTATTCAATACCGATGAATTTCTGTCTATCATCATCCATGTGAAGGTCCAAGGAATACAGTTAACCTGCAGTGGTGCATCGGAATCTAATATTGCTATCCCAGGCAAGGCTCAATGCACAACCTCTTAGAAGAGTTATTCCCCTTGTATATAAGCCGATATTGTGGCTTTTGTATTCAATACTGATGCAATTTATGTGTTTCATCAATCATGTGAAGGTCCAAGGGATACAGTAAACCTGCAGTGGTGCATCGGAATCCAATACAGCTGTCCCAGGAAAGGCTCAAAGCACAACCTCTTAGAAGAGTTACTCAACTTGTAAATAAGTCGGCATTGTGCCCTTTGTATTTAATCCCGATGCAATATCTGTGTTTCATCGACAATGTGAAGGTCCAAGGGATACAGTAAACCTGCAGTGGCGCATTGGAATCTAATACTGCTGTCCCAGGAAAGGGCTCCAAGCACAACCTCTTAGAAGAGTTACTCCCCTTGTATATAAGTCTGTATTGTGCCTTTTCTATTCAATCCTGATGCAATATCTGTGTTTTCATCGTCAATGTGAAGGACCAAGGGATACAGTAAACCTGCAGTGGCACATCGGAATCTAATACTGCTGTCCCAGGAAAGGCTCCAAGCAGAAACTCTCAGAAGAGTTACTCCCCTTGTATATAAGTCGATATTGTGGCTTTTGTATTCAATACCAATGCAATTTCTGTGTTTCATCATCCATGTGAAGGTCCAAGGTATACAGTAAACCTTAATTGGTGCATCGGAATCTAGTACTGCTCACCCAGGAAAGGTTCAAAGTAAACTCTTAGAAGAGTTACTCCTCTTGTAAATAAGACGGCATTGTGCCTTTTGCATTGAATCCCGATGCAAAATCTGTGTATCATCGTCAAAGGGAAGGTCCAAGGGATACAGCTAACCCGCATTGGTGCATAGGAATCTAATACTGCTCTCCCAGGAAACGCTGATAGCACAAACTCTTAGAATAGCTACTCCTCTTGTAAATAAGACAGCATTGTGCCTTTTGTATTTAATCCCGGTGCAATATCTGTGTTTCGTCCTCAATGTGAAGGTTCAAGGGATACAGTAAACCTGCAGAGGTACATCGGAATCTAATACTGTTCTCCCAGGAAAGACTAAGAGCACAAGCTCTTAGAAGAGTTTCTCTTCTTGTATATAAGACAGCATTGTGCCTTTTGTATTCAATTCCGATGCAATATCTGTGTTTCTTCGTCAATGTGAAGGCGCAAGTGTCACTGTAAACCTGCAATAGTGCATCGGAATCTAATACCGCTGTCCGAGGAAAGGCTCAACGCACAAACTCTTAGAAGAGTTTGTGCTCTTGAAAATATGTCGGCATTGAGCCCTTTGGATTCAGTCCCGATGCTATTTCAGTGTTCCATCGTCAATGTAAAGGTCCATGGGATAATGTAAACCTGCAGTGGTGCATCGGAATCTAATACTGCAATCCCAGGAAAGACAAAGAGCACAATCTCTTAGATGAGTTACTCCTCTTGTAAATAAGGCGACATTTTGATTCTTGTATTCAATCCCGATGCAATTTCTGTGTTTCATCGTTAATGTGAAGGTCCAAGGGATACAGTAAACGCGCAGTGGTGCATCGGAATCTAATACTACTCTCCGAGGAAAGGCTGAAATCACAAACTATTAGATGCGTTACACCTCTTCTATATAAGTCTGCATGGTGCCTTTTGTATACAATCTCGATGCAATTTCTGTGTTTCATCGTCAATGTGAATGTCCAAGGGATACAGTAAATCTGCAGTTGTCCATCGGAATCTAATACTGCTCTCCCAGGAAATGCTGAAAACACAAACTGTTAGAAGAGTTACTCCTTTGGTATATAAGTCGGCATTTTGCCTTTTATAATCAATCCCGATGAAATTTCTGTGTTTAATCGTTAATTTGAAATTCCAACGGATGCACTAAACCTGCAGTTGTGCTTCGGAATCTAATACTGCACACCCAGAAAAAGCTCAAAGTAAACTCTTAGAAGCTTTAATCCTCTTGTAAAAAAGTTGGCATTGAGCATTTTGTATTCAATGCCGATGCAATAACTGAGTTTCATCGTCAATGTAAAGGCCCAAGGGATAAAATAAACCTGCAGTGGTGCATCGTAATCTAATACTGCTAAGGCTAAAGGCACAAACTATTGGAGGAGTTACTCCTCTTGTATATAAGTCGGCACTGTGCCTTTTGTATTCAGTAACGATGCAATATCTGTGTTTCATCGTCAATATGAATGTCCAAGGGATACAGTATATCTGCGGTGGTTCATCGGAATCTAATACTGCTGTCTCAAGAAAGGCTCATAGCACTAACTCCTAGAATAGTTACTTCTCTTGTATATAAGTCGTCATTGTCCGTTTTTTTATTAAATCCCGGTACAATTTCTGTGTTTCATCGTCAATGTGAAGGTTCAAGGGATACAGTAAACCTGCTGTGGTGCGTCGGTATCTAATACTGCGCTCCCAGGAAAGGCTCAAAGTAAACTCTTAGAAGAGTTATTCCTCTAGTAGAAAAGTCGGCATTTAGCATTTGATATTCAATCAAGAAGCAATATCTGTGTTTCATCGTTAATGTACAGGTCCGAGGGATACAGTAAACCTGCAGTGGTGCATTGGAATCTAATTCTGCTCGCCCAGGAAATGCTCAAAGCACAAACTCTTAGAAGTGTTACTCCTCTTGAATAAAAGTCGACATTGTGCCGTTTGTATTCAATCCCGATGCAATTTCTGCGCTTCATCGTTAACTTGAAGGTCCAAGGGGTACACTAAACTTGCAGTGGTGCATCGGAATCTAACACTGCACCAGCAGGAAAGGCTCAAAGACAACTCTTAAAAGAGTTATTCCTCTTGTAAAAAAGTCGGCATTGAACATATTGTATTCAATCCCGGTGCAATATCTGTGTTTCATCGTTAATGTGAAGGTCCAAGGGATACAGTAAACCTGCAGTGGTGAAGCGGAATCCAATAAAGCTGTCCCAGTAAAGGCTCAAAGCACAAACAAGAGTTTCTCCTGTTGTAAATAAGTCGGCATTGTGCGTTTTGTATTCAATCCCGATGCAATTCCTGTGTTTCATCGCAATGTGATGGTCCAAGGGATACAGTAAACATGCAGTATTGCATCTGATTCTAATACTGCCCTCCCAGGAAAGGCTCAAAACACAAACAATTAGAAGAGTTACTCCTCTTGTGATTTTTGTATTCAATCCCGGTGCAATCTCTATGTATAATCCCCAATGTGAAGGTCCGTGGGATACACTAAACCTGTAGTGTTCCATCAGAATCTAATACTGCTCTCCCTTTAAAGACTAAAAGCACATAGTCTTAGAAGAGTTACTCCACTTATACATAAGCCGACATTTAGGTTTTTATATTCAATCCCGTTTCAATTTCTGTGTTTCATCGTCAATGTGAAGGTCCAAGGGATACAATAAACCTGCAGTGGTGCATCGGAATCTAATACTGCCCCCCCAGGAAAGTCTGAAAGCACAAACTATTAGAAGACTTACTCATCTTGTATAAAAGTCTTCATTGTGCTTTTTGTATTCAATCCCGATGCAATATCTGGGTTCTACGTCATTGTGAAGGTCCAAGGGATACAGTAAACCTGCAGTGGAGCATCGAAATCTAATACTGCTGTACCAGGATAGGCTTCAAACTCACACTCTTAGAAGAGTTACTCCTCTTGTATTCAAGCTGGCATTGTGCCATTTGAATTCATTCCTGAAGATATTTCTGTGTTTCTTCGTCAATGTGAAATTCGAAGGCATACAGTAAACCTGCAGTGGTGCATCGGAATCTAATACTGCCATCGCGAGAAAAGCTAAAAGCACAAATCTTTAGAAAAGTAACTCCACTTGTATATAAGTTGGCATTGTGCCGTTTGTATTCTATCCTGGTGCAATTTCTGTGTTTCATCGTCAATGTGAAGGTTCAAAGAATACAGTAAACCTGCATTGGTGCATCGGAATGTAATACTGCTCTCCCAGGAGAAGGCTCATAGCACAAATTATTAGAAGAGTTACTCCTCTTGTATATAGAACACCATTGTGCGTTTTGTATTCAATCCGGATACAATTTCTGTGTTTCATCGTCAATGTGAAGGTACAAGGGATACAGTAAACCTGCAATAGAGCATTGTTATCTAATACTGTTGTCCCTGGAAAGGCTCAAAGCACAATCTATTAGAAGATTTATTCCTCTTGTATATAAGTCGGCATTGTGCATTTTGTATTCAATCCCGCTGCAATTTATGTGGTTCATCGTCAATGTGAATGTCCAAGGGATACAGTAAACCGATCGTGGTGCATCGGAATCTAATACTGCTGTCCCAGAAAAGGCTCAAAGCGCAAACTATTAGAAGAGTTACTCCACTTGTATATAAGTCGGCATTGTGCCTTTTGTATTCAATAACCATGCAACATCTGTGCTTCATCGTCAATGTGAAGGTCCAAGGGATACAGTAAACCTGCAGTGGTGCATCGGAATCTAACACTGCACTCCCAGGAAAGGCACAAAGACAACTCTTAGAAGAGTTATTCCTCATGTAAAGAAATCTGCATTGTACATTTTGTATTCAATCCCGATGCAATATCTGTGTTTCATCGTTAATGTAAAGGTCCAAGGGATATAGCAAACCTGCAGTGGTGCATCGGAATCTAATACTGCTCTCCCAGGAAAGGCTCAAAGCACAAACTCTTAGAAAAGTTACTCCTATTGTACATAAGGCAGCATTGTGCCT
Organism: Schistocerca americana; assembly: GCF_021461395.2. NCBI lineage: Eukaryota > Metazoa > Arthropoda > Insecta > Orthoptera > Acrididae > Schistocerca > Schistocerca americana. The sequence goes on from NC_060129.1 coordinate 48,811,234, forward strand.
TTTGTATTCAATCCCGATGCAATTTCAGTGTTTCATTGTTAAAGTGAAGGTCCAAGGGATACAGTAAACCTGCAGTGGTGCATCGGAATCTAATACTGCTCTCCCAGGAAAGGCTCAAAGCACAAATTCTGAGAAGATTTACTCCTCTTGAATGAAAGTCGATATTGTGCCATTTGTATTCAGTCGCGATGCAATTTCTGTGCTTCATCGTTAATTTGAAGATCCCAGGAACCACTAAACTTGCAGTGGTGCATCGGAATCTAAAACTGCACTCCTTTGAAAGGCTCAAAGCAAACTCTTAGAAGAGTTATTTCTCTTGTAAAAAAGTCGGCATTCAGCATTTTGTATTCAATTCCGATGCAATATCTGCGTTTCATCGAAAATGTAAAGGTCCAAGGTATACAGTAAATCTGCAGTGGTGCATCGGAATCCAATGCAGCTGTCCCAGGAACGGCTCAAAGCACAAACTATTAGATGAGTTACTCTTCCTGTATATAAGTGGGCATTGTGCTTTTGTATCAATCCCGATAGAATTCCTGTGTTTCATCTTTAACTTGAAGGTCCAAGGGATACAGTAAAATTCAAGTGTTGCATCGGAATCTAATGCAGCTGTCCCAGGAAAGTCTCAAGGCACAAACTCTTAGAAGAGTTTCTCCTGTTGTAAATAAGTCGCCATTGTGCTTTTGTATCAATCCTGATAGAATTCCTGTGTTTCATCTTTTACGTGAAGGTCCAAGGGATACAGTAAAATTCAAGTGTTGCATCGGAATCTAATATCACTCTCCCAGGACAGGCTCAAAGTAAACTCTTAGAAGAGTTACTCCTCTTGTAAATAAGTTGGCATTGGGAATTTTGTATTCAATCCCGACGCTATTTCTGCGTTCATCGTCAATGTGAAGGTCCAAGGGATACAGCAAACCTGGAGTGGAGCATCGAAATCTAATACTGCTGTCCCAGGAAAGGCTCAAAGCACAAAGACTTTGAAGAGTTTCTCCTGTTGTAAATAAGTCGGCATTGAGCCTTTTGTATTCAATCCCAATGCAATTCCTGTGTTTCATCGTTAATTTGAAGGTCAAAGGGATACAGTAAACCAGCAGTGGTGCATCGGAATCTAATACCGCTCTCCCAGGAAAGGCTGAAGGCACAAACTATTCGAAGAATTACTCCTCTTGTAAATAAGTCGGCATTGTGCCTTTTGCATTCAATCCCGAGCAATTTCTGTGTTTCATCGTCAAAATGAAGGTCCAAGGGATACATTAAACCGATCGTGGTGCATCGGAATCTAATACTGCTGCCCCAGGAAAGGCTCAAAGCGCAAACTATTAGAAGATTTACGACTCTTGTATATAAGTCGGCATTGTGCCATTTGTATTCAATAAAAATGCAATATCTGTGTTTCATCGTCAATGTGAAGGACCAAGGGATAGAGTAAACCTGCAGTGGTGCAGCGGAATCTAATACTGCCGTCCCAGGAAAGGCTCAAAGCACAAACGCTTAGAATAATTACTCCTCCTGTGTATAATTTGTAATTGTGCCTTTTGTATTCGATCCCGATGCAATATCTGTGTTTCATCGTATGTGAAGGTCCAAGGGATACAGTGAACATGCAATGGTGAATCGGAATCTAATACTGTTGTCCCAGGACAGGCTAAAAGCACAAACTCTTAGAAGAGTTACTCCTCTTGTATATAAGTCGGCATTGTGCTTTTTGTATTCAATATCGATGCAGTTTCTGTGTTTCATCGTCAATGTGAAGGTCCAAGGGATACAGTAAACCTGCAGTGGTGCATCGGAATCTAATACTGTTCTCCCAGGAAAGGCTCAAAGCACAAACCCTTTGAAGACCTACTACTCTTTTATATAGGTCAGCATTGTGCCTTTTGTATTCAATCCCGATGCAATTTCTGTGTTTCGTCGTCAATATGAAGGGCGAAGGGATACAATTAACCTGCAGTGGTGCATGGGAATCTAATACTGCTCTTCCAGAAGAAGGCTCATATCACAAATTATTAGAGGAATTACTCCTCTTGTATATAAATCACCATTGTGCCTTTTGTATTCAATCCCGACGCAATATCTGTGTTTCATCGTCAATGTGAACGTCCAAGGGATACAGCAAACCTGCAGTGGTGCATCGGAACCTAATACTGCCCTCCCAGGAAAGGAACAAAGCACAAACTCTTAGAAAAGTTACTCATCTTGTAAATAAGTCAGCATTGAGCATTTTGTATTCAATCCCGATGCACTATCTGTGTTTCATCGTAAATGTGAAGTTCCAAAGGATACAGTAAACATGCAGTGGTGAATCGGAATCTAATACTGCTCTCCCAGAATGGCTCAAAGCACAACCTGTAAGAAGAGATACCTCTCTTGTATATTAGTCTGCATTGTGCCTTTTGTATTCAATATCGATGCAACTGCTGTGTCTCAGAGTTAATTTGAAGGACCTAGGGATACAGTAAACCTGCAGTGGTGCATCGGAAACTAATACCGCTCTCCCAGGAAAGGCTCAAAGCACAAGCACTTAGAAGAGTTACTCCTCTTGCATATAAGTCTGCACTGTGCATTTAGTATTCAATCCCGGTGCAATAGCTGTGTTTCAACGTCAATGTGAAGATCCAAGGTATACACTAAACCTACCGTGGTGCATAAGAATCTAATACTGCTCACCCAGGAAAGGCTCATAGCAAAAAGTATTAGAAGAGTTAGTCCTCTTGTATATAAGACAGCATTGTGCCATTTGTATTCAATCGCGATGGAATTTCTGTGTTCGATCGTCAATGTGAAGGTCCAAGGGATACAGTAAACCTGCCATGGTGTATTGGAATCTAATACTGATCTCCCAGGGAAGGCACAAAGCACAAACTATAAGAAGAATTACTCGTCTTGTATATAAGTCTGAATTGTACCTTTTGTATTCAATATCGATGCAACTTCTGTGTTTCATCGTTAATGTGAAGGTACGAGGGATACAGTAAACCTGCAATGGTGCATCAGAATCTAATACTGCTCTCCCAGGAGAGGCTCATAGCAAAAAGTATTAGAAGAGTTACTACTCTTGTTTATAAGACAGCATTGTTCCTATGTATTCAATCCCGTTGCAATATCTGTGTCCAATCGTCAATGTGAAGGTCCAAGGGATACAGTAAACCTGCCGTGGTGTATTGGAATCTGATACTGCTCTCCCAGGAAAGGCTTAAAGCACAATTTATTAGAAGAGTTACTCCTCTTGTATATAAGACAGCATTGTGGCTTTTGTGTTCAATCCGGATGCAATTTCTGTGTTTAATCATCAATGTGAAGGTCCAAAGGATACAGTAAACCTGCAGTGGTGCATCATGTCTATTATTGCTCCCCCAGGAAAGGCTCATAGTACAAACTAATAGAAGAGTTACTCCTCTTGTACTTAAGCGCTCATTGTGCCATTTGAATTAAATCCCGAATCAATTTCTGTGTTTCATCGTCAATGTGAAGGTCCAAGGGATACAGAAATCCTGTAGTGGTGCATCGGAAGCTAATACTGCCCTCCCAGGAGAGGCTCAAAACACAAACAATTGGAAGAGTTAGTCCTCTTGTATATAAGTCGGCGTTAAGCCTATTGGATTCAATCCCGGTCCAATTTCTGTGTTTCATCGACAATGTGAAGGTCCGAGGGATACAGTAAACGTGCCGTGGTGCATCGGAATCTCATAGTGCTCTTCCAGGAAAGGCTTATTGCACAAAATATTAGAAAAGTTAATTCTCTTGTATATAAGTCGGCATTGTGCCTTTTGTATTCTATCCTGGTGCAATTTCTGTGTCTCATCATCAATGTGAAAATTCAAGGGATACAGTAAAATAAGCAAGGCTGCATCGGAATCTAATACTTGCCGTCCCAGGACAGGCTCAAAGCACAAACTCTTAGATGAGTTACTCCTCCCGTATTTGAGACTTTCACCTCTTGTATATAATTCAGAATTGTGCCTTTTGTATCCGAACCCAGTGCAATTTCTGCGTTTCATAATTAATGTGAAGGTTCAAGAAGAGTTACTCCTCTTGTATATAAGCCGTCATTGTGCCATTTGAATTCAATCCCGAAGCAATTTCTGTATTTCATCGTCAATGTGAAGGTCCAAGGGATACAGTAAGCCTGTAGTGGTGCATCGGAATTTAATACTGCTCTCCCACTTAAGGCTAAAGGCACTAATTCTTAGAAGAGTTACTCCGCTTGTATATAAGTCGTCATTGTAGCTTTTGTATTCCATTCCGATGCAATTTCTGTGTTTCATCGTCAATACGAAGTTCCAAGGATACAGTAAACCTGCAGTGGTGCATCTGAATCTAATACAGCTCTCCGAGGAATGGCTCATAGTGCAAACTCGTAGAATAGTAACTCCTCTTGTATATAAGTTGGCGTTGTGCATTTTGAATCAGCCCCGATGCAATTTCTGTGTTTCATCGACAATGTGAAGGTCCAAGGGATACAGCAAACCTGCAGTGGTGCATCGGAATCTAATACTGCTCTCCCAGAAAGGAACAAAGACAAAAGACTCATACTGTAAATAAGTCAGCATTGAGCATTTTGTATTCAATCCTGATGCGCTATCTGTGTTTCATCGTCAGTGTGAAGTTCCAAGTTATACAGTAAACCTGCAGTGGAGAAACGGAATCTAATACTGCTCTCCCAGGAAAGGCTCAAATCACAAACAATTAGAAGAGTTAGTCCTTCTGTATAGAATTCGGAATTGTTCCTTTTGTATTCGATCCCGATGCAATTTCTGAGTTCATCGTCAATGTGAAGGTGTAAGGGATACAGTAAACCTGCAATAATGCGTCGGAATCCATTACTGCTGTCCCAGCAAAGGCTGAAAGCACAAACTATTAGAAGAGTTACTTCTCTAGTATATAATTCGTCATTGTGCCTTTTGTATTCTATATCGATGCAATTTCTGTGATTCATCGTTAATGTAAATGTCCAGGTTAGACAGTGAACCTGCAGTGGTGCATCGAAATCTAATACTGCTCTCCCAGGAATGGCTGATAGCACAAAATCTTAGAAGAGTCACTCCTCTCGCATATAAGAGAGCATTGTGCTTTTTATATTCAATATCGGTGGAATTTCTGTATTGCATCGTTAATGTGAAGGTGAAAGGGATACAGTAAACCTGCAATGGTGCATCGGAATCTAATACTGCCGTCCCAGGAAGGGCTTATAGCACAAACGCTTAGATAGCTACTCCTCTTGTATAGAATCAGATAATGTGCTTTTTGTATTCGATCCCGATGCAATTTCTGTTTTTCATCGTCAATGTGAATGACCAAAGGATACAGTAAACTTGCAGTGGTGCATCGGAATCTATTACTGCTCTCCCAGGAAAGTCTGTAAGCACAAACTATTAGATGAGTTAATCCTCTTGTGTTTATGTCAGAATTGTTCCTTTTGTATACAATCCCGATGCAATATCTTTGTTTCATCGTCAATGTGAGGGTGCAAGGGCTACAGTAAACCCACAGTGGTGCATCGTAATCTAATACTGCTCTCCCAGGAAAGGCTGAAAGCACAAACTATTAGAGGAGTTGCTCCACTTGTACTTAAGTCGGCATTGTGCTTTTTGAATACAATTCCGATGCAATTTCTGTGTTTCATCGTCAATATAAAGGTCCAAGGGATACAGTGAACCGCAGTGGTGCATTGGAATCAAATACTGCTCTCCTAGGAAAGACTAAAAGCACAAACCCTTTGAAGAATTTCCCCTCTTGTATATCAGTCGGCATTGTGCCTTTTGTCTTCAATCCCGATGCAATTCTGTGATTCGTCGTCAATGTGAAGATCCAAGTGATACAGTGATCCTGCAGTGGTGCATCGGAATCTAATACTGCCCTTCCAGGAAAGAGTAAAAGCACAAACTCTTAAATGAGTTACTCCTTTCGGAAATAAGTAGACATTTCGCCTTTTGTATTCAATAGCGATCCGATTTCTGTGTTTCATCGTCAATGTGAAGGTGCAAGAGATACAGTAAACCTGCAATTGTTCATCGTAATATAATACTGCCGTCCCAGGAATGGCTCAAAGCACAAATTCTTAGATGAGTTACTCCGCTTGTATATAAGTCGACAATGTGCCTTTTGTAATCTATCCCGGTGCAATATCTGTGTTTCATCGACAGTGAGAAAGTTCATGGGATACAGTAATCCTGCAGTGGTGCTTCTGAATCTAATACTGCTGTCCCAGGAATGACTCAAAGCACAGACTCTTAGAAGAGTTACTCCTCTTGTATACAAGAGAGCGATGTGCCTTTTGTATTGAATCCTGATGCAATTTATGTGTTTCATCGTCAATTGGAATGTGCAAGGGATACAGTAAACCTGCAGTGGCGCATCGGAATCTAATACTGCTCTCCTAGGAAAGGCTCAAAGCGCAATCGCTTTGAAGGTTTTCCCCTCTTGTATATCAGTCAGCATTGTGCCCTTTGTATTCAATCCCGACGCAATTTCTGTGTTTCATCGTCAATGTGATGATCCAAGGGATAAGTGAACCTGCAGTGGTGCATCGGAATTTAATACTGCTCTCCCAGGAAAGACTAAAAGCACAAACTCTTAAACGAGTTACTCGTCTTGTAAATAAGTAGTCATTTTGCCTTTTGTATTCAATATCGATCCGATTTCTGTGTTTGATCGTCAATGTGAAGGTCCAAGAGATACAGTAAACCTGCAATGGTACATCGTAATATATTACTGCCATACCAGGAAAGGCTCAAAACACAATTTCTTAGAAGAGTTGCTCCGCTTGTATATAAGTCGACATTGTGCCTTCTGTATTCTATCCCGGTGCAATATCTGTGTCTCATCGTCAATGTGACGGTTCAAGGGATACATTAATCCTGTGGTGGTGCATCGGAATCTAATACTGCTCTCCCAGTAAAGGGTGATAGCACAAACTCTTAGAAGGGTTACTCCTGTTGAATATAAGGCGGCATAGTGCCGTTTGTACTCAATCCCGATGCAATTTCTGTGTTTCATCGTTAATTTGAAGGTACAGGGGATACAGTAAACCTGCAGTGGTGCATCACAAACTAAATACCGCTCTCCCAGGAAAGGCTGAGAGCATAAACTATTTGATGAGTTACTGCTCTTGTATATAAGTAGGCAAGGTGCCTTTTGTATACAATCCCGATGCAATTACTGAGTTTCATCGCCAATGTGAAGGTCCAAGGGATACCGTAAATCTGCAGTGGTGCATCGGAATCTAATACTGCTCTCCCAGGAAAGGCTGGTAGCACAAAATCTTAGAAGAATTACTCCTGTTGTATTAAGACAGCATGTGTCTTTGTATTCAATCCCGATGCAATATCTATGTTTCATCGTCAATGTGAAGGTCCAAGGGATACAGTAATCCTGCAGTGGTGCATCGGAATCTAATACTGCTGTCCCAGTAATGGCTGATTACACAAACTCTTAGATGAGTAACTCCTCTTGTAAATAAGACAGCATTTTGCTTTTTGTATTCAATCTCGATGTAATATATGTGTTTCATCGTCAATATGAAGGTGCAAGGGATACAGAAATCCTGCAGTTGCGCATCGGAATCTAATACTGCTCTCCCAGGTAGGGCTAAAGCACAAACTATTAGAGGGGTTTCTTTTCTTGTACATAAGTTGGCATTGTGCCTTTTGAATACAATGCCGATGCAATTTCTGTGTTCCATTGTGAATGTGAAGGCTCAAGGTATACAGCAGACCTGCAGTGGTGCATCGGACTCGAATACTGCTGTCCCAGGAAAGGCTCAAAGCACAAACTCTTAGAAGAGTTACTCCTCATGTATATTAGTCGGCTTTTTCCCTTTTGTACTCAATCCCGATACAATTTCAGAGTTGCGTCGTTAATGTAAAGGTCCAGAGGATACAGTAAACCTGCAGTGGTCCATCGGAATCTAATACTGCTCTCCCAGGAATAGCTCAAACCACAAACTCTTAGAAGAGAAACTCCTCTTGATTTTAAGTCGGCATTGTGCCGTTTGTATTCAATCCAGATGGAATTTCTGTGTTTCATCAGTATTTTGAAAGTCCAAGGGATACAGTAAAGTGGTGGATCGCAATATGATACTGCTCTCCCAGGAAAGGCTGAAAGCACAAACCATTAGATGAGTTACTGCTCTTGTATATAAGTCGGCATTGTGTCTTTTGTACACAATCCCGATGCAGTTTCTGTGTTTCATCGTCAATGTGAAGGTCCAAGGCATACAGTAAATCTACAATGGTGCATCAGAATCTAAGGCTGCTCTTCCAGGAATTGCTCAAAGCACAAACTCTTAGAAGAGATACTTCTCTTGTATATAAGTCGTCATTGCACGCTTTGTATTCAATCCCGGAGCAATAGCTGTGTTTCATCGTCAATGTGAAGTTGCAAGTGAGGCAGGAAACCTGCAGTGGTGCATCGGAATCCAATACTGCTGTCCCATGAAAGGTTCCAAGCACAAACTCTTAGAAGAGTTACTCCTCTTGTAAACAAGTCGGCATTGTGCCTTTTGTATTCAATCCCGGCGCAATTTCTGTGTTTCATCGTGAATGTGAAATTCCAAGGGATACAGTAAACCGGCAGTGGTGCATCGAAATCCAATACTGCTGTCTCAGGAAAGCTCAACGCACAAACTGTTTCAACAATTGCTCCTATTGTAAATAAGACGGCATTGTGCCTTTTGTATTAATTATCGATGCAATATCTGTGTTTCATCGTCAATGTGAAGATCCAAGGGATACAGTAATCCTGCAGTGGTGCATCGCAATCTTTTATTGCTCTCCCGGGAATGGCTCAGAGCACAGAGAATTGGAAGGGTTACTCCTCTTGTATTAAAGTCGGCATTGTGCGTATTGTATTTAATATCGATGCATATTCTGTGTTTCATCGTTAATGTGAAGTTCCATGGGGTACAGTAAACCTGCAGTGGTGCATCGGAATCTAATACTGCTCTCCCATGAAAGGCTCAAAACACAAAATCATAAACAGTTACTTCTCTCTAATGTAAGTCGGCATTGTGCCTTTTGTATTCAATCCCCATGCGATTTCTGTGTTTCATCGTTAATTTGAAGGTCCAAGGGATACAGTAAACCTGAAGAGGTGCATCGGAATCTATTACTGCTCTCCCAGGAAAGTTCAACGCATAAAACTATTAGATGAGATACTCCTCTTGAATATAAGTCGGCGTTGTGCCTTTTGTATTCATTCCCGATGCTATTTCTGTGTTTCTTCGTCAATGTGAAGGTCCTAGGGATACAGTTATCCTGCAGTGGTGCACCGGAATCTAATACTGCTGTCCCAGGAAAGGCACAAAAAACAAACACTGAAAAGAGTTACACCTCTTGTATATAAGACAGCATTGTGCCTTTTGTATTCAAACCCGATGCAATTTATGTGTTTCATCGTCAATGTGAGGGTGCAAGGGATACAGTAAACATGCAGTGGAGCATCGGAACCTAATACTGCTGTCCCAGGAAAGATCAAAGCACAATCCCTTAGAAGAGTTACTCTTCTTGAATATCGGCGTTGTGCCGTTTGTATTCGATCCCGATGCAATTTCTGTGTTTCATCGTAAATTTGAAGGTCCAAGGGATACAGTAAACCTGCAGTGGTGCATCGCAATCCAATATTGCTCTCCCAGGAAAGACTGAAAGCACAAAATATTAGATGAGTTACTCCTCTTATATGTAAGCCGTCATTGTGCCTCTTGTAACCAATCCCGATGCAATTTCTTTGTTTCATCGTCAATGTGAAGGTTAAAGGGATACAGTAATCCTGCAGTGGTGTATCGGACGCTAATACTGCTGTCCCAGGTTAGGCTAAAAGCACAAACTCTTAGAAGAGTTACTCCTCTTGAATATTAGACGGCAATATGCATTTGGTATTCAATCCCGATACAATTTCTGTGTTTCATTGTTAAGGTAAAGGTCCAAGGGATACGGTAAACCTTCAGTGTTGCATCGGAATCTAATACTGCTCTCCCAGGAAAAATACAAAGCACAAATTCTTTGAAGAGTTACTCCTCTTTTATATAAGTCGTCATTGCACGTTTTGTTTTCAATCGCGGTGCAATATCTGTGTTTCATCGTCAATGTAAAGGTCCAAGGGATCCAGTAAAACTACAGTGGAGCATCGGATTCTATTACTGCTCTCCCAGGAAAGGCTGATTGCAAAAACTCTTAGAACAGTTACTCTCCTTGTATATAAGACAGCATTGTGCACTTTGTATTCAATCCCGATGTATTTCCTGTGTTTCATCGTCAATGTGAGGGTCCATGGGGTACAGTGAACCTGCAGTGGTGCATCGGAATTTAAAAGTGGTCTCCCATGAAAGGCTCAAACCGCAAAATCTTAGAAGAATCACTTCTCTTTAATATAAGTCGACATGGTGCCTTTTGTATTGAATCGCGATGCAATTTCTGTGTTTCCTCGTTAATTTGAAGGTCCAAGAGGTACAGTAAACCTGAAGCGGAGCATCGGAAACTAATACTGCTCTCCCAGGAAAGGCTAAAAATACAAAATCTTAGAGGAGTTACTCCTCTTTAATATAAGTCGGCATTATGCTTTTTGCATTTAATCCCGGTGCAATATCTGTGTTTCATCGTCAATGTAATGGTCCAAGGGATGCAGTAAACCTGTAGAGGTGCATCGGAATCTAATACTGCTGTCCCAGGAAAGGCTCAAAACAAAAACTCTTAGAAGAAGTACCCCTTTTGTGAATTAGTTGGCATTGTGGATTTTGTATTCAATCACGATGCCATATCTGTGTTTCATCGTCAATGTGAAGGTACAGGGGATACACTAACCTGCAGTGGTGCATCGGAATCTAATACTACTCTATCAGGAAAGGCTCAAAGCACAAACCCTTTGAAGACTACTCCTCTTGTATATATGTCGGCATTGTTCCTTTTGTATTCAATCCCGATGCAATTTCTGTGTTTCATCGTCAATGTGAAGGTCCAAGGTGTACTGTAAACCTTTAGTGGTGCATCGGAATCTTTTATTGCTCTCCCAGGAAATGCTCAATGCACAAACTATGAGAAGAGTTACTCCTCATGGACATAAGTCGGCCTGTGCTTTTTGAATACAATCCATATCAATTTCTGTGTTTCATCGTCAATATGAACGACGAATGGATACAGTAAACCTGCAGTGGTGCATCGGAATCTGATACTGCTCTCCCAGGAGAGGCTGGTTGCAAAAACTATTAGAAGAGTTACTCCTCTTGTATATAAGTGCGCATTGTGCCTTTTGTATACAATCCCGATGCAATTTCTGTGTTTCATCGTCAATGTGAAGGTCCAAGTGATACAGTAAACCTGCAGTTGTGCATCAGAATCTTATGCTACACTCCCAGGTAAACACAATTCACAAACTCTTACTAGAGTTACTCCTCATGTATATAGGACGAAATTGTACTTTTTGTATTAAATCTCGATGCAATTGCTGTGTTTCATCGTCAATGTAAAGGTCAAAGGGATACAGTAAACCTACAATGGTGCATCGGAATCTAATACTGCTCTCCCAGGAAAGGCTGAGGGCACAAACTCTTAGAAGAGTTACTCTTCTTGTATATAAGGCTGCATTCTACCTTTCGTATTCAATCCCGATGCAATTCCTGTGTTTCATCGACCATGTGAAGGTCCAAGGGACACAGTAAACCTGCAGTGGTGCATTGGAATCTAATACTGCTGTCCCAGGAATGGCTCAAAATACAAAGTATTAGAGGAGTTACTCCTCTTGTATATAAGTATGCATTGTGCCTTTATATTCAATCCCGATGCAATTTCTGTGTTTCAGCGTTAATTTGAAAGTCCAGGGGATACAGTAAACCTGCAGTGGTGCATCGGAATCTAATACTGCTCTCCCAGGAAAGGCTGATAGCATAAACTCCTAGAAAAGTTACTCCTCTTGTATATAAGGCTGGATTGTGCCTTTGGTATTCAATCCCGATGCAATTCCTGTGTTTCATCGTCAATGTGAAGGTCCAAAGAATACAGTAAACCTGCAGTGGTGCATCAGAATCTAATACAGCACTCCCAGGATAGGCTCAAAGCGCAAATTATTAGAAGAGTTGCTCCTCTTGAATATTGGTCGGCATTGTGCCTTTTATATTCTCTCATTGCAATATCTGTGTTTGATCGTTACTGTCAGGTCCAAGGGATACAGTAAACCTGCAGTGGTGCATTGGAATCTAATACTGCTGTCCCAGGAAAGGCTCAAGGCACAAAGTCTTAGAGGAGTTACTCCTCTTGTATATAATTGGGATTTTTGCTTTTTGTATTCAAGCCTGATGCAATTCCTGTGTTTGATCGTCAATGTGAAGGTCCAAGGGATACATTAAACCTGCAGTGGTGCATCGGAATCTATTACTGTTGTCCAAGGAGAGGCTCAAAGCACAAACACTTAGAAGAGTTACTCCTCTTGTATATTAGTCGGCATTGTGCCTTTTGTATTCAATCTCGCTGCAATTTCTTTGTTTCAGCGTTAATTTGAAGGTCCAGGGGATACAGTAAACCTGCAGTGGTGCATCGGAATCTAATACTGCTCCCCCAGGAAATTCTGACAGCACAGAGTCCTAGAAGAGTTACTCATCTTGTATATAAGGCTGACAGTGCCTTTCGTATTCAATCCCGATGCAATCCCTGTGTTTCATCGTCAATGTGAAGGTCCAAGGGATACAGTTAACCTAGAGTTGTGCATCGGAAACTAATACTGCTCTCCCAGAAAAAACTCAAAGCAGTAACTATTATAAGAGTTGCTCCTCTTCAATGTAAGTCGGCATTGTGCCTTTTATATTCAATCTCGATGCAATTTCTGTGTTTGATCGTTAATGTGCAGGTCCAGGGGATACAGTAAACCTGCAGTGGTGCATCGGAATCTAATACTGCTCTCCCAGGAAAGGCTGATATCTGAAACTCCTAGAAGATTTACTCCTCTTGTATATAAGGCTGGATTGTGCCTTTGGTATTCAATCCCGATGCAATTTCTGTGTTTCATCGTCAAAGTGAAGGTCCAAGGGATACAGTAAACGTGCGGTGGTGGATCAGTATCTTATACTGCTCTCCCAGGAGAGACTACAAGCACAAACTCTTAGAAGAGTTACTCCTCTTGTACATTAGTCGACATTTGAATTTTGTATTCCATATCGATGCAATTTCTGTGTTTCATCGTCAGTGTGAAGTTCCAAGGGATACAGTAAACTTCCAATGGTGCATCGGAATCTAATACTGCTGTTCCAGGGAAGGCTGAAAGAACAAACTCCTAGAAGAGTTACTCCCCTTGTATACAAGTCGGCATAGTGCCTTTTGTTTTCAACCCCGATGCAATTTCTGTGTTTCATCGTTAATTTGATGGTCCAAGGGATACAGTAAACCAGCATTGGTGCATCGGAATCTAAATCTGCTCTCCCAGGAACGGGTGATAACACAAACTCTTATTAGAGTTACTACTCTTGTATATTAGACAGCATTGTGCCTTTTGTATTCAATCCCGATGCAATTTTTGTGTTTGACCATCAATGTGAAGGTCCAAAGGGTACAGTAAACCTGCAGTGGTGCATCGGATTCTAATATTGCTCTGCCAGGGAAGGCTCGAAGTAATCTCTTAGAAGAGTTACTCCTCTTGTAAATAAGTCGGCATTGAGCCTTTTTTTATTCAATCCTGAAGCAATATCAGTGTTTCATCGTCAATGCAAAGGTCCCAGGGATAAAGTAAACCTGCAGTGGAGCATTGGAATCTAATACTGCTGTCCCAGGAAAGGCTCAAAGGACAAACTCTTAGAAGAGTTACTCCTCTTCTATATATTTCGGAATTGTGCCTTTTATTTTCAATCCCGAAGCCTTCCTGTGTTTCATCGTCAATGCGAAGGTCCAAGAGATACACTAATCCTGCAGTGTTGCATCGGAATCTAATAGTGCTGTCCCAGGAAAGGCTCAAATTAAAAACCATTAGAAGAGTTACTCCTCTTGTACTTAAGTCGGTATTGTGCATTTTGTATTCAATTCCGATGCAATGTCTGTGATTCATCGTTATTGTGAAGGTCCAAGGGATACAGTAAACCTGCAGTGGTGCATCGGAATCTAATACTGCTCTCCCAGGAAAGGCTGAGGGCACAAAATCTTAGAAGAGTTACTCCTGTTGTATATAAGGCTGCATTTTGCCCTTCGTATTCAATCCCGAAGCTATTCCTGTGTTTCATCGACCATGTGAAGGTCTAAGGGACACAGTAAATCTGCAGTGGTGCATTGGATTCTAATACTGCTGTCCCAGGAATGGCTCAAAACACAAAGTCTTAGAATAAATAATCCTCTTGTATATAAGTCGGCATTGTGCCTTTTGTATTCAATCCCGAGGCAATGTCTGAGTTTCAGCATTAATTTGAAGGTCCAGGGGAAACAGTATCCTGCAGTGGTGCATCGGAATCTAATACTGCTCTCCCAGGAAAGGCTGATAGCATAAACTCCTAGAAGAGTTACTCCCCTTGTATATAAGGCTGGATTGTGCCTTTGGTATTCAATCCCGATGCAATTCCTGTGTTTCATCGTCAATATGAAGGTCCAAGGGATACTGTGAACCTGCAGTGGTGCATCGGAAACTAATACTGCTCTCCCAGGAAAGACTCAAAGCAGTAACTATTAGAAGAATTGCTCCTTTTGAATGTAAGTCAGCATTGTGCCTTTTATATTCAATCTCGATGCAATTTCTGTGTTTGATCGTTAATGTGCAGTTCCAAGGGATACAGTAAACCTGCAGTGGTGCATCGGAATCTAATACTGCTCTCCCAGGAAAGGCTGCAATCATAAACACCTAGAAGAGTTACTCCTCTTGTATATAAGGTTGGATTGTGCCTTTGGTATTCAATTCCGATGCAATTTCTGTGTTTCTTCGTCAATGAGAAGGTCCCAGGGATACGGTAAACCTGTAGTGGTGCATCGGATACTAATACTGCTCTGCCAGGAAAGCCTCAAAGTAATCTCTCAGAAGAGTTACTGCTCTTGTAAAAAAATCGGCATTGCACCTTTTTATTCAATCCCGATGCAATATCTGTGTTTCATCGTCAATGTAAAGGTCCCAGGGATACAGTAAACCTGCGGTGGTGCATTGGAATCTAATACTGCTGTCCCAGGAAAGGCTTAAAGCACAAAGTCTTAGAAGAGTTACTGCTCTTGTATATTATTCGGAATTGTGCCATTTGTATTCAATCCCAATGCAATCTCTGAGATTCAACATCAATGTGAAGGTCCAAGGGATGCACTAAATCTGCAGAGGTGCATCGGAATCTAATACTGCCATCCCAGGAAAGGCTATATGCACAAACTTTTAGAAGAGTTACTCCGCTTATATATAAGTCGTCATTGTGCCTTTTGTATTCAATCCCGATGCAATATCTGTGTTTCATCGTCAATGTAAAGGTCCCAGGGATACAGTAAACCTGGTGCATCGGAATCTAATACTGCTGTCCCAGGAAAGGATCAAAGCACAAACTCTTAGAAGAGTTACTCCTCTTGTATATGAGTCGGCATTGTGTCTTTTGTATTCAATCCCTACGCAATTTCTATGGTTGAGCGTTAGTTTGAAGGTCCAAGGGATACAGTAAACCTGCAGTGGTGCATCGGAAGCAAATACTGTCTTCCCAGGAAAGGCTGATAACACAAACTCCTAGAAGAGTTACTCCTCTTGTATATAAGTATGTATTTAGCATTTTGTATTCAATCCCGATGCAAATCCTGTGTTTCATTGTCAATGTGAAGGTCCAAGGGATACAATAAACCTCCAGTGGTGCATCGGAATCTGATACTGCTCTCCCAGGAAAGGCTCAAAGCAGAAACTATTAGAAGAGTTACACCTCTTGAATATAAGTCGGCATTGTACCTTTTGTATTCACTCTCGTTGAAATTTATGTGTATTCATCGTCAATGTAAAGGTCCAAGGGAAACATTAAACCTGTAGTTGTGCATCGGAATCATTTAATTGCTCTCCCAGGAGAGGCTCAAAGGACAATTTATTAGAAGTGTTACTCCTTTTGTATATAATTCGGCATTGTGCCTTTGGAATACAATCACGATGCAATTTCTGTTTTTAATCGTCAATGTAACGGTTCAATGGATACTGCAAACCAGCAGTGGTGGATCGGAATCTATTACTGGTGTCCCAGGAAAGGCTCAAAGCACAATCAATTCTAATAGTTGCAAATTATATGTTTCATCGTTAATGTCTTCCCCCCATGAACCATGGACCTTGCCGTTGGTGGGGAGGCTTGCGTGCCTCAGCGATACAGATGGCCGTACCATAGGTGCAACCACAACGGAGGGGTATCTGTTGAGAGGCCAGACAAACGTGTGGTTCCTGAAGAGGGGCAGCAGCCTTTTCAGTAGTTGCAGGGGCAACAGTCTGGATAATTGACTGATCTGGCTTGTAACATTAACCAAAACGGCCTTGCTGTGCTGGTACTGCGAACGGCTGAAAGCAAGGGGAAACTACAGCCGTAATTTTTCCCGAGGACATGCAGCTTTACTGTATGATTAAATGATGATGGCGTCCTCTTGGGTAAAAGATTTCGGAGGTAAAATAGTCCCCCATTCGGATCTCCGGGCGGGGACTACTGAAGAGGACGTCGTTATCAGGAGAAAGAATATTGGCGTTCTACGGATCGGAGCGTGGAATGTCAGATCCCTTAGTCGGGCAGGTAGGTTAGAAAACTTAAGAAGGGAAATGGATAGGTTAAAGTTAGATATAGTGCGAATTAGTGAAGTTCGGTGGCAGGAGGAACAAGACTTTTGGTCAGGTGATTACAGGGTTATAAATACAAAATCAAATAGGGGTAATGCAGGAGTAGGTTTAATAATGAATAAAAAAATAGGAGTGCAGGTTAGCTACTACAAACAGCATAGTGAACGCATTATTGTGGCCAAGATAGACACAAAGCCCATGCCTACTACAGTAGTACAAGTTTATATGCCAACTAGCTCTGCAGATGATGAAGAAATTGATGAAATGTATGACGAGATAAAAGAAATTATTCAGTTAGTGATGGGAGACGAAAATTTAATAGTCATGGGTGACTGGAATTCGTCAGTAGGAAAAGGGAGAGAAGGAAACATAGTAGGTGAATATGGATTGGGGGGAAGAAATGAAAGAGGAAGCCGCCTTGTAGAATTTTGCACAGAGCATAACTTAATCATAGCTAACACTTGGTTCAAGAATCATGAAAGAAGGATGTATACCTGGAAGAATCCTCGAGATACTAAAAGGTATCAGATAGATTACATAATGGTAAGACAGAGATTTAAGAACCAGGTTTTAAATTGTAAGACATTTCCAGGGGCAGATGTGGATTCTGACCACAATCTATTGGTTATGAACTGCAGATTGAAACTGAAGAAACTGCAAAAAGGCGGGAATTTAAGGAGATGGGACCTGGATAAACTGAAAGAACCAGAGGATGTAGAGAGTTTCAGGGAGAGCATAAGGGAACAATTGACGGGAATGGGGGAAAGAAATACAGTAGAAGAAGAATGGGTAGCTTTGAGGGACGAAGTAGTGAAGGCAGCAGAGGATAAAATAGGTAAAATGACGAGGGCTAGGAGAAATCCTTGGGTAACAGAAGAAATATTGTATTTAATGGACGAAAGGAGAAAATATAAAAATGCAGTAAATGAAGCAGGCAAAAAGGAATACAAACGTCTCAAAAATGAGATCGACAGGAAGTGCAAAATGGCTAAGCAGGGATGGCTAGAGGACAAATGTAAGGATGTAGAGGCTTATCTCACTAGGGGTAATATAGATACTGCCTACAGGAAAATTAGAGAGACCTTTGGAGATAAGAGAACCACTTATATGAATATCAAGAGCTCAGATGGCAAACCAGTTCTGAGCAAAGAAGGGAAGGCAGAAAGGTGGAAGGAGTATATAGAGGGTTTATACAAGGGCGATGTACTTGAGGACAATATTATGGAAAGGAAGAGGATGTAGATGAAGAAGAAATGGGAGATAACATACTGCATGAAGAGTTTGACAGAGCGCTGAAAGACCTGAGTCGAAACAAGGCCCCAGGAGTAGAGAACATTCCATTAGAACTACTGATGGCCTTGGGAGAGCCAGTCATGACAAAACTCTACCATCTGGTGAGCCAGATGTATGAGACAGGTGAAATACCCACAGACGTCAAGAAGAATATAATAATTCCAATCCCAAAGAAAGCAGGTGTTGACAGATGTGAAAATTACCGAACTATCAGTTTAATAAGTCACAGCTGCAAAGTACTAACGCGAAATCTTTACAGACGAATGGAAAAACTTTTAGAAGCGGACCTCGGGGAAGATCAGTTTGGATTCCGTAGAAATATTGGAACACGTGAGGCAATACTAACCTTACGACTTATCTTAGAAGAAAGATTAAGAAAAGCCAAACCTACGTTTCTAGCATTTGTAGACTTAGAGAAAGCTTTTGACAACGTTAAGTGGAATACTCTCTTTCAAATTCTGAAGGTGGCAGGGGTAAAATACAGGGAGCGAAAGGCTATTTATAATTTGTACAGAAACCAGATGGCAGTTATAAGAGTCGAGGGGCATGAAAGAGAAGCAGTGGTTGGGAAAGGAGTGAGACAGGGTTGTAGCCTCTCCCCGATGTTATTCAATCTGTATATTGAGCAAGCAGTAAAGGAAACAAAAGAAAAATTCGGAGTAGGTATTAAAATTCATGGAGAAGAAGTAAAAACATTGAGGTTCGCCAATGACATTGTAATTCTGTCAGAGACAGCAAAGGACTTGGAAGAGCAGTTGAACGGAATGGACAGTGTCTTGAAAGGAGGATATAAGATGAACATCAACAAAAGCAAAACGAGGATAATGGAATGTAGTCAAATTAAATCGGGTGATGCTGAGGGGATTAGATTAGGAAATGAGACTCTTAAAGTAGTAAAGAAGTTTTGCTAATTAGGGAGTAAAATAACTGATGATGGTCGAAGTAGAGAGGATATAAAATATAGACTGCCAATGGCAAGGAAATCGTTTCTGAAGAAGAGAAATTTGTTAACATCGAGTATAGATTTAAGTGTCAGGAAGTGGTTTCTGAAAGTATTTGTATGGAGTGTAGCCATGTATGGAAGTGAAACATGGACGATAACCAGTTTGGTCAAGAAGAGAATAGAAGCTTTCGAAATGTGGTGCTACAGAAGAATGCTGAAGATAAGGTGGGTGGATCACGGAACTAATGAGGAGGTATTGAATAGGATGGGGAGAAGAGAAGTTTGTGGCACAACTTGACTAGAAGAAGGGATCGGTTGGTAGGACATGTTTTGAGGCATCAAGGGATCAGAAATTTAGCATTGGAGGGCAGCGTGGAGGGTAAAAATCGTAGAGGGAGACCAAGAGATCAATACACTAAGCAGATTCAGAAGGATGTAGGTTGCAGTAGGTACTGGGAGATGTAGAAGCTTGCACAGGATAGAGTAGCATGGAGAGCTGCATCAAACCAGTCTCAGGACTGAAAACCACAACAACAACAACATCGTTAATATGCAGGTCCAAGGCATATAGTAAAACTGCAGTGTGCATCGGAATCTGATACTGCTCTCCCAGGAAAGGCTCAACGCCGACACTATTAGAAGAGTTACACCTCTTGATTATAAGTCGGCATTGTGCCTTTATATTCAATCTCGATGCAATTTCTGTGTTTCATCGTCAATGTGAAGGGCTAAGGCATACAGTAAACCTGCCGTGGTGCATCGGAATCTAATACTGCTCTCTTAGGAAAGACTCGAAGTAAACTCTTAGAAGAGTTACTCCTCTTGTAAATACGTCACCATTGTGCGTTTTCTATGCAATCCCGATGCAATTTCTGTGTTTCATCGTCAATGTGAAGGTCAGAGGGATACGATAAACTTTCATTGGTGCATCGCAATCTATTATTGCCCTCCCAGGACAGGCTCTAGGCACCAACTATTAGAAGTATTACTCCTCTTGTAAATAAGTCCTCATTGTGCCTTTTGAATACAATACCGATGCAATTTCTGTGTCCCATCGTCAATATGAAGGTCCACGGGATCCAGAAAATCAGCAGTTGTGCATCGCACTCTAATACTGCTGCCCGAGGAAAGGCTCAAAGCACAAACTCTTAGAACGGTTCCTCCTCTTGTATATAAGTCGGCATCGTGCATTTTGCATTCAATAGCGATGCTATTTCTGTGTTTCATCGTTAATGTGATGGTCCAAGGGATACAGTAAAACCTGCAGTGGTGCATCGGAATCTAATACTGCTCTCCCACGAAAGGCTCAAAGCACAAAATCTTAGACGAGATATACCTCTTGAATATAAGTCGGCATTGTGCCGTTTGTATTCAACCCCGATGCAACTCCTGTGTTTCATCGTCAATGTGAAGGTCCAAGGGATACAGTAAACCTGAAGTGGTGCATCGGAATCTAATACAGCTTTCCCAGGAAAGGCTCAAAGTAAACTCTTAGAAGAGTTACTTCTCCTGTAAAGAAGTCGGCATTGAGCATTTTGTATTCAATCCCGATGGAATACCTGTGTGTCATCGTCAATGTAAAGGTCCAAGGGATACAGTAAACCTGCAGTGGTGCATCGGAATCTGACACTGCACTCCCAGGAAAGGCTGAAAGCATAAACTATTGAAAGAGTTACTCCTCTTGAATATAAGCCGGCAATGTGCCTTTTGCATTCAAGCTCGATGCAATTTCTGTGTTTTATCGTCAATATGAAGGTCGAAAGGATATAGTAAACCTGCAGTGGTGCATCGGAATCTCTTTTGCTCTCCCAGGAAAGGCTCAAATCACAAACAATTCGAAGAGTTGCTCCTCTTGTACTTATGTTGGCTGACGTAAAGCTGTGAGAACCGGGCGTGAGTCGAGCTTCGGTAGCTCAGTTGGTAGAGCACTTGCCCGCAAAAGGCAAAGATCCCGAGTTCGAGTCTCGGTCGGGCACACGGTTTTAATCTTAGAAGACTTACTCCGCTTGTATATATGTCGTCATTGTGCCATTTGTTTTCAATCACGATGCAATTTTTGTGTTTCATCGTCAATGTGAAGGTCCAAGGTATACAGTAAACCTGCAGTCATGCATCGGAAAGTAATACTGCCTTTCCAGGTAAGGCTAAAAGCACAAATTCTTAGAAGAGTTACTACTCGTGTATACACGTCCACATTGTGCCTTTTGTATTCAATCCCGAAGCAATTTCTGTGTTTCAGCGTTAATTTGAAGTTCCAAGAAATACAGTAAACCTGCAGTGGTGCATCAGAATCTAATACTGCTCTTCCAGGAAAGGTTAATAGCACAAACTCTTGGAATAGTTACTCCTCTAGTATATAAGAAAGCATTGTGCCTTTTGTATTCAATCCTGGTGCAATTTCTGTGTTTCATCGTGCTTGTGAAGGTCCAAGGTATACAGTAAATCTGCAGTGGTGCATCGAATTCTAATACTGCGCTGCCAGGAAAGGCTCAAAGTAATCTCTTAGAAGAGTTACTCCTCTTGTAAATAATTCGGTATTGAGCCTTTTATATTCAATCCCGATGCTATATCTGTGTTTCATCGGCAATACAAACGTCCCAAGGATATAGTAAACCTGCAGTGGTGCATAGGAATCTAATACTGGGGTCCCAGGAAAGGCTCAAACCCCAAACTCTTCTAAGAGAAGAAACTCTTCTAACTCTTCTATATAATACGGAATTGTACCTTTTGTATTCAATCCCGATGCAATTTTTGTGTTTCATCGTCAATGTGAAGGTCCAAGGTATACAGAAAACCTGTAGTGATGCATCGGAATCTTATACTACACTTCCACGAAAGGCTGAAAGCACAAACTCTTAGAAGAGTTACTGCGCTTGTAAATAAGTCGACATTGTGCCTTTTGTATTCAAAATCGATTCAATTTCTGTGTTTCACAGTCAATGTGAAGGTCCAAGGGATACATCAACCCTGCAATTGTGCATCGGAATCTAATACTGCCATCCCAGGAAAGGCCCAAAGCACAAACTCTTAGAAGAGTTACTCCTCTAGTATACAAGACGGCATTGTGCATTTTGTATTCAATCCCGTTGAAATATCTGTGTATCGTCGTCAATGTGAAGTTTCAAGGGATACAGTAAACCTGCAGTGGTGCATTGGAATCTAAGACTGCTGTGCCAGGAAAGGCTTAAAACACAAACTCTTAGAAGAGTTACTTCTCTTCTATATAATTCGTATTTGTGCCCTTTGTATCCAATCCCGATGCAATATCTCTGTTCCATCGTCAATGTGAAGGTCCAAGGTATACAGTAAACCTGGAGTGATGCATCGGAATCTAATACTGCTCTCCCAGGAGAGGCTTTAAGCGCAAATTCTTAGAAGAGTTACCACTCGTGTATATAAGTCGGCATTGTGCCTTTTATATTCAATATCGATGCGATTTCTGTGCATTCATCGTCAATGTGAAGGTCTAAGGGATACAGTAAGCTTGCAGTGGTGCATCGGATTCTAATACTGCTCTCCCAGGAAAGGCTCAAAGCACAAACTATTAGAAGAGTTACTCCTCTTGTATATAATTTGGCATTGTGCCTTTGGAATACAATTCTAATGCAATTTCTGTGTTTCATCGTCAATGTGATGGTCCAAGGTATACAGTAGGCTTGCTAAGGTGCATCGGAATCTAATACTGCTCTCCCATGAAAGGCTAAAAGTACAAACGCTTAGAAGAGTTACTCCGCTTGTAAATGAGACGACATTGTGCCTTTTGTATTCAATCCCAAACTACCTTCTGTGTTTCATCGTGAATGTGAAGGTCGAAGGGATGCAGTAAACATGCAGTGGTGGTTCGGAATCTAATACTGCTCTCCCAGGAAAGGCTCAAAGTACAAGCTATTAGAAGAGCTACTTCTCTTGTATATAAGTCGGCATTGTGCCTTTTGTATTCAATCCAGATGCAATTTCTGTGTTTCATCGTCAATGTGAAGGTTCAAGGATGCTGCAGACATGCAGTGGTCCATTGGAATCTAATACTGCTCTCCGAGAAAAGATCAAAACACTAAGCCTTAGAAGAGTTACTCCTCTTGTAGATAAGTTGGCATTGTGCATTATGTATTCAATGCCGATGCAATTGCTGTGTTTCATTGTTAATTTGAAGTTCCAAGGGATACAGTAAACCTGCAGTGGTTCATCGGAATCTAATACTGCTCTCCCATGAACGGCTGACAGCACAAACTCTTAGAAGAGTTACTCCTCTTGTATATAAGTCGGCATTGTGCCTTTTGTATTCAACCCCGATGCAGTTTCTGTGTTTCATCGTCAATGTGAATTTCAAGTGATACACTGTAGTGGTGCATCGGAATCTGACACTGCTGCCCCAGGAATGGTTCAACGCGCAAACCCTTACAAGACTTACTCCTCTTGTATGTAAGTCGGCATTGTGCCTTTTGTATTCAATCCCGATGCAATTTCTGTGTTTCATCGTTAATGTGAAAGTCTAAGGGATTCAGTAAACCTACAGTGGTGCATCGGAATCTAATACTGCTCTCCCAGGAATGGCTCAGAACACTCTCTTAGAAGAGTTACTCCTCTACTATATAAGTCGGCATTGTGCCATTTGAATTGAATCTCGATGCAATTTCTTTGTTTCATCGTCAATGTGAAGGTCCAAGAGATGCAGTAAACCTGCAGTGGGGCATCGCAAACTAATACTGCTGTCCCAGGAAAGGCTCAAAGCACAAACTCTTAGAAGAGTTACACCTCTTGAAAATATATCGAGATTGTGCCTTCTGTATACTATCCCGGTGCAATTTCTGTGTTTCATCGTCAATGTGAAGGTCCAAGGGACACAGTAAACCTGCAGTGGGGCATCGCAAACTAATACTGCTGTCCCAGGAAAGGCTGAAAGCACATACTCTTAAAAGAGTTACTTGTCTTGTATATAAGTCGGCATTGTGCCTTTTGTATTCAATCCCGATGCAATTGCTGCGCTTCATTGTTAATTTGAAGGTCCAAGGGATCGAGTAAACCTGCAGTGGTGCATCGGAATCTAATACTGCTCTCCCAGGAAAGGCTCAAAGCACAAAATCTCAGACGAGATATACCTCTTGAATATAAGTCGGCATTGTGCCGATTGTATTCAACCCCGATGCAACTCCTGTGTTTCATCGTCAATGTGAAGGTCCAAGGGATACAGTAAACCTGAAGTGGTGCATCGGAATCTAATACAGCTTTCCCAGGAACGGCTCAAAGTAAACTCTTAGAAGAGTTACTTCTCCTGTAAAGAAGTCGGCATTGAGCATTTTGTATTCAATCCCGATGGAATACCTGTGTGTCATCGTCAATGTAAAGGTCCAAGGGATACAGTAAACCTGCAGTGGTGCATCGGAATCCGACACTGCACTCCCAGGAAAGGCTCAAAGCATAAACTATTGAAAGAGTTACTCCTCTTGAATATAAGCCGGCAATGTGCCTTTTGCATTCAAGCTCGATGCAATTTCTGTGTTTTATCGTCAATATGAAGGTCGAAAGGATATAGTAAACCTGCAGTGGTGCATCGGAATCTCTTTTGCTCTCCCAGGAAAGGCTCAAATCACAAACAATTCGAAGAGTTGCTCCTCTTGTACTTATGTTGGCTGACGTAAAGCTGTGAGAACCGGGCGTGAGTCGTGCTTCGGTAGCTCAGTAGGTAGAGCACTTGCCCGCAAAAGGCAAAGGTCCCGAGTTCGAGTCTCGGTCGGGCACACGGTTTTAATCTTAGAAGACTTACTCCACTTGTATATATGTCGTCATTGTTCCATTTGTTTTCAATACCGATGCAATTTTTGTGTTTCATCGTCAATGTGAAGGTCCAAGGTATACAGTAAACCTGCAGTCATGCATCGGAAAGTAATACTGCCTTTCCAGGTACGGCTAAAAGCACAAATTCTTAGAAGAGTTACTACTCGTGTATACACGTCCACATTGTGCCTTTTGTATTCAATCCCGAAGCAATTTCTGTGTTTCAGCGTTAATTTGAAGTTCCAAGAAATACAGTAAACCTGCAGTGGTGCATCAGAATCTAATACTGCTCTTCCAGGAAAGGTTAATAGCACAAACTCTTGGAATAGTTACTCCTCTAGTATATAAGAAAGCATTGTGCCTTTTGTATTCAATCCTGGTGCAATTTCTGTGTTTCATCGTGCATGTGAAGGTCCAAGGTATATAGCAAATCTGCAGTGGTGCATCGAATTCTAATACTGCGCTGCCAGGAAAGGCTCAAAGTAATCTCTTAGAAGAGTTACTCCTCTTGTAAATAATTCGGTATTGAGCCTTTTATATTCAATCCCAATGCTATATCTGTGTTTCATCGGCAATACAAACGTCCCAAGGATATAGTAAACCTGCAGTGGTGCATAGGAATCTAATACTGGGGTCCCAGGAAAGGCTCAAAGCCCAAACTCTTCTAAGAGAAGAAACTCTTCTAACTCTTCTATATAATACGGAATTGTACCTTTTGTATTCAATCCCGATGCAATTTTTGTGTTTCATCGTCAATGTGAAGGTCCAAGGTATACAGAAAACCTGTAGTGATGCATCGGAATCTTATACTACACTTCCACGAAAGGCTGAAAGCACAAACTCTTAGACGAGTTACTGCGCTTGTAAATAAGTCGACATTGTGCCTTTTGTATTCAAAATCGATTCAATTTCTGTGTTTCATAGTCAATGTGAAAGTCCAAGGGATACATCAACCCTGCAATTGTGCATCGGAATCTAATACTGCCATCCCAGGAAAGGCCCAAAGCACAAACTCTTAGATGAGTTACTCCTCTAGTATACAAGACTTGATTGTGCATTTTGTATTCAATCCCGTTGAAATATCTGTGTTTCGTCGTCAATGTGAAGTTTTAGGGGATACAGTAAACCTGCAGTGGTGCATTGGAATCTAAGACTGCTGTGCCAGGAAAGGCTTAAAACACAATCTCTTAGAAGAGTTACTTCTCTTCTATATAATTCGGATTTGTGCCCTTTGTATCCCATCCCGATGCAATATCTCTGTTCCATCGTCAATGTGAAGGTCCAAGGTATACAGTAAACCTGGAGTGATGCATCGGAATCTAATACTGCTCTCCCAGGGGAGGCTTTAAGCGCAAATTCTTAGAAGAGTTACCACTCGTGTATATAAATCGGCATTGTGCCTTTTATATTCAATATCGATGCAATTTCTGTGCATTCATCGTCAATGTGAAGGTCTAAGGGATACAGTAAACCTGCAGTGGTGCATCGGATTCTAATACTGCTCTCCCAGGAAAGGCTCAAAGCACAAACTATTAGAAGAGTTACTCCTCTTGTATATAATTTGGCATTGTGCCTTTGGAATACAATCCTAATGCAATTTCTGTGTTTCATCGTCAATGTGATGGTCCAAGGTATACAGTAGGCTTGCTAAGGTGCATCGGAATCTAATACTGCTCTCCCATGAAAGGCTAAAAGTACAAACGCTTAGAAGAGTTACTCCGCTTGTAAATAAGACGACATTGTGCCTTTTGTATTCAATCCCAAAGTACCTTCTGTGTTTCATCGTGAATGTGAAGGTCGAAGGGATGCAGTAAACATGCAGTGGTGGATCGGAATCTAATACTGCTCTCCCAGGAAAGGCTCAAAGTACAAGCTATTAGAAGAGCTACTTCTCTTGTATATAAGTCGGCATTGTGCCTTTTGTATTCAATCCCGATGCAATTTCTGTGTTTCATCGTTAATGTGAAGGTCTAAGGGATTCAGTAAACCTACAGTGGTGCATCGGAATCTAATACTGCTCTCCCAGGAAAGGCTCAGAACACTCTCTTAGAAGAGTTACTCCTCTACTATATAAGTCGGCATTGTGCCATTTGAATTGAATCTCGATGCAATTTCTTTGTTTCATCGTCAATGTGAAGGTCCAAGAGATGCAGTAAACCTGCAGTGGGGCATCGCAAACTAATACTGCTGTCCCAGGAAAGGCTCAAAGCACTAACTCTTAGAAGAGTTACACCTCTTGAAAATATATCGAGATTGTGCCTTCTGTATACTATCCCGGTGCAATTTCTGTGTTTCATCGTCAATGTGAAGGTCCAAGGGACACAGTAAACCTGCAGTGGGGCATCGCAAACTAATACTGCTGTCCCAGGAAAGGCTGAAAGCACATACTCTTAAAAGAGTTACTTGTCTTGTATATAAGTCGGCATTGTGCCTTTTGTATTCAATCCCGATGCAATTGCTGCGCTTCATTGTTAATTTGAAGGTCCAAGGGATCGAGTAAACCTGCAGTGGTGTATCGGAATCTAATACTGCTCACCCAGGGTTAACTGATTGCACAAACTCTTAGAAGGGCTTCTCCTCTTGTATATAAGACAGCATTGTGCCTTTTGTATTCAATCCCGGTGCAATATCTGTGCTTCGTCGTCAATATGAAGGTCCTAGAGATACAGTAAACCTACAGTGGTTCATCGTCATCTAATACTGCTCTCTCTGGAAAGGCTCAAAGTAAACTCTCAGAAGAGTTTCTCCTCTTGTAAATAAGTCGGCATTGGGCCTTTTTTATTCAAAATCGATGCAATTTCTGTGTTTCATCGTCAATGTGAAGGTCGAAGGGATGCAGTAAACTTTCAATGGTGCAGCGGAATCTAATACTGCTTTCCCAAGAGGGGCTGAAAGCACAAACTCTTAGACGAGTTACTGCTCTTGTACTTAAGTCGGCATTGTGCCATTTGTATTCAATCCCGAAGCAATTTCAGTATTTCATCGTCAATGTGAAGGTCCAAGGGATACAGTAAACCTGCAGTTGTGCATCGGAATCAAATACTGCTCTCCCAGGAAACTCTCAAAGCACAAACTCTTAGAAATGTTACTCCTCTTGTATATAAAAAGGTATTGTGCCATTTGTTTTCAATCCCGATGCAATTCCTGTGTCTCATCGTTAATGTGAAGGTCCAAGTTATATAGTAAACCTCCAGTGGTGCATGGTAAACTAATACTGCTCTCCCAGGAAAGGCTCAAAGCACAAATCCTTATTAGACATACTCCTCTTGTATAGAAGTCGGCATTGGGCCTTTTGTGTTCAATCCCGATGCAATTTCTGTGTTTCATCGTCAATGTGAAGGTCCGTGTGACACAGTAAACCTGCAGTGGTACATTGGAATCTAATACAGCTCTCCCACAAAAGACTAATAGCACAACCGATTAGAGGAGTTACTCCACTTGTAACTAAGTCGACATTGTGCATTTCGGATTCAATCCTGTTGGAATTTCTGTGTTTCATCGTCAATGTGAAAGACCAAGGGATACAGTAAACCTGCAGTGGCGCATCGGAATCGAAATCTGCTCTCCCAAGAAAGCCTCAAAGCACAAACTATTAGAAGAGTTAGTCCTCTTGTATATAAGTCGGCATTGTGCCTTTTGTATTCAATTTCGATGCAATTTCTGTGTTTGATCGTCAATGTTTAGGTCAAAGGGATACAGTAAACCTGCAGTGGTGCATCGGAATCCAGTACTGCTGTCCCAGGGAAGGCTCAAAACACTTACACTTTCAAGAGTCACACCTCTTGAATATAACTCGGGATTGTGTCTTTTGTAATCAATCCCGGTGCAGTTTCTGTGTTTCTTCGCCAATGTGAAGGTTCAAGGGATACAGTAAACCTGGAGTGGATCATCGGAATATAATACTGCTGTCCCAGGAAAGGCTTAAAGCACAAACTCTTAGAAGAGGTGCACCGCTTAAAGTAAGTAGACATTGTGCCTTTCGTATTCAATCTCGATGCAATATCTGTGTTTCGTCGTCAATGTGAAGATCCAAGGGATACAGTAAACACGCAGTGGTGCATCGAAATCTTATACTGCTCTCCCAGGAAAGAGTGATAGCACAAAGTCTTAGAGGAGTTACTCCTCTTGTATATAAGACAGCTTTGTGGCTTTTGTATTTAATCTCGATGCAATTTCGTGTTTCATCGTCAATGTGTAGGTCCAAGGGATACAGTAAACCTACAGTGGTGCATCGGAATCGAATACCGCTCTCCCAGGAAAGGCTCAAAGTAAAGTCTTAAATGAGTTACTCCTCTTGTAAAGAAGTTGGCATTGGGCCTTTTTTTTTTTTGAATGCCGATGCAATATGGGTGTTTCATCGTCAACGTTTAGGTCAAAGGGATACAGTAAACCTGGAGTGGTGCATCGGAATCTAATACTGCTCTACCAGGGAATGCTAAAAGCACAAACTCTTAGAAGAGTTACTCCGCTTGTAAATAAGTCGACATCGTGCATTTTGTATTCAATCCCGATGCAATTTCTGAGTTTCATAGTCAATGTGAAGGTCCAAAAGATACAGTAAACCTGCAGAGGTGCATCGGAATCTAATACTGCTCTCCCAGCTAAGGTCCAAAGTACAAACAATTAGAAGCGTTAATCCTCTTGTAAATAAGTAGACATTGTGCCTTTTCAATTCAATCCCGATGCAATTTCTGTGTTTCATCTTCAATGTGTAGGTCCAAGGGATACAGTATACCTGCAATGGTGCATCGGAATGCAATACTGCTGTCCCAGGGAAGGCTCAAAGCACAAACTCTTATAATAGTTACACCTCTTAAATATTAGTCGGGATTGTGCCATTTGTATACAATCCCGTTGCAATTTCGATGTTTGATTGGCATTGTGAAGGTTCAAGGGATACAGTTAACCTACAGTTGTGCATCGGAATCTAACACTGCTTTCCCTGAAAAAGCTCAAAGCACAAACTCTTAGAAGAGATACTCCCCTTGTATGTAAGACGGCATTGTGCCTTTTGTATTCAATCACGATGCAATTTCTGCGTTTCATCGTCAATGAGTAGGTCAAGGGATACAGTAAACCAGCAGTGGTGCATCGGTATCTAATACTTCTCTCCCAGCAAAGGCTCAAGGTACAAACTGTTAGATGAGTTACTCCTCACTTATATTAGACGGGAGTGTGCCTTTTGTTTTCCATCCCGATGCAATTTCTGTGCTTCATCGTCAATGTGATTGTCCAAGGGATACAATTAACCAGGAGTGGCGTATCGGAATCGAAATCAGCTCTCCCATGAAAGGATCAAAGCACAAACTATTAGAAGCGTTACTCCTCTTGTTTATAAGTCGGCATTGTGCCTTTTGTAATCAATATCGATGCAATTTCTGTGTTGGATCGTCAATGTTTAGGTCAAAAGGATACAGTAAACCTGGAGTGGTGTACCGCAATCCTATACTGCTGACCCAGGAAAGGCTCGAAACGCAAACACTTTGAAGAGTTACACCTTTGAATATAATTCGGGATTGTGTCTTTTGTATACACTCCCAGTGCAATTTCTGTGTTTCATCGCCAATGTGAAGGTTCAAGGGATACAGTAAACCTAGAGTGGTGCATCGGAATCTAATACTGCTGTCCCAGGAAAGGCTTAAACACAAACTCTTTGAAAAAATACACCGCTTAAAGTAAGTAGGCATTGTGCCTTTCGTTTTCAATCTCGATGCAATATCTGTGTTTCGTCGTCAATGTGAAGATCCAAGTGATACAGTAAACTTGCAGTGGTGCATCGAAATCTTATACTGCTCTCCCAGGAAAGACTGATAGCACAAACTCTTAGAGGAGTTACTCCTGTTGTATATAAGACAGCATTGTGCGTTTTGTATTCAATCCTGATGCATTTTCTGTGTTTCATCGTCAATGTTTAGGTCAAAGGGATACAGTAAACCTGCAGTGGTGCATCGGAATCCAATACTGCTGTCCCAGGAAAAGCTCTAGGCACAAACGCTTAGAAGACTTACTCCCCTTGTATGTAAGACGGCATTGTGCCTTTTGTATTCAATCGCGATGCAATATCCGTGTTTCATCGTCAATGTGAAGCTCCAAGGCATACAGTAAAGCTGCAGTGGTGCATCGGTATCTAATACTCTTCTCCCTGGAAAGGCTAAAAGCACAAACACTTAGAAGCGTTTCTCTGCTTGTAAATAAGTCGCCATTGTGCCTTTTGAATTCAATCTCGATGTAATTTCTGTGTTTCATCGTCAATGTGTAGGTCCAAGGGATACAGTAAACCTGCAGTGGGGCATCTGAGTCTAATACTGCTCTGCCAGAATAGGATAAAAGCACAAACTCTTAGAAGATATACCCCACTTGTAAATTAGTCGACATTGTGGCTTTGTAATCGTTCCCGACGCAACTTCAGTGTTTCATCGTCAATGTGAAGGTCCAGGGGATACAGTAAACCTGCAATGGTGCATCGGGAACTAATACTTCACTCCCAGCAAAGGCTCAAGGTACAAACTGTTAGTTGAGAAACTCCTGTCCTATATTAGACGGGAGTGTGCAATTTGTTCTCTATCCCGATGCAATTTCTGTGTTTCATCGTCAATGTGAAGGTCCAAGGGATACAATTAACCTGCAGTAGTGCATCAGAATCTAATACTGCTCTACGAGGAAAGGCTAAAAGCACAAACTCTTAGAAGAGTTACTCCGCTTGTAAATATGTCGACATCGTGCATTTTGTATTCAATCCCAAGGCAGATTCTGTATTACGTCGTCAATGTGAAGGTCCGTGTGATACAGTAAACCTGCAGTGGTGCACCGGAATCTAACACTGCTCTCCCAGAAATGGTTGAAGACACAAACTCTTAGAAGAGTTACTGCACTTGTAAATAAGTCCTCATTGTGCCTTTTGTAATCAATCCCGACGCAATATCTGTGTTTCATCGTCAATGTGAAGGTCCAAGGGATAGAGTAAACCTTCAGTGGTGCATCGGAATCTAATACTGTTCTCCCAGAAAAGGCTAAAAGCACAAAGTTTTAGAAGAGATACTCCTGTTGTGTATAAGCCGGCATTGCGCCATAATTATTCAATCGCAATGCAATCTCTGTGTTTCATCTTCAATGTGACGGTCCAAGGGATACAGTAAACCTGCAGTGTTGCATCGGAATCTAATACTGTTCTCCCAGGAACCTCTCAAAGCACAAACTCTTAGAAGAGATACTTTTCTTGTATATAAGTCGGCATTGTGCCATTTGTATTCAATCCCGATGCAAATTCTGTGCTTCATCATCAATGTGAAGGTCCAAGGGATACCGTAAACCTGCAGTGGTGCATGGGAATCTAATACTGCTCTCCCAGGAAAGACTCAATGCGCAAACCCTAGGAAGAATTACTCCTCTTGTATATAAGCCGGCATTGTGCTTATTGTATTCAATCCCGATGCAATACCTAAGATTCATCGTCAATGTAAAGGTCCAAGGGAAGCAGTAGACCTGCAGTGGTGCATCGGAATCTAATACTGCTGTCCCAGGAAAGGCTCAAAACAAAAACTCTTAGAAGAGATACTCCGCTTGTAAATAAGCTGATTTTGTGCCTTTGTATCAATCCCGATGATATTTCTGTATTACATCATCATTGTAAAGGTCCAAGTGGTACAGTAAACCTGCAGTGGTGCATCGGAATCCAATACTGCTCACCCAGAAAAGGCTAAAACACAGACTCCTAGAAGGGTCACTCTGCTTGTAAATAAGCCGACATTGTGCCTTTTGTATTCAATCCCGATGCAATTTCTGTGTTTCTTCGTCAATTTAAAGGACCAAGGAATACAGTAACCGTGCAGAGGTGCATCGGAATCTAATACTGCTCTCCCGAGAAAGGCTCAAGGTGCAAACACTTACAAGACTTCCTCGTCTTGTATATAACTCGGAATTGTGCCCATTGTATTCAGTCCCGTTCAAATACTGTGTTTCTTCGTCAATGTGAAGGTCCAAGGGACACAGTAAACTAGCAGTGGTGCATCGGAATCTAATACAGGTCTCCCAGGAAAGGCTAAAAGCACAAAATCTTAGAAGAGTTACTCCTCTTGTACCTATGTTGGCATTGTGCCTTTTGTATTCAATGCCGATGCAATTTCTGTGTTTCATCGTCAATGTGAAGGTCCAATGGATACAGTAGTCCTGCAGTGGTGCATCGGAATCTCATACTGCTCTCCTAGGAAAGTTTCAAAGCACAAATTCTGTGAAGAGATACTCCTCTTGTGTATAAGCCGGCATTGCGCCATAATTATTCAATCGCGATGCAATTTCTGTGTTTCATCGTCAATGTGAAGGTGCAAGGGATACAGTAAACCTGCAGTGGTTCATCGGAATCTAATTTTGCTCTCCCTGGAAAGTCTCAAAGCACAAACTCTTAGAAGAGATACTCCTCTTGTAAATAAGTTGGAATTGAGGCTTTTTTATTCAATCCCCATGCAATTTCTGTGTTTCATCGTCAATGTAAAGGTCCAAGGGGTACAGTAAACCAGCAGTGGTGCATTGGAATCTAATACTGCTCTCCCAGGAAAGGCTTTAAGCACAATGGCTTAGAAGATTTATTCCGCTTGTAAATAAATCGACATTGTGCCGTTTGTATGCAATCCCGATGCAATTTCTGTGTTTCATCGTCAATGTGAAGGTCCAAGGGATACAGTAAATCTGCCGTGGTGCATCGGAATCTAATACTGCTCTCCCTGGAAAGTCTCAAAGCACAAACTCTTAGAAGAGATACTCCTCTTGTATATAAGCCAGCATTGTGTCATTTGTGTTCAATCCCGATGCAATTTCTGTGTTTCATCGTCAATGTAAAGGTCCAAGGGGTACAGTAAACCTGCAGTGGCGCTTCGGAATCTAATACTGCTTTCCCAGGAGAGGTTCAAAGCACAGTTAGAAGAGATACTCCTCTTGTATATATGCCGGCATTGTGCCATTTGTATTCAAACCTGTTGCTATTTCTGTGTTTCATCGTCAATGTGAAGGTCCAAGGAATGCAGTAAACCTGCAGTGGTGAATCGGAATCTAATACTGCCCTCCCAGGAAACTCTCAACACACAATCTCTTAGAAATGATAC
Organism: Schistocerca americana; assembly: GCF_021461395.2. Classification (NCBI taxonomy): domain Eukaryota; kingdom Metazoa; phylum Arthropoda; class Insecta; order Orthoptera; family Acrididae; genus Schistocerca; species Schistocerca americana. Next base: position 48,845,062 of record NC_060129.1, read on the forward strand.
TCCTCTTGTATATAAGATGGCATTGTGCCTTTTGATTACAATACCGATGCAATTATTGTGTTTCATCGTCAATGTGAAGGTGCAAGGGATACAATAAACCTGCAGTGGGTCATGGTAATCTAATACAACTCTCCCACGACAGGCTGAAAGCACAAACCCCACGTAGACTTAATCCTCTTGTATATAAGTCGGCATTGAGCATTTTGTATTCAATCCCGAAGCAATTTCTGTGTTTCATCGTCAATGTGAAGGTCCAAGGCATACAGTAAACCTACAGTGGTGCATCGGAATCTAATACTGCTCTCCCAGGAAACACTCAAATCACAAACTCTTAGGAAAGATACTCCTCTTGCATATAAGAAGGCGTTGTGCCTTTTGTATTCATTCCCGATGCAATTTATGTGTTTTATCGTCAATGTGAAGTTCCAAGTGATACAGTAAACCTGCATGGTGCATCCAAATCTAATACTGCTATCCCAGGAAACTCTCAAAGCACAAACTCTTAGAAATGATACTCCTCTTATATATAAGTCGGCATTGTGCCTTTTGTATTCAATCCCGATTCAATTTCTGTGTTTCATCGTCAATCTGAAGGTTCAAGGGATACAGTTAACCTGCAATGGTGCACTGGAATCTAATACTGCTTTCCCAGGAAAGGCTCAATGCACAAACTCTTAGAAGAGATACTCCTCTTGTATATAAGCCAGCATTGTGTCATTTGTGTTCAATCCCGACGCAATTTCCTGTGTTACATCGTCAATGTGAAGGTCCAAGGGATACAGTAAACCTGTAGTGGTGCATCGGAGACTAATATTGCTCTCCCTGGAGAGTCTCAAATCATAAACTCTTAGAAGAGATACTCCTCTTGTAAATAAGCCGGAATTGAGCCTTTTTTATTCAATCCCGATGCAATTTATGTGTTTCATCACCAATGTAAAGGTCCAAGGGATACAATAAACATTCACTAGTGCATCGGAATCTAATACTGCTCTCCCAGGAAATTCTCACAGCACAAAATCTTAGAAGTGATACTCCTCCTGTATATAAGATGGCTTTGTGCCTTTTGTATTCAATCCCGATGCAATTTCTGTGTTTCATCGTCAATGTGAAGGTCCAAGGGATACAGTAAACGTGCAGTGGTGACTCGGAATCTATTACTGCTCTCCCAGGGAACTCTCAAAGCACAAACTGTTAAAATTGATACTCGTCTTGTATATAAGTCGGCATTGTGCCATTTGTATTCAATCCCGATTCAATTTCTGTGTTTCATCGTCAACGTGATTGTCCAAGGGATACAGTAAAGTTGCAGTGGTGCATTGGAAACTAATACTGTTGTCCCAGGAATGGCTGAAAGCACAAACTCTTAGAAGAGATACTCCTCTTGTATATAAGCCGACATTGTGCCTTTTGTATTCAATCCTGATGCAATACCTGTGATTTATCGTCAATGTAAAGGTCCAAGGGATACTTTGAACCTGCAGTGGTGCATTGGAATCTAATAATGCTCTCCCAGAAAAGTCTCAAAACACAAATTCTAAGAAAAGATACTCTGTTGTATATAAGCCGGCATTGTGCCTTTTGTACGCAATCCCAATTCAATTTCTGAGATTCATCGTCAATGTGAGGGCACAGGTGATACAGTAGACCTGCAGAGGTGCATCGCAATCTGGTACTGCTCTCCCAGTTAAGGTCCAAAGCACAGACTATTAGAAGTGTTAATCCTCTTATATATAGGTCGGCATTGTGACTTTTTTATTCAATTTCGATGCAATTTCTGTGTTTCATCGACAATGTGAAGGACCAAGGGATACAGTAAACCTGCAATCTTGCATGGGAATCCAATACTGCTGTCCCAGGGAAGGCTCAAAGCACAAACTCTTAGAATAGTTACACCTCTTGAATGTAAGTAGGGATTGTGCAATTTGTATACAATCCCGGGGCAATTTCTGTGTTTCATCGTCATTGTGAAGTTTCAAAGGATACAGTTAACCAGCAGTGGTGCATCAGAGTCTAACACTGCTGCCCCAGGAAACGCTCAAAGCACAAACCCTTAGAAGAGATACTCCTCTTGTATGTAAGCCATCATTGTGCCATTTGTGTTCATTCCGATGGAATTTCTGTGTTTCATCGTCCATGTGAAAGTCCAAGGGATACAGTTAACCTGCAGTGGTGCATCCGAATCTAATACTGCTCTCCCAGGAGAGTCTCATAGCACAAACTCTTAGAAGAGAAACTTCTATTGTATATAAGCCGGCATTGTGCCATTTGTATTCTATCCCGATGCAATTTCTGTGTTTCATCGTCAATGTGAAGGTCCAAGGGGTACAGTAAACCTGCAGTGGTGCATCGGAATCTAATACTGCTCTCCCTGGAAAGTCTCAAAACACAATCTCTTAGAAGGGATACTCCTCTTGTAAATAAGTCGGAATTGATCATTTTTTATTCAATTCCGATGAAATTTCTGTGTCTCATCGTCAATGTAAAGGTCCAAGGGGTACAGTAAACCAGCAGTGGTGCATCGGAATCTAATACTGCTCTCCCAGGAAACTCTCAACGTACAAACTCTTAGAAATGATACTCCTCTTGTATATAAGATGGCATTGTGCCTTTTGTATTGAATCCCGATGCAAATTCTGTGTTTCATCGTCAATGTGAAGGTCCAAGGGATACAGTAAACCTGCAGTGGTGCGTGTTAATCTAATACTCCTCTCCAAGGATAGGCTTAAAGCACAAACCCTTAGAAGACTTTCTCCTCTTGTATATAAGTCGGCATTGAGCATTTTGTATCCAATCCCGAGGCAATTTCTGTGTTTCATGGTAAATGTGAAGGTCCAAGGCATACAGTAAACGTTCCATGGTGCATCGGAATCTAATACTGCTCTCCCAGGAAACACTCAAATCACAAACTCTTAGGATTGGTACTCCTCTTGTATATAAGAAGGCATTGTGCCTTCTGTATTCATTCCTGATGCAATTTCTGTGTTTCATCGTCAATGTGAAGGTCCAAGAAATACAGTAAACCTGCAGTGGTGCATCCAAATCTAATACTGCTCTCCCTGGAAACTCTCAAAGCACAAACTCTCGGAAATGATACTCCTCTTGTATATCAGTCGGCATTGTGCATTTAGTATTCAATTCGATTCAATTTCTGAGTTTCATCGTCAATGTGAAAGTCCAAGTGATACACTAAACCTGCACTGGTGCATCGGAATCTAATACTGCTTTCCCAGGAGACTCTCAGAGCACAAACTCTTAGAACAGATACTCCTCTTGTAAATAAGCCAGCATTGTGCCATTTGTGTTCAATCCCGATGCAATATCTGTGTTTTATCGCCAATGTGAAGGTCCAAGGGATACAGTCCACCTGCAGTGGTGCATCGGAATCTAGGACTGCCCTCCCTGGAAAGTCTCAAAGCACAAACTCTAAGAAGAGATACCCCTCTTGTAAATAAGTCGGAATTGAGCCTTTTTTATTCAATCCGGATTCACTTTCTGTGTTTCATCGTCAAAGTAACGGTCCAAGGGGTACAGTAACCCTGCAGTGGTGCTTCGGAATCTAGTACTGCTTTCCCAGGAAAGGCTCATAGCACAAACTCTTAGAACAGATACTCCTCTTGTAAATAAGCCAGCATTGTGCCATTTGTGTTCAATCCCGATGCAGCTTCTGTGTTTCATCGTCAATGTGAAGGTCCGAGGGAAACAGTAAACCTGCAGTGGTGCATTTAAATCTAATACTGCTCCCCCAGGAAAGGCTTAAATCACAAACCCTTAGAAGACTTCATCCTCTTGTATATAAGTCGGCATTGAGCCTTTTGTATTCAATCACGATGCAATATCTGTGTTTCATCGTCCATTTGAAAGTCCATGGGATACTGTTCACCTGCAGTGGTGCATCGGAATCGAATACTGCTCTCCCAGGAAAGTCTCAAAGGACAAACTCTTAGAAAAGATACTTCTATTGTTTGTAAGCCGGCATTGTGCCGTTTGTATTCTATCGCGATGCAATTTCTGTGTTTCATCGTCAATGTGAAGGTTCAATTGATACAGTTAACCTGCAATGGTGCACCAGAATCTAATACTGCTCTCCCTGGAAAGTCTCAACGCACAAACTCTTAGAAGAGTTACTCCTCTTGTAAATAAGTCGGAATTGAGCCTTTTTTATTCAATCCCGATGGAATTTCTGTGATTCATTGTCAATGTGAAGGTCCAAGGAATACAGTAAACCTGCAGTGGTGCATCGGAATCTATTATTGCTCTCCCAAGAAACTCTCAAGGCAGGAAAGTCTCAAAGGACAAATTAGAAATGATACTCCTCTTGCATATAAGAAGGCATTGTGCCATTTCTATTCAATCCCGATGCAATATCTGTGTTTCATCGTCAATGTGAGGGTCCTAGGGATACAGTAAACCTGCACTGGTGCATTGGAATCTAATACTACTGCCCCAGGAAAGGCTCAATGCACAAACTCTTAGAAGAATTACTCCTCTTGTATATAAGTTGGCCTTGTGCCTTTTGTATTCAATCCCGATGCAATTTCTGTGTTTCATCGTCAAAGTGAAGGTGCAAGGGATACGGTAAAGATGCAGTGGTGCATGGTAATCTAATACTGCTCTCCCAGGAAAGGCTCAAAGCACACACCCTTAGAAAACTAAATCCTCTTGTATATAAGTCGGCATTGTGATTTTTTTATTCAATCCCGATGCAATTTCTGTGATTCATCGTCAATGTCAAGAACCAAGGGATACAGTAAACCTGCAGTGGTGCATCGGAATCAAATAGTGCTCTCCCACGAAACTCTCAAGGCACAAACTATTAGAAATGATACTCCTCCTCTATATAAGAAGGCATTGAGCCTTTTGTATTCAATCCCGATGCAATTTCTGTGTTTCATCGTGAATGTGTAAGTCCAAGGGATACTGTAAACCTGCAGTGTTGCATTGGAATGTAATACTACTTTTCCTGTAAAGGCTTATTGCACAAACTCATAGAAGAGTTTCTCCTCTTCTATATAAGTTGGCCTTGTGCCTTTTGTATTCAATCCCGATGCAATTTCTGTGATTCATTGTCAATGTGAAGGTCCAAGGAATACAGTAAACCTCCAGTGGTGCATGGTAAACTAGTACTGCTCTCCCAAGAAAGGCTCAAAGCACAAACCCTTAGAAGACGTAATGCTCTTGTATATAAGTCGGCAATGAGCATTTTGTAATCGATCCCGATGCGATTTCTGTGTTTCATCGTCAATGTGAAGGTTTAAGGGATATAGTAAACCTTCAGTGGTGCATCGGAATCTAATAGTGCTCTCCTAGGAAACTCTCAAGGCACAAACTCTTACAAATGATACTCTTCTTGTACATGAGAAGGCATTGTGCCTTTTGTATTCAGTCCCGATGCAATTTCTATGTTTCATCGTCAATGTGAAGGTCCAAGGGATACAGTAAACACGCAGTGGTGCATCGGAATGTAATAGTGCTCTCCCAGGAAACTCTCAAGGCACAAACTATTAGAAAAATACTCCTATTGTATATAAGAAGCCATTGAGCCTTTTGTATTCAATCCCGATGCCATTTCTGTGATTCATCGTGAATGTGAAGGTCCAAGGGACACTGTAAACCTGAAGTGTTGCATTGGAATGGAATACTACTTTCCCAGTAAAGGCTTAATGCACAAACTCTTAGAAGACTTTCTCCTCTTGTATATAAGTCGGCCTCATGCTTTTTGTATTCAATCCCGATGCAATTTCTGTGTTTCACCGTCAATGTGAACGTCCAAGGGATACAATAACCGTACAGTGGTGCATCGGAATATAATACTGCTCTCCCAGGAGACTCTCAAAGCCCAAAATCTTAGAAATGATACTCCTCTTGTATATAAGAAGGCATTGAGCATTTTGTATTCAATCCCGATGCAATTTCAGTGATTCATCATCAATGTGTAGGTCCAAGAGATACAGTAAACCTGCAGTGGTGCATGGTATTCTAATACTGCTCTCCCAGGAAAGGCTCAAAGCACAAACCCTTAGAAGACCTAATCATCTTGTATATAAATCGGCATTGAGCCTTTTGTATTCAATTCCGATGCGATTTCTGTGTTTCATCGTCAATGTGAAGATCCAAGGGATGCAGTAAACCTTCAGTGGTGCATCGGAATATAATACTGGTCTCCCAGAAAACTCTCACACCTCAAACTCTTACAAGAGTTACTCCTCTTGTATATAAGTCGTTCTTGTGCCATTTGTATTCAATACCAATGCAATTTCTGTGTTTCATCGGGAATGTGAAGCTCCAAGGGATACAATAATCCTGCAGTGGTGCATGGTAATCTAATACTGCTCTCCCAGGAAAGGCTCAAAGCACAAACCGTTAGAAGACCTAATCATCTTGTATATAAATCGGCATTGAGCCTTTTGTATTCAATCCCGATGCAATTTCTGTTTTTCATCGACAATGTGAAGGTCCAAGGGATACAGTAAACGAGCAGTGGTGCATCGAAATCTAATACTGCTCTCCCAGGGAACTCTCAAAGCACACACTCTTAGAAATGATACTCCTCTTGTATATAAAAAGGCATTGTGCATTTGGTATTCAATCCCGATGCAATTTCTGTGTTTCATCGTCAATGTGAAGGTCCAAGGCATACAGTAAACCTTCAGTGATGCATCGGAATATAATACTGCTCTCCCAGGAAACTCTCAAAAGACAAACTCTTAGAAATGATACTCCTCTTTTATATAAGAAGGCATTGTGCCTTTTGTATTCAATCAAGATGCATTTTCTGCGTTTCATCGTCAATGTGAAGGTCCAAGGCATACAGTAAACCTGATGTGGTGCATGGTAATCTAATTCTGCCCTCTCAGGAAAAGCTCTAAGCACAAACCCTTCCTTAGAAGACTTTATCCTCTTGTATATAAGTCGGAATTGAGACTTTTGTGTTCAATCCCGATGCAATATCTGTGCATCATCGTCAATTTGAAGGTCCAAGGGTTACAGTCAATCTTCAGTGGTGAATCGGAATCTAATACTGCCTTCCCAGGAAACTCTCAAAGCAAATCTTAGAAATGATACCCCTCTTGTATATAAGAGGGCCTTGTGCATTTTGTATTCAATCCCGATGAAATTTCTGTGCTTCATCGTCAATGTGAAGGTCCAAGCGTTACAGTTTATCTGCAGTGGTGCATGGTAATCTAATACTGCTCTCCCAGGAAAGGCTCAAAGCACAAACCCTTAGAAGTCCTAAACATCTTGTATATAAGTCGGCATTGTGGCATTTGTATTCAGTCCCCATGCAATTTCTGTGTTTCTTCGACAATGTAAAGGTGCAAGGGATACAGTTAACCTGCAGTGGTGCATCGAAATCTAATAGTGCTCTCCCAGGAAACTCTCAAGCCACAAACTCTTAGAAATGATACTCCTCTTGTATATACGAAGGCATTGTGCCTTTTGTATTCAATCCCGATGCAATTTCTGTGTTTCATCGTCAATGTGAAGGTCCAAGGGATACAGTAAACCTGCAGTGGTGCATCTGAATCTAATACTGCTCTCTCAGGAAACTCTCAAAGTACAAACTCTTAGAAATGATACTCCTCTTGTATATAAGAAGGCAATGTGCGTTTTGTATTCAATCCCAATGCAATTTCAGTGTTTCATCGTCAATCTGTAATTCCAAGAGATACAGTAAACCTGCAGTGGTGCATGTTAATCTAATACTCTCTCAGGAGAGGCTCAAAGCACAAACCCTTAAAAGACTTTATCCTCTTGTATATAAGTCGGCATTGAGCATTTTGTATTCAATTCCGATGCCATTTCTGTGTTTCATCGTCAATGTGAAGATGCAAGGGATACAGTAAAGCTTCAGTGGTGCATCGGAATATAATACTGCTCCCCCAGGAAATTCTCACACCACAAACTCTTAGAAGAGTTACTCCTCTTGTATATAAGTCGTTCTTGTGCGTTTTGTATTCAATCCCGATTCAATTTCTGTGTGTCATCGTCGATGTGAAGGTCCAAGGGATACAGTAAACCTGCAGTGGTGCATTGGAGTCTAATACTGCTGTCCCGGTAAACGCTCAAAGCACAAACTCTTAGAAGACTTACTCCTCTTGCATATAAAACGGCCTTGTGAAATTTGTATTCAATCCCGATGCAATTTCTGTGTGTCATCGTCAATGTGAAGGTCCAAGGGGTACAGTAAATCTGCGGTGGTGCATCGGAATCTAATGGTGCTCTCCCATGAAACTCTCAAGGCACAAATTCTTACAAATGATACTCCTCTTGTATATGGGAGGGCATTGTGCCTATTGTACTTAATCCCGATGCCATTTCTGTGCTTCATCGACAATGTGAAGGTCCAAAGGATACAAAAAACCTGCAGTGGTGCATCGGAATCTAATACAGCTCTCCCAGGAAACTCTCAAAAGACAAACTCTTAGAAATGATACTCCTCTTGTATATAAGAAGGCATTGTGCCTTTAGTATTCAAGCCCGATGCAATATCTGTGTTTCATCGTCAATGTGAAGATCCAAGGGATACAGTAAACCTTCAGAGGTGCATTAGAATATAATACTGCTATCCCAGGAAGTTGTCATAACGCAAACTCTTAGAAGAGTTACTCCTTTTGAATATAAGTCAGCCTTGTGCCTTTTGTATTCAATGCTGATGCAATTTCTGTGTGTCATCGTCAATGTGAAGGTCAAAGGGACACAGTAATCCTGCAGTGTTGCATGGTAATCTAACACTGCTCTCCCAGGAAAGGCTCAAAGCACAAACTCTTGGAAGACTTTATCATTTTGTATATAAATCGGCATTGAGCCTTTTGTATTCAATCCCGATGCAATTCTTGTGTTTCATCGCCAATGTGAAGGTCCAAGGGATACAGTAAACCAGCAGTGGTGCATTGCACTCTAATACTGTTCTCCCAGGAAACTCTCAAGGCACAAACTCTTAGAAATGATACTCCTCTTGTATAAAAGAAGGCATCATGCCTTTTGTATTCAAACCAGATGCAATTTGTGTGTTTCATTATCAATGTGAAGGTGTAACGGTTACAGTAAACCTTCAGTGCTGCATCGTAATATAATACTGCTCCCCCAGGAATCTCTCAAACCACAAACTCTTAGAAGAGTTACTCCTCCTGTATATAAGTCTGCCTTGTGCCATTTGTATTCAATCCCGATGCAATTTCTGTGTTTCATCGTCACTGTGAGGGTCCAAGGGATACAGTAATCCTGCAGTGGTGCATGGTAATCTAATACTGCTCTCCCAGCAAAGGCTCAAAGCACAAACACTTACAAGACTTAATCCTCTTGTATATATATCGGCATTGAGCCTTTTGTATTCAACCCCGATGCAATTTCTGTGTTTCATCGCCAATTTGAAGGTCCAAGGGATACAGTAAACCTGCAGTGGTGCATCGGAAACTAATACAGATCTCCCAGGAAACTCTCAAGGCACAAACTCTTAGAAATGATACTCCTCTTGTATAAAAGAAGGCATTGTTCCGTTTGTATTCAATCCCGATGCATTTTCTGTGTTTCATCGTCAGTGTGAAGGTCCAAGGGATACAGTTAACATGCAGTGGGCATGGTAATTTAATACCGCACTCCAAGGACAGGCTCAAATCACAAACCCTTAGAAGACTTAATCCTCTTGTATATAGGTCGGCATTGTGCTTTTTGTATTCAATCCTGATGCAATTTTTGTGTTTCATCGTCAATGTGAAGGTCCAAGGGATACAGTATACCTGCAGTGGTGCATCGGAATCTAATTCGGCTCTCCCAGGAAACTCTCAAGGCACAAACACTTAGAAATGATGCTCCTCTTGAATATAAGAAGGCATTGAGTGTTTAGTGTTCAAACCCGATGCAATTTCTGCGTATCATCGCCGATGTGAAGGTCCAAGGGATACAGTAAACCAGCAGTGGTGCACTGGAATATAATACTGCTCTCCCAGCAAAGGCTCAAAGCACAAACCCTTAGAAGACTTAATCCTCTTGTATATAAGTCGGCATTGTGCCTTTAGAATTCAATCCCGATGCATTTTTTGTGTTTCATCGTCAATGCGAAGGACCAAGGGATACTGTAAACTTGCAGTGGTGCATCGGAATCTAATACTGCTCTCCCAGGTAACTCTCAACGGACAAACTCTTATACATGATATTCCTCTCGTATATAAGAATGCGTTGTGCCTTTTGTATTCAATCCCAATGCAATTTCTGTGTTTCATCGTCAGTGTGAAGGTCCAAGGGATACAGTTAACCTGCAGTGGGCATGGTAAATTAATACCGCACTCCAAGGACAAGCTGAAATCACAAACCCTTAGAAGACTTAATCCTCTTGTATATAAATCGGCATTGTGCCTTTTGTATTCAATCCTGATGCAATTTCTGTAATTCATCGTCAATGTGAAGCACCAAGGGATACAGTAAATCTGCAGTGGTGCATTGGTATCTCATACTACTGTTCCAGGAAGGTAGCAATGTACAAACTATTAGAAGAGTTACTCCTCTTGTATATAAGTTGGCCTTGTGCATTTTGTATTCAATCCCGATGCAATTGCTGTGTTTCATCGTCAATGTGAAGATTCAAGAGATACAGTAAACCTGCAGTGGTGCATCGGAATCTAATCCTGTTCTCCCAGGAAACTCTCAAGACACAAACTCTTAGAAATGATACTCCTCTTGTATATAAGAAGGCATTGTGCCTTTAGTATTCAATCCCGATGCAGTATCTGTGTTTCATCGTCAATGTGAAAGACCAAGGGATACAGTAAACCTTCAGTGGTGCATCGGAATATAATACTGCTAACCCAGGAAACTCTCATAGCGCAAACTCTTGGAAGAGTTACTCCTCTTGAATATAAGTCGGCTTTGTGCCTTTTGTGTTCAATGCCGATGCAATTTATGTGTGTCATCGTGAATGTGAATGTCCAATCGATACAGTAAACCTGCAGTGGTGCATTGGAATCTAATAGTGCTCTCACAAGAAACTCTCAAGGCACAAACACTTAGAAATGATGCTCCTCTTGAATATAAGAAGGCATTGAGTGTTTAGTGTTCAAACCCGATGCAATTTCTGCGTATTATCGTCGATGTGAAGGTCCAAGGGATACAGTAAACCAGCAGTGGTGCACTGGAATATAATACTGCTCTCCCAGGAAAGGCTCAAAGCACAAACATTTAGAAGACTTAATCCTTTTGTATATAAGTCGGCATTGTGCCTTTAGTATTCAATCCCAATGCATTTTTTGTGTTTCATCGTCAATGCGAAGGACCACGGGATACTGTAAACTTGCAGTGGTGCATCGGAATCTAATACTGCTCTCCCAGGTAACTCTCAACGGACAAACTCTTATACATGATATTCGTCTTGTATATAAGAAGGCGTTGTGCCTTTTGTATTCAATCCCAATGCAAATTCTGTCTTTTATCGTCAATGTGAAGGTCAAAGGGACACAGTAATCCTGCAGTGTTGCATGGTAATCTAACACTGCTCTCCCAGGAAAGGCTCAAAGCACAAACTCTTGGAAGACTTTATCATTTTGTATATAAATCGGCATTGAGCCTTTTGTATTCAATCCCGATGCAATTTTTGTGTTTCATCGCCAATGTGAAGGTCCAAGGGATACAGTAAACTTGCAGTGGTGCATTGCATTCTAATACTGCTCTCCCAGGAAACTCTCAAGGCACAAACTCTTAGAAATGATACTCCTCTTGTATAAAAGAAGGCATTGTGCCTTTTGTATTCAAACCAGATGCAATTTGTGTGTTTCATCATCAATGTGAAGGTATAACGGTTACAGTAAACCTTCAGTGCTGCATCGTAATATAGTACTGCTCCCCCAGGAATCTCACAAACCACAAACTCTTAGAAGAGTTACTCCTCCTGTATATAAGTCTGCCTTGTACCATTTGTATTCAATCCCGATGCAATTTCTGTGTTTCATCGTCACTGTGAAGGTCAAAGGGATACAGTAATCCTGCAGTGTTGCATGGTAATATAACACTGCTCTCCCAGGAAAGGCTCAAAGCACAAACTCTTAGAAGACTTAATCATTTTGTATATAAATCGGCATTGAGCCTTTTCTATACTATCCCGATGCAATTTTTGTGTTTCATCGCCAATGTGAAGGTCCAAGGGATACAGTAAACTTGAAGTGGTGCATGGTAATCTAATACTGTTCTCCCAGGAAAGGCTCAAAGCACAAACCCATAGAAGACTCAATCCTCTTGTATATAAGTCGGCATTGAGCATTTTTTATTCATTCCCGATGCGGGTTCTGTGTTTCATCGTCAATGTGAAGGTCGAAGGGATACAATAAACCTTCAGTGGTGCATCGGAATATAATACTGCTCTCCCAGGAATCTCTCAAACACAAACTCTTAAAAGAGTTACTCCTCATGTATAAAAGTCGGTCTTGTGCATTTTGTATTCATTCCCGATGCAAATTCTGTGTTTCATCGCCAATTTGAAGGTCCAAGGGATACAGTATACCTGCAGTGGTGCACCGGAAACTAATTCGGCTCTCCCAGGAAATTCTCAAGGCACAAACACTTAGAAATGATGCTCCTCTTGAATATAAGAAGGCATTGAGTGTTTAGTGTTCAAACCCGATGCAATTTCTGCATATCATCGCCGATGTGAAGGTCCAAGGGATACAGTAAACCAGCAGTGGTGCGCTGGAATATAATACTGCTCTCCCAGGAAAGGCTCAAAGCACAAACCCTTAGAAGACTTAATCCTCTTGTATATAAGTCGGCATTGTGCCTTTAGAATTCAATCCCGATGCATTTTTTGTGTTTCATCGTCAATGCGAAGGACCAAGGCATACTGTAAACTTGCAGTGGTGCATCGAAATCTAATACTGCTCTCCCAGGTAACTCTCAACGGACAAACTCTTATTCATGATATTCCTCTTGTATATAAGAATGCGTTGTGCCTTTTGTATTCAATCCCAATGCAATTTCTGTGTTTCATCGTCAATGTGAAGGTCCAAGGGATACAGTAAACTTGCAGTGGTGCATGGTAATCTAATACTGTTCTCCCAGGAAAGGCTCAAAGCACAAACCCATAGAAGAGTCAATCCTCTTGTATATAGGTCGGCATTGAGCATTTTTTATTCAATCCCGATGCGATTTCTGTGTTTCATCGTCAATGTGAAGGTCCAAGGGATACAATAAACCTTCAGTGGTGCATCGGAATATAATACTGCTCTCCCAGGAAACTCTCAAACACAAACTCTTAGAAGAGTTACTCCTCATGTATAAAAGTCGGTCTTGTGCATTTTGTATTCATTCTCGATGCAATTTCTGTGTTTCATCGTCAATTTGAAGGGCCAAAGGATACAGTAAACCTGCGGGGTGCATCGGAATCTAATACTGTTCTCCCAGGAAACTCTCAAGTCACAAACTCTTATAAATGATACTACTCTTGTATATAAGAAGGCGTTGTGCCTTTTGTATTCAATCCCGATGCAATTTCTGTCTTTCATCGTCAATGTGAAGGTCAAAGGGATACAGTAATCCTGCAGTGTTGCATGGTAATATAACACTGCTCTCCCAGGAAAGGCTCAAAGCACAAACTCTTAGAAGACTTTATCATTTTGTATATAAATCGGCATTGAGCCTTTTCTATACAATCTCGATGCAATTTTTGTGTTTCATCGCCAATGTGAAGGTATAACGGTTACAGTAAACCTTCAGTGCCGCATCGGAATATAATACTGCTCCCCCAGAAAACTCTCAAACTACAAACTCTTGGAAGAGTTACTCCTCCTGTATATAAGTCTGCCTTGTGCCATTTGAATTCAATCCCGATGCAATTTCTGTGTTTCATCGTCACTGTGAAGGTCCAAGGGATACAGTAATCCTGCAGTCGTGCATGGTAATCTAATACTGCTCCCCCAGGAAACACTCAAACCACAAACTCTTACAAGAGTTACTCCTCTTGTATATAAGTCGGCATTGAGCCTTATGTACTCAATCCCGATGCAATTTCTGTGTTTCATCGCCAATGTGAATTTCCAAGGGATACAGTAAACCTGCAGTGGTGCATCGGAATATAATACTGCTCTCCCAGGAAACTCTCAAGGCACAAACTCTTAGAAATGATACTCCTCTTGTATATGAGAAGGCATTGGTCCGTTTGTATTCAATCCCGATGCAATTTCTGTGTTTCATCGTCAATGTGAAGGTCCAAGGGATACAGTTAACCTGCAGTGGTGCACGGTTATTTAATACTGCTCTCCAAAGACAGGCTCAAAGCACAAACCCTTAGAAGACTTCATCCTCTTGTATATGAATCGGCATTGAGCCTTTTGTATTCAAGCCCGATGCAATTTCTGTGTTTCATCGCCAATGTGAATTTCCAAGGGATACAGTAAACATGCAGTGGTGCATCGCAATCTAATACCGCTCTCCCAGGAAACTCTCAAGGCACAAACTCTTAGAAATGATACTCTTCTTGTATATAAGAAAGCATTGTGCCTTTTGTGTGCAATCCAGATGCAATTTCTGTGTTTCATCGTCAATGTGAAGGTCCAACAGATACAGTAAATCTTCAGGGGTGCATCGAAATCTAATACTGTTCTCCCAGGGAACTCTCAAAGGACAAACTCTTAGAAATGATACTCCTCATCTTATATAAGATGGCATTGTGCATTTTGTATTCAATCCCGATGCGATTTCTGTGTTTCATCGTCAATTTGAAGGGCCAAGGGATACAGTAAACTTGCGGGGTGCATCAGACTCTAATACTGCTCTCCCAGAACTCTCTCAAGTCACAAACTCTTAGAAATGATACTCTTCTCGTATCTAAGAAGGCACTGTGCATTTTGTATTCAATCCCGATGCAAATTCTGTGTTTCATCGTCAATGTGAAGGTCCAAGAGATACAGAAAAACTGCAGTGGTTCATGTTAGTCTAATAGTGCTCTCCCAGGAAAGGTTCAAAGCACAAATCCTTAGAAGACATAATCCTCTTGTATATAAGTCGGCATTGTGCCTTTTGTATTAAGTCCCAATGCAATTGCTGTGTTTCATCGTCAATGTGAAGTTCCAAGGGATACAGTGAACCTGCATTGGTCCATCGGAATCTAATTGTGATCTCCCAGGAAACTCATATACCACAAACTCTTAGAAATGGTACTCCACTTGTATATAAGAAGGCATTGTGCCTTTTGTATTCAATCCCGATGCGATTTCTGTGTTTCATCGTCAATGTGAAAGTCCAAGGGATACAGTAAACCTGCAGTGGTTCATTGGAATCTAATACTACTGTCCCAGTAAAGGCTCAATGCACAAACTCTTAGAAGACTTCTCCTCTTGTATATCAGTCGGCCTTTACCTATTGTATTCAATCCCGATGCAATTTCTGTGTTTCATCGTCAATGTGAAGGTCCAAGGGATACAGTAAACTTGCAGTGGAGCATGGTAATCTAATAAAGCTCTCACAGGACAGGCTCAAATCACTAACCCTTAGAAGATTTAATCCTCTTGTATATAAGTCGGCATTGAGCATTTTCTATTCAATGCCGATGTGATATCTGTGTTTCATCGTCAATGTGAAGGTCCAAGGGATACAATAAACCTGCAGTGGTGCATCGGAATCTAATACTGCTCTCCCAGGAAACTCTCAAGGTAGAAACTCTTAGAAATGGTACTCCTCTTGTATATAAGAAGGCATTGCTCCGTTTGTATTCAATCCCGATGCAATTTCTGTGTATCATCGTCAATGTGAAGGTCCAAGGGGTACAGTTAACCTGCAGTGGTGCACGGTAATTTAATACTGCACTCCAAGGAAAGGCTCAAAGCACAAACCCTTAGAAGACTTAATCCTCTTGTATATAAGACGGCATTGTGCCTTTTGTATTAATCCCGATGCAATTTCTGTGTTTCATCGTCAATTTGAAGCACCAAGGGATACAGTAAATCTACAGTGGTGCATTGGAATCTAATACTACTGTTCTCGGAAAGGAGCAATGCACAAACTAATAGAAGAGTTACTCCTCTTGTATATAAGTTGGCCATGTGCATTTTGCATTCAATCCCGATGCAATTTCTGTGTTTCATCGTCAATGTTAAGGTTCAAGGGATTCAGGAAACCTGCAGTAGTGCATCGGAATCTAATCCTGCTCTCCCAGGAAACTCTCAAGGCACAATCTCAAAGAAATGATACTCCTCTTGTATATAAGAAGGCATTGTGCCTTTAGTATTCAATCCCGATGCGATTTCTGTGTTTCATCGTCAATGTGAAGGTCCAAGGGATACAGTAAACCTGCAGTGGTGCATAGTAATCTAAAACTGCTCACCCAGGAAACCCTCAAAGCACAAAATCTAAGAAGTGATACTCCTCTTGTATATAAGAAGGCATTGTCCCTTATGCATTCAATCCCGATGCTATTTCTGTGTTGCATCGTCAATGTGAAGGTCTACGGCATACAGTAAACATGCAGTGGTGCATGGTAATCTAATACTGCTGATCCAGGAAAGGCTCAAAGCACAATCCCTTTAAAGACTGAATCTACTTGTATATAAGATGGCATTGTGCCTTATGTAATCATTCCCGATGGAATTTCTGTGTTTTATCGTCAATGTGAAGTTACAAGGGTTACAGTAAACCTGCAGTAGTGCATCGGAATCTAATACTGCTCTCCCAGGAAACTCTCAAGGCACAAACTCTTAGAAATGATACCCTTCTTGTATATAAGAAGGCAGTGTTCCGTTTGTATTCAATCCTGATGCAATTTCTGTGTTTCGTCGTCAATGTGAAGGTCCAAGGGATACAGTAAAACTGCAGTGGTGCATTGGAATCTAATAGTACTGTTCCAGGAAAGGCTCATTGCACAAACTCTTAGAAGAGTTAGTCCTCTTGTGTAAAAGAAGGCAATGTGTCTTTTGTAATCAATCCCGATGCAATTTCTGTGTTTCATCGTCGATGTGAAGGTCCACGGTATACAGTAAACCTGCCGTGGTGCATGATAATCTAATACTGCTCTCCCAGGAAAGGCTCAAAGCACAAACCCTTAGAAGACTTAATCTTCTTGAATATAAATCGGCATTGAGCATTTTGTAATCCATGCCGATGCGATTTCTGTGTTTCATCGTCAATGTGAAAGTCCAAGGGATACAGTAAACATGCAGTGGTGCATCTCAATCTAATACTGCTCTCCCAGGAAACTCTCAAGGCACAAACTCTTAGAAATGATACTCCTCTTGTATATAAGAAGGCATTGTGCCTTTTGTATTCAATCCCGAAGCAATATCTGTGTTTCATCGTCAATGTGAAGGTCCAACGGATACGGTAAACCTGCAGTGGTGCTTCGGAATATAATACTGCTCCCCCAGGCAACTCTCAAACCACAAACCCTTAGAAGAGTTACTTCTCTTGTATATAAGTCGGCCTTGTGCCATTTGTATTCAATCCCGATGCAATTACTGTGTTTCATCGTCAATGTGAAGGTCTAAGGTATACAGTAATCCTGCAGTGGTGCATGGTAATCTAATACTGCTCTCCCATTAAAGGCTCAAAGCACAAACACTTACAAGACTTAATCCTCTTGTATATAAATCGGCATTGAGCCTTCTGTATTCAATCCCGATGCAATTTCTGTGTTTCATCGGCAATCTTAAGGTCCAAGGGATACAGTAAACCTGCAGTGGTGTCACGGAATCTAATACTGCTCTCCCAGGAAACTCTCAAGGCACATACTCTTTGAAATGATACTCCTCTTGTATATAAGATGGCATTGTTCCGTTTGTATTCAATCTCGATACAATTTGTGTGTTTCATCGTCAATGTGAAGGTCCAAGGGATACAGTTAACCTGCAGCGGTGGATGGTAATTTAATACTGCTCTCCAAGGAAAGGCTCAAAGCACAAACCTTTAGAAGACTTAATCCTCATGTATATAAGTCGGCATTGTGCTTTTTGTATTCAATCCCGATGCAATTTCTGTGTTTCATCGTCAATGTAAAGCACCAAGGGATACAGTAAATCTGCAGTGGTGCATTGGAATCTAATACTGCTGATCCAGGAAAGGCTCAAAGCACAAACCCTTAGAAGACATAATCCTCTTGTATATAAGAAGGCACTGTGCCTTATGTAATCATTCCCGATGCAATATCTATGTTTCATCGTCAATGTGTAAGTCCAAGGGATACAGTAAACCTTCAGTGGTGCATCGGAATATAATACTGGTCTACCAGCAAACTCTCAAAGCACAAACTCTTAGAAGAGTTACGCATCTTGTATATAAGTCGGCCTTGTGCCTTTTGTATTCAATCCCGATGCAACTTCTGTGTTTCATCGTCAATGTGAAGGGCCAAGGGATACAGTAAACCTGCAGTGGAGCATAGAATTCTAATACTGCTCTCCCAGGAAACTCTCAAAGCACAAACTCTTAGAAATGATGCTCCTCTTGTATATAAGGAGGCATTGTGCATTTTGTATTCAATCCCGATGCAATTTCTGTGTTTCATCGTCAATGTGAAGGTCCAAGAGATACAGTAAACCTGCAGTGGTGCATGGTAATCTAACAATGCTCTCCCAGGAAAGGCTCATACCACAAACCCTTAGCTAACTTAATCCTCTTGTATATAAGTCGGCATTCAGGATTTTGTATTCAATCCCGATGTGATTTCCGTTATTCATCGTCAATTTGAAGGTCCAAGGGATACAGTGAACATTCAGTGGTGCATCGGAATATAATACTGCTCTCCCAGGAAACTCTCAAAACACAAACTAATAGAAGAGTTACTCCTCTTGTTTATAAGTCGGCCTTGTGCCTTTTGTATTCAATCCCGATGTAATTTCTGTGTTTCATCATCAATGAGAAGGTGAAGGGATAGAGTAAACCTTCAGTGGTGCATTGGAATCTAATAGTGCTCTCCCAGGAAACTCTGAAACCCCAAACTCTTAAAAATGATGACCCTCTTGTATATGAGAAGGCATTGTGCCTTTTGTACTCAATCCTGATACAATTTCTGTGTTTCATCGTCAATGTGAAAATCCAAGGGATACAGTAAAGCTCCAGTGGTGCATTGGAATCTAATACTACTGTCCCAGTAAACGCTCAATGCACAAACTCTTAGAGGACTTACTCCTCTTGCATATATGTCGGCCTTGTGCATTTTGTATTAAATCCCGATGCCATTTCTGTGTTTCATCGTCAATGTGAAGGTCGAAGGGATACAGTAAACCTGCAGTGGTGCATCGGACTCTAATACTGCTCTCCCAGAAAACTCCCAAACACAAACTCTTAGAAATGATACTCCTCTTGTATATAAGAAGGCATTGTGCCTTTAGTATTCAAACCTGATGCAATTCCTGTGTTTCATCGTCAATGTGAAGGTCCAAGAGATACAGTAATCCCTCAGTGGTGCATGGTAATCTAATACTGCCCTCCCAAGGAAGGCTCAAAGCACAAACCCTTAGAAGACTTAATTCTCTTGTATATACGTCGGCATTGAGCATTTTGTATCCAATCCCGATGCGATTTCTGTCTTTCATCGTCAATTTGAAGGTCCAAGGGATACAGTGAACATTCAGTGGTGCATTGGAATAAAATACTGCTCCCCCAGGAAACTCTCAAAGCACAGACTCCTATTAGAGTTACTCCTATTGTGTAGAAGTCGGCCTTGTGCCTTTGGTATTCTTTCCCGATGCGATTTCTGTGTTTCATCATCAATGAGAAGGTGAAGGGATAGAGTAAACCTTCAGTGGTGCATTTTAATATAATACTGCTCTCCCAGGAAACTCTCAAAGGACAAACTCTTATAAATGATACTCCTCTTGTATATAAGAAGGCGTTGTTCCTTTTGTATTCAATCCCGATGCAATTTCTGTGTATCATCATCAATGTGAAGGTCCAAGGGATACAGTAATCCTGCAGTGGTGCAAGGGAATCTAACGTTGCTCTCCCAGGAAAGGCTCAAAGCACAAACCCTTAGAAGACTTAATCCTCTTGTATATAAATCGGCATTGAGCCTTTTGTATTCAATCCCGATGCTATTTCTGTGATTCATCGCCAATGTGAAGGTCCAAGGGATACAGTAA
The DNA here is from genome assembly GCF_021461395.2 of Schistocerca americana. Classification (NCBI taxonomy): domain Eukaryota; kingdom Metazoa; phylum Arthropoda; class Insecta; order Orthoptera; family Acrididae; genus Schistocerca; species Schistocerca americana. The sequence continues at coordinate 48,865,107 of NC_060129.1, forward strand.
ACATGCAGTGGTGCATCGCAATCTGATACTGCTCTCCCAGGAAACTCTCAAGGCACAAACTTTCAGAAATGATACTCCTCTTGTATATAAGAAGGCATTGTGCCTTTTGTATTCAATCCCGAAGCAATTTCTGTGTTTCATTGTCAATGTGAAGGTCCAACGAATACGGTAAACCTGCAGTGGTGCTTCGGAATATAATACTGCTCCCCCACGAAACTCTCAAACCACAAACTCTTAGAAGAGTTACTCCTCTTGTATATAAGTCGGCCTTGTGCCATTTGTATTCAATCCCGATGCAATTTCTGTGTTTCATCGTCAATGTGAAGGTCCAAGGGATACAGTAAACCTGCAGTTGTGCATAGGATTCTAATACTGCTCTCCCAGGAAACTCTCAAAGCACAAACTCTTAGAAATGATACACCTCTTGTATATAAGAAGGCAATGTGCATTTTGTATTCAATCCCAATGCAATTTTTGTGTTTCATCGTCAATTTGAAAGTCCAAGGGATACAGTGAACATTCAGTGGTGCATCGGAATATAATACTGCCCTCCCAGGAAACTCTAAAAACACAAACGCTTAGAAAAGTTACTCCTCTTGTATATAAATCGGCCTTGTTCCTTTTGTATTCAATCCCGATGTAATTTCTGTGTTTCATCGTCAATGTGAAGGTCCAAGGGATACAGTAAACCTGCAGTGGTGCATCGGAATCTAATAGTGCTCTCCCATTAAACTGTCAAAGCCCAAACTCTTAAAAATGATGCCCCTCTTGTATATGAGAAGGCATTGTGCCTTTTGTACTCAATCCTGATACAATTTTTGTGTTTCATCGTCAATGTGAAGGTCCAAGGGATACAGTTAACGATCAATGCACAAACTCTTAGAAGACTTACTCCTCTTGCATATATGTCCGCCTTGTGCATTTTGTATTCAATCCCGATAAAATTTCTGTGTTTCATCGTCAATGTGAAGGTCCAAGAGATAAGTAAACCTGCAGTGGTGCATAGGATTCTAATACTGCTCTCCTAGGAATTTCTCAAAGCACAAACTCTTAGAAATGATACTCCTCTTGTATATAAGAAGGCGTTGTGCCTTTTGTATTCAATCCCGATGCAATTTCTGTGTTTCATTGTCAATGTGAAGGTCCAAGGGATACATTAATCCTGCAGTGGTGCATTTTTATCTAACACTGCTCTCCCAGGAGAGGCTCAAAGCACAAACCCTTAGAAGACTTAATCCTCTTGTATATAAATCGGCATTGAGCCTTTTCTATCAATCCCGATGCTATTTCTGTGTTTCATCGCGAATGTGAAGGTCCAAGGGATACAGTAAACATGCAGTGGTGCATCGCAATCTAATACTGCTCTCCCAGGAAACTCTCAAGGCACAAATTTTCAGAAATGATACTCCTCTTGTATATACGAAGGCATTGTGCCTTTTGTATTCAATCCTGAAGCAATTTCTGTGTTTCATCGTCAATGAGAAGGTCCAACGGATACGGCAAACCTGCAGTGGTGCTTCGGAATATAATACTGCTCCCCCAGAAAACTCTCACACAACAAACGCTTAGAAGAGTTACTCCTCTTGTATATAAGTCGGCCTTGTGCCATTTGTGTTCAATCCCGATGCAATATCTGTGTTTCATCGTCAATGTGAAGGTCGAAGGCATACAGTGAACCTGCAGTGGTGCATGGTAATCTAATACTGCTCTCCCATTAAAGGCTCAAAGCACAAACACGTACAAGACTTAATCCTCTTGTATATAAATCGGCATTAAGCCTTTTGTATTTCTATCCCGATGCAATTTCTGTGTTTCATCGGCAATCTGAAGGCCCAAGGGTTACAGTAAACCAGCAGTGGTGCATCGGAATCTAATACTGCTCTCCCAGGAAACACTCAAGGCACATACTCTTAGAAATGATACTCCTCTTGTATATAAGAAGGCATTGTTCTGTATGTATTCAAACTCGATACAATTTCTGTGTTTCATCGTCAATGTGAAGGTCCAAGGGATACAGTTAACCTGCAGTGGTGCATGGTAATCTAATACTGCTGATCCAGGAAAGGCTCAAAGCACAAACCCTTGGAAGACATTATCCTCTTGTATATAAGAAGGCACTGTGCCTTATGTAATCATTCCCGATGCAATATCTGTGTTTCATCGTCAATGTGAAAGTACAAGGGATACAGTAAACCTTCAGTGGTGCATCGGAATATAATACTGGTCTCCCAGCAAACTCTCAAAGCACAAACTCTTAGAAGAGTTACGCATCTTGTATATAAGTCGGCCTTGTGCCTTTTGTATTCAATCGTGATGCAATTTCTGTGTTTCATCGTCAATGAGAAAGTCCAAGGGATACAGAAAACCTCCAGTGGTGCATAGGATTCTAATACTGCTCTCCCAGGAAACTCTCATAGCACAAACTCTTCGAGATGATACTCCTCTTGTATATAAGAAGGCATTGTGCATTTTGTATTCAATCCCGATGCAATTTCTTAGTTTCATCGTCAATGTGAAGGTCCAAGAGATACAGTAAACCTGCAGTGGTGGATGGTAATCTAATAATGCTCTCCCAGGAAAGGCTCAAACCACAAATCCTTAGCTGACTTAATCCTCTTGTATATAAGTCGGCATTCAGCATTTTGTATTCAATACCCATGTGATTTCCGTTATTCATCGTCAATTTGAAGGTCCAACGGATACAGTGAACATTCAGTGGTGCATCGGAATATAATACTGCTTTCCCAGGAAACTCTCAAAACACAAACTCTTAGAAGAGTTACTCCTCTTGTATAGAAGTCGGCCTTGTGCCTTTTGTATTCATTCCTGATGCGATGTCTGTGTTTCATCATCAATGAGAAGGTGAGGGGATAGAGTAAACCTTCAGAGGTGCATTGGAATATAATACTGCTCTCCCAGGAACTCTCAAAAGACAAACTCTTATAAATAATACTCCTCTTGTATATAAGAAGGCGTTGTGCCTTTTGTTTTCAATCCCGATGCAATTTCTGTGTTTCATCGTCAATGTGAAGGTCCAAGGGATACAGTAAACCTGCAGTGGCGCATGGGATCCTAATACTGCTCTTCCAGGAAACTCTCAAAGCACAAACTCTTAGAAATGATACTCCTCTTGTATATAAGAAGGCATTGTGCATTTTGTATTCAATCCCGATGCAATTTCTGTGTTACATCGTCAATGTGAAGGTCCAAGAGATACAGTAAACTTGCAGTGGTGCATGGTAATCTAATACTGCCCTCCCAAGAAAGGCTCAAAGCACAAACCTTTAGAAGACTTAATTCTCTCGTATATAAGTCGGCATTGAGCATTTTATATTCAATCCCGATGCGATTTCGGTCTTTCATCGTCAATGTGAAGGTCCAAGGGATACAATAAACCTTCAGTGGTGCATCGGAATATAATACTGCTCTCCCAGGAAACTCTCATAGCGCAAACTCTTAGAAGAGCTATGCATCTTGTATATAAGTCGACATTGTGCCTTTTGTATTGAAACACGTATGTAACATAGCAGCGATGGCGAGGCATTGTAGCATCTGTGACCAGAGAGTATGCGCTTGACCGCGCGAGTGTTGCGAGCGGTTCTCAGTCTGTCAGTAGTCGGTCAGTCTGTCGTTGCGAGTCAGTAGTAGTCGTTGCGAGTCTGTCAGTAGTAGTCGTGGCAGTCGGTAGCTCGGTTTAGTCGTCATGCAGAGCGGTCGGTCAGTAGTAGCAGCCCAGTGCGGTTGTGTGATGTAGGCGGTCGGCAACACTGGTCAAGATGGTGAATAAGGTATACTGTTAATTAATATAATTATTAGATAACGAAAAATTGTAATTATTCTCCAACAAGTTCCCCAATAATAATTTTTATTTCAAAAGCATTTTTTCAAAAATTTAATTTTTTATTGAACTAAAGATCTCGTTGCACTTCCCATTTCATTCCACTTCCTTTGAAGAAAAATTTCACTAGAATCACAAAAAAAAAGAGAATATTATTATTTGCAATGCAGTTCCTCCAAGCGGTGCGCAACAACAAGAGCAGATATGTGACATCCATTTATTCTGAGGTAAGACTTTAATTCTAATTGTTTTTACACAGGGCCAAAGACCGATATTTCGGTTTAATTGAATTTTCTTATCACTGAATGGACTTTAATTTTTCATCAGGAATTTATATTTGAGTCAGATTGCGAATTTCACATTTTTGTTGCCATTGTCAGTACATTTCATGGTGGGCGAGGTTACACTTGGTTCCCATTTCTATTGAGTAATGTCTTTTCTTTCAAAAATTTTGTGGGGAGGTTACACTTGGCGACACCCAGTCCAGGATCGTATTTCGTTGAGAGTCTTTTGAACAACAGTCAGATATCTGCTCTTGTTTGCTTATAATTAGGATTTAGCGCAACGCTTTTAATAATATTGTGACTTTCTCTCTACAGGTCAACGGCAATTTGTTGCTTTGTTGTATTTGTGTGTTGCTTTTGCATTGTGTTGATTTGTTTTGTGAAAAATTTTGACTATTGTAAAAATGCCGCGAAAGACTGTGAATAGTGTATCGCGAAGTATTGTGAATGAAATTACCGACTTAAACAACCTGACCGATAGTAATTGTGATACGCAACGTAATGATGACAATCCTGCGTTCACTAACAATCAGTGCATTCCAACCATTAATGATGACTTTTACCTTAATGATGAACAAACGAACCCAATTGTCTCGTCTGTTAATTTGACGACAATTGATGACGCGGGACGCTCTATTGCAATGAGCGCTGCCGAGCTTAACACACCCGATTTGGAAAATTCAAGTAACATACAAACAAATTTTTCGAATGAAAATGGTCAGTGTAGTGAAAGTACGACGGATTTATTTAATTCCGAAATAGGGACTGACAGTGTATGTTTAACTGGCAAACCTTTTTGTAAATTACAGAATGACCAAATGGTCACGCAAAAAGAGACAATTCCAGATCGACCATTGAACAGCACAGAGAATAGAAATGCTAATTTTGAATCGGATCCAATTATGGCATTTTTGCGGGAAAATTTCAAACAACAGAACGAAAAACAAGACAAACTTAGTGAACAGGTCAGACAACAGAGTGAAGATTTTAAACAACTTAGGGAACAGAACAAACAAGATAACGAAAATCTTAAACAACAACTCAATGAACAGGTCAAACAACTTAGGGAAGATAACAAACACTTAAATAAAAAACTTGACAATAATGACGAAAATTTCAAACAACTTAGTGAACAAATTACAGCCGTTGCCGCGCAGTGCCATGACACTAAGGAACAGTTGCGCGTGGAAATTGAGGCTTGTTCACAAAAAAATAGCGAAGAAATAAAGTCGGTTGCGCAAGAATTAAGGGAAATGCAAACAGCCGCGACAGATACACTCAGAGACGAAATTAGCGGAGTCGCCAAACAGTGCTCTGAAAAAGCTACACAATTACGGGACGAGTTTAGAGCAATGACAGTAGAACTTTCGCGCACTATGGACGCAAAGATAGACGCGAAATTCGAACAGCAGAACACTCAGATTAACGAGCGCTTTAATCAGCACATACAGAACAGTGATACGCGTTTCCGCAGATTTATTCAGGATCAAAACAAAGTAAAACGACAAGTCATGGAAACAATCACTGCACAAAGACAAGAGGACAAACGTAAAATATTCGCGAAAGCGAAGACGTATGTAGACAATAATATTACTACAGTGTCCGTCAAAATTAATACCATAGAACAATTGAACGCGGAATTACGGGATGAAATTTCTGACCTTAAATCAAAAACAGATACACACACAGTAAATATTCAAACAGTGACAGATAGATTCGAACAATTAGATCTAACACAGGATTGTGATGTTATCAAAGGTGATGTTAAAAAACTGAGCGAAACTACGCGCAAGTTGCAAAAACAGATTAATGCGTCTGATTCTAAAACCGATGATCAGGTTAAAATACTGACTGAAAAATGTGATGAATTGGCCAGTCGTATTGATGCTATCGAAAATACTAATGACAATAAATCAGACGATACTGCACCGGTTTCATTTATCCAAACGCCTGAATTTCAAAATTTACAGCAGACAATTAATGAGATCGATTCATCTAACAACACGTTACGTAGGAAGTTATCAAATTTACAACAAGAAGTAACAGAGATGAAAAACACTTCAGTTAATAACATACCACAACAGTTGCCACTTTATGAACATGTGTCAGACTCACGCAGCGCGTATAATGTGAGTAATTTACAGAGACTACGAGACGTAAAATCCGAAAAGCCACGCGACTTAAAATCTGAAAAGCTACGTAACTTGAAGTACGAAACGACACAGACAAACAGATTCACACACAAACCCGAACGTGTTCTCAAATTCAGTGACGAGAACGTTGATAATAAGCAGTGTGCATTTGTAAGAAAATGTAAGGAATTTAATAATGGGAGAACACAGATACACGCTTTGCACTGTATACGACAATTTATCTTTGTACATTCACCGCTACTACCTGTAATGCAGAAACTAGCTTTGAACCAGATGCGACAATTTATTTTTGTATTTACAACAGCATTGCCTATAATGAAGAAACCAGAATTAACTTGGATACAACTATTTGCTTTTGAATTTATACCGCTATTGCCTGTAACGCAAAAGCTAAAATTTATTTGCAGTGCGTAATTGACCTCAGGGGATTCATTACGCTTTAATGAATATGTGCCGTAGCGAGCATAGGGCCCCGAGCTGTAGTAGTGCTGTTTCATCTTTAGTTTTCTGCACTGCTGCCTTTTCTTCTACTATCCTTTATATCTATCAAAACTGCTCTTTAACTATTGCTCTTTGTAGTATTAAGAAACGAGTAATGAAAACCGGATATGACAAATATTTTACCGACTGTGACAATTTTCAGTAGGCACTCCCGTAATGACAACTACCGCCGTAATTTTAATTACAGATAAAAATCGTAATCATCAGTATGTACAAAATTTTCGGCAGTCGCAACCACATTTTGGTAACAATAGATGTTTTTCACCACAATAGCATGAAAGTCAGCCGCTTAGCATACCTAACCAACAATGCAGCCTACAAGGTCAACCAAACTTTAATGTTTCGCCGCGTGCATGTATAGTCCCAGCTCCAACAAATAGTAACGCATGGCAGCAAAGAAATAACCACGTACAGACAACACACTATTTCAACTCGTATCGCAATGCTCCGTATAGAAATTACTGTCTTGACAGACGTAAAATTAACGAGCACAATTTTCAGCGTACATTTAGTAACAGTCGATCTTATGAGCAGCAACAACATCAGCAACAACAAATAATCATGAATGGAACAGACAATAGGTGTCATCCATAGCGTAACACATCAGTAAGAAATAACAAAGCAGTTCATATAGTGGATATGCCACAACATTCTCCCGTAAATAATAATACGTACGATAGTTTTTAACCAGATACAGCACAGATTGCATATTACAGTAACGCAAACATTACTTTTGACACGCAGAATTTTGCTCACGAGAATGTTATTTGATACATGCTTTGTTGAATGCACCACTATTATCGCACCCAGATCTTACTAGAAATTTTTCCATTGCCACCGACAGTTCCAACACCGCCTTAGGCGTACATATTTTCCAGGAAATTGAAGAAGATGGTTCAATAGTAATCAAAAACATCGCATTTGCAAGCCGCATTCTGTCACCTGCTGAGCGAAATTACTCCGTTACAGAACTTGAAACATTATGTGTTGTATGGGCTTTTACGAGATTTCGGCACTTTCTTTATGGCAGACATACCACCGTTTACACAGACCATAGAGCTATACAATTTTTGCTTTCAGCTAAATTTACTCACGACAGGTTAAGTAGATGGAAACTGTATTTACAGGAATTTAATTTTACGATTGTTCACATTCCCGGCACGCAAAATGTTATAGCAGACGCACTATCGCGTTCTCTGAGCAACAATCAGCAAGACGCAGCAACCAACTTCTGCAAAACAAATTTCAGTGTCATGTGCATTCAGCAAGTTGCATTTGAAAACTTTATTTCATCGTCATTACAGGACATAGCAAAGGAGCAAAATAAAGACAATGTGTGGAAAGAAATTAAACAGCTTTGGCAAGATAAGAATAATGTTACGATTAGGAACCACTACACAGTGCGCAATGACATTCTGTTTCGCCGCTCTCATCCTGACAGCAATATTTGGTTATTATGCATTCCTGACGAACTGGTTAACAAACTAATTTGGTACACTCATTTAAGTTACGCACATTACGGAACACGAAAATGTTTTCTTATACTGAGACAGAACTGTTATTTTACTAACATGGAAAAACGTATACGACGAGTTCTAGCGTCTTGTAAAATTTGCCAGAAAGCTAAATCAGACACCACTTCACATATTCCTCCTTTATATCCCATTATACCTGTTAAATTAAGACACATGGCCGCAGTAGATATTTTTGGTCCGATTCCCAGAACTAACAGAGGTTTTTGCTACATTTTTGTTGCTGTTGAGCTCACTTCAAAATTTGTTACTTTCACTCCGTTACGCAAAGCTACTGCTAAAACTGTTTCAAATGCATTTGTAAAACATTTTCTATCTCATGTAGGGCATGTGATGAGAGTAATTTCTGACAATGGATCTCAATTTCGTAGTACCGTATGGACACGCATGTTACGAGCCAGAAACATTTCTCCGATCTATATATCCAAGTACCACGCTTCTTCGAGCCCCTGTGAAAGATTAATGAAGGAAATTGGTAAACTGTGTAGAATATACTGCCACAAAAGACATATTGATTGGGATACACACATACTCTCATTCCAAGATGTAATTAATTCCATTCCAAATGAATCCACTATGCTATCTCCGTCTGTTATACTGAAAAATGTTGAACCACCGAACAAAATTAAAGAATTAGTAAAATTACCCAACTGTAGGCGACTACGACACCACGAAATAATTGGCATTGCGCTGAACAACATCAAACGTGCCGCAGAGCGCCGGAGAAGACAGCAAAAACAGGTTTGTACACGCCGCGACTTTCACGTTGGACAGAAGATATTGATACGTACACACTATTTATCCAGTAAATTAAAAGGTAAGTGCAGTAAATTTGAACTTCTATACGCAGGTCCATATCGGATTCGCAGCATCCCTCACCCCAATGTTGTACACGTCGAAACTTTGAGAACCAGAAAATCGAAAGGCAATCACCATATCTCAAACATTAAACCGTTTATTGAATGAAGACACTTTATGATTCAACACACTATGATGACATTTACTAATGCAATTATATTCACCTGACTAATTACTGATGATTATCGTATTTTTTCTTGGCAAGTGCCCGGCAAGGTAAGGTTAGCAGGTCGCTCTTCTTGTCGTTACACATCAGACCGTGCACATTTTCCACTTTTTTTTTGTGTGTATGATTGTACTCCAGTTTTGTTTGTATGCACTATGAAATAGTTAAGATATAACACACACCAGTCGACTTTGACATTTTTTTTGCCTTATGACATCTCAACATCGTGACTGTTTCACATTTTTTTTTGCTGCTGCATTGTATTATTCTGTGTATATTTTTGCATTTGAACACTGTCAATGTTTTTGACATATTACGTTTTCTGTCATGTTATGCTGTAGGGTTAATTATGTTACCATAAACCAGTCATTATCTAGTGGGTATATGATTTAAATGCAGGACATTAATCTTTGTTCATCAATTTCAGAAAGGAATGATGATTCTAAGAAATAAATTTAACATAAATGGGAATTTCACCTACGTAATAAACGAAAGGAGATGCAATAACTTTATGAGGAAGAGTAAATGGATCAGGATTAACAAACATTAACAAGAATATACTATAGTCATCACAGAATAGCAGTCTTAACTAATTTTTTCTTTCAGAATACAAGGTGATTGATGCAGGCTGTCAGAGAGAACTACACATCTTAGTTTTAGTGATGAAATATGCTAGAGATAAGGAATAGTTATGTAATGAGTAACGAAGTGATTTTTTGCAGATGATAATGAGTACTGATGAATAATGATGAAGGATATGGTATTATGAATAATGAAGTTTTTCTTTACAGGTGATGATAATGGTGAAGTTATGATGATATGGATAATGAAGTTTTTTTCTTTACAGATGAGGATAATGTTGAAGTTATGTATTTATGCTACGTAGTTATTTAAGTATTTGTTGCAGTTTGCTTTGACAGCAGGTGTTACATTGCATAGTAGGATGACTGAAAGTTTTGGAAAGGACAGCTATGGAACACATTTTTATACACATTTCACTGCCTGTTAATTCGAAGTTCACTACTTTTCAGCATAGTGTGCGTTTCTTCTTTCAGGTCAATAATCCGTTTTTGTATTTTTTCCAGGAGAAGTTTTTCATGATACTTACTAAACCTGTTACTTATTATACCTGTTCTAGTACTTGCATTTTTATTTTTACCCATTTGTGTCTATCGTTTATGAGTGTGATCACATGTACTGCCTTGTTACATAATCTTGCTACAGCTGACTCATGACGAATGACGTTGCCTATCCTCATTTGCTGCAATGGGTCAAAGGCAAATAGTGTTATGTCTCAGCAATTGATTATCGATCCCAATGCAATGCATTGCTAACAAACAAAAAAAAAAAAAAAAAAAAAAAAAACCAAATAGTGATACCAGTTTGAGAAAATACTGAATAATACTGATTAGCTCTGAATAGTATGTCGCTTGAGTAATGACTTCTTAATGAGACAAAAAAAAGGTATATATTTAAGATAATGCTTTGTCACCAGCTAATAACTGCCACTGTTTATTGTAATGATACCACTTATAATGCCTGTGATTACTAATGATTTGAGACTATATTCAAAATAATGCTTTGTCACTAGCTAATAACTGCCACTGTTTATTGTAATGATACCACTTATAATGCCTGTGATTATTAATGCTATGACTGTAATTAACTGATTTTCAATAATGACTTCGTAATAACCTGAATAATACTGAATGATGATTCTATTCAATACTTGCTGGCCACTGAGTGCCAATAATTGTCACTTGAAGAATTGTGATTAATTATGCCATTGATTAGCTCTTGTTTCCAATGTTGATACTTTGTAACCAGAAAAGAATGTGACTGTTTAATAATGCTTTGTAATTAATTAAGGCTAATAATTCTTACTATATTGAAATGACAAATGATTAATTAATTAACTGTAATTAGACAAATGATTAATTAACGACAAATGATTAATTAACTGTAATTAGACAAATGATTAATTAACTGTAATTAGACAAATGATTAATTAACGACAAATGATTAATCAACTGTAATTAGGAAAAGGCTAATGATTATTATTGGAATGACAAATGATTAATTAACTGTAATTAGGAGAAAGTTAATGATTCTTAATTATACTCTGTAACTGTAAAGAATGCGATTATTTCATAATGCTTTGTAACCAGGAAAAGAAGGCTACTGATTCTATGTAAAACAATTAATGAACATTTTTCTGTAATACTACATACTTGGTACAGAAATGTTCAATAACTGGGCTATGAATGCCACAAACTACTAATTAAGTCTGTAATTGTCAATATTATGTGACTTAATGTCCTTCACCTCATAAGCTGACTACCCTAAATTACTGCAATGTCCATTTGTCCTGTTTATCCTAGTGATCATGGAGCACTATATTTGGTTTTTGCACTAATTCTACGTTGGTGTGCCTTGTAAGAGTGTGGTGTTGACACGACATGCTGTCCACCACCGTGAGCAATGAAGACGTTATTATGGTCCCACTGTTTGGTGTACCTAATGTACTGCCAAAATGAAAACATGGAACATTACTACGACAGTTCAGTGTCTTTGCTACACTGATAAATTCTGATGGGAAAAGATCTTCAAGTTGTGTCACTTGGTGTTGTACTTCTGTGGAAAGATATGGACTTTCAGAGCAGCTGTGTGCAATCTAAAGTGCTACAACCATGATGCAATCCTTCCCTTTCATATCCTGATTCTTGTCACATAAAGAAAAAATTTTTTGGTAACATCATTTATGTTCATAGGTTATACATTTTTCGATTCGCTAAACTCCAGTGTGAGTACACTTATGTCACTGGTCGACATGATGTTTGCCTTTATGTTTATTTGTTGTGAAAATACTAAAGACATTTTTCAGTGCATGTACACTTGTCAACATTATATTTTTTGCCAGTCTGTTTATTTGTTCTGAATATGCTAAAGAATTTTTCAGTGCCTGTGCACTTTATCTGTCAAAAAATTTTGTATATACTTTATAAAGATTTGCTACTATGTTTAGTATTCACATTTTGTCTTTGTCTGATATATTTTGTACTTAGTGCGTGTGCACAACATTTAAATATTCTGTAAGTTGTAGGATTTTGTTAATTAAAGAAAAATTTTGCCGCGCTTGGCAAGTCCAAATGACTCACCATCGCTGCCAAATTTTTGCCCCCCCAGTGGAGGGTTATGAAACACGTATGTAACATAGCAGCGATGGCGAGGCATTGTAGCATCTGTGACCAGAGAGTATGCGCTTGACCGCGCGAGTGTTGCGAGCGGTTCTCAGTCTGTCAGTAGTCGGTCAGTCTGTCGTTGCGAGTCAGTAGTAGTCGTTGCGAGTCTGTCAGTAGTAGTCGTGGCAGTCGGTAGCTCGGTTTAGTCGTCATGCAGAGCGGTCGGTCAGTAGTAGCAGCCCAGTGCGGTTGTGTGATGTAGGCGGTCGGCAACACTGGTCAAGATGGTGAATAAGGTATACTGTTAATTAATATAATTATTAGATAACGAAAAATTGTAATTATTCTCCAACAAGTTCCCCAATAATAATTTTTATTTCAAAAGCATTTTTTCAAAAATTTAATTTTTTATTGAACTAAAGATCTCGTTGCACTTCCCATTTCATTCCACTTCCTTTGAAGAAAAATTTCACTAGAATCACAAAAAAAAAGAGAATATTATTATTTGCAATGCAGTTCCTCCAAGCGGTGCGCAACAACAAGAGCAGATATGTGACATCCATTTATTCTGAGGTAAGACTTTAATTCTAATTGTTTTTACACAGGGCCAAAGACCGATATTTCGGTTTAATTGAATTTTCTTATCACTGAATGGACTTTAATTTTTCATCAGGAATTTATATTTGAGTCAGATTGCGAATTTCACATTTTTGTTGCCATTGTCAGTACATTTCATGGTGGGCGAGGTTACACTTGGTTCCCATTTCTATTGAGTAATGTCTTTTCTTTCAAAAATTTTGTGGGGAGGTTACAGTATTCAATCCCGATGCAATTTCTTTGTTTTTTCGTCAATGTGAAGGTCCAAGGCATACAGTACACCTGCAGTGGTGCATAGTAATCTCATACTGCTCTCCCAGGAAAGGCTCAAAGCACAAACCCCTTAATAGAAGACTTAATCCTCTTGTATATAAGTCTGCATTGAGATATTTGTATTCAATTTCGTAGCAATTTCTGTGTTTCATCGTGAATGTGAAGGTCCAAGGGATACAGTAAACCTTCAGTGGTACATCAGAATCTTATGCTGCTCTCCCAGGAAACTCTCTAAGCACAAAATCTTAGAAATGATACTCCTCTTGTAAATGACAAGCATTCTGCATTTTGTAATCAATCCCGATGCAATTTCTGTGTTTCATCGTCAATCTGAATGTCCAAGAGATACATTATACCTGCAGTGGTGCATGGTAATCTAATACTGCTCTCCCATTAAAAGCTCAAAGCACAAACACTTACAAGACTTAATCCTCTTGTATATAAATCGGCATTGAGCACTTTGTATTCAATCCCGATGCGATATCTGTGTTTCATCGTCAATGTGAAGATCCAAGGGATACAGTAAACCTTCAGTGGTGCATCGGAATATAATACTGCTCTCCCAGGAAACTCTCAAACCACAAGCTCTTAGAAGAGTTACTCTTCTTGTATATAAGTCGGCCTTGTGCCATTTGTATTCAATCCCGATGCAATATCTGTGTTTCATCGTCAATGTAAAGGTCCAAGGGATACAGTAATCCAGCAGTGGTGCATGGTAATCTAATACTGCTCTCCCAAGAAAGGCTCAAAGCACAAACCCTTAGAAGCCTTGATCCTCTTGTATATAAGTCGGCATTGAGCGTTTTGTATTCAATCCCGATGCGATTTCTGTGTTTCATCGTCAATGTGAAGGTGAAGGGATAGAGTAAACCTTCAGTGGTGCATCGGAATATAATCCTGCTCTCCCAGGAAACTCTCAAAGCACAAACTCTTAGATGAGTTACTCCTCTTGTATATAAGTCGGCCTTGTGCTTTTTGTATTCAATCCCGATGCAATTTCTGTGTTTCATCGTCAATGTGGAGGTCCAAGGGAAACAGTAATAGTGCAGTGATGCGTGATAATCTAATACTGCTCTCCCATTAAAGGCCAAAGCACAAATACTTACAAGACTTAATCCTCTTGTATATAAATCGGCATTGAGCATTTTGTATTCAATCCCGATGCGATATCTGTGTTTCATCGTCAATGTGAAGTTCCAAGGGATACAGTAAACCTTCAGTGGTGCATCGGAATATAATACTGCTCCCCCAGGAAACTCTCAAACCACGAACTCTTAGAAGAGTTACTCCTCTTGTATATAAGTCGGCCTTGTGACATTTGTATTCAATCCCGATGCCATTTCTGTGTTTCATCGTCAATGTGAAGGTCCAAGGGCTACAGTAATACAGCAGTGGCGCATAATAATCTAATACTGCTCTCCCAGGAAATGCTCAAAGCACAAGCACTTAGAAGCCTTAATCGTCTTGTATATAAATCGGCATTGAGCCTATTGTATTCAATCGCGATGCATTATCTGTGTTTCAACGTCAATGTGAAGGTCCATGGCATACGGTAAACCTGCAGTGGTGCATCGGAATCTAATACTGCGCTCCCTGGAAACTCTCAAAACACTGACTCTTAGAAATGATACTCCTTTTGTATATTAGAAGGCATTGTGCGTTTTGTATTCAATCCCGTTGCAATTTCTGTGTTTCATCGTCAATGTGAAGGTCCAAGGGATACAGCAAACCTGCAGTGGTGCATTGGAGTCTAATACTACTGCCCCAGGACAGGCTCAATGCACAAATTCTTAGAAGAGTTACTCCTCTAGTATATACGTCGGCCTTGTGCCATTTGTATTTAATGCCGATGCAATTTCTGTGTTTCATCGTCAATGTGACGGTCCAAGGGATACAGTAAACCTGCTGTGGCGCATGGTAATCTAATACTGCTCTCCCAGGAAAGGCTCAAAGCACAAACCCTGAGAAAAATTAACCCTCTTGAATATAAATCGGGATTGAGCATTTTGTATTCAATCCCGATGTGAATTCTGTGTTTCATCGTCAATATGAAGGTCCAAGGGATACAGTAAACCTTCAGTGGTGCATCGGAATATAATACTGCTCTCCCAGGAAACTCTCAAAGCACAAACTCTTAAAAGATTTACGCCTCTTGTATATAAGTCGGCCTTGTGCCTTTTGTATTCAATCCAGATGAAATTTCTGTGTTTCATTGTCAATGTGAAGGTCCAAGGGATACAGTAAACCTGCAGTGGTGCATCGGATTCTAAAACTGCTCTCCCAGGAAACTCTCAAAGCACAAACTCTTAGAAATGATACTCCTCTTGTATATAAGAAGGCCTTGTGCATTTTGTATTCAATCCCTATGCAATTTCTGTGTTTCATCGTCAATGTGAAGGTCCAAGAAGTACAGTAAACCTGCAGTGGTGCATGGTAATCCAATAGTGCTCCCTCAGGAAACTCTCAAGACATAAACTCTTACAAATGGTACTCCTTTTGTATATGAGAAGGCATGAAACTGCAGTGGTGCATGGTAGTCTAATACTGCTCTCCCAGGAAAGGCTCAAAGCACAAACGCTTAGAAGACTTAATCCTCTTGTATGTAAGTCGACCTTGTGCCTTTTGTATTCAACCCCGATGCAATTTCTGTGTTTCATCGTCAATGTGAAGGTCCAGGGATACAGTAAACCTGCAGTGGTGGATGGTAATCTAATAAAGCTCTCACAGGACAGGCTCAAATTACAAACCCTTAAAAGATTTAATCCTCTGGGATATAAGTCGGCATTGAGCATTTTGTGTTCACTCCCGATGCGATTTCTGTGTTTCATCATCAATGTGAAGGTCCAAGGGATACAGTAACCCGGCAGTGGTGCATGGTAATCTAAAACTGCTCTCCCAGGAAACTCTCAAAGCACAAAATCTAAGAAATGATACTCCTCTTGTATATGAGAAGGCATTGTGTCTTATGTATTCAAACCCGATGCAATTTCTGTGTTTCATCGCCAATGTGAAGTTCCAAGGCGTACAGTAAACCTGCAGTGGTGCATGGTAATCTAATACTGCTGTCCCAGGAAAGGCTCAAAGCACAAACCGTTAGAAGACTTAATCCTCTTGTATATAAGGAGGCATTGTGCCTTATGTAATCAATCCCGATTCAATTTCTGTGTTTCATCGTCAATGTGAAGGTTCAAGGGATACAGTAAACCTGCAGTGGTGCGCCGGAATCTAATACTGCTCTCCCAGGAAACTCTCAAGGCACAAACTCTTAGAAAAGATACTCCTCTTGTATATAAGAAGGCATTGTGCCTTTTGTATTCAATTCCGAAGCAATTTCTGTGTTTCATCTTCAATGTA
Organism: Schistocerca americana; assembly: GCF_021461395.2. NCBI lineage: Eukaryota > Metazoa > Arthropoda > Insecta > Orthoptera > Acrididae > Schistocerca > Schistocerca americana. The sequence continues at coordinate 48,881,845 of NC_060129.1, forward strand.
AAGGTCCAACGGATACAGTAAACCTCCAGGGGTGCATCGGAATGTAGTACTGCTCTCCAAGGAAAGGCTCAATGCACAAACCCTTAGAAGATTTAATCCTCTTGTAAATAAGTCGTCATTGTGCTTTTTGTATTCAATCCCGATGCAATTTTTGTGTTTTATCGTCAATAAGAAGCACCGAGGGATACAGTAAATAAGCAGTGGTGCATTGGAATCAATTACTACTGTTCCAAGAAAGGAGAAATGCACAAACTGTTAGAAGAGTTACTCCTCTTGTATATAAGTTGGCCTTGTGCTTTTTGTATTCAATCCCGATGCAATTTCTGTGTTCCATCGTCAATGTGAAGGTCCAAGGGATACAGTAAACCTGCAGTGGTGCATGGTAATCTAAAACTGCTCTCCCAGGAAATTCTCAAAGCCCAAAATCTAAGGAATGATACTCCTCTTGTATATGAGAAGGCATTGTGTCTTATGTATTCAATCCCGATGCAATTTCTGTGTTTCATCGTCAATGTGAAGGTCCAAGGCATACAGTAAACCTGCAGTGGTGCATGGTAATCTAATACTGCTGTCCCAGGAAAGGCTCAAAGCACAAACCGTTAGAAGACTTAATCGTCTTGTATATAAGGAGGCATTGTGCCTTATGTAATCAATCCCGATGCAATTTCTGTGTTTCATCGTCAATGTGAAGGTTCAAGGGATATAGTAAACCTGCAGTGGTGCGTCGGAATCTAATACTGCTCTCCCAGGAAACTCTCAAGGCACGAACTCTTAGAAAAGATACTCCTCTTGTATATAAGAAGGCATTGTGCATTTTGTATTCAATTCTGATGCAATTTCTGTGTTTCATCGTCAATGTGAAGGTCCATGGGATACAGTAAACCTGAAGTGGTACATCGCAATCTAATACTGCTTTCCCAGGAAACTCTCAAAGCACAGACTCTTAGAAATGATACTCCTCTTGTATATAAGACGGTATTGTGCCTTTTGTATTCAATCCCGATGGAATTTCTGCGTTTCATCATCATTGTGAAGCACCAAGGGATACAGTAAATCTGCAGTGGTGCATTGGAATCTAATACTACTGTTCCAAGAAACGAGCAATGCACAAACTGTTAGAAGAGTTACTCCTCTTGTATATAAGTTGGCCTTTTGCATTTTGTATTCAATCCCGATGCAATTTCTGTGTTTCATCGTCAATGTGAAGGTCCAAGGGATACAGTAATTCTGCAGTGGTGCATGGTAATTTAAAACTGCTCTCCTAGGAAACTCTCAAAACACGAAATCTAAGAAATGATACTCCTCTTGTATATAAGATGGCATTGTGTCTTATGTATTCAATCGCGATGCAATTTCTGTGTTTCATCGTCAATGTGAAAGTCCAAGGGATACAGTAAACCTGCAGTGGTGCATTGGAATCTAATAGTACTGTACCAGGAAAGGCTCAATGCACAAACTTTTAGAAAAGTTAGTCCTCTTGTATAAAAAAATGCATTGTGTCTTTTGTATTCAATCCCGATGCAATTTCTGTGTTTCATCGTCAATGTGAAGGTCCAAGGTATACTGTAAACCTGCAGTGGTGCATGGTAATCGAATAATGCTCTCCCAGGAAAGGCTCTAAGTACAAACCCTTAGCTGACTTAATCCTCTTAAATATAAGTCGGCAATCAGCATTATGTATTCAATCGCGATGAGATTTCCGTTTTTCATCGTGAATTTGAAGGTCCAAGGGATACAGTGATCCTTCAGTGGTGCATCGGAATATAAAACTGCTCTCCCAGGAAACTCTCAAAGCACAAACTCTTAGAAGAGTTACTCCTCTTGTATGTAAGTCGGCCTTGTGCCTTTTGTATTCCATCCCGACGTAATTTCTGTGTTTCATCGTCAATGTGAAGGTCCAAGGGATACAGTAAACCTGCAGTGGTGCATCGGAATCTAATAGTGCTCTCCCAGGAAACTTTCAAGGCACAAACTCTTAGACATGATACCCCTCTTGTATATGAGAAGGCATTGTGCCTTATGTACTCAATCCTGATGCAATTTCTGTGTTTCATCGTCAATGTGAAAGTCCAAGGGATACAGTAAAGCTCCAGTGGTGCATTGGACCTAATACTACTGTCCCAGTAAACGCTCAATGTACAAACTCCTAGAAGACTTACTCCTCTTGCGTATAAGTCGGCCTTGTGCATTTTGTTTTCAATCCCGATGCTATTTCTGTGTCGCATCGTCAATGTGAAGGTCCAAGGCATACAGTACACCTGCAGTGGTGCATCGGAATGTAATACTGCTCTCCCAGGAAATTCTCAAAGCACAAAATCTTAGAAATGATACTCCTCTTGTGTATGAGAAGGCATTGTGCATTTTGTAATCAATCCCGATGCAATTTCTGTGTTTCATCGTCAATGTGAAGATCCAAGAGATACATTATACCAGCAGTGGTGCATGGTAATCTAAAACCGCTCTCTAAGAAAGGCTCAAAGCACAAACCCTTAGCTGACTTAATCCTCTTAAATATAAGTCGGCATTCAGCATTTTGTATTCAATCCCGATGCGATTTCCGTTTTTCATCGTCAATTTGAAGGTCCAAGGGATACAGTGAACCTTTAGTGGTGCATCGGAATATAATACTGCTCTCCCAGGAATTTCTGAAAGCACAAACTCTTAGACGAGTTACGCCTCTTGTAAATAAGTCGGCCTTGTGCATTTTGTATTCAACATGATGCTATTTCTGTGTTTCATCGTCAATATGAAGGTCGAAGGGATACAGTAAACCTGCAGTGGTGCATCGGAATCTAATACTGCTCTCCCAGGAAACTCCCAAAGCTCAAACTCTTAGAAATGATACTCCTCTTGTATATAAGAAGGCATTGTGAATTTTTATTCAATCCTGATGCTGTTTCTGTGTTTCATCGTCAAAGTGAAGGTCCAAGGGATACAGTAAACCTGCAGTGGTGCATGGTAATCTAATACTGCCCTCCAAAGAAAGGCTCAAAGCACAAACCCTTAGAAGACTTAATCCTCTTGTATATAAGTCGGCATTTAGCATTTTGTAATCAATCCCGATGCGATTTCTGTCTTTCATCGTCAATGTGAAGGTCCAAGGGATACAGTAAACCTTCAGTGGTGCATCGGAATTGTAACGTCTAGAAAGAAACAAAATCAACATATTATGTAGTAACGAGAAAATTATATGTACCATATTGTGTTATTGTATAAAATTATGTATTTTTTTTTATTATTTATTTTTGAGAATATCTGCGTCGGCGAGTAATGAAACCGCCACAGACAATAAGTGTCGAACAAAGATTAAAATAAGTAACTAGTATATAATACGTGACGAATAGCAATTTCTTTGTTTTCTTCATCTGGGAGTCGAGCGAGTAAGATATCCTGTGTCGTAGTAGCGAACGCTGGTGTAGCATTCTTTTGTCGAGACTAAGAGATGTACGCCATTATGTGTGAATTCATAAAGGTGTGTAACAATTGAAATATTTAAATGTTTTAATAGAGTTATGTAAATTAAAACTTGCATTATTAATTGTTAAAGCTTGCTTGCCTATTATCCCATCCTGTTGAGACATTTTTCAGTTATATAAATATTATCTGTGGTGCTGAGCTGCGTGGCGAACGAAAGAGCCGCTGCCGCGGCGTATTCAAACGACTTCCAATATAGTCTATCATACCGCAAGGAAGCGGTAAAGTATCAGTAAAATAACATTATTTCTTTTAGCTTCCAGACTTGCAGTGCCGATCAACAGATTTTGTGATATGTTGCAGGTTGGCGCGGGCTGCTGTTAGTATATAACTCACAGTACAAATAAGTTAATGTACCGTCAAAATCTAATAGGAATCTTGCTGTGCTCCGTTCTGGTCTGGCAAAATTTATAGTGAAAACGTATTTTTTTAATAGTCCCATGTTCTTGTGCTAGTCGTGGTATTGAATGGTGTTTTACCGAGAAACATAATCCACTGCAAAATTTTGTTGTTGAACGATCATACGAACTGTAACATCAGTGTTCATAACCAAGTAATTTCAATTTTCAATAACTATAATGTAGGGAAGATATGCCGATTTTTAGAATGAGTTACAGTCACGAAAAAACGTTCCTTTAATTGTAGGCCAGATAGAGAACAATAAGATCTCAATATATATATTTTGCTTTGTTAAAAGGTAATGATGATAAAGAAATTCAAAGCACGGCATTATTAACAGATATTTCGCGGCTCTTTTCGTATATGCGATATTAAAAAACGCGAAACTGTCGCCCAAAAACGCGGGGCCCGAATTTGCAGTGGCCACAAAAATTTTATGTATTTTCCTTTCAGTGTCTATTGTTATATATGTATATATATATATGTATATAGTGATAGATGTATGTATGTGTATCATGATTAATGCAATGTATTAATGAATGTGCAACCACTCTTTCATGAAAAAACGTACTACTGCAAGCGAGTCAGAGAAGACGATCCTGATAGTACTGAGAAACTGTAACGACTACGTAATCCGGGGGCAGCCGAACCCCGAGATCAGATAAACTAAAGGTAAGACTACAGTGTAGTTGATCTGTTTGTAGAAGCTGAGCTCCAGTGAAGTGATCTCATATCGCTAGTGTTGTGCATATTGTGCGTAGTTTGATGTTAGTGTTATGACAGGACAAAGTTGATGGTAGATAGTAATTTGTAGTGGGCAGTGTAGTGTAGATAAATTAACGTATTTTGTGTGCAAGTGGCAAAACTGTCAGATTTTGTGTTTGAATAAGCAATTTAGGAATATGGTTAAGTTGCGTAGTCAACGTCCGAGCAATATGGAGACTGAGGAACAGCAATTAGTTAGTGCAGGAATTGTAGAACCGGGTACCTTAAGCAGTACAAGTACTCTTTTTGAGGATATACCATGCGAAAATGTGGGGGCAGGGGCACAGGAAGTGGTGCCACCGCCCACTAGTGCTCAAGGAGATGTAGATAAAGAAATTACACCACCTCCAGAAAAGCAGGAACCAGAGAGTGGTAATCTTCCTGGCGGGTATGCATTTCAGGCGATATTAGAGCGCGTGCTGGATTACCAGGCAAAATTTGCGCAACAGCAAGCCGAGCGAGATCGCCAGCAAGCTGAGCGAGATCGCCAGTTAGCAGAAAATTTACTTGCCCAGCAGGCTGAGAGGGATCGCCCGCAAGCTGAGCGGGACCAGCAACTTGTGCAATCGTTAGAAAATATGAAAAAAGAGATTGCCTGTATGAAACAGAATTATGAGTCGATACCTAAGGCCGTGCAGGAGTTGACTGTACAGGTCAACAACCTGCAAGTAGCAAACACTAACATGGTAGATGAGATAGGTGTCTTAGCCAACCGGTTAGAAAAGCTAGAGGTAGATTCCACACAGCTTGTAGAGCAGAAGTGGAACGAACAAGCGACTAAAATTGAAACCGAATTCAACTCATGGCTAGAAGTGAAGGAGAGTGAGATTGACAAAAATATTAATTCTAAAGTACAAGCAGCCATAGCAGATAGAAATTCCGAATCGTTCAGTACCGCAGTAAATAGTCAGGTACAGAACGACGTGCAAACCATCAAACAAATACTCAGTGAGGATATTCCGCAGTGGCAAGTGAATATTAACAAACGGATATCCGACTTGGAAAAGGGTTTAACACAAAGTAGCAAACATCTTGAACATGAAACTATGTCGCCAACAGCCAATGTTTTTGGCAACGCACAAACTTATACGCGACACAACAATGGTGAATCTGTAGTCGATAATGCGAAGAGCTGTAGCTTTGGTTCGGAGCAGACAGCATATGTCCCAGGAGCAAATTCATATAGTTCAAAAATATTAGTTGAAGAAAGTTTAATCAAAAATGGGCAGTTTCAAACGTTTACTACTGAACGGAAGTCAGTACACCCAGTAGTATTGATAAAAAGCTTTAAAAATATCTTGCCTAGTGTGTGGAATGAAGCACAGAAAATTCAATACGTAATGTCATACATTCAGGGTGATGCAGCGTTGTGGGCTACGGAAGTAGCAGACAGCTGCATGACATATGAACAGTTCGAAAGGGCGTTTCTGTCGAAATACTGGTCGCCTTGTATACAAGAGCGGCTAAGAAAAGAAGTATATAATCCCGAACCGTACTCACCCCGTCTTGGGAATTTGAGACGGTATTTTGAAAAGTATATAAACAAAACGCGCTACTGGGACGAGCCTATATCACCAAGAGACATAATAAGACTACTAAAATCACATTTACCCATTCATATCAAAGAGAAATTAATACACGTACCAGAAAGCGACATGGAACATTTCCTGTCTGTTCTAGATTCAATAGACTTGATCCAGGAAGACGCAAAATCAGCGTGCGATCACTCGCGGAATAATGGACAGAAATAATAGTGCACAAAACCACAACCATGGAAATGGTGGGGGTGGTAACAAGCGGCAAGAGCATTCGCAAAATGGTAGTAATGGTAGAAGCCAGAACGGGTATGGGCAACCAACTTATAATAAAAAGCGTCGATTTGACGACCGGTACGAATCCGGAATGTCAGGGACCAACCGCTGGAAAACTGCGCGAGGTCAGTGGCATAGCAATTATAGTGATAGTAATCGAAATTGGCATCAGAATCAGAGAACAAGCCCAGAGCGACAGGGTAATGACCGGTATGACAACAATAGACCACCACCGCAACACGCGGCTATTGCGCAGCCGTGGCGGCCGACAAATCAGAATGTACACATAGTGGAGGTCACGGACAATAGCCGTCCAAGTACCTCACAAGTAAGCAATCCAACAAACTAGGATCGGCCTCGATATGCTCTCCATCGCTGGCCGAGGGGTGGAGTGAGAGCAACACGAATGATAATAATATACCTGGAATATGTATGCTGCGATACAACGACGGTATCAGTATGGATAAAGATCTACTGAACGAACCGCACGAATGTAAGAAAGATAATAACGAAAATGTGCAAGCCATAATAGAAGCGAAAATCAATGATGTTGCAGTGAATATAATCATCGACACAGGTGCCTCAGTCAGTGTAATGAGTATAGAGTTATTTAAAGCACTGGGAAAAGGACGTAGCATACCGACTTTCCCGGTTAATAATTGTAAGGTGTCTGGAGCCATAAGTGCACAGAGCCAATTAGTTAAATACCAGGTGCAGGTAGAGATTTGTAAGGAGGGCGAAGCCATAGTGAGATCGTTCCTCATTGTTAAAGAACTAAAGGTGGCCTGCATTCTGAGAGTAGATTTTCTCCGTGAGAGGGACGCAGTGATCGACCTCTCCTTGGGGAAACTAAGCATAGTTAATAAAGGTAGGAGGATTGAGTTGTCTATGATGAAATCGAAGGAGGTACTTGTGCCATGTTGTAATCGAATTAATATCAAATGTAGGAACCCCTGGGTACTACACCTTGATGATTTTTCACATGTAGCAGACCTCTATTACCCGAATTTAGAGGATCGAAATTTTGAAACAAATGTTGAGACATTTCAAACCAAAGTGCAGGAATCTGAAGGTTTAAGCGATATCCAAAAGCAACAGTTGACGCAGCTGCTATCGGAATATACTATGGTATTTACCGACCGACCAGGAATAGTCAAAGGGTACCACTATCACATAGAGGTGATGCCCCACAAAACATACTGTCGCGCAACTTACTCCGTCCCTTGGTCGAGGAGGGAAGTAGTAGCTAAAGAGATTCGGAAGATGTTAGAGTGGGATATCATTGAGCACTCTTTCTCTCCATACAGTAGTCCTCCTGTAGCAGTGGCGAAAGCCAACGGAAAAATCAGGCTAGTGTTAGATGCGAGGGACATTAACAAAATTATTATACCTGTCCGGACTCGTCCAGAGAATTTAGATGAGCAGATACAAAAATTTCATAGAGTGCAGTACTTGACCTCGGTCGATCTTAAAAGTTCATATTGGCAAATCCCACTTACACTGGAATCAAGGAAGTACACAGCTTTCATATTTGGAGGTCGAAGTTACCAATTCAAGGTACTTCCCTTCGGATTGAATGTGAGTGCTGGAGTATTTATTACTGCTCTAGACACGGTACTAGGTCCTGACTTGTTAGAAAAAATCACAGTATATGTTGATGATCTGGTAATCGCTACTGCTACTTGGGACGAACATATGGAATTGCTGCATAGAGTACTAGAGAGATTTAAGCAAGCAGGTGTGACAGCAAATTTAGAAAAGTCAAAATTCGGACGAAATAAAATTAAATTTTTAGGCCATCTTATCACACCACTTGGTATCAGCCCAGACAACAAAAAACTAGAGGCGATCCGAGAATTTCCAAGCCCCCGCACTAAGAGACAATTAAAAGCGTTCATTGGGCTTACGTCCTTTTTCAGAAGGTTCGTACCTAATCAGTTGTTAAATGACGCGTCATTACTAAATTTACTACGAAAAAATGTGCAGTGGGTTTGGACTGACAAATGTCAACAAGCTTTCGAAGCGATTAAAACCGCCCTACTGAATGCAAATATTTTGCAGCACCCAGATCTCTCAAAAGATTTTGGTATTGCGACGGATTCGTGTTCCTATGGCTTGGGAGCGTGCCTGTTCCAGTGGGAGGAAGGCAACGACCCGGCAACAATAAAGATCATCGGCTTCGCCAGTAGGACTTTAACTAGCTGCGAGAGAGCCTACTCGGCAACCGAACTGGAAGCGCTTGCAGTAGTCTGGGCTGTAAAAAAGTTTAATTGCTATCTACAGGGGAAGGGGATTAGAGTGTATAGTGACCACCAGGCGTTAAGTTTCTTGATGTCATGCAAGCTCTACCATACCCGACTGAGGAGATGGATGCTTACCTTACAAGAATACCGAATAAAGATTATGTACATAAAAGGCCAAGATAACGTAATAGCGGATGCTCTGTCGCGACTGCCGGTAGGATTACCGGAGTTAGCAGAAATGTTAGAACAATCCGCCGAGTATAAAGTGCTTTTAGTTCGTGACAATACTTACACGAAGGATTTTTTAGATATATGTAAAAATATGTTTGAATTACAGAGGTCAGATCCGATATGGAAAAAAAAATCATTAACAATATTGAAAAGGGTGCTAACAATAGAGATGAGCAAGGTTTTAAGATTGTGGACCATATTTTGTATCATAAACTTAGCACGGAAGAAGGCTGCTGGGCAGTATGTATACCTAATCAGTCGGTAAAAGCTATAATATGGCACACGCACTTGGCGTGGGGCCATGCAGGGATTGGCAAGTGTGCAGAAATCATGACGAGATACTGCAACTTTCCCCGTATGAAACACCAGATTCAGGCAACAGTTAAGACTTGCGTTATATGTCAGAAAGCAAAACACTATAATAGATCCACCAAGTTTGAACTACATCCCATAGTTCCACTCAGGCCGCTTCAATTAGTATCTGTGGATGTAGCAGGTCCATATCCCATGGCCAGAGGAGGTATGAAATATATACTGGCCATGTACGATATTTTTTCCAAATACTTGGCAATTTATTGTATAAAATCAGCTACTGCCAAAACGATAGTCAGGCGGATCAATCAAGAATACTTGCCTCAAGTGGGAAAACCCGAAGCCATAACGACTGATAATGCCTCTTATTTCACGGGTCGCACTTGGAAAAATTACCTACGGGAACAAAATATACAGCATATTCTGGTATCCCGGTTCCATCCAGAAGCAAGTTTAGTTGAAAGAACATTCAGAGAATTGAATAATTTCCTTAGAATTTACATAGGGAACCGACATACAAAATGGCCCGGATTAGTACCTAAATTTGTAGAAATACACAATTTAACACCCCATTCAAGTACAGGATACCCCCCGGTAGAGATATTGAATGGAGTTAATGAGACACCGAATGAATGGCTCACGCCTTTACCGAGATTACCAGCCAGGGCAGAAACAAGGGAGGAAAAGATAAAAAAGATATGGAACAAACTAACCAGCTGTGCGGCAAAGAGGAAAAAGAAGTACGACCGAGGTGTAACTAACGAACAGAAATATAATGTAGGGGACCTGGTACTTATTCGTAACCACCCTAAATCCTCAGCCACCTTAAAACAGAATAGTAAGTGGCAATTGCTATATTCAGGGCCCTTTGAAGTAATAAGCGTTCCACACGAATGTAGCTATTTGTTAGCACGTCCCCAGACGGGGAAAATAAAAGGACTGTATCCACGTAAAGATGTAAAGTTATTTATTCAGTGACATGTCTGATGTAAATAGTAGTGGTAAGAAGATTTCAATTGTGTTTTAGAGGATAAGTATGTTAGTTTTAAGAAAGAATTTATGTATAGTTACAATTTTGAGGAAGTAGAATCAGTAAACTGAGCAATAATATGCAAATGGAAGACTTGTTTACAGACAGTTAGTGTCATTAAAATACTACATGCTCTTCAAGCAATGAATAATCTTTTGTTGATAAAGTAATGATTAATTTCTTGAATCATTTTGTAGTAAGTAAGTACAATTAATGATGAAATCTCATATAAATATGTAGCAGATGTAATTGTGTTAGAATCAAGGAACCCTGAGAGAGAGTCTATACCAGTCAAAAATTGACTTTGTAGTACGAAATAATTATGTGATGTAATGTTTACTGCCAATAGTGATCTGAGAACGACACTGGAGCAGAATCCAATAAAAAACAAAACCGTTCCGTGTAACCTATGCTTTGTATGTATTAATGCTTCAATTGAAGCCTATGTACTTGGCACACGTTCTTGAATATTAATTACGCGGTACGCGAATCAAGTTACGCGGAAACTACACTGTAGTCCTGTAGGACGGACCGTTAAAAATAATACTAGTACTAAATGAAGTATTTATTGAACAATATGCCCAAGTCAAGCTGCCATGCACATGGTAAAATCTGTTTGCTAGATGGGTGATAACCTGGCAAGCTACACTAAAAGAGGAAAAGAAAGCTATGTACAAAAAAAAAAAAATTACACACCTTTAAATAATTACAAAAAAAGCAATATATGCCTAGTAATAGTATTAAAAGTGTGTAATGAGAAGGTAACACAATGGACTCAATGTAGAAGAGACTGATTATGCTAAGAACAGTTGTTATGCATTAAAAATAAACTATGTGCATAAACAATCTAGGAAAGGACGGAATATTGTGTGTAGTAGGGACAGAAAATGACTGTTGTATCTGCACCAATATATACGTCGGTATAAGTTAAGTGTTGAGTGACTAACTGTCATAGTGCAGTGCTCAACGAACAGTAGTACACTATGAGTAAAAACGGTAGTTAGTGATCCGTTCGGAGTCGATTCAAACAAACATCGCTCGATGGAGACATTTAGTATGTGTGTACCGAAATATATTCGCGTGTTGAAAGACGCTCTGGCAGTGTATCAACCGTGAGAACAAGTGAAAGTGTGTAGTACAATGTGCGTGTGACGAACCCTGAATACCAGTGTCACAATGCCACAAGAAACCTATTATCATGCCAAAACATCCTGTGCATACCAGCGAAGCGACGGCGTAATGAACAATAAACACTGTTAAACAAACTGCATTTTCTTCCACAGCTAGTAATCTGTGTCCTTAGAGACAGTACACCGTTGTGGAATGTTTGTTTCATGCACTACGACGGGGAGCCATGCGAAGAAGCAGAGACGAGTGTCTTGCCTCCAGCCGGCCGGTCGCGGTAAACCACGGCAACTCGCCGACATCGGCGAATGGTTCGGCGCGGTTCGCAACTGCTTGCGCCCCGTCAGCACGACGTCGCTGTTACTGAGAGCCGGTCGTCGAACCCAGCGGCCGTCGGCACGCGGCGTTCCAGACGACGCGACTCAACAATTGCTTCGCGCCGCCCGCTCCGTACAACATTGTTGTCATTCAAATGAACTATCAACTATGTAGTTAATGCACTAATATGAAAACGGTATATTGGACACGAAATGACGTGACAAACATTGTGTTTTTCTTTAGTTACTCGATGCAGACTCAAAGTATTCATCGGTTCAGTGATGGATAGATATAATATGTTTTCGTCATGTTAATGAAGTAAACTTGCACGAATGCTAGAACATTTTAAAACAATTGTCGTGAGCAAGTGCAGAGACGATTCATTATACCACTGTAAAACTGTTTAATGAGTGACGTTCATTGCAATAAAGAACACAAATCTAAAAAGGGTAGAAGGTATAGGGGTAACAAAGAGACTAAAAGTTTAACACGTTGTCATAAATAGCCTTTGTTATTTGTGAACATTGCATAGAGTCTGAACCTTTTGTGATCAAACTGGGTATTAAAACAAACCAGGCGAGATGACTATGGCTCCGGCGCCGTTTTCCCAGGTTTTCTGATCGCACGTAGCCCGAATGGGGGAGCCAGATAAATGTAATGACCCTGGGACTAGGTTTATGGTCACCTCGCAAAGTGTAAGAACAGTATAAAAAGTGTAATTAAACCTACAGTGTAAAAGAACTATGAAGTTTAAAGTGAATGTTCCAACCAAGGTAACAGACAATAACCAAACAGACGTTAGTGGCAGCATATTGCCGAACATTCTTAACGTTAGTCAATTGCTGCCAGGGGGCATTGTAACGTCTAGAAAGAAACAAAAACAACATATTATGTAGTAACGAGAAAATTATATGTATCATATTGTGTTATTGTATAAAATTATGTATTTTTTTTTATTATTTATTTTTGAGAATATCTGCGTCGGCGAGTAATGAAACCGCCACAGACGATAAATGTCGAACAAAGATTAAAATAAGTAACTAGTATATAATACGTGACGAATAGCAATCTCTTTGTCTTCTTCATCTGGGAATCGAGCGAGTAAGATATCCTGTGTCGTAGTAGCGAATGCTAGGGTAGCATTCCTTTGTCGAGACTAAAAGATGTACGCCATTACGTGTGAATTCATAAAGGTGTGTAACAATTGAAATATTTAAATGTTTTAATAGAGTTATGTAAATGAAAACTTGCATTATTAATTGTTAAAGCTTGCTTGCCTATTATCCCATCCTGTTGAGACATTTTTCAGTTATATAAATATTATCTATGGTGCTGAGCTGCGTGGCGAACGAAAGAGCCGCTGCCGCGGAGTATTCAAACGACTTCCAATATAGTCTATCATACCGCAAGGAAGCGGTAAAGTAACAGTAAAATAATATTATTTCTTTTAGCTTACAGACTTGCAGTGCAGATCAACAGATTTTATGATGTGTTGCAGGTTGACGCGGGCTGCTGATAGTATATAACTCACAGTACAAACAAGTTAATGTACCGTCAAAATCTAATAGGAATCCTGCTGTGCTCCGTTCTGGTCTGGCAAACTTTATAGCGAAAACATATTTTTTTAATAGTCTCATGTTCTTGTGCTAGTCGTGGTATTGAATGGTGTTTTACCGAGAAACAAAATCCACTGCAAAATATTGTTGTTGAACGATCATACAAACTGTAACATCAGTGTTCATAACCAAATAATTTCAATTTTCAATAACTATAAAGTAGGGAAGATATGTAGATTTTTAGAATGAGTTACAGTCACGAAAAAACGTTCCTTTAATTGTAGGCCAGATAGAGAACAATAAGATCTCAATATATATATTTTGCTTTGTTAAAAGGTAATGATAATAAAGAAATTCAAAGCACGGCATTATTAACAGATATTTCGCGGCTCTTTTCGTATGTGCGATATTAAAAAACGCGAAAGAATCTAATACTGCTCTCCCAGGAACCTCTCAAAGCACAAAATCTTAGAAATGATACTCCTCTTGTATATGAGAAGGCATTGTGCATATTGTATTCAATCCCGATGCAATTTCTGTGTTTCATCGTCAATGTGAAGATCCAAGAGATACATTATACCTGCAGTGGTGCATGGTAATCTAATACTGCTCTCCCAGGAAAGGCTCAAAGCACAAACCCATAGAAGACTTAATCATCTTGTATATAAGTCGGCATTGTGGCTTTAGCATTCAGTCCCGATGCAACTTCTGTGTTTCATCATCAATGTAAAGGTCCCAGGGATACAGTAAACCTGCAGTGGTGCATTGGAACTAATAGCGCTCTCCCAGGAAACTCTCAAGGCACAAACTCTTAGAAATGATACTCCTCTTGTATATTGGAAGGCATTGTGCGTTTTGTATTCAATCCCATTGCAATTTCTGTGTTTCGTCAATGTGGAGGTCTAAGGGATACAGCAAACCTGCAGTGGTGCATTGGAATGTAATAGTACTGTCCCAGGATAGGCTCAATGCACAAACTGTTAGAAGAGTTAGTCCTCTTGTATATAAGTCGGCCATGTGCCTTTTGTATTCAATGCCGATGCAATTTCTGTGTTTCATCGTCATTGCGACGGTCCAAGGGATACAGTAAACCTGCAGTGGTGCATGGTAATCTAATACTGCTCTCCCAGGAAAGGCTCAATGCACAAACCCTTAGAAAACTTAATCCTCTTGTATATAAATCGGCATTGAGCATTTTGTATTCAATGCCGATGTGAATTCTGTGTTTCATCGTCAATATGAAGGTCCAAGGGATACAGTAACCCTTCAGTGGTGCATCGAAATATAATACTGCTGTCCCAGGAAACTCTCAAAGCACAAACTCTTAGAAGATTTACGCCTCTTGTATATAAGTCGGCCTTGTGCCTTTTGTATTCAATCCCGATGCAATTTCTGTGTTTCATCGTCAATGTGCAGGTCCAAGGGATACAGTAAACCTGCAGTGGTGCATCGGATTCTAATTCTGCTCTCCCAGGAAACTCTCAAAAAACAAACTCTTAGAAATGATACTCCTCTTGTATATAAGAAGGCATTGTGCATTATGTATTCAATCTCGATGCAATGTCTGTGTTTCATCGTCAGTGTGAAGGTCCAAGAGATACAGTTAACCTGCAGTGGTGCATGGTAATCTATTAATGCTCTCCCAAGAAAGGCTCAAAGCACAAACCCTTAGCTGACTTAATCCTCTTAAATATAAGTCGGCATTCAGCATTATGTATTCAATCCCGATGCGATTTCCGTTTTTCATCGTCAATTTGAAGGTCCAAGGGATACAGTGAACCTTGAGTGGTGCATCGGAATATAATACTGCTTTCCCAGGAATTTCTCAAAGCACAAACTCTTAGACGAGTTACGCCTCTCGTATATAAGACGGCCTTGTGCATTTTGTATTCAATCCCGATGCTATTTCTGTGTTTCATCGTCAATATGAAGGTCGAAGGGATACAGTGAACCTGCAGTGGTGCATGGTAATCTAATACTGCCCTCCAAAGAAAGGCTCAAAGCACAAACCCTTGGAAGACTTAATCCTCTTGTATATAAGTCGGCTTTCAGCATTTTGTAATCAATCCCGATGCGATTTCTGTCTTTCATCGTCAATGTGAAGGTCCAAGGCATACAGTACACCTGCAGTGGTGCATAGTAATCTAATACTGCTCTCCCAGGAAAGGCTCAAAGCACAAACCCCTCCTTAGAAGACTTAATCCTCTTGTATATAAGTCAGCATTGAGATTTTTGTATTCAGTCCCGATGCAATTTCTGTGTTTCATCGTCAATGTGAAGGTCCAAGGGATGCAGTAAAACTTCAGTGGTGCATCGGAATCTAATACTGCTCTCCCAGGAATCTCTCAAAGCACAAAATCTTAGAAATGATACTACTCTTGTATATGAGAAGGCATTGTGCATATTGTATTCAATCCCGATGCAATATCTGTGTTTCATCGTCAATGTGAAGATCCAAGAGATACATTATACCTGCAGTGGTGCATGGTAATCTAATACTGCTCTCCCAGGAAAGGCTCAATGCACAAACCCTTAGAAGACTTAATCATCTTGTATTTAAGTCGGCATTGTGGCTTTTGTATTCAGCCCCGATGCAACTTCTGTGTTTCTTCGTCAATGTAAAGGTCCCAGGGATACAGAAAACCTGCAGTGGTGCATCGGAACCTAATAGCGCTCTCCCAGGAAACTCTCAAGGCACAAACTTTTAGAAATGATACTCCTCTTGTATATTAGAAGGCATTGTGCATATTGTATTCAATCCCGATGCAATTTCTGTGTTTCATCGTCAATGCGACGGTCCAAGGGATACAGTAAACCTGCAGTGGTGCATGGTAATCTAATACTGCTCTCCCAGGAAAGGCTCAAAGCACAAACCCTTAGAAGACTTAATCCTCTTGTATATAAATCGGCATTGAGCATTTTGTATTCAATCCCGATGTGAATTCTGTGTTTCATCCTCAATATGAAGGTCCAAGGGATACAGTAAACCTTCAGTGGTGCATCGGAATATAATACCGCTCTCCCAGGAAACGTTCAAAGCACAAACTCTTAGAAGAGTTACGCCTCTTGTATATAAGTCGGCCTTGTGCCTTTTGTATTCAATCCAGATGCAAATTCTGTGTTTCATCGTCAATGTGAAGGTCCAAGGGAGATAGTAAACATGCAGTGGTGCATCGGATTATAAAACTGCTTCCCCAGGAAGCTCTCAAAGCACAAACTCTTAGAAATGATACTCCTCTTGTATGTAAGAAGGCATTGTGAATGTTGTATTCAATCCCGATGCGATTTCTTTGTTTCATCGTCAATGTGAAGGTCCAAGGGATACAGTAAACATGCAGTGGTGCATCGCAATCTAATACTGCTCTCCCAGGAAACTCTCAAGGCACAAACTCTTAGAAATTATTCTCCTCTTGCATATAAGAACGCATTGTCCTGTTTGTATTCAATCCCGATGCAATGTCTGTGTTTAATCGTCAATGTGAAGGTCCAACGGATACAGTAAATCTCCAGTGGTGCATCGGAATACAATACTGCTCCCCCAGGGAGTTCTCAAACCACAAACCCTTAGAAGAGTTACACCTCTTCTATATAAGTCGGCCTTGTGCCATTTGTATTCAATCCCGATGCAATTTCTGTGTTTCATCGTCAATGTGAAGTCCAAGGGATACAGTAATCCTGCAGTGGTGCATGGTAATCTAATACTGCTCTCCCAGGAAAGGCTCAAAGCACAAACGCTTAGAAGACTTAATACTCTTGTATATAAATCGGCATTGAGCCTTTTGATTTCAATCCCGATGCAATGTCTGTGTTTCATCGTCCATGTGAAGGTCCAAGGGATACAGTAAACCTGCAGTGGTGCATCGGAATCTAATACTGCTCTGCCAGGAAACTCTCAAGGCACAAACTCTTAGAAATTATTCTCCTCTTGCATATAAGAACGCATTGTCCTGTTTGTATTCAATCCCGATGCAATGTCTGTGTTTAATCGTCAATGTGAAGGTCCAAGGGATACAGTTAACCTGCAGTGGTGCACGGTAACTTAATACTGCTCTCCAAGGAAAGACTCAAAGCACAATCTCTTAGAAGACTTAATCCTCTTGTATACAAGTCGGCATCGTACTTTTTGTATTCAATCCCGATGCAATTTCTGTGTTTCATCGTCAATGTTAAGCACCAAGGGATCCAGTAAATCTGCAGTGGTGCATTGGAATCTAGTACTGCTCTCGCAGGAAACTCTCAAGGCACAAACTTTTAGAAATGATACTCCTCTTGTATATTAGAAGGCATTGTGCGTTTTGTATTCAATCCCGTTGGAATTTCTGTGATTCATCGTCAATGTGAAGGTCTGAGGGATACAGCAAACCTGCAGTAGTGCATGGTAATCTAATACTGCTCTCCCAGGAAAGGCTCAAAGCACAAACCCTTGGAAGAAAAAATGGTTCAAATGGCTCTGAGCACTATGGGACTCAACTGCTGAGGTCATTAGTCCCCTAGAACTTAGAACTAGTTAAACCTAACTAACCTAAGGACATCACAAACATCCATGCCCGAGGCAGGATTCGAACCCGCGACCGTAGCGGTCTTGCGGTTCCAGACTGCAGCGCCTTTAACCTCACGGCCACTTCGACCGGCAAACCCTTGGAAGACTTAATCCTCTTGTATATAAATCGGCATTGAGCATTTTGTATTCAATCCCGATGTGAATTCTGTGTTTCATCGTCAATATGAAGGTCCAAGAGATACAGTAAACCTTCTGTGGTGCATCGGAATATAATACCGCTCTCCCAGGAAACTTTCAAAGCACAAACTCTTAGACGAGTTACGCCTCTTGTATATAAGTCGGCCTTGTGCCTTTTGTGTTCAATCCAGATGCAATTTCTGTGTTTCATCGTCAATGTGAAGGTCCAAGGGAGACAGTAAACGTGCAGTGGTGCATCGGATTCGAAAACTGCTCTCCCAGGAAGCTCTCAAAGCACAAACTCTTAGAAATGATATTCCTCTTGTATATAAGAAGGCATTGTGCATTTTGTATTCAATCCCGATGTAATATCTGTGTTTCATCGTCAATGTGAAGGTCCAAGAGATACAGTAAACCACCAGTGGTGCATGGTAATCTAATAATGCACTCCCAGGAAAGGCTCAAAGCACAAACCCTTAGAAGACTCAATCCTCCTGTGTACAAGTCGGCATTGAGCATTTTGTATTCAATCCCGATGCAATTTCTGTGTTTCATCGTCAATGTGAAGGGCCAGGGGATACAACAAACCTTCAGTGGTGCATCGGTATATACCACTGCTGTCCCAGGAAAGTCTCAAACACAAACTCTTAGAAGAGTTACTCCTCATGTATATGTCGGCCTTGTGCATTTTGTATTCATTCCCGATGCAATTTCTGTGTTTCATCGTCAATTTGAAGGCCCATGGGATACAGTAAACCTGCAGTGGTGCATCGGAATCTAATACTGCTCTCCCAGGAAACTCTCAAGTCACAATCTCTTAGAAATGATACTCCTCTCGTATATAAGAAGGCATTGTGCCTTTTGTATTCAAACCCGATGCAATTTCTGTGATTCATCGTCAATGTGAAGGTCCAACAGATACAGTAAAACTCCAGTGGTGCATCGGAATACAATACTGCTCCCCCAGGAAACTCTCAAACCACACACTCTTAGAAGAGTTACACCTCTTCTATATAAGTCGGCCTTGTGCCATTTGTATTCAATCCCGTTGCAATTTCTGTGTTTCATCGTCAATGTGAAGTCCAAGGGATACAGTAAACCTGCAGTGGTGCATGGTAATCTAATAAAGCTCTCACAAGATAGGCTCTAATTAGAAACCCTTGAAAGATTTAATCCTCTTGTATATAAGTCGGCAATGAGCATTTTGTATTCATCCCGATGCGATTTCTGTGTTTCATCATCAATGTGAAGGTCCAAAGGATACAGTAAACATGCAGTGGTGCATCGCAATCTAATACTGCTCTCCCAGCAAACTCTCAAGGCACAAACTCTTAGAAATGATACTCCTCTTGTATATAAGAACGCATTGTCCTGTTTGTATTCAATCCCGATGCAATTTCTTAGTTTCATCGTCAATGTGAAGGTCCAAGGGATACAGTTAACCTGCAGTGGTGCACGGTAACTTAATACTGCTCTCCAAGGAAAGGCTCAAAGCACAATCTCTTAGAAGACTTAATCCTCTTGTATATAAGTCGGCATTTTGCTTTTTGTATTCAATCCCGATGCAATTTCTGTGTTTCATCGTCAATGTTAAGCACCAAGGGATCCAGTAAATCTGCAGTGGTACATTGGAATCTAATACTGCCCTCGCAGGAAACTCTCAAGTCCCAAACTCTTAGAAATGATACTCCTCTTGTATATAAGAAGGCGTTGTGCCTTTAGTATTCAATCCCGATGCAATTTCTTTGTTATTTCGTCAGTGTGAAGGTCCAAGGGATTCAGTAAACCTGCAGTGGTGCATTGTAATCTAATACTGCTCTCCCAGGAAACGCTCAAAGCACAAACCCCTCCTTAGAAGACTTAATCCTCTTGTATATAAGTTGGCACTGAGATTTTTGTATTCAGTCCCGATGCAATATCTGTGTTTCATTGTCAATGTGAAGGTCCAAGGGATACAGTAATCCTGCAGTGGTGCATCGGAATCTAATAGTGCTCTCCCAGGAAACTCTCAAGCCACAAACTCTTAGAATTGATACTCCTCTTGTACATTAGAAGGCATTGTGCCTCTTGTATTCAATCCCGATGCAATTTCTGTGTTTCATCGTCAATGTGAAGGTCCAAGGGATACAGTAATCCTGCAGTGGCGCATGGTAATCTAATACTGCTCTCCCAGGAAAGGCTCAAAGCACAAACCCTTAGAAGAATTAATTCTCTTGTATATAAATCGGCATTGAGCCTTTTGTATTCAATCTCGATGCATTTTCTGTGTTTCATCGTCAATGTGAAGGTCCAAGGCATATGGTAAACCTGCAGTGGTGCATGGTAACCTAATACTGCTCCCCCGGGAAAGGCTCAAAACACAAACCCTTCCTTAGAAGACTTAATATTCTTGCATATAAGTCGGCATTGAGACTTTTGTATTCAATCCCGATGCAATATCTGTGTTTCATCGTCAATGTGAAGGTCCAAGGGATACAGTAAACCTTCAGTCATGAGGCGGGATCTAATACTGCTCTCCCATGAAACTCTCCAAGCACAAAATCTCAGAAATGATACACCTCTTGTATATATGTCGGCCTTGTGCCCTTTGTATTCAATGCCGATGCAATTTCTGTGTTCATCGTCAATGAGACAGTCCAAGGGATACAGCAAACCTGCAGTGGTGCATGATAATCTAATACTGCTTTCCCAGGAAAAGCTCAAAGCACAAACCCTTAGAAGACTTAATCCTCTTGAATATAAATCGGCATTGAGCATTTTGTATTCAATCCCGATGCGAATTCTGTGTTTCATCGTCAATATGAAGGTCCAAGGGATACAGTAAACCTTCAGTGGTGCATTGGAATATAATACTGCTATCCCATGAAACTCTCAAAGCACAAACACCTAGAGGAGTTACGCCTTTTGTATATAACTCGGCCTTGTGACTTTTGTATTCAATCCAGAAGCAATTTCTGTGTT
The DNA here is from genome assembly GCF_021461395.2 of Schistocerca americana. Lineage (NCBI taxonomy): Eukaryota > Metazoa > Arthropoda > Insecta > Orthoptera > Acrididae > Schistocerca > Schistocerca americana. Next base: position 48,902,748 of record NC_060129.1, read on the forward strand.
TCATCGTCAAAGTGAGGGTCCAAGGGATACAGTAAACCTGCAGTGGTGCATCGGATTCTAATACTGCTCTCCCAGGAAAGTCTCAAAGCACAAACACTTAGAAATGATACTCCTCTTGTATATAAAAAGGCAATATGCGTTTTGTATTCAATCCCGATGCAATTTCAGTGTTTCATCGTCAATGTGAAGGAGCAAGAGATACAGTAAACATGCAGTAGTGCATGGTAAACTAATAATGCTCTCCCAGGTAAGGCTCAAAGCGCAAACCCTCGGCAGACTTTTTCCTCTTGTATATAAGTCGGCATTCAGCATTTTGTATTCAATCCCAATGCGATTTCCGATTTTCATCGACAATTTGAAGGTCCAAGGGATACAGTAAACTAGCAGTGGTGCATGGTAATCTAATACTGCTCTCCCAGGAAAGACTCAAAGCACTAACCCTTAGAAGACTCAATCCTCTTGTATATAACTAGGCATTGAGATTTTCGAATTTAGTCCCGATGCGATATCTGTGTTTCATCGTCAATGTGAAGTTCCAAGGGATACAATAAACCTTCAGTGGTGCGTTGGAATATAATACTGCTCTCCCAGGAAACTCTCAAGGCACAAACACTTAGAAATGATACTCCTCTTGTATATAAAAAGGCAATATGCGTTTTGTATTCAATCCCGATGCAATTTCTGTGTTTCATCGTCAATGTGAGTGTCCAACGGATACAGTAAACCTGCAGTGGTGCTTTGGAATCTAATACTACTGTCCCAAAAAAGGCTCAATGCACAAACTCTCAGAAGACTTACTCCTCTTGTATATAAGTCGGCCTTTTTCCTTTTGTATTCAATCCCGATGCAATTTCTGTGTTTCATCGTCAATGTGAAGGTCCAAGGGATACAGTTAACCTGCAGTGGTGCATGGTAATCTAATAAAGTTCTCCCAGGACAGGCCCAAATCACAAACCCTTAGAAGATATAATCCTCTTGTATATAAGTCGGCATTGAACGTTTTGTATTCAATCCCGATGCGATTTCTGTGTTTCATCGTCAATGTAAAGGTTCAAGGGATACAGTTAACCTGCAGTGGTGCATAGGAAACTAATAGTACTGTCCCAGGATAGGCTCAATGAACAAACTCTTGGAAGAGTTAGTCCTCTTGTATATAAGTCGGCCTTGTGACTTTTGTATTCAATCCTAATGCAATTTCTGTGTTTCATCGTTAATGTGAAGGTCCACGGGATACAGTAAATTTGCAGTGGTGCATGGTAATCTAATACTGCTCTCCACGGAAAGGCTCAAAGCACAGACCCTTAGAAGACTAAATCCTCTTGTATATAAGTCGGCATTGAGCCTTTTGTATTGAATCCCGATGCAATTTCTGTGTTTCATCGTCAATGTGAAGGTCCACGGGATACAGTAAACCTGCAGTGGTGCATTGGAATCTAATACTGCTCTCCCAGGAAACTCATAAATCACAAACTCTTAGAAGTGATACTCCTCTTGTATATAAGAAGGCATTGTGCCTTTTGTATACAATCCCAGTGCAATGTCTGTGTTTCACCGTCAATGTGAAGGTCCAAGGGATACAGTAAACCTGCAGTGGTGCATCGGAATCTAATACTGCTCCCCCAGGAAACTCCCAAAGCACAAACTCTTAGAAATGATACTCCTCCCGTATATTAGAAGGCATTGTTCCATTTGTATCCAATCCCAATGCAATTTCTGTGTTTCATCGGCAATGTGAAGGTCCAAGGGATACAGTAAACCTTCAGTGGTGGATTGGAATCTAATAGTACTGTCCCAGGAAAGGCTCAATGCACAAATTCTTAGAAGAGTTCCTCCTCTTGCATATAAGTCGGCCTTGTGCCTTTTGTATTCAATCCCAGTGCAATTTCTGTGTTTCATCGTCAAAGTGAAGGTCAAAGGGTTAGAGTTAACCTCCTGTGGTGCATCGGAATCTAATACTGCTCCCCAAGGAAACTCACAAGTCACAAACTCTTAGAATTGATACTCCTCTTGAATATAAGAAGGCATTGTGCTATTTGTATTCAATCCCGATGCAATTTCTGTGTTTCATCGTCAATGTGAACGTCCAATTGATACAGTAAACCAGCAGTGGTTGATCGCAATCTCAAACTGCTCTCTGGGGAAACTCCAAAGCACAAACTCTTAGAACTGATACTCCTCTTGTACATAAGAAGGCATTGTGCCCTTTGTATTCAGTCCCGATGCAAATTGTTTGTTTCATCGTCAATGTGAAGGTCCAAGGGATACAGTAAACCTGCAGTGGTGCATGGTTATATAATACTGCTCTCCCAGGAATCTCTCAAGGCACAAACCCTTAGAAATGATACTCCTCTTGTATATAAGACGGTATTGTGCCTTTTGTATTCAATCCAGATTCAATTTCCGTATTTCATCGTCAATGTGAAGGTCCAAGGGAGACAGTAAACCTGCAGTGGTGCATCGGACTGTAATACTGCTCTCCAAGGAAACTCTCAAATCACAAACTCTTAGAAATGATACTCCTCTTGTATATAAGATGGCATTGTGCCTTTTTTTATTCAATTCCGATGAATTTCTGTGTCTCATCGTCAATGTAATGGTCCAAGGGGTACAGTAAAACTACAGTGGTGCATGGTCATCTAATACTGCTCTCCCAGGAAAGGCTCAAGGCACAGACCCTTAGAAGACTTAATCCTCTTGTATATAAATCGGCATTGAGAATTTTGTATTCAATCTCGATGCATTTTCTGTGTTTCATCGTCAATGTGAAGGTCCAAGGCATACAGTACACCTGCAGTGGTGCATAGTAATCTAATACTGCTCTCCCTGGCAAGGCTCAAAGCACAAACCCTTAGAAGACTTAATCATCTTGTATATAAGTCGGGATTGTGGTTGGTTGGTTATGTGGAAAGAGACCTAACAGCGAGGTCATCGGTCTCATCGTATTGGGGAAGGACAGGGAAGGAAGTCGGCCGTGCCCTTTCAGGGGAACCATCCCGGTATTTGCCTGGAGCGATTTTAGGGAAATGACGGAAAGCCCAAATCAGAATAGCCGGACCGGGATTGAACCGCCGTCCTCCCGAATGCGAGTCCAGTGTGCTAACCACTGCGCCACCTCGCTCGGTCGGCATTGTGGCTTTTGTATTCTGTCCCGATGCAATTTCTGTGTTTCAGTGTCAATGTAAAGGTCCAAGGGATACAGCAAACCTGCAGTGGTGCATCGGAATCCAATAGTGTTCTCCCAGGAAACTCTCAAGGCACAAACTGTTAGAAATGGACTCATCTTGTATATTAGAAGGCATTGTACCTTTTGTATTCAATCCTGATGCAATTTCTGTGTTTCATCGTCAATGTGAAGGTCCCAGGAATACAGCAAACCTGCAGTAGTGCATTGGAATCTAATACTACTGTCCCAGGAAATGCTCAATGCACAAACTCTTAGACGACATACTCCACTTGCATATAAGTCGGCATTGTGCCTTTTGAATGCAATCCCAAAGCAATTTCTGTGTTTCATCGACAATGTGAAAGTCCAAGGGATACAGTAAACCTGCAGTGGTGCATGTGAATCTAATAGTGCTCTCCCAGGAAACTCACAAAGGACAAACTCTTATAAATGATACTCCTCTTGTATATAAGAAGGCATTGTGCCTTTTGTATTCAGTCGCAATGCAATTTGTGTGTTTCATCGTCAATGTGAAGGTCCAAGGGATACAGTAAACTAGCAGTGGTGCATGGTAATCTAATACTGCTCTCCCAGGAAAGGCTCAAAGCACTGACCCTTAGAAGACTCAATCCTCTTGTATATAACTCGGTATTGAGATTTTTGAATTCAATCCCGATGCTATATCTGTGTTTCATCGTCAATGTGAAGGTCCAAGGGATACAATAAACCTTCAGTGGTGCATCGGAATATAATACTGCTCTCGCAGGAAACTCTCAAGTCCCAAACTCTTAGAAATGATACTCCTCTTGTATATAAGAAGGCATAGTGCCTTTTGTATTCATTCCCGATGCAATTTCTGTGTTTCATCGTCAATGTGAAGGTCTAAGGGATACAGTAAACCTGCAGTGGTGCATCGGAATCTAATACTGCTCTCCGAGGAAACTCTCAATTCACTAACTCTTAGAAATGATTCTCCTCTTGTATATAAGAAGGCATTGTGCATTTTGTTTTCAATTCCGATGCAAATTCTGTGTTTCATCGTCAATGTGAAGGTCCAAGAGATACAGTAAACCTGCAGTGGTGCATGGTAGTCTAATACTGCTCTCCCAGGAAAGGCTCTAAGCACAAACCCTTAGAAGTCTTAATCCTGTTGTATATAAGTCGGCATTGTGCCTTTTTTATTCAGTCCCGATGCTATTTCTGTGTTTCATCGTCAATCTGAAGGTCCAAGGGATACAGTAAACCTGCAGTGGTGCATCTGAATCTAACAGTGCTCTCCCAGGAAACTCTCAAGGCACAAACACTTAGAAATGATACTCCTCTTGTATATAAAAAGGCAATGTGCGTTTTGTATTCAATCCCGATGCAATTTCTGTGTCTCATTGTCAATGTGAGTGTCCAAGGGATACAGTAAACCTGCAGCGGTGCTTTGGAATCTAATACTACTGTCCCAGTAAAGGCTCAATGCACAAACTCCCAGAAGACTTACTCCTCTTGTATATAAATCGGCCTTTCGCCTTTTATATTCAATCCCGATGCAATTTCTGTGTTTCATCGTCAATGTGAAGGTCCAACGGATACAGTTAACCTGCAGTGGTGCCTGGTAATCGAATAAAGTTCTCCCAGTACAGGCCCAAATCACAAACCCTTAGAAGATTTAATCCTCTTGTGTATATGTCGGCATTGAGGGTTTTGTATTCAATCCTGATGCGATTTCAGTGTTTCATCGTCAATGTGAAGGTGTAGGGATAGAGTAAACCGTCAGTGGTGCATCGTAGTCTAACCCTGCTCTCCCAGGAAATTCTCAAAGCACAGACTTTTAGAAATGAGACTGCTCTTGTATATAAGAAGGCATTGTGCCTCTTGTATTCAATCCCGATGCAATTTCTGTGTTTCATCGTCAATGTAAAGGTTCAAGGGATACAGTTAACCTGCAGTGGTGCATAGGAATCTAATACTACTGTCCCAGGATAGGCTCAATGAACAAACTGTTGGAAGAGTTAGTCCTCTTGTATATAAGTCGGCCTTGTGCCTTTTGTATTCTATCCCGATGCGATTTCTGTGTTTCATCGTCTATGTGAAGGTCCTAGGGATACAATAAACATTCAGTGGTGCATCGGAATATTTTACTGCTCTCCCAGGATACTCTCAACGCACCAACTCTTAGAAGACTTACTCCTCTTGTATATGAGGCGGCCTTGTGCCATTTGTATTCAATCCCGATGCAATTTTTGTGTTTCATCGTCAATGTGAAGGTCAAAGGGATACAGTAAACTTGCAGTGGTGCATTGTAATCTAATACTGCTCTCCCAGGAAACTCTCAAAACACAAAATCTTAGAAATGATACTCCTCTTGTATAATAGAAGGCATTGTGCCCTTTGTATTCAATCCCGATGCAATTTCTGTGTTTCATTGTCAATGTGAAGGTCTAAGGGATGCAGTATACCTGCAGTGGTGCATGGTAATCTAATACTGCTCTCCCAAGAAAGGCTCAAATTACAACCTCTTAGAAGACTTAATCCTCTTGTATATAAGTCCGCATTGAGCATTTTGTATTCAGTCCCGATGCGATTACTGTGTATCATCGTCAATGTGAAGGTCCAAGGGATACAGTAAACCTTCAGTGGTGCATCGGAATATAATACTGCCCTCCCAGGAAACTCTCATAGCACAAACCCTTAGAAGAGTTACTCTTTTTGTATATAAGTCGGCCTTGTGCCTATTGTATTCAATCCCGATGCAATTTCTGTGTGTCATCGTCAATGTGAAGGTCCAAGGGATACAGTAAACCTGCAGTGGCGCATGGTCATCTAATACTGCTCCCCCAGGAACGGCTCAAAGCACAAACCTTAGTAGTCTTATTTGTCTTGTATATAAGGCGGCATTGTGCCTTTTGTATTCAATCCCGATGCATTTTATGTGTTTCATCGTAAATGTGAAGGTCCAAGGGATACAGTAAACTTGCAGTGGTGCATGGTAATCTGATACTGCTCTCCCAGTAAACTCTCAATGCACAAATTCTTGCAAATGATACTCCTCTCGTATATAAGAAGGCATTGTGCCTTTTATATTCAATTCCGGTGCAATTACTGTGTTTCATCGTCATTGTGAAGGTCCAAGGGATACAGTAAACCTTCAGTGGTGCATCGGAATCTAGTACTGCTCTCCCAGGAAACTCTCAAAGCACAGACTCTTACAATTGATATTCCTCTTGTATATAAGAAGCTATTATGCCTCTTGTATTCAATCCCGATGCAATTTCTGTGTTTCATCGTCAATATGAAGGTTCACGGGATACAGTTAACCTGCAGTGGTGCATAGGAATCTAATAGTACTGTCCCGGGAAAGGCTCAATACACATACTCTTAGAAGAATTAGACCTCTTGTATATAAGTCGGCCTTGTGCCTATTGTATTAAATCCCGATGCAATTTCTGTGTTTCATCGTCAATGAGAAGGTCAAAGGTATACAATGAACCTGCAGTGGTGCATGGTGATCTAATACAGCTCTCCCAGGAAAGGCTCAAAGCACAAACCCTTAGAAGACTTAATCTTTTTTTGCCATTTTTATTCAACCCCAAAGCAATTTCTGTGTTTCATCGTCAATGTGAAGGTCCAAGGGATACAGTAAACTTGCAGTAGTGCATGGTAATCTGATACTGCTCTCCCAGGAAACTGTCAATGCACAAATTCTTGCAAATGATACTCCTCTCGTATATAAGAAGGCATTGTGCCTTTTGTATTCAATCCCGATGCAATTTCTGTGTTTCATCGTCAATGTGAAGCTCCAAGGGATACAGTAGACCTGCAGTGGTGCATCGGAATCAAATACTGCTCTCCCAGGGAAGGCTCAAAGCACAGACCCTTAGAAGACTTAATCCTCTTGTAGATAAGTCGGCATTGGGCCTTTTGTATTCAATCCGGATGCAATCTCTGTGTTTCATCGTCAATGTGAATGTTCCAGAAGGACAGTAAACCTGCAGTGGTGCATGGCTATCACAATACTGCTCTCGCAGGAAAGGCTCAAAGCACAAACCCTTAGAAGGCTTAATCCTCTTGTGCCTTTCGTATTCAACTCCAAAGCAATTTCTGTGTTTCATCGTCAATGTGAAGGTCCAAGAGATACAGTAAACTTGCAGGGGTGCATGGAAATCTAATACTGCTCTCCCAGGAACCTCTCAAAGTACAAATTCTTGGAAATGATACTCCTCTTCTATATAAGAAGGCATTGTGCCTTTTGTATTCAATCCCGATGCAATTTCTATGTTTCATAGTCAGTGTGAAAATTCAAGGGATACAGTAAACCTGCGGTGGTGCATGGTAATCTAATACTACACTCCCAGGAAAGGCTCAAAGCACAAACCCTTATTAGACTTAATTCTCTTGTATATAAGTCGGCATTGAGGCTTCTATATTTAATTGCGATGCAATTTCTGTGTACTATCGTTAATGTGAAGTTCCAAGTGATTCACAAATCCTGCAGTGGTGCATCGTAATCTAATCCTGCTCTCCCAGGAAACTCTCAAAGGACAAATTTTTAGCAATGATGCTCTTCTTGTATATAAGAAGGCATTGTGCCTTTTGTATTCAATCCCGATGCAATTTTTGTGTTTCATTTTCATTGTGAAGGTCCAAGGGATACAGTATACCTGCAGTTGTGCATGGTAATCTAATACTGCTCTCCCAGGAAAGGCTTCGAAGCACAAAACCTTAGAAAACTTAATCCTCTTGTATATGAGTTGGCATTGAGCATTTGTTATTCCATCCCGATGCAATTTCTGTGGTTCATCTTCAATGTGAAGGTCCAAGCGATACAGTAAACCTGCAGTGGTGCATCGGAATCTAATACTGCTCTCCCAGGAATCTCTCAAAGCACAAATTCTAGGAAATGATACTCCTCTCGTATATAAGAAGGCATTGTGTCTTTTGTATTCAATCCCGATGCAATTTCTGTGTTTCATCGTCAATGTGAAGGTCCAAGGGATACAGTAAACCAGCAGTGGTGCATGGCAATCATAATACTGCTCTCCCAGCAAAGTCTCAAAGCACAAACCCTTATAAGACTTAATCCTCTTGTATATAAGTCGGCATTGAGGTTTTGTATTCAATCCTGATGCAATTTCTGTGTATCATTGTCAATGTGAAGTTCCAAGTGATACAGAAGACCTGCAGTGGTGCATCAGAATCTAATACTGCCCTCCCAGGAAACTCTCAAAGCACAAACTCATAGAAATAATACCCCCCTTTATATAAGGAGGCATTGTGCATTTTGTATTCAATCCCGATCCAATATCTGTGCTTCATCGTCAATATAAAGGTCCAAGGTGTACAGTAACACTGAAGTGGTGCATCCGAGCGTAAGACTGCTTTCCCAGGAATGGCTCAAAGCACAAACTCTTAGATGCGAAACTGCTCTTGCATATAAGCCGGTCTTGTGCCTTTTGTATTCAATCCCGGTGCAATTTCTGTGTTTCATCGTCTATGTGAAGGTGTTAGGGATACAGAAAAGCCTGCAGTGGTGCATCGGATCTAATACTGCTCTCCAGGAGACTGTCAAGGCACAAACTCTTAGAAATGATACTCCTCTTGGATATAAGGAGGCATTGTGCCTTTTGTATTCAATCCGGATGCAATCTCTGTGTTTCATCGTCAATGTGAATGTTCCAGAAGGACAGTAAACCTGCAGTGGTGCATGGCTATCACAATACTGCTCTCGCAGGAAAGGCTCAAAGCACAAACCCTTAGAAGGCTTAATCCTCTTGTGCCTTTCGTATTCAACTCCAAAGCAATTTCTGTGTTTCATCGTCAATGTGAAGGTCCAAGAGATACAGTAAACTTGCAGGGGTGCATGGAAATCTAATACTGCTCTCCCAGGAACCTCTCAAAGTACAAATTCTTGGAAATGATACTCCTCTTCTATATAAGAAGGCATTGTGCCTTTTGTATTCAATCCCGATGCAATTTCTATGTTTCATAGTCAGTGTGAAAATTCAAGGGATACAGTAAACCTGCGGTGGTGCATGGTAATCTAATACTACACTCCCAGGAAAGGCTCAAAGCACAAACCCTTATTAGACTTAATTCTCTTGTATATAAGTCGGCATTGAGGCTTCTATATTTAATTGCGATGCAATTTCTGTGTACTATCGTTAATGTGAAGTTCCAAGTGATTCACAAATCCTGCAGTGGTGCATCGTAATCTAATCCTGCTCTCCCAGGAAACTCTCAAAGGACAAATTTTTAGCAATGATGCTCTTCTTGTATATAAGAAGGCATTGTGCCTTTTGTATTCAATCCCGATGCAATTTTTGTGTTTCATTTTCATTGTGAAGGTCCAAGGGATACAGTATACCTGCAGTTGTGCATGGTAATCTAATACTGCTCTCCCAGGAAAGGCTTCGAAGCACAAAACCTTAGAAAACTTAATCCTCTTGTATATGAGTTGGCATTGAGCATTTGTTATTCCATCCCGATGCAATTTCTGTGGTTCATCTTCAATGTGAAGGTCCAAGCGATACAGTAAACCTGCAGTGGTGCATCGGAATCTAATACTGCTCTCCCAGGAATCTCTCAAAGCACAAATTCTAGGAAATGATACTCCTCTCGTATATAAGAAGGCATTGTGTCTTTTGTATTCAATCCCGATGCAATTTCTGTGTTTCATCGTCAATGTGAAGGTCCAAGGGATACAGTAAACCAGCAGTGGTGCATGGCAATCATAATACTGCTCTCCCAGCAAAGTCTCAAAGCACAAACCCTTATAAGACTTAATCCTCTTGTATATAAGTCGGCATTGAGGTTTTGTATTCAATCCTGATGCAATTTCTGTGTATCATTGTCAATGTGAAGTTCCAAGTGATACAGAAGACCTGCAGTGGTGCATCAGAATCTAATACTGCCCTCCCAGGAAACTCTCAAAGCACAAACTCATAGAAATAATACCCCCCTTTATATAAGGAGGCATTGTGCATTTTGTATTCAATCCCGATCCAATATCTGTGCTTCATCGTCAATATAAAGGTCCAAGGTGTACAGTAACACTGAAGTGGTGCATCCGAGTGTAAGACTGCTTTCCCAGGAATGGCTCAAAGCACAAACTCTTAGATGCGAAACTGCTCTTGCATATAAGCCGGTCTTGTGCCTTTTGTATTCAATCCCGGTGCAATTTCTGTGTTTCATCGTCTATGTGAAGGTGTTAGGGATACAGAAAAGCCTGCAGTGGTGCATCGGATCTAATACTGCTCTCCAGGAGACTGTCAAGGCACAAACTCTTAGAAATGATACTCCTCTTGGATATAAGGAGGCATTGTGCCTTTTGTATTCAATCCCGATGCAATTTCTGTGTTTCATCGTTAATGTGAACGTCCAAGGGATACTGTAAACCTGTACTGGTGCATCGGAATCTAATACTCCTCTCCCAGGAAAGGCTCAAAGCACAAAACCTTAGAAGACTTAATCCTCTTGTATATAAGTCGGCATTGAGCATTTTGTATTCAGTCCCGATACAAATTGTTTGTTTCATCGTCATTGTGAAGGTCCAAAGGATACAGTAAACCTGCAGTGGTGCATGGTAATCTAATACTGCTCTCCCAGGATTCTCTCGAGGCACAAACCCTTATAATTGGTACTCCTCATGTGTATAAGAAGGCATTGTGCCTTTTGTATTCAATCCAGATGCAATTTCTGTATTTCATCGTCAATGAGAAGGTCCAAGGGATACAGTAAACCTGCAGTGGTGCATCGGAATTTAGTACTGCTCTCCCAGAAAACTCTCAAATCACAAACTCTTAGAAATGATACTCCTCTTGTATATAAAATGGCATTGTGCCTTTTGTATTCAATTCCGATGCAATTTCTCTGTTTCATCGTCAATGTGAAGGTCCAAGGGATACAGTAAACCTGCAGTGGTGCATTTTAATCTAATACTACTGTCCCAGGAAAACCTCAATGCACAAAACCTTAGAAGAGTTACTCGTCTTGTATATAAGTCGTCCTTGTGGCTTTTGTGTTCAATCCCGATGCAATTTCTGTGTTTCATTGTCAATGTGAAGGTCCAAGGGATACAGTATGCCTGCAGTGGTGCATTGGCATCCAATACTGCTCTCCCAGGAAACCCTCAATGCACAAACTCTTAGAAAAGATACTCCTCTTTTATATAAGAAGGATTTGTGCCTTTTGTATTCAATCCCGATGGAATTTCTGTGTTTCATCGTCAATGTGACGGTCCAAGGGATACAGTAAACCTGCAGTGGTGCATGGTAATCTAATACTGCTCTCCAAGGAAAGGCTCGAAGCTGAAACTCTTAGCAGACTTAATCTTCTTGTATATACGTCGGCATTGAGCCTTTGAATTCAATCCCGATGCAATTTCTGTGTTTCATCGTCAATGTGACGGTCCTAGGGATACAGTAAACCTGCAGTGGTGCATGGTAATCTAATACTGCTCTCCCAGGAAAGGCTCGAAGCTCAAACTCTTAGCAGACTTAATCTTCTTGTATATACGTCGGCATTGAGCCTTTGAATTCAATCCCGATGCAGTTTCTTGGTTTCATCGTCAATTTGATGGTCCTAGGGATACATTAAACCTGCAGTGGTGCATGGTAATCTAAAACTGCTCTCCCAGGAAGCTCACAAAGCACAAACTCTTAGAAATGATATTCCTATTGTATGTAATCAGGCCTTGTGCCTTTTTTATCGAATCCCGATGCAATTTCAGTGTTTCATCGTCAAAGTGACGGTCCAAGGGATACAGAAAACCTGCAGTGGTGCATCGGAATCTAATACTGCTCTCCTGGGAAACCCTCAAAGCACAAACTCATAGACATGATACTCCTCTTGTATGTAAGAAGGCGTTGTGCATTCTGTATTCAATCCCGATGCAATTTCTGTGTTTCATCGTCAATGTGAAGGTCTATGGAATACAGTAAACCTGCAGTGGTGGATCGGAATGTAATACTGCTGTGCCAGGAAACTCTCAAAGTACAAACTCTTATAAATGATACTCCTTTTGTATATAAGAAGGCATTGTGCCTTTTGTATTCAATCCCGATGCAATCTCTGTGTTTCATCGTCAATGTGAAGGTCCAAGGAATACAGTAAACCTGCAGTGGTGCATTGGAGTCTAATACTACGGTCCCAGGAAACTCTCAATGCACAAACTCTTAGAAGGGTTACTCCTCTTGTATATATGTCGGCCTTGTGCCTTTAGTATTGAATCCCGATGCAATTTCAATGTTTGATTGTCAATGTGAAGGTCCAAGGGACACAGTAAACCTGCAGTGAAGCGTCTGAATCTAATACTGCTCTCCCAGAAAGGTTAAAAGCACAAACTCTTAAAAGAAGTAATCCGCTTGTAAATATGTCGACATTGTGCCTTTTGTATTCAATCCCGATGCAACATCTGTCTTTCATCGTCAATGTGAAGGTCCAAGGGATACAGTAAATCTGCAGTGGTGCACCGGAATCTAATACTGCTCTCCCAGGAGAGTGTCAAGGCACAAACTCTCAGAAGAGATACCCCTCTTGTATATAAGCCGGCATCATGCCATTTGTATTCAATCCCGATGCAGTATCTGTGTTTCTTCGTCAATGTGAAGGTCCAAGTGATACAGTAAACCTGCAGTGGTGTATCGGAATCTAATAATGCTCTCCCAGAAAAGGCAAAAAGCACAAACTCTTAGAAGTGTTACTCCGCTTGAAAATAGTCGGCATTGTGGCTTTTGTATTCACTCCCGATGCAATTGCTGTATTCCATCGTTAATTTGAATGTCCAAGGGGTACAGTACACCTGCAATGGTGCATCGGAATCTAATACAGCACTCCCAGGAAACTCTCAAAGTAAACTTTTGGCAGAGTTACCCCTCTTGTAAATAGGTGGGCATTGAGCATTGTTTATTCAATCACGATGAAATATCTGTGATACATCGTCAAGGTAAAGGTCCGAGGGACTCAGTAATCCAGCAGTGGTGAATCGGAATCTAATACTGCTGTCCCAGGAAAGGCTCAAAGCACAAAATCTTGGTAGACATACTCCACTTGTACTTCAGTCGTCATTGTGCCTTTTGTATTCAATCCCGTTGGAATTTCTGTGTTTCATCGTCAGTGTGAAGGTCCAAGGGATACACTACACCTGCAATGGTGCATCGGAATCTAATACTGCTCTCCTAGGAAAGTCTCAAAGCACAAACTGTTAGAAGCGATCCTCCACCAGGATATAAGAAGTCTTTGTGCCATTAGTATTCAGTCCCAATGCATCTTCTGTGTTTCATCGCCAATGTGAAGGTCCAAGGTATACAGTAAACCTGCAGTGGTGCATCGGAATGTATTACTGTTCTTCCAGGAAAGACTGATAGCACAAACTCTTAGAAGAGTTACTCCTCCTGTATATAAGACAGCATTGCGCATTTTGTATTCAATCCCGATGCAATACCTGTGATTCATCGTCAATGTAAAGTTCCAAGGGATACAGTAAACCTGCAGCAGTGCATCGGAATGCATTACTGCTCTCCCAGGAAAGGCTAAAAGCACTAACTCTTAGAAAAGTTACTCCTTTTGTACGTATGTCGGCATTGTGCCTTTTGTACTGAATACCGATGAAGTTTATGTGTTTCATCGTCAATGTGATGGTCCACGGGATACAGATAACCTCCAGTGGTGCATGGGAATCTAATACTGTTCTCCCAGGAAAGTCTCAAAGCACAAACTCTTAGAAGTGATACTCCTCTTGTATATAAGCCGCCCTCATGCCATTTTTATTCAATCCCGATGCAATATCTGTGATTCATCTTCAATGTGAAGGTCCAAGCGACACAGTACACCTGCAGTGGTGCATCAGAATCTAATAATGCTCTCCCAGAAAAGGCTAAAAGCACAAACTCTTAGAAGTGTTACTCAGCTTGAAAATAGTCGGCATTGTGCCTTTTGTATTCAATCCCGATTCAATTTCTGTGTCTCATCGTCAATTTGTAGGTCCAAGGGATGCAGTAAACTTGCATTGGTGAATCGGAATCTAATACTGCTCTCCCAAGAGAGTCTCAAAGGACAAACTCTTAGAAGAGATACCACTCTTGAATATAAGCCGGCATTTTGCCGTTTGTATTCAATCCCGATGCAATTTCTGTGATTCACCGTCAATTAGAATGTCCAAGGGATACAGTAAATCTGCAGTGGTGCATCGGAATCTAATACTGCTCTCCCAAGAAAGGCTAAAAACACAAAGTCTTAGAGGAGATATTCCTCTTGTATATCAGGCAGCATTGTGCAATTTGTATTCAATCGCGATGAAATTTCTGTGTTTCATCGTCAATGTGAAGGTCCAAGGGATACAGTAAACCAGCAGTGGTGCATCGGAATCTAAAACTGCTCTCCCAGGAAGGGCTAAAAGCACAAAGTCTTAGAAGTTTTCTTCCGCTTGCAAATAAGTCGACATTGTGCCCTTTGTATTCTATCCCGATGGAATTTATGTGTATCATCGCCAATGTGAAGGTCCAAGGGATACCGTAAATGTGCAGTAGTGCTTGGCAATCTAATACTGCTCTCCCAGGAAAGGCTCAAAGCGTAAACCCTTAGAAGACTTATTCCTCATGTATATAAGCAGGCATTGTGACATTTGTATTCAATCCCGATGCAATTTCTGGGTTTCATCGTCTATGTGAAGGTCCAAGGGATACAGTAAACCTGCAGTGGTGCACCAGAATCTAATACTGCTGTCCCAGGAGAGGCCCTAAGCACAAACTCTTATAAGAGTTACTCCTCTTGTACTTATGTCGGCATTGTGCGTATTGTATTCAATGCCGATGCACTTTCTGTGTTTCATCATCAATGTGAAGCTCCAAGGGATATAGTAAACCGGAAATGGTGCATCGAAATCTAATACTGCTCTCCCAGGAAAGTGTCGAGGCACAAACTCTTAGAAGAGATTCCCCTCTTGTATATAAGCCCTCTTTTTGCTAATTTGTTTTCTATCCCGATGCAATTTCTGTGTTTCATCTTCAATGTGAAGGTCCAAGAGATTGAGTAAACCTGCAGTGGTGCATCGGAATCTAATACTGCTTTCCCAGGAAATCCTAGAAGCACAAAGTCTTAGATCTTTTACTACTCTTGTAGATATGTCGGCTTTGTGCCTTTTGTATTCAATGCCGATGCAATTTCTGTGTATTATCGTCAATGTGAAGGTCCAAGGGATACCGTAAACCTGCAGTGGTGCATGGGAATGTAATACTGCTCCCCCAGGAAAGCCTCAAAGCGCAAACCCTTGGAAGACTTACTCCTCTTGTATATAAGCCGGCATTGTGTCTTTTGTATTCAATCCCGAAGCTAAACCAGTGATTCAGCGTCAATTTAAAAGTCCAAGGGATACAGTACACCTGCAGTGGTGCATTGGAATCCCATACTGCTGTCCCAGGAAAGGCTCACAGCACAAATTCTTAGAAGAGGTGCTCCTCTTGTATATAAGTCGGAATAGTGCATTTTGTATTCAATGCCAATGCAATTCCTGAGATTCTGAGACAATTTGAAGGTCCAAAGGATACAGTAAAGTTGCAGTGGTGCGTCGGAATCTAATACTGCTCTCCCAGGAAATTCTCAAAGTACAGATTCTTAGAAGGGATACTCCTGTTGTATATAAGCCGCCATTGTGCCATTTATATTCAATCCCGATGCAATTTCTGTGTTTCATCGTCAATGTGAAGGTCCAAGGGTTACAGTAAACCTGCAGTGGTGCATCGGAATCTAATACTTCTCTCCCAGGAATGTCTCAAAGCACAAACTCTTAGAAGAGATACCCCTCTTGTATATAAGCCGGCATTTTGCCGTTTGTATTCAGTCCCGATGCAATACCTGTGATTCATCGTCACTTTGAAGGTCCAATGGATACAGTAAACCTGCAGTGGTGCATCAGAATCTATTACTGCTCTCCTAGGGAAGGCTAAAAGCACAAAGTCTTAGAAGGGTTACTCCACTTGTATATAAGTCTGCATTGTGCCTTTTGTATTCAATCCTGATGCAATTTCTGTGTTTCATCGTCAATGTGTAGGTCCAAGGGATACACTAAACCTACTGTGGGGCATCGGAATCTAATACTGCGCTCCCAGGAAAGGCTCAAAGCACAAAATATTAGAAGAGTTACTCCTCTTGTATATAGGTTGGCATTGTGCTTTTTGTACTCAATATCGATACAATTTCTGTGCTTCAACATCAATGTGAAGGTTCAAGGGATACAGAAAACCTGCAGTGCTGCATCAGAATTTAGTACTTCTCTCCCAGGAATGGCTAAAAGCACAAACTCTTAGAAGACTTACTCCTCTTGTATATATGTCGGCATTGTGCTTTTTGTATTCAATCCCAAATCAATTTCTGTGTTTCATCGTCAATGTGAAGGTCCAAGGGATACACTAAACCTACTGTGGGGCATCGGAATCTAATACTGCGCTCCCAGGAAAGGCTCAAAGCACAAAATATTAGAAGAGTTACTCCTCTTGTATATAGGTTGGCATTGTGCTTTTTGTACTCAATATCGATACAATTTCTGTGTTTCCACATCAATGTGAAGGTTCAAGGGATACAAAAAACCTGCAGTGCTGCATCAGAATTTAGTACTTCTCTCCCAGGAATGGCTAAAAGCACAAACTCTTAGAAGACTTACTCCTCTTGTATATATGTCGGCATTGTGCTTTTTGTATTCAATCCCGAATCAATTTCTGTGTTTCATCGTCAATGTGAAGGTCCAAGGGATATACTAAACCTGCAGTGGTGCATCAGAATCAAATACTGCTCTCCCAGTAATCGCTGATAGCACAAACGCTGAGAAGAGTTACTCCTCTTGTATATAAGACAGCATTGTGCCTTTTGGATTTAATCCCGATGCAATTTCTGTGTTTCATCGTCGATGTGAAGGTCCAAGGGATACAGTAAACTTGCAGTGGTGCATCGGAATCTAATACTGCTCTCCCAGGAAAGGCTCAAAGTAAGCTCTTAGAAGAGTTTTTTCCCTTGTAAATAAGTTGGCATTGAGCCTCTTTTATTCTATCCCGATGCAATATCTGTGTTTCATCGTCAATGTACAGGTCCAAGGGATACAGTTAACCTGCGATGGTGCATCGGAATCTAATACTGCCCTCCCAGAAAAGGCTCAAAGCACAAACTTTTAGAAGAGTACTCCACTTGAATACAAGTCGTCATTGTGCCTTTTGTATTCAATCCCGGTGCAGTATCTGTGTTTCATCGTCAGTAAGTGTGCATTTTTTTTTTACTACATCAGTGACACATGTTTATGGAGTTACACAGTTGGGTAACTTCACACTTACGAAATTGTCTTTTGTCTGTTCTTTGTGATCTGTTTATATTTTTTCAGAAACATGTGATACTATGAGGGCTTTGAATGATGTATTTGGTATGATAGCATGATTTTTAAAGTACGTTTGAGGTAGATGACACTATTGAAATGGGCAGAGAATATTTTTTATGGTTTGAAATTGTTGCAAAAAGCTACAACGATTTTAAGATTTGACTGAGTTTTTATGATGTTGTTATTACGATGACAGTGTGTATTATGCTGTTGAGGTATGTTTATGATCAATAATCTGATGCAATATGAGGAATGTGATTACGTGTTTATATGTATATGGATAATGAATAGAAGTTAGGGGCTTTGGTTTGTGAGAAAGTTTGTTGGAAACCAAGAATCGTACTTTAAGAGTTATGATTTGTGTGTCCATGCATGAATGTATCACAATGCCGGCGAAAATTTTTTGGACAGTGTTATATTCATAGGATTTTGTTTCTACACATTTGCAACGCAAATTCTCGACCTGTGAAATTTTTTTTATGATACTCTCACTGTAGTGCAAACTCGTGCCGTAAATATTTCGGTAAGAAAGTTGAGTGACCACCTTCACGTAATGCGTCTTGGGCACCCAGCTGCACGACCAACTCCTGGAAAAAGCCATTAGTGTGTGCCTTTCAGAGGTTCAGGTGGAGGAAAAAGGAGGCCATTATCCTCGCTAATGACATTTCTTTGTAAAAAGCATCGCAAATACGACACGCTCAGACTTGAAAACATATGATTACACTGTGGAGGTCTTAATTTATGATAATTACTGAAATCCCTAATGAAATGACCAGAAATATTTTGTTTATACACCTGATTATGACTACTGTCTTTCTAGTTGAGAGATTTTTTACTACCTTATGAAATGCCATATGGCTAATGAATGATGTTTCATGCCTTCCATTGTACATATTTGCTCATTTTGTTTAATATCTAATTTCCAGCTGCACTGCAGCATTGGTTAAAATTAAATTTTATAGATGTACTAATATAGATACTTTCTGTCTACAGATCCTGTAAATAATAATTTTGTGATACTTCCAAAAAAATGAGGGAGCCCAAAAAGACATTTCCTTCACAGGAACTGCATGCATAATTTTCTTTTCAAGTATTTGGTAATTTATTTCATAGAATAAGTTTTTGTGGTGCACCACTTTAATGACATAGATATTAAGATGTGAATAGACATTTCCCTTATCTGCATTGTTGTCATTACTGTAACATTTTTCTGCTTGAGCTTTGTCATGTTTAGATATAAGTTATTGCATTTGCTGCTGCTGTTTGCCAGGCATAGTGCTACTAAATTTCACTTTGTATTACTCTGTTAAGCCAGTTTTACTACTGACTTATTTTTCTTGTTGCTGCACATTGGCTCATATTAGTTGTAATGTTGCATTTGCTTGGTAATTTAGATTTACTGTAGCTTGCTTTGATAATTTCCATTCCTTTCATCGCTGTTTGTATCAATTGTTTTGTGCTGCTGCATTGCCTCGTCCTTTAGTTTAGCATCTGAGCTCAGTAGATTGAAGTTAGCTTAAGAGAGGTAGACTATATAAGAGAATGAGTTGCAGTGCATTGGAAGAAATGCATTGAGAAATTGTACGAAAAAAGTACAGAAAGCAGGTATAGATAGGACTTTTTGAAAATACTGAAGATCGAAGGGAGATCTCCGAGAAGTAAAGAAAGTTTTGTTTGCAAAATACTGTAGTAAAACAAACCCTGTCCTTTCCTTGTGTTATCCCACTATGTGTTTGTGTACCCTTGGGTATTTGTGTTCTTCCTGTCTTTATGTGTTTATCTGATGAGAGTTACGTTGTAGAATTTTTCTGATAATATGTTATTTACTTTGTAAAGATGTTTAGACATTATTTATTCTGTTTTGTTTTAATGCTCATGTGTGAAGTTGATGTTTCAAAAGTTATTCTGATCTTTAATGTATTTACTTATCTCATAATTCCTGTAACACTGATGTATATGCTTATTTCTATTCTTTTGTAAAGCCCCTATTACTACAAATGTTATCTGTATTATTATGTTCTTTAATGATGTATTCTGTATCTTTGTAGTTGTATTCTAATGTTATAAAATTGTAATAGACACCAGTTCATCAGATTAAGTAACTTAAAAGTTACATTTCACTGCACTCGTTTCTGTTGGTCATAGTATATGGACAATATGTGAGAAGTAGGGACTAATAGTGTTTGCACATGTGTTAATAATTCAGCAAGGGTCTGGTTAACAGCATTGCTGGTTCTAAGGACAATTCCAAAAACTTTGTGAGTGCACAAGTGGTGGTTTATGGACTAGCTATATTCTCTGCAAGACCCTTCGATGGTGATTGTGCACCTGCACAGTCGCAACAGACGGCTGCTGGCCGTCTCTACAAGGACTACAGTGGGTCTGCATCTCTGGTGGCCCACCAATACCATTATTTCTACAAGGACTGCTGTGGGTCTGCACCTCTGGTGGCCCACCAATACCATAATCTCTACCAGGACTACAGTGGGTCTGCTCTGTGATGACCTACCTACCAATATTCTTCAAAACTTCGACTGACTCTGCTGTGGGTTTGCTCTGTTGTGGCCCATTACCTGTCTGCATGTCAAGAGTCAGCACTGTCTTTCCGTTGGAAGGACAACTCTACTTCTTCAAGACTGCATGGAAATCCACTACTTCCGTGTGCATTTTCTTTTACTGCTCAGACATTGAGAAAAACACTACTATTTTACTGTGATGAATGATCAGGGCTGTCTTTATGGACTGTGAGAAAATTTTAGCTTTTGACCAACATTGTATCAACACGTGTGTGCATATGATTACTTTGTTATTGTAATTATGAAAAATTTTTTCAAATCTGTATTGGCCACTGCCCAAAACAAATTGTAAAATTTTTTGTGGGGAGCATGGGGGCTGTGTAAGTAGGCTGTTTAAGTTTTTATATTGGTAACGCCACGTAGCGCTCTGTATGAAAATCACTGGCTGTGCTGTGTGCAGTCTGTGGCTAGTTTGCATTGTTGTCTGCCATTGTAGTGTTGGGCAGCTGGATGCGAACAGCGCGTAGCGTTGCGCAGTTGGAGGTGAGCCGCCAGCAGTGGTGGATGTGGGGAGAGAAATGGCGGAATTTTGAAATTTGTAAGACTGGATGTCATGAACTGCTATATATATTATGACTTTTGATGACTATTAAGGTAAATACATTGTTTGTTCTCTATTAAAATCTTTCATTTGCTAACTATGCCTATCAGTAGTTAGTGCCTTCAGTAGTTTGAATCTTTTATTTAGCTGGCAGTAGTGGCGCTCGCTGTATTGCAGTAGTTCGAGTAACCAAGATTTTTGTGAGGTAAGTGATTTGTGAAACGTATAGGTTAATGTTAGTCAGGGCCATTCTTTTGTAGGGATTTTTGAAAGTCAGATTGCGTTGCGCCAAAAAATATTGTGTGTCAGTAATTTTTCTAAGGGACGTTTCACAATTACCTGTCGAATAAGTTAATTTTGAATCGATTTTGTGTCAAGAGCTTTAAGGGCGATATTCTCAAAATCTGATACGTAGTCATCCAATATATCTTACATCCTTTACTTTCTGTTCATACTCAATACCTACCATTTGGATGTTCGCACGATGACGGAAAGGTGGGATCGTATTCCGACCTTCCGCAGTGAAACAATTTTTTTAAAGAGCGAATTCAGTATTTCGGGCTTCTTCCGTTTTGGTGTCGGTTTGGTCTCTGAGTGACTGAATAAATGATTTCGAGTGCTTACTGATTGTAAGGAAGACCAAGACTTGTAAGGGGTTTTAGTAAAATTTGTTGCCGAAATTTTGCTGTCTTAGTCATTAAACGCCTGTCTAATTATCCTACCTTTGCTCACTTCCCCTTCGTGCAGCTTTTGTTTGTCAGGTAGATTTTGACTTCTCTTGAATCAGTGACGGAGGTCTCTTTGCTCACGTAGCAGTTTTCTAATACGGCTTCGGATCTCTGGCAGGATACTTGGACAGTGGGGCCACTCTAAAACCGATATTGATTACAAATCACATGTGGGTCCCGTCATAGAATGATACTCAAGTGCCTGGGACCCGTATCACAGGGCACCAGCAGGGACTACTGAACGTGTACAGAGAAGGGCAGCACGAATCGTCACAGGTTTATCTGAACCACAGGAGAGTGTCACGGAAATGTTGAAGAAACTGAGTCGGCAGACGCCTGAGGAAAGATGCGAGATACCCCACGAAAGGCTGCTCACGAAATGCCGCAGACGACAAGTGTGTTTCCACAACCCTCTACTATTCGAGTGGGCTCATGTACTTACTGCTCGAAATACTTTTCAGAAAATGTGTTCAGCACAATTTCGGACGATATTCTGCTTGTACCTCCGGATTTAAACATGTATTTTCGCCAACATATGGAGGGTAAACTGAAGTCACCACCAACTATATTTTTGTGAATCGGGTATGTGCTTGAAATGAGACTCAAGTTTTCTTTGAACCGTTCAGCAATTGTATCATCTGAGTTGGGAGATCGGTAAAAGGATCCAATTATTAATTTATTCCGGTTGCCAAGAATGACCTATGCTAACTTACAGCAACTGTCTGCCTCAGTTACACTAAAAGATAATCTATCTGTACTTCTAACAGCAACAATCACGCCACCACCAACTGTGTTTCGTCTATCCTCTCTGAACACCGTTACGTGGTTTGCAATAATTTCTGCTGCACTTATCTCTGGCTTCAGCCAGCTTTCAGTGCCTATAACGATTTGATCATCAGTGCTTTCTAGTAAGACTTGGGGCTTCGGTACTTCCACAACACAGATAGCACAATTCACAACTGTTATACCGGTGGTTCCTGTATCTACGTTCCTCCTGCGTTCGACCTGCACCCTTTGAGACTGAAGCTCTTCCTGTGTCTCTCTGAGACCCTTTAACCTAAAAACCGCTCAGTCCACGCCACACAGCCCCTGCTACCCGTGTAGCCGCCTCCTGCGTGTGGTGGCTCCTGACCTATTTAGCGAAATATTATGGAGTAGCGATAATATTTAAGAACTATCGAATCTAAGTTGATATCCAGGGAAAGTGGGGGTTTCAGGCGTTAACAACTTAAAATGTAACCCAAAAATGGCAAAATGACATAAATAGTAACATATGGGAAACGTATAGGTACAGACTTCATGAGAGCAAATCAAGGGAATGCTAAAAAGTTTTCAAAGAATTCAGAGCAGGGTACAAGCAGGTTGGCCTTCACTTCAAAGATTCAAAAGGCAAACTGATTACCAACAACAAACACAACTCAATATTACTAGCAAACTGCTGCAAAAACCTTTTAAACGGCGAGGAACCAACACAACGACTAATTTTCAGACAGCCTCAAAAGGAAAACCCACCTTCAAAGCGACTGTACCGCATTACACTGGACAATACACTGGCCAGACGAAAAACAACAGCCGGCCGAAGTGGCCGTGCGGTTAAAGGCGCTGCAGTCTGGAACCGCAAGACCGCTACGGTCGCAGGTTCGAATCCTGCCTCGGGCATGGATGTTTGTGATGTCCTTAGGTTAGTTAGGTTTAACTAGTTCTAAGTTCTAGGGGACTAATGACCTCAGTAGTTGAGTCCCATAGTGCTCAGAGCCATTTGAACCATTTTTGAAAAACAACAGGGTCCAGAACAAGACGGGATAATAGCTGAGATGTGAAAACTAGGAGGGAGCGGGCAGCTGAAACCTTTTACGTCATGAAATGTTGCTGGGAGATAGGAGGAGTACCGGACTACTGGAAACAAGCCGCAATCCATCCGCCACGTAAGAAGGGAGACAGGACAGGCACCACCATCTGCCCAGCTCCCTGCTGAGACCTCTGCTGAGTAAGACAGAAGACCAAGTAGAAGAGACAACTGGCAAGTGCCAGGCGGGTTTGAGGAAAAATAGTTTTTGCCCAGATCAAATTCCTAACTTGAAAACAATCATCAGGATCAGTACAATGCAGAGACAACACAGTCGTTACATTCACTGATTTCTAAAAAGCCTACGCGTTTGTGGGAGGACGGAGAGTATCCTTAACAGTGGAAGAAGCAGGTATTGACAAAATCAACAGACAGTCAGTGAAACAGGCACTTACAGACGCAAGTTCTAAAGTTGAATTCGTTGGAGAAGTTTTTGAAGCCTTCACAAATAACAAAGGAGTCCGGCAGAGCGATGGGCTCCCACAGATTCACTTCAGTGTCATCTCAGACAAGGTGATGAGAGAGATGTATAAAGAACTACAAGAGGAAAACGTCGAACGAATCCATCTAGTACAAGAAAGAGCAAGAACTGACGTGGAATATCTTGTTTTTCCTGACAATATTTCTATGATTTCTAAGGAAAAAACAGATGAAAAGATAATGATAGAAACACTGTACAAAATTGCAGCTACAACCTGACTACAAATATCGGAAGCGAAAACGGAATACGTTGAACATAAACACTATAGAGGAAAATATATATAGAAACACAAGATGAGAGTTGATAAGCTTATCTGGGAGAATGGATTCAATGAAATGGCTTAGATAACATCACAAGTAAAGAAAGATCGAGGAAAATGAAATTAGCAGACAAAATTACTCAAAACCGATATAATAAAAAATCACTATCATTCCAGGCAAAAATTTAACACTGAGCAACAGCAATTACACTGGGTGCACTATGCAGATCTGAATGCCTAACACCGAATACAAGAGGTGAACGAGAAGAACCGGAAAAGCAGAAAAATTTCAGGGCCACAAAAGAACAAAGGTAATAGCTTGACGAAGAGGAGAAATGAAGAGCGATAGAGAAACATGGGAACAATCACAGACACAAAAAGATAGAAGAGATGAAAGTTTTATGGTCATATTTACAGAATGAATGGCAACAGGCAAACGGAGAAAACTTTTAATTTCATTTGCAAATTAAAAAACAGCACGAGATCGCTGGAAGAGACATAAAAGGATCTGAGAAACCTAGACATCACAGAAGACACCAGACAGGAACGGGAAAATTTCATGCTACTGATTAATACTTCTAAATTTCTAATCTGACAACAAAACTCACAACCTAGGATTGTGATGTCAAATGAACAGAGGCAGGCCGTCAGCCATTGCATAAAGATATTCTGGGAAGAAGAAAAATAATGTACCACTGTCTTAGGTTCCAAGCTGTCTATAGTTGACCGAATTCAGTATTTAAAAAATGGGAACTTAACAAGGACGTAAGCAGGAAATAAAGAGAAAACAACACAGAATTTAAAAAGAAGCATTGTAGAGGCAAGGAAAATTCACGAAAAAGTGACAAATGTTGGAACCGGTCACTAGAACTAAATATATCAGTTCAAGATATCGAGCCAAAGTTTCAATATGTTCAGCACTTCTGCAGTAGGCGAGTGCAGCTCTCTGTTACATAATTTCTGTTCTTGATGTCGATTCTGAACTACTGCGACAAATAAGAAATTCTACAATCGACAATTAAACTTGACGTAGATATCTCAACTACAGAGACAAGAAATTAAAAAATCCTAAAAAGTAATAATACACGCATAACGAAATGTCAGCAAAAATAATGAACCGTGCAATAGAGACCTGCAATTTATCTATATAGGCCTAGCTGTCCTTTTAGGTTCCTGCGTAACCACACCCTCACAAATCGTGCCGTTTATGCAAAAATACAGCCAAATGTTCATGAGAATCAAGATTATAAATATGACTGCTAACCGTTCCATTCGCAGCAATTTAAGATGTTCTCTTAGATTCCTGCCCGACCTCACCATCGGAAATAATGTCTTACTGGGAAGGAAGTAGCGAGAACCAAGGTTACGAACACGATTGCTGCTTGATTTACTAGCAGCAGTTTAAGCTGTGCGGTTTTGCTGCCCAGCCACACCCTCGGAAATCGCGACATTTTACAATAAACGGCACAGTTCACGTCAGGCACTGAGACAACCACTGATAACATTTAATGAGGAGACACTTTCATCTTTCGCGTCGTAGACCGACGATGTCGCCACGTCACTGACGGGTGGAACAGTACACTGAAATTAAAGCAAAATAGTGCTTAATGCCTGAAATTCATACCTAAGCTAGTGGAAAATCTTGTAAAAATAAATTATGCCTTAAGATAGGTCCATGGAGGACGCGTGTTTCAAGAAACCACGGCGATGTGATAACGTTGTCGAACATTATCCAAAAGATCGAATGAAGAAAGCTCTTGGCATGGTAGCTTTCTAGGAATATTTATAATCTGCAGAAGTCCGATCTTCCTGTAATTAAAAGATACATAAAATTAATCTTTCTCCTACAGAGACTGCCTTAGATAGATTCGTATGAACAATCCGCTCGACTGATTTGTAAAATTATATTATTCTTAATATAAGTGCTGTGTCTAAGATCTCCATATTTATGAAACATGCACGAGTGTGGAATTAATGTTACGCATGCGCAGAAAGGTGCAGTCATTTCGGTGGCCGTGCTTTGGCAGACATCAGACGCTGGTCGGTGACTCGGCACAGACCGCTGCCGCTGCTCCGTGCTGTTGCCGCATTTCTCTGTTTCTGCAGACTCTGCTGCGAGCGGGGACAGCAACAGCCGCCTTGCTCGCCTTTCGACTCAGACCGTTGCTGGGATACGGCGTGGTCCGATGACGAGAGCCGTGTATTGTTGACAACTGCGTCACGTCTTTAATTGTCTTGTTTACTGTAATGGGGTACAGTTAATCGATAGAGTCATTTTCGAAAGGGCGTTACTCCAAATTTTGACAACATGAGTTACGAAAGACAACGGATCCTATACACATAGAAACATATTTCTACGTGCTGAAGTCTTTATTCCAGATGCTGCAAAAGTGTTACTGCGACTCAGTTACAGCGACATCATTTATGAAAGGGATCTACTCCTGGAATAGTGCCATTTCAATGGTGATCATACTCGCATGCCATCTACCGAATGCTTAATGTACTATATCTTACGTTTCTCTTTCCGTTGTTGAACTGTTGCTATTTCTGAACGTCAGTTGTGATATGTAAAAGGACCCCAAGTAATGGGTTGGAATGTGGTGAAAGTACCAAGAAAAGAGGTAATTAAAGAAAGAAAGACGTAATGTTGGAAATTATGAGCAGAATGCTATAAAAACAGCTACAGTGAATTGTCATGAGTAAACTACCCCCTTCAGCCATGTTCCTTTATGCGTTTTGAACACAGCAGTTACGGTCAGATGTTGTGGCTTCTAAACACACAGGAGGATTGTAAAAGCATACATTTGATGTTTTATGTCCGAAAGTGTCTTGTTTTTAATTTTGAAAATACCTACACTGGACAACTGGCTATTAACAGGAAGAAAATTTAAGACATTCAACATGAGCTTAGTTATGTTCGTCATGAATACAGTTATTTCTAAGATGGTTTTATGAAATGGTCTTTACGTGACACTGCTGTTGCTGCTGCTGCTTTCGGTGATAATGATGGGTGAAACCATTTCATGAACTTCAGTTAGAGTTATAACACTGTGAAATCGAATAGGTGAAAAAAGCACCAATTTGAAACACCACTAAAGTATAACCTGATCATGTCTGTGAATTGCTTCCTCAAGACAAGACCGTAGTCCAAGATTCTGGACCTACTCTCTAAATGGATTGCAAACTTCAGCAAGTTATCCAATTCATTCTGTTCTTTAAATAGTGGAAATCCCATGCGCTTAGATTCCATATACTCACCTGCAAAATGTTTTCCTTGGTTCCTTAAAACTTACGATTTTCAAAAATGACTGCCTCGATCGAACAGACTATCCAGCGGTGATAGCAGCGACGTAAATGAGCTGTGGCGTCCAGATCAGCGCGGCCGGGACTAAGGCGCCCAGCACAAAGGTAGCAAAGGAATAGGGAAAGTTAAAATAGGAAGGGAGAAATGGATAAGAACAGTAACATCAATCGGCCGAGGCAAATCTTTCACTAGGTTAAAGTGATGGAAGTCATTTAAATGTTTTTGTTTTGTTGTGCACGTATAGTTCCACCGCAGCATGCGAGGTAACGGCGGGTTGCGGCACCCTGGAAACATTCTGTGTTCGGAGTTGGGGCGGCCGCACAGGACGCTCTTCAAAGCAGCGGCTCTTTAGCGACTGCGGGGCGCCGCACTATATGAACAAGGTAAGAGCATATGGACTATCAGACCAATTGTGTGATTGGATTGAGGAGTTCCTAGATAACAGGACGCAGCATGTTATTCTCAATGGAGAGAAGTCTTCCGAAGAAAGAGTGATTTCAGGTGTGCCGCAGGTGAGTGTCGTAGGACCGTTGCTATTCACAATATAATTAAATGACCTTGTGGATGACATCGGAAGTTCACTGAGGCTTTTTGCAGATGATGCTGTAGTGTATCGAGAGGTTGTAACAATGGAAAATTGTACTGAAATGCAGGGGGATCCGCAGCGAATTGACGCATGGTGCAGGGAATGGCAATTGAATCTCAATGTAGACAAGTGTAATGCGCTGCGAATACATGGAAAGAAAGATCCCATATCATTTAGCTACAATATAGCAGGTCAGCAACTGAAAGCAGTTAATTCCATAAATTAACTGGGAGTACGCATTAGGAGTGATTTAAAATGGAATGATCATATAATGTTGATTGTCGGTAAAGCAGATGCCAGACAGAGATTCATTGGAAGAATCCTAAGGAAATGCAATGCGAAAACAAAGGAAGTAGGTTACAGTACGCTTGTTCGCCCACTGCTCGAATACTGCTCAACAGTGCGGGATCTGTACCAAATAGGGTTGATAGAAGAGATAGAGAAGATCCAACGGAGAGCAGCGCGCTTCATTACACGATCATTTAGTAATCGCGAAAGCGTTACGTAGATAAACTCCAGTGGAAGACTCTGCAGGAGAAACGCTCAGTA
This sequence comes from Schistocerca americana, assembly GCF_021461395.2. Taxonomy (NCBI): domain Eukaryota; kingdom Metazoa; phylum Arthropoda; class Insecta; order Orthoptera; family Acrididae; genus Schistocerca; species Schistocerca americana. Next base: position 48,931,125 of record NC_060129.1, read on the forward strand.
CCTCGGTACGGGCTTTTGTTAAAGTTTCGAGAACATACCTTCACCGAGGAGTCAAGCAGTTTATTGCTCCCTTCTACGTATATCTCGCGAAGAGACCATGAGGATAAAATCAGAGAGATTAGAGCCCACAGAGAAGCATACCGACAATCCTTCTTTCCACGAACAATACGAGACTGGAATAGAAGGGAGAACCGATAGAGGTACTCAGGGTACCCTCCGCCACACACCGTCAGGTGGCTTGCGGAGTATGGATGTAGATGTAGATGTAGATGTATAGGTGGACCACGTAGTTGCTAGCCGACCGTGGCTGCGAATTCCTTGGTGACGCTGTGTCGATGAAAGAGACTTGTACGCTGGGAGTGCCAAAGAAGGCGGATTTTGTGAAACCTTAATGGCAGACATTTCACAGTTCGTATAGAAATTAATAGTAGCCAGAGGAATCATGATACCTCAAAAAGAAACATGTACATTACCATTATTTAAACGACGATTCTGACTGTGTAATCAGAGTTTCCACATCTTTATTAAAGTTTAGTATCTGACGGTAAATTGTACGAGTAACATCTAGTAACGAATTTCCAAAATGTAAACGGTTCATCCGATTTCGTCGATCTATGTGTCTTTAGAAAGCTATTTGTGTAATCTTAAATTGGTGTGAATTACAGGCATGTAACTTGAATAGTACATGAGTTTTTCCAGGTCAAAGTGACCGATTACTATCGATAGCGTCAGGCCCCACAGTTACACGAAAAAAGGGTAGCAGCATGGTTATAAATACATTTATTCATCTATGTCTTTGTTTATATCTGATACATCCTATTCATGAAGAAACTGATTAATAATTTACTATGTTTTAAGAAAACACAGAGACATTAGGCTACTGGCCTAATTTTGTCTCTATTCCTTGGACATATGTTGATTTAATTTATTTATGTATTTAATAATGTGTGTTAGAGCGTGTTTATGGTCCAACCATAGGAATTGTTCTTTAATTTCAAGTTATTTAAACATAAATCCAATATTTCGAATGTCTTTCATTATGTTTGTGATTGTGCGTTGGCTTGGAGACATGGCGGAAGCTCTCTACCAAATCACAGCGATCGTTTCCAGAAACGATACGTGGAGAGACTGTATGGAAGTGGGGGAGGAGACTGGCTTCCGGGGAGGACACAGGGCGTTCCAAACAACGCGACGCGACGCAGAGTCGCGCAGGACACGGACAGTCGTGGACAGTACGGTGCGATGGACGCACAGTTGCGAGAAGGACTTGGAGAGTGGAGCGGTTTGTGTTTGGTCGCGAGAGATAGAAATATTTCTTAGTGCCGACTTGTGCACTTTTGAGATTCCCGTGGCTTCTACAGTGAAGACGTAGCACGCGTTTAGAAGTGAATATCTCGCGAGCTATGTTGTTGTTCATAACTAATTACGTGAAGTAGGAATCTATTGTTTCCCTGTTATTCAACTTATATTCGATTTAATTGCTGGACCATCGACACCAATAAAAGTTTTACAGTAATAAAGGGCATTCTTAAAGGTACTTCTGCTATCGCACTCATCATTTAAAGTCGTTAAAATAGTACCTGCAGAATTTATTTAATTGCAATCTTTCATTTCTAAATTTCTATATAACCTCCATTCGATTCATGTGCGTATTTATAGTGTATACTGTCGAGTCAGCAGTATTCGGCCTGTAATGCGGCAATTACGTATCCCTGCCCCTACTCGACGAAACCAGTAAAAACATTTAATATTTCAACTTTGAGTCAGAGGGTACGTAGTTGAGGGTCACCACATCATCACATTTATTTTGTGAAAGCCCGCAGTCAGGTTGAGCAGCAAGTCTCTACGATGATGCAACGAGACGGTACATCAAACTAACGTCTGACACTCTGATAACAGGTAATGTCTAGCGTAGTCAACAATACAACACATGAATGTACTCAATTTTTATACAAGAACTCACGACAGTATAGAAAGAATGAGTCATTAAAATTCTCCAGGCTAGACTGGAAAGTGCGTGGATTCGTGCTAAGAATTTTTAAACTCTTGTGGTAGTTTATTGAAAATGGAGAATACTGCACGTCCGAGTCAAGGAGATGCGATCGAAATGCTGGGTGGATTTCTGCGTAGTATTAACTGAGTGAGGGCTGCCAATTCTCGGGGATAACCACACTTTGTTAACAACAAATGACGTTAAAGTATATGCTGAGAGGCCCGGATCAGAGCTCCCTGACTTTGGAACATTATTTTCAACTATAGAGCATAACGCCTCTAACTGTAAGAATAGGATATCTTTAGATCACTGTGTACATAGAGCTAACCACCCATAGTATTTTTGTTTATGCCTTTAGACAACTATAGTTGTGTACAGTTTTGTTTTATTATTTTATCGTACTTTCACCCCCATTTCGAGACCAACCCCCTTTTATGCATGCCATTAGCTGATTAGGTCCAGTCCCGGCATTATGTCTGCACTTCCTTGTTTGGCTTGTTTACACCAATTTTGTACAGGGAGTATGAGCTACATGTAGGCAATTACGAGTGTAATTGTGTCAATGGATTCATTATTCTATTATTTATTGCTCTTGTATTGTTTTAGAACCACAGCAATATGCTACATGCATCTTACTGTCAACACTCGCAAATAGCACGATAGGTTTAAGTATGTAGCATTATTTATTTTGAATTTTAGGAATGTTTTAAATTTTTCGTCCTCAGCTTTAATATACTTATCTAACTCCTACTTATTTGTGGTGTATTTTCTTGTAGAGCCTTCTGAGGAAAGGCACTAAGTGCCTACAAGCGGTTAAGAAATTAAACTTCTCTTATGCATCTGGTTGCTGAATGTTTCGATATAATTTATACAACTGCAGTTTCTGAATGTGAATGAAATACTAAATTCGTGGTGTTTCTGCAGAGTAAAGCAAAGAGTGCCCGCTACGTTGCACGGGCTGTTAGGTCCGAGCTACTGCCGTTTCTTCGACTGCGTGGTGATGATGTCATCTTTCAGCAGGACAATGCACCTCCACATACGGCTGCTGCAGCGCAACGAGCTCTTCATTGTGTACAACAGCTCACAAGATCCCTCACAAACTGAACATGTACGAGACACTACGCAGCAGGAACTTATTCGTTCTGCAGGCCCTGCAAGAACAATTGCCGAGTTGCAACAAATGGCACAACATGCTTGAGACAGCCTCTCGCAGAATGCCACTCGTCACCTTTATGATGGTTTGCATGTCAGAACAGGCGCCAGAGGTGGGTGCAGTGTGTATCGATGCTACTGTCTGGGCTCCCTTCACTGTTACATGGGTGTTTCTTTTGGTCAGAATTTGTTGTGATGCACTACCTGTCACCTCACTTTTAAATAAAATGACCTTCTCTTTGGAGCTATTGCCCTTTATCTGCCAGTCTATTGAGCCATCGTCTATTTTATCAGCACTATAGACGTCATACTACTCTTGTTATTTAATGAGATTTAAAAAAGTCGCTGTTACCAATGGATTAACTTATTTAAATAGTTTGCAGTTATATTTAACATGTGTGTGTGTGTGTGTGTGTGTGTGTGTGTGTGTGTGTGTGTGCGCGCGCGTGTGTGCATATTCCTTTGTGTTAAAATTTTGCTAATGGAATGCTCCTCTGACAACGAAGCATGAACTAAATTGTTCTGTACAGTTCTACTACCATTCCTCTGCACTCTGGTTGGAGACAATAGTCTGCATAGGATGATATGAATTTAGGTGATTTTTCGACCTTTCCATTGCACAATGACTTCTGAAATTAATATTAAAACCATCACAGACAACTATTTTTTTTTTTTTTTGTATTTTCTATAAAGTGAACCAAGAACTCTCTCCACGTAGAACAGAAACGTCCTGAAATCAGAGATAGGGGAGCTATAAATAACGATAATTCAAACTCTAGTTTCACTGAATTCGATTCGTCATGTACACTTCCGCTCCGCCACTCCGCAAGGATCTCCTTGAAATCCTGGTAAATGAAACCTATGAACTGTCACATTTTTGTGGTTCTCTGATATTCTAGTAATGTCAGAATCAACATCTATAAGCAGTTCACTAATGTTACCTCTAATAGCTATTATGTTTTGATGAAATGTATTAATTCCTTCGTTACTTAGGTACCTGACCATTGTTGAAGGTGGATCCTTTACTGGAGAGCCATCCCTTGAGAAGAAAACCTATCAGCTGACTTCAGTCAAAAGAAAGTGCAGCTCTAATACTAACCGCAACAGAAATTCCCCTGTGAGTCATCCCATCACGCATCATTTCACTGTCACCTATAAGCTTTGCCAGTCTCTGCCCCCAATCCTACTTAGCAGCAGGCCATGAATAATGGAGCACGATGTGTTAAGCATAGCTTTGGACATCACTGGGTCGTTAAGATATAAGAATCATTGACCTCCTTCACTCAGGTCAAAAACAAATACTGAACATCAGTTACTTGAGTACACTTTAAAAGAAAAAAAAAAGGTCTCACCATGAAGGACTTGTCTGAATGGAACAGCATTCGATGTGTATGAAGTACATGTACAGACAACCAAATGAAATGGAGCAGAGGTGCAGGCGGACATTATCTTGCTGAAATACTAGCCCAGGACTGCCTTCCACGGTGGACAACAAAATGAGGCTCGGAATGAACGTCGGCGTACCGCGGCGCTGCGAGTGTACCGCGAGTGACAGCCAAAGGCGTCGCCAGCCCTGGCTGGTGCAGCACCGCAGTGCGCAGACACCTGCTCACTGGTCATCGGGGCTCAGTTCGATGTGGGACTCGTCACTGCAGACAGCTCTGCTCCTGTCAGCTTCCAGACAGGACGCGCCCGTCGCCACTGCAGACGGGCTTCCCGGTGTCCAGAGGTGACCGGTAGTCGGCGGAAGGGCCGCCGTCAGCTCAGCGCCGTTTCTGTGAGCCGCCTGCTGGCGGCCCTCGTGGCCACTGGAGCACCAGCTGCACGTCCCACCGATGACGACGACCAATCTGCGGCTCTGAGTGACTCTCTGACCATTGCCCGGTCCTCACACTCTGTCGCGTCATCAGCTCGATAGCTTCCTTCTAGACGCTGCCTTTGGCCGTGGTTCACCCATGCTGCCAACATCGTCGAATAGCGTCGTTGCTCTTGTTCAGATGTCGAGAGATCGGCCGACAACTCCAACCAGGTACTTTGAGTTGAAATGTACGTCTTCTCCCAGATGCTGGCAACTGCCTATGTTGTTCGTGTGCCTGTCCGCGACTACACGGGATGACATTCATGAAGACTCTGTGCGCCCCTCTATCGACATGTCGCCTGTTTATTATTATTGCCAACTGCGCAGTGAACTTGCGCTGCAGCGTCACACATTTATCCAACGGCCGCTAAATTTTTCAATTTTGCACTTTCCGTCGCTGCCTGTATGAATACGAATTTGTAACCAGTTTGCATAACTGCTTTGTGGTGCGTGGTTTTTCGTCCTAGAGTGCATACAGAACGAAAGGGTCAAGACGTGAGCAAGAGTTTTCACCAGAGCTGTGACGAAGCATTCATCATGAGAGATGCGTACGGTGGTGTATAAAAACAAATACAGCTGCATTTTGAATCTAGTCGCTAAAGGTCCTGTAGAGTCTGAGAGGATAAGCAAAAAGTAGCCCCGTATTTCGAAACAGTTCAGAACATGTACAGAAATTTTGGTCCAAGCCTAATAGAGTGATGCGACACAATGTGTGGGCAACGTTTTCTGATTTGGAATCAGGTGAGCATGCAGGAGGCGTGTATGAGATGGAGGGCTACTCACAATGAGCACTCGCTTCGCTGTCCGCGAGATTTTACGCACTTAAATCCCTGTAGCAGGTGCAAATTTTTTTGTAGTGGTTCATTCCTTCTCTAATAGCATTTTTTATACTCCACCAATTACAGTATAGGTTTTTATAGTCATATGAAACTGTATTAGTTTTCCAATAATAATAACAACAATAATAGTGCTAAAGATGTAAGGTGAACTCTTGATTGACAGACTGCAAGCCATCATTGCCTATATATACTGAGGTGACAAAAGTCCTGGGATACGCGCCAACACCGTGTCGGAGGACCTCACTTTGCCTGACGTGGTGCCTCGATGTGGCAGCCACTCAACCAGTCGCTGGATGTCCCCTGGTGAAATAGTGAGCCACGCCGCCTCTACAGCCGTCCATAACTGCCAAAGTGTTGCCGAAGCAAGAGTATATGCACCAACTAACCTATCACTTATGCCCCATAAATGTTCCACATGATTCACGTCAGACGATCTGGCTGGCCGAATCATTCGCTTGCGCTGTCCACAATGTTGTTCGAGCCAGTCGCGAACAACTGCGGTCCAGTGGCATGGCACATTGCCACTCATAAAACTCCCATCGTTGTTTGTGAACACGAAGTAATAAATGGGAGCAGTTGGTCTCCAGGTAGTAGGACATAACCAATTCCAGTCAATGACCTGTTCAGTTGGCTCAGAGGACCCAGTCCATTCCGTGTAAACACAGCCCACACCGTTATGGAGCCACCACCAGCTTCCACAGTGCTTTGTTGACAACTTACGTCCATCATTTCGTGAGGTCTGCACCACAGACGAACCCTGCCATCAGCTCGTAATAACTGAAATTGGGACTCACCTGACAAGGCCACTGTTTTCCCACCGTCTCGGCTCCAACCGTCACGAGCCCAAGAGAGCCGCTGCAGGTGATGTCGTGATGTCAGCAAAGGCACTCGCGTCTGTCGTCCGCTGCCAGAACCCATTAACGCCTGACTCCGCCGTACTGACCTAACCGATACGTTCGTCCCAGGTTCCTCATTGATTTATACGGTTATTCCATGCGGTGTTGCTTGTCTGTTAGCACTGACAACTCTAGTCGAACGCCGCTGCCCTCGATCGTTAAGTGAAGGCACGTGGCCACTGCGTTGTCCATTGTAACAGCTAATGCCTGAAATTTGGTGTTGTCGACACAGTCGTGACAGTACAGGTCTCGTGCTGTTGAATGCCATAACGATTTCCGAAACAGGATGTCCCACCCTTCAACCTCCAACCTGCATTCCGCGTTCAAACTCTGTTAATTGCCATTCTGCGGCCGTAATCACGTGGGAAACCTCTTCTCACGAATCACCTGAGTACAAACGACTGCCCCGCCTGTGCTCTGCCATTTCATACCTTGTGGGCACGGGATACTACCGCCGTCCGTATATGTGGATTTCGGTATGCCATGGCTTACGTCAGCTCAGCTTTGGGGAAGTGGCATCGCACCCATATATGAACAGGCTCCATCTGCGTTCTTCGCATCATCAAACACAATGGCATTCACCGCAGACATCTGGAGGCGAAGTGGCCGTCATATACTTTCAATTGTGTTTGTATTTGGTTTTCAGTGTCAGATTGGTATCTGAGAAATTGCTGAAATTTACTTTGATATCGAAATACGTAAATCTCAGCACACTGCGACAGAACTGTCTGAATGTAGTTGATGTTTATCTTAAACTTGCAAACAATCTCTGTACCAGAACTCTCGCGAGACATACGTAGCAGGTAGCAATATATTATTGGTTGAGTCACGTGCAGAGCGGAAATCTTCTTCATGTTCCTGTTGTACTCTCATCAAGAATAACCAGCTTTGATCCCTTTTAGCTCAACGTAGCGGTTCCCGTTACGACCAGGACAAGAGCCGAGCACGTCTTTCAAACACTGATTGCGAAACTGCATTGTCCTCCTTTTCCAAAAAGCTACTTCAGAACAGTAGCGGAGAAGGTCGTTCCGCACACCACGCTTGTTGTAACTCAGCCACAACTCAAGAACCGAGCTGAAATTTTGCCTTTTGTATTGACACGCTTCCCAGATATCAATGATTTCGCAACAGACGACTGTAGAATATGTAGTAAGTAAAGGGCGTCTCAGGTTAGTCCTCAGTGACGGCGCGAGAAATATCCTTGGACTACTCGTCTATTAAGAGCTGTGTCTGGTTTTTCATCCTTTGGCAACCGCCACTGGTCCCAGAATCCACGAACTCGTGAAGCGTTTATAACCACCGATCCAGCGCCGTCACGGATGCACCACGCTATAATGTAGAGAACTTGGCTTTAAAGTGTTGTCACCGTCTCAACATTGTATTAGTTAACTGCAGGAGCCTCTACGGAAAGGTGTCACAACTAATCTCGTTTATAAACGGTAACAATGCTCACATAGTACTAGGGAGAGAAAGCTGGGTGAAACCCGAAGTAGATAGCAACTACTCGTAGATTCTAGATTCCACTCTACCTGTAATTTCTCGGTTGTATCACAGCGCGTTACATCTATCTAATGGCAGCCCACGGTGTACTAGCACTAAACATTATTTCGACAACAACGTCTGTTACAAAAACTGCGTTAAATTACTTTGTGCAACATGTCACGTTTGATGTAAAATTTTTGCAGTAGGTCTCACAGGGAGCGATGGAAACAGCTGAAAATGTCCAACTTTATCCCGGCACAGGTGCAACTGCATGTTCCATCGGTGAGACATTCCCCGTAAGTATTTACTGGCCATCCGGAACTGACGTTACACACGCACGATGGGACTATTTCTTAATCAGGATGTCCCAAGTGTTTTGGCAAATACAGATTGTAGCGTAATATGAAGTAGGGATTTTAATTGTGTGCTGGATGCGGCAGACGAAATTATAACACACAATAAAATTTGCGTAAGTGCAACAACTAATCTGTTGCTCTTGTACAACTCATGGATGGCATATGGTTCATGAAGATCAAATACATTTCACAGATTTTTATCCCAAAACGGCGAGTAGATAAGAACTAATGTACCTCCACGAAGCCTAACCGGTCACCTAATTCAAGCTGAAATTTTGCATGCTTACTTTACGGAACACTGCAGCTTCGAATGCAGTGTAAAATTACCAGATCCCTTCACAAATAACCGTACTTCTCTTTAGAAATTCAGTACCAGTTGTCGTCTTCTTCATGACGTTCGTTCCGAAGCTACTCATACCTGGGTAACGTGTCAACACAAACGGCAAAATTTAAACTCGGGAACAGGTTGGTGGGAGAGTTACGCCAAGCCTGCTACACTAAAGCACCTTACCCGCTACTCATCTCAGGCAGCGTCTTCAAGAAAAACTGCAGTCGACCTTCACAAACACTGTTTCAGATGGCAGCAGGCCTTCTGATAGTCGTAATAGCGACCCACACTGTCAACGTAAACACATCGAAGCAGAATTAATGCGCTTCAGAACACAGCAGGTGAGAGGTTCAGTTGTTAGGCAAGGCCTGCAGGGAATTTTCCAGATGAAAATATCGCACTGAAGCACTTTGAAAACGGAAAACACAGAATGGAAAAGAGATCCCCACGCATTCAGCATGAGAATGGCGATCGCTTAACAACGGAGACCGCTGCAACTAAACACGTCCACTCGTCTTCCACATTTCTTTCCCCCCGCAGCCCGACTGACCCTTCTGCAGTGTCTTCCCCGTCACTGCAGGCTCAAACCTCACTCAGCTCGAAACACAGCGAATGCCCGCAGATCCCAGTTGACAGTGGTGACTTCAGACAATTCATCAAACAATATGCAAAGAATAAATCAGCAGGTCACGGGGGGTTCCCCGTCCAGTTTTGTCAGACGTATTGGGGCGTTATCGGCACCACTTCTACAGGCGATATCAATGACATCACTGCTGGCAAACTAATTCAAAATTCTGCGAGGAAATGATTAGATTCTTACCAAATGGAACATGTAGCAATATCGTGGGAGACCTTTGCCGAATAACACTCCTACATGCCGAGTACAAACCCGTTGTGAAACGCATGGTATCAAATTTAACTCGTGCCATGCATAGATCTGTCGGTCATAACCATCAATGCGAAACTGCACGGAAGAACATTTTCCAAGCGGTTTGTGTGCGTACAGACACGTGGCACCACGCACACACACCAGGAGCACATGTGCCGTCAGCAGTTCTTTGGCCTGACTCCCACGTCTTTTTGATTGTGTCAGCCACAAATAGCTGTGGTAACAGCTGCGCAGGCAGGGAATTGGCATTCGTTTTACAAACTTACTGCAAAACCCACTAAAGACTGCAAGTGCTATAATACATAACTCAGCCACCAATCGAGAACTGAGCTGAACTAGTGCCGTTTGTATTGACTTGCTTCCCAGATATCAATGATAAGTAAAACGCCGCCTCGCGAAGTCCGCACTGACGCTACGAGAAATATCTCTGAACGACTCGTCGAATGAGAGCTAAATTTGGTTCAAATGGTTCAAATGGGTCTGAACACTATGGGACTTAACTTCTGAGGTCATCACTCCCCTAGTACTTAGAACTACTTAAACCTAACCAAGCTAAGGACATCACACACATCCATGTCCGAGGCAGGATTCTAACCTGCGACAGTAGCGGTCGCGCGGTTCCAGACTGAAGCGGCTAGAGCCGCTCGGCAACGCCGGTCGGCGCTAAATTTGGTTTTTCACCTTTTGGCAACAGACTGACGTAGGACGGTCATTGCTCTCTGAATGCACGCAACTCGAGGCGCGTCTGTTACCACCGATCCAGCGCCGTCACACAAGCGGCACGCTATAATCTCGAGAACTTGGCCTTCAGTTGTTCCCACTGTGTCCACGTGGTGTTAGTTAAGTGCAGGAGCGTCTACGGAAAGGTGTCAGGAGTAACGTCGACTATATTATTATCCACTTTCGTTTCCACAGCCAGTTCCTTCGTGTTGTAAAACAGTCAGCACGTGACAGGCACTCATCAACTTGTAGTTTGTGTTTGAACGTAAACAACAGGTTTACACATGAAATGCACAAGTTACTTTAGGCATAGGGAACAATGAGTAGGTATACAGTTAATGAAAATCCTTGTAGTCATAAAAAACACAAAAACTAAGAATACAGACAAACAGAGAGAAATAGTTCAGTTTAATAGGCAGTTTTAAAATGCCCAGAGGCACGAGTTGAGCTGCTTTTCCTTATACACGAAGAAATACCTGCTTGGAGCGTAATTGGCATCTACAGTAAAAGTCGAGCAGGATAAAAAGGTCAAAACAAGATGCAAGTAAACTACACGGTGGTTGCAATTAAGGTTTCTGCTGCTTGGGAGGGCCGCGACGAGAAAGGAAAGCAGCGACCGCAGGACAACGACACTCGGCGAAAACATTTGTCAGGACAGACGGATGAGAAATATGACGTAGTCCAAAGGGATTCTGGTCGCACGTGGAGTACACCAGCTGCAGGACACAGTCCGTACCTCCTCTGTGCCGTGTCAACCGTGATGTTACTGACGACGGTGACACTTAGGCGGAGACATTAGAGACAGTTTCCCGAAATCCCTTCAGCAAAGAAGAGCAAGTAAATATTCCTGAATCCGAGTCAACAACACTTGACACCCTGACTAATTCAGAAGTAGATATTCTCGGTGCGGCGAAGCAGCTTAAATCCGTCAATAAAGGCAGGTCTTCCGGTCCAGACAGCACGTCAGTCAGGTTCCTTTGGAGAGTGTGCTGATGTAACAGCTCCTCACTTAACAGTGACCCCTTGCAGTATCATTGCTGACGGACACTGTCAGTCATTCCACATCCTACTATTACATTCATGAAGGTTTTTGTTGTTTCCAGACGGTTGTTAATCGCCGATAACAAACTCCCCAAGGGAATAAGTCTACTGTGAATGCGTTGAGGGAATCCACAACTAGGCAGAAAGTTGTCTAAAAGAAGGCAAATCCATGTATGTAGCAAATACTGAATACTACTAAATTGCTAATTTTTACTAAATATACTCTTCCAAGCTGAATAACCATTGCGCGATATCGTTCTTACAGACGATGTGAGACTCCTGCTTGGCGTACCCTTACAAACGTTCTGTTTGACTTTTAATGCTTGCAGAATAGACGCAGAATGCATGCCCTTTTCTTCTTGAAACCCACGCAGGACACAGTACACAACGATGTACTTCTCCGATTTAAATGAGAAATAACTTGTTACGTTCGTCTCTGTACCGTAACGTTTGTTGCTCTGTAGCCGGGTGAGCTTCCCTTTACATTCCTGTCACGGCGTCCATATATGTAATACTTTACCAGAGCACTATGCTTTATCAAGGCACTTATTTTATTTATTAACTAGCGGACCCGACAGACGTTGTCCTGCATTACATTTCAAGCTATTAGGATAGTAAACAAAGTATGAAATGAAAGACAAATAGTATAATAATTTCATTATTCTTTATTTTGAAATAACATTAAATTTTGTAAAACAATTCGTTATAATCAATAACGTTTGTATAATTTTATCTTAATGCGAGTTGATGAACAATACTTTTAGTCAATTCCTGAGGAGTATAAAAGAATAAACTCGACGGTTTTCCAACGCGAGAACACGCCACACATAACTGGCCATGTGAAAAGACCGGATTTTCTAGAAAAAAATGTTCAAATGTGCGTGAAATTTTATGGGACTTAACTGCTAAGGTCATCATCAGTCCCTAAGCTTACACACTACTTAACCTAAATTATCCTAAGGACAAACACACACACACCCATGCCCGAGGGAGGACTCGAACATCCGACGGGAACAGCCAATTTTCTAGATCCAACCCACAAATCGATGTTCTTTGACCTTGTGACTTATTAATAGTCATGACAAATGCCAAGCGAATTGGAAATGGCAGATGTCTGAATGGAATGGGTGAGTCTGATGGGATGATTGGGATTCGTGGTAGGAGAACAACTTCACCTTCAAATTTGCCGTTCAAAATTGTAGCTTCAAGAACAATGCCCATAACTTTTTTTATGACTAATCTTGTACTGTGGCATAGCTTAGGTGCATTTAAATTCCGAAGTAAAATGATACGCGAACCAATTTTTAATCGCAGGTTATGTGGTGGCATTCCTGGTAAATCCAGCGAATTCAAAAATTCAATAGAATAGTTGACTGCTTCGTCAGGATCGATAACAGTGTCGATAGATTTGAACAATATCTGTTGTACACTCCTGGAAATTGAAATAAGAACACCGTGAATTCATTGTCCCAGGAAGGGGAAACTTTATTGACACATTCCTGGGGTCAGATACATCACATGATCACACTGACAGAACCACCGGCACATAGACACAGGCAACAGAGCATGCACAATGTCGGCACTAGTACAGTGTATATCCACCTTTCGCAGCAATGCAGGCTGCTATTCTCCCATGGAGACGATCGTAGAGATGCTGGATGTAGTCCTGTGGAACGGCTTGCCATGCCATTTCCACCTGGCGCCTCAGTTGGACCAGCGTTCGTGCTGGACGTGCAGACCGCGTGAGACGACGCTTCATCCAGTCCCAAACATGGTCAATGGGGGACAGATCCGGAGATCTTGCTGGCCAGGGTAGTTGACTTACACCTTCTAGAGCACGTTGGGTGGCACGGGATACATGCGGACGTGCATTGTCCTGTTGGAACAGCAAGTTCCCTTGCCGGTCTAGGAGTGGTAGAACGATGGGTTCGATGACGGTTTGGATGTACCGTGCACTATTCAGTGTCCCCTCGACGATCACCAGTGGTGTACGGCCAGTGTAGGAGATCGCTCCCCACACCATGATGCCGGGTGTTGGCCCTGTGTGCCTCGGTCGTATGCAGTCCTGATTGTGGCGCTCACCTGCATGGCGCCAAACACGCATACGGCCATCATTGGCACCAAGGAAGAAGCGACTCTCATCGCTGAAGACGACACGTCTCCATTCGTCCCTCCGTTCACGCCTGTCGCGACACCACTGGAGGCGGGCTGCACGATGTTGGGGCGTGAGCGGAAGACGGCCTAACGGTGTGCGGGACCGTAGCCCAGCTTCATGAAGACGGTTGCGAATGGTCCTCGCCGATACCCCAGGAGCAACAGTGTCCCTAATTTGCTGGGAAGTGGCGGTGCGGTCCCCTACGGCACTGCGTAGGATCCTACGGTCTTGGCGTGCATCCGTGCGTCGCTGCGGTCCGGTCCCAGGTCGACGGGCACGTGCACCTTCCGCCGACCACTGGCGACAACATCGATGTACTGTGGAGACCTCACGCCCCACGTGTTGAGCAATTCGGCGGTACGTCCACCCGGCCTCCCGCATGCCCACTATACGCCCTCGCTCAAAGTCCGTCAACTGCACATACGGTTCACGTCCACGCTGTCGCGGCATGCTACCAGTGTTAAAGACTGCGATGGAGCTCCGTATGCCACGGCAAATTGGCTGACACTGACGGCGGCGGTGCACAAATGCTGCGCAGCTAGCGCCATTCGACGGCCAACACCGCGGTTCCTGGTGTGTCCGCTGTGCCGTGCGTGTGATCATTGCTTGTACAGCCCTCTCGCAGTGTCCGGAGCAAGTATGGTGGGTCTGACACACCGGTGTCAATGTGTTCTTTTTTCCATTTCCAGGAGTGTATTTTGAAGTTAATAGCGTCATCATCGATATGTTTTGCTGCTAAAATAGCTCGTTCACGAAGCCACGCATGATTAACATAATTAGCTTGTAAATAAGGAAATATGCTTTCAATCAAAGCATCTTTCGTATTTACCATGTTCCAGAAATTGTCTGTCAATTTGATGCATTGAGTGTCTCCATGCAGTGGTATTGTCCCATTTCCAATGTTGAGCAATTGCTCGGAGAATGATAGTGCAATGGGTCGTTTTGCAGTTGAACACGTGTATTTGTGTTAAGACGTAATGTACTGACATTTCGCCATAGGCAATATTGTTTTACACATGCGTTAATTTCATCCGCATATGTAGCGCCTGGAATGTCCGGCATTGTCTGTCTAAAATCACCGGACAGCAGCCGTAAGGCACCACCGAAAAGCCTGGTGTTATTATTCAGATCTTTCATCACTCTATTGAGAGCTTCAAGTGAATGCTTGTGGGCCATAGTGTTTTCATCCCAGATAATAATTTTGGATTTTTGCAAAACTTTAGTCATGCTGGAATACTTTTTTAGATTGCACACTGCATCTGGATTTGTGTGAATGTTCAACGGCAACTTGAGTGCTGAATGTGCAGTCCTCCGCCATCAAGCAAAGTGGTGGCAATACCTGATGAAGCAACTGCTAATGCAATATGATTTTCTGATCGAATGCGCGCAAGTATTAGTGAGATGAGAAACGTTTTTACAGTGCCACATGGTGCGTCTAAGAAAAAGAATCCAACTTTTTCTGCTGCAATTGACAAATTAATTCGATCGTATACATTCTTTTGTTCATCAGTGAGTAGTTGCTCATTATTTTCAACGAAAGTAGTTAAAGAGACCGTATCGAACTGTTGTTCGCACTGAATCTCGCTGTTAATGATGTCTGTTGCTGGGCGGTTAGGTGAGGGCATACCAAACTGAATGAGTGGCATATTCGAAATCAGAATGCAAATATCTTCAATCTCTATTAGCGCCTCGTTACATATTTCCGGAGAAAAATTGATAATGGGATCTCGATCAACGATCCGAATGCGATGCAGAATGTCGTCGCTCATGGAATCTTTATATTTGTCCCAGAGGACAGGAGGTTGAGATGTAAAACATTGCGTCAATAATAAGGTGAATAATTGGCAAATTGGATGAGGAGAGGAACTCAGTGCTGAATCTACAAGTGTAATATCCCAGCGGTTGTCATCTTCCAGCAAATGAATGCGCCACAAGCATCGCGATCTGTGTCATACAAAATGCCATTGACTGTTCGCAGGTATTGGATGGATGTCGGACCAGGAACATTAACCAACAACAAACGCAAGAACAAACATTCGCGTTGCTTTGGATGGACTGTGTGTAATCGGCCGATGTTTTTCCCATAAATATGACGTTGTACCCTTCAGCGGGAACACCTCGCTTCCGTGGTTGACTGTTTGTTCCGTGTGGAATATCGTGGCACATCAGTATGCATTAATATCTCTGCGAATTGACCGGGAATACCTGGTCGGTTGCATAGTTCGAAAAACTCAGTTAATGTGGTTTTTGGGGCAATTGATGCACGTTGTAGAGCAGTCTCTTTCGAGAAACAAACACGCTGTCCATTTTCAAGGTGCACGGCCAAATGTATAACAGCGTGTATCGGAAAACCCTAAATACGCCAAACTGCTTCATTACTGCTGATGTATCGGCCCATTTGATACCGCGTTATTTCATCGTTTTCGTTAACATTGTGAACAGCAAATACAGCCGTATCACTGCCCTTATGGACATATTTGCATATATATTTTATGGACTTGACCGAACTGTAGAGATCAATGTTTATGTGTGCTTTGTAGATTTTACGCAGCAATCGTGAGTAAGGAACCACCCTGTGATTGTCAATGTCAGCTGTTGTACCGTTTGACATGCGTAATTGATGTGATTGACCACCATGGCCAGTGTCTCTACGACAATACAATGGATAACCATCGATATTAGTGACTGTATCATTAACACAATTTTTTGGAAAACGTTTCGTACATTTTCCACAGTCCATGCACGGCGCCGTCATGTTTATAGCACCTCATGGACCATGGATCATGTCAGCGGTAACACTCTCATACAATTCTTGATCGATATTCCGATCCTGAATTTCTGCTGAGATAATTTTATCAATTTCTTCAGACTGTATTTTGTCGCCCAACCAAATCAACATATGCGCATGTGGCAAACCTCGTTTTTGCCATGCATCAGAATACAGCCAGCAATGTGTTTTGCCAAATACAGGGGAATGTATGATCAAGATTTTAACTTTTGTCTGAAGACACGTGCAGTGATATCATGCCGATCTATTGCAGTTTGACCTGGCAATAACGCAATTCTAATTTCATCCCATTTTGGATTACCGGTAGACGCAAATGTAATGAACAATTCTGGTCGTCCGTACGCGCGCACAAATGTCATGGCGTCTAGAATATATTTTTGCATATGACGTGGGCTACCAATATATGATGATGGAAGAATATATGAAGTACCGATGTCGTTGATATTAGTTATTCCATCTACGTTACCAACAACAGCATCACGCAAATGAACGTATTCCTGAGCTCGAAGTTTCGCTTGATTATATCTGATGTATCGTAATCGCTCGCTTTCAATTTTCGCATACATATCAGCGATATATTGTTGAAACAGCTGGCGGCATCGGAGAATATTATTGTCTTCATTGGCACGAATCATCAACCGATATGCGTAGAAGTTCATCGCGCACACTTTCTTGCTGGTTTCTGCACCTCCAAAGTAAAAATATAATTAAGACAAAAAGAAATTAATCGTGCATAAAAGTAAAATATTAGGTAATGGCATGTGTACATTGTACCTGTCACTGGATTTCTTTGTTTGACATTTAAATGATATCCATCTTCTCCTTCCCAAAATATATATGGATATTGCAAAGCGTCGTGAGAGCGATGGCAGTCTTCAGTCTGTAACCTAGCTCGTAACATACGTGTCCATGTAGCAGATCGAAACTGTGGTCCATTGTCGGAAATTACTTTCAACACATGCCCTACTTGAAATAGAAAAGGTTTTACAAATGCTTTCGAAACAGTTTTAGCAGTAGCTTTGCGTAACGGAGTGAAGGTAACAAATTTTGAAGTGAGTTCAACAGCGACAAAGATGTAGCAAAAACCTCTATTAGTTCTGGGAATCGGACAAAAACTGTCTACAGCGGCCATGTGTCTCAATTTAACAGGTACAATGGCATGTAATGGAGGAATATGTGAAGTCGTATCTGACTTAGCTTTCTGGCAGATTTTGCATGACGCTAAAACTCGTCGAATACGTTTCTCCATGTTGGTAAAATAACAGTTCTGTCTCAGTATAAGAAAACATTTTCTGGCTCCGTAATGTGCGTAACTTAAATGAGTATACCAGATTAATTTGTTAACAAGTTCGTCAGGAATGCATAATAACCAATTGTTGCTGTCTGGGTGAGAGCGGCGAAACAGAATGTTATTGCGTACAGTGTAATGGTTTCTAATGGTAACATTATTCCTATCTTGCCAAAGGTGTTTAATCTCTTTCCATACGTTGTCTTTACTCTGCTCTTGTGCTATGTCTTGTAATGACGACGAAATGAAATTTTCAAATGCAACTCGTTGAATGTACATGACGCTGAAATTTGCTTTGCAGAAGTTGGTTGCGATGTCTTGCTGATTGTTGCTGAGAGAACGGGATAGTGCGTCTGCTACAATATTTTGTGTGCCGGGAATGTGAACAATTGTAACATTAAATTCCTGTAAATAAAGTTTCCATCTGCTTAATCTGTCGTGAGTAAATTTAGCCGAAAGTAAAAACTGTATAGCCCTATGGTCTGTGTAAACGGTGGTGTGTCCTCCATAAAGGAAATGCCGAAATCTCGTAAATGCCCATACAACACATAATGTTTCAAGTTCAGTAACCGAATAGTTACGTTCAGCGGGTGACAGAATGCGACTCGCAAAGGCTATGTTTTTAATTACTGTAGTGCCATCTTCTTCAATGTCCTGAAAAATATGTACGCCTAAAGCGGTGTTAGAACTGTCGGTGGCAATAGAAAAATTTCTAGTAAGATCTGGATGTGATAAAAGTGGTGCATTCAACAAGGCTTCTTTCAGGTTCACAAATTCAGAATGTGCTTGCTTGTCCCAGGACCAAATAGTGTTTTTACCTGTCAATTGACATAATCTAGGGGTGTCTAAAGCAGAGTAATGAATAAATTTACGAAAAAAGTTAATTAAACCCAAAAGGCTGCGTAGTTGTTTCTTCGTCGTAGGAACAGTAATGTCACGTAAAGCTTGAAGTTTTTCCGGGTCAGGCGGAATGCCTTCTCCTGAAATTACATGTCCAAGAAATTTTGTAGAAATTTTGCCAAAGTGCGATATACTGAGATTAACTGTGAGTCCTTGTGCACGAAAAGTTCGTAACAGTTGTTCAAGAATCAGATTTTGTTCAGACCAGTTAGCTTCTGCAATAAGAATGTCGTCTACATACGTTGTGATTCTGTATTTAAATGCAAAAGCGTGTATCGGATGTCGTCAAAAGTAATAACATTTTCGTGAACAAGATTCTCTGTGTCAAAAGTATTACTTGCATTACTGGAAGATGCAACCTGTACTGTATCTAGTCAAATTCTATCTGATGTGCTATTATTTTCGGGACGATGCTGTGGCATTTCAACTATTTGTGTGGTTCTGTTATATCTTCCTGACGTATTACGTTGAGGATGATATCTACTGTCTGGTTCATTCATGATAATATGCTGTAGCGGATGATTTTGCTGTTGGTAAGACCGACTGTTATTAAAGGTACGCTGAAAATTGTGCCCATTACTTTTACGTCTGTCATGATAATCATTTCTATACGGTGCATTACGATATGAATTGAAATGGTGTGTTTTCTGGACGTACAGATTTCCTTGTTGCTGTGCGTTACTATTTGTTGGAGCTGACTCTATACGTGTAGGCGGCGAAACATTAAAGCTTGGTTGACTTTGCAGACTGCATTGTTGGTTAGGTATGCTAACTGGCTGGCTTTCATGCTGTTGCGGTGAAAAACGTCTATTGTTACCAAAATGTGGTTCCTGTTGCTGATAATTTTGACGATACTGATAATTAACATTTTGTCTGTTACTAAAGTTCTGGTGGTTGTCGTTCCTGAAGCGTCTATTACCTCTGCTATTGAAATTGCGTGGCTGATCGTAATTCCTGTATGTTTGTTGACCTTGGTTATTATATGAAAAATTTTTGTTTATAAAGGAATAATCCGATTGCTGCACTTCCAAAAGCTGTAACAGATCTCTGAATGCCGAAATATTTTCTTTCTGCTGACCCGTTAAAAGTGACACTCTTAATGATCGTGGTAACTTAGAAATACATAATTGAATAAGTGCAGATTCACTGTATGGTTCACTCAAGTACTGGTTTTGTTGAACCGTGTGTTCAAAAAATTGCGTGACAGTGGGAAAATTTGAGTTCTCATAATTCGGTAAACTAACTGATCCTTGATTCCGCGCTGTGTCGTCATCGACCAAAGCGCTGACAGAAAAGCATTCTGAAATTCTTCTACCGAGTAGCATTGTCTCGCGATCGGTCTCATACGAGTTGCCGGTTCGCCTTCCAAAAAACTGCAAATAAATTCAAGTTTGTGTGTTACGGGCCAAGTCGGTGGAAAAGCAAAGCTAAATTGTTGCGTACAATCCAATGGGTGAATCTGTGTTCTGTCATTTTTTCTCACGGATAGAAAATGCTTGTAATCAAAATTATCGTCTCTGTACGTCTGAACAGGTTCAGGATTGTATGAGAATCTATTTGTCTGTGATTGTTCGGAATCTAAGTCACGTACTCTCTGTAAATTACCTAAATTATACTGGCTGTGTGAGTGTGACAAATGTTCGGAATGTGCCGTATGCTGTGACGTGTTATTGACTGAAACATTTTTCATCTCTGTCACTTCTTGCTGTATAGTTGACAATTTTCTACGTAATGTATTAATGGACGAATCTATCTCACTGATCGTCTGCTGTAAATTTTGAAATGCAGGTGTTTGATTAAACGAAATTGGTGAAGTATCGTCTGATTTGCTGTCATTATTACTTTCAATAATGTCAATACGACTGACCAATTCATCATATTTTTCAGTCAGTAGTTTTACCTGATCATCGTTTTTAGTGTCACAAGCATTAATTTGTTTTTGTATTTTACGTGTGGTTTCGTTAAATTTTTTAACGTCTGCTTTGATGACATCGGGATCCTGTATTAATTCTAATTGTTCAAGTCTGTTGGTCACTGTCTGAAAGTCTACTGTGTGTGTATCTGTTTTTGATTTAAGATCGGAAATTTCATCACGCAATTCGGTGTTCAACTGTTTGATTGTATTAATTTCGTCTGATACTGTAGCAATATTGTTGTCTACGTATGTTTTTGCTTTCGTAAACAATTTGCGTTTATCTTCCTGTCTCTGTGCGGTTATTGTTTCCATGACTTGTCGTTTTACTTTATTTTGTTCCTGTATGAATTTACGGTAACGCGTTTCACTGTTTTGTAGGTGGTGATTAAAACGTTCGTCGATTTGACTGTTCTGTTGGTCGAATTTCGTGTCTACTTTTGCATCCAGTGTGCGCGAAAGTTACGCTGACAATAATTTAAACTCGTCGCGTAACTGTGTTGCGTTTTCAGAGCATTGTTTAGCGACTGCACTAGTTTCGTCTCTAAGTGATTCTGTTGTAGCTGCGTGCGTATTCCTTAATTCTTGAGCAACAGATCTAATTTCTTCACTACTGTTCCTAGCACTAGCCTTAATTTCTTCATGTAATTGTTCTTTTGTATCATGACATTGCGTGGCAACGGCGTTATCTGTTCACTAAGCTGTTTGGAATTGTTATCTAGCTTTTCATTAAGTTGTTTGTAAATTTCACTAAGGTTGTCTTGTTTTTCATTAAGTTGTTTGAAATTTTCATTAAGTTGTTTGAGATTTTCACTAAGTTGTTTGTGATTGTTGTCTTGTTTTTCATTCTGTTGTAGCAATATTGCCATAATTTGATCCAACCCAATATTACCTACTCTATTCTCTGTGCTGTATGATGGCATACCTGCAATTGTCACGTTTTCTGTAACCATTTGGTCATTCTGTAATTCTTGAAAAGGTCTGCCAATCGAATGTGCACTGTTGGTCACTAAATCGGAATTAAACAAATCTGTCGTACTTTGAGTACACTGTTCATTTTCGTTAGAAAAATTTATCTGTTCACAATTCAAATTTTGCAAATCGGGTGTGTCGAACTGGGCAGCGAGCATTGTATCAGAACGTGTCGCGTCATCCATTGTCATTAAATTAACAGAGGACACAATTGAATTTGTTTGTTCATCATTAGCATTAAAATCATTACTAGTGGTCGGTACGCACTGATTGTCTGTAAATGGAGGACTGCCACTATTACACTAAGTGTTGCAAGTACTGTCGGTCAAATTATTCGAATTGGCTATTTCACTCATTGTACATCGCGATGTACTGTCAACAGTTTTTCGCGGCATTTTTCACAAATCAAAATTAAGCACAAACGAAACAAGGACAATGCAAAATGCAACAAACACAAATACAAGAAATAGCAACAAATTGCCGATGATCTGTGAAAGAAAGAGTGACAAATTAGTAAATGCGTTGTGCCAGATGCAAACTACATTTAAGTAAATAAGAACAGATATATGACTATTTAACAGAAGATTCACAAAGAAATACGATCCTGGCCGGATGTCGCCAAGTGTAACCTCCCACAGAATTATTTTTAAATTAGTAACCATGAACCAAGTGTAACCTCCGCACAAAAATAATAATTAAATGAATTTTATATATTGTAACCTATGAACAAAATTGGCTCCCATTTATAATCTCTGTGCAGAAATGCATTCACATTTAATGTAACCACAAAATTCAATTTCTAAACCCGGAAATATTAAAAAAATTCAGTAACCTGGTAAATTTTATGACGACAGCAGCGCTGCGCCTCGGCCCTGTATTCTGAATAAAAAAGGAAAAATTCTTACCTCAATAAAAAGTGTGAATATATCTGCTCTTACGTAAAAACTTTTCGGCACAGCTTCGTGCAATGCTGGGCTATATTTTTTTTTATTCTTGGAAGGAATGATCATGCATTGGAAAAGATCATGCATTGGAAATATTCTTTAAATTGAAATGAATGCTTTTCTTTAGAAAAATTACTTTATATTATAAAAATTATTATTGGGGGCATTTTTTTTAAAGAAATTAATGACAGTTAATATACATTACTAGATATGCGCAAGGCTGCTTCTTTACCTTCTACAATAATACTCATCCTCCAGAGTCCCGACCAGAGCAGATTGCTGACATGCGCAGGCACGCGCCGACTCCTGTCGACTACCGAAGACTACTCAAGACTACTGAAGACTACTGCCGACTAGCGACAAGCAACAACTAACTACATACTACTCTCTGGTCAGAGACTCTGCCATTCCTCGCCTATCGCCGGCAACGCATACGTCTTACATAACCCTCCACTGGACTTGCCATGAGCAACAAATTTTTCTTAATTAACTAAGTTTACAATCACAGAATATATACACATATATAAGTGCAGAACATGAAATAAAATATAGTGCACATGCACTGAGTACAGAACATATCAAGCAATGACAAAATGAATACACAATGAGTACAAAACATATTAACAAATGGCAAAAGTGCACACGCACTGTAGTACAGAACATATCAGGAAATCACAAAATGTATAGGCAATGAGTACAGATCATATTAACAAATGACATAACCTGCACACGCACTGTAGTTCAGAATATATATGCAAATCACAAAATGTATATGCAATGAATAAAAATCGTATTAACGAATGACATAAAGTGCACACGCACTGTAGTGCAGAATATCAGGAAATCACAAAAAGTATACGCAGTGAGTATAAATCATATTAACAAATGACATAAAGTGCACATGCACTGTAGTTTTGAACATATCAGCAAAACACAAAATGTATATGCAATGAATACAAATCATATTAACAAATGACACAAAGTGCACACGCACTGTATATACCTTTTTTTTACTATTTTACAAGAACTAGGATAGGAAAGGGAAGGATTGCATCATGGTTGTAGCATTTTAGGTTGCACGCAGCTGCACTGAAAGTCCATATCTTTCTACAGAAGCACAACACCAAGTGAGACAATCTGATGTTCTTTCCGTTGAAGTATTAATCAGTGTAGCCAAGACACTGAAATCTCGTAGTAATATTCCATGTTATCATTTTGGTAGTACATTAGGTACACCAAACAGTGAGACAGCATGTCGTGTCAACACCACGTTCTTGTAAGGTACACCAACGTAGAATTAGTGCAAAAACCAAATATATTGCTCCACGATCATGAGGATAGACAGCACAAACGGATATTGCAGTAATTTCTGGTAATTAGGTCAGAAGGTGAAGGACATTAAGTCACATGCTAGTCTTCATTGAGAATTACACTAGTCTAACAACTGATTTAAGTAATTCGTGGCACTCACCGCCCAGTTACTGAACATTCCTGTACCATGTATGAAGTATTACAGAATAATGTTCATAAGTTATCTGTTTACAGAAATCATTGGCACTCATTGGCCAGTTACAAAACATCAGAAGTCATCATTCAAAACAGGAGCTAATGAATGGCATAGTATTAACATAATTCACTTAGTTACAGTAATCATTGGCACTCATTGGCCAGTTACAAAACATATAGCAAGTATTGATTAGTACAAAACATTTTTCATCATTCAAGTGACATACGACATATTTAAAATAATTATTGGCACTCATTGGCCAGTTACAAAGTATTCTTATATTTTTATAAAACCTTATTCAGTATAATTTAGAAGTTATCATTCAAAATGAGAGTCAATTATTGGCATAACATTTATAGAGTATAACAAAATAGTATTTACAGAAATTATTGGCATAGTATGTATGCATTATTACAAAATATCATTCACTATTACTCAGAACTCATCATTCAAGTGACATAGGACATATTTAAAATGTAACACACTGTAACTATTACTCAAGGTCTGTGGTTAGAAAACATTATTCAGTATTACTCAGAACTCTCTTAAACTGGTAGCATTATTTGGGACTGGTAATACTTTTTTTATGCTTGCAATGGATTGCGTTGGTATCGATAATTAATTACTGGGGAATAACAATATTTGCATTTGACTTATTGCTGCAAATGAAGATGTGTAACGTCATTCATCATGAGTCAGCTGTAGCAAGGTTATGAAACAAGTAGAGTATATGTGATCACATTCATGAATGACACTCACAAATGGGTAAAAAAGTGCAAGTACTAGAACAGGTTTAATGACTAACTGCTTACAGCACATTCATTTCATGAATAGCTTCTCCTAGAAAAAATACAAAATGGATTATTAAGCTGAAAGAAGAAACGCATATTATGCTGAAAAGTAGTGAACTTCGAATTAACAGGTAGTGAAATGTGTATAAAATATATATGTTCTCTAGCTGTCCTTTCCAAAACCTTCAGTCATCATACCATGCGACATAAGACATACTGTCAAAACGAACTGCAACAAATACTTAAATAACTATATAGCATAAATACATAAACTTCAACATTATCCTCATCTGCAAAGAAAAACTTCGTTATCCGTATCATCATAATTCCATTATTATCATCACCTGTAAAGAAAAACTTCATTATCCATATTAACATATTCTTCATCATTATTCATCACCATTCATTATCTTCTGCAAAAAAGTCACTTCATTATTCATTATACAACTATTCCTTATTTCTAACATATTTCATCACTAAAACTAAGATGTGTAGTTCTGTCTGACAGCTTGCATCAATCGCCTCGTATTCTGAAAGAAAAAAATAGTTAAGACTGCTATCATACGATGTGTATAGTATATTCTCGTTAATCCTTGTTAATTCTGATCCATTTACTCTTCGTGACGAGGTATTGCATCTTCTTTCGTTCATTCCGAAGGTGAAATTCCCATTTCTGTTTAATTTATTTCTTTTACACGTTATTTCTTTCTGAAAATGATGAACAAAGATTAATGTCTTGCATTTAAATCATATACCCATTAAATAGAAACTGGTTTCTATTGATATAATTGAGCATACAGCATAGCATGATGGAAAACGTAATATGTCAAAAACACAGACAGTGTGCAGGTGCAAAAATGTACACATAGTATCATAATGTAGAAGCAAAAAAAAAAAAAAAAAAAAAAAAAAAATGTAAAATAGTCACGATGTTGAGATATCACAAGGCAAAATGTTAAACTCAACTGGTGTTTGTTATATCTTAAATATTTCATAGTGCATACAAACAAAACAGGAAAACAATCATACATACATGAAAAAATGCAAAATGTGCACAGACTGATATATAACGACAAGAAATGACTTTCTTTGTGTTCAGCTTGTACGTTGTGTAGTTAATAGAGGCGAGAATTGAAGACTTTAATGGAGAGAGAATTTAATAAAATTAATGTGTCACTAGTTTGAATTGCATAATTGTTCATAAAATATGTAAGTTTAACTGGAAAAATGTGCGCGGTCTGATGTGTAATGACAAGAAAAGCGACCTGCTAACCTTACCTTGCCGGGCAGTTGCCAGGAAAAAATACGATAATCACCAGTAAGTAGTCAAATAAATATATTTGCATAAGTGGTCATAAAATGTGTAAGTTCATCTGGAAAAATATGCACGGTCTGATGTGTAACGACAAGAAGAGCGACCTGCTAACCTTACCTTGCTGGGCGCTTGCCAAGAAAAAATACGATAATCATCAGTAAATGTTCATGTGAATATAATTGCATAAGTGGTCATAAAAAAAATTAGGAAATGGCATTACAGTGTGATAAATCATAAAGTATGTTCATTCAATAAAGGGTTTGATGTTGGAGTCATGCTGATTGCTTTTTCTGGTTCTCAAAGTTTCGACGTGTACTACATTGGGGTGAGGAATGCTGCGAATTCGATATGGACCTGCGTATAGAAGCTCAAATTTACTGCATCTACTTTTTCCTCTGTTGGATAAATAGTGTGTACGTATTAATATCTTCTGTCCAATGTGAAAGTCACGGCGTGTACAAACTTGTTTTTGCTGTCTTCTCCGGCGCTCTGCGGCACGTTTGATGTTGTTCAGCGCAATGTCAATTATTTCATGGTAGTAGTAGTAGTAGAGGGGTTTTGTGGGCGCACGACAGCAAGGTCTTCAGCGCCCGTTCAGTAACATAGAGAGACGGGTGTCAAGAAAAAAAAAATAAAAAAAAAGCTCAGAATATTTACATAAAACGGAACATAAAACACGGGAAACAATCATTGGAAAAGATGTGCTCACCCACACCGAAGCGTGGGATGAAGCAGGGCGTCAGCAGTAAAACATGGACAACACAGGAAGAAAACGAGAGAGGGGGCTAAAACAACGTAACAGATGGAAGTGGCTGGCTGACCGCAAGGAAAAAAAGGGAGGAGTCAGCCACTCTTCAATACACTAAAACCTCCAGCCTAAAAGTTTAGGCCAGAGTCCAGACACATCACAAAACTTAAAAACCCTAGACACACACGTCTCATCATTAGCTAAAACACAGGGCAGATCACCATCAACTTGTGCTTCTGCCCTTGCATCACGGTATAAAATGCAGTCTGTTAAAATGTGGCGGACAGAGATGTGCACACCACAAGCATCACAAAACGGAGGATCCTCCCGCCGTAATAAATAGCTATGCGTCAGAGGACAGTGGCCGATCCGAAGACGTGTGAGGGCCACCTCTTCCCGCCTGAGCAACCGACAGGAGGAACGCCACGGCCGAGTGGTTGACTTTACCGACCGCAGTTTATTGGCCGTCACCGCCAGCCATTCGTCCTCCCACAACTCCATGCACTGCCTGTGGAGTGCAGCGATGACTGACTGCAAGGGGATAGGACACTGGACCACATTCTCCTCTCTGCAGGCCTCCTTGGCAGCCCGATCAGCCTGTTCATTGCCCCATATGCCGACATGACCAGGCACCCAGCAGAAGGATACCTCTTTACCCCGCTGTTGGAGCAAGTACAGTTGGCTATGTATCAGCTGGACCATCTCTTCAGTCGGGTACAGGTTCTGCAGCGATTGTAAGGCACTAAGAGAATCGGAGCAGAGAAGAAATCGATCGCCCCGAACACGATGCATCTGCTCCAGTGCCGTCAGGATCGCGTGGAGCTCCGCTGCGAAAACGGTATATTCAGCAGGGAGGCGAATCCGGGTAACATGGTCAGGGAACACCACAGAACAGCCAAGTAAATTCTCCTGTTTGGAGCCATCAGTGTAAACGACAGTGAAACCGTGATGCACATCTAAAATGTTAAAAAAAAGTGACTGGAATGTAAAATCTGGCGTGCCATCCTTCTTAAAACGAGTCAAATCTAAAATGAGTTTGGGTCTCCGGAGGAGCCAAGGTGGAGATCTGCTCCAACCGCGACGTAAAACACGAAGACCAGCCATAGACATTGCAGCGAGGCAATCCTGTGCGCGAATCCCATAGGGCTGCGTCGCACGTTGCCGGTTATGAAATAACCGTGCCAGAGGAGGCTGAGCAACGGTATGGTATGCAGGTGTGTAGGGTGTGGACAAAGTTTTATACGCCTGGCGTACCGTAAGTAGCCGTCGCCGCATATGAAGTGGCGGTTCACCAGCCTCTGCACAGAGGCTTGGTGTGGGGCTAGTTCGGCATGCCCCAGTGGCCAACCGCAGCCCTTCATGGTGGACAACGTCCAAAATCTTTAAGTACGAAGGCCTCGCAGACCCATACACCGTGCACCCATAATCGAGCCGAGATCGCACAAACGCCCTGTAAAACTGGAGCAGACAAGTCCTGTCAGCTCCCCATGTACTGTGGCTAAGACATTTTAAAATGCTTAAAGCCTGAAGCGACCACCGTTTCAGGTCTTTGAAGATGAGGTAACCACGTGAGCCTCGAGTCAAAAATGAGCCCCAGAAATCTCACCGTGTCTTTAAAGGAAAGAATAGTGTCCCTCAAGCGCAACTCAGGAAAGGTGAAAATCGAACGAGATCGGTTAAAAAGAACACATACAGACTTCTCGGTGGAAAACTGAAATCCACTCTTCAGCGCCCAGTCATCCAAACGCCTAATCGTAAGTTGCAACTGACTAGTTGTCGTTGCAAGGCTTGAAGAAGAGCAGAACAAAGAGAAATCATCCACAAACAAAGAACACTGGACAGGACTTTTCACCATGGACGTAATGCTATTAATAGCGATGGCAAACAGAGTCACACTTAAAACGCTACCCTGAGGGACACCATTCTCCTGCTCAAAGCGATCAGACAGGACGTCACCAATTCGGTATCTAAAATATCGTGGCGAGAGGAAAGACTGAATAAAAAGAGGAAGACAACCACGAAAACCCCATTCGTGAAGCTGCTCCAGGATGAGACGCCGCCAAGTGGTATCGTAGGCCTTCTCGATGTCGAAAAATACACCTATAAGGTGATGACGGCGTAGGAAAGCTTGTTGGATAGCCGCCTCCAGGAGGGCAAGGTTATCGAAGGTGGAACGAAACCTCCTGAACCCACACTGATAGCGACTAAGTAGTTGCCAGGATTCTAACATCCAGACAAGGCGGCGGTTGACCATCCGCTCCAAGGTCTTCCCTATGCAACTAGTGAGGGCAATACTACGGTAGCTACTTGGGCTCGAGCGGTCTTTCCCAGGTTTTAAAAAAGGGATTAAAACTGCCTCACGCCACGCGTCAGGAAAGTGACCCGACGCCCAAATGGCATTAAAAAGTGCGAGGAGGATTTCTTTGTTGCGCATTGTGAGGTGCCATAGCATACTGTAATGGATCCTGTCGTGACCAGGGGAAGTGTCGCGAGCTCCAGACAATGCAGAATCCAGCTCCCACATAGAAAAAGGGCAGTTGTAAACTTCATGAGAGGTGGGCTGGAAGTTCAGACTACACCTCTCAGCAACCGCTCTATGGCGCTGGAAACCTGGATCCTGACTGGTTGTGGCAGTAACTGTCGCAAAATATGCTGCCATAGTCTGGGCAATGTCTCGCGGATCTGTGTGGAGAGTGCCGTGATTCATTACAGCAGCTATGGGGCACCTCCCTCCTCTGCCAGAAATTCTCCTAATGGTCTCCCACACAATGGAACTTTTGGTGGAACGATTAATGGTGTTCAGGAACTTTTGCCACGACCTCTTCTTGCTGTCACGAATAATGCGGCGACATCTCGCCCTCGCCACCCGAAAGGCTGCAAGATTCTCAGCAGTCGGCCGACACTTGAACCGCCGCAGAGCCGCACGCCTGGTCCTGATTGCAGAGCGGCATTCGTCACTCCACCAAGGCACAGGTGGCCTTTTCCGGTGACCTGTGGACTGTGGAATGGATGCCGCAGCGGCATGGTGGACCGTTTTGGTAGTATGATCCACCCACACCTCAACATTTGCACAGTGTTCGAGTTGGGCCAACTGGCTATAAAGTGTCCAGTCAGCTCCACTGAGAACCCATCGTGCTGGTCTCCTTTCGGGGCCCACGCCATCTGGCAGGTGAATCCAGATTGGGAAATGATCACTGCCGTGCAAGTCAGCGACCACTTCCCAGTGAGCACTAGCGGCAAGAGCTGGAGAGCAAAGCGAGAGATCAATGGCAGAGAACGACCCAGTCGCCGTGCAGAAATGAGTACTCTGTCCTCCATTGAGCAAGTAGGCACAGGATGACAGGAGAAGCCTCTCAATTGCTCTACCCCTGGGGCAGGTAATTACAGAGCCCCAAAGCACATTGTGGGCATTAAAATCACCACAAATAATGAATGGCTGGGGGAGCTGTGTAAGAAGGTCGGTGAGGGCCGCTTCATCAAGAGCATCATGTGGGGGCAAGTAAAGTGAACATACAGTCAATGGATGACGCACGTGCACGGACACAGCGACGGCCTGTAGAGTCGTCATAAGTGAGAGAGGCGAGGAATGGTAGTCCGTCCTGACGAAAATACCTACGCCTCCTCTAGCTCTCTCTCCACGCAGGTCGTCCTTTTTGTGGAGTGTATAGCCTCGTATCTCAGGGGAGTATGATGGATGGAAATACGTCTCCTAGAGACAGAGACACAATGGTCGACCCTGAGAAAGTAGACGAAGTTTCTCCACATGCGTCCTGAACCCTTGCAAGTTCCACTGGAGTATGGGAGCCATCTATGTTGGGGGTAGCACCTTCATCCTGTCTCTCCGATGGGGTGGGGAGACCGCTGCAGGTGGAGGGGCTGGCGTGGGACGAGATGATTGCCCCACACATACATCGTACTCCATCAACTCTGGGGGAGAGTCAGATGAAGCCTCGCGTAAAACAACATCCGCATGGTCACATGGTTTACCACGGGATTTGACCCGCTGTTGCTGCTGCACAGTAGCTTTCTGTGGCTTGATGGACTTTGGGGGAGCGGATGTGGGAGTGGTAATTGGCGCACTGGGCTTGGGGACAACCTCAGCTGTTGGAGGCACGAGGGGCTGGACCAAGTCCGCCACTGAACTTTTGTCTGCCGTTCGAGTAGGGGCTACTGGCTCTGGAACACTGGCTGCGTTGCAAGTGCACTGACAGCTACAGGTGTTAGTGCCAACACTCACCACCTCAGTCTGCGTTGAGGCACCGACTTTTGGAGTAGGCTTCTGTACCAGGGATGCAAAAGATGTAGCAAATGTGGGAGGTTGCATCGACTTATAAATCTTATTGGCCTCACCATAGGGGATACGCTTGGTTGTTTTTATTTCCTGGACCTTGCGTTCCTCTAAAAATATGCGGCAGTCCCTACTCCAAACAGGGTGGTTCCCAGAGCAATTAATACATATAGCCGGAGACGAGCAACCAACTCCTTCATGAGCAGCCTGACCACAGTTTCCACAAGTCGCTTCGCCTCTACAGCCTAAGGTGGTATGCCCAAAACGCTGGCATTTGAAACAGCGCATTGGGGCCGGGAATTAAGGCCTCACACTAAGGCGAAGGAAGCCAGCTTTAACATGTTCAGGAAGTGTTGTGCTACTGAAGGTCAGAATAAAGGAGTCGGATTTGACAAGAGTGCCATCAACCCTCTTCATGATGTGTTGGACATCAACGATACCTTCCGGAGCCCACTCACGTTGCAGTTCTTCCTTGGGAATATCAGCTAGATCCCGGCATGTCACAACACCTTTGCTATAGTTCAAGGTGCTGTGCAGTTCAGTGTCTATGGCATACTCTCCAAGGCATTTAGCAGATTGGAGGTTAGTTGCTTGCTGGGAAGTGGAAGTTTCCACTAGCAAGGTCCCATTACGTAAGCGCTTCACCGATTTTAAGGAGCCACAGATTCCCTCCAATCCCTTTTGTATATAGAAGGGCGAAACCTTCTCGAAACTACCCTCCTTCCGTTTCACAATGAGAAACACATTCGGATTACCAGAATGCATTCTGTTACCTAAGACGGGACTTTTCAAAGAAGCGCCGGAGTCAGGGGGACTGACTGCATGGGCCCTCTTAAGAGACTGGGTGTTAGAACCTTCCAGCGGCCCACCCTTTCCGCTGGGAGGAAGAAAAGAGAATTTCGAAGGATCCATCTCGGTCCCACGAGCAGCTAGGGAACTAGAAGTCCACCTAGACAGAGCCCCGCGTGCCTAGGTAAGCCTTATACAACTGAGGTGCGGCAGGTTCCCCAGAGGTTGCCCGCTATCGACTGTTCCACCTCAACAGCCATGCATCTCATCAGCGCGCAGCACACCTTGAGATTGAGGGTTTTTTTATAGAGGTTTAGTCCATCCTCGCGACCCGGGCGGTCAAGCCAAGATCCCCATTCCCTGAGACACACAACATTCCACCGCCGCGCCGCACGGTGGTCGTTGAAGTATGCTTAGAGGTTACGGTGACAGGGGACTGGCGGCGCTTACCAGTCCCCAGCTCAGGAACCCCGGGGTCGCCAAGCCCGTACCCAGCAAACGAATGCTGAGCCCCTGGGGGCTATTTCATGGTGTCGTAGTCGACGAGATGTAGGAAAGGATACTAATTCTTTAATTTTGTTAGGTGGTTCAACATTTTTCAGTATAACAGACGGAGATACGATAGTAGTTTCATTTGGTATGGAATTAATTACATCCTGGAATGAGAGTATGTATGTGTCCCAAACAATATGTCTTCTATGGCAGTACATTCTATACAGTTTATCAATTTCTTTCATTAATCGTCTTCGACTCGCGACAAGCAACAACTAAACTACACACTACTCTCTGGTCAGAGACTCTGCCATGCCTCGCTCATCGCTGGCAACGCATACGTCTTACAAGTCGTATGCACTGTGTTATCTCTGCGTTGGATTCGTATATCTCGACGTTCAAATGCGTCGCCAACTGTAACAACTGCAACTTCATTAATGGTCGGTGCATTATATTGGCCCGCTTGCTGCCCAGATGGTACTTTGATTTGGCGACGATCGTATAGTTGACGTTTTGCAGTCTGTTTGAAACGGTACCGAACAACTGGACCAACTGGTTGTGATTCTGTAAAAACGGTTCTAAAATACCCACAATTTCTCGCTCCTCCATCTGCTCGATATGGTTGCACTGGCAGCGTGCAGCCCGTCTTTGTCTCAATGCATTAGCTCGAAGGCGTTCGTTGCGTTGCTCTCGACTTTCATTAGCACGTCTGATTGCAGCCTGGTTTTGTTAATTTTCATTGTCCGTCAATTGATCTTCTGCCGATCTATTTAACCGACGGTTCTGGACTAATTGTGAATTCCGAGTCCGTCGACCAATATTTCCTCCTCGTCCACGAAGACGTGGCATTGTTTTATGTACGTAACCTATGTGTGAATATAGTACACTTAATATTCACTGAAATGCGACACCGGGAATAGCCAAAGACACTGTACAAAGAAATTCAAATGTCATAACAACGAAACACATATAATATAATACACTCAAATTAAAATGTCGAAATATAAACGAAATCCTAGGCATGTAACTTATATCTGAATATAATACGCACAATATTGCACGCAAAAATGCAACGCCACCTACCGTGCTGATTTAAGAATGTAAATTTTCCAGGCCCCCACTTGAATGCACAGACAAAAATTCATTCAAGTCGATCCAGCCGTTTAGTTGCTGTGTAGATAATTAACCTAGATACCGACTGCAGCGCCATCTGCTGGGCTGATTTGTGAATCTAAACCATCCAGGGCGCCACCCAAACGCATACAGAAAAATTCATTCAAATGGGTCCAGCCGTTTAGGAGGAGTTCCGTGACATACGCACGTACAGTAGAATTATATATATACTTAACAGCCAGAACATTATGAGCACCAGCCTATCGATATAAACCCGTAAAGGCGACACCAGCGGCACCTGGCAAGGAATGACTGCTAGTCAGACACATACACAGTTTATGTGGTAATCAGGGAGCGTGCTGTCTGTGTGAAGAATGGGGAAGACGTGCGGTCTGTTCGAGTTTGACCGGGGGCAGACTGTGGTGGACCAGATGCTCGGCATGAGCATTTCGGAAACTGCACGAACTGTTGGGTGTTTAAGGAGTGTTGTGGTGTCTTCAAGATGGGGCGAAACCGAGGTGAAACTACGTCCAGACATTGTGGAGTTTGGTGGTGTGATGTTACAAAATAAAAGTGATGTTGTTATTCAATGGAAAGTTGGAAATTGAGATTTAACTTACTGTTTTATCAATCGCAATTGGCGTAAGAATTATGGATTGACCATTGTCATAAAATATTGCATTATGAGATGTGAATAGTTTCTACTTGCAGTTTCGCGCGGCTTGAGGCAGTCTCAACTAGCGTGCTATTGATTAAGAAATTGCGTTATCGTCTTTCTAATTACTTCATGATCGTAGATACGATCATACCCGGTTGTGAAGCTATTGTTATGACAAAACAATTTCCTAAGGGACCAGAAAGTTCTTAAGGGCGCAAAAACAACTGTAACATCACACAAAAGGGAAATTCGATATTAAAGCTGATGCAAGAAGACGATAAAACAGTTTTCTTTTTATCAATGTAACACGCACATTAGACTGCTGATCTTGGTGTCTGTAATATTAGCAAAATGCATAATTAAAATGAAAATAATACTGAGGAGATAATAGGAATGAGCACTGCTAAATGATTCAGTATTCCCAGAACAAATATTTATTATAACTAAAACATATATCGTACCTTAAGCTTAATACAACAATGACGGTAGATTTTTATGTCCGTATCATGTCCATTTAGCGCTCTTTTATATAGCCATTGTCTTCTTTGGGTCGCTCGTGCGTCGTCACGGTAAGTTATAACAGTTCTTTACACTTCACTCAAACTTAGACATAACACGTTTTTATATACATTTAGTAAGAAATTAGATCAGACTGCCACAAATCTGCGTCCGTATCACTCAAGAAAAACAGTAGAAGTCTTCTTAGCGCTCCAGGCTTCATTTGTTCTCCAGCGAACAAAATAGTGAATGATCGTATACCTATCCGTATTTTTCTGTTTTTATTGCCGCCCAAAGACGACAAATTACATCATTAGAAAATTCCACCGTCGCTATGCGACGCCTCATTATACATTAATCATTATTTACAAACAAGTATTTGCCTTCTGGCTGAAAGTATTAACTACTCGTATTTGCTGTTTTAATGAAGTCAAAAATAGCGAATATCTCATTGCCTCCCATGAGGAGAGAGGGAATGCCGAAGGATTACCTCGATCCTCATGTCCTCATGAGATATTCGTGATTTTTGGTGTGACATTTACATAATGTTACTGGCGTACTATGTACTTAAATTGAAATTACATTTATAAACATATATCAGATATTTATCATTTTTCAAAATAAAGTTTTTCATTCTTTGTTCATCAGTCACGTCATTCCATAATACCAAGACTAACATTTATGTGCATTTTTAAGTTTGGTCCATATTTGCTTATAACAATAAGTGAACGTTCATTTCGCTCTTCAGGGGATAGAATTCAGAAATTACTTTCTCTTGAGCTTAACAACTAATACATGAGTACAGTGAGTGCTTATTTTCACTAAACTAGAGTGGACAATGTTCGAGCATCTGTTGACTCATTGTGGTTCAATTACAGTTTAATAACGTAGCACTACACTTCGTGATGCTTTCACTTTCTGTGTTAGCTGTCTACGGCGTTCATCATGCAGTACATCTGTCCTTTCCGCTGTGGTGCCAGGAATTCATGCGGCTTCCCGGGTTTTTATTTACAATATGAAACAGAAGAAGTGAAAAATTATTAGTATAACTTATAACCTATTGGATACATTTGTTAAGGATCGGGACTGGTCTGGAGTTTAGGGTCTTCCTATAGTGCACATTCATTTTCTTTGTCCATCAAGAGACAGGATTATAATTCATTTTAGCAGTGTTCAGGAGTGCCGGTATTAATGGCTTTAAGGTCTGAGTAATCTAACAATCTACTTCTCACTCATCTTAACTTCAACTCAAGAAAGTCGCTTAATTTACATATGAAGATGTAGTCACACAAGTGTACAAATGTGTTTCCTCCAGTATGTACGATGGAAGTCATGGCGGTTAGCAGTTTAAAGTTTGGATTGTTTCGTCACCCACACGTCAGCCACTCACAGCGGCTGCACAGTGTTGCGTAAGCTCCTACACTCAGTATCCGTTCGCGCTCAGGCTGTAACCGAGCTGCTGGTCGTCGAGTGCTCTTTTTTTTGTGAACTTCGTATCACACGAGTGCATTGATACAAACACCTCGCGCGCGTTTTCCATCGGAGGAGCCAGACACTGAAGCTGCCTCCATACTTCTCTGTCAACTGCCTCCCATGAGGCTCACAGGTAAGTGACGACGAATGTTTTAGCTGTCGCTGCACTTAGAACAACACTGAACTTTGCGTTGCACCTGTTGTCGTAGCCTTGACTTCTTTTTACACTTGCAGTACAACACTACCACTAATATACAGTGAACAGTTATTTTTGTGATGCACGTCGCACTTTAGTGTGCATCTTCACACAGCATTCGTGTTTAGTTCCTTCGCCGATAGAGTTCATTTACAAAACAACCAATTTTGCAGGTTTCCTCCATTGGTACAGAAAGACTTATATTCTACTATTTACAAAAGATCACTTACGAGCTAATATTTACAATTAATGGTCACTCCTTTTCTTAAGTCCAGTGAACAACTGCTTTATGAATGGACTCTTTATATCTCAAGGTTTACTTTCACTAGTGAACCTAAAAATATTCTTTCAAACTTTCTTTTAAGGGCTCATCTCCTCAT
The DNA here is from genome assembly GCF_021461395.2 of Schistocerca americana. Taxonomy (NCBI): domain Eukaryota; kingdom Metazoa; phylum Arthropoda; class Insecta; order Orthoptera; family Acrididae; genus Schistocerca; species Schistocerca americana. Next base: position 48,967,886 of record NC_060129.1, read on the forward strand.
TATGAGAACTACAGGTTTCGCAACACTCGTTGCATTTATTCTTTAGTGCACCCAAGATCATTTTCTACTGCCACGCAGAATATCTACTACTTAACGAGTATGCATTTAACGCTGAATCTTTTTTTTTATATATATTTGAGGGCAGACTGGATAACAATAGGTCTCCCTCTTCGCTTCATGTACTCAGCAATCGTTCTCTGTTTAAAAAAAAATAGGGTAATGCGTGTCTACTTTTTTTTTCGCATGAATGGAATTACCGACAGTTCACTGGGTTTACGCAACCGGTCCATAACAAACATTACCAAAGCTAGCGAAGTTCATCATGCTATGTGTCTCATTTCTCATAAGCACTGCTTTGCCCCGAAGCACACGTGCCTTTTACAAGTCGACCCTGGGTCTGGGTTAATGAACCAGGATCAAAAGGAACGGGCACAAGGAAAATTGATTTCATAAGAGGAGTGTCTTAGGAGACATTTTTACAATAAAATCTGCATGTAAATAAAATTATCATAATAAACATAGGCACATATATAAATTTCAACGTCTTTCATTACAGCATGCTTTGCTACTTCTACGTCTTACTCTGGTTATAGTCAGTATTAAGTTTAAATATCACTGAATTGCTTGTTCTTTGGATTAGCCTTCAATTAGGGTATTGAATGGTCGCTAGATTACACTACAAATCTTCTGAAGATCTTTACTTGGACTTATTTATGATACAGGGGGCTTGCTGTGTGGTTATTTAGTACCTTTATTCTACTGAAATCAATTCGTCAGCTAACATTCCTCATATACTCTTTACATTGGGCTCAGATCACAGGGAAATAGTTTACTTTCATAGCAATTACTGGCCTCGTGGAGTACTTACGCTACATTATTGATGCTTCATGGTTTGCCTCTATTTGTACTGTGTTTCACCTCACTTTGTTTACTACAGCTTATTGTCTCCTTGCGTGAACACATGTGGGTTACCACTTGTTTTTCCATTTAACAGCACGCTTTAACTGAACTTTAAGCTATTTCTTCTACTCCTGTCCACTGTCTGGAGTGTTTGAACATGTACCTTTTTTTTAAGCAGGTAATTTGGGCTTTTACAACAGAACTTCAAGTACTTACATTACTAAAAATAAATCTATCTTCTTGTACCTTGAGAGAAGTGCTTATTTACGCATCCTTCTCCATTTCTCACCTTTACATATTTATATAGCTCCGGGCAATCGCCTCGCAAGCACTTTTTTTTTTTTAATACTAACTTAAAATTAAATTGAAATTCTTGGTGCAACCCCAATTTCCTGCTTCAGCTTGTTGAAGAAATATCAGTTCAATGTCCATCACTATAAACAATTTTTCCATACATAGCATTTAATACTTAAAGTTTACATGTAATAGCCGTTACCATGTAGTCAGTGCGCTGTTCAACACAATACTTATCATTAACAGTTCACACAAGGAAATTTCCAGTACGCAAGAGATTCTATCTGCAGTTGAGGCTGTGTCTGTAAACTAGCTCTCTGTTTCAATGGACCAATCGCTCCCGATATGGAGCAGCCCTGAATCGGCAATGATAAAACTTTTGAAACAGAAGACACCTGTCTGAAGAGACATGATGACATCACATTGATGTTTGCTCCTGTATCAACAATGGCTGTGACAGGAATGTTGGCAATAGAAATCTTAATCGAAGCCTGGACCTGTTCATCATAAATGTCATTAATGTCTTGAGCTTCTAGGTCAGGTGCAAGGTCATCTCGTAAGTCGGTCTCATGGTCGTACCGTATCGCATTAACATACTCAGAATCAGAGTATTCGTTAGTACCCCCACTGGAACCGGCAGCGACCTCTAGGAGGCTGAAAGGTGTTGCCTCTAATTTTCCGCAGGATGTTTAACCTGTTTGTCATTCATGGCCTTAAGTGTTTGTTCCGTTTCATATTGGTGCTGGTTATGTGGTACAAATCCACTGGGTGCATTCACTTGTGAATAAAATACTTGAGACGGCTGCTGTCGCCCGATCTTTTGGTTGCCGGCAGAATCATTTCCTTGTGAAGGAAAGTTCGCATTTGGTACCGTTTGAAAATTGTTCCGCGGTCCTCTATTCTGTGAAAAGTTGTTCTGATGTGCTGGGTGGCCTCCGCCTAGCCCATGCCACTTGCTATTTTTCGACCTATAACTTTGATTGTACACTGGTCCATTTGAAAAATTACCAATCGTTTGTGGAGAATTTCCATACTGCTCAGGCGCAGAATTAAAGGGTGGGTTTCCGTACTGATGTTGTACCTGGTGGTTGTAAATTGGGTGGTATCTCTGCTGATTACTGTAATTGGTTTTCTGCTTCCATTTAAAGTTATTGCCATTTGCGTTTTCATAACGGCTGGCAGGTTGGCAACAGCGGTCGCAGTAGCTCGCTCTCTCCTTCGGCGCATTGTTGTCCGCGTGCGATGCATTCTGCTGGCTGCCAGGGAAGAATTTGCCGCTGCCAACCTTGGAGCGCACATCCTCGCTAATTAAATCTAAGGAATCCAGCACAGAAAGGAATGTATCCGTGTCTTCTTCGGACACATTTACTAGTTTCTCTCTAATAGACACAGGGAGTTTGCTTTTGAGAATCATAATTACGTCCTTGTAAGAAATCGGAGAATCCCAGAATTTAATTTTTGCTAGATACTTCTCGAAGTATCGCCGGAGACTTCCATGCTTCTCATTGAAAATTTCCGCACCATACACCTCCTTCCTTAATCTTTGCTGTACCCCATTACTCCAAAATTTTGCCAAGAACATTTTCTCAAACCTTTCATAATTCCTACACGTGTCTACCATTTCCGTTCCCCATAATGCTACATCACCAGAAATAAAGCCAGTGACGAACTGAATACGTTGTCTGTCTGTCCAGCTCCTGGGAAATATGCCGGAAAAATTCTTTAGGAACACGATGGGGTGTATTTCTCGCTTCTGCGGATGAAAAACAGGAAAAGTGCGATGCTTAATCACACTTTCCTCTTGCATTAAACTCACGATTGTGGGCGGATCATTTATTTTCCCTACTCGGGACTCAACAGGACTGTTGTTTTGCATGTAATCAGGCGGTGAACGATAAGGAGTTGACTGACATTCGTCACCGTCTAAAGAGTTGTTCCCTATAGTTTGCGTATGCGTGTGCGGATTTTCTACCCAGTTTCTCAGCATTCTGACTTCGTCCACTACTTGCTGCTTCCACTCGGGAAGATCCCGTGTAAGTGTCTTCCGAATCTGTCCCAATTCAGAAACCACTGTGTCTCCAGACTTACCAGGAGCAGCTAAGATTTCATAAGTTACATCCTTGACAGTCTCCCTAAGCTCCTCCCTGACCTTCTTTTCGATAAAAATATCTTTACCCTTTATCCATTCACCGTAGTGTTCCGACAATGCCTCCGTGTGTGCTTTCACGGTGCTCTTAACCTGTTCTTCAATATTGATTGAGTCTATCTGCCTCGACAGATCCTCCACTACACCTTCAATGTCAGATACTGCATTTCTAACTGAGTTTATTTCTTTGGTAGCTGCCTGAATTTTTGTGTTTAATGTTCCAGATACTTCAGCTATTTCACTTTTCACCTGTTTCTGCATTTTCTGAATTTGATCACTGATCTTAGTTTGCACCTCACCCAAATGGGTATTTAATTCAGCCGTAATTTCTTTACGCAGATCTGTTTTGATTGTGCCTAGCTGTGTTTTTAATGATTCGCTTACAGCATCTAATCGGACGTTAACAGCCTCAATTTGTGTTTTTACTGATTCGCTTACAGCATCGAATCGGGCGTTAACAGTCTCATTTTGTGTTTTTACCGATTCGCTTACAGCATCTAATCGGGCGTTAACAGTCTCATTTTGTGTTTTTACTGATTCGCTTACAGCATCTAATCGGGCGTTAACAGTCTCATTTTGTGTTTTTATAGTCTCATTTACTGCGTCAAACTGTTGTTTCAGCATTTCCATTAACGCACCGAGGTCATTTGTAGCTGCAGCGGGAAGAATTTGGACTTTAGGGTCACTTTCCCCTGTTACAGACATGGTTAGTTCAGTTTCCACACGGGAACCTACCGTTCGCGATCGTAAAGGGTATGGGATACTATTAACGTCTTCACTCCCGTCTCCTGTTGTCACCTGTCTCTGTTTACTATCTGCCATTTTCGTCAGTAAACCACGTGCTACGCAAGGCTTTCGTCGTTTGTCAGTGACGTGGTGAGTCCGCTAAGAGCATCGCTCTCGCGTGAGCAACAAATGAAATTTTATCTGGCGAGAAGACAAGATGGAACCTAAACGTTTCAGACAAATGAATGAAGATGCTCTTCACTGCAAATTGCACACACTATCCACCATGTTGAAAATGTAATACAGCTATACTAACAATGGGGAGAAATAATTTCTATTATCAGACTACGAATAATTTTACTTTGAAAGATAAAATAAAGCAGATTTTCTATAGCGGGAAGGAGATAGAAAGGATGTGGATCGACTTGGAAAAGCAACGTTGCTACTGAAGCACTACACTGCGTATGCAAAATTCTGACTTACTTTTTGATGGCTTGATTACCGCTATGTTGTCTCAGCAAATTCACGTCTCTTTTCTTTTCTTTTCTCTCGGTAATTAAACTGCGTTATTGACCAGCATATTTTACGTCATTCTCACAGAGAGATGATGTGTACATGAAACGACAGAACATTTATTAACAAAAGCACATAGAAAATTTTCCAAGTATTTGAACTAATTTTTGGTCAAGTCCCTGTTCGGGCGCCAAGTGTGATGTTACAAAATAAAAGTGATGTTGTTATTCAATGGAAAGTTGGAAATTGAGATTTAGCTTACTGTTTTATCAATCGCAATTGGCGTAAGAATTATGGATTGACCATTGTCATAAAATATTGCATTATGAGATGTGAATAGTTTCTACTTGCAGTTTCGCGTGGCTTGAGGCAGTCTCAACTAGCGTGCTATTGATTAAGAAGTTGCGTTATCGTCTTTCTAATTACTTCATGATCGTAGATACGATCATACCCGGTTGTGAAGCTATTGTTATGACAAAACAATTTCCTAAGGGACCAGAAAGTTCTTAAGGGCGCAAAAACAACTGTAACATCACACAAAAGGGAAATTCGATATTAAAGCTGATGCAAGAAGACGATAAAACAGTTTTCTTTTTATCAATGTAACACGCACATTAGACTGCTGATCTTGGTGTCTGTAATATTAGCAAAATGCATAATTAAAATGAAAATAATACTGAGGAGATAATAGGAATGAGCACTGCTAAATGATTCAGTATTCCCAGAACAAATATTTATTATAACTAAAACATATATCGTACCTTAAGCTTAATACTACAATGACGGTAGATTTTTATGTCCGTATCATGTCCATTTAGCGCTCTTTTATATAGCCATTGTCTTCTTTGGGTCGCTCGTGCGTCGTCACGGTAAGTTATAACAGTTCTTTACACTTCACTCAAACTTAGACATAACACGTTTTTATATACATTTAGTAAGAAATTAGATCAGACTGCCACAAATCTGCGTCCGTATCACTCAAGAAAAACAGTAGAAGTCTTCTTAGCGCTCCAGGCTTCATTTGTTCTCCAGCGAACAAAATAGTGAATGATCGTATACCTATCCGTATTTTTCTGTTTTTATTGCCGCCCAAAGACGACAAATTACATCATTAGAAAATTCCACCGTCGCTATGCGACGCCTCATTATACATTAATCATTATTTACAAACAAGTATTTGCCTTCTGGCTGAAAGTATTAACTACTCGTATTTGCTGTTTTAATGAAGTCAAAAATAGCGAATATCTCAGTGGCCACCGCTCATTACAGGTATCGGATGATGTAGACTAGGCAGACTGGTGAAATAGGGCGTACGGCGAACTGCGGTGCAACTAACATCCAGACTTTAATGCTGGACAGAGTGCCAGTGTGTCGGAACACACAGTGCAATACTCGTAATGAGGGGCCTGTGCAGCTGGCAACCCGTGCACGTGGCAGTGTTAACACCACAACATCGGCAACTACTACTGAAATGTGCGCGTGGTCATCGGCGCTGGACATGGCGCAGTGGCAGAGTGTTGCATGGACTGACGAATCCTTATAACTTCCTTATCGTGGCGACTGAAGGACGTGAATCCGCCATCTTCCAGGGGAGCAGCCCTCTGACACCTGTACTGAAGGAGACAAGCTGGCAGCAGCTCCACCATGCTCTGGGGAACATTCACGCAAGGGTCCAGTGCGCTCGTGGAAGACACCACGACGCCAAGGAGTCTCGTATACCGGTTGTTGATCACGTACATCCCTATATGAAGATCACATTTCCTAACAGCAGTGGCGTTTTTCAGCAAGATAATGCGCCGTCTCACAAGGACTGTGATTGAGTAGTCTGAGGAACACAATGGAGAGTTCCAATTGATGTGCTGGCCCCCAGCACCCCAGGTAAGCACCCGCTGCATCACATCTGGAGTGTGATTGGACGTGCCATCAGAGCTCATGGCCCTCCTCCCTGGAATTCACGGGAAGCAGGTGACTTGTCTGTGGAGATGTGGCGCCACTCCAGCGACCTACGACGGTCTCATTGCTTCCATGCCACGACGCGTCGCCGCTTTTATCCGTGCCAAAGGTAGACATAGCGACTACTAGGCGGGTGGTCACAATGTTTAGGGTGATGAGTGTATAAACGACTTCCACGGGTATTACTGTAAGCTAGCGGGCCGTAAAAGTAAATTTTTTGAGACATTCCAAAACCTAAGCAAAGATAAGTTTCAACATGAATTTGCGTTCTCTTAAGTGGAGACTCCATATTATTTCTTAGGCAGTCAATAACATGAAAAATCACAAAAAGAATGGGGTTGGTTGCATCGTAACACATCAATTACGTCCCGAGAAATTGCAAAACGAAGTTGATGCTTGAAATAAGCGAAACGTGCCGCTATTGCACATCGTGAGATGCAAGCGTGATCCCTAGATATCAGTGTTTATGACAGGAAAACTTTTTATTACTTTCAGCCCTCGTGATAACAGGAAACGTAAGATTACGTACGTCAATCACATCGCGATAATGAACAGCGTGGGCATCACGTTTGAGTCTCGGAAAGTGCAACAGCACCGCGTTTCGCTTATTTCAAGCATTAACGTCGCTTTGCAGTTTTTTCGGATGTGTTTCACACATTGTGATGCAACCAACGCCATTATTTTAGTGATTTTTCATGTTATTGATTATGTAAAAAATTATACAGTACTTCCATTTGAAAGAAAAAAATGTCATGAAACAAATATTTGGTTACGTTGTAGACTGTCTACTGCTATTTACTTTCATTCATACCAGTGAAAGTCGTTTTTCAATATCTATTTTTCTTCTCGAGATATCTCCATTGAAAATTTTAGTAGGCCATGCTGATATTCGGAGAGTAAGGTCCGATCGGTTTCGAAATGAAAAACGCAGTGAAATACACGAAACACGCCACTATTGCACATCGCGAGAGGCAAGCGTGAACCCCGCGTTGCTTGCTTGTAATCGCGATGTAATTGACGTACTACGATCCAACAGCCGCCGTACTTATTGCTGTTTGCACAGTCATTAAGTGGATTGAAAACAATACAGGTGTCCAGTCACACACAGTGAAAATTAAAGGGTGTACTAGTTCGCGCGTTTTTGATCTTCACTACGGTACTAGAATGAACAGTACGTAAAAACCGAGTATCGCCGGCCAAGGAAACATAAATTACGGCTGATCAAGAATCTAACAGAGGGGTAGATGGCAGTCGTATGTAGTTGTGTGACTCGTCACCAGCATTACTTGCAGTCCACTTCATAACTTTTTAAACAGCAATAAGTACAGCGACTGTTGCATCATCGTATGTCGAACCTATCACAATTACGAGCAACGTCGGGTTCACACTTGCGTCTCGGGGTATGCAATAGCGACCCGTTTCCTTTATTTCAAGCGTCAACTTTGCACTTTCTCTGGATGTAATTGACCTATTGTGATGCAACCAACGCTATTCTATGTGATTTTTTATGTTATTGATTGCATAAGAAATAATACGATGTGTCCATTCGAAAACAACATAAGTCTGTATTGAAAAAATATTTGCTTATGTTTTAGAATGTCTCATGGTATTTATTCTCATGTGTCCCAGGCTTACATTCATACCCCTGAAAGTCATTTTACAATATCTATTTTTGTTGCAGGGATATTTGCACTGAAACGTTTAAGTGAACCACCCTGTATAATACAGGGTGAGTCACTAACTATTGTCACTTAGAATAACTCCGAAAGTATGATAGTAGCTGAACAGTTTGTGGGACAAATGTTGAATCGGACAATGGGGGCCGTAATATGACGTGGGGCTTTTGTTGATAGGTGGTGTCGCGTCAGAGATATGAAGGTCAATTTTGTTTCTTTTTTTTTATCGGGATGCTCTAGTTTGGTACTTATTTTCTGAAAACGGCTATCGAGACGAATCCAATTATGTGTAACAGAAAGGTCTTTGAAGATCAACTAAGGTCAAAAAGGTGGCATTGACGTCCATTTATAAAAGGTGTTCGAAGTGATGACCACTGGTATCAATGCAGTGCTGCAATCTTCTTACTATGGATTGAGTCGTATTCCTTATCACTTCGGCACTTTTCGAAGCAAATGCTCTGACAATTCTCTCTCGCATATATCGTGTAAATAGCAAATATTCACCGAATGCGGCGTATCCATCTAACGTGCCACTGGCAAGTAAACACCATTCGACGGTTTCGCAATACAACACAAATAGGAACGGTAAGACTAGTATCGTCGAATCAAGCGAATGTGAATGATGTATTCCTCCGAAGATCAAGTCGATATGCTTCTCATTTACGGAGAATGCCAACGAAATTCAGCAAGAGGTAGAGACTTATACGCTGAAAGATATCCTCAACGTACTCACCCTACACGTCGTACATTTAAATATGTGCATGATATATTGAGAACAACTGGTTCTTTAACGCATCGGAAACATATCCGGCAAAGGAAAGTTACTAACGAGGAAACGGAAACTGGTACTCTTGCCACTGTGGTTCGACATCCTTGTCCTAGTTTCCGTCAGATCGCAACGGAATCTGGCATGAGCCAGAGTAATATTATTTGTGTTCTGTATCGCCACAAATGTCATCCTTACGATATCAGTCGCCACCAAGAATTAACTGGTACGGATTCTATGCGTCGCAATGAATTCTGCCGATGGGCGGAACTTTAGATTCAGAGGGATGACACATTTATTAATTTCATTTTATTTACTGACGAGGCCACATTTGCGAACTTTGGAAATGTTAATTTGCATAACATGCATTAGTCGGTGAATGTATGGTGTGGGATTCTGGAGGACAGAATTATAGGCCCCTATTTCATGGAAGGAAATCTTAATGGTAGGAACTACACTACATTCCTGTTAGAAACATTAGGTCTGTTATTGGACGAAATACCTTTAGGAGGAAGGAGCAGAAAGTGATATCAACACGATGGGTGTCCGGCACATTTTTCGCTGATGGCTAGAAATGAGTTGCAGAGACAAATCACAGATCGTTGTATTGCATGAGGAGGAAATGTGTCGTGGCCAACTCGTTCGCCAGACTTGACGCCTCTAGATTTTTCCTTGTGTGGATTTGTAAAAGACATTGTTTACAAAGACGTTCCAACTATTCCTGTAGATATGCGAGAGAGAATTGTCAGAGGGTGTGCCTCGGAAGTGCCGATGTGATAAGGAATACGGCTCAATCCATGATAAGAAGATTGCAGCACTGCATTGATTCCAATGGTCATCACTTAGAAAACCTTCTGTAAGTTGACGTTCATGCCACGTTTTTGACCTCCATTGACCTTCAAAGACTGTTACACATCATTGGATTTGTCTCGATAGCCGCTATCAGAAAATAAGTACCAAACTAGTGTATCGCATTCAATAAAACTAAGTTGGCCTTCATATCTCTGAAGCGACCCAACCTAGCAACAAAAAACAAACGTCATATTATGGCCCCCGTTGTCCCATGCTCCTATTGTCCCACAAGCTTTTCAGCTCCTGCCATACTTTCGGAGTTATCATTGGTGGCTTTATTTAGTGACCCACCCTGCATGTGGGGTGTTTCCGTAATATAGGGTATTTCCGTAAGAACGTGCAGAAGTATAACAGAACGTAAAGAATGCTCCACTGAACAAATTGAGATAGATAATCTGGTGTCAGAGAAGACAGCATAAGGATGGAAAACAACCCTATCTACCGCTTTATCTATCTTTACTGTTTCCCAGCGTATTTGCAACTCACATGCGTACAAGTCTACACGTGCTGTGCTGTTTGTTTCTCTTGCAGGAAGATTCTCTATTTCCTGCAACAGAACAACGAGGTCGAGCCTGGTTACTGGGATGAAGGTTTTGTTTACGTTACTTCTCCATAAGGTGGCTCTGTTGTATTATATTTAGATTGTCCCGTGACAGAACGCGCTATGAGTCAATGACAGTCCCATCCATTACTCAATGCTACTCAGAGACGTACAGTACAGTACTGCTGGTCGCTGGTTGGATAGGGAGGAGGTCACCTGACCTGAATCCCCTTGGTTATTTCCTGTGGGGATATTTAAGTCACTCGCATATGAGATCCCAGTGGATACGGGGATGGAATTAGTTGCCACAATTGTAGCTGCCTGTGATGTGATTCGAAACACACCAGGGATGTTTGTCAGGGTGAGTCGTAACATGGTTCGTCGACGTCATGCTTTCATTGAGGTTGATGGCCGTCAGTTCCAGCACATGTTGTAAGATACGGTACAAACGGTATGTTCTTTGTGTTAGTGATGGTATTTGCACTGAACTGTAACTAAAGTGAACAAAAAAGTTCACGGTAATGAGATTTTATTCCTATTATCTCCTTTAAGCTGGCTTCTCCAACCCCAGATTCCCTGCCTCAAAGTGTTCAGTGGAGTATCCTCGATATCCTATTAAACTTTTTCAAGCTCTTACGGAAACACCCTGTGTGTGGCATGTGACATATTGTATGATGTGTTGTTTTGATTTTGTAATGATCTATGTGAAAACCTCTCGAACTCTGTGGAAATGTAATACAAATGTGACACGATAACTAACTGTGTATTAAAATGTTTTACTTTAATACGAAGATTTGATGATTATTGTGGAGTGTTGAATCATCACAGCTACGAAAGTAGATTCCAAGTCATGGCGTAATTTAGCTAAGTATTGAAAAACACATGTAAGTAGTAGGCTATTTAGTGTTGTTTCTGTAAATTTCTTTATGTTGTAAATATCAGCTTAGAATTTAGATTTATCTTAGTGGTCAACAGTGAAAATATGTGTTCAGCAGAAGCTTGAATATGAGAGAAAATTTGAAACTCATATGCTATCACATACGATGATCTATGTGTTACACAGAGGCCTAAAGCTAAGCACTTCTTAGAATTGAAAATCATCCGTCAACAACAGAGTATTGTGTAGACAATGAAATGGTGGTGAGATAATGACATGCTCTGACAGTCCTTAGCTTATGTAGCAAGCGAAAGGAAATGGCTATTTGGATTGTGGATCATTATATTGTGTTTTCCGTTTTACATTTAAGTAATGACATGACATCTGCTTGTAATATTGTTTTATTTATTTGACTTGTTTTCTTTGTACTTGTGTTATTATCAAGTGGAAAGGTGAGCCATAGTCTGTTTTTGTAAAGATGTGAGAAGGCGGAGTGATGAGGGAATTTCTTATATAGCTAGACCATTTCTATCACTCTAGTGCTTAGTGATTTACTATTTTATACCTCATTCTGAATAGTTAGGTACCTGAAATTACGTTATCCACAGGCCTAGAAAGCCTGGTGTCCTAACCCTTTCCACTTAGTTCTTTCTGTTGCTTAGAGAAATGGGCCAAGGATTAAGAAACACAACCAAAACGTAACATTATCCACAGTTAAAAATCAGTGTGCATACTACCACTATATTTCGTAAAAGAAAGAATGTATAATGTGAAAGCACTTTGTAAAGGATTATCATGATCTGAAGACTAGAACAATGAAATACTTGTTTCTGTGAAGAAAACGACGAGTGCACAGATACACGAACAATATGCTTCAGTCTAACGCTTTTGGTGAACGAAATGGACATGTGTGCATGAAATAGTCTTACCGACCTAAAACGAAAATGCTGATGAAAAATGTGAATGTGCAAAGTGGAAAGGTACTTACCTCTGCCCAATTTCAAGTAGGTTGAAGACGAGTAATGAATTTGGCAAACACACAACACAAAATCCTGTGAGTCTGTTCAAATGTTCAAATGTATATGAATTCCTAAGGGACCAAACTGCTGAGGTCATCGGTCCCTAGACTTACACACTACTTAAACTAACTTTAACTTATGCTAAGAACAACACACACTCCCATGCCCGAGGGAGGACTCGGCGGGAGGGGCCGCGCAGTCCGTGACATGGCGCCTCAAACCGTGCGGCTACTCCGCGCAGCCATTATTGTTGTCGCTAAGCAAGAGTTATACGCAACCACTATGAAAGAATGTTGTTGTTGTGCATGTGGCGAAGTATTTAGAGTAAATAAAAGAACACTAAGTTATGGACTCCAGTAAGAGCGAAGTAAGCTGCTTTACTCTTGGTATTAGTAATGCGTAAGGTCAACAAAACAGCTTCTAGTACCAACACGAAATCAGAGATTAACACAAGCCCCTATGGTTGCGGATCGTGGTCGTGTTAAAGTAGCTGCACGTTTTGTTTAAGGTTACTTGCTAGTGAATCAGCTTCAAAAATTCAAATTTTTTTCCGTCTTAAATCAATATTTAGAGTACAACTTTTAACATGGCTGAAGTTTGCAGCAACCGTATACACAAATTTGAAAAATATGTAAAAATCTGCCAACCGGTTGCATAGGTTTTCTTTATACCTTCACCAGGTTTCGTCACCTCTTAAGGGTGACTTCATCAGAAGGTAAGGTAATTACATGAAGAACATATCGTCAAAGATGTACAGTGATTTAAGAGGTGAGTTGCTCAAGTCATACATAAAATATAAGACATAATGTTCTTCAAAAAGTCAAACATTAAAATATAAGTAACACTGGTGTGGCGTGAGGAGACTGATGAAGTCACCCTTAGCGGTGATGAAATCTGGTCAAGGTATACAGAAAACCTATGCAACCGGTTAGGTGACTTTTACATATTTTTCAAAAATATTTAGAGTTTTGTGAACAAAATGAATCGATTCAGACATCGGGAACATCTTTAAAAAGAAATTTAAATATATGTCGGTATGCGGCAACGACTGTGTTTCCGCTGCGGTCGGATGTCAAATGGCGTCATTATTATTTTGCCACTTCGACAACATACACTGCATAATCGTTTTTTGAGTTGGCAGCCCTGTTAGCACACGCGCTTTCCGATGCTTCTTTTTTTTCCTTTGTATATCTACGGCTTTCGAGAGTTGTTTGTGTTCAAACTTCTGTACGTTTTTGAAATGTTGATGCTGTGTCATTCTCGGAAGTAGTTATAACTCCAAAAATGTTTTGGAACGGGAAAACGTAAGTTTTATGGTAATCGGTTTACTTCATTGGAAAGTAGAGACTGTGTAATTTCACCCACAAACCAACTGTATGTTATGTCGACTCCGCCAAGTGCCACAAGATAGAAGCTAAAATATTTGAGTACCCAGAGTGAAATTTCTATAAAATATGATCAAAACACTGTAACGGAATGTGTTTCCATACTTGCTGAATTGAGTGCTTTATGTTCGCTTTTAAAGAATGCTGCTGTGTGTGTGCTTTGTGGAAAAGGTGGCATTAAAATTGTCGAAGATTTTGAAGACTGGAAAGGTGTGGCTAGTAAGCTACAAGTGTTCTGTGATTTGTGTGGGGTAACTAAAACTGGGTATTCCTCTGGAGTGTACAAAAGAAGAGTTTATAACACAAATATCAGACTTGCATATGGAATCAGGTATACTGGGAAGGGTAGAAAGGCAGCTCAAACATTTTGTGGTATCATGAATTTGGCCCCACGTACAAGATTAAAGAAGTAAACGCAGTTACTTCTTGAAAGTGTTGGTCAAGTGAGTGCTGTGTCAATGAAGAAAGCACTAGAAGAAACTGTGTTATGCAATGAAGGTGACACTGATGTAGCTGCAGCCCTTGATGGGACATGGCAGAAGCGTGGTCAGCTATCATTGAGTGGTGTTGCCACCGCAACATCCCTAGATAATGGTAAGGTGATTGACGTAGAATGTGTGTCAAAGTACTTCCATGGTTGCAATGGAAATATCGAGGATCATGTTTGTGTTCAGAATTTTTCTGGGTATAGTGGTGGGAGGGGGAGTTCTCAGAATATTTCGAAGGTCAGAAGAGAATTGTGGTGTACGGTATGTGAAGTACCTTAGAGACGGTGACTCCCAAGGGTTTGAAAATGTGTTGGAAAATATGCCTTATGGAAGAACTGTAAAAATTGGTCATGTCCAAAAGAGGATGGGCACACGTTTACATAAGCTAATAAAAGATATGAAGGGGGAAAATCTCAATGATGACAAACCAATTGGTGGTCAGGGTCGTCTTACTAAGAAAGAGGTGGACAAACTACAGCTCTATTATCGTTTAGTTATAAGAAGGAATGGAGACATTATTGAGGTCATTAAGAAAGCAGTATGGGCTACCTTTTTCCATAGAGCTTCTACGGATGACCAACCACAGCATTCTCTCTGTGATAGTGGTGTAGATACATGGTGTGGATACAAAAAAGCAATAGCAAATGATGAGACGTGCACACCATCACTCACTGCCATTTGAGGTATTGGAAGCAATTAAGCCTATATGCAGGGACCTGAGCGACACTAAACTATTGTCACGGTGCGTACATGGAGAGACACAAAATGTTAATGAATGTTTCAACCACGTGATATGGGAACGCCTCCCTAAAACTGTGTTTGTTGGTTTCAGTACCATGAGATTAGGTGTATTAGGTGCAGTCACTTGCTTCAATGATAGGGCAGTTAGCAGATGCGATGTTTTAAAGCTGTTGGGACGAACTCCTGGTTTCAATATGAGACAAGCACTGATGGCAACTGACTCCTTGAGAGTGGCCAAAGGCGAAAAATGGGTTCTTGAGGCATCTAAAGAGGCCATAATAGCAAAGAGGAGCAACAGAAGGAAGAGAGAAGATGAGAAACACACAAACCAAGAATATTATGCACCTGGAGGATTTTAAGAACAACAGAGGTGAGTAACAGATGACATGTACCTTTAAACTGAATTTCCCAAGAATCAAATTTTCTAACATTTTTATTTTATGCAAAAAAACATTGTTTGCACTACAGGTCTGAAATTTTTTGTGATATTTCAGGCCACCATTTGGAGAAAAGTAGACTACAGACACCAGCTTACTATCAAAAGGAGTAAAAATTATTAATTATAAAAAATTACCTTAATTTTGATTGTCTAATTTATGTATTTATAGTATAAAAACTATTGACGGAAATCATTTGGTTGTTGTCTGCTTTCTAGATAACAATGCCATAAATGTGTGTGCGAAGCTTTA
Organism: Schistocerca americana; assembly: GCF_021461395.2. Lineage (NCBI taxonomy): Eukaryota > Metazoa > Arthropoda > Insecta > Orthoptera > Acrididae > Schistocerca > Schistocerca americana. Next base: position 48,983,452 of record NC_060129.1, read on the forward strand.
AGCATCTAAGAAAGGTAGTTGATAAGTCTATGGACTTCAATCATAGACTGGCAGGATAATTTTAAATTACTGACGGACATACATGTTTATGTAGCCTAATGAAGTTTATATCAAAGCTAAATGGTTCAAATGGCTCTGAGCACTATGGGACTTGATTTCTAGGGTCATCAGTCCCCTAGAACTTAGAACTACTTAAACCTAACTAACCTACGGACATCACACACATCCATGCCCGAAGCAGGATTCGAACCTGCGACCGTAGCGGTCGCGTGGTTCCAGACTGAAGCGCCTAGAACCGCTCGGCCACTTCGGCCGGCTATATCAAAAGCTGTTCTGATTATTCTTATACCAAAATCTTCATCGTTAAAACACTTTCACTGTCGTAAAAGTTCTCTGTATTTAGAGTCCACACTATGTAGTTGGATCCTCATAAACATTATGAAAATTGTTACTGTTTTTCCAGCCATTCACTGGCAAGTTACCTTAACGACGATAGGCGATTTGGTAAGGATCTGGACATTGACACCTTCGCGCCCTCCAGCCTCTGTCGTGCAGTTATACTGCCTTTCTCACTTTGCTTCATAATAACCGTCGCATTAATATTTATTGTGTGATTCTTGAGTTTCTCCCGGCGTATTTGATAATCAAAATATCCACGGGTGTACTGCAAGTCTACAGTGTCGAACGGGCACAATATTTCGGCTATCATACATGACGCCATCATCAGGTGAACTGACGGACTGAGCTCCTGTGAGCGTGCCGGTACGGAGATCCGTACGCTATGGCTACTCAGGGGGAACCGGCTTCAGTCGCGGCGGCGGCCGATTTAAATACCCTCCGCCCGCGGCGCACTCCCTCCGCCGTCCGCGCCCCACGCCACGGTCGCGCGGTGGAACAGATTGCGACGGCGTCTGATATGCCGTCGGTGTGATGGCGCAGAGTGGCAGATTCAACGTGCTCTCCGCCTAACCAGTACAGCACAACCTGTGGAGATGGATGAAATCACGAGCGAGGAGGTAGGCACTGCGTTTATTCCATATACAGGCGCAATTTCGGGGAAAATCTCCCGCATTTTGAAGAAACACCGGGTCAGAACTGTGTTTTGTCCTCCGAATAAAACTCGTGCAATGGTGGGGAGCGCCAAAGATGGCCTCGGTCTGAGGAAGGCCGGCGTGTACCAGATTCCCTGTCAATGTGGCAAATCGTATATTGGTCAGACGATGCATACCGTCGAGGATCGATGCCGTGAACACTAGAGGCACACTCGACTGATGTATCCGAGCTGAACATTGTTTGTCGGAAAATCACGCTATGGAATATGAACGCACGCGGATTGTGGTACAGACGTCGAGATACTGGGACAGCGTTGTTAGAGAGGCCATCGAAATTCGCACCATTGACGACCTCATAAACCGTGACTGTGGCTATAATCTTAGCAAGGCTTGGGAACCAGCGATTGGGTTAATCGAGAGTAAATCGAGCAAGCGTATAGTTATGACGACCACGGTGGACAGAGCCATCACACCGACTTCATCTCAGGCGCCGTCGCAATCTGTTCCACGGCGCGACCGTGGCGCGGGGTGCGGACGGCGGAGGGCGCGCCGCGGGCGGAGGGTATTTAAATCGGCCGGCACCGCGACTCTGAGCAGCCATAGCGTACGGATCTGTGTGCCGGCACGTTCACAGGAGCTCAGCCCGTCTGTTCACCCGATGATGGCGACATGTATGATCGCCGAAATATTGTGCCCGTTGGACACTGTAGACCGGCAGTACACCCATGGATATTTTGATTAATATTTATTGTGCTTTGGTAGGGCATTTCTGCTAATAGTACCTATTTTTCTTCCAGTTTCACAGTAATGCGAAATCCACTTAACCGTTCTCAATTTAGCAATGATGAGACATGGAGAAAGTGGTCTCTAGCCGAAATCGCCTACTTCTCCTGAGGATAATATCGACATTTCGTTTGAATTGTGGATACGTTAGAAGAAATAGGAAATAACTGTAACGATTCCATGAACTGTGGTTCGGACGACTTCACTTGTGGCAGTAACAGTTATGAAGAACAAAACTTTCTAAAAAAAAAAAAAACACGTAAGGCAACAGCTATCAGCGACAAAGAAATTTGGTTAAACAAAGGAGGCGGAAAACGCTTGAAGTTACGCAGTGTGCAGAGGAGTTTTCGTTTCGTAGAATCGGAGCGTGAACTGTGCAAATGGGAGAATGAATTGCATGAAGTAAGAAATATGAGCCAAATGGAAATACGAAACTATCTGAATAAAAACTGTTCGAAAGATTAAGAACTGCTCATGGGAGGCTGTCACGGTCGCCGATGGGACCTACGAGACTGGGCCCTCCGAATTACTTCTGACATCAACGCTGCCAATTACCAGGCTTCGTCGACCTGGCTACGCGGGCTCAAGGAAACGTCCAGAACAGGAAGTCGCAAAATTACCGAGTTTACTTCACTTGAACGTGTAGAGCAGCTGCCGGTGACAGACAGAGCTGCAGAGAGACTCACGGCTGACGTAGAGACGGAACTTGCTATCGCCCCGCAACTGCTGTTTGAAGCGCTCATCAATGAGGTTTCGTGAAACAACTGCGTGCACACCGCAGTCTATCATTTCGGGGTGAAGAAAAGAGGGAATCGGCTGCCCAGTCAATGAATGCAGCGACACATTCGTGTACGATACTGCCATTGACAAGTATGATCGGTTTTACTGTTTCCACAGCTGTGTATCTGTCTTCAAGAATCGCAAGGTAAATTAGGACCAAAAATGAAAAGTAGGCTGTTTAGTTGCAAAATCCTGTAATCGACCTATCAAAATCTGGAAAGAATAATTTTCAGCATTTCGTTCGAAACGTATTCCTACCAGCTGCAGAAACTAAATGATTGTTGTTGTTGGATTCCTGGCGTGGACACAACGACGCCTCCTTTTCTGTGGAGGACGACGAGAAATCTACTGGTGCGATTCAACCTCTCGATAAAGAATTTTTTTCACTGTGGAAAGCATTTTTCAGGAGATTGTCAGGCAACATAATTTCCGATGCCTCTCTCTTATTTCAGATTTATCAGCGTAAGAGTATTCTTAAGCTCCAGTAATTTGTGCATTACCAGTTTTCTTCACCATGCTTTATGAATTTGATCAAGTACGCCTCGTATGCAGCACAATATGCAGAAGTCTAAATAAAACTCGCGGTTACTGCGAAGTGCCTGACTGCATCAAGTTTTCCTTTGTCCCGTGTGCCTTGTCTGGTGCAAGAAAAATATTTCTTTTCGTCATTCAATACACACTTCGCATTTTTGTGACGGCTACAGGGAATAAGCGAAGAGCTGTTTCACTGATAGTTAAATAAACAACATTCAAACATTATTATAAGGAATGGTCTACAGAAATTGTAATAAAATGTAGTACTGTAACACACATTTCATTCCAACAAATTGATGGAAGTCGTCTGTGATATCAAACACTGCCATTATTTTACTTCCTCCGCTAGCCACTTTTATCAGAATTACATGGGCAAGAACTAAACTGTCAATACGAAGTTACTCAAATGGTTCAAATAGCTCTGAGCACTATGGGACTCAACATCTGAGGTCATCAGTCCCCTAGAACTTAGAACTACTTAAACCTAACTAACCTAAGGACATCACTCACATCCATGCCCGAGGCAGGATTCTAACCTGCGACCGTAGCAGTCACGCGGTTCCAAACTGAAGCGCCTAGAACCGCACGGCCACACCGGATGGCCCACGAAGTTACTCAAAAAAATGTTTGTATAGTTTAATCCAAGTTTTGACCGGAGCAGACAAGCTAACAAGCACGAGCAAAAGATAATTGTGTCTGCTGTACCCGGTAGGCTTCTTCCATGTCTTTCAACTGGACGCCACTGCATCTACTTACGTGTCCCCCACCTTCCCCAGTTACCTAATCGAAAAATGGAGACCTGCAGTTTAACGTGTCTTTAACATGTCTTTCGTGGCCACTCCAACATCTGTGAGAAGTGAATGCTCCGTTAAAAATCATAGTGGAAACGTTCTGGTCTGAACGGGATTCCACCCCGCGCTCTCTGGATCACGAAGCGCGCGCTTTGCCACTAAACCATTTTCGTTTCAGGAAAAAAAAAAGAATTAGCCCATTAGACCTTACACAGGTAGTGGAAACGTCAGTTGTGTCACTTCTTGAGATGATGCTCGACGTCGGAAATTAGGGTTCTGTATATAAATTTCCCCTCAATGGTAATGAGAAGGCAGGGAAAATGGCAGCTGACATACAACGAAAATTTTGGACCAGTACTGATGGAGATGCAATTCCGTGTAAAGTGCACGATCTCCACGCATGTGACCCTCCCATACAGACTGAGACACTAGAATCTTCCTTCCCTGCGCCATTTCGCATAGTCCGTCAACAACAGTGTGCTCGCAATGCAAAACACTCCTCACTGAAAAGCAAAGTTTCTTTCTGTGGCTCTAAGAAGATAGAGTTGTATCCTGAATGGCGAATATTAGCTCCAAAAACTAAAAACTAATAACAGTGTTCACAGACAATGTTTGCTACCTCATGTTCTCTCTTCTGTTCCCTCTACTATAAACGATTCTACCCACATACAAGAGAATGGTAGCGAATTTCCTGCAAATGCTCATTCGCACGTGTTCGCTTCCATCCACTCCGTTGTGAACCAGGCTTTAGGTGCTTAACATTGGTGTCTGTGAACTCCGGACTATTCCGCTACGCGGCGCTGCGCGAGTGTTTGGCCGAGTCGGGCTGTAGGACGGCAGGGCTGTACAAACCGCTGTTACAAGCTGTTCCTCGCGTGACAAAAATGTGTAACTTTTCTTTCGTCGTCTTCTTCATGCGTAAAAAATTTGACGGTAGGTTTCGACATGCCTTATTTGGACGTTTCCCTCGTGAGATGTAAACCTCACTACACATTTCACACCCTTCATACTTGCCGTGAACACTTCAAACATTACTAAGTTCCACTCATTCATACTACATTTAGAAAGAATCGTCTGATCGGACCATTATTCAAATGGGAACTGCCTGATTCATCTTTTTTTTTTCTTCTTCTTTATTGAGTTTCGATTCCCGCCGAAGGGGGAAGGCTGGCATCAGCTCAGTACGCCGCTCTTCAGCCTACAGAATTTGCTTTAAAAAGATGAAGGTAATAGATAATGAAAGCTGGCGATAAAATCGGTGACTTAAATAGTAAAATGGCGGAAAATTGTGGAACTTAAAACATAAAACAAAGGGTTGATGATGCAAATAAATACACAGGAAGCAGAAAAATAATAGACAGACAATTAAAAAACACGGTGACATTCTGGTTTCAGTTCGCAAGAGATATAAAATTCACACCCAGCGACAGCACGATTTCTGTTTGCAACACTTTGGAAAGATGCACAACACTGTACACTCACTTGACCACTGCACTAAAAAGTTGGCACAAATATGACATACCACAGCTGAGGGCAGACGGGGGAACCTGGACAGATGATCGGAAAGAAATGGGGGGAAGGAGAGGAGAAAACGAAGTGGGGAGGAGGGGAGAAGGAGCCGATGGAGGACGAAAACCCATAAGAGAAACGGGGGGGAGGGGCTGGGCACCCGCGGCAGGGATTGCGGAAAGGCAGAGGAGGGGAATCCAAAAGGGCTCAAAGGGGCGGGGGGGGGGGGCTGATTCATCTGCATGGTGCTGCTTATAAATAGTTGCGGCGCCGTACTAGTAGAGATGATTTTGAACATTCGGAATTCTTGTAGGCTGGTAGACAATTATGGAAAAAAATCAAGATCATGCACAAAAATATTCCAAAAAATCGACACATGCAGAGAATATACACCTCAGCTAAGAACCATCGCAACAATAGTACCCCAACCATGGCACAAATACAAAGTACGCAAATCAATAGTTCCAGGATAATTACAAATAAAATAATGCCAAGACTATCAGCCAGGATAAAAAACTTCAAGAAATCAAGCGCCAAAACTCCTTTAGAAAATAATATATTAAAAAACTAAAATTTGGACTCCAACAAGAAAGGACAAAATTACATAATAACAAAAGACCCAAAGTGAGAGCCCAGTTCCTTCTGAATGTTTATGAAATAAAGTTGTGAAAAACTTACCCTTTCCTAACTACACAAAAAGAAGTAGAGACCGCCAAATGCGGGTACAGTTGGGGCAAAACATGACAAAAAAAAAACTAGTAGGAAGTCTGGTAGTTTCTCGAACGATGGCGTTAGGCCTACAATGTGCTGGCATCGTCCATCTTGGACATTCAACATACAACGCCATTTTTGTGTGAGACATCCTTGTCAACACAAACTTGTTGACATAAATAAAATTAACTGAGGCTGAATTTGCATGTTGTACAAACAGATGGCTTTATTTCAGTACTTGAGCCAAGCTCGTAACGGTATTTTGCAAAATTGGGCAAAACTGGGTCTTGTTGGGATGTCAGAACAACAAGGTCCATAACAGTGACAGCCCCGATATATCGGACTGGGCAGCAACCCTACCCTCGCTGATGACAATGAGTCTGCTCTTCGCAGTTATACAGTAACAGATTTCTAACTCCATCTGCCGTCGCTTGTACATCTGGAGACAACATGTCTACTTTGATTAACTTCTCATGGTTGGTTTTTTTTTTCTTTATTGTTATTTTAAACCTGTGTACAGGCAGGCCAGCAGCAGGATACTACGCCGCTCTTTGGCCTCAGAGAAACACAAAAGATACAAATGAAGAAAATTAGAGAAAAAATATGGTGGACATATAAACGGAGACAAACAATTTTTAAAATGCATGGAGCCGTTCACGGGCGTAGAGTCCAAGATAAAATTTATTCAGACACTTGGACACACACGTAGACGAAAAGTGTCACATGCGAACATAGGTGCACAAAACGAATAACACTGAACCACTTAAGCACAAACGACGGCACACACAGAACACGAGGTGTTGATCTCTGGCGCGCAAATGTTCACTAAGCATGTACGAGTCCGGGGACCTGCCAAGAGAGGAGGAGGGGGGTGGGAGAGGGAGCGGGGAGAGCAGAGATGACATGGGCAGGGGAGACAGTGGGAAGGGAGGAAGGGAGAGGGGAAGCCCGGTGGAAGAGGGGTGGAGGAAGGGGGGGAAGGAGAGAGAAGGGAGGGAGGGTACCAAAAGGAAAAGACACAGGATGTGGGAGGGGAGGATCAAAGTTGATAGGAGGGGTAGATAGAGGGGAGGAGGACATCATCAGGGAAGGGGAGCTGGCGGAAGCCGCCTTGGGAGAGGGTAAGGAGGGTGGAGAGATGGAGACCGTGCTGTATGTGGGAATACAGGCGTGGCAGCGGGCAGGGGTGGGAGAGGATAGGAGAGACGAGCGGGTGAGGAGGATCGAGTTTACAGGAAATGTACAAGATCCATATCCTTTCAAGGAAAAGGAGGAGGTGGGGGAACGGAATGAGATCGTACAGGATCCGTTCATGGTTGGGATTCACAGTCATATAATATTTCTTAAAAGACAGCATAGTCGCCTTAGGGCCATTTTCAAGTAACGCTGCAAAAGTTACATTCTGTCAGAATATAAGACTATCTGACTTAGGTACATGTTGTCGTTAAAATGGAGCCTTTTGACTGTGAGAGTCCCACAAGACCGATGAGTACGACACTTATTACATCGTAAAATGTTGTTGAATATGTACTGAATTGTCAATGTTCTTTTTTTTTTTTCGCGCGAACAGACTTAGCTCCACGTGCTGTCAGTGCACCTGAGCTTTTATTTGTGATAGATTATTAGAACGATGGTAACATTGGCAATACAGCACATATTTAACAACATTTTATGATGTAATAAGTGTCGTATTCATCAGATCTTCTGGGACTCTCGCACTCAAAAGGGTACATTTTTCCGACGACATGTACTCATGTCATACAGTCTCATATTCTGACGGGATGTAACTTTTGCAGTGTGACTTGAAAATGGCCCTAAGGCCGAAATTTCAATCGTAATAATAAATATTTCATACAGTCAACGGCGACTATGATGTTTTTAACAAATTTCTGCTTTGCTTCGTATTCTGTACAATTTTCTAAATTCATTTGCCGATGCCCCACTAACTGAAAACGTCGAGTCTGTTTTCCATACATTGTCAAATTTTTCTCAATTCAACTACCTTTGCCTACATGCCTGAAGGCATCATGGTTGCTCGGTATTATATAAGATCGTCCGCAGCTCGTAGTCGTGCGGTAGCGTTCTCGCTTCCCACGCCCTGGTTCCTTGGTTCGATTCCCGGCGGGGTCAGAGATCTTCTCTGCCTCGTGATGACTGGGTGTTGTGTGATGTCCTTAGGTTAGTTAGGTTTAAGTAGTTCTAAGTTCTAGGGGACTGATGACCTCAGATGTTAAGTCCCATAGTGCTCAGAGCCATTTCAACCATTTTTTTATTATATAAGATCTAAATTTAAACTTAGCGAAAAAAATTTGAAGCTGCTTAATCCATATAGGGAACTCAAAATAAAAAATGAAAAAGGAACTGTAAGATAAATCACTAGCCTCATATTTCAAAAAATCACTATCGCTAATGAAAAATACTTTAATACTAACAATTTCTCATTTGTCAAATGCAGTTTATTTCAATAAATAGCTATCTTAAAGGTATGGTGAGATCATAAGCCAGGAAAGGAACCCCTTCATCTTTAGTTATTATGCAGTACAATTTACCTATTTGGAATTTCCTAAATAAGGAAACATATGATGTTTTTATTTGGCTACACATAATCTAGCAAACAAACGGAGTACCTGTGTAAAGAGCATTACCTATGCATTTTCTACCGAGATTTATAACCATAAAATAATATTCCAACAAAAACTAATGAAGCTCCCCGAGCCGGCTGCTGTGACCGAGCGGTTCTAAGCGCTTCAGTCAGGAACCGCGCTGCTGCTGCGGTCGCAGGTTCGAATCCTGCCTCGGGCATGGATGTGTGTGTGATGTCCTTAGGTTAGTTAGGTTTAAGTAGTTCTAAGTTCTAGGGGACTGATGACCTCAGATGTTAAGTCCCAAAGCGCTCAGAACCATTTGAAGCTCCCCGACTTGTTTTGGTCAAAGCCTTGAAACCTATACTTCTTGTAGAATAACCTCAGGCCTTCGAAGCAGTGATGAAGTATTACTGCATGCTAAAGCCTCATTTTTCTCGTAACATTCGGTAGGAACCTGTGTCTGGCGCGTATGTGGGCTTCATTTTCTTGGAAGACTTGTAAGTTTTTCAAAATCTCTGTAGCTCAAGAACTAAATAATCCAAAAGAAATCGCAAAAGAAAGTCAGTGGTATAAAATCAGCCTCTGTCTGAAACAAAACACGTATTTAAAATGGTTTTCACTTCTCCTTTTCTAACATATACCTATGTCTTCTTCCTCAGCAGACGCATGTTGTAAGTGAACAAATGTTTGCTTCTTTTGTTCACAGAATTAAACAAGCCCGTGTTATAATTCTTATCATAAGTTTTCGTAGTGTGCGCATTTACGTCCTTGTGTACTAATAAATTCAGTTTCAAATCGCTTTGGCTGACATAGCCAAGTCGGCAGATGGTTGTGAAGAGACGTGCCGGAGAGTGCATTGCGTTCACTCACAGATTTGTTACTCCTCTCCGCTAATCCTGGCCCTGGGACTGGATGTCGATCACTTTAACGTGTCTTGCGCCTATTACCGGCAACAAATTATTGTGAATGACCGGGCCATTCGTCTCTGGTCAGTGATTCTGTCCGGCTTCATCTCGTCAGGTACAGCTCCTAAGTAATATTGACGGATGGTGGTTGATAAATGAGTATTTCAGGTATTTCTTACTAACATACCTACACCTTTTACGTAACACAGTGGTTGGTGCGTTACTAAGTCCACTTCCCCACCATGTAAATGATGTGTTGCTCACTCTTTCACTCTCTCTCTCTCTCTCTCTCTCTCTCTCTCTCTGGTGATTATAAACTACGCTACGGTTAGGAACTATACTCATATTATTCACTAATGCACTGAGGAACAAAAGAAACTAGTACACCTCCCTAATATCGTGAAGGGCCCCCACGAGCACGCAGAAGAGCCACTACACGACGTGGCGAGGACTCGACTATCGTCTGAAGTAGCGCTGCAGGGACCTGACGCCATGGATCCTGCAGAGCTGTCCATAAATCCGTAGGAGTACGAGGGGGTGGAGATCTCTTCTGAACAGCACGTTGCACGGTATCCCAGGTATGCTCAATAATGTTCTTGTCTGGGGAGTTTGGTGGCCAGCGGAAGTGTTTAAACTCGGAAGAGTGTTCCTGGAGCCGCTCTGTGGCAATTCTGGACGTGCGGTGTGTCGCATTGTCCTGCTGCAACTGCCTAACTCCGTTGGGCACCACAACGTACATGAATGGATGTAGGTGATCAGACAGAATGCTTACGTACGTGCCACCTGTCAGAATCGTGTCTAGACGTATCAGGGGTCCCATATCACTGCAACTACGCACGCCCCACCCCATTACAGAACTTCCTCCAGCTTGAAGAGTTGCCTGCTGACATCTACATTTATACTCCGCAAGCCACCCAACGGTGTGTGGCGGAGGGTACTTTACGTGCCACCGTCATTACCTCCTTTTCCTGTTCCAGTCGCGTACGGTTCGCGGGAAGAACGACTGCCGCAAAGCCTCCGTGCAAGCTCGAATCTCTCTCATTTTACATTCGTGATCGCCTCGGGAGGTATAAGTAGGGGGAAGCAATATATTAGATACCTCATCCAGAAATGCACCCTCTCGAAACCTGGACAGCAAGCTACACCGCGATGTAGAGCGCCTCTCTTGCAGAGTCTACCACTCGAGTTTGCTAAACATCTCCGTAACGCTATCACGCTTACCAAATAACCCTGTGACGAAACGTGCCGCTCTTCTTTGGATCTTCTCTGGCTCCTCTGTCAACCCGACGTGGTACGGATCCCACACTGATGAGCAATAGTCAAGTATAGTTCGAACGAGAGTTTTGTAAGGCACCTCCTTGGTTGATGGACTAAATTTTCTAAGGACTTTCCCGATGAATCTCAACCTGGCACCCGCCTTACCAACAATTAATTTTATATGATCATTCCACTTCAAATCGTTCCGCACGCATACTCCCAGATATTTTACAGAAGTAACTGCTAGCAGTGTTTGTTCCGCTATCATACAATCATACAATAAAGGATCCATGGATTCATGAGGTTGTCTCCACACCCGTCCACGTCCATCCGCTCCATACAATTTGAAACGAGACTCGTGCGACCAGGCAACACGTTTCCAGTCGTCAACAGCCCAACGCCGGTGTTGTCGGGCCCAGGCGAGGTGTAAAGCTTTGTGTCGTGCAGTCATCGGGGGGTACATGAGTGGGTCATCGGTTCCGAAAGGCCATATCTTTGATGTTTAGTTGAATGGTTCGCACGTTGACATTTGTTTATGGCCCAGCATTGAAATCTGCAGCAAGTTGCCGAAGGGTAGCACTTCTGTCGGTTTGAATGATTCTGTTCAGTCATCGTTGGTCCTGTTCTTGCACGATTTTTTTCCGGCCGCAGCGATGTCGTAGGGTTGATGTTTGACCGGGTTCTTGATATTCACGGTACACTGATGGAATGATCGTGCAGGAAAGTCCCCGCTTCATCGCTATCTCGGAGATGCTGTGTCCCACGGACCTGTCATAGTAGCAGCACTAACCGATCTGACAACTGCGCCGCAACTTGTTGCCTTGTATAGGCTTTCCCGACCGCAGCGCCGTATTCTGCCTGTTTGCATACATCTGTTCTTGAATATACATGCCTATTCCAGTTTCTGTGGCGCTTCAGTGTATGGAGAGAAACCCGAGATCATCTTTTCACGGTTTGGTGACTGGTTAGGGACGTCACGTCGTCTCGTTCTAGATCAACTGTCTCGCGAAGAAACACGCGGAGTCCAAAACCTTGTGCTTCTCGGTTAATCATGCATAGAATAAGACGCAGCATAGGATGCAGTTTTATTTCTTATATACACAGAAATTTTCACAGCAGCGCAGAAAATGACTCAGTTTTAGGCTTCTTGCTTTCCTTGAGTGAAACATGGATGTGAACGGCATTCACTGCGGGATGAACCGAGAAATGTTATTAGTTTGGACTCTTTCAAAATATATGGAAGACTGGTAAGGGATTCTCCACTGACGAGAAAGAGATTTTGGTTTTTTAAAGATCATAAAGACATCGGCACGATCTTATTGACTGGAATTCAGAAATTTCTTCTGAGAGGATACACAAGGTTTGGAAATACTTCCGTAGACAGTTGAATGACACATTTTGAACTGTGACCACAATTCCGGACTGCCAGTTGCTGCTTCCCTGAGATTACCATTCGCAATTCGCCCTCTTAATTCACCGAAAATTCTTCAAACAGTGGACAGCGAGTTTCTCAACCGTTTAAGTGTGGTAATAGATGCGACCACTAACGAAAAGCTGACGACTTCATCGTGAGGTTGCGACGTGAGGCTCACACATTGAAAGCATCGAATATTTTTAACCAATAGTTGCCCTGCAACCGTTTGAAAAAAATTCCCTAGCGAAAAAAACATGGGTATTCGAAATACGTGGTGTTTTAATTTTTTATGCTTCACTAAAACGTTTTCCAAAAAAGGACTGTGTCAATTTCGCTTTGTTTACAGACAGTACGTTCTTCCAGCAACGCACCATATAACTTTCAGCTTTCTGCTTCTTTGAATGAGACCGAGATGTCGGTACGATTCTAAAGCGTGGCACGGCGAAGAAGTCTGCCGTAAAGAGTCGGCGACAATGAGTCTCAGCAACGCATCGAAGTGCGTACTGAGCCCCACAAACACGAGCTAAGCATTTACATCGTGCGTGTGTTTTCTCACTTACCGCTCACAGACACATTCACCCATGTTTCGCCTACAGTATCTGGCTGTAGACATATTACTTACATCAGGACTGGCTCCCACCACTGTCGTCAGACGCCAGTTCAGTACGCAACACACAACATTCGTGTCTCCAGACAGCTTTCCTGGCGTGTGCTGCTTACATCGCGTAAGTTACATGAACATGGTCGTATTCACTTAACCAAAGTTCTTCTCTCAATTTTTTTCGTGGCCCCAGACAAAACACACCACGCTGCCTGGCCGCGGGCACTTAACGCTACCCGTGCGAGGCCTCGCCGGATCGCTAGTACGATATAACGTGCCTTTTCAACGCATACTGTTTTGTGTCAGATGACGAGCATTCGATTTTCCCCAGGATTCTGATAAACTGTGTTTGAATCTTGTTTATGGCCGGTTTAATTCTAAGGTCACACGGGAGTTTTTAACGCAACGCACATAACGCGAGAAATATGGACCCTGTATTGTGGTATATGTACGGTTGCGTTATCTGGGACATTTCTGGCACACTCTGAGATGGAGGTGTAGAAATGAAGTAAAAAATTTACTAAATATAATTACTTCCTTTTTAGACCACAATTACACGGAACTTGTTGCGACAGAAGTAGATGGTACACCACATTTTTAGGCAGATTTCACCTTTTTCAACAAGTCTTTTTTCCCTTTTACGTGCTCATAAAACGTGTTTATGATATGAGTCAGCTTGCAGTTAAGTTGGCACTGTCAGATTGATTCCACAGTCTCTGGCAGCACTTGATTTCTTTCGTCAGCCCACGGGGCCGCCATCAGCGAAAACGCTCTTCCCACGTGGCGTTGTGTGCGGGAACAGAAAACAAATACTCGCATGATTTTAGCAGTTGACATTTGCGTTAAGTATTTTTGGTTTCCTTAAGGAAGTAAATCCACCTTTCTTCCAGGGAGTGTTTAGATTTCTATTCTTCCGAGTCGCGCTCACGAGGGGGGATCGAAAAGTCCCTAGCCTAACAACTAAAGAATGGCAGAAATTTCATAATGAAAGTTTATTTTTCAATATAATACCTTTGTACACTAATGCACTTGCGGGCTAGCTCAAATTGCTTCTGCAAAACATTCAAATAAAATGTCTTCGATTTCGAGTCCAACCAAGCGGTCACAGCATCAATCACTGCACCATCATAGTCAAATCGTCCTCCTTAGAGGTCTTTCTTTAGGTTTGGGAAAAGAAAAAATCTGAAGGAGCCAAATCTGGAGAATTTGGCGGATGACGTAACAATTGGGACCCGCAGTCACGCAGAGTTTCCAGTGTTGCGTGGGCTTTGAGCGCCGGTGGGTTGTCCTGATGTAAAGGAACTCCGCGCGCCAATTTTCCGCGTGCAATAGTACGATGCATTGATAGTTACGCCCTTTTTCAAGTAATCCACCATAATTATCCCTTCTGCATCCCAGAAGACCGATGCGATCACCTTACCGGCAGATTTTTGCAACCGGGGTAAGGGATGAAGGATGTTTCCATTGTTGTGATTGTTGTTTTTTCTCGGGATCAAAGTGGTGAACCCCGTTTCGTCCATTGTCACATACCTTGCAAGGCAGCCGTATGCATCCGCTTCAAATTGGCGGACGCTTCCTTCACAACACAGTGCACGCTCCCATCTCTGATCTGCATTCCAGTCTTTGGGGACCCACGGGCATGAAACTCCCTGCACTCCCAAACTATCCAGAACACTGTCATGAGCACGCCAGTGGGAGATACCAAATGCGGTTTAAACGTGCTGCAATGTTGTTCGACGATCCTGCAAAATCGTATCGTGAACTGCAGGCGCTGTTTCATCAGTGGCAGCGGTGCCCGGCCTTCCGCTCCTTGGCGCATCTTCCACACTCGTTCTTCCAAGTTTGATGTCGGACACGCAGTTTTTCATTGTTGCGTTTGATGGAGCACTGTCCTTAAATGTATTCCGCGTGTCCTCCGCAATTTCCTTGGGGGTCATTCCCCTCAAATGAAGATATTAAATCACAGCAAGGTTATTGATTCTCTCGAAATTCGCCATTTTGCTTACACTACGGTATACAACGCATCCCAGAGGCGAAAATAAGGAAGTTGGAGACGCGAAGTTTGACTTGCATACCCACAAAGTAGGTGGTGGTGTTTGTGCGAGACATTACGGTATCTATCTCGGGCTAGAAATTTTTCGATCGCCCTTGTAGGTCCAAAAATGCTCTTCAGATACATATATTCTCAAAACAACTGTCACCTGAAAGCATCACATAATTTTTAGTCAGGTATATAATAATGTTTTCTATCGACACACAATCTGGGGTTTCAGACAACTTCATCCAATGAGATACGTCATTCATATTTATTAAAAGAAATAGCCCCCTCTCTAAATAATCAAATGCTGTGGTATAGGAACCCGTTGTGTCTTCATCAAATTTCTTTCATTCAGATATCTTTCAGTGTCGATTAATATGCTTCTCATTATAGTTATCGAGACTATTGTCCATTTTTTTTTCAAACAGAGCCAAATTTGATTGCAGGAACAGGAAGTAAATTTAACTAATCAGGCTACGGAAAAATCTGAAATTATTTTAGGTGGCCTGTCCTCAGCGTCAAAAAATGTTTTAATGGAATCCGAAGCTTAAGAATCCTCTCAGCTGCGGATATTAACGGCATCCATCTTGTTTCTGAATGACAGAGTCTGATGATTGACATCGACGTATAGGTCTTTCAGCTTCTCTGTACTTACCGTGTATATTGAAAAATAATTAAATATTTTCATGACGATTGTTTCAATGTCGACAGTTAAGACTCCAGCAGCGATGGATGTAGTGCTGTCCAGGATACGGGCGGGTCATCCAGTTTCTTCAACATTTTTCCCAGTTCTTCTTTAATTTGGCGAAACATATTCCGCTGGCAGCGTCGATGGAGCCTTACGAATTTGCGATTGGCATTGTCTCGACAAAAAGAGATCAGCTTATCTAAGAGAAGTCACAGTTGTCTTTAAGTGTCTGGACAAAGGTTTGCAATTGTCTCCGATGTTTCATTATTCAGTGTGTCACACTTCAACAGTTGTACTAAAATTAGGACTGACACAGTACTGAATAAACTATTTACAGAAGAGCCCTCGTGTAGTGCCTGCACAGGCTGTAAACGGTATAATGACAGCTGGTCCTCGTGTAACGCTCGCCAGGGTCAAGCGGTCATCATTCAGTGTTGCAGCTACACGACTTGTACTGATGCTAGGGTCGTCGTCAACTGCGTGAAGAACAGCCGCCTCGCGTTGCGGTGTCCTCGTCCTTCTAGGACGCCTCCCAGTGCCGTGAGTATCAGGCTGAAATGCCCCATGGTCCCTAAGACGCGGATCAGTGTGGCTTCAAACGTTTATCCGTCGGGGCACCTTCGTCCTGGAAGTCTCTCCTGGTATATACCTTGGGAACGAGCGCCATTGCTGTCAGCTAACCCATACATCAAACAGGTATCTGCCATCTCTTACTCTGTGTACACTGTCATTGCACTAGCCAACTCTGGTTAACTCAACGTAGTAACCCATCTGCTTACAATGGTCGTACTGATCCCTCGAACAGTTGATGTTACCTGTAAACAAGCAATGACGTACGTCGCATGGCAACAGGGACACGCCGGCCGGGGTGGCCGAGCGGTTCTAGGCGCTGCAGTCTGGAACCGCGCGACCGCTACGGTCGCAGGTTCGAATCCTGCCTCGGGCATGGGTGTGTGTGATATCCTTAGGTTAGTTAGGTTTAAGTAGTTCTAAGTTCTAGGGGACTGTTGACCTCAGATGTTAAGTCCCACAGTGCTCAGAGCCATTTGAACCATTCATCGCGGAATTCTGGAAAGTACAAGACTCGGACCTCACAGAACACATACTCAACATCACGAAACAGAAGAGATACCGAAAGCAAGGCGCACAGCACTGATACAACCTCTGCACGAGAAAGGGGATAAGTCTAACCCACTGTTACCTGTCGCATATAAGATACTTTGAAAAACTGCTAAATAGATCAGAGAAGCAAATGGCCCACCTGATTGGCGAATACCAGGCTGGGTTGCGTAAGCACAGGTCGGCAATGAACAGATATGGAACCTTAAGATGATACTGTAACAGAAACAGAACTTAACCATCACCTTCGTCGAATTCAAGAAGGCGTATGACTCAATACACAGAGAAACCCTTTTTAAAATTCTGAAAGAGTACAGAGTAGATAGGAAGACACTAACCATAACTAGGCAAACACTAATAAACCCGACATCTAAAGTGAAGTTCTGTGGAGAGCTCCCAGAATAATTCGAAATCAGGTGTCAGGCAGGGCGAGGGCCTCTCGCCATTGCTGTTCAGCGTAGTACTGAACAAAATAGTGAAGGAATGGGAAAAGACACAGAAAGGAGTCCTGTTGGGAAAAGTAAGAGTCGAGTGCCTAGCATTCGTAGACCATTTAGCCATCGTAACAGTACGACGAACAGTAACAATTAGAGCCATATAGGAACTACATGACATCGCAGCCAAGACCGGACTACAGATATCATACGAGAAAACACAGTTCGTGAGCACCCAAAAACACACATCACTACACAGAAAATATGGGACAATACACAGAACAGAACATTTCAAGTACCTGGGAGAAACAATACAGATTACAGGAAGAAATAAAGTATCTAATGAAGGTAGAAGAGCGAAACTAGAGAAATCCTACAAACTGACTTGGAATCACTACAATAAGAAAGGTATCTCAAGTAAGGCCAAGCTACGACACTATGAGATGCTGGTGCTACCAGAAGCATAAGACGTAGCCAAGACGACAGTGGTACAAGGACAGACACGAATCAAACAGATAGAGAAGATGGAATAAAAGATGCTCAGAAAAATATTCAGGGCGATGCAAGAAGACGGAGTATGGATAAAGAGGCCAGCTGAAGATCTATACGAACAGACAGAGAGAATAACAGACCACATCAAGAAACGAAGAATACAGTTTTATGGACACCTCATCAGAATGGCACCACATAGGATAGCGAGGCAGGTCTTGGACTGGGTTAGCGCAATGGAAAACAACAAATGGATGAATGGAGTTCAAAAATGTTCATATCTGTGTGAAATCTTATAGGACTTAACTGCTAAGGTCATCAGTCCCTAAGATTACACAGTACTTAACCTAAATTATCCTGAGGACAAACACACACACCCATGCCCGAGGGAGGACTCGAACCTCTGCCGGGACCAGCCGCACAGTCCATGACCGCAGCGCCCTAGACTGCTCGGCTAATCCCATGCGGTGATGAATGGAGTCAGAAATGACATGAAACAACTCAACATCAGACAGGAAGCAATACAAAACAAAATAATCCTTAGGAACCTTATCAGAAGAAACAAACTACAAGAGACACCAGACAACAAACAAATACAATGGACTGATCAGAAGCGACAAGAACACAGCCAGAGGATGAAGGAACACTGGGCGAACATGGAAAAAGAGAAACTGACGAGAACACAGGACCTAAAGTGGAACGAAAAAAGCAAGCAGAAACACAGCTCACGAATGCACGATGTTTGGTCAGAACGTAAAGAGAAAACAATAGGAAAATAGACATGAAGTTTAGTCTACATGCCCTCTTCAAGGGCATAACACAAATAATAATAATAACTATTATATATATATATATATATATATATATATATATATATATATCTGTGTGTGTGTGTGTGTGTGTGTGTGTGTGCGTGTGTGTGTGTGTATCATATGGCAGATAACGTGAGCAGTTGAATGAGGCTTTTCTCAGATGATGCCGTGGTACACAGAGAAATCCCGACGTTGGAAAATTCTAATGCAGTGCAGTCTGAGAGTGGATGCGTCGTGCAGGGAGCGGCATGCTGTGAAGGAGCTCGCCCACACTTACTCTCCTTTCTGCGGGATCGCTCAGGGGTCCGGACTTCTTGGCAGATTCTGAGATGGACTTGTAAAAAGCATTCACCATGCTGATGAATTAGTGATTCTTAAACGCTCATCTTCGTTTATCATGTCCACGTTTGACTCCGTAACAGTGCTCAGTCGCCGAAGATAAATGGTGTTATCTCACAGTGTCAAGTAACACAACACTTTGAGTATGAATTTTCATACTGAAACATAGTACAGATGAAACACAATTCGTGACATTTATTTAAGCAAAAGCAAGCAAATTTACCCAAATATTTTATGTGTAGCCATTGATGTGAATTAACTGGAGACTTTCACTTTTAGTATTATTCGGAAACTTTCATGAAGCAGGAACCTAACAAAGGCAGTGATGTAGGTAAATGATGTATGGTTAACATACATTATTTAACTTCTACTGGTTCGTACACTGGTACTGTCCAACAAGTCATCACTTTGCCTGGAGGCGTTGCAGAGACGGACTGGTTTGGCGACGGCACTGGAGAATGTTCCACAACCCTGGCTGTTCTTGCCATTGCTCCATAAATTCTCTTTGTGGCGACTTGAAGCATTTTAGAGAATTCCATAAGATGAGACATTGCAGCATATGTACATGATTTCAATCCGATACTGACTTGATATAAGTAGCAAGTAATTTAACTTCTCTGTCCACTGCAGGTTGTATGCAGATACTCCAGTGCTCGGACGCAGACGAGTCGCTGTCCCGCTGTTGACGTGTTCTCTTCATGCACCGTTCCCATCCCCCCACAACCCTTTCCCGGTGCTTTTCACGCGTTTTCACCACCCATGCGGTGGGGCACTTACCTCCACATTCCCTACCTACTACAATCCTAAGATCCCCTATGCTTGAACCACTGAGGTAATATAAAATATTTGTGTTTAAGATACAAAAGGAAATAATTCCGATACCAGCATTCAGTAAAAAGTTAAGGTTGACCCATGGCGGTAATAAGGATACTGAAAACTTTTGGAGTACATACGGGACCAAAATAGAAATCTTTCGAGCAAGTCTGTCATTGAAAAGGTTCAGGTTTTTGACTCGTTGTATCAGGTGTGACAACATCCAGACGAGGGAAGAAAGAAAAGCGCGATATAAACTTGCTGCCATAAGATCCATTCTCGATAAGTTTGTCTCCCACTGCATAATTTGCTTCGTCAGAAAACGTTACTTTGGACGAAACGCTCGTTCCATACATAGATAGGTGCATTTTCAGGATGTATATACCAAACAAAGCTGCCAAGTGTGGGGTCAAGGTTTTCGTTCTGGGTTGTTTTAACACTTACTATGTAAGACATGCAGGTGCGCAACCACAAGGACCGTAAAAAGTCAGTAATAAGGCAGACGATGTTGTTCTGCTGCTTGTAGACTCGATAAAAGCGCGTGGGAGAAATCTGACAATAGTTAATTGCTTTATTCCTTACTCAGTCCTCAAAAAAGTGCTACAAGAAGTTACCGTTCTACGTAAAAAAAAAAAAAAAAAAACGCCTGAAATTTCAGTTGAGTTTTTACCCAAAGAATTTTAAAAAGTCAAGCATGTTTCGATGTGAGAAAGACGTCACAATATATTTATAAGTACCAAAACGAAACACGTCAGTACTGCTTATTTCGTCAATGCATGTGATGACAGTGACAGCGACGAAAAGAAAAAATCTAAGCATAGTAACGACTACAACAAAACAAAGGGCGGTATAGATGTCGTTGATGCTATGAGTGGTGAATATACTGTTGCTAGGAGGACTGTTTGCTTTTTTCAGTTGTTGAACACTGCAACGCTCAACGGCTACAAACAAAAGCGTTTCAGTTAAAAGAGAACACCTCAGAACATTAGGAAAATCTCTCATAATAGCATATTTGACAGTGCGTGCAACCCAGCCACGAGAAATTTGCATGCTTGCGTCCAATCACTCCGGCACACAGGAATAGTCCAAGATCAAAATGGTTCAAATGGCTCTGAGCACTATGCGACTTAACTTCTGAGGTCATCAGTCGCGTAGAACTTAGAAATAATTAAACCTAACTAACCTAAGGACATCACACACAGCCATGCCCGAGGCAGGATTCTAACCTGCGACCGTAACGGTCGCTCCGCTCCAGACTGCAGCGCCTAGAACCGCACGGCCACTCCGGTCGGCTCCAAGATCCACAACGAGGGAAAAGAGAAAGATGCTTCAAATGCAAGGACGGCAGTATTAAATACTTTTGCAAGGTGTTTTTATGCATGACGCATACTGAAATGGTTTGCGGCGACTGTTTTGAAAACAATGATTGTAGAGAACGATATCTCACAAACTATTCATTATATTTACAATTTCTGTTTATACAATATGACAATTGTTGAACAATATGAAAAAATAAATAAATTAGTTGCAAAGTGTGGCGTGCATACACTTACTTTATTCAACGTCTAAACGTCACTACAGATATGCGGATTTAGGTTATGACATGTTCGACATGCCTGCCACAATTAGCGATGATTTGGCGCAGACGAATAGCAAAATTCTGCATGGCTCGCCGAAGTGTCGGAATATCGATGACGTCGATGACCTTCTGAATGGCTGTTTTCAGCTCAGCAGTGATTTTGGGGTTATTGCTGTACACCTTGTCTTTAATATAGCCCCACAAAAAGGAGTCTCATGTGTTCATATGCGGAGAATATGGAGGCCAATCTAGACCCATGCCAGTGGCCCCTGGGTACCCCAGAGCCAGAATGCGGTCCCCAAAGTGCTCCCCCAGGACATCAAACACTCTCCAGCTTCGATGGGGTCGAGCTACAACTTGCACAAACCACATCTTGTCGAGATCAGGGTCACTTTGGATAACAGGGATGAAGTCGTCTTCCAAAACCTTCACGCGCCGCTCGCTAGTCACCGTGCCATCAAGGAACATGGCACCGACTATTCTGTGACTGGACACTGCACACCACACCATAACCCGTTGAGGGTGTAATGTCTCTTGCAGCGGTCTCTCCGCGATATTTTCAGAAATTTTATAAATTATATAACTCAGTACATATCTCGAAATATCTCTTCTTATCTTACCGATTCCTAAACTTTAATATACGATGATTATCAATGCAAAGCAGTTTCAAGCCGTATTATTCCTTGGAGCGTCCATTTACTCCTTGGAATAGCTTCTCTGCTATCTATGTTTTCTCTTATGAAAAGAATGAAGGGGTGCTTGCCGATTAGCCGTGAAAGAACGAAGATGTACATGTAGGTATTGTTGAGCTAGTCGCCATTGTAACCTCCCCGTGAAAATATGAAAGTGAAAAGAATTGAATTGAATTGCAAATAGTGCCAAATGTTAACTTCCCACAGTAATAAAACTCAATGATAATAAAAATGTTAAGTCCCCACAAAATTAACGTTAAGGTGAACCTGATAAATTTTATAAGGGCAGCTGCGCTGACCTTAGCCCCTGTGCAATAATTAATCTGTTAAATTGATTCTGGGAAGAAAAGCATAGGAAATATTGTTTCAATTGGAATGATCTTAAAAACGATTGCTTTGAAAACGAAATTATTATTGGGGCATTTCTTGAACAAATTAATTACAATTAACATACATTACATTATCAAATGTGCGCAATGCTGCTTCATTACCTTATTTAACAATATACCTCGTCCCGAACCTTGACCAGAGACCCATGTCGACGCCCGCCGACTCCTCACACACAACTCCGACCGAGTCCAACTCGCAACTGCGTACAACTCGCAACTGAACAGCTCCTGCCGACTCGCTACACGCAACTGAACTCTCGCGCAGTCAAGCGCAGACTAGCAACGATAAACAACTCTCTGGTCAGAGATTCTGTCATGCCTCGCCATCGCTGGCAATGAATACATACGTGTTTCACCATATTGATGAGATTCTGTATAAGAAGGAATTTAATACATGAACTAAACTAAAGTAAGTGTGTTCACGTATTATTTAACTGATTATTATTGACAGTGTCTGCTTACTACGCTGTGTTGCACGGGATCAGTGGGGAACTTCTGATTTACACTGGACAAACCTGCCGTTTTGTACGCTCAAAATATCCAGTTTATTGCTTCCAATAAAATAGGCTAACACGGTCTTACCAGGAGATCTCCGGTCTTCCCCGTGTGATCACCGAAAGTTAATAATTATTACAAATGTTTTTATGAGATCGACTGACAATTTTCATCGCACCGAGACTTCGAAATTGCTTCACTGCCTTATGGAATTTAAGTTAAGTTCAATTTAATCAGGATAGATCAATATTGAACTGCGTGAATGTGATAAGCCTGCTTTGTGAATGAAAATTCCCTTAATATACGCATGTTTTTTACTATCCTGGTCAGTGAAGCTAAATCAGGCCGGTGTGAGAGGTTTTCAAATTTTAGATGCCACAAAAATATTAAAAGGGTGAAGAGACTTCTCGATCGCGAAATGCGGCTTCTCAGTCCCCCAGATGCGACAGTTTCGCCTGCTGACGAAGCCATCCAAATGAGAGTAGGCCTCATAACCAAACGAAACCATACAGCATGCCCCGCGGCCATCGGTGCAGTTTGACTGTCCTGACGCAAAACCGTTCAGAAGTTATAACGATTTCATTTCACGTCGTTCAATAATTGTGACCCTGTATAATGATAATCCAACATTTTTACCCCTTAGTTCTACAACTTATATTCGTACTTCAATCAAATTTCATTACTTATATTTCTACTTTACTCACATTTAGTACTGCTAAGGAGTATGTTTTTCAGGCTTTTTACAATTATTGTATGATTAAAAAGTTAAAATAATATCACTATAGCATTAGTACTACCTGAACAAAATAAAAATTCGTCATTTGATGTAAATATACTCTTTGTCAGTTGCTATAAGCGTTTCATTTATTGCGTCAAACAGATCCAGCCTGACCGTTCTTGAAGTTATTTTTCGCCCGACCGTTCTAGGGTTAAAGGCAGTCTTGAGTAACGTCAACTCACCACTTGCTGTCTCAAACATGGCTGCCGTTCACGACCGTTGCAGCGTGTATTTGAACCAAGTCCGACCTGCATTCTCAGACTGGCGCCACTCTCATGCGACTGGCGCGAAATTCGGATAGACGTTATCTTCTAGATGTAGAAACACGACTACTGTGTTTCGCTTGAGTCGCACAACTCCTTGTTAGTGGTGTGAATTTTTTTCCATCAGTGTATGAACAGCGAGCCACGAAGATAAGCGTGAAGACGTAGTTACTTGCTGACTGATGGAAGAGTAACTGGGGAACTTTCAGCAGAGGGTGCTGCTTCCGAGACGGAAGACGTAACTCGCTTCAGATGTAGTGCGGGTAGAGGCAAAATGTAGCAGCAGTGATGCAATTGGCTGTTTCTGACACGACTGTGATGATTTCACTGAGCTTTTCGACAGGCACGAAGGAGCCACCGCATACGCGATGACGCGGCCGACACAGCTCGTGTGCTCTGGAGCACAGCAATTAAAGCCACGCGTGTGTAGATAACGCTACCGGCTTATTGTGCACCGCGCAAGGACGCCTACCGCACTGAATCAACACGCGAACGCGATGTACGTCGCGTCAGGATGTGTTTTCGTTTCCAGCAATGCGTCCTACAGAATGTAAATGTGCTATGTGGCGTGTAATGTAGATTACTTCCTCCTGATTAGCCTAAACGACAAAAGCACGTACGTAGGTAGGGCTACCGGCCTATCTAGCCCTACGGAAGGTCGTCGGTGGCGCTAAATTGAGGCGCGAACGCGACTCGTGTGACGCCGAGGCGTGGGGTCAGCGACCTCTCTCTATCGCCCTCGGAATCGCCAGCGTCAGAATTGCTTCTCCCGTGCCTTTAACTTTCCTAAAGCCAAACTGATCGTCATCTAGCGCATCCTCAATTTTCATTTCCATTCTTCTGTTTATTATTATTGGATGCATGCGCTCTTAAGCTGATTGTGCGATAATTCTCGCGGTTGTCAGCTCTTGCCGTCTTTGGAATTGTGTAGATGATGATTTTCCGAAAGTCAGATGGTATGTTGCCAGACTCATACATTCTACACACCAGCGTCAATAGTCGTTTTGTGGCCACTTCCCCAATGATTTTACAAATTCTGATGGAATGTTATCTTTCCCTTTTGCCTCACTTGATCTTAAGTCCTCCAAAGCTCTTTTAAATTCTGATTCTTAACTAGATCCCCTATCTCTTCTAAATGGACTCCTGTTTCTTCTTCTATCACATCAGACAAACCTTCCTCCTCGTAGAAGCTTTCAATGTCTTCCTTCCACCTATTCACTCTCTCGTCTGCATTTAACGGGGAAATTCCCGTTCCACTCCTAATGTTATCGCCCTTGCTTTTAATGTCACCGAAGGTTGTTTTGACTTTCCTGTATGCTGAGTCTGTCCCTCTGACAATCATTTCTTTTTCGATGTCTTCACATTTTACCTGCAGCCATTCCGTCTTAGCTTCCCTGCACTTCCTATTTATTTCATTCCTCAGCGACTTGTATTTCTATATTCCTGAGTTTCTCGGAACATTTTTGTACTTCCTCGTTTCATCGATCAGTTGAAGTATTTCTTCTGTTACCAATGGTTTCTTGGCAGTTACCTTCTCTGTACCTATGTTTTCCTTCCCAGCTTCTGTGATGGCCCTTTTAGAGATGTCCATTGCTCTTCAACTGTGCTGCCTACTGAGCTGTTCGCATATTGTGATCTGAGTCTATGTCTGCTCCTGAGTACGCCTTACAATCCAGTATCTGATTTCAAAATCTCTGTCTGACAATGAACTCACATAACTGAAATCTTCCAGTATCAGCCGGCCTTTTCCAAGTATACTTCTTCCTCTTCCGATTATTGAACAGAGTATTCGCCATTCCTTGCCCCAAGCCCATATTTCCTGTAACCTTTCCTTCTATTCCTTCCCCTACAACTGCATTCCAGTCCACCATGACTATTAGATGTTCATCCCCATTTACCTACTGTATTATCCTTTCAATATCTTCATACACTTTCTCTATCTCTTCATCTTCAGCCTGCGACGTCGGCATGTACACCTGGACTATCGTTGTCGGTGTTTGTTTGCAGTCGATTCCGATAAGAACAACACTGTCACTGAACTGTTCACAGTAACACACCCTCTGCCCTCCCTTCCTATTCATGACGAATTCTACTCCCGTTATACCGTTTTCTGCTGCTGTTGATATTACCCTATATTCATCTGACCAGAAATCCTAGTCTTCTTTTCACTTCACTTCACTGACGCCTACTACAGCTAGATTGAGCCTTTGCATTTCCCTTTTCAGATTTTATAGTTTCCCTGCAACGTTCAAGCTTCTGACATCCCACGCCCCGACTCGTAGAACGTTACCCTTTCGTTGATTATTCAATATTTTTCTCACGGTAACCTCCCTATTTGCAGTCTGCTGGATATGCGACTGGGGGAATATTCCGGAATCTTTTGCTGAAGGAGAGATCTTCACGACACTTTTTCAATTACAGGTCACATGTCCTGTGGATACACGTTCCGTTTCTTTAATGCAGTGTTTTCCATTGCCTTCTGCATCCTTATGCCGTTGATCTTTGTTGACTCTTCCGCCTTTAGGGGCAGTTTCCCACTCCTAGGACGACAGAGAGCCCTGAACCTTTGTCCCCTCCTCCGCCCTCTTTGACAAGGCCGTTGGCGGAATGATGGTGGTGACCTATACTGGAAGTCTTCGGCCGCTAATGCTGATTATTAGTCCAAGTTTAAGCAGCGGCTGGATTCGAACCCGGGACCGAAGGAGTTTTAACCATCAATCAAAGACGCTAACCCTAGACCACAGCTCCTGTATCTCTTTCTTATACGCAGTGGTTAAAATTTTCATTTGTGTTTTGGGAATAACCATGAAGACATTTCGTCAAAGAAAGTATCAATATCAATAGTCATTTGTTTCACGTATAGCAGTCTCTGGCACGAATATAAACATTCGAAGTTTACAGAGCGAAATACACTTACGTATGAAGGACGAATGCTGGCGCTGCATCTTGGTACAATTAAGACCAAATGATGTGCCTTATAACGTCTCAAACATCTATGTTTCATACATCAAACTATTTAGGAAGATGTTCGCTACAAAAGAAGCATACCTGTGAAAAATCGAATTTTATTTAAATTTTTGACGTCCTACTCCCCTTAAAGCGCCTATGCCTGGGTTTCAAACAGAAATTCCATTTTGTCCAGTACTGAAGTGCTATGCCAATTCAGTTGGAGATCCCCTACAGTGCTGCAGGTAGATGTGAGCCGCTGAGAACCAAACTGGTCTAAGCCATAATAATTTAGTCTCTGAGCTGTAACACTCAGTTTACTCACAATGCACGGAAATTTGTTGTGGGGAAAAGCGCAACGATAACTCCCAACGGAGCCACTTGAGAGCTCTAAATACACTATGTGATCAAAAGTATCCGGACACCGCCAAAAACATACGTCTTTCATATTAGGTGCATTGTGCTGCCACCAACTGCCACGTACTCCATATAGCGACCTCAGTAGTCATCAGACATCGCGAGATAGCGGAATCGAGTGCTCAGCGGAACTCACGGGCTTTGAACGTCGTCAGGTGATCGGGTGACACTTGTGTCATACGTCTGTACGAGAGATTTCC
This sequence comes from Schistocerca americana, assembly GCF_021461395.2. Lineage (NCBI taxonomy): Eukaryota > Metazoa > Arthropoda > Insecta > Orthoptera > Acrididae > Schistocerca > Schistocerca americana. The sequence goes on from NC_060129.1 coordinate 49,010,865, forward strand.
ACACTCTTAAACATCCCTAGGTCCACTGTCTCCGATATGATAGTGAAGTGGGAACGTGAAGGGACACGTACAGCACAAAAGCGTTCAGGCCGACCTCGTCTGTTGACTGACCGAGACCGCCGACAGTTGAAGAGGGTCGTAATGTGTAATAGGCAGACATCTATCCAGACCATCACACAGGAATTCCAGACTGCATCAGGATCCACGGCAAGTACTGTGACAGTTAGGCGGGAGGTGAGAAAACTTGAATTTCATGGTCGACCAGCTGCTCATAAGCCACACATCACGCCGGTAAATGCCAAATGACTCCTCGCTTGGTCTAAGGAGCGTAAACATCGTACGATTGAACACTGGAGAAACGCTGTTTAGAGTGACGAATCACGGTACACAATGTGGCGGTTCGATGGCCGGGTGTTGGTATGGCGAATGCCCAGTGAACATCATCTGCCGGCGTGTGTAGTGCCAACAGTAACATTCGGAGGCAGTGTTTTTATGGTGAGGCAGTGTTTTTAATGGAGGGGCTTGCACCCCTTGTTGTTTTGCGTGGCACTATCACAGCACAGGCCTACGCTCTTAATTCCCACTGCTGAAGGGCAATTCGGAGATGGCGATTCGATCTTTCAACACGATCGAACACCTGTTTCTTATGTACGGCCTGTGGGGGAGTGGTTACATGGCAATAACATCTCTGTAGTGGACTGGCCTGTACAGAGTCCTGACCTGAATCCGACAGAACACCTTTGGGAAGTTGTGGAACGCCGACTTCGTCCAGGCCTCACCGACTGACATCGATAGCTCTCCTCAGCGCAGCACTCCATGAAGAATGGGCTGCCATTCCCCAAGAAACCTTCCGGCACGTGATTGAACGATTGCCTGCGAGAGTGGAATCTGCCATCAAGGCTAAGGGTGGGCCAACACCATATTGAATTCCAGCATTACCGATGGAGGGCGCCACGAACTTATAAGTCGTTTTCAGCCAGGTGTCCGGATACTTTTGATCACATATTGTACATTCTCCCCTCACGCCGAATAAAGTGCGTTCGCGGGAATAGTGGTATAAGTGGGAAGGCCCCATGGTCCTCTTGTTCTGTGTTGTTTTGCGTGTTTATTTCCGCTCTAAAGTAAGGCAGAAATTGTCTTTATAGGGTAAGTTTGCACTCTGTGTCGAAGGAGAGATGTGACGACACTTCTCCCGTACAACGCGTCGGTGCACCAAACTTTCGTCAACCAACTGACAAGTGCAACTTCGGCTCAGGAATCTGCACCTGAACACGGTGAGCCTTTAGCAGAGGAAGGTGAAACTGAGTAAACAGACATGCTGCACTGTGAAGTCTCCTCAAGTACCTGCATGAGAAGAATTACATTTTTAGTAATTTCGACATTTCGAATCAACAATTTGTTTATAATCCATAGATCAACGCACTAATGAACTATTAGACACACTCTGTAGGTAGCATTCTAATAATTAACAACAATAATGCAATTATTTTAAATCAATTTGTGAGAGAAGAGTGCATAATGTGAGCAACAAGTGCAGACTCGCATTAACTGTATCACTTTGTATTTACGTTTAAGAAATAAATTGAAATTATGGAGATTAAAAGACAGCTTATTCCTTGTCAGGTATTCAACTTCACCAAAACTTTGAAAGAAGTGTGCTAAAATTCTTGTCTTATACAACTTTACCTTGCATTATGAGTGAATTTCTGGCAGGGAAAGTGGTTCTCCAACTCTTAGGGACTACAAAATTTAAGGACAATAAAGAAGTAAAACGTCTGTTGTGAACTTAATTATAACACTTCATTTAAACATATCATCAGATGAATTACTATAAAGAGTGGATTTACATTAAACGAAACGCTATACCATTCATTTCTCAGAAGTGCGAAAATTGAGTTGTACAACTTTGACTCCCAGCGGCTCGTATACACTGAAGTGCCAAGAGAACCGGTATAGGCATGCGCGTTCAAGCATACAAGAGTGCAGCGCTTCGGTCGGCTACGCCTATATAAACGACAAGTGCCTGGCACAGATGTTAAATCGGTTACTGCTGCTACAATGGTAGGTTATCAAGATTTGGTTCAAATGGCTCTGAGCACTATGGGACTTAGCTTCTGAGGCCATCAGTCCCCTAGAACTTAGAACTACTTAAATCCAACTAAGCTAAGGACATCACACACAACCATGCCTGAGGCACGATTCGAACCTGCGACCGTAGCGGTAGCGCGGTTCCAGATTGTAGCGCCTAGAACCGCTCGGCCACACCGGCCGGCCTATCAGTTTGGTTTTAGAAATGGCTTAACAACTGAAAATGCTATAGTCTCTTTTCTCTGTGAGGTTTTGGACGGATTAAATAAAAGGTTGCGAACGTTAGGTGTTTTCTTTGATTTAACGAAGGCTTTTGACTGTGTTGACCACAAAATATTACTGCAGAAGTTGGAACATTATGGAGTAAGGGGAGTAGCTTACAATTGGTTCGCCTCCTACTTTAAGAACAGAAAGCAGAAGGTAATCCTCCGCAATATTGAGAGTGGTAATGATGTTCAGTCCCAATGGGGCACTGTTAAATGGGGCGTTCCCCAAGGGTCGGTGCTGGGGCCACTGCTGTTCCTTATTTATGTAAATGATATGCCTTCTAGTATTACAGGTGATTCAAAAATATTTCTGTTTGCTGATGACACCACCTTGGTAGTGAAGGATCTTGTGTGTAATATTGAAACATTATCAAATAATGTAGTTCATGATATAAGTTCGTGGCTAGTGGAAAATAATTTGATGCTAAATCACAGTAAGACTCCGTTTTTTCAGTTTCTAACCTACAATTCAACAAGAACTGACATTTTAATCAGACAGAATGGGCATGTTATAAGCGAGACGGAACAGTTCAAGTTCCTAGGCGTACGGATAGATAGTAAGCTGTTGTGGAAAGCCCATGTTCAGGATCTTGTTCAGAAACTAAATGCCGCTTTATTTACCATTAGAACATATCTGAAATAAGTGACATTTCAACACGAAAAGTAGCATACTTTGCATATTTTCATACGGTTATGTCATACGGTATTATTTTTTGGGGTAATTCTTCTGATTCAAAAAGGGTATTTTTGGCTCAAAAACGGCCTGTTCGAGCTATGTATGGTGTAAGTTCGAAAACCTCTTGTCGACCCCTATTCAATAGTCTGGGAATTTTGACATTGCCCTCACAGTATGTATTTTCTTTAATGTCGTTTGTTGTTAGCAATATTAGCTTATTCCCAAGAGTTAGCAGCTTTCACTCAGTTAATACTAGGCAGAAATCAAATCTGCATGTGGAATGCACTTCCTTGACTCTTGTGCAGAAAGGAGTGCAGTATTCTGCTGCATCCATTTTCAATAAGCTACCACAAGAACTCAAAAATCTTAGCAGTAGCCCAAACACTTTTAAGTCTAAACTGAAGAGTTTCCTCATGGCTCACTCCTTCTATTCTGTCGAGGAGCTCCTGGAAGAGATAAAAAATTAATCAAATTCCAGTGTTACATTCTTGATTTTCTTTATTTAAACTAACGACTTGTCGCCTGAATATGTTTCTTATATTTCATTTTATCTGTTTCTACAATCGTGTTATAATTTCATGTATTGACTCGTTCCATGACCATGGAGACTTCTCCTAAATGTGGTCCCACGGAACAATAAATAAATCAATAAATAAAAAATCAAGATTTCAGTGAGTCTGAAGGTGGTGTTATAGTCGGCTCACGGGCGATTTGACACAGCACTTCCGAGGTAGCGATGAAGTGGGGATTTTCCCATACGACCATTTCACGAGTCCACCGTGAATATTAGGAATCGGGTAAAACATCAAATCTCCGACATCGCTGCTGCCGGAAAAAGATCGTGCAAGAACGAGACCAACGACAACTGAAGAGAATCGTTCAACGTGACAGAAGTGCAACCCTACCACAATCAGCTGCAGATTTCAGTGCTGGGTCATCAACAAGCGTCAGCGCGGGAATCATTCAACGTATTTTAATTAAAAATGTTGTTTTGTGGAATCAATGATATGAATTTTTCATCTTAGGCCGTGAATTTATTTTCTATTTGTTCTTTGAGTTTTTTTCTTTATTTTTTGTAGAACTATAATTTTTATTTTGGGTATGTATTATTTAATAATTGATTATAGAGTTTTTGTTGAATGAGAACTTTTTAATTTCATCATCGATATGGGCTTTCGCAGCCGAAGACTAACTCGTGTACCCTTGATGACTGCACGACACAAAGCTTTACGCCTCAGCACCGACATTGGACCGTTGATGACTTGAAACATGTTGCTGGTCGGACGAGTCTTGTTTCAAATTGTATTGAGCAGATGGACTTGACTGGGTATGCAGACAACCTCATGAATCCATGGACCCAGCGGACTGCACGAGCTGGGGGTAGCTCTCTAATGGTGTGGGTAGTGTGCAGTTTGAGTGTTACGGGACGCCGCGAAACGTCTAGATACGACTCTGACAGGTGACACGTACGTAAGCATCTTGTCTGATCACGTGCATCCATTCATGTTCATTGTGCATTCCGACGGACTTGGGCAATTCCAACAGGATAATGCGACACCCTACATCTCCAGAATTGCGACACAGTGTCTCTAGGAGCACTCTTCTGAATTTAAACACTTCTGCTGGCCACCAGATTCCCCAGACGTGAACATTATTGAGCATATCTGGGATGCCTTGCAACGTGCTGTTCAGAAGAGATCTCCATCCCCTCGTACTCTTACGGATTTATGGACAGCCGTGCAGGTTTCATGGAGTCAATTCCCAAGACTACTTGAGACATTAGTCGAGTCCCTGCCTCGTCGTGTTGCGGCACTTCTGCGTGCTCGCGCGGGCCTTACAAGATATTTGGCAGGTGTACCAGTCTCTTTGGCGCTTCAGTGTATTACTCGCTGCTTCACAGAAGTATGTGAGAGAAACGCTGAACTAAACGTAGATGCTATGATGGTGACGCGTCTTTCTCGGCGCTGTGAGATCCGAATCTAAAATCGGAATAGTAATCTGTACGTGCAAGTTGTTGTTGGAGGTGTTTCGTACTCGGTACTGGATCGGCCACTGGAGATCGCACGATTACCTTTAGCCGCTGGCGCAAACCTCCCACTGCGGGCTTCGTCGAGAGTGCCCCGCACTTGACCGCAGACTCTCGGTATTCTGAGAAGAAGGGTCCGAACGACGCGCAGTGTTTACCGAGCAACCTGCCGGCGGTCTCGGCCTAACCAAACAAACCCGAGACGATTCGCAAACTTCTTCTTCGAACCGTTTCTACCTGTTCCGCTAGCCGACTCGGCAAGCGCCGCAGAGGGAAGAGCAGTTTACAGTAACGGATCCAACGAGTGTTCTGTATAAGCAACCTGCTTTGTGGGAGAATGGCACTACCTTAAGTCTCTATCGGCAAATCTCAGCTCGAAATTTTCATTCCAACAGCCGGATTTACGTAAGATGGAGCTTAACAGCATCGCCTGTGATCAGCGGCAGCTTAGGCACCCCGGACAGTTTACAGTTCCACTGTATAGAGCTCAAGCGTTATCCTTTCATACTTCGTACAGGGTTTAAAATTACAAACAATTGCCGCAGACTGGCTTTGACCGCGGTTTCTGGGAGGTTTCCCCTGCCGAAAGGCAAATGGTGCTGCTGGAGCTTTCCTGCCGACGCTGTCCCCGCTGGGGCCCCCCCTCGGCGCCATCACCTCAGCTCGCCTGGTGTTCGGCTGAGAGCTCCCTCGACTACGAGTCACTTATTGATTTGTTTATTTACCGCAATCCGCTTTCGTAATAACAACGACGGACCGTTACATACAAACCTAAATTTATGTGGATTTCCGTGATAATTAATTCATTTTACTTTCTTTCTTCTATCTATTCTGAGTACTGAAATAAGTTTACAATGTCTCTCACAGGTTTTTTTTTGTTGCCTTTAGTTCTCTCCGCTATTGACACTGACGTGTAAGTGACTACCTATATGAACCTGTACACTTAGTTTGCCTATTGCATCCTTTTAGAGCGTGCGGCGCTTAAATCCGGACAAATGTCTATTTGGATTTCCCGCAGTATCACAGTTCCGCCGGAGGTCAGGATTGGCATTCGTGAAAGCCGTGGCTATCTAATAAACGGCCAGGACCTCAAAATGGCAGAGATGTCACGCACAAGTACAGGGTACGCCCTGGGAACTTCATTTAAAAAAATCATAAATCAGAAAGTAATAGAGACATCAATTTAATTCTTTTTTCTTTACAAAGAGTAACATCTAAAGTTTTGTTCCATTAAGTTTTGAAAATGGTTTCTTGAAGGTGGCCTCCGTTCTGCCCAATGCATTTGGAGAGTAAAACTCGGAGGTTGCGGTCCACTTTTTCCAACATGTCTCTGTCGATGTCGATGATAGCAACACGAATAATGTTCCGTAGCTCATCCAGCATTTACGGACGATTGGATCTGAGACAGCCCCATGAGAAAGAGTCGCAATGGCGATAAATCTGGCGAGCGTGCTGGCCCCCAAACAGATGAGGAGAAGGGGGAAGTGTTCCCTCAACACGGTCATCGATGTTCGCGCCGTGTCAGCTGTGGAGCCACCTTGTTGGAACCAGACATCACCCACATCCGTTTGTTCAAGTTCTGTAAGAATAAACTGTTCGAATATCTGAACACATAGCTCAGAAGTGACTTTCATTGCCTTATCGTTCTCTTCGAAAAACCGTGGGCCAGTAATGCCAACTTTAGATAGTGCACACCAAACAGTCACACGTTCTGTACGCAGGGGCCGCTCGTGAAGTTCTCGGGGCTGGTGCCACTCCAATACCGCATATTTTGTTTATTCACGCAGCCAGGCAAATTAAAATGTGCCTCGTCGCTGGAGAGCACTAAGGCGTCACGAGGCAGCTCATCGATCGAGACTTCAGACTCATCACGAGGATGAAGTGTGTGCACCACTGACAGTTTATACGGGTGAAATTTCAACTCTTCGTGAAGAATTCGTCTGTGCGTTCAGAAATTGCGAGGGCGGCAGCGTCTCTGCGTGCAGATCGCTTGGGGGAATTCAAAATCGATATCCTCGCCCTCTCAATGTTTTCAGGCGTTCTGCGGGTTCTTGAGGTCCTGGTTTCTTTATCTGCACACTTCCAGTATCCGTGAAGGTGACTACCAACATAACAACTGATTTACCATCACGCGCCTGCAGTCGCGATGTGGGACTGTATCCCGAGTGCACGCTGAGTTCTGCTGACCGAACGTCCATTCGACAAGTAGGCCGCAACGGCCTGCATGATCGCCGCAACGTTGCCCACTGCGTGATCGCTACTAAACTAACCTTTAGAAAACCCAAAGTCCCGCACTTTTGGCTGCACAGCGTCCCACGAAACAGTGAGTGACAGGCGCTGTGTGCCGTGCCTTTCACATAAGGGAGTTCCCGCGCCGCAACCGCACCCTGTACAACCAAACAGCTGCCATTATGGAAACTCTTCGCACTCGGCGTTCGCCCACCGAAATACACTCCTGGAAATTGAAATAAGAACACCGTGAATTCATTGTCCCAGGAAGGGGAAACTTTATTGACACATTCCTGGGGTCAGATACATCACATGATCACACTGACAGAACCACAGGCACATAGACACAGGCAACAGACCATGCACAATGTCGGCACTAGTACAGTGTATGTCCACCTTTCCCAGCAATGCAGGCTGCTATTCTGCCGTGGAGACGATGGTAGAGATGCTGGATGTAGTCCTGTGGAACGGCTTGCCATGCCATTTCCACCTGGCGCCTCAGTTGGACCAGCGTTCATGCTGGACGTGCAGACCGCGTGAGACGACGCTTCATCCAGTCCCAAACATGCTCAATGGGGGACAGATCCGGAGATCTTGCAGGCCAGGGTAGTTGACTTACACCTTCTGGAGCACGTTGGGTGGCACGGGATACATGCGGACGTGCATTGACCTGTTGGAACAGCAAGTTCCCTTGCCGGTCTAGGAATGGTAGAACGATGGGTTCGATGACGGTTTGGATGTACCGTGCACTATTCAGTGTCCCCTCGACGATCACCAGTGGTGTACGGCCAGTGTAGGAGATCGCTCCCCACACCATGAAGCCGGGTGTTGGCCCTGTGTGCCTCGGTCGTATGCAGTCCTGATTGTGGCGCTCACCTGCACGGCGCCAAACACGCATACGACCATCATTGGCACCAAGGCAGAAGCGACTCTCATCGCTGAAGACGACACGTCTCCATTCGTCCCTCCATTCACGCCTGTCGCGACACCACTGGAGGCGGGCTGCACGATGTTGGGGCGTGAGCGGAAGACGGCCTAACGGTGTGCGGAACCGTAGCCCAGCTTTATGGAGACGGTTGCGAATGGTCCTCGCCGATACCCCAGGAGCAACAGTGTCCCTAATTTGCTGGGAAGTGGCGGTGCGGTCCCCTACGGCACTGCGTAGGATCCTACGGTCTTGGCGTGCATCCGTGCGTCGCTGCGGTCCGGTCCCAGGTCGACGGGCACGTGCACCTTCCGCCGACCACTGGCGACAACATCGATGTACTGTGGAGACCTCACGCCCCACGTGTTGAGCAATTCGGCGGTACGTCCACCCGACCTCCCGCATGCCCACTATACGCCCTCGCTCAAAGTCCGTCAACTGCACATACGGTTCACGTCCACGCTGTCGCGGCATGCTACCAGTGTTAAAGACTGCGATGGAGCTCCGTATGCCACGGCAAACTGGCTGACACTGACGGCGGCGGTGCACTAATGCTGCGCAGCTAGCGCCATTCGACGGCCAACACCGCGGTTCTTGGTGTGTCCGCTGTGCCGTGCGTGTGATCATTGCTTGTACAGCCCTCTCGCAGTGTCCGGAGCAAGTATGGTGGGTCTGACACACCGGTGTCAATGTGTTCTTTTTTCCATTTCCAGGAGTGTAGTTCGATTCTTCGGCTACGCGAGACCAACTGCCGTCGCCGAGAATAATGCTTCGGAGAAGTCTGGGGGGAGGTTCCGCTAAACCGGCGAGGAAACCCCTTCCGAGCAAACGCGTGTCACGAATAGCGGCAGTCATCGAAATGGCTGAGGCGCCGATTCCGGAGGAAAGTGGCTGTCGCTGGGGAAACTGGCGTCAGTACTGAATGTAAACGAGCGAACGGAGCGTCGGACGGCAGAGGAGAACGTCATACGAGCCATTTGGTCCAGAAGCGGCTCTCGGATACTATTGACGTGTTCTGGCCCCTGAGTAGTTCGTATTGGAACCCCCTCGGCTAACACGTCTGGAGCGTATTCGAAAGAGTTGCCAGTAAGACGAGGCACCCGAATGTCACACCTTTTCGCACCGATATCCAAGCAGCATTCGCTCGTATGTCGCTGTTCCAAGATTGCGTGCGATCGCTTCAGGACAAGATTGGAGGCTGTCACTGCGGCTGAAGGGCTAACGTCGAGCAATGTTACTCTTGAAACATACCACTACTTATATGTAAAGGACCTTCATTTTCATTTGTAATTTGTTTTAATTAATTTGCTTTTTTAAAAAAGTTTGATTTGTTCGGATCGAAGCGCCTAACCTCCACATTCTCAGTCGGGGCTTCCTCGACTGTGACAGTATTAGAGCAACAGGTTTTCGCTTTTCAACTTACTTTCACTAATTTGACTGGTGACTCTATATACGCTACTATCAGTACTGTTACCACAGAAAACTACAGTTACAAATATAAAAATTTCCTGTTACATCTACCACTACAGCCACATTTCTTCTTCTTATTCCTCCTTTCACACAGTGGACCTGCCGACCTGTTCCGTCCTCTTTTCCATCTTTTAACTGGCCTTCCTACGGCCGCCTTTCCTCTGGCTTTGCACTGTAAGGCCACATTTTCATCCCTTGTTTCTCTCATTCGTTCAGTTATTCCTTCCAGTTTTGAGCGTACTTTTATATTTTGCTTTTTACTATAAAATATTTGGGCAACGGCCTCACCGCTGTGGATACACCGGTTGCCGTGAGATCACCGGAGTTAAGCGCTGTTGGCCGTGGACGGCATTTGGATGGGTGACCATCCATGCGCCATGCGCTGTTGCCATTTTTCGGGGTCCACTCAGCCTCGTGATGCCAACTGAGGAGCTCCTCGACCGAATAGTATCTGCTTCGGTCAAGAATACCATCGTAACGACTGGGAGAGCGGTCTGCTGACCCCATGCCCCTCTTATCTGCATCCTCCTCTGAGGATGACACTGCGGTCGGATGGTCCTGGCAGGCCACTCGTGGCCTGAAGACGCAGTGCTTTTCTTTTTATTATAAAATATTTAGGAACCATGGCCAACTTAATGCATTCTTTGACTGTTCGTAAGAAATTCACTTCGGCCACTTGAACGTGGTTAGAATCTTTTCTCTGCAGAACCCAGGATCCGCTGCCATACCGTGGAAGAGATGCACCTGTCCCATTATAGAATTTCATTTTCGAGCTTCCACGCGTGGTTTCCAATTTTCCGCTTACAGTGCCACTTACAACCTGATACCTCTGAAGTTTGCTGCATACATCCTTATCTTCGTTGCAGGTATAGATCCCTAGAAAACTAAACTGCTGAACTTCCTAAGATTTTCTTGGTATTTACCATTCAGCGGGATTTTTGTTACATATATATATATATATATATATATATATATATATATATATATATATATATATATATATATATCGCTATCTTAAAATTATAATTCATTAAAACTAAGTTTAAAACATAGATTGCTTCTTGTACGCACTTTATTAAGGTTAGAAGCTCCTCTTGAAAGTGAGCAGCGGCAATAACATAACACCTCTCACTAAGAATGGAATCAGAAATTTCTGCTCAGAACACATTTCACCCATTTTTCTGTAAGTGCATTAGTGAATTAGTGAACGAAAATTGTGTGAAAAACAGTGCACTGAGTAGCTGCTGATCGAGACACCAACCAGACACGCAACAGGACGAAAATATGTAAGTACAGAAACGCACAGTACCTCTACCCACGAAATTGTTCTTGGTAAATACGCATTAAATTTCCTTCGTGCCTAGATTGCAGATGACATGCTGTCCAAAAATGATGTAAAAGATCACGAAAACCGGTGTATAACAACGCAGTTGATTTACCGATGTACTTTTAAGGCGAGCGTGTGAACAAAACAAAGCAAATTGAACATACCGCAATTCTTAGGCTTACAACAGTTAAATTATCATAAATTTCATATTGTACTTTACAGAAATAAAAAATTTGACCCACAGAAGATGACACATAGGTGTCGAAACATGTCTGGTTAAATACGAAAATAAGCTAATTGTGTTTGCATAAGGCTGATTTTCAAAACAACCCAATTTGCTTCTCGCACTGTGCCTTCTGAATTTAACATTATTGGCCTGTCGACAGCACGTGCACTGATAACGCAAAAAATTATGACCACCGACCACCGTGACTTTGCATCCAGCCAGGTGGCGTTGTGGGCACCTGAGGTGGTAACAAAAGTACGTAAGTGGAGCAGATTCGGGCGGGGGATCACCCTAGCGAAGATGCGGGCTTCGAATGGGGAAATCCATTAACATAACAGATTACGAGTACCTTGAAAATGGCGAAGCTGGTCGAATGTTCGCGTGCTACTGCCGTGAGCACGTACAGAAAGAGGCGGAACGACAGTCAAACTGCTACTAGGCGCTAAATGGTAGGACGTGCACGACTCTTCACAGAATGTGAGGTTCTGAGGCGTGTCTGCTGTGTGAAGTGGGACAAGTGATGATCAGTGGCACCTCTGCCGAAACAACACAATGCTGGTGTTTCGGAGCACACCGTTCATCGTCCACTGTGGAACATGGAGGTCTGCAGCAGACCACCGCTACGTGTGCGCGTGTCGAGACAGCGACGTCGTCATTTACGACTGCAGTGGGCACCAGACCATTGCTATTCGACCGTCGATCAATGGGAAAGTGTCGGCTCTTGGGGTGAGTCAGATTTCTGCTACACTAGGTCGACGGCCTTCTCCACAAACACCGCCAGGGAGGTGAACGGCGCCTCGAGACGTGCAGCGCCCCACAGACGCAGGCTGGTGGCAGCAGTGTTATGCTGTGGCAGGCATTGTCCTGCGCTCGCATGGGACCTGTGGTAGCAATGGAAGACACGCTGGCAGCAGCTAACCACCTGCATCCCTCCAAGCTCGATGTCTCCCCTGACGGCGATGTCATCTTTCAGCAGTACAACTGTCAATGCCTCGGAGTCAGACCCGTCCTGCAGTGGTTTGATGAGCATTCCAGTGAACTCACGTTGACGTCTCGGCGTCCAGACTGGCCTGACGTAAAAGCTGTGGAACCCATGTGGATAGCTGTCGGGCACCATCACCGCGTACTCAATTCAGCGACCCCATATTTACGCGAATTACGCAGCCTGTGCGTAGACATCTAATGCCGTACCTCCAAAAACCTACCGACAAACTATTTGATTCCTGATACGCAGAATCAGTGATGTATCTCGATCCAAAGACGGACAAACAAGCTATTAAGCAGGTAGTCATAATGTTTTAGCTCATCAGTGTAGAGTACGACAACATTAAATCCTGTTTATTTGGATACCTTTCGGTGCTCTTTCTTTCCATTTTCGAATGGCATCGTCTGTATAAACATTAAAAAGAGTAGGCAACGAAATGAACTCTTGTCTTGAACCTTGTTTTATTAAAATCTTTTACCCTCTTTAATTCGCGGCGTCAAGAACAATGTAAGTTCCACCACGCAGACACTTGATGCAGTTTATTAAATGATTTGGGTATCCACGTTCTGCAATAGTTTTCCACTTACTCTACATATCAGTCTGTCAAATGATTTTTCAAAATCTATGAAATCTGGGTAAGTTGGTAAATTAAATCACCTTCTTTGTATTATTTCTTGCACTGTAAATAAATTATTGCTACATTACCTTACACTTATGAAGGCTCTATAAACAACAGATCTCTCATATTCTTTAAGCAGTTATTTAATACAGCTAAATACATTTTGTAGGCAGTGTTTAACAATATGAAACTTTCGTAATTCGAAGTTTTCCTGAGGCCCCCTTTTCTTTTTTAACACTGGAGACATTTTTTGCTGTATAACTATGTTCTGTAATTCTAGCTTTCAGTTAGCGGGTATTGTTCGGATGTATAAATAAAACAAAATCAGTAATCAAACACGTATGATCTGTTCTATATTAATCCCATCAAGTCCTGGACATTTTTTGCATTTTTGTCTTCTTCTTCTTCTTCTTCTTCTTGTGGATTATCTTTGGCTGGCGCCGCATCTTCGCCCTTCTGTCTTGAGTTTCCTCAACGTTCATATTCCGTGTTTCCATTGCCTCCTCCACATCATTTTGCCATTTGCGTTGTGAGCGACGTCTTTCCTTCCACTGGGATTATTTCCACCGTGGTATGCTATTCGGTATAACTACCAAGTTCCACTAAGTTCATCCTATCCTCACGTCCAAACAACATAAGCCGTTTCTGTTCGACGTCGTCACAGATATCCCCATCCATTTTCACCATTTGTCGGATACCGTCATTTCTTATTCTATACATCCTAGTACAGCTTGAGCTTCGCCTTAAGCTATTCACCTCAAGGCTGCTACATTCTGCACTGCAGGTTTATACATTCTCTTCTGATCTTTTTCTTTCTCAGAACAGAGTTAATTGCTCTTCTTACAGTTCCTTCTTTATTAAACCTACTTGTGATTTCATCATTACTTGCGCTCTGTTCATTAAATAATACCACATTTTGCCTTTTCCATACCGCCAATCACTTTTTCATCTACCTCCAAATTATTTACTTTTCCGTTCCAACGGGAAACTACTCACACTTCTTCATGTTCAACTTCAGGCACTGCGAGAGATGGTGCAGTGTTTAGCACACTGGACTCGCATTTGGGAGGATGACGGTTCAATCCCGTGTCCAGCCATCCCGAGTTAGGTTATCCTAGATGTCCCTAAATCACTTCAGGTAAATGCTGGGATGGTTCCTGTGAAAGGGCACGGCCGACTTCCTTCTCCATCCTTCGCTAATCTGATGGGACCGATGACTTTGCTGTATGGTCCCCTCCACTGAATCAACCAACTAACCGTAATCTTCAGGCCAGCCTTATTGTATTCCTCTTCAAGCTTGCATATCATATACCTCATAACATATTCTGCTAGTACAATCCTACTCTATTTCTTTTACTTTTCCAACAAGTTTCTTTTTCAGTAAAATGTTCTGTATCTTCTAGGGTTATTAAATCAGTGTTAACATAATCAGTTATATTTTCATAATGATTACTTGCCCATGGATTGTACTACAGATTCTTGTAATTTTTTATCCATTATTCGTGACATATTACATTTATTTGTTCTACATGGTATCTGTTTTAGTCTCTTAACATTGTTAAAGCAAATTGCTATCTGTCATAAACATCACATTCTGTCTCTCCTACAAATGTAACAACCATGATGGGCCTTTCTTGTTAGTGATTCTGCTTTCTTCTCATCGGTCTATATCTTTCGCTTGCTTGATCACTGCAGCAAACACTCATATAGTCTTTGTTTCTCTTAAACTATTTCTTTTATTTTTTCATTCCAAATTACAATTCTTTTCTCATTTCGCCATTTGGTTTGCTTACTTACTGCTTCAACTGCTGTCTTATTTATGCAGTATTTGATGTTCCCGATTCCATCGTTTTGTGTAGGTGAATTTACTTAATAATAATGCAATCTTTGGCGGTAGAGATCTGAAGCTGAAGGATCTTTTATAAACTGTAATGTAAAATTGATTGATGTTTCTTTATATGTAGGGGATGAACCCACGAGTCTCCTTCACTATATTAGAAATGCTGTTTTGGCCATAACAAAAAATGGTCTCTGAAAATATCACACTGCGTGAAAATTTTAATGTGTTCCACTAAGGAAAGAAACAACTCACCTACTAAAATATATAACTCATTTAGCTCATGTGTTGGGCCAAGTGTTTTTATGAATAGTTTTCTTTCGGAAGAACGTTTTAGTTACTATGAAGTTAGTGTATGTAAAAAAACTTCTTCTGTCATTACCATTTGAATTTACAGTATATCCTCCGTATCTCCCCACCACGCCTTTAATCCTGTTATTACCCACTCAGACATTCCAACCCTCACATACATAAATCAACTATGATTCGTTTATTTCCGCACACACAAGCAGGAGCCTTTCGTAAACAATATCTGAGTCCTATACTCATCTCTTTTCAGACCAATAATCTCCAGTCACAGGTAGGTGACCTCGCTCTGTTTTCGACCTTAAAATCGTTAATCACTCATTACGAAAAGTGAAGGGTGTAATTCTCTCCTTCCACTCTGAATCTGTTACCATGTCTATGCCCGTCTGCCCATGAATTTGTTTCTCAACGCCTCTGTATAAAAACGTATAATGATGTAAATCTGTTGTTTCTCTTAATTTACTGGTTATAAACTGCAGATTAAAGCTAAAGAAATTGAAAAAGGTAGGAAATTAAGGAGATGGGACTTTGATAAGTTGAAAGAACTAGAAGTTATTGAGAATTTTAGTGAGAACAATAGGCATCGATTGACTGAAACAAGGGAAAGGAGTACAGTAGACAACGATTGGGTAGCTCTGAGAGATAGTGAAGGCAGCAGAGGATCATATAGATAAACAGAAAAGGGTTAGGAGAAATCCTTAGATATTACGGGATATAATGAATTTAATTGACGAAAGGAGAAAATATTACAATGGAGCAAATGAGGCATGTGGAAAGGACTACAAACATCTAAAAAATGAGACTGCCTGCAAGTGCAAAATGGCTAACCATGGATGGCTAAAGGACAAATGTAAGTATATAGACCCATATATAACTAGGGGAAAGATAGACACCGCCTACAGGAAAACTGTAGAGATATTTGGAGAAAAGAAGAGGGGTGGTATTGATATCAAAAGCTCAGATGGAAAACCAGTAATAAGCAAAGAAGAGAAAGCTGAAATTTGGAAGGAGTATAGAGAGTCTTTGCAGGGAAATTAGCTTGAAAGATGTAAATGAAGGTCAGATAGAAGATACGATACCGCGAGAAGAATTTGACAATGATCCGTACGGAATTTCCTCAGAGCTACTGATACTTCCGGGAAAGCCAGCCATGACAAAAGCAAAACTCTTCCATCTGGTGTGCAAGATGCATGAGATAGGCGAAATACCCCCAGACTTCAAGGAGACCACAAAGAACATTAATGGCTGCAAATTTTCAAGTCAGTGATCGGTTCAGCTGGACTAAAAGGCCCATTCTGCTCTGTGTAAACACAGACCGCACCATTGTGGAGCCGCCGCCACCTAGCACAGTGTCTTGTTGCCGGTCTATGGCTTTATGGGCTCTGCGCCACACTCAGGACTTACCATCAGCTCTTACCAATAGAAATCCGTACTCATGTGGCCAGGATATGGTTTTCCAGTCGTCTAGGCTTCAGCCGGTCTGGTCAGGAACCCAGGAGAGGCGCTGCAGGCGACGTCGTGCTGTTGGCAAAGGCAGTCTGACCGGTCGTCTGCTGCCACAGCCCATTAACACCGAATTTCGCCTCGCCGTCCTAACAGATGCGTTCGCCGTACGTGACACACTGATTTCTGTGGTTATTTCAGGCACTGTGGCTTGTCTGTCAGCACTGACAACTGTACACAAACGCGGCTGCTCTCGGTCGTTAGGTGAAGGCCTTCGGCCACTGCGTCCTCCGTGCTGAGAGGTAGTGCCCGAAATTTGGTATTCTCGGGACACTTTAGACGCTATGGGTGTTGGGATATTGAATTCCCTAATGATTTCGGTACGTGGGTTGTCACATGTGTCTAGCTGCAACTACCATCTGCCGTCAGGGTCCGTTAATTTCCCGCGTGCAGTTATAATCACATCGGAATCCTTTTCACACGAATGAGTACAAATGACAGCTGCGGCAGCTGTACCTCGTGTATGCGATCCTATCGACATCTGTTTATCTGCATGCCGCTATACCATCACTTCTGTCACCTCTTAATCAGTAGATCATGACAAAATTTTAAATTTTTATACATGGCGAATATTTGTGCGAAATATTGAAAATGAAATTTTTGTTGCCACTGGAGTCCGCTATGTAGAGAACCTGAAAGTGGTACAGTGTTCTGGGATAGCGGTATAATAATGTATGCAATTGTAATCGTAATCATAAAAATAAAAATTTTTCCTAAAGTAAATGTCTGATACCACAGTACCAGTTTTACAGGCTTGTGTGTCGATAGTAATGCTTGTGGAGTCAAAGCATTCATCTGACCTGACAAGGAAGAGTAGTAGACAATTCAAACTTCCGAAATTAGAAAAAAAAAGAGAGAAGGTCGTTGGGAAATGAAATGAGAAATTCCATTTCGCTAGCAAACCACGCTAACCTGGCAGCGGCGAATTATACTCCAACAGCTGACACAAGCTGCAAAACAGGAAGAGCAGAAGGACAGGGTCGCACAGATATGATGGACGAGGAGTGGGGGAGAGATGGTATCGGCGGTGGACAAGCGCACAGTTCACAGGGACCGCTTTGTAACATCTGGCGGCGCAATTACAAAAGAGCAGGACAGCCGGGGGCGACAGACAGTGCCGGGTCGCAGGACTGCGACCGGGACAGCGCAGAACGGAGGTGGAGGCGGAGGCAGAGGCAGGCGTAGAGAGGTAGAGAGACGCGCCGGCTCCAAGCATGGGGCCCGGAGCGCTGCTGATGTTGGCGGCGGCGGCGGCGGTGGCGGGCATCACCAGCGCCAACATCGCCCTCGCCGTGAGTACCCGCCCTGCTTCTTCTCTGCGTCAGCCGCTCAAACGACGGCATTTTTCCCCGTGGAATCTCACACGACCTCCCCCTCTTATGGCTCATCATTCCAGTTCTACGTGACTACCACTACTGGAGCTTTTCCAAACTGTGTTCGGTCCCACATGCAGGTGGGAGGAGTTTGGGGATGCACCCTCCCCCTACATCGCTGCCCCCCCCCCCGAAAAAGTTTGGGCTTAAACTCAGTACAATGAAAAGCCGAAGAAACTGATACACCTGCCTAATACCGTGCAGGGCTCCTGCTAATGAGTGCCAGTGAATCCATCAGTGCAACCTTAGTAAATAAAGAGACGACATCAAAACTCACTAATAAGTCAGAATTGTGGAGTTGGAGCGACTTCAGTGGCACTCATTAGCAGAAGGTTCAAAGCCGACATAACAGCATTATTTCATCATTGCCTGTCCTCAACTTATTTCTTATTCAATAATGAATATTTTGAACAAGTTGACGGTGTTGTCATGGGCAGTCCTTTGTCCCCCCTGGTAGCAAACCTTTTTATGGAGGACTTTGAGGAGAAGGCACTCGAGTCGACTGAATTTAAACCGAAAGTCTTCTGGCGTTACGTGGATGACACATTTGTAGTTCGGCCCCATGGAGAAGAAAAACTGGCAGGATTCTTAAAACATCTGAATTCCATTCACAAGAATATTCAGTTTACCATGGAGGTCGAAAAAGAGATAGATGTCTGCCGTTTCCGGATGTCCTTGTCAATCGTAGAGCCGATGGATCTTTGGGGCACTCCGTCTACCGGAAGCCCACACACACAGATCTGTATTTGCAGGCGACAAGCTGCCACCACCCTGCACAAACCATGGGTTTGCTGCGTACTCTGGTGCACCGGGCACACGTGGTATCTGATAAGGACAGCCTTCCCAAAGAATTGGAACATTTGCAATCCGTCTTCAGGGCGAATGGATATTCTACACGCCAAATCCGCACAGCTGTAACAAAGAAGAAATGTAAAGAGAAACAAGAAGAAGAAGACAAAGAAGTGGTCATGTCCAGGGCGTTTCTTCCGTATGTGGGTAACCTCTCCTCTAAAATAGGAAGCATTTTAAAGAAGCATTGTGTTAAAGTGATCTTCCGACCACCTATGAAAATATCGGCTTTGCTTGGCTCTGTGAAGGACGATATGGGTCTGAGGAAGGCGGGTATTTATGAGATCCCCTGTCAATGTGGCAAATCCTACATTGGCCAAACTACTCGCACAGTACGGGAAAGATGCGTGGAGCATGAGCGCCACACACGTCTACTACAGGCCAACAAATCAGCCATAGCAGAACACTGTATTTCGACGGGACACTCCATGGATTATTGTGGAACAAACAATTTTAGCGACAACTAGATCTTTTTGGGAATCCATTATCAAGGAGTCCGTGGAGATACGATTGGCGGATCTTATTAATCTAGACGGCAGCTTTCAGATGGATAAAGCATGGGGTCCTGTAATTTCTTTAATCGCTTCACAGAGACATGGGTCTGCATCTAGTACGACGGCTGACGAAAATTGATTTTATACTTTCGACTACCGCGCCTCAGCTGCGCGAAGGCGCTTTACGACAGATAGCGCAAATGTAGGTACACCACTACGCATGCGCGGCCCGCTTCTGCTGCAGAGCGCGCCATATTAAATAGGGGGCGCGGCATTAGCCTTCTCCACTGCGCAGACGCCGCCGCGCCAATTTTCGGTATATATAGAACGACGCGCACCAGTAATCTTTCCTACCTCTCCTATGTATTTTCCATCCCCGATGATCCCCAGTTCAATTACTCCCTCTTCCCGGATATCCGCCATCGAACTGACACCTCTTCCCCTCCCCTCGCTCCTGGTTTCCAGTGCTTGGACAACATTGCACACACGGAACTCAATGCCCCTATCACTACACAGGATCTCATTGCTACACTCCGCACAAAACGCAACACCGCTCCTGGTCACGATCGTGTCACCTACCGTCACCTTCGTGAAGCTCCTGTCCCTTTCCTCTCCACCCTGGCCAGGTTCTACAATGTAGTCCAGTCCACCGGTTACTACCCCGACCTGTGGAAAACCTCCCGTATCCTCATGTTCCTTAAACCCGGCAAACCACCGTCCGAAGTCTCCTCCTACCGCCCCATCAGCCTTACCTCGGTCTTCAGCAAGGTCCTGGAATCTATCCTCACCCGCCGCATCCACCAGCATCTCCGCCAGCACCGCCTCCTTCCTGTCACCCAGTGTGGCTTTCGGCCGTCCTTCTCTTCCGACGACCTTCTCCTTCACCTCACTCATCTCCTTTCCGAACAGCTTAATTCCCGTCGCTCCGCAATCTTCTTCTCCCTGGACCTCGAACGTGCCTATGACCGCGTATGGCATTCTGGTCTCCTCTTCAAGCTCCAAACCTTCGCCCTTCCCATTAACTCCGTCCGTCTGATCGGCTCCTTTCTCTCCCGCCGTCCTTCCTATGTCACCGTCCATAACTCAGATTCCAACACCTTTTTCCCCTCGGCCGGTGTGCCCCAAGGCTCCGTCCTCTACCCCCTTCTGTACCTTTTGTACACGGCGGACATGCCGCCGCCGTCAGCCCCCGTCCACCTTCTCCAGTTTGCCGATGACACCGCCTTCCTTGCCCTTGCCCCCACCCTACAGCGCTCCCAACACCTTCTCCAATCCCATCTTGACCGGTTCACTGCTTGGTGCAACCAGTGGTTGCTCAAGGTCAATCCCTCCAAAACCCAGGCGATCATTGTAGGCAAAACCACCCCTTCCTTCCGCCTCCTTGATTTCTATATCACCATCTACGGCCGTCCTATCGCCCTCACTCCCACCCTTAAGTACCTTGGCGTCATCCTCGACCGTCGCCTCTCCTGGACTCCCCACCTCCGGACAATCCAAGCCAAGGCACGCTCCCGACTCAGTCTCCTCAAGCTCCTCTCCGGCCGTACGTGGGGTCTGGACCCCTCCACCATCCTCCACACCTATAAATCCCTCATCCACCCTATCCTTTGTTATGCCCATCCGGCTTGGATCTCCGCCCCCCCTCCCTTTTATAAATCCCTCCAAATCCTTGAACGCCATGCTCTCCACCTCGCCTATCGCATCCGTCTCCCCTCCCCCACACGGATCCTGTATGGTCTCATCCCCTTCCCCCACCTCCTCCTTTTCCTTGAAAGGATACGGATCCTGTACACCTTCCGTAAACTCGACCCTCCTCACCCGCTCGTCTCCCCGATCCTCACCCACCCCTGCCCGCTGCCACGCCTGTATTCCCATGTCCCACCCGGTCTCCATCTCTCAACCCTCCTTACCCTCTCCCAAGGTGGCTTCCGCCAGCTCCCCCTCCCTGATGATGTCCTCCTCCCCTCCATCTACCCCTCCTATCAACTTTGACCCTGCCCCACCCCCCCACTTCCGGTGTCCTTTCCTTTAGGCACCCTCCCTCCCTCCCTTCTCTTTCCTTCCCTTCCCTTCTCTTTCCTTTTCCCCTGTCCCCTCCCTCCACCCCTCTTCCCCCGGGCTTCCCCTCCCCCATCCTCCCTCCCCCCTTTCTCCCCTGCCCGTGGCATCTCTGCTCTCCCCTCTCCTACTCCCCTTCCTCCTCCTCCTCTCTTGGCAAGTCCCCGGACTCGCACACGCATAGTGAACATTCGCGCGCCGGAGATCATCGCCATCAGTGTCTAGTGTGTGTGCTTCGTTTTGTGTTTCGTGCAGTTACAACTCAACTGTTCACATGTGCCGTCGCCGTTCTCCGTGTTTTGTGCGCCGTGTCAACAAGTGTCCGTGTTTTTATCGTCCAACGTGAACGGCTTCTTGTTTATTGTTTTTTGTATCTACCTTCTTTGCCCGCCATTTTTTTGTATTGTCTGTGTCCCGTATATCATATTATTGTACCCCATAAGGCTGAAGAGCAGCGTATTAAGCTGCTGCCAGCCCTTTCGTGTCTCTTCCGTTTACATTCTGTCCTTACTGCGCCACCCGCCCGCAACCCCACCAGGAGGCGTTCAGTCAGTCTCGCGCTGGCCAGTGGTCATGACATTTTTGATTCGTCAGTGTAGGTCTTCCCACAGTGTTGGACTCGGGCGCTAATGACTGTAGCAGTTTTGCGCCCTAAAACCAAGCCAAAACAAAACAAACAGTGCTGGACTGAGCCCATCATAGATACGGGGCAGCGAAACCAAATGAAGCCCCCGGCCTGCTTGGAAATGGACGTATTTCTGGTGCGCATTTTCTAAAAAATTAATAAGACAGATACAATGGCTGACAAAAAAGTCAAGTACTTATATTGTGTGTTATACGCTCTAGTAGCTGGAATATACATACTTAAACACACAACTGAGAAAGATAGCATTTGAAACGGGATACAGCACAGCAACCATATTGTAGAGTGCAAAGCAATAAAAAAGACAACAATAAGACAATTAGCTTCTATTTTATATGTCTGGAAACAAATCTTGTATAATTATATCATTCAGTTATGTAATCTTAGTTTAAAATATAAGTTTTTGATAATTTTATTATGGTGCATTCACTGAAGCACCAAAGAAACTGGTATAGGCATGTGTATTCAAATACAGAGATACGTAAACAGGCAGAATACGGCGCTGCGGTCGGCAACTCCTATATTAGACAAGTGTCTGGCGCAGTTGTTAGATCGGTGACTGGTGCTACAGTGGCAGGTTATCAAGATTTAAGTGTGCTTGAACGAGGTGTTGTAGTCGGCGCTCAAGCGATTAGACACAGCATCTCCAAGTTAGCGATGAAGTGGAGATTTTCGCGGACGACCACTTCACGACTGTATCGCATCAGGAAGCCAGTAGAACATCAAATCTCCGACGTCAGTACGGCCTGAAAAAGATCCTGCAAGAGCAGGACCAACGATGACAGCAGAGAACCGTTCAACCTGACAGAAGTACAACTGTTCTGCAAATTGCTGCAAGTTTCAGTGCTGGGCCGTCAACGAGTATCAGCGTGGGATCGATTCAGCGAAACGTCATCGATATGGGCTTTCGGAGCCGAAGGCCCACTCGTGTGCCCTTGATGACTGCACGACACAAAGCTTTACGCCTCGCCTGGACCCGCCAACGCGGACACTGGACTGTTGTTGACTGGAAACCTGTTGCCCGGTCGGACGAGTCTCGTTTCAAACTGCATCGAGCGGGTAGACGAGTACGGGAATGCAGACAATCTCATGAATCCATGGACTCTGCATGCCAGCAGGGGACACAATTCAGTGCGCAACGTCCACGTCTCCAGACAGATTTCCTGGAGTGCTCTCCTTACATCGCCTAACTTATACACAGAAGCGCCACAGAAACTGGTTTAGTCATGCGTATTCAAATACAGAGATACGTAAACAAGCAGAAAACGCACTGCGGTCGGTATCTCCTATGTAAGACATGTGTCTGGCGTAGTTGTTAGATCACTTACTGCTGCTGCTATGTAAGGTTATCAAGGTTTAAGTGAATTTGAGCGTGACGTCAATAGTCGGCGCACGGGCGATGGGACGCAGAATTTCCGAGGTAGCGATGAAGTGGGGATTTTCCCGTACAACCATTTCACGAGTGTACCGTGAATATCAGGAATCCGGTAAAACATCAAATCTCCGACATCGCCGCGGCCGGAAAAAGATCCTGCAAGAACGGGACCAACGACGACTGAAGAGAATAGTTCAACGTGACAGAGGGGCGATCCTTCCGTAAGTTCCTTCGGGTTTCAATGGTGGGCCATCAACAAGTGTCAACGTGCGAATCTTTCAACGAAACATCACCCATATGGGCGTTCGCAGCTCAAAACTCACTCGTGTACCCTTGATGACTGCGCAAAACCAAGTTTTACGCCTCGCCTGGGCCCATCAACACCGACATTGGACTGTTGATGACTGGAATCATGTCGCCTGGTCGGACGAGTCTCATTTCAAATTGTATCGAGCGCATGGACGTGTACGGGTATGGAGACACCCTCATGAATCCAGGGACCCTCCACGTTAGCAGAGGACTGTTCAAGCTATTGAAGACTCTTTAGTGGTGTGGGGCGTGTGCAGTTGGAGTGATATGGGACCCCTGATACGTCAAGATACGACTCTGACAGGTGTCACGTACGTAAGCATCCTGTCTGACCACCTGCATCCTTTCATGCCCATTGTGCATTCCGACGGAGTTGCGTAATTCCAGCAGGACAATGCGACACGCTATATGTCCTGAATTGCCGCAGAGTGGCTCCAGGAACACTCTTCTGAGTTTAAAAGCCTCGGTTGGAAATTTATGGTAAGGTCTTATGGGACCAAACTGCTTAGTTCAACGGTCCCTAAGCTTACACACTACTTAATCTAACTTAAACTAACATACGCTAAGGACGACACACACACACCCAAGCCCAAGGGAGGACTCGAACCTCCAATGGGGTAAGCAGCTCGGACCGTGAGAAGGCGCCCCTGACCACGCGGCTACCCCGCGCGGCCTTCCGGTGACCACAAAACTCCCAGGACATGAACATCACTGAGAGTATTTGGAATGCGTTGCAACGTGCTGTTCATGACAGATCTCCACTCCGCTCGTACTCTTACGGATTTACGGACAGCCGTGCATGATTCATGGTGTCAGTTCCCTCTAGCACTACTTCAGACATTAATGGAGTCGATGCCACGTCGTGTTACGGCGATTCTTCGTGCTCGTGAGGGCCCTACACGATGTTAGGCGGATGCTGCAATTTCTTTGGGTCATCGGTTTATTTTGGTCCCTTTATTTCACTGAAATTCTGAATAACGTCATTGTCTTCTGTTTCATATGAAACTTTTCTTTCGATTGATGAAACGGTCAGATTCGCTAGTCGTTCTTGATTCAACGTAGAGCGAAGATAATTTTATACTACATTCAGTTTAGGAAAAATTCTGAGACATAAATGGTCATGAAGTACTGGGTTATTAGTGACGTACAGGGTATAGAGTCAGGGAAATCTCTTCATACAGACATAGCGTCATCGGAAGCTTCTAGAACGAATTTTGCTTCCGAAAGTTTAGAAAATTGGCCTAATTTCCTTCACGGTCGTATATTGATGTGATAGTCTTGTGCTGTATAGATCGGTCTATGCATTCAAACACTGATCGACGAACTACTTACTGATCGCCAATCTAAAGCCATGAGCTAATTGAGCCGGTATTGTTTAATTTAGGCTCCTATTTCCTCACCGTCGAAGTTAATGTCCATATCATTGCAATTTTTTGTGTCAACCGTAGTTCATGTCATAACTAAAATCTCAATCAGGACTTTTAATTAAGCGACTCCTTGATTGAAAGTCATTTTTGGAGACTGTAGATATTATTGGGCTAAATTTAGTTCCTCCAGTGTAGTGTGCCAAAAGTTGATGTACTCGTAAATCAGAAAGGTGAAATCTCATAGAGCTGGGAGGATCGTGCATGCTCGAGATCTAGCACCAAGGTTTGCCTTGCACGAATCTTTCATGTCTTACAGAATGCTCTCAATTGTTTCGACGTTTTCGTTTACGACTTAAACTGCATTGTAATCAGCACACAGTCATTTTCCCGTTTTTTCTACAAGTAATTCCCATGTACATGTAAAAGACGAGAAGGGTTGATATAACTTTTCTACAGTTCCAAACCAGACGACGCTGGAGGGAACACAAGAGAATGCATCAACTCCACAAAGATTCAAGGAATGATTTGCGTTCGGACTGAACAGAACTTTCGGACTAACTTTTAGAATTTTTCTTCTTGTACTCCTCCATGTATACCTGATATTAATGCGATATTCTCATAATCTTGAGGCCTGCACGAAGCATTATCCATCACATCTTTTTCCAGCTGCAGTTGAGTATCTTTCCATATATCTCTGCAGTACTGTCTGACGTAAGGAAACCTGAGGAGAGACATCAAACTTCCACTATGCTGTCTTGTATAGTAACGGTACTTACAGTCCAGTGAGTATATAGTACAGGCATCAATAAACATTTCATGTAGAACAACTGCGTCTAGCTGACAACTGTTTATCTACCAGGAACTATTGGTACAACAGTTGCAAGCAGTAGTGGATGTGTTGGGAAAGTATCAGAGCTCGAGATGTTAAAAGAAAGCACTGATGCTCAAACGGTAATAGGCACTGAATTCGGAGGTAAGTTCAGCCGAAATCATTGAGCAGGACCTAATCCTGTTCCGAAATCATGTTGTTGTTGTTGTGGTCTTCAGTCCTGAGACTGGTTTGATGCAGCTCTCCATGCTATTCTATCCTGTGCAACCTTCTTCATCTCCCAGTACCTACTGCAACCTACATCCTTCTGATCTGCTTAGTGTATTCATCTCTTGGTCTCCCTCTACGATTTTCACCCTCCATGCTGCCCTCCAATACTAAATTGGTGATCCCTTGATGCCTCAGAACATGTCCTACCAACCGATTCCGTCTTCTGGTCAAGTTGTGCCACAAACTTCTCTTCTCCCCAATCCTATTCAATACTTCCTCATTAGTTATGTGATCTACCCATCTAATCTTCAGCATTCTTCTGTAGCACCACATTTCGAAAGCTTCTATTCTCTTCTTGTCCAAACTATTTATCGTCCATGTTTAACTCCCATACATGGCTACACACCATACAAATACTTTCAGAAATGACTTCCTGACACTTAAATCTATACTCGATGTTAACAAATTTCTCTTCTTCAGAAACGCTTTCCTTGCCATTGCCAGTCTACATTTTATATACTCTCTACTTCGACCATCATCAGTTATTTTGCTTCCCAAATAGCAAAACTCCTTTACTACTTTGAGTGTCTCATTTCTTAATCTAATTCCGTCAGCATCACCCGACTTAATTCGACTACATTCCATTATCCTCGTTTTGCTGTTGTTGATGTTCATCTTATATCCTCCTTTCAAGACACTGTCCATTCAATTCAACTGCTCTTCCAAGTCCTTTGCTGTCTCTGACAGAATTACAATGTCATCGGCGAACCTCAAAGTTTTTATTTCTTCTCCATGGATTTTAATACCTACTCCGAATTTTTCTTTTGTTTCCTTTACTGCTTGCTCAATATACAGATTGAACAACATCGGGGAGAGGATACAACCCTGTCTTACTCCCTTCCCAACCACTGCTTCCCTTTCATGTCACTCGACTCTTATAACTGCCATCTGGTTTCTGTACAAATTGTAAATAGCCTTTCGCTCCCTGTATTTTACCCCTGCCACCTTTAGAATTCGAAAGAGAGTATTCCAGTCAACATTGTCAAAAGCTTTCTCTAAGTCTACAAATGCTAGAAACGTAGATTTGCCTTTCCTTAATCTTTTATTCTAAGATAAGTCGTAAGGTCAGTATTGCCTCACGTGTTCCAGTGTTTCTACGGAATCCAAACTGATCTTCCCCGAGGTTGGCTTCTACTAGTTTTTCCATTCGTTTGTAAAGAATTCCTGTTAGTATTTTGCAGCTGTGACTTATTAAACTGATAGTTCGGTAATTTTCACATCTGTCAACACCTGCTTTCTTTGGGATTGGGATTATTATATTCTTCTTGAAGTCTGAGGGTATTTCGCCTGTTTCATACATCTTGCTCACCAGATGGTAGAGTTTTGGCTCTCCCAAGGCCGTCAGTAGTTCCAATGGAATGTTGTCTACTCCAGGGGCCTTGTTTCGACTCAGGTCTTTCAGTGCTCTGTCAAACTCTTCACGCAGTATCGTATCTCCCATTTCATCTTCATCTACATCCTCTTCCATTTCCATAATATTGTCCTCAAGTACATCACCCTTGTATAGACCCTCTATATACTCCTTCCACCTTTCTGCTTTCCCTTCTTTGCTTAGAACTGGGTTTCCATCTGAGCTCTTGATATTCATACAAGTCGGTCTCTTATCTCCAAAGGTCTCTTTAATTTTCCTGTAGGCAGTATCTATCTTACCTCTAGTGAGATAACCCTCTACATCCTTACATTTGTCCTCTAGCCATCCCTGCTTAGCCATTTTGCACTTCCTGTCGATCTCATTTTTGAGACGTTTGTATTCCTTTTTGCCTGCTTCATTTAATGCATTTTTATATTTTCTCCTTTCATCAATTAAATTCAATATTTCTTCTGTTACCCAAGGATTTCTACTAGCCCTCGCCTTTTTACCTACTTGATGCTCTGCTGCCTTCACTACTTCATCCCTCAAAGCTACCTATTCTTCTTCTACTGTATTTCTTTCCCCCATTCCTGTCAATTGTTCCCTTATGCTCTCCCTGAATCTCTGTACAACCTCTGGTTCTTTCAGTTTATCCAGGTCCCATCTCATTAAATTGCCACCTTTTTGCAGTTTCTTCAGTTTTAATCTACAGGTCATAACCAATAGATTGTGGTCAGAGTCCACATCTGCCCCTGGATATGTCTTACAATTTAAAACCTGGTTCCTAAATCTCTGTCTTACCATTATATAATCTATCTGATACCTTTTAGTATCTCCAGGGTTCTTCCATGTATACAACCTCCTTTCATGATTCTTAAACCAAGTGTTAGCTATGATGATGTTGTGCTCTGTGCAAAATTCTACCAGGCGGCTTCCTCTTCCATTTCTTTGCCCCAATCCATATTCAACTACTATGTTTCCTTCTCTCCCTTTTCCTACACTCGAATTCCAATCACCCATGACTATTAAATTTTCGTCTCCCTTCACTATCTGAATAATTTCTTTTATTTCATCATACATTTCTTCAATTTCTTCGTCATCTGCAGAGCTAGTTGGCATATAAACTTGTACTACTGTAGTAGGTGTGGGCTTCGTATCTATCTTGGCCACAATAATGCGTTCACTATGCTGTTTGTAGTAGCTTACCCGCATTCCTATTTTCCTATTCATTATTAAACCTACTCCTGCATTACCCCTATTTGATTTTGTGTTTATAACCCTGTAGTCACCTGACCAGAAGTCTTGTTCCTCCTGCCACCGAACTTCACTAATTCCCACTATATCTAACTTCAACCTATCCATTTCCCTTTTTAAATTTTCTAACCTACCGGCCCGATTAAGGGATCTGACATTCCACGTTCCGATCCGTAGAATGCCAGTTTTCTTTCTCCTGATAACGACATCCTCTTGAGTAGTCCCCGCCCGGAGATCCGAATGGGGGACTATTTTACCTCCGGAATATTTTACCCAAGAGGACGCCATCATCATTTAATCATACAGTAAAGCTGCATGCCCTCGGGAAAAATTACGGCTGTAGTTTCCCATTGCTTTCAGCCATTCGCAGTACCAGCACAGCAAGGCCGTTTTGGTTATTGTTACAAGGCCAGATCAGTCAATCATCCAGACTGTTGCCCTTGCAACTACTGAAAAGGCTGCTGCCCCTCTTCAGGAACCACACGTTTGTCTGGCCTCTCAACAGATACCCCTCCGTTCTGGTTGCACCTACGGTACGACTATCTGTATCGCTGAGGCACGAAAGCCTCCCCACCAACGGCAAGGTCCATGGTTCATGGGGGGGTCCGAAATGATAGGATAAATATATTTGGCGACAGCGTATTTTTTGCTGTTAAGAGAGCACTGAAGAGCCAAATAAATTGGTTTACTTGCCAAATGTCGTGTAGGGCCCCCGCAAGCACGCAGAAGTACTGCAACACGACGTGGCATCGAATCGACTGATGTCTGAAGTAGTGGTCGAGGGGACTGACACCATGAATCCTACAGGTCTGTCCGTAAATCCGTAAGAATACGAGGGGGGTGGAGATCTCTTCTGAACATCATGGTGCAAGCCATCCCAGACATGCTCAATAATGTTCATGTCTGGGGAGTTTGGTGGCCAGTGGAAGTGTTTAAACTCGGAAGAGTGTTCCTGGAGCCACTCTGTAGCAATTCTGGACGTGTGGGGTGTTGCATTGTCCTGCGTGAATTGCCCAAGTCCGTCGGAAAACACAATGGTCATGAATGGATCCAGGTGATCAGACACGATGCTTACATACGTGTCATCTGTCAGAGTCGTATCTAGACGTATCAGGGGTCCCAAATCACTCCAGCTGCACACATCCCACACCATTACAGAGCATCCACAGCTTGAACAGTCCCCTGCTGACATGCAGCATCCATGGATTCATGGTCTACATACCCGTACAAGTCAGCAGCTCGATACAATTTTTTTAGATTAGATTAGATTTACTTTCATTCCAATTGATCCGTAGTGAGGAGGTCCTCCAGGATGTGGAACATGTCAGAAAAACAACAATACATGACAAATATTTAAACTAAAACAAATAAGCTAATGTACCATTCCACAGGTCCCAAGTGGAATGATCGTCATTTTTTAATGAACACTAAGAGTCATTTTACAAATACTATTGCACTGAATTTAAAATAAAAAAGTTTTTTATTTATTTATAAGGTAAGAAACATGTAATACAACTACTGTAATACTTATTTACAATGAACACATTACTGCACTGAAATGGTGCAGAAGTTAGATTATACTTACACACACACACACACACACACACACACACACACACACACACACACACACACAAATTTTCAGTGAACACATTACTGCACTGAAATTGTGCAGAAGATATGTTGTACTTATATACAAATCAGTTGGGTTTCCTCAGAAATTCATCAATGGAGTAGAAGGAGTTGGCCACCAATAAATCCTTTAGGCTTCTCTTAAACTGAATTTCATTGGTTGTTAAGCTTTTTATGGCTGCTGGCAAGTTATTGAAAATGTGTGTTCCTGAATAATGCACACCTTTTTGTACAAGACTAAGTGACTTTAAATCCTTGTGAAGATTATTCTTATTTCTAGTATTGATTCCATGAATTGAGCTATTGGTTTGAAAAAGTGATATATTTTTAATGACAAATTTCATTAAGGAATAAATATATTGGGAAGCTGTAGTTAGTATCCCTAGTTCCCTAAACAGGCTTCTGCAGGATGTTCTTGAGTTCACACCACATATAATTCTTACTGCACGTTTTTGTGCCCGGAAAACTTTAGTTTGGCTTGATGAATTACCCCAGAAAATAATCCCATATGACATTATGGAATGAAAGTAAGCATAGTATGCCAGCTTTTTCATTTTTATATCCCCTATGTCTGACAAAATTCGCATTGCAAACAGAGATTTGTTAAGACGCTTCAGCAGTTCTGTGGTGTGCTCCTCCCAGTTGAATTTATTATCAAGCTGTAATCCCAAGAATTTAACACTGTCCACTTCTTCTATCTTCTTGTCATCATATGTTAGACATATACTCTTGGGACACCCCTTACAAGTTCTGAACTGCATGTAGTGTGTTTTTTCAAAGTTTAGTGACAAAGAATTGGCTAGGAACCAGTGATTAATGTCTACAAATATTTTATTGGCTGATCTTTCTAAGACTACACTTGATTTGCTATTTATTGCAATGTTTGTATCATCAGCAAACAAAACAAACTTGGCATCTGGTAATGTTACTGATGAAAGGTCATTGATATACACAAGAAAAAGTAAGGGCCCCAAAATGGAACCTTGTGGGACCCCACATGTAATTAGTTCCCAGTTGGATGATGCCTGATAGCTTGATACATGTCTCTTTCCTAATAACACCCTTTGTTTCCTGCCAGAGATATAAGATTTGAACCATTTTGCAGCATTTCCTGTTACACTATAATATTCTAGTTTACTTAAAAGGATATTGTGATTTACACAGTCAAATGCCTTTGACAGATCACAAAATATACCAGTTGCCTGCAGTTTTTTGTCTAATGA
This sequence comes from Schistocerca americana, assembly GCF_021461395.2. Classification (NCBI taxonomy): domain Eukaryota; kingdom Metazoa; phylum Arthropoda; class Insecta; order Orthoptera; family Acrididae; genus Schistocerca; species Schistocerca americana. The sequence goes on from NC_060129.1 coordinate 49,042,375, forward strand.
ATTAAGTACATTTTCACTGTAAGTGTAGATAGCCTTCTCAATATCAGAACCTTTTAGAAATCCAAACTGTGACTTTGACAGTATGTTATTTGAGATAAGATGGTTATAAAGACGACTGTACATTACATTTTCGAAAATTTTTGAGAATGCTGGCAACAGTGAAATTGGACGGAAATTTGATGCTATTTCTTTATCTCCCTTCTTAAACAGTGGCTTAACTTCAGCGTATTTCAGCCATTCGGGAAATATTCCACTGATAAACGACTGGTTACACAGATAGCTTAATATGTTACTTAGCTCAGAATCACATTCTTTAATTAACTTTGTTGATATTTCATCATACCCACTAGATGTTTTTGATTTTAAAGATTTTATGATGGACATTATTTCTGTTGGGGTAGTGAGGGTCAAATTGATATTATGGAAGTTACTTGAAATGTCTGGTCTAAGGTAATCCATAGCAGCATCTACCGAACCTGACAACCCCATCTTTTCAGTAACAGTTATAAAATGTTTGTTAAAAAGTTCTGCAACACTATACACATCTGTCACCAATGCATCATTTACTCTTAATGCTATTTGTTCCTCTTCATGTCTGGTTCTACCGGTCTCCTCCTTCACTATATCCCATATTGTCTTTATTTTGTTATCTGATATGACTATCTTTTCCTTGTAATATATTTGCTTTGACATCCGTATTACAGTCTTTAATATTTTGCAGTATTTCTTATAATGTGCTATAGCATCAACATTGGAAATGTTTCGGATTGACAGATACAGTTTTCTTTTTGTTTTACAAGATACCCCTATTCCTCGAGTAATCCATGGCTTCTTTGTAGACTTTGCTCTAACCTTGGTAAGTTTTGGGGGAAAGCAGTGTTCAAATAAGGTAAGCACTTTATTAGCAAAAATGTTATATTTTTCGTTCATGCCATGAGCACTGTAAACATCAGTCCAGTGAATGTCTCTGAGGAGTGTCCCAAAATAATCAATTTTTGGCTTACTGATTACCCTCTTGAGCTCAGATTTAACAGATTTTATATCTTGTTCAGTATTAACATTTAACAGAAGGAACTGCATGTCATGGTCTGAGAGGCCATTGACTATTGGTTTTGTAATATAATTTTGTTCATTTGACTTTTCTATAAAGATATTATCAATGGCTGTTTGTGAGAAAGTGGTTATCCTAGTGGGGAACTTTACTATGGGAATTAAGTTGAATGATAGTGTTACTAACTCAAATAGGTTCTTATTGGGAGAGTCTTTAAGGAAATCTACATTGAAATCACCAGCAACCACTATTTCTTTGTTTTTGGTTGTTAAATGGGCCAGTACAGCTTCAAGGTGGTTTACAAACAGATTAAAGTTACCTGCAGGTGCTCGATATACACTTAATATTATGAAAGATTTTTTGTGAAATTCTAATTCTGTTGCACATGCTTCCATATGCTGTTCTAGGCAAAATTTATGAATGTCTATGTTCTTAAATTTATGACAGTTCCTGATGAATGTGGCAACTCCTCCTTTCTCCATTTCTGATCTACAATAGTGAGATGCTAACCTAAACCCTGTAACACTTAAAAGTTCTATACCAGTGGTCACATGATGTTCAGAGAGGCAGATAATGTCAGCTGGGTTTGAAGACTCTAATTCATCTATGCAGATAGTTAATTCATTAATTTTATTTCTCAGTCCTCGAATATTTTGATGCAATAAAGATAGCTGACATTTCACATTGACTGACTTAAAATTGGATGGAGTTAAAATATCTGCTGACAGTTGAAAATTCTTAACCAATGGCTGTTTATGTTGATGTAATAAGCTGGAATTATGTTTTTTGATTTCTTTCTCAAACTGAAGGTTTGTCTCAGTTCTAACCTCTCTTAAAATTTGTTTTCTTTCTGTCCTCCCTACCCTAAAAAAGGGTCTTTTCTGAATCCTATAACCACTGGTATTTTACCACTCATGACAGTGCCTCCCCCCTTTAACTTTCCTGCTATTTCCCCAGCCAATTTACCCTTCCCCTTCCTGTTGAGGTGAAGGCCATGCCTAGTATAATCCCACCTACTGACAGAATCAACATGAACCACACCAATGTGTGACCCCGCACCCGACATGAGCAGCCGTTCCAGCTCCAAATTAACTCTCTTGACAGAAGAGTTCAAATGAGGTCGGTCATGGCGCCCAAGAACAGATACAAACTCAACACTGGTATGCCTCGATGCTGATGCAATCTTCGCCAGGTCACACTCTATGCTGTACCCAGGATCTCTGTCAATACTGTTACCTGCCCCACCCACTATAACCACGGTGTCTTCCTTAGTGAAATCTTTGCAAAGTGATCCTAAATCCTCTGTCACCTGCTCCAGACCAGCACTAGGTTTAAAAAAATTGGTGACCTGGTATTCTGATCCTAGTTCATCCTGCAAGAGTTGGCCAACACCTCTTCCATGGGAACTACCTAACAACAACACTTTCTTTCTCTTTACTGATTTCCCTACATTCTTACTTTTCAATTTGCTGCTGAAAGTTTGTTGTGCCCTGTCTACACCTGTAACTGCTTGAGGCTCACCAGCTTCTAACTGAAGCAACAGGTCAAATCTATTTTCCACATTCACCATAAAGCTGTCAGACAAAGTTCTAGGCCTGTTCCTCCTGTTGCCTGTTGCCACTTCCCACCTCTCTTTACCCTTCTCCCTCCTTAACCTGTCAAGATCTCCCCTGGCCTTGTCTAACTCAGCCTGAAGGGCAGCAATTTTCCCCTCCTGTTCCAGTATCTTCCTATCTCTACTACAAATCCTACAAAACCACTGATGAGTCTCATTTACTTCCCCTATTCCCACGCCACTACAGTCACCCACATGGAAAAAACTACAGCACCCATCACACCAAAGCCCCGACCTAACAATTCTACGGCAAGTCAAGCACTTTTCACTCATGATAAACGTAATAATTTATTAAGAATAAGTCAGTTAAATTACAGATAAACACGAAAATATGGTTACACAAATTTGGCCTATACGCAACTGTGTGTAAACAAAAACAAAAGTGCAAAGTTTCTGAAACAACAAGTTAAACTTTACGCTACTTTCCGGAAATGCTAGTTAAATAATGAAGAGGTACGCTAAGTTAAATTGCTGGAGAGAGCAAGGAACAACTAAACGAAATTCTATAGATTTGCTGCAGCAGAACGTAAACAGAAAATACGACTGTACGGTCTTTTCGCGTTTTCTGCTATATTACGTAATGAGAAATGAAACCTTTAATGGTACACTTAAACGGCACACTAATACACTTATTTACCACGTAATCAGTACTAATCTATGTGTTTTATAATCTAAAATAACTTATCTTTACGAGAACACCAAACCTCGCGCTAGTCGCTTGGCTGCAGGGCTGCCAACCTCCAACCTCCAATTTGAAACGAGACTCGTCCAACCAGCCAACTGTCATCAAAAGTCCCATGTCGGTGTTAATGGGCCGAGGCTAGTCGTAAAGCTTGGTGTTGTGCAGTAATCAAGGGTACACAAGGGGCGACTTCTGCTCCGAAAGCCCATATAGATGATGTTCCGTTGAATGGTTCACACGCAGACACTTGTTGATTGCCCAGCATTGAAATCTGCAGCAATCTGCGAAAGAGCTTTACATCTGGCACGTTGAACACTTCTTCAGTAGTGATCAGTCCCGTTCTTGCAGGATCTTTTTCCGGCCGCATCCATGTCGGAGATTTGATATTGTACCGGACTCCTGATATTCACGGTACCCTCTTGAAATGGTCGTACGGGGAAATTCCCACTTCGTCGCTACCTTGAGATGCTGTGTCCCATCGCTCGTGCGCCGACTATAACACCACGTTCAAACTCACTTAAACCTTGATAACCTACCGTCGTAGCAGCAGAAATCGACCTAACAACTGCGCCAGACACTTTGTTGAATGGTACTTAAGTAAATAAATTGTGTTGTTGTTGTTGTTGTGGTCTTCAGTCCTGAGACTGGTTTGATGCAGCTCTCCATGCTACTCTATCCTGTGCAAGCTTCTTCATCTCCCAGTACCTACTGCAACCTACATCCTTCTGAATCTGCTTAGTGTATTGATCTCTTGGTCTCCCTCTACGATTTTTACCCTCCACGCTGCCCTCCAATGCTAAATTTGTGATCCCTTGATGCCTCAAAACATGTCCTACCAACCGATCCCTTCTTCTAGTCAAGTTGTGCCACAAACTTCTCTTCTCCCCAATCCTATTCAATACCTCCTCATTAGTTACGTGATCTACCCACCTTATCTTCAGCATTCTTCTGTAGCACCACATTTCGAAAGCTTCTATTCTCTTCTTGTCCAAACTGGTTATCGTCCATGTTTCACTTCCATACATGGCTACACTCCATACAAATACTTTCAGAAACGACTTCCTGACAATTAAATCTATACTCGATGTTAGCAAATTTCTCTTCTTCAGAAACGATTTCCTTGCCATTGCCAGTCTACATTTTATATCCTCTCTACTTCGACCATCATCAGTTATTTTGCTCCCCAAATAGCAAAACTCCTTTACTACTTTAAGTGTCTCATTACCTAATCTAATCCCCTCAGCATCACCCGATTTAATTTGACTACATTCCATTATCCTCGTTTTGCTTTTGTTGATGTTCATCTTATATCCTCCTTTCAAGACACTGTCCATTCCGTTCAACTGCTCTTCCAAGTCCTTTGCTGTCTCTGACAGAATTACAATGTCATCGGCGAACCTCAAAGTTTTTACTTCTTCTCCATGAATTTTAATACCTACTCCGAATTTTTCTTTTGTTTCCTTTACTGCTTGCTCAATATACAGATTGAATAACATCGGGGAGAGGCTACAACCCTGTCTCACTCCTTTCCCAACCACTGCTTCCCTTTCATGCCCCTCGACTCTTATAACTGCCATCTGGTTTCTGTACAAATTGTAAATAGCCTTTCGCTCCCTGTATTTTACCCCTGCCACCTTCAGAATTTGAAAGAGAGTATTCCAGTTAACGTTGTCAAAAGCTTTCTCTAAGTCTACAAATGCTAGAAACGTAGGTTTGCCTTTTCTTAATCTTTCTTCTAAGATAAGTCGTAAGGTTAGTATTGCCTCACGTGTTCCAACATTTCTACGGAATCCAAACTGATCTTCCCCGAGGTCCGCTTCTACTAGTTTTTCCATTCGTCTGTAAAGAATTCGCGTTAGTATTTTGCAGCTGTGACTTATTAAACTGATAGTTCGGTAATTTTCACATCTGTCAACACCTGCTTTCTTTGGGATTGGAATTATTATATTCTTCTTGAAGTCTGTGGGTATTTCGCCTGTCTCATACATCTTGCTCACCAGATGGTAGAGTTTTGTCATGACTGGCTCTCCCAAGGCCATCAGTAGTTCTAATGGAATGTTGTCTACTCCCGGGGCTTTGTTTCGACTCAGGTCTTTCAGTGCTCTGTCAAACTCTACACGCAGTATCATATCTCCCATTTCATCTTCATCTACATCCTCTTCCATAATATTGTCCTCAAGTACATCGCCCTTGTATAAACCCTCTATATACTCCTTCCACCTTTCTGCCTTCCCTTCTTTGCTTAGAACTGGGTTTCCATCTGAGCTCTTGATATTCATACAAGTGGTTCTCCTCTCTCCAAAGGTCTCTTTAATTTTCCTGTAGGCAGTATCTATCTGACCTCTAGTGAGACAAGCCTCTACATCCTTACATTTGTCCTCTAGCCATCCCTGCTTAGCCATTTTGCACTTCCTGTCGATCTCATTTTTGAGACGTTTGTATTCCTTTTTGCCTGCTTCATTTACTGCATTTTTATATTTTCTCCTTTCATCAATTAAATTCAATATTTCTTCTGTTACCCAAGGATTTCTATTAGCCCTCGTCTTTTTACCTACTTGATCCTCTGCTGCCTTCACTACTTCATCCCTCAGACCTACCCATTCTTCTTCTACTGTGTTTCTTTCCCCCCTTCCTGTCAATTGTTCCCTTATGCTCTCCCTGAAACTCTGTACAACCTCTGGTTCTTTCAGTTTATCCAGGTCCCATCTCCTCAAATTCCCACCTTTTTGCAGTTTCTTCAGTTTCAATCTGCAGTTCATAACCAATATATTGTGGTCAGAATCCACATCTGCCTCTGGAAATGTCTTACAGTTTAAAACCTGGTTCCTAAATCTCTGTCTTACCATTATATAATCTATCTGATACCTTTTACTATCCCCAGGATTCTTCCAGGTATACAACCTTCTTTTATGATTCTTGAACCAAGTGTTAGCTATGATTAAGTTATGCTCTGTGCAAAATTCTACAAGGCGGCTTCCTCTTTCATTTCTTGCCCCCAATCCATATTCACCTACTATGTTTCCTTCTCTCCCTTTTCCTACTGACGAATTCCAGTCACCCATGACTATTAAATTTTCGTCTCCCTTCACTACCTGAATAATTTCTTTTATCTCGTCATACATTTCATCAATTTCTTCATCATCTGCAGAGCTAGTTGGCATATAAACTTGTACTACTGTAGTAGGCATGGGCTTTGTGTCTATCTTGGCCACAATAATGCGTTCACTATGCTGTTTGTAGTAGCTAACCCGCACTCCTATTTTTTTATTCATTATTAAACCTACTCCTGCATTACCCCTATTTGATTTTGTATTTATAACCCTGTAATCACCTGACCAAAAGTCTTGTTCCTCCTGCCACCGAACTTCACTAATTCCCACTATATCTAACTTTAACCTATCCATTTCCCTTTTTAAATTTTCTAACCTACCTGCCCGATTAAGGGATCTGACATTCCACGCTCCGATCCGTAGAACGCCAGTTTTCTTTCTTCTGATAACGACGTCCTCTTGAGTAGTCCCCGCCCGGAGATCCGAATGGGGGACTATTTTACCTCCGGAATATTTTACCCAAGAGGACGCCATCATCATTTAATCATACAGTAAAGCTGCATGTCCTCGGGAAAAATTACGGCTGTAGTTTCCCCTTGCTTTCAGCCGTTCGCAGTACCAGCACAGCAAGGCCGTTTTGGTTAATGTTACAAGGCCAGATCAGTCAATCATCCAGACTGTTGCCCCTGCAACTACTGAAAAGGCTGCTGCCCCTCTTCAGGAACCACATGTTTGTCTGGCCTCTCAACAGATACCCCTCCGTTGTGGTTGCACCTACGGTACGGCCATCTGTATCGCTGAGGCACGCAAGCCTCCCCACCAACGGCAAGGTCCATGGTTCATGGGGGGAGGGTAAATAAATTAGTGAAATCAAAGTGAAGTAGAAATTAGAATATAAATGAAAAACTTGGTTTAGTTTAGAGAGTTACATACTGGCAAACAGCGGGCAAAACAGCAGAACAGAAGAGACAATGACCGTGAAGTCACCAAGTTCCACTTAAGCGGGCGCTGTCGATTCACCCGTCAGGGCATCGCCCGACCGGCTCACGTGTTTCTCTGTTGTCGCATGTGAGCAAAGGCCCTCGCCTACATTGCAAGAGCCAATGACCGACGTTAACAAGATTCTTCGAGAAGCTTTTCGACGTGACAGAAGAGGCAATGGCCGTGAAGTCGTTCACCTCCAGTGAACTGAAGTGAATAAATACGCGAGACGCGGTGGGCCCGACAGACGGAGACGGAGACGAGGACGAAGACGGTGACGAGCGACGAAGAAGACGAAGAAGTGAAGAAGCGTAGCAGTTGTTTTAAGTCAGTTTCGGTGCTGAAGACCGTCATGCAAGAAGAGACTACATCATGCACAGACGCACCAAGTCCGCCGCTGCAATGGAATAGGAAGCAGCAGGCTCGGCGCCAGAAGACAGAAGTTAAAAGGTATTTAAAGTCTGATCTTTACGCACCCGGGTGACTCGTGAGGATGGGAAGGAGACGGCCTCACATCAGCAGTCACCTGTGAGCTGGGATGAAGATCTGACAGCCGAAGACTGGCAAGCGGGAGTCCGTTGTTCGAGTCCGGGACACTGGCCTTCCCCCTCTGCGCCGCTCCGCTGGCCGACGCACAACACACGCGGCCGCTTATAGAAGAGAAACACTGGGACGCCACATTTAAGGTATCATCATCCGATGCTCGACTTCGCTCGCAATAATTAAACGGGCCACCTCGCATGCGCTTCTCCGGTCAGCTGGGCGAGACAGCGACACGAGATACACACCGCTACGCGTAATCAGACGCCGCCGCCGCCGCTGCCGCAGCAGAAGGCTACACAAACGACACAGCTGCCGCTCTCCGAACCAGAACATCCAGTAAGATACAGTTGTACGAAACTTTCAATAAAAGTTATCTTATGTAACAATGCTGTTTCATTCTACCTCATACCCGAGCCAAGGAAGAACCCACCCTGCCAACATGTTGTTAAGAGAGAAAAATTGATTAATTTAATATTTTCACCCTGACAGAATGCTTTAGAATGCTCATCCTGGCAATTGACAGCATCAAAAGAGAAAACCAAGTTACATTTAGTAGCAGAAGTGCTACATTTAGTGTCACAACTGTTACATTTGGTGTCAGAGAAAAACCCTTGGCTCAATATGAGGTGTGAATGACAGTCACTGAAGGTCCACAGTTAGTATCGTTTAATGTGAGAAAGGATAGATGTTGCATAGACAGTCGTAATATTTTCCTTATTTAGAAGTGTATTTTCTCTCATAATATTAAGAGTTTGTCGAAAATTTTTAAACATCTTTTTAATTCAGTATTGTAAGACTGTGTAGTTAATAGTTTGTAAAATGATGACACGAAATCGTACAAACTCAGAGTCAGCACCGCAAGCGGTTTCTACTATGGAAGCTATTCAGAGCTTAGTTAATCAAATAGCACAGCTTAAAAATGATAATAATGCATTATTTAAACAGTTTTGTGAGGTTAGGCAAACCAGTTCAATCCCTCCCACCCTAGATTCCTCAGCAGCAGCCTTGGTAACTCCTTTTTCAGGTAAACCTGGCGAAGACATAACAGCGTATTTGATGATTTAGTAGCAGCTGCAAAGTTAGGATCATGGTCAGATGAACAGCTCTTAGAAACGACAAGATTGCTAGGAGAGGCTAAAGCACACGTATTATACCATGAAGAATTACGGAATGCAACAGCATTTGAGGAATTGAAGAAAGGATTACTTAAACGTTTTCAAAAACAGAACAGCTGTAGATTTTATAGGGAACAGTTAAACACTATCACTCAGAGGCAAAACGAGTCGTTAGAATGCTTTGTAGCTGTTTTCAAAAACAGAACAGCTGTAGATTTTATAGGGAACAGTTAAACACTATCACTCAGAGGCAAAACGAGTCGTTAGAAAGCTTTGTAGATAGGATTAGAAAAGTTAATATTAACACGTATCAGTTGACAACTAGTGATGAAGCAAATAAATTTATTTTACAAGAGGCAGAAAATAGAGCTCTGGATACATTTTTACGTGGGTTGCCTCCTGAAACGTCCCGTCGTGTCAGGGCAGAGTTTCCTAAGAATTTAGCACAAGCTGTATCTGTGGCGACGGCTTTCGAAGAAATAGACATTGCCACCAGATACAAGGAGAAGCGAAATGTATTTTCTGCAGGAGTACGATGTTTTACGTGCGATCGACAGGGACATATAGCAAAAAATTGCAGACAACCTAAATGCATTAATTGTCAAAGATTAGGTCACACATTCAAGGAATGCAGGTCTAAGAAAGTTTTTGGAAATAGAAATCAGTTAAACTCAAACGGGAATGTCGGAGCCGCCGCCAGGCGTTCCCAATAAAATTTCATGCCATTAAGGCGAATGTGAAGGCGGAATGCTGGTTATCTGCTACCATACAGGATAAAGAGGCAAGGATACTGGTGGATACAGGCGCAAACATATCAATAGTGAGTAATGAATGTATTGGAGAAAAGAAATATGACCCTCCAAGGTAGAGATTGAGTGGAGTAGGAGGAGGTACAGTGAAGTCATTAGGATGTACATCATTGATTTTCTATATTCACGGTGTACAATTTCAAGAAGATGTAGAAGTGGTAACAAAGGTAACTGACGGGTACGACGCGAACCTAGGGTTGGATTTCCTGAATCGACCTCAGACAGCAAACTGTAGAACTTAGCGGAATAGTGTTTCAGCTAGGTGACACCGCTACAAAGGGCCCGCTGCCGCAAGATTTCCCCAACCGGAAGGCGAAATCTACTACACTGCGTGTAACGTCCTTGAAGGTTGATTCGCGGGATCAGATACCATCTGGCTCAGGAAAACTTTTCTGGATGACCGTTGACCCCGAGGTACCTACAGATACAGTGTGTCTAATAGAGCCATTAAAGGAAAATGAGGAATTAGACGTATCACATTGTTCTGTACGTAGGAGTGTTGTATGGGTGCAAGACGTTGAAGGAGAAAGAAACGTACCGGTACATATTGACAATTTCGGAGTGGAGGACAAAGAGTTGCATAAGGGAATATTAGTAGCTACAGTCAGTACTTTTGAAGAAGAAGATTTCATTTGGTCAGATATTAATGATGGTCAGAAACCAGACGCCTATAAAACCGCATTACGCCAGAAGATTGAGCATTTGCAAGGAAAGGATAGAGACACGATAGAAGCAGTTTTAGTTGAGTTCCAGGATTTATTTAATGCAGAAGGTCCACTGCCAGCAACAGATATCACACAGCATAGGATCCCAACAGGAAATAGCCCCTCAGTTTATAGAAAACCTTATAGAGTTCCGCATCACTTACAGCCAGTACTGGATGAATTTGTAGAACAGCATCTAAAATATGGAATTATAGAATATTCTGATTCGCCTTATAATTCAAATATCGTAATTATTCCAAAGAAGTCTCCCGACGGTACGAAACGATATAGATTTTGTTGTGACTACAGACACCTTAACAAACAAACTATCTCCGATGTTTATCCTCTTCCAAACATTACAGATATCATTGACAGTTTAGGTAATAGTAAATACTTTTCAACAATCGATCTACGTAGCGGATATCATCAATTGGAAGTTGCACCTGAAGATAGGCATAAAACAGCATTTTCTACCCCTGGAGGCCACTGGCAATTTAAAAGAATGCCTTTCGGTTTGAAAAATGCACCAGCAACTTTTCAAAGATTACTCAATGGAGTATTGCGAGGACTCAAAACTCAGCAATGTTGTGTATATCTAGACGATATTATTGTGTTCTCCAAAGACATTAATGAACATGCTATGCGTCTGAGTAATGATTTTCAGAGACTTAGAAAAGCTAAATTAACATTAAATATGGAAAAATGTAGTCTTGCATTGACAGAGGTTACATACCTAGGGCATGTCATTAGCGAAAAAGGAATTCAAACAGATCCTCGATTAATTTCGGCTGTTAAGGACTTCCCAACACTACAACGCGTTAAAGAAGTACAAAGTTTCATGGGTCTCGCATCGTATTACCGAAAATATGTTCAAAATTTTGCTGAAATTGCCCACCCTTAACCCAATTATTGAAAAAGGGTGCAAAATTTCATTGGTCTGAAGATTGTGAATCAGCATTTCAAACCCAAGATAAGTTAACACACAGTCCAGTATTAGCCTACCCAGATTACAATAAAGAATTTATTTTATCCTTTGACGCAAGTGGTCATTCAGTAGGAGTTGTTTTGAGTTAGAATATTAATGTTGCAGAACACCCCATAGCCTACGCTTCGAGACAACTAACAACAGCAGAAAGAAATTATTCCACAACGGAGAAAGAATTGTTAAGTGTTATTTATGATATCAAATACTTTAAATTCTACTTGTATGTTAGAAAATTCAAGGTCATTACAGACCACGTAGCTTTAAAATCTTTGCTTGGGTTAAAGGATCCATCTAGTCGTCTCACGCGTTGGGCCCTATGTCTTTCCGAAATGGATTTCGAAGTTATCCATAAACCAGGCAAAAAACACACGAATGCAGATTGCCTAAGTCGGAAAATAGCACTTTTGGAAGCAACAGGCCGAGATACTGAGGACTGGAGAAAGGCACAAGATGAGGATACAGAATGGAAAAAATACGCAACTCAAAAACAATTTTGCTTTGAACATGGTGTATTATGCCGTAAAACAAAACTTGGACTGCGAATTGTTGTTCCCCTACACCTTAGACAAGAAATAATGGCAGAGGCCCACGATCATATCCTTGCAGGACACGATGGACAGCGGACAACCGAAAGACGTGTAGCAGAGCGATTTTGGTGGCAAACCAGAAAGCAGGATGTTGCGCAGTACGTTCGTAATTGCATTGCGTGCGCACAACGAGCTGAACTTTCTCGTTCAAAAATACCCTTACAGAGGCTCCCCGAGGCTTCATGTCCATTTCAAATCTGTGGACTGGATCTCTACGGGCCGTTTCATAAGACACCTGCTGGTAATAAGTATGTTCTTACAATTATAGATCACTTTTCACGCTATCTAGCTATGGTGAGTCTCCCAGATCAGCAAGCAAATACAGTTGCCCAAGCTTTAGTTAACAACTGGATACTTAAATTTGGCGTACCTGAAGCTATTATCACAGATCAGGGATCTAATTTTGTGTCTGAACTAATGGAACAGCTATGCCACTTACTAAAAATACGCAAATTATGCACAACTCCGTTACACCCTCAGTGCAACGGACGCACAGAAAGAGTTCATCGGACAATTGGCAAGATGCTTAGTTATTATATTAACGAACAACATTCTAATTGGGATACGTATTTACCAATAATCGTGTCGGTGTACAATGCTAAAACGCATGAAGCAACTGGCATGTCACCTTATGAAGTAGTCTATGGGAGAAAAATGCCGTCCTCGTTTGATGTAATCAGGCAGAAAAACGGAAAAGTCGGAGCAACAGTAAGAGATTTCAGTCGAATGATGAAAGATGTGTGGAAAAAGGCTTTGGAACGACAGGAAAAGTTAGGTAATGCCCGAGCTAAATATCCAAATTACAAAATCGGTCAGTGGGTGATGCTGTCAACTCCATATGTTGCGAAAGGAAAAACGAAGAAATTTGTAACAAACTACAGAGGTCCTTATCAAATTATTGAGATCACGTCACCAGCCAATGTTAAACTGCAACTGCCCACCCGAACTACCATTGTGCATGCAAGTCGTTTAAAACCTTTTAAGGGCGCTCCAGATGTAATTCCTTCAACAATAGTGTCTGCTTTTCCGAAGGGTGGTGGAAATACCAGAAAAGGAAAAAGAGTGGCCACGCCGTCACAACATACAGACGTGGCACCATACAACCTTCGACCAAGAGTGCGAATGTCCTAGTGGAATCTCAGTAGACTGTGGATAGTACACAAATGTAGATAATTAATAAATTATAATGGTTTATTTTTAAGAAAAAAAAGGTTGAACGTAGATTGATGTAGATCTTGTAGTTACAATGTATTCCTTCATTCCTTTTGCTTTTGTTTTTACTAGGTTGGTGGGTTCATAATCATGCAAGCATTTCCTACACAAAACCTGTCCTACCTCAATGACTCCCTTGACAGTTCCCTTCTGAAGTCATTAGATACGTTCATAAACTCACAGCAAGGCAAAATTGATGCCAATGTTATGATGCAACATGTCTTAAAATTAAAAGGTGAACACAAAACTAAAATTATAATGCTAGGAACGGGTATATCTGGAACGTTTGTGTTGGTGTTTCTGCTTTGTACAGTTTTCTTTTATTTAAGACGAAAAAATAAGCCTATTAATAATATACCACTTCATCAAATCCCTGTTAACTGGATACCACTCTCTTAACTGGTGTACTTCAATGGTTACTTTTCAGCATTTGTGTATTAATTTTGTTTATTGCACTTCAGTCTTTACTAAACAGTCTTATGTTAAAGTAAACAATACTGTAGAATAGATATTCTTGCATTAATATAGGGTAGATTAAACAGGTGTTGCTATGTAATTTTCTAAGTGAAAAGTCTATTTTTGTTTGTTCATTGTCATCAAGATTTGTTACACTTATTACAACGATTTATGTGTGAACTACGTGCTTCATGAGCGTACAGTGCTTTAGTAAAGTGATAAAGTATTTTCAACATACTTAATGTGAAGCGTGTGTAATCTTCTAAGTCGAGAGTTTTCATTGCTTGTGTTAGTGCTTTTTCCGTGTGAAGAGTGGAGGAATGTTGAGTGGTAAATTCGAGGGCGAATTTCTCCCAAGGGTGGAGGAATGTTGAGTGGTACTTAAGTAAATAAATTAGTGAAATCAAAGTGAAGTAGAAATTAGAATATAAATGAAAAACTTGGTTTAGTTTAGAGAGTTACATACTGGCAAACAATGGGCAAAACAGCAGAACAGAAGAGACAATGATCGTGAAGTCAGCAAGTTCCACATAAGCGGGCGCTGTCGATTCAGCCGTCAGGGCATCGCCCGACTGGCTCACGTGTTTCTCAGTTGTCGCATGTGAGCAAAGGCCCTCGCCTACATTCCAAGAGCCAATGACTGACGTTAACAAGATTCTTCGAGAAGCTTTTCGACGTGACAGAAGAGGCAATGACCGGCTCACGTGTTTCTCAGTCGTCACATGTGAACAAAGGCCCTCGCCTACATTCCAAGAGCCAATGACCGACGTTAACAAGATTCTTCGAGAAGCTTTTCGACGTGACAGAAGAGGCAATGGCCGTGAAGTCGTTCACCTCCAGTGAACTGAAGTGAATAAATACGCGAGACGCGGTGGGCCCGACAGACGGAGACGGAGACGAGGACGAAGACAGTGACGAGCGACGAAGAAGACGAAGAAGTGAAGAAGCGTAGCAGTTGTTTTAAGTCAGTTTCGGTGCTGAAGACCGTCATGCAAGAAGAAACTACATCATGCACAGACGCACCAAGTCCGCCGCTGCAATGGAATAGGAAGCAGCAGGCTCGGCGCCAGAAGACAGAAGTTAAAAGGTATTTAAAGTCTGATCTTTACGCACCCGGGTGACTCGTGAGGACGGGAAGGAGACGGCCTCACATCAGCAGTCACCTGTGAGCTGGGATGAAGATCTGACAGCCGAAGACTGGCAAGCGGGAGTCCGTTGTTCGAGTCCGAGACACTGGCCTTCCTCCGCCGCGCCGCTCCGTTGGCCGACGCACAACACACGCGGCCGCTTATAGAAGAGAAACACTGGGACGCCACATTCAAGGTATCATCATCCGATGCACGACTTCGCTCGCAATAATTAAACGGGTCACCTCGCATGCGCGTTTCCAGTCAGCTGGGCGAGACGGCGACACGAGATACACACCGCTACGCGTAATCAGACGCCGCCGCCGCCGCTGCCGCAGCAGAAGGCTACGCAAACGACACAGCTGCCGCTCTCCGAACCAGAACATCCAGTAAGATACAGTTGTACGAAACTTTCAATAAAAGTTATCTTATGTAAAAATGCTGTTTCATTCTACCTCATACCCGAGCCCACCCTGCCCACATGTTGTTAAGAGAGAAAAATTGATTAATTTAATATTTTCACCCTGACAGAATGCTTTAGAATGCTCATCCTGACAATTGACAGCATCAAAAGGGAAAACCCAGTTATATTTAGTAGCAGAAGTGCTACATTTAGTGTCACAACTGTTACAACTTGTCTTACATAGGAGTTGCCGACCGCAGTGCATATTCTGCTTGTTTACATATCTCTGTATTCGAATACACATATCTATACCAGTTTCTTTGACGCTTAAGTGTAGTATACGTATCAATAAACGTTTCATGTACAATAACTGCGTCTTGCTGATACCTGGATATCTACCAGGAACCATCGCTATAACAGTTGTAAATTGACGTGGATGTGTTGGGAAAGTAGCAGAGATGAAGGCGCTAATAGAAAACACTGATGCTCAAATCGTTATAGGCGCTGACAGTTGACTTAAGTCGGAGATAAGTTCATCCGAAATTTTTGAGCAGCACCTAACGGTGTTCAGAAACGATAGGATAAATTCCTTTGGTGACGGCGTGTTCGTTACTGTTAGAAGTAGTTTATCTTGTGTAGAAACTGAAATAGATACTTCCTGTGAGTTAGTATGGGTAGAGGTCAATCCTAACAAGCGGAATAAAAGAACAGTTAGATCCTTTTACCGACCTCTCAATTCAGATGATTCGATTGCTGAAAGGTTCAAAGAAAACTTGAGTTCAATTCCTAACACATATCCGGCTCGTACAATTATAGTTGGTGGTGACAGCAATTTACCCTCGATATGTCGGCGAAAATACATATTTAAATACGGAGGTATGCATAAAAATCATCCGAAATTGTGCTAAACGCATTCTCTGAAAATTATTTCGTGTAATTAGTTCACGTGCCCACTCGAATAGTAAACTGTTGTAAAGACGCACTTGACCTCTTGACTTAATGACGAGCAGCAGAACGGATACGGGGATTGGCGAACACAGGGTGGTCGTAGTGAAACTGAATACTGTAACCCTCGAATCCTCCAAAAATAAAGGAAATATATATTTATTCAAAAAATCAGATAAAAATTCACTTACACCTTGCTGAGAGACAATTTCCTCTCCTTCCAAATTAACAACGTAAGTGTAGACCAGATGTGGCTTGCACTCAAAGAAATAATATCGACAGCAATTGAGAGTTTTATACCAAATTAATTAACAAACGACTTTATACGCAAAACAGTGCACAATATTGTGTCAGAAACAACGAGAAAAGCGTGTCAAATTTAAAAGAACGCAAAATCCACAAGACTGACAATCTATTACAGAAACTCGAAATTTAGCGCGCACTTCAATGCGAGATGTTTACAGTAGTTTCCACAATAAAACTTTGTATCGAAACCTGGCAGAAAATCCAAAGAGATTCTGTTAGTATGTAAAGTACACAAGCGGAAAAACGCAATAAATGCCTTCTCTGCGCGATACCAACGGAAATACTGCGGATGACAGTGCTGCTAAAGTAGAGTTACTACACTCAGCGTTCCGAAATTCCCTCACCAAAGAAGACGAGGTAAATATGTCAGAATCTGAAACAACAACAGCTGCCAACATGCGCAACTTAGAAGTAGATATCCTCGGAGGTAGTGCAGCAACGTAAATTACTTAATGAAAGCAAGTCCCCCGGTCCAGACTCAACACCAACTACATTCGTTTCACAGTATGCTGATGCAATAGCTCCATACTGTACAGTCATACACAAGTGCTCACTCAACGAAAGATCCCTACCCACAGACTGGAAAGTTGCACAGATGATACCAATATTCAAGAAAGAAAATAGGAATAATCCATTAAGTTACAGGCCCGTATCATTAACATCGATATGCAGCAGGATTTTGGAACATATTTCTATTCGAACATTACGAATTACCTCGAAGAAAACTGTCCATTGACACACAATGAACATGGATTTAGGAAACATCGCTTTTGTGAAACACAACTAGCTGTTTACTCACACCAAGTGTTGAGTGCTACTGACAAGGGATTTGGAATTCATTCCGCATTTCTAAGATTTCCATAAGGCTTTTGACACCGTACCTCACAGGCGGCTTGTAGTCATATTGCATGCTTATGGAATACCGCCTCAGTTTCGCGAGTTGATTAGTGATTTTGTGCCACAGAGGCCACCGTTCGTGGTAATTGACGGAAAGTCATCAAATAAAACAGAAGCGATTTATGGCGTTCACCAAGGTAGTGTTATAGGCCCTCTCCTGTTCTTTATCTATATAAACGATTTGACAGACAATCTGAGCAGCCCTCGTAGGTTGTTTGCATATGATGATGTCGTTCATAGTCTAGTAAAGTTATCAGATGATCAAAAACAGTTGCAAAACGAGTTAGAGAAGATGTCTGTATGGTGCGAAAATTGGCATTTGACTCTAAATAATGAAAAGCGTGAGGTCATCCACGTGAGTGCTAAAAGGAATGCGTTAAACTCCGGTTACACAAGTTACACCATTAATCAACCAAATATGAAGGCCGTAAATTACAATTACAAACAACTTAAGGGGAGCACACCCTGCCTATCTAACCCATGTTAATTTAGGCAAGTATTTGACGAACTTCTGAAAAACTATTTAATGCAGGACCTTAATAATTTTACTCTATGTTACATTATACTAATAGAGTCAACTGTACTAAAATCTACTTTATCCTTTTTATAGTTTTTAAGAAATACTTTTTTAAATTTACTAACAAAAATATTAAGTTTTTTCAGCAGATAATATTTTTTTTTAACTTCCTAGTGGGGAATATTAATGAATGTAGTACCAGACGTGGCTTTTTAAGTTATGCAGAGTCTCTGAAAATTTCATACATTTATCTATGATAGTTCCTGACATAATAGGGCATATGTGCTGAAAATTGTAGTTTGTGTGAAATTGACTTTAAAGAAAAACCTTTTGAAATTTCTTACTTACAGTTAATTAAAACTGTCTTGCTACATATGATGGCCCTTCTTTGGCCTCTAGCAGGTCTTCCAGCTTCTTTTTCACCTTCCTGGATGTTTGCCCAGCTTTCTTGGCCACGTTACGTGCAGACCTGTCTGCATCGGCTATCCTGATTTTCTCGCATTGTTGCAGCCCAGTGATCATATTTGCACCAGGATTAATTGGCTTCAAATGACTCTGAGCACTATGGGACTTAACATCTGAGGTCACCAGTCCCTTAGAACTCAGAACTACTTAAACCTAACTAACCTAAGGACGTCACACACATCCATGCCCGAGGCAGGATTCTAACCTGCGACCGTAGCGGTAGCGTGGTTCCAAACTGAAGCGCCTAGAACAGCTCGGCCACACCGGCCGACCCAGGATTAATTCCCAGGTTTTTCAGTACCCAACACTTTCCAATATTACCACAATTGAATGTAATAACAGCATCATGAACTCCTAGTTTCATTGTATGCATGCCTACAAATACAGTTTTAGGAAGGCAGTTCCAAAATATGCTGTGGAAACATTCATTTGGGTTCTGTGTCTGCCCATTCACACATTTCCTCAGAAGGTCAGGATGAGCCAAGTCTCTGAAAATAGGTTTAATTGCTGTAACAACAGCAGCAGGAAGAGAATGCTGCTGAGAATAAGATTCTCCAGTTGCCTGAGCCCTATTGTATTTGCACCACGAATTTTCTCCTGATGGACACAATCCATGACGGCTTATCATCAGTAGATGACTTATGGAAAAATATAGCCCAAACATCTCTCTTCATTGCCTCCAGATTTTCTTTATTTGTCTTAATTGCCTGCCCATAATATACCTGCAAGTTTTCTATTTCAGTTTTGGTTAACCGACTCTGTCTTGTCAGCAGATTTCCATCTTCTAATTTTGATCCTCTCATATCAACAGTTAGTTTTCTCAGCCTTGTTACCAAACGTTTTTGAACATGGCCTACACAATCTATTTTGCTAATAATGGCATCTCCATACGGATTAGAGTTCACCACATTGTTGTATGCCTTACTGTCACCATCGCCCAAATATTTGGTGTACCGTACGCCTCTTGTTTGTACAGAGAAATAAAATATTTGATGTACTCCATGACCTTCCATACCACCACATGTCCCTCTAAAATTAGCCACACAGTTGTGTTATTTATGTTAATTAACTTTACAACATTTGCAATATTTAGACATTATCTCCACATCTAACACTTTACCGGATGTCTACACTCGTGGCAGTTACTACTTCATTCAGAGAAGTATGTCCTCTTTTCTGCCAACGTCCATCAAGTGCAACTGTAATATCCGAACATCAGTCATTTTCTTCCACTTCTTCCCTAGCAGCCAGTTTCATGCTTACCTCACAGACGTCACATACAGCTTTCTCTAATATTGCAGTCAGTTTTTCAAATTTATTTGGTGGTTGATGTTAGTTCTTCACTGAACAAAATGTTCTCCCTGCAGCCATGCCCTTGCCAATGGATCGTAAGGCATTAACTAATCTAGTATTGATTTCATAAGGGCCACTTGCATCTGCTTTTGAATAACTCATAAATGAAATCACAGCTGAGCATTTAGTGCAAATTAAATCCAAAGCAATTGGTAGGCCTTTTCTCCCACTGGCACTCTCACAAATTTTCAGAAAAAAATGGTTCAGATAGCTCTGAGCACTATGGGACTTAACATCTGAGGTCATAAGCCCCCTAGAACTACTTAAACCTAACTAACTTAAGGACATCACACGCATCCATGCTCGAGGCAGGATTCGAACCTGCGACTGTAGCAGTCGCGCGGTTCCGCACTGAAGCGCCTATAACCACTCGGCCACCGCGGCCGGCCAAATTTTCACACTCTGTGACTCACCACACTATCTACATTGTACAAATTTAGAAATTACATCTGATAATATTCTCAAATTTATAATAATATTACTGCACTCCTTGTCACTTACAGTAAATTCGTTGTAACTCACTTCAAATGGTGAGAGCTACTTTGATGATGCACTTGTTGAAGGAATACAATAAGAAACATCGTTGCCAGGCGACATAACCTCTTGTACAGAAAGCTTCCTAAACTTGTTTCTTCTAAATTGTCGTTTCTTGAAACCGCCTTTACGTTTTCTCATCTTCAATAAACACAACAAGACACACGTAAGAAAGCACTGCAAACATAAATATAACAACTACTCGTAATCACACTTGAACAAAACTGACTGCGTGTCTGAAAGCAGAAACAAAAGAATACCGACCGTTGCATTCCAAGGATAGCTAACACACTCAGGAGTTAAAAAAAACCCCTAACTTGCAATTTAGAGGATATAAAGATCTAAAATATATGCAGCAAAGTGGGTGACAGAAATGTGGGTGTGGCACATAAACACACGTGGTAGGAAAATTCTCTTTAAATGCTCGAAAAAAACTTTTTTCAGCAAAATCGTTTTCCGAGTACTTAAAGAAAACCTTAATCTATCGAAATATGATGAAAACCGAAAATCGAGTTTTTTCGACCTGAACCACTGTGTGGTCCCCTTAAACTGAAAAGAACACATCGAAAACGTTGTGGGTTCTAAATAGCTCTAAGCACTATGGGACTTAACATCTGAGGTCATCAGTCCCCTAGACTTAGAACTACTTAAACCTTACTAACCTAAGGACATCACACACATCCATGCCCAAGGCAGGTTTCGAATCTGCGCCCATAGCAGCCGTGTGGTTCTGGACTGAAGCACCTAGAACCGCTCGGCCAGAGAGTCCGGCCAACGTTGTGGGGAAAGCGAATCAAAGACTGCGTTTTACTGGCAGAACACTTAGAAGATGCAACAGACCTACTAAAGAGACTGCCTATATTATGCTCGTCCGTCCTCTTTTGGAGCAGTACTGCACGGTGCGGGATCCTTACCAGATAGGATTAACGGAGTACACCGAGGAAGTTCAGAGGAGAGCAGCACGTCTTGTATTATCAAGAAATACGGGAGAGAGTGTCGCGGACATGATACAGGATCTAGGATGGACATCATTAAAACAAAGGCGTTTTTCGTCGTGGAGGAATATTCTTACGAGATTTCAATCACCAACTTTCTCCTCCGAATGCGAAAACATCTTGTTGACGCCGACCTATACAGGGAGAAACGATCATCATAACGAAATAAGGAAAATCAGAGCTCGTTTTTTCCCACGCGCTGTTCGAGAGGGGGATAATAGAGAGTTATTGTGAAGGTGGTTTGATGAACTGTCCGTCAGGCACTTAAGTGTGATTAGGAGAGTACTGATGTAGATGTAGATCCAGATGTAGATGTACACCTACATCAATATACATACAGTGCGAGCCACCGTGTGGTGCATGGCAGAGGCTACCTCGCACCACTAGAAGTAATTTCCTTTCCTGTTCCTCTTTTCAATAAAGTGAGGGAAAGACGACTGTTTACACCTCTGTAGGAGTGATAATTTCTGTTACCTTTCCGTGCCTTACGCGGAATGAACGGTGGCGGCATAGAGTCGTTTGCTATGAGCTAATGCTTATCGTTCTGTATTTTTTAGATTTCATGCAAATCTAAAAATTCTGAACACTCCATCGGCAAACGCAATAGCCTGATATTGCAGCCCCAAACTGCAGACTGCCTCTTAATTACCGAACACGTTTTGGCCTTGTTTGAGATTTTATTAGAAACAGCTGTCCTGGGGGGGCCTCCAGATGACGAGGCCCTCGACAAAAGCAGGCCACCCCAGGTACAGACGGCCTCCCTTTCAGTCAACCCCCACACTCAGCCGCTGCCGCCAGACGTGAGTGGCTGCATCGGCCTAACGACGGTACATCTCAACGACCTGGCTATGTGATTTTTTTTTAACTCGACGCTTGCAACTTCTCCTTTCCTTTTATCGTCTTTGACTGCCACACGAAACTGGTCGACGAGTGACTGACTGCAGGCCTGCTACCCACTTGGTGTACATAGGTCGATAATTTTCTCGAATTCTCGGCGAGATCTTACACTAACGTACGACAGCGGAAGATTTTGTACGCTTCTCTGCTTCTTCAGTATTTTCCGAATTTTCTCATAAAACCAGGATTGAGCTTTGTTTCCCGCCCTCGATACATTTACTAGGCAAATAATACTCCAGAGTGTTATCTACAGTGAGTTTAAAACTTGCAATAACTCGTATCCTTCAATAATATTTGAACTAAATGTTGTCTGTTCACTATTTAAGTAGGGAGCTAATTGCCGCTTACCTGGTCCAGCATAATTTGTAGCCCAGTCTTTCTTTTGAGTTTACGAACTTCGATAACAATCGAAGCTATTTTGACATCATTATCACTAATCTCTATTTCTATACTTACACTGTCGTTAAGCTCAGGCCTGCCTGTAACTGCAAGGTCTAAATTAATTTCATTGCGTGTGGGTTGTAGAAATGTGTGAATTCCTAAGGGACCAAACTGCTGAGGTCATCGGTCCCTAGACTTGTTGTTGTTGTTGTGGTCTTCAGTCCTCATACTGGTTTGATGCAGCTCTCCATGCTACTCGATCCTGTGCAACCTTCTTCATCTCCCAGTACCTACTGCAGCCTACATCTTTCTGAATCTGCTTGTGTATTCATCTCTTGGTCTCCCTCTACGATTTTTACCCTCCACGTGGCTCTCCAATACTAAATTGGTCATCCCTCGATGTCTCAGAACATGTCCTACCAACCGATCCGTTCTTCTAGTCAAGTTGTGCCACAAGCTCCTCTTCTCCCCAATTCTATTCAGTACCTCTTCATTAGTTATGTGATCTACCCATCTCATCTTCAGCATTCTTCTGTAGCACCACATTTCGAAAGCTTCTATTCTCCTCTTGTCCAAACTATTTATCATCCACATTTCACATCGATACATGGCTACACTCCATACAAATAGTTTCAGAAACGACTTCCTGACACTTACATCAATACTCGATGTTAACAAATTTCTCTTCTTCAGAAACGCTTTCCTTGCCATTGGCAGTCTACATTTTATATCCTCTCTACTTCGACCATCATCAGTTATTTTGCTTCCCAAATAGCAGAACTCCTTTACTACTTTGGGTTTCTCATTTCTTAATCTAATTCCGTCAGCATCACCCGACTTAATTCGACTACATTCCATTATCCTCGTTTTGCTTTTGTTGATGTTCATCTTATACCCTCCTTTCAAGACACTACGTACACACTACTTAAACTAACTTATGCTAAGAACAAGAGAGAGGACTCGAACCTCCGTCAGGAGGGGCTCCGCAATCCGTGACATGGCGCTTCAAACCGCGCGGCCACACCGTGCGGCTGGGTTGTACAATGGCTCTGAGCACTATGGGACTTAACATCTGAGGTCATCAGTCCCCTAAAACATAGAACTACTTAAACCTAAATAACCTAAGGACGACACACACATCCATGCCCGAGGCAGCATTCGAACCTGCGACCGTAGCGGTCGCGCGGTTCCGGACTGTAGCGCCTAGAACTCCTCGGCCACTCCAGCCGGCTCACAAAACATATTTAATCACTACACTGCGCAACAGAATTAAAGGACCGCTTTTACGGAACCCCGTACCTGTCTCCGACTGCAACGCATAAGTTTCAAATGTGGCCCAGAGGTGCCTACAGCCTTCCTCAGTAATGGTGGAGAAGCGTCGACCCCTGCGATATTGCCCTCGACCTCCACGACGCTTTCAATAGCAGGCTGTCAACACATGCGAAGAAAATGTCAGACCTCATCTACAACTACACGGATACTTTGTAAATAACATTTAAGTGCATGGCAGAGGTTTCATCGAACCACCTTCACAATTCTCTATTATTCCAATCTCGTATAGAGCGCGGAAACAGTGAACACGTATATCCTTCCGTACGAGC
Source organism: Schistocerca americana (assembly GCF_021461395.2). Classification (NCBI taxonomy): domain Eukaryota; kingdom Metazoa; phylum Arthropoda; class Insecta; order Orthoptera; family Acrididae; genus Schistocerca; species Schistocerca americana. Next base: position 49,066,586 of record NC_060129.1, read on the forward strand.
TCATTTTACCATGGGGATCGTTTCTCTTTATGTAGGTCGGCGTCAACAAATTATTTTCGCATTCGGAGGAGAAAGTTGGTGATTTAAATTTCGTGAGAAGGTTGCTCCACAACGTAAAACGCCTGTGCTTTAATTATGTCCATCCTGAATCCAGTATCATTTCAGTGACTCATATTTCGCCTTACTACAAAATTTGCTGCCCTTCTCTGAACTTTTTCAATGTACTCTGTCAAATCTATCTGGTAAGGATCCCACACTGCGCAGCAGTATTCTAAAAGAGGACGGACAAGCGTAGTGTAGCCAGTCTCCTTAGTATATCTGTTACATTTCGTAAGTGTCCTGCCAATAAAACGCAGTCTTTGGTTAGCCTTCCCCACAATATATTCTGTGTGTACCTTTCAATATAAGTTGTACGTAATTGTAATACCTAGGTACTTACTTGAATTTACGGCCTTTAGATTAGACTGATTTATTGTGTAACCGAAGATTAAAGGATTTCTTTTAGCACTTATGTAGATGACCTCACACTTTTCGTCATTTAGGGCAAATGGTTCAAATGGCTCTGAGCACTATGGGACTCAACTGCTGAGGTCATTAGTCCCCTAGAACTTAGAACTAGTTAAACCTAACTAACCTAAGGACATCACAAACATCCATGCCCGAGGCAGGATTCGAACCTGCGACCGTAGCGGTCTCGCGGTTCCAGACTGCAGCGCCTTTAACCGCACGGCCACTTCGGCCGGCCATTTAGGGCAACTGCCAATTTTCGCACCATACATATTTCTTCTCCAAACCGTTTCGCAATTTGTATTGATCTTCTGATGCGTTTACTAGTCGATAAACTACAGCGTCATCTGGAAACAACCTAAGACGGCTGCTGATATTAACTCCCAAGTGGTTTATATAGATAAGGAATAGCAAATGGCCTGTAATACTACCTTGGGGAACGCAAGAAATCACTTCCGTTTTTCTCGGTGACTTTCCGTCAGTCACTACGAACTCTGACATCTCTGACAGGAAATCACGAATCCAGTCATATAACTGAGACAATATTCCATAAGCACGCAATTTCACAACAAACCGCGTGTGTGGTACAGTGTCAAAAGCCTTCCGGAAATCCAGAAATACGGAATCAGTTTGAAATCCCTTGTCAATAGCACTCAAAACTTCGTGCGACGAAAGAGCTGGTTGTGTTTCAACAGAACGATGTTTTCTAAATCCGTATTGACTATGTGTCAATACACTGTTTTCTTCGCGGTAATTCATTGCTCGAACACAACATACATTCCAAAATCCTGCTGCATATCGATGTTAATGATACGGGCCTGTAATTAACTGCATTACTCCTACTACCTTTCTAGAATATTCGTGTGACCTGTGACGTGTAAAGGGGGCTAATGACGACACATTGGGACAAAATTTCGCCACAATTCTGTCCGTCGAAGCGTCACGCGATAGGAAGGTCGTCACAGCCGGTCTTACCCCGATTTAACACCTTCTTTTGGTGCGCCTGAGATGGAGGTAAGAGCCGCGGCGTCCAATGGTGAAATCACGCGATTTTCTAAAGAGTGGCCGAGCAAAACGTTTCAGACACACCGCCGTGCAGAAACGAAATGAAAAGACCTCAGGGAGTGGCACAAAGAACGACAATGAACCCACCCCTTTCCTTGGGGCGTTAATTCCCACACATTTCGCGGTCGAAAACGACAGCTAGATATTCTCGACAAACTTCGACGCTACTGACACACTCGGACGTTTTAGTCCTTCTGTATGAACATTGTGGAGCTGCATCTCCTAAGGCGTGATCGCACCCCTTCGGACTGAGGTAGCGCCGTAATTTTTGCTCGTTTCCCGGATGGAGCCAATAGGGCTGTTGGAAACGATTCAACGAAACTCGAACGTCATCTGAAGAATCAGAGGGTTGTTATACTTTTTCAATTCTACCCTTTTTTCAGTTCACGCCTTCCTGTGGTGTGATGATAGAGGGGTATGAAATTGACACATGTGAGAATAAAATGACGGAGCGTCCCTCCAAGAGCCACCATTTCGGTAAAACACTCAAAGCTGCCCGCCTACATATATTGAATAATCAGAAATGAGCCTTTGGAGAGAAACGCTGTCCAAACAGACGTTGGAGGGCCCAACGGTACCGACCGGCCGCCGTGTCATTCTCGGTCCACAGGTGTCACTGAATGCAGATACGGAGGGGCACGTGGGCTGCACACCGCCCTCCCGGCCGCATGTCAGTTTACGAGACCGGAGCCGCTACTTGTCATTCAAACAGCTCCTCAGTTTGCCTCACAAGGGCTAAGTGCACCCTGCTTGCCAACAGCGTTCGGCAGACCGGATGGTCACCCATCCAAGTGCTAGCCTAGCCCGACAGCGCTTAACTTCTGGAATCGGTGTTACCACTGTACTCAGAGCTGTGTCAAACGGTTGCCTACCTGTAGGCGCCTCACGCTGCTTCACAAATTTCCTCGATGAAGATGCATTTTTAAAATTTTCGCTACATGTGCGCAGGTGCCACCGACGGTTTTGGAAAACTGCGGGGTCTTCGAGGGATGCTTTACCGTTTTATCTTCAGCTGTATGAATGTCGCACCTCTGTGTGACCACAGCAGAGGAGTGTGTCAAACATTAGCATAGAAAGCCCTTGGCTGCTTCGGATCACGTTCGAATATCGTCGAATGTGGGTCCACCCTGTACACAAGAGAGAAAATAGCGGCAGCACTGCACTAAAAAAGGGGTGCGATTGAATTTAATGGAGCTGCAGCGTTACAGAGTCCATGCAGAAGGACTGAAACGTCCGAGTGCGTCAGCACTGTCAGAGATAGTCAAGAATATCTAGCTGTCGTTTTCGACTGCGAAATGTGTAGAAAACAACGGCCCAGGGAAAGGGGTGGATTCATTGACGCCCTTTGTGCTACCCCCCTGAGGCTTTCCCCTTTTCACTCTAAGCGGCAGCGTGTCTGAAATGTTTCCCTGGGTCGGTCGTAAGAAAACCGCGTGATTTCAACGCCGGCCGTCGCGTTTCTGACCTCAATCGCAGGGGCCCAAAAAGAGGGAGCGAAATGTTTTGCTTTGTGGTTTAGTATTGCTTTATGGAGTAAAAACCAACTGGGGTCATACGCGCTCAGGTCAGATCTTTAGAATACGAAGACAAAGAGGAGTTAAAAAACGACTATATGTCAGTCACAATTGACATAAGAGAAGACAGCTAAAAACATCGACGTGGAGAAAGGGCTAAAAAAGACAACATACAGAAACGGACGTCGAAAAACTAAAAATTAAGTTGCCTTCGCCATATTGCTTTGGCAGACAAAAAGTAAAACGCGGTCGCCAGCCAGCGCGTCATTGGCTAAAACGGCGGATCACTCAGACGGCAAACCGAAGCGGGAACGTAAACGCTTAAAAAATGGGCATTCCGTCAGGAAATGGCGTTCAAAACTTGGGCACAATTTGTACAAAGTGGTCGGGTAGCGCCACGTATCAAATGACGATGGCTAAAAAGTCAGTGCCCAATACGCAGCCTGGTTAAAATGACCTCCTCCCGGCGGGAGGGCCGAGAGAAGGCCGTCGAAGCCGCTGGGAGAGGCTTAATAAGCCGGAGCTTATTCCCGTGAAGGGAGGACCATTGGCGATGTCAAAGGGACACCACCTCCTGACAGGGGGCAACACAGCCATCATCGGAGGGAATACAGGAACTAGCCGGCTCAGGTAAAGTACGAGGACTGCAGCTTTGGCAGCAGCACCAGCAGCCTCGTTTGCTGGCAGACCGATGTGGCCACCGACCCACATAGACATCACACTGGTTCCACCAAGAGTGAGCAAGTGAATTTCTTCCTGGACCTGCTGCGCTAAGGCATGGCTGGTGTACAGCGCACGTAGACTTTGAAGGGCGCTGAGAGAGTCTGAGCAGAGGACACAACTGAAAAGTCTGTGTCGCCGGATGTACTCCGTGGCCCGATACAGGCCGAAGGGCTCTGCTGTAAATACCGAGCAGAGTGCCGGAAGCCGATATCGAAAGACACGGGTGTCGATGACGAAGGCACACCCGACCCCAACGTCAGTCCGAGAGCCGTAAGTGTTTAAGGGCTGTGACGTATTTCTCATCTTGTGACACGACCACGGCTGCGTTGGAAAGCGTTGTGGTGGAGTTGGGCGCCGGTGTGACATCATTAACCCACTTTACAAGTCACGTGAACTTCTGCTGAGATCTGGCCGTTCTTTCGCCCGTGTCGATACCTCGCTGTTGGACACGTCGTTGAGCCAGAAGGAGACTTCGGAGGGCGGCCCACTTCTGCACCACTACAGAGGAAGATTGTAGGCACCTTTGAGCAACATTTCAAGCATATACATTGCAGTCAGAAACATTTATGGGGTTCCGAAAAAGTAAACTTCTAATTGCGCAGTGAAGTTCCTAGGACTCTCTGCCCATACCACCTACAATGAATGTGTACATTGTAGAGTAAATACGGTTCCGAATAATATTCTGCGCTACCGTGCATACACTTTCTTTGATCATTCTACTGCGGTGACGGCGGAATCGGATGGCTGGTAAAAAACATCCAATGACTAACTGGAGTGCATTTCAGCCAATTAATTGCGTCCAAATGACTTCGCAGAAAGACTCATCTTCGACCACTATTGAGAAAAAGTTTTTATGCATTGGATCGTACAGGGTGTAACAAAAATGCTTAACACAAATCACAGGACACATTCTGTGTTGTCCTGCCAACTCGTCTCTTATAGGATGCCCAAAGGATGCTCCTTTCTCGGATTGCTATACAACAATTCGGCAACGGCCTTGCCGCAGTGGATACGCCGGTTCCCGTCAGATCACCGAAGTTAAGCGCTCTCGGCCGGGCCGCCGTGCGCTGTTGCCATTTTTCGGGGTGCACTCAGCCTCGTGACGCCAACTGAGGAGCTACTCGACCGAGTAGCAGCGGCTCCGGTCTCAGAAAACCATCGTAACGGCCGGGAGAGTGGTGTGCTGACCACACGCCCCTCCTGTCTGCATCCTCAGCTGAGGATGACACGGCGGTCGGATGGCCCCGATGGGGCTCTTGTGGCCTGGAGACGGGGTGCTGCTGTGGTTTGTACAACAATTCAAGCAAATCACATTAATAGTTTTTATTACAATAAAGAAGATTGACAATACTTAACTCTGTATTGTATGTGTCGCAGACGATGGGCTACATGCTTTATACAATGTGCATGTAAGCTATTGATACGAGGCACTTGTCTCAGTACAACAGTTAGGGTGACGACTCTGCTGCTGTGCTGGTACTGCGCGGCCGAGGCTGGCAGGAGCGGCGCTTGTATTCTCCTCTTGTAGAGGCCGCTCCTGTCGTGGTGCGGTCCTAGTCAGCGAGCTCGACGTCCTCTCACTGGCTTCTCTGCTCCTGCGTTCTTCATCCTAATGCCGGCGCTTGTGGTTACGCCGCAACACATTCCTCACATGTAGCTGATGAAATTGTTTTTTTTGAACATGAGTCTGGAAACACTTTGTTTCCATATTACTACTTATTAATACGGGAAACACAAATGGACAGAACTACATGCAATTCACAGGAGATGTTCAATATGCCCCTGATGCATTGTCATAGTGAATCTCGGACCCCCTGATGTACCGCTGGAATATTGCATACGGTCCTTCAGTCTTCCATAATATGAGCACGGAGGCTCTTGAACGTCTTCTACTGCGGTTCCATATACGATAGCTTTCAAATGTCACTACAAATAAAATTCGATGGGGCTTAAGGTCTGAAGAGCGTGGAGTCCAGGCAACTATCCATCTCTACATATCCAACGAAAGACGTTATGTAGAGGCCGACCAACACTAAAATGAGGAGATGCTCCATCATGTTTCGTTGCACAGCTAAAGTCACATCTCCTAACACATCAGGTACAACATGCTCTGCGAAATTATGGTAACTTTGTCCGTTGAGCCTGGGTGGAAGAAATTTAGACCCTACCAAACAGTCACGAACAACGTCAGCCCAAGCACTGACAGAAAATCTGTGTTGACGAGTTGCTTCAACAGTTTCGTGAAGCCAGACGTCTGTCCATACGTGCCCATTGTGGAAATTTACAGTCTGATCTCGATGAAAAGATGCCTCATCTGTGAACAGCACCGTTACACTGAAACTAGGGTTTGCAATTTATTGAATAAACCAATCGCAGGAGAGTACCTGTGCGGGAAAATGAGCTGCTGATAGCGCCTGAACACGCTGTGAATGGCACAGATACACGTCGAGTGACATTATACTGAGTGCACTATCCGAAAATTACCTCGAGCAATTAAACAGAGAACCGACTCGTGGAGATAACACCTTCTACCTACTGATAACAAACAGACCCGAACTTTTCGACTCTGTAAGCGCAGAACAGGGAATCAGTGATCATACGGCCGTTGCAGCATCCGTGAATATGGAAGCAAATAGGAATGTAGATAAAAGGGAGGAAGGTTTATCTGTTTAGCAATAGTAATAGGAAGCAGATTTCAGACTACCTAACAGATCAAAACGAAAATTTCTGTTCCGACACTGACAATGTTGAGTGTTTATGGAAAAAGTTCAAGGCAATCGTAAAATGCGTTTTAGACAGGTACGTGCCGAGTAAAACTGTGAGGGACTGGAAAAACCCAGCGTGGTTCAACAAAAAAGTTAGTAAACTACTGCGGAACCAAAGAGAGCTTCACTGCAAGTTTAAACGCAGCCAAAACCTCAGACAAACAGAAGCTAGACGATGTCAGCGTAAGGAGGGCAATGCGTGAAGCGTTCAGTGAATTCGAAAGTAATATTCTATGTACCGACTTGACTGAAAATACTAGGAAGTTCTGGTCTTACGTTAAATCAGTAAGTGGATCAAAACAGTATATCCAGACACTATGGGATGATGATGGCATTGTAACAGAGGATGACAAGCGTAAAGCTGAAATACTAAACACCTCTTTCCAAAGCTGTTTCACAGAGGAAGACCGCACTGCAGTTCCTTCTCTAAATCCTCGCACGAACAGAAAAATGGCTGACATCGAAATAAGTGTCCAAGGAATAGAAAAGCAACTGAAATCACTCAACAGAGGAAAGTCCACTGGACCTAACGGGATACCAGTTCGAACAGCCGTGTACCGCATGTCTCTAGAGGAACGGAAGGTTCCATATGATTCGAAAAGAGCACAGGTAGTTCCAGTTTTCAAGAAGGGCCGTCGAGCAGATGCGCAAAACTATAGGCCTATATCTCTGACATCGACCTGTTGTAGAATTTTAGAACATGTTTTTTGCTCGCGTCTCATGTCGTTTCTAGAAACCCAGAGCCTTCTCTGTAGGAATCAACATGGATTCCGGAAACAGCGATCGTGTGAGACCCAACTAGCTTTATTTGTTCATGAGACCCAGAAAATATTAGATACAGGCTCCCAGGTAGATGCTATTTTCCTTGATTTCCGGAAGGCGTTCGATACAGTTCCGCATTGTCATCTGATAAACAAAGTAAGAGCAGAAAGACTATCAGACCAGCTGTGTGGCTGGATTGAAGAGTTTTTATCAAACAGAACACAGCATGTTGTTATCAATGGAGAGACGTCTACAGACGTTAAAGTAACCTCTGGGGTGCCACAGGGGAGCCTACGGAATATCAGACCAGCTGTGTGGCTGGATTGAAGAGTTTTTATCAAACAGAACACAGCATGTTGTTCTCAATGGAGAGACGTATACAGACGTTAAAGTAACCTCTGGCGTGCCACAGGGGAGTGTTATGGGACCATTGCTTTTCACAATGTATATAAATGACCGAGTTAAGTCGGGTGATGCTGAGTGAATTAGATTAGGAGATGAGACACTTGGATTGGTAAAGGAGTTTTGCTATTTGGGGAGCAAAATAACTGATGATGGTCGAAGTAGAGAGGACATAAAATGTAGACTGGCAATGGCAAGGGAAGCGTTTCTGAAGAAGAGAAATTTGTTAACATCGAGTATAGATTTAAGTGTCAGGAAGTCATTTCTGAAAGTATTTGAATGGAGTGTAGCAATGTATGGAAGTGAAACATGGACGATAAATAGTTTGGACAAGAAGAGAATAGAAGCTTTCGAAATGTGGTGCTACAGAAGAATGCTGAAGATTAGATGGGTAGATCACACAACTAATGAGGAAGTATTGAATAGGATTGGGGAGAAGTTTGTGGCACAACTTGAGCAGAAGAACGGATCGGTTGGTAGGACATGTTCTGAGGCATCAAGGGATCACCAATTTAGTATTGGAGGGCAGTGTGGAGGGTAAAAATTGTAGAGGGAGTCCAAGAGATGAATACACTAAGCAGATTCAGAAGGATGTAGGTTGCAGTAGGTACTGGGAGATGAAGAAGCTTGCACAGGATAGAGTAGCATGGAGAGCTGCATCAAACCAGTCTCAGGACTGAAGACCACAACAAAAACAACATATAAATGACCTAGTAGATAGTGTCGGAAGTTGCATGCGGCTTTTCGCGGATCATGCTGTAGTATACAATGAAGTTGCAGCATTACAAAATTGCAGCGAAATGGAGGAAGATCTACAGCGGATAGGCACTTGGTGCAGGGAGGGGAACTGACCTTTAACATAGACAGATGTAATGTATTGCGAATACATAGAAACAAGGATCCTGTTCTGACGCTAGGGTCGCCGCCAGCAGCCGCCTCCCACTGCGGTGCCCTCGTCTTCCCAGGCCTCTCACGGTCGCGAGTACCAGGCCCGAACGCCCCACGCTCCCTGAGTCGACGATCAGGGGCTTCAAACGTTTACCTGTCGGGGCACCTTCGTCCCGGAAATCTCTTCCCGTACAAACACTGAGCACGGTCGCCATTGCCGTCAGCTGATCCATACATCAAACGGGCATCTGCCATCTCTGAACTTGTGTACACTGCCATTGCACCAGCCACGTCCGTCATTAACTTAAAAAAATGGTTGAAATGGCTCTAATCACTATGGGACTTGACATCTGACATTATCAGTCCCCTAAACTTAGAACTACTTGAATCTAACTAACCTAAGGACATCCATGCCCGAGGCAGGATTCGAACCTCCGACTGTAGCAGCAGCGCGGTTCCAGACTGAAGCACCTAGAGCCACTCGGCCACAGCGGCCGACTATGATTAACTCTACGTAGTAACCTGTGTGCCGGCATCGGTCGTACTGAAAACAGGAAAAGTTGATGTTAACTGAAAACAAGCAATGACGTACGTCGCGTGGCAACAGGGACGTGTAAAACAAAACACTGGCGGTGCACTACGTAATCAGACGCCGCCAAGAGTGCACGTCCCCCATGATTCTAATGTTCTGCTCTTGTGTGTTTCCCGTCATTAACGAGTTGGTGAAAATCAGAGCTAACATGCAAACAAAGCGATCGAAGACCCATTTTGATATAACATGATTTCTTCGTCTACGTATGAGGGATGTGTGCTGCAATTTTTACCGTAGATTTTTGTTACTGCCCAAATGACTCGTGAAACATTTCGACGTTCTACTTAATTTCCTATCTCTGAATTCTTTTCGTTGAATTTTGGTACATCCTTTATTAGGAAAACATTTTGGTGAATTACTGTTACATTAAAGACTAGCTAACTCGGCAGTGCTTCGCAGTCGCTAAATATACGTTGGAACTGGATATGCATCCTACTCCGGAAATTTTGTCTGCAGCCAAATTTGCTACTTCGATCTCTTTGGAGGCATGGCGCTCTAAAGTGTAGTAACTCATATATAATACGAAAGTAACAGACTCATTTGTTTTAGGTTTTGGATTTTGTTTTTAAGTTTGTTGTAAATTCTTCTACAGAAAACAATTACAAAACTGCAGAATATACCAAATTTCTCGTTTGTTTGGACACTGCGTGGTAAGTAACAGTATGAAGTAGTTCTCTTAACTACTGATTCATGAAAGGGCAAAATAAACTGATCATGTTAAAAACTTGTCTGATTATTTAAAAATGCCTTGCTGTCTTACCTAAACCGACCACAATGAGGAGAGCAAAAGAGCCCATTTATACAGCACATCTATTCTATTATAAAGGGTGATCCTTTGCAGCGCGACTCCTCACATACCAGGGATAAAAAAGTCTCTCACAAAATTTCGACCGGGGAGTACATCCGGCAGAAAAAGGACGTTAAAGAGTGGCAATCTGGCAACACTATAGCCACATGTCTACTAATTACCTCTAACAGCAAATGTTACGTGTGCTGAGCACTTCGTGTGCCGGCACAGTAGTTCAGTGTGTTCGGTCAGAGAGCTGGTTTGCCTCTGTAATGAAAAAAAACAGAATGAAGGGCCCAACAACGAATTTGAACCGATGTCATGTGATTTCCGAAACGACCAAACACAACGAGCAACAACGAACAAAATGAAAAACAGGGAAAAGGTGCAGTGCACAGAGTGTTGGGTAGCGTGCAGGAGGTTGGGGGTTCAACCCTGGGTTGGGGCGCATTTTTTTATTTGATAATTTCATTCTGACATTTCATACTGTAATATATACCGTTTCTTATGTCATATGTATCTTAAATTTACAACATTTTGTACTGCTGAACTCAACATATACGTGGTTAGACAAATAAGAAATAAACAGTTGAAACAATTAATTAGACCATGGTGATAACACATAGAAACAGTAACCGAGTTTGGACATTATCTGCAAAGCATGTTGCTAGTCCTACTGGTAACGTAAGGCCCTAACGAAATGTAATGGACCTGAACTAGGCAAGAATAATAGTTGGTGCTAATCAATGTGACCACTAGAGGAAGGTACAGAGAAAACAGGTTTCGCATCTAGTATATGAAGTAGTGCGAATAAATTCGAGCCCACGAGGTAGAAAAGGCTTCTTTCAAAGCTGACCAATCTTCCATTTCTACGATTGTACAGTAGTATGTAAGTGCAAATGTTTTCCAGAGAACCCGCTGCAATCGCTGTTGACAATTAAGTTGCCAGATACCGTACCACCAGGACTACATTTACCAAATAAAAAACATATGTTTGAACCCAGGATCGAACACTCGACCTTCAGCATGCTAACCCAAAACACTATCCACTGGCACCTTCTTTTTAATTTTTGTAACCATACATTTAAAATAAAATAAAACATTTCATTCTATTAACCTATTACTAGAGTTGGTTAACATTACTGTCATTTTATAGGTTTTCGTTTGTATATATGTTTCCTTTTTCGTGTTTCTCTTATTGTTGTTCCTTGAACCATTTTACATGGCCATTTGTCGTCTTTTTTGTTTGGGTAAAACATTGCAGGACAGGCATAATAATTTATACGTAGCATCGACACATTGATTTTGAGTTCAAATTTCTGTATGTCATGCACTTGTGATGCCACATTCAGAGTGTGTATTCTCGTTTGATCTCTTCCGCTAGTTTGCACTGTTATGTGAGACAGTATGAGGGAAAACATCAGCATGATAGATGGAGCAGAAGTGGAAGGAATTTTTTTTACATGTGCTACAGACTATATATAAATTGAAGAAGAAAGAAAAAAATTGTGTCATATTATATAAGAGAAGCAGAACGGAAAGTGTGAGTAAACAATATAAATTTTATAGGGCACATAGTACAGGAAATCATTCAAAAAATTATGAGTAGTTGGCACGTTCCACTAAGTAATGCTTGTATCCTAGACAATATAGTGCAAATAATGAGGAAAAAAATCACTGTTAGTACTACTGGGCATACGTTTGACACTGATTTGACTGCGAGCATGACAGACGTTTGGTGAGAAGCACTTTGTATCACTGATTTCACTAAGAAGAAAGAATTTATACTACTATACTTCAGTATTTGAGGCGAGAGGAGAAAGCACTTTATCTTTTCTGTTGCACTCAATCACTGTCAGTGCACGCGTTCTTCTCGTGGTGAGTGTGGTGAGGTGAGGTGGCTGGTGGCGGTGCTGAGGGTCACAGGCTGGGGAGGACTCTGGCGGTCGCTGTCTGCAGTCGAATCTGCAGCAAGTTTGTGCAGTTCTCGCGGTAGCGCCTGTGCTGCTGGGACGTCTCGTTCTCCTCCCAGAGGTCCACCAGGAAGGCCAGCTGCGACGGCGTGTGCTGTCATGGCGAGGATCCGGAGAGCCGCCAGTCGCTTGGGTCGTGGAAGTGGGTTGCAGCCTGGGGCGGTGATCGCCTCCACTGTGGTGCTTCCCGGCGCTGTTCTGCCGACGTGGGCCACCGTCTGCTGGCACGCTTCCCATTATGTCGGCGGCGTTCCCGCAGGTGAATCGGTGCTCGAGGCTGTCGGTCGTGGCACATTCGTCGCACTTGTCACTTGCGACGAGTTTTATCTCCACCAATCTTTGGCTGGTTGGTACCGTTCTGTTCACTATTTTGTACCATGTCTTCTTCGCATTTTTAGGCGACACGTTTTCCGAAACGTTTCCCATATTTGTTTCCAATTGTATTGCGGGAGTTTGTGTTCGGTTTTGCATTTTGCCGGCTTCCCCCTGAGGGCCCAGCATATTCTCTTGGCTGTTCTGTGGCTGGGGTTCGCCACGGTGTCCAGAACGTAACTTTTGTAGGCGTAGTGCAGCCTGACGTGTCGCATTCTGGAGGGAATGTGCCGCGTATCGACCGGCGCTTCTCCTGATGCGGGCTTGTATCCTCCAATGATGTTGGCTGTGACGCTGTCAGGGTTATTGTCCTGGATGGCGAGCTTTCGTTTCAGTAGAAGGGCTGCACATTTGGTCTTTATATCAACTAGACCTAGCCCCGTTCTTTCGTTGGCAGCGAGCACGTTGCTTGCGCCACTTTGAATATACACTCCTGGAAATTGAAATAAGAACACCGTGAATTCATTGTCCCAGGAAGGGGAAACTTTATTGACACATTCCTGGGGTCAGATACATCACATGATCACACTGACAGAACCACAGGCACATAGAAACAGGCAACAGAGCATGCACAACGTCGGCACTAGTACAGTGTATATCCACCTGTCGCAGCAATGCAGGCTGCTATTCTCCCGTGGAGACGATGGTAGAGATGCTGGATGTAGTCCTGTGGAACGGCTTGCCATGCCATTTCCACCTGGCGCCTCAGTTGGACCAGCGTTCGTGCTGGACGTGCAGACCGCGTGAGACGACGCTTCATCCAGTCCCAAACATGCTCAATGGGGGACAGATCCGGAGATCTTGCTGGCCAGGGTAGTTGACTAACACCTTCTAGAGCACGTTGGGTGGCACGGGATACATGCGGATGTGCATTGTCCTGCTGGAACAGCAAGTTCCCTTGCCGGTCTAGGAATGGTAGAACGATGGGTTCGATGACGGTTTGGATGTACCGTGCACTATTCAGTGTCCCCTCGACGATCACCAGTGGTGTACGGCCAGTGTAGGAGATCGCTCCCCACACCATGATGCCGGGTGTTGGCCCTGTGTGCCTCGGTCGTATGCAGTCCTGATTGTGGCGTTCACCTGCACGGCGCGAAACACGCATACGACCATCATTGGCACCAAGGCAGAAGCGATTCTCATCGCTGAAGACGACACGTCTCCATTCGTCCCTCCATTCACGCCTGTCGCGACACCACTGGAGGCGGGCTGCACGATGTTGGGGCGTGAGCGGAAGACGGCCGAACGGTGTGCGGGACCGTAGCCCAGCTTCATGGAGACGGTTGCGATTGGTCCTCGCCGATACCCCAGGAGCAACAGTGTCCCTAATTTGCTGGGAAGTGGCGGTGCGGTCCCCTACGGCACTGCGTAGGATCCTACGGTCTTGGCGTGCATCCGTGCGTCGCTGCGGTCCGGTCCCAGGTCGACGGGCACGTGCACCTTCCGCCGACCACTGGCGACAACATCGATGTACTGTGGAGACCTCACGCCCCACGTGTTGAGCAATTCGGCGGTACGTCCACCCGGCCTCCCGCATGCCCACTGTACGCCCTCGCTCAAAGTCCGTCAACTGCACATACGGTTCACGTCCACGCTGTCGCGGCATGCTACCAGTGTTAAAGACTGCGATGGAGCTCCGTATGCCACGGCAAACTGGCTGACACTGACGGCGGCGGTGCACAAATGCTGCGCAGCTAGCGCCATTCGACGGCCAACACCGCGGTTCCTGGTGTGTCCGCTGTGCCGTGCGTGTGATCATTGCTTGTACAGCCCTCTCGCAGTGTCCGGAGCAAGTATGGTGGGTCTGACACACCGGTGTCAATGTGTTCTTTTTTCCATTTCCAGGAGTGTATTTCGGCGCCACAACAGGTAGTACACTGCGCTCCTAAGTGCTCGCGCAATTTCGGCCGGGATGCTCAAGATTTGCGCCAGGTACCATACTATTTTGTACCACTGCCTGTCTGCTTTGAGTCGTTGATTCCCTATCGGCAGTAGCACTGTTTGTTGGTTTGGGCGCCTGACGCTTATTGGAATGTGTTCATGATGGTTTCTACTCTGCCAATATCTTCCTGATCTTCAATAAAGATGCCTAGGTCGTCAGCGTAGGCTATACATGCTATTGCTTTGTCTTCTACGGAGAATCCTCTGATGTCATTTGTGAGTTTCCGCAGCACCGGGTCCAGTGCTGTAGCGAATAGAGCCATTGACAATGGAGAGTCTTGCCTCACGGATGTGTCCAGTTTTATCTGTTTTGTTTTCCAACTATTGATTATTACTGTCGATCTCCCAGTACTTAGTACTTTTTGGATGATTGTGATGAATTTTTGCCCAAACCCGAGTCTCTTTAGTGAGTCTAAGAGGTATTTGTGATCGATCCTGTCGAAGGCCTTGTTGAAGCCCACCGGAATTATGGCACCTGCGCTTCTGGTGGTGGCTGCCTGTGCTATTATGTCCCTGTAGGTGCATGTGGCGTCAAATATATATTTTCCCTGTTACCGCATATGTTTGCCACGGAGTCATGACTTTCCTCATCGCCGATTTCAGGTTGTTTGCGATGTATTTCGCTATTATTTTATAGTCGGCGTTGAGGAGCGTAATCGGGCGAAACTCTTCAATTCGGCGGGCGGCTCTCCTCTTAGGGATGGGGGTTACGGTACCTTCGGCCAGCCCAGGTGGAATTTGCGCCCCATCGAGTATCTCGTTCACCATCTCCGTGAACTGCACTCCTGGTACGTCCCAGTACGAGGGGCAGAACTGGAGCGGGATGCCGTCGGCGGCCGGTGCTGTTGCTCTGGCGCTGGTCTCCATAGTCTCTCTGACGTCGTCCTCGTCGACATTCTCTGTCAGCAGCGCCCTGTCCGCGCCTGTCAGCACGCTCCTCGTCTGCTGCAGAATTCCAGCAGTCGCTGCGTCGTCTGTCGCTTCTCGATGGAACATGTCTCGGAAATAGCCTTCGATTTGTTTTGTTAATTCCGTTTCCGTCTTGAGCGTCTGCCCCTGCTTGTCCTGCGGCTCACTTACGCACTTTCCTGCGGCTCTCTCCCTTTCCCTGTTTAGGTGGTGCACGGTGAGTGGCTCTTCATCCACCTCGCCATACGCCTTGCTTCTGGCGAGGACGCCTCTCATTTGTTGTTTCCTTATTTGAAGGAGTTTCGCCTCGGTTATCCTTAGTCGCGGCAGGTACTGCTGGTCGTCTGCTGGTGCGTCGAGTGCGCCTTTCAGGCACCGCCGGTAGAACTCGGCCGTGGTTCGCCTCCAGAAGCACCAACCGTACAGCGCTGGATGTGTGTGTTGACAGAGGTAGTTACTGTATATGTGGTGGGCCGCGAAGCCCGAGTGCGCGAATTTCGCTTGATCCTGTATACTTACGTACTGTTGTTTGTACAATAGTTGTTGTAGCCTATGCCCTGATACTACAGAGTAAAATTTTAGTTTCTGTGCTACTGTGTGCCAAGTGTCAGTGAAACGGTACATACAGTTCACGACGGTACAAACACTCTGATCGTAGATCCGTTCCAACGTACTTGTATGCCAGACCGTGAGCATTCTCTCTTATTGCAAAATAAATGTTGATTGACTTAAAATGAATGGAGAGATCGGTTACGATGATTGGTATCTGGGGTACAAGAGAGACCTCTACAGCTGCTTGATATGTGAGGGGAGCATCTTCAGTGACATTAAATCGCAGTCTTAACCCACGGACAAATAGCATTACAAAGTTTAGGATGATTCACACTGCATAACAGTATTCTAATCACTAGCCTATAAGGTAGAAATACAAATTTCTGATCATACAAGTTTATGTGAAATCCGACTTCGAGGAAGAAAACAAAACAGCACTATGTTCGGTAGACATGTATTGTTTAAAGTTATATTCCCTGAGAAACAATATTTGAGGCATAAAAATTTTGTGTAATGGTTTAAAAGTTCTGCTATCGTAACAAAAGCCATCTGGGAGAAAGAAGTCGAAGCCACACTTTTCATAACACAGAACAGCACTGTCTTTCTCGGACTCGGTTTTAACAGAAAAATATGTGCATTGTTGTTTAAGAAAATGTGTAGCCTATGTTCTTCCAATCGCTTATAAGAGCCTTGTGTAAAAATTTGACGTAAATTATTAGAGATTTTTGGGAACAATGTTAAATAACGTTTCTCCTTTATATAGGGTGATTTTTACCACCATGTGCAAACTCTAGGGATCGATCGATGAGAGGATACGAAACAAAAACAGTCTAACGGACTTATGTACGGAAAGGCATGGTTTCCATGCTAGAGGTCACTTATTTTGTTACAGAGAATGCGGTCTAATACGCACTGTAGCATGCAGCCACAGTACGCGTGGTTTCCTCCTAGAGGGTGGTACTGTTCCTCGGATGTCATGCCCTAGCACCCTCTCAAGCCACAGTAATTGGTAACGTTATGTCCGATTCACTTCTCTTGCTGATTCACCTTGTAGTGGACGTGATGGAGCGTCATTCACAATGCTCCTATATTCGAATCGAGAGCTTGCCGACATGGTGTCTACTTACGGAAAGGCAAATAGCAACGGGCTGCTGGAAGTAACGTTGTATCAGATCTGTTCCTGCCAACAACCACAGCTCTCAATGAAACTGGCAGAAGTAAAGCTGTGAGGACGGGGCGTGAGTCGTGCTTGGGTAGCTACGTTGGTAGAGCACTTGCCCGCAAAAGGAAAAGGTCCCGAGTTCGAGTCTCGGTCCGGCACACAGCTTTAATCTGCCAGGAAGTTTCATATCAGCGCACAGTCCGCTGCAGAGCGAAAACCTCATTCTGGCACAGCTCTCAATGTTTGCAACAGTGTTTCACCGTTTGTCTGAGACGGGGTCGTTTCAGGAAGCTAGAAATCATGAAGGACGTACCCCAAATGTTTGGACACCAGACTTGGACGAAAACGTGACTAACACTGTGGAAGGCGACTACCGTGTCTGTACCATAAAGTTGCCCTCCCCCCAGTACAGGGTGCGTCAGACGACCGTGTGGGACATTCTAGACGACAACTGTTGCTACCCTGTCACAGCGTGTGCAGGGCTTACTAGCGACAGACTTTCCACATCGGGATCAGCTTTGTCACTGGTTTCTCCGACTGGCAATCACGATTCTGGGATTTGTGTCATCCATCCTATTCACAGATGAGGCCACCTTTACGTAGAGTGGCATCATCAACTTTCCAGACAGTCATCTGTGGCATATTATGCAGAACCTGCAGGGTATGGTGACAGCGAATGACCAGCATCGGTGCAGCCGGAATGTGTGGGCTGGAATAACTGGCGACCGTATTTTGGGATCGATCTTCCTTCCAAGACACATAACAGGCCGGAACTTCTTGTGGCTGACTTTATCCCCCCTGCTGGAAGAAGTGCCGTTGATGATTCGAAGGATTATACGGCTACTACTTGCAGATGCTCCAGCTAACATCGCCGCCAATGCCCGGACGCGTCTCAGTCTTGTCCTCTCTTGTTGGTGGGTCACATGGGGGCGAGGTGGGGGAGGGAGGGGGGGGGGGGTTCCAGTCGCATGGCCTGCTCGTTCACCGGACCTCAACCCGTGCGATTTCTGGTTAGGGGGTCATCTCAGTAGCATCATGTAGGCAAAGCCCACTCCAGATGTGGAGACACTGGAACAGTGTATCCGTGCTGCCCGTGACACTGTCCGCGTGGAGCCTGGCCAGTGCGGACGTGTCACACAGAGCACGCTATAGCGCGTACACGGATGAGATGAGGCACATGGGAAACGTTTCCAACACATTTTGTAACTGTGGCTACATGCGACAGCGCGTATTATACCGCAGTCTCTGCAACAATGTACGAGTGTAGTTCAGTAACTAACGTCCCACATTTCTTTAAAATTTTTAAAATACACAGACAAACGTCCTAGTGGGTGCTTCACATTTGATGTTTGTTCCCTGCGCCGGGAGGTTTCGAACCGTTCTGGCAAGTGGCAGAGCCGTAGTACAGCATCAAAATGGCTTCTACATACAACCCACGTTACAAGCAACGTGCTGTTATTGAATTCTTGTGTGCAGAAACAGAAACCGTGGTGAACATCCATAAACATTTGTTTGCAGTGTTTGGCGATGCTGCAGTTCATAGGAGTACAGTTGGGTGATGGGTAAAGAAAGTTAGAGCCTCGGGAAATGCAGAAACAGAGCTCCACGATCAGCCCCGCTCGGGACGTCCTGTAGCAGCCACTGATCAAGACATGCTGAATCATGCGGATGCCATTATTCGTGCCAACCGACGCATCACAACTCTACGACTGGCTCTACAGTTGTCGGTCAGCATTGGAAGTGCGTCTGCAATGATGGAGACTCTCAGATAGTCAAAGAGGTGCTCACGAAGGGTTCCACGAATGCTCACAGCGGGCCACAAGATTCAAAGAAAGACCATTTCATCTGAATTGTAGGAGCGTTTAGAAACCGACGGAGACACACTTCTGTCATGGATCGTTACAGGGGACGAAAGCTGGATGCACCACTTTGCGCCGGAAACAAAAAGGCAGTCCATGGAGTGCCATCGTCCTCATTCACCACAAAAAAGAAAAATCAAGACAACCATCATTGCTGGAAGAGTCATGGTGACAGTCTTCTTAGATTTTGATGATGTTATTCTCGTGGATGTGATTCCAAGACGGTTAACCATCAATTCAGAGGCGTACGTGAAGACTTCGAATAAATTCCAGAACCGTTTCGGATGTGTTCGATCGGACAAGAATCCAGTATAAACCTTGCTCCAACACGATAATGCATGCCCACACACAAGTGTGAGAACCCGGGAACACATCGCCCCATTGGGTTGGAAATCATTGCGTCATCCACCCTACAGTCCAGACCTTGCACCCTCGGACTTGCATCTCTTTGGGCCGCCTAAAGACTCTGTATGGGGAACACACTATGAAGATGACGAGAGTGTCAGTCATGCAGTGAAAACATGGCTACTCGTACAGGACAAGGGCTTTTAATAGCAGGGAATACATGCTCTTCCACAACGATGGCTTGCAGCCATAGAACGTGATGGATACTATGTAGATAAGTAGGACTTGGACAAGACAAGTTCATGTACAGGATGACTATAATTAAAGTTAAACTTTCAAACCGCTGCAGAAATAACACCACTGCTCAGAATAAAATCAAATTGCAACGGAATATTAACGGAGAAGGGGGAAAATCTATCGTAGAAGAAAAATAAATAGTTACAGAATGTAGCAATAGATGGCGCTGTAAGAGTCATTGTTTAATAGAGGTTGACTACAAATGAATCATACAACAAAGCCTTAGGTGTACGTTTGACGTCAAACAATCTGTACTGCTCAATGTGCATGGGTGTATAGGTGTCATACTGTTCATTACGTAAGCCCATCCACCAAGGCAAGGTCATATCACATGGATTGGGAAAAATCAGTTTTTAATTGTCCTGAGGACAATAACCGCATAAACAGCACCAATCATAATGAAATCGGATTATTAATTTCCTTGTGACTGGTGCAAAACGTGTTCAATATGCTGTCCACCGTTTCAGTTGAAATCGAGAAACAGCATGTTCCACAGCTCTTCAAAGTGTTTCCGGGGTCACGTTCAGAATGTGTTGCGCAATGTGTCTCGTAAATGTAGCTAAGTTTGCAGTCGGAACACTGAACGCAACATCTTTCAGACAGCCCCACACCCAGAAGTCACACGGATCAAGATCAGGTGATAGAGACGGCCAGGCTGTAAGGAAATGGCGGCTGATAATTCTAGCATTTCCGAAATGGCGCTTCAGCAGCTGCTTAATTGGATTTTCAGTGTGCGGAGGTGCGCCATCTTGTATAAAAATGATTTCGTCCACAGATCCACGCTGTTGGAGAGCTGGTATGAAGTGGTTGCGCGAAAGACACGCGTAGTGCTTAGCAGTGACGGTACAGGTAACAGGACCGGAAGCACCTGTCTCTTCCAAAAATTATGGCCCTATGAAAAACCGATGCCGTAAACCCGCACCACACAGAGACCTTTTCAGCATGAAGTGGTACTGGTTGGTTTGCGTGTGGATTTTCCGTTGCCCATATTCGACAATTCTGTGTACTGACATGTCCTGTCTGATGAAAGTGGGCTTCGTCTGTCCACAAAATCTTCCACGGTCAATCATTGCCCACTTCCGTGCGAGCAAGAAATTCTAAAGCAAAGGTCTCTCTTGCTGGCAGGTCAACAGGAAGAAACTCGGGCACGTGGGAAATTCTGAATGGATAGCAAGGAAGAATGTTTCGTAGGATTTTACGCGCCGTGCTCACGGGTACGCCCAACGTTCTGGCAGTTCTCCGTGCACCACACGTTTGCACTCCGCCACTCGCCTCCTCCTGCACTGCTGTGGCTTCTGCAGAGCGACGTGTGCACAGCCATCGTTCTTGTAATGCAGCTTTACAAGTAGAGCGCGATCCTGCACTGAGACAGTCACGGCGAACGTTGCAGATGCGGAAGGAGGAAAAGCCGTGTACCCGGCGTGTTTATACCAACTTCACTGGGTCGTGCGCATGGCAGGTGTTTTCATTTACGTATTCTGACACATACAGCGCCATCTACTGATCAATCTTTACACAATTTTTCTTCTTCTGCCGTACGTTTTGCTCCTTTTCCGATAATATTCCGTTGCAAATTGACGTAATTGTGACCAGAGGTGTTATTTCTACCGCGTTTTGAAAGTTTAATTATAATCACTGTGTTAGTGTCACCAAATTCTGACTCTTAACAACAAATATGTTGTGAGAAAAGAAATGTAGGGCATTACTTATTGAACGACCCTCGTACGGTTGAATAAATGGCCTCTAGCATACAATCCATACACTTCCGGGCATAAGTTAATCAGACCTTTTCTGGTCTGTATCCTCTCGTCACTCAACCCGTAGAGCTTGTACATGGTGCAGAAATCATCCTATATATTAGTGCAGATGAAGCACCAACGTATCGTTTTGTCAGCACTTGGTTTCAGGACAACATTCGTTGTGTCGACACGAGTGCCTGAAGACCCCTCGCAATGTATTGTTTGTGCCCGGCAGGGGCCGTACGCTATGAAGGCCGTGGACTTTGGCGCCTGCGACGACGGGGAATACCCGGGGATGCTGGTGAACGTGTCGCTGATCTTGGACGAGGCTGCCAACGAGACGGCCTACACGGGGGAGTTCACCACCACCTACGACTACCTGGCGGACGACTGCGAGGTGAGCGCTCGGCGGCAGCGCGGCTCCCTGTGTGCTGCGTCGCTCAGCTCTGGAGCACACACGTGTCTTCCGATGCAAGGGGCGATTAGGCTAAGCTCTGCACCTCACCTGCTTCCGAAGCCGTTTACAATGTCGTAATATCGTTTCCACTGGGTGAACTGTGAGGAAGCACTCACTAAGCGGCACTTAGCGTAATTTCATTGCTAATTACTTACACAAGAGTCAGTGGTAGCACCGCTTCCCCTCACATCACCGAAGTTAAGCGCTGTCGAGCTGGGCTAGCACTTGGATGGGTGACCATCCGGTCTACCGAACGCTGTTGGCAAGCGGGGTCCACTCAGCCCTTTCGAGGCCAATTGAGGGGGTACTTGAATGAGAAGTAGCGGTTCGGGTCTCTTAATCTGGAGAGCTGCGTGCTGACCACATGGTCCTGCATATCCGCATACAGTGAGGCCTGTTGGCCGAGGATGACACGGCGACCAGCCGGTACCGTTGGGGCTTTATGACCAGTTCGGGCAGAGTTTAGTTTAATTACAGAGAAATAGATATCGACGTTTTTTCCTTTTCTTTTTAATGCAACTGTAGCAATTTATCCAGGTAGAATCGCAGTTGCACGACGACGTTGCACTATTTTCGGAGTAGTTACAACACCTGTCTGGTTTGATCTTGAAGTGGTTTGCCGTCTTAACGCGGAACTCGTAATTTCTTAGCCAAATAAGAAATACGTCACGTCTAATAAAGAGGAAACAAAGTTTATAGAAAGACGTCTTCAATAGACCATGATGTGCATTAGAACTATTTTATTTGCCAAAATCGGTTTTTCGGGTTAATAACACATCACCAGTGGCATTTGATACACAGGAACAAACGATTGTATGTACATATATTTCTACAAAATGATAACTGTACATATATAGCAGTAATATAAGTCTACTTACATTATGCTCTTACATAGCAATGACACATTTGTCATTTAATATGACAGGATCTGAAATATTTCCCATAACATACAGTGAAGCGCCAAAGAAACTGATATAGGCTTGCGTATTCAAATGCAGAGATATGTAAAAAGGCAGAATAGGCGCTGCGGTCGGCAACGCCTGTATAAGACAACAAGTGTCTGGCGCAGTTACTAGGTCGGTTACTGGTTGGTGCTACGGTCATTGGTCCCTAGGTCGGTTACTGTTGCTTTGGCAGGATATCAAGATTTAAGTGAGTTTGAAGGTCGCGTTATAGTTGGGGCATGAGCGATGGTACACAGCATCTCCGAGGTAGCGATGAAGTGGGGATTTTCCCGGATGACCATTTCACGAGTGTACCGTGTATATCTGGAATCCGGTAAAACATCAAATCTCCGACATCGCTGCCGCCTGAAAAAGATCCCGCAAGAACAGTACCAACGCCGACTGAAGAGAATCGTTCAACGTGACAGAAGCGCAACCCTTCCGTATCTTGCTGCAGATTTTAATGCTGGCCCATCAACAAGTGTCAGCATGCGAACCATTCAACGGAACATCATCGATATGGGCTTACGGAGCCGAAGACCCACTCGTGTACCCTTGATCACCACACGACACAAACCTTTACGCCTCGCCTGGCCCGTCAACACCGACAGTGGATCGTTGGTGACTGGAAACATGACGCCTGTACGGACGAGTACCGTTTGGAATTGTATCGAGCGGATGGACGTGTATGGCTATGGAGACAACCTCGTGAATCCATGGAACCTGTATGTCAGCAGGGGACAGTTGAAGCTGGTGGAGGCTATGTAATGGTCTGGACCGTGTGCAGTTGAAGTCATGTGGGACTCCGGATACGACTAGATACGACTCTGACAGCTGAAGCGCACGTAAGCATCCTGTCTGACCACCTGCATCCATTCATGTCAATTGTGTATTCCTACGAACATGGGCAATTCCAGCAGGACAATGCGACACCCCACACGTCCAGAATTGCTGCAGAGTGGTCCCAGGAACAATCTTCTCAGTTTAAACACTTGCGTTGGCCACCAAACTCCCTAAATATCTGGACTGCCTTGCAACGTGCTGTTCAGAAGAGATTTCCACCCCCTAGTAATTTTACGGATTTATGCACAGCCCTTAAGGATTCATGTTGTCAGTTTCCTCCAGCGTCTTCTGCCAGCGTGTGGTTCAAATGGCTCTGAGCACTATGGGACTTAACTTCTGAGGTCATCAGTCCCCTAGAACTTAGAACTACTTAAACCTAACTATCCTAAGGACATCACACACATCAATGCCCGAGGTAGGGTTCGAACCTGCTACCGAAGCGGTCGCGCGGTTCCAGACTGAAGCGCCTAGAACCGCTCGGCCACAGCGGCCTGTCGTATGTAGTGCCAACATTAATATTTGGAGGCGGTGGTGTTATGGTGTGGTCGTGTTTATAATGGAGGGGGCTGGTACCCATTGTTTTCCGTGGCAGTATCACAGCACAGGCCTGCATTGATGTTTTAAGCACCTTCTTGCTTCCCACTGTTGAAGAGAAATTCGGGAATGGCGATTGCGTCTTTCAACACGATCGAGCACCTATTTATAAAGCACGGCCTATGGCGGAGTGGTTACATGACAGTAAATTTCTTGTAATAGACTGGCCTACATTGACTCCTAACCACAATCCTATAGAACGCCGTCTTCGTGCCAGGCCTCATCAACCGACATCGATACCTTCATTAGTCCGGTAGCCCATTTTCTCTAGCATTTCTCTTTCTGTTCCTTGTTTATAACTCTCATAGTGCTGTGCTTGAATGACTGTGTTTATGTGTCGTTGCTAGAGGGTGGCGTAGTCTGCTGCAGAAAGTCTGCGATAGTCATACAGATTCAGCAGCAGTTGTACAGAAAGCCAACTCTCGTAGTGGTCAAGTAGGCAAAGTGGTTTGCGCTACTTGTGAGAAATCCACCTGCGTTAGGTTGGTAGCGGAAATGGCGTCTTTGGGTTTTCCGAGCCACGCGGAGGGTGGAAGAGGCTGGAGAAGAAAAAGCGAGGCAGTCTGCCGCCGGTACGGGAAGCGTCCACAGCTGTGCTCCAGTCGAAGAAGGGTGAGTTAGACTGACCGCGTGGTGCGTTGTTACTTGGCGAGACGAGAGCTGTTAGCTTTTGGTCTCGCTTTTCAACTCTGAAAGATTGCTTTGCCTTGTCGTAGCAAGGAATGCAAAACTAGGGCGGATTTTTCTTTTAGTAAATGGATCCGCCGGAAGAGCGCCACACAAAGGTGTCGATGGGAAGTGAGCACTCGCTTCTGTATGAAAGTCTGTTTGCCTTCAGCTGTGCCTGTATGAGCTTTTATTTTCCTAAATATTAATAGCTTCACCTTCTCTTAAAATTTCCTTGCTTTATGTATCTTTCGTCCGTGGGGGGCCAACCACGTGGTTGAGTTTGTCGGGCTACCGTCATCACTAAAAAAAAATGGTTCAAATGGCTCTGAGCACTATGGGACTTAACATCTTAGGTCATCAGTCCCCTAGAACTTAGAACTAGTTAAACCTAACTAACCTAAGGACATCACACACATCCATGCCCGAGGCAGGATTCGAACCTGCGACCGTAGCAGTTGCGCGGTTCCGGACTGCGCGCCTAGAACCGCGAGACCACCGCGGTCGGCGTCATCACTAACTGTCCGATATCATGTTTGTTTTAAAGAATGTTAACTCTTCATAATTGTGTGATGTGATATTGTTACAACTTTGCCACGATACCTAGAAATTGCGTCTATACAAACCACGCGGGCATGCGGGTGTACTGCGAAACGTGTACCGTTTCACGAATTATTGCGATCAGTTATCAGGCAACAGCAGTTGTATGAATGATTCACACCAATGATTTTAGGTGTAGATTATAACGGTGAATGCTTTTCTTTAATGTTTTAGGAATTAATGTTACCAGGAATTGTGTACATGCCTCACATCCATATCTTGGGATTAAATGATTTTATCTACAGTTTTATCTTGTGCTCCGTGGTTACATTTTTGCACCTAAGCACAGGTCCAGTGGTTAGTTTATCCCTTTATTTTAAAACAAATGCCTTAGATTAAGTCTTATCTTCAGGTGTGTTGCTGGGAGCTGATCTACTGCACAGTGTTCTTACATGTGCTATTTTATTTTAAATGGTTGATTCTCGTGAACAGTGCACGGGCAATACTATTAATTACATCGCTTCCCCTATGAGCGATATCACGACGTATGCATTTTTATGACTTTTTGCTCTGTGATCGAATTAATTTATTTTCCGACTGAGTTAAACCTTTGATTAGTTGTATGGTTGGACTCGGTGGCGACCCTAATCTTAACGTTATAACCCGTAGAAATAGGTTAATTACAACCTCTCCTCAGTTCTGCACTCCGTGAAGAATGGGCTGCCATTCCCCAACAAATATTCCAGCATCTGAACGTATGCCTGCGAGAGTGGAAGCTGTCATCAAGGATAAGGGTGGACCAACACCATACTGAATTCCATCATTGCCGATGGAGGGCGCCACGAACTTGTAAGTCATTTTCTGCCAGGTGTCCGGATACTTTTGATCACACAGTATAAACGTAATTAATATAGATATGAAAGTTGACTTAACGTCATTTAGTGGTAATTAAATGGATATCCCGGTAATAAGAGGAACGACAATGAGACGATCTGGACAAGAAGTAACTGCAAACTGACTTTGGTTTTGGGGCGAAGTGGAAAGACCAAATCATAAGAAGCAGTTCTTATAAACGAGAATGGAAACATGCAATAATTAATTGGAAGGAAGAGAATGAAGGACAGTCAGGAACAAAAACTGGAATTAATTTGTGTGTGACCCTAACAAAGCAGCAACTGATGAGATGAAGACGAGTTTATTCAACGGCTTGCAAGAAGTGGTTGACGAATTTCCAGATGGAAGCAAATTATTAATAATGACGGACTTAAGTGGGTGAAATGGGAAAAGATTAAATGATTAAGCTGTAGAGAACGGTAACGGAATGAGGCTGATTAACTTGTGTACGGTTCAGAAGAGTGCTCATATGAATGCCCCATGCCAGCACAGAGATATACATAAATACACTTGGCTCAATCGGTCAAGGGACCTAAAATCCATTATTGAATGTGTAAGAGTGCTGAGGCACCGGGTAATTAAGGTGCAAGATGTAAGGTTAAAAACAGGAATAGACTGTGGCCCTGACCATTGTATTGCTTTTCTGATTAAGACCATGATAAAACAGGAGCAGAAGGAGGAGGACGCTGGAAGTGCAGGGCGAGCCAAAAGTCGCAGTACACCCCTCTATGTGGAAAACCCTGCAGGAATGGAGAGACCCGAACATTGCGCTAAGATATGGTGAGGGCCATCTTGCAATCGGCTATTTTGAATCGAAGTCGGTATTTTTAAATCGAAAGACGGTTACGTGATATATCAAGTAACATCAGCATTTTCCGACAGGCACATTCCTCAAACAAATTCGAAGTAGCACTTATGGTTCTAAAGTTATAACACATTTTTCTTGGAATTACGAGGGGGACTGTTCTCCATAAAAAAACAGTCATTGAATGTGTTCAGCACGATGTCCCTTTCGGTCAACGCTCATTTCAAGGCGCTGAATCCTATCGTCATGCACCCGCAGAAGGATTTCTGCAGAAATGTTGGCACACGTTTCTTCGAGATGATAGTCAGTTTTTAATTTTCTCTGCATATACGAGCTGCTTTAAATGACCCCACAGGTAAAAGGCAAGCGGTGTGAGATCAGACTGTGTGGGCGATGTGGCCTATTTTACACCATATTTTAATTCTACGTGACGATGCTTTGCTTAGTGTATTTATATGTTTTGATGATGCGACTACGGTTTTAACACATTAGGACACGGTGTAGAACAGGTATGTTTCACCTTATTTTATCTGTACATTCCCAGTTTGTATCAGAGTATATCGTGATAGGAAGTACTGTATTGTTTTGAAAGATAGACTGCCCGCTAGTCATTACTGATTGAAATCGGTCACTGTCGAAAGACTTTATATCGTGGTCAAAGACTGGAATAAAAAACATTTGACAGTACCTGGATCACTGTTTATATTCGTGACCATGTAGCAGCTTATGAAACTTCCTTCTGTGTTACCTATATAAACCCGACCCCAATTACAAGGAATATGATATACACAGGGTGTAGTCAAAGGATGTCGTATATCTTTTGTCGATCTTAAAAAAATCCTTTTGTTTTACTGGTGGGTCTGAAGGTAGTTTACATCAGGCTTGTTGGTATTTTTAAAATATCAGGAGTCTGATATATCAATATTTAACAAAGTAACAATACCGGCTCTCGGTACACCGAGAAAAAATATTGATTTATATGGACAACAAAAAATATCGACGTACGGGCTTCACATTGTATATATGCTGCCGGTCTTAGAGCTGTATATTTATGTATTGATTTATTACTAGATACACACTATCAGCCTTCCTATCCCCCTTCGAGCAAGAATTGAAAGGGAAACGGTGCACGTTCACGCCTGGTGATAACCCCTTTGCTAACAATGGTAACTGCAAGTAAGTGGAACAATTTGAGGCGTCAGATGGATCCTTCGTTCCGTTTCGTCACGCATCGGATTTGTCCGGAACACTTCATGTCGACTTCCACGCTTTTTTTTTCGTTTCTGCCAACGCCAGCGACGTAGCACTTGTGTCAAAACCACGTGGTGTAGCTAAAAGCTACAGTTTCTGTTGGTAGCGCCAAGCGCCGGTTCCGTCAACATTTCCCCTCACACGTATCTGCCCACCGCAGAGACCAATCTAGTCATTTATGTTTTTCAAATGTGCAAATGTGTGTGAAATCTTATGGGACTTAACTGCTAAGGTCATCAGTCTCTAAGCTTACACACTACTTAACCTAAATTATTCAAAGGACAAACACCCATGCCCGAGGGAGGACTCGAACCTCCGCCGGGGCCAGCCGTACAGTCCGTGACTGCATCCCCTAGACCGCTCGGCTAATCCCGCGCGGAATTTATATTTTTGTTCATCCTTTTCAGCAACTGTTTTAGAATGGCGAATCGAAGAAATAACACACTAGTTGCGCTAAAAATTGATTTTTAATGCAACTGGTGTACTGTTTCTTCACATTGAAAGTCTTGTCATTCAATTCACACTGCAAACATCCCCCCCCCCTCCACCTGGTGCTATCGGACATACTTCTCCGCGTGTACCACATATGCTTGCTTCACACAGTCAAAGAGAGAGACTGTATGTCATGATACCTCAAAAGCCGTAACAGTCCTTCACACATCGGCACTCGATATCACCATTTTGATGTCTATATATCGTGGAATACATATCACCTATACTTATCGATATTTTTGGAAGAAATATCGTTATATCGATATTTTATCAACAGATCCAGTTTCCACACTATACTTGCTCAACACTTTCCCAATGCGATCTGTAATCATACTGATGAACGGAAGGATAACTTTCCCTTTGGGTGACCGTTGGTCCTCGTCCATCCTGATTCTCTCCCTATTGCGAAGTGCTCGATCTATCTCCTTGTTCCAATAACCATCTTTCTTGAATGTCGACCATAGATTTCAAGTTCATCTTTTAAATAAGTCGGTTCACAAGTTTTGTCCACCCTGACCACCAAGGTTTTAATCATACCTCTTTTTGGTTGGGGTGGTGGTCAGAATCTTTGTGCAGGTAATGGTCAGTGTGCGTGGCTTTTTCGTGCACCCTATAGCGCAACGTCCCGTATCCTCACTTGATAAGCAAGTCAGTTGGCCATTATTCTCCGTCTCCTTACTAAATTGTAGTTTCGGGTTCATACTCTTGAGATGCCTCAGGAAGGCATACAATTCCTCTGCACCGTGCGTTCACACTACGAAAGTATCGTCGACGTAACGGTACCACCGTGCTGGTCTTTTACTGGCAGCGTGCAACGCCCGTTGCTCAAAATTCCCTGTAAACAAATCGGCCACAGCCGGACTAAGAGCCACCCCGCCAAGGGAGTCGGAGAGGAAATGTTAGGAGAAAGTTTTATATATCTAGCACGGCGTATTAGCCTAGACGTTTGAAGTGACCACATCCATAAAACTTAATTTGACAGTCCACGGTCGTGAAAAGGCCTTAAGTTGTGAGACTTGTTCTTCCTTTAAAGCAATTTTACAGCTTCTTGCGATTCCTCCTTTTTTTTTGCCCCATTTCTCTAAGAACAGCACCTCTCCTTTTGGACGACGACATGTAGGCTAGTTAATAAAATTTACGAACTGCCTGTGGTCTTCTGTCTCGGGTCTTTGGCCGACGTTAGTCTGATGATTTTTCCCGACATCGTTGCAGCACGAGAGTCCAGAATCCGCTTACCTTGATGCTTTCTTCTTTCTTGCTGAAGCTATTCTCGTGTTTGTGTATTTCCACAGCTTCTATGAACAAGCGGGTGTGATAGTTCTTCTCTACAGCCAGAACTTCCGTGTCGGCGAACTTTACTACGTGGTCGGTCTCAAACAGCGCGAGATCTGCCACGGCCGATTTCTTTCCGAGCCTCCAATGTCATTTATGTTGTGTGATCCTGGTGTTGATTGATCGTCCACTCATTCCGACATAAACTTTTCCGCATGTTCACTGTATGCGGTATATTCCCGACATTGCAAGTGGGTCCTTTCTCCTTTGCCGATTTGAGACACTCTTTGATCTTCTTTGACGGTACGTAAATAGTCTTTACGCCGTGTTTCGCAATATACGGCCGATACTGTCCCTCACTCTGGGAATGTGTGGCAGTAACAAGCGTATTTATCATGCCTCTTTTCTGGCTAGGGTGGTGGTTTGACAGTTTGTGCAGGTAGCGGTCCGTGAGCGTCAGTTTTCGATACACCTCGTCTCCCACGTTTCCACCGTCGCTAGTGCCCAGCACGTCTAGAAATTGTAGGTGTTGGTCCTTTTCTGCTTCCCTGGTAAATTTTATGCTGGCGTGGAGGCTGTTCAAGTGTCTTAGGAAGCTGTTTGTAACCATGGTTCCGCGCATCAAAGGTATGAACTACGTGTCTGTACCGCACTTTACAAGGCGCCAATCTAGTGCCTGTGCTTCGAATTGTTCCATGAAGAAGCTGGCCACCACTGAACTAAGATGGCTACCCACGGCGACGCGTTGCTGCTGTTCATAGAGGTTGCCATTCCACGTGAAATAGATCGCGGTGAGACACGCATGAAAGAGCTTGGCGACGTCTTGCGTGAAAATGGGACTGATGTGCTCCATATAGTAAACAAAGAAACAACATCGTATCTGACCAGGATGTCGTTCGGTGCATGTTTTAGTTTCTTCAGCTTCTTAATGAAATGTCCTGAGTCGCCGGCCGGTGTGGCCGAGCGGTTCTAGGCACTACGGTGGCAGGTTCGAATCCTGCCTCGGGCATGGATGTGTGTGATGTTCTTAGGTTAGTTAGGTTTAACTAGTTTTTTTTTCCTGAGTCCTTTATGTATGTGTCAGTCTTCACCACTTGCGGCTGGAGCAGAGAGGCCAAGTTTTTCGCCAGTTTATACGTCGCTCACCCAGGAGCGCTAACAATAGGTCTCAGTTGAAAGTTAAATGGTTCAAATGGCTCTGAGCACTATGTTTGTCAGTTTTCACCACTTGCGGCTGGAGCAGAGAGGCCAAGTTTTTCGCCAGTTTATACGTCGCTCACCCAGGAGCGCTAACAATAGGTCTCAGTTGAAAGTTAAATGGTTCAAATGGCTCTGAGCACTATGGGACTTAACTGCTAAGGTCATCAGTCCCATAGAACTTAGAACTACTTAAACCTAACTAACCTAAGGACATCACCCACATCCATTCCCGAGGCAGGATTCGAACCTGCGACCGTAGCGGTCGCGCGGTTCCAGACTGTAGCGCCTAGAACCGCTCGGCCACTCTGGCCGGCAGTGGAAAGTTATCCACACAGCTGAGACAGTAGAACTTCTGTGTTGCGCAGCTTCCTCTGTATGTACGCCGGCAGAGAAGATGCCTTGATTAACCGATCCGTGTTCCATGTGATACGCTGTGTCGGATATGCGCTTAGTTTTCGGTACGACGTGGGACCTAAGAGGTCCCGGATCGTCAGCTCATAATCTTCGGTGTTCATTACGACGGTTGCATTTCCATTATCGGCAGGCAGTAACAATATACTACTGTTGGCCTTAAGCCTCTTGATAGCTTGTACCTCTTCTTTCTTCAGGTTGCAAGCAGATTGTTTAATAATCGTTCGATGAAATTCTGAAAGCACAGCACACTAGCACGCAACATATTTTTTTTATTCATGCCCTTTCAGAATAATGAACTCATGCTGCAAGATTCTAATAACACTTAGGGTTCTGAAACGGTTCAGTCTGTGATGACGTTTCCAACACTAGCGTCGACATTAAGCAGTACTCACGTACAGAGCCTGAGCACTTACTGTGGCGCCTCTGTAATGAAGTATGGTGTCTTTAACGGCTCTGGCCAACTCCAAGCGACAGCCCACGACTGCCCCGCGGTGCGCTCTCCAAACAAGCAGCATCGTATCTGGTCATGGATACCAGAGAGCATGGCGAGTAGAAGAGAAAGTGTGTTGACTCCTCTAGTTGACCGGTTCCGTCGCGAGAGAGCATAGGGAGAAGAAGAGAAAGTGTGTTGACTCCTCTAGTTGACCGGTTCCGCCGCGAGAGAGCATAGGGAGAAGAAGAGAAAGTGTGTTGACTCCTCTAGTTGACCGGTTCCGCCGCAAGAGAGCGTAGGGAGAAGAAGAGAAAGTGTGTTGACTCCTCTAGTTGACTGGTTCCGCCACAAGAGAGCGTAGGGAAAAGAAGAGAAAGTGTGTTGACTCCTCTAGTTGACCGGTTCCGCCGCGAGAGAGCTTAGGGAGAAAAAGAGGAAGTGTGTTGACTCCTCTAGTTGACCGGTTCCGTCGCGAGAGAGCATAGGGAGAAGAAGAGAAAGTGTGTTGACTCCTCTAGTTGACCGGTTCCGCCGCCAGAGAGCATAGGGAGAAGAAGAGAAAGTGTGTTGGCTCCTCTAGTTGACCGGTTCTGCCGCGAGATGTTAGCTGCTCCGCTTGTAACCCATGGCAATTTCAATGCACGAACACGGTTAACAAACCGGATCTTATATAACTGAATGTAAAATATGTGGGTTTAATTAACGTACCTCAGCGGACATCAGTTGCCAGGTAGTTTTGATTAGTTTCCAGGAAGACTTCGACATTTTTTGAGGCCTTTATGTAACGATTAAGCAGTTTAGATTTGTTGACTCGATGCCATCTAATCCTGTGGCTTATTTTCCCCTCGACAATATTTTGCCATTGGCTACTGAGTTACTGAGCAATGCAAAGCTAATCTAAGTTGCTTCGTTGAAATGGCGTCAGATGCAACTGAGTTCAAGTTAATTTGTGGCAAATTCTCAATTTCATGAATTCAGGACAATTATCCTTGCGATCAGTTCCTTGACAAAGTTATGAGTGACACACTTGTCATTAAGGAGTATATTTCTTTTATCACAAAAATTCATTCTTACGCATTTTATTACATAAATGGTGTGTGAAAATTACCACATTCTGATTTCGTCAATTGGATTTGGTATAAAACACGTTATTTTTTATGCCATCAGTTCCAAGACACCACCAGACCTTTTTATTCGGATGACTGTCATCAGAAGAGAATGCACTAATTCTTGTTCCACGTTGCTCGAGAAGTTGTGTTGCGGCTTACATACACTGCGAAAAGTTGATTCGAGCCACGGAGCAGAAAGGCGTGATTTGAAAGTTTACCCTTAGAATCGTCTGGATTATATTTCCCTAAATTAACGGAATAGTTCAGTTTCAGCCAAGTTCAACTGAACGGCAGTTTTTATTGGAACTTATTTTCGTGAAAAAGCAGCGTACCTATGCGTTTATTTTTATCTTGTAATAATTCCCAGTTGCTTCCAATGAATATGTATTAATTACGTTTGCCTATTTGAGACTGTTTAGTAAATTTCTGAGTTATTTCGTAAGGAAGTGGCAACAATCCGTGATAAAAGCAATATATGTATCCTTTGGACGACTTAGTTTTCAAAAGTAGGATGTCAATAACAAATACATTATCATACTAAAGTGAGCTATTATTTATCACTTACCATGTGTCAGCTATGCTTCTTACTGAGTTTAGAATGACATAAATTGTACAAGTCTCATTCACTCGTCTTATGTTTTTAAGAAGTGAGCAGCTTTTGCAGTAGAGTTATTTTGGAATTCTCTGTTCCCATATCCTCACATAATCACACAATTTCCAGTTTCTTACACGTGTGTGTTCTTTTCACTGAAATTATTGCTGCGTCCGGCATTGATTTGTTCTGTATATTTTCCTCGACTGAAGAAACACTGGCGCACATCACAACTTTCTCTCCTTTACAATATTCTGGCCTTTTTGTGAGTGCTTTACTGGCAATTTTCTTTTCAGTAATATCTTAAAAAGATATTACGGCAAACAAGGAAATAACCGGGGAACAACTCCGGCTTTTAGACACTATACTTTTTGTCACGTAATTTCAACTTGTTTACCACCGACGATAAACATTTTCGTTTTTGTAAGAAGTTCTCCTGCGAATCATGAGCCGCACACTGATCAGTTTCGACTCATATCTCTGTCTTTTGGAGGAACTGTTGTCACTGATTTAAAAAGTTCAGCTCCGTTCTTCATATATCTGAAACATATTTCCTTTATTTTCTCTGTAACTGGGTCTGTACGCTGCAACTAACACGTAGATTTTTTTCTTCTTCTCCTTATTTCAATACGGATAGAGAGAAGTCATAACAGGAGACTGGATCTCATCAATGTTTCCGACACAACACCGTTAGCAAGACCACAAAGTAAGCACACAAAGTACACGGTCCTATACAGAAACGCACCACGACGGTTCTCATTTCTCAAGCGACAGTGCTGCTCGTAGTTTGCGGGCGCGCCACCTGTCCTGTGCTACCTGTGTTAACGAGCACTTCCTCTTGTACTCGCTACGTAGAGAGGTTCAACCACACATTGCCACAGCTCACAGATACCATATTCGTTCCAACGAAAAAAGGCGCTGCAATTGTATCCTCACATCCAAGGAATTCTTAAGTTTTCAACGTGGAATTCCTCATGTGCAATGCGAATTTCAAGGAAAAAAAAAATTCAAATCTAATACCGAACTGCCGGCCGTATTGGCCGTACGGTTCTAGGCGCTGCAGTCTGGAACCGAGCGACCGCTACGGTCGCAGGTTCGAATCCTGCCTCGGGCATGGATGTGTGTGATGTCCTTAGGTTTAAGTAGTTCTAAGTTCTAGGGGACTCAGAGGTGAAGTCCCACAGTGCTCAGAGCCATTTGAAGTCCCCCGTTCAGGTATCCAGGAGGGGATGTCAAGGGGGAGATGATTATGAGAAAAAGATGGAATAATCAACGAAAGGATAACGTTCTACGTGTCGGAGCGCCGAATGCCGGAAGTTTGAACATGGTAGGGTAGCTAGGAAATCTGAATAGGGAAATGCATCTTGTGCATACAACCTGCTGGCATGAACAACATGCAAAAGAATGGAAAAGAAAACTGACGATCTGTTAGATGACGA
Source organism: Schistocerca americana (assembly GCF_021461395.2). Lineage (NCBI taxonomy): Eukaryota > Metazoa > Arthropoda > Insecta > Orthoptera > Acrididae > Schistocerca > Schistocerca americana. Next base: position 49,101,685 of record NC_060129.1, read on the forward strand.
TCAGTTTTGGTTTGGGAAACGTAGATCACCAGAGAGGCAGTTCTGCTTTTGGGCTTGATAGTGGAAGCAAGACTGAAGTATAATCAAGATAACGCTCATAGGATTTGTCAATCTAGAAAACCGATTATGTGAAATGATGCAAGATGTTCGAAGTCTAGAGAAAAGTAACAGGAAGCTACAGGGAAAGACGAGTGACATCCAATATGTACATAAACCACGAGGGTACAATAGGATAAGAAAGGAATTAAGATAGGGGTGCAGTTTTTCAGCCCTATTGTTCATTCTATACATCGAAGAAGCAATGAAGAAAATAAAAGGAAGGTTAAAGAGTAATATTAAACTTCATGGTGAAATTATACCAATGATAAGATTCGCTGATGGTATTGCTATCTGGATGAAAGTGAGAAAAAACTACAGGATGTGTTGAATAAAATGAACAATCTGAGATGAAAATGATGCTGTTTGGTTGTGGGGTGCTCAATGGTACGGTTATCAGCGCCTGTACGAAGTCCCAATCTTTCCACAGTCCAATCTTGCCACAGATGATGATGTAATGCTGAGGACAACACAAACACCCAGTCCCCAGGCAAAGAAAATCCCACAACCCAGCCAGGAATCGAACCTGGGACTCCTTGAGGCAGCAATGCTAGCCAGAAGACCACGAGCTGCAGACCAATGAGTGCAGAATATGGATTGAGCGTAAAGGAAAATGAGCAAAATAGACGCATGACAAATGGAGCAAGAAGAATATAAAAAGCAGACTGGCACAGGCGAAGAGGGTATTCCTGGCCAGGAGAAGTATACTGGTGTCAAACATAAGCCTTAATGTCGGGAAAAAATCTCCGAAAACGTTGTATGACAGTGAACCATTGACAGTGGGAAAACTGGAACAGAAGATAAACGTTCAAATGTGTGTGAATTCCTATGGGACCAAACTGCTGAAGCCATCAGTCCCTAGACTTACACACTACTTAAACTAACTTACGCTAAAGACAACACACAAACACACATACACACACACAGTCCCCAGGGAGGACTCTAACAGAAGATAACTGAAGCATTTGCGATGTGGTGCTAAAGAAGAATCTTGAAAATTAGGTGGACATAAGATAAGGATTGTGGACGTTCTCTGCAGAACGGACGAAGAAAGAGGCATCTGGAAAACAGTGATTACAGAAGGGACAGGATGATGAGTAATTTTTTAAGGCTTCAGGGATAAACTCCATGGTACTAGAGCGATCTTTAGAGAGTTAGGTAATTTGTTAAGGCACCAGGGATTAACTCCGTGGTGATATGGAGAGGGTAGAAGCTTTAGAGATTGGAATAATCCAGCAAAAAGTTGCGATGAATTTAGAATATGGCTCGACAGTACCTTCAGCAATTATAAATTCCTGCCGCGCGGGGTAGCAACGCGGTTTAAGGCGTGTTGTCACGGTCTGTGCGGCTCTCCCGTTGGAGATTCGAGTCCTCCCGCGGGCATGAGTGTGTGTGTCGTCCATAGCGTAGGTTAGTTTAAGCTAGATTGAGTAGTGTGTAGGCTTAGGGACCGATGACCTCAGCAGTTTGGTCCCATAAGACCTCACCACAAATTCCCAAAATTGTAAATTCTCTTTTAATATCAATACATGTTCATGACGCTCTATAGGTCAATATTTCACTACGCTGGTATCTTCAGAATATAGTGGCATGTGGTAAAAGCTGTATTAAGGGGTCCAGGAATCAATGGATGATGTGGTGGATTACATGTATCCTCCATCAGAGGGGTAAATGCATTATGTCGTTTGCTGCTCGCTCGACGTCCTTGACCTAGATGTGTTAGTGGCTGCACTGGCTAGCACCAGGTGGCAGGCTGGTAGATCTCCTCCCACACCCGTCACACGGCAGGCGCACTGGCGACAAATAGATGGCTGGGATCGGAGTGCACCATCATACCAAATCAAACAGACATTCTGACAACAGTAGTAACTCAGCAACAAAGCAATCGCATGGTGCACACGCACAGAGGTTACTGCACGGACATGGCAGAGTGGTTACTAATTTTCACACTAGACAAGCACGCCACATGTAAAACAGTGTGCACTGATGAGCGAAAACATTATGATCACCTTCTTAATATCTTGTTTATTCGTCTTTGGAACGAAATATATCACTGATTCTGTGAATCAGGGATCCGACTGTTTGTCAGTAGGTTTACGTAGGTGATTGTAGCGGGGAATCTGTTATAGTGACAGGATGAGGCTCGCCAATGGAGTTGTAGCTGACGTAGCCGTGACAAGAAAATCGTGGAACAGGGAAAAAAGATTTGTGCCCTGCGGGTAGAACTAGAAATAGTGTACTTCGAATTAGACAGGCTGAAGGGGAAAGAGACAATGGGAGTTGGGAACAAGTAACAAGTCGTAGTCAGAAGGAGAAAACCTCAAAAATCACTTTTCAGATCCCAATGAGCAATCAGTTTGATTTGTTACCTGAAGTAAAAGAGCCTAAAACAGTTTATGAGCAAAGTAGGGTGCAGCGGACTACTAACAAATGTAATGCTAGGTCGGGTGTAAAGTCAAGCAGAAAGAGAAGAGTCCTGCTGTTGGGTAGCAGTCATGGGAGAGGTGTAGGCCGGTTGCTACACTGTAGCCTAGGAGTCAGAGTACCAGGCCACAAGCATTGTGAAACCTACTGCTAAGCTTATCCAGGTTACAGAAAACTTAGGGAACATGTGCTAAGATTTTGATGGTGAGCACCATGTTCTTATAGTAGGAGGAGCAGGTAACAGCCAGGCTAGCAATTCAGGCTGTAATATTAGATGTGAGATGGATGTAATAGGAGCAGCAACAGCTCACACTTGTGTGGGGTTTGTGGATGTTTTGCACCGCCATGACCAACCCTGGGTTAATACGGTTGTCAACCGTGTTAACAGAGAGCTTGGTGGGGGGGGGGGGGGGGTTTACTGCTGCCAGAATGAATCTCATATCTGTGCTGTGCCTGTTGATGCAATTGGGAGGTGGGGTTACACTAGTCATGACCTGCACCCGAATAGGAGGAGGAAGGATAGATTAGTTGATCTTCTTGCAGAAAATGCAAGGGGGGCCACATGCACATAATGGTTCAAATGGCTCTGAGCACCATGGGACTTAACATCTTAGGTCATCAGTCCCCTAGAACTTAGAACTACTTAGACCCAACCAACCCAAGGACATCACACACTTCCATACCCGAGGCAGGATTCGAACCTGCGACCGTAGCGGCCCCGCGGTTCCAGACTGCTGCGCCTGGAACCGCACGGCCACTTCGGCCGGCAAAATGACGTACAAATTTGTGGCGCTCTACATCAGTAATACTGGAATTCAATATGGTGTTGGCCCACCCTTAGCCTTGATGACAGCTTCCACTCTCGCAAGCATACGTTCAAACAGGTGCCGGAAGGTTTTTTGGGGAATAGCAGCTCATTCATCACGGAGTGCTGCACTGATAGAGGTATCGATGGCGGTCGGTGAGGACTGGGCACGAAGTTGGCGTTCCGAAACATCCAAAGGTGTTCTGTGGGATTCAGGTCAGGACGCTGTGCAGGCCAGTCCATTACAGGGATGTTATTGTCGTGTAACCATTCCGCCACAGGCCGTGCATTATGAAGAGGTGCTGGATCGTGTTAAAAGATGAGATCGCCATCCCCGAATTGCTCTTCAACAGTGGGATACAAGAAGGTGCTTAAAACATGAATGCAGGCCTGTACTGTCATAGTGCCACGTAAAACAACAAGGGGTGCGAGCACCCACCGTGATTAACACGACCACACAGTAACACCATCGCACCCCAATTTCACTGTTGGAACTACACACGCTGGCCGATGATGTTCGGCGGGCATTCACTATACTCAGACCCCGCCGTCGGATCGCCACATTGTGTGCCGCGATTCATCACTACACACGACGTTTTTCCACTGTTCAATGGTGCAATGTTTATGGTCCTTACACCAAGCAAGGCGTCGTTTGGCATTTACCAGCGTGATTTGTTGCTTATGAGCAGCCACTCGACCATGAAATCCGTTTTCTCACCTCTTGGTTAACTGTCATAATACTTTTAGTGGATACTGATGCAGTTTGCAGTTCCTGTGTGATGGCCTGGATAGATGTCTGCCTATTACACATTACGACCCTCTTAAACTGTCGGCGGTCTCTGTCAGTGAACACATGAGTTCGGCATGTACGGTTTTGTGCTGTACGTGTCCCTTCACGTTTCCACTTCACTATCACACCGGAAACAGTGCACCTAGGGACGTTTAGGAGTGTGGAAATCTCCCATATAGTTGTATGACACAAGTGATACCCAATAACCTGACCACGCTCGAAGTCTGCGAGTTCCGCAGAGCGCCCTATTCCGCTCCCTCAGGATGTGTAATGACTACTCAGGTCGCTGTTGTGGAGTACGTGGCAGTAGTTGGTAGCACAATGCACCTAATATGAAAAGCGTACGTTTTTGGGAGTGTCCGGATACATTTGATCACACAATGTGTGTACCTGTTGGCGTAGAAGCTGTCTGACAAGCCTGTTTTCGGGAAAGCGATTTGGCTTTGTTGATGGGGAGATACATGATGTCGTCATCCGAGCCAAGCCTCCCCCACACTGCCGTCAGCTACACTCGTCACTGTCTGAGGAATGGCAGCTGTACGTACCTGGTCCTGAATGTGGACTGCTCCCCTACACAAAAGCGCCCACGTTTACTTAGGTGTAGCGTGACACACACAAGCAGAAGTAGAGTTCCACAAGAGGACTTGCCGAAAAGGAACTGACAAATTGGAGAAATATTTTTAAAATGTTGGACACATATACAGTATACAGTTACAACATATTAGAAACATAATCCATTCTGTTACACAGTCAAATCCTGCATAGGCAACAGTGTACCTAAACTATTAACATTCATCAACAGATGCCCTTACTAATCCTGGCAAGCAAGTGGTAGAAGAGTACAGGAAAAACTTTGACAATGTTGTACTTAACATCAGCGAACACTAAGGGCTACAATATTACACTACTGGCCATTAAAATTGCTACACCAAAAAGAAATGCAGATGATAAACGGGAATTCATTGGACAAATATATTACACTAGAACTGACATTTGATTACATTTTCACGCAATTTGGGTGCATAGATCCTGAGAAATCAGTACCCAGAACAACCACCTCTGGCCGCAATATCGGCCATGATACGCCTGGTCATTGAGTCAAACAGAGCTTGGATGGCGTGTACAGGTACAGCTGCCCATGCAGCTTCAACACGATACCACAGTTCACCAAGAGTAGTGACTGACGTATTCTGACGAGCCAGTTCCTCGGCCACCATTGACCAGACGTTTTCAATTGGTGAAAGATCTGGAGAATGTGCTGGCCAGGGCAGCAGTCGAACATTTTCTGTATCCAGAAAGGCCCGTACATTACCTGCAACGTGCGGTCGTGTATTATCCTGCTGAAATGTAGGGTATCGCTGGGATCGAACAAAGGGTAGAGCAACGGGTCGGAACACATCTGAAATGTAACGTCCACTGTTCAAAGTGCCGTCAATGCGAACAAGAGGTGACCGAGACGTGTAACCAATGGGACCCCATACCATCACGCCGGGTGATATTCCAGTATGGCGATAACGAATACACGCTTCCAATGTGCGTTCACCGCGATGTCGCCAAACACGGATGCGACCATCATGATGCTGTAAACAGAACCTGGATTCATCCGAAGAAATGACGTTTTGCCATTCGTGCACCCAGGTTCGTCGTTGCGTACAACAAGCGCTCCTGTCTGTGATGCATCCCCAAGGGTAACCGCAGGCACGGTCTCCGAGCTGATAGTCCGTGCTGCTGCAAACGTCATCGAACTGTTTGTTCAGATGGTTGTTGTCTTGCAAATGTCCCTATCAGTAGACTCGGGGATCAAGACGAGGCTGCACGATCCGTTACAGCCGTGCGGATAAGATGCCTGTCATCTCGACTGCTAGTGATACGAGGCCGTTGGGATCCACCACGGCGTTGCGTATTACCCCCCTGAATCCACTGATTCCATATTCTGCTAACAGTCATTGGATCTCGACCAACACGAGCAGCAATGTCGCGATACGATAAATCGTAATCCCGATAGGCTACAATCCGACCTTTATAAAAGTCGGAAACGTCATGGTACGCATTTCTCCTCCTTACACGAGGCATCACAACAACGTTTCACCAGGCAACGCCGGTCAGCTGCTGTTTGCGTATGAGAAATCGGTTGGAAACTTTCCTCATGACAGCACGTTGTAGGTGTCGCCACCGGCGCAACCTTGTGTAAATGCTTTGAAAAGCTAATCATTTGCCTATCACAGCATCTTCTTCTTGTCGGTTAAATTTCGCGTCTGTAGCACATCATTTTCGTGCTGTAGCAATTTTAATGGCCAGTAGTGTACTTAACAATGCAATCTGTAACCAGTGAAGTGTATGTATTTCCAAGACGATATAAAAGTCCTGTAACAATAAAATACGAAGTATTTCGAAGAAAACAAAAAATAAGATATCTAGGAAAGGAGAAAACGTATTTAAAATTAAACGAGACAGAAACGTTACATGAGCAACATAATTTACATCCATGTCCAGAAATAAAACAGAATGCCTTAAACGACTGGAGATACAACGTTTCATTTTCACAGCACATGTACATTAGTACGTTCTGCAGAAGTGGGCTGGTCGGTGTGGCTGAGCGGTTCTAGGCGCTACAGTCTGGAACCGCGCGACCGCTACGGTTGCAGGTTCGAATCCTGCCTCGGGTATGGATGTGTGTGATGTCCTTGGGTTAGTTAGGTCTAAGTAGTTCTAAGTTCTAGGGGACTGATGACCTAAGATGTTAAGTCCCACGGTGCTCAGAGGCATTTGAACCATTTTTTTTTGCAGAAGTGGTAAGCATTTGAACAATGTCGGCCCGGGGGTTCGAGGTCAACATCGACATCACGGCGCAACACCACCTACCGGTAACATGCGCCTGTGGCTCTCGTTGTCGCTGCAAACCGAAGATAATGGGTCAGTGCGACTCGAACAGACGTGCAGGATGGCTAAGAGGCTTATGCGCGTAGTGCACCGTCAAATGAGCGAGTTTGAAAAAGGGTGTATTACTGGCACGAGAGAATGTGATGCGTCCATCTGGGAAATTGCTGCTCTTGTGGGACCAAGTGTTTCGGCAGTGCAACGGGTGTGTGCAGACCACGACGAGATGGGCCAGGTCACACAATCCAGCCAACTCCCTGAGAAGATAGACGCGTCATCCAAATGGCATTCCAGGACAGATCTGTGTGCTCTTCGGCTGTGCCGCAACAGTGGAACAGTGTAACACACCGTACACTGTCAGGGGTGACAGTCCGTCGCCGTTTGTTTTGTTACGGCACGGGTTACACTTGCGCGTCGTCCACTTTTCCACCTGCCATTGACGAACGTGTATAAACATGCTAGACAGCAATGGTGCATGGGAAGACGCCACTGCGGACAGGAATAGCATCATATAGTGTTTTCCGCCGAATGCAGGTTCTGTTTGTTTGAAAACGATGCCCTCATTTTGGTTCACCACACCACACCACACCACAGCGGCGTCACAGTGACTGCATTCGCACGAGGCATACAGCCCCAGTTCGAGGCCTTATGGTGTGGCGTGCTGTTGGGTACAACCACAAGCCACATTTTGTGCATGTCCGGGGTATAACACCACAACTCTCTGTGTGGTCATACGTTTTCTACGTGTTTTCCGATGTATTATTAGTTGTGCTGCATATTATTCTTGTAAATATGTTGTCAAGTTGCAAATGCTCTTGTTATTTAAGAAACACAATACGCATGGAATGTTAACATTTTGTAAATATACACGCTGGCCTAGTCAGGGAAAAGCTACTGTCAAAGAGCGTAATAAACTGTAAATGCATTATCGCTGGGCGAGCGAGCGCGCCAAAAAGAAGCAGAAGTCGGGAGTTGCGAGGAGACGATCGGTGTCGTCGGTTGTGTGTATTCGCCGGTGTGGCTGTGCAAAAGCGCGGAGGCAAAAAGTCTGTTTCCCAAGTGCGGAGCAGTGAAAACTGAAATGGTTGTTTTGGCGGATGTTTAATATGGGCAAGCTACGTGTATGGCATTTATTGGGCACAGCACAAATGCAGCAAGAGTAATTCCCATAACATCAAGAGAACTGTGGGCCCTTGTTATTGGCTATGGTGTGGCAAGAAGATCAACCTGTGCCCTATTTTACCGCTGAATGAAGCCGCTCGACAAACCAACGGCATCATAAAGTGAAGTAGACCTAGACTTTTTATAACTAGAAGTGTAACAGGCTGACCAGCGGACTTGAAATTTTATTGCTTAAATAACACTGTTTTCGTGCATATTGTCATATAAATAATTTTCATACGTCGTTATCCAAGTATCATAGTACCCATCGTATCCCTTTGTACGAACCGAGATAGTCAGAAAATGAACTGAAAACGAAGTTAACATAATTTATTAGATTATCAAAACTTTTGGACAATTATGTAATAATGAAATCTTTGGCTGTAGTATGACTAATGTCAGAAACAGAATGATGTAAAAGCCATTATTAATTCATTTGCTGAAAATAGAATAACTTTCATAATCAAAAATTTCTAGTAAAACTTTACTTAATTTGGACACTCAATTTCACTGTCAAAGCGTAGTTTCTAATTTATACCTTGTGGCACAATTTACAACAGTCCTTACCAATGAGTAAATTCACCCAATCTTCCTGCTTGCTACAATTACAACAGTCAGTATTACGGTGAGTAACGTAACAAAAGTTTCTATCCACAGCCAACAGACAATCGTACTGTAATTGATTCTTACCCAAGACTGCTCACGTGTGTAAAGTTCAGTTTCTATTTAATTATTCGTGTTGTGGTGAGGAATTGACGACCGTTGCTTATTTTCATTAATGACATACTTTGAAAACCTTTTTTCCGAATTTTCCACTAACTACTGTTTATTAAAAATTAGTTTACGTAACAAAAACATATAAAATTAACCAAACTTTGTGTCTAATCGTCATTTCTAAAGTACTGAGTAGTGGCGATTTGGTTATAACTTCATCTACTTCTCTCGGTTTTATATTATTCTGTGGAGTAAATACCTTTTCGCCACAGATTAGGGTCATATAGAGAAGTCTGATTAGACGCAGAGACAGGAGTGTGTCAAGGGCACTGTGGCCAGTGTGACCTACGTGAATGACATCCCGCGGCCTGTAGCCATACCCTTCGTGCACAACACCCCAGATGCTGCTTTCCAGCATGACAATGCATGACCGCAAGCTGCTGCACGAACACGTGCCTTTTTGGTGGCAGTGCTATGAACCAATGCCAACCACCACAGATGAACTTTGGAACCAGGTGAATGCAGCATGATACCTATACCACAGGAAGCCATTCGCGGGTTAAGCGTGTCGATGCCATCACACATGGAAGAAGGAATCAGGCCCATCGCAGTCCCTGTGGCTACTAGGCAACAGGATGCATGCTGAACCGAGGTGACTGGAGTGTTTATCATTTATGAAGGACATATTAATTAATGTACATGTCCTGTTGTAAGTAGGCTGTTTAGGTTTTTATATTGGTAACGCCACGTAGCGCTCTGTATGAAAATCACTGACTGTGCTGCGTGCAGTCTGAGGCTGGTCGGCATTGTTGCAATAGTCGCTATTGTAGTGTTGGGCAGTTGGCTGTTAACAGCGCTTAGCGTTGCGCAGTTGGAGGTGAGCCGCAAGCTGTGGTGGATGTGGGGAAGTGAGATGGCGGATTTTTGAGAGCGGATGATCTGGACGTGCGTCCATCAGAAACAGTACATTTGTAAGAATGGATGTCATGAACTGCTATATATATAATGACTTTTGAATACTATTAAGGTAAATAAATTGTTTGTTCTCTATCAAAATCTTTCATTTGCTAACTATGCCTATCAGTAGTTAGTGCCTTCAGTAGTTTGAATCTTTTATTTAGCTGGCAGTAGTAGCGCTCGCTGTATTGCAGTAGTTCGAGTAACGAAGATTTTTGTGAGGTAAGTGATTTGTGAAAGGTATAGGTTAATGTTAGTAAGGGCCATTCTTTTGTAGGGATTATTGAAATTCAGATTGCGTTGCGCTAAAAATATTGTGTGTCAGTTTAGTGTTGATCAGAATAGGTAAAGAGCGAAATGTCTGAGTACGTTCAGTTTTGCTCAGCTGTTTGAAAATCAAATAATGTAAGAGGTTTATCAGCACAGTAATTCAATAATTTTTCTGAGGGGGCGTTTCACTGTGAATGTGAATGTCCTTTCTCTAATCGTTCGAGGTGTTCTGTTTATTCTGATCATGAGAATGTTTTAATGGTAAGTTAAATATTTTGTCTGGAGAACACTTTCAATCCCAAAGCAAACTTTTTCACACACGAATTCTCAAAATTGATATATTTGTCTGTAATGCAGATCATGCTGGTATCGTTATTGCACACTATTGCTCAATTTCGTATTACTACACTACAGTCCGCCCCCAGTAACTGAGTGGTCAGCGTGACAAAATGTCAATCCTAAAGGCCTGGGTTCGATTCCCAGTAGGGTCGGAGATTTTCTCAGCTCAGGGGGTGGTTCTTGTGTTGTGCTAACCATAATCATTTCTTCCCCATCGATGCGCAAGTCACCGAAGTGGCATCAAATTGAAAGAGTTGTACCCGGCGAACGGTCTACCCGACGGGAGGCCCTATTCACACGACATTTATTTTACTATAGTACAACATTGCTTAACTTTAGTTCCTCTATTTTATTTCACTTAAATAAAGTTTCTGTCTTAGCTTCGCTCTGTATACCAGTTGACACATATCTGTTGGACCCAATGAATACCGTTTGTGGGTCTTAATATAACACGAGGAAGCAGTCTGTTACCCTTTCTCGTAGGTATTTACCACGGTGAAGTCACCTTCTAGTGCAGTTCGATGTCAATAGATTTTTCTCTTCAGCAGCAAACGAATGTTCAAGTCAGCTGACGAAAGGCTTTGAATGATTCACAAGTATTCCTTTACAGAGTGAAATACGTTTTCCTTCCAAATTAGTCTGGATATCTGAGAATTATCTGTTACATATCTCCTTTCTGATGAATGTCTGCAGACAACGGAAGCTGCAAAATAGTAGACACCTTTCCGTGTCTTGGTTTAAGAAAGTATAATCGAAATGGAAATCTTTTCTCTTCCCTTAGAGATTGATACAACAATTTATTTAAACCTACTATTTGCTTTCTCCCTGTACGTAATCTGGCGTGCTTTCGAAAGAGCTGAAAATGTTTGCAGTTGATCCCATTTAATTTCCTCTAAAATTGTCTGCAAGTGAGCTGCACTGAGAATGTTTTCGTGAAGAGTTCTCTGATGATTTTCTGTGGTGTCGTTGCAGATGGAGATCACCGTTTACAAGTGGGGCAGTACTGGTGGATGGCTTAAATTTTACGACCTGACCTTCACCAAGCCATTCGACTACTTGCTGACCAACTTCCCGGCCGTCTTTGAGTACATCTGGTACCCCATGGGCATCAACAAGAAGCCCGTGCCTCCGGCAAGTATCCAATCATGACAAACTGCATGCAAAATATCCATTAAAGTGATACTTAGAAGGCTGCTATTCGTACCGGAACATCTAGAACAGCTCCATATAGTTTTATTTAATGTCATGCTTTGTGAAACTCGTTTACGATGACTTTGAGGAACGGCAATAAGAAAAGGAATATGTTCGAAATTAATCAGTTTGACGCCTTTCTCGTGTTAAGCACCTCTCCTGCAAATTATCAGATCCTAAAACTGAAACTGGAGGCAGACGCTAATGTGTAAGGAAAACGATGTCAGTTTGAACTAGAGATGAGATATGAACAGAGAAAAACACATTACTCGCACCAGCTGAAGTTTACGGATACTTTCTTGCATGGAATGTAACAAAACTCCTTTCGTGAGAGTTTAGTTTAATTACTTTCATGGTCTGCGCACTGTAATTTCGACCTCTCGCTACGATGTGGAGAGAGTCACTTTTGCAGCTGTAATGCATGTTCTCGCCGAGAAACAAGACAACTTGCTGACCATTTGTGCGGTTGTCTTCTTAACTGTCTCAATACACTTTTTTTGTATTGTCCATCTCCCACCATCTCTCTAAAACAACACGCACGTGCCCCCGCACACACACACACACACACACACACACACACACACACACACACACACACGCACACACGCAAACAAGGATTATTAACAACTCAAGCAGATACGATTTCAGACAGCGTTTGATGTTAATTTTATTTAGTATAAAATTCTTTACATTACTGGCTATGACGTCAAAGACCTAATTCCTTTCTGTAGTACAGTATGGATTAGTGGTGGGTAGTGTAAGTCATTTCTCCTTCTATAACTGAATTTATGGTGCTGTTGTTTCTGAACGCGATTTATTACGGAAAAAAACTTGATAAAGTAATAAATGTGCTCTGAGTCTTGTGTTGGTGTGCCGAAATCAACCGTAGAAAGACCTGCCTCCGAGATGGCCGCTTTTCCTGAGAATACGTATCACGTATGTCTAGGAAACGCCTTTCTACAATACCACTGGTCGTGTTTTTCTTGACAATTGTGCAAAATCTTGTTCAGAAAGTCTGAAGACTTCTTTTCTTCACCCATACGAAGATTTTAAGGACTTTTTTTAGTAGAATGTCAACAATTTGTTACCTGAAGACAACACTGTAATGTCATGAAACTAGTCGCGATTAGTAAACCATTTTCACTCATCTCCTGCCGTTTTCATCGTTCGAAATGCATGATTACAGCTGTTGCTACCCCTCGTACCAAGTGATTTGTAACGTTTTATACTACCTACTGAAAACGGCCCTCATTTCATTAAATTGTCCACTTGTAATGTATGAACATTTACCCACAAAAGATTTAATTTAACGTTACCTGACGTCATGTCAAGAAGACGCTAATACAGGTCAGACTTACCTTCAGCCCCGGATCTACGATAGTTTGAGACCAGAGCAAAGACGTGATATTGGCGACTTCCCGCTCCCCACCCTCCCCCTCGAGAGTTTGAGATAGACCGCCAGAAATTTAAAAAAATCGAATTTTCAAAAATAGCGCACATCTTTCTGAAGAGTATGATATATAAAACATATATATTCGGCGAAATGTAAAACACCTTATTTGGTCTGAAGTGTGCCACAGTGCAGTGCCACAACTTCATCGCAATAAAGACAAGAGAGAAGCAAGACACTACACATTTCATCAATCCTTAGGTCCCAGCATTTCTCTCTCTTATCTCGCTACAGCTTTCACGGCGTGCTTTCCTTTCTGAGAAAGAATCTACACATATAAAAAAAATTGCATCACCTCGGTTCGCAGATTTCCGGAACCTGTACAGAAAATTGGAATACAGATCAACGTAAACATCATTCCCGTCGTTTTTATTGCTCATGAAAGCCACACATTGCATGTTGTACCACCATACTGCGAGACCTTCGGAGGTGGCGGTCCAGATTGCTGTACACACCGATACCCAGCAGCATGTCCACTTGCATTGATGCATGCTGTGGAAGCGTGCTGGGCCCATAACCTAGAGGTCCGTGGATCGTAACCACGCTCTGCTACCAGCAATGAACCGTAAAATTTAACTTTCAAAATATTTTCTTATAGAATTTACTTTATTTACTAGCGATTCATCAAGAACATTAATACATTTAGTCACACTAGGTGAGCGTGGAAGTAGTTGCCAGGAAGTAACTGATGAAAAATGAAAATACTTTTGACAAATGTGAATTTTATTCCTAAAGGCTTTTTTCAAAACAGATTTAAAATTATAATCAGAAAGCACCTTCGCAATATCAAGTTACAATTTTATTTAGAGGCAGAAAGAACAATATTAACAGTATGAGCCTTCGGGCTGAGAAGCTTGCCTGCTCCCTTTCAACACGGCCGTAGTCATGACCGCTCACAACAACCTCTGAAAGAGTACACTGGTGCAAATCTGCAACACACCAGATTACTTTAAACTAAAATTTTTTAACAACTCACACAAACACGTAAACTATGCACTCCGTAAGGGGGATGGAAATGGTATAACCTAAAATGACTATTTAAATAAAACCCATAAAATGCAGAACTACATAAAATGTACAACATGCTCTACATTACACTTACACCACCTCGCAAGATGATAGGCAAGATAAAAACAGATTTCAAGAATTCGGCCTTTAAGCAATAAATTGGTTAACACCGAATCTGACAAACATGACACAGGCAGCTATTAACGTACGGCAGACTGACAGTCAGACAGACTCTAACTGCGTAACAAATGCGGACGAGAGACAGACGAGCGAGCTGGGGACGAGAGACTGACCAAGAACACAAGTAGAATTTAACAAGTAACTGAAACAACATATCACCAATCACTTAACTTCTAATAACTGCGATTTCTGGCCAAGACCTGGCACAGCACCCCAAAACGCTCTCCCGAACCGTCCGCTGCCAGCCGCTTCAACGGACGCAGGAAGATGCGCCGATCTCCCGTCTCACGGCGTCGCAGCTCGCCCCGGCCAGACCGATGTCGTGGGTTGACTCCTGTTGCTCTCGTGTGAACCGCGAACTCACTACCCCTCGCTACACGCCGCGGACCACTCGACTCACGTGGCGACCTCACATGCGCCGACGCTCAAAGCGTACCAGTAGTCACCTCGTGTCTCAGTGCGCGACCGACCAACCGATCGATCCAACCGCCAATGCCCATTACCTGAACAAACTCGAGCAGGCTGGCGGCCTGACGCATACTAGCACTCCGGACGACAGACAGACACTAACCCCCCTCATCAACGCGGACGAGAGACAGGCCCAGACTAACTTGTCTGACCAACTGACTAGACTCGCCCAGACTGACAGACTGCCCTGGCTGACCAACTGTCTCAGACTGACTGACTGACTCCCTTCCGAGCTCATAGCGCCCCTTAAATGCACGTGAACAGGCTACCTTTCCCCTTTCCCACCAGAGGGAGACACCAAAGTTGCGATTGTCACAGCGGCGCCACCGCCAGCAATGGAGGGCGGCTGCTTTACACTATGCGCTGTGGTGCTTTTCAAAACAGCAATTTTTACTGTGGTGCACATATCCTCTTGCATTGATGCATTCCTGTATTCTTCGTGGCACACTATCCACAAGTTTATAAAGGCAATATTGGTCCAGATTGTCCCACTCCTCAACGGTGATTCGGCGTAAATCCCTCAGAGTGGTGGGCGTGTCTCTTCGTTCATAAACAGCACTTTTCACTCTATCCCAGGCATGTTCGATAGGGTTCATGTCTGGCCACTCTAGTCGCGCGATGTCGTTATCGTGAAGGAAGTCATTCAAAAAATGGTTCAAATGGCTCTGAGCACTATGGGACTCAACTTCTGAGGTCATTAGTCCCCTAGATCTTAGAACTAGTTAAACCTAACTAACCTAAGGACATCACAAACATCCATGCCCGAGGCAGGATTCGAACCTGCGACCTTAGTGGTCTTTCGGTTCGAAGGAAGTCATTCACAAGATGTGCACGACGGGGGCGCGAATTGACGTCCATGAAGACGAATGCCTCGCCAATATGCTACGGATTTGGTTGCGCTATCGGTCGGAGAAGGGTATTCAAGTATTGTACAGCCGTTAGGGCGCATTCCATGACCACCAGCGGCGTACGTCGGCCCCACATAATGCCACGCCAAAACAGCAGGGAACCTCCACCTTGCTGCACTCGCCGGACAGTGTGTCTAAAGCATTCAGCCTTACCGGGTTGCCTCCAAACACGTCTCCGATGATTGTCTGGTTGAAGGCATATGCGACACCCATCGGTGAAGAGAGCATGATGCCAATCCTGAGCGGTCCATTCGGCAAGTTGTTGGGCCCATCTGTATTGCGCTGCATGGTGTTGTGGTTGCAAAGATGGACCTCGCCATGGACGTCGGGACTGAAGTTGCGCATCATGCAGCCTGTTGCGCACAGTTTGAGTCGTAACACGACGTCGTGTGGCTGCACGAAGGGCATTATTCAACATGGTGGCGTTGCTTTCCAACGAGCCATAATCCGAAGGTAGCGGCCATCCACTTCAGTAGCAGCCCTTGGGCGGCCTGAGCGAGGCATGTCATCGACAGTTCGTCTGTACATCCTTCATGTCCGAACAACGTCACTTTAGTTCATTCCGAGACGCCTGGACACTTGCCTTCCTGGCACAAAGTAACAATGCGGAAGCGATCTAACCGCGGTATTGTCCGTCTAGGCATGGTAGAACTACAGACAACACGAGCCGTTAACCTCCCTCCTGGTGGAATGGCGAATGGCTGTAACTTATCGACTATCGGACCCCTTCCGTCTAATAGGCGTTGCTCATGCATGGTTGTTTACATCTTTTGGAGGGTTTAGTGACATCTGTGAACAGTCAGTCAACGTCTATCTTCAGGAGTACTGGGAACCGGGGTGATGCAAAACTTTTTTTGATGTGTGTGTTACGTCATCAAAGTTCGTGAAACGTTTTGCTACATGAAAAATTAAAATGGTGTTGCCTAACACTGAAAAAGCTGTTAATAGGAGTAGTACCCAAGACTGGCGGGGTTTCTCGATTTGATTATGTCTATTTTGTCACTGTCTGCTAGATAAAACGAAACACGTCTTTTTAATATTGCAGCAGTTGTAACACTCGCCAAATAGTCGACACTGTTTTGTCACAAATGGTTATGTTTATCTACCTTATTTATATAAATAACACGACAGAATATAACTCACAAAGTACGCACATCAAATGCCTATTAGGCTTACTACAAGCAAAAATTTTATGTTAGGAGTTTCACTTTTCGTTCATAAGCTCCAATTTCTCAAGCATGAGATCAAGAAGTAGTAGTAGTACGAAATTTTTGTATACATTTGAGATCGTCGTATTCTTCCATCTAATTTGTGTGATGTTCTCGTTTTTTCTCCTTACTCGTTCTAACAAGCAATCTTATCATCACTAATTCTGTAACTATTCCCGCCATTTTAAAAAATTGTTCTCCAGTTGACTTCACTAACCCAGCCAGTATCCTGTTTAGTTATCCCGCGTCCATTCTCCGGTTAGCGTTTTTTACATGTGCGTGAAAAGCATTTTCCGCGCTATTCCGAGAATAGAATCAAGCTGCTGCTAACCGCAGACTGTACGGCTGGCCGTTAGTAGTGTAACAATCTAACAAACATTTCCTCTCAGAATTTCATTTTCTTGCATACATTGGGGAAATAATATGTAATTTTCATTACCTGAAGTTGCTGTTAGTCGCTTATTTCCACTCTGGTTGTCTGAATCTATGGACTTCGCTAAAAGTTAAAATAAGGCTTATCATTCGCACACCTAATCAACCACATAAAAAAACAGCGAGTGGTATTCACCCGTTCTCATTTATTGGGATCGGCTCATACAGCACCATCCCCCTTTGTCTGCGGGAAAGTTATTAACTTCTGGATGCGACGGGGATTCCCCTAGCAGAGACATCACGTACTGTATGCACGCGTTGAGTCAACTTATGATACGTTCAGAAATGAACTTAGAATGTTCGAAAATAAATAGGGATATGTTTCAGCATCATATGAATAATCGATACGTGGGCTGTCGCTTTGTAAAACAAGTTTTTTTCTTCAATAATATGAATTTGGCGCCCCTTGAAATTGCCGTCCTGGACAAATAACCCAGTTCCCCCCTCCCCGGCCATAGATACGGCCCTTCTTACGTTGGCTTCTGGCTTCAGTACTTCTCCACGCTAAGATTGAGAATGTTGAATAATAGAATAACTGTGAATTGAAACTCAGTGACGATAACCTGCTGCGAATATCCTGATGTAAACTTACCTCCTACAACCTGAAAGACTCGTACAAAATCCCTGCTAGTAATCTTGTGCTCAATAAATGAGTGAATCAACACGTTTGCTGAAGGCAAAATGATCCTGGGAGAGTACGCACTAGTGTGTAGCTCGTGCAGTATATGACCACCTGGCTTGTTAAATAGATTCGTTAAATGAACGCTATCAGTTTAATAATGGCAAGGAGCGTAAATAAATTCAAAAAGATCGTATGAGAGTCACTGATTACTTCAACTGGAAAGACAGCTTATGCGAGGGGCGTTCTGTACGTAATGGATTCTATTTTTTACGGTCAGTTCCGATTGAAAAAATGCCGAATTTGTCACGGAATATTCCCTCTTCAGTCCCTACGGTTTCATGAAGTTTCGGTGGGTGGCAGCAGTATATGTAACATTCAAAACGACGTCTGTAAGAGCAGAGCTGTCATTGAGTTTCTTTTGGTGGGCACCGAGCGAGGTGGCGCAGTGGTTAGCACACTGGACTCGCATTCGGGAGGACGACGGTTCAATCCCGTCTCCAGCCATCCTGATTTAGGTTTTCCGTGATTTCCCTAAATCGTTTCAGGCAAATGCCGGGATGGTTCCTTTGAGAGGGCACGGCCGATTTCCTTCCCAATCCTTCCCTAACCCGAGCTTGCCCTCCGTCTCTAATGACCTCGTTGTCGACGGGACGTTAAACACTAACCACCACCGCCATCTTTTGGTGGGAAAGAGCACCGCAAATATTCGTAGGCACTTGCCGAATGTCTATGGAGAACTGGCGTTGAACAAAAGCATGATGAGTCGTTGGGCGAGGCGCTAGTCATCACTGCAAAAGGGTCACGCAGACCTGTCCGACATCCCACATGGCAGCCGGCCGCACACGTTTGTGACTCTTGCACAGTGTCGTCGCAACAAAAATTCAAACGAAATCCTTTATCTCCATGACAAGCAAAGTGTCACTCTAGTCAGCGTATCAGAGAGGAGCTCCCAAAACTTCATTGGACTGTTCTTGCTCGTCCACCCTGCAGCCTGGATCTCGCCATCTTCCACCTGTTTGGTCCAATAATGGATACACTCCATGAGAAGCAGTCAGTGGATGATAGCGAGGTTAGTGATGAAGCAAGATGTTGGCTCTGACGTCGACCATTAGAGTGGTGCTATGTGGACCTACAGGCCGTCCCACAAAGGTGGCGTAACGGCGTCACACTGAACAGAGATTATGTTGAAAAGTTCTTGTAGCGAAAAGAGTTGCGCATAATTGGTGTGCTGGAATATTCACAAAAGCAGTGTGCTCTCAGAAAAAAAAGTCTTGCATTACGTACTGAATGACCCTCGTAGTACTGGATGTGGCGCAGGTACTTCCTTACCTTAAAAATAATCACGAAGCAGAAAGTATTGCAGATGTCAGTTTAATTCGCTTTTCTTTACATTTCTTTTTATATCCTTTTTATATCCGCCCACGTCAGTGCATCTGGAGAGTCGAAATCGAAGTTTCGTTTCAGCATCCAGCACTTCTATATGTTGGCATTAGCAGCACGAATATGGTTCTGCAGCTCACACAGGGTCTGTGGCCGATTGGTGTACACCAAGGGTTTTAGATAGCCCCATAAGACAGCCCCAAGTCGCAGCAGGCTAAACCTGGCCAGCGTGCTGGCGACTGCAGATCGCCCTTCAAAGACATGAAATGGTCGGGGAAATGTTCGCGAACGATTGTCACTGACGTCCGTTCTGTGTGATGTGTGGCACCTTCTTGTTGGAATCAGACATCCCCAACACACATTTCTTTAAATTCTGGGAGAGTAGAAGTCTGAATAATCTGGTCATAACGCTCAAAAGAGACTGTAACTGCCCTACCATTCTCTTCGAAATACCATGGGCCAATAATGTCAGTTTTGGATAATGCCCACCAGACAGTCACACTTTCCGTAGGCATGGGCTCCTCATGAAGTTCTTGGGTTTTCGTGCCACTCCAGTATGGCGTGTGTTGTTTATTCACGCATCCAGGGAAACGAAAATGTGCCTCGACGCTGGAGATGATGAGGCTGTCACGAGGCAGGTTTTAGATCAAGGCTTCACAAGTAGTTTTCTGTGAAGCGAGAATGTGTGTAGTAAGTGTGTACACTAGTCCCAGTGTGTATGCAAGAGTTTTTAAGCCCTCGTGGAGATTTCGCCTCTCTGTGCGATCAGGAACAGCAGGAGCAGCTGCACGTTTCCGTGCGCGTAGCCTGGGGGGGGGGGGGGGGGTTGAAAATCGCCAGTTCTTGAAGATCCTGGTTTCTGTCCCTGTATCCACAAACACGTACACCCGCACAACAATCGATTTTCGATCAGGAAGCAACCTGCAGGCGAGATATTAAACCATTCCCTGAACCCTCAATAGACTGTGATGACAGAACGGCCATTGGAAAAGAATGATATTGCAGTGCCTGTATAGTTCAGAAGTAGGACGCAATGTTCTTAGGGACGAGCACTCTTGCGTGACTAAGGAACATTGCATCGTACTTCTGAACGACACAGGCTTTTCCTTTTTTTCCTTTATTGTTATTTTGACACCTTATGCTAAGGTAGGCCGGCAGCGGCAATACTACGCCGCTCTTCGGCCATAAATAATTCATTTATTACAAGTGGAGACTTCGAAAAACGAAACAACACGATGCATAGACACCGGTAGACACACAAATAAAAAAATACATGAAGTCGGTCACAAGTGCAGCACTCTGGCAATAACAGAGACGACAGAAACGGCGCACGTGTATGAAGGAGTACAAATGACGAAAGACTGAATCACTAACACTATGGCACACACAAAACACTGGCGACGATCTCCGGCGCGCGAATGTTCACTTGACGTGTACGAGTCCGGTGACCTGCCAAAAGGGGAAAAGGTGGGGGAGGAGGGAGAGGGGAGGGTGGAGATGCCAGTGGCAGAGGAGGTGGGAGGGGGAGGAAACAAGGTAGGGGGTAGGGGAAGCCCAGGGAGAGGAGGGGGGCAGGAAGGGAGGAAGCAGAGAAGGGAGATAGGGTGCCCTCAGGAAAAAAACACAGGGTGTGGAACAGTTGGATCAAAGTTGGTAGGAGGGTTAGATGCAGGGGATGAGGCCATCACCAGGGAGGGGGAGTTGGTGGGAGCCACCTTGGACGAAAGTATGGGGAGTGGAGAGATAGCAGGTGGGATGTGGGAGTACAGGCACAGCAGTGGACGGGGGTGGGGAAGGATGGGAGAGACGAGCAGGTGAGGGGGATCGAGTTTACGGGTGTAGAGGATCCGTATCGGTTAGAGGAAAAGGAGGAGATGTGGGAACGGAATAAGGTCATACAGGATCCACATGTGGGAAAGGAGATGGATGCAATGGGCGAGGCAGAGCGCATGGCGTTCTAGGATTTGAAGAGATTTCTAAAAGGTTGAAGGGGCGTAGCAGAGGATAGGGTGGATGAGGGATTTCTAGGTGTGGAGGATGGTGCCGGGGGCCAGACCCCATGTGCGGCCAGAAAGGAGCTGGAGGAGACGGAGGCAGGAGCGTGCCTCGGCTTAGATTGTCCAGAGATGGGGGGTCCAGGACAGGCGACGGTTAAGGGTGACGCCAAGGTACTTGAGGGTGGGGGTGAGGGTCATAGGACAGCCAGAAATGGTGATATAGAAGTCGAGGAGACGGAAAGAAGGGGTGGCTTTGCCTACAATGATCACCCGCATCTTGGAAGGATGACCTTGAGCAACCACTGGTTGCACCAAATGGTGAACTGGTCAAGATGGGATTGGAGAGGGTGTTGGGAGTGGTGAAGGGTGGGGGTGAGGGCAAGGAAGGCGGTGTTTTTGGCGTACTTGAGAAGGTGGACAAGGGGTGGAGGCAGTGACATGTCTGCTGTATACACATGGTAGAGAAGAGGGGAGAGGAGGGAACCTTGGGGCACACCGGCGGAAGGCTGGAAGGTGCAGGAATCTGTGTTATGGATGCTGACATAGGAAGGACGTTGGGAAAGAAAGCACCCTATCAGACGGACATAGTTGACAGGAAGAGCAAATATTTGGAACTTGAAGAGGAGACCAGAATGCCGTACACGGTCGTAAGCACGCTCAAGGTTGAGGCAGAGGAAGATGGTGAACTGGCGTGAGTTGAGCTGTTCAGAGAGGAGATGAGTGAGGTGAAGGAGAAGGTCATCGGCAGAGAAGGACGGTCGAAAGCCACATTGGGTAGCGGGAAGGAGGCGGTGCTGGCGGAGATGCTGGTGGATGTGTCGGGTAAGGATGGATTCCAGGACCTTGCTGAAGACCGAGGTAAGGGTGACAGGACGGTAGGAGGAGACGGCAGATGGCAGTTTGTTGGGTTTGAGGAACATCAGGATACAGGAGGTTTTCCACAGCTCGTAGTAGTAGCCGGCGGACAGGACCACATTATATTGGCTGGGCAGGGTGGAGAGGAAGGAGGCGGGAGCTTCACGGAGATTGCGATAGGTAACACGATCGTGACTGGGAGCAGTGTTGCGTTTCGTGTGGAGTGTAGTGATGATATCCAGAGTGGTGATGGGTGCATTGAGTTTATTGTGTGTAATGTTGTCCAAGTACTGGAAGCCAGGAGCGAGTGGAGGGACATAGGCGTCCATTCGATCGTGGACATCTGGGAAGAGGGAGTAATCGAACTGGGGATCGCCAGTGAGGGTAAAGATATCAGGAAGGTAGGAGGCAAAGTGATTGGCCTCACTAAGGTTGTCAGGGAAGGGTTGGTCATCATGAAGGAGAGGGTAGAAGGGAGGATTTAGATCCGGTAGGGCGGCGGAAGGCAGACCAGTACTTGGACGAGTTGATAGGAAGTATTAAGACGGGTGCATGTCTGTTGCCAGTCCCGGCGTTTCTTAGCTGCGAGCAAGTTTCTGCCTGTCGTAGTTGCCCGTGGCGTCGTAGTGTGTCTGGGTCACACGTGTGAAGGAAGTCACGGTAGAGATGGCGGGATTCACGGAGGAGGGAGAGGACGGTCTGTGGGGGTAAAGTGGGATGGTGCGGGTGGGTGGCAATGGTAGGGACGTGGGCCTCCATAGCCTCAGACAAGGTCTGCTGGAGAAAGGAAGAGGCTAGGGTAAGACCGTCAGGGTGGTGATAGGCGAGTGGGTGGCTATCGAAACGACACAGGCACTGCAGTGTCGTATTTATCTCCCGACAAGGGGCAAGCGACTCTCAAGTACAATGTCTCCCCTGTAAGGGAATGCATCGGGTGGTTATAAATAAACGTTCCGTATGTAACACGTTATAACACGGGAACTAATTACCGTGTGAGTAGCATACTTGGTAGCATTAATGTCCAGAGTATGATTTCCGTGCGTCACAGCACCACCGCCCTGTTGCAGCTGCGGCCACCAGATGCCGTTACCAGCCATCGCGATTCGTAGTCTCACACACCTGACCAGTGACAGTGCACCAGCTGACGTGTCGACATGAGCTCGTACAAAAGGAGCATCACGTTACTGGTGAAGCTCTGTTGTCAAAACAAGAGTAATGTCGCAGCTGCACTTGGAGAATGTCGCCGGCCGAAAGGATTACGGAAGGGTCCTCTTTCTCATCCCACTGTGCAGAGCATGGTGAAGAAGTTCGAATCACCTGGAGAACTGGGCGCTGCTCTGGGAAGGGCGGTTGCGCCGCAGGTGGTTGATCGACTCTCTGTCGCTATGGCAGACAACGCTGTGCGCAACTCCCGATCATCGGGCAGTGCGGTTGCTGTGTCACGACAGTTGAATATCCCGTAGTCGATTGTTCGGAATGTGCTTCCTACCATACTCAGACGGTATCCGTACAAGACCCACATCAAACTTCCTGGCAGATTAAAACTGTGTGTCCGACCGAGACTCGAACTCGGGACCTTTGCCTTTTGCGGGCATGTGCTCTACCATCTGAGCTACCGAAGCACAACTCACGCCCCGTCCTCACAGCTTTACTTCTGCCAGTACCTCGTCTCCTACCCTCCAAACTTTACAGAAGATCTCCTGCGAACCTTGCAGAACTAGCACTCCTGAAAGAAAGGATACTGCGGAGACATGGGTTAGCCACAGCCTGGGGGATGTTTCCAGAACGAGAATACCCGCCCTACAGGAGAGAGACGCATTGAGCTCAACAGTTTCCATGCAAAATGGGGCTCACCGCACGTCACTCGTGAAGTTCTGCTTCTCCCAAACACATTTGGAAACGATCGAATTATCAGCCAGTTGTTTCCAACTGCTTGCCCAGCACAATCATCTGATCTCACTCCCTGTAATTTCCGGTTGTGGGACTACCTGAAGGATAGGGTTTGCAGGGAACATTCAGACATGTGCTGGTCTGAAGCGCAGAATGTGAAGAGAGGTGTCCAGCATACCTACAGACATGCTACGTTCTGCTTCGCAGAATGCAATCCTGAGCTTTCAGACTCTTCTCGCCAGTGATGGGTGCGATATTGAGCCCCTTTTGTAATGGTAGTGGTGTGTAATGGTATGATGTAGCGTAGCATCATATTAAAAGTGTTTCAACTGAACAGATTCTGCATTATTTCTCTTCCTGATGTCCTTGACATTAATGCTACCGAGTTTGGTCGTTGTACACTTATTAGTTTCCGTGTTATAACGTGTTAAATAGGGAAAGTTTATTTATAACCACCCGGTACATAGTAGATGTATGAGTACTGACTGTAGACACGTAGCAGAAGTGAAGGAAGTATGGAAGTTTGGGTCTGGCTGTAAATCGTGCTCACATTGCGTAATGGTAAGGCTACTGCTCGCGATAAGTGGGAAACCTAGGTTCGATTCCCAGTTAGACACAAATTTGCGTTGCCCTCATTCCATTATACTGCTGATGGTTACCCATGTTCGCAACTGCGAATACGTTTCATGTGTTGGGAAAGTAAGTCGCCCTCTCACTCGCTGCATGATCGCCACTGAACTGACCTTTAAAGTAACTTTAGGTCCTGCCGTTTCGAATATGCTCAACCTCACACAGCAGGGAGGAACGGCCGCCATATTGCGCACGTTTCAAATAAGGAAATGCCCGCGCCGCACTCTGTACATACAAGCATGGGTACTTAAGGCGCTCAGTCCAGAACCGCGCGACTGCTACGGTCGCAGGTTCGAATCCTGTCTCGGGCATGGATGTGTGTTATGTCCTTAGGTTAGTTAGGTTTAAGTAGTTCTAAGTTCTAGGGGACTGATGACCATAGATGTTAAGTCCCATAGTGCTCAGAGCCATTTGAACCATTTGAACCAAGCATGGGTACCAATACCTGGGGGCAAGTTGCGTCACGCTCCGTTACCTCTCAGCTAAAGGAAAATATGTAGTGTAGTTAGTCATGTAGTCAGGTATTTTGTCTGAGTATTACGCAGGTTTTTAACACGGTTGGACCTGGAACATTTTTGAAGCTATTTACTAATCGCCATTCATTTTCCAAGATATTACAAATACTCCTTATCCGAGGTTTGGATCGACCCTAGAAATTATGTAAAACTGTGTAAAAGAACTTACAAATTTTACATGAACAACCTGAGAGCCTGCACTGAGATGACAAAAGACCTGGGGTAGCGATGTGCACATATACGTATGGTGGTAGTACCGCGTACACAAAGTATAAGAGGACAGTGTATTGGCAAGGCTGCCATTTGTACTCAGGTGACACATGTGGAAAAGTTTCCGACCTGATTATGGCCGCACGGCGGGACTTTGAAGGGGGATTGGTAGTGGGAGCTAGAAGCACGGGACATTCCATTTCCGAAATCGTTAGGCAATTCAATATTCTGACATCCGTAGCGTCAAGAGTGTCACGAAAATACCGAATTTCAGGCATTGCGTCTCACCACGGACGAAGCAGTGGCCTATGGCCTTCACTTAACGGCCGAGAGCAGCAGCGTTTGCGTAGTCAGTGCTAACAGACAAGCAACACTGCGTCAAATAAGCGCAGAAATTAATGTAGGAGGTACACCGAAAGTTTTCGTTAGGATCGAGCGACAAAATTAGGCGTTAATAGGCGATGGCAGCAGACGACCGACGCGAGTGCCTTTGGTAACATCACGTCATCGCCTCCAGCGCCTCTCTTGTGACAGTGTTGGTTGGACCCAAGAGGACTGGAAAACCGTGGCCTCGTCAGATGAGACTCGATTTCGGTTCGTAAGAGCTGATGTTCGGCATTGAGCATGGTGCACACCCCACGAAGCCATGGAGCCAAATTGTCAACAAAGCTCTGTTCCAGCTGGTGGTGGCTCCATAATGGTGTGGACTTTATTTACGTGGAGTGTACTGAATCCTGGCTGTGTTCGGCTACTTGGAGACCATTTGCAGCCATTCACGGCCTTCATGTTCCTAGAGAACGGTGGAATTTTCATGGATGACAGTGAGCCATCTCACCAGGCCACAGCTATTCACGATTGGTTTGATGAACCTGCTAGACAGTTCTTGCAAATGATTAGGACACCCAGACCGCCCGACTTGAATCCCATCGAACATTTGTGGTACATAATCGAGAGGCCAGTTCCTGCACTGCCAACACCTTCGCAATTATGGACGGCTATAGAAGCTGTGCGGCTCAGTATTTCTGCAGGGGACTTCCAAAAACTTGTTGGGTCCACGTCACATCAACCTCCTGCACTACTCCGGGCAAAAGGAGGTCCGACAAGACATTAGAAAGTATCCCACGACTTTAGTCACCTTAGTGTGTACGACTTCATAACGAAGAATATACCCGTAATGTGTTCAAGAAACTGACGAAAATACCAAGTCGCTTGTGATTCAGTTGTGCTCTAAAGAGGAAACGTATCCTGGGCTGTCTGAATCGAGACTGCTTGCCCCACAGTACAATACATCTGGAACAGAAACTCTCGTAATAGCTCGGTACAGAAGTGAACTGTTTGTCCTCAAATAAAATGCCGAAGTGAACTATGCAATGCGTTGGCTCATAAACCATAGTTCATAAACAGAGAATGCGGGAAGCAAGTCTCAGTGTGAAGTCTCACATACAAACCCAGGTGGCAAAGCAGACAGTATCTCTGACTGTATACATCAGACAAGCAACAGATTAAGACAAGACAAAACCGTTTCTGTCCAATTCTGACACCAGACATTCGGATACCGAACATTCACATACTATACATTCGGATACCATACGTTCAGATACCAAACTTTCTGATATTGTGCGTTCGAATATCGTACATTTCGATACCAAGCATTTGGATGCCATATATTATGATGCTGTACATTCCGATACCATACATTCAGATACCGAACATTTGGATGCGAACATTGGGATACCAAACATTCTGATATTGTACATTCGAATACTGTACATTTGGATACCAAACATTTCGATACCATATGTTCAGATACCGTACATTCAAACACTGTATATTAGGATACCAAACATCTTGATACCTACGTTTGGATACAAAGCGTTCAGACACCGTACATTTGCATATACACATTTGGATACCGAACATTCGGATCCCAAACATTTCGATACCGTATATTTGTATACCATCCATTTAGATACTGAACATTTGAATGCGTACATTCGGACACTGAACATTTGGACACCGTACATTCAGATTACGAACATTCGGATGCCATACATTCAGATGCTGCGCATTCGGATACCGTACATTTGGATACCATGCATTCAGATACTGTACATTCAGATACCATATATTCAGATACCGTACATTAGGATGCTGAAGATTGAGATACCCAGATACCAAATATTGGGATACTGAACGTGTTGCACTTGCACAGCCTGCACTAACCTGTTAGTGGCCGACACACAGCTCACTGAAATATGTCGCTTAGACTTCCCTCCTCTGCTGCATGCACTGAAGATGCAGATCAGTGGGCGAATATTAGAATATTAAAAGTGCTGGCGAGTTAGTAGATGCAGAAAATGTGAGAAGCTGAAAGTTGACGTATGCTACAAGCAACTTTCAGTATTTAGCAGCGAGATCTCTTCACCATAATATTTGTGCCTGTCTAGAAGATTACTATGAACTGCAGTATAAAATGCTTTTGGCGATTCACAGTCGATACCAGTTTGAAATAATTCGCCATTTTATATTTTGTATAATCTGATTTACGTATTGGAAAACAGCATATTCTGTAGCGACAACATTTCGAAGTATAAATGAAGATCGACGACCTTATTTTGAGACAGGTGCATCATACTTCTTGCATACATAATCGTTTCTACTACTTTCTAGAATGAGGTAAGGAGTTGACAGTCGTTTTTTATATCTGTCTTACTACGTTTCCTGTTGAAAGGTCTGGTAACAATATATTTCAGTCCATCTGGAAATATGCCATTTGACAGTGACATATTGCACACGTGTCTGAAGACACGGTATTTAAAATGAGGAATAAGATTTTAGTACTTTACTTGAGATATTATCAGTTATGAGACAGTGTTTTCTGTTCGGAAAGTTAATGATATTCTCTATTTTATTTCTTTTGCAGAGCATAGAGCAGTTATGAGATGCCTGCGTTCATGTGCACTGCTTATGCAAATATTCTGTTGCTTTATCCTTTGAACTCTGATTATTAAATTCATTAGCTACCTAACAGCTCTCTTATTGGGCAGCTATTTTCTTTGATAAGAAAGTCCTTACAGTCCTGAAATGATTTTCAAGGTCGAGTTTTAACAATTGTCCTCATACATCTAATTTATTTATTTGATTTGCGAATTTTGTCATTGTCAATTTTCTCTTTTCATTCTTTAATCGCTTCCCTTATGATAGCTCAGTATTGGTTGTTATATGAAATCAATCCTACGTCTTCGTTTGGCATGAACTTTTCATATAATTTTGTTTTATGTTCACATGATATTTCTATTACTTTTGTAATCCCACGCTTTTTGAATTTTTGTAACGCCACAGCTTCTTGTGTTCTGGCGAAAGCAGCTGTTGAAGTTTGAAACACATCTGTCAGTACATAAAATTTAGTTACTGTGACCTGTCGCATTAAACATATGTCTCTGTTGTCTGTTCATTAATTACTCTAACTCTCCCGCACAGCACGACTTTGTTGTAATCTGGTTTGTTATTGACCATGGTAAGTTGTGCATCAGTAGTAGAGGCACCATTGACCGTTGGGTAAACATCTGTATCACTGATCAACTACATATATATTGTATGACAGTGTGCTAGTTTCATGTGTAGTTCTGATGGAAAAATTAACAACAGAACTCAGGTTATATGTGTTAAGTTGCATTCCAAACTATTTAACAGAGTTTGAAAATACCGCTTCAGCTGTAAATTCCTTTATTTCCACACGACCGGTTTCGGAATGCTATAAGCCCATCCTCATGTGTCGTAGCTGTGCTGTGGTCCCCGAGCAACGCGTGTACCAGGCGCGGTGTGCTGCCTATGAGCGTAGAACAGGGAGTAGCGGATAAAGTACTTTACAACTGAAGCAGTGTTTTCAACCTCTGCTATAATGCTCAGTTGCGGATGTTCTTCCTACAGGATTGTTTGTCAAAATATTTAGTTTCTTCTCAGTCACTTTGAAATTTTACATCAAGATCCGCACAGAGTACCATTTGCTTTCGTTTTATGCTATCTGGCATAATTATGACCCAAATCGTCTGAGAATTATTATAAATTTCCACGTTTGGATCTATATACTTTAAAAAAGATAAATGACTTTCTTCAATGGTAGCCATCGACGAACAAAGGATTTCATTTCTTGAGGTAAGCATAAACTACTGGTTTCAGTAAACTTTTACTTGATGTCACTTGTAAGCTACATGACAGATTCTTCGCTCTCCATATTTTCCGTTCAGTAATAGACCAATAATTTTGAATCCCCTTTGTTTAATATATACTGTATATCCCTGCATTTACGTGATGCTCAGACAGACATAGTGCATCTACAACATGTAAATGGATGAAGCTCCCTAGCGTAGTTTTTTGATCTTCTGGACTAATGATGCACCACTGTAAGCTTACTTAAACCAGTTTTTAGGAAATGAAACAGATTTATTCTGTAATGTTTCAGTAATGTCTCTGAGTGGCTTACCTCTCTCGCCTGTAATTGCAGGAATTTTACGGTTGGTGATGGTATCCCATCTCCTAAAATTTGGAGTATGAATTTGGTTAATTAGTATATTCCTACTACTCTTAACCAATGGCCCACGTCTTGTGTGTTCCCATCTCCTAATTGCAGCAACCGGCAAGACATCAGTGTGACCCTTTTTGAAGTCAACAACAACTCTAGTACTTCCTAGTTAACTCGCCTGAAAAGTTTATTCATCTACGGTTGATTATGCCACTCAGAACCTAAACAAAGCCCACGTATGTGTGTGATGTAGCTTGTCGGAGTCAATCCTGATACTCTCTCCAGTTATTCTCAAGACTGAGGCCTCCATTCCCATTTAGCAGTACCTAGTCACCTCTGTCGAAATCCCTATTAAATGCCTCAGAATCGACTCTTGCCAGGGACAGCACTAAGTTTAAAAATACTTGTGTCCTGATACCCTGATCCTGGTTTTTCCTGCAGCTGCAGGCCTACACACGTTCCAAGACCGCTATGCAGCAGCAAGTCCTTTCTATTGCTACATACCCTACCTTCCGAAATGACTCTTATCAATGGTCTGGCGCTTCCCTCTTCCTTCTAAAACTGAATGAGTCAAATCTTCATCTACACATACATGACTAATCTGCAATTCACAATTAAGTCCCCTGCAGAGGGTTCGTCTAAGCACCTTCAAGCTACACTCCTGGAAATTGAAATAAGAACACCGTGAATTCATTGTCCCAGGAAGGGGAAACTTCATTGACACATTCCTGGGGTCAGATACATCACATGATCACACTGACAGAACCACAGGCACATAGACACAGGCAACAGAGCATGCACAATGTCGGCACTAGTACAGTGTATATCCACCTTTCGCAGCAATGCAGGCTGCTATTCTCCCATGGAGACGATCGTAGAGATGCTGGATGTAGTCCTGTGGAACGGCTTGCCATGCCATTTCCACCTGGCGCCTCAGTTGGACCAGCGTTCGTGCTGGATGTGCAGACCGCGTGAGACGACCCTTCATCCAGTCCCAAACATGCTCAATGGGGGACAGATCCGGAGATCTTGCTGGCCAGGGTAGTTGACTTACACCTTCTAGAGCACGTTGGGTGGCACGGGATACATGCGGACGTGCATTGTCCTGTTGGAACAGCAAGTTCCCTTGCCGGTCTAGGAATGGTAGAACGATGGGTTCGATGACGGTTTGGATGTACCGTGCACTATTCAGTGTCCCCTCGACGATCACCAGTGGTGTACGGCCAGTGTAGGAGATCGCTCCCCACACCATGATGCCGGGTGTTGGCCCTGTGTGCCTCGGTCGTATGCAGTCCTGATTGTGGCGCTCACCTGCACGGCGCCAAACACGCATACGACCATCATTGGCACCAAGGCAGAAGCGACTCTCATCGCTGAAGACGACACATCTCCATTCGTCCCTCCATTCACGCCTGTCGCGACACCACTGGAGGCGGGCTGCACGATGTTGGGGCGTGAGCGGAAGACGGCCTAACGGTGTGCGGGACCGTAGCCCAGCTTCATGGAGACGGTTGCGAATGGTCCTCGCCGATACCCCAGGAGCAACAGTGTCCCTAATTTGCTGGGAAGTGGCGGTGCGGTCCCCTACGGCACTGCGTAGGATCCTACGGTCTTGGCGTGCATCCGTGCGTCGCTGCGGTCCGGTCCCAGGTCGACGGGCACGTGCACCTTCCGCCGACCACTGGCGACAACATCGATGTACTGTGGAGACCTCACGCCCCACGTGTTGTGCAATTCGGCGGTACGTCCACCCGGCCTCCCGCATGCCCACTATACGCCCTCGCTCAAAGTCCGTCAACTGCACATACGGTTAATGTCCACGCTGTCGCTGCATGCTACCAGTGTTAAAGACTGCGATGGAGCTCCGTATGCCACGGCAAACTGGCTGACACTGACGGCGGCGGTGCACAAATGCTGCGCAGCTAGCGCCATTCGACGACCAACACCGCGGTGCCTGGTGTGTCCGCTGTGCCGTGCGTGTGATCATTGCTTGTACAGTCCTCTCACAGTGTCCGGAGCAAGTATGGTGGGTCTGACACACCGGTGTCAATGTGTTCTTTTTTCCATTTCCAGGAGTGTATGTTTAAAACGTTTTTGACTCATTCGACATCCAAGACGATCATTCCACTTGGGATCTGTGGAAGGTACATCAGCACTCTTCTATTCGTTTTTCATTGTGTATTCATGTTCTTCTGACATGTTCTGCATCCTGGAGGATCTTCTCACTATGGATCACTTAGAACGAAAAGTTCATCTAATCCGAAGTAATCTTCTTCAGGCTATTATGCATGCTTCCAGTCATCAGAGTACATTCTTCTGTATACTAATGTGTAATGCATAAATTACTTGCTGCTTGAAATTTATCACAAGAAATTGTACTAAATAAAATGGTTCAAATGGCTCTGAGCACTATGGTACTTAACATCTGAGGTCATGTCACCTTGACGTTAGAACTACTTAAACCTAACTAACCTAATGACATCACACACATCCATGCCCGAGGCAGGATTCGAACCTGCGACCGTAGCGGTCGCGCGGTTCCAGACTGAAGCGCTTAGAACCGCTCGGCCACACCAGCCGGCGAAATTTTACTGCCACAGAGTGAAACGCCGGCTCAAAAATGTGAATCACCATAGGCAACAATACTCATAGATGTAAATGACTGAACTGCTTCGGGTTTTAATTACTAGTTATGTTACAAGGCTTTACATCCTTCCGGCAGACAAGACGCCATTTCCAGGAGTGTATTTTCTAACATTCAACTCTCGGACAGCGAGCAGGAAAAATAAACCCTTAATTCTTTCCCTGCGAGACACGATTTCTCTTACTTTATTTTTATGATCATTACTCCCTATGTAGGCTGGTGTCAAGAAAATATTTTCACACTACGAGGAGAAAGTTAGTGATTGAAATTTCATGAGAAAATCCCGCCGCAATGATAATCACCTTTGCGTTATTGATTGCGACCCCAAATCCTGTGTCCGTATCTCCCCTATTTCGCAACAATACAAAACGAGCTGTCCTTTTCTGAATTTTTTCGATGTCCTCCGTCAATCCCATCTGATGCAGGTTCGAAAAGAGTGTGGACGAGTGTACTGTAAGCAGTCATTTTAGAAGACCTGTTCCATTTTCTAAGTGTTCTGTCAATAAATCGCAGTCTTTGGTTTGCTTTTCCCACAGCATTGTCTATGTGATCGTTTCAATTTCAGTTATTCGTAATTGGAGTTTATAGTTGAATTTACAGCTTCCACACGTGTGTATTTAATCTTGTAACCGAAATGTAGCCGATTACTTTTAGTAGTATGTGGACGACTTCTCAGTTTTCATTATTTAGAGTCGATTGCGATTTTTCGCACCTAAATTATTTTTCGACATCTTTTTATCATCTGGTGACTTTATAATAGAATAAATGACAGCATAATCTGCATACTCCAAGAGGGCTGCTCAGATTGTTTGCTAAATCACTTACGTAGATCAGGATCAGCAGACACTTCCTTGGGCACCGCCAGATGTTGCTCCTGTTTTACTCAATAACTTTCCGCCAGTTACTACGATCTGTGACTTGTCTGACAGGAAATTACAAATCGAGTCGCACAACTGAGACGATACTCCACAGGCACGCCAAACGAGTAGAAATCAGTTGCTAGGAACGGCCTACTGGAAATCTAAAAAATGGGACCAATCTGACCCCCTCTGTTGACAGCACTAACTACTTCGTGAGGATGAAGAGCACCGCGACTTCAACTGGTATCGGCCTTTACCTATCCTCGAACTCAACAGCAACCACTGATTCCTCTTACACCACTTCACTGCTACCTTTTCACACAGCAGGCTGTCTTTTTTTCCTCCTTACTACTCTAATTCAGTTTACATAGCCTCAATCTCCGGAGCTGCTGGCCACTTCTCTTGTTTTTTTTTAGCATAGCCTACATATCCGTGAGAGAGAGTCATTACTATTATCTTC
This sequence comes from Schistocerca americana, assembly GCF_021461395.2. Taxonomy (NCBI): domain Eukaryota; kingdom Metazoa; phylum Arthropoda; class Insecta; order Orthoptera; family Acrididae; genus Schistocerca; species Schistocerca americana. Next base: position 49,135,548 of record NC_060129.1, read on the forward strand.
TCGTGTTCCCCTTACTCAACCCAATGGAACCACATTTCACAATCCCCACAAACATGTTCCGCATTATGAACTAACCTGCTGCAGTACGCTTGTTTGTCACCCATAGCCGTACTGTCGTAAGTAATTACACTGACATATACGTTTCTACGTATTTGTGACCTGTTACAGTTTTCTTTATAACTGTGGAGACGAGAAAACAAATTTGGTCTACGCACACGCTTTCAGTCACTGAATAACCTGATATAAACTTAACTGTCTGCGTTAAAGTCCGCAGATAAACACAATGAATTCGAAAACTTAACTTTTTGAACGATAAAGAAATGCATATAAATTATTCCATAAGTAATTTGTCATATATTTACCATGAATCAGTTGATGTCAGTGCGTGATTTCATCTTTTAGGCAATTTCGACTTTCTATGAGTAATACGAGTTTGAAAAGTTAGCTTCTGATGAATGAACTGGGACAGGGGCTAATACACTTATTTACTACGTAATATAAACAGGGTTAAACGTTAAAATCCTAATACAAACTTTACAACAGTACGAAAGGACGGCGTCTTGTCTGCCGGAAGGATGTAAAGCCTTGTAACATAACTAGTAATTAAAACCCGAAGCAGTTCAGTCATTTACATCTATGAGTATTGTTGCCTATGGTGATTCACATTTTTGAGCCGGCGTTTCACTCTGTGGCTGTAAAATTTCGCCGGCTGGTGTGGCCGAGCGGTTCTAAGCGCTTCAGTCTGGAACCGCGCGACCGCTACGGTCGCAGGTTCGAATCCTGCCTCGGGCATGGATGTGTGTGATGTCATTAGGTTAGTTAGGTTTAAGTAGTTCTAACGTCAAGGTGACATGACCTCAGATGTTAAGTATCATAGTGCTCAGAGCCATTTGAACCATTTTATTTAGTACAATTTCTTGTGATAAATTTCAAGCAGCAAGTAATTTATGCATTACACATTAGTATACAGAAGAATGTACTCTGATGACTGGAAGCATGCATAATAGCCTGAAGAAGATTACTTCGGATTAGATGAACTTTTCGTTCTAAGTGATCCATAGTGAGAAGATCCTCCAGGATGCAGAACATGTCAGAAGAACATGAATACACAATGAAAAACGAATAGAAGAGTGCTGATGTACCTTCCACAGATCCCAAGTGGAATGATCGTCTTGGATGTCGAATGAGTCAAAAACGTTTTAAACATACACTCCTGGAAATGGAAAAAAGAACACATTGACACCGGTGTGTCAGACCCACCATACTTGCTCCGGACACTGTGAGAGGACTGTACAAGCAATGATCACACGCACGGCACAGCGGACACACCAGGCACCGCGGTGTTGGTCGTCGAATGGCGCTAGCTGCGCAGCATTTGTGCACCGCCGCCGTCAGTGTCAGCCAGTTTGCCGTGGCATACGGAGCTCCATCGCAGTCTTTAACACTGGTAGCATGCAGCGACAGCGTGGACATTAACCGTATGTGCAGTTGACGGACTTTGAGCGAGGGCGTATAGTGGGCATGCGGGAGGCCGGGTGGACGTACCGCCGAATTGCACAACACGTGGGGCGTGAGGTCTCCACAGTACATCGATGTTGTCGCCAGCGGTCGGCGGAAGGTGCACGTGCCCGTCGACCTGGGACCGGACCGCAGCGACGCACGGATGCACGCCAAGACCGTAGGATCCTACACAGTGCCGTAGGGGACCGCACCGCCACTTCCCAGCAAATTAGGGACACTGTTGCTCCTGGGGTATCGGCGAGGACCATTCGCAACCGTCTCCATGAAGCTGGGCTACGGTCCCGCACACCGTTAGGCCGTCTTCCGCTCACGCCCCAACATCGTGCAGCCCGCCTCCAGTGGTGTCGCGACAGGCGTGAATGGAGGGACGAATGGAGATGTGTCGTCTTCAGCGATGAGAGTCGCTTCTGCCTTGGTGCCAATGATGGTCGTATGCGTGTTTGGCGCCGTGCAGGTGAGCGCCACAATCAGGACTGCATACGACCGAGGCACACAGGGCCAACACCCGGCATCATGGTGTGGGGAGCGATCTCCTACACTGGCTGTACACCACTGGTGATCGTCGAGGGGACACTGAATAGTGCACGGTACATCCAAACCGACATCGAACGCATCGTTCTACCATTCCTAGACCGACAAGGGAACTTGCTGTTCCAACAGGACAATGCACGTCCGCATGTATCCCGTGCCACCCAACGTGCTCTAGAAGGTGTAAGTCAACTACCCTGGCCAGCAAGATCTCCGGATCTGTCCCCCATTGAGCATGTTTGGGACTGGATGAAGCGTCGTCTCACGCGGTCTGCACGTCCAGCACGAACGCTGGACCAACTGAGGCGCCAGGTGGAAATGGTATGGCAAGCCGTTCCACAGGACTACATCCAGCATCTCTACGATCGTCTCCATGGGAGAATAGCAAGCTGCATTGCTGCGAAAGGTGGATATACACTGTACTAGTGCCGACATTGTGCATGCTCTGTTGCCTGTGTCTACGTGCCTGTGGTTCTGTCAGTGTGATCATGTGATGTATCTGACCCCAGGAATGTGTCAATAAAGTTTCCCCTTCCTGGGACAATGAATTCACGGTGTTCTTATTTCAATTTCTAGGAGTGTATTTTCACTTATGAGGCAATAAACGCTGAGTAGAGGAATCACTTTACAACACCTCTTTACTATGATCACATTACTGCACTGAATTTGTCCAGAACTCAGATTGTACTAATATTCGCGTTATTGATATTCTTAGTCACACACAAACACAAATCACTTGTTTCTACTGGAGTAGAGGCTGCTGGCCACCAAGAAATCCTTTAGGCTCCTATGAAACTGAACTTTATTAGTAATAAAACTTTTTGTGGCTGCTGGTCACTTATTGAAATTTGATTTCTGAATAATGGACACCTTTTTGGATCAAAGCAAGCTACTAAATCTTTATGAAGATTATTTTTATTTCTAGTATTGATTCCATGAACTCACCTATTGGTCTGAAAAAGAGATATATTTTAAGGAATATTTTCACTAAGGTATAAAAATGTTGGGGAGCAGTAGTTAATATCTCTATTTCCCTAAAGAGGTCAATGCCGAATGTTCTTGAGTTCACACCATAAATAATTTTTATTAAACGTTTTTGAACCCAGGACACTTTAGCTTGGTTTGATGAGTTATTCCAAAAAATAATACCGTACGCCATTATGGAATGAAAGGAAGCATTGTATGTCAGCTGTTTCATTTTTATATCGACTATGTTTGACAACATTCGCATTGCAAATAGAATGTATTGTGTTTTTTCAAAGTTTAATGACAAAGAATTGACTAGGAACTATTTATTAATGTCCACGAAAATTTCATCAACAGATCTTTATAAGACAACACTCGATTTTCTATTAATTGCTTTGTTTGTATAATCTGCAAACAAAACAAACATGGCATCTAGTAATGTTACTCATGTCATGTCATTGATATTCACAAGAGGATGCAAGGGTCCTAAGATGGAACCTTGTGGGACACCACATGTAATTAGTACCCAGTTGTATGGCGTCTGACCAAGGTTCTTCAGTGGTTCAGCTAACAATACCATTTTCTCCTGATGACTTATTATCTTTTAGCTTTTTAACGTGAATGCAAATTTCTTCTTGAGTTGGCAGGAGTGAAGTTTCATTCATATGTGCTGGTTGTAATCTGGGAAATCTCGTACTTGGTTGTGAGCAGTTTAAAAGTTGTGAGAAGTATTTGGTTAATTCTTGACAATTTTCTTTGTTAGTTAGTGCCAATTTTCCATTTTGTTTCCTGAAACAGAGGTTTTGTGGAATGTGATTTGATATGCAAACGTTTTGTAAAAGTCGTATGTTTTGTTGTTCCTTAAGTCTTCTTGAATTGAGTTAAGCTGTTCATTAAGATATTTTCTTATATATATATATATATATATATATATATATATATATATATATATATATATATATATATATATAATGGTAAATAAATTGGTATACTTTGTGATAGAAAACCTATATTGCTAATTAGTCTTATGTCTATTACATCTAATACCTAAAAGATCCAGAGGAAAACTTATAATTCTACCAGATACTATTACTAGCAGGAATCGAAGCAAGGCTGTAGCAGTTGTAAAGTAAGGTGTAATTATGCGGAAACACGGTCGCCAGACTAATTAGGCTAACTGGTATCAAGTCTTTTTATAAAACATCAAGAATTCAACTACTATGTAAGACGCACGAAACTTAATTGGGACAGGAAACAGGAGCACAATCTAGCAAGTACTGGGACATTGGTGTGTCATAAGTAACACAGATCTAAACCTACATTGTTCTCGGAACAAACAGTCTCTTCCTTAATGTAGACTGTCTGTTTTCAACGTCAGCAAGCATCCGCTGGTTGCTTGTTTCTGTGTTTATTGCTGGCTTTTGTTTTGACATTATTTCATCTTGTGGTGGGGTACAATATTTCATACCTTCATTTATTGCCATTCCCAAAATATTCTCCATCTAGACTATACTGTGAATCTGACCACTCTGGCTCACCGTTCGGCTCTAACAGAAACGCTTTCCTCAGACAGATACTAATGTCTTCATCTGACCCATTGTCTGGGTCGCTGTTTTCTCTTGACGTTATTAATTTTTGTTCTTTGACAGCTGACAATTGTCTGAGCTGTCAGCTTAATTTGCTCTAATGAGGTCAATTTTCACTTAGTACTTTGTGTGATCATATTGGACTTTGATGATACGCTGGCAATCGTTCGAATCTACCTTTTCTTGTCTACTGACAACAATTTGCCCCACTGGCGTTTCGTTAGTCAGGATTGCTTGTTCTGCTACACTGATCAAGTCACCTTCCTCCATTCTTCTCCTCTTTGCGACCATACTTTTTCTCTACTCTTAATCTCTTTGTAATTGGCAGCTCTAGTCACCTTTTGTGTCACTCTTTGTTTCACTACCTGCTGCTCGGGAACTTTGCACGGCACTTTTTACTTCAACATCCTTCCTGTTGTCAGGGAAAGCTCTCTATCCCCCTTTCGCTACTCTTTAACATTCTGATCACATAATTACTTGTGAAATCTTCCCACTCGCATTGCTTTTGATCTCTGTAAAGACCTTCGATCTGTGCGCACCAATTTGCAATACCTGACGACTCATTTTTGCAAATTTTATCATTATTCACACTGCTTTCGGAGTTTTCTTCCTTACCTACGAACTCATTCAGATGTTCTGCTGCTGTCGTGTCGTTAACTACCGCAGCAAGTTAATTGCTTTAAAAAATTAAAAAAGCTGCCAGAATGAGATTTTCACTCTGCAGTGGAGTGTGCGCTGATATGGGACTTCCTGGCAGATTAAAACTATGTGACCGACCGAGACTCGCCCTTCGCGGACAAGTCCTCTACCATCTGAGCTACCGAAGCCCGACTCACGCCCGGTCCTCACAGCTTTACTTCTGCCAGTTTCTCGTCTCCTGCGAACCTTACAGAACTAGCACTCCTGAAAGAAAGGACACTGCGCAGACATGGCTTAGCCACAGCCTGGGGGATGTTTCCAGAATGAGATTTTAACTCTGCAGCGGAGTGTGCGCTGACTTGAAACTTCCTGGCAGATTAAAACTGTGTGCCCGACCGAGACTCGAACTCGGGACCTTTGCCTTTCGTGGGCAAAGGTCCCGAGTTCGAGTCTCGGTCGGGCACACAGTTTTAATCCGCCAGGAAGTTTTAAAAAAAAGCTATCAAACGAAAGAACAAAAAATCGTGTGAGGAAAAACTGTTGTTAAAAAGACACTTTTCACATTATTGCGAAATGTCGTATTCATGATCTATGGAACAAGTATTACTACGTGCCATAACTCATCCCCGAAGGCACCTGCCACTACGAAGGGAAAATCCTGAACACTTCACAGTCTATTTCTTATACCACGAACTCATAATGTATATTTAGGATGGTTAGCAGCGTTTGGGCCATGACAGTGTGTCCGCTTTAGTTTGGCCCGCAACGTACGCTGTCCTTACTTTTCTCCTTCATGCTGTCGTGGTAGTGTCGCGGTGCAAATCCTCTACCGCAAGTGGCTAAAGTACATTGACCTCTGTCCCTTCCTCTTTGAACCATGTTCACAAGATACTTGTCTCCATAATTCTGTTCATTGGCATTTTGATTACCTCTACTCTTGTTACTCTTTGAATCACAGTTACGATTCGCTAGTGATCTTCAACTCTTCCCAGACACGCAGAAAAGCTATATATCATTACTCCCAACATATATCTTCGAATCCCCTGGTTCTTCGAATCCCCTGGTTCCTTTTTACATAGCTCCCCAAAATAATTTTGAATTCCGATCGTCTTCTTCTTAAGGATTCACAGAAATCTTTCCTGGAGTTTCTGCCACTATTGTCATAATTTCTGGTTGTAATATATTCTCACCATAAACAATCCTGTGATTGCCCTGGCCGGTATTCTTCGGTAAATTTTAGTTTGATATAACTAAACGTAATTTGATCTGTGTTTAAAGGTAGACCCCATCTTTTGGCATCAACTGCTAGTACACTAATTACCACATTTATCTTTTCCTGATCTTCACGAAAAAAATTTTCACAGTTTTTCAGGAAGTCCAGTGGATGCCAACCATTATGTACTTTGGCAGGATCATAGCATTCCTCGCCCTCTAACAGTTTATTATACGGCACTCTATCAGACGCTCAACTGGGCTTCAGTCTCAAATTTTCTTGTCAGGGTCGCAGATTTTGCCTTGAAGTTACGGAGTGTTTTGATCACACTACTGTTCGAAATTAGTAACCTGTTTACCTATATCCTTTTTAGGATCTAGTGCTGTTTCTCTCAAATGTGACATTCTGTTCCTACATTCGAAAATAAATTGAGTTTTCAGACCCAAAAACTTTTTCATCCACTTTCGTTATGACTAGAGGTTGCACACTTTCGTGGATATTTATGATTTTTGAATAGAATCCCTTACTCACATCATTAATCTATCCCTGGATGGTGGTAACGTTGGTGGTTTTGTTCTCAAATTCTGTTTTCATTTTGTCAGTATTATAACACAAAACACAGATTTTTTTGTCTACTTTTTCAATCTGTTTTTCGATTTTAATTCCTGGCCTTAATGACATTAGTTTGTGTCCTGAGTTGATTACTCATGCTACTTCCCTGTGATTTCATTTGACTGTCAAGACCACCCATGCAACATGGCCGCGTCTTGAGGTACTTCTCAAGGCTACTATTCTGGGCCTTGATGCTACTACCTTTAGCCTTAATTTGTATGGATAAAAATTTTAACAGCTGGCTCACGCTAAATCGTGTTTCACTGTCATGCTGTACCATATCCTCATAGTCCGATTCTGCTTCATATGTTTCTACTCGTTCTTTCTCTATTTGCTGCGAACTGGACAGATCAACGGATTCATTCACGTAATCACTGCCTTCTCGTAAGCTTCCTCATTTGTTCTATCCATTATCTCCAGTTTTATTTGTGAATATAACACGAAATATCAGTACATTCTTTCAGGTTTTCTAACAGCAGTATGTCCTAGGCAACACAGATGTAAACTTAACTTGTTCTGTCGGATAACCGTCTCTTACTAACATGCTCTTTCTGTTTTGAACACCAGAAAGTTACCGTTCGTCGCACAGTGTAACTACACAAAGCACAAGAGCAAGTAATTTGGACATAAGAAGGTTCTACCATTTAATTACTGAAAACAGAGACACAGAATGGATCTTTAAACGGTTATATTAGCTGATCTATTTGCAATATTTTTTTTTAGGGTACATATCTTTTCTTGCATTAAGCAGATCGTAAGCCAAACATGGCGTCCCTGAATCTGGTATGGTCTGCAGTTGCAACTGGTTTACCTTCAAAGAGCACACAAGCTATTAAAACGACTGCTACACTTCATAAGTAATCTTACTAGAATAATAATTGTATTACTGGCTCAACATTTAGTATGGTGGAGGGGAACAGATACTGTTCTATTAGCTGACCGACATGAGAACTGAACTCTTCTAGCAAGAACTGTATGGAAACACTTTTACACACAAATTTATGAATATTAACACTTTTACTAGCCTGTGAAGCTGGTATTCATAAAGTTGGCCCTTAAACCGTAATTGCCATTATTCACGTATTATAATCACTCTTCTATTCATTTACTTTTAATACCAGTTGTAGATTTGAGGATGAATGGCTTTTTAAATAAAGTAAATAGTAACGTTCTTTGCATCTACACTTATGGAAAATTTTGGCTCTCCGATTATGAAAATTTACTGGAGTACTTCAGAAACAAAAATTAATGAACCATTAGGGTATTAACTACTCCACAAAGTTAATGAGCAGAAATGTTCCGCAGTTCAGTAATATAGGTCACTCTGCATTACTGGGAAAAAATCCTGTCCAGGTAAAGCGACAAAGGAGTAATTCAAGGGTTTCAACGCCCAGCTGAACAAAAAACAATCATTATTTGCCAATAAAGCAACTAGCTGGTCCATGTGAGTAAACACAGTTCTGAAATATTTGCCGAGATGCGTGTGGTGGTGGTGGCGAGCTCATGTGGCCAAAGTAAAGGCGGCCAATGTACTCACGGCTCTTGTTATACGAAGGCTCTGGAAATTATCTTCTTGACGCCGGATTTTTGCAGTTCAGAGCCAGTTTATATACTCCATGACTGAGTAACCAGTGCTCCTTCACATGCGAGGCATTAGTACTCCGTCTCGCTGCTTTCGTGAACAGACTGCATGCTAGCCTGCCACTGACTGTGCCACAAAGACTCCTTGACGTTCTGCCGCCAAATTTATACTCACCATGCGGGTTTCGTAACGCATGGGGTGCCGAGAGGGCTAATGCACAATCAGTTTCGTAAAATGTAAGGAGGGCAAGGAGATTGTCATACACTACTGGCCATTAAAATTGTTACACCAAAAAGAAATGCAAATGACAAACGGGTATTCATTGGACAAATATATTATACTAGAACTGACATGTGATTACATTTTCACTCAATTTCGGTGCATAGATCCTGAGAAATCTGTGGTGACACCGCCAGACACCACACTTGCTAGGTGGTAGCCTTTAAATCGGCCGCGGTCCGTTAGTATACGTCGGACCCGCGTGTCGCCACTATCAGTGATTGCAGACCGAGCGCCGCCACACAGCAGATCTAGAGAGACTTCCTAGCACTCGCCCCAGTTGTACAGACGACTTTGCTAGCGATGGTTCACTGACAAAATACGCTTTCATTTGCCGAGACGATAGTTAGCATAGCCTTCAGCTACGTCATTTGCTACGACATAGCAAGGCGCCATGTTCAGTTACTATTGATATTGTAAATAATGTACAGACAAGAGCTACGTTCAACTTTAATGGATTAAAGTTAAGTATTCCACCAGCTACATCCTTTTTTTTTCTAGTCTAAATTCCTTGTCCTGTTCCAGACCTCACGCCAGCCTGCGTGAGCTAAAACGCGTGCCTTTCGGCTTCCTCTATTAAACCTGGGTTGGCTCTCCTGCCAATCCACAACAAAATCAGTACCCAGAACAACCACCTCTGGCCGTAATAACGGCCTTGATACGCCTGGGCATTGAGTCAAACAGAGCTTGGATGGCGTCTACAGGTACAGCTGCCCATGCAGCTTCAACACGATACCACAGTTCATAAAGAGTAGTGACTGGCGTATTGTGACGAGCCAGTTGCTCGGCCACCATTGACCAGACGTTTTCAGTTGGTGAGAGATCTAGAGAATGTGCTGGCCAGGGCAGCCAGTCGAACATTTTCTGTGTACAGGAAGGCCCGTACAGGACCTGCAACATGCGGTCGTGCATTATCCTGCCGAAATGTAGGGTTTCGCAGGGATCGAATGAAGGGTAGAGTTACGGGTCGTAGCACATCTGAAATGTAACGTCGACTGTTCAGAGTGCCGTCAATGCGAACAAGAGGTGACCGAGACGTGTAACCGATGGCACCCCATACCATCACGCCGGGTGATACGCGATGACGAATACACGCTTCCAATGTGCGTTCACCGCGATGTCGCCAAACGCGGATGCGACCATCATGATGCTGTAAACAGAACCTGGATTCATCCGAAAAAATGACGTTTTGGCATTCGTGCACTCCTGTCTGTGATGCAGCGTCAAGGATAACCGCAGCCACGGTCTGCGAGCTGATAGTCCATGCCGCTGCAAACGTCGTCAGACTGTTCGTGCAGATGGTTGTTGTCTTGCAAACGTCCCCATCTGTTGACTCAGGGATCGAGACGAGGCTGCACGATCCGTTACAGCCGTGCGGATAAGATGCCTGTCATATCAACTGCTAGTGATACGAGGCCGTCGGGATCCAGCACAGCTTTCCGTATTACCCTCCTGAATCCACCGATTCCATATTCTGCTAACAGTCATTGGATCTCGACCAACGCGAGCAGCAATGTCGCGATACGATAAGCCGCAATCGCGATAGGCTACAGTCCGACCTTTATCAGTCGGAAATGTGATGGTACGCATTTCTCCTCCTTACACGAGACAACACAACAACGTCTCACCAGGCAACGCCCTTCAACTGCTGTTTGTGTACGAGAAATCGGTTGGAAACTTTCCCCATGTCAGCACGTTGTAGGTGTCGCCACCGGCGCCAACCTTGTGTTAATGCTCTGAAAAGCTAATCATTTGCATAGCACAGCATCTTCTTCCTGTCGGTTAAATTTCGCGTCTGTAGACGTGATCTTCGTGGTGTAGCAATTTTAATGGCCAGTAGTGTAGATGGGTCACAGGGGCAAAGTGGTGATTTATTAGAGGGAACTGGGGTTCCAGGTGAAGTGAGCTGGCCGTCCGCAGGTCGTGATGATTATTCCACGCACCCAGCTGAACCTAGGGCAATCCGGTGGAGGTGTTGCGACTGCTCGTGGGCTAGAAAGCTTTGCACATGTGCTTTTAGGATTTAAAGAGCCAGAGGTCGTTAATGAGAACGCTCCCGAAGCACCCCACACTACCTATGCGAATATCGAAAACAAGCACCGAAAACAAATGCCCGTGACGACAAGTGATTGAAGGGGAAACCATCGGAGCAGGGGCGAAGCGGAGAGAGCGAAAGACATTGCAGAGTAGGCGTGAAGCATTGTTGGGCGCGCCGCGAAAGTATAGTATGCTCTCACTCGCTATAAGTTGAAGATGTCATTGTTCCGTTCAGGGTTCGAAAATTGGCAATAGTCAGATGGTTGTCGGAGGACTGTTGGTGTTTCCACGCATCGAAGTAGCGAAAGAAGTTGGTGACGGCTCAGTCGGAAACAGGGAGTGCTGCAGATACGCGTCAAATGCTCACGCTGTTTATCACGACGAGCGCGAGGTTGGGGTACAACAAATGTGTGAATTCCTAAGGGACTAAACTGCTTAGGTCCCCTGTTCCTAGACCTAAACACTACTTAGACTAACTTATGGTAAGAACGACACACACACCCATGCCCGAGGGAGGACTCGAACCTCCGGTGGGAGAGGCCTCGCACTCCGTCACATGGCGCCTCAAACCGCACGGCCACTCCGCACTGCTTGGGGGGTATAACATTGCTCCACTACACACAGTTAAGCACGTGTATGGTTAGTTGTTGTTGTTGTTGTTGACATTCAAGTCCGTTCGTGCATGTCACACAGATGACACTATTAAACTAAGTGTATAAGGGTGAGGCCTCAAAAGATGGGCCATGTGTACCTTATTACTGAATACTGTATGTGGTGTGGTAGAACTGAAATCACGAATTTCCGTTTCTATTTGTTGCTATGGTCGAAACAACTCTTGGAGGAGAGTGTTAGCTATCGCATCGTATCTGGCCTAACCGATTGTAGTTTCGTATAAACGTGTGTCATTAATATTCATTGTCTTGTGTGGGCAAGTATTTGAATTAGCACCCACTTAGCACCTTTTTTATATAGAATTCGTAGATTAACATAATTAATACTATGTGAGTTTCATTTTTGTTTCACATGCCTTAATTCTGTGTGTATTGTGTGTTTCTGATATTGTCATTCGTGACTTCAAATTGACGAACGAACATTGTTACTGGGTAAGGTTTATTTTTGATTCACGCCTCCTAATTGTATGCGTTTTGTGACGTACATCTCCATGAGGGACGGTATTACCGTTTATCGTGTATTTCTGTCTTCGCGTGTCTTACACTGACGAAACGGGTGTCCTGGGGTTCTTCAGAATGTCGTGTCGTCCCTCCCTTTGGCCGGCTTAGCGCAGCAGCTCGAAGTGGCGTCAACTCAACAGGTCGTTGGAAGCCCCCTGTAGAAACGCTGACGCATTCTTCCTCTGTAGTCGTCCATAGTCGTTGCCAGTGTCAGATTTTGTGCACGAACTGACGGCTCGATTGTGTCCCACAAATGTTCGATGGGATTCATTTTGGGCAATGTGGATGGCCAAGTCATTCACGTGAACTGTCGAGAATGTTCTTCGAACCAATCGCAAGCAACTGTGGCTCGTTGACACGGAGTATAAAAATTTGGTCGTTGTTTGGGAGCATGAAATCCACGAATGGCAAGAAATGGTCTCCTAGTAGCAGAACATAACCATCCCCAGTCAATGGTCGGTTCTGTTGGACTACAGTATCCACAGAATTCCAAGTAAACGCATCCCACATCATTATGGAGCCACGACCAGCTTGAACAGTACCTCGTTGACAACTTCGGTCCATGGCTTTGTGGGGTCTGCGCCGCACACGAAGCCTAGCATCAGCTCTTACCAACTGAAATCGGGTTCCACTGACCACGTCATGGTTCTTCAGGCGTCCAGGGTCCAACCAATATGGTGACGAGCCCAGGAGGGGCGCTGCAGACGATGTGGTGCTGTTGGCAAGGGCACTCTGGTCGGTCGTCTGCTGCCATACTCCATTAACACCACACTTCGTCGCACTGTCCTTAAGCATACGTAGCTCGTACATCCCACACTGATTTCTTGGGTTATTTCACGCAGTGTTGCTTGTCTGTTAGCACTGACAACGCTACGCAAACGCTGCTGCTCTCGGTCGTTAAGTGAAGCCCGCCTGCCACTCTGTTGTTCGTGGTGAGAGATAATACCTGGCATTTGGTATTCTTGGCACACTCTTGACACTGTGGATCTCGGAAAATTGAATTACCTAACGATTTCCGAAATGGAATGTCCATTGCGTCTAGTCCCAATTACCATCCCACCTTCAAAATCCGCCATTTCCCGTTGTGCGGCCATAATGACGCCGGGCACCTCTTCACATGAATCACCTGAGTGCAAGTGACAGCTCCGTCAATGCACTGCCCTATTATATCTTGTGTACAGCATACTACTGTCACCCGTATATGTGCATATCGCTGTCCCACAGCTATCACCGTCTCTGTGTAATACACTGTTACTGAAGCTGAGGCAAGTGTCGAGACTCTGAACACTGCAAGTGTCTGTTCATTTTGTGGCACGAAACACTGCATGTGATGCTCTCCAATCCTATGGAAATATTTCACGGTCAAGACTTCAAATTTGGGTTGTCACCACAAGATAACAACTAGCTGCCACCTGCAGACACAAGTTCCCACTGAATGCTTTCCATAACTTGTTGGCAGATATGCTGTCGATTTAGGCTGATATCGAATGGTCAGACTGGGATACAGAACTCCCCTGCGAAGACATTGACGTCTAAGAAAGGAAGACATTGCATACATGACACTGGTCGCAAGGCCGAAACGTCAGTGGGTGGAGAGTTTTTGTTTGGACTGGTACTGGACTCAGTACGACTACGTGGAACACCTCATCACAAGGAAACAAGGCAGCTCGGTCGCATATGGACTTCTCATGCTCCGATACAGTCCGGGAGACTTGGTAAAGGATTCTACGCCTGTGTGGGAAGTGCGACTGTCGGAAGAGTTACTGGTTGAGGTCCCATCCATCTCCCTCTTCGTTTGTGACAGAATTAAGACCAGTCTTTCATATCCTCTGCATGAAACCACACTACAGAGAAATGTAATACACGCGTAGCGCCCTGGAAGCTTCGACAGGAGGGGATGCCTTCGGTGCTCCAGACCAGAGGCTGCGGCGGCGCGACACCGACGCCACACACAGCACCGCTGACGAGGTCCAGACTCTGAGCGCTGCAGTCGGCTCCAGTGGGAACTCCAGAAATTATGGTCGTCTAAAATATATCGATAGATCGATATTCTTCACACAAATGTCGATATACAGCGTCCCGTTTATCTCGACCACCCTAAATAACTGTTTGTCCAGATGCAAATTACAAAATGTTCCAATCAAATGTTCTTTAGCCGTCAGGGGGACATCAAACAGCTTTGTTTTTTACAAAGATATGAACAGCGGTATGGCTTTTTAAAATGGCACCTAGTTTTTTTTATTCGGTAATTCATTTCCTCTCCTAAAGACCTGTTTAAAGATGTATCACAGTGTACCATTCACTGAAACACTACGTTATTAGTTACATAACACAACACTGACTTTGAGCCCTGGATCACAAACTCGTCCTGGTGCTGGAGTTGTTAGAAAGCAAATGAAAACCAAGTAAAACGGTAACAGAAAATTGACTCTGACTCTCCTGCACCACTGCCCAGGAGTGGAACATTCAAAGTGGTGACCCTAGACACCGGTACACTGGTGCACTCGTTGAATGAAAGAATTATTTACTGCTTGCAGTGCTGCCTGCTGAGGAGAATTTCAAGCAAGCTCGATATGTTCCAGCATGTCCTCTGGAGTTGTTGGAATATCGCGATACACAACGTCTTTAATGCATCCCCGAAGAAAAATGTCCAGAGGATTTAAATCAAGAGACCCGGCAGGCCAAATAACTGTTCCTCCTCGACCAATCCACCTGGCAGGATACCTTGGTTTCGGAACACGACGTGCACGCAAGGCATTATGTGCTGGACACCCATCGTGTTGATACCACATAAGCATTCTGGTTCTTAGCGGCACTTCATCCAGAAGAGGAGGAAGAATTCGTCTGAGCAAGTTGGCATACGCTGTGCCGTTTAGACCACCATTCTGCATCCCACACCAGACGTTAACTCTCCGTTGACGCTGATGTTCCACCTGTCTAAGCCATCGTGGGTTGTCGCTAGACCTATAATACATGTTCCTTGTATTTACCTGTCCTTTGTTTGAGAAGAACATTCGTCGGTAAATAGAACATTGGAGAACAAGTTCGGATTGGCGAGGATTTACTGCTGTGCCCACTGACAGAACTTTACACGATTCTGGAAATCATTCCCATGCAATTCTTGATGTACGTGTACATTATAAGGATGGAACCAGTGACGTGTAACTACACGATGTACACTGGACTTACGAATGCTAGGCTCGTGTTCAAGCTGTCGTGTGCTCACATGTGGATTCATAGCAACGGAAGCGAGAACAGTAACTTCGGCAGCTTCGTCTGTGCGAGTGCTACGACGATTGCGTTGCCGTCGGCTGAAACTTTCCGTTTCCTGAAGCGTCGCAACAAGACGAGAAAACATTCGGACGGAAGGTGGGTTCTTGTCAGCACATCGCTCTCTGTACGGTTTCGCTGCCTGTCTAGCGCTTCGCTTACCTTACACAACAACAATCAAAGAAACGTTATGTCGCTGCAGTTTGTAGGAAGGACAGCCTTTACTGTATGCCTACTCTACGCTACAGTATTTAAAAGGACTGAACCACTGTACTAAATGCACCCTTACATAATAAAACAGTATTGCAATTACTGTTCTGCTAACTTACATTCCTCACACATGAGTAGCATTTCTACCTTCTCTTCGTTGGTGTACATTCTACACACACAACTCTTCAACTGACGATGGTTGACGGAATGACGGGTGTGCATTCTACTTATGTTTGCAAACTTCAGCACGTGGATGTGTTCCGTTACCTCGAGTACCTACACTAAGCACTGGGAGCGTCCACGTCAGTGTTGTGTTATGTAATTAATAACGTTGTGTTTCAGTGAATGGTACACTGTGATACATTTTTGAGTAGGTGTTTAAGAGAGGAAGTGAATTACCGAATAAAAAATACAGGGTACCATTTAAAAAAGTCATACCGTTGTTCATATCTTTGTAAAAACGAAGCTACAACGAAGGCAATCATGAAATGGGACACCCTGTATGTCGGCAGTAGACATTGTTCGATATATCCATTTCACAAGAGCAATAATGTGTGCCGATATTTTTATTTTATATTATATTTTCGTTCACAACTTTCGAAACAAAATTGAAGTTGTTCTTTTGATATTATATTTCGACATAATTTTGCTTTCAGTGTGTGAACTTTCGTCACGTGCAGTCTTACCCCTTGACTGTCTGTGGCAAGTATATGTGGCACCACGAAGAAGAAGTCCGATTGCACTGTGGGGCGGCGGTGTGAAAGGAGTAACAAAATTTCCGATGTGAAGAAACAGCACACGAGTTTCGTTAAAAACTATCTTTAGCGCAACTAGTCAGTTCTTTCTTCTTATCGGGATTCTTCAAAAACAGTTGCTGAAAAAGACGAACAAAATTTTAAATGACGAGATTGGTCTTTGCGGTGGGCGTAAACGTGTGACTGGAAACGCTGACGTAATCGGTGCTCCTTTAGCTTCAGAAAAATGGTTCAAATGGCTCTGAGCACTGTGGGACTTAACATCTGAAGTCATCAGTCCCCAAGAACTTAGAACTACTTAAACCTAACTAACCTAAGGACATCACACACATCCATGCCCGAGGCAGTATTCGAACCTGCGACCATAACAGTCGCCCGGTTCCAGACTCGGCCACTTCGGCCGGCTGTCGTTATCCTGAGGAAGTCATGTGCAAGATGGGGGCGCGAACTGTCGTCCATGAAGACAAATGCCTCGCCAATATGCTGACTATTTGGTTGCACTATCGGTCGGAGGATGGCATTCACGTATCGTACAGCCGTTACGGCGCCTTCCATGACCACCATCGGCGTACGTCGGCCCAACATAATGCCGCCCAAAAACAGCAGGGAACCTCCACCTTGCTGCACTTGCTGGACAGTGTGTCTAAGGCGTTCAGCCTGACCGGGCTGCCTCCAAACACGTCTCTGGCGATTGTCTAGTTGAAGGCATATGCGACACTCATCGGTGAAGAGAACGTGACGCCAGTACTGAGCTGTCCATTCGCCATGTTGTTGGGCCCATCTGTACCACGCTGCATCTACATCTACATCTACATGGATTCTCTGTGAATCACATTTAAGTGCATGGCAGATGGTTCATGGAACCACCTTCACAATTCTCTATTATTACAAGTTGGTAATTGGAATTTCGTCGCAACGAAAAACGCCTTCCTTTCAATGCGTGCAGCCCAAATCCTGTATTATTTCTGTGACACCCTCTCATAATTCGCGATAATACAAAACGTGCTACCCTACTTTGAGCTTTTTCGATGTACTGCGTCAGTCCTATCTGGTAAGGGGCCCACACCGCGCAGCAGTATGAGAGGACGGACAAGCGTAGTGTAGGCAGTCTCCTTACTAGGTCTGTTACATTTTCTAAGTGTCCTGCCAATAAAACGCAGTCTTTGGTTACCCTTCCCCACAACATTTTCTATGCGTTCCTTCCAATTTAAGTTGTTCGTAATTGTAATTCCTAGGTACTTAGTTGAATTTACAAATATTAAATTAGTCTGATCTATCGTGTACCGAAGTTTAACGAATTCCTTTTAGCACTCATGTGGATGAGCTCACACTTTTCGTTATTTAGGGTCAACTGCCACTTTTCGCACCATTCAGATATCTCTTCTAAACCGGATGGTGAGGCCGTGCGGTTCCCGGCACTTCAGTCTGGAACCGCGTGACCGCTACGGTCGCAGGTTCGAATCCTGCCTCGGGCATGAATGTGTGTGATGTCCTTAGGTTAGTTAGGCTTAAGTACTTCTAAGTTCTAGGGGACTGATGACCACAGATGTTAAGTCCCATAGTGCTCAGAGCCATTTGAACCAAATATCTTTTCTAAATCGTTTTGCAGTTTGTTTTGATCTTCTGATGACTTCATTATTCGATAAACGACAGCGTCATCTGCGAACAACCTAACACAGGTACTTCGATATTCTCCCAAATCGTTTATACAGATAAGGAACAGCAAAGGGCCTATAACACTACCTTGGGGAACGCCAGAAACCACTTCTGTTTTACTCGATGACTTTCCGTCATTTACTACGAACTGTGACCTCTCTGACAGGAAATCACAAATTCAATCACATAACTGAGATGATATTCCATAAGCACGCAATTTCACTACAAGCCGCTTGTGTGGTACAGGGTCAAAAGCCTTCCGGAAATCCAGATATACGGGATCGGTCTGAAATCCCTTGTCAATAGCACTCAACACTTCATGTGAATAAAGAGCTAGTTTTGTTTGACAGGAACGATGTTTTCTAAGCCGGCCGCCGTAGCCGAGCGGTTCTAGGCGCTTCAGTCCGGAACCACGCTGCTGCTGGGGTCGCAGGTTCGAATTCTGCCTCAGGCAAGGATGCGTGTGATGTCCTTAGGTCAGGTTTAAGCAGTTCTAACAAGGGAACCTCCCCATCGCAGCCCCCTCAGATTTAGTTATAAGTTGGCACAGTGGATAGGCCTTGAAAAACCGAACACAGATCAATCGAGAAAACAGGAAGAAGTTGTCTGGAAC
The DNA here is from genome assembly GCF_021461395.2 of Schistocerca americana. NCBI lineage: Eukaryota > Metazoa > Arthropoda > Insecta > Orthoptera > Acrididae > Schistocerca > Schistocerca americana. The sequence goes on from NC_060129.1 coordinate 49,154,187, forward strand.
TATGAAAAAATAAGCAAGATATACAAACTGAGTAGTCCATGTGCAAGATATGCGACATCAAGGATACTGTGAGATCAGGAGCGCTGTGGTCCCGTGGTTAGCGTGAGCAGCTGCGGAACCGAAGGCTCTTGGTTCAAGTCTTCCCTCGAGTGAAAAGTTTAATTTTTTTATTTTCAGTTTATGTGGCAAACTCTTATGTTTTCATCACTTTTTGGGAGTGATTATCACATCCACAAGAAAACCTAAATCGGGCAAGGTAGAAGAATCTTTTTACATATTCGCCAAGTGTACAAGTTAGGTGGGTCGACAACATATTCCTGTCTTGTGACCCTCGTGCCGTCACCAGTGTCGTATAGAATATATCAGACGTGTTTTCCTGTGGAGGAATCGGTTGACCTATGACCTCGCGATCAAATCTTTTCTCGGTACCCATTGAATAGGCACGTCCTTTCGTCTACTAATCGCACGGTTTTGCGGTGCGGTCGCAAAACACAGACACTAAACTTATTACAGTGCACAGAGACGTCAATGAACGAACGGACAGATGATAAATTTGCGAAAATAAAGAAAGTAAACTTTTCACTCGAGGAAAGCCTTGAACCAAGGACCTCTCGTTCCGCAGCTGCTCACGCTAACCACGGGACCACGGCGCTCCTGAGCTCAGACTAGCCTTGATGTTGCATATCTTTCGCATGGACTACTCAGTTTGTATATTTTGCTTATTTTTTCATAGTTCCACACAACTTCTTCCTGTTTTCTCGATTGATGTGTGTTCAGTTTTTCAAGGCCTATCCACTGTGCCAACTTATAACTAAATCTGAGGGGGTGCGATGGGTAGGTTCCCTTGTAAGTATAGGGGACAGATGACCTCAGATATTAAGTCCCGCAGTGCTTAGAGCCATTTTTTTATGTTTTCTAAACCCATGTTGACTGTGTGTCAATAGATAGTTTTCTTCGAGGTAATTCATAATGTTCAAACACAATATATGTTCCAGAAATCCTGCTGCATATATACGTTAACGATATTGGCCTGTAATTAAGTGGATTACTCCTACTACCTTCCTAGAATATTGGTGTGACTTGTGCAAGTTTCCAGTCTTTTAATACGGATCTTTCGACGAGCGAACGGTTGTTTGTGATTGTTAAGTATGGAGCTAAAGCATCAGAATACTCAGAAACGAACCTAATTGGCTTCCAGTCTGGTGCAGAAGACTTGCTTTTATTAAGTGATTTCAGTTGCTTCACTACTCTGAGGATATTTACTTCTACATTACTCATGTTGGTAGCTGTCCTTGATTCGAGTTCTGGAATATTTACTTCGTCTTCTTTTGTGAAGGGGTTTCAGAAGGCTGTGATTTGGCAGCAGTGTCTTCGGTAGTATCTCCATTGTTATCGCGCAGAGAAGGCATTGATTGTTTCTTGCCACTAACATACTTCACATACGACTAGAATCTCTTTGGGTTTTCTCCCAGGTTTCGAGACAAAGTTTCGTTGTGGAAACTGTGAACTGTGGATTTAATTTCAAAGAATATTCTTAAAAATTTACTTTATTTACTAGCGATTCATCAAGAACATTAACACATTTAGTCACACTATGTGAGCGTGGAAGTAGTTGCCAGGGAGTAACTTAAGAAATCAAAATCAAATTGCTTTCAACAAATGGGAAATTTATTCCTAAAAGCATTTTTTTTAGAAACGGATTTAAAATTATAAGCAGAAAGCACCCTCTAAACATCAAGTTACAATTTATTCAGAGGCAGAAAGAAACAAATTTTTGAGTGTATGAGCTTTCGGGCTGAGAACCTTGCCGCTCCCTTTTGACGCGGCCGTAATTACGACCGCTCACAACAGCCTCTGAAAGACTACACTGGTGCAAATCTGCAACATACCAGATTACCGTAAAGTAAAAGTTTTAACAATTCACACAAGCACACAAACTATGCACCCCATAGGAGGGATGGAAATGGTACAAAAGACTAAAATTAAAAGATAAACGTGCCACTGAAGGTGCAACTTGATTTTAACTTCTAAGAAAGTCTTATGGTGGAAGAGTGGCAAGTTTATTTACTAAAATGACCATTTTATCAAAAGTCCATGAAATGCAATCCAACATAAAATTATGTAAAGTTGGCCAAACATGCTCTACAGTACACATATACCGCCTCTCCAGATGATAGGCAAGATAAAAACATATTTAAGGAATTATGCCGTTACACTTCTAGCAATAAATTCGTTCACACACCGAATCCGAGAAACATGACAGAGGCAGCTCCAACGACAGACAGACACTAACTGCCTAACAAATGCGGACGAGAGACAGAGGAGCAAGCAGTGGACGAGAGACTGACCCAGACTGACCCACTGGCGAGCTCATAGCGCCCCTTAAATGCACGTGAACAGGCAGCCTTTCCCCTTTCCCACCAGAGGGAGACACCAAAGCTGCGACTGCCACAGCGGCGCCACCGCTAGAAACGGAGGGCGACTGCTCCACACTACGCGCTGCGGCTCGCTCTTCAAAACAGCAATTTTTACCACGGCTCAAACTGTTATAAGCATCTCGCATTGAAGTCCGCGCTATATTTCGAGCTTCTGTAAAAGATCGCCAATCTTGGGAATTTTGCGTCTGTTTAAATTTGGCGCGTTTGTTTCGTTGTTTCTGCAAAAGTGTTCTAACTCGTTTTGTGTACCAAGGAGGACCAGCTGCGTCGTTTGTTAATTTATTTGGAATAAATCTCTCAACTGCTGCCAATACTATTTCTTTGATTTCAAGCCACATCTGATCTACTCTTATTTTATTAATTAGGAATGAGTGGAGATTGTCTATCAGGAAGACATCAAGTGAATTTTTATCTGCCTTTTTCAACAGGTAAATTTTTCGTTTATTTTTTGAGGATTTGGGGATTACAATATTGTCTCGGTACGACAACCCTGTGTTCACTAATCCTTGTATCGGTTTTGATGCTCGTTATTAACTCAGGATTATTTTTTGCTGAGAGGTCTAGTGTGTCTTCACAACCGTTTACTATTCGTGTGGGCTCATGAACTAATTGCTCGAAATAATTTTCAGAGAATGCGTTTAGAACATTTCGGATGATATTTTATGCGTACCTCCGAAATTAAACATGTATTTTCGCCAACATATCGATGTAAATTAAAGTCACCACCAACTATAATCGTGACGTGGTTGCAAAGATGGACCTCGCCATGGACGTCGGGAGTGAAGTTGCGCACAGTTTGAGTTGTAACACGACGTCCTGTGGCTGCACGAAAAGCATTACTCAACATGGTGGCGTTGCCGTCAGGGTTCCTCCGAGCCATAATCCGTAGGTAGCGGTCATCCACTGCAGTAGTTCAGTTCATAACTAAAAGTGCCATTGTGATTTCTCAGAATTTTTGCAAAATAAATAATAATTTTTGTTAGTTTCATGTTTTTCTTACACTAACTAGCACTACTCCAGTACCCAAGTATCCGACTAGCTACGTAAGAAATTTTGTAAATTTTTGTGTCATTTCCTTACAGCAGAGGACTCCAGAAGATATTTATTGCTGAAAGTTTTTCAGGCATTTCTCTTTAGGAGCGTCTGTCTGACTTCTGTAGTATTGTGGGGGTGTACATTGAATCTTGCAGTAGCCACAGGGTAAAGGGTACATTTCAGATTAATCCGTTGCGCAGAATAACTGAATAGCAACTCCACGCACACAAGAGCCACAGTGGCAAAAAGTCAGATGCCCCTTCCACAACAGATACGACACTGCCACGGCGTCACAAGGCAAGCAGTCTTGATGTTGTCCTCGATTTGCAGAGAATGACAGTCCATATTTTATTGGAAATTACATCCAAGTTCTCATTCAAATGAACGAAAAATATGCAAAGTTTCGAAATTTTTTTGAGACAATGAAAAGACATACGTTCAACTATATTTTAGATTTTCGATACAAAAAAGAAGAAAATGGAGCCCATAATCGAGGTCTGATCGAGAACCTACGAGTTTGAAGTACACCTGCTACGTAGAGTGTAGCCTCTAGAAGTTATCTCAAATCAAAAATGGATAACATCAGTAGATACTACAGTAGATTTATGGGAGCTTGTACCTAACTACAATGAAACAACATTAAATTTAACGATATCATGCTAAATGGAACTCTGTGTTGGAGTTTTTTTTACTCTTTATGGCTTTACAAAAAGTAGTTATTGCATTTCGGGAGTCAAAGTTAGAAGCTAATAGGATGTACCGTTTTTATTTTATGCTGCATGCAGGTTTGAAAAACCGTTTCTCGAGGAAAACCATGACTAAAGTTTAGGGCGAACTTCTATATTAATTATTAGCTGAATTTGCGTAAAAACTATATGCCATTATACACTTTTGACGTCGCTGAACACAAATCTGAAGTTAGATTTTCAAAATTCAAAATGTGTAATCCATTGTGCCTGACCGAATATTATCTTTTGGCCAATTTTTATCAAAATTTGATAAAAATAGTTTTTTCCTTACTTACGTTTAGTCTGCAATTCCAAGACCGTATATCGACATTCCTGACGCAAATATCTTTCAAAAATGCAACAAAAAATCGATTTTTCGACCATTTTGAATGAGAACCTGGCCTTAAGACTGAGTGATTTAACGGACGACGTGCAGTAGGGCTTGTAAGCCTTCGTCACACCAGGAACGAATGCATGCAGTCCTGTGGACGCGGATACGTCTTCACGGAAGACTGAAGTATAGCCAGGACCTCCTCGAGAAACAGCCACCTGCTCTTTCTGATAAAACTGTTGATATTTTTAAAGGTATCGAGTATCCGATATATCGATATTTAAATGGCACCAACATATAGATATTCGATAAACAGACTGATAAAATATCAACCTATCGGCTCATAAAAGTATCTGCTTCACATTATAAATATACTGCCGGTTTTAGAGCTCCATATTTAAGTATCCATTTACGCACACCAAAAAAAAGTTTTGCATCACCCCGGTTCCCAGAACTCCTGAAGACAGTCACTGATTATGGATATTGTACCACAGACACAGTCCCTTTGATTGTTCGGAGATGTCACAAAACCTGCCCAAAAATGTAAACAATCATGCACGAGCAGCGCCTATTAGACGGTTGGGGTCCGACAGCCGATCAGTTCCGGTCATTCCACCAGGAAGGACGTACACGGTTCGTGTTGTCTGTAGTTCTACCATGCCTACATACCACAGTTCGATCGCGTCCACATTCTCTCTTTGTGCCAGGAAGGGCTCTCAACAAGGGAAGTGTCCAGGAGTGTCTGAGTGAACCAAAGAGATGTTGTTCGGACATGGAGGAGATAATCAACTTGAATAATTATCCTTTAGAATGTTGCTAGGTGCGGTCGAGGCTGTCGCGTGTGAAATGCAGTGAAGTGTACTGTTGTGGAGGAAACATGGGGCTCGCAAGAACTGTAGCGCACAATACTGTAAGCTGCGATGACTGCTGTCTGCACCGCTCACTGCTGACAAATAAGATAACTCTCGTTCTATCTGGATTGACCTTCGCCAATCAAACTCTCCCTACGCCTTGATGAAGTCAAGGACTCCTATTCGCCCCTAGTCTAACTATTGGCGTGGTACACCGGTCAGATAACCAGTCCACCGCGATGCCACTCAAAATTCGCTCGCAGGCGTTTAACTATAACTCTGTCCATTTACACTGCACAATAAGTGTGTCGGCCAACACAGTGAACAACGTTTAATTGCAAGGACTCAATATAGAGTCACACTTCGATTCGCTCTCGACAGAGGTGCTCTCCCAGTGAAGTACTGAGGAGAGACTTGTTCCTCGCTCTTTGAGTACATTTACGAGCGCGCACACTCCCGTTACGTGTTCTCGCTCCAAGAGCGACAACGGAACGGCGCCTCTCCACGCCAGACGTGAAGGGGTATATCTTTCGGTCTCTTCCATTACTCCTTCAGCTCAAGGCGTCAGAAATATCGTCTGCCAATCAGCATTGCTCTTCTAAAACGGGAGAATGACGTTTCGTTTAAGGCGACCAATCCGGATATCTGTAGTATCGGCGTTTGGCGTGTGCTGTCTCTCTGTGAAAATCTCTGAAACTGCGTGCTATGTGTAAAGAATGCGTAGGCTGGCCGCTCCCACACAGTGTAGCGGAATTTGCTTTTAAGCCGACACGGGGTCGTCCTTTCACTCGAACAAACGCTGTCTGCTCTGCAGGCGGTCACCGGCCGACGTAGATGGGTTGGGACTGGCCTCCTGGCGTGCGGTTTTGCCTCTCTCGAACTAAAAGCTCCTGTGCCGTCGTGTCTGGAATGTAAGTGTGTACGCCAGCCTCGAGTATTTCAACCATGGTGCGCTCTTGCGATTTATTAGTTATTTGCGTATAATTTACATGAATTCATACAAGATTGACTTTATCTTATCGAGTTTGGGTTCGAATGAAGCGTCTTGATGTGCAGAATATGATTGTGAGGGCGGAATATGTAAGCAACGAAGGTCAGGAGACCACGACATCTTACAGTCTGCTTCTTAATTTCACTCGTGTTAGGCGAATGCCTTGAGATTTCGACTTTCCTGTTCCCGTCTTTGGCATTCGCCACTGATTGCTGAGAAGTATCAGGATGTTTACTCATTGCTATGTTAACTATTAGAGTGTGATTTTCAAAATCCTTTGTTATTTCCTTAACTTACATGTGCCGATATATGATGACCAAAATGCAATAAGCGTGTCTAAGTTATGAAAGGAGCAGAAAAAAAAGACAGGAAGAGACTGCTACATCTGATACTCAGTAAAGACCTCGACAAAGAATAATCCTACAAGTTGAAGTTTTGATTTAGTCACAAAACCTGTATTGTGTAATTGCATCGCTACCTCTGTTGGCAGGGCACCTACTACATGCATCGGTACTGGACACGACCGATAACCCTAAAAAAGTTCGTCGCCTTACCTTACGGGAAGTATAAATTGTACATGAAGGGTCTGAAGGATGGAAAAAGACAAGTTTGTGTGCAGATGGTCATCGATATCTACGAAGTCGGATTTATCAAAGGTAAGGATTTGACCTTTGAGTAACACATGATCACGAGTAATTGTTTCAGTAGAGTTATGAAATTCCACCACCGAGGGCTTCGCGGTCATTGAAGAGGTGGACGTAGCAGGTAAAAGTCCTGTGGGTAGAAAAAGTTTCAGTCGTAATCATTTAGCCGAGAAGCGAAAAAGAGGTGGCTGTACACAGTGCCCTCCCGTCACTGCCACCGGCTAAAGCCAAGCCTGCCTCGGCGTTGTCTCCTGGAGAGAGAGAGTTTCCTCCTTAAAGTTCGATGTAATACACAGCAGTCAGCTGCATTTATGTGAGTGGCATACCTGATGATGTAAACAAATTTATGTTCATACATTCCAAGCACTTACAACATGGCAACAAAAAACTTCACGCAATGGCAATGGGAAACAAGTACAATTCTTCTGGATTGTTACAGAAAAAAGCGTAAAGAGCACGTGCAAATACGCTAATTTGTTCTGAAGCGATATTGCAATTTTCTATTGGTTAAACCATAGTTTCCAATGAAACTGTGAGCCAGACCGAGACTCGAACTCGGACCTTTGCCTCTGGTGGGCAAGTGCTCTACCAACTGAGCTACCTGAGCACAACTCGTGCACCATCCTCACAGCTTCAATTGTGCCAACATCTCGTCTCCTACCATCCAAATTTCTCACACGTTCTCCTGCGAGCCGGCCGCTGTGGCCGAGCGGTTCTAGGCCCTTCAGTCCGGAACCACGCGGCTGCTACTGTCGCAGGTTCGAATCCTGCCTCAGGCATGGATGTGTATGACGTCCTTAGGTTAGTTAGGTTCTAAGTCTATGGGACTGATGACCTCCCATAGTGCATAGAGCCATTTGAACCATTTTTCTCCTGTGAACCTCGCTAAATTAGCACTCCTTAAGAAATTATACTGCGGAGACATGGCATAGGCATAACCTGGGGGATGTTTTCAGAAAGAAATTTTCACGCTGCAGAGGTGTCTGCTCTGGTTAGAAACTTCCTGGCAGGTTATAACTGTGTATCAGACCGACACTCGAACTCTGGACTTTGGCCTTTCGTGGGCAAGTGCTCTACTGGCTAAGCTACCCAAGCGCAGCTCACACCCCGTCGTCACAGCTTCAGTTTGGCCAGTATCGCGTCTCATACCTTCGAAAGTTCTACTGGAAACCATACAGGAATAGCACTCCTGGAAGGAAGGTTAGCTGGCAGAGCACTTGCCCACGAAAGGCAAAGATCCCGAGTCTCGATCTGGCATACAGTTTCAGTCTGCCAGGAAGATTCAGAGGAGCGCATATTCCGCTGTAGAGTCAATACTTCATTCTGGAACCATCCACCTGTCTGTGACTAAGCCATGTCTCCGCAATATCCCTTCTTCCAGGAGTGCTAACTCTGCAAGGTTCGCTGGAGAGGTCCTGTGAAGTTTGGAACCTAGGAGACGAGTTACTGGCAGAATTGAAACTGTAAGGGCTGGTCGTAAATCGTGCTTGCTAGCTCGGTTGGTGGAGCAATTGCCCGCGATAGGCAAAGGTCCTGAGCTCTAATCTCAGTCTGGCAACATAGTTTTAATCTGCCAGAAAGTTTCATATCAAGTGCAGAGCACTTGTCCGCATAAGGCAAAGGTCCTGTGTTCGAATCTCCGTCTGGTACACAGTTTTAATGTCAGGAAATGTCATATCAGCGCACACTCCGCTGCAGAGCGAAAATTTCGTTCATAGTTTCCGATGTTTCCCATGAACCGCGGACTTGCCGTCGGTTTGGGTGGCTTGTCTGCCTTAACCGTACACAGGTGTACTGTGTGTACAACAACAATGGAGTGATGCCTGTCGAGAAGCCAGACAAACATACGGCTCCTGAAGAGGGGCGGCACCCTTTTCAGTCGTTGCAGGGGCATCAGTCTGGATGATTGACTCATCTGGCTAACCAAGACGGCATTGCTGTCCTGGTACTGCGAGCAGCCTACAGCAAGGGGAAACTACAGCTGTAATTTGCCAGTTGGCATGTAGCTCTACTCTATGGTTAAATTGGCCGTGCGGTTAAAGGCGCTGCAGTCTGGAACCGCAAGACCGCTACGGTCGCAGGTTCGAATCCTGCCTCGGGCATGGATGTTTGTGATGTCCTTAGGTTAGTTAGGTTTAACTAGTTCTAAGTTCTAGGGGACTAAAGACCTCAGCAGTTGAGTCCCATAGTGCTCAGAGCCATCTATGGTTAAATGGTGATAGCTTCTTGTTGGGTAACATATTCTGGGGATGAAAGAATCTCCCATTCGGATCTCCATGCAGGAACTACTCAGAAGGATGTCATCACCAAGGAAAACAAATCTGTCGTTCTAAGGAAAGGATTCTGGAATGTTAAATGCCTTAATCGGGCAGGTAGGTTAGAGGTTTTATAAACGGAAATGGATAGGTTGAAGTTCAATATATTGAGACTTAGCGAAGCTCGGTGTCAAGAGAAACAGGATGAATGCAGGGTTATAAATACAAAGTCACAAAGGGATAATGCAAGAGTGGGTGTAATAATGAATAAGCAAATAGGAATGCAGGTAATCTACGTGAAACAGCATAGTGAACGCATTGACGTAGCCAAGATAGGCACTAAGTTCACACCTACAATAGTTGTACAAGTTTATATGCTAACTAGCTCTGGAGATAATGGAGAGACTGGAGAAATGTATGATGAGATAAAAGAAATTATTCAGCTAGTTAAAGGAAACGATAATTTAATTGTCATGGGAGACTGCAGTTTGGTGGTAGGAAAAGAAAGAAAAGCAAAAATTTAATTTCGACTCACGGAAAGAAACGAAAGAGCAAGACGTCTGGTGGAATTTTGCACAGAGGATAATTTAATCATTGCTAACAATGGAAATTTGTAGTAAGGTCTTATGGGACCAAACTGCTGAGGTCATCGGTACCTAGGCTTACACACTACTTAATCTAACTAAAACTAACTTACGCTGAGGACAACACACACCCATGCCCGAGGGAGGACTCGAATCTCCGACGGTGGGAGCGGTGCGGACCGTGACAAGGCGCCCTTGACCGCTCGGATACCCCGCGCGGCCATCGCTAACACCTTGTTTGAGAATCATCAAAGTAGCGCGTATACATGGAAGACTCCTGGAGACACTGGAAGGTTTCAGATTCATTACATAATGGCAAGAAAGGGATTTCGGAACCAGATTTTAAACTGTAAGACATTTACAGGGTTAGATTGGACCACAATTTATTGGTAGCGAACTGTAAATTAAACCTGAAGAAACTACAAAAAGGTAGGAAATTAAGGAGACGGAACATGGATAAGCTGCAAAAACTAGAGGTTGCTGATAGTTTCAGACGAAGCATTACGCAGCGGTTGAGTAGAGCAGGGAAAAGGAATACAGTAGAAGAAAAATAGATAGCTATAAGAGATGAAATAGAGAAGGCAGCAGAGTGTCAAATAGGTCGAAAGACAAGGCATAGTAGAGATATTGAATTCAATTGATGAAAGAAGAAAATATAAAAATGCAGCAAATAAAGCAAGCGAAGGGAAATACAAACGTCTCTCAAAATGAGTTGGACAGGAAGTGTTAAATGGCTGAGCAAGAATGGATAGAGGACAAATGTAGGAATGTTTCACTAGGGGAAAATGGATTCCGCCTTCAGGAAATTTAAAAAGACTTTTTGAGAAAAGGGAAGCAACTGTATGAATGTCAAGAGCTCAGATGTAAAACCAGTCCTAAGCTAGGAAGGGAAAGCTGAAAGGTAAAAGGAGTATATAGAGTGTCTGTATAAGGGAGATGAACGGAAATATTATAGCCAAGAAATTCAGAACCCAGGATATAGTAAGGAAAATCGTCGTGTCAGTGTTTTGGGACAGGAAAAGAGATTTGTTCGTTGATTTTTTGGAAATAGATGGGACCATAAATGCTGCAAGATACTGTGGGGTCATGAAGAAACTTCGCAGAGCCATACAAAACAGACGTGCCGACAGCGACACACTGTCTCCTCGATGAGAGCGCGCGTCCGCACACCGCTCATTCAACGCAAGAGTAGCTGACTTCGTTTGGTTGGGATGTTTTAAGCCAACTCTGTCACAGCCCCGACCTCACACCTAGTGACTATCATCTGTTCACTAAACTGATGGTCCAAATGGCTCTAAGCAGTATGGGACTTAACATCTGAGGTCATCAGTCCCCTAGACTTAGAACTACTTAAACTTAACTAGCCTCAGGACATCACACACATCCATGCCAGAGGCAGGATTCGAACCTGCGACCGTAGCAGCAGCGCGGTTCCGGACTGAAGTGCCTAGAACTGCTCGGCCCCAGTGGCCGGTCATTAAATTGAAGAAACACCTTATTGGAAAGCACTTTTCCGACGACGACGAGGTGAAAATCGAAGTGAAGAACTGACTGAAAAAGGCGTTGGGAGACGTCTATGACACAGGAATCAAAAAACTCGTCCTACTAATGACAAAATGTATAAAGATACATGGTGATTGCTTGTAAAAATAATGCAACACCTGTACTACAATGAATCTAAATTTTATTATGATAAATTAAATTTTTTGCACCTAAAAAAATTTTTGTAACCTTAGTTTCCGGATTAGCCTCGTACGTGGATACAGATGCTTCACTAACGTAATGCTGCCCAAAAACCTTTTTTCAGTAGGAAATAAAATGATAGATACTACGGAATCATTTCATGACACGCTGTAACACGCCGATGTACGCAAGATAGTACGATTTGTTTCATCTTATGGCAAGTCGCGTAAGGGATTCATTTGCTTCCAGGGTCTGTAGTAGGAACACTGAAATTCTTCTGTGATGTGGCCTTTCCACACAGCGTATGGATTTCGACAACGATCGCCCATTAGCGAGCGACGGAGGTGGTTTGTTGCTGAGGTAGCAGACTCCTTCGGCAGTGCAGAGAGTACGGGGAAGGCACTGATTGTACATGTGATGACGTCACACAATACCAAAGAAACAATTTATCAATGTTTCTGAGGACAGTTTCCAGTGAAAGACCTGTCAGGTAATTATTAAGAGTTTTTTGTGCCAAAGTGGCTTCAGGTCACAGTTATGCTGGTGGTAAAAGGAGGATTCTACATTGACGAGGGGTCCTCACAGATTCCGATTTTGTGCACACTTGTAGCAGATGGAATTCAGTGCACGCACATAAATTTTTTAAGACAGTACGACAAAGAACTCTGAAATATCACCTTTCAAAATTAGCAAATCTCCAAGTGCAGTTAAAAACAATTTTCATTATTTCGACGAATTCGTCGGTTTCTCAGCACGTTAGTACGTTCGATGGTTCGAATCTCGCTAGTAAGATAAATACAGGGTGACACAGAATAACGGGAAAGTTTGAAATGAGTAGTGGCAGCCATGCGCACGTGCAGCACTGCGGGTTCGTGACAGACAGCAAGTAAACAGTTCACCATTTCACTAATCATGCGTCACTGGAACGGAAAATAGCGTGCGTTAGCCATAAAAATGTTTATTGTTTGCTCACGGCACAGAAGGAGTTTCGAAGTTTTTGTAATTTAGAATGTCATGATATCGTTCCGTCGAAAGATGCGATAAAATGTTGGATTAATAACTTTGAAGACACTGGATCTGCCCTCAAAAAGAAACCAACAGGACGACCAAGAAGTGTGCGTTCTCCAGCGAACACTGATGTTGAACGCGAGTCTGTCTTACGGAGCCCACGGCGTCAATTCGTAAGCAAGAAGCAGCGATTGGAGTGTCCCGGGAGAGTGTTCGCAGAATCCTTCATCTTGATTTAAAATTTCATCCGTGCAAACTACAGATGGTGCAACCATTTAAGGACCACGATTTCCGATTACGCTTAGGATTCTGTCAACAAATGATAACAAAAATAAACAATGACGATGAATTTGTAAAAAAAGTTGTTGACGTCAGATGAGGCGCAAGTAATGTGAATAAACGGAACTACCGTTACTGAGAAAACACAAATCCTAATGACGTTCATGAGCGCCATTCACACGCTACTAAAGTGACAGTATGGCGTGGTGTTTCTTCACGTGGGATTATCGGACCGCATTGTCTCGCAAATGAACAACGAAACACAATAACTGTCAACGCCGATCGGTTCGTGGATGTGTTACGAACTTTCGTTACACCTGCATTGCACAACTTTGCAAACGTTCAAGAAGCCTGGTTTCAACGTGACGGAGCGACATCACACACTACACGGCAATCAGTGGCATACGTGCGAGAATTGTTTGGCTTCCGTGTGATCTCACAATTCGTTAACATACCCGGGCCTCCTAGATCGCCAGATCTATCCGTTTGTGACTTTTCTCGTGGAGCAAAGTCTACACGACTCGACCAAGAACCCTGGACGAGTTAAAACAGAGAATTTTGGATGCAATCCACAGTATCCCATCTGAGATGTTGCAGCGGTCAATGAGGAATCTCAACAGCAGATTTCACGAATGTATTCGTACAGGAGGACGCCATCTAAAGGACGCAATTTTTGAAAAATAATAAATGGCATCAATGTTTCCTAAATGGCAAAGTTGGGAGGTTTCAATTACGATGAATGCAATTTATTTCCTTCATCACTTCTAGTTTTATTGGATTGTGGAAATGTTCCCGTTTTTCTGCGTCACCCTGTATCTTTTGATTTTTTTTTAAAACTTCTATATTTATTAACAAAGTGTAATCTTAATTGACAGATATGGAACTATAGTGTTTAATAAAAATAACATCTTGGTTATTCGTTGTTACCGACAGTACATTGAAATTTGGCATACGAGGTCGATACATCAGATAGATAATGAGAAAGTATCATTTTCACAGACTCGCTAGTGTTATTGAAATATGTAATTTTTTCATTGAATAAAATACGTTTTGGCATATTCCTAAGAAGTTTAAATTCATTTTTAGACATCTAGTAACCGTCAATAAAAGGATGCTACTTTTATTTCTTACTTAACGTTCGCATTTGTTGATAAATATTACATTTAAAAAAGTATGCTACTAGCTAGATTCCACTCTCGTGTTCATGATTGAAAATCCGACTATGCTACAAGCTGAGTTAGTCAAATGCTGTTTGGGTAACAACACTCGGAAGTCTTGTCACCTTCAAAGCCAATTTTGTTTTGTTCGTTTGACAACTGCGTGGTGGCACCTCAGCAAATTTACGTCCAGACACTGAACTTGAAGCCCTGTGAGTACGAAAGGAGTCGGAGAGGGCAGGGCGCTGTGTAGTGTTGCGTTGTGAGCGTCTCCGTGCAGAGTGAGTGAGTGGTGCAGGCAGCTCGAGGGCCTCAGTGGGCAAAGAGGCGGGCACATGTCGTGCAAACTGCTTATGTCTCTGCGTCAAGAATTTGTAACGTGAACATCCAAACGAATAAACCATATTGCCCTTAATTGTATTTTTTTCGCGTGTGGCTACACGGAGTATTCAGTGCACAAAACTGAAGCAGAGTCGGGGGAGCAACTTTCATGCCTCACAAGGCGTGCACTGAGAAGAGTGGCTGTCATTTTGCACTGCCAATATTAGCCTGGACTGCTAAAGTAAGTAAGACAAAACTAAGTATTCATTGCTGAGCGTTAGTTCTAGATCGCACAGTGCTAATTTTGGCACTCTCTACCATCTGATGTTTTTGACCATAAAGGCCTTCAAAAACATCTACAACCTGTATGAGTGGTGTCTTTTCTTCCCGACATGTCCGAAAGAACAGGCACCACTTATACAGATATACAGCGATAAGCCGAAACATTACGACGACTGCCCACCGCGTCGCTGGACGCCGCCTGCTGGCGCTGCGGGCACGTCACGCAGTGACGAAAGTGCGTAAGTGGAGCAGCTACGGACGGCGGAGATACGGGCTGCACATGGCGAAATCCACCGAGATAAGCGACTTCGACAAATGGCAGATTATGATTACACAGAACTTGTGAACGAGTATCTCTAAAACGGCGGAGACGGCCGAATGTTCACGTGCTACTGTCGTGAGCTTCTGTGGGAAGGGGTTCGACTGTGAAACTACTATTAGGCGCTGAATGGTTAAACGTCCACTATTCTTCACAGGACGTTGGGCTCGGAGGCTTCTCTGCTATGTGAAGCAGCACGGATGGTGATCTGTGGCACCTCTGCCGAAAGAGCACAGTGCTGGTGCAGCACAAGTGTTCCGGAGCACACCTCTCATCGTGCATTACTCAACACGGAGCTCCGCAGCACACCACCCCCACGTGTTCACATGTTGAGGCAACGACATCGTCAGTTACGGTTGCAGTGGGCACAGGACTGTCAGGGTACGACCGTCGATCAATGGAAAAGTGTCGGCTCTTCGGGTGAACCACATTTTTGCTACACTAGGTCGATGGTAGTCATCGAGGTGAACGGCGGCTTCAAACGTGCAGCGACCCACTGACACTGGCTGGTGGGAGCAGTATTATGGTGTGGGGGACATTCTCCTGCCCTTGCGTGGCACCTGTGGTAGTAATCGGAGACACACTGACAGTTGCATACTGCCTGCATCCCTTCATGGCTCAAATGGCTCTGAGCACTATGGGACTTCTGAGGTCATCAGTGCCCTAGAACTTAGAACCACTTAAACCTAACTAACCTAAGGACATCACACACATCCATGCCCGAGGCAGGATACGAACCTGCGACCGTAGCGGTCGCGCGGTTCACGACTGTAGCGCTTAGAACTGCTCGGCCACTCCGGCCGGCCATCCCTTCATGCTCGGCGTCTTCTCCGACGGTGCTGTCATCTTCCAGCAGTGTAATGGTCCGTGTATCGGAGCGAGAACCGTGCTACAGTGGTTTGAGGAGCAATATAGTGAACTCACGGTGATGTCTCGACGACCAAATGTGTCTGATGTAAATCCTACAGTAGCCATCTGAGTCGCTATCTGGTGCCATCACTGCGTAAGCAAATCAGCGGCCCGTTATTTACGCGAATTACATGAGGTGTGCCTACAAACCACGCGGGGTAGCCGTGCGGTCTTAGACGCCTTGCCACGGTTCGCATGGCTGCCGGCGTCGGAGGTTCGAGTCCTCCCTAGGGCATGGGTGTGTGTGTGTTTTCCTTAGTATACATTAGTTTTAGATACATTAAGTAGTGTGTAAGCCTACGGACCGATGACCTCAGCAGTTTGGTCCCATAGGAACTTACCACAAATTTCCAAATTTCCAAAACGTCGGAACCCTGTTACTCGAAATCAGTGATGTATTTCGTTCAAAAGCCGGACAAACAGGCTATGAAGCAGGAGGTCATAATCTTTTGGCTCAGCAGTGTATATGCGCCGTCAGGGCTAACATCATCATTCAGTGCAGAGCACTCCTCACCCGCCCTTGCAAGGGACTTTGTGCGATGCGGTGAGCGAAAAGGAGGAAGAGGGCTAGCGGACGCAACTTCGGTAGTGTGCGGCGAATGATGGTTGAGATGGCTCTGAGCACTATGGGACTTACCATCTGAGCTCATCAATCCCCTAGACTTAGAACTACTTAAACCTACCTAACCTAAGGACATCACACACATCCATGCCTGAGGCAGGATTCGAGCCTGCGTCTGTAGCAGCAGCGCGGTTCCGGACTGAAGCGCCTACAACCGCTCGGCCACCATGGCCGGCTGTGCGGCGAATAGGAATATGGATGTAGCACGGGTAGCACACTTGTGTAGTCTGCGCAGTTGTGTCTAACTGCTATTTCAAGGTAGCGTAGTTAGTTTATGCATCTTCCTGCTAAACGGAAGACCCGGTTTAGAACCCCAGCGTTGATAGAAATTTTCATTTGTCACCTATGAATTTTTTCGTTGCTCGAATGCGACGGAGGTCAGGATTTCTTCTGCCTCAACATTTCCTCTGTAACGAGTATATAATATGTGTCTTGAGTGCCACTGCTTGTATGGGTGCTCAGAAAGTAACTGTGTGGTTACTATGTACACTATGTGGGGAATGACATCCACGAGTGACTATACAAGGCTCAACCCGCCTAATTTTATTGGGAATCCCTTTCTGTCCACCTGGTTATGGTATGCTTCTCGTGTATGAAGCTATTTCAATATTTAAATCTCGAATAAAGCATTGGCGTTTGCGGTACACTACATGCTATTCCCCAAAGAAAAAAGTCTGTTGGCGTAAACTCCGAGGAGCGAGGCTGCCATAGGTTCTTTGAGATGAAAATTTCACCAAAAAACTCTTCCATAAGACGCATAGTGTGTTGTAAGCTCTGTTAGCAGTAGCGTCATCTTGTTGAAACACTGAGTAGTTGGTTTCATCTTCCTTCAGATGGGCGATACAATCCTGGATCATTAAACAAAAACGTTTACTGTTCACGGTTTCGTGAAACAATAAACGTCAGACGATGAGCCGTATAATATCGCTAACCAGGTCCTATTATAAAACTGCATCTTCCACAAGAGTAGCGAAACCTTACTTAGCTTCCGAGAGCTAGTATTCAGTATGACAACAGCACTCTATTATCTGATGGCATCTGACGTTACAAAGGATTCTAAGTATCTTAGGTTTTGATATTCAACACCTGTAGCAAGTGCCTACGAATATTTGCCCCTACATTTCAACATAAGTTACTCTTGGCCTCCTTTGAATCCAATGGGTACTTCTCTCTCTGACAGCTTCATTTTTTCCTCAGCCCGTCACAAACCTCTATCTTTTTAAAAGTTATTATTTTTGCTCCTTCTCACAATGGAATTTACAGAATGCAGATTTCTCCCGGCTGCCCATCCAGTGACCACGCAAGGCATCCCACATCTGTCCCGCGCTGCAGCTGCTTCCCAGTGTGTACCTGGCTGCATTCTGTCCTTTTCAGCGAAAAAAGTTTTGTGAACCACTTGCTATTCTCGCCGTGCAGTTCTCGACTTCCCACAGCCAGCCAGCAGACCGAGCTTACACAGAAACGTTACACACATCAGTCACAGCATAGACTTGCAATAATTAAGAACTTATTAGATTCCCAATCGCTGGCATTTGTTTCAGTTACATGTAGTCTTTCATTTATCGCTCGAAAATTGAATTGAATTTGTAGTCTAATTTGATGAATGGGTTATTAATTAGATTACAGAGCAGTTATGGGAGACACTGTTCCATAATACTGCCCCTAAATGTATTGGCAATATACATGTCATTTGGGTATACTGAGCGCATCCAAAATAGGGCAGCACACGAAAGTCTGGGCTTTTTGAATTTCTCGCTGTCATAAGTAGGCTTCTTAAATTTCCCATCATTCTAAAATTTGGAGAAGTGAGGTATTTCCATCGTCTTGGATATTTCAGTAGTTGCACTGTCTTCGATTTTTTAATTTTCTGCTTTTCCATCTTCGATTCCACTATCTTGGAATGCGATGTCATATACAAATAAGGGCAGCAAACTCTGTGACAGGTTTTGTCCCAGAGTGCTCATTGCACCTCTACTAAAGAATCTATCTTATTCTGAATGCAAGACTTTACTTTATTCGCAGCTAGTGTAAAGTGTACTTTATATATCTTTACATCATTAAATAGTTAATATCCTTAGTATTTAGCCTTGAAATAATTTCATTTTTTTAATTGTAGCTAGGGAAAATTTTCCTAACGTTCTTCAAAATATTATTTGTTAAACAAGGAACAACCTTTTGCCTTCCTAAGCCACTGACAGATGACAACTATACCTCACAAACACAGATAAAATTATTTGCGACTTATGGCTAAATATCATTATAAATAAAACATAAACTTGTTTCTGTGTATGTTGCTTCAGTCAGAACATATGAAAATAGAACAGAATTTACAATTTTAGCCTATTACTTATATAAATGAAACTTAATTTAAGAGAGGGGTAAAAGGAAATTAAGTTTGATCGTTTAAAACTAAGGTATCATCTTGTCTCACATATTTTTCTAAATCTCACAGACTTTTTAAATGATATCTTCCAATATTTAGGGTTACTTTGGATGAATCTGAAGATCTTATATGAATGAAATTCAAGATATGCCTTGTGACAGCTGAACTCAAAAGAAATAAAACTAAGACAGATTTCACTGTAATGTCCTATAAACTTCAAAGGCATTGAAAGTGAATAACTAGTTCCGACTGGGCAAAACAGGGAAAGGAAAACGCCAGAGTGCTATAGAAAGCTGTTTTGATTGTTCACATAGGCACTGTGCTGAGTGTGTTTTATTGACGTAATTTTGTTTTCATTTTATTTGTTGCCATGCAGATTTCTAGGACTGATAAAAATTACGCAATAAGAACATCGTTAATTGAAATTTGTCTGAAATTGAGTTTTTAAACCATCAGTAGAAAGTTTTCTTTTTTGCTTCATGATTTAGATATGTGTCTATTGTGTACAAGCGACTGCCATTGCTGAAGAAACTTAGAACTATACTATTCTCCTGCACTTATTTACTTTTGTACATTTACATTATTAAAAACAGACTCTGTTGACTTTATACATTTACACTACTTTTCTTTCTGCAGCTCTGGGATTCAAGCCACCTTTGGGAGGTATGTATCGTCCACATAACCAAACTTTTTGTTATTGTTGCGGATATGTTCTCAGTTATGCAACAGTGTCTTTACAGCATTATTTATTATGTGAGATGTTATATCAAAATCCAGTTTCAATGAGCTTGCCATGTAATCAACTGGCAACAAATGGTTCAAATGGCTCTGAGCACTATGGGACTTAACATCTGAGGTCATGAGTCCCCTAGGACTTAGAACTACTTAAACCTAACTAACCTAAGGATATCACACACATCCATGCCCGAGGCAGGATTCGAATATGCGGCCGTAGCAGTCGCTCGGTTGCGGACTGAAGCGCCTAGAACCGCTCAGCCACCGCGGCCAGCTCAACTGACTTCAAAAGCTTTTATGTATGTCTACTCAATCATTACTTCAGAATGTTTCGGTCCATCGTTTTGTCCTTCTACCTGAGGTCTCATTCCAGAACAGTACTCACCCAGGACGCTGGACATGATGATTGTACAAGAATTATGCTGTAATAAATAATACAAAAGAACTGTTAACATCATGACAATTGCTATTCTGATAAAATTCTCGTGACAAAATGGACAGAGTTACCACACACTCTGAAAACAAGCAAGAGGTTGGCAATTATGAAATTAAATCTTTAATGCTTGTTTTACTGTTTTATTAGAAAATAGTCACAGATGTGACTGTTGGGCTGAATGTTAGTTTGATACTCTTTGAAAGGAGATGAAAAAGAGACATTTTTCCCTTCTGTGGAAGAGTTGTTGGATTCCTTGATAGAGTAATCCCCAACCCCACTGAGTCCCAGCATTGCCAGCTATTGGACCCAGCAAGGTGGCGCAGTGGATGGCACACTGGACTCGCATTCGGGAGGACGACGGTTCAATCCCGCGCCCAGCCCTCCTGATTTAGGTTTGCCGTGATTTCCCTAAATCACTCCAGGCAAATCGCTGGATGGTTTCTTTGCAAGGGTACAGCCGACTTCCTTCCCTAATCCGATGAGACCGATGACCTCGCTGTCTGGTCTCATCCACCAAACAATCCAACCCAGCTATTGATATTACTTTCTACATAAGACGCAGTTGGGAATTCGCAGGCCACATTTTACGTAAGGCTTTTCTGTGACAGTTGCTAGTCTCTATTGAAACTTCAAGTTTCCAGTACACAGTCACAGTATGTTTTACACTATTTCCACTCTGTGTGGGCCGCCCACTTAGAGGTGCCATGTCCCGAATTATGCAGCCCCTCCCACTGGAGTTTCGAGTCCTCCCTCAGCCATGGGTATGTATGTTGTTATTAACATAGTTTAAGTAGTGTGTAAGTCTAGGGACCTCACCAGTTTGGTCCCATAGGAATTCACACACATACAGACACACACACACACACACACACACACACACACACACACACACACACACGCACACACACATAGCGAGAGAGAGAGAGAGAGAGAGAGAGAGAGAGAGAGGGAGAAAGAGACACTATGATGTATTAAATCATGATTTGTAAAGCAGTCAACTGAAAGAGGAAAGGTACAATGAAAGATTTTAAATGGAGCAGCAGGAACTGCAGCTGACTAAAGGTTGGACTGGTAAGGGATGAGACACCGCTCTGAAACTCCTTCAACCTAACAGCTTAGAGTGTAATCTGGACAGTTCAACGAATTTCAGAAATGGCTGAACTTTCTACGGAGAAAACGGCACCCACAAAGAGCAACGGAACACACAGCCATGCCGTACCGGCGGAGAAGATACAGGAGGAGTAGACTTCCAGTTTATAAAACAGTGGATAATTTCAGTTTTGTTCCTAATAATGTTTCTCAAGAAGAACTGTTGACTGGATCTATCACATTTGTTGGATGCAAGATTAATTTTTCATGTACAACTACAGAAGTTGTTCCTGGTAATGCATGGTTAACACTTGCTGTAGTACGAGGTAGTGAGAAAGCACTACTAGGATTGGAATCGTATTACGACAGAGACATTATAGCCTATCGCACTTTTTCTATTGGTGTACAAGGTGATAGGGACTATGGAACAGCTGTTGTACATACTGATAAACCATTTTCATTGTATACAAGGAACAGAAGACGAGTTAATGCGAACGAAAGAGTCAATGTTTGGGCTAAGATTGATGGTACTTTAACAAAATATATTAAAGTACAAGGTGATATTACTGTGTATTATCATTCTTAATAAAGAGAACCATCCTTATCTATCCTGTGAAATTTTTTTTAAAAAAAAATAAAAACACTAATTCAGCTACTGAAGCATCTTTCTCTTCTCTGGGTCGCAGGGGTTACGACCTCTGGGGAGGTGGGTGGGTTTTATTTCATGGCTGTGTGACTTAGCCTGCTGCTCGCTGCGCTAAGTGTTGGCGCATGCGCAGTGCGCGGTGCGCGTGACCTTGAGTGTGCGAGAGAGAGCGCTGCGTAGTGTGTGAGAGAGAGCGCAACACGGGCCCTTCCCATTCACGCCTGACCTTCTGGCTCAACGGTGAGTTCACAGGTTCCAAGGGAATGATGCTTTCTTCAACTGCCACTCCCTACAGGCCTCCTTCACCTGTGTATCTACCTGCTGGTTTCCAGCCCAGGTACCTGGCAGAACACCACCACCTATCCACAATGTGGCCGCAAGAGAAATGCAGTTCGTATATTTTACGAAACCTTTTCACCTACATGCTTATTTTGAAGAGCCTGTAGAGCACTAAGGGTATTGAATCAGTTTAGAAAGATGTTTCCCTTGGATCATCTCATACGATACATGGCCTTCCAAATATCCTATAGCTCAGCATGACGGATTGTGAAAGCGGTAGGCAGACTCTGAAGACAGAGATAACCATCGAGCACCCAAGGGATTCTCTCTGTCTAAATACATTTCAATAAACAATCTTAAAATTCATGTGTTCATGTAAGACGTTAGTAAATATATCCAAAAAATTACGATCTTTAAAATCAGTCAAATTAAGTAATGGCTTCTAAACATAATATGGTGGTGAATTACTGCACCTGTGTTGTGAGGCTTAGTATTCGCCACAACCACTTTTAAAATACAGCTCTTTGTTCAGTTCCCAAATGCTCCCACTGCTCACAGACGATTATCGAAA
Source organism: Schistocerca americana (assembly GCF_021461395.2). Taxonomy (NCBI): domain Eukaryota; kingdom Metazoa; phylum Arthropoda; class Insecta; order Orthoptera; family Acrididae; genus Schistocerca; species Schistocerca americana. The sequence goes on from NC_060129.1 coordinate 49,176,763, forward strand.
AGCCAGTCTATGAGTGGGAGACAATCAGTATGGTATGCTGGCAATTAGATTTTACAAGACATTTTGTAAGCTTGTTGCACAGTGAGTAGCTTCTTTGTTTTATTTTTATTTACAACGTGATCCATTACAATATTTGTAATATTCCATGTATGTGTTGTGTGTGTGTTTGTTTCGTATGATGATGACAGGGGAAAGGAGAGGGTGAAAGCCAGTGCTGGCACATGGCCTGCTCCTCATGAATGACACAAAGGGGGCCAGGATAAACATCCCCATCCAGCAGACAAACCACCATCAACAGTGTTGCATGCCCCCACTTCGTGAGACACTGCAGAAAGCTTTGGTATTCAAACGAGAACACTGGCGTAGAGCCTGGTGACCAGGAGCTTCACGCCACCACCTGTCCTCCCCTCGCCACCCAAATACTGGCAGTAAAAACTTTTTTCCGCCGCCAGAATCCAAACTGCCTTACCACCAGGTCAAGCGCCACTGCACAGGATTGCATTAGCGACCTCAGCCATGGAGATGGGTTACGGCAAGCAGCTGCCATCAGATTAGAAGTGGTGGGTGCCAAGCTTCGGTGAAGTGGCTCTAAATGCACCTGTTGCCAGTCTAATGCCCACCCACTGGACCTCCAAATATGATGGTCTAGAGGGTCTGATCATCGGAGATCCATCATGAAGCTGGGACCAGACAAACTCTCTTTAAAACTGGGGCAGGTCTGCTCGATCTTCTTCCCAAACTCTGTGTGCTGCACGCTTTAAAATTTCAAGGGCTTTGATGGATCGAGAGCAAAAGTTCCTCAGATGTGGGAGGCACTTGAACGCCTGATGAAAATGGATGCCCATATACCTCACCGACGCCTTCAAATTTAAAAAGATGTCCTTCAGTTTCAGTTCTGGAAGACGGAAAGGATGACGGGAACTGTTAACAAGCAACACATGCAGTTTATTTTCTGACAATTACTTGAATCCAGGTCTGTGTGCCCATCTCTCTAGTCATCTGCAGTTGTTGCGTACTTGCTGCAATTGTGAAAGATGTATTGAAAACTGGAAAACTCTCCGCAACTAAAGCCCCCGAACAGTCCATTGAGGTATTGTTAGTTATAGCCATCAGAAACCACGTCACAGTTGAAAAATCTCCTTGAGGGATATAGTTTTCTTCCATAAAAGTATTCGATAAAACTTTACTAGCTAGATACCTAACGTAATGTGGGGAGAAGAAACATGTAAGAACATGAAGACGTTCCTGTACGTCTTTTCTGTATAAACATGGGACAACCTGTAGCACTGTCTGGTAGCAGAAGACAACGAAACACAGCTTCAGTACAGGTTTTATGATTAACTTTGATTGCAAATGTCAATGGAAATTCAAATATATTCAGTAGTCAACGCTCTCTTTCCTGTCATTTGAATATCAGACACACTTTATATTGGCAGAAGTAAGCAAGAATGCCAGTTAAAAAGGCCAACAATCTTCTAAATCGCCATTTTTTTTTCGTTGATCAATGTCCCTACAGGTTTTCCAGTGGCCGCAACGGTTCCCCCTCCTGTGCCAACTTTTCGCCCCAGAGCAGCAGTTGCGCCCTCCGTCCTCAGTTGTTCTTTCCGTATATTCCAGTCTCTGTCTTGCCCTACGAGTTTCATACTCTGTAATTCCTGCAAGCATCATAATAGTTATTCCTTGATTCTTAATACATGAGCCATCATCACGTCTCTTCTTTTTGTAAATGTTTTCCATATAATCTTCTCCGCTCCCCATTCCGTATCTCATAAGTCCTCGTAATTTTCAACATCCTTCTATACCACTACATCCAAAATGCTTTGTCTCTCTACTTTCTGGAATTTCCTCGTCTGACGCAAAGCTGCAGTCCAAACACACATTTTCAGAAATATCTTTCTCAAAACAAGGAAAATTTTCTTGATAACAATAGACTTTCTCACAAATCACGTTTCTTCCGCACATCACTATTGTCTCCTTTCTTCGATTTACTCTCAGTCCATTTTCCGTGCTCTGTAGACTGTTCATTCTATTCAGTATGTTCTGCAAATATTCCTTGCTTTCACTAACATGAACAATGTCATCTGCGAATCTTATCCCTGGTGATCTTTCACTCTATGGTTTAAACCCACTCCTGGAGCGACCTGTCACTGCTTCTGCGATGTACACGTTGAACAAAATGTTCAAATGTTTGTGAATTCCCAAAGGACCAAACTGCTGAGGTCTGGGGTCCCTAGACTTACACATTACTTAAACTAACTTATGCTAAGAACAACACACACACCCATGTCCGAGGGAGGACTCGAATCTCTGGCGGGAGGAGCCACGCAATCCGTGACATACGCGGCCACTCCGCGCGGCCACATTGAACAGTAAGAATGAAAGAGTTCATCTCTGTCTTATACCTTTCTTAATACGAGCACTTCGTCATTTTTCTGAGGTCATCAGTCCCCTAGAACTTAGAACTACTTAAACGCAATTAATCTTGAAATGTCCCCTTTTGAAAATTTATATACGTGACTGGGCTTAAACTGACACACAATATTTTTAGCGCAACGCAATCTGACTTTCAATAATCCCTACAAAAGAGTGGCCCTGACTAACATTAACGTATACCTATCACAAATCACTTACCTCACAAAAAACTTCGTTACTCTAACTACTGCAATAAAGCGAGCGCCACTACTGCCAGCTAAATAAAAGATTCAAACTACGGAAGGCACTAACTACTGATAGGCGTAGTTAGCAAATGAAAGATTTTGATAGAGAACAAACAATGTATTTACCTTAATAGTGTTGAAAACTCATAATATACATAGCAGTTCATGATATCCAGTATTACAAATTTCAAAACTCCGCCATCTCTGTCCCCAAATCCACCACTGCTGGCGGCTCACCTCCAACTGCGCAACGCTATGCGCTGTTAACATCCAGCTGCCCAACACTACAATGTCAGACAACAATGCAAACTAGCCGCCGACTGCACACAGCACAGCCAGTGATTTTCATACAGAGCGCTACGTAACGTTGCCAATAAGAAAACATAAACAGCCTACTTACATAGCGCCCATACTCCCCACAAAAATTTTTACAAATTGTTTTGGGCAGTGGCCAATAACGATTTGATAAAATTTTTCATAATTACAATAACAAAGATATCAAATGCACCCACTTATTGATACAATGTTGGTCAAAAGCTAAAATTTTCTCACAGTCCATAAAGACAGTCCTGATCATTCATCACAGTAACATTGCAGTGTTTTTCTCAAAGTCTGAGCAGTAAAAGAAAATGCACACGGAAGTAGTGGATTTCCATGCAATCTTGAAGAAGTAGTGTTGTCCTTCCAACGGAAAGACAGTGCTGACTCTTGACATGCAGACAGGTATTGGTCCACAGCAGAGCAAACCCACAGCAGAGTCAGTCGAAATTTTGTAGAATATTGGTAGGTAGGTCATCACAGAGTAGACCCACTGTAGTCCTGGTAGAGATTACGGTATTGGTGGGCCACCAGAGGTGCAGACCCACTGCAGTCCTTGTAGAAATAATGGTACTGGTGAGTCGGCAAAGGTGTAGACCCACTGTAGTCCTTGCAGAAATGGCCAGCAGCCATCTGTTGTGACTGTGCAGGTGCACAATGACCATTGAAGAGTCTTGCGGATAATATAGCAAGTCCATAAACCACCACTTGTGCACTCACAAAGTTTTTGAAATTGTCCTTGCTGTTATGCAGTCCATTGCTGAATTATTAACACACGTGCAAACACTAAGAGTCCATACTTCTCACATATTGTCCATATACAATGACCAACAGAAACATGTGCAGTGAAATGTAACTTACAAGTTACTTAATTTGATGAACTGGTGTCAATTACAATTTTGTAACATAAGAATATAATAACAAAGGTACAAAATACATCATTAAAAACGTAATAATACAGATAACATTTGTAGTAATACAGGCTTTACAAGAGAATGGAAATAGACATATACATCAGTGTTACAGGAATTATGACATAAGTACATACATAAAAGATCAGAATAACTTTTGAAACATCACCTTCACATATGAGCAACAAAACAGAATAAATAATGTCTAAACATCTTTTCAAAGTAAATAACATATTATCAGAAAAATTCTACAATGCAACTCTCATCAGATAAACACATAAAGACAGGAAGAACACAAATATACAAGCGTACACAAACACATAGCGGAATAACAGAAAGGGAAAGGGCAGGGTTTGTTTTCAGTGTAACATTTGGTACTGCAGTCCAACATAAAAACTTAATTCCATAGATCTTTCGTCTTATTTCAACATTTGTTTCCACAAAAAAAAATCCTATCCAAGCATGCTTTCTGTATTTATATGTTCACATATTTCTTACCTCATTATTTATTTCCAAGAAAATTGTACCTAAAACTGTTGTCCCTAAACCCTACTTTTTTGGTTCATATCCTCTTTCAAAATACTTTTTTGGCCAAACCATTTTCTTACAGCTTCTCAATGCATTTCTTCCAATTCATCACAACTCGTTCTCTCATATAGCCTACCCCATCTTAAGCTAACTTAAATCTACTGAGCTCAGATGCTAAACTAAGGGACAAGGCAATGCAGCAGCACAAAACAATTAACACAAACAGCAATGACAAAAAATTCAAATTGGAAAAGTAAGCAACAATATTACAACTAGTATAAGGCAATGAGCAGCAAACAAGAAAAATGAATCAGTAGTAAACTGGCTTAGCAGAGTAACACAAATTCAAATTCAGTAACACTATGCCTGGCAAACAGCAGCAGCAAATGAAATAACATATATCTACAAATGACATAGCTCAAGCAGAAAGCAATATTACACTAAAGACAACAATGCAGACAAGGGAAATGTACACTCCTGGAAATTGAAATAAGAACACCGTGAATTCATTGTCCCAGGAAGGGGAAACTTTATTGACACATTCCTGGGGTCAGATACATCACATGATCACAATGACAGAACCACAGGCACATAGACACAGGCAACAGAGCATGCAAAATGTCGGCATTAGTACAGTGTATATCCACCTTTCGCAGCAATGCAGGCTGCTATTCTCCTATGGAGACGATCGTAGAGATGCTGGATGTAGTCCTGTGGAATGGCTTGCCATGCCATTTCCACCTGGCGCCTCAGTTGGACCAGCGTTCGTGAGACGACGCTTCATCCTGTCCCAAACATGCTCAATGGGGGACAGATCCGGAGATCTTGCTGGCCAGGGTAGTTGACTTACACCTTCTAGAGCACGTTGGGTGGCACGGGATACATGCGGACTTGCATTGTCCTGTTGGAACAGCAAGTTCCCTTGCCGGTCTAGGAATGGTAGAACGATGGGTTCGATGACAGTTTGGATGTACCGTGCACTATTCATTGTCCCCTCGACAACCACCAGTGGTGTACGGCCAGTGTAGGAGATCGCTCCCCACACCATGATGCCGGTTGTTGGCCCTGTGTGCCTCGGTCGTATGCAGTCCTGATTGTGGCGCTCACCTGCACGGCACCAAACACGCATACGACCATCATTGGCACCAAGGCAGAAGGGACTCTCATCGCTGAAGACGACACGTCTCCATTCGTCCCTCCATTCACGCCTGTCGTGACACCACTGGAGGCGAGCTGCACGGTGTTGGGGCGTGAGCGGAAGACGGCCTAACGGTGTGCGGGACCGTAGCCCAGCTTCATGGAGACGGTTGCGAATGGTCCTCGCCGATACCCCAGGAGCAACAGTGTCCCTAATTTGCTGGGAAGTGGCGGTGCGGTCCCCTACGGCACTGCGTAGGATCCTACGGTCTTGGCGTGCATCCGTGCGTCGCTGCGGTCCGGTCCCAGGTCGATGGGCACGTGCACCTTCCGCCGACGACTGGCGACAACATCGATGTACTGTGGAGACCTCACGCCCCACGTGTTGAGCAATTCGGCGGTACGTCCACCCGGCCTCCCGCATGCCCACTATATGCCCTCGCTCAAAGTCCGTCAACTGCACATACGGTTCACGTCCATGCTGTCGCGGCATGCTACCAGTGTTAAAGACTGCGATGGAGCTCCGTATGCCACGGCAAACTGGCTGACACTGACGGCGGCGGTGCACAAATGCTGCGCAGCTAGCGCCATTCGACGGCCAACACCGCAGTTCCTGGTGTGTCCGCTGTGCCGTGCGTGTGATCATTGCTTGTACAGCCCTCTCGCAGTGTCCGGAGCAAGTATGGTGGGTCTGACACACCGGTGTCAATGTGTTCTTTTTTCCATTTCCAGGAGTGTATATTCACATCTTAATGTCTATGTAATTAAAGTGGTGCCCCACAAGAAGTTCTTCTACCAAAAAAATTACCAAGTAGTTGAAAAGAAAATTCCATATGCAATTCCTGTGAAGGGAAATGTCTTTTTATGCTCCTTCGATTTTTTGAATAGATCATAAAATTATTTACTGGATCTGTAGCCATAAAATATTTATAGTAGTTCATCTATTAAATTTAATTTTAACCAATGCTGCAGTGCGGCTAGAAACTAGATATTAAACAAAATGAGTAAATAAATACATAAAATAAGCCATACGGCATTTCTCTCAACTAGCAAGACAATAACCGTGAAATGTTTCTCATTGTTTCATCAGGCATTTTAGTAAATATCATAAATTAAGAGCTCCTCAGTATAATCATATGTTTTCAAGTTTGAGCATGTCATATTTGCGATGCTTTCTACAAAGGAATGTCAATAGCGAGGATAATGGCCTCCCTTTTTTTTTCTACCTGTGGCTCTGAAAAGGCACACACTGATGGCTTTTTTCTCCAGGCGTCTGACACATCTGGGTGCCCACGACGTGTTACGTGCAAGTGGTCACTTAACTTTCTTACGGAAATATTTACGACAGCAGTTTTCACTACAGTGACAGTCTCAGATAAAAAATTTCACAGGTCGAGAATTTGCGTTGCAAATGTGTAGATACAAAATCTTATGAATATAACAGTGTCCAAAAAATTTTCGCCGGCATTGTGATACATTCACGCATTTACACACATTTCATAACTCTTAAAGTACGATTCTTGGTTTCCAACATTCTTTTTCAGAAGTCAGAGTCCCTAACCATTATTCATTACTCCTTACCTTATTACACATATAAATATTTGTCGACACTTCCTCAATATTTCATCATAACAGATACGTAGCATAATCAAATTCCTCATATAGCATCAGCTTATTGACCATAAACATACCTCAGCAGTGTAATACACATCGTCGTTGTAAAAATAACATCATAACACCTCAGTCAAATCTCAAAAACGTCGTAGCTTTCTGCAATAATTTCAAACCCAAAAAAATAGTCTCTGCTTATTTCAATAGTTTCACCTACCTCAAACGTACCTTAAAAATCATGATCTCATACCAAATACATCATTCAAAGCTCTCATAGTATCGCAATGGTTCTGAAAAAATATGAAGAGTTCACAAAGTACAGACAAACTACAATTTTGTAAGTGTGAAGTTATCCAACTGTGTAATTACGTAAACATCTGTCACTGACGTAGTAAAAAAAATGTTTGTCTCTCTCAGTTAAATGATCAGATAGCTGTGTAACTTGTGTGTTAGAGAAATATGGTACCGATGTGTAAAGTTGTATAAGCAAATACTACATTAGCTAGGGCTCCTTGTGCTTGCCACACACATGGTACACAAAGTAAGCGTGTACCCCCCTGAGGATTAATGTGATTATACCCTCAGGTGTTACAGATTACAGCAATGGAATGAAATGTATCACGGAAAACCCTTGTATCATTGTACTTCAAATATCTAAAAAAAATAAATGTTTTAAGTGCGAAATTAATCATTCAAATACGTGTACTGTAGCGCTAAACTGTGTGTCATGTTGTAAGATAATCTCTGTCTAAGTCTCGTAGTTATCGTCCTCCGAAAGCTAAGTTCTGCAGAAGTCAATGTACTTACTTCATGATAAACAAAAGTGAAATGCTTTGCGTATAAATATCGTAGTTATTACGCTTATTGTTGTGATGAAGAAAGTACTGTACTGTAACGTATTGTTGTGCTATGGAAAAGGCTGTCTCATTGTAGCTGTACCACAAAAGTTACTACTAAAACATGTTTTACTTTCCAGAATAAAACAGAAAACTGTGCAGCTATAAAACAGAAACACTGCAAAAGCAACATTGTAAATTGTCACTAATTAGTAGCGTCGTGATAAAATCGTGAAGCTGTCACATAAACTAACCACTGTGTCGTCTGGTATCTCACTGAAAGTACTTTAAATGCAGAATGTATTTTCAAGTAAACCAAAATGTTGCATTAAAATCTCATTAGCAGTACCAGTATATGTTCCAAGTATGTAAGCCGTATAGTCGTTACGTAATCGTGCAACTAACAAGCAAGAATGTACACACACAATAACACTGTGACGTCTGTTCACTATAACAATGCATTCGTAATTTATGTTTAAATAAGTTCTCTTGGTTCTTGATCGGATATTTAACTTCAAACATTGTTGGATGGTAACAGTTTCTAAGTCTGACAATGCATACAAGAAATGTGAACTGAAAGGATTTATGGCAAAGACAAAGTTAAAAAGCTGATTATCTTTCGATAAACGGTTTTACATGTGAAATGTGGTGCTAACCTTTACTCTTCCTAGTACGCAGAGTTTCAACTTCAGTGGAATTATCATGTGGTATATGGTACATAGGTAAAGAATGCTAAAATTTTTCTCAATGTTAGCGTCTATGTAATTTTTCTCAGAGCCAGCCGGCGCACGTGTCTGCCTGCGGTACGAGTCATTGTCTGTCTCTTTGTTGGCGCGCGTCGTTACTGGGATTTGGAGGTCTAACATCTACAAGTTCACGTTGTCGAGAGGGCCCTGCCCTGTTTGAAACCCGCCAGTTCTGATTAAATTCTGGTCTGTCGTCATGTTGGTAGATACCATAGTTTCTTTCTTGTCGGTCACGTGGTGGAGAATTTCTCCCTGAATCGTAACTGCGCGCTGGACCATTGCGTCTAAAGTTATTCTGTCTCCCTTGATAATAATTGTTTTGTTCCCATATTGTCTGTTTCTTTGGTAATCTCTGTCATATTCATTACTACTGAAATGCGATCTTTCTCTGTAACTATTATTACTCTGCCAGTGGTTGTCATATGGTTGGCGTCTGTTTTGGTCACGATTTGCGTTGTAAGAATAGACTTGTCATGTCCAGTTACTGTTTCTGTCATCACGGAATTGTGACGGATGTGACCTGTAGTGATTGTTTTCCTGTTTTCGCGTTCCGCGATTGTCAGTGTCAATTTCCAGTTCTTGTAAGAGCCCCTGAAAAGCTTCAATGTCGTCTTTGCAACGTCCTGCCAAAATAATATGTCGTAAATGTTCAGATAATTTGATTAAGCAAATGCGGATGAGTTCTGAATGGCTGTATGGATTTGAAAGATATTGATTCTTATGCAACATGTCTTCAAAATATTTCACAAGACTGGAAAATTCAGATTGTTCGAAACGTTTCATCATTATGATGCTATGTTTTACTCGGTCTTGTGTAGCTTGAGACCAATACGCTGAGAGGAAGGCATGATAAAATTCTCCTTCACTGTGACAATCGTGAATGACCGATCACATTCTTACAGCTGGTTCATTCTCCAAGTAGCCACACATAAATTCTAATCTGTGCTCTAATGACCAGTTGGGAGGAAAACAATGAGAGAATTGATGGAGCCATGCTTGTGGATGAATGTCGTTGCCAGAATTCTTAAATGTTTTGAATTTACGTGTAGTAATGAACAGATTATAGTCAAAATCATAATGTCGGCGAGTCACATGTCGGTCATTGTTACGTCGTTTCGGCGGTTCCATCTCAAAACTCGGTGTGTCTTGCCAATTTCTTTCATAATTTCCAAAGTGTCCTGTGTTATTATTTTGTGGTTGTTCCGTATTTCTAAGTCCCTCTTCCCGTGTTGGAGCGCGAGTGTCCTCTGAAATATGTAATTTTTGTATTACTTGTGTCAGCTGATCTTGTACTTCTCGGATTTCTCTTTGGTGTTGCGTATTAATTTGATTCTGATTTTGTTTGAATTTCCTAATTTGTTCGCACTCTTCTGTGTCATTAAAGACTACCAGTTTTGGGTCATTCAGATTATCATCTACCTTCGAAGATAAATTATTTAGCTGATTCAAAAGTTCAACTACTTTCTCTGATAATGAACTAATTTCCTCCATGTGTCTTTCTACCGTGTCCTTTAAGTTTTCCTGAGTTTTTGCAAGTTGCGTAACCGAATCGGTAGATGCAACTGAGTCAATTTTAGCTTGCAAGGTCTCATGATTTTCATGAACAATAATTTGCAGTTCTTTTATGGCTGCTTCGTGATTCTGTAACGCATTTTCATGCCGCGAAAAAATAGGTTGAAAATGCTCACAAATTTGTGTTTTTACGTCGTTACAGACTTTTTGACATTTCGATTCGATTTTATGTAACTCAGTAGTTAAATCTTCACGTGTGTGTTCAAGCGTGGTGTGAAAATTTTGTTCCATTGCGTCTAACTGTTGCTGTGTTTGTCTCTGGTGTTGTTCCATTGTGTCTAACTTTTGAAGATTTTGTTCCATTGTGTCTAACTTTTGAAGCTTTTGCTGTGTTTGTCTCTAGTGTTGTTCCATTGTGTCCAACGTTTGAAGCTTTTGCTATGTTTGTCTCTGATTTTGTTCCATTTGTTGCATTAGCTGTAATAACAATGCATTAGTGTCTGGAATCTGTTCCTCTACGCTTTTCGGTAGAGCATTTGCACTGGCAACATTCACATTTTGACAATCAGAAAATGTGTCTTGACTTATTTGAGAAAACGGTGAGGACGCAAAACCTGAATCTACAGAATTTGCAAAATTGTGTCCTGTCATTCCCGATTCCTGAGGCGAGCTGTTGCCGACCGATCGATCGATAATGCTTCCCTGTTCACTAATTGTTTCACAGCTTACGCCATTGTTTGCCGCCCGCTCCATTTCCCTATGCACAATTACCAAATTACTATGTTGAACATTAATTAATTCATTACATGGTAGCGCTAACACACTGCTTTCATCTTCACTGTCATTTCTCGGTTTACTTTGGAGCCTAGTATTACGTTTTTCACACGCCATTATTGTCACAATATTTCACACGATAACACAGAAAAACACAATTTGAAGAGCAAAAATAAGAGAACACATTAACATAGCACTGAAACTAATATCTACTTAATTGCAGCTGCAAAATACTTGGTGCAAATCTACATGCGTGCCACACCTGTTTTACTGTACAACAATGAAAGACTGCAACTACAAAGGAAATTCTCTCTATAATTACGCACCAGCAATAAACAATAGCTACACTAATTACACAAACTACAAGAAAAAATCAGAAGATTCCAGTGAGGTATCCTGGCAGGGTCGCCATATGAAACGTCCCCTTTTGAAAATTTATATACGTGACTGGGCTTAAACTGACACACAATATTTTTAGTGCAACGCAATCTGACTTTCAATAATCCCTACAAAAGAGTGGCCCTGACTAACATTAACCTATACCTTTCACAAATCACTTACCTCACTAAAATCTTCGTTACTCGAACTACTGCAATACAGCGAGCACCACTACTGCCAGCTATATAAAAGATTCAAACTACGGAAGGCACTAAGTATTGTTAGGCATAGTTAGCAAATGAAAGATTTTGATAGAGAACAAACAACGTATTTACCTTAATAGTGTTGAAAAATCATAATATACATAGCAGTTCATGATATCCAGTATTACAAATTTCAAAACTCCGCCATCTCTCTCCCCAAATCCATCACTGCTGGCGGCTCACCTCCAACTGCGCAACGCTATGTGCTGTTAACATCCAGCTGCCCAACACTACAATGGCAGACAACAATGCAAACTAGCCACCGACTGCACACAGCACAGCCAGTGATTTTCATACAGAGCGCTACGTAATGTTGCCAATAAGAAAACATAAACAGCCACAGCCTACTTACAACCTAAGGACACCACACACATCCATGCCTGTGGCAGGATTCGGACCTGCGACCGTAGCGGTCGCGCGGCTCCAGACTGTAGCGCCTAGAACCGCTCGGCCACTCCGGCCGATAATATTTGTTCCATTACAGAAAGTTTTTTCTCAGTTATTCTACTCGTACCTACACTGATCAGCCAGAACATAATGGCCTACTATTGATATAAATCCATCCAGGCGATAGCGGCGTCAGCAGGCGAGATATGCCTGCTGATCAGACACACGTATGGTGCATGTGGTATCAATGAGTGTGCTGTCTGTGTGTAGAATTGTGAAGGCGCGCGCTATGTCTGAGTTTGACCGAGGGCAGACTGCGATGGCGTGGAGGTTAGGTACGAGCATTTCAAAAACCGCAAGGAGAGCTGTGGTGAATGTCTTCAACGCCAAGGACAGTCCACGTCCAGACGTCGTAGGGTTGGGTGGCCACCTCCCATTACAGATGTCGGATGTAGTAGGCTGGGCGGACTGGCAAAACAGGACAGGCTGCCAACTGTGGCGGAACTGACACGAGACTTTAACGCTGGGCAGGGCACAAGTGTGTCTGAACTCACAGTGCACCGAACACTCCTAACGATGGGCCTCCGCAGCCGACGGCCCAAGCTTGTGCTAATATGAACAGCACGACACTGACGACTTCGCCTGGAATGTTCAGCACTGGGCAGTGCAACAGTGGCAGAGCCTTGCATGGCTGTATGAATCCCGATACCTTCTTCATCCCAATAGCAGGGCGCGAATCTTTCACTTTCCAGCGGAACAGCCCCTTGAACCCCCGCAATACCTGACGTCTGTCATTCTACATGCTTCCCTGGGTTTGGTGGACGTAATTCAACCTCCCTCTGTGGTTCATTTCTCCTGTAATTACCTGACGTATTTGGCTGTAGTTGCGTTCTTGCACCACCTCCACATCTACTTTCTCTCCATTGACCTGGCGATCGCTGATTAAAATCAGTCTGTCGGTTTTCCCGAAGTCCCCAATTTCCATTCCTATTCTCGTCCACATATGTCCTGTTCCAATTATTATTATTATTGTTAAAACCATACCCATTACGTTGTGGTCCCGTATTTCCACTACTCCTACTTATTTAAGTATTTCCATTTCGTCTGGAACTCAATCCCATTACCGATGTACCCTTGTTACCATTACTAGTCTCTTTATTGCTTGTCCTTTAAAACTTATTCTGTCCTGACTCACGACGTCTTTGAGCGTCATTTTCATACATGAACTCAACCTCTCGCAAAACACCTTCAAAGGTTTCAAAATTATCGCCCTCACGTCCTATCAGTGCTTGTTGACATTTAATTGGTAATTTAGTTTTGCATATCTGTATCAATTCTCTATCGCTATAGCCGGCCGCAGTGGTCTCGCGGTTCTAGGCGCGCAGTCCGGAACCGTGCGACTGCTGCGGTCGCAGGTTCGAATCCTGCCTCGGGCATGGATGTGTGTGATGTCCTTAGGTTAGTTAGGTTTAAGTAGTTCTAAGTTTTAGGGGACTGATGACCACAGCAGTTGAGTCCCATAGTGCTCAGAGCCATTTCTATCGCTATATGGGCTGTCTAAACATTGATTTCTTTTCGTCATATTCTCAAAGAGTTAGACCACAGTTCTCTCTTGCGAGTTTTCAAATGAGACGTTTTGCAATACGCCGTACTTTATTCTCTTTTGCGCCACAGGTGACCAACATCTAGCTATAAAGGCTGCTCGAAACGAATCATACGAATTGCAAGTTTCCACTGTTTTCTGCATGGTTTCGGCTATACTTCCTTCCATGTGTGCACAAATGGAATCTAATTTATGTTTCACAGGCCAATGTGCTGGTGTTCCTACTTTGATCAATAAATGTGCGAGGGTGTAGTCTATTTGTATCTTCCTTAGAGTGCAGGTTATTGCGCGCTGTAAATTGCGCTGTAAAAGCGGTTACCATAAAAATTTCTTGCTTCGCTCTGTGACATCATACCTTCTGTGTTTTGGGAACTCGAATTCTCTTCCATGTTTGCATCAAATTTGCGCAAACATTCTGTGACAATTGTGCCGCAGAATCACTTGCAGGTTTCATTGCGCAATATGCGTGCATAAGACCTACTACCGGCTCTGTATCTTGTAAGCAATTCTGGCTCGTGAGACACTGTACTGTAACCCATTGGTATTCATCCTACATGTTGTGGTGTTGCGTAATGTGTCGCTATTGCTTGGTCTGCGTATGTCACGCTTTGTGCTTGATGTATGTAACCTTGCTGCAACCCTCATTCTCAACTGACCTGCTATTCTCTCTTCAGCAAGTGGTCGCAAACCACATTGTTCCCTACTGTTACCGTATTCTTCTGGCTTATGTTGTTTTGGACTAATTTCCCGATTTCTGTTTGCGTTTTCGGACTGACATTCACATATGCCTTTCTGTCTCATTTCACCTGTACATTCGCATCCTCGTTCTGTCGTATTATCGGCGGCTGTTGAATTTGCCGTCTTCACAGTATTATCTACCAACATTAAGGAAGATTCTGTCGTCGTTTTCGACTCCCCACTAACGCTTTCCGCGTCTCCTCGACTTTCTTTTGAATGCAAAACTTCCTTTCTGAGCCGTTGAAATTGATGTACGTTTTTCTCTTGTTTCTTTAAAATACGAGCATCGAATTTCCTAAATGCAGCTTTCGCTGTTGTTTTGTGGGACATCGTTTTAGCAATGATATGTGTCGCTTGCGTCGACGCTCTGATGGCAAAGTTTTTTGACACTTTGTTGTGTATCTTCATGTAACATATTCATGTCTACTGGGACAGTGTCAATGTCTGTTCTCATTTGTGTCTGCCCTGTAACAAGCGTTTGAAGCGTAATTTGTGCTTCTTGGGCTTCAGTTCCGATTCGGTCTAACTGACCTTGAATATTATCACTGTTTTTTTCTATTTATTTGTTAGTTTCTCTCAGCCCCAGTGCTATGCGCCCTTCTAACTCTTTTTGCTTTGAGTTATGCCCCCTTCTAAATGCCCTGCTAATTCTTTTTGTCCTTGGGTTATGCGCCCTTCTAAACGATTTTCGGATTCTTGAGATTATTGTAACAAACGTTTGTCTGATTCCTGAGATTGTTGTAATAACCACTGCAACATACCATATATGTTGGCGTTTTCCACTCCTACATCATTTTCGCCCGTTGCCATTTGATGTAACCATTCCCTCTCTCGTTTTTCGTGAACCGTTTCCTTCTCTTCTGAACACAGTGTAGGTGCACTAACACTCGTTCTTCCATGTGGTTGTAAACCTGTCTGATTCAATATGTTCACGTTCGGTTCTACAAACTGTAAATTACTGTCAACGGATTCTACATCTGAATAATGTGTAATGCTGTCCTCTTGTCCATTTCTTTGACCATATTGAACACCATGTGTTACATTTTCGGCCTCATTCGGTATTTCTGCGTCCTGTGTTTCGTGTTGTTCACGCTGATCTGGCTGTTGCGTGTCCAACTCGATCCTATCGAGGTCTGCCATGACTTCTCTCTACCTTGACCTACTCTTTTCTGTCATTTTTCATCGTTCCTCTTAGCGTTGCTGTTGGTGAGTTTTTCGAACCTGACCACGCGTTAACATCAGATTATACGACTTGACTCTACCCCATAATATGATTTACACAGTCCTATATTCAATACGTTCCCTCGTCTTTCCTTTAGCCTTTTTTGTTACTGGTTTTGAGACAGAACTCAACACAACTATGTATTGCGCCAGCAATTAAAACATACACAAATACACATCTATCTACACTTATTTACTTAACTTTTTTACTACTACACAATTGAGTCACATTTAAATGAAAACTATTTTTCTCCATTTTGTTTACCCTCGACAAACTATCAGAATGCTGTTAATTCAAAATCCTGCATTTTATATCTCAGCCGAATGCTGTTTATTCAGTATCCTGGCAGAGTAAGCCATTTGTAAGGTGGCTGAAATCCCTTACAGTTTTATGCAAGTGGATACGTATTTTACACGCCAATGGATAATGTGTCTTGCGATGTGGAGGTAAAATAATAAAGAAGTGCGGTTTCAGCGTTTTCTCACGAAACGCTTCATATACAAATGTTGGTTAAAAATGTTGTTGCAAATTTTGGCTCTCACGTAAGTCTCAGGGGATGATTTCCACACTTGGTGCATTAGTACACGTCCACACCCGCGCATTTGTTATAGATTTTGAATTAATTATTCACTCAGATATAAGTACAGTTTATGCTAGGGAACGAGAATTAGGCGACTATTATACAAAAATCAGTTTTTCACGACACAGTTCAATCACTACTTATTGGCGTTGTCCTTTTCTTTCAAACAATGAAATTAGCATAGGTGAGACGGTTTACAGCTATCCGTTAATAATAATTTGACTCCGAGGCCCCAATAGCAGTAATGTGGGTTGCTATAATCGAAAGTTATTCACTCAATTCGAACAGAACCACAAGTCCCACTGTCGTCTTTGTTCTAACTGTTTTGGCGCGAAATCACAGTTCGCCACATGTTCACTTACGACGTGTGCACCTCGTAAATCGCACTCACACAAATAATCGTAGCACTTCCAGTTCGCCAAATATATGCCTGAGCACTTGCACTATTAAACAATACTCTTTGTCGAAATAAATCGGCGCGGAAAAGGATTCTCAAACGACCACATGGGCCACCCTCAAATGGGGCTTGCTCGCCACCCACCCTCCAAAACGACTGACCAACTGTAACACCTACAGCGCCTATCGGTGTTGAAAAAACAAAAATATCTCCCAAATTAGCTCCCATGCCCTTAAAATATCAATTCACAAAATGACCCAAGTCCCTTCACAAGTAGTAGTTACGAAAAACTAATAAAAAACAAATAGAGGGAAATATCTGGTATAGAAAGCAAAAGAAAAGAAAAGGAAAATTAAATTATAAATTTTAGAAACATGGGAAGGGGCAGAAACAGTAGAAAATATTAAAATATTAGTTATTCCAATACGTAAGAAAATCAATATTATAGTCATAGAACGTAGGCCTGGGACACAAAAGACAGTATTTATTAACGTATAAATAGCCATACGTTGTAATTACGATACTCCAGTCTCTAGTCTGTTCTAGTTCGGAAGTTATTTAGGACGTACAGCTTTAGAGAACAACAATTGGGACTTTATTAAACGGGGATCAAAATGGTTCAAATGGCTCTGAGCACTATGGGACTTAAAATCTTAGGTCATCAGTCCCCTAGAACTTAGAACTAATTAAACCTAACTAACCTAAGGACATCACACACATCCATGCCTGAGGAGGCAGGATTCGAACCTGCGACCGTAGCAGTCGCGCGGTTCCGGACTGAGCGCCTAGAACCGCGGGGCCACCGCGGCCGGCAAAACGGGGATCAAGAATAGATCGTGACGAGATTGTTTTTGAGGACTGTCAATTCAAGACTTTAATTTGGACTTTTATCAGATTAGATAAATGGGAAGGTGAATAGTAATTTCTTTGGCTTTAATGTCAATTCGTGTGAATATTTAATCGCTTTACTGAATGGAAAATTATAACCGGATTCGGACTTTGAATTGTGATAATGGGAAACTTTAACTTCACGCGACTAGTGATCATAGTTAATGACAGTTTGCGGATATTAAATAGAAATAACTTATTTACCGAAAATGACAGGATATTATCTAACATCTCTGATGCTAGTGGGAATCCTACTTAGACATCTAATTAAAGAACTTGTTTGAATGAGATCGTATGAGTTAACCTATTTATTAATAATTCTTGTCAATAAACTGACGCTGTTAATTTGAAACATAATACAAGTCTTGAAGATTAATTTAAGTTATATTAACAAACGTGAAGGTAACGTGATCCACGCCAAGAACAAACTAGCGATTCGTAACTAAAACAATTGAAAGAAATGTTAAAGTATCGTCGTCTGTAAACATTGGTAGTAAAGCTACTAAAGATTTTTTCTCTCAGAGTTGGGAAGACTATACGTGTAGTGACCCACGTTTAACACTGGGTTTTAAAAGTGGTGAAATTGATACTTTGCTGGGACAATATTAAATAAAAGTAAAACCCTTCAATGACAGTCAATGTGTAAAAAACGAAATCAGACTTTCACGTAGTAGACGAAAAAGCGAAAACAGAAAAAGGGCGGCTACACAACGACTGAACTCTGGCCAAGATGGCCACTAGCTTATATAGGCTCGGACGTCAACCCCCCTGGTAATGCAAGTACCAGTATCACCAGTAAAGGTTACAAATTTTGATACATACGTCCCTCGACAGAAATAAGTACACCATCGGAACCGCGCTAAAAAGTACGTCTAATCTACTATGTTACATTAATTTCTAGGCTTATTCTATCGCCCGTAAATCAAGTTTGAGTTTTTGCAAACTTTCGCCACTTGGCGCAAATTTGTGTGTTGACATCTGTGCTGCAAAGTTTCAACATAGGACCGCATGTGGCACCGTTTTTAGACGTAATCGATAGCGATCTACACATTTCGATGCTCAAAATCTTCATATCTATAAAAATTAATTAATTATGGGCGATAAATGTTAATAATAATTTGCAAACATTGATAACTATTGCAAGTTAAGTGTATAGTATAACTTAACTAGTTTAAAATACGTGTGATGCCACCCAAAATATTATATAGTGCCGCTCTTCACGTCATGAATTTTCTATTGAATTTTATAAACAGTGATGGCGACATAGTGAAAGAACTGGAAGCGAGGTGTAGCAAAGCTAATGCAGTGAGCGCTCAGCTACGATCTACTCTCTTCTGCAAGAAGGAAGTCAGTACCAAGACTAAGTTATCTGTGCACTGTTCAATCTTTCGACCAACTTTGTTGTATGGGAGCGAAAGCTGGGTGGATTCAGGTTACCTTATCAATAAGGTTGAGGTTACGGATATGAAAGTAGCTACGATGATTGCAGGTACTAGTATATGGGAACAATGGCAGGAGGGTGTCCACAATGAGGAAATCAAAGAAAATCTGGGAATGAACTCTATAGATGTAGCCGTCAGGGCGAACAGGCTTAGATGGTGGGGTTATGTTACACGCATGGTAGAAGCAAGGTTACCCAAGAGACTCATGGGTTCAGCAGTAGAGGGTAGGAGGAGTCGGGGTAGACCGAGGAGAAGGTACCTGGATTCGGTTAAGAATGGTTTTGAAGTAATAGGCTTAACATCAGAAGAGGCACCAATGTTAGCACTGAATAGGGGATCATGGAGGAATTTTATATGGGGGACTAGGCTCCAGACTGAACGCTGAAAGGCATAATCAGTCTTAAATGATGATGATGATGATTATGATTTTATAAACAGTTTCCCATCAAACTCTGTTTATTGCTCTTTACGAGCTTAATTATTTATGAATCTCAACGTATGACTACGGCACTCGATCCGCTATGACGAAACGTTTTTAATGAGTGGCTGCTCGTCCCTGTAAGTTGTTGTTTACTATTTTTATTAATCTTTCAGTATTCGTGATAGTAACCGATTTTCAGGTTGCTATAACTTTTGCGTCTCGTGACTTGAAATAAACATCGATCTTTCAGAAGGTGCACATTGCAGACCACAATTCACTGCCGCATCGCTCTTCATAGTTTTCGCGTAATGCGCAGAAAACCAAACAGTGCCCCCAGCTGCGGGCCGCGCAGACCGACCTCTGCAAATCTGGCGCGGGTGCGGCGCGCGCTTCCGGGAATCTCCACAAAGCAGTCCTTGCCTACTAGAAACGTCCATCTAGTAACGGGGGTTTGTACCGGCACGATCTTAACTGTCATCTCAAGCCCAGGGTGGCAAAAAGGCACACCACATAGCTGCAAATTTTGGTCCTGTCTAAAATTAATTAAAATGCCACTGTGACATTACAAGAATACACAAATTACTATATATGACAAGTTTAAGATTTATCCTAAAATGATAACACAACCTCTCCCTTTCTCATTCTACATTTTAATTTATCAAATCTTTCAAGGTTCATATGGTAAATACAAAAAGATTTAATTACTTTCAACTCCCAACAGGTCAATTACCATGTAGACATTGAATATGTGATTATTAAAACTTGTATCTCCATATATGAAAATATTATGACAAATGAAACAATTAAACCTTTATCAATGATATTTACATCTACCTTGTTGTACATGAGCAATGGGCTAAGTTGGTGGAGAATGAACTTTATCTTTTGAACTAATCAAAACTATCACGTACTCTTGAATTTCTATATTCGAAACGTATGCAGGTTGGAGTGAGCAAATATCGACTCAACATTTTAACTCGCCTAAAGCGTGTTGGTACATTATCGATCGAAAACAGTGGCGGCGTTGTCTCCGTGCTGGATCTGAAACGCTAATTCCCTACTCTGGCCTTGACTGAATTCAATCAGTCTTAACTTCCCTCCGTTCCGTACAATGTTAAATGTTCCCTAGTCGAAATTAATGGCAATTTCACACTCGCTATGGGCTGGAGCGACATGCACAAATCTCAGCCCCCAGAAATTCCCGCAGGAATATGCACTGCCGCTTTACGTTTGTCGCCACGATACGTGAAACATACCGCCCTCACTTCGCAATTGTAAAGTTTGAGTCTCAACGTCTTCGCTTCTTTTACCACATGCATGTGAGTATCCCATCACGAGACCAGAGCTCTCTGTGTGTTAACTTAATTCTCAAAATTCTTTTATATGACGTTACTCTCCCCACCGCGGTTCTACTACGTCACACAGTATCGCTTTGGCCAACTGCTTCCTCGTTATATGTGAATTCTTATTTTTCTTGCTTGGGTCGCTGATATCCTCGTTAATGTAGTATCACAATTTACCCACAGTCTCGGCTGTGTTTATTCTAAAAAGTACTACACTCCTGGAACACCGTGAATTCATTGTCCCAGGACGGGGAAACTTTATTGACACATTCCTGGGGTCAGATACATCACATGATCACACTGACAGAACCACAGGCACATAGACACAGGCAACAGAGCATGCACAATGTCGGCACTAGTACAGTGTATATCCACCTTTCGCAGCAATGCAGGCTGCTATTCTCCCATGGAGACGATCGTAGAGATGCTGGATGTAGTCCTGTGGAACGGCTTGCCATGCCATTTCCACCTGGCGCCTCAGTTGGACCAGCGTTCAACTGGACGCGCAGACCGCGTGAGACGACGCTTCATCCAGTCCCAAACATGCTCAATGGGGGACAGATCCGGAGATCTTGCTGGCCAGGGTAGTTGACTTACACCTTCTAAAGCACGTTGGGTGGCACGGGATACATGCGGACGTACACTGTCCTGTTGGAACAGCAAGTTCCCTTGCCGGTCTAGGAATGGTAGAACGATGGGTTCGATGACGGTTTGGATGTACCGTGCACTATTCAGTGTCTCCTCGACGATCACCAGTGGTGTACGGCCAGTGTAGGAGATCGATCCCCACACCATGATGCCGGGTGTTGGCCCTGTGTGCCTCGGTCGTATGCAGTCCTGATTGTGGCGCTCACCTGCACGGCGCCAAACACGCATACGAGCATCATTGGCACCAAGGCAGAAGCGACTCTCATCGCTGAAGACGACACGTCTCCATTCGTCCCTCCATTCACGCCTGTCGCGACACCACTGGAGGCGGGCTGCACGATGTTGGGGCGTGAGCGGAAGACGGCCTAACGGTGTGCGGGACCGTAGCCCAGCTTCATGGAGACGGTTGCGAATGGTCCTCGCCGATACCTCAGGAGCAACAGTGTCCCTAATTTGCTGGGAAGTGGCGGTGCGGTCCCCTACGGCACTGCGTAGGATCCTACGGTCTTGGCGTGCATCCGTGCGTCGCTGCGGTCCGGTCCCAGGTCGACGGGCACGTGCACCTTCCGCCGACCACTGGCGACAACATCGATGTACTGTGGAGACCTCACGCCCCACGTGTTGATCAATTCGGCTGTACGTCCACCCGGCCACCCGCATGCCCACTATACGCCCTCGCTCAAAGTTCGTGAACTGCACATACGGTTCACGTCCACGCTGTCGCGGCATGCTACCAGTGTTAAAGACTGCGATGGAGCTCCGTATGCCACGGCAAACTGGCTGACACTGACGGCGGCGGTGCACAAACGCTGCGCAGCTAGCGCCATTCGACGGCCAACACCGCGGTTCCTGGTGTGTCCGCTGTGCCGTGCGTGTGATCATTGCTTGTACACCCCTCTCGCAGTGTCCGGAGCAAGTATGGTGGGTCTGACACAACGGTGTCAATGTGTTCTTTTTTCCATTTCCAGGAGTGTATATTGTACTCACCTTATTTCTTTCTGCACTGCAGTTGGGCCTTCTTTTGTTAATGTTAATTGGGTTTCCCAATGCCATGAGCCACTTGCACTGCTCTCCAAACTCCGTTCACTTTATCTCATTTGGGCATGCCCCTGTCGTTATAAGGGTAGACATTGTTTTGTTATTCAGTACATGAGATTGCCAAATTACTTCCTGTTGAAAATATAGAGATATTTTCTGGGGATTTTATTCTGTATCATACGTATGAAGCTTATGTAAGGTCCGAAAAATGCGGACACCTTACAAAGGCCCCAGAGAGGCAATTCTCACGTTGCGGTTGATAATGGAAGCAAGACTAAAGAAAAATCACGGCGCTTTCATAGGATTTGTAGACTTGGAAATAGCATTTGACAATGTGAAGTGGTGCCAGATGTTCGAAATTCTGAGAAAAATAGGGTTAAGCTATAGGGAGAGATGGGTAATGTACAATATATGAAAGAGCCGGGAGGGAATAATGAGAGTGGACGACCAAGAACGAAGTGCTTCTATTAAAAGGGGTGGAAGACAAGGATGTTATCTATCACCCCTACTGTTTAATCTGCATAAGCAAGAAGTACTGATTGAAATAAAATAGAGGTTCGCGGGGTGGCCGGGTGGGCAGGGGGTGGGGCGGGGGAGGGGGTTAATATTCTAGTTGAAAGGATATCAATGATAGAATGAGATTGGTATCCAGAGTTAAAGTGCAGAAGAATTGCAGCGTATGCTGAATGGAATGAGCAGTTTAATGAGTACAGAATGTGGATTGAGAGTAAATCGAAGACAGACGAAAGTAACGGTAAGTGGCAGAAATGAAAACAGCGAGAAACTTAACATCAGGATTAATGGTCACGAAGTAAATGAATTCTGGTAAAGTAACCAATAACGGATGGAGCAAGGAGGACATCAAAAGCAGACAAGCACACGCAAAAAGGGCTTTTCCGACCAAGAGAAATCTACTAGTATCAAAAATAGCGCTCAATTTGAGGTGGAAATTTCTGAGAATGTACGTTTGGAGCACAGCGTTGTATGAAAGTTAAACTTGGACTGTGGGAAAACTGGAACAGAAGAGAATCGAAGCATTTTAAATGTGGCGCTACAGACGATTGTTGAAAATTAGGTAGAGGTACGGCACAGAATCGGAGACGAAAGGAATATGTGGGAAACACTGACAGGAAGAAGAGACAAGATGATAGGACATCTGTTAAGAGATAAGTAAATGGCTTCCATGGTACTAGAGGAGACTAGAGGAGACTAGAGGGACTGGAATACTTCTAGCAAACAGTTGAGCACATACGTGGCAAGTGCTACTCTGAGATGAAGAGGATGGCACAGGAAAAGAATTCGTGGCGGGCCGCATCAAGCCAGTCAGAAGAATGTTCATTAAAAAGAAACAAGAGGTAGCAAATCGGCTGTGTCCTTGCCTGCAGTTTCCCTAAGAGATTCAGAGAAACCGGTGAAAAACTGAATCTGGATGCCATAGTTGGGATTCAAAAGGCTGTGATCACGGATGCGAGCTCAATGTCGCACACTGAGCCTCGTCGGTAAACTTTTCCAAATAAAGTCGTTTAATTCTGTGGTATAGAACTTCATTGATAATTACTACATATGTGCTCGAAGTTTACAGTAGTAGTTTCAGTTTCGACTTTTAAAATCCATTCCAATATCTGTTGTTTTATTAAGGGGAAATGTTACTACGTATTCGTCATTGTAAACACTTCTGCTTACGTTGTTAACAGGTTCAGCATGGGGCCGAGGCTGATCAACAGGTTCTTCAGCAATGGTTGTGCACAGATAGTGGCCTAGCATAGCACCTTATGTACAGCTGAAGTAAGGAAGTACATTGTATTTACTTTTTAATAAATAAAGGTTAATAGTCTTCATTGTTTTAAATGATGCTCCAATCTCACAAGCCACGATGTTTCAATTGGCAGTCCTTGAAATGTCGTATGGATTCCATATACCAGAAAGAACTGTAAAATTTAATATAATTGGTATGCACATCATGCAGTTGACAGTTTATTTAAGAAGGTGTATATACGCATTGAAAAAGATTCTGACAGATTTTCAAGTTTACTTTTTTTTCAAATATTGGACGATATACTATGTGATCTACAGTATCCAGACACCACCAAAAAACATATGTTTTTCATATTCGGTGCATTGTACTGCCACCTACTGCCAAGTACTCCGTATCAGCGACCTCAGTAGTCATTACATATCGTGAGAGAGCAGAATGGGGAGCTCCACGGAACTCACGGACTTCGCATGTGGTCAGGTGAGCGTGTAAGGAGCAAACAGTGATAGATTAAACAGTGGAAAAACGTTGTGTGGAGTGACGGATCACGGTACATGTGGCGATCGGATGGCAGGGTGCGGTTATGGCGAATGTCTGGTGAACGTCATCTGCCAGTGTGTGTAGTACTAACAGTAAAATTCGGAGGCGGTGCTGTTATGGTGTGGTCGTGTTTTTCATGGAGGGGGCTTGCACCCCTTGTTGTTTTGCGTGGCACTATCACAGCACAGGCCTACATTGATGTTTTAAGCAGCTTCTTGCTTCCCACTGTTGAAGACCAATTCGGGAATGGCGATTGCATTTTTCAATACGATCGAGCACTGTTCATAACGCACGGCCTGTAGTGGAGTGGTTACACGACAATAACGCCCCTGTAATGGACTGGCCTGCACGGGGTCCAGACCTGAATCCTAAAGAAGATCTTTGCGATGTTTTGGAACGCCGACTTCACGCCAAGCCTCACCGACCGACATCGATACTTCAGTGTAGCAGTCCATGAAGAATGGGCTGCCATTCCCCAAGAAACCTTCCAGCACCTGCTTGAACATATGCCCGCGAGAGTGCAAGCTGTCAGCAAGGCTAAGGGTGGACCAACATCATATCGAATTCCAGCATTACCGATGGAGGGCGCCACGAATTATTCAGTCATTTTCAGCCAGATGTTCGGATACTTTTGATCACATGGTGTACATTCCGTGTACCGGTATTCTGAAATCACATCGCGGTGGGTACCCACTCCTGAGCTTAATCACTTTTTACTAGTCTTTCGTTCTGCCACATCTGATGATCTCTGGAGTTTATTCCTTATTTCCTCTAGACTTGCTTACATATTTAGTTCAACCTATGTTTCGATGATTACTTTACTCTCCTGTCTTGTAAAAAATCTTATCAAATTGAAATCATTTCAGATGGAATTCAAACGGAATTCCTTAACAAGAATACCAAAATAATTCACATGCATATAAAATATTGTCCTCACATTTCATATTCATGAAGGCAAGATCGCACAATTAATTCAAATCGAATTACGTTCTACTGGAGAGACGTAGAAAGAAACAGGAGCCTGGTAAGCTTTTGAGGGTACCATAACCTACAGACCGGTTGAATGCAGTTTCCGGAACCTGACAGTGTTACCTGTCTCACCAGAGGTATGACGTTATGTGTCCTGTACGCTAACACTATCACATTCTTCACTTCCAATATTATAGGACAAAGTAAAATATGTAGCAATAACATTTTCTCAACCCACAAAACTATCTAGCAGGCAGCAGAAATGCTTGTAACAGCTAACTGATGCTTCACTTCACCGATTTCTATACGGCAGATAAATCATATCAAAAATAAATGTCTGCGCTACAAGAACTACACACAATTCGTTCGATAAGTTCTTGTAACAGCTGCGGAAATAACTTTTTATCTTATTGATTTCTTTGTGAATGAAGACAATAGAACATACGAGTAAGTAATTGGCTGTCCGTAATACACTGAAGCGCAAAAGAAACTGGTATAGCCAAGCGTAATCGAATACAGAGAGATGTAAACAGGCAAAATACGGCACTGCGGTCAGCAACGCCTATATAAGACAGGTGTCAGGCGCAGTTATTAGATAGCTTACTGCTGAACGTGGTGTTATAGTCGGCGCACGAACTTTGGGACACAGCATCTCCAAGGCAGCGACGATGTGGCGATTTTCCCGTACGACCATTTTACACGTGTACCGTGAATATCAGGAATCCGGTAAAACATCAAATCTCCGACATCACTGCACCCGGAAAATGATTCTGCAAGAACGGGACCAACGACGACTGAAGAGAATCGTTCAACGTGACACAAGTGCAACCCTTCCGAAAATTGCTGCCGATTTCAATGCTGGGGCATCAACAAGTACCAGTGTGTGAACCATTCAACGAAACATCATCCTGTGCGGCTGGTCCCAGCGGAGGTTCTAGTCCTCCCTCGGGCATGGGTGTGTGTGTTTGTCCTTAGGATAATTTATGTTAAGTAGTGTGTAAGCTTAGGGACTGATGCCCTTAGCAGTTAAGTCCCATTAGATCTCACACACATTTGGATTTTTGAAACATCATCGATACGGGCTTTCGGAGCCGAAGTCCCACTCTTCTACACCTGATGACTGCACGACAGCAAGCTTTACGCCTAGCCTGGGCCCATCAACACCGTCTCTGGACTGTTGATGACTGGAAACGTGTTGCCTGGTCCGACGAGTCTCGTTTCAAATTGTATCGAGTGGATGAACGTGTACAGATATGGAGACAACCACGTGAATCCATAGACCTGCATGTCAGCAGGAGACTGTTTAAGCTGGTGCAGGCTTTGTAATTGTGTGGGGCGTGTGTAATTGGGGTGATATGGGACCCCTGACACGTCTAGATACTTCTCTGGCAGGTGACACGTATGTAAGTGTCCTGCCTGATCACCTGCATCCATTCATATGCACTGTGCATTCCGACGGACTTGGGCAATTAGAGCAGGACAAAGGACACGCCACACGTCCCGAATTGCTACAGAGTGGCTACAGGAACACTCTTCTGAGTTTAAACATTTCCGATGGCCACCACACTCCCCTGACATGAACATTATTGAGCATATCTGGGATGCCTTGCTATGTGCTGTTCCTAAGAGATCTCCATTCCCTGGTACTCTTACAGATTTATTTACAGTCCTACAGAATCCACAACTTCAGACATCAGTCAAGTCCATGCCAGCCCTGCAGGATTAATGGTGTCAATTTGTTCCAGCGCTATTTCAGACATTAATCGAGTCCATGACATGTCATGCTGTGGCCCTTCTGCATGCTTGCGGGGGCCCTACACGATATTAGGCACGTATACCAGTCTTTTGGCTCTTCATTGTACAAACTATGTCGATCTTCCAGAGACCTTCGTTCCCTCCACTAACACAAGTAATGATTGTTCAGTAACAAAAATGTAGGAAGTTGATAGGCTTTCAAGAGCACCGAACAAAATGTTAGTGATCCCCAGTAAACACGTAGCCAATACTGTGTGGCACCACCTCAATTCGTCAAGGGATAGATTCCAAGAGTATCTTCAAGTATAGTAGATCAAACTAGAGACACTCATTGATGTTTGGGAGCCAAAAAGCTGTCAGACTGCGGGAATGATGATTGCATAAACAGCTACAGACGTGTATTCTGGGACAGCTATCGGGTAATGTAGCAGACCATTCGAGGTACGACACACTGTCGGAGCGTTCAAGTACCCAGGAATGCACTTGACCTGCCCTGGGAAAACATCATAAGGTGTAGGAGAATGCGAAGCACTTGGTATCGATAATGTTGAAATAAAGGTCACTGTTCGTGTTCGAGGTAATGTAACTGAATGGCCGCAATCCACGCTTGGAGAAACACCCATAAAACTTCACGGAACCAACTCTGGTCTCAACTATACCGTCCACAGGCAGCAGCTTACACGCCTCGTAGAGCCGTCGGTCCAATCAACGGCCTGCATTGTTTGAAAAGGGGCAAAGTCGAAACTCGTCAGAACGTGCTACACTCTCCAGTCATCTAATGTCCAGTTGTGCCGTTGTGTGGCTAACGGATGACGTGTAGCTTTAGGTGCAGCTGTGAGGGACCGACTTTCGCGGAGTGTCCTACTCCAGTTTTCCACTGTGCAGAATTCCGTTCACAATCATGGATCAAAAACTGACTGAGATGGACAAAAATTCACTAACAGCTGACATTTCTGTCGGATTTGTAGCAATTTTGTGCCGTATTAAATGTTGGCGAGATGGAAATCATTCGTTGCAGACATGTTGGAAAATACGCATTGATACGCCAACAGATCAGGCAACTTCATTCACTGTGTGGCTACGGGCACGTCAAAACACTACAGCTGCTTTCTCTCTGTCACGCCTCCACGCCGTCAGACCTTCCGGTGTTCTTTCTACACAACCGAGTGGCACCTGTCATCGACAGTCGCGTCTGCACTCTTTGTATCGCTTCTGTTGTGTGCGCAAATCGGTAGGAGTGGCCGCTATGATACAACGTGTGGTCACACTTCTGAAGAGTCACTAACTAGAAGACGTCTCCAAAAGTGGGCTCGACTTTTTGAAACCGTTATACAGTGATGGTCCAAGGTATCACATCCTGTAGTCGTTCACACAGGTGGGCCCTCGTCTCTGAGTGATCGATGAAAAGAAATTCTGAATTTCGTGAGTAGCTCTACTACAGCTTTGAATAGGTTCGTATCTCGTTACAGACTTCGAATTCTTCAATTTTTTAATCCTTATTGAATTCATTTTGTTCGTTGTTTTTATTCAAATAATTGTTTTAAATGAAACTATTTATTTTTCTATTCCTCTGTAACGTCATTTTATTTAGAATGTTCACTCTTGCAATTGTTCTCACTTTTTCTTCCTAGCATTCTTTTTCCACTTGGGATAATTGTGCATGTGAATTTCATTATTGTTATTTATTGATTTCGATTTAATTTCTTTCCTTTTATCGTCTTATATTCTCGTCCATGTTATTGCCTTCGTTATTGTTATTCCTAATTTTGCTAGAATTAGTTTTACTTATAACCGTTCTTTGGTTTAAATTTTCATCTGCGTTGTTTTGTCCATAGTGCAATAAGAATTTACGTTTTAAATGTCTATTTGACAACTGCCATCCAAAAAAAAGTAATGCATCTTGTAACGAAAAATATGTTTGACACCATACCACAGTCAATAGGAGAAGGTTTTTTTCGTCTTTTGTTTTTTTGAATGACAATAAGACATTTTAAAGCGTTTAAATATTATGATCGACAAATTAAAAATAATGAAATTCACATACACAAAGATTCGAAGTGAAAAGAATGAGAGGAAGAAGTAAATACAACACCTGAAACAATTAATACACTGATTAAAGTAATGTGATAAAGAAACAAAAATTGAAAAAATCACTTTCATTCAGGTTAATTGAAAAAAAATAACGATAAAAGTCATTTCGATGAAGATTTAACAACAAAAAGTTTCAAAGCACCTGACGAGTTTCGAATTCTCCATCTTGTGCAAGTGAGTATGGCATAGTTACCGTTATGCTATCGCAACAGTCTGATTAACAATACTACTACTGTAGAGCATGAGACAAAATTTCGAAATATTTTTTTCGTTAATTACTGGCAAACGAGGGTCCACCAAGGTGAATGGATGCTGGGTGTTTTATCTGGGACCTTAACCTACATAAAGTCGATCCCATCGTTGGAGACCTGTCTTTGTAAGAATATGTGTTGTGGCTAGCTCGCTTGTTGGGCTAGAGGCCGACGGGCAGTGTGTGTATATTCTGGCAAAATACGTTGACTCGGCATCCATCAGCACTCTCTGGCCTGTGTCATATTACATCTGTGCGTGTCATATCGAAGATCACTGGCGACACGTTACAAGGTCCCACACTCCCCTCTCCTTCCTCTGCTCGCACCCCCTTCCATCCACCACCTTACTCTCATCCAGTATGTATCATATGACATCCGTATGCAATAGTGAATGGATCGTTATGAAGTGCTGTTGACTGACATCGGCGAAATAGCAGAAGAAGTCTCAGAATAACTACACACATGAAAAAAATTTTGCATCACCCCGGTTCCCATAACTCCTGAAGATAGATGTTCACTGTAGATATTGTATCACAGACACAGTCCCATTCACTGCTCAGAGGTGTCACTGAACCCGCCCCAAGTTGTAAACAACCATGCATGAGCAGTGCCTATAACATGGTAGGGGTCCGACGGCCTGTCAGTTACAGTCATTCCACCAAGAAGGAGGTACATGGCTCGCGTTGTCTGTAGCTCAACCATGCCTAGACGGTCAATACTGGGGTTCGATCGCGTCCGCATTGTTACTTTGTGCCAGGAAGCGCTCTCAACAAGGGCAATGTCCAGGCGTCTCGGAGTAAACCAAAGCGATGTTGTTCAGACTTGGAGGAGATACAGAGAGACAGGAACTGTCGATGACATGTTCCACTCAGGCCGCCCTAGGGCTACTACTGCAGTAGGTGACCTCTACCTACGGATTACGGCTCGGAGGAACCCTGACAGCAACGCCACCATGTTGAATAATGCTTTTCGTACAACCACAGGACGTCGTGTTACGACTCAAATTGTGCACAATAGGCTGCATGATGCGGAACTTCACTCCTGATGTCCATGATGAGGTCCATCTTTGCAACCACGACACCATGCAGTGCGGTACAGATGGGACCAACTACATTCTGAATGGACCACACCAATGAGTGTCGTATATGCCTTCAACCAGACAATCGTCAGACGAGTTTGGAGGCAACCCTGTCAGGTTGAACGCCTCAGACACACTGTCCAGCGATTGCAGCGAAGCGGAGGTTCCCTGCTGTTTTGGGCTGACATTGTATGGGGCCGACATACTGTACTGGTGGTCATCAAAGCCGCTGTAAAGGTTGTATGATATATGAATGCCATCCTATGACCGATGTTGTTCTTGTGGTCTTCAGTCCTGAGACTGGTTTGATGCAGCTCTCCATGCTACTCTATCCAGTGCAAGCTTCTTCATCTCCCAGTACCTACTGCAACCTACACCCTTCTGAACCTGCTTAGTGTATTCATCTCTTGGTCTCCCTCTACGATTTTTACCCTCCACGCTGCCCTCCAATACTGAATTGGTGATCCCTTGAGGCCTCAGAACATGTCCTACCAACCGATCCCTTCTTCTGGTCAAGTTGTGCCACAAACTTCTCTTCTCCCCAATACTATTCAGTACTTCCTCATTAGTTGTGTGATCTACCCATCTAATCTTCAGCATTCTTCAGTAGCACCACATTTCGAAAGCTTCTATTCTCTTCTTGTCCAAACTACTTATCGTCCATGTCTCACTTTCGTACATGGCTACACTCCATACAAATACTTCCAGAAATGACTTCCTGACACTTAAATCTATACTCGACGTTAACAAAGTTCTCTTCTTCAGAAATGCTTTCCTTGCCATTGCCAGTCTACATTTTATATCCTCTCTACTTCGACCATCATCAGTTATTTTACTCCCTAAATAGCAAAACTCCTTTACTACTTTAAGTGGCTCATTTCCTAATTTAATTCCCTCAGCATCACTCGACTTAATTCGACTACATTCCATTATACTCGTTTTGCTTTTGTTGATGTTCATCTTATATCCTCCTTTCAGACAGTATCCATTCCGTTCAACTGCTCTTCCAAGTCCTTTGCTGTCTCTGACAGAATTACAATGTCATCGGTAAACCTCAAAGTTTTTATTTCTTCTCCATGGATTTTAATACCCACTCCAAATTTTTCTTTTGTTTCCTTCACTGCTTGCTCAATATACAGATTGAATAACATCGGGGAGAGACTACAACCCTGTCTCACTCCCTTCCCAACCACTGCTTCCCTTTCTTGTCCCTCGACTCTTATAACTGCCATCTGGTTTCTGTACAAATTGTAAATAGCCTTTCGCTCCCAGTATTTTACCCCTGCCACCTGCAGAATTTGAAAGAGAGTATTCCAGTCAACATTGTCAAAAGTTTTCTCTAAGTCTACAAATGCTAGAAACGGAGGTTTGCCCTTCCTTAATCTAGCTTCTAAGATAAGTCGTAGGGGCACTATTGCCTCACGTGTTCCAACATTTCTGCGGAATCCAAACTGATCTTCGCCAAGGTCGGCCTCTACCAGTTTTTCCATTCGTCTGTAATGAATTCGCGTTAGTATTTTGCAACTGTGACTTATTAAACTGATTGTTCGGTAATTTTCACATCTGTCAACACCTGCTTTCTTTGGGATTGGAATTATTATGTTCTTCATGAAGTCTGAGGGTATTTCGCCTGTTTCATACATCTTGCTCACCAGATGGTAGAGTTTTGTCAGGACTGGCTCTCCCAAGGCCGTCAGTAGTTCCAATGGAATGTTGTCTACCCCAGGGGCCTTGTTTCTACTCAGGTCTTTCAGTGGTTTGTCAAACTCTTCACGCAGTATCGTATCTCCCATTTCATCTTGATCTACATCCTCTTCCATTTCCATAATATTGTCCTCAAGTACATCGCCCTTGTATAGACCCTCTATATACTCCTTCCACGTTTCTGCTTTCCCTTCTTTGCTTAGAACTGGGTTTCCATCTGAGCTCTTGATGTTCATACGAGTCGTTCTCTTATCTCCAAAGGTCTCTTTAATTTTCCTGTAGGCAGTATCTGTCTTACCCCTAGTGAGATAAGCCTCTACATCCTTACATTTGTCCTCTAGCCATCCCTGCTTAGCCATTTTGCACATCCTGTCGACCTCATTTTTGAGACGTTTATATTCCTTTTTGGCTGCTTCATTTACTGCATTTTTATATTTTCTCCTATCATCAATTAAATTCAGTATTTCTTCTGTTACCCAAGGATTTCTACTAGCCCTCGTCTTTTTACCTACTTGATCCTCTGCCTACTTCACTCCTTCATCCCTCAAAGCTACCCATTCATTTTCTACTGTATTTCTCTCCCCCATTCCTGTCGATTGTTCCCTTATGCTCTCCCTGAAACTCTGTACAACCTCTGGTTCTTTCAGTTTATCCAGGTCCCATCTCCTTAAATTCCCGTCTTTTTGCAGTTTCTTCAGTTTTAATCTACAGTTCATAACCAATAGATTGTGGTCAGAGTCCACATCTGCCCCTGCAAATGTCTTACAATTTAAAACCTGGTTCCTAAATCTCTGGCTTACCATTATATAATCTATCTGAAGCCTGTCAACATCTCCCGGCTTCTTCCATTTATACAACCTTCTTTTATGATTCTTGAACCAAGTGTTAGCTATAATTAAGTTGTGCTCTGTGCAAAATTCTACCGGGCAGGTTACTCTTTAATTTCTTACCCCCAATCCGTATTCACCTACTACGTTTCCTTCTCTTCCTTTTCCTACTATCGAATTCCAGTCACCCATGACTATTAAATTTTCGTCTCCCTTCACTACCTGAATAATTTCTTTTATCTCATCATACATTTCTTCAATTTCTTCGTCATCTGCAGAGCTAGTTGGCATATAGACATGTACTACTGTCGTAGTCGTGGGCTTCGTGTCTATCTTGGTCACAATAATGCGTTCACTATGTTGTTTGTAGTAGCTTACCCGAACTCCTATTTTTTATTGATTATTAAACCTACTCCTGCATTACCCGTATTTGACTTTGTATTTATTCCTCATAGCACTGATGCAAATAATGAAACATGGCAGTTCACCATTGGCACGTGACAACTTCACTACAGTGACCCAACAAGACAATACGTTCATTCTGATACTGTTCCGAAAACTCTGTGTTACATCTGTATCTATGTACATAAGTCAGCAAGCCGCTGTATGTTGTATTGTGGAGGATACCATGTACCACTACCAGCGATTTCCTTTTCTATTCCACTCGAAGCGAGGGAAAAAACGATTGCTTACGTGCCTCCGCAAGAGCTCTAATTTATCTGGTGTTTGTGATA
Organism: Schistocerca americana; assembly: GCF_021461395.2. Lineage (NCBI taxonomy): Eukaryota > Metazoa > Arthropoda > Insecta > Orthoptera > Acrididae > Schistocerca > Schistocerca americana. Next base: position 49,210,843 of record NC_060129.1, read on the forward strand.
TTTATGCAAAATATATGTTGGTCACTGTAGAATTTTCTGTAGGCAGCTGTAGCTATTTCATGGGAAGTGTGTTGTCTTCCCTTTAGGGATTCCCATTTGAGTTTATGAAGCGTCTCAGTAGCAGTCTCACGATGATCAAATCTACTGGTAACAAATCTAGCGGAATGCTTCTGTATTGCTTCAATGTCTTTCTTTAATATTATCTTCTGAGGATGCCAGATACTCTAAGAGTACTCAAGAATAGGGTTGCCTTAATGTTGTATATGTGGTCTCCTTTTGTAGGTGAGCTACACGTTCCTAAAACTTTTCCAGTAAAGTGTAGCTGAAAATCCACCTTCCTTACTGCTGTTTTAATGTGCTCATTAGATTTCATATCACTTTGCAATGTTATGTGTAGATATTTAACCAATGTGAATTTGTCAAGTAGCACAGCACTGTCACTGTACTCAAACATTACAGGATTTTTCTTCCTACTTATCTGCATTAATTTACATTTTTCTACGTTTAGAGCCCCCCCCATGAACCATGGACCTTGCCGTTGGTGGGGACGCTTGCGTGCCTCAGCGATACAGATAGCCGTACCGTAGGTGCAACCACAACGGAGGGGTATCTGTTGAAAGGCCAGACAAACGTGTGGTTCCTGAAGAGGGGCAGCAGCCTTTTCAGTAGTTGCAAGGGCAACAGTCTGGATGATTGACTGATCTGGCCTTGTAACAATAACCAAAACGGCCTTGCTGTGCTGGTACTGCGAACGGCTGAAAGCAAGGGGAAACTACAGCCGTAATTTTTCCCGAGGGCATGCAGCTTTACTGTATGATTACATGATGATGGCGTCCTCTTGGGTAAAATATTCCGGAGGTAAAATAGTCCCCCATTCGGATCTCCGGGCGGGGACTACTCAAGAGGATGTCGTTATCAGGAGAAAGAAAACTGGCGTTCTACGGATCGGAGCGTGGAATGTCAGATCCCTTAATCGGGCAGGTAGGTTAGAAAATTTAAAAAGGGAAATGGATAGGTTGAAGTTAGATATAGTGGGAATTAGTGAAGTTCGGTGGCAGGAGGAACAAGACTTCTGGTCAGGTGACTACAGGGTTATAAACACAAAATCAAATAGGGGTAATGCAGGAGTAGGTTTAATAATGAATAGGAAAATAGGAATGCGGGTAAGCTACTACAAACAGCATAGTGAACGCATTATTGTGGCCAAGATAGATACGAAGCCCACGCCTACTACAGTAGTACAAGTTTATATGCCAACTAGCTCTGCAGATGACGAAGAAATTGAAGAAATGTATGATGAAATAAAAGAAATTATTCAGATTGTGAAGGGAAACGAAAATTTAATAGTCATGGGTGACTGGAATTCGAGTGTAGGAAAAGAGAGAGAAGGAAACATAGTAGGTGAATATGGATTGGGGGACAGAAATGAAAGAGGAAGCCGCCTGGTCGAATTTTGCACAGAGCACAACATAATCATAACAAACACTTGGTTTAAGAATCATGAAAGAAGGTTGTATACATGGAAGAACCCTGGAGATACTAAAAGGTATCAGATAGATTATATAATGGTAAGACAGAGATTTAGGAACCAGGTTTTAAATTATAAGACATTTCCAGGGGCAGATGTGGACTCTGACCACAATCTATTGGTTATGACCTGTAGATTAAAACTGAAGAAACTGCAAAAAGGTGGGAATTTAAGGAGATGGGACCTGGGTAAACTAAAAGAACCAGAGGTTGTACAGAGATTCAGGGAGAGCATAAGGGAGCAATTGACAGGAATGGGGAAAATAAATACAGTAGAACAAGAATGGGTAGCTTTGAGGGATGAAGTAGTGAAGGCAGCAGAGGATCAAGTAGGTAAAAAGACGAGGGCTAGTAGAAATCCTTGGGTAACAGAAGAAATATTGAATTTAATTGATGAAAGGAGAAAATATAAAAATGCAGTAAGTGAAACAGGCAAAAAGGAATACAAACGTCTCAAAAATGAGATCGACAAGAAGTGCAAAATGGCTAAGCAGGGATGGCTAGAGGACAAATGTAAGGATGTAGAGGCCTATCTCACTAGGGGTAAGATAGATACCACCTACAGGAAAATTAAAGAGACCTTTGGAGATAAGAGAACGACTTGTATGAATATCAAGAGCTCAGATGGAAACCCAATTCTAAGCAAAGAAGGGAAAGCAGAAAGGTGGAAGGAGTATATAGAGGGTCTATACATGGGCGATGTACTTGAGGACAATATTATGGAAATGGAAGAGGATGCAGATGAAGATGAAATGGGAGATATGATATTGCGTGAAGAGTTTGACAGAGCACTGAAAGACCTGAGTCGAAACAAGGCCCCCGGAGTAGACAATATTCCATTGGAACTACTGACGGCCGTGGGAGAGCCAGTCCTGACAAAACTCTACCATCTGGTGAGCAAGATGTATGAAACAGGCAAAATACCCTCAGACTTAAAGAAGAATATAATAATTCCAATCCCAAAGAAAGCAGGTGTTGACAGATGTGAAAATTACCGAACTATCAGCTTAATAAGTCACAGCTGCAAAATACTAACACGAATTCTTTACAGACGAATGGAAAAACTAGTAGAAGCCAACCTCGGGGAAGATCAGTTTGGATTCCGTAGAAACACTGGAACACGTGAGGCAATATTGACCTTACGACTTATCTTAGAAGAAAGATTAAGGAAAGGCAAACCTACGTTTCTAGCATTTGTAGACTTAGAGAAAACTTTTGACAATGTTGACTGGAATACTCTCTTTCAAATTCTAAAGGTGGCAGGGGTAAAATACAGGGAGCGAAAGGCTATTTACAATTTGTACAGAAACCAGATGGCAGTTATAAGAGTCGAGGGACATGAAAGGGAAGCAGTGGTTGGGAAGGGAGTAAGACAGGGTTGTAGCCTCTCCCCGATGTTGTTCAATCTGTATATTGAGCAAGCAGTAAAGGAAACAAAAGAAAAATTCGGAGTAGGTATTAAAAATCATGGAGAAGAAATAAAAACTTTGAGGTTCGCCGATGACATTGTAATTCTGTCAGAGACAGCAAAGGACTTGGAAGAGCAGTTGAATGGAATGGACAGTGTCTTGAAAGGAGGATATAAGATGAACATCAACAAAAGCAAAACAAGGATAATGGAATGTACTCTAATTAAGTCAGGTGATGCTGAGGGAATTAGATTAGGAAATGAGGCACTTAAAGTAGTAAAGGAGTTTTGCTATTTGGGGAGCAAAATAACTGATGATGGTCGAAGTAGAGAGGATATAAAATGTAGGCTGGCAATGGCAAGGAAAGCGTTTCTGAAGAAGAGAAATTTGTTAACATCCAGTATTGATTTAAGTGTCAGGAAGTCATTTCTGAAAGTATTCGTATGGAGTGTAGCCATGTATGGAAGTGAAACATGGACGATAAATAGTTTGGACAAGAAGAGAATAGAAGCTTTCGAAATGTGGTGCTACAGAAGAATGCTGAAGATTAGATGGGTAGATCACATAACTAATGAGGAAGTATTGAATAGGATTGGGGAGAAGAGAAGTTTGTGGCACAACTTGACCAGAAGAAGGGATCGGTTGGTAGGACATGTTCTGAGGCATCAAGGGATCACCAATTTAGTATTGGAGGGCAGCGTGGAGGGTAAAAATCGTAGAGGGAGACCAAGAGATGAATACACTAAGCAGATTCAGAAGGATGTAGGTTGCAGTAGGTACTGGGAGATGAAAAAGCTTGCACAGGATAGAGTAGCATGGAGAGCTGCATCAAACCAGTCTCAGGACTGAAGACCACAACAACAACATACGTTTAGAGAATACGGCCATTCATCCAGACAAAACAGGAATTCTATGTCACACTGTATAACTCTACAGTCACACTGGTGAATATTTCCGCATATAATACGGCTTCATCATACAGTGAGGAGTAAAAATTCTGCAAATTCTTTACTAAATAAAGGCAATTAATAACAAACTCCTTTTCTTATTATGGAAAGAAAGATGTTCCAGCTAATAAACCCAATATCCACCAGCCAAACAGTTTCTTTTTCTCTAAATATTATATGCACCTGCAGATATTAATGGTACTGTATCACTTGGAAGTGAGTCTGTACAGCCAAACTAACTTACTGTGTTTCCATCCAGCTCACATACTCCAAGTGTAACTATGTTCTGACAATTACGTCAAATGCATTTTCATCTTTAGTATGGAATGGAGATGTGGACGAAGAGAATTTTTAACGACTGTGCAGTGACCAATAGCCAGGCAATGCTTTTCGCAAGCACACTTCTTTCATAGGTGTGGCCCTGGTGGAGTCGGTGCTGCTTTGCCCTCATCTGTAGTGTGCACAGGATCACACGGACCCACTGTCCCACCCGGACTTCTAACACTGGTCTTCTTTTCCTTTAGTGTTCAACGCTGAGGTTGGTTTGCAGCACAGCGCCATTCCTCTCTTCTGTCTGGCTTTGTCTTCATTTCCACGTATGTGTTACATCCAACGTCATTCATGATGTGTTGCATGTGTGATATCCTTGGTCACCCCCGCCGATTGCTTCCCTCAGTAGCTCCTTCTGCTATTGTTCCAATCATTTTGTTGTGTCGTAGGACGTGCCCTAAAAGTTTGTCTCTTCTTGTTTAGATGTGCCTCCACAGACATCTAGTTTCCTGTACTCTTCTAAACACCTCTTCATTTGTTACTTTTTGTCTCTCCAGCTGATCTTCGTCGTCCTTCTATAGCACCACATCTCCAGGGCCTCTAACCATCTTCTCTCTTTTCTTCCAATTGTCCAACTTTGACACTGGCCACACTCCAAACTAAAACTTTCATGATACGTTTCCTCATTTTCAGACTGATGTTGTTGCTGGTGAGTAAGTTCCTCCGCCAGTTAAATGCAATTTTGGCCTTTTGTATTCTGGTCGCAATTTCTTTCCAGCTTCTACCATCCCTTGTGATTTTGCTTCCCAGGTAATTAAATTCCTCTATGACTTCCAGCTCCGCTCCTCCAACTCTCATTCTCAGACCTTCATTTTCTGCTCCTGTACTGCATACCATCACTTTAGTCTTTTTATTGTTTATTCTCATTCCACACTGATTGCATAGAATTTTTTCCATTGTTCTGAGGACTTCCCATAGATCTTCTTTTGTCTCCGTGACTATAGCAATATCATTTGCATAACGTACCATGTCTATCTTCAGCCCACTAATTTTGATACCCACCTTAGCAGTTTCTTGAACTTGGTCTATACCTTCCTAGATGCAAGCATTGAATATAAGAGGAGAGAGAGCACATCCTTGTCTTACCCCTTTTCTAATATCTGCTTCTTGTTCCTGGTGACAGTCCCTAATCTCTGCCACCTCATTCTTATAGAAACTGAGTATCACATGGATGTCTTTGTACTTTATTCCACTTTTCCTCAGCACTCTGAACATCTCTTGCCAGATAACGTTATCAAATGCCTTTTCCAGGTCTACAGAGGCAATACAAGTTGGTTTATTTTTCTGTCATTGCCTTTCGATAACGACACTTAGTGCCAGAACCGCCTCTCTTGTTCCCAATCCCCTTCTGGACCAAACTGATCTTCACTCAGCATATCCTCCACCTTCTCTTCAATTCTCTTCAGAACTAATTTTATGAGAATTTTTGATGCATGTGATATTAGACTTAGAGTTCGGTACTGTTCACATTTTGTAGCTACTGTCTTCTTTGGTATAGTACAACGTAACCATCCAGTACTGGTGGTGGTAAAAGTCTACCTAAGTAGGTACGTTACCTTCGCTTTGACCTGTCCAACCGCTCCTGCAAGCTACCGTCTGCAGTAAATGGTTTCTTAAATTCGTGTGGACCACGAAATTAATGGCCCCTGCGAGTTATTGCTGGGTATTAATAATTTCTAGCGGAAGGTTTTAATGAACCGGTAAAAACTGGAACGCAACGGATAACCCATTTTTTTAACCACTACAGAAGGTACCTATACAGGGCTTAACAGGCAGTATATAGCTTTTATTTGCTTTCATGACCCAGAATTCGCCTGGGGTACTCACTGCCACCTACTTTTTGTGATGGATGGAGTAAAATCAGTGGGCATTAAAATCCGATACTTTTGCTAGTGGCACGAGTATTTTACTTAACGCACAACATCGCCAACAAATGAGATCGTTATGGGGGTGCACAAGAAACATCACTGCAGTGCTGTTCAACCCACATAGCCAAGTTTCAGTAGGCAACAGAGCCCAGAAAAATATGGACACACATGATTATTCCTTCCCTATTTTACACTCGTTCACTATCGTATGATTATTCATCGTGTACAATATATTATCAGACCGAAACTACAATTTATCAATGCGGCGGTTGCTCCAACCGACCACGTGGCGCGAAAGCAAATTCACAAAGAAAACATATGGAAAATAAATAAAAATCCCAAAAGCATTACTGTAAATGAAAGAGCAGATTAAAATACATTGAGTGAGTGAATTTCCGTTAAGCATAGAGCAGTAACGTGACCGTGAGCTTAAGGCACATGGTGCATTGCCTGAACAAGGCACTAACGCAAGGCCTACTGAAATTCGAATAAATTAAGAAAATCCGTTCCCCTATGGTGTAATCTCGCACCTGATTTCAACATCTGGACTTCATTACAGAGCAGATTTGAGACAATCTAATACCTATGTTAACATTCCCAAAACGAGAGCTGCGTCTCCATGTCTGTCCCGCACCACGACCCAGGAACAAGTGCTCTTCCAACCGAATTCGCCTAACCGTTCCTTTTACAAACGTGGTGGGGGTGGTGCGCCAACCTAACAGAGCCAATTCGCGCGCCTAAGTGTCATCTTTGCGCTGACCTGCAAACTTGGTCTCTGCTAAAGATGTTCACACTTGGGGGTTGGTACTACCCTACCCCAGAACGACCATTCATTCAGTGTTTCAATCTGTGCCTAAAGCTTCCTGCTAGTTCACAGATTCACTCATTTATACTGTCAAGGCCGCGCAAAGGAAAGGAAAATGGGAAACGTGGTAATTAACAGAAAAAAATTCAATAAATAACCCTGTTTAGTCCATTCTCTCCTTTTGGACACCAGCTGAGGTATTACCTGCAAGAGAAGAAACTCTTGCTAATAATTTCTGCGTGCTAGCAATTTAATAAAACATTGGAACGGTACAACAAGTTCCGTTTCATCACACTCGGGTATCTTCGAAGAAATTGGACTTGGGGCTGTCTTTCCGATGGAACGACAGTCCATAACATTTTTCAATTGATGCCACGCGGAGGAGACCCTAATCTCCACGCTGCACCAATCCGTTACATATATATATATTTTTTAACATGCTATGCTAGGCACTGTTCAAAGTACAACATTTGACAGTTAGTCTGCCAAGACTGCACAAAATAATATCATTGACACAATGACAATTGCAACAAATAATCTCAGCATTGTGAATGTTCTATAAGTGACATCATCTCAGGTAATTAATCTCAATTATAAAATACAGATGGGTACACATTATGCAAACACAATGAATTATTGCAACAAATATTCAGAGCGTCCTTGAAGGTTCTAGAAACGATATCACCTTAAGTAAATAATCACAATTGTACAATACAGATGGGTACACATTATGGATACACACTGAATTGTTTTAACACACTGTGAATTGGAACACTCATAACAAGGGGGGCAGTCAGTGGTTCTCAATAGGCATCACAGAAGTACTGTTCAAAATATTAAAATGAGAAATATTCACGTAATTACAAAGACAAATAAATACACATAATGGAAAGACTCTTAGTTATGTCAAGACACCGTGAGATGAAACATTTATAGCAAGGGTGGCAGTTACTGTTTAACAACACATCAAAAATGAATAAACAGTCACTTAATAAAAATATATCTCCTTCAGGGGCTACAAAATATTTTCTATTATTCGTCTTATAAGAAACTCTAATAAAAACTCTAATTTCAGTTTCATTAGTTATTGAGTCTGCTAGCCTATCAATAAACCCTTAATAAAGCATTCTCATTATTGATTGCAGTAAAGCTACGTGGGCCATGAAAGCAATGTTATGAACAATTATATAGGCACAAATAGCTCACAAAACAATATCCCTTTACACAAGTCTTAGGACCAGTTAAAATCAAGTATCTTATCTCTGCTAGACCGAGGCCTATGGCCGCCTTGTCGTGACACACACTTAATTCTGGCCAAACAGGATTGAGAGAAACATTGTCGGCCTAGGTTCTGATTAACTCATTAGGTGTACATCTTGCTTTGGGTCAGAAAATTTACCCCATCTTACATCCCCAGTTTCAGGTTGGTAGATGACAGACTAACGACATGCACCTTACTATACTTCTAACTTTAGAGATAATACTTTAGGTTAAAGCCAATGGTCCTCTCCTTTTCCTCTCTGCTCAGAGTCTGCTACGAAGTCATCAAAGAAGGACACACTAATGACACGACTAACCTAGGACAAGTAACACTTTATACATCTTACTCAACATATTCGCATGAATAAGATACAAGATTTTCTCTTGAGGTTAGAGTGGCATGATAAAGAAACACTTGAAAGTAGGGGCTAGCTCACTGGTTAGATTGGTTATCACTGGCACTTCCTACACTTCAGTAGTCACACGCCACTGTTTAAGTCACTGGCACACAATCTAGGGTTATCGTCAGGGAGGGCTTTGATCCAAAGTAACTTGGGGGGTAGCGTATTACACTCTGCTGACTCTCATTCCTCACACACTGTCTCCTTAAGTTTTATTGCACCCAGCGCAATTGTCTTCTGCGAAATTCTGGCGGCAAGCTAGTCGCCCGTTGGCAGTGAACACACTGTTAAAGCGGTTGCCTTTGTTGTCCTGCAAGCACCATGACTAGTGGAATGGGCTGGACTAAAGGTACAGCAGTTCCCATAAGCCCACTTAAATCACCTGCCATACACTCGTTCTGAACGTTTGTGTCCCTTTATGGCTTGAAGTTTTCCTACTGTCCTCATTCAACCGCTAAATTATTTCGTGGCAGGTTTACTAGCGTTTACTGTCTTAACTCTCGGCGGTGAACAGTTCGTAGCTCTCTCAACAGGCACTGCTGGCGGTGTCTACACCTCAGCGTCGTGAATCACTCAAAATGCAAGCGAAGTTCATCACGACACACTTTTCTTAGTTAAATATCGGAGGGTCCAAGTCCTCTTTACGTGAAAACATATCACGGATCACGAAAAGTGCTAGTGAAGTTCATCGTGATACCATCTAAATATCGGCGAGGTTATGTCCTCTTTGAGTCCGAAACCTATCACGGATCAGTAAAACTGCTAGTGTAGTTCATCACGATCTAATTAAATATCGGCGAGTTTATGCCCTAAGTCCGAAAGTTCTCCCTCATTTCCGTGTCCATAGCCACTACAGGGGTTACCTATGAGACTAGGAGCGTTCAGTCTGTACCCGATCATCTCTTAGCCCTGGAAACAAACCAAACAGCAACCTACGTCTCCACCTGACAAGTTCGGTAACGCTAATGGCATCTGCCAAAGTCATTACGACCGCCGCCTCTTGTATTCTGTCGTAACGGCATGCAAGTCGCCGCCTGACGAGATGCGCCAGAGCGATCACATCAGGGCCTCTTTTGTAGCTAAAGGCTTAGCCGCTCCGCCTGGCCGTGAGTCCCCGCAGGTAGCCGCCCGAGGCCGTCAGCGCATGTCAGCAGCTGAGAGTGGTGCGTCAGCACAGGCCTCCGTGGACGACGACCTAGCCCCAGCTCTGCCGCATGGGGTGGGGGAGGGGTGCAAGGCTCCATTCACACCGCCTGGCCCGTGCGTGCGCGCCCTTCCGCGCTCGGCTGCAGCACCGGGGCAGGTTCTCCCGTGTCCTTGCCACCTGGCTTCAGTAAGCCGCCCTTTTCTCGCCATCGCCTTGCAACATTCTGACAGAACAATCGTCATTCTCTTAAATTTTAGTGGTCATCATCTCCTCACTTGAGCACACCAAGTACATTTCTCAATTAACCTACAGTACAGATTTCACCACGGCTTTACAATGGATGACAAATAGTTACTAATACAAAATAATTCTTAACCTCTACATACTACATTTTGTTTACAGACAGGCCTCTCTGCTATCTTACGCTAATCTGTTTGGCAATTTACAGTAACTGAGTTCAAATACAGGTTTCTCGAGTCCTGAATAATAATTACAACAAAGGGAAAAATGAGTCTCCAAAAGGCGTTACTGTGTGGCAGACGTTTTTTAAACATTGCTAGCCCCTTTTTTGGCTACAGGTGATTTACGTCTCTCTGACAACTGTAAAATTGTTATGGTTACTTCCTTAGATACTAATCTTATTTGAGTGCCCATAAAGTAGCAACCGTTCTGTCTCGATTGTGGAGTAGGGCAGGTGCCTTGGGTTTTGGGGATTGTTATGTAAACCACTACACCACCACCATGATCTTACCTCTCTATCTTCCTTCCTTCTTGCATGCTCGCATTTCCTAACTACTCGAGTATTACTCCAGAAATTTATATGTCACCACAACGTTTTAGATATTCCTTTCACCATCAAAATTTTCTAATCTACTATTATGAGAGATCGTTAGCAGTACTGACAGATAGCTAGAAGCATTAGCCCAACGTTTTTTTTTTTCTTTTGTTCCTTTAACACGCAGGAAAAGCCAACACAGGCGATGTAACTGCTCATCCATTAGGTATGACCAGTTTAGCACACCATCAAACACTGAGTAGCTAGTTACACATCACAAGAAAAACACAGAATAGAAGTTCATTGGAACGATACCACCTGGAGTTATTACCTCTCGTTACAGTTTCATACTTTATCTGACTCAGATGTTTCCTCTTTGTTTTGTCAAATTCAGTCCAACAAGAACAAGTTGTAAGGTGTCAGGCAAATCCAGCACCGTCCATGAAAACCCTGACATGATAAGCAAATCCAGTAGCACGTCACAAAGCTCCGAATAAATCGTGACATTAATTCAACCAAAGTAATACGAGTAACGAGTGAGCAAATGGAATACGAAAGACTAACACAAGAATACCTAAATGCATGTCATACCTTCCCACCGTGAGACAGACGCAGTTCCGAGGGGAGAAACGAGAACAGAAGCCGAGAGCAGAACCGTGTTAAGCTGGAAGGCCCCACGATAAGGGACGGACACCCACGTCACCAGCTAACCGCTAGGACCACCCCCCAGCGCATGTTAAAAGCTAGAGCCCTCCAGAAGAACAGTATAGATCCTATGATAACACAAAAAGGGCCACCCCAACCGCAAGTTTTAGCGTGAGACTTTTTCGCGTCTGTTACGTCCGGACCACCCCCAGCCATGTTAAAAGATAGAGCCCTCCAGAAGAACAGTATAGATCTTATGATAACACTAAAAGGACCACACCAGCTGCAAGTTATAGCATGAGACTTTTTCGCGTCTCTGTTATGTTGCAAACTTTAAAAACATTGCCCCACCACGAAAAGTATAATGTTTCTCATTGGATGGACAGAATTTTTGTAGGCTGAGCTTAAGGTTAACATTGAGACCCTGATTGGTCAGATGAAAACACAGCCAGATAGTTTTTTTAAACCAACTTCGGTAAATTGTACTAAGGAGAAGTTAGGAGAGAGTTGCTTCCAAGACGGCGAGGTGAGCGGAGCTGTGCTGCACGCCGCCCCCTGACGAACACTGACAGGGTTATGAACGCCCGCGATGCCACATAACAGCGCATAAAGCTTCACTCAGAACTGCAGAAGTCTCATCTGTTACACCCCCTTTTTGCGTAATACTAGTGTTGATCGTCAATTAAAGCTCATGGTGTTCACATTTGCCACTTGAAGTAAAAATCTGAAACGCGATGATTTTTCTGTTATATAGTTATTGAGAGGCCACATCAGCCACTGTAATTTACGACAAGTTAGATAAGTAATTAAAGATAATTGAGGGTCACTGTAGACCATTTTGATAGTTTTCTCTTTTGTGAAACTTAATTTAAACCTAGATTATAGATGTGATATGGCATAGGTCATCCTTCGATCCATTGTAGAAATTGGACACCCATTCAGGGAATATTCGTTCACATTTTTGTTGAACACAGTTGGTTTTTACCATCCTGAATTAAAACATTTGCTTTTATCAATAGTGCAATTTATAAACAATGTTTTGTGAGTAGAATAAAATTTCCAATGGTGAACTTACCTGCTTTTTCGACGTTATTTTACCAGCTAACTAAAAATAGGAAAGCCTTGAACCCTTCCACTAAATTTAGTTAGTATTAAGATTCTTTTACATGGAGTGCAGTGGAGCTGACGCTGAAATAATTATTTGGTTATATCATCGCTAGTCTCACTGTACTCTTCTGAACTCTACATGTCATGTGTGGTCTGATGTCTCCTTACCAGCAACAGGTCCCAGGTTCAAATTAGTCAATTCCCTAAAAAACACGCTCAGAGCGTTTCCGCGAAAGTGGTAGGGAGACAAGATATAGAACAACAGACGCCACACAGAATGTTAGAAAATGGCGTCCCTGCAAGGATGGTAAAGTACCATGATTGAAGGTCGACCACACGCCTATCTAGGTCAGAAAAATATCCTGTTAAAAAATTTTCGTAATAAAAAAAATTTTTTTTGAAAGGCATAAATAGTTGAAAACAGTAGCTGCAGCGATAGATAGTGAGACATTCTAGCAGAGACAATAGCATAATTAAGTTATGAATTTTAAAAATTGTTAGAATTAAGTTTTCTGTCCAATGCACAGCGGATACATCGTTGACAATTTGGTTCCTACCCAACTAGTAAGTGAATGGATTGTCAGTCTTGGGTATAATAAGTGTCAAGTCGTGTGAACAAAAAGTTTATGAAACGCGTGAGATCGTATGAGCGCATGTTGATTCGATGTAGGGCGCGTGAATTGCTTTTAAAACAGAAAATAAGGGATTCGGAAAGATTAGCAATGGCAGATCGAGACCTTGACCGAATTGAGGTAGAGACCCAGCATGAAAATGGACAGAGAATAGAGGAAAGTACAACAGACGATGCAGTATCGCGAGAAATAGGACATATAACGCACCATGACGGGGATAATGTACGTCAAGGCATAGAAAACATAAGTCAGTATACGACAGAGGAGCAGGAAAGTAGAGAGACAGTCGATGAGGATTCTAACTTGCGTCTTGAATACGTAGAACCCATAGTACAAGTAATCAGAGCTCCCTCACCACAGAGTACAAGGAATGCGAGCAGAAACGTGTCACAGCACAGTTCAATGCAATCGGTTGCGAACCAACACTTGGGCGAAAACACAGAGCGTAGGACGTCGGAAGATAACGCAATAGGACCCACCAATCTGGCAGAATTATTACAACAAATTACGGAAACCATGACAAGGCAAAATAAAGACATAGCAAACCAAATTCAAATTCAGAATGCAGAAACCACGAGACAAATGCGTGAGATTAAAGAAGAAAACAAAAAAATTTAGTTACACCTAAGTCGTATTGAAGACGAGGCAAAAGAATCTCGAGAAGTGATAGGAAACTTAATAACAGGTCACAATCAATTGAGAACAGACGTTGACAAGGTACAAGCGGACGTACAAACATTGAGTAATGACATTCATGACGAGATCAAAACATTACGTAACAACACCCAGGGAGAAGTCAAGAAACTAGAGAAACAGATAAACGAAATTACTAGACAAGCAGCAGGTACAGCGCGTGAAATTGTTGAAAATAGTGTGTTACGCAAACGTATCACAAAAGCAGCGCTGAAAAGATGTGATAACCGCATAGTCAAAATAGAAGCGCAAACGAAGCGACAATTTCAGAAATTGCGAACAGAGTTGTTGCAAACCATTGAAGAGCGTAGTAAACAGGATCGAACAAGCACAGAGTCTGCAACCACATCCGTATCTGTAACAGCACCGGAAAAACAAGCAATTAACGAAGATATTACGCATTTGCGATTCCAATCACAGGCGGAAAGTAACATACGTGAAATCAGACAGCCTGCACTGCAACAAACACGTTTCGAAATTCTTGATGAACAAACGTCATCACAAACACAGGCAGAACCACAAATGTATGTTTCAAGACAGTTTGGATCGTGCAATGAAGCAGTAAGGTTAGCCAGACAAGATACCGAACCAATACCTGACAATGGAAAGCCAGGTCGCGAAGAGTACAGTGCAAGGCATTCAGCTACACGTTCACAACCGATGGAAGAAAATTATTGCATACCACTCCAACGATACTATGCAAGGGTAGGCAAAGTTACAGTGGACAATATCCAATGGATCTTCCACAACCGGAAAGAACGACGGGAGAAATGATCAGAAACAAAAGTGGCGAAGAATCGCGAATTTCATATGGAACTATGACGAAGTACGACAACGATCATTTCCTTACAGTCAGAAAATTCCAACACTTTCGAGAAGGAAACTCATTACAACCACGAACTTTTATTGATCAATTCCGAGTAGGATTACCAGAACACTGGACGCTAGCACACAAATTAGACTTTATATGTGCACACATGTCAGGAACAGTCGCAGAAACCATGCAGACTGTTGTAGCATGATACCAATCGTACGAAGATTTCAGAGAGAAGTTTCTCTCACGATATTGGTCCAGCGAAGCACAGAACAGAGTGAAGTACGAATTATTACAGAACCCATATTTTGAAAATTCAGGAGAGAAGAGACCCGTGAAATTTTTCGAATTAATGGCAAAGAAAAATCAATGCTTAGATGTACCATACAGTGACGGAGAGTTGATTAAATTATGCGCGATGAAGCTACCGTTGAAATACCAGCAATCATTACTAGGTCGCGGAGGCAATGACGTCGAAGCATTTAAAGGTATTCTAAGGGAACTAGAGTTCATATTTTCGGAAGATGACGCAAGAAAAAGTCGAAGCGCACGTGAAAACGAAAGCAAAAAGCAGTGGAATCCACAAGACACAGTACGAAGAAACAATTATTACGAACCATGTGATAACTTCCCACCAAGGTACGACAATAGATTTCAACAAAGAACCGGTTAGGGATTTAGAAGAGAATATGGCAATAACTATAATTCACCCAGGAACGGCAACAACTATTACAGAGGGAATAACGACAACCGGAACGGGTACTGGAGAACCAATAGACCGACAAATTATCAACAAAGAAACCACTATCAACAAGCTGAACAAGAAAAGAGAATACAGATAGAAGAGGTGGAGGTAAGACCACCAAACCCCGATAAACGTTCGAATTGACAGCTAAGCGCCCATGCCAAAGAGAATGACACACCGACCCAGGACAATTGCAGCACCTTGAACAGAGAAGTAAAAATCTTATCACGAGAAGAGAAGAAGGAAGAAACAAATCCGCAGGGACCAGATGAAAACGAAGACAAGAAAATAACGATATCGTGTTGGGACGAAATTAATTGGGATAATACTGACGAGGAAGATCAATTACCAGAGGCATGCACAACGAATGTAGGAGGAAAGGACGAAGTAATGAGTATTGCAGAGCTTTTTGAGATGGAAGCCAGGGAAAGCGAATTCGATGAGGATAATGCGCAGTCGACAGAAGTTGAAAATAAGTTACAAGTGGGCACACAACCCAACGTATTTAATGAAGGAAGTTATGAAGCGATAATTAGAGCATTTAGATGCGATTATGTGGAAGTAGCGACGAAGAAGGAGAAGATAGACGAGGATGAGGAAAAAAGTAGAGGATGTTGAAGAAAGCGTAAATGAAGGAAGAAATAGAGAAGAGGAAATAAAAGAGAGAGAAGTAGCAGTCGAAGCTTATCCTACAGAAAGTTCGAATTCACAAGGGAAATTCCTAAGGAGACTCATGTATGATTCAGTGGAGGATTCGTTGATGCAAGAAGAAGAAGAAGAACAGAACCAACCCTTTCAAATTCAACCAATTGTGAAGGCCATGGTAAAGCATATCCCAGACAATATTGTAATTGATAGCGGAAGTGAACTGACTGCGATCTCAGAAAATTTATTCATGCAGTGTAATGCCAATGAGGAATTGCCAGTTCTGAAAACACGTAAGATTGAAGAAAGAGGTCCTATTAGAAACAATGCTGCGGAAGTTACGAGACAAATAAGGTTAACTCTTTCGTGTCAAGGTCAAAAGATCGAAGCCAACTTCGTGATTATACCTAAAGTAACTGTAGATTTGATACAGGTGCAGAATTTTTAAATGAGAGACGAGAGATAATAGATATGGGGAAAGGTAGCGCAACATTCGGGAATGTCACACTTCTCTTTGAGCAAAAGCTAGAATTAGAAGAAATATCGGTTATAAACAAACAGTTAAGAATGACGCTAGATAAAAAGGATGAAGAATTAGAATGGTACGTACAAAAGGGGGAATTGCCTCAACTCATGTTAGAAGTCCATAAAGAAATCGACGAAAAACTGCAAGAAGTTCAAGGTATTTCGGAACACAGTAAAAGAGAATTAGAGGGTGTTTTACGACATAAAGCAGTGGTATTTTTACCTAAGACTGGCAGTATTAAACACTTTCAGTACAAGTTAAACAGCACAAACCATTTAGAGTGCCACCCTATACAATCCCATTAAGCTACAGGAATAAAGTATTCCAGGAGATATCTAAAATGTTAGATGACGATATTATTGGACCAGCTACCTCCACATATGACAGCCCGCTCCATATTGTACAAAAACGAGATGGGAGCATCAGGTTAGTGCTTGATTCCAGACAGATCAACACAATCATAATCACTGAGACAGATCGCCCAGAAAAATTAGAGGAATTGATACAAAACTTCCACGGTGCTAAGATATTTTCATCAATTGATTTACGGAGTAGTTTCTGGCATATGGAATTGGCTCCAGAATGTAGAAAATTTACAGCATTTATCGTATTCTGTAGATGTTACCAGTTTAAACGATTGCCATTTGGTTTAAGCATATCATCAGCAGCGTTTATTAGGGGATTTAATACTATACTCAGTCCTGAAATTTTACAAAAAATTACTTGTTATGTTGATGATGTGATTATAGCAGAACCCTCTTGGGAACATAACAACGACACATTAAATCAGTTTTTACAGATCATGAAAGAGCATGGGTTCACAGTAAATACAACAGAATCAAAATTTGGAAGGCGAGAGGTCAAATTTCTAGGACACATAATTTCCGAGAAAGGGGTAATGCCCGACCCAGAAAAACTAACGGCAATCAAAGAATTCTGTACTCCATATGATAAGAAAACTCTCAGAGGATTTCTAGGTCTCACTGGATTCTGTAAAAAATTTATTTGGATAGACTCTCTCGCAACACCACGCCTATGTGCATTGACTGGAAAAAACACGCCGTGGATATGGGATCAACAAGCAAATGAAGAATTTTTAAAAGTGAAAAACGCACTAACAACAGCACCGATTTTAGCACATCCTGATCTAACACAAAAGTTTTGTATGGCCACTGATAGCGCGAAAACAGGTTTAAGAGTTGTTTTATTCCAAGAATACGAAAAGGCAGGGCTAAGATCATATAGAACAACTGCATTTGCCAGTCGGGTACTCACAAAAAGCGAGAAAAGCTATTCAGTCACGGAGCTGGAAGCATTGGCCATTGTATGGTGCTTCCAGCGTTTTCGATACTTCCTATTCGGAAGAAAAACAAAAGTATACACTGACCACAAAGCATTAGAATACATGTTATCCGCCAAACTAACTCATAGAAGGTTAGCCAGATGGATGTTAATACTACAAGAATTTGACTTCACTGTTACACACATACCAGGACCAGCGAATGTATTAGCAGATGCTTTATCACGATGTCCACAGGGTGCATCCAATAACATAGGTTTGGAAGCAGCAGAAGACCATTTTACAATGTACTATATGAAACAAGTACCTTTCGAAAACTACATTACGACAGCATTGAAAAACATAGGCAAAAAACAGGACAAGGATCCGAAATATTAGGAATCAAACACAAGTGGAGAAGTAAGGATTTTCCAGACATTCGACAGCACTATCTCGTAAAAACAATGTTTTATTTTTTAGACGAAATGTTGCAACGAATGAATGGTTAATTTATATCCCAGATGAACCAATTAACAAGTACATATGGTATACACATTTAAGTAATGGCCACTTTGGACCAAAGAAATGCTTTTTAAAAGTAAAACAAACAAGCCAATTTCCTAATATGGAAAGACGAATTAGAACAGTATTAGTCAAATGCAAAAAATGTATGAGGGCTAAACACGTCACTTCCCAAACCAAGCCACCTATGTTTCCAATAATCCCTAAAAGATTAAACCAAATAGCTGCAACAGATTTGATGGGGCCCCTCCCACGCACAGAAAATGGATATATTTTCATATTTGTCGTTTTGGAACTTACTTCTAAATATTGTTCGTCAGGATAGAGGTCAGGAGTGGAGGGCGTTGTAAAATGAAAAGTAATGAAGTGGAATGGACCCAGTTTATTCCTGTAACGATGATACATTGGTGCCTACGTAGGGCTGAGCAGCCCCAAGAGGGGTTTCCGTCTGCTCATCAGAGAGGCAGAGGCTAGAGGAGCGACTACTCGGGGCCGAGGTCTGAAGCTAAGAGAGCGCGGAGCTGTTTTCAAGCCGCCCTCGCCGCTCCCGGCCGCGTCCCCACGTGATCACACGATTAGTCTCTGATTGGAGGATTGATTCCGCCAACGCGCCTTGCTAGTAGCGTACCCCCGTCAGCGCAACCGACCCGTGGGACTTGAGTCTGACCGAGGAGCACGTGGCAGGAATGTGCCGACCATGGTCTTCCGGCCAGCATCTTCCACCACGGTATGCCCAAGCCGGCTATGGCCGAACATTATGCATGGAAAATTTTATTTAATAAAATTTTGTCGGCAATGATCCCTCTTGGGGGGTCTCCTCCCTGCACATCCTTTCCCCTTTCGAAGAAGGCTCTCTGGATGAAAATGAATGAGCTTATTCTAGTTGATTATTCCATTTAAAAAAATATATGATCATTATGAAGGGTCCCAGAAATTAACATCCATAATATAGTATAAATATCAATATGTGCAAAAGTTACAAAGGGGCCTGAAGGAAGGCTCTTGAATAACAAACTTGTGAAGTTGGTGCGACGGCAGTGGGGCGGCGCCATGCTGTGAGTGTGTGTCGGCGGTATCAGTGGTGGTGGGTACCCAGGCGATGATGAGGGGCACAGGGCCACAGCACACTGAAACACTCCACCCTCGTGGGGGTGAGAGGATGCTCCGAGGCCTAACAGTCACAAGGGGTTTTTTCCCCGTAATATTACTCTGAGTTCTTAAATCTAGGATTACAATGGTAATTGCCCAAGTGGGTGAATGAGAACATTACAAAATGACAAAAATTTAAGGAGAAAACAAAACGACTTACATGAGGGTTAAGACTCGACAGTTAAATTGTGATTCCATAGACTTTACATAGAAATACAAATCAATTACAAAATTAGTTCATTGACCTGACACCTAGACTACAACTTAATTCTAAGGGGGGGGGGGGGGGGGTCATGCCTGATCGCATGCACCAAGTCAAATTGGGCAAGTAGTTTCAGGTGTGATATTCACCTTCAGGTTGTGGGGGTGGTACTACTTCTCGGAAGGAAGTGAAACATTTGCAAAACCCTCTTTTACAGAGTATCCAGGATACTATAATCAGAATCATTACAGTGATGATTACCGAACCAGCGCTGGGTAATACAACGGTGGTTAATCGCTTGGTTTGGTGCCAATCAGCAATATGTGAGGCCACTCGGTCAAGAGCAACTTGGTTATGTTCCTGGGTAAGGAGATGATTGATCGATTGGAGTAGATCTGAATCATTGGTATTCGGTAAATTCTTTAGCTTCTCATGGTGATGGATTTTAAAAGAGAGTCCAGGAAGGTATAAGGTAGATGTGGGAATGGTGACATGAAAGGTGGAGTGCAATTGAGCTGAAATCCTCATAGAAGCAGCGTATACGTCACATCTTGAACTATTATACACTAGGCCACTGCTATTCAGTGTTACCCGGTACGATTCAGTCTCTGCCATTGAACGGTGGCACACCAGGGTGGCGGTGACAGTCTGTGGAACAGCAAACAGAAAACTGTTGCCAACAGGCTGAATTACTGGTTGACGAAGTGAGACTAGAACACGAGGACATGGAGGTGTAGTAGTTTCAGCTAAAAACAGTGACATCTCGCACTCAGTAGTGTTAGTGTGTAAAATTAGTGTGGAGCATGAGTAATGTGTTGTGTGGGTGCTACTGTATAGTTCAGCGCGGGAGAGAGTGGCGTGGGTTTGTCGATCCGGACTAACTGCCAAACAACATGCTGGTGAAGGGTGGCCCAAGAGACTGGAAAAGTGTATATTTGATAGCACTCGTATTCGCAATTTGCGCACGTGATTGGCAACCTCATTCGCATCCGAATACCGTCAGAATTACGGGTAAGTCGGACCTCCAACGCAGCATAGTAAAAGGGGAGGTTGCTTTCCCGCACGGCATAAAGCATTTGTTTAGGGGCCAAAATTTGCGACGACACATTGTGTAGGATGTGCAAGAAGGGCTCTGAGGGTAACAGATGAGGACTGAGCTTTCCTTGCAGTCCGAGTTGAATGGCCGAGTGTAACATGTGCACGTGTAACTGTGCTGTGTGTATATTAAATAAAAGAATCTGCGTGGTCTGCATAATGTCCAATGTGATAGTTAGATTACGTAATCCCGAGCGAAGATGAGTCCACTCTAGGTTAAAGGATTGTTCAAGTGCACCATAGTGTCGTGTTAATCTGTCGGCTACAACTTGTATTTGTCTAGTTGTGGCTAACAGGTTATTTTCAAGATGTGTCAGGCGCACCTGTTGATGTACCAACACTTCGTGATTAACTTGTGTTTCCGAAAGCGCTTGCTGTGTGTCCAAATCCCAGCGTTTTGCGTCTGTTTCGTCAGGAGTCCCAAAGACAGATTTTAACAATGTACCTCCAACGGGCAACCAGGCTCGTTTGAAACGAGGCAGTGGTACTGCATCCCTAATACTGTTCAATTGACTTCGAAGGGTTGAAATAATTCTAGTCACTTCCCACAAAGATCGGAGAAACTCATGTTCCTTCGTCTGCGTCAAGAAGGTTTCATATTTTGACAATTGCTGAGCTGTATCATATAAAGCACGGTCTTCCTCTTCTAATAATGTTAGGTTGACATCAGCTAACACAATAGCATAATGTGGAGTATGCACCAGATTGTGACGACGTCCAAAGAGCACGCCAGATGTGGAAGGGTAGACGTGAAATGGAGGCGCCTTAACGGCGACGACGACAACCATTGAGATTAACGTGCTGCCCATTGCGGATGATAAATTGACAGCCATTTGAACGGAGGTTGCTTTCAGCTTCCAATGTTGATAACGGTCGACTGCGAGAGAAAGTATTAGTGCCCCTAGAAGTAAAAATTTCCTGGCTTACTTGATGAGTAATTCAGAGATGACGGAGGGGGTACAACGTTGTAGCAATAATTACCTGGCAAGTAGCGACGATGGACCCGTTCAGTCACGCTTACTGATGAAGAAGGCCACGAAGTAGAATCACGGCAGGCAACCAACGGTTTGGCAGCCGTGGGGGTAGCAAGGCGGCAAGACAATGGTGTAATTCGACACCGAGTATCCGCTGATCAATCACGCGTCAGCAAAAAAGACGCTGAACGCGGAGGCCGTACTACGCAGCGCAGACTAAGCGTAACTCGCTGGAAAAATTTTTCTACCTGCTATGGGACGAAGGCCAAGTGTCATCAATTAATTTGAGATTTTGTACGAAGAAAGTTTTTTTTTCTTTTAAATGAATAAAATGACAAGGAATCCTGTGATCGCGGTGTAAACCTGCACAGCCTAGGCACCTCCCACGCATTGGCCAGTACGCAGGGGCACCCACCCCGCTAAGGTTCGACACGGCGAGACAGGTGAAGTACTTCATAAATTTCAGAAATAATATTGAGTGGTTTTTCAGCTGTAGAAAACCCGAATGAGGGTAGGACAACTCAAGTTAATAATCAAAGGATCTTTACTGACAGAAGTGGTCAATAGAGAGATTAACTGTACTGAAGTCGGAAATGAATGTTAGCGAGAGCGAGTCTGTTGCTCGTGAATACAGAGGCTGGGTGTGAAGCAGTGGAGGCGGCGCAGCGCAGCTGTATCAGCGCTGAGCCGGCAGAGTGCTGAGCTCAGTTAACAGCGTCAGAGAGCGCTAGAGGCTCTGCGTCCGAGACTAAGACATTGTAAGTGCAACTTAAAAGTAACAGTTTATTGCAAAGCAATAATACACAAATAGCTGATGTCACAAAGACGTTTGATTCCATTTTAACAGAACAACTTAAGTGTTCAACAGGTAAATTGACTACGTTGTTGATTAAAAGAAACTGCTACTGAAAATGACGTACATATGTACGTACTTCCCTTTCCCCTTCCGAAGAGCGGAGGGCATAAACCATAAAAGCCTTGTTCATGTACTTAGTATATGACAATAGAGGTCTGGTAACACTAACAAGTTACACCAAGGTAGTGTGGATATGAACAGTGTGAGTGTGTTGTTAGTTGTTATTGGGCGTATGAAGTGTTGTGTAAATGTGTGACTAACGGTAACTGATGGCGGATACGAATTGAAGGCCAATAGGTGCTATCAGAGATACTTCCAGTCGAGAGACAATGAAACTTAAAAGGGAATACCGAATATGACACAAAAATAGCGTATAACCATAAAGTGTACTAACATTAATCATAACTGTAAATTGATAACAATAAAACATGACATTGAAGTAATAATAATTGACAAGAAATAAAATAAAGGAAATATTTCCCGAACATAAACTTCCGAATCGGATACGAAATCCGCCAGGGGAAGTTGTTGTTTTTTTTTTTTTGGTCGGTTGACGAAGTGCATAAGGGGCTACGTCAGTAAAATCCGACAGTGTCTGTATATAACAACATTGTTCTTAAAAGTGCAGTTTGCACTGTCAGATGGTGAAAAGCAACTAATCCGTTCAGCAACGGAAAAGGCTGCCATCTGGGGAACGGTATCTGAATCTTTGGCAGAATCCGATGATTTTGCAGTGGAATTGCCATCTAGAAGAAGGTGGCGTTGTATAAAATGTAATAAAAGAGCGTCTGGGGCTCAGTTCATTTGTGGTTGAGTGCCAAAGGCGTAGTGTGAGTGCAAATTGCCTCACGGCAATTGATGTATGAATTGTTTTGTGGTCAACCGAGGAGCCTAGGATTCGGTGACGTGTAAGTACAAGTTCGCAGTGCGTATGAGCTACCTGCGAGTGACTCGACTATTAAGTTCAGCAGTGCATTAGTGCAATCTGCAGACTTGGATTGATGATTATACAATTTGCAGGGCAATGGGGCAACCTGCGGACAGTGCTAAGGCAACCTGTCTAATAATTGAGGGGTAGGCAGTGCATTGGAGCTATCTGCGATACCGTGGTTCAGCGGGCCTAAGGGCGTCCGTCTGACTTAATAAGAATTAGTGTAGGCACATGGGTTTCCTGCGATACATGTAATAAAAGTATCAGCGGCGTTACTAGCGACCTGCTGTACTAGGGAAATGTCGACTGTTCAAGCAATAAAAATAGCTCTGAAGCTAGAATAGCATGCATGCATAAATAGCGTCACTTTTTGTGCGCGCAGTACATAACACTACATAAAATGAAAATCATGAACTACAAATCACTAGCGCTAGCATAATGGCATAATTAAACACAATGACATATATTGACAGGAAAATAAAAACACAATGATGTATAATAATAATGCTGTAAGTAGTCGGAACGCTCAACGTTAACATGTAACACTGGCCACCTGGGGCTGGCTGCTAGGCTGCGTGTGTGTTAGTTTTAAAACTGACAATAACAAATTGAACTGAAAGGACAACTAGGCACAGTTCCCGTAGCGCTTACATCACCGGCTAATTAGAGCCAAAGTACGTATCTCACAATGGATCATCGGCCGATATTTTGGGGCAAGACTGCAACAAGGGAGAGCAATATCTCGGTGTAAATGGTGGTAAGACTAAAAGACCGGTACTGTCGGAAGAGGTACCTAACATGTTGTAGGGGCCTCCTCATCGACAGAAGAAGGAAAACAGGATAGAACAACGACCACGGCGATAGAGTAAAATAAATGGGGGGGGGGGCAAAAATAACTGCGTAGCAACCAAGGAACAATCGCCCACCGATATACGGCAGCCCGGACGATTGGTCGTTTGTGCCTCGTCAGTAGCGTGAAAAACCCGTGGCATTGCATTGGTTTCCCCATATCTGGCCTTGTCCAAGGCAGATAACGTCAAATGTCGTCATAGTTCGATGTGTAAGAGGGTTAGGGCTGTAGTTTGTAGCTTGTACAATGAATCAAAGCAGTAGTGAAACTTCACTTATAGGATTGGCAGACTAAGGTATGCAGAATAATGTAAATCGTTAAGAACTTCGTGTGATTTATCCAGCTACTGTGAAACAAAACAATGAATCACATCTACTTAATGTTTATGTTAAGATTTATTGGGATGTTTGAATGAATTTTGTTTTCCGTGTCTTCCGGCTGCATGAAAGAAACCAGCTTGGAGCTGTTAGCGAGCGCGCAGAGCACGCGTATGTGCGGAGTAGGCAGCGACACGTCAGCGGTTAGGTGAGACGGCGTGTAGCCGCGAGAGACCGGCCGCTACTGTAGCGACAAATATCACGCACTTAGCGTGTACCAGAAATAACGATGAATTAGAAATCGCTAATTATCTAGAATAAGAGTTTTTTTTAAAAAAAGGCTGTTAGTTATATAAAATGATGGTAAATACATTGTAGTCTGTCATACACGGAGGATAGGGCAGTAATTTGCGGTTTGTTTTTGTAACTACTAGGACGCGCCGCGTGTTGAGACGCTGGCGGCAGCAGCGCACGTGGTGATAAGATACGTCATCGCGCGGAGCGCTGTTACTGGCTGAGAAAAAATGATGGCCGCTGGCCAGTTCTTGGCGAGGAGAAAGGACAGCCCTGAAGAGAGGAGGGGAGGCGACAGCTGATGTGTTGCCCCGCCAACAGCTGGTCCCGTAAACAAAGCGTACGAGGCGTATGCATTTCAAGTCCTGGCTTTATCTGTTCCGATTACTTACGATTAGCTGCAGAAAATACAGAACTACGACATATAGTACAATACACTAGACGTCAACATAACAAGTATTAAGAAAAGCTCGGAGTAAAAATACTCCACATGTACTGGTTTGCCAAATAGATGGCAATAGAGGACATTGAAGAATATTATTCGGAGTTAGCAGCCGCGGTTCTGCCAACACCAAGTGTAATGGTTGCATTTGAAGCAAGTCAGTTGCGTGACGTCTAATGCGTGGCATTGCTTGCAAAACATAAAACATAATCATACATATGAAAATGAGCAAAAATACATGACAGGACCGGAAATTGACAATTGAGAATCGCTGGAAACTCCGTGGTGGCCAGGCACGTCTTGCCTCCAAATCCCTGGAGAAAATGACTTAAACTAAGCTGCAATAGAACATAACATAAAACTCTAACTAGGCGTGATTAATCACGTGACCTCATCCCATAAGGGTGTCGATTCCGCAAAGGGTATCTACAACCCTGTGGAGGTAATCTCTTCCGTTTTTTCTTTCGTCTTTGTTCCACTTGAGGTGGAGGTGACACAGGCGGATCGGGGGCTGCGACCTGTTGTAGTGACACAGCCCTACCGTGGTAAGGTTGCAGGCGGTCAAAGTGCACTATCACCGTACGATCGGTTAATTGCAGTTCTAGGCGCGCAGTCCGGAGCCGCGCGACTGCTACGGTCGCAGGTTCGAATCCTGCCTCGGGCATGGATGTGTGTGATGTCCTTAGGTTAGTTAGGTTTAAGTAGTTCTAAGTTCTAGGGGACTGATGACCACAGGTGTTAAGTCCCATAGTGCTCAGAGCCATGCAATTGCAGTTCTGCATTGACTGGTGAGGTCAACCGTACAATCCGATACGGACCTTCAAAGCGGGAAGAGAACTTTTTAGTTCGTCCCTTTTTGATTGCCGGGTTTCGTAGTAAAACTAAATCACCTGTTTGATAAGTCGGTAAAACAGCATTTTTGTTCTGCCTGTGCAACTGTTTATTAGTAGCTTTGATATTATTCCTCTTTACCTTATACCAGATCGCTTTTAGCCGGCGGGCTAAACCTTTTACTTCCTTTATTTCTACACCTTGAGGTAGTTTGTCTATTTCGAACGGCGAATTCATCGGCCGTCCAAACACAGCTTCGTAAGGGGTATATCCCGTGGATTCATGTATTCGGGTGTCGAATGCAGAAGAGATATACGGTACATATCTGTCCCAATCAGCGTGCGTTTTTGCAACATAATAGGATAACATTTTACAAATTGTACGGTGTACGCGTTCAACGCGACCGTTGGCTTTAGGATGGAAGGGAGTTGTACGCCATTTTTTGATTCTTAGCAATTTACAAACTTGTACAAATAAAGCAGACATGAAATTGGTTCCTTGATCCGTTAAAATGGCATCAGGACTTCCAAAAGGTAGTATCACACGATTTACAAAGTCTCTCGCCACAGTTTCAGCTGTCATGTCGGGGAGGGGAACCGAAATTAGATAACGTGAAAAGTGATCAATAACAGACAAAATGTATTTGTTACCTTGTTGCGACTGTGGAAAAGGACCTAGGAAATCTAAAGCAAGAATTTCGAAGGGTGAAGATGCCTGAGGAAGTGTTTTTGCAGCGGCACTCGCGGATGCCTATTTTGTGCTCGTTGTGCACACGGCGGGCAGGAGCTTACATGCCTGTCCGCGTCACGTTGTCGGTATTGCCACCAATAACGTGTCGCAATTCGAGCGTTCGTAGCGCGTTTTCCGCTGTGACATGCTTGGATTGTATCATGGCATTGCCGTATTATACGTTGCTGCAAGCATTCCGGTATTACCAAACGATTCCCATGTGGAGTTCTTCGATACAAAAGGTCGTCTATTACTTCAAATTCTGGGAAGGTGGCGTATCTTTGACATTGAACGTCCACCTGCTGTGCTTCTTTTAACTCTTCAATTGATACCTCATCTGATTCAATGACACGCACTTTTCTACTTAACGCATCAGCATTTTGATGCAACCGACCAGGCTTGTGCCGAACTTCAAAATCATGTTCTGACAGTTTCATGGCCCAGCGCATAAGTTTGCTGCAAGGGTCTTTAAGATTCAATAACCACTGCAGAGCAGAGTGATCGGTAAGAACTGTAAACTTGCGACCATAGAGGTAACATCTAAAGTAATTAATTCCAAAAAGAAGGGCAAGCAATTCCTTTTCTGTAGTACTGTAATTAGTTTCTGCTTTATTCAGTTGACGAGAGGCATACCCAACGGGTTTTTCCTCACCATTTTGCACTTGGCTTAGGACACATCCTACAGCAAAATCAGATGCGTCACAAGATAAAATAAAAGGTTCAGCGAAGTCTGGGTAAACAAGTAGAGGTGAACTAGTTAAAATAGTTTTCACTGTTTGAAAGGCGGTCGAACATTCATCCGTCCAAACAAAAGGAGTATCCTTTTTCAACAATTTAGTAAGTGGTTTGGTAATAGTAGTATAATCTTTAACAAAATGGCGGTAATAATTTGCAAGGCCAAGGAAGGATTGTAATTCCTTTAAATTTGTTGGAATAGGAAAAGTGTCTACTGCTTCAGTTAATCGTGGATCTGGCTTGACTCCGCTGGAGCAGATGACATGACCTAAATACTGCACTTGTGATTGAGCAAAAGAACATTTTTCTAATTTTAAGCTTAAATTAGCGTTTTGCAATCGCAACAGTACACTGCGTAGATGTTCAGCATGTTCAGCAATGGATTTTGAAAATATAATTATATCATCAAGATACACAAGGCACATAGTAGGTTTCAACCCACGTAATAGCAGATCTACAAATCGCTGAAAGGTTGCTGGTGCGTTGCGAAGCCCGAAAGGCATCCTTAAGAATTCATATAAGCCGCCAGGAACTACAAAAGCTGTCTTAGCTCGATCTTCAGGGGCAATTGGAATTTGATGATACCCACTGCGCATGTCTGATGTTGTGAAGTACAGGCAATTGCCCAGACGATCGAGTGTTTCATCGATCCGGGGTAATGGATAATGATCTGGAGTAGTAACGGTGTTTACTGCTCGCATGTCTACACAGAGGCGATAGGATTTTTCTCCGTCTATAGATTTCCTTGGAACGACTACAGTTGGGCTACACCACGCACTAGAAGAGGGTTGTATTATTCCTGCTTCTAGTTGCTGTTGTATAGTTTCCTCTACCACTGACTGAAGATGGTAGGGAATTCGGTACCCTTTTCGAGCTATTGGCCTAGCATTTCCGGTTGGAATCTCATGTTGGATTAGATCTGTTGCTGGTAAACACACTCCTGGAAATTGAAATAAGAACACCGTGAATTCATTGTCCCAGGAAGGGGAAACTTTATTGACACATTCCTGGGGTCAGATACATCACATGATCACACTGACAGAACCACAGGCACATAGACACAGGCAACAGAGCATGCACAATGTCGGCACTAGTACAGTGTATATCCACCTTTCGCAGCAATGCAGGCTGCTATTCTCCCATGGAGACGATCGTAGAGATGCTGGATGTAGTCCTGTGGAACGGCTTGCCATGCCATTTCCACCTGGCGCCTCAGTTGGACCAGCGTTCGTGCTGGACGTGCAGACCGCGTGAGACGACGCTTCATCCAGTCCCAAACATGCTCAATGGGGGACAGATCCGGAGATCTTGCTGGCCAGAGTAGTTGACGTACACCTTCTAGAGCACGTTGGGTGGCACGGGATACATGCGGACGTGCATTGTCCTGTTGGAACAGCAAGTTCCCTTGCCGGTCTAGGAATGGTAGAACGATGGGTTCGATGACGGTTTGGATGTACCGTGCACTATTCAGTGTCCCCTCGATGATCACCGGTGGTGTACGGCCAGTGTAGGAGATCGCTCCCCACACCATGATGCCGGGTGTTGGCACTGTGTGCCTCGGTCGTATGCAGTCCTGATTGTGGCGCTCACCTGCACGGCGCCAAACACGCATACGACCAGCATTGGCACCAAGGCAGAAGCGACTCTCATCGCTGAAGACGACATGTCTCCATTCGTCCCTCCATTCACGCCTGTCGCGACACCACTGGAGGCGGGCTGCACGATGTTGGGGCGTGAGCGGAAGACGGCCTAACGGTGTGCGGGGCCGTAGCCCAGCTTCATGGAGACGGTTGCGAATGGTCCTCGCCGATACCCCAGGAGCAACAGTGTCCCTAATTTGCTGGGAAGTGGCGGTGCGGTCCCCTACGGCACTGCGTAGGATCCTACGGTCTTGGCGTGCATCCGTGCGTCGCTGCGGTCCAGTCCCAGGTCGACGGGCACGTGCACCTTCCGCCGACCACTGGCGACAACATCGATGTACTGTGGAGACCTCACGCCCCATGTGTTGAGCAATTCGGCGGTACGTCCACCCGGCCTCCCGCATGCCCACTATATGCCCACGCTCAAAGTCCATCAACTGCACATACGGTTCACGTTCACGCTGTCGCGGCATGCTACCAGTGTTAAAGACTGCAATGGAGCTCCGTATGCCATGGCAAACTGGCTGACACTGACGGCGGCGGTGCACAAATGCTGCGCAGCTAGCGCCATTCGACGGCCAACACCGCGGTTCCTGGTGTGTCCGCTGTGCCGTGCGTGTGATAATTGCTTGTACAGCCCTCTCGCAGTGTCCGGAGCAAGTATGGTGGGTCTGACACACCGGTGTCAATGTGTTCTTTTTTCCATTTCCAGGAGTGTATTTCCTGTCTTCAAACACCCATGAATACTCATTCAATACTTCATTTATTAGCTTTTGTTCATGCAATGGGAGGTGACTAAGCTTAGCTTTAAACTTATCTGTCAGATGTGACGTGTTTGTCAAAAGGTGTTGAGAGGCGGCAGCAGTCTTTTTCTTTTTCAGAGAAGGGGTTCTCTTTGACAAGTCATCTTCTGGGATAACCTGTAAGCTGGCTAATACTGTACCACGCGGTATGAAAGCTTGCTTGTGACTAAAATTGTCTAAACACACGGGTGCGCAATTTTCTTTCTGTACTTGCTGCGCTTTGCACAGGCTACGTTTTACGTGGACCTGCATCTGGTCGAGAGTTTCATTCTGGCAGAGTGGATCTACCAAGAAATGAACCTCTTCGGATTCACGTATCCCGACAGGCACCCAAAGGATCTTTCCTGTGCCTTCTGGTATCTCCACGGGATTATCGGCTTTTAGCATCGTTACGGGAGACTCTGAAACTTGGGAAACGGATCCTTTTTTCCCAGTTCCGCTCGCCCGCAACGTGCAGTCACGTCCAAAACGGTGCACGTTGTCGCCGAATTGGACGGTATTTAATCTATAGTCAATAACCCCCTGGAAATGACGCAGAAAGTCACTTCCTAGGATGATGTCGTAATCCGTGCGCCTGTTTCGTACAACCTCCATCGTAAAAGCATATTCTGTGGAGTCCAACATGAACTCAACGCAACAGCTGCCATCAAGTTTCACTATGCCGGAACCAGTACCACTGATACGGTACCGCGGCGGTTGCAATGTTCTTTTATCTCTCTCCGATAAAAATGCCAAACTGATCTGTGCGCCTGTGTCAATTAGCACGCGTATTGGTTTGCGGCCTCTAACACCGTCGACAACCACGCTTGCCTCCTGCGTGATTCCCTTATCAACTAGGGGGGTCACTATTTTTAACGGGGGCCGGGAGGGGTGGCACTTCCTGCCCCGCGGCCGTTTCCCGAATTCTGTGGTTGGTTCACATTTCGCCTGGAATTTGCAGGCGGTTGTGGCCTACTATTTGGACAATGCACGCTTTGGTGGCCCATGTTCCTGCACTGATGACAATATGGCACGCGACATTGCTCTGCCACATGTCCTTGTCTATTACAGCGCCCACACTTAGTATCGTTCGAAAAGACACGTCGGGGCTCACTTTGCCGCGCGGAGACGGCCACAAATCGGCTCGCCTCCTCTCTCAAGAGTGCTAATCGCACGGCTTCGTGTAAGGTGCGGGGGGAAGCTACCTTGATTTCTCCCCCTATTTGAGGATTTATGCCACGAATAAACACGTCTATCGCACGACATTCTGATTCTTCCAACAGAACTTCGTTACGAGCAGAACTGGCACTTAGTGCGTACGTGTGGCATGCGACGCTTCGAATCCTGTCCGCGAATGTTTCTAAATCTTCACCCGTTTTTTGCTTAAGGGTGGAAAGCAAGTCGCGATAGTAACTAGTACTACGTTTTTCTGGATACCTTTCAATCAACCCTGTTGCAAGGGACTGGAAGGTAGGGGCATTTTTCAAGCTCTCGACCGACTGCACGTAGTTCCGCGCTTCGCTGGTGAGTTTCATTTTCATCACGTTTAAGAGAAATTCATCTGGCCAACCGCAAAGCTTTCCGATGTCCTGGATATTCTGGACAAGCGTTTGAATATCCTCGTGCGGCTTTCCAGCGAACGCCGGAATAAACGCTACTGCTGGGAAGCTCTGCACCAAAGTAGAGGTGGCTATTGCCACAGGTGATTCTGCACTAGTAAGTGGTGGATTTACCTGCTTCGGCTGTTCTTCCACTAGCACTTGCTTAGCGACATTAGATTGCGGAGAAGCCATTTTAAGATCATCTAGCTGTTGCTTAAGCTCCGCGTTAGTCAGAATTAATTGATTTAACTGGGACTGCAGCGCCAAGAGGGGATCCTCATCCGCTCCGGCTGCTCCTGCCTCCGATTGCTGCCTGGTGATCGGCATGTTACAATAGTGTGGGCATCTACACCACCGTAGCGTCGCTAGCGACTTACATTATTTGGTGGCGTGCAGACGACGGACGGCGGCGGTGTCGACGAGCGGCGGCAGGCGCGTCGATCACGCGTGGGCGCAGCAGGCGGCGGGCGACAGCATGGACAGCTGCGACGGCGGGGCGGCGCGAGGGCCGCACCCCGGACCCTAGCGCAGGCGGTGACCCGTGGCAGCTACGGACAGCGGCGGCGGCGAGCGTGACTGCATCGCGGACCCTCCTCGGCTCGCGTCCGGCGGCGAACTGCGTCACGCTTGTGGCGCGCTAGTGCGCGGCCACGCACATTCTGCAACGCAGGCGACCGGCTGGCACGCGCATGGCGAGCTGCAGCCTCGCCACGTTCGGTCTAGTTTCCCTTAATTGCTCAAACTCGGCCCCTTCGTAATACTCATACTCAACTGATGAGTTGATTTTACAACCGTAAGGTGGGTCGCATCACACTTCTGACACCATTTGTTCGTCAGCATAGAAGTCAGGAGCGGAGGGCGTTGTAAAATGATAATTAATTGAGTGGAATGGACCCAGTTTATTCTTGTAATGATGGTACAGTGGTGCCTACGCAGGGCTGAGCAGCCCCAAGAGGGGTTGCCGTCTGCTCATCAGAGAGGCAGAGGCTAGAGGAGCGACTACTCGGGGCCGAGGTCTGAAGATAAGAGAGCGCGGATCTGTTTCCAAGCCGCCCTCGCCGCTCCCGGCCGCGTCCCCACGTGATCACACGATTAGTCTCTGATTGGAGGATTGATTCCGCCAACGCACCTTGCTAGTAGCGTGCCCCCGTCAGCGCAACCAACCCGTGGGACTTGAGTCTGACCGAGGAGCACGTGGCAGGAATGTGCCGACCATGGTCTTCCGGCCAGCACCTTCCACCACAGTATGCCCAAGCCGGCTACGGCCGAACATTATGCATTGAAAATTTATTTAAATAAAATTTTGTCGGCAATTATCCCTCTTGGGGGTCTCCTCCCTTCACATACTGTAGACTCAGGTTTTGGGTCCTCACTGTTTTCTCAAATGAGTCAAGACACATTTTCTGCTTGTCAAAATGTGAATGTTGCCGGTGAAAATGCACTGCCAAAAAGCATAGAGAAACAGATTCCAGACACTAATACGTCATTACAGCAATTAATGCAACAAATGGAACAAGTTCTTCAAATTAAGTTACATTTCACTGCACACGTTTCTGTCATAGCATATGCACAATATGTGAGAAGTTGGGACTGTTAGTATTTGCACATGTGTTAACAATTCAGCAAGGGACTGGTTAACAGCATTGCTGGTTCTAAGGACAATTCCAAAAACTTTGTGAGTGCACAAGTGGTGGTTTATGGACTTGCTGTATTGTCCGCAAGACTCTTCGTGGTGATTGTGCACCTGCACGGTCGCAACAGATGGCTGCTGGCCGTCTCTACAAGGACTACAGTGAATCTGCATCTTTGATGGTCCTCGAATACCATTATTTTTACAAGGACTGCTGTGGGTCTGCAACTCTGGTGGCCCACCAATACCGCAATCTCTAACAGGACTACAGTGGTCTGCTCTGTGATGAACTACCTACAAATATTGTTCAAAACTTCGAGTGACTCTGCTGTGGGTTTGGTCTGTTGTGGCCCATTACCTGTCTGCATGTCAAGAGACAGCATTGTCTTTCTGTTGGATGGACAACACTACTTCTTCAAGACTGCATGGAAATCCACTACTTCCGTGTGCATTTTCTTTTACTGCTCAGACTTCGTGCATAAAATTGTAATTAATACTGTGATGAATGTTCAGGATTGTCTTTATGGACTGTGAGAAAATTTTAGCTTTTGACCAACATTGTATCAATAAGTGTGTGCATTTGATTTCTTTGTTATTGTATTTATGAAAAATTTTTTCAAATCTGTATTGGCCACTGCCCAAAACAATATGTAAAATTTTTTGTGGAGAGGATGGGGGCTATGTAAGTAGGCTGTTTAGGTTTTTATGTTGGTAACGCCATGTAGTGCTCTATATGAAAATCACTGACTGTGATGTGTGCAGTCTGTGGCTGGTTTGCATTGTTCGAATTTGCTATTGTAGTGTTGGGCAGTTGGCTGTTAACAGCGCGTAGCGTTGTGCAGTTGGAGGTGAGCCGCCAGCAGTGGTGGATGTGGGGAGAGAAATGGCGGAATTTTGAGAGTGGATGATCAGAACCAGTACATTTGTAAGAATGGATGTCATGAACTGCTATATATATTATGACTTTTGAACACTTTTAAGGTAAATACATTGTTTGTTCTCTATCAAAATCTTTCATTTTCTAACTATGTTTATCAGTAGTTAGTGCCTTCAGTAGTTTGAATCTTTTACTTAGCTAGCAGTATTCGCTCTCGCTGTATTGCAGTAGTTTGAGTAACGAAGATTTTTGTGAGGTCAGTGATTTGTGAAATGCATAGGTTAATTTAGTCAGGGCCATTCTCTTGTAGGAATTATTGAAAGTCAGATTGCGTTGCGCTAAAAAATATTGTGTGTCAGTTTAGTGTTGATCAGAATAGGTAAAGAGCGAAATGTCTGAGTCCGTTCAGTTCTGCTCAGCTGTTTGAAAATCAAATAACGTAAGAGGTTTATCAGCACAGTAATAAGAGGACGTTTCATGTTTACTAGTCGAGCTGGCTTCGATAACAGTGCGTACTCTGTGGCTTCCTTTAACTCTAACCATTCATCTCGTAACTTAAAGCTTTTACGTGCATAATCTAACACTACCCTGTGCTTTTCTAGGAAATCCCTTCATAGTAACCCTTCGAATGGCAAATACATTTGTGTCCTTACAACTTGGATTCGTGGTAATATCCTTTACCTCTTTTCGTCCACAGGTTTATTCTAACATGTCTTTCGGTTCTAATTTCCTCATTTGTGATACTCCTTATTGTCAGGTGTCTACTATTTTCTACTTTAACACCTCAGCTTTAATTACACTTACGTGCGCCCCGCTGTCCACTAACAGCCCTATCTTGCTCTCTATCGTAAGTAATCATTTTTATTAATGCAGTCTGCTGTACGTACTATTCCTATCACAACATAATGGAATTGCTGCATCACATTGACGTATGTTGGTCCAACGGCTCTCACTACAACTACATTCACTAGCATAGTGTCCGGTGTGGTGGCATATGAAAGACATAACAGGTTTGGCTCTATTATAAGGGGGGAATGTCCTACTATGTTACACTTTATACACCTTATTGGTGGAGGACATTCTCTGAGAGGACCATTTCCTCGCAATTGGTCAACATCTATTTCCTTTATGGGTAGCTTAGGTCTCATGGGTTTGGATTGAGCCCCGTTGTTCTGGCTGAACTTACGTATTTGTACTCTGCTTTTGTATTCTCTCGCTAAATGCCCTACCTTCCTGCAGTTATAGCACCCCTTCTTATTAATTTGCTTTGTATATCCTACCTGCCGATATTTTTCTTTTTCAGAGTGGATTGTATTCTCTTCCGTCGATGCTAAATCAATTAATTCTGACAAAGTGATTCTCTCTCCCTGTGCCCACACTATTGTCTTTATTCTTTCGCTAATCGTGTCTGTATAAAACCAGCTCTCGCTAATTCTCCTATCAATGCGCAACTGCCTGGAATTACGTCTGCCGTCATTACCCTCCTCATGGCTTCTCTGAAATGAAACTGCATAGAATGTACTCGGGCTCCGCATTGCACCACACTTTCATCCCTTGTTTGGTGGCTATTAAAGATTTTGCACGCATAGAAATCTTATTCCTAATGTTTGCATGATTCTCCATGAGAATCTCCCTCACTTCTGACCATGTTTCAGTGTGATCTCTAATGATAAGTTTTCTGTAGGCAGAACCCATTCTTTGACCTATAATATATTTAAGAAACAATCTTTTAGACCTTGGTTCTACTAGTTCGTAAGCACTATTGAAATTCTCTATAAATTCAGAGAGTTGCTCCTATTTTGTTAATATAGATCAGGAACAATAGATGGCCTGCAACGCTCCCTTCGGGAATGCCGGATATTACTTCTCTTTTACTCGATAACTTTCCACCTGTTACTATGAACTGTGACCTTTCTGACAGGAAATCACGAATCCAGTAGCACAAATGAGGCGATATTCCATAGGCACGCAGTTTGGTTAGAAGACGCTTGTGAGGGGTGGTGTCGAAAGCCTTCTGGAAATCTAAAAATATGGAATAAATCTGACATCTCCTGTCGATAGTACTCATTACTCATGAGTATAAAGAGGTATTTGTGTTTTGCAAGAACGATATTTTCTGAATCCATACTTACTATGTGTCAATAAATCGTTTTCTTCGAGGTACTTCATAATGTCCGAATACAGTATATGTTCCAAACTCTACTGCAAATGGACGTTAGTCATATGAGCCTGTAATGGATTACTCCCTGCCGCCATTGGATAAGCAGCTGCAGCAGCAAGTAGTATACCCCTAGCTTACTTATTTGTTACATAGTTTAATTCTTAATTTCTTTGCGTGTTTTTGAGTACTTGCATTGTTTAATTCACAAATTTCTGGCGTATTATAGTATTTGAGAGTTGTAGCATCGCGCTTTAGTACCTGAATAGTGTAAATTCGCGTAGTCCTCTGTCTTCTGTTTTTGTTTTGAACGGCCAGTGTTGCTTGGTCACAGCCAGTGTTCTCCCTGCCGCCGTTGGATAAGCAGCTGCAGCAGCAAGTCGTATACCCCTAACTTACTTATTTGTTACATAGTTTAATTCTTAATTTCTTTGCGTGTTCTTGGGTACTTGCATTGTTTAATTCATAAATTTCGGGCGTATTATAGTATTTGAGAGTTGTAGCATCGCGCTTTAGTGTTTACTTCGTAGATTCTTACTTAAATTGCGCGTGAGGTTCGTATAGCAGTTGTAATTTCGAGATTTAGTTTCTGTAATCGTGAATTCAGGCAGATTGTAGTGCAGTCATTAGGCATTTATAGAGGTTAGTTAATACATTCTTTGTGTGTTTCCCTTGCGTTATCTAGGCATGGACACGTGTTGCAGTAACTGTTGTTCAACATCGATTAGAATGGACAGGGACTGTGATTGCTGTGTTCGGATGAGGGCTGAGTTGGCATCCCTTCGCTCAGAGCTGCAAGCGGCGCTGACTTCGGTCGCGCAGCTTGAGGCTGTTGCCAGAGGGCACCACTGTGGGGAGCCGGACTTTGGTATCACGGGGATGTCAACCTCGTCCCGCTTGTCCCCAGATCGGTCTGCCGCTGTGGTTGCCCCGGTTGCTGCCCGCAGTGGGGCTGAGCCCTGGCCTGTGGTTGATTGGGAGGTCGTTCCAAGGCGTGGCAGGCAGCGAAAGACGTCCCCGGAGGCTGATCAGAAAGCCTCCCCGGTGCGTCTGACAAACAGGTTTCAGGCACTGTCTCTGGCTGAGCCAGATGCAGCTGCCTGCCCTGTTTCAGAGGATGATTGTCAGCCTTCAAGGTCCGGGCAATCACAGAGGGTGGGCTTATTGGTAGTTGGGAGCTCCAATGTTAGGCGCGTAATGGGGCCCCTTAGGGATATGGCCGCTAAGGAGGGGAAGAAATCCAGTGTGCACTCCGTGTGCATTCTGGGTGGAGTCATTCCTGATGTGGAAAGGGTCCTTCTGGATGCCATAAAGAGCACAGGGTGCAGCCAGCTCCAGGTGGTGGAACATGTCGGCACTAATGATGTGTGTCGCTTTGGGTCTGAGGAAATTCTCTCTGGATTCCAGCGGCTATCTGATTTGGTGAAGGCTGCCGGTCTTGTTTACGAGATGAAGGCAGAGCTCACCATCTGCAGCATGGTTGACAGAACCGACTGCGGACCTTTGGTGCAGAGCCAGGTGGAGGGTCTGAATCAGAGGCTCAGACGGTTTTGCGACCGTGTTGGCTGCAGATTCCTTGACTTGTGCCATAGGGTGGTGGGGTTCCGGGTTCCGCTGAACAGGTCAGGAGTTCACTACACTCAACTGGCGGCTACACGGGTAGCGGTGGCTGTGTGGCGTGGTCTGGGCGGTTTTTTAGGTTAGAAGGCCTCGGGAAAGTACGGGGTGGGCTGCAATCTCAAAGGGTGCATGGCAAATACAGGACGTGTTTGGATCAAGGAACAGTCGGAATTGTAGTTGTACATTGTTGTGGTTGTGCTAGGAAAGTCCCTGAGCTTCAAGCGCTAATAGAAATCACAGAAGCTGAAATCGTTATAGGTACAGAAAGCTGGCTAAAGCCTGAAATAAGTTCTGCAGAAATTTTTACGAAGTCTCAGACGGTGATCAGGAAAGATAGATTAGGCAGAATTGGTGGTGGAGTGTTTGTATCTGTCGGTAGTGGTTTATCTTGTAGTGAAGTCGAAGTAGATACTCCGTGCGAATTGGTATGGGTGGAGGTTATACTTAACAGCCGAACTAAGTTAATAATTGGCTCCTTCTACCGACCCCCAGACTCCGATGATATAGTTGCTGAACAGTTCAGAGAAAATTTGAGTCTCGTAACAAATAAATATCCCACTCATACGGTTATATTTGGTGGGGACTTCAACCTTCCCTCGATATGTTGGCAAACATACTTGTTCAAAATTGGTGGTAGGCAGAAAACATCTTCCGAGATTTTCCTAAATGCTTTCTCCGAAAATTATTTCGAGCAGTTAGTCCACGAACCCACGCGAATTGTAAATGGTTGCGAAAACACACTTGACCTCTTAGCCACAAACAATCCAGAGCTGATAGAGAGCATCATGACTGATACAGGGATTAGTGATCACAAGGTCGTTGTAGCTAGGCTCAATACCGTTTCTTCCGAAACCACCAGAAACAAATGCAAAATAATTTTATTTAAAAAAGCGGATAAAGTGTTACTAGAAGCCTTCCTAAGAGACAATCTCCATTCCTTCCGAACTGACTGCGCAAATGTAGACGAGATGTGGCTCAAATTCAAAGATATAGTAGCAACAGCAATTGAGAGATTCATACCTCATAAATTGGTAAGAGATGGAACTGATCCCCCGTGGTACACACAAGAGGTCCGAACGCTGTTGCAGAGGCAACGGAAAAAGCATGCGAAGTTCAGAAGAACGCGAAATCCCGAAGATTGGGTAAAATTTACAGGCGCGCGAAATTTCGCACGGACTTCAATGCGAGATGCCTTTAATAGGTTCCACAACGAAACACTGTCTCAAAATTTGGTAGAAAATCCGAAGACATTCTGGTCGTATGTAAAGTACAAAAGCGGCAAGACGCAGTCAATACCTTCGCTGCGCAGTGCGGATGGTCCTGTTACCGACGACTGTGCCGCTAAAGCGGAGTTATTGAACGCAGTTTTCCGAAATTCCTTCACCAGGGAAGACGAATGGAATGTTCCAGAATTTGAAACACGAACAGCTACTAGCATGGGTTTCTTAGAAGTAGATACCTTAGGGGTTGCGAAGCAGCTCAAATCGCTTGATACGAGCAAGTCTTCAGGTCCAGATTGTATACCGATTAGGTTCCTTTCAGATTACACTGATACAATAGCTCCCTACTTAGCAATCATGTACAACCGCTCACTCACCGATAGATCTGTACCTACAGATTGGAAAAGTGCGCAGGTCGCACCAGTGTTTAAGAAGGGTAGTAGGAGTAATCCATCGAACTATAGACATATATCATTGACGTCGGTCTGCAGCAGAGTTTTGGAGCACATACTGTATTCAAACATAACGAATCACCTCGAAGGGAACGATCTATTGATACGTAATCAGCATGGTTTCACAAAACATCGTTCTTGTGCAACGCAGCTAGCTCTTTATTCGCATGAAGTAATGGCCGCTATCGACAGGGGATCTCAAGTTGGTTCCGTATTTCTAGATTTCCGGAAAGCTTTTGACACCGTTCCTCACAAGCGACTCTTAATCGAGCTGCGGGCCTATGGGGTATCGTCTCAGTTGTGCGACTGGATTCGTGATTTCCTGTCAGGAAGGTCGCAGTTCGTAGTAATAGACGGCAAATCATCGAGTAAAACTGAAGTGATATCAGGTGTTCCCCAGGGAAGCGTCCTGGGACCTCTGCTATTCCTGGTCTGTATAAATGACCTGGGTGACAATCTGAGCAGTTCTCTTAGGTTGTTCGCAGATGATGCTGTAATTTACTGTCTAGTAAGGTCATCCGAAGACCAGTATCAGTTGCAAAGCGATTTAGAAAAGATTGCTGTATGGTGTGGCAGGTGGCAGTTGACGCTAAATAACGAAAAGTGTGAGGTGATCCACATGAGTTTCAAAAGAAATCCGTTGGAATTCAATTACTCGATAAATAATACAATTCTCAAGGCTGTCAATTCAAGTAAGTACCCGGGTCTTAAAATTACGAACAACTTCAGTTGGAAAGACCACATAGATAATATTGTGGGGAAGGCGAGCCAAAGGTTGCGTTTCATTGGCAGGACACTTAGAAGATGCAACAAGTCCACTAAAGAGAGAGCTTACACTACACTCGTTCGTCCTCTGTTAGAATATTGCTGCGCCGTGTGGGATCCTTCCCAGGGGGGATTGACGGAGGACATCGAAAGGGTGAAAAAAAGGGCTACTTGTTTTGTATTACCACGTAATAGGGAAGAGGGTGTGGCAGATATGATACGCGAATTGGGATGGAAGTCATTAAAGCAAAGACGATTTTCGTCACGGTGAGATCTATTTACGAAATTTCAGTCACCAACTTTCTCTTCCGAATGCGAAAATATTTTTTTGAGCCCAACCTACATAGGTAGGAATGATCATCAAAATAAAATAAGAGAAATCAGAGCTCGATCAGAAAGGCTTCGGTGTTCGTTTTTCCCGTGCTCTGTTCGGGAGTGGAATGGTAGAGAGATAGTATGATTGTGGTTCGATGAACCCTCTGCCAAGCACTTAGATGTGAATTGCAGAGTAGTCATGTAGATGTAGATGTAGATGTACTTCCCTTTTTGGGTATTGGTATGACTTAAGGAATGTTCCAGTCTTTAGGTACAGATCTTTCTGTGAGTGAGTGGTTGTATATAATAGCTAAATATGGAGCTATTGAATCAACAAGCATACTCTGAGAGGAACCTGACTGGTATACAGTCTGGACTCTTGTTTTTATTAAGTGATTTAAGCTGATTTGCGACACCGAGGATATCTGCTTCTCTGTTTCTCATCTTGGCAGTTGTTCTTGATTGGAATTCAGGAATGTTTACTTCGTCTTCTTTGGTGAAGGAGTTTCAGAAACCGTGTTTAGTAACTCTGCTTTACTGGCACTGCCATCAGTGACTTCACCGTTGTTATTGCGTAGTGAAGGTATTGATTGCGTCTTGCCACTGGTGTGCTTTATGTGTGATCAGAATCTCTTTGGGTTTTTGCCAGATTATGAGACAGAGTTTCGTTATGGAAATTATTAAAAGCATCTCGCATTGAAGTACACACTATGTATCGAACTTCCGTAAAACTTTGCCAGTCTTGGGGATTTTGCGTTCTTTTAAGTTTGGCATGCTTTTTTCGCTGCCTCGGCAGCAGCGATGTGACCTGTTTAGTGTACCATGGGGGATCAGTACCATCACTTATTAATTTATGTGGTATATATCTCTCAATTGCTGTTGAAACTATCATTCTGAAATCATTCCACAACTTTTCTACACTTACATGATCAGATCGGAAGACGTGAGGCCTGTCTCTTAAAACGGCGATGATAGCATTTTTATCAGCTTTTTTAAATAGATATACTCGTACTTTGCATTTCTTTTTGATGGTTGTAGGTGTTACGGCATTCAGCCTAGCAGCAACTGTCTTGTGGTCGCTAATCCCTGTATTCATCACGATACTCACTATTTGTCCAGGATTATTTGTTGCTAAGAGGTCAAGTATGCGTTTGCAATCATTTACGCATCGAGTAGGCTCATGAACTAATTGTTCAAAATAATTTTCTGAGAAAGCATTCAGTACAATTTCGGATGATGCTTTATGCCTACCACCAGCTTCAAACGTATAATTTTTCCAGCATATCGAGGGTAGATTGAAGTCAACACTGACTATAACTGTATGAGTTGAGTACCTATTTGAAATGAGACATGTTTTCTTTGAACTGTTCAGCAGCTATATCTTCTGAGTTGGGGTATCGGTAAAACGATCCCATTAATAGTTTAGTCCGATTGTCAAGTATAACCTTTACCCATACAATTTCGCAGGAACTATCTACTTCAGTTTCACTACAAGGCAAACTACTTCTGACAGCAACAAATACTCCACCACCAACTGTATTTAATCTATGTTTTCTGAACCCTGTTAGAACGTTTGAAAAATTGCGGCTGAACTTATTTCCGGCTTTAGCCAGCTTTCTGTACCTGTAACTATTTCAGCTTCAGTGCTCTCTATCAAGGATTTGGAGCTCTGGTTCTTTTCCAACACAGCTACGACCATTTACAACTACAATACCGATCGTTTCTACAACTAACATACTGTGTTTTATCTGTCCCCTTTTAGACAGACGCCGTTTCTGTGGTTCCCTGAGACCTTCTAACCTAAAAAGCCGCCCACACCCTTCCACACAGCCCTCGCTACCCGTGTAGCCGCTTCCTGTGTGTAGTGGATTCCTGACCTATTGA
The DNA here is from genome assembly GCF_021461395.2 of Schistocerca americana. Taxonomy (NCBI): domain Eukaryota; kingdom Metazoa; phylum Arthropoda; class Insecta; order Orthoptera; family Acrididae; genus Schistocerca; species Schistocerca americana. The sequence goes on from NC_060129.1 coordinate 49,253,269, forward strand.
GCGGAACCCGGAAACCCACCACCCGATGGCGCAAGTCAAGGAATCTGCAGCCTACACGGTCACAGAACCACCTGAGCCTCTGATTCAGGCCCTCCACTCAGCTCTGCAGCAAAGGCCCACAGTCGGTTCTGTTGACGATGCTGCAAATGGTGAGCTCCGCCTTAATGTCGCAAGCAACACTGGCAGTCTTTGCCATATCCACTAGCCGCCCGAAACCAGAGAGAATCTCCTCTGCTTCCAAGAGACACACGCCATTGGTACCGACATGAGCCATGAACCGACATAAGCTCATAAATGGCCAAAGCTAAATCATAAAGGATGTTCTTTACAGCGATTCCAAGTTAAATTACTGGGAACTGAATCACTAGGAAAAGTGTAGGCTAAACATTTCTGAACATCGTCACTAACATTTGCTAAAGAAATTATAGATGTTGAAACATGTCGAACAAAACTGGAATACTATGCAGTGTCTTTTCACCTTAGCCACTGTTTCTTTTCTTTCTATGTACTAAAAAATGTAAGAAATAGCTGATTTTTTTTTTCAATGGAGCTGACTATTTCACTGTTAAGAAACTGATACATGAATTTTGTTCTTATTTACAGAACCACACACACACACACACACACACACACACACACACACACACACACACACACACACACACATGCACACTGTGTTGAATTTTTTATCTGTACTGCTACTGAAAAACCTACCTTGTACTGTGCATTCAGCCTGTGTTATGGAAGAACATTCAATAAAAAAAAACAACTTGGCATACAAAGTTAGCAATGTGTCAAGAAAACAAAGTATAACAATAAAATAAGAACTAGGAAGACGCAGATGTATGAAATCAGATACTGTAACATGGGTGAAGCATGGTGAATGTAGATTAACTTGTGGTATTAGCAGATGACGACAGCAATTTCATTGTCATCGTCGTCCCCTCCCTCCTCCACCATGCATCAGTGTCAATACTTTCTTCCCAAGAAACCTTAACATTGCTGCAGTGTTCCATGCCATTCATACATCTTGAAAAACATTGTGAAATGCTTTTGTTGTTCTATTCTTTCATGCGTGAGTCGACCTTTATGACAGTGTGTCTAATGACCATGTAGTATTTGAGTTCTGTGGGATGTTTCTTCAATTTTTACTCTTCCTCACATCACACCAGATTATTTGTAATTTATCATTCTACGTTTTTCAACCTCATTCGATATTACTGAGATCCCCTGCTATACCCGTAGGCCAGGACAGATAGTTTAATTTGTGGAAAGCGGCCAAATTAAGTGGCTGTCAGCTGCACTTGAACATACTGCTTAATTTATTTTACAAATATTACAAGAGTAAAGGAAATATTAAAAACAGAGCAAGCCCAACATTAATTTTAGAACTTAATTCCCAGCTAAATGCACCATTCAATTTCACTCTTCAAGGGAAAAACGACTTTAATTTAAAACTGGCTGAAGGCCAACCACTTAAGACTCAAAAAGAAGAATTTGAATTTTAAAAGGCAGAAGGCCTTATCCTAAAATTTCTTTAAATCAGATTGAGGGCCCAAACAGTCTCACGCCTTAAGGGCAAAACAACATTAGTTTGAAATCGACTGAAGGCCAGTAACTTAAGACTCAAAAACAGGAATTTGAATTTAAAAGGCAGACGGCCTTATCTTAAAACTATTCTCTAAATTGGGCTGAAGGCCCAAACAATCTCACACCTTAAGGGCAAAACACGTTTCATTTAAATCGGCTAGAAGCCATAATTAAACAAACAAGGGCAAATAAGAAGAGGCAGCACATCCAATCGCGCTCAGAAGTTTCCAAGGGCTGGCCTGAAACTCAAACTTGCTTAGGTGAGAGAGGCAGTTGGCCCAACATTTCTCAACTGGACAGCAACCCAACTGACATACAGTCAACGGAACAAGCGACAGGATATCTTCCGCTCCACCCAACCAGCACACAACAGGGAGCTCAATGGAACATGTACAAGGTATCGGCGCCCACAACGAATTACACCTTCAACTGTCAGACTAAACACCGTGCTGGACAGCCACAACACGACAAGGAAAATAAACTGCCTGAATTTAAGTCAATGTCCAGGGCAGGATACCAGAACGTTAACGGCCACAAGGCAGAAGATGTCGCTGGTGTACTTCAATTCAAAAATAATCAATTTAAGTTAAACTCCACACAAGGTCAGCTAGAATTTCGCCAACTTGAAAACAAACGTTGTTGCTCGCGGGAATGCCCCAGTAGCTACAACTAAATTTTAACATCACAATGTGAACAGTTGGGACTGGCTGGTAGATTGAGTAAAGACTCAACTTTCGTGCCCGGGATCGGTGAACCACGGACTGTATCAATGGGAACTGCCCCTCACACTCTGACTGCATGTGGACTGCACCAGCAGGCCCGGCCAGACACGTGCCACGGAGACTTCCTCGCTGCTGCGCTCCAACCAACCAACTGCCCGCACAGCACAGCCAGAAACTAGAAGTGCGAGGCCAAAGATAGTACAAAGGTGCGAATATCGATACACGCTGCTGCTGCCACTCACAGAGACAGAGTATAACAAGCATAATCGTGATAACTGCGGGACACTATACACAGTATAGCAACCAACGTCTAATGCAAGGCATAAGACAAGCCAGCTATGGCTCAACCTCCCCCCTTAAACTCAACACAGGTAGGGGGTGACTCAACCCCTGAGCTATCTGAACTTCTTGGCTAAGGTGAACCCTATACTGCTTACCTGAACAGTTATCCTTGATCAACAGATTTATCAGGCCTAAGATACGTACGATGGTGCAACGCCCCAGAAAATGGGGAGTAAATTTGCTAACATTCCCGCCAAGCACCTGCCTCCCCAGGAAATTTGAGACATAGACTTGATCCTCTGGCCTCCCCTTACAGGTTTCTCAATTATGATTATAACGCTCAGCTTGTTTATTATGGGCTCTGAGTATATTACATCTGGCCTGGTTCCAGTTTTACTTGATAACTTGAGGACTAATATCAGCTGGAATAAGATCTTGAATACCCCACAAGTTCGACAGAGGGGAGTTAATGGGATAGGAAAGGGTCAAGGAGGTGGGCGTAGCTCGCAAAGCTTCATGACTGGCGGTATTAAAGGCAAAACTAAGCCAAGGAAGACTGTATTTCCATTTACTAGGGGTTTTCTGATGATAATTAATCAAAGCAGACTTAAGATTTCGGTTAACTCTCCACAAAGGACCCCAGGGGATAAGACAGGGTGGTCGTGATATGTTCAACAACGTTCTGAAAACAGAAGGCCCTGAAAGGAGCCGAAAGAAAAGCAGGAGCATTATCGCTAACATGCTGCTTAGGTGGGCCAAAAACACTGAATACATTAGTTAAATGAGAAACAGTGTTGGCAGCGGTAACGTTACGGCTCGGAAGGAGCCAATAAATCTGGAGAAAGCATCGATGATAATTAGCACATATCGATGACCCTTCTTACTACGAGGTAAAGGTCCTAAATAATCAATGTAGAGCTTGTGCGTCGGACAGGACCCTCGTACAGAACTCAAGAAACCCAGTTGAAGAACGTTCTTGGGTTTGGCTACATTATACAAGCGACATTGGGATATCATCTCTCTCACATTCCAGTCATGGAGGACCAAGTTAAATGCTCCTTGATTTTTTGGAGAATCTTATAAGTACCTAAGTGGCCACTCACCAACGAATCACGAAAATAACGAAAAATCGGGAGCACCAAAGCTACAAGCAAACAGATCTTGCACTCCTTAGCATCGCCCACCCTCTTACAGAGAATACCACTCTTAACAACAGACTCATCGGACATCTCTCCTGCCAACACACGTTGCTTAATCGGGGCGCAAACAGAGTCCTGAGCCTGATGCTCAGCAATATCATCAAACAAAAGGGGAATTTCACCCAACACCATACAATTAAGACTGTCCCCCTCCACCTGCTGGTTTCCCTTACTAGGTGTAGTTTCGGCGAACATCCAGTTGAAGACATCTGTGAGGATACTTTCAGAGCCTGTCACATGTTTAACTTCAAACTGAAATGCTGAAATACTCACGGCCCACCTGGCAATACGGCTAGTTTTACATGGCCTAGCCAACACCCAGCTCAAGACCCAATTGTCGGTTTCTAACTGGAAAGCCCGATGTTCAAGGTAGAAGCGCTACTTCTCTAATGCAAATAAAACGGCCAAAGCCTCGCACTCGTAGACAGAGCACTTAAGTTCAGCATCAGTTAATCGATGAGACACATAGGCTAATGGCTGTCTCTGCCCCTCAAACTCCTGGAGGAGAACGGCTGAAATACCAGTATTAGAAGTGTCAGTCTGAATAACAAACCTTTTATTAAAATCGGGTACTCCAAGAATCGGAGGACTGGTTATTGCTGCCTTAATGTGCTCACAGGCAGCCTCCTGGGCGGGTCCCCATTCAAAACGCGCGCCCTTCCGGCGTAACTGATTTAAGGGTGCTGCCGAGCAAAATTGGGAACGAAACGCTTAAACTAGTTCGCCATGCCTACGAATTTAGCAATTCCCCGCTTACCAGTAGGCGGAGGCAAAGCCCGTAAGGCTTTAGTTCGCTCTTGGTCAATGCGAATACTGTGACCCGACACTATATGACCGAAGAAAGATACCTGCTGCTTGGCTAGCGTCAACTTAGAAGGCTTAACGGTCAGTCCGGCTCCCTGTAATCTTAACTTGCTGTATATGTTCCAAATGGTCCTGAAACGAACGTCTATAGATCACTAAGTTATCCAAATAATTATACACATAAACTAACTTCAAGACGCCAAGTTTATTATCAAGCAAACGAGTAAACACAGCCGTACCAGTGGCTAGCCCAAAAGGAAATCTATTAAACTCAAACAAGTTCCAATCAGTACAAAATGCGGTAACATGTTTACATTCTTCAGCCAAGGGAATCTGATAATAGGCCTGATTCAAATCACGGGCTGTAAACCAATTATCGCCGGCAAACCAAGTAAAAGAATTATGCTGCTGAGGTAGGGTGCCGATTTAACGACAGCCTTAGCATTTAAACGGCGGTAGTCAACCACAGGTCTTAAATCGCGCCCCTGATCTTTAGGCACAAGGGATATTGGGGAAACATAAGCAGATGTAGTAGGCCTAATCACTCCCTGTTGGAGCATCTGAGATATTTCAGCCTTGAGTATCTTCAACTTAGAGGGTGAGAGGCGATATAGGTACTGCCAAACCGTAATATTGTCGGACAGGCGGATATGATAATCATCAACGTTAGTAACACCCAAGTTATCACTCAGGACGTGGCGAAAACTGTGCAACAAATTGCGTAACTGAGAAGCCTGATGGGGCAATAGATGGGCCGGATCAAACTCATTAGCTACGACCTCAACAGCCAATGCGCTAACAGTACGATGTACAATAGGTTTATCGCATTCGCAAAGGCCAAACTTCTCCTCGGGAGGAAACTTAAAGGAAAAGGTGTGCCCAGAACAATCCAAGACCAACCCAGTTTTATTGATGAAATCACATCTCAAAATTAGATCAACTGGCAGTTCCTTAACCAAGGCTAAAAACATAGGCCAGGAAAAATCGCCGACCGATATACTCCCCCGGAACTAATCATGTAGAGGCAACACTTGGCCAGTGGCCACCCAACATTTCTGCACCGGCGAAGGGACTGACCGAAGTTTCGTAAGATGCCCAAATTCCGAAAACCACTCAAAGCACAGTAATGAAAAGGAACTACCAGAATCCAAAAGAGCACAAATCGGCTCGCCACCTATCCGAGAACAAACGTAGGACAAGGGCGGTGATGGCAGAGTGACTACACGAGTACACCAAGGTCTCAATGCTCGATCCAGAGTTCACGGTCCAGCCCGGCGTCATCTATTGGCTCTGGGTGCATGAAGATGAACACAAGAGCACACCAAATGCGCCATACTGTCGCACCTGAAACAACGCCAGCGTTCCCTTCTGATAGCTTCAGTGGATGTAGATACTCTGGAATAAGGGCTGACGACCTGCCCCTTAACCTTGCAGATGCTGTTACCACCACGTCACGCAGCTCTCCCCAGGTTGAAGGCTGCTTGTGGAAGACAAAATGTGACTAATCCGCCGAGCGCATTCCCCTAAGAACAATAGAGACCAACTCTTGTTCAGGTAAATCAATTAACAATGTCAAAGAGGCTATCTGTACTCTATCGACATACTGATGTAACAGCTCCTCACACCATGTACTTCCCAAATGTAAAGACACTCTAACTGTTTACGAATTCCGGTGGTCAACATTTGCCTAATCACCAGCTCCATTAATTGCTGCAGGGAAAACCCTTTCGCCATGGCTCGCGAGAGGAGGTTCTGCAACTCACCTCTAGCTAACGGGTACAACAATGACAAAATTACTTGGTGTGGAATGCAAAAGGCAGCCATTTGTTATTCTAAGCGAACCAGTAACAATAATAATTTTTCCGCCTCATCAAGTCGCTCCACAATCAATTCAGTAATATCTCAGAAGAAATAGGCCAGAGGATTAGGCAACTTGGCAACTACAGCATCTAACGTAAGAGAGGATGCAACAGTACCCCACCGGGCTGGCTCTCACCCTCTCCCTGAAAGCGCAAATCCCGATCTTCAATCCTCCTCCCATCCAACTCCAAACACGCAAGCTTAACCTGTTATGTGCTCACCAAAGTTCCCAACCCAACGGTTAATTTCCAGTGATGATCTTCCGAAGCTAACGTGCCTAAATCCGCTATCTGAATAGTTAAATACATTAACTGTGCCTGCACCCTATCCAGGTAACTGTCACTAGGTTGGGTTCCCTCCAAAACAAGTGGCTCAAAGCCTCTAACAGCCTCAAACAAAAATTCAGTTGCTGCTCCTGACTCACCCACCACCGCCGACGTGACGTCAACCAGATGAAGAATGGCAGGGCGCAAACGGGCTACTAACTCCGGAACACTGCCCTCAATCTGTTGGCGACTTATTGCCTACTTGTAAACAAGGTGGTCCTTTCTGAGCACGCGTATCCCCAGACACTGTCTGACTGCCATTACGATAAACACCTGAAACAAGTAACAGCCTAAACAATATGGTTCCACAGAACACAAAAACAGAACAAGAGTGAGACTGACAGCAACTGGAATAGCAAACACAAGCGAAATCATGCTCTGCTACCAGTGAGATCCCCTGCTATACCCGCACTACAGGAGAGATAGTTTAATTTGTGGAGAGGGGCCAAAACGAGTCGCTGTCAGTTGCACTCGAACATACTACTTTATTCATTTTACAAACATTACAAGAGTAAAGGAAACATTAAAAACAGAGTAAGCCAAACATCAATTTTAGAACTAAATTCCCGGTTAAATGCGCCATTCAATCTCACTCCTCAAGGGCAAAACAACTTTAATTTAAAACCGGCTGAAGACCAACCACTTAAGACTCAAAAATAAGAATTTGAATTTTAAAAGGCAGAAGGCCTCATCTTAAAACATTTATCTAAATTAAGCTGAAGGTCAAAACAATCTCATGCCTCAACAGCAGAAAATCGGCTGAAGGCCAATAACTGAAGACTCAAAAACAGAAATTTGAATTTAAAAGGCAGACGGCCTTATCTCAAAACTTTTCTCAAAATCAGGTTGAAGGTCCAAACAATCTCACGCCTTAAGGGCAAAACAACTTTAATTTAAAGGCGGCTAGAAGCCATACATAAACAAACACCAAGGACAAATAAGAAAAAATAGCACATCAAACGGCGCTCAGAAGTTTCCAGGGGTCGACCTGGAACTCAACCACTAATGCTAACTTGCGTGAGACAGGCAGTCAGCCTAACAATTCTCAATCCGACGGCAACCCAACTGACAGGCAGTCAATGGACCAAGCGAAAGGATAACTTCCCCTCCACCCGACCAGCACACAATGGGGAGATCAATGGAACACGCAGAAGGTATCGGCGCCCGCAACGAATTACATCTTCAACTGTCAAACTAGGCACCATGCTGGACAGCCACAACACGACGAGGAAACTACACTGCCTGAGTTTACATCAACGGCCAGGGCAGGTAACAGGGGCGTTATCGGCCACAAGGTAGAAGATTCTGCTGGTGCACTTCAATTCGAAAATAATCGATTTAAGTTAAACTACACAGGAGGGCGACTAGTATTTCGCCAACTTGAAAACACAAGTTGTTGCTTGCGGGAATGTCCCAACAGCCCACTACGACATAAAAGACACAATGTGAACAGGTGAGGCTGGCTGGTAGGTTAAGTAAAGACGCAACTTTCGTGCCTGGGATCGGTGAACCACGGACCCTGTATCAATGGGAACTGCCCATCACATTCTGACTGCATGTGGACTGCACCAGCAGGCCCTACCAGAGACTTCCTCGCTGCTCCACGCAAACCAACCAATGGCCCGCATGGCACAGCCTTAAACTATAAGCGTGAGGCCAAAGATGCTAAAAGGTTGTAAATATCGATACACGCTGCTGCTGCCACTTGCAGAGAGAGAAGATAGCAGCACGATCGTGATAACTGCAGGACACTGAGCACAGAATAGCAACCAAGGTTTAATGCAAGGCATAAGACGAACCAGCCACGGCCCGATTACACTACTGGCCATTAAAATTGCTACACCAAGAAGAAATGCAGATGATAAACGGGTATTCATTGGATAAATATATTATACTAGAACTGACATGTGATTACATTTTCACGCAGTTTGGGTGCATAGATCCTGAGAAATCAGTACTCAGAACAACCACCTCTGGCCGTAATAACGGCCTTGATACGCCTGGGCATTGAGTCAAACAGAGCTTGAATGGTTGCCCATTAAGCTTCAACACGATACCACAATTCATCAAGAGTAGTGACTGGCGTATTGTGACGAGCCAGCTGCTCGACCATCATTGAACAGACGTTTTCAATTGGTGAGAGATCTGGAGAATGTGCTGGCCGGGGCAGCAGTCGAACATTTTCTGTATCCAGAAAGGCGCGTACAGGACCTAAAACATTCGGTCGTGCATTATCCTGCTCAAATGTAGGGTTTCGCAGGGATCGAATGAAGGGTAGCGCCACGGGTCGTAACACATCTGAAATGTAACGTCCACTGTTCAAAGTGCCGTCAATGCTAACAAGAGGTGACCGAAGCGTGTAACCAATGGCACCCCATATCATCACGCCGGGTGATACGTGAGTATCGCAATGACGAATACACACTTCCAATGAGCGTTCATCACGATGTCGCCAAACACAGATGCGACCATCATGATGCTGTAAACAGAACCTGGATTCATCCGAAAAAATGACGTTTTGCCAAACGTGTACCCAGGTTCTTCGTTGAGTACACCATCGCAGGCACTCCTGTCTGCGATGCAGCATCAAGGATAACCACAGCCATGGTCTCTGAGCTGATAGTCCATGCTGCTGCAAACGTCGTCGAACTGTTCGTGCAGATGGTTGTTGTCTTGCAACCGTCCCCATCTGTTGACTCAGGGATCGAGACGCGGCTCCACGATCCGTTACAGCCGTGTGGATAAGATGCCTGTGATCTTGACTGCTAGTGATACGAGGCCGTTGGGATCCAGCACGGCGTTCGGTATTACCCTCCTGAACCCACCGATTCCATATTCTGGTAACAGTCATTGGATCTCGACCACCGCGAGCAGCAATGTCGCGATACGATAAACTGCAATCGCGGTAGGCTACAATCCGACCTTTATCACAGTCGGAAACGTGATGGTACGCATTTCTCCTCCTTACACGAGGCATCACAACAAGGTTTCAGCAGACAGCGCCGGTCAACTGCTGTTTGTGTATGAGAAATCGGTTGGAAACTTTCCTCATGTCAGCACGTTGCAGGTTTCGCTACCAGCGCCAACCTTGTGTGAACGCTCTGAAAAGCTAATCATTTGCATATCACAGCATCCTCTTCCTGTCGGTTAAATTTCGCGTCTGTAGCACGTCATCTTTATGGTGTAGAAATTTGAATGGCCAGTAGTGTACATTCAGGCTAAATGCATTTGACAGTAAGTGGGCAAATTCTAAAGTAGTATTGCACACCTGATAATCAGCAGCATGACAGAGTTGAAAATATATGATTTACGCACTGCTTCTTGTCACTCTTACAGCGAGTATTGTGGATTGGGAGGAATGGGACGTGCACTGCAAGTTTTGTGGTGATACATACTTTGACGATATTTTTAAGCTTTAATACAAATTTATGTTGCCATAAAAGATTTATGACGATGATGACACTGATGATAATAATGAAAGTTTTTAAAATCTTAACGAATTATTTACTTTTGAATACATTATGGGAGAGGCAGTGATAAATGTCATACAAATATTCACTGTTCAAAACAATCTTGATCACGATTTATTTATCAAGGTGACCGGTTTCGACCACAACTGTGGCCATCTTCAGACCTACCAGTTGTATACAAATCTTTAATTAGAGGGCTACATACATTTAAAAAAATACATAAAGTTATAAAGCTATAAAACCATGAATTACCATTCAGTAGGAACCTCTTTCTGTTGGAGAATCAATTCTGGAGGAACCAGTGCACGTCTTACTATATATAACGGAGGCTCCGCCCCCATCTGACGGCATGATGTCATTACTAACCAATGAGTTATAAGTCGAAATACAATTTAAAATTTCTTTATGAAAAGAATATTGTCAAGAATTAAAAATAAATACAGACTAAACTTATCTTATTAAACAGCTGTTGTCAATTAAGAAGCATTAAAAATATTTAAACATGTAGGTAAAATGAACTTCGGTTTGGCAGTACATGGGTTGCCCTCTCAAGGCCTGTTAGTGAACCATTTGGAACCACTGGTTGCCATGGTGAAGTTGGACGCCGTTCCAAAGATGAGATAGCAGGCTTCTTTCCACTGAAGTTGTTGTAAAGTCGATAGGCGAGCTAGTGGTTGCCATGGTGAGGACAAATGCCAGTGCAAAGATGTGGCAGCAGGCTTCTTTCCAACGAAGTTGTTGCGAAAGTGGAATGGCGAAGACTGTCACGTCAAACGATGTATTATTGAGCAGGAACATGTCTTTATTGAAACGATTTTCAATTAGTAGGCTGCAATAATCTTTAGCTGACACGTATACTACATGCTGCACAAATACAATACGAAGTTGTTGTCCATATATATGAAATATTGTCAATGAAGTTGGTATGTAAATTACATGTGACAATTTTTAAAAGGCATTGCTATTCATTAAGTTATGTGCCAGTCCTATAAACAAATAAAAATAATTTAAATGGAAGGAATTTAAAATTATAATATTATGAGCCATAGTGTCAAAAATAAAAGGATGTGAACTAGCAATATACAGTCTAAAAGCATATAAGCAAAAATTCTAAAACAGATCGTCAGTTATAAAATAATGTTTGGTGAAATAAAATTACAATGTAAAGATAAAATATTTCCTAAAAGTCTTAATAATCTTAAAAAACGAAGGACAGAAGAGTAAACAGACTAAAGGCAGATCATCGAAAGCTCAAAGAAATGTTTGTCTTTGAACTGAAGTTGTTCGTTTAAAACAGATAATGGATTACTTTTGTGAAGTGAAAAGATTTCAATTTCTTCTAAAGTATTTAGCAGTGGTCCTTTTGGCACAGTATGTAATATTTTCAAATTGTTAGAAGCGCAACGCTCAGAATGATTGTATCCATCAAGATGTTGACCAAATATTGATTTGGTATGTGCAGTACCATTAGTATGTTCCTTGAAATGTGTTAGAAAGTTATGGCCAGTTTGGCCAATATACTGTTTCTCACAGTCATTACATATTATTTTGTAAACGCCTGACTTTTGGTATATACTTGAGTCCCCAATTGTGTGTTTCAGTTTCATCTGCAGGGAGTTATTAGTTTTAAATGCTATTGTCACGCTTGTGTTCTTAAAGAATTTATTTATTTTATCTGAAATAGGTCCCATGTATGTCATTTTTGTAAACCTCTTCTTGGAATTTATAACAGCATCACTTGTTTCTTGTAACTTTTGATACAACAGATCAGCCTGATGTGAATTATAATTGTTAGCAACTGCTATCTGTTTTAATGTATCAATTTCCTCCTGGATTGCATCAGTTTGAAGAGGTAATTTCAGTATCCTATGTATCATAGTTTTAAAAAATGCCATTTTGTATCTTAATGGATGGCATGATGTAGCATTTTTTGTTATGTCGGTTGATGTGGGTTTTCTACAAATAGAAGTATTATGTTTTCCAATCTTGTTTGTAATTGTGAAGTCCAGTAAATTAATACTATTGTTACTTTCGTGTTCTACTGTAAATACAAGTTTTGGGTGTAAAGTATTTAAGTTGTTAGCGAAAGCATCAATTTCTTCCTTAGAACGGTTATGTAATAGCAATGTATCGTCAACGCATCTTTTGTAGTATATAATTTTATTTGTTATTTCTGGATTATTTTTGAAAAATTGAATTTCAACATAATTGACGAAGATATCTGCTATAGTGCTAGCCAGTGAATCCCCATTGCAAGTCCATCTTCCTGTATGTATATTTTATTATTATATGAAAAATAATTAAAATCTAGCGTAATTCTTAACAGTTCAATGAATTCTACTATTTCTTTGGGGCTCATGATTTTGTGATACGTTAAGTTAATATAGTATCTTGAATAGGTATATTAGTGTAAAGACTTGTGATGTCCAACGATGCAAACCTTGCGTTTTTTGGAATATCCACATCATAAATTAATTTTGTTAATTCAAAACTGTTTTTAATACTATAATTTTCTTTATAAATGTAAAAGAATTTTAAGATTTGATTAAGCTTTTTGTTCAGGTTATAAGAGGGACTGTTGGTATTATTAACCATTGGATGAATTGGTAAATTTGGTTTGTGTAATTTGATTTATGATCTCAACTTAGGTAAGGTGGGGTTCATAACTTTGAGTGTTATTTTATCTTTAGGTGAAAGTAAAGAGTCACTATCATCAATCAGCTTTTTAATATTTGTTTGAAATCTTGAAGTTGGGTCTTTATTAACCTCAGTTATTCCATTAGCGTCAAAACACTGTAAAGTCTTAAAAACATAATCATCTTCACTGACAATGACAAGAGTATTCCCTTTATCTGCGCAGACTGCAATAGCTTTATTAGTTATTAACTTCTGAGTGATTTGTTTTACAAGTTTTAATTCATTATTAAGTTTATTTTTGTCTTTTTTATTAGTAATGACATTTTTAGTTTTACGTGCAATGTCACATATTTCAGACCTACTAAATTGTGAATGTTTTGCAACAACCTTTACGTCAGCAATCACAAGTTTAATATTCGCATTGCTCAATTCTGGAGCTAATTTATATTTTAGGCCTTTGTTTAAAAGTGTTGTCTCTGCAGGAGTAAAAGTAATTTTGGTTAGATTGCTTACTCTTGGATAAAAGTTATGTACATTTGGTGAAACATCTTATGAACACACATTTTGGTGATTAACAAGGGCTGCAATTTTCTTATTATGCTTATTAAGAATAATTTCTCATACTGCATTAATTTTGTCATCTGTAAAGTTAAGTAACGGTGAAAATATTAATGGTGACAACTGACTGCTAATTTTTAAATGTAAATTGTACATTTCAAGATTTAATGCATCTTTTTCTTCATATGCATGTTTAATTTCAGATCTAATCCATAAAATGCTAGTCTTCTGTCATAAAAATTTTTCTATGTTTGATCTGGTATTAAAACTAATTGTTACATAATTAGGAATCACATGATTCATTAGGCATTGTTTGTTAAAAGAAATTTTGGAATTAAGTTTCATAATTTTAGTGCATAACCCTCTAAACTTCTTGCAATCTCCCAATAGCTGACTTGGCAATAAATTAATTACTTTTGAATACATTATGGGAGAGGCAGTGATCAATGTCTTACAAATATTTACTATTAAAAACAGTCTTGATCACGATTTATTTATCAAGGTGACCAGTTTCGACCACTATTGTGGTCATCTTCAGACCTACAAGTTGTATACAAAGTTCAATTAGAGGGCTACATACATTAAAGAGAATACATAAAGTTATGAAGCTATAAAACGATGCCTATATTATATATAGTAATACGTGCATTGGTTTCTCCATTAGTGATTCTCCAACAGAAAGAGGTTCCTATAGCTTTTATAGCTTTATAACTTTCTGTATTTTCTTTAATGTATGTAGCCCTCTAATAAAATCTTTGTATACAACTTGTATGTCTGAAGATGACCACAGCAGTGGTCGAAACAGGTCACCTTGATAAATAAATCGTGATCAAGACTGTTTTTAATAGTAAAAAAAATTAACGAATTGTGTTCCAGATGTTAAGATGAGTATAATGAATTTTATGATCATAAGATAAAAGTATATCTTACACTAGTATCTCACACAGGCCAGTGAAGTCAAACTTCAAATGATTAATGAAAATTGCTTCATAAATTTTTGTCCACGTTTATGTGCAATTACAAACACACACACACACACACACACACACACACACACACACACACACACACATACACACACCAGAGGTTTTCTCCTCTGTGTTGGTCTTGAAACTCCTAACTCATTTTGCACTTCCAGATGGCTAGCTGGCTGGAATAAGCAGAAGATGTGCTTTGTTGGTGCTGCACATTTTTCTATATTTCGACTGATTAGCACATGCTGCAGAGTTCTTCTGCAGCACGCTAGGGTAGAAGTTGGCACAGAAACAGATAACTTAAGAACCTGTGCTGTTAGCATGTTTGTTTATATGTAAAATTAGACTTCGGAATTTTCCTTTGTGTGAGACTGAAGTGCCGAGTTGAAATTCTAGATTCACATATTTTACTGATCATGTCAGTTAAGCATAATCTATTATTGATTGTATTAATATCCGTTTGTACTTTGGTCTATTGTGAAATTCGAACATTCATGAATGTCACAATGAACGCCTACTGTTACTGTTAATTCTAGACTTAAACTCAATTTTGCTCTAATAAGAATTTTGAGAAGAGTAGGCCTATCCTTTTGAAAACGATCTTTCTCTAATTGCACTGTATAATTACTTGAGAAATACTTTACTTGTGAGAAATTTCCGTCGCTTACAAAACTATATTTTCGCAAGTTACCAGTAAGAGTGTTTTTGGATAACTTATTTCGTAGAAAACCAATGTTTGTTATTCACAGTTACTACCAAAGAGTAGATCACCCGAAATTTCACCGTATATCGACGCAAATAAATGCGCATTTTTGAGAATTTTCAGAAGCTGCTTGTCCTGCACATAATCTAACTTGTTGTAAATCAAAGTTTGTGATTTAGGTACTGTAGCAGACACATAATTTTCCTTTAAAGAACGTACATATTACCTACATTTTTCATAAATTAACTTCATTTTCAAATTTCCAAGTAGCTATAACTAACCTTAAAAAGTTTACTCTCGTCTTAATAGAAATATCGCTTTCTATATTTGCTTCAGTTCTTACGGGAATTATTACCTTTTTAGCTCAATGGACATAAAAGACAACCAGCAGGCTTAATTTGAAGTTATTTGTTCACTTTCCTGCAACACATTGCGCCAGCCAAAATTGAACGCCGGAGTGAATGCAATTCTCAAAAATGGGTTGAGCTGGTTGACTTTTGTAGGCAGCTGGAAATCGCCTTCACTACTGTCAAAGGACTGTCAGCTGCTGCGAATCAGAATGGTGAAGAGTTCCCGAGAGTCATGTACCTGTGGTACCAGTATCAATGGTGAGTCAAGTACTGTCCTCTCTTGTGGACCCTGCCTCCTCTGAAGAGAGTACGGAATCTCTCATTACTCGTGCACTAGACTGTAACTGGCGTTTCAGTGGTAGATCCAGGTATCCTCCACAGTGTCAACAGGGACCATGGAGGCTTAGGCTGCTGTACTGATACCCTAAATATCAATTTGTAGGTGCTGTCATTCACTGAAATTGAAACTGAAACTAAGCCAGTGGGACTCACTTCACCTGTTTTTGGGAAACCTGTTTCGTCCCGTGTCAGTAGGAGGTAAACGCAAAAAGGCAGAGGTGTATAAACTGTTGGCGGTTCAGTTGTACAGGGAATGATTGTTCCCCTTACGGAAATGGCAGCAAGGGACAGGAAAGGGCATGAAGTGCACCCTGTGTGTATATGTGATGCCTCATTCACATTTTGAAGATGGCTATTCCAACAGCCATTGAGGGAATAAGGTGCAAGAAACTGCAAGCAACCATGTTGGAATAAATGAAGCCTGTTATCTGGGCTCTGAGGTCACACTGGGATCATTCCAGCAACTGATAGAGAAGGCTGAGAATACCAGCCTTGTGTACTGTTTCAGCAGACCTCACAATTTGCAGCATTGTCTCCAGAACTGATTGTGGATAATTGGTTCTGCACTGGGTGGAAGCACTGAACCAGAGACTTCGAAAGTTCTGTGACAAGCTAGACTGCTACTTCCTGGACTTGCGCCATTTTGTTGAAAACTGTAGGGTGCTCTAGATGGGTCAGGTGTGCACTACACATCACAGGCTGCTGTTCAGGTAGCTGATTGTATGTGGGAGCAAACAAAAGTTTTTTTTGACTAGGCGACCTACTATGCAATCCTGGGAACAAGAGTTGCAGTAAATCCAGAAGTAGTATCAGTGTAAGATCGAAACAAATGCCTCCCACAGGTGAGAGCATTAAAGTCCTAGTGGTTAACTGCTGAGGCATTCGCAACAAAGTGCCAGAATTCAAAGCACTCGTGAAAAGCAATCAAGCCTCCCTAATACTGAAAGCCATTTGAAACCTGAAATTGATAGCAATGAGGTTTTGGGGGAAATTTTAAGTGTACATCTAAAGGAAAGGCTAATGGGAAATGTAAGCAATGTATTTGTCACAGTACAGAAAAACTGAAATCCATTGAGATAGAAACTGAAGCTGGATGAGAGACTGATTGGGTAAGACTCTATATCAGTGGTGGACATGAAATGGTAATTGGATCCCCTACTGCCTTCCAAACTCATCTCCTGATGTAACCAGAAACTTCAGAGACATTCTGTGGACTTGAAGTACTCAACGTAGGTGTCTATGATGCAGTTTGATGTTACAGTAACGGAAATAATGGCAGAACTAAAGTGATGAATAGAGCTGGTATAGATCCTGGTGTGTTTAAAACAAAAGCTTTTTACACCATCGGCGAGAGCTAGGTCGAGAAAGCTAATGGATCAATGTCTGACCTGCAAATATGGGCCAGGGAAATGTAAAGAGAGAAGAGAAATCTGGAGGATGTATCAGTATGGACGATTTTAAAACTGAGGAATAGAAAAGCAACTGGAATCACTCAATAGAGGAAAGTCCACTGGACCTGACGGGATACCAATTCGATTCCACACAGAGTATGCGAAAGAACTTGCCCCCCTTCTAACAGCCGTGTACCGCAAGTCTCTAGAGGAACGGAGGGTTCCAAATGATTGGAAAAGAGCACAGATAGTCCCAGTCTTCAAGAAGGGTCGTCGAGCAGATGCGCAAAACTATAGACCTATATCTCTTACGTCGATCTCTTGTAGAATTTTAGAACATGTTTTTTGCTTGCGTATCATGTCATTTCTGGAAACCCAGAATCTACTATGTAGGAATCAACATGGATTCCGGAAACAGCGATCGTGTGAGACCCAACTCGCCTTATTTGTTCATGAGACCCAGAAAATATTAGATACAGGCTCCCAGGTAGATGCTATTTTTCTTGACTTCCGGAAGGCGTTCGATACAGTTCCGCACTGTCGCCTGATAAACAAAGTAAGAGCCTACGGAATATCAGACCAGCTGTGTGGCTGGATTGAAGAGTTATTAGCAAACAGAACACAGCATGTTGTTATCAATGGAGAGACGTCTACAGACGTTAAAGTAACCTCTGGCGTGCCACAGGGGAGTGTTATGGGACCATTGCTTTTCACAATATATATAAATGACTTAGTAGATAGTGTCGGAAGTTCCATGCGGCTTTTCGCGGATGATGCTGTAGTATACAGAGAAGTTGCAGCATTAGAAAATTGTAGCGAAATGCAGGAAGATCTGCAGCGGATAGGCACTTGGTGCAGGGAGTGGCAACTGACCCTTAACATAGACAAATGTAATGTATTGCGAATACATAGAAAGAAGGATCCTTTATTGTATGATTATATGATGGCGGAACAAACACTGGTAGCAGTTACTTCTTTAATATATCTCGGAGTATGCGTGCGGAACGATTTGAAGTGGAATAATCATATAAAATTAATTGTTGGTAAGGCGGGTACCAGGTTGATATTCATTGGGAGAGTCCTTAGAAAATGTAGTCCATCAACAAAGGAGGTGGCTTACAAAACACTCGTTCGACCTATACTTGAGTATTGCTCATCAGTGTGGGATCCGTATCAGGTCGGGTTGATGGAAGAGATTGAGAAGATCCAAAGAAGAGCGGCGCGTTTCGTTACCGGGTTATTTGGTAACCGTGATAGCGTTACGGAGATGTTTAATAAACTCAAGTGGCAGACTCTGCAAGAGAGGCGCTCTGCATCGCGGTGTAACTTGCTCGCCAGGTTTCGAGAGGGTGCGTTTCTGGATGAGGTATCGAATATATTGCTTCCCCCTACTTATACCTCCCGAGGAGATCACGAATGTAAAATTAGAGAGATTAGAGCGCGCACGGAGGCTTTCAGACAGTCGTTCTTCCCGCGAACCATACGCGACTGGAACAGGAAAGGGAGGTAATGACTGTGGCACGTAAAGTGCCCTCCGCCACACACCGTTGGGTGGCTTGCGGAGTATCAATGTAGATGTAGATGTAGATGTAGATTACATGTAGAATTATGAGCAGAAAATTTTTGAACCTCATTTTCTCTGTTTTAGGTTCTCACGTTATTATAACCATTCAAATTTCTGGCAAAATAATATTCCTGCATATTTTGTAATATTTTTCCGTTAAAACACAGCTCCTTTTTTTACACATGCAAGATTTTAGATTTTTACATTAATAAATATGGCTGTAATGATTTTTTAAATAAATGTTTACATTTTCCATTATATCTCCCCTTAAGGTACAGTAAGTATTTTAGAGCCCATGTCTCCTCCGCAGTTTTTCTTGTTATGATATGTACTACTGCCTCTCAAAATATGGGATACTAGTTTCTAAAACACTGTACACATTTGTTTCTGAATTCGTCCCCTTTACTGTATTTCCTTCTTTCATTTCATTCTCTTGTGGACTAACAACTGGCTAATAAATTTTCAAATTTCTACCATTTTTAAACATATTCTTATTTTTGCACAGTATCAGTCTACTCATGGTAAATGTATTGGCACTTTGTACTTCTAATTAATTTTGATTTGCACAGTTAAAATAATTATTCCTTACCTCATTTATCCTCAGTATCAACACAGCCTTTTTGTGTTGTTATTATTACTACAGTATTTCTGAAGACTCCTTCCATTACGATTGTCCAAGTGTTTCCAGTATTTTCTTTTCCTGAGCATGTCACTTCAACAGTTCTGCCAGATATCGAATATGACAACAACTACCCTGGGACACCTAATGGCCAGCAAACCTTTTCTTATAGTTTTTTTTATTCCGTTACTGTAATATAAACCAACCTCAGATCTGAACAAATTCTGCTGCCCTGTAATTTCATGTCCCTAACAATATCCCTTCACCTACACCCTGGCCTATTCAAAAGGGTGAAAGGTTAAGAATGTACAACTCGGTGTGCTAGTCCAAACAAGGATCCCTAGATATTAATAATTTTTGTCTTTTCTTTTTTCGTTACAGTTCTACCTTCTGTGCTCAATCGTAGCTCGGTGCATATGCTAGTACAGTGGAGTTGATTTAGTCCGATATGCTTGTGAGTCTCTTTTTATTTACTTATGCTAAAGCAGACATGGTTTGTGCCATCTACAACAGCCTCACTTGTGTTATCTCTGTCACAGAGCAGGCAACTCATCCCTGTTGCTATCGAGACTGGCTACTTCATCTTTCCTGGAGGGCCCAATATAAACTAGCACTGCAATAACTGCAGACTTTTTTGACTATATTCATGACTCCTAATTGGCCCTCAAACAATCCCGCAATCATCAGCTCTATCTTGCCCACAATCCACCTGGTGTTCTGCACTGCAGCAGCTCCTATATTCCCAAAAATGATGCTGATGCAGTTTCATGCTAAGATTTCATTCGTTTCTCTTTTTGTTTAAGCACAACTCTAAGCTGCTACTGGCATTCCAGCTAGTTATCCATAAAAAGGATGCAGTGCTGGGTTTATTTCGTTGCTAATATCACTGTACCAAAAGCTGTCTTGTCATGTTTCCTCCACTAACGTATGAATAATCTTTTCTCTGGGCATTAAAAACAAATGATACAGTTTTTTCTTACTGTTACTTTTATTACATTACTTATTTATTTATTTGTCATTTCAAAAGTACCGAAATGTCAAAAATATATATAAGTGTTGACGTAATTTTACACAAAAGAGGACAAAAAATTGGACACTTCAAGTGCATTTAGTGTATCTCTCATAAGGTCTTGCATGGTGCAGGTGGTTGGTGATGAGGAACACAGCAGATTGGTCTAGCATCTCGTTGTGTTTGACCGTAATCTATTGAGAGACCTCCATATTGACCACTTCTCCGAATACCCAGGAGGAAGTTCTTCCTTTGGAGTGATCCATTCTCCCAAATACCGACATTTCTCCCGCCATC
This sequence comes from Schistocerca americana, assembly GCF_021461395.2. Taxonomy (NCBI): domain Eukaryota; kingdom Metazoa; phylum Arthropoda; class Insecta; order Orthoptera; family Acrididae; genus Schistocerca; species Schistocerca americana. The sequence continues at coordinate 49,273,963 of NC_060129.1, forward strand.
GCGAGATCCTTGCCACATATGGATTCTCGATGAGAGTCTCAGTAGTTTTCAAGAAGCTCTTTCTTGATTTCTGCCTCATATAGCGGATGGGCGTTCTTCGTTGTGGCCTTACTTTTCTCATATCTCACAGCTACCTGACGTCTCATCTCAGCAGGATCTTTGCCAGCGAGCCAATGGAGTTTGTCCACAGGAATAGGTCTTAAGCAACCCGTGATAATCTGACAAAACTCATTTAGAACCTCATCTGCGTTCCTGGCATGACTGGACTCGTACCATACTGAACATGCATATTCAGCAGTGGAACAACAGAGCAGGTGCACTTGAGCTCACAGTGCATGGATTAGCACACATGACGTATGTGTCAATTGTCGCACTGTTTTATTTCTGGTTGCCACTTTCTGTTTGGTGTTTAAGCAATGCTTTTTATATGTTAACGCGTGATCCAGTGTTACTACAAGATATTTGGGAGTAGGATTATGTTCGAGTGCGATACCTCCCAAGGATATATTTAAGGATCTATTTGCCTGTTTATTCCTGAGGTGGAAAGTGCAGATATGAGTCTTGGCAGGATTAGGTATCAAGTAATTCCCATAATTGTAAACAGTGAATTCTTCCAAAGATTTTGATGGCGTACCTTCTACAGTCTTAAAATAGTCAGCCTGAGTAGTGATAGTGCAGTCATCAGCATAAATAAAGCTTCGAGCTTCTTCAGGGACAGGGTGATCGTTGGTATAGATGTTAAATAATAGCAGTGCAAGCACATTGCCTTATGGCAGCCCAATTTTCTGAGTTCTCCACCTACATTTCTTACCCTAAAATTCCACAAAAATATCTGGAATTCTGGGGAAGGTTTCTAATATTGCACATGCATGTGAAGTCTTTAGTTATGTCAAACTTTCTTCAGAAGGAGCCGATGGATGATCGCATCACAAGCTGTGAATAGATGGAAAAATACAGCACCTGTAATGTGCCATTTCTCATATCCATTTTCGATATGTTGTGTTAAGTTTAATATCTGAGATGTGCAGCTCTTCCCTTCTCTTAAAGCTGTTTGCTGTGGTATTAGAAGAGGCTCCGCCTTTTTAATCATTCTCTGAAAATGAGCCTCTCCAGTATTTTGTGGAGGTGACTGAGTAAAGAGATTGGTCTATAATTTTTGGGATCTTTCCTATCCTTTCCATGTTTCGGTATGGCAATTACTCTTGATTTTTCGCTATACTTCAGTGATCTTGCACTCGCGAACACAGTTGCCCATAAATTGCAGTAACCAAAGCATTTTAGCGGAACCAAAATTCTTGATTTGTTCAGCTCTAATGTCATCCAGTCATGCTGCTTTTCCCTATTTACATTTATTCAGGGCTGAATTCAATTCAACAGATAAATAAGGAATAAGATACTATTCTCTTGGTCTGTTTGCCTGAATAATTGTTTCCTCTCTATATTTCTGGATTTGGGTGATCCGCCATTAATTGGAAGTTGTTGAGCAATTTGGTCTGGTTTAATATTATAATATGTGTTGACCTGAGTGTTATCAATACTCAGGCGATGTAATAGCCTCCAGGCCTTTTGACTACTTTTACTCATGTCACAGCCTGCCATTAATTGTATTCATTCTTCTCTGTTTGCCTCAGATATTGAAGGGAGAGCATTCTGTGCATGAATTGATGTGGCTGCACTAAAAGGATCTTCTTCAAACTTTCTGTAGTACTCTTAAACAAGAGTGGTCGTTTCAGGTGTTATACCCTTGATATAGTTCATTCTGCATCCCCTTAGAATTGATGCTCAGGAGGAGGCATGAACGACGCTAACAAAATTTTTAAAATGGTTCAAATGGCTCTGAGCACTATGGGACTTAACATCTATGGTCATCAGTCCCCTAGAACTTAGAACTACTTAAACCTAACTAACCTAAGGACATCACACAACACCCAGCCATCACGAGGCAGAGAAAATCCCTGACCCCACCGGGAATCAAACCCGGGAACTTGGGCATGGGAAGCGAGAACGCTACCGCACGACCACGGGATGCGGGCAAAATTTTTATATTGATCTGTCACAGGAGCTATAGTTACAATTTTCTCATGTAATAACTTTGATAATTTCTGCCAATCAGCCGTTTTGAAGTTGTACCTTCATCTGAAAGTGATTTCTTGAGGGCTTACTTGTGGGAGAACTTGACACACAATACGTCAATGTGTATTCGGTATGGGCTTACAAACGGATTTAGTGCAGGTATGAAAAATACTTTCACTAATAAAAAGCAGATATGGATTATAGCCAGCGTCCACTGAAGAAAGAATGAGGTAGTTTGCTGTCATGAAGGAGTGAGAGATGGAAAGTTTCAGCCCACAGGAGGACAGCCTCACCATTTTGATCCTCTTGAGTGTACCCCCCAAACATGGATGTGAATGTTGAATTCACATACCACAATAGAAGCTTTCCCTGTAATAAAATGTTCAGTAGAGGTGAAGAAAAAATCTGTTGCTGGAGGTTTATATGCTGATGTGACCAATGTTACATAACAATAATAATTTCAAGATTGTTATCCTCTGACTGACGAACACTACAGATGTAAAGGTCAGGTCTTATAAGGATGGCGCTTCCATACTGTGCATGTTGTGTTTCAGCAACCAGTTTTATTCCAGGAACTGAAGGATGTCTCTGCTGAGTGTTTGTGTGTATTTCTTGAACACAAAATATCACAGTGCTTAGTGTGGCACGTCTTGCAAGAGTTGTTGCTTGTAGGGACGTATTCCGTCAATATTCATGGATATTATAGTCAACACTGGCCCAAAAACGACCACTGATTCAATGTCTCTATTACTTCTGATGTGCAAGGATCAGTCTACTCATAATTATTCGTAGTAATGCAAATACTTACGATATGTCCCATAACATGCTTTATGGCAATATTTGTTGAAAATCAACTAACCTGAGTATAACTGAATAGAGTTAACAAATGCAACCACCACAGAGGGATACTGGTGTGTCTTAATCTGTTCTTTATGAGACAATGTATGAATTACATACATCTATCTCATGTGCCGTGCACTGTAACCTAAGATATGAAACTATGTCGATTTGCAACTGCATAGCTACAACTTGTACAAATTTATGGGTATAAATATAAGAGAGTTACACCTGCAGTCGCATGTGGCACACTAGTTAACTTCCCCTTAGTAAACGTAGCCGCATTAAACTTGAACAATAAAAAATTTTAATAGCACAAATACTTACACACACAAATCCAAATAAGTAGCATCAACCTGCAAACTATTTCGACAATTTTATATTTTAGTGAAAAGTAGCTTTTTTTTAGCGTTGTATGAAAGCTGTATCGTCTTCCAACAACCTCCATTCACTCAAGTAATTTCAAACAAAAAGTACTCTAATTCATTTTATAACAATATTTAGAATCATACTTCCTTTATTTATGATTCAGTTTGGCCTCAAGCGAACACTAATGTTAGTCTTTTGACAGATGACTAACGGTATAGGTTTTGAAAAGAACCATTTTGGACAGGAGTGGATGATAACAATTATCGTATCAACTGATTTTCCTTAGAACTTTTTGGTTGGCCAATGCCACCCATATTAGCTTGAAGTGAATGGTAATATAATGGTGTGTGACAAGGGCCTCCCGTCGGGTAGACCGCTCACCTGGTGCAAGTCTTTCGATTTGACATCACTTCAGCGACTTGCGTGTCGATGGGGATGAAATGATGATGATGATGATTAGGACAACACAACACCCAGGCCCTGAGTGGGGAAAATCTCTGACCCAGCCGGAAATCGAACTCAGACCCTTAGGATTGACAGTCTGTTGCGCTGACCACTCAGCTACTGGGGGCAGAGCAATGGTGATAATGTGAATATAGTCCTTGCCGCCTTTATGGCATTTACCAGATATATTTCAGTACAAAACATCTAAAAGTGGTCAGGAACATGATATGATGATGGCAGTAATAACCAGTTACTAAAAATGACATATGTTTTGGTGTTATCATATAAATACCACATTATAACAATTAATGGCACTTGTCAAAATAAAGTACTATTGTCAATATCTCTCATTCCCTTTGTCATTTGAAATCCGATTTTAACATATCACTGTGGGTTACTTTACTTAATTTCTGTACAGAATGTTCAGAATCAACAAGTTTATTTTCAGTGATGAGACTATTAAAATAGGACAGTTTCGAGTCAGGATTTAAGCTTCATGAGAGTAGCAGTATTGTAAGTTTGTGAATTCAGAGCTCTGTTCTTACTTTAATAAAAATAGTAAAGATTTTTGTCTCAGCAAGCGTTACCGAGAGAACAAAATATTTTCTGTTATGATTAAAGTAGACCATCCACAAAGAGCACAGTACCAACAGGAACTGTAGTAGAAATATGTAACTAAGTAGCTGGTCAGAATAGTGTAACAACATTACTATAAGGAGAATGACACAATTTCAAATCCATGCAATTTCATCCCAAGTCACAACCGAAATATCTCATCAAGTGGGTGAAGAATGGGAGCCCACAAACTGCAACTAGATCAGCATTCCCTAAATATTTAAAAGCCACTGCAGTATTATAGCCCAGATAGCAGCACACTATTATGTTGCAAGAACCATAATGACAGATACATTCTCATTTCCGTAAAAAGCCACACCGCTTAAAGTGTTGCACAACTCAAAAATGCCTATCACTTAAAAACAACTGTCTCAAGTTATTAAAAGTATGACAAAACTTAATAAACGAACTACCTTACACCAATAAGAAATTGGTAGTAAATCGAAAAAAACTGATCAAAAACAAACATTATGAAATATGAAGCAAACCATTAGTAAAGATTTCTGAAAACCTCACATTTACTCAGAGAAATTATGGTAAATACACACTATCAAATCATGTTTAAAGCAGATAAAAGACAACTAAAAAATCAAATTAAAACAAAGCAATTAGAAAGAAAGTACATTTGATAAATTAACTTACTACAATGAAAATTATGCATTCGGATGAAATTCATAACCTAGAAATCACACTGAGCTCTTTCAACTGTCCTTGTGTTCCTACAAACAATTGGAATTATAATCTGATGTTTGTACAGTAGTTACATGATATTTAAAAACAGACAAATAATTAAAAGATTTGATGCATAAAATTAATCTTCATTAACTCAGAATTATGTACAGAGCTTTGTAATACAGAAATTTTTCACAAGAAATACGGCACTTGAACTGGCAATAGTGTATTGACATAAAATTTAACAAAGCAGAAAAACTGAATTACTACACAATTTACCAAAAGACCCTCTTTGTGAAGATACACTGTTGATCCCAATCATTATACCCACTTCCATAGGAGGAGTGTTTGCTACGCAGTGGCACTGTGGTTATGTCCTGTAGTAGTGAAACCATACAACCAGAAGTGAGTGGTTATCATTCTAGTGACAGTATGTGAAAAAATGGCATAAATAACTTTGCCAAAGAGCAGATGATTTTGCCTGGTGCCTGGGTAAGTGCATCTCAGAAGCAGCGAATGTGGTTGGCTGTGCAGATGCTTCTATCGTGAGCCTCTATGGAACATTGTTGAAAGATGGTGAAACCACAAGTTGACAAAGGTTGCAGGATGCCCATGCATTATCTAGAACAAGCGAATCAGAACCTAGCTGCTCTGTGAAGTGGGATAGATGGCAATCTGTGGAGACATGAGAAAATGCTTGAGCAGGCTCGAGAGTTTCAAGCTATTAAGCAGACACTGTTAACATGAGGCCCCAATTTATATAACAGCTTTGTATTCCCATGTTGATCTAACAACGTTGTCAGTTACAATAACAATACAAATAGGATAATCGAGATTGGGCTGCATACCTATAAGGAAGTGTTACATGTTGGGATAAATGACATTTCTTTCGGATCAGGTCAATGGTTGTGCTCAGATATGTCATTATCCAGATGAACAGTTGTTTCATACATGCACCACACAACAGGTGCAGGAAGATGGAGGTAGTGTCATGCTATGGGGGATATTCATATGAGATGGCAATAAAACAGCTGGTGATAACTGAAAGCACGATGACAGATGTGGAGAACATGAACATTATAGCAACCTTATCACTTAATGCTTGATGTATTTACACAGAGTGACAACATCTTACAGCAGGATAACTGTCCAAATTACAAGGTAAGAATCACACTGCAATGGTTCGAGCGGCATGATGGTTCACACTGTTGTCTTTCCCACCCAGCTCACCTCATTAGATCATGATGAAATGAATCTGGGATGCTATTGCACACCAACTAGACAGCAACAAACCAATAGCCTACAGTTAATGGGAAAGGTGTGAGATGTGTGTAGACGTAGTCCAATTTACAACTGAAAAACTAACGAAGAACTAATGAGTCCATACCATAGAGATGCACTGTTGTATTGCGGTCTGTAGGTGAATCAAAACGCTACTAGGCAGATGATTATAATTTTTCCCTTATCTCTGCATACTTGCCACCATCAGTTATTTCCTAATGGATGTAGATTATTGATCACACAAATAGCATTACTATTAAGGAGGCAAACCTCAATAATATGTTTGCATAATCAAGAGATTTTTGTATCTTTGTCCATTCTTGAGATACATTTCCTACATTATGAATGTGTAATAAACAGATTTCTGCTGTCACCTGGATAGTGGATACAGCTTCATGAAGATTGAAATAGCAATTTCTTTCAAATAATTAGCAGCATACTGGTACATTCTCTTGAAGAATATTTTGTCCTGATAACTGCACAGAACTACTTCTCAAACGAGTAAAAGATATATCTCAATGCACAAATTTCGGGTAGCCCGATCATTAAAGTATGGAGCATTTGCAACAAAAAATCACAATTGTGCGCTTCATATGTTGTATTTAGTATCTAACTTCTTCAAATGTGAAGCTGCGGAAGTGGATTTGTCATATTTTTTGTGACCTCTCTGTAGCACGTGCGAACAATTTTCATAAAACACGAGTGGTCTTTTATGAACATGTGTAGGTCTACAGACCTCAACAATACTTTGAGTGGTCTCTATGTAGTGTGTATTAAATGTGTTTCCTGTGGCTGCCCCAATGAGTAAAAGATTTTCCACGAATACTACATGTGTAGGGTCTCTTTCCACTACGTGTTAACTTGTGGGCCTTGAGATTACTCAATACATGAAACAATTTACCACAAGTATCGCATTTGTGGGGGCTCTCTCCGGTGTGTATTACATCTGGTTTCTTGAGACTGCCCTTTTCAGTAAATGATTTTCCACACACACCGCATTTGTGTGGTCTCTTTCCTGTGTGTATTAGAATGTGGGTCTTGAGATTGCCCACTAAGTAAATGATTTTCCACAGACATCGCATTTGTGTGGTCTCTGTCCAGTGTGTATTAATTCCTGTTTCTTGAGATTGCCCCTTTCAGTAAACGATTTTGCACACACATCGCATTTGTGTGGTCTCTTTCCTGTGTGTATTAATCTATGTCTCTGAAGATTGCATAACAGAGGAAACGTTTTACCACAAACATCAAATTTGTGATGTCTCGTTGCACATAGCACAGTGTGGACATGAACATGGTCATTTGTACATAAAATTCCACAGTCATTACATCTTTCGAGTTTCTCTTCAGTTTCTTTCACAGTATGTGTATTACATATGTCATTAAACGATTTTTTTAAAGTTTTCCTGGGTACCTTGTATGAAGGAGGCTCCTCAGTCTGTTCCACGATTCCGTCTTGTACACACTCAAAGGAGATATTGTTTTCATGATCATCACTGCATTCAAGTTTCTCACTGTTGGTAGCAGACAATGCTTGGTCACCCTTCCTCATTCTCAAATGTTCTTTCAAGCAGTCATCAGTGGGCAATACCTCACCACATGACTTACACACAAATGAAGGTGCCTGCACACCGTCAATGTGGATGAAGATATGCATTATGAGTCTGTATTTTGAAGAGAAGCTCTGTAGGCAGAAACTACAGTTAAACTTATGGAATTCCTTTTCCCTGATGCTACAACTTAATCTTGTGCCACATAAGCTGTCTTCTTGTGAAGTCTGTATTTTGGTATAGTTGTGAGGCACACTGAAATCTGTTGACTTCTCTGCATATATCTCCAGCTTGTCATTGACTACTCCTGATGTGATGTTTCTTGATATGAAATGTCACAGCTGTCACCAGCACTTTGAATAAAATTGAGGAAGGAGGAAAGAGTGAAATGTTGATTTACACAATACAAAACAATATTTCACCATCCACAAAATCAGGGCCTATAAACCAAAACATAAAAATGTATGGCCATCACAGATAACTTATTCAGTAAATGTAAGTGATTTAAAATTGTCATGACATTCTACCAGAATGATAGAATTTTCCTAATATGAAGCATTTTGATAAAGCAAATGATCACAGGAAATTGAATAACGCCCAGTCTCATTCAGTGCTGACTAGGTTCCCTTATTCTCTAGTAGAATCTATTATTAAAAGTCTTGCAGTATTTTTAAAATACTGTTCTACAATCTTTTACACCAAATTATTATATTTATTAGAAATAATATCCTCTAGCTTTTGACACGAAAATTCCCACCAAGAGATAAAGGGAAACAAAAAATAAGAGTAATCTATGATTATAAAATAAAAACCAATCACTCTTTCCATGTGGATTTTTCTTTGTTTTGGAGGACAGTTTAGGCTTTGGGTAGAAATTCTTAAAACCACCAATGATCAATCTATTTCTGAAAGCAATAAAGCATGGCATTTTATTTGACTCCAAATTAATCACCAGCTACCACCAACATCACATTTCTTATTGACTAGGTGGTATGGCCATCAACCATGTGGATAACAGCTGTACATATATAAGAAATAATGTCGGGTCAATAAATATAGGAACACATACATAAATTTCCAGACTGATGAACAAATGTGAATGACACACACAAATTATTCCAACATTACATATGTATTGTTAGCAGCACAGCTTACGTGTAGCCCTTTCTAATTGACATACTGTCTGGCAGGGAGGATGCCAAAGCAGTTACAGCCTCCAATTCAAAATTATCTTTACAACTACTCAATATCTGGCCCCTTGGAGTTCCAAAACATCCTTGACTGAATCAAACAACCGTATCAATGGTGACACCAGCACGAATCCTGTACAGCGAATCGTGTACAGCGAATCCTACCGTAGTCTTCTGAGAGCAAGTAATTGCAGTAGGTGCATGGTCCATCCGTGTGACATCTGGGTCCAATCATTCCACCTGCAGCTACCCCATTCCATTACAATGAAAATGGAAATCTTTGAGCTTCCCAATTAGGTCATTTGAGTGTGGATATGGCTGTGGGTGGGTAGGAGCATGCACATACTCCTGTGTTATTATTCTATCCTGATTGCTGCTTTTGACTGTTTTGCTTTTTGATGGATATATGGTTTCAAGTAACCAATGATGGTGAGAAATTACAGTTTGCTTTCATCAAAAACTGAAACTTTGCTGCGGAAGATGGCTGTGCAAAGAAACATACTATGAAATATTTCAGTCTTCAGTTCGGTCATACAGGTTAGCCTTAAAACCTCTGAACAAAATGATCATGATCTCAATTGTGATGCAGATTGTTGATTGCTGTTTTCTCAGATATACTGCGGATCACATAGTTGTGGTAAGGTTAGGACACGAGTTTGTTTCAATGCTACAAAACCTGTCATCTGCCACATTTTAGTCATAGGTCACTTAAAATCAGCTGTGTTGGTGTGTTGCCTATAACTAAGCAATGTAGCTGGTAGTGGATGTAGCAATATTGCAGTGGCAAGTGACACCCATCAGCTATCAAGTAGTTTTAATTGGACTACAGTAAAAGTTATTTTCTATGTGATTAATAAAAACCTTTGCAGGTAATCACTACATTACGTAGAACAGTTATACATTGTGTCAATAACGGCATACACCAGAGAACATTCTTTAAGAGAAACTCTCAGTAAAATGGGCTTCTGTCTAAAATCTCCAGACACTAAGTTAATGTAGAATATTATATCCCACTGACTACAGTACTGTATGCTGAATTAAAAAAAAAAAAAAAAAACCCACACCTTTTCGGTATGCCCTATGTAGGTATATTACTTACACAGTTGCTTCCACATAGGCCATATTATAAGAGTAGATGCCCGGTGTGCCCATTATCAAAGTGGCTGGAAACACCTCCCACTTTCAAAGCTTACAGATGACATAGATGGCAGGCACTGCCTTTGCCCAAACACTCCTATCAACACATATACAAGGAGGACACAGCCACAATTGCACACTGTTCAAACATATTATCTGATTAGGGAAAGGCAGCGTATTCCAGCCATTCACATTCTAAGGATCGAGCAATATCCTTCAAATGTACACTGGATGTGAGTGCTCAGTTTATTGGATTCTACAGACCAGGTATGGCACATGCTGATAGAATTTTTCTTGTCATTTGGCTTACTGTTGGTGAGAGCAACCTTACAGTAATTATTGTGCAATGTATCATTTTCCCCTGGGTTCAGTAGAAGAGGCACGATTGCTTTCTCACATAAAGCTGAAATTTTCCTACTAGTTCAGCTGTTATGTAGCACTACTTGAAAATAATAAGTCATATCTAGGTTTCTTGTGGCATTACATCAACACTGTCTGAGTTACCTCCTTTTCTCCCCTCTACTGTTTAGGATTGTTCCTGCCTGATACAGGAGTTTTATGGGCTATTACAACAATAATAAATCCTCCTCATTGCTACTCATAGTTTTGTTGACCCAGATCACAAAAGAAACTATGTAGACAGCTGTTCTGTGCTAAAGCGGGTAGGTTGGGGAAGAATGCCAGTGTGCACTCGGTGTGCTTGCCGGGGGGTCTCGTCCGTAATGTGGAGGAGGCCTTTCCGGCAGCTATTGAACGCACTGGGTGTGACCGGCTGCAGATAGTAGCACATGTCGGAACGAATGACGCCTGCCGCTTGGGTTCTGAGGCCATCCTTGGTTCCTTCCGGCGGCTGGCTGATTTGGTGAAGACAACCAGCATCGCATGCGGAGTGCAAGCTGAGCTTAATATCTGCAGCATAGTGCCCAGAGTCGATCGCGGTCCTCTGGTTTGGAGCCGTGTGGAGGGTCTAAACCAGAGGCTCAGGCGACTCTGCGTCTATAATGGTTGCAAATTCATCGACCTCCGTTATTGGGTGGAGAACTGTAGGGCCCCCCTAGACAGGTCAGGCGTGCACTACACACCGGAAGCAGCTACTAGGGTAGCAGAGTACGTGTGGCGTGCACACGGGGTTTTTTTAGGTTAGAGGGACCCCCCCTTGGGCGAAACGATAAAATACCTGACGGCTTGCCAGAGAGGACATTGTCATCGTTGATAAAGAACGTCCGTCCTCAGAGACCAAAAACAGGAAAAGTCAACGTAATATTGTTAAACTGCAGGAGTATCCAGGGCAAGGTTCCTGAATTAGTATCTCTTATTGAAGGAAATAGTGCGCATATAGTATTAGGAACGGAAAGTTGGTTAAAACCGGAAGTGAACAGTAACGAAATCCTAGACACAGAATGGAATATATACCGCAAGGATAGGATAAACGCCAATGGTGGAGAAGTATTTATAGCAGTAAAGAATTCAATAATATCCAGTGAAGTTATTAGCGAATGCGAATGTGAAATAATCTGGGTTAAGTTAAGTATCAAAGGTGGGTCAGATATGATAGTCGGATGCTTCTATAGACCACCTGCATCAGCAACCGTAGTAGTTGAGCGCCTCAGAGAGAACCTGCAGAACGTCGTGAAGAAGTTTCGTGATCATACTATTGTAATAGGGGGAGACTTCAATCTACCAGGTATAGAATGGGATAGTCACACAATCAGAACTGGAGCCAGGGACAGAGACTCTTGTGACATTATCCTGACTGCCTTGTCCGAGAATTACTTCGAGCAGATAGTTAGAGAACCAACTCGTGAAGCTAATGTTTTAGACCTCATAGCAACAAATAGACCGGAACTTTTCGACTCCGTGAATGTAGAAGAGGGTATCAGTGATCATAAGTCAGTGGTTGCATCAATGACTACAAGTGTAATAAGAAATGCCAAGAAAGGAAGGAAAATATATTTGCTTAACAAGAGTGATAGGGCACAAATCGCAGAATATCTGAGTGACCACCATCAAACGTTCATTTCTGAGGAAGAGGATGTGGAACAAAAACGGAAAAAATTCAGAAACATCGTCCAGTACGCCTTAGATAAGTTCGTACCGACTAAGGTCCAAAGCGAGGGGAAAGATCCACCGTGGTATAACAATCATGTACGAAAGGTACTACGGAAACAAAGAAAGCTTCATCATAGGTTTAAGAGTAGTCGAATCATAGCTGATAAGGAAAAGCTGAACGAAGCGAAAAAGAGCGTAAAGAGAGCAATGAGAGAAGCATTCAACGAATTCGAACATAAAACATTGGCAAACAATCTAAACAAGAACCCTAAAAAGTTTTGGTCATATGTAAAATTGGTAAGCGGATCTAAATCCCCTATTCAGTCACTCGTTGACCACGATGGCACCGAAACAGAGGACGACCGAAGAAAGGCAGAAATACTGAATTCAGTGTTCCGAAACTGTTTCACTGCGGAAAATCGTAACACGGTCCCTGACTTCAGCCGTCGCACGGACGCCAAAATGGAAAATATTGAAATAAACGATATCGGAATTGAAAAACAACTGCTATTACTTAGTAGCGGAAAAGCATCCGGACCAGACGAGATACCCTTAAGATTCTACAGTGATTATGCTAAAGAACTTGCCCCCTTTCTATCAGCAATTTATCGTAGATCGCTGGAAGAAAGTAAAGTACCTAGCGACTGGAAGAAAGCGCAGGTCGTTCCCATTTTCAAGAAGGGTCATAAATCAGATGCGAATAATTATAGGCCTATTTCGCTTACGTCAATCTGTTGTAGAATAATGGAACATGTTTTGTGTTCTCGTATTATGACGTTCTTAGATAATACAAATCTCCTTCATCATAACCAACATGGATTCCGCAAACAGAGATCATGTGAAACTCAGCTCGCCCTATTTGCCCAAGAAATTCACAGTGCCGTAGACACTGGCGAGCAGATTGATGCCGTATTCCTGGACTTCAGGAAGGCATTTGATACGGTTCCGCACTTACGTTTAGTGAAAAAAATACGAGCTTACGGAATATCGGACCAGGTTTGTGATTGGATTCACGATTTCCTAGAAGAAAGAACACAACATGTCATTCTTAACGGTTCAAAATCTGTAGATGTAGAGGTAATTTCGGGAGTACCGCAGGGAAGCGTGATAGGACCTTTATTGTTTACAATATACATAAATGACTTAGTTGACAACATCGGTAGCTCCGTGAGGCTATTTGCAGATGACACGGTTGTCTACAAGCAAGTAGCAACATCAGAAGACTCATACGTACTCCAGGAGGACCTGCAGAGGATTAATGCATGGTGCGACAGCTGGCAGCTTTCCCTAAACGTAGATAAATGTAATATAATGCGCATACATAGGGGCAGAAATCCATTCCAGTACGATTATGCCATAGGTGGTAAATCATTGGAAGCGGTAACGACCGTAAAATACTTAGGAGTTACTATCCGGAGCGATCTGAAGTGGAATGATCACATAAAACAAATAGTGGGAAAAGCAGGCGCCAGGTTGAGATTCATAGGAAGAATTCTAAGAAAATGTGACTCATCGACGAAAGAAGTAGCTTACAAAACGCTTGTTCGTCCGATTCTTGAGTATTGCTCATCAGTATGGGACCCTTACCAGGTTGGATTAATAGAAGAGATAGACATGATCCAGCGAAAAGCAGCGCGATTCGTCATGGGGACATTTAGTCAGCGCGAGAGCGTTACGGAGATGCTGAACAAGCTCCAGTGGCGGACACTTCAAGAAAGGCGTTACGCAATACGGAGAGGTTTATTATCGAAATTACGAGAGAGCATATTCCGGGAAGAGATGGGCAACATATTACTACCGCCCACATATATCTCGCGTAATGATCACAACGAAAAGATCCGAGAAATTAGAGCAAATACGGAGACTTACAAGCAGTCGTTCTTCCCACGCACAATTCGTGAATGGAACAGGGAAGGGGGGATCAGATAGTGGTACAATAAGTACCCTCCGCCACACACCGTAAGGTGGCTCGCGGAGTATAAATGTAGATGTAGAAATATTCACTGTAGATGAACAACATTGGAACTATCACCATGCTTTGCAGATGGTGAATACTGTGGGTTGACACTTACTTCCACAACAGGGCAAGTGCACCAACAGTGTGGTGAATCTACCTTGCAATAATCATAGTCTGGCAAGATCTAAGCATTTTTGAATATCAGCAGATGGTAAAACAATCCTCTGTTTGCTCTATGTGGTACCCACCTCAGTGACCTCCTTTTGACATGCGTATGTATGTAGATTACAAATATAATTAAGCAGGATTAGAGATTAGTTGTGAGAAAACAAATAACTGTGCTGAAGTAAATTCTAGCACTTGTATTTAGAAGACATAGCTCATCTCACAAACCACCAGGAGATGCTGGCATTACACCTGCATATTACTGACATTAATATCTCCTACAAATGAAGTGGCTGGCAAAATTGTAGGATAATATTAGCAATGCTTCTTGCAAAGAGGATCTTGGCAAATCAAAACAAAATCTATTGTTATCATTGAGTAACTCCCCTAAGAATTCATACAGCTAGTGTCTGATCTCAGTCCTCACTTAGCCTCACTTATGCCTCACACACAGCAAAACACAGGTTGTCAATTCAGCAATCCTTACCCACAGTGGCAACCAGTCAGATACTGTGCCCTGACAGCATGGGAGTATTGCACATTTACAGAGTGACTCACGTGGAATACTGTGACTGTCTACAAATGAAAAGTTTCATTTACTTCACATGTGCTATCAAACTATGAATGTTCCATTGCAGTATAGGAGTAATTAAATCAATGATAAGCTTTTGTGTCATTACTACAATTGATTAGGGAGATGACAATTTTAGGGTTTTCACTGTGGAACTTGGTGGTTCCAACACAAAACCATCAATGTTTGCATCTAGGGGCTGAGTCCACTTGTGATTCATGGGATAGGGTATTTGTACCTGATGCTCTGGAAGCATCAAGTCTCATTATTTTGACAGATGTTATTTCATTTATGTTTTTTCTCCAATGAGTATGGTGCTGGCTTTAGGTTTCAAGTATTTTCTATCTTGTTCTGTTGGGATAGAGTAGAACATCAAGAAACACCCCCATCAGCTGCCACAACCCCCAAGTCACCATCAAATGTGTTCTCGAAGACTTTGCTAGTGAAAGTTCCAACACTGAGTATACCAAGATGCCTCATTGGAACAACCTTCTCATAACAAAAGTGAGTGACACACAGATATCCTAGTCTATTGCTGTACAGTCATGGTTCAAGTTGGTACAATTGTTGCAACACTTATGTTCCCGATTCATATGCAGCTCTCTGGTATTTCTCATGGAGTTCTTGTCCCTTAAATGACACAGTACAACAAAGCTTGTGATATTTGGGACTTATGGCATCATCTCAAAGCTGATTACATGAGCAGTTACACATACTGTTGACCCTTATGAACTTGACTTTAATACTATATCTTTTAACTGCAGCTTACAATTTTAGTTATTCATAATTTTCTTCAAGTATGTGTTGCCTCATTTCTACCAGCCAATCCTAATTCCTGTGTAACTTCCGAACAATAACATATGGTAACCAATAACTTACTTAAGAATGTAGTGAGAATATATAATATTAAGTGTACAATTAAAAAGTCTATCAGCATCTCCACGGCACAATGTCATGATTTCCTAACTTTGTGACTTTTTGGTAATAGCTAAATTCTTTCACATGTTTGAGTTGTGTGGCACCCACTTACCATATGAAACATTTATCTTGGCAAAGTGAAGTGACATGCACGCCTTAACAAAACAGACAGACACAAAGTACATAAAACTGCAATCGAAGGATATCTATGGAGGGTCCACACACTACCATGTGGTTCATGAAGATGGATGGCAGGTCCTTCTAGTAGTAAAGGTACCAGCCACCCCCATACCATATGCTAGCTTGCAGAGTATCTATGTAAATGTAAATGCAGAATGGTTTGGATGATTATACAATTTGGTCTTGTACCATTAGCCAACATGACCTTGCTATGTTAGTACCGTGAACAGCTAAAAGCAAGGGGAACTACACCTATTATAACCACATGCTGCTCTGCTGTATAGTTTAATGATCATGACATCCAATTGGGTAAAATATTCCAGTAGCAATATAGCCTCCCAATAAGATCTCTGGGAGGGGGCTACACTCGTGGATATCATCAGGTGAAAGAAACAATATCGCTACAAGTCAGAGTGTGGAATGTGAAGTACCTTGATTGATTAGGTGAGTCAGAGAACATGAAATGAGAAATGGATAAGTTGAAGATTGATTTGGTGGGAATTAGTGTGGTGCATGGGAGGAAGAACAACATTTCTGGTCAGGTGAATACAGAGAAAAGGAGGATAATGCACCTGTAGAAGTTATTATAAATAAGAATACAGAAATGTAGGTAAACTATAATGAACAGTATTGTTGACTCACTTTCATAGCCAAGACAGATAAAAGGCAAAACTATCCACAACTGTACAGGCACATATAATTACTAGCTCTGTCAATTATAAAGATCTTAAAAGAATGTATCATCCTTTACCTAGATAAAATTTTGAAGTGGTGCAAGGATTGCCCGCTAGCTTCAAACATTATGACTAAAAATAGTGTATTTCACAAAAATGAGAAACATAGCATCCTATCACTACTCTCATATGTTCTTGAGTTTAGCAATATGTGGAGATACCAAATGGAATCATCACATTGGTTCAATTGTAGGTGCAGTAGTCGGTCCATTGCTACGATACCAGAGAATCCATTGCTAGGATACCGCAGAAATCCAATGCTTTCAAAACAACTGTGCGACTCTCCTCAGAACATTGCTGAAGGTTGTGTGATGCTTATCATATTGGCCTAACCAGAGATATTAATCTCTTATTTCACTGTGCTTCGCAAGGAACAGGTTTAGATATAGACACAGCAGTCACACTCATCTATGAGCATTTACTAGGTGAAAAACGGTAAATGTTTACCATGGATATACACAGTAAATGCAGAATTGAATTTTTTCCTAAAAATGATTTTGCAACCTCATCAGTCCAGCTTTCCTACACAACAGGTCAAGTGGCTACTACAGTTCTAACACCAAAAAGGCATAGCTACAATTTGGGATGAGAACATCTTGTGACGAAAAAAGAGCTTTACTGAGCACAAAGGAAGATCTGATTGTGCACTACAGACAGTATAGTAGAATATTTCACTATCACAGTTTGTTGTCTTCTGAAGTAGGTAGAGCTCTCTCTACCTTGCACAAGATAATCAAGTCCAAGGAGTTATTCATCTCTTCCTCTTACTTCCAGGCAGTATTGGGGTGGTTTACAGAATAAGAATACTAGGAAAATTATTAACACAAAGTTTAACTGTCCATCCACACTGTGCGCCTTATATACCTACTGATAACATTTGTCCTGTAATTTACCTCTAATTCTGTGATGACAATAGTTTCCTCCAATGATCTGAGCACAACTGATCAATATTTATTTTACTCTCATTTCCAGATAAATTACTATCAGTTTTGCTCCCAAATCAGCCAAATTTTCAATGTGTGCACTACGTCCTTTTGAGAAATTGTACTGTGTTAGATTTCCCATTTTCAGACATAGGGGATTCTACGTGTCCTTGGTTAGCTTCTCACAAGTCACAAAAGGTGACTCACCAGTTAAGTCTTCATGGCCATACTAAAGCTGACTACAGCTGCTTTATGAAATTTAATAACATGATGGTGGCCTGTAAACTGTGAATACAACAAGCTTGTTTCCCAATCCACATTGCTGACACAGTAGTCAAAGAGTTGTTCACCCCCAACATTCATTAATCTGAAGGGGCTGAAACTTGACTCCAGGTTTTGGATTTATAACCACTTACCCTTTCCTCTTACTTGTTCTACATGGTAGGACATTAGCCTGAACCCATCACATTGAATTTGTATGACTTCCATGTTATTTTCAATTCGAATAGTTAGCACTATACAGCTGCTGACACCTCACCTGCACTTTTGTATAAAAGAAGTACACTCTTTTATTAAAGAACAGACACACAAACCAAACTGTGTTTTAGTCTGTAGCATCATTACATTTTTCATTAAACCTGAATTGTCAATGTTTTTCTTTTTTCCTAATGTTTCTCTAATTGACCTTTGTGCATAACATTGCTCAACAATCACCATCAACAAGGAAAACAATTGTGACACAAACAGCGTGAAAAACTAGATTACATCAACAAGTGCAATTCCATGGTGAGATGTGCTTTTATATTCTTTAAATAGAGCCAGTAGTAGTAACATTGAGTTCCTAGAAATGAAAGGGTTGTCACGCTGTAGGAAGCACAAAGCATAGATAAGCAAGTGAAACTAAAAATTCTGCAGGAAGCAGAATATGGTGTATTGAAAAACAGCACAATTGGAAGAAGGTTTAGACTCAGCAAATCTACATTATCCACACTACTTAAATGAAATGTTCTTAATTCTGCTGCTCTGTGTTCCAGGTGCATGCTGAAATGACTTCACAGTGTTATATATGAAGATGCTGAACTTCTACTTTTACAGGGCTTCAGCTATATGTGCACCTCCAATGTACCTCTAAGTGGAAATATAATTCAGTGAACAACAAATTAGACTGCAGAAAATTTAGACATTCAAAACAGACTTCAATTGTTTTGTTTGTTGGCTGTGTAAGTTCCAAAATAGAGGCCTAATTT
Organism: Schistocerca americana; assembly: GCF_021461395.2. Lineage (NCBI taxonomy): Eukaryota > Metazoa > Arthropoda > Insecta > Orthoptera > Acrididae > Schistocerca > Schistocerca americana. The sequence continues at coordinate 49,292,872 of NC_060129.1, forward strand.
CATGCTCAGTGATAGGCAATGAAATGAATAAAGTTGATGAAGAAGGGGCAAGCATTGGTTGCATGAATTTGACCAAGTGAGAGAAAAGTTTGCTGTATCTTATGCCAGCAATGTGGACAAAACTAGTATTTCTTTACAACTTCTGCCAAGTCAAACCCACAAAACAAAAGGTGACATGTGGCATCGTGGGGCCAGCAGTAAACAACATTCTTGGGTGATTAGTAAATTTGAGAAACTGATATGTTTTAAGAACATAAAATTAATGCTTCACCTTGCATCTACTCTCATTATTGGAAAGCTTGGATTGACAGTTAATCATAAATGGCTTTTTTGTTCTGTTTGTGCAGTTATTGCAAACCACTGTTATAAATGGGACTGATGTACCTTGTAATATTTGAAAGCATCTTTTAAATCTTCTGCAATAACAGAATAGTACATATAGTAGTGTTTTCTCTGATAACATGCATAATGTTGCTGTAGTCAGTATATACTTTATGTATATATTGCAAATGGTTAATATATAGAAAAAATAGAACTCCAAAAACAGAACTTTTTAAAAATAACTTATGGTATTTTGGTCCCTAGGGGTTATTTTTTGTTTTCCTTTCACATGGAGTAACTAAAAATTTATACTGCTCGAAAAATTCTGCAGTGAATAATAAAAACGTACCATAAACTATCAGATGCTTTTCTTATTGAGGCTGCCACCTGAAATAGTACAAAGAATTACTGGTGATTTAAAACTGATGAAACAGTAAATAAATAAAATTGTATTAACACCCACTAACATCTGAATGTTCCAAACAATACTTCGAAACAGTATTATCAAAAAGAGACACTACATAAATATAGCAGTTACTGAAGAAAATTATAGGTAAAAATTAACACTTCATTTCAGCACTTTGTTTTTAGCTTTGTAAGTAACTATAGAAACATTGATTTATTTGAAAACAAATTTCCTACCTGATACTTCAAAATTAAATGCGTGAAATACCTTTCACCTCTTGGGCACATACAGTTAGGCAAAGTACCAGAGAAAAATTTAAAAAATCGTCCTATTTTTATTGATGAAACTGGCAAAGGAAAGAACTGAAGAAATATCTATCTGAACTGCTATTAATTGTGTATTTTTTTTTCACAACTGGAGCATTCAATATTATGCCATTCTCTTGAGATAGCTCACTGCATGGAACATCAAAAATGTCCCATCAGTTTCATCCACAGAGAAAATCCAGGAGTACAGCTTGACATGAAGTGGTTTTATTTTATAGGCATGTAAATGACAAAGAATTGTGTAGTACCATAAATAGGAAATAAACAACATGGTCAACATGAGGACAGTGTTCTCTCCAAATGAAAGAATGTGCTTTCATACATTTCACAGCAGGCGAGGGATTAAATTCAGGTGGCCAATTATAAACAGCCAGTATACAATGAATACATATGAAGAACCAATCAGAATGTGGAGAGCTGCAATAGCACTAAAACAAGTTTGTTACTGGAGCCTAGCAGAAAACCTTTAACATAAAGGATAATCCGGAAATGCAGTCAGCAAACCTGAAGATGATCACCTAATGAGAAACGTGTCAGATTAAACAAACTATTTCACAATAAGAAGAAAGACTGAGTCATCTCTGACAGTAAGTTGAATTAAGGTAACTATATCAATTAATTGATTTTTAAAAAATAACTGCATTGAAAATGAGTAATAACAAAGAGACGGATAATGTATTGTGAACTGGAAAAAGAAACCATTTCTTGGTGGTGGTCATGATTTGTTATTCAAATTATGTAATTTAATAAAGCATCACTTTCATGTTATTAATGAGGAATATAATTAGTACAGCAAGGAACTTAACAACACCTGAAATTTCGACATAAATAGAAATAACAGAAGGTTTCGAGATAGATGCAAAGGAAACTATCCAGAGAAAAAAATAACTTTTCACCACGATGGAGCATCACCACACTGGCACCTGCATGAAAGAGCACTTCTTAACAATAAGCTGCCTTATTGATGTATCAGCCATAAGGGGCATACACATCTCATACTCGCCTGCCGACCTTGAATTTTGTCTGATCTCACAGTATGTCATTTTTTTGTCGGGGTTTACGGAAGGCTCCATCTATTTGCCTTGCCATGCAGTAACTTAAGGTTCACTAAATAAAAAAAAAACAACTTTGAGCACAAGAACTCCAAATGTGTTTCAATAAGTATGGGACAAGTCTATTCCCTCAACGTTTGTTGCGTGTCCAGTTAAAGGAATAGTGAACTTTGTCAAAGGTGAATGAAAACACTGAACTTAAACCAAATTGTGAAAAGTACCCCATTACACATGCATGCATATAGAAGATGTACTCATGATAAATGGAATGGTTCTTCTGCAAATAAAAGCTTTATAGCTATACATCTGAACATAAAGTTATCCTACATTTGTATCTTTATTCGTGTCCAGGATATAACCTTTTTGGAACCTACACATGTTCTAGTTACACAGCTATCACTTCTCTTTCAGTAAAATAGGGTAATCTTACTCTGTTTTCTTGTGCTAAATTTATTTCTTCATTTTTTTATTTCATTCATAAATTTAATTTCTCTTTCAGTGTGATATCATACTGTAGCCTATATCCTGTTCAGAGAGAGGGTGGGAAGGTTGGTTGGTTAGTAATTCATTCATTCAATCATTCATTCATTCATTCATTCATTCACTCATTCTTGGATCTACACATTGTATTCCACAAATCATATTGTCTAGAGGGTTGCAGGATGTGACACATAGCATATTAAAAAGCAGAAGCTGCTACTGCAGATTACGTCTGTGAAGTCTACTGACAATCACATACCTATGACTATTGCTAATCTCCACACACTGATAATTATGGGAGATGTTTCCAGATTACATTATTATCATTATTACTATTTCATACATTAACTTTTAAGAGATAGTGTTTAAATTTAAAATGTTTTTTCCTATTCCTACATCCTTCCCAATTTCTTTACATACACAATGTGGATACTTTTGATCAAACACCCACAAAAACATAGGTTTTTCATATGAGGTGCATTTTGCTGTTAGCTACTGCCAGGTACTTCATATCAGTGAACTCTGTAGTCAACAGACATCATGAAAGAGCAGAATGGAGCACTCTGCAGAACCCACAGACTTCGAACTTGGTCAGGTGATTGGGTATCACATATGCCAGATTTCCACACTCCTAAACGTACTTAGGTCCACTGTTTCCGATGTGATAGTGAAGTGGAAACGTGGAGGGACACATACAGCACACAATAGTACAGGCTGATCTCGTTTGTTGACTTACAGAAACATTTTTACCAACCTACATGCAATAAATCAGAGATGCAAATGCTTACAGTATTCTCAGTTTTACACACCTCCAAATTTAGTTCAGGATCCTCCTTGATAAAATCATTTGGATGAGAGATTCCCAAGTTATCTTCAAGACACTGAAAGAAAGAAAAAACTTTCAGTTAAAAATGCTTATACCCTTGTGTACTTATGACATGGCTCTCAATACTTTTTTTTTATAAATATGATACAAGTTTTCAGAGGTTTGTATCATGTATAGACAAAAAATTTTAAAAATATATTTTAATGAGCAGCTATTCTGTCAACATGCATCTCCATAATTTCACACTGTGCCATAATGCACTAATTTTACACATAATCAGTCATTACATAGCGTACTTCACGGTGCTTACTCAGCTCTATCCTTCCTTTGGTAACCTGACAGTTTGCCCGTAGCCACAAGAAGAGAGAGTGTGCTTACTCCCTGTGCATTAACATAGTAGTATTGGAAAGGCAGCGAGCCCGCGAACTACAATGAAATGAATACTCCTAGCTCCATACAGGCATTGATATAAGTCAACGGAGACAGCTGAAAATATGTGCCCCAATCAGGACTTGAACCTAGTATATCCTGCATACATGGCAGATGCTCTATCCACCTGTGCCCACAAGGACACAGATGATAGTGTGACTGCAGGGACTTATCTGTGGCATGCCTACCACAAGACCCACATTCCCAATCTATTGTCCCACACTATATTCATAGTGCCCCTACCCACTATACTCATTACTCGGTTTTTTGATAATTCCCGTAAGAGTTTGGGCACTGTTTGTGCATTCACATGGAAGACATGTCTGAAAGAACATATACCCAAGAACTACGAGTAGCACTGTCACCTGAGACTCAAGCTGACATGTAACCGGGAGGCATTTGTTGCTTCTGCCTCAACTTATTTTGAGAGTTTGTTTACGGACTTGTCAGTGAATGGTTAAGAGTTGAAGGCTGTGATTATAAAGAGGTGTTGAGAGTTATAGTTACTGGTATTTATAGAAGAAAACGAACAAAACATGTCCACGTTTTTCGATCCAGTGAACCGATGTGGCTGAAGAGAAACTAAAGGTAAATATTTTGTAGTTCTCCAAAAATTTTCAAAATTGTTGACAGCAATTCCTCAGAAAGACAATCTGACTCCGAGTTGTTTTGTGTGCGATTCACATTTCAGTGAGGAACAACAAATGTTTATCGTCAGTAAATAAGTTTAAATTTTAAGACAAGGGCGGTCTTTTAAAACGAGAGCGGCTCAGTGGTTCCTCGTGTATTTCCCAGTTTACTGAAATATCTGTCGAAAATATTACACGAAAGAAAATCGTCGGTCAAGCACTCGCTAAGGGGAAGCTGTGGAAGGAAAACAGTAAACAAGCTGCAGTTTCAATGTCTGCCAGCGCTTCTCCTGCTAAAGGAAAATGTAGGATGCAGATCAGTACTGAACGGAGTAGTAATCACATGAAAACAATGTTGATGTGCCAGGAACTGGAAATTGTCCGATTACGTGATAAATTAAGGACAGCAAACGCCAAAATCAATCTCTTCCAGAAGCAAGTCTCAGATGAAAACCATAAGATGGCTCAGTCGAATGTTCTACATCATTGTACACTCAGTAAAAGCAGAAAATCATATTTGCCACTATGTTAAGGAAATGCCAATTTAAAAACAGCAAGAAAATGCACTATGTGATGTGACAATGAATTTACTCTGGATAGCATGCCTTTGAAAATTAGAAGCTCAAAGGATATAGACATGGTGTGAGGCACACATTGCTGCAACAACCTTCTGAAACATCTCCAAAAGTAAATAATCTCAAATGCTCATGTGAAATTAACCAAGAGGCTGTAGAACAACTAAGAATTATTTTCGAAAACGACAAAATGAAAACAAAGACATGCTGATATTTGATGAAGTAAAGCACAAGAAAAGCTACATTTCAATAACACTTTGCTGAAAGTTTGTTTCGTCAATTTATGGGTATATACTTCAGACAATTGTAGTAATAACTTTGCCTATCAATGCTCTGGTGACCCTATATGTTGCTCTGATGCATAATCATATTCACCCTATTTTAGTGTACTCGAGTCACAATGCCACTCCCAGTGATGTCTAGCATATACTGATTCAAGTAATTATTCAGCTAGAGCAAGCCAGAATGACACTTGTTGCATTCACTTCTTATGGCGCAGTACACAACTGAATAAAAAGGTCCAGCGGTGTCTAGGAATTACTGGCATAAAAACTAAACTTCCTTGCTAAATATCAAACACAGTTGACAAGACCGGAAGAATGTGGGCATTATAGTACGCTATTCGCGTCATAAATTGAATAAGAAGTGGTTGATGTGATAAAAGTGATGTACTTTTTAACGATGGCATCATCAACTACAATTATCGACCAGATAGTTCTCCAGAATCAACAGGATCATTCATTAGATAGATAAATAACTTAGTGGACACACTTTTATTCTCTTGGTGATGCTTTGCACAAAACGCTCAGGCTCACAAAAAGTTAATGAAATGGGGAGGCATTCTAGCAAATACAGTAAAAGCTTTCGTTCTGAAAGAACACACTGGCGCTAAGAGTAACCACTAATAGTACCTGCGGAATACCTAAATACTTATAGAAAAGAAGTTGCATTTCTCTCCCAACAGCTGCATCATTTCGGTATCTCTACATCTCCGAGTTGAAAATCGTCACCCATAAGTAGGACTACTTCTGCTCGGACAAGTTTCAATTTGCTTGCCAGTACATTTCTGTGGAACTTTCATTGTCTCTTGCAGAAACTGGACATAAGTGTGAATTTTCGTTGACGTTGTACGTAAGACAAACACAGATGTTAGCTGGATATTTGCAACAAAAGCACTAATACAGGGTTTTGGAGCAGAAAACGTATTTGAAAAAGCCATCTGTATTCCACATAGTATCTAAGATCCACAATGTAAGTCAGTCTGGCGATTTTTCCATTGTAACACATACTTCTGTGGGTCACAAGCAGGGTGGGGGAAGGAGGGGTGGATGGGCGGAGGGGCGGAGGGGCGGAGGGGCGGATGGGTAGGGGGAGGGGGGACGGCGGATGGGGAGGGGGGAGGGGGAGGGTGGAGGGCAGATAGGGAGGGGGATGGCGGATGGTGGAGGGCAGAGGGGGAGGGAGGAGGGGGGGGAGGTTTGGGAGTGGGAGAAGGGGAGGGGTGGGGTAAGTGGAGTGGGTGGGTGAAGGGGGTGGGGGAAGTGGAGTGGGTGGGTGAAGGGGGTGGGGGAAGTGGAGTGGGTGGGGGAAGTGGAGTGGGTGGGTGAAGGGGGTGGGGGAAGTGGAGTGGGTGGAGGAAAGGGGTGGGGGAAGGGGGTGGGGGAAATGGAGTGGGTGGGGCAAGGGGGTGGGGGAAAGGGGGTGGGGGAAAGGGGATGGGGGAAAGGGGGTTGGGGGAAAGGTGGTGGGGGAAAGGGGTGGGGGGAAAGGGGTGGGGGAAAGGGGTGGGGGAAAGGGGTGGCGGGAAAGGGGTGGGGGGAAAGGGGTGGGAGGAAAGGGGTGGGGGAAAGGGGTGTGGGGAGTGGGGAAAGGGGTGGGAGAAAGGGGTGGTGGAAAGGGGTGGGGGAAAGGGGTGGGGGAAAGGGGTGGGGGAAAGGGGTGGGGGAAAGGGAGAGGGTGGGGGGAGTGGGGATGAAGGGGGAGAGGAAGTGTGAAGGTGTTTCATCTCTTTTCCACATGTGTCAACACTTCATTAATAATGGTAATAAAAGTAACATATGTACAAACAACTATAACACAGTACTTCCTTAATAAACTGAAAATAACTCCACTGTACAAACATGAGCTCGAAGTTATTTTGTCTACTCACACAAGAGAACTAGATAATAAATGCTGTGGAGGTATAGTATGTGTAAATTGAAAAGCAAGCAGTACTCATGCTGATGGAATTTCCACTTCCCACAAAAAGGCTACAACTTCCATACAGGACGACAATCAATTTCACCTCTGACAGCATACAACAGTCTATAAAGATTTTCAGAGACTCTGTCTGTGTGTGTTTCTTCTGATAATGTCATTAGTAACTGATATCAGCTTTTCATTAAGTCTTGACGCATTCTGTGGAAAATAAATGGCCTCGAGGCATGTCTGCAGACACTGGTACTGCGCTCTTCATAGGCACATTGTGGGCTGCGGTAATAACTATTGGTGGCTTTGGTGGCTTCTTGTGACGTAGTGGGGTAGATGGAATGGGGAATCACCACCTTTATCTTCAGTTTGCAGACCTGTGAAGGAAGGAAGAGCATGAACATAATCTGGCTATCGATCTGTCCTTTGCTTCTACTCCCGATACCTCGCCATCATCCTGTTGCGCTCCCAGAACACGATTTATCCTGTAATATGGCTGTACTACACTTACATGTGGTACACAGATTTGTTTTTAAACCCTCCATTTAAAGATAATTAATTTCGTATAGTTAAAGTAATATTGTTAATAATCTTGTTTTTCTATTCCCTGAAATGCGGAAGCTATTAGTAATAGATGCAAAAAGAACATTTTTAGCAAATTTTATGTAGTTTGATTCTGTATGGGGAAACATTTTCAGTCGAAACTCAACTTTTCAGTTACTCAAAATAAATCGTAAGATGTGACCTTTAAACATCGCTGCCCCATCCCAAGACACACACCCTACCACTCAGGATTTTTAGCATATTGATCAGAACACTCCATCTTGGCACTGCAAAAATTAGTGGCTACACGATTTTTTCCCCTAATGGAACTTCTTTGGGCTTCACAGACAGGGCTATGAAAAGAGAGTGTTCAGTAGTCATTAGACAAATGAACACAGCATTCCTTAGTGTATCACCATAATTTACTGAATTCCGTATTGTTTTCACAATTTCTCGCTCTGTCAAATCACCTGTTCAGTCCATGTATTGCATCCTCTATACTTTTTAGAGTTTTCAGTAAAATATTGTCATTACTGACAAACTAAAGCTTACAGCCCTGGATATGAGTGAGTCCATGATTTGAAGGTATTTGTTGTAACATTATCACTAGTTTTATAGCGTTACACTCACATAATATTTATATTGCCTTCTTTCACTTTTTCTTTTCCAACTTTTATATGGGGCTGATCTGCAATTCCCATGAGAACTGACCATCTTTATTACAGAAAATAGTGATGCAGATGGTGGTTTCCATTCATTATACCAATGATGATAATGCATTCATGAGGTGCAAACAATTATGAAGAAAGTATTTGATTGATCTGCAACCACTGCCCAGTGACTGAAGCTTCTCACTTCCAGGAGATCACTTGAGATTTTTGCCAGAACTGAAAAAATATTCCAATATTAAATATGTCTTATGACATTCCTAACACATCCCATTGTTCTTCCTCTCATTAATGTGTTGTTAAAAATTGTTTTCAAATAACCAAGTGTTTCTCCCTCTCTCACATTAATTAAAGGTCTCACTGTGTTAAAAATAATGCGCCATTTGTTATAAAATAGCTTTTGTTGGTGGTGTTTTCATCCAAATGCAAGGAAAAATTAAATCAATTAAGAAATCATTTTGTTCAGAATATGAAAGCCACACAACATTCCTGTGCGTATAAAACAAATTGGAATTTTCTGATCTCATAAGGTATCAAATACAGATTTAATTAATTTTTTTATGAAAGCCAGGAATTCGAATTTGTTGCTTGCAAGTCATTTGTAATGCTGTTTATATTTTGTCACCCTATACCAGAAAAAGCTGCATGTATGGTCAGTCACATCTGAATAAGAATTCAAAGTTGTGGAGAGATTGTCAACTTGCTGTAAATGTTCAGAAAAATATTTGTGTGTGTGTGTGGGGGGGGGGGGGAGGGTGAATTCCTAAGTGACAAAACTGCTGAGGTCATCGGTCTGTTCAGAAATTTAAAACAGCACTTTGATTCGCTGGTAAAATACTGGGTAAATGCAACCAGTACACAAAGGAGACTGATTATAAAACATTTATACAATCCATACTACAAGCCTGCTCAGGTGTGTGGCACCTGCACCACATATGATTATCACAGAATACTCAACATGTACAAAGATGAGCAGCACAATGTTCACAAGTTTGTTTGACCCATGTGACAGTGTCATGCAACTCCTAACAAATGAGACACACAGATGCTTGAAGATAGATGCCAACTATCCTATAAAAGCCTATTTACAGAGATTTAAGAACCAGCTGTAAGTGATGAATCTAAAAATATACTACATCCTATTACCTATCACTTCCCCAGGGAGTGTAAGACAAGACTTTACTAATTACAGCATGCACAGAGTCATTTTGACAGCAATTATCCTGCACTCAATACGTGAATGGAATTGAAGAAGCCCTGCTTACTGGTGTAGTAGGATGTATTGTCTGCCATATAACTCTCAGCAGATTCTGGAGAATGGATTTTTATGAGGACATTGATGTAGATGCCCTTCACTCTTTTTCCATTTTCCCTTCCATTGAACTATAATAATACATCATCACCAGCTACACATCGAGTATACTGAAAGGATGTTTGTTTTACTTGCAATCAGTAGACAGCACTGCTCGCCCACCACCCCTGCAACACCTCTAGACTCAACCTATGCTAGTCCATGTCCTCTACCCATATCCCCTTCCTTGCTCTCACTTCAGCAACACACACACACACACACACACACACACACACACACACACACACTTCCCGTTCCTTCAGAGTAGTGGCATGTGAAGAACTGCTTCACCAGTAGTCAGAAACAGTTAAGAGATATAAATAAAAGTCTAATTCTACCCCTTGAGACTGCTTTTGTGTGTATGGATGGTCAGACTAATCTACCAGTGCTGAGATTATCTAGGCACATCAGTTAACAATTCCCTTTGTGTATACCCTGCTTCCTCTTATTTTATCATCATTTCTCCTGACGTAGTTTGGTGTCAAAACATACTTTGGTATTCAGAGGAAAAATGTTGATGATTGAAATTTTGAGGAAAGAATTCAATACAAAGACAAACGCCTTTCTTCTGTTTGCCACTTCATCTCATCACGTACACATTACTCTTTCCCCCCATTTTGCAGTAATACAAAACAAGCTTTCCTCCTTTGAACTTTCTCAGCCCCTTCCATAGTCCTATCTGCGAAGGATCCCGTACTGTACAGCAATACTCCAGGAGACAGCAGGCAAGCATGGTGTAGGTACTCTACTAGATTTGTTGCACCTTCTAAGTGGAATGTAAACAAAACACTTCAGTTCAAATTCCCACAACATTTTTATGTGAAGTTAGGGTTTTTGTAATTTTAGTCCCTGGGTGTTTTGTTAAATCTCCAATCATTAAATCTGTATGATTTATCATGTAAACCAAAATTTAGTGGAATTCTACAGTTCTGGTGTGGGTGACCTCTCACTTTCTATTGTTCAGTGTCAACTACCGCTTTCCACAGACTTCATGGCAACAATCGGCACAGAGCTGTTTACTGACAATTGAATTTAAGTCAAGTGATTACAGACTCCTTGTAAGGTCTTTTTTATTCCAAATATGCTTGTATACATCACTACCATTAATTTATATATTAAGGAAATAACATAGGATAGAAACAAAGCATTTTATGATCAAGGATTCATAGAGAAATCAATAATTTTATTTTTTAACAAGTATGAAGAATTGACATTACATAGGTTGGAAGAAATATGTTTTCAGTGGAAATATAATGATAAAAATAATAAATGTGTATTTACAGTATTACCTAAAAATGAGACTTTTGTCAATATATGAGATTTAATGGATTGGAAATGTCAATGTACATAAAAGGGAGAAAATAAAGCAATATTTTGATATGGGAATGAAGAATGTGCCATGACAGTTATACAACCATACATACTGGGGGAACAGAAACCAAAGTTACGCATCTTTTTTTGGAAAAAGTGTAGCAATGTAATGTAATTAGTGATAATGCCAATCAATAATGTTAGTTGAAGCAGTGAGGAAATAACACAAGATATAAACAAATCATTTTGTGATTCACAAGGATTGTTAGGGAAATCTATGATGGCATTTAATACTAAGTATGAAGCATGTTTATTACGTACATTTGAATCGACGGGTATCGGTGGACACTTCATGGTAAAAATAATGAACTGGTACTTACAGTATTATATAAATCAGAGAGGTCTGTCTACATTAACATCCTAATTCTGCAAACCACTGATGTGCATGGCAGAGGTAACGTCCCACTGGCTTTTCCCCATTCTATTCACATATGGAGCGCAGAAAGAACGACTGTTTAAATGTATTCATGAAAGCTGTAATAAATCTAATTTTGACAAGAGACATACGGGAGCTATACATATGGGACTTCAGCACCAAGTGGTTGTAATCGCACACATTCGATGTGGAATTTGATCATCATACCAAAGCAAAACTTGGTAGCTGCATTAATGGGGAATTGGTTTACACTCGAAAAAATCAGTTTTAACTTTGGACACCCCAGTGCAAAATTTGACACTGCACACTGTTTGTCTGACACTACGAAATACATGCTGTCATTTGACAAGCCATAACATGAGTGAACAGTGTGGCTATTAAGTGAGACTGTGGGCTGTTAGTGAAACAGTTTTCTGCGAAGAGCAGGAATTACAGTGCCGCACTGACACAGTAAGGTCTGAGGAGAGGACCAATGTCATTAAATGGTTTAATGGATATGATAATGAAATTATAAAACGTAAGTGAGCTTGGTGCAGCATCTGGAAGAGGGAGGCATCCTACCTGGATGGAGTAGTTGATTGCTATAACTGACCATGTGGCACATGTCCCGATCAGGGGACATGTCATGAGAACTGTTCATTCCACAGTGTGGTGTGAAGTACCTGTACTGACACTTTTCTTGATCCCTGTATCATACAGGCATTTTTTGTTTTTGCTTTGCTTTGATTGTGTCAGTTTGGCTGGACCACCAGAGCACTCATTTGATGTGCTGCTGCAGATAAGGTGAGTACATCATTTGTTTGCAAATTATATTTAGAAGCCTCAAACATGAGTGACTTATTTTCAGTTATCTGCGTGGATGCAGTTTACTTCCTAATTTATTGCATGTCTGAATACCTACCAGGCATAGTCTAGTATCCTAATAACTGGGTAGTGTACAGTTTTTCCATCTTTGGTATGAATAGGGACTGACTCCTCTGTCCAGATTTGAGCCTAGTTGGTGACTCCTAGCAAACAGCTCCAGGTGGTGTTGGCTGTGGTCAAACAGCTTGAGGCTGTTGCCAATGGGCATCACTATGGAAGACTAGACGTCTACTATGTCCCACACATCCACCCAATTGGTTCACTACTGTGGCCCTCCTCTGAACTGCCTGCACTGGAGGTGACCCATCACCTACAGTCGAGTGGTAGGTAGCTCCAGCAAAAGAATTTCTGAGGGGCTGACCAGAGTTCCACCCCAGATAGCACGACAAACAAGTTCTGGGTGCTGTCTGTGGCTGACAAAATCCCTGAGCCAGATGAAGGCACTCTTTTCCAGAGCAATCCACTCCGCCCACAAGGTCTGGGCATTCACAGAGAGTGGGTTTACCAGTAGTTGGGAGTTCCAACATTAGGGGATATGGCTGCTGAGGATGGGAAGGAATCCATTGTGCACTCTGCACATATAAGGAGGAATTTTGGAAGGCATTATCCTAGATGGGGAATGGGTGCATCCAGATACCATGAAGAACAAAGGGTGCTGCCAAGTGCAGGTAGTGGCTCATGTTGAAACTAAAAAGATGTGTTGCGTTGGATTGGAAGAGATTCTCTATGGTTTTGAGTGGCTAGTTGAAGTAGTAAAGACCAAGTCTCAGTTGCAAGATGAAGGCAGAGATCGCCATCTGTAGCATCGTATACATAACTGACTGTGGTCCTGTGGAACTGTAAATAAAATGCGAACTGAAATCACACACAGGCACCAAAAGAAATTAGAAGCCATGTAGCTAAAACTAAATCAGCAGCAGGACACCCAACCATCCAACAAAACAGTTTCATAAAGAGTCGTTAACCAAACTGGTATCACCTTCATGAAAAAGAACATCATCTATTTAAGGATGGGCTAAAGCACAATGTAGAACCCTGATTAAGTACTAATAACCTGAAACATCTCATTGTACACACTAAAAAACCAACTGATTTAGCTGATCTTAATAACACTGAACAGACTGTCCTAGGACACAACATAAAGTTATTCAGGAAAGCATAAATAACCATAATGAAATCCTCAAAACAGTTTATCAGGAAAGAAAGCTATTAAACAGCATAAACATGAAACTCAATAACACCAATGCCACGTTTCTGAAAGCTGACAAAAGCAATTCTGTAGTAATTATGAACAAAGATGAATAACTCGCTAAAACACTAAGTTTCATTTTTGAAAATTACATAACAGAGCTCAAGCAAGATCTGACTCAAATTCCAAAACAAAATCAGAAAAATGATTGATAAATGCAACTTCCTCTTCACAAAAAAAGAATCAAAAACATGCCTTTTAATGAATATCACAGCTCCAAGACTGATAGCTCAACCTAAGACCCATAAACCCTAAGTTCCATTGAGGCCTATTGTTAATTCTGGGAATACACCTGCTTAAGAGTCTCCCAATTACTGAACAAAATTCTGAAGCAGTACTACACCATTGACAAAACATAGTTATTTAAGAACACAAAGGGATTAGCAACTAAAATTTTGCCTCTTTTGATGTAACTGACCTATTTACAAAAGTACCAACTGAAGAAACAATAGACAATTTTTGAAAACTTATCAACACATAAAAAATTGTCATTTGTAGAAATATCAGAAGTCAAGGACACATTGCAGTTAATATTGTCTTACAATTACTGAACGTTCAATGGGAAAGTTCACCAACAGAATTAGGGTATTGCCATGAGCAGTAGCCTATCAAGTGCTCTTGCAGACATAGTTCTCAGTCATCTGGAAAGCAAGTTCTTTAATGGAAACAATAGATTCAAAAGTAAAATAAGATATTACTGGAGATAAGTTGATGATACCTTGCTTCTATTTCATGGAACAAAAAATGAGGTTGAGGAACTACTAGCAGTATTCAATTCTTTCCACATAAACGTGAAATTCACAATAGAACATGAGGACAACAAATGGATAAATTTCCTGGTTCTTAAAATCACCAACCATCAACAAAAACATAAGTTTAGCACACACACACACACACACACACACACACACACACACACACACACACACACACACACACACACACACAAATGTAACACTGGACAACTCATCATTTCATCCCACCACACAGAAACAAACCACATTTAGATCCATGCTGTACAGAGTACACTACCTTGCCCGAGAAGGAAACACCATTAAGAATGAGATAGGTACAATAAAGAGCATGCCATAAGCAATGACTACACAGCCAAAACAATTAACAATTCAGACAGACAAACATACAAAAGGAAGACAATGAATGTCAACACTATGAAAGAAGAGAAAATATTCACCAGTATCCCATACCTGGGCCCAATCTCACAAAAAATAGCTAACCTTTAAAAAAAAAAAACAAATGTAAGTTTCATTCTCAACTAATAATAAATTACTTAACTTACACATCTGTAACATAAATTCAAATATACAAACATATAACAACAGTAGAGTGCATAAAGTATCATGCCCTAGTTGTCCTGCCAACTATGTACGGAAAACAAGCACAAACTTGAAAACCTGTTTTCAAGAACATGTAAATGCTTTCAGGCTTAACCAGTTGGAAGAATCAGTCACTGCACAAATATGTTGGAAACTGACCATGTCATCAACAATCTAGAAAACAATTTGATAATATTACATAATGAAGCCAATAGTAAGACCCTATATCTGCCCGAACTGGAGATACACCTTCACAAAATAAAAAAAAATAAAAAAATAACAAAACAGAATCAATGTTAAATGAAAAGATTTCGCAAGCCACAGCTATTTCGATAATTTTAAATATCTGTTCTGAAGTTATTTCCTGTATGTGTCAATTGTTTAATACTTAAATCTTTAGCACTATGAAAAATGCATCTTTAACCAAACCATGCACAAAAACGTCTGTGAAGTTTTAACAACAATGTGTTTGTCAAGGTGTCTCTTGAATGAAATTATTTGCTTGAAAACGATGGAGGAAACAACTTATGCCATTACCAAAACGTTAAAAACGCTTTTCTTGGATTATTTGATAAATGTACACCGTTCATCTTTACCACTATTTCGCACATATATTCCACATCTGACTTACGAATTTGTAACCTAACATCAAACCTTTTTGTGACAGGAGTATGCATTTCCCCTCATTCAATACAACAAATAAAGCATGTATTAACACGAATTACACCTGTAGATGGACCACAGGATCCGAAATGCAGCGTCTACTGAATAAAACACGAGTGCAGGAATTTCTAATTTCTTTGTTGCTTGAGGGTTCTTATCTACTACAAATAGAACATAGTTTAGAGTTTGTCAATCAATACAAGAAAAGTGCTGTGCAAGTAGTCACATCTTCATCAAATTTCGTAGTGCTAAGATCGGCAACTTGCAGTAAATGTTCAGAATATAACACTTTACACTTCACAAAAGTGTTCGATCCCACTACTACAGTATCAATGAGTAACAGCTGGAAATGGTCCACTCAAACAATTATGTGGATGTAGCAACTTTTAGGAATTTGAAATTCAACAATAACACAGGATTAGCTATAGGTAAAGCCAATGGCAGACATCAGTTCAGTGGCGGACTACAGGAAAAACACAGAGCCTCATAGGAAATTGCTTACTAACTCTTACAACCCATCCTAATACAAATCTGAAGCATGCAGCACTTGTATGAAACAGGACTGACAGGAGATGTTGAACATACACTATGAATAGCAGCTCAAATGGACACTGGTTAATTTGAGCCATGCAACAGCATTATGGACATGCTAACAACTAGTCCTTGACCAATGGTGCAGCAAGCAAGTAGCTTAAGTGCTTCTACATCTAAATCTGCATCTACATGATACATCTGCAATTCACGTGTTTGACAAAAGTTCGTAGAACCACTTCCAGAATATTTCTCTACTCTTCTACTCTCAACAACGATGTAGGGGAAATACGAACACTATCTTTCTGTGCAATTTCTTTATTCTCTTATCATAATTCGGAATTTGGAAGAGGAAGTTGGTGATTGAAATAATAGGAAGAGATCATGCTACAAATAAAAACTGTTTTGTTTTGATTGCCACCCCAGCTAACATATGCATATAATGCATATAGTGCACACATATTTTGTAAAGCTGTAAGTCTTTAAATTTGGGCCAATTTCATGCAGTCATAATTTGAGTTTTTTTAGTACTCATGTAGGGGACCACAATTTTTTATTGTCTAGGTAATTTTCTATTTTTCCACCATCTACATCTACATGACTACTCTGCAATTCACATTTAAGTGCTTGGCAGAGGGGTCATCGAACGACAATTATACTATCTTTCTACCATTCCGCTCCCGAACAGCGCGCGGGAAAAACGAACACCTAAGCCTTTCTGTTCGAGCTCTGATTTCTCTTATTTTATTTTGATGATCATTCCTACCTATGTAGGTTGGGCTCAACAATATATTTTCGCATTCGGAAGAGAAAGTTGGCGACTGAAATTTCGTAAATAGATCTCGCCGTGACGAAAAACGTCTTTGCTTTGATGACTTCCATCCCAACTCGCGTATCATATCTGCCGCACTCTCTCCCCTATTACGTGATAATACAAAACGAGCTGCCGTTTTTTGCACCCTTTCGATGTCCTCCGTCAGTCCCACGTGGTAAGGATCCCACACCGCACGGCAATATTCTAACAGAGGACGAACGAGTGTAGGGTAAGCTGTCTCTTTACTGGACTTGTTGAATCTTCTAAGTGTCCTGCCAATGAAACGCAACCTTTGGCTCGCCTTCCCCACAATATTATCTATGTGGTCTTTCCAACTGAAGCTGTTCGTAATTTTAACACCCAGGTACTTAGTTGAACTGACAGCCTTGAGAATTGTACTATTTATTGACTAATCGAATTCTAACGGATTTCTTTTGGAACTCATGTGGATCACCTCACACTTTTCGTTATTTAGCGTCAACCGCCACCTGCCACACCATACAGTAATCTTTTCTAAAACGCTTTGCAACTGACACTGGTCTTCGGATGACCTTACTAGAAGGTAAATTACAGCATCATCTGCGAACAACCTAAGAGAACGGATCAGATTGTCACCCAGGTCATTTATATAGACCAGGAATAGCAGAGGTCCCAGGACGCTTCCCTGGGGAACACCTGATATCACTTCAATTTTATTCGATGATTTGCCGTCTATTACTACGAACTGCGACCTTCCTGACAGGAAATCACGAATCCAGTCGCACAACTGAGACGATACCCCATAGGCCCGCAGCTCGATTAAGAGTCGCTTGTGAGGAACGGTGTCAATAGCTTTCCGGAAATCTAGAAATACGGAATCAACTTGAGATCCCCTGTCGATAGCGGCCATTACTTCGTGCGGATAAAGAGCTAGCTGCGTTGCACAAGAACGATCTTTTGTGAAACCATGCTGATTACGTATCAATAGATCGTTCCCTTCGCGGTGATTCATAATGTTTGAATACAGTATATGCTCCAAAACCTTACTGCAAACCGATGTCAATGATATAGGTCTGTAGTTCGATGGATTACTCCTAATACCCTTCTTAAACACTGGTGCGACCTGCGCAATTTTCCAATCTGTAGGTACAGATCTATCGGTGAGCGAGCGGTTGTATATGATTGCTAAGCAGGGAGCTATTGTATCAGTGTAGTCTGAAAGGAACCTAATCGGTATACAATCTGGACCTGAAGACTTGCCCGTATCAAGCGATTTGAGTTGTTTCGCAACCCCTAAGGTATCTACTAAGAAACTCATGCTAGCAGCTGTTCGTGTTTCAAATTCTTGAATATTCCATTCGTCTTCCCTGGTGATGGAATTTCGGAAAACTGCGTTCAATAACTCCGCTTTAGCGGCACAGTCGTCGGTAACAGTACCATCGGCACTGCACAGCGAAGGTATTGACTGCGTCTTGCCGCTTGTGTACTTTACATACGACCAGAATTTCTTCGGATTTTCTACCAAATTTCGAGACAATTTTTCGTTGTGGAACCTATTAAAGGCATCTCGCATTGAAGTCCGTGACAAATTTAGCGCGTCTGTAAATTTTTGCCAATCTTCGGGATTTCGCGTTCTTCTGAACTTCGCATGCTTTTTCCGTTGCCTCTGCAATAGCATTCGGACCTGTTTTGTGTACCATGGGGGATCAGTTCCATCTCTTACCAATTTATGAGTTATGAATCTCTCAATTGCTGTTGCTACTATATCTTTGAATTTGAGCCACATCTCGTCTACATTTGCATAGCCAGATCGGAAGGAATGGAGGTTGCCTCTTAGGAAGGCTTCTAGTGACACTTTATCCGTTTTTTTAAATAAAATTAATTTGCGTATGTTTCTGGTGGATTTGGAAGAAACGGTATTGAGCCTAGCTACAACGACCTTGTGATCACTAATCCCTTTATCAGTCATGATGTTTTCTATCAGCTCTGGATTGTTTGTGGCTAAGAGGTCAAGTGTGTTTTCGCAACCATTTACAATTCCCGTGGGTTCGTGGACTAAGTGCTCGAAATAATTTTCGGAGAAAGCATATAGGACACTCTCGGAAGATGTTTTCTGCCTACCACCAATTTTGAACAAGTATTTCTGCCAACATATCGAGGGAAGATTGAAGTCCCCACCAACTATATCCGTGTTAGTGGGGTATTTATTTGTTAGGAGACTCAAATTTTCTCTGAACTGTTCAGAAACTATATCATCGAAGTCTGGGAGCCAATTATTAACTTAGTTCGGCTGTTTATAACCTCCACCCATACCAATTCACACGGAGTATCTACTTCGACTTCACTACAAGATAAACCACTACTGACAGACACAAACACTCCACCACCAATTCTGCCTAATCTATCTTTCCTGAACACCGTCTGAGACTTCGTAAAAATTTCTGCAGAACTTATTTCAGGCTTTAGCCAGCTTTCTGTACCTATGACGATTTCAGCTTCTGTGCTTTCTATTAGCGCTTGAAGCTCAGGGACTTTTCCAGCACAACTACAACAATGTACAACTACAATTACGACTGTTCCTTGATTCATGCACGTCCTGTATTTGCCATGCACCCTTTGAGATTGCAACCCACCCCGTACTTTCCTGAGGCCTTCTAACCTAAAAAAAACCGCCCCGTCCACGCCACACAGCCTCTGCTACCCGTGTAGCCGCCAGCTGAGTGTAGTGAACTCCTGACCTATTCAGCAGAACCCGAAACCCCACCACCCTATGGCACAAGTCAAGGAATCTGCAGCCAACACAGTCGCAAAACCGTCTGAGCCTCTGATTCAGACCCTCCACCTGGCTCTGCACCAAACGTCCGCAGTCGGTTCAGCCAAAGATGCTGCAGATGGTGAGCTCTGCCTTCATCTCGTAAGCAAGACCGGCAGCCTTCACCAAATCAGATAGCCGCTGGAATCCAGAGAGAATTTTCTCAGATCCAAAGCGACACACATCATTAGTGCTGACATGTGCCACCACCTGCAGCTGGCTGCACCCTGTGCTCTTCATGGCATCCGGAAGGACCCTTTCCACATCAGGAATGACTCCACCCAGAATGCACACGGAGTGCACATTGGATTTCTTCCCCTCCTTAGCCGCCATATCCCTAAGGGGCCCCATTACGCGCCTAACATTGGAGCTCCCAACTACCAATAAGCCCACCCTCTGTGATTGCCCGGACCTTGAAGGCTGACAGTCATCCTCTGAAACAGAGCAGGCAGCTGCATCTGGCTAAGCCAGAGACAGTGCCTGAAACCTGTTTGTCAGACGCACCGGGGAGGCTTTCTGATCAGCCTCTGGGGACGTCTTTCGCTGCCTGCCACGCCTTGGAAAGACCTCCCAATCAACCACAGGCCAGGGCTCAGCCCCACTGCAGGCAGCAACCAGGGCAACCACAGCGGCAAACCGATCTGGGGACAGACGGGACGAGGTTGACATCCCCGTGATACCCAAGTCCGGCTCCCCACAGTGGTGCCCATTGGCAATGTTGATCAACAGTTACTGAAACACGAGTCCATGCCTAGATAACGCAAGGGAAACACGCAAAGAATGTATTAACTAACCTGTACAAATGCCTAACGACTGCGCTACAATCTGCCTGAATTTACGATTACAGTAACTAAAACTCGAAATTACACCTCCTATACGAAACTCACACGCAATTTAAGTTAGAATTTACAAATTTAACACTAAAGCGCGATGCCACAACTCTCAAATACTATAATACGCCCGAAATTTATGAATTAAACAATGCAAGTACCCAAAAACACGCAAAGAAATTAAGAATTATACTATGTGACAAATACGTAAGCTAGGGGTATACGACTTGCTGCTGCAGCTGCTTATCCAACGGCGACAGGGAGCACACCATGTAGATATCTTGTATGAATCATTTTCAATTTGTCTTTATCCGATGAGTTTACTAGAAAAACATCTGTAAACGAAGACAGCTACTCAGATTGTCTTCTATATCATCTATGTAAATTAGGAACGAAAGATGCCCTATAACACTTCCTTGGGGAACCAACTAATTACTTCAGTCCCAGTACAAGACTTCTATCAGTTCCTATGAATTGTGACCCTACTGACTAAAAATCAGGAATCTAGTGCCATGACTGTGACAACAATGAAGGCACATAATTTGACTGGAAGCTACTTATGACAAATGATGTTAACAGCCTTCTAAAAATCTAAAATTATGGTTTCAACTTGAGATACGCTATCACTAGATTCATCACTACATCTGAATATGAAACCAGTCATGTTTCACAAAGACATTCAGAATCTCCGCTGATTGTGTGTCAATAGATCATTTTCTTTAAAGTATTTCATAATGTAGGAACTCACTATTTGTTGCAATAGTTGGGTCCCACATTTCGCATACAGTGACAAAATGTGGGCTGTGATATGAACATGACCTCATGCTTGTGAGGAACTACCCAAGAGGCGAAGACTTTTACAGAGACGCCAGCTGCATGGCATCAAAACACTTACCCTTAGCCATGATAACACCTTCCACTCTCGTAGGCATATGTTCAATCAGGTGCTGGAATGTTTCTTGGCGAATGGCCGCTCATTCTTCATGGAGTGCTGCACTGAGGAGAGGTATCAATATCTATTGGTGATGCCTGGCTCATAGTCTGTGTTCGAAAACAACCCGGATTCTGGTCAGGACTCTGCACAGGCCAGTCCATTACAGGGATGTTATTGTTGTGTAACCACTCCGCCACAGGCCGTGCATTATGAACAGGTGCTCGATCGTGTCGAAAGATGAAATCGTCATTCCCGAATTGCTCTTCAACAGTGGGAAGCAAGAAGGTGCGTAAATCATCAATGTAGGTCTGTGCTGTGATAGTGCCACGCAAAACAAGTGGTGCAAGCCTCCTCCATGAAAAACACGACAACACAACACTACCACCTCCGAATGTTACTGTTGGCACTACACACTCTGGCAGATGACATTCGCTGGGCATTCGTTGTACCCCTCCCCCCCCCCCCCCCCCCCCCATCGGATCACCGTAACGTGAGTCCTCACTCCACACAACGTTTTTCCACTGTTCAATCATCCGATGTTTACGCTCCTTACACCATGCGAGGCGGCGTTTGGCATTCACTGGCATGATATGTGGCTTATCTACATCTACGTGATTACTCTGCTACTCACAATGAAGTGTCTGGCAGAGGGTCCAATGAACCACCTCCAAGCTGTCTCTCTACCATTCCATTCTCGAATGGCACGCGGAAAAAACGAGCACTTAAATTTTTCTGTGCAAGCCCTCATTTCTCATATTCTATAGTCATGATCATTTCTCCCTATGTAGGTGGGTGCTAACAGAATTTCGAAATTGGAGAAGAAAACTGGTTATTGAAGTTTGATGAGAATATCCTGTCATAAAGAAAAACGCCTTTCTTTTAATGACTGCCACTCCAATTCGCATATCATGTCTGTGGCACCATCTCTCCCATTTTGCGATAATACAGAACGAGCTGCCTTTCTTTGTACTTTTTCGATGTCATCCGTCAGTCCCACCTGATGCAGATCCCATACCGCACAGCAATAATCTAGAAAAGGGTGGACAAGCGTGGTGTTACCAGTCTCTTTAGTGGACCTGCTGTACCTTCTAAGTGTCCCGCCAATGAATCGCAGTCTCTGGTTTGCTCTACCCACAACATTATCTGTGTGTTCGTTCCAATGTGGGTTAGTGGTAATTGTAATCCTTAAGTATTTAGTTGAATTTACAGCCTTCAGATTTGTGTGACTTACCGCATAATCGAAAATTATGCTTATTTCTGTGAATAAATTCACACTTGTCCTTCTTCAGGGTCAATTGCGACTTTTCGCACCATACAAATACCTTACCTAAATCATTTTGCAAGTTGTTTTGATCATCTGATGACTTAACAAGACGGTAAATGACAGCATTATCTGCAAACAATCTACCACGGCTACCCAGATTGCCTCCTATGTCATTAATATAGATCAGGAACAATAGAGGGCTGTAACTTCCTTCGGGAACGCCAATGACTTTCCATCTATTACTACGATCTGTGACTTTTCTGACAGGATATCACGAATCCAGTCGCACAACTGAGGCGATATTCCATAGGCATGCAGTTTGGTTAGAAGACGCTTGTGAGGAACGGTGTCGAAAGCCTTATAGAAATCTGAAAATATGGAATCAATTTGACATACCCTTTCGATAGCACTTATTACTTCACAGTATAAAGAGCTAGTTGTGTTTCACAAGAACGATATTATCTGAAACAGTGCTGTGTGTTAATAAATCGTTTTCTTCGAGGTACTTCATAGTGTCTGAATACAATATATGTTCCAAAATCCTACTGCAAATCAACATTAGTGATATAGGACTGTAATTCAACGGATTACTCCTACTTCCCTTTTTCGGTATTGGTGTGACTTTAGCAATTTTCCAGTCATTAGGTACAGATTTCTGTGAGCAAGCGGTTGTATATAGTTGCTAAATATGGAACTATTTTATCAGCATACTCTGGGAGGAACCTGACTGGTATGCAATCAGGACCAGAGGCCTTGCCTTTATTAAGTGGTTTAAGCTGTTTTGCTACACCGAGGATATCTACTATGTTTCTCATCTGGGCAGTTGTTCTTGACTGGAATTCAGGAATATTTACTTCGTCTTCTTTGGTGAAGGAGTTTTGGAAAACAGTGTTTAGTAAGTGTGCTTTAGTGGTACTGTCATCAGTGATTTCACCGTTCTTATCGCGCAATGAAGGTATTGATTGCGTCTTGCCACTAGTGTGCTTTATGTATGACCAGAATCTCTTTGGGTTCTCTGCCAGATTTCGAGACAGAATTTAGTTGTGGAAATTATTAACAGCATCTCACATTGAAGTATGCGCCATATATCGAACTTTTGTAAGACTTTGCCAATCTTAGGGATTTTGCGTTCTTTTTAATTTGGCATGCTTTATTCACTGCTTCTGCAAAAACTATCTGACCTGTTTTGTGTACCATGGCGGATCAGTACCATCACTTATTAATTTATGTGGTATATATCTCTCAATTGCTGTCGATACTATCTCTTTGAAAACATTTCACAACTTTTTTACACTTACATGATCAGATCGGAAGGAGTGAACTGTCTCTTAAAAAGGTGTTAAGAGTATTTTTATCAGCTTTTTTAAATAGATATACTTTGAGTTTCTTTTTGATGGTTGTGTTAGGGTATTCAGCCTATCAGCAACTGCCTTGTGGTCGCTAATTCCTGTATTCGACACAATACTCACTATTTGTCGACGATTATTTGTTGCTAAAGGTCAAGTATGCTTTCGCAACCATTTACGCTTCGAGTGGGCTGATGAATTAATTGTTCAAAATAATTTTCTGAGAATGTATTCAGTACAATTTCGGATGAAGTTTGATGCCTGCCAATGGCTTTAAACGTATGATTTTTCCAGCATATTGAGGGTAGATTAAAGTCACCACCGACTATAATTTTATGAATGGGGTACTTATTAGAAATGAGACTGAAGTTTTCTTTGAACTACTCAATACCTATATCTTCTGAGTCGAGGGTTGGTAAAGCGATTCAATTGATAGTTTAGTCCGATTGTCAGGTATAACCTCTACCCATACTATTTCACACGAACTATCTACTTCAATTTCGCTACAAGGTAAACTACCTCGGACAGCAATAAATACTCCACCACCAAGTGTATTTAATCTATCCTTCCTCAACACTGTTGCATCATTTGAAAAAATTTCAGCTGAACTTATTTCCGGCTTTAGCCAGCTCTCTGTACCTACAACTATGCTTTATATTAGGGCTTGGAGCTCTGGTTCTTTCCCAACACAGCTACGACAATTTACAACTACAATACCATCGTTTCTACAACTACCTCACTTTGTTTTACCTGCCCACTTTTAAATTGACGTCCCTTATATGGTTCCCTGATACCCTCTAACCTAAAAAAAACGCCCAGTCCTTTCCACACAGCCCTAAATACCCGTGTAGCCCCTTCCTGCGTGTACTGGACTCCTGACCTATTAAGCGGAACACGGAAACCCACCACCCGGTGGTGCAAGTCAAGGAATCTGCAGTGTACTGTCACAGAACCGCCTGAGCCTCTGTTTCAGACCGTCCATTGGGCTCTGCACCAAAGGACCACAGTCGGTTCCATCGACAACGATATGGATGGTGAGCTCCGCCTTAATATCGAAAGCAAGACTCACAGGCTTCACCATTTCCGCTAGCCGGCTGAAACCAGACAGAATCTGCTCTGATCCAAAGAGACAAATGTCATTGGTACCAACATGAGCAGTTGGCTGTACCCTATACTCTTCATGGCATCCAGAAGCACCCTTCCCACATCCGGAATGACTCCCCCTGGAATGCACACTGGCTTCCTTCCCCTCCTTGCCAGCCATGTTCCTAAGAGCCCCATTATGCGCCTAACGTTGGAGCTCCCAACTACCAGCAAACCCACCCTCTGTGAATATCCAGACCTTGCGGAGTGAGAAGCTTCCTCTGAATCATGATGGACAACAGAATCCGGCTCAGAGACATCATCAGCTGGAGATAACGCCCAAAACCTGTTTGTGAAATGAACCAGGGAGGCGCTACAATCGGCTCCTTGGAAAGTTTTTTGCTGCCTGCCAGACTTTGGAATGACCTCCCACTCGACTACGGGTGAGGGGTCGACCTCATAGTACCTGGGGCGGGCACAGCAGTGGACCAATCAAAGGACATGTGGGACATGCTCAACATCCCTTGCAACCCCACGTTCGATCCCCCACAGTGACACCCCTTGGCAGCAGCCTCAAGCTGTGTGTGGAAATCTCATGTAAAGATGTATGACACAAGTGACACTATCAACTGACGAAGTTCGAAGTCCACGAGTTCCGCTGAGCATCCCATTCTGCTCTCTCACGATGTCTAATGACTACTGAGGTCACTGTTATGGAGTACCTGGCAGCACAATGCACCTAATATGAGAACTATATGTTATGGGGGTCTCAGGATATTTTTGATCACATAGTGCTGATGGCTAAAGAGGCAGCGCCCAATACACAACATAGTTAAAATGACCTCTTTGTGGCGGGAGGGTCGAGAGGAGGTTGTCCAAGGAGATGCTTAAAAACCTTGAGCTTAGTCCCATGAAAGGAGGACGTGTGACAATGCTGAAGTGATACCACCTCCTGCCAGACAGCAACACACAGATCGTCAGAGGGAATTTAAGAACTAGTAGGCTGAGGTATGAGGAATCCAGCCTTGGCAGCAGCATCAGCAGACATGTTTCCTGTCATACCGACGTGACCAGGAACCCACATAAACGTCACAGTGGCTCCATCAAGAGTGTGCAAGGGACAGTTTTCCTGGACCCATTGCATGATGGGATGGGCGGTGTATGGTGCACAGAGGCTTTGAGGGCACTGACAGAGTGAGCAGATGATAATTGTAAAGGCTGTGTCACCAGATGTACTCCAGCGTTGATACAAGGCACGGAGCTCTGCTGTAGCTACTGAACACTGTGCTGGAAGCCGATTCTGAAAAACATCGCCAATGATGAAGTCATACCGACTCCATGGTCAGTCTGAGAAACGTCAGTGTACACAAAGGTACTATCATTACGTTCCATATGAATGTCATGGAACTGAATGAAATAGAGCAAGGCTGGAGAAGTTTCCCTAGGAAGCAAATGAAGGCCAAGGTGAACGTGGGCCGCCACACGAATCCAAGATTGTCAAGGGTTCACACCCACCAGGAAAGTTGCAGGTAGTGTGAAGTTAAGCTGCTGGATCAAGATCCGAAAGTGCAGATGCATGAACAAAGCCCCGGTAGTCTAATTTCGAACATACAAGTACAAACCGAGGATGGTGGTGTACCATTGAGGACGTGCGGAACATAGAGGGATCGCATACAGTGGGCTGCAGGTGAGACATGGAGGACCAAGAAACTTTCCTACCAAGCAAGAGACCCAGGTATTTCAACCGTTTCAATGAACAGATGAGCAATAAGGCTAAGATGTAAAGACAGTGGAAGAAATCAACTGCATGCCAGAAATTCATACCAACTGTTCTGTGAGCGGAAAAGCGAAAGCCACTGTCGAAGCCCAATGGGAAAGGACGATCGAGACATCGCTGAATATGCTACTCAACGAAACAGGTGTGTGATAAATGCAATGGATGGAAAAATAAACAAAAAGAGAGCTGGAGGTGCCTGGAGGGAGACAGGCCATTATAGGGTTAATGGCAATAGCAAGGAGGGCGATGCTCAGGACGGAACCCTGAGGCACACCATTTTCCTGGATAAAGGTGTCCCACAAGGCCGAACCCACACTAACTTTGAAAACTCTGTCTTTTAAAAATTCTTCACGGAAATCGGGCAGGTGGCCACGGAAACCCCACATGTAGAGAATGCAGATGATAACAGTCCTCCAGCATGCGATGTAGGCTTTCGCCAAATCGAAAAAGACAGCGGCAGCCTGGGATTTCTGCAGAAAACCATTCGTGACATTGGTGGGCAAAATGACGAGATGGTTAACTGCAGAATGGCACACTCGAAATCCATACTGTGCAGTCATAAGCAAACTGCAGGAGACTAGCCAGCAGACCAGCCAGCCATGAATCTATGTTACATCACCTTGCAAACACAGCTGGTGAGAAAGATGAGGTGGTAGCTAGAAGGAAGGTGGTTGGTTGGTTGGTTGGTTGGTCGGTTTGGGGGATTGAAGGGACCAGACTGCGACGGTCATCGGTCCCTTTTTCCAAAAAATTAAAACCAGCCAAAGAGAATAAAAACGAACAGCAGGAAAGACGGCAGATGACACACGACAAGAAATACTCCTACAGAGATCAGACAAAACAAATTAAAATCACACAGTGACGGTGGTTGGCCGACCATAGAGATAAAAAGGAAAAGCCAACCACCGAGAACACATTAAAAACTCAGCGTAAAATCGTAGGCCAATGGCCAGAATCAACACAAAAGAACAGAACAAACAGTTAGAGTAAACGATAAAAAACCCCTGCCCGAATAAAACGTAAAACTAAGCCAGCCATAGCAGGGTCATAAGATAAAAGGGCAGGGAGCGTATCACGCAGCGCAAATGTCTGCCTGACCACAGCTAAAAGGGGGCAGGCCAACAAAATGTGGGCCACTATCAAAGCCACCCCGCAGCGACATATAGGAGGGTCCTCCCGGCGCAATAAATAACTGTGTGTCAGCCAGGAGTGGCCAATGCAGAGCCGACAAAGGATGACTGAGTCCCTGCAGTTGGCTCGCATGGATGACCGCCACACAGCCGTCGTCTCCTTAATGGCACGTAGTTTATTGGGCGTGATCCGATCGCGCCATTCAGCGTCCCAAAGCGCAAAAACTTTTCGGCGGAGGACTGCCCGCAAATCAGTCTCTGGGAGGCCAACATCCAGAGATGGTTTACTCGTGGCCTCTTTCGCCAGGTGGTCAACATGTGCATTGCCCAGGATACCGACATGACCGGGGGTCCACACAAAGACCACAGAGCGGCCACAACGGGCAAGAGTATGCAGGGACTCTTGGATAGCCATCACCAGACGAGAACGAGGGAAACACTGGTCGAGAGCTCGTAAACCGCTCAGGGAATCGCTACAGATAATGAGGGACTCACCTGAGCAGGAGCGGGTATACTCTAGGGCACGAAAGATGGCGACCAGCTCAGCAGTGTAAACGCTGCAGCCATTCTGCAAGGAACGTTGTTCGGAATGGTCCCGTAGAGTGAGTGCATACCCGACACGACCAGCAACCATCGAACCGTCAGTGTAAACAATGCCAGAGCCCTGATACATGGCCAGGATGGAATAAAAGCGGCGGCGGAAGGCCTCTGGAGGGACTGAGTCCTTCAGGCCCTGTGCCAAGTCGAGCCGAAGGCAAGGGCGAGGAACACACCATGGGGGTGTATGCAAAGTGGCCCGGAAAGGAGGTGGAACAGTGAAAACCAGAAAAACCAGAGAGAAGCTCTGACGCGGACCGCGATTGTACAACCAGACCGGGGCCAACGTTCTGGCAGATGGACGACCGATGGCGGGAACAGGAGACGATAGTTTGGATGCCCGGGCAAGCTTAAAACATGGGCAGCATAAGCGGCCAGCAAACGTTGGCGTCGTAACCGCAGTGGAGGGACTCCTGCCTCCACTAGTACGCTGTCCACAGGGCTGGTGCGGAAAGCACCAGTGGCGACGCGTATCCCGCTGTGGAGAATTGGATCCAGCACCCGCAACGCAGATGGGGATGCTGAGCCATAAGCCAGGCTCCCATAATCCAGACGGGACTGGATTAACGCCTGGTAGAGCCGCAACAGGGTAGATCGGTCAGCGCCCCAGTGGGTGTGGCTCAAGCATCTCAGAGCGTTTAGATGCCGCCAACACGTCTGTTTAAGCTGCCGGATATGAGGCAGCCAAGTCAACCAGGCATCGGAAACCACCCCCAAAAACCTGTGGGTCTCCACCACAGCAAGAATTTCGTTATCAAGAGAAAGCCGCGGCTCAGGATGGACCGTTCGGCGCCGGCAGAGATGCATAACGCGGGTCTTAGAAGCCGAAAACTGAAAACCATGCGCTGCAGCCCAAGACTGCGCCTTGAGGATTGCGCCCTGTGGCTGACGTTCAGCAGCTGCGATGCCAATAGAGCTGTAGTAAAGGCAGAAGTCGTCAGCATAAAGGGAAGCGGAGACAGAATTTCCCACGTCCGCAGCGAGCCCGTTAATGGCTATTAAAAACAGGCAGACACTTAAAACAGAACCCTGTGGCACGCCGTTCTCCTGGACGTGAGAGGAACTATATGACGCTGCGACTTGCACGCGGAAGGTACGATACGACAGAAAATTGGGGATAAAGATCGGCAGAGGGCCCCGAAGACCCCATCCATGAAGCGTAGAACGGATGTGATGACGCCATGTCGTATCGTACGCCTTCCGCATGTCGAAAAAGACAGCGACCAGGTGCTGACGGCAGGCAAAGGCAGTACGGATGGCCGACTCCAGGCTCACCAGATTTTCGGCGGCGGAGCGGCCTTTACGGAACCCACCCTGAGACGGAGCCAGAAGGCCCCGAGACTCCAGTACCCAATGCAAGCGCCAGCTCACCATCCATTCGAGAAGCTTGCAAAGAACGTTGGTGAGGCTAATGGGGCGGTAGCTGTCCACCTCCAAAGGGCTCTTGCCCGGTTTCAAAACGGGGATGACAATGCTCTCCCGCCATTGCGACGGAAACTCACCCTCGACCCAGAGACGGTTGTACAGGTCGAGGAGGCGTCGCTTGCAGTCCACTGAAAGGTGTTTCAGCATCTGACAGTGGATGCTATCTGGCCCAGGAGCGGTATCACGGCAAGCGGCAAGGGCACTGTGAAATTCCCACTCACTGAATAGAGCGTTGTAGGATTCAGGAGTGTGGGTGCGAAAAGAAAGGCTCCGACGTTCCATCCGCTCTTTAATGGAGCGGAAGGCCTGGGGGTAATTCGCAGAAGCGGAACTCCTAGCAAAATGCTCTGCTAAGTGGTTTGCAATGACGTCGGAGTCAGTACAAACTGCTCCATTCAGTGAGAGTGCAGGGACGCTGACAGGTGTCCGATAGCCGTAGACGCGTCGAATCTTGGCCCAGACCTGCAATGGAGTGACATGGAGACCAATGGTGGACACATACCGCTCCCAGCACTCCTGCTTGCTTTGGCGGATAAGGCGGCAGGCCCGCGCACGCAGCCGTTTGAAGGTGATCAGGTGTTCAATGCAGGGATGTCGCTTGTGACGCTGTAGCGCCAGCTGGCGATCTGTAATCGCTGCAGCGATCTCAGGCGACCACCAAGGCACAGTCCGCCGCCGAGGGGACCCAGAGGAGCGGGGGATGGCTGATTCGGCGGCAGTAACGATGCCGGAGGTGACCGATTGAACCACCGCATCAATGTCATCATTAGAGAGAGGCTCAAGAGCGGCAGTGGAGGAGAACAAGTCCCAGTCAGCCTTATTCATAGCCCATCTGCTAGGGCGCCCAGAAGAGTGATGCTGTGGTAGTGACAGAAAGATCGGAAAGTGGTCACTACCACACAGGTCGTCATGCACACTCCATTGGACAGACGGTAAGAGGCTAGGGCTACAGATTGAAAGGTCAATGGCAGAGTATGTGCCATGCGCCACACTGAAGTGTGTGAAGGCACCATCATTTAAAATCGAGAGATCGAGCTGCGACAATAAATGCTCAATGGTGGCGCCTCGACCTGTTGCCACTAACCCACCCCACAGAGGGTTATGGGCGTTGAAGTAGCCCAATAGCAAGAAAGGTGTCGGCAATTGGGCTATCAGCGCAGCCAGGACATGCTGCGAGACATCACCATCCGGTGGAAGGTAAAGACTGCAGACGGTAACAGCCTGTGGCGTCCACACCCGAACAGCGACAGCCTCTAAAGGTGTTTGGAGAGGGACAGACTCGCTGTGCAGAGTGTGAAGGACATAGAGGCAGACGCCACCAGACACCCTTTCATATGCTGCCTGGTTCTTATAATAACCCCGATAGCCACGGAGGGCGGGGGTTCGCATTGCTGGAAACCAAGTTTCCTGAAGAGCAATGCAGAAGAAAAGGTGAAGGCTGGTAAGTTGTTGGAGCTCAGCTAGATGGTGGAAAAAACCGCCGCAGTTCCACTGGAGGATGATATTGTCCATGGCTGAGAAAGGCGTGAAAGGACTGGGAAGGCAATTGACGCCGCTTGTTCACTCACTGCCACCGATTCAGTACCCGTGCGAGTGGCATCCATGGTGTCTGAGGGACCAGCGAGATCAAGGTCCTCAGTGGATGCTAGAATCTCGACCCTATCCTCAGATGCAGAGCCCGAAGGGTGCGGTGGGGTTGGTGCCACCCCAAGTTCTTTGGCCTTAGAGGTCTTTCTCTTGGACTTCTCTCACACAACCTTGGGTTTCACCGGCTGGGAAGGCTTCACCGATTCAGTCTCCGGGACGGAGGAGGATCGTGAAGCCCTACGCCCGGCCGCTGGTGAGGACTTATGCCACTGTCGGCCGTCATCCTTCCCGCTGGTGGAACCCTGGGAAGGGAGGGTCCCAAGGGAACTCTCACGGGTGAGAGCGGCTGAAGAAGTTAGACGCTTCTCTGGCTGAGAAGTGGGGACGGACGTCCCCAACGGGTGGGAGGGTGTTGCTCCTGAGGTAGGTGGTGCAGAAGCAACCGGTGGGGTAGAGCCCCCCACGGGCAAGGGGGCAGGAGGAGTCGTACTGCTTATCGAGCTGGCTGGAAGTCTGGAAACTGAAGGGGCTAGCACAGTCGTTGTAGCAGCTGCGTAAGAAGATGTCATTCTCACAGGATGGAGTCTGTCATTTCCTTTTGGCCTCAGTATAGGTCAGCCAGTCCAGGGTCTTATATTCCATGATTTTGCGCTCTTTCTGAAAGACTTTGCATTCAGGCGAGCAAGGGGAATGATGCTCTCCACAGTTGACACAGATGAGATGTGGGGCACATGGACTATTGGGATGTGATGTGCGTCTGCCATCTCGACATGTGAGGCTGGAAGTGCAGCAGGAAGACATATGCCCGAACTTCCAGCACTTGAGGCACCGCATCGGGGGAGGGATATAGGGCTTGACGTCACAACGGTAGACCATCACCGGGACCTTCTCCGGTAATGTATCACCCTCGAAGGCCAAGATGAAGGCACCGGTAGCAACCTGATTGTCCTTCGGACCCCGATGAACGCGCCGGTCGAAATGAACACCTCTACGCTCTAAGTTGGCGCGCAGCTCGTCATCAGACTGCAAAAGTAGGTCCCTATGGAAAATAACTCCCTGGACCATATTTAAACTCTTATGTGGTGTAATGGAAATGGGAACATCCCCCAACTTGTCACAAGCAAGTAACCTGCGTGACTGGGCAGAGGATGCCGTTTGTATCAGTACTGACCCAGAGCGCATTTTGGACAAGCCCTCCACCTCCCCAAACTTGTCCTCTAAATGCCCGACGAAGAACTGAGGCTTTGTGGAGAGAAAAGACTCCCCATCAGCTCTCGTGCAAACTAAGAATCGGGGCGAATTACTATTACCTCCATCCTGAGACTTACGCTCTTCCCACAGTATGGCCAGAGAAGGGAACGTTTTCGGATCGTACTTTTGAGCATTAAATTGAGCCCGAGAACGCTTAGTGACTGCTGGCGGCTGGCCGCCAGCGAGAGATGATGTACCACGCTTCATTGTGGGTCATCCGCCCTGATGCCACCTACTCCGACCAAGGGTCCTCCCCAAGGGCGCCACCCAGCCGCAGCAATAGCCACCTGGCAGGATGTCCATTGCCGGGAGTCCTGATGCCCCAGGGGGATGGGCATCTACTCCTTGGCATACGTGGGGAGTTAACGGCGGAGGCATCAGTAGAGCGGTCCCTGTGTTGTCAGGGGGCTACAACCAACAGGGTACATGGCGGCCCCACCACAACGGACTGGCTATCGTGCTGGATCTTAGGTGCAAAAATGTCCAAGGTCGTCGTCGCAGTTAAAAGCAACACTGCAGTGTGCAGTGTGGTAATCGCACCCAGTGACGTATCCACGCCCAAGAGACGGAAAACGAGCGGGACACCATTGCAACGACGAAAAAGTCGGCTAAAGGTCTCAATGCACGACGGATACAGTGCACCATGTAAGGCGCCCTTCCCCAATTGGCTCGCTCTTCGGAATAATTTAGAAAGATGGAGGTCAAACCCGAGAGGGGACCATCACATAAGGCCGAAACATTAGAGATTCCTTTTAGTCGCCTCTTACGACAGGCAGGAATACCGCAGGCCTATTCTAGCCCCCGAACCCGCAGGGGGACAGAAGGAAGGTGATTGTCCTTACCAGGCTTAGGAATGGGTATGACTGGCTTCACAGCACTGCCTGGGAAACGTGTCCTCTGCCCAGATGCGGTTGTACATATTAAG
The DNA here is from genome assembly GCF_021461395.2 of Schistocerca americana. NCBI lineage: Eukaryota > Metazoa > Arthropoda > Insecta > Orthoptera > Acrididae > Schistocerca > Schistocerca americana. The sequence goes on from NC_060129.1 coordinate 49,326,807, forward strand.
CAGAAAGTGTTTGTTTGCAAGACAAGATGCTACAACATCTGAATGTGAACAGATCTGACCCTGAGGTGGAGGATCGAGATGAAGTGAGACCATGAATTTGCTCCTTCATAGCACAGGCGGCATTGTAGCACACTCGATTTTCAGAAGAATAGGATATTGCCCGAGCGGCCTCTGCTCGTTTCCGATGGAGGAAAGGAGAGCGAAAGTGAGAAAAGCTCGAAATTTCGGCAAAATGACGGCCCAAGGCGTTACGAGAACACAGTAGAGTCCACAGCAGCCTCATCTGCTACCATCAGACCAGAAACTGGAGAATGGATCTTGGCCGCAGAGACCTGTCAGCAGTTGGTCCACATGACAGTGGGAGTGGAACTTTTAAAAGAACTTGTAAATGATATCCAACAAGCTTTTTTTGCTATTCCGAAAAACACGACGACACTGTGCATGCATCGCTGTAGGATGCCCTCGTAGGATGGTGGTTGAAAACGTGTAGAGTACATCTCTACATGGTAATTGCTTTGTGACATGCCTCTGTCCACCAAGAGACTGGGACAGGGCGTGGTGAAGGAGAAGCATGAGGAATGGAACATTCTGCAGGAGTAAGATAACGTTTGTGAGATATTCCACCTGGTCATCAGAACTGGGGAAATCTTGTTCGTCGAAGGCCACCAGGGAGGAGAAAAGCCCCCAGTCAGCCTTAGTAAGCTGCCATTTGGGTGTGAATTCAGGTGGGGTAGGAGTCAGTATATGGATAGCACACGGGAAATGGTCGCTCAAGTAGGTGTCAGAAGGAATGGACCGCTGGAGACCATGGGCAAGCTGGGCAATGCAGAAGTATATGTCCAAATGGGAATAGGTGTGTGAGGACTCTGAAAGGAATATGGGTGCTCCTGTGTTAAGATAGAGGTTAAGTTGGTTACAGTCAGCCAAGTGGGCACCTCTCTGACAATTTCTGAGAGAACGCCAAAAGGGATGGTTGGTTGGTTTAAAAGATGGGGAGGGGAAGGGACCAAACTGCGAGGTCATTGGTAAAAGAATTACACAATGGAAAGAAGGAAACAAAGGAGGCATACAGCACAATGGCAGGAGAAAGGCAGAACCTAAATAACTACAGTAGGACAACCAACAGTACTATGGACCACGATAATAAAAAGGAAAAGGCAGCCATTCTGTGATATTAAAACATCCACCGTAAAAGCATTAGAGTGGAGAAGACAAAGGGACAAAGGACATGCACTAATACTTATATAGAATGATAAAACCCACAGTCATGTATAAAATGTACAACTAAATTGGTCAATGAGGTGTCAGCTATAAGTAATGGCAATGAGTCGTAACTGAATAGTCGGGTCACAGGGCACCCAAAGGATAACAGCTCACCAAGATATGGGCCACTGCCAGCTGTGGGCTGCACCGACACTGAGGTGGGTCATAATGGCACAAGAGGTAGGCATGTATCACTCAAGTGTGGCCTATGTGGAGCTGAAAAAACTACAGAGTCCCTGTGAGAGGCCTGCATGGAGGACTGCCACACATTCGAATTCTCCTTAATGGCACACAGTGTGTTGTGCATGCTGACGTTATGGCATTTCATCTCCCAAAGCTGTAAAACATTGTGGCATAGTATTGAATGCAGTTCAGTTGCAGAGAAGCCCATCTCCATAAAAGGTTTACACGTAGCCTGTCCAGCCAGCCTGTCTGCAAGTTCGTTGCCAGGAATTATGATATGACCTGGGGTCCAGACAAACACCACTGAATTACTGGACCATTCCAGGGCATAGATGGACTCCTGGACGGTCGCTACCAAAGGATGGTGAGGGTAGCACTGGTCAACAGCTAGTAGGCTGCTCAAGGAGCCAGTACACAGAAGAAACGACTCCCAGGGCATGAACAGATGTGCTCAAGATTGGCTGATTTAGAAGATAAGGAAAGTGACAAAACTATGAGGTCATCAGTCCCTTGTTTGTAATAAGACAATGCCACATGTGTGAGAATAAAACAGTCAAGACGTAAAACAAAACAGAAAGAAAGGAAAGACCACAAGAGTGAAGGAAAGGCAATGAACACTAAAAGTAACAAAAGAGGACAAGAAAACAGAGATGCAAGAAACAGTTAGAAGATAGTAAAGCAAGGAAGCAGATTACAATGGCTGGCTGACCACGAAAATAAAAAGGAAAAGCTAGCGACTCTGCAACACACTGAAACCTCCACCCTAAAAAGCACTATGGTGGAGGACAGACAAAGGACATGCGCTAAAACTCAGATCGAATGATAAAACGCACCCTCATGGATGAAATGTAAAACCAAATCTGCTGATGAGGCGTCATCTGCTAAAATCAGTGATAAGTCCGGCAACTGAAGATGAAGACACAGGGCAGCCAAAGGAGGACAAAGCAGAAGAATATGGGCCACTGTCAACCGGGCGCCACACCGACACTGAGTTGGGTCTTCACAGCGCATGGTGTAGTGGTGAGCCGCCCAGGCATGGCCGATGTGGAGCCGGCAGAGAACCACCGAGTCCCTGCGAGGGGCCCTCATCGAGGACTTCCACACATTCATGGTCCCCTTAATGGCTCGCAGTTTGTTGTACATACTGAGATTTTGCCATTCCGTCTCCCAAAGCTGAAAAACCTCGTGACATAATAAAGAACTCAGGTCAGTTGCGGGGATGCCAATCTACAGAAGTGGTTTCCGTGTAGCCTGTTTGGCCAGCCTGTCACTAAGTTCATTTCCTGGGATTCTGACATGACCAGGGGTCCAGATAAAGACCACTGAACGAATGGACCATTCCTGGGCACAGATGAAATCCTGGATGGATGCTACCAATGGATGACAAGGGTAGCACTGGTCGATAGTTTTCAGAGTGCTCAAGGAGTCAGTACATAAAAGAAATGACTCTTCAGGGCATGAACAGAGATACTGAAGTGCATGAGAAATGGCCACCAGCTCTGCAGAGAATACACTGCAGCCACTGGGTAAGGAATGCTGTTCACAATATGGCCGCCATGAACGTAGACAAAGCCAACACGACCATCAGCCATCGAGCCATTGCTGTAAACCACTTCAGAGCCCCAGAACATGTCAATAATTGAGAAGTAGTGACAGCAGAAAGCTGCAGGGTTAACAGAGTCCTTAGGGTCATGTGAAAGGTCCAGCCAAAGCTGCGGCTGAGGTGTACACCATGGAGGTGTACGTGAACAGACCATAAGTAGAGGTGGTAAAGGGAAGTATTCCAGTTCAGGGAGAATGGACCGCACACAAACCGCAATCAATAGCCCTGACCTGGGCCACCGATGTGGGAGATGAACTGCCATAGGTGGGAAAAGGAGACACTGATTCAGATGCGCAGAACTACTAATGTGCACAACGTAACTGGCCAGCAGTTTTGCATGCTTAATCTGCAATGGAGGTACTCTGGCCTCCACAACGGCATTGGTCACTGGACTGGTCCTAAAAGCTCCTGTCGCTAGACATAGGCCACAGTGGAGCACCGGGTCAAGTAAACGCAACACTGCACACGCCGCCGAACCATAAACGAGACCCCCATAGTCAGGGTGGGATTGGAAGAGGGTTCTGTAGAGCAGCAGCAGCATAGGGCGATGAGCACCCCAGTTGGTGTTGATCAGGCAGCGGACAGCACTGGAGTGCTGCCAGCACTTCTCCTTAAGCTGACAAAGGTGATGATGCCAAGTCAATCAGGTGTTGAAAACCAGTCCTAAGAATCGTCATGTCTCCACTACAGTTATTGGATCGTCATGGAGGTAAAGTTCTGGTTCTGGATGAAGGGTACGACGCCGACAGAAGCGCATGACACATGACTTAGCGGCCAAAAACTGGAAACTGTGGGCTAGAGCCCATGACTGCACCTTGTGAATGGCTCCCTGTAGGAGCCGTTCAGCAACACCAGTACTGGAGGAGCAGTACGAAATGCAGAAGTCGTCTGAATACAGAGAAGGTGAGACGGACGACCCTACAGCTGCTGCTAGACCATTAATACCCACTAAAAACAAAGAGAGACTCAATACAGAGCCCTGTGGGACCCCATTCTCCTGGATATGGAGCAAACTATGGCAGGCACCAACTTTGGCGCGGAAAGTGCGAAGTGACAGGAAATTCTGGATCAAAATCAAGTGCATGCCTTGGAAACCCCACTCGTATAATGTGGCAAAGATATGATGTCGCCAGGTTGTGTCATATGCTTTTCCCAACCAAAAAAGTTGGCAACCAGTTATTGGTAGCTGGACGAGTCTGTCTGGATGGTAGACTCGAGGGACAAGATTATCAGTGGTAGAGTGACCCTAGTGGAAGCCGCCCTGACATGAAGCCAGTAGGCCACTTGACTCCAGGACCCAACCCAACTGCCGACACACCATAGTTTCCAGCAGCATACAAATAACGTTGGTGAGGCTGATGGGGCGACAGCTATCCACATCGAGTGGGTTTTTACTGGGTTTGAGCACTGGAATGAAGGTGCTCTCCCGCCATTGCAATATAAAGATGCCATCGCACCAGATTCTGTTGAAGACAAGGAGATGACGCTTGTACTCAGATGAGAGACGTTTAATCATCTGACTGTGAATCTGATCTGGTCCAGTAGCTGTGTCAGGGTGATGTGCAAGGCACTGAGGATCTCGCACTCTGTAAATGGAGCGTTATAGAATTCACTTTGGAGTGTAGTGAACGAGAGGACTTGTCCTTCCAGCAGCCATTTGAGAGTGTGAAAGCCTGTTAGGTAGTTCTCTGATGCAGAGGCCCGAGCATAGTGCTCAGCAAAGCGCGTGGCAATCACTTCTGTGTTGGTAGATAACACAAAATTTATGTTAACAACGGGAATACTTGTTAGAGTCAGTTACTCGCGAGACACATTTCAGCTTTGCCCAGACTTGGGAACGTGGCGTATCGCACCCAATGGTCAAGACATATCTCACCAAACATTCCTGCTTCTGTCGTTTGTTAAGTTAGTTAACGTGGCCAAGAAACCATTTAAAGGCTATGAGGTGCTCCAGGAAGGGTGCCACGTATGCCGCTGAAGAGCTAGCCAACACTTCTCAATTGCTTCAGTGACTTCTGGCGACCACCAAGGGACTGCCTTTCGCTGGGGCACCCTGAAGAGCGAGGGATCATGTTTTCTGCCACAGAAAAGATTGTTGTGGTCACCTGCTCAACCATCACATCGATGTTGCCGTGTGGGGAAGATTCGATGGTGACAGCAGAGGTGAAAGTTTCCCAGTCCACCTTCTTTAAGGCCCATCTGGGCAGGCGTCCATGGGCCTGACACCGGAGCAGTGAAAGGAAGATGGGGAACTGGTCACTACTGCACCGGTCTTCATGTGCTCTCCAGTTGATAGATAAGAGAAGTCCTGGGCTGCCAATTGATAAATCAATCGCCGAATAACTACCATGAGCCACATTGAAATGTGTGGCGGCCCCAGTATTTAAAAGGCAAAGTTCGAACTGAGACAGTAACGTTTCGACATCTCTGCCTCAGCCAATTAGCACAGTGCAACCCCACATGAGGTTACGGGAGTTAAAATCTCCCAAAAGTAGGTAGGGTTTGGGAGTTGATTACTCAGTGTAGTTAATACATTCAGGGATTCTGCACTATTTGGAGGAAGATATATATTGCATAGAGTTATTTTCTGTGTCATCCCTATCCTGACAGCCACAGCTTCAAGATGGGTTTGAAGGGGCACGGGTTCACTGTATACTGAGTTCAGGACACAGACAAAAATTGCAACTGACACACTATTATAGTCACTATGGTACCTGTAGTACCCCTTACAGCCACGGAGGGCAGGGATCTGCTTTGCCAGGAACCACGTTTCCTGGAGGTCAATGCAGAAAGCAGGTGTAAAGCTGAACAGTTGCTGTAGCTCAGTCAGGCAGTGGAAAAAATTGCAGAAATTCCACTGGAGGATGAGGTCATCGGGCGACTGGGAAGGCATGGAATATTCAGTGAGGCAGTTTACGCCTCAGGGTCACCTGCTGCCACCGACTTTTTGCCTGAGCAGTCCATATCCATTGTGTCTGATGGTCTGGCGAGATCTAGGTCCTCAGCGGACACCAGAATCTCCACCTTATCTGCAGATGAAGAGCTTACAGGTAGTGGTGGTTTGAGTTCCACCACAATTCCCTTGGTCTTGGGGACCTTTTTTTATTTCTCTCACTGGGTTCCCTGACTGGGAGAACTTCACTGATACAGTCTCTGGGACTGAGGATGAGCGTGAAGCACTATGACCAAATGCTTTTGGGCTCTTCAGCCACTGGTGGGTGTCATCTTTCCCACTAGCAGAAACCTGAGAAGGCAGTGACCCAATGGACCCCTTCCTAGCAAGAGGAGCCAAAGATGACTCACACTTCTCCAGCTCAGAAGTAGGTATCGATATCCCAATTGTTGGGAGGGAGGATGTAGCTCCCATAGTAGGTGGTGCAGGAGCAACAGGGCAGGAAGCACCCCGCACCATCAAGGGGGCATGTGAGGTCTTCTGGTTCCAAGAGGTGCAAACCATTCTCATAGTGGCTGTGTAAGATGTCATAGCCAAAGGATGCAGGTGCTCAAATTTCCTCTTAGCTTCAGTTTAGGTCAGTTGGTCCAGGGTCTTATTTTCCACGAATTTCCTCTCATTCTTTAAGATCCTGCAGTCTGGCGATCAAGGTGAATGATGGTCTCCACAGTTGACACACATGGGAGGAAGGGCACATCGATTTTTGCGACGTGATGGACATTTGACGCTGGAAGTACAGCAGGCAGACATGTGGCCACTTCAAGCACCTCATTGGGGGAGGGATATATGGCTTGAGGTCACAGCGGTAGACCATCACCTTCACCTTCTCGGGCAATGTGTCACCCTCAAAGGCCAAGATGAAGGCACTGGTGGCAACCTCATTATTCCTCAGACCCCAATAAATGTGGCAGATGAAATGAACACCTCGCCACTCTAAACTGGCATGCAGCTCGTCGTCAGACAGCAAAACTAGGTCCCTGTGGAATATAATACCCTGGAACAGATTTAAGTTCTTATAGGGGGTGATGGGAACAGAAACATCCCCCAGCTTGTCACAAGGGAGTAATGCCTGTGACTGGGCAGAGAATGCTGTTTTTATCGAGACTGACCCAGAGCGCATTTTGCACAAGCCCTCCGCCCCGCCAAATGCTCCCCAAAAATCTGAGGCTTCATGGACATTGAAGATTCCCCATGAACTCCTGTACACACGAGGTACTGGGGCGAAAAAGCTTCACTGCCATCCTTAGCCTGACATTACACCCATGGTGTGGCCAGGGCGGGGGACGGTTTGGGCTCATATTTATTAGCAATGAAGTTAGACTTTGCCCACTTAGAGACTGCTGGCGGCATACCACCAACTAGAGATGATATACTATACTTCGTGTGTCATCTGCCCTTATGCCACCCACTCTGACCAGGAGCCCTCCCCACAGGTGCCACCCAGCCTCAGCAAGGATCACCAGGCAGAATGGTCATTGCTGGGAGGCCCGATGCCCCAGAGAGATTTGCATCTACTCCAAGGCATATGTGGGGAGTTAATGGTGCAGACATCAGCAGAGCGAACCCTGTGTTGTCAGAGGGTGCTGCAACCAACAGGGTACATGGCAGCCCCACCACAACAGACTGGATACCGTGCTATATATGAGGTGCAGGGAAGTCCATGGTCATCATCGGCACAGAGAGTGACGCTGCACAGTGCATGGTAGAAAATGCACCCAGGAAGGTGTCCTCACCCTAGATATGGAGAATGGGCGGGACTGCAATCGATGATGAGAAAGTGGACTAAAGATCTCAATGCACGATGGACACGATACACCATATACGGCGCCCTTCCCCAATTGGCTCGCTCTTTGGGAAAATTTAGAAAGATGGTCAAACCAGTCAAGGGACCATCACAAAGGCCACAATGTGAGTGACTCCTTTTAGACACCTCTTATGATAGGCATACCTCATGCCTATTCTAGCCACCGGACTTCCAGGGGAGTTGAGGGTCCAGAAGGGATGATGTGCAATTAGTCACTGAGCAGCACAAATGAGTGAGGTAGTTGCCCAATAAGCTGAGAGAGTCCTCTCTGGTGACATTGAACGATGGAGGGATGTAAGTGGCGCAAAGGGAGGTCGAATTAGGAAGGAAAAGGCCAACTGGAACAGCTTGAAGACAGGTAGTCAGGGAGATGGGTTTACTATGAACATCATCTAGTATGAGCAGCATGACTCCCCCAATAGATGGAATGTCATCCTTGGGGGGAAGGTCAAAACAGACCTGGAAGAAATGCAAAATATCAATGCAGTTATGAGGACACAATTTTGTTTCCTGAGGGATGGGTGCAAGTGGCTGCTTCAATTCTAAAAGCAGCCATAAAATTTCTTTGTTGGATTGAAGGCCGCTAACATCCATTCGAGGAGTCCTGATAAGGAAATAATGATGTACGTCACCTCCAAGGCTGCCGAGGCCATCCTGTCCAGAGTCACTGCTACAGGGCACAGAGCCAGGTCAATCCTATTCCATTTAGTCAACAGATGTGTCGTCTTTGTTGTGCAGCCAGCTTGCAGAGTTCAATACAGAGGAATGATTTGTGGTGCACACCAGCCACAGGAAGGCCAGCCAGGCCAAGGTATCATGTGGTGACATCACCAAAGAGGGTCTTTGAATTGGCAAAGGAAAAGACCATTTGCCTTTCTTGGACTTCTTCAGGCCTTTCCGGCTAGCAGATGAAGACTCAGGTGGCGGCTGTCAGGAGACACATACGAATTCTTCATGGGAGTATTCCTGCTCTCCTTTCTGGCCTGCCAGTTGTACAGGGTGTGCGAAAAGTCTTTCCCTGATTACATAAATTGATAACTAAGGCTACAAGTAGGATACAAATACAAAACTTGTGTCGAATTGTTTACAACTGTCAAAGTTTTTTCTGTTTTAGGTTCGCAGAACGAAAGTAGTGGATGAGGTGCAGTGCCCAGGAAGCCATGTTAACCAATCAGGAGAAGGCACAGTGTGTCCTGTGGTACCATGAGACACGATCAACAACCACAGCGCAGAAACACTTCCAGGCAACATTTGGAAGGAATCCACCTGATGTCAAGAGGATTAATGCCTGGTATGAGAAGTTCAAGAACACAGGATCGGTTGCTGACCTTTCGAGGTCTGGTCGACCAAGAACCTCAGCAGACAGGGTGGAAGCTGTACGGCAGTCTTTTCTGCGAAGTCTGAAGAAATTGGTGCGCAGGGACTCACGTGAATTACAGATGCCAAAAAGCTCTCTCCATGACATTTTGCACAAACGTTTATTGTTTTGTGCATACAAAGTGCAAATCGTTCTATCAAAGGTGAGAGAGAGAGAGAGAGAGAGAGAGAGAGAGAGTGTGTGTGTGTGCACGCACACTATAGAGGCATCTACCTCTTTCATCACCCGATGGACAGCAATGGCACCTTGGTCAGAGCGGTATGTCTGGATTTCGACCTCGGTCAGACCATCCAGCAGCCTACTGTAAACACCACCACAGAAACCGTAGAGTTCTATGGGCCTCAACACAAATAGGGTGTCATCGAGAAGCAATGCAGCAAGCCATCATGCTTGAGAATCAGAAGCAATCTCCCAAAGCAAAGTGCCATTCTGTAAATGAGAGCAGGATGTCACAGGGCTAGCAATTTCATCAACACCCTTCTGAATTAGAAACAAATTTACTGCTGTGAAGGACTGACCATCTTCAGTAAGTGAAACCACAAAGAGTAGACAACATTCCATTAGGACTACTGATAGCATGGCAGACAGGCGAAATACCCTCAGACTTCAAGAAGAATACAATAATTCCAATCCCAAAGAAAGAAGTTGTCGACAGATGTGAATATTATCAAGCTGTCAGTTTAATAAGTCACAGCTGCAAAATACTAACGCAAATTCTTCACAGACGAATGGAAAAACTGGCAGAAGCTGACCTCAGGGAAGGTCAGTTTGGATTCCGTAGAAATGTAGGAACACGTGAGGCAATACTGACCCTATGACTTATCTACATCTACATCACCTGCACCTACATGGATACTCCGCAAATCACTTTTAAGTGCCCGGTGGAGGGTTCACTGAACTTATAAGATAGACTTATGAAAGGTGAACATACATTTGTAGCGTTTGTGGACTTAGAGACAACTTTTGACAATGTTGACTCCAATACCGTCTTTCAAATTTTGAAGGTGACAGGGGTCAAATACAGGGAATGAAGCTATTTACAATTTGTACAGAAACAGGGTTGCAGTTATAGGAGTCTAGTGGCATGAAAAGGAAGCAGTGGTTGGGAAGGGAGTGACACAGGGTTGCAGCCTATCCCTGATGTTATTCAATCTGCATATTAAGCAAGCAGGAAAGGAAACAAAAAAATTTGGAGTAGGAATTAAAATCCATGGAGAAGAAACGAAAACTTTGATGTATGCCGATGACACTGTAATTCTGTCAGAGACAGAAAAGGAACTGAAAGAGCAACTGAACGGAATGAACAGTGTCTTGAAAGGAGGATGTAAGATGAACATCAACAAAAGCAAAAAGAGGATAATGGAATGTAGTCGAATTAAATCAGGTGATGCTGACGGAATTAGGTTAGTAAATGAGACACTCGAAGTAGTAGGTGTGTTTTGCTATTTGGGGAGGAAAATAACTTATGATCGTCGAAGCAGGGAGAATATAAGATGTAGGGTCGCAATGGCAAGGAAAGCATTTCTGGAGAAGAGAAATTTGCAAACATCAAGTATAGATTTAAGTGTCAGGAAGTCTTTTCTGATGAATTTGTACGGAATGTAGGCATGTATGGAAGTGAAACATCGACATTAAACAATATAGACAAGAAGAGAAAAGAAACTTCTGAAATGTGGTGCTACAGAAGAATGGTGAATGTTAGATGGGTAGATAACTTAGCTAATGAGGAGGTACTGAATAGAAATGGGGAGAAGAGAAATTTGTGGCACAACTTGACTAGAAGAAGAGATCAGTGGGTAGGACATGTTCTGAGGCATCAAGGGATCACCGATTTAGTATTTGAGGGCAGCGTGGTGGGTAAAAATCATAGAGGGAGACCAAGAGGTGAATAGGATGTAGGTTGCAGTAGGTACTGGGAGATGAAAAAACTTGCACAGGATAGATTAGCATAGAGAGCTGCACGAAACCAGTCTCTGGACTGAAGACCACAACAACAGACATCGATTGTGAAGATGATTGGCTCACTGTGACGAAATCCCCCCCCCCCCCCGGGCAATGACAGCAAGTGTCTCCAATGGCATGATCCTTTCAACTGGAGGTCACAAGGAGGGCACAATCGCCTTAGGTGATTGAAACTTCCTGGCAGATTAAAACTGTGTGCCGGACCGAGACTCGAACTCGGGACCTTTACCTTTCGCGGGCAAGTGCTCTACTAACTGAGCTACCCAAGATTGTTGGTAGAGCACTTGCCCGCGAAAGGCAAAGGTCACGAGTTCGAGTCTCAGTCCGGCACACAGTTTTAATCTGCCACGAAGTCTCGTATCAACGCACACTCCACTGCAGAGTGAAAATCTCATTCTGGAAGCATCCCCCGGCTGTGTCTAAGCCATGTCTCCGCAATATCCTTTCTTTCAGGAGTGCTAGTTCTGCATGGTTCGCAGGAGAGCTTCTGTTACGTTTGGAAGGTAGGAGACGAGGTACTGGCAGAAGTAAAGCTATGAGGACGGGGCGTGAGTCGTGCTTGGGTAGTTCAGTTGGTAGAGCACTTGCCCGCGAAAGGCAAAGGTCCCGAGTTCAAGTCTCGGTCTGGCACACAGTTTTAATCTGCCAGGAAGTTTCATATCAGCACACACTTTGCTGTAGAGTGAAAATCTCATTCTGGCATAAGGTGATTGTTTACACCTCAGGTCACACCTCCCAAACACCTGATAGGGAGACCAACTAGCAATTCGGAAAGGTAGCAGCTCAGGCAATCTCCCCTCCGTGGGCCTGGCTTGTATCTCTGAACCCTATATGTTGAACTAGGGCTGGGAATTATGCATTAACCAGTCACCTGTTACATGTCACACAGATGGGCCGGCCATCAGGAACTCACTGGGAAGACGAAGAATAGGAGCCTCAAACGCCAAAGTGGAGGAAGAACAGGAGAAGGTGAATGAAGAAAGGAAAAGGGAACGAAAAACAGTGTGAGATTTTCTGTATGTCAGCTACGGACAGTGCGGAAACACCCCAGACTTGTTCCTCAAGGGAGCGGAAAAAGAATACCAAGAGGACAGACAGGCAGCACCAACGGGAAAACATGCTGCAAAGTCTGGGGCCCTATCATAGTGAAGCACAAACCTACCAGAGTGGCGAGAACCAAGGGGTTGGGTGGGGTGGGGTGGGGGGGGAGTGGCTCCTCACAATGGGAGCCATTCCACACAGCTAAGTCAGTCATCTAGATAAGCTGGACACAGCTCAACTGTTCCTGCTGCTGCCCGAAATGAATCACTCTACGCTAAAGTTTTTCCATAATTTTTCTTTTTTCGTCATAAACAGCCTACTGTGATTTGGAAAATAAAAAGGGTACCAGCAATGCAGACATATACCAGCAAACAAAGCAAAAAATAATTATTGAACCAACTTCTTTACTTCTTTAAAGACTGCCACTCACATGTAGCAGAGTACAGATACAGATGTATAAACAGAACGAAGATTAATCATGGGTATGTACATGCACCACATAGCCTCAACACAAATAATATTGGAAAGGCAATTATTTCACACTGAACACTAACAAGAACAACTGTGTTACAAATTTTACAAAATGGGAATCTTCATATATGTTGAGTAGCCTAGGAGTCATGGGTAGGCATTGGATGTGGTTAGGTGCCAAGTCTTATGCATTGCAATTGTCTCCATACAGTTCTCATAGCAATAGACCCTCCTGCTTTCAAATTCAAAGTGTTGATCTCACTCACAGTAGTATGTTGATCACCCCACATAGCTCGTTTCTAGGTCCCAGTTTATCGAACATTTGAGGTCAACTTTACAGTGATTTCTGCCTGTGGAAGCACACTCTTTATGATAATGCGTATCTGCCATAAATGCGGTTCATGTCAAAAACCCAAAATCTTGTTTAATCTCCAACAGATAATGACACGTCTACCAATAACTGTAATCTTACATTCAATGTTTGGTCCACTTACTGTGTACTGTCATATTCAATTCTTATCTGTCTGCAGCGCACTGCAGATCAAAGCCACAGTTTCAATGCAATTTGGAAATACTGCCATCCTCAATTCAATGTCAGTTGCCTGGAAACACGGTGCCATATTCTGTACTCATTTGTATGCAACCAACTGCTCAGGTACTGTGCCTACAGCACTTGTACCTTGAGAAAAGGAGATATCTAGTTCTGTCATGGACTATTCCACAGTACTGCCACATTTATGCTTTAGAAACTGAATTGTGTGGACGTAACGGTGAACTGTGGTATCTGTAAAAAAGCAAAGCATGCAACACCCTAGACATCTGCATGTCAATGACTGCAAAAAAAAAAAAAATGTAGACAGGCACTGTGGCAATGTTCTTTAGACAAGATTGTTCTGGCAGTACTTAATCATAGAACAATATACATGAATCCATGCTTTGTCAAAATAAGCCACTTGCCACTTCAGTAATATGCCTCATTTTCATATGTCTGTTTGGAAATTGTGTTGCCTTGTTCATGCACGATAATTTGTTCACACAGGTGTAGTGTGAAAACAAATTTCATTCAGTGAACAAATTTCCTCTGAAGTGGAGGATGTACATCATATTGGGGCTGAAGAATAGTGGTAACGTATCTTAAGCTGTCAACTATCTTACAGTAAAGCTGTTCACACTGTTGAGCTGTTGTACAGCAACTTCATGCATGGTAACCACATGAGATGAAATTACCTACCACCTATTAGAACAGTAAATGCATTAACATTGGTAAGAGTGCTGTAGTATCACAATGGGGCTCCACAGCTCATAGGTGTGATGCTACTTTCATACTTACTTTTATATATGTTTTTTTTTTTTGGTGGGGTTTTAGGGCGCTGAACTACTGACTTCATTAGCGCCCAGTCCTAAATTTAAGTGCACATATAATCTGGTAAAACGCAAGGGGAGAAGACACAAGAAAGTTCTTATAAAGATGCAGATAAAATAATTAAAAGAGTTAGATGTCTTTGGATACGTCTGTCAAAGTAATAAAACGAAGAACACGAGCAGCTGCTCGAGCGTCATCAGCTAAAATTTCCTGTAGGATAGAGGGCAGAGACAGGACAACACGAGATTGATTAAAACAGGGACACGACAATAAAACATGGTGCACTGCCAATGCATTAACACAAGGGCACTGTGGGGCGGGGTCACCAGATAGCAGGTAGCGGTGGCTAAACCGGCAATTCCCAATCCCCAACCTGGCCAAAATGACCTCCTCTCGCCAGGATGGTCAGGAGGAGGTTGTCCAAGCTGTTGGGAACGATTTTATGGCCCAGAGCTTATTTTCTTGAAGTGATGACAACGTATCCCACCATAATGACACAAACCTCTTACAAACAACCCCACTAATGTCAGACGATGGGACACAAAGGGAGGCTGGCCAAGGCAGAAGGACTGCAGCCTTGGCCACAGCATCAGCAACCTCATTCCCAGGCACTCCTACATGGCCTGGAACCCACATAAAGCTAACAGGAGAGCAGTCATCAGCAAAAGAATGGAGGGATTACTGGATCCATTGCACCAAGGGATGGAGCGGATATGGAGCTCCAAGGCTCCGAAGAGCACTGAGTGAATCAGAGCAGTGTACATACGGAGAATGGTGGTGGCGGCGGACATACTGAACAGCCTGAGAGAGAGGAAAAAGGCCATAAAGCTGGAACACTGGTCGAGGATCTGGTATTTAAAGGGGACGTCCCCAACAACAAAGGCACAGCCAACACCACTGTCAGTTTGGGAACTATCAGTGTAAATAAAGGTGTTATCAGCGAGTTGCGCACGAAGTTCGACAAACCGTGAGCAATACACTGCATCCAGAGTAGCCTCCTTCAAGAGCGAGCGGAGTTCAAGATGAATGTGAACCGGAGCCTAGAGCCAAGGTGGTGTCGGGCTCTCACCTTCTATGAAGGTGGTAGGGAGGGCAAAATCCAATTGTCGAAGCAGGGGACAAAAGCGGACTCCAGGGGGCAGCAGGGCACACACATACAACCCATACTGATGGTCGAGAGAATCGTCGAAGGACTGATAAGAGGGGTGGTCGGGCATTGACAACAGACGGCAGGCATACCGACAAAGCAGTGCGTCGTGCTGGTCAGTCAATGGTAATTCGGAAGCTTCGGCATAAAGACTCTCGACAGGACTGGTATAGATGTTCCAGTTGCAAGACATAACCCCCAATGATGGATGGAGTTGAGACGGCGTAAGAGGGATGGCGGAGCAGACGAGTAGACGATGCTCCCATAATCCAGTTTTGATCAGACTATGGACCAATATAAGCGAAGCAGGACAGTGTGATCCGCTCCCCAAGATGAACCACTAAGAACATGGACGACATTAAGAGAATGTGTACAACAGGCAGCCAAATAATAGACATGTGGAGATCAACTAAGTTTCCTGTCCGCTGTGAACCCTAATAACTCCGTTGTCTCCACGAAGGGGAGAACAATGGGACTGAGATGTAAGAATTGTGGAGGGAATGCATTATATCGCCAAAAGTTGATGCAAACCGTCTTCTCTTCAGAGAACCGGAAGCCATTAGCCACACTCCATGAGTATAGGCTGTCAAGGCAATGCTGAAGGCAGCGGTCCAGGAGGCATGTTCTCTGGGCACTGCAGTAGATCGCAAAGTCATCGACGAAAAGAGAGCCGGAGACGTAAGGTGGAATGCAATCCGTAACGGGATTGATCGCTATGGCAAAAAGGGCTACGCTCAAAACGGAGCCCTGAGGCACTCCGTTCTCCTGGAGGAAGACGTCGGACAATACGGAACCCACACATACCCTTAACATTCGAACTGTTGAAAATGAATAAAAAAAAAGGGGGCAGGCGACCACGTAGGCCTCACCTGTGCATAGTGCGGAGGATACCTCCTCCCCAACAGGTATCATAAGCCTTCTCCAAATCGAAGAACACAGCTACCATTTGGCGCTTTCGCAAAATGTTGTTCATGATGAATGTCGACATGGTCACAAAGTGGTCAACAGCGGAGCGGTGTCGACGAATGCCGCATTGAACATTAGTAAGTAGCCATCGAGATTCAAGAATCCAAACCAACCGGGCGTTAACCATGCGCTCCATCACCTTACAGACACAGCTTTTAAGAGAAATGGGGCAGTAACTAGAAGGAAGGTGTCTATCCTTCCCGGGTTTGGGTATGAGAACGACGACGACTTCACACCAACGCGTGGGGACCTGCCCTTCGGTCCAGATGCGGTTATAGGTATGAAGAAGAAAGCATTTAACCTGCCGGAGAAAAAGGTGTGTCAGCATCGGAACGTGAATGCATCTGGCCCTGGGGCAGACCGGGACAGTGCAAGTGCATGTTCGAGTTCCCGCATGGTAAAGGGGCCCTTATAATCTTCCAGATACAGCCATTCAGCGAGTGGAAGGAAGGTCGCTGAGCCTCTTCTGCCTCTTTTCTGGGAAGGAAGGCAGGGTGGTAATGGGCGGAGCTTGAAAAAGCGGCCGAAGGCGTTGGAGACATCCACAGGGTCCACAAGTACCTCATTACCTGGAGGCAGGCCAGGTATCGAGGCCCGACAGCCGGCGCAGGCCACTCCAGACGACAGAAGAGGGAGTAAAACTGTTAAATGGGCTTGTGAAAGAGGCCCAACAAGCTTTCTTGCTGTCTTTGATGACTCGACGACATTGCGCTCGGAGCCGTTTGTAATTAATACAATTCGCCAGCGTAGGATGGCGGCGAAAGGTGCGTAAAGCACGTCGTCGAGAACGGATAGCGTCTCTGCAAGCCTCATTCCACCAGGGGACTGAAACTCGCTGTGAAGAAGAGGTAGTACGAGGAATGGAACGTTTGGCAGCACTGATGATAACAGCCGTGAGGTATTCGACCAGACTGTCACAGCTGAGAAAATCTTGGTCCAGAAATGTCGCCAGGGAGGAGTAAAGTCCCCAGTCAGCTATCGGTATGTTCCAGCTCGAGAGATGTGGGGATGGGGTGTGGTGCAGGAGACGAACGACACAGGGGAAATGATCTCTTGAATAGGTGTCGGATGGGACATACCACTCGAACCGATGGGCAAGATTGGTAGAACAGATCAAGAGGTCCAAGTGGCAGTAGGTATGAATAGAGTCCAATATGAAAGTTGGGGTGCCAGTATTGAGGCAGACAAGATTGAGATGGTTGAAAACATCCACCAAGAGGGAGCCTCTCTGACAGGATGCAGGAGAACCCCAAAGGGGATGATGGGCATTGAAGTCGCCAAACAATATAAACGACAGAGGAAGCTGAGCAAACAGGTGCATCATGTCAGCCTGACTAACTGCGGACGACGATGGAGTGTAGACAGTACAAACAGAAAAAGTAAAGGCAGAAAGAGTAATATGGACAGCTATTGCTTCTAGTGGGGTGGTCAATGGGATGGGATGGTGATAGACATCGTCCCGAACGAGCAACATTGCCCCACCATGAGCTGGAATACCGTCCACAGGGGTTAGGTTAGATCACTCGGAGGTATAGTGGGTGAAAGCAATACGAGCGGTTGGGCGTAACTTCGTTTCCTGGAGACCAATGACGAGCAGACAGTGCAGATGGAGCAGCAGTTGTAATTCCTCCCGATTAGATCGAATACCTCTTATGTTCCAATGTAATAGAGCCATCGCGAGTCAAGAAAGGGGGAAGAACTAGTCACCTCGACGGCCGCGAAGGGCCAGGTTTCGAGGGAACACTACTACAACCGTCGGGAGGCGGATCCTGTTCCATCGAGTCATCACCAGCTGCGGCCACATTCCTGGGTTGGACAGGAGAGGCAGCATTGTTCGCTGGCGACAGGCCTGTGGAGCGCCTGGCAGCAGAGCATCCCGGCGAAACTGAGGACGGTCGGGAGCAGCGACTGTCAGATGGAGCATCAGACGAAACGCGCCGGGGTGGAGAGGGGGATAAAGACTTCTTCTTTGAGGCCTTCTTGGAAGACCAATGAGTCACAGGGATGGTGGGCTGTGGGGGCTGAACCCGAAGAAAGTCCTCACGCTTGGGGTCCTTTTTCGAACGCCGGACCTCGGAAGTTGGGTTGGTTGGTTGGTTGGTTGGTTGGTTGGTTGTTTGTTTGTGGTTTAAGGGACCAAACAGCAAGGTCATCTTTCCCTTGTTTCAAATGTGGTCCATTCCGCTAATACAACATCTCAGGAAAGTCAGAACAATAAAAGGGAAAAGGCGAAAAACGTAAAAGGGCAGTCATGTTGTCATTGGTAAAAACAAAATGAGGGAAGTCAGCAAGAGAACGAAGCCAACGCTATGCTGAAACAGCATAGGCAAGACCACCTGTGACTTTAAAGGTGCAACGGCTAGAATGTAGAAGTACGTATGGGAAAAGGAGACTAACCAATCCTAAAAAAAAGGGGTAAAAACAAAGTAAAAGGGGAAGAAAAGAGGATCTCGGTTAGGGAGGTGATTCGGGAATCTCCAAACATGGCTTACATTGGGACACACCCAAACACTCACCGCCCTGCCACAACAACAGAGAGAGATAAAAACCTTGAAACTGAGAATAAAAAGCACTTTCCTGGAGGAAACCTAGAACCAGGGAAACCATCCGGGAATCGTCAGCCAACATCAAAGGTAAAGTGTGGGGGAATCTGGTTTCTGTGCTTGAATGTTTGTTCCCAGGGAATAACCAGCACTAAAAGGGACGAGATGCTGATAAGAATGGCCTCAGATTAAATTGCGAGTAAAGAGGACTGATGTGACGACCCAAAGTTGTTGGTGTAATGTTCTGTGAGTCTTTTCCAAGTAAAAATCAGCCGTAATTTGTTCTTGGCGGACTGAACTTGACAAAACGGAGAGGAAACATCTGAGTCGAGTAAAGTATGAAACTGCAACGAGAGGTAATAACTCCACATGGTATCGTTCCAATGAACCTTTATTCTGTGTTTTTTCTTGTGATGTGTAACTAGCTGCTCAGTATTTGATGGTGTGCTAAACTGATCATACCTAATGGATGAGCAGTTACGTAGCCTGTGTTGGCTTCGCCTGTGTGTTAAAGGAACAAAAAAAACGTGGGATAATGCTTCTAGCTATCTGTCAGTACTGCTAACGATCTCTCATAATACACTCCTGGAAATTGAAATAAGAACACCGTGAATTCATTGTCCCAGGAAGGGGAAACTTTATTGACACATTCCTGGGGTCAGATACATCACATGATCACACTGACAGAACCACAGGCACATAGACACAGGCAACAGAGCATGCACAATGTCGGCACTAGTACAGTGTATATCCACCTTTCGCAGCAATGCAGGCTGCTATTCTCCCATGGAGACGATCGTAGAGATGCTGGATGTAGTCCTGTGGAACGGCTTGCCATGCCATTTCCACCTGGCGCCTCAGTTGGACCAGCGTTCGTGCTGGACGTGCAGACCGCGTGAGACGACGCTTCATCCAGTCCCAAACATGCTCAATGGGGGACAGATCCGGAGATCTTGCTGGCCAGGGTAGTTGACTTACACCTTCTAGAGCACGTTGGGTGGCACGGGATACATGCGGACGTGCATTGTCCTGTTGGAACAGCAAGTTCCCTTGCCGGTCTAGGAATGGTAGAACGATGGGTTCGATGACGGTTTGGATGTACCGTGCACTATTCAGTGTCCCCTCGACGATCACCAGTGGTGTGCGGCCAGTGTGGGAGATCGCTCCCCACACCATGATGCCAGGTGTTGGCCCTGTGTGCCTCGGTCGTATGCAGTCCTGATTGTGGCGCTCACCTGCACGGCGCCAAACACGCATACGACCATCATTGGCACCAAGGCAGAAGCGACTCTCATCGCTGAAGACGACACGTCTCCATTCGTCCCTCCATTCACGCCTGTCGCGACACCACTGGAGGCGAGCTGCACGATGTTGGGGCGTGAGCGGAAGACGGCCTAACGGTGTGCGGGACCGTAGCTTAGCGTCATGGAGACGGTTGCGAATGGTCCTCGCCGATACCCCAGGAGCAACAGTGTCCCTAATTTGCTGGGAAGTGGCGGTGCGGTCCCCTACGGCACTGCGTAGGATCCTACAGTCTTGGCGTGCATCCGTGCGTTGCTGCGGTCCGGTCCCAGGTCGACGGGCACGTGCACCTTCCGCCGACCACTGGCGACAACATCGATGTACTGTGGAGACCTCACGCCCCACGTGTTGAGCAATTCGGCGGTACGTCCACCCGACCTCCCGCATGCCCACTATACGCCCTCGCTCAAAGTCCGTCAACTGCACATACGGTTCACGTCCACGCTGTCGCAGCATGCTACCAGTGTTAAAGACTGCGATGGAGCTCCGTATGCCACGGCAAACTGGCTGACACTGACGGCAGCGGTGCACAAATGCTGCGCAGCTAGCGCCATTCGACGGCCAACACCGCGGTTCCTGGTGTGTCCGCTGTGCCGTGGGTGTGATCATTGCTTGTACAGCCCTCTCGCAGTGTCCGGAGCAAGTATGGTGGGCCTGACACACCGGTGTCAATGTGTTCTTTTTTCCATTTCCATGAGTGTAGTAGATTAGAAAATTTTAGTGGTGAAAGGAATATCTAAAACGTTGTGGGTGACATATGAATGTCTGGAGTAATACTCGAGTAGTTTGGAAATGCGAGCATGCAAGATGGAAGGAAGATAGAGAGGTAGATCGTGGTGGTGGTGTAGTGGTTTACATAACAATCCCCAATACCCAAGATACCTGCCCTACTCCACAATAGAGACAGAAGGGTTGCTCCTTTGTGGGCACTCAAATATGATTGGTATCTAAGGAAGTAACCATAAGAATTTAACAGTTGTCAGAGAGAAGTAAATCACCTGTAGCCAAAAAATAGGCTAGCAATTTTTATAAAACGTCTTCTGCACAGTAACGCCTTTTGGAGACGCATTTTTTCCTCTGTTGCAATTATTATTCAGGAATCGAGAAACTTATATTTGAACTCAGGTACTGTAAATTGCCAAACAGATTAGCGTAAGAGTTCAGAGAGGCCTGTGTATAAACAAAATGTAGTATGTAGAGGTTAAGAATTATTTTTTATTAGTAACTGTTTGTCATCCATTGTAAAGCCCTGGTGAAACCTGTAAATAATTAAGATTTGCGTACTGTACATTAATTGAGAAATGTACTTGGTGTACTCAAGTGAGGAGATGATGACCACTAAAATTTAAGAGAATGAGGATTGTTCTGTCTGAATGTTGCAAGGCGATGGCGAGAAAAGGGCGGCTTACCGAGTCCAGGTGGCAAGGACACGGGAGAACCTGCCCCGGTGCTGCAGCCGAGCGCGGAAGGGCGCGCGCGCACGGGCTAGGCGGTATGAATGGAGCCTTGCACCCCTTCCCCACCCCATGCGGCAGAGCTGGGGCTAGGTCGTCGTCCATGGCGGCCCTGTGCTGACGCACCACTCTCAGCTGCTGACATGCCCTGACGGCCTCGGGGACTCACGGCCAGGCGGAGCGGCTAAGCCTTTAACTACAAAAGAGGCCCTGATGCTATCGCTCCGGCACATCTTGTCAGGCGGCGTCTCGCATGCCGTTACGACGGGACGCAAGAGGCGGCAGTCGTAATGATTTTAGCAGAAGCCATTAATGTTACCGAACTTGTCAGGTGGAGACGTAGGTTGCTGTTTGGTTTGTTTCCAGAGCTAAGAGATGATGGGGTACAGACTGAAGGCTCCTAGTCTCATAGGAAACACCTGTAGTGACTATGGACACGGAAATTATGGAGAACCCGTGAAAGACTGGCAATATAAGGACAGCGGATTTCGGACTTAGAGATAGGGCATAAACTCGCCGATTTTTAATTAGATCATGATGAACTACACGAGCAGTTTTCCTGATCCATGATAGGTTTCGGACTCAAAGAGGACATAACCTCTCCGATATTTAACTAAGTAGATGGTATGACGATGAACTTCACTAGCACTTTTCGTGATCCATGATAGGTTTTGACGTAAAGAGGACTTGGATCCACCGATATTTAATTAAGAAAAGTGTGTCGTGATGAACTTCACTTGCATTTTCAGTGATCCATGACGTTGAGGTGTAGACACCACCAGCAGTGCCTGTTGAGAGAGCTACGAACTGTTCGCCACCGAATGTTAACACAATAAACGCTAGTAAACCTGCCATGCAATAATTTAGCGGTTGAATGAGGACAGTAGGAAAACTTCAAGCCATAAAGGGACACAAACGTTCAGAACAAGTGTATGACAGGTGATTTAAGTGGGCTTATGGGAACTGTTGTACCCTTAGTCCAGCCCATTCCACTAGTCATGGTGCTTGCAGGACAACAAAGGCAACCACTTTAACAGTGTGTTCACTGCCAACGGACGACTAGCTTGCCGCCAGAAGTTCGCAGAAGACAATTGCGCCGGGAGCAATAAAACTTAAGGAGACAGCGTGTGAGGAATGAGAGTCGGCTGAGTGTAATAGGCTACCCCCCCCCCCCCCAAAAGTTACTTTGGAAGTAAGCCCTCCCCGACGATAACCCTAGATTGTGTGCGTGTGACTTGACAGTGCTGTGTGACTGCTTAAGTGTAGGAAGTGCCACTGATAACCGACTTAACCAGACAGCTAGCCCCTTCTTTCAAGTGTTTCTGTATCATACCACTCTAAACTCAAAAGAGAATCTTGTATATTATTCATGTGAATATCTTGAATAAGGTGTATGAAATGTTACTTGTCATACGTTAGTCGTGTCACTAGTGTATCCTTCTTTGATGACTTCGTAGCGGATTCGGAGCAGAGAGGAAAAGGAGAAGACCATTGGCTTTAACATAAAGTATTATCTCTAAAGTTAGAAGTATAGTAAGGTGCATGTCGTTAGTCTGTCATCTACCAGCCTCAAACTGGGGATGTAAGATTGGGTAAATTTTCTGCCCCAAAGCAAAATGTACGTCTAATTAGTTAATCAGAACCTAGGTCGACAATGTTTCTCTCAATCCTGTCTGGCAAGAATTAAGTGTGTGTCATAACAAGGCGGCCATAAGCCTCGGTGTAGCAGAGATAAGATACTTGATTTTAACTGGTCCTAAGACATGTGTAAGGGGATATTGTTTTGTGAGCTATTTGTGCCTATATAATTGTTCATAACATTGCTTTCATGGCCCACGTAGCTTTATTGCAATCAATAATGAGGATACTTTATTAAAGGTTTTGTTATAGGCTAGCAGACTCAATAACTAATGAAACTGAAATTAGAGTTTTTATTAGAGTTTCTGATAAGACGAATAATAGAAAATGTTTTGTAGCCCCTGAAGGCGATATATTTTTATTAAGTGACTGTTTATTCATTTTTGATGTGTTGTTAAACAGTAACTGCCACGCTTGCTATAAATGTTTCATCTCACACTGTCTTGACATAATTAAGAGTGTTTCCTTTATGTGTATTTATTTGTATCTGTAATTACGTGAATATTTACTCATTTTAATATTTAGAACAGAACTTCTGTGATGCCTGTTGAGAACCATTAACTGTCCCCCCTTGTTATGAGTGTTCCAGTTCACAAGGTATTAAAACAATTAAGTGTGTTTCCATAATGTGTACCCATCTGTATTGTACAATTGTGATTAATTACTTAAGGTGATATCATTAATAAAACTTTCAAGGATGCTCTGAATATTTGTTGCAATAATTCATTGTGTTTGCATAATATGTACCCATCTGTATTTTATAATTGAGATTAATTACCTGAGATGATGTCACTTATAGAACATTCTCAATGCTGAGAATATTTGTTGCAATTGTCACTATGTCAATGATATTATTTTGTGCGGTCTTGGCAGTCTAACTGTCAAATGTTGTACTTTGAACATTGCCTAGCATAGTATGTTAAAAATATATATATCAAACGGATTGGTGCAGCGTGGAGATTAGGGTCTCCTCTGCGTGGCATCAATTGAAAAATGTTCTGGACTGTCGTTCCATCGGAAAGACAGCCCCAAGTCAATTTTCTTCTTGCTAGCACGCATAAATTATTAGCAAGAGTTTCATCTCTTGCAGGTAATACCTCAGCTGGTGTCCAAAAGGAGAGAATGGACTAAACAGTGTTATTTATTGAATTTTTTTCTGTTATGTACCACGTTTCCCATTTTCCTTTCCTTTGTGCGGCCTGGACGGTATAAATGAGTGAGTGTGTGAACTAGCAGAAAGCTTTAGGAACAGACTGTAACACTGCATGAATGGTCGTTCCGGGGTAGGGTAGTACCAACCCCCCAAGTGTGAACAAGTTTAGCAGAGACCAAGCTTGCAGGTCAGGGCAAAGATGACACGTAAGCGCGCGTATTGGCTCTGTCAGGTTGGCGCGCCACCCCCACCACGTTTGTAAGCGGAACGGTTAGGCGAATTCGGTTGGAAGAGCACTTGTTCCTGGGTCGTGGAGCGGAACAGACATGGAGACGCAGCTCTCGTTTTGGTAATGTTAACATAGGTATTAGATTGTCTGAAATCTGCTCTGTAATGAAGTCCAGATGTTGAAATCTGATGCGAAATTACCACCGAAACCAATAAGGGAATGGATTTTCTTAATTTACTCGAATTTCAGTAGACCTTGCTTTAGTGCCTAGTTCAGGCAACGCACCATGTGCCTTAAGCTCACTGTCACGTTATTGCTCTGTGCTTAACGAAAATTCACTCATTTAATGTATTTTATTCTGCTCTTCCATTTACAGTAATATTTTGGGGATTATTATTTATTTTCCATATGTTTTCTTTATGAACTTGCTTTCATCCCACGTGGTCGGTTGGAGCAATCGCCGCATTGATAAATTGTATTTTCGGTCTGAAAATATATTGTACACGATGAATAATCATACGATAGTGAGCGAGTGTAAAATAGGGAAGGAAAAATCGTGTGGGTCCATATTTTTCTGGGTTTCTGTTGGCTACTGAACCATGTGGGTTGAACAGCATTGAAGTGATGTTTCTGCTGCACCCCCATAACGAGTTGATTTGTTGGCGATGTTGCGCATTAAGTAAAATACATGTGCCACTAGGAAAAGTGTCGGATTTTAATGCCCACTGATTTGATAAAGATTTGTGAAATACTCTTCCACCCTGACCTAGTTTTGCTTGTATTGTCTTTGCGGAACTTGCTCTGAGTAATCTGTAGTAACTGAATGTAATAACCGAGGGTATAGGTATAATTGTGCGGTTGTATAGAAATACATTGTAGGCAGGTATACACTCCTCTGTCCCATTCCGTAATTACGTGGTGAAACTGAACCATGTTAGCTAGAGACCTGTTATGATGATGTACATTGCAAGAGAAACACGACTAGTTGTTGAAATACCATCGGTACTGAATAAATATCAATTAATCTCTACACTCGACTGATTATTGACTCTTTCCATCATAAAGAATAGGTGGCAGTCAGTACCACAGTCGAATTCTGGGTCATGAAAGCAAATAAAAGCTATATAATGCCTATTAAGCCCTGTATAGGTGCCTTCTGTAGTGGTTCAAAAAATGCGTTATCCATTGCGTTCACATTTCTACTGCTTCGTTAAAACCTTCCGCTAGAAATTATTAATACCCAGCAATAACTCGGAGAGGCCAGTAATTTCGTGGACCACACGAATTTAAGAAACCATTTACCTCAGACGGTAGCTTGCAGGAGCGGTTGGACATGTCGAAAGCGACGGTAATCTACCTACTTAGGTGGACTTATACAACCACCAGTACTGGAAGGTTACGTTGCAATTTGTACATACTTGTGTATTATTCGTACGTAAACTCATACTGGCCATTACTATGTACTTGGTTTTCATTTTAGCAATCCACTATCACCAATAAAGCGATGCATAAAAATGAATAAAAATCACACTAATGAAGAAACATGAAAAGATGTACATAGAAACACATATGTGTTCATTAGAGAGCCGTCTTCCCACTGGAAATTCATTTTATTCAATAACTTTGCTTGTAAAAAGAAAAATAGATACCTTTGGTTTCAATAGTATGAACAATTTATAGTGCCTAAAACTGAAAAACTATATGCTTTCGTAACATGAAACTTCATGTTCTACAGCTTTGATTTCGTTTTACATTTGGAGTAGGCATTTTTGATTTACAGGAGTTGAAGACAATTTTTTAGACAAGTTGCTAAAAATGAACGAACTTTGACAACTTACTGCAGCCATATGGCTACACCAATATTAGCATTTACGTAATAACTCGATACAAAATGTAATGCTCCTTCATTTTGCTAGTAGTGAAATTCTGAGTGGGATGCATTGTGACCGAGTAATAAATTCTTTACATGTACTGTTACAAAACCTACAGCAGTTCTCATTTCACAAGACATCTATGGTTCTCAATAATTAAATTATTTCATTCAAAAAGCCTGGAGTCGTTTGAATATCGAGGCAGACATTGAATTTTACATATTAATCATATGCCAAAACACACTCGTGCTATCATTTGCCAAAATCTTGTTTCGATATCTCAGACCATTAATGACGTACGAGGATATTTTGAATATGTCGTTCTAGTTTTTCACTGACACATGAGTTCGTGATGGAGCACTTTACATACATTCTATTATCTCGAGATTGGAAACAGACAGCGATATACTTCCAAGTTTAAAGAATGATTCAATATATTATCTACATTTAATACACAGCAACATGTAATCTGCTACGAACCAAACACAGATTCATAGCGGTACCTATTTTTCACTGTAAACTAAGAATTTCTTGAATAGCTTACCTACTAGCGAAATATCACAATAAATATAAGCATTAACGAAATGCTAGATGGTTCATCATGAAGCTGGCGAATTAAGCTATAAGATGCGCGAGAATGAGCATTTACTGCCGAATAGTTTCTTTAAAATCGTTTCAGAAAGATCGTAGATTGGCCGGCTTGAGCGGCAGTTAAGCGAGCCTGACTGGTTCTGCGCCGAGCAGGTCTGTACTGGCATTACCCTGCGGTCACCTGCTCACCCGCCCAGCACACACTGGTAAACTGCACTTCCCTCCACTCGCTCTGTAGTGAAGTGTCGAGAGTCGCTACTTATTTTAAACGCACTTAAACTTCAGGTTTCCATAGTGTAAATTTACCATAGTTTTCAGTGATTAAATTTTCATAAATGTAATAATTAAACAAAACCGATATTTTGCCAACAAACTTTCTTTTATACAAATTGTTACAGGAAATCAGTCTTTGTACTGATTGTTTCGTATCCTACAGATAGAAAGAAATAAACAAGCATTTGGAGGTATAAATCATGTGTTTGGTGAAGAATCCTGTCTATATGGTCATCACAACCCACTGTATCATATTAAAGTAGTCGGCAAACGTTTAGTTCTGAGTAATTGAGTGTATAACATTATATCTGTACTTTAGATTTCTATGTGTAGTGCCATAATTGCTGAAAGGTCACGTTTGATTTGATTTCATCTTTTGGTATATTTCAACATGCCAGGAAGGAGAAACTGTCAAGAGTAGGTGAGAGTGCTCGATTACAAAATGAGTAAAAAATGATTTACTGGTTAAGTCTTACTTCTGTCTAGATGAAAGTGGCTCTAACATTACTGTATCAGTTTAGTGAATTATTTCCTTCATCGACAACTGCTTGTCGAAATAAACCACCCCATTCTCACGAAGTTTCAGAATTCCTGCAGATGTGCGTCAGTTCCTTCATCAATTGGGAATACATGCCATCACCTTCCTCCCTTTTCCCCAGCCTGGTTTGAACCCAACAATATCTGGCTTGTGCTCTTCATTATACTCCCCTAATCCTAAGAGTGACCAACACTGCCTGTCCAGTAGCTCGAAAAACAACTGCATCCTCCATGTGCATAATGCTGTAACAGAGCAGTTCAGACAAACATATTCTTGTGATGCCATATGTCATAACTTAAAACAAACAGTTAACCTCATAATTCAGAACAGAAATAATATAGTTCCATGATAGTTACATAAGAGAACAACAATTACTTAATAAATAATAATAACAAGAAATGCAAACAATTACTTAATAAATAGAAACTTCGAGTTCTCAGACATTTTTAATTTGAATGAACACCTTTACAAGAAATCAGACAGCCCACCTCAAGATTTGCACATAATTACCATCTAGTGTGAGTTCCTGGACTTACACTAGGACTATTCTGTCTGCATCACGTAATTAAGGGACGTTAACCAATGTGCAGTTCCAAACATGTACGCTTGGGGCTCTGCTGGATAGCCTTAGTACTATATATTAGGTACATCATGTAATACAGGCTTAAAACCATACCACCTACAAGCGACGAATTCAAGCGACTACAAGTGGAAGACAGTTTTTGACAATGTTGGTTTTCAGTGATGAAGCCACATTTTGTGTGTCTCGAAAGGTGAATCATCCAAACGACATTATAGAAGAATTTCGTGGTTCACCTAACATTAACGTCTTTTGAGCCATGTCCTCTTCAAAAGTTTACAGACTACGTTTCTTCCCGGAGAAAACTGTGATTGGTTTCGTGTACCTACACCCACTGCAGCTGAGGCTTATGCCATAAATACAGCAAGCAAGTGAAGAGTTCATTTTGCAACTAGACAATGTCCACCTTAATTTCTTTCAGACATTTATGGTTATCTCGATGCCGAACTGCCTCAGTGTCGAAATGCACATGGTTCCCATCGTGACCCTCTTGTCCAGTGGCCCCCAGGGTCATCTCTCTTAGCTTAATTTGATTTCTTCTTACAGGGTTAAGTTAAAGATCACCACATTCCTGCTTCCATTGCCACTTAATTTGGAAGAGTTGAAAGGAAGGACTAATATGGTCCCTGACAACGAAAGACTGCCTTGGACAGAGAAACGGCCGTGGACAGATTTAGAAGCATAAAGAACATAACATTATGGCATAAAATAGAAAATTCAGTTTCGAGTTCTTCAGAAGGATGAGAAATGCACTGAACTCTTCCTAAGACTGACATGAAAGAACGTGAGAAACCAATTTAAAAAAGGATTGGGATTGTATGCTGCACAGTGATAAAAATTTCTCTGTATTCCTATCTGATAGTAAATACATAGCAGATGATGTGTATATGTGACACTGAAAAATTTCACTTGAGTACTAGTCACGAGCAGCATGACAACAGTAAATGATGTATTCGAGAACTATACAACCTTAGGGTACTGCTAATTACTTTGAGCAGCTCGAGCTAATATGAAGAGACTAACACATTTTTATTCTTTCATTTTTCTAAAGTGCATTTGCGGAGAAAGACGTGTTGCCCTGAGTGGCATGTGGCAGAGACCAAGTGAACTAATTGTGACATGTTTACCACAAGCAGCCAGAGATGCTAAACAGACCTATGAATTTCCAGTCAAAAGGTTCCAACATGTCCTTCACTGTTTACGTAAATGTAAACAGTGGCATAAATGTGCACTTTTGCTAAACGTTATGGATTTTAACAACTGATTAGCAGCCAAAGAGTGCTGTGTAGACAAGTTCCACAAGGTGCATTTTAGCTGTGTTTGTTTTTACTTGTGGTAAATCTATCTACAATGAACTTTTTGTCAAGCCTGTGTGGAATGTGCAATCTGATCTCCACTCAAATGTGAATATCACATGAGTGATGAATGCACAATGGAACATGATGTAGACCGGAAGAAGTTTTTAATGATCTGAAGGTGACAGACTTAGCTATTGAAACTGGTAAATAAAAAACAGTTTAGATCGAAATCATGCCTATAGGCTACTTCTTTAAAGTACGTAGAGATCTATGATTCTCATTTCTCATTATAAGAAACTTCAGAGAAGTTATGTGCCAGTTTCAGCTTAGGGAACAGATGTATAATGAGCTGGTTGCTGGAAATATGGGGTGAAGTATCACAAAAGTGCCATCAGAAAACAAATTTTGTGAACATACAAAACAAAAATTTTGTACATCTACTTGATATGTAGTTACGTAGAAATCGATAACTGGCTGTAGTACCTTTTCAGTATAAGGAAACATTTGAAAGTGGAGTCTTCTTAACTGACATTAGCAAATTAGAATAAAAAGTGATTGATGAATTTTGGCCACAGACTTTCTGCTACCAGTATAAAGCTTACAGTAAATGCACAAGTTAACAAAACACACGGACTCAGAGAGGAACAAAGCACAAACTGAGTGCAACTTTACCTTCTGGATTCCTTCCCGGACGTTATATCTAAACTAATTTGAAGTAAAAATGTGAAAATGGGCAGTTAAATATTCATCTAATGCACTTTACACATTTCTTTAACGCTATTATTTTCTTTCAACATTCTAACGTTTTCTGTCATTGTTAGCACTTTTTTAAAAGAGGACATTTAAGCTTCATTTGTCTTCTTATTTTTTTTTCCTGAGGATCACAGTTCCATGTGACTTTTCAATGTAAATACGAACATTACTTGTAACAATTATTAAGAAAAGGTTTACATGAAGTAATTGTATTTTGAATGCTGTTAATCGCTTCCTGAAGCAAAATTAAATCAATCTAAGAATAATAATAATTACCAACAGATGAAACTGCGTACAGTTTCTGTTATTCCACTTGCTGTGGCATCACATTGGTTGCAAGTCACTCCTGCACCCCACAGCAGTTAAATAAGAGCAAATATTAAAGTTACTCTATAACCAATTTGGATTTATGCTTTGTGCAGGTGCACTTAAAGACACTCTAATAAAATTCATTTGCATTGTCAAAAACTACACTTAATCTCTCTAATATCGTTCATTTCCTTTATTAAAAAGTATACTTGATCTGAAGCTATAACCGAGCGAGGTGGCGCAGTGGTTAGCACACTGGACTCGCATTCGGGAGGACGACGGTTCAATCCCGTCTCCAGCCATCCTGATTTAGGTTTTCCGTGATTTCCCTAATCGTGCCGGGATGGTTCCTTTGAAAGGGCACGGCCGATTTCCTTCACAATCCTTCCCTAACCCGAGCTTGCGCTCTGTCTCTAATGACCTCGTTGTCGACGGGACGTTAAACACTAACCACCACAACCACCACCACCATCTGAAGTTATACTGTCACCAGAAACCTCCATACTTCCTTCCTCAAATACACTAGGTCAGTGTCTAACGCTTTGTACTCTGTAATGGAAACATAGGGCATCTGTGTACACTCATATTTAAATCGCCATCACCTGATGGCGAGTGTGCCACAGAGAATTTCACTCTTTGTGGAACAATAAGGTCACTGACCAACAATTAGGATATACATTAAAACAAGAAGTGCACTTCCTTGCAAACATATTTACATAAGCATTACAACCCAAAACTTTTCATTGTGTGATATTTTTTGAATCTCTTCAGGGCGGTCTGTTTCCACTATCATTTTACTCGAATTGTTCACAGATGAATCACTGTCATTATATAGACTATTATCATGGAAATCGTTGTTGTTCTAGTTTTCACTTTAAGATTTCTGTAAAAGCTCTACAATCTCTACCTCAGAAAGGAATGTATATGAAGAACTAGCCATTTCACACCTACTTACTTGAGCATGGTAATTACAACTTTTCTCTCAACATTATGGCTATAGTTCGACACTGAGTTGACACAGACTTCCCTCAATGGGAAGCAATCAGGTTCGGGAATGGCGCATGTAAAGCGCCAAAAGCAATATTCGGAATATTGAGTGCCACTGGCCATCGGAGTGGGAAGGATTGAGAGCATTGAAGCAGCCAAACCTAAAATCCGAATATACTGCCAGTTCTGTATTTAGTTTAACCATTTGGAGAAATGAGTGCGCTAATGTGCAACTACAAATCACACTCCATTAATTTTACAGTAATACTTACCGACTCAGACAGAAATCTTAACTGTGCATCATATAATGGAACATCATAAACAGTGTAAATTAACAATGACATGCCCACAACTGCAGTGACCAAACGTTTCATTGCTAGCAACCCCAAATGTAGAAAGTGAATATTATATTGCTGCTAAAATACACACCATATAGTCACAGTCAGGGCACATTCTGTTTGGAATAAAAGCACCCATGATGTCGTCAAAGTTACTTGGTGTTCACCAATAATGAAATCATGCTCCACATCTCTTTTTCTTTTTTACTTAAGTACGGTAACATTATTATTGTGATCAAACTTTCACAACTATCTCTCTGCATTTCAAAGAATATGTAGGATATTTTTCTAAATGCACATAAAATTAACTAGTACTTTCTCTAAGTAGGCTATAATATAACTTATTTGCAACTATACAGTTGCAACATAATGTTTAGAAATCAGTCTTTATAAGTGCCAGTTGGACGGGCAGACACACCACTTCTTGTGGCTGTAGCACAACAAACAGTACTAAAACCGACACTTTTTGTAGAGATCGTTGGTATGGTGTAAAACTGAATCTGCATATTATCCTAATACACTGGTATAAACATCAAAGCTACCAATACTGCTTACTAGCATCAGAATCACTGAAACCATAATGGCAATTGCTCGATTTACTTCTGACACTAATTAGTGTGGGTGAAGGAAAGTAGTGGCAAATAGTTAAAACGACTTTGTCTTTTATGACATAGTTAAAAGTGGCTTCACTTGAGTGATGCCACAGTAATCGGGGTGCTACAATTTCTGCATAGTTACACAGTTTTCTATATAGCATCAGTGTCAACTGAAATTATTTAGGCAGGCATTATGTAGTAGTACAGAGCGTGGCATTCGAATTGATTGAGTCAAGAATTAATTACACATGAAAGAATATCCAAAGGATACCAAAACGGATTTCAGACAGGAATTAAATGGAAATTACAAATTCACTTTTAAAAGTGTTACCATTCAAACATGAAAACTTTTTTATAAATCATTTGTGAACTACAAAAACAAATTTTGAGGACTTCTTGAATCACGTATCAAGCTCCATTTAAAGATGAGGAACACAAATTTTGGATGCAAACCCAGTTTGCCTGAAGCTGCAGGTGATAGATACTGGCATGTCAGCGTTATAGTGCATCTACAGTGTCCTCAAAATTACAGTTTTAGGGTACTTATATGAGATGAAGGATGCAGTTTTCAGACGTAGCAATCATAATAAAATTTCTATCTGTGAACCAATTTCGAATAACAAGAACAAATGTTGCATAGTTGTAGAGCTGCATATTGGACACTATTTAAAAATCAGATACTCATATTAAAGATGCATTATAAGTTCAAGTGAAACTGCAAATGACACTTCGATATTTCACATGTGGCATTTATCTGTCATCTCCCCAATATTTATATCATGTCCCCAAATACAAATTTTTGAATTCTGGCATGTTCTGTTGGATGCTGTTTACTATGACCAGAAGACACATTTGAGAGCTAATATTTTTTCATCCTTGCACCCAATGTCAGTAAAAAATGACAAAACATTGATGTTACTCTGTAATAAATTTTGGAGTTATGATCTGTTTAAGTGCACTATAATATAATCGAACATTGAATATCCATGTTGCTGTATTAAAAGCTAGAGTCAAGTTGAAAGTATATTGCCATCATTAACCTTTGTTACTTCCTTTCTGAAATTCACTGGATAGATGCTCAAATGTATGTCGCCAGTAATATGATCTGAATACATTTTCCAATATTTCATTGATTTTCAACATTTGTAGAATTCAATGAGCTGCAGTGAAACTACAAATCGCCTTCGACTAATTACTCAATTACACATGCTTACACACAACCAGAACCTACCCATGTACCAGATAGCATGGATACGATACATTTCCACCACATATATTAACCATTTGTGCTCATATCTGCTATCTCAAAAACGTTGCCTATGAACAGCTTCGAAAGTGGGAAATTGATATATGCTTCTATTGAAATAATTTAACTAAAAACACACATATCATGTTGTAAGATTTGCTGCGTACTCGCCTTGTACCCAACCTACCGAATGATACCACACTTCATATCTTCTTGTTGTCACACCGGCTAAGCAGAGTAACAACAGTATTTCTACCCAAATTTCGCAAATTATCACTACATATTTTAAAGAAAATACAGATTGTTTTTCTAACACAAAGAACAAACAAACACCATCCAAACAGGCCTTGAAGGTTCAATAGTACTGACTGGCTGCCGTCTCATCCTCAGTCCTTATGCATCATCAGATGCGGAAATGGAGGGGCATGTGGTGAATACATCATTCTCCCAGCCATTGTCAATTTCCATGAGCAGCTTTTGTAAACACACATAAAATAAAATAACAGGTTTCTAAAGTATAATTTTTTTCATGTAGTGCCAAACATTTTCAGAAAATCTTTACACACGCCACTCTTCTAAGATTTTAACAATTTGTTATGTTCATTGATTTAGACACAGTGATTAATTCTTATTTTACTTTTGGCACAACTAAATGACAACTGCAGACAGTTGCTGTGTACCTACATCTACATCTATGCTTTTTGTGGCGGTGTTCGTAGCGACAAGCAATTCGCTGTAGAAACGGCTTACGAAGTCACCGCCACACTTTTAATAGCGGGCCGACCGGTCCGCTGGAACAGTGAACAGAATGATGAAAACCCAAACACTGATTACATAAAAGTCGGTACTTATCTTTATTAACGAAGATACAGTAACACAGTAATGAACTCCGTGTCTACAGAAATCTGTCTAGTTCGAGTCGGAGCGGCTAGGTCAGCGTCGGCTGACGACAAACAACAACTCTGCTGCGATGAACACACGACTGACTAGCAAGTACACAATTCGGTGGCGAGTATACAACTGAGCGGCGAATACAGAACTGTCCTAGCGCTCGCGACTCCAGCGCTTAAGAAGCCAGAAGCCAGCGGTGGCGCGCGCAGACTTGCGGCGATTTCCTGTATCGCTGGCGCTGCTTATGCGGACGGCGTCCGGACTTTGATGCTGCCAACCTTTTGGCAGCGGGCTCGGGTGGCATTACTGGCTAGGATATAACAATGCTCTGTAAGGCAGCCTGAAGTCAATGGCACAGGGTATGTCCAAACACCAGTTATTAGTGTTTCTTCCCATTTAATTCCCATGGAACATGGGAAGCATGACAGTTTGAACGCCTCTGCATGTGCTGTAATTATTGTAATCTTGCCCTCAGTATACCTATGTGAGCTATGCATAAGGGGTTGTAATATATTTGCAGAGTCATCATTCAAAGTCGGTTCATGACACTTTGTTAGTAGCCTTCCTCAGGATAGTTCATGTCCATCTTCAAATTGTGCGGTTCAGCTTCTTCAGTATTTCTGTGAAACTCTTACAAAGATCAAACAAACCTGTGACCATTTGTGCTGCCGTTTTCTGTGTACTTTCAATATCCCCTGTTAGTCCTATCTGGTATGGGTACCACACACTTGCCAATATGCTAGAACCAATCACATGACTGATTTGTAAGCAATTTCCTTTGTAGACTGGTTGCACTTCCCCAGTATTCTACCAATAAACTGTAGTCTACCCTCTGGTTTCCCAACGACTAAGCCATCTCATATCGCTACAAAGTGTTACACCAAGGTATTTTTATGGTTTGCCTATTCTAACTGTGACTCATTGGTATTATAGTCATAGGATATTACGCTTTTTCATGTTGAAGTGCACAGTTTTATGTTTCTGATCATTTAAAGCAAGTCGTCAGTTATTACATGCCTTTGGAATCTTATGACGATCTGACTGAAATTTTACACAGCTTCTTTCAGGCAGTACTTCGTTATGAATAACTGCATCATCTGCAAAAAGTCTGAAGTTACTGTTAATATTGTCTGTAAGGTCATTGATCTATGCTATGAACAGCAAGATCCTAACACACTTCCATGGGGCACATGTGAAGTTATTACTACACATAACGACGACTCTCTATCCAAATAACATGCTGCACGCTCCCTACCAAAAATTCCTCAATCCAGTTGCTAAATTCAATTAATACCCCATACAAACGTACTTTTGATAACAAGCACAGGTGCGGTAATGAGTCAGATGCTTTTTGAAAATCAATAAATACTGCATCTACCTGACTGCCTTGATTCAAAGATTTTAGTATGTCATGTCAGAAAAGAATGAGTTGGGTTTCACATGACTGATATTTTCGGAATCGTTGCTGGCTGGCATGGAGGAGGTAATTCTGTTCGAGATACCTCATCCTATTTGAGCTCAGAATATGTTCTAAGATACTATAACAAATCCATGTCAAGAATACTGGAGACTGTAATTTTGTGGTTCACTTCTACCATTCTCTTATAGATGGGTGTGTCCTGTGCTTTCTTCCAACTACTAAGCACCATGTTTTGTTTAAGGCATCTGCAACAGATTTTAGTTAGAAATGGGGCTAACTCAGCTGTAAATTCGGTATAGAATAAGGCAGGGATTCCGTTGGGAGCTCGAGCTTTATTAAAGTATAACTATTTCAGTTGTTTATCAGCACCACTGACACTAGTACTTATTTCCCTCATCTTTCCAGTGTTATGAGGAGTAAATTGGGGCATTTCTCCTGGGTTTTTCTTTGCAATGGAAAATCTGAAAACAAAGTTAAGCATTTTAGAATTTGCTTTGCTACTCTCTGTTTCAGTTCCTGTTTCATTCGCTAGCGACTGGACACTAACTTTTGTGCCACTAACAGCCTTTACATACCACCAGAATTGCTTTGGGTTTTGTGAAATATTATTTGACAACAATGCACGGCATATCCTGCCCATCAGTCGTGAGGTCTGCCTGGTCTGGGTTCAGCTATGTTTATTCCTTCACAGCTCCGCTTCAGAGTCACAGCACCGATATTCGACGTGGGCAGCTGACAGAACACTTCACAATGTTCTGCTACGGCAGCCATTGAAAGCCTCACAAATTGATCTCTTGACAGAAAACTGCGTTTTATTCAGCAATTCTCTAGCTACAACTCTATGCTTTGTTTTACATCTATTATGCAGTAGTCTCTGTTTGTTTAGCAGTTTCTTTACAGTAACTGTATACTGTAGAGAGTGCCTCCTATTATGAACTGTTCTATTGGGTACATATCTATCCAGTGCATGCTCAGCTATTCTTTTAAACTTGGGCCAGTGTTCCTCTACATGCTGCTGCCCTGTGCTTAAACTTTCAGTTCCTCATTGAGATATGACACTATTGATTTTTTATCTAGTTTACTGAACACACGCACACACACACAAATATATATATATATATATATATATATATATATATATATGCTTGTTTCAGTTATTCTTTGTACTCTGTTAAGCTGAATAGTGCATATCACAGTCACAATACTAGATGGAAACATGATATCCACTATGAACAGCTAAATCTAAGTATGGTGCAGAAAGGAGTCCATTTCAGTTGCTGTAAGATTTTAATGCCCTCCCTTGAAGAATTAAGTGTTTGATAGATGATGATCTCTTGTCCAAAAAACCTTAAGGCACTTCGTATTGCAAGGATCATTTTATACAATAGAAGAGTCCTTGAACTACAGTGTTTAACATTTCTTGTATTGTAAACTGCAAATGTATGCCAGAATTTGTATTTGTAATACCGAATATTTTTATTTCAAACATATATTTTGTAATATCTATTTCTCTGAACACTTATTATTTTGTAATCTTTATCTGTCTCTAAAATGTATTTTTTTGTAGTGGGACTTCAGTTACTGTTTACTGTATTTGTTTTGTAATCTCTGTCTATCTCTAAAATGTATTTTTTGTAGTGGGACCTAAGTTACTGTTTACTGTTTTTGTTTTGTTTTGTGTATTACCATAAATTCTGCCCAAAAGCTTATAAAATTGACACATTCCATGTCCTGTGATAGTGTCACAACATGGATCACTGGAACAACAGATAAATTAAAAAATAACAATAAATAAAAAAAGTAATTGCTGTCAAAACCATATCATGTTCACTGATGTGGACATCCTCAAAGAGGTCAGGTCTGTTTGTTGTTGCCATTAGAAACAATATATTTTCATCATGAGAGAGGTTCCTAACTGTCTGTTCTAGGTAGTTTTCAGAGAAGCCATTTAGTAATGTCTCACAGGGTGTCTTACCACACCAGTCACTAACAAAACTGTAATTTTCCCAATTGATTGTTGAATTACTAAAGTTCCCCCAATGAGTACAATATGATTTGGAAACTTTCGTTCAAGCAAAACATTCTCACATGCAGCTTCAGTTGCCATCATGGTGGCTTTGAGTTTTTTGTCTGTTGCAACGAATTTCTCATTAGCCTATTCTTTCGATATACTCTTAAATTTTCCCCAGGAATCTCACTGTTATTATTTTCAGGCTCAGCTATCTATAACTTAAGCAACCTTTATGTCTAAAGTTCTGTATTTTTAGTGATGGTTCTTGTACTTCCAGAAAGAGAACGTTCCCTACAGCTAAGGATCTGTAATAATATTGCTAACAACAGGTCTTTAAACGTTTTTGGTACTCCAGAACACGCATCACACACAAGACAAATTTATGAAATGGAAACCAAATTACAGCGATGGTGCTTCGAAATTCCGTCAAAAGGACGCAGCCATATGACGCAGTTCACTGGTGGGATTGGTAAGCGGAGTCACAAAGTAGAATGGAGTTGAACTTTATGTCGCAAGATAAATGTTGCTTAATTTTTGTCATGTAACCGAAAACTGTGTCTTTACACATTTAACTGTGGTGTCACTCCAGTATTTCATCATCTGAGGTGTCATATTAGTTGCACATGTGCACTGGGCTTAAATCATGAACGAAGATTTACCACAAAGTATTTCACGTACAGCACTATTAACTTAAGAAAACTCTCAGACATGCACTTTTGTTCATGTTGATATGCTCTGAAGTTAGGGATGAGGGATTCTCTGAATGCTAAAATTGTATAAAGCATTGCTTTATTAAAATTTGTTTAAAATCTGGTAGATGGTTCCTTAAGACACTATTAAGCTGACATATCATACATTCCACATTACACTTCAAGCCTTGAGAGTCTCTGTTTTCGTTAGTAGTATTATTTTTAAAATTTAGATATACAGTATATACTTTTCGCAATATTGTTTTAGTTGATGCTTTGTTATGTAGCCGATTGGGTGAATAATGTTTTTTTTTTATTTATTTATGTGACCATAGGATCCATAAATACTGTAGAATTATTTGTAGATTTCGAAACCATACTTGCAACTATGAAAAAATTAATAAAAAACACATAGTTTCCCATACGACTTTCATGAAACAGCGAGGTGGCGCAGTTATAGCACAATGAACTCGCATTCCGGAGGACCACGGTTCAAACCCGAGTCCATGTTTCCTGATTGGGTTTTCAGTGACTTCCCTAAATCGCTTCACGCAAATGCCAGGACAGTTCTTTTGAAAAGGCACGGCCGACTTACTTCAGCAACGGGACCGATGACCTCACTGTTTGGTCCCCTCCCCAAAATTAACCAACAAACGACTTTAATTTTTTTCCTAGCAGATATGCAGCTCTGATGCCAAGAATGTTAGAACGACCTCCGTGGTAGGTTCTTTCTTCCGCATTGATTGGCTTTGACCACAGCAGCAGATGACTTTAGTAGTTAGTGTCATGCGTTCGTAAGGTATTGTGTTGCGTTTTCTGTGTAATATGTAAGTGATTTGATGGTGTGGACAGGAAATCACGGAAAGACACATATTTGAGTGTGGTACTGAGTCAATGCCTAATTTTTATTATCATTACAGCTAACTGCCTCGAATGAAGTAGTTTGCCAATGCCTTGTTATGATGCTACAGTAACTGTTCGTACAAGTATTATATTAGTTTAATTTCATTCATTGGGCATATTTGAACGATACGTTTGGTCCGCATTTAGTTCTTGTATCAATTTTGGCGCTTGTGGTTATGGTTTGAGATAGCCTTAGAATTTGGTAAGTAATTATTTCAGGTTATGTGTATCAGAACCAAACACTTCTTATTTTCAGTGAGCTTGTGTTTCCGCATTGCGAGCAGGAGGTGACTAGTGTTTAGACAAACATATTAGCGCACATTACGTACCTGTGCTGTTAGGCAATTACGAAAAATACCAGATGGACGCGTGGGCATGTAATGTGCTTGCTGTTTTAGTTCTGTCCGACAACATTGATAAATGTTTCCCGTGATTTAGCAAAAGAACCGCCAGAAATTTTGATGTGTTGTCTGCAATTGCCGGAAAAGTGTCTATATGCT
The DNA here is from genome assembly GCF_021461395.2 of Schistocerca americana. Classification (NCBI taxonomy): domain Eukaryota; kingdom Metazoa; phylum Arthropoda; class Insecta; order Orthoptera; family Acrididae; genus Schistocerca; species Schistocerca americana. Next base: position 49,367,054 of record NC_060129.1, read on the forward strand.
GTGGTGGTTAGAGAAAGTGAAGGTCAATGTGAAATACTTTGTCATGGACGAAAAAACGCCCTCATGAAGTTCACACACACACACACACACACACACACACACGCTGCATTCATGTTATATTTACTTGCGTTGTGCATGCGAAATTCGGTAACAATATTTGTGAAGGAAGGAATAGGGACAGTAAGAGCTTACTGTAATCTGATCTGTAGTGCGCCAGGGTTGTAGCGCAGACAGTTGTACTGCCGATAAATCAGATTCGTTAGCACACGTTAATACAGAGTATCAGGGATTGGTTATGTTGGTATGAAATAGAATGCTGTAGAGGGAATTCATTGTGTAGCGTTTTCCATGGATTTTCAATGTCCCTATGTGCTCCATAGTTTAGTAAATAGTGTTAACTGCTGTTTGTAGTAATGTGGAAGGATATAGGAAATGTAATTGACTTTGTAAGGCCTAATGGGTATGTGCAATTGCCACTGACAAAAGCATCCCAAAACACAGAACATTGTCATGGGACGCTTATGAGAAAGTAATTTCACTAAGTCTTGTTAGAGGAATTTACTCGTTGTTAAATCTTGACAGTCAAGAATCATTTATTTTTCTATGCAACGTGCAGGCAGCAGTGTGTGTTTTTTAGGGACTGGGTAACGATTGCAGCATTGCTGTATATTGAGTTGATAATGTTGAATATAGATGACTGTATAAGAAAACAGTTGTTAAAAATACATACTAAACTGACTGAAAAAAAGAAAGTTCTGTCTGTATGGGTGGATTTTCATGTTCTGCTTTTCTGAATGCCATGAGCAAATATGGGTTTATAGATTGATTGAAAATGCAGCCAGTATGATTGAGAAATAATTCTTTTCTGTTCTTGCACACGTTGCTAAGAACATAATTATAAACCTCTTACGTTATTCTATATATTAAGGAATTTGCAGGATACATTGACAGGCTTCGATATAGCTCGAGACTCATTTTAATCTTTTATTCTTCATACGAAAAATTGTCTACAGTAAATAGATTTGTCTGGTAAACTCACTTTATCTTAGTTGCTTCACATGACAGTTAGAAATTTATGTGGAAAAAGAAAGATAAGTCAGCTACCATATTCAGAATAAGACTGATTACCACAAGCAAATGCTACTAAGTAACAGCAGTATCTGAAAGTCATTTGTTTCCATTGTGTACGGGGTTTTTGTTTTCTCTCAAATTGAGTTTTGTTTTCCATTAATGACACTGAGGCTTCAGAGTCCTCATAACCAGCAAGTTGTAAATTAGTTCATTTTGTCAGTTTCTTTGTCCCTCAGCCATTTTTAAATTTTTCTTATGCATCGACTCATTTGCTGCAGCCAGAAAATACTGCCTGTGCACTATGTCGAATAATGACACTGTAAACATATCACTTTTGCTTTCTTGTTTTTCAGTGGTTTAGGAGGGCAATCATGGACTGCAAGGGAACTAGTTGGGTGAAAAAAAAAGAAGAATGAAATATATGCTGAACCAGAATCCTTGGTAAATAGCTTCTTGTATTTTTTACCATTGTTTCATTAATTTCTTTGTACAATGTGTTGTGTAAACAAGCAGATTACATGTCCTGTTCGCCAGATGAAAAATTTTGGTATTGGCTGTTGGTTTTGCTTCTTGACCAAACGAAGTTGTGACTGTTGGCTGTGCAACATATTTGCAATGGATGGTGTCTTGTAGTATATGATGCTGCTCTCTAATATTTGTTTCAAATTTTTTGCAGCTTATTGTTAGTGTGATGTTGACATCCCAGTAGTCAATGATCACATGTTTGCTGTCTACTAGGAAATTGTCAAATGTTCTTGAGTTGTGATGTTAGCAATCACTTGTTACAAATTAATTTCCTGCTTTGAGATTTAGTTCGGCGAGTTGTTAATGTCTAGATTTGTTCCTTTTTTAGAAAGAGGTATTATTAATGGATATGATAAAGTAATATATGAGTGGACTCCATTTGCTAGAGTACGGATGATTTAGCTACTTCTGTAGATCAGTAGTATGGCTCACCGGACAAATTGATCATATGCTATATTTGTGGTCAATTTTTAAGTTGGCCAGAGTTGCTTTCTCAGACAAGAGGGATATATATGTGGATTTATTGCAAAGACAATATTTGGCAGTCTATTAGTCATGGTCATTGATGGAGAAATCTAAACTCATGACCTAAAATATTTTTATCCTGGTGTATAATTTTTGCTATTGTTCATCTGATTGGTTTTATGTCCTCAAAGTTATTGTTACCAATATTACCGTACTTGATCTGTTTTTGTTTCGTCAGTAGGTATTCAGAATCTATTAAATATCGGGAAGTGGTAGGGGACCAAGAGTTGTTGATGAAATCCTTTGAGGAGCTTAAATACTATTAAATGAAAGAGCAGTTGGTAGTATAATGTATAATCCTAAAAAGGAAGTGGTGGTAATGCTGATACTAAAAGGAAAAAAGGAGTGTTACAGTTTTAACTGCAGAATGTTCGAATGTTTGCAGTGCTCTTTAACCAGTAGATCTTCACATTACCACTCCAAATATTTAGTATCAAATAAATTACTTAAATGTTAATATAATCACAGAGTTAAACTGTGCGGGCACAAGTATGACACGTCTGTAACATACAACATACGCTTACAGGTTTGGTGATCATAAAAGATGTAATTATAGCAGAATGTCACTGTCAGCTTCAGGCAAATTAAAACATGCTGAAGTTACTGTTGGAGCTTACTCCTTGATTCAGTTTTTCTGATATTAGCAGGATTTTGAATTTTCCAGTGTGTGGCCATCAACATTTTATGGAAAACTCACTCATCGAGCTTGTTTTGAAAATATATCCTTCATTTCTTTCTTCATTAAAGCGCTGTAATTTGTTTTATGTAGCTAGATCAAAACACTCCTGACACACTGTAAAAATGTCATTTGCTCTGAATCGTTCATCTTGAGAGTTTCTCTAGAAGCAGTGAAAACACAAATGTACACTCGCGCTAGACAATGTCATGTTATAAAAGTAGCCTTGTCAGGTTTTTGTTAGCGTCAGCTGCCAAAGTCTGCGTCAAGTAGGACCTTCCTCACCCCCCCCCCCTCCCCAAAAGAAGAAAACCTTTGTGCTTTGAATTTCTCACTTACCTTTCTTTCTATGAACTTGGTGTATGTAGTGTCGTGCTCATATTCAGGATGTTCATTCTTCTAGTGGTATTGCAGTTCGTGCATTGATATCAAAATGTCAGCAGTTGGTAAAGGCAAGTAGTTGCAGATATAGCACACATGCCTTTGCTGTACCAATCACTTCTTTTTGGAACACCTACGGAAGTGAGGACTATATTGCACCTTCATGTCATGTGTTACATCTCTATTGTAAATGTATCTGTTTTTCCATTAGCTCAAAGCTGTGTAACTGAGCAATTGCTGTTCAAGCTTTTCATGTGAGGTTGTATCTGAACTTGTCCAATGGTGACAAGCAAAACTCAGTTGCCTTAGTTGTGTTTTCCAAAGAACAGAGAAATTAAAATCAAACATGGGAAATGACAGGATAAAGTAATGATATACAAAGCATGCGTTCCAACTCAACACATTGAGGAGACCTTAGGTTGCAGGTAGGTAGAATGACTTGACTGCTAAATATTTAAGCTTTTGGACAAAGTAATTCATATGAAATACAGAACAACACTAGGCCATGAACACATCTAATGTCAGTAGAAATCTGTTGGAGTGAGAGGTAAAGAGGTGCTGTGGGGTGGGAAGTGAGGGATAGCAGGGTAGGGGTGGAGGTGATGCTGTGCCACCTGTGGTATTTGTCAAGGACATGGGGGGGGGACAGAATGGGGCTGCTAGGTGCAGTGTTGGGAGGCTGTGGGGGGGGGGGGGTGGAGTTGTGGGATAGGTCTGTGCAGTGCTAGAATGAGAGCAGGGTAGGGAATAGGTGGGGTGGAGCATACAGACTAGTGAACGCTGAGGCTTATGGGGATGACTGATATGTTGTACGAAGAGTTTCCATTTGCACAATTTAGAGAAGCTTGTTATGTGTGTGCGTTTTTTTTTTTTTTTTTTTTAATGTGCTCCCAAAGATGGAATCTTTGCTCATCTTATCTTCAACCTAGCCTGCCACAAAAGACACCAATCATTTCCTTCACTGAGCCTAACAGTTCCTGCCTCTTTACCATTTGGCACCCTGCTCATCATTGGCAGTGCTATCACCCTCTATGATGACATCCCCCAACACCCATGGCTTTCTGTTACTGAACAGTACCTTTCCCAGTGTCTGACTCTCTCCTAACCTACAGCACCTTCCTGGTCGCCATGACCAACTAGATTCTAACTCACAATTCTCCATTGAAGGCACCGCCTACAAACAAATCTACAGCACATCAAAGGGCATTTGCATGGCACCATGTTCTGCCAGTTCATTCATATGCCACCTAGAGGATTCCTTTCTAACCACTCAGAATCACAAACCCTTCACCAGATCAAGATTTGTTGATGACATTTTTATGATCTTATTGGTTTGTTTATTGAACCTGATCTGATTAGGTCTATCAGGCCCTCTATTAAACTGGACCATGGTTTCACAAATACTGTACCCTTTCCGTATCATATTTTAATATGACAAATAGTATTACAATGATTTGGGTGTCTCAATTAGCAATGTCAGTGAATAATACTATGAACTAAAAGTTAATACTGGTAGTACTTCTACTGCTGCAGTTGATTCCACTAGTGGTGCTAGTAGTGGCGGTGATGAAAGAATTTGAAGGAGTGCAAGGTAGATTTTATTCTGATACAGTGTGTTATGAGGAAAGGAAATGTAAGGAGACTCCACCAGCTAAGAATATTGGGAAACAATGTGGTTGCAAGGAATATACTAACGGTCACACTGAGGCCTGCACAGCCTAAAATTTCCTTTAGAGTGTTTTCCCAGAAACAGATCTCCCATGCCTTATCTTGTCAGTCACAAATACAGAAGTATCCAATTCCACCCATCTACTTTGTTCCATGACATCACAAATATGGCAGAAGCAACCATAACACTAAGACTCCAATGTGGCGCCTATGTAAACATGACCACTAACATGAAAATACAATTAAAAACCAAAACACACACACACACACACACACACACACACACACACACACACACACACACACACACACACACACACACACACACACTCCCAGTGCACTGTGCACTTATTATTTTCCCTTTCTCTGTTTCTCTCCTCCCCTTCCCCTTCCTCAGTACAGCTTCCCAAAACTGCCATTAGCAACCCATACTGTCTCTGCCACATCCTTGCATGGTGTCACAGAGAACACATTATCTTCCCCCCACCCCTCCTGCCGCCTTTACATTGCTATCCCTCTCTCCTTGCCCTGTGCCGCCTGATACCTCACAACCCACCCTAACAGATTGTTGCTCATGCCAAAAGCAGATGGTCATGTCTCAGTTCTTGGAGACAGTGGCTGTGTGTGTGTGTGTGTGTGTGTGTGTGTGTGTTTGTGTGTGTTTGTGTGTGTTTTCTATTTCAGAAGAAGGGCTTTGTCCAGAATCTCAATTTTTAACACTCTCTCATTGTACATGTCTGAGTCAGTATAGAAAGTAAACGTGCCAAATTTCATGTTGATGGGAAAGTGAACTGGGAAAAACACAACAACCAAATCTGGAAGAAAAGGCCTCAAGACTGTTCTACCTCATGTGTAAACTGAGAGTAGTGTTCTGTTGTAACACGCTTTGTATGTCATATTTTGGTTCCTTTGTCAGATAAAAGTTTATTCCGCTGATATCAGTGACATAAAAAAATCTGTGGAATATGCTAGGCAGAACATATAGTGCTGCCTGTATTTGTTTACCAGGCTTAGAATACTAGTAGTTTTTGATACCTCTATGACTCTGCTGTTGGCATCAGGAAGAATGGTAAGGAATGTGTTGCCAGAATGCAGTTTACAAACAAGATACTGTAAGTAATGCAAACATCCACATCCCAAGGCATGGGCTAGCAAGAACAGGAAACTCACAAAGTGAATGACCTCAAAAGTTTTATTTATTATTCCCCCCCTGCTTCATCCACATCATTTTAAAATTTCAAAATAAAACTGTGTGATTGGCTAATAAAAAATCCATGTTACAATTAGTTGTATGGTGTGGGTATTGTTGATTTCAGTATTAAAGATTCTGGTTGTACCCACTGATTTCACTACACTATTGTTTTTTTATATGATGAAGTGCATTTCGTATAAAATAGTTACCGATAAGTAAATATAGATTATGGGAGTAGAAAATATTATTCAAAGTAGCAGCATAGGAAAATGAAGTGCAAGATGCTAATAAATTTTCAAATTTCTTGTCACTGATCATTTATATAGCTTTTAGATCACTACCGTTGAAATGCACCTTACTGACTGTCACTGAGAAGGCCACTCTGAAAAGAATGAGTCATTTATTCTTTGGAAGTGTCATAGACTTAAAATATGTGATAATTTTTGTAATATATCTAAAATTGTCTTCTTAAAGGAACTCCTGGCAGATTTTTTAAAATGATGAGCAAGTGAACCAACAGGTAATTCTAGAATTTGTGTGACTGTATGAAATGAAGCAGTGTTATGTTATGACTCAATTTTGGTGAATATAATATAGATTGGCTTGATGCACTTGCCCATGCTGGAATACCCTCCACTAACCTCTTAATCTCTGATGACTGCCACCTCCTACATTCATTTGAACTTGCTTCTTGTCTTCAAGCCATAGTATCCCTCCACACTTTTTACCCTTGCATATCCCTCCATTACCAACTTGACTATCCCTAAAAGCTTCAGAATTTGTGCTATTAACAGGTTCCTTCTGTTAGTGAAATTGGTCCCTATGTTTCTCTCTCATTTCTTGTTTCGTTTACCCATGAAATCTTCAGCATTCTTCTGTATCACATTTCAGATGCTTCCATTCTCATCTTGTCTGAATTGCCTATCATTTATGTTTGACTTCCATACAGGGCTCCACTGCAAATATCTTCAGAAAAGACTTCCTAACACTTAAATCTATATTAGATTTGAACAGTCCTCTTTATTGGGCACATGTTCATTGATATTGCTAGTCTTCACTTTATTTCTTTCTTACTTCAGCCATTGTCAGTTACTTTGATGCCCAATTAGCAAAAGTTGTCTACTACTTTTACTGTCTCATTTTCTAGTCGAAACTCAACATTGCCTGGTTTATTTCAGCTAGATTCCATTGCTTTTATTGATGTTTGTCACACAATCTCCTTTAGTGATGATATCCAATTTTGCTCTTCCAAGTTTTACCTCCCACACATCCCTTCATTGACAGTTTCAAGATGTCTGTTTTGTTTGATAGAATTATATTGTCATTGGTAAACACACAGTTTGCTTTACTTTCTTCCAGATTTCCTTCATGTCTTCGTCGTACAGAGTGCATATCAGATGTAGGCTACAAGCCTGTCTCATTTCCTACTCAATGCTTCCCTTTCATGTCTTTAAAGTCGTACAACTGGTGCCTGGTTTCTGTGCAAGTTGCAAGCAAACTTTTGCTTCCTGTCTACGTATTCTGCTGCTGCCCAAATTCCAAAGAGTGCAGTCAACTCCACATACTCAAAAGCATTTCAGTAAATCTGCAAAAGCTGTAAACACAATTTTGTCTTTCTTTAACTCGTCTAAGGTAAGCCATAGTATCAGTATTGCCTTGTGTTACATGTTCCTTGTACCCAAAGTGATCTTATGTAAGGTTAACCCTCTAAAAGCTTTTCCATTCTTGCAAGCATGTCATATTAATCTGATAATATTCATACCTGTTAGCACCTGCCTTTCTTCAAATTTGAATTATTACATTCTGGTTGATGTATGACTGCAAGTCAACTATCTCATATCTTGCACGAAAGTGGAATAATTTTGTCATGGATGGCTTTCCCATGTATCCCAATAATTCTGAGGGAATGTCACCAACTGCAATGGCCTTGGTACTACTTCGCTCTTTCAGTGCTGTATCAAATTCTGGTCATGTTATGATATCTCTGGTCTTCTCTGCAACTACTTTTGGAGCAAGTTTGTTCCCCTTTGCCCCACGACCATTCTTGTTTAGCCATATTGCGTCTTCTGTCAACATCATTCCAGTAATGTCTGTATTCCCTTTTGTCTGCTTAAATAGCTACATGTTTGTATTTGCTCTTTGCATCAATTAAATTCAGTATCTCATGAGTTGTGAAGGTATTCCTGCTAGGCCTTACTTTTTACCTATGTTTCCTCCTGCTTCAGTGTTTCATCTCAAAGCTGCCTATTCATCACCCAGTGTAAACTTACCCTCTATCACTTTTTGCCTAATGCTCATTTTCAAACCATCAATGAGTTTTGGTTCATTCAAGTTTATCCAAATGCCATTTACTTACATTCTACTTTTACCATTTCTTCCAAATTACTCTGCAGTTAATAAAAACAACTCTAGCCAGAGTCCACATCTATCACTGGAAATGTTTTGTAGTTTAGAATCCTGTTTTGAAATCTTTGTTTTTGACATTACATAATCTGTTTGAAACCTTTTGGTTTCTCCATGTTATTCCACATACACAAGCTTCTTTCACGATACTTGAAATAAGTGTTTGCAGTGACTAATTCATGCAATGTGCAAAATTCTACCAGGTGGCTTCCCCCTTTGTCATTTGTGCCATTGGATGTTCTCGTAACTATTTTACATCCTGTTCTTACTATCGAATTTCATTACCTTCTAGAATTGGCTGTCATCTTCCTTAGATATTGAATAATTACTCATCAAACTTTTTCCTATTTTATTATTCTGCTGGTCTGGTTGCCATACAAATTTCTACCATTGTTGTATTTTCTTCATGCCTATTTCAGCTATAGTAATTCAGTGACATTGCTGTTGATAATAGCTTACTCATGTTACTATTTTCTTGCTCACTACTAGGGCTCTCCCTGCATGATCCCTATTCGATTTTTTGTTGATAATCTTGTACTGATCTGACCAGAACTCTCATCCTTTCTGCCACTGCACTTCAGTTCGTACAACAACTGAATACAACCTATCCATTTTTGCTATTTATTGTGTGTGTGTGTGTGTGGGGGGGGGGGGGGGGGGGGTTGAGGTTTTCGGGTGCTAAACAGTGTGGTCATCAGCGCCCAACTGGTTTCGTGCCACTCTCCATACTACCCTATCCTGTGCAAGTTTCATCATCTCAAATGTACTGCAGTCTACATCCTTCTGAATCTGCTTAGTGTATTCATCTCTTGGTCTCCCTCTTTGACTTTTATCCTCCACGCTGCCCTCCTATACTAAATTGGGGATCCATTGATGCCTCAGAACATGTCCTACCAACCGATCCCTTCTTCTAGTCAAGTTGTGTCACAAATTCATCGTCTCCCGATTCTATTCAGTACCTTCTCATTAGTTACATGACCTACCCATCTAATCTTCAGCATTCTTCTGTAGCACCACATTTCAAAAGCTTCTGTTCTCTTACACACACACACACACACACACACACACACACACACACACACACACATGCAGAGAGCTGAGACCACACTGCCAAGCTGTGGTCTCAGCTCTCTGAGACTGCGATCATGCGAGGGTGCACATGTCTACCGCTGACAAAGGCCTTAATGGCCGAAAGCCTTAATTGTGTGAATCTTTTTTTATTGTGCCTATCGCGACTCAGCATCTCCGCTATATGGTGAGTAGCATCTTTCCTTCTCTGGTATTGTTACATTCCATCCTGGGTTTTCCATTGTTTGATGTTTGCTTCTATTCTATTCTTGTTTAAACTGTTAGTCGTCTGTGTTGTCCACTTCCATACGAGACTACACTCCATACGAATACTTTCAGAAAAGACTTCCTGACACTTAAATCTATACTTGATGTTAACAAATTTGTCTTCTCGAGAAAAGCCTTACTTGCCATTGCCACCCTACATTTTGTAATCCTGTCTACTTTGACCATCATCAGTTATTTTGCTCCCCAAATAGGAAAACTCATGTACTACTTTGTGTCTCATTTTCTAATCTAAATCCCTCAGCCTCACTGATTTAACTCGACTACATTCCATTATCCTCATTTTGCGTTTGTTGATGCTCATCTTTTATTCTCCTTTCAAGACACTGTCTCTGACAAAATTACAATGCCATCGGCGAACCTCAAAGTTTCTCCATGGATTTTAATTTCTGCTTCAAATTTTTCTTTTGTTTTCTGAACTGCTTGCTCACCACCAGTGATAGGCTACAACCCTGTCTCACTCCCTTCCCAACTGCCCTTTCCCTTTCATGCCCCTTGACTCTTATAACTGCCATCAGGTTACTGCACATATTGTAAATAGCCTTTTGTTCCCTGGGTTTGACCTCTGCAACCTTCATAATTTGAGAGAGAGTGTTAAAGTCAACATTATAAAAAGGTTTCCCTAAGCCTACAAATGCTAGAAATATATGTCTGCCTTTCCTTAATCTGTATTCCAAGACAAGTTGTAGGGTCAGTATTGCCTTATGTTTTCAAACATTTCTATGGAATCCAAACTGGTTTTTCCCAAGGTCAGCTTCTACCAGTTTTTCCATTCATCTGTAATGTATTCGTGTTAGTATTTTGCAGCCAAGACTTACCAAACTGATCGTTTGGTAATTTTCATGTCTAGTTTGGTAATTTTTATGTCTGTCAACACCTTCTTTCTTTGGGATTGGAATTATTATATTCTTCTTGAAGTCAGAGGGTATTTCACCTATCTCTTACATTCTACTCACCACATGGTAGAGTTCTGTCAGGTATGGCTCTTCGAAGGCTATCAGTAGTTCTAATGGAATGTTGTATATTTGCAGGGCCTTGTTTCGACTCGGGTCTTTCATGGCTTTGTCAAACTAGTCACACAGTATCATTTTTCCCATTTCATCTTCATCTACATCATGTTCTATTTCCATATATTGCCCTCCAGTACATCGCCCTTCTATAGTCACTCTATATAATCCTTCCACATTTCTGCTTTCTCTTCTTTGCTTAGAACTGGTTTTCTGTCTGAGCTCTTGATATTCATCCAAGTGCTTCTCTTTTCTCTAAAGGTCTCTCTAATTGTCCTGTAGGCAGTATCTATCTTACCCCGTAGTGATATATACTTATCCTACTAAGGTATGTAATTCACCACACTCAGATATACAGAGTGCCTGTCCTGCTTTTCCTGATAACATCCTCCTGTGTAGCCTCTACCTGGAGATCTGTATGGGGGATTATTTTACCTCCAGAATATTTTGCCTAAGATAATTTTTTACAGTAGAGCTGCATGCTCTTGAGAAGAAAAAAAACAAACACAGCTGCAGTTTCCCTTTGCTTTCCTCCACTTGCAGTATTGGCACAGGAAGTTGGTTAATGCTACGAGGCCAGGTCAGTTGATCATACAGACCATTGCTCCTGCAACTGCTGAAAAGGCTTTTGCCTCTCTTGAGGAACCATGTGTTAGCTTGATTTTTCCTCAGATAATACGTATTTGTGTTTGCACTTACTGTTTTCAGTATCGCTCACATGCCAGCAAGCCTACCTTGGCAGTGTCCGTGGTTCGTTTGGTGTGGGGGCTGTGCACTATTGTTTAAAGTGCTGTCTTGGAGCAGAAGAAATAGTTTTAGCATGTATATTTGTAGAATTACTTAGTTATCTGTATGAACATAAATAACAATTCTGCGATACTCTATTGGTACACATACAAAGAAACAGATGAAAACTGTTGCTATGTCTCAGATTTGAGGCTGTAACTCCTGGTTTCAGGATCAGTTACTTTAACAATTACCCTAACCAAGCATGCCTCCAGGGCTGCCAAGGGGATGTCAGTTGTGTGTCCTCATAGATTTTCATCTTAGGTTCAGGATTTTAAGGTCAGCGACCAGCCAATAATTTTGTAAAGCAGTGTGACACAGTTCTCCATAGAAGTAGAAACAAGAAATGCATTTGGCAGTTGGGTGATTTGTGAGTGCTGTTAAGTATAAAAAATTTATTATACAGTTGTCTGTAGATAAGTGCATATGATAAAAATAATCATAAAATTGGTGGTTCAGATAACACTGATTGCTACCAGTTCTTTTAGTTTTATTTACATTCCATATGTAAAACAAATGGTAATTTTAATTCATGCTGAACCATACTTTATTAAAAAGTTATTTTTAATTATAAGTTACATAAAATGCAAGTATTGTTGAAAAGTTACAATTTGGTACAAAAATGGAGAGCATCAAATGGAAAATAAAGAAATCTCGCAGAAATGTATCAAAATTTTTGTTTTAATATGTCGAATGTTGAAAAAAATGTAATTTTTACTAAACTGTTACAATTCAGTATTTGTTAAATTTGCGAGTTGTTAGTAGACATGGAAGTTACCAAAAATTAGTAGTTCTTACTAGAAGATTCGAACCAGAAGCTTTTTCATTAAGGTACTTTTGTGCTATAGTCTCAATTACCAGCAGTTGTGTTAATAATTAGGAAATATTTTGTAGTTGACAGCACTCAGAATTCTTCTGATCTTCAATGTCAAATTTTTGTCATTGTTTGGTATCTGCATAGTGCTGGTTTAGGGAATTGATGTTCCAGCACAACTCCAAATACTCTAAATCTGAAGGAAATTAAGAGGATGATCTGAAAGATACCCTTTTCAGTCAAGTTCTTATTCTTGCAGGGATGTGCCCATAATAGTTAAGGTGATAGCCCATAAAATGCAAGAAATCCAGGTTTAACTCATCAATGCAGCCAAAATTAATTTTTACATCTGCTGTTACATAGATTGTTCTCTAATATTAGGTAGTCATTGGATCAAATTGTGAATGTTTCTGATCAGCTTAAATCATCTGGTATTCAAAATTGTATTGGCTAACGGCATTACAGCAGAATTGTGAGTGAATAGAGCAACTGATTTTAATTAATCAGTGACTGTAGGATCCATTTTTATTCTTGCAGTGGAACTGCTTTCTTTCCAAAATCATATAGGAGAATAAAATTATCTGCTGTTCAGGCCTTTAGCTCCAAACATGTTTCCTGTGCCTATTCTTACAAACTGAAATGACCTGTGCATTTTTATGTTCCCATGAAAAGCCACTGTTCCATAAAGTAACACGTCAATTGCCAGAGGTTGTTCTGCAAGATCCACTTGTTTTATTTAATCTGATGGCTGCCACTTCAGATCTAGTGGTCTACTGTGTAAAAAAGTTTGGTTTTTCCTTCTCCCTCCTGTCCCCACCTTAGTCAATTTTGTATCTGTCATTTTAGTATCCATGCTGCAGCCAATAATGTGAAATGCATTTTTATGTTCTTTAGTGGAGAAACTTTGTAAGGCAAAGCATTGTAATTGACTTTTGTGTTAATGTCTTCTGTTTTGCTACCATGTGCATCATTGTCAACTTGGCTTTGTAGAGTTGTCTTTGATCCATTTTCTAACATTTTTGTTCAGAAGTTGTGGGGTTTTCATTTTTTGTTTCATGTTTTGCAAGATATTATCTTGGTTATAAATTAATGGAAGGCTGCTTATATAGGCTGTCTTGGTGGTTCTCATATGTTCAACTTCTGGTTGGCCATGGAGATTCAGAGGATTTAGCTTCATTTGTATTTGCTGTACAGATCTCACCTGTCATGTAACTATGTAATGTTGTTAACATTTGCAGGTCCTCACTGTATTCCACAACATTCCCCATGCTGGGTGTATTGGCTGTTACATCATGTTTGATCACCTTACCAGGTTTGTTAGGCAGAAGTATGTTCCTGTCTTTCAGAATTTGTTTTTAACAGTAGCAATCTGTGATGCTTCGGTAGTCCAGTGCTCATATTCCAATCTCTGTATTTAGAGAATTTATTATTTTGGGCATGTTTATTGCTAACAGAATAAATATTTTCCTGTTGTGTGTGTTTTCTAAACAGTTGCACAGGCTAATTTTTGGAAAACATGTTTTGTAGATTTTCACAGGAATTTTTGTTCACAGCTGTGCTAATGTCACAGGATGTGATTTTTAGATGAATGAGTTCAGATTGTCCTCTGGATATTCAGATCTATGTTTTCCATGGATTCTCTAAATCTCTTCAAGGAAATGGATGGACAGCTTCTGATAAAATGGCATGGCTCATGTTGCTTATATTTGCTCAACCTCATGTCATGTTGTACTTCATTGATGTAATTTTCCTCATCTTTCTCCCCATCTGAAGGCATGCATCTTCAGTTATGTAGCTGACAAGTATATATATATCCTGTCTCTGCAGTATGATGGAGAAATTCGATTTGTATACAATATTTACCAGAGTATACCTTAAGCATTAACCTACTATGATGGGTGGATGTTGGAACTCAAATGGTTTCTTTTCCACATCACATTTGACACTTTAAAATTATTTTTTCCTCTAATTTGATACTTATCTGCATGCAGATTTCAAATTTCAGTAACATGCAATGAGATTTATCTCATTGTACAGTACTGATTTTTCAAGATAATAAATGTGTTCTGTGGTGCATCTTTCTAATGGGTCCTCTGTATGGAATATCAGATTTTGTAGCTAATCATTTCTAGTTTTCCTTCCAGTATTGTGTGTATAATGCCACTGTTAGTTAATGAAACTCTGGATCTGGTCTTGAGTGCTTACACACTTTTCTAAGATTAAGAGGATTGCTTCTTGAATGAATGGGTGTGAGGCTACAAATTCAAGTGTTTTGGGTTCAGTCCCAAGCATCATCTGTCACTTTTTCACATGCAAATTGTCTATGTGGAAAATGACAGTTCCCATTCCAGTGTGAAGCTCTAGGTCCTCATGTAACTTACTATGTCAGTGAGTTCAGAAGTTGGAGGAAGCCAGTGGCATACCACATCCACTAAGACAATGCCTAATAGAGCAGTAAAATGTTAATAACTAACTCCAGGTTGTTGAAAGCTTTACTTTTACTTTGGGTTTGCATTTGTTTTTGTGACATTATACATGTATTTTCCTCAGTACCAAAATTAGGTGACACACACTTAGATCTGCATTTACCTGCTTATTGTCTTTACCTTTACAGGTGGTTTTCTAACCTAAAAAATGCATTCTGCAACTAACCTGCTCAAGATATCAGTTGTGTAGAAGTGCCCTTAAGAAGACAATCTGAACCCTCATCTTTACTGCCCAGGGTTAGCAAAAATAGTCTTCTGCTCTTACGTATTAATATACAGTCTTTAAGAAAGAAGTTGGAAGAATTGCAGTACTGGTTAGAAACTTCCAACTGTGGTATACTTAGTGTAAATGAGCACTGGCTATATTCATCAGAAATTGACCTCAATATTCCAGTTGGTTACTCCTTAGCTAGTAGTTACTGCAGATCAACAATTGGACATGGGGGTGTTGCAATATATATTAAGAATAGACTAAATTTACAATACTTTACTATTGATGTCACAGACCTGTGTATAGACACCATCTTTGAGGCTGCAGTTGTACATATACCTAAACATAATATTATTGTTGCATCTGTATATCTCACACCATCTTCTAGTGAATATGAATTTAGAATAAATTTAAAAAAAACTGTTAGTCTTACTAAGCCTAAATATAAATACCAAAGAATCTTAATTTTTGGTGATATTAATATGGATATTAGGGTACAGAGTCATATCATATTGGAATTCTTGGTTAGCCTAAGAGCTTTTGATTGCTATTATCTAAATGACAAGCCTACAAGATATAATGCATGCTTAGACAATATAATAAGTAATATCCATGAAAATAATGTTGAAATTGGAGTAGTGAAATTAGGCCTAGCTGACCATGATGACCTATGGATTACAGTTCCAGTCAGCATTCCAGATGAACAACACAAAAATGTTAGACCTATGGATGTGAATGCAACATAAGAGAGTTTAGAACTAGATTAAGGTCAGTTAACTGGAATGACATCTTATACAAAGATATGTGTGTGAATAACACAAGCAAATTATTTATAGAGGAAATTGCAAGAATATTTGATGAGTGTTGTCCCAGATTAGTAAAAAGACAGAATAATAACCGAGCTCATAAACCACAGAGACTAAATAATTGGTTTACGCCATACCTCAACAGCATCAGGATTATGCTTCTTATGTTTAAGGACAGATCTCATAACAGCAACGAGTACAAAGAGATGTACATTAGAATAAGAAAAATTTATAGATCTGAAATAAGTTTGGGAAAATGTGGGGCGAATGATAACTATATTCTTAAATCCAGAAACAGCTGTAAAGCTGCCTGGGAAGTAATTAAAAGTGAAATAAATAGACCAACAACTCAACTAGCTATACCCATAGCCCCAGATATCTTAAATTCACACTTTGTTAACTTCAGTTTACAACAAGATTTGTCTCCCCTCAACGCCATGCTTGATGCTAAAACTCTTTTAGGTTAAAATAAGTATGTAGTCCATAAATTCTGCTGGGCAACAGTAACTGAAAATGATGTTAGCAAAGCAATAGGCAAACTAAGTAGTTCCACAGCAGAGGACTTCTATGGTCTGTCAAACTATATCATAAAGAGGATATCAAGTGATCTTCTGCCCTCTCTAACCACTCTCATTAACCATATATTACAGCAAGGGATTTTCCCCGACTGTTTGAAAATAGCAGTAACTATTCCCATATTTAAGAAAGGAGATAAATCAAATCCAAGTAACTATCGCCCTATCTCATTAATCCCAATAATATCTAAAATAATCGAAGACTGTGTTCACCAACAAATGAATCACTATTTTGAGAGGAATAATTTGTTAAGTAACTCACAGTATGGATTCAGGTCTAAACTATCCACAGTTAAAGCAGTTGAAAATATTGTTAGTGATATATATATGATGGCTTTGAAAATAAATTAATCTCGTGTGCTACTCTCCTAGACCTGAGTAAAGCATTTGACACTGTATCTCACAGTACTTTGATCATGAAATTAAGACACTACGGCATGGAAGAGGACACCCTGAAATTATTAGAATCCTACTTAAGCAACAGAGTAAATTTGTTAGTGTAAATGGGCAGCTGTCAAACCCACAAACAATAAAAAGAGGTGTGCCACAGGGCTCCATACTTGGACCCTTCCTGTTCGTAGTGTATGTTAATGATATGCCACAGTATTTACCCTGTAAAACAGTCTTCTATGCAGATGATACAACTTTTATCAATTCAGGACACACTCTTGAATCTGTACGAGAAAAGATTAATACAGTATTTGAAAAATCAGTTCATTGGTTTAGTGCAAACTCCCTATTCATAAATGAAACAAAAACTGAGGAAATATTCTTTAATTTGAAGGTATCAAACAAAGAAAATAAGTCTGTTAAACTGCTAGGAATGATGATTGACCAGAAACTTAGCTGGGATAAACATATCACATACGTCTGTTCTAAACTTGCACATGCTATGTTCCTACTTTATAAGCTTAGGAGTAATGTCAGCCAAAACTTACTGCTGCATTCATATTTTGCTTATATCCACCCCCATCTTTCTTATGGTATTCTGCTCTGGGTAAATTCTCCCAGTTCAATATCAATTTTTAGATGGCAAAAAAAAGCTCTTCGATGTGTAGTGGGTTTATGTCCTAGGGATACATGCAGGGAACATTTCAAAAAACTTAACATCATGACAGTTCCTTGTTTGTACATCTATTATTGCTTACTACATGTAAAAGAAAACATAGCTCAATAGCCCCTTAGGTCATCTGTCCACACCCACAATACAAGACGAAACCACACAATTGATCTGCCATACGCTAGACTGTCTAAGATACATAATAGTTATAATAGAGGGAAACATTCCACGTAGGAAATATATATCTAAAAACAAAGATGATGTGACTTACCAAATGAAAGTGCTGGCAGGTCGACAGACACACAAACATACACACAAAATTCAAGCTTTCGCAACAAACTGTTGCCTCATCAGGAAAGAGGGAAGGAGAGGGAAAGACGAAAGGATGTGGGTCCTTTCGTCTTTCCCTCTCGTTCCCTCTTTCCTGATGAGGCAACAGTTCGTTGCGAAAGCTTGAATTTTGTGTGTATGTTTGTGTTTGTTTGTGTGTCTGTCGACCTGCCAGCACTTTCATTTGGTAAGTCACATCATCTTTGTTTTTAGATATATACATAATAGTTATAAATATGTAGGCCTCTAACTGTTTAATATGCTCCCTAAAATTGTACAAACAGTATCTAAAAGTAAATTTAAGACAACATTGGGTCAATGGCTCAAAGGTAAAGCATTTTACTCA
The DNA here is from genome assembly GCF_021461395.2 of Schistocerca americana. Classification (NCBI taxonomy): domain Eukaryota; kingdom Metazoa; phylum Arthropoda; class Insecta; order Orthoptera; family Acrididae; genus Schistocerca; species Schistocerca americana. The sequence goes on from NC_060129.1 coordinate 49,385,269, forward strand.
GTTGATGAATTTAAAGATTGTAATATGGCAGATTTGCTGTTTTAACATAGAGAAAAGTACCTCTGCCTGTATTAGGACCTAAATTTGTATCAATAGCTTAGGATAATGGCATAGTGTTATCAACATGTATATGATAATGACATAGTGTCATCAACATGAATATTCCCTGCTTAATATAAATCTGTATAATGTTTTCCTTTTTATTGTAAAATTAATAATATATAAAATTCCAAATGTGTGCTATTGTACTACACTAAATTTCACATGATTTATATATACATTGTTAAGAGAATGTAACCATCTTTATACTGTAATTGAACTTATTGACGAAGCCCATTGTATAAGAAAATACTGAACGGCTGATAAAGATTCTTATTCTTATTCCTTCTTGACCATAGTGCCCTCATGGGCTTTGCAGAGGTACCCTATCATCTTCCACTGAATAACATAGGTCAAAATAGGGAGCCTTCACTGTGACACAGGCAGAGGAGAGAGAGAAGTTCCAACTTAGTGTCAAACCCAAGTGATCGTAAATAGTGATTGACACAGGAATATAATCATTGCTTTCAGTAAAGAAAAGAATTATAGCTTGTGAGTGGAGTTCTACGAAATGGACATGAAATTTTGTGGTGCAACAAAATTGCTTCATAGGTAGGGATTTGGTGATTCGCCAGCCAAACTCACAGGAACATAATTTAGTTGCAGATGATAATCTATCAGTACGTAGAAAGATATAGAGGATTATATATAAACTAGAAATGTAGAAAAATTAGGTAATAGTGAAAAGACATAAACTGTTATGAGATCTAATTTTGTTAGGCTCATTATTACTTGAAACATGTAGCTGAATAAAAGTACTCACTGATGATGGCAGAAAAATGCTGAGACATTTTTGGGCATTTATAAACAAAAAGTTGGCATAACAGGTGGATCATAAATTCCAGCAATTGTAGTATACATTACTCAATCTCACCATTGGAATACCACATCTCAGATGGAACCTTGGCGAATGCAAGATGTTGACATGCGTCTTATGCCCTGTACTTCTATACTCAACACATTATTTTATTTTTCTAATCTTGTTACATAAATAACTCAGAGTTGCTAGTATCATTTGTTGGAAAGATAATGTAGTGATATGCATCAACTTCTCCACAGTGGTGTCACCACATTTATTCATAGTGGTGTGTATCACTACACAAGGGTGCTGTGTGTCCGAGTCTCACTCTTCTGACACTGAAGAATTTCACAGTGAAGAGCAACCCCTCACTTCTTGGTTGGATGCTGCAGTGAGGCATTCTTGAGTTCCAAATAAGTGAGTTGCATTGGTTTGGGTGTCCAATCAACAGTAATCTGCTCATCATGCAGCCAGTACCCTCCCTTTCCTTTTGACTCAAGACAAACCAGCAAGGTCAAGAACACTGGAAAGCTTATGGGCCTGTGCCATCTTGACGGGAACCAGGGGCCTCTGTCATTCCTTAGTCCTAGCCATGGAGACCTGGTAAGTGCAGGTACTTTAGATGGACATACGTTACCTTCAAATGGATTTTGTGTGCCCCCATTAATAATAGTTCCTCAAGTCAACAACTCCTGTGGACAGGTTTATTAGCTAAACTTCACAAACAGTGGTCCACACACTGCACTAGTTAATGGTACCAAGTAGATATTTGTAACATGTCTCTGGACCAGATTGTTGGCAGCCAATGGGAGGATATTACATCATAGGCAATGCACAGCTGTTAACCATCTCAGTCCTGCCATTAACATACAAACTAATCATTTTGTGGATGGCCTTTACTTCACAGCATGCTTTTGATACATGTTGACAATTCTGCTAATGTAATATAATCATATTTGTATCTACACAGAACACATGTGCAACTTTGATTTTGAAATTTTATTAACTTTATCTGATATACACTCCTGGTTTTGGTGAGTGGTATTGTCTGCATAGTTGTATCTTTATGTTCTTCTGCTGCTTGCAAGAGGTTCTTGTATTGGCGTGTAGAGCAGTGTTCACTGCCTCTCTTCAAATACTATTAACAGCTTTCTCCCAGAGATGGATCTATGTTGTGACAGACTGATATATAGCCCTCTCTGAGGTTTAGGCTAGGCTCAAATCTGACTCTTTTCCCTTATTGCCTGTTTTTGTCCACGGTCCTGCTGGATACAAATCAATATCGGAAAGAAAAGTGCAAAAATAATTGATGAAAACCCAGTGTTACATTGTTACTTTTTTTGTTTGGCCACTGCAAACAGGGTGTTTCCCTGAAAATTCACTTTGATCCCACTCTAACATCTGATACGTCAAGGTAGTTGTTAGATTAAACACTGTTTGTCTTTCCATTGAATTAAAAATATGTCATTGGCTACACAAATCGGCTGTTCAGCCATCGTAACTTCCCATTACAGGCTGCAACAGGTGTTACCAATATACACTTAAGGGTTGGAGAGGGGATGGCCCATGAAAAAGTTGTACCAACTTATCTTGGATTGTCATATTTTCCTCCAGGATTGCAGATGCATAACTTCATTTCCTGTCTGAGGTGTTTTTAACTTTATAAATATAAAGAACTTTGCAAAGAACTTATGTGGCTTCCATGTGCAAAATAGTAGTGAGATGCATTGAATGAGCTTGCAGCATCAGTGTCTCTACATTCACACTGGGCAAAAACAAAGTGCCATCTTCAAACTTGCAGCTGTCAAGACATGTACTTGACGCAGTCATCTACATTGTGCCATGACTCACCCCACACTACTGTCAACAGTAGTTTCCTTATTGTGGTGGTTTGTAACATTCCATGGTGTCAAAAGACCCCTGTGTCATAATTATGTGTCATATGAACCAAATTACATTTCATGTAATTGAATGTTCTGCTGTCAGCCGATTCTAATGGATACATTCAAATGCCCAAATGATATTTGGAGTTTCTCATAAATGGCCAGTTCTGTTTTCTTCCAGATTCTATTTATACTATATTGATTGAAATAGGATGAAAGGGGGCTGGAAGGACTGGAACCACCCAAAAATAAAATTAACTTAAATTCCAGAATAAAAATCAAGAAATGCTACTGTGATGTCAAGTGATTCGATGTGAATTCCATTTTAACAAGTCATAGTTCTGACTTCCAATAAATATTATTAATATCAGGTCCAATGTCTAAAAAGGAAACAAAGTGAATATTAGCATTATACAGTAAGAGCTTACACAGTAAAAAAAAGTTAAATAGCAGGGTAGAGGAATAGAATTTAAAGCTAATCAAATACTATAACAGAAAGCTTAGGTTACATAAAACTAACTTTTGTTTTGTAAAATTTTATGTTTTACTTTATAAAGGAGGTAGCATCTGAACCAGTATTTAACATGTAATAAGAGAGCTTGTAGTTGATCTTGGACTTATGAAAAGAGTAGAGAGCTCAATAGAATTGTATTACTAGCTTGAAGCCATTGACCACATCACACTTCACCAAGCATTTTGCAGACAATTGGCCAGTTTCTCCTGCTCCTGCACACTTCAAACACGAAAGATTCTCTATTTGGCTTCATTCATACAGCACACAGTTCAGTTTAGTAATGTTACTGGAGTTTCTCAGTCATGCAATTGCAAATATTGTAATAGTAATTCATGTTGGCACCTACATAAACACTGTGAGTAATCAACATCTTCCATTCATTACCAAATACAGTGCATTCCTGTGCAGATAAATTTATTCAATTCCTCACAATAATGAATAAATGATGCATTAAAACAGTAGAAATTCTAAGGTTTGTCATAGTATAATTTGCTTAATGATACACAGAAATGTCTGCCTGCTTATGCAAATCCTGACGTGCTCAGTGCCTTGTGTCAATGCTGGTGACTGGAACCATCCCTGGCAGAGTTGCCTCAAATCAAATTACAACGGTGGCACACTATTTAAATGTTCAAATAATGCATGAAATGGGATGACAGTGGTACTGGTGAAAAGGAGAAAATTACCATGATATTTTACATGGCATGTGTAATTTTTTCCATGAAATGAAATGGTATTACATAAGTGCAATTTTCTTTATGAGCCAACTATCCACAATAACATGTCTCCCTTGCAAAATGAGCAAAATTTTAGTTGAGAAAAAAAACATCGTGTGTGTGTGTGTGTGTGTGTGTGTGTGTGTGTGTGTGTGTGCGTGTGTGCGTGTGTGTGTGTGTCTGTAATAGCAGTGGCTGCTTGGCAAGGATGGAATAATTTCTGTTGTTTGGTTGATGTCTGACGTGTCTGTCTCCAAATTAGAGTCTTGGTTTCAGATGTATGGATCAATTGGAATGAAAGTAAATCTAATTTAATGTGACACATTTTATGGTTACCAAATGCCAGTAAGTGAATACATGTGACCAATAGCTTCTGAGCCCCACGTGGTGTGTAACCACCAATCAAGTGCAAGGGACAGAAGCTTTGAATATGCCATTCTTTCATTTTTCAGTTTCTTGAAGGTCCGCTAAAGATTGTAACATCTAGTCTTCATATAAAGCAAGACCTAGAACTGAAACAGGAGGATGGCATTGAGCGTGATGTAAGTTTCCACGTTGGTGATGCATTGTGCATGAAGTACTGTATGGATATCATGAAATGCATTGGGTGCAGTAAATTTCAGTGATCATAAATGATGAAACATTAAAACCTAGGATATTAGCACTCCTCCAGAATGTTCACAGAATTTCAATTGACTGTAGGTATATTGTTCGGTTGTGTGTAATGGTATTTGAATGAAACTTCTAGGAAACATAAGTTTATTAACTGTAACCCATGGTAATTTTATTTTACATATAAATAATGAATTCCTCAAATTCGTTCTTGGAACAAATGTACCAAAGATGACTTCCTTGCAGCAGCTGTCAATTTATTTGTCTCTGTCAGAGTTCTATAATAGAAAAGATGTAAGATGTAAAGCAATCAACTGTAAGCAGTATGTTATCAGATAAGTATTGTATTTGTCACACTATTTCTTTTCACTGAAGTATTTAATGAAAAACAAACTGCATTACTGAAATTGTTTGCTCTGTGTAAAGACAATGGGTTTATCCAGTATGCATGGCATAAATTTACAGTGTAATGGAACATTTCTTATCCCAAACTGCTTGCAAAGAGAAAACATTGTGATAGCAAGACATTTTTGTGAACAGCATTAAATTTAGTACAATTTTTGTGAACAGCATTAAATTTAGTACATTATGTTGATAGTCTGTGAAATTCCATATTAGTTTAACTATCACTGCAGTGTACTAAATTTAATGCTGATGGTTTGTCAGGTCTCCAGCCACATGGTAGCATTGATATCACATGATGTTTCAGGAAGTGTCATATTACCCATCTTCTGGCATAGTGTAAAGATTTGTGGGGAGTGTGCTATTTATATGTGCCATCACCCCCCTCCACTAGACCTCGGGTGGCTTTGGTGGTGGGGATGGTGGCCGCATTCTGTTGTCGGTGTAAGCATTATGTCTGTGTCCACAGCAGAGGGCGTTGACGGTCATGCCCACGATGGATTGCTGCTATCGCAGAGTTCCATGCTGCGCTGAGTTGGTATCCATCTTATCTGTTGATGAGATTGTCATGAATCCTTATTTCTGTGGATTGTTTGATAATTCTTTCCCAGAAGCCAGATGCTCAGCACAGTACTTTCGTGTTTTCGAAGTTGATGGGGTGTTCTTCATTTATGCTGTGTTCTGCTGTGGATGATTTTTATGTGTGGTCTAGTTGCACACATCTGATATGATCTCTGCAGCATTTAGATATACAGTGCTGTGTTTTCCCAATGTATTGTTTTCCGCATTCGCATGGTGTGCTGTATATACTCCTGGTGTGTTAAGGTTCAGCGGATCTTTGGTAGAACCTAGGAGCTCCCTGGTCTTTGATGGTGGTCGGAGAGTGGTTTTGATATTGTATTTGCCCAGAAGTTGTGCAATTTTGACCAGGAGCAGAACCATGTACGGAAGGAATGCAAGACGTTCGTCTCCTTCTCCGTCATCTTTATCTGGGGTTCTCTCTGCTTCCTTCTTTTAAGTGCCCTGTTGATCTGCGTTTCACTGTAGCCATTTTGGTGGAAGACTTCCCTCAGGTGTTAATGCTCGGATGGTAGGCTGTCTTTGTCACAGATCGCGTGCACCCTATGTACCAGGATGGTCAGTACTGTTTGTCTCTGTGCTGGATGGTGGCAGCTTGTTGTATGAAGGTATAGGTCTGTCTTCTTCCTATGTACTGCATGGCCTAGTGAACCATCTGCCTTCCTCCTAATTAAAATATCAAGGATGGGGAGCCAGCCATTTACCTCCATTTTCATTGTAAATTTGATGTTCGGATGGATGTTGTTGAGGTATTCCAGAAAATCATCTAGCACCTGTTTGCCATGTCCACATATGACAGAAGTGTCATTGACATAGTGGAAGAAGTGCTTTGGTTTCTGTCTGGCAGTTTGAAGGGCCACCTCCTCGAAATGTTCCATATAGAGGTTTGCAATCACAGGAGCCTGTGTTGAGCCCATGGCCACACCATAGATCTGTTCGAAGAATTCCCCGTGGCACTGAAAGTAGGTGGTTTTTAGTGCATGTTTGAAGAGCCTGACTGTTTGTGTTCCAAAGTGCTGGGCTAAAAGTGCCAAGGAGTATTGAAAAGGCACTTTTGTGAAAAGCAATGTCACGTTGAAGCTCACGAGTAGGTCTTCCATATGTAGTCACATGTCCCTGAGTATTTTTACGAATTTGGCCGAGTTTCTCACATGGTGGCTGCAGGCCCCCACAAGGGGTTTGAGCAGTGTTTCTAGGCATTTAGCAAGCCCGTAACAGTGAGAGTTGATGGAGTCTACAATTGGTCCAGAGGTACCCCTTCCTTATTGATCTTAGGGAGTCCATAGAGGCTTGGTGTTGCTGGTGGTCTGGGGTACAGGTGCTTCTTCATTGGTTCAGGTAAGTCGGATTTCTTCAGCAGAGCTATCGTCTTTCTACTTAATGTCAGGGTTGGATCCTTCTTCAGCCTCTTGTAGCCCTCATCTTGTAGCAGCAGGTTTTCTGCTGGTACTCAGAAGTGCTTAATAGCATTGTAGCATTCCCTTGGTCTGCTAGTAGGATAGTTATATCTTGGTCATCTCTAAGGGACCAAAGAGCTGCTCGTCCTTCCGCAGATATGTTATTTTTAGGCAGTTGAAATCTGTCGATTATTCTGGAAGTTTCCCATCTGACTTCCTCTTCCTTGGGAAGCCCTAGTACTGCTTCTTCCACGCCACTGATAACGTCTCATTTTGAGTTTGTTCTGGGGATGGGGGCAAAATTCAGTCCTTTGTTGAGGACTGCGATCGTGGCAGCATCTAGTTCTTTTCCAGTCAGATTGACCATGGCTCTGATGTCATTCATCTTTTTGTCAAAAACATTGCAAGATATCAATGCTACCACCCGGCTGGAGACCCGAGAAACCTTCATAAAAAGTTTACGCCGGGAAAGCCTACAGTTAAATTTGATGCTATTTACAAAAATTTGTAATACTTAGTAGAAATCTGTTTTGTAACGGTATCCAGCTCTGTGGACTAATATCAGTTGTGGTGAGTATTAGAATTTTTACTGGGTAGACGTGATTGGAAAATGAAAAAGAACAGAACTCACACATTTCAGATGTGGGATTAGAGAATGGTGCTGAAAATTAAGTGAACTTACAAGGAATATGGAGTCCTCAGCAGAACAGTCGAGGAAAGAAATGTACGAAAAATGCTGACAAAAAGAAGGGGCAGGATGATAGGACAAGTGTTAAGACATGAGGTAGTGAACTAGTCAGATGTGTTTCCATCTCACTTGGGGAAAAATGCTACTATTACACAAATCGTATAGGAACTTTAAATGGAGTGTAGTTAATCTTTATGTTTGTTATGTAGTAAATTGTGGAACCTCATCAAGCGCTGGCAACTCTAAACTAGTAGATAAAGAAGTGCTTCTTTGATGGGTATATCTTGCAAAGTAATTTTGGCAACAAAATAGGAGGCATTAGAGCTAATATAGATGCTTCCTGGCAATTGTTTTCCCCAAACACCACCTTCAAATAGAATAGGAAATGGTAAAGTAATGGATGTAGTGGTATCAGAAGTACCCTCTGGCATGCACCATTAGGTGACTAGTCTAGTGTAGATGTAGGTGTACAAAGAATCAGATATTAATAGTCAGGGATATGGACTATAATCACACATTTATTATGAGACACATTTGGGAGAGATTATGAGAGAATAAGAAACCCATTTCTTAAAGATCACAGTACTCACAGACAATGATTACACAGCACTGCGAGTGTGTTGAAAAACATCATTGTCATTGTCCAAGTGCATTCAACATAATACTTGAGAAATTAACAGTGATATATTGAATGGGAGAATCTGTGCTTGGCACAGTCACGGCAAATTGCAGAGCTAAGAAGGTTGTCTGTAGCATGTATGAAAGTTAGTCTGTAGAGCATTATCCGAGGAAACAGATGTGGTGGTTCTTCCTTCTGGAGTAATGCAGTGTGTGCCACTTCATACTGAATTTCATGTTTGCCACCATTGAGAACTGTTGACACATGGGTACAAGCAACAGCTGAATGTAAAGCACTATAGCATTAGTACATCAGTAACTTTGAAATTTGTGATTTTTCCTCACAATTACTTTGGGATTGACACTAGAGCAGGAACACATGGAGATGCAAAACGAAGTTGCTTCATTCTTCCCTGACTGTTTGCATGATCTGACATTTCATTGAACACACTCAAATTTGCATACTAATCAGTGTACAAACGTGGAAGTGGGATCAATAGATTCTGGAAGAGTTTCACTACATTCTCATTTTAGATGTGTTTGTGGCAATAAATTTTTAATTTTATATGCAGTATATTTTCGAAAATGCATTGTTCAATGTTCCTGAAAATTTGACTTACAGGGAAATTTTGTTACTGAGTTTAAATGACCAAATTGTGTTGACAAAATATTTAGAATATATCCTATTTTCAACAGCTCCAACATAAGATTAATTTAAATTAAACATTGTGTGATGCTCTGCTCATGTGATAAGGTATCAGTTATCTGTTTTGTTGAGAGAAACACAGCACAGCATTTCAGTTAACATGGCATTACAGTTTCTGATCAAACATTACAAATCTTTGTAGCAAGAAAGTTACCCATTTTGGTAGAGGTATGGAAATTTAAGTATGAAAGTAAGAAGAGTAGTGATAACATCATTGACTACCTTCCAATTGGAACTATTATGATGGAAACAATGAAGACTTTGTTAGTGTCATTAGTGCTGAATTCCTGAGGTGCACTTCATTTGATTGTAGTTGCCAATAACAGCCTTCTTAGTAACAATTAAAATTTATGAAAATTGTGGACGTCATACATGCGCCCCATCACCTCGGTGCGTCAATTGTCCTGGCCTCCACTCACCTAGATCTTTCGACCACCCTATCTATGAGAAGGAGAAGAAGATACAAGAATTGAAAACCTTGGACCGTCTGTCCTATTCTGAGGCCAGGAAGAAATATGACCGCTTCCATCCCGCGATGTTGGCAACATCATTTGCTTTGGTCGTGTCCACGCCTTCCGCAGTATCCTCACCCCACTCCATCTCCTCACCCCATCCAGGGTCTATGCCTCCGCCTCCCAAATCCCTCCCTTCCTTCGTGACCCCTGCCCCCTCTGCCCCAGGGGCCATTCCTCCTCCTCCTCCTCCTCCTCCTCCGCCGCCGCCGCCGCCGCCGCCGCCTGAGAAGCAATCCTCTTCTCAGGCATCCATCAGGGAAACGTTCAGACCCCAGCTTCCGACCCCCCAGGGGGTCCACAACTCTTTTGTGGATATGTGCATGGTGAGCACAGGGCCATGAGCTATTGCAGCCTTCTTTCTCTCCAGGGCTTAATTTCCTTCCCCTTCCCCTCCTTTCCCCTCCTTGCTCCTCTCCTCTCCCTCTCGTGGTGTCCTTGCTTATGTTGGCCCCCGCTATCCTCCTGGTTGTGTTGGTTTTACAATTCGGCTTTGTTGCATAATCATCTCCTCCTTTTGGCATTCCCTGGTCCCCCTCTGGGGTTTGACCTCCATTACAAAATTTCTCCTCTGTAGTGTGAGCCATTTGGGGAAGAGCACCTTACCTAGTGTCTCCGACGTGCACCCTCCTAGTAAATTCCACCTTTCCTTTCACGTCGTTGTCTGATGCTAGGGTGCATAGCCAGCACGGTAGCCCGCCCGTGTGGTGGGGTCATTATGTATCCTTTGGGTTGAGCCCCCTGAACACACAGGGATCACACTTCTGATACCTGAGCTGTGACCACCTCATGCATGCCTTCGAGTGCTTGCTCGTCATCCTGGAGCATCGGAACTCCCGGCAATGGCCACTGTGCCAGACGGCCCTTGCTGTGGCTGGGTGGCGCCCGTGAGGAGAGCCCCTGATCAGAGTGGGTGGTATGCAAATGAAACGCATGTGGGTCCAGAACTCTGGCCACTCTTCTGAGGCTGTCTCTGCGTGGAACTGATTCTTCAAGTGCTGCTTCTCTTGCCCCTTCGGCCTTCCCTTCCATGGCTACCCCCTGGGAAGAGGGTCAGGCCCGTCGGCTAGGGGCGAAACATTTCCCCCGGTATCTAGTTTGCACCATGACTGATGGAGATACTTTCACCAATACCAAACCTTTATTCTTTGTGGAACACATTGAAGACAAGTTTGCTGAAGTGGACTCCCTGAGCAAGATGCAGTCAAGTTTGGTGCTGATCAAAATTGCTTCAGCTGCCCCATCTGTGGCTCTTTGTGCCTGTACCCATCTTGGCACAATTCGTATGTCCATTACCCCCAACCAGCCTCTGAATATGGTTCAATGTGTGATTTTTCATAGCGACCTCATCCTTCAAACTGATGAGGAACTTCGGGACAATCTCGGACGGTGGGGTGTTCACTTTGTTCGGCATGTTCAGAAGGGTCCTAAATACAATCGCATTGATACTGGTGCCTTTTCCTGGCCTTTGAAGGGGATACCCTCCCTGAGAAAGTAAATATTATCGTTTATTGATGTGATGTGAAGCCATACATCCCACATCCTATGAGGTGTTTTAAGTGCTTGCGTTTTGGACACACATCTTCCTGCTGTTCTCAGGCCCCTCTGTGTGGTGACTGTGGACGTCCACTCCATGACGGGAGTCTCTGTGTTCCCCCTCCTGTGTGTGTAAATTGTCATGGCAGTCATTCTCCACGTTCACCAGATTGCCAAATATATAAGAAGGAAAAGATGATACAGGAGTATAAGTCCCTCGATCATTTAACCTACACATAGGCCCATAAGAAGTATACACATCTTCACCCTGTGTCCATGACATCTAGTTACGCTTTGGTTACATCTTCACCCCTTCCTCCCCCTTCCTTACCCCCATCCTGGACCCCTCTCCTCCCCCCCTCCCCTGTGGCTCCCACACCTTCTCCTCTGGGCGCTGCTGCCCCTCCCCAGCTGGATAAATGTCCCACTCCTTCGGCGTATGCCGGTCAAGGGGGCCTCTCATGGGATGCCCCTTCCCGGCTCCTTCCAGGCCAAAGGTCTTCTGCCACGCGACGACTGCAAGAGGCGCGGTCTGTCGGCCCCCATGTCGCCCAGTCGCTTTCTGTTCCTGATGTTGCTGCAGCTGGCTCCGTTATGCCACACAGCCCTCCTCGATCTCAGCCTGAAAAGAAGAAGAAACATAAGCCCCGGGACAAATAGCCTCTGGTGTCACCGGAGGTCCCATCCCTGACTTCACAACCGGAATCTGCCTGTCGTTCATGGATGTCGCCACCTCCTTGTCAGTGATGGGTGGGGACCTGGTGGTATGACTGGCTTTAGCTTGTTCAGCCCCCATTTAAATCATCGTTCTGTGGTTCCCCAATGGAATTGTAATGGATACTATCGTCACCTTCCGGAATTTAAATCCCTTCTTTCGTCTTACTCTGCAGCTTGCGTGGTTCTCCAGGAATCTCAATTTACTGATGCTCACTCACCGACCCTCTGTGGGTTCTGTGTTTTCTGTCGAAATTGGGTCGGACCCCTGCGGGCTTCTGGTGGCGTTTGTACGTTGGTCCATACAGAAATTGCTAGCACGTGGATTCCTCTTCAAACTACATTGGAAGCGGTTGCTGTTAGGGTCCACCTAGACTCTGAGGTCACGGTTTGCAATCTTTATCTCCCTCCTGACAGGACTCTTACACCTGCTGCCTTAAGTAGCCTTCATCAACTTCCTCTTCCCTTCCTCCTCCTTGGGGATTTTAAAGCTCATTATCCCCTGTGGGGCAGTGCCTTTCCATCTAGACGGGGTCTTCTCATAGACCAGTTTATTGCAGACCACGACATGTGCCTTCTTAATGATGGCTGCCATACTCATTTCAGTGCCGGTCATGGTATTTTCTCTGCCATTGATCTTTCTCTTTCTTCTCCCTCTCTTCTCCCTTCATTACACTGGTCGCCACACGACGACCTTTGTGATAGTGACGATTCCCCGTTGATTATCTCGTTCCCTTCCCGCTCCCTGATGGACAGGTTACCTCGTTGGTCTTTCCCACGCGCCGATTGGCCTCTATAAACTGCACAGGTCGTTTTTTCTCCCTCTTTGTTGCGTTGTATTGATGACGTCCTACGTGACGTGTTTGACGCGATTGTTCGCGCTGCTAGCCTTGCTGTCCCACGCTCATCTGGACCATTTCGTCGCCGGCACGTCCGGTGGTGGAGTACGGCCATTGCCATTGCCATCCATGATCGCCGTCGAGCTTTGCAGCACAAAGAGGCACCCGTCTGTAGCCAGCCTTGCTACCTTTAAACGCCTCCGTGCTAAAGCCCGTTATTTAATCAAACAGAGCAAGCGGATATGTTGGGAACGATTCGTTTCTTCCCTTGGTTCTACTGTCCCTCTGTCACGGGTATGGGCTACACTTCGCTCTCTCCAAGGTTGCCATCGGCAGTGCACCCTCCCAGGCCTTCACCTCCGAGATGGCCTTTGTACGGACCCATTAGTTCTTGCAGAACATCTTGCGACCCATTTTGCAGTGACATCAGCATCAGCCTCCTATCCAGCTGCTTTCCTTCATCAGAAACAGCGGGCTGAAGCTTCCACCTTAGGTTTTACCCCTTGTGAGTCAGAATCTTACGACATACCTTTTACTGAATGGGAATTTCTTTCTGCTATATCTTCTTCTCATGATATGGCCCCTGGCCCAGATTCCATTCATAACCAACTGCTTCAACATCTCAGTGCTCCACAATGGCAACATCATCTTCGGGTGTTTAACCGTATCTGGCTCCAGGGTGACTTCCTTCTCAGTGGAGGGATAGCATCGTGGTTCCTGTCTTTAAGCCTGGTAAGAACCCCCTATCTGTTGACAGCTATCGGCCAATTAGTTTGACCAATGTTGTTTGTAAGTTACTTGAATGGATGGTAGCCGGTCGGCTCAATTGGGTCCTCGAATCTCGGGATCTATTGTCCCCTTACCAGTGTGGCTTTCGAGAGGTCTCCAATCGCTCATTTACTTCGCTTGGAATCTGCAGTTTTCCCAGCGCCGCCATTTGGTTGCAGTGTTTTTGGACCTTCGCAAGGCCTATGACACGGCCTGGCGGCATCACATCTTACTTACCCTTCGTCAGTGGGGTCTTTGGGGCGCACTCCCGATTTTTATCCGCCAGTTCCTGTTCCATCGGTCATTCAGAGTTAGAGTTGGTACTGTTTTTAGTTCTCCATGGACCCTGGAGACGGGCATCCCACAGGGTTCTGTCTTGAGTGTCCTTTTCCTCATTGCTACCGATGGACTTGTGGCCTCTGTCGGTCCTTTGGTCGCCTCTGCCCTGTATGTGGATAATTTCTGCGTTTGGGTTAGTTCCTCTTCGATGGCATCTGCAGAACGGCAGCTCCAGGAAGCTATATGGCGTGCCTGTGCATGGACCCTCTCACACGGGTTTCAATTCTCTCCTTCAAAATCGGGGGTGGTCCACTTCTGTCGCCATACTACGATCCACCCTGATCCAGAGCTCTATCTCGATGCACAACGATTGCCTGTGGTCCCACAGTCCTGGGTCTTCTTTTCGACAACAAGCTCACTTGACTGCCCCATATCAGACTTCTGAAGGTAGGATGTTTCCGTAAACTCAATGTCCTTCGCTTCCTTGCCCACTACCCTTGGGGTGTGGACCGTTCCCTCCTTCTCCGTCTTTATCGTGCTCTAGTTCTGTCTCGCTTGGACTATGGGCGTTAAGTTTATGGTTCAGCTGCTCCTTCCACACTGTGCGTGCTGGATCCAGTCCACCATCGTGGTATCCGTTTGGCCACCAGTGCCTTCCCTACTAGCCCTGTTGATAGTCTCCTGGTTGAAACTGGGATCCCCCCCCCCTTTCTGTTCGGCGGTCCCAGCTTCTGGTGTCTTATGCACTCGCTATCCGTTCCTCTCCCACTCATCCTTCCTATTCTATCCTGTTCCCAGACCATGGACGTCGCCCACCCGACTCCTGCCTTCGGGCGGGTTTACCGGTTGGGCTCCGCCTTGCGTCTCTTTGCCGTGATTTTCAGCTTCCTTCTTTGTCCTGTCTTCCTCGCTCCCTCCCCTTCACCCCCCCTCCCTTGCTTAGTTCCTCGGCCTCGAATTCGGATGGATCTCCGCCGAGGTCCGAAAGATTCCATCCCCCCGATGGTGTTCCGTTCCTTTTTCCGCCATATTTTATGGGAGTTTTGGGATGCTGTTGCTTTTTACACTGATGGCTCTAAATCTGCTGATCCAGTGGGGTATGACTTCACGTCCTCTGTTGGAATGGAAAATCATCTGCTGCCACCTACATGTGGGGTGTTTACTACAGAATTGATGGCAATTTCCCAGGCCCTTACCTTTATTAAACAGTCCCAACACAACCGCGTTTTGTTATGTACGAACTCGATGAGTGGCCTTCTTGCTATTGACTGGTGTTTTTCGCGCCATCCCTTGGTCTCTGCCATCCATGACCATCTCACTGATATTCACCGTGCTGCTTGTTCCATTGACTTCCTTTGGGTCCCTGGCTGTGTGGGTATCCCGGGTAATGAGCTCGCTGATCGTTTGGCTGGAGGAGCAGTCACTTACCCCCGTTTTCTGTAACCCCTCCTGCAGCGGATTTACGGCTTCACATCAAATCCCACTTCGGACAGTCGTGGGCCACTTCTTGGGAGGCTACTCCCCTGTCTAATAAACTTCATGTGATTAAGGTAACAACAGGCCGTGGCGTTCTTCCTTTCACCTCTCCCGAAAGGACTCGACCACACTGTGTCGTCTCTGCATTGGCCATCTCCGCATTGGCCATACCAGGCTGACCCATGGTTTTCTTTAGCGTGATGAGCCACCCTCACTTTGTGGTTGTGGAGCCTTCCAGTCAGTAGCCCACATTTTGGTTGACTGCCCCCTCCTTCTGGCTCTGCATGCTAAGTACAGACTCCCCCACACTTTGCCGTTGATGTTGGCTGACAATTCCCAGATGGTCTCTTTGGTTCTCGGTTTCCTCCGGGAAAGTGGTTTTTATTCTCAGTATTAAGGTTTTTATTCTCTCTCTGGTGTTGGGGCAGGTGTCTCCCACTGCAAGCAGTGTTTGGAGATTCCCAACTCACCTCCCTGACCGATATCCTCTTTTCTTCCCCTTTTACTCTGTTTTTGCCCCTTTTTTTTTTTTTTTTTTTTTTTTTCCGGATTGGTTATCTCCTTTTCCCATATGTACTTCTACATTCTAGCGTTTGCACCGTTTAAGTCACAGGTGGTCTTGCCTATGCTGCTTTAGCATAGCGTTTTGTTCGTTCTCTTGCTGACTTCCATCATTTTGTTTTTACCATTGACAAAATAACTGCCCTTTTACGTTTTTCGCCTTTTTCCTTTCATTGTTCTGACTTTCCTGAGATGTCACATTAGGGGAATGAACCACATTTGAAACAAGGGACTGATGACCTTGCTGTTTGGTCCCCTAAACCCCAACCAACCAACCCGGCTTCCGAGGTCTGGCGTTCGAAAAAGGACCCCAAGCGTGAGGACTTTCTTCAGGTCCAGCCCCCACAGCCCACCATCCTTGTGACTCATTGGTCTTCCAAGAAGGCCTCAAAGAAGAAGTCTTTGTCCCCCTCTCCAATCCGGCGCTTTTCGTCTGATGCATCATCCGACAGTCGCTGCTCCCGACCGTCCTCAGTTTCGCCGGGAAGCTCTGCTGCCAGGCGCTCGGCAGGCCCCTCCTGTGCAACCCAGGAATGTGGCTGCAGCTGGTGACAACTCGATGGAACAGGATCCGCCTCCCGACATCGAGGCGACTAGTTCTTCCCCCGTCTCGTTCCACCTTTCTCTGACTGACGATGGCTCTATTACATTGGAACATAAGAGGTATTCGATCTAATCGAGAGGAATTACAACTGCTCCTCCGCCTGCACTGTCCGCTCGTCATTGGTCTCCAGGAAACGAAGTTACGCCCAACTGCTCATATTGCTTTTAGCCACTATACCTCAGAGTGATCTGACCTAACCCCTGTGGACGGTATTCCAGCTCATGGTGGGGCCATGTTTCTCGTTCGGGATAATGTCTATTACCATCCCATCCCATTGACCATCCCACTCCAAGCAATAGCTGTCCGTATTACTCTTTCTGCCTTTACTTTTTCTGTTTGTACTGTCTACACTCCATCATCCTCCGCAGTTAGTCAGACTGACATGATGCACCTGTTTGCTCAGCTTCTTCCGTCATTTTTATTGTTCGGCGACTTCAATGCCCATCATCCCCTTTGGGGTTCTCCTGCATCGTGTCAGAGAGGCTCTTTCTTGGTGGATTATTTTCAACCAAACCAATCTGGTCTGCCTCAATACTGGCGCCCCGACTTTCATCTTGGACTCCTCATACCTACTCCCACTTGGACCTCTTGATCTGTTCTACCAATCTTGCCTATCGGTTCGAGTGGTATGTCCTTTCTGACACCTATTCGAGCGACCATTTCCCCTGTGTCGTTAGTCTCCTGCACCACACCCCATCTCTCATCCCTCGAGCTGGAACATACCGATAGCTGACTGGGGACTTCACTCCTCCCTGGCGCGCTTTCTGGACCAAGAGTTTCTCAGCTGTGACAGTCAGGTCGAATACCTCACGGCTGTTATCATCAATGCTGCCGAACGTTCCATTCTTCATACTACCTCTTCTTCACGTCGAGTTTCAGTCCCCTGGTGGAATGAGGCTTGCAGGGACGCTATCCATGCTCGACGACGTGCTTTACGCACCTTTCGCCGCCATCCTACGCTGGCGAATTGTATTAATTACAAACGGCTCTGAGTGCAATGTCGTCGAGTCATCAAAGACAGCAAATACCCTTGTTGGGCCTCTTTCACAAGCTCCTTTAACAGTTTTACTCCCTCTTCTGTCGTCTGGGGTGGCCTGCGCCGGCTGTCGGGCATTAAGGCCCACCCATCGATACCTGACCTGACTTCAGGTAATGAGGTACTTGTGAACCCTGTGGATGTCTCCAACGCCTTCGGCCCCTTTTTCGCGAAGATTTGAAGCTCCGCCCATTACCACCCTGCCTTCCTTCCCAGAAAAGAGGCAGAAGAGGCTCAGCGACCTTCCTTCCACTCGCTTAATCTGGAAGATTATAATGCCCCCTTTACTATGCGGGAGCTCGAACGTGCACTTGCACTGTCCCGGTCCTCTGCTCCAGGGCCAGATGCATTCACGTTCAGATGCTGACACACCTTTCTCCGGCAGATTAAATGCTTTCTTCTTCATACCTCTAACCGCATCTGGGCAGAAGTTCAGATCCCCACGCGTTGGTTTGAGGCCGTCGTCGTTCCCATACCCAAACGTGGGAAGGAAAGACACCTTCCTTCTAGTTACTGCCCCATTTCTCTTACAAGCTGTGTCTGTGAGATGATGGAGCACATGGTTAACGCTCGGTTGGTTTGGATTCTTGAATCTCAACGGCTACTTACTAATGTTGAATGTGGCATTCGTCAACACCGCTCCGCTGTTGACCATCTTGTGACCTTCTCGACGTTCATCATGAACAACTTTTTGCGAAAGCGCCAAATGTTAGCTGTGTTCATCGATTTGGAGAAGGCTTATAATACCTGTTGGGGAGGAGGTATCCTCCGCGCTATGCAGAGGTGGGGCCTACGTGGTCGCCTGCCCCATTCTTTTTTTTTATTCATTTTTAACAGATCGAATTTTTAGGGTAGGTGTGGGTTCCGTATTGTCCGACGTCTTCCTCCAGGAGAACGAAGTGCCTCAAGGCTCTGTTTTGAGCATAGCCCTTTTTGTCATAGCGATCAATCCCGTTATGGATTGCATTCCACCTAACGTCTCCGGCTCTCTTTTTGTCGATGACTTTGCGATCTACTGCAGTGCCCAGAGAACATGCCTCCTGGAGCGCTGCCTTCAGCGTTGTCTTGACAGCCTGTACTAATGGAGTGTGGCTAATGGCTTCCAGTTCTCTGAAGAGAAGACGGTTTGCATCAACTTTTGGCGATATAAAGCATTCCCTCCACCATCCTTACATCTCAGTCCCATTGTTCTCCCCTTTGCGGAGACAACGAAGTTTTTAGGGCTCACACTGGACAGGAAACTTTGTTGGTCTCCGCATGTCTCTTATTTGGCTGCCCGTTGTGTATGTTCTCTTAATGTCCTCCATGTTCTTAGTGGTTCATCTTGGGGAGCAGAAAGCACTGTCCTGCTTCGCTTATATCGGTCCATAGTCCGATCAAAGCTGGATTGTGGGAGCCTCGTCTGCTCGGCTATCCCTCTTACGCCGTCTGTACTCCATCCATCATCGGGGGTTATGTCTCGCAACTGGAACATTCTATAGCAGTCCTGTCGAGATTCTTTATGCTGAAGCTTCCGAATTACATTGACCTACCGGCGCGACGTAGTGCTTTGTCAGTATGCCTGATGGCTGTTGTCAATGCCTGACCACCCCTCTTATCAGTCCTTCAACGATTCTATCGACCATCAGTATGGGTTGTATGTGTCTGCCCTGCTGCCCCCTGGAGTCCGCTTTCGTCCCCTGCTTCGACAATTGGATTTTGCCCTCCCTACCACCTTCAGAGAAGGTGAGAGCCTGACACCACCTTAGCTCCAGGCTCTGGTTCACATTCATCTTGAACTCCGCTCGCTCCCGAAGGAGGCTACTCCAGATGCAGTGTATTGCTCACGGTTTGTCGAACTTCATGCGCAACTCGCCAATAACTCCTTTATTCACACTGATGACCCCAAAACTGACGATCGTATCGGCTGTGCCTTTGTCGTTGGGGACGTCCCCTTTAAATACCAGCTCTTCGACCAGTGTTCCAGCTTTGCGGCCGAGCTTTTTCCTCTCTCTCAGGCTGTTCAGTATGTCTGCCGCCACTGCCATTCTCTGTATGTACTCTGCTCTGATTCCGTCAGTGCTCTTCAGAGCCTTGGAGCTCCATATCCGGTCCATCCCTTGGTGCAATGGATCCAGTAATCCCTCCATTCTTTTGCTGATGATGGCTCTCCTGTTAACTTTGTGGGTTCCAGGCCATGTAGGAGTGCCTGGGAATGAGGCTGCTGATGCTGTGTCCAAGGCTACAGTCCTCCTACCTCGGCCAGCCTCCCTTTGTGTCCCATCGTCTGACATTAGTGGGGTTGTTTGTAAGAGGTTTGTGTCATTATGGTGGGATACTTGGTCGTCACTTCAAGAAAATAAGGTCTGGGACATAAAACCGTTCCCAACAGCTTGGACAATCTCCTCCCGACCATCTCGGCCAGAGGAGGTCATTTTGGCCAGGTTGCGGATTGGGAATTGCCGGTTTAGCCACCGCTACTTGCCATCCGGTGACCCCACCCCACAGTGCCCTTGTGGTAATGCATTGGCAGTGTGCCATGTTTTATTGTCGTGTCCCCGTTTTAATCAATCTCGTGTTGTCCTGTCTCTGCCCTCTACCCTACAGGAAATTTTAGCTGATGACGCTCGGGCAGCTGCTCGTGTTCTTCGTTTTATTACTTTGACAGACTTATCCAAGGACATCTAACTCTTTTAATTATTTTATCTGCGTCTTTGTAAGAACTTTCTTGTGTCCTCCCCCCTCCCCCCTGGAGTTTCACTGGATTATATGTGCACTTAAATTTGTGACTGGGCGCTAATGACCTCAGTAGTTGAGCGCCCTAAAACCCCACAAAAAACCCATCATATATATAAAAGTAAGTATGAAAGTAGCATCAAACCTATGAGCTGTGGAGCCCCATTGTGATACTACAGCACTCTTACCATTGTTAATGCATTTACTGTTCTAATAGGTGGTAGGTAATTTCATCTCACGTGGTTACCATGCATGAAGTTGCTGTACAACAGCTCAACAATGTGAACAGCTTTACTGTAAGATAGTTGGCAGCTTAAGATACGTTACCACTATTCTTCAGCCCCAATATGATGTACATCCTCCACTTCAGAGGAGATTTGTTCACTGAATGAAATTTGTTTTTACACTACACCTGTGTGAACAAATTATCGTGCATGAACAAGGCAACACAATTTCCAAACAGACATATCAAACAGATTTTTATGAAAATGTGGCATATTACTGAAGTGGCAAGTGGCTTATTTTGACAAAGCATGGATTCATGTATATTGTTCTATGATTAAGTACTGCCAGAACGATCTTGTCTAAAGAACATTGCCACAGTGCCTGTCTACATTTGTGTTTTGCAGTGATTGACATGCAGATGTCTAGGGTGTTGCATGCTTTGCTTTTTACAGATACCACAGGTTTCACTGTTACGTCAACATAATTCAGTTTGTAAAGCATAAATGTGGCAGTACTGTGGAATAGTCCATGACAGAACTAGATCTCTCCTTTTCTCAAGGTACAAGTGCTGTAGGCACAGTACCTGAGCAGTTGGTTGCATACAAATGAGTACAGAATATGGCACCGTGTTTCCAGGTGACTGACATTGAATTGAGGATGGCAGTACTTCCAAAATGCATTGCAACTGTGGCTTTGATCTGCAGTGTGCTGCAGACAAATAAGAATTGAATATGACAGTACACAGTAAGTGGACCAAACATTGAATGTAAGATTACAGTTATTGGTATACGTGTCATCATCTGTTGGAGATTAAACAAGATTTTGGGTTTTTGACATGAGCCGCATTTAGGGCAGATAAGCGTTATCACAAAGAGTTTGCTTCCACAGGCAGACATCACTGTAAAGGTGACCTCAAATGTTCGATAAATTGGGACCTAGAAACGAGATATGTGGGGTGATCAACATACTACTGTGAGCCAGATGATCAACAGTTTGAATTTGAAGGCAGCAGGGCCTATTGCTATGAGAACTGTACGGAGACAATTGCAATGCATAAGACTTGGCACCTAACCACATCCAATGCCTACCCATGACTCCTAGGCTACTCAGCATATATGAAGATTCTCATTTTGTAAAATTTGTAACAAAGTTCTTCTTATTAGTGTTCAGTGTGAAATAATTGCCTTTCCAATATTGTTTGTGTTGCGGCTATCTGGTGCATGTACATACCCATGATTAATCTTCGTTCTCTTTATACATCTGTATGTGTACTCTGCTACATGTGAGTGGCAGTCTTTAAAAAAGTTGGTTCAGTAATTATTTTTTGCTTTGTTTGCCGGTACATGTCTGCCTTGCTGGTACCCTTTTTATTTTCCACATGACAGTATGCTGTTTATGATGAAAAAAGATAAATAATGGAAAACCTTTAGCGTAGAGTGATTCATTTCTGACAGCAGCAGGAACAGTGGAGCTGTGTCCAGCTTATCTAGATGACTGACCTAGCTGTGTGGTTTGGCTCCCATAGTGAGGACCCACTCACCCCGCCCCCCCACACCTTGGTTCTCGCCACTCTGGTAGGTTTGTGCTTCACTATGATACGGCCCCAGACTTTGCAGCGTCTTTTCCCTTTGGTGCTGCCTGTCTGTCCTCTTGGTATTCTTTTGCCGCTCCCTTGGGGGACAAGTCTGGGGTGTTTCTGGTAATGTTCCGCACTGTCTGTAGCTGACATAAGAACAATCTCACACTGTTTTTCATTCCCTTTTCCTTTCTTCATTCACCTTCTCCTATCCTTCCTCCACTGGCGTTTGAGGCTCCTGGTCTTCTTCTTCCCAGTGTGCTGCTGATGGCCGGCCAATCTGTGTGACATGTAACAGGTGACTGGGTAATGCATAATTCCCAGCCCTGGTTCAACAGATAGGGTTCAGAGATACAAGCCAGGCCCACAGAGGGGAGATTGCCTGAGCTACTACCTTTCTGAATTGCTAGTTGGTCTCCCTATCAGGTGTTTGGGAGGTGTGACCTGAGGTGTAAACAATCACCTAAGGCGATTGTGCCCCCCTTGTGACCTACAGTTGAAAGGATCATGCCATTGGAGACACTCACTGTCATTGGCCGGGGGGGGGGGGGGGGGCGGATTTCGTCACAGTGAGCCAATCATCTTCACGATCAATGTCTGTTGTTGTGGTCTTCAGTCCAGAGACTGGTTTCGTGCAGCTCTCTATGCTAATCTATCCTGTGCAAGTTTTTCACCTGCCAGTACCTACTGCAACCGACATCCTATTCACCTCTTCGTCTCCCTCTATGATTTTTACCCACCACGCAGCCCTCAAATACTAAATCAGTGATCCCTTGATGCCTCAGAACATGTCCTATCCACTGATCTCTTCTTCTAGTCAAGTTGTGCCACAAATTTCTCTTCTACCCATTTCTGTTCAGTACATCCTCAATAGCAATGTCATCTACCCATCTAACCTTCACCATTCTTCTGTAGCACTACATTTCAGAAGTTTCTATTCTCTTCTTGTCTACATTGTTTATTGTCGATATTTCACTTCCATACATGGCTACATTCCATACAAATTCATCAGAAAGGACTTCCTGACACTTAAATCCATACTTGATGTTAGCAAATTTCTCTTCTCCAGAAATGCTTGCCATTGCGACCCTACATCTTATATTCTCCCTGCTTCGAGCATCATAAGTTATTTTCCTCCCCAAATAGCAAAACTCACCTACTGCTTTGAGTGTCTCATTTACTAACCTAATTCCTCCAGCATCATCTGATTTAATTCGACTACATTCCATTATCCTCTTTTTGTTTTTGTTGATGTTCATCTTATATCCTCCTTTCAAGACACTGTCCATTCCGTTCAGTTGCTCTTCCAGTTTCTTTTCTGCCTCCGACAGAACTACAGTGTCATTGGCAAACATCAAAGTTTTCGTTTCTTCTCCATGGATTTTAATTCTACTCCAAATTCTTTTTGTTTCCTTTCCTGGTTGCTTAATATGCAGATTCAATAACATCAGGGATAGGCTGCAACCTTGTCTCACTCCCATCCCAACTACTGCGTCCCTTTCATGCCACTCGACTCTTGTAACTGCCATCTTGTTTCTGTACAAATTGTAAATAGCTTCATTCCCTGTATTTGACCCCTGCCACCTTCAAAATTTGAAAGACAGTATTAGTCAGCATTGTCAAAAGTTGTCTCTAAGTCCACAAACGCTACAAATGTATGTTCACCTTTCATAAATCTATCTTCTAAGTTCAATGAACCTTCCGCCAGGCACTTAAACTTGATTTACGGAGTATCCATGTAGGTGCAGGTGATGCAGATGTAGAAAAATTGTAGGGTAAGTATTGCCTCATGTTTTCAAACATTTCGATGCAATCCAAACTGATTTTTCCCAAGGTCAGCTTCTACCAGTTTCTCCATTCATCTGTAATGTATTCATGTTAGTATTTTGCAGCTGTGACTTATTAAACTGACAGCTTGCTAATTTTCACATCTGTCAACAACTGCTTTCTTTGGGATTGGAATTATTGTATTCTTCTTCAAGTCTGAGGGTATTTCGCCTGTCTGCCATGCCATCAGTAGTTCTAATGGAATGTTGTCTACTCTTTGTGGTTTCACTTACTGAAGATGGTCAGTCCTTCACAGCAGTAAATTTGTTTCTAATTCAGAAGGGTGTTGATGCAATTGCCAGCCCTGTGACATCCTGCTGTCATTTACAGAATGGCACTTTGCTTTTGGAGATTGCTTCTGATTCTCAAGCATGACGGCTTGCTGCTTTGCTTCTCGATGACTCCCTATTTGTGTTGAGGCCCATAGAACTCTAAACTCTTTCTTAGAGTGGTGCTTCTGTCAAATATCAAAGCAGGCTATGAAGTTATCAAAGTCCAACCATGTATTCTGAATCTGATTTTCTGCTATCAGTGTCATCGTTTCAATCAGACTAGAACCCGGCCAAATGTGTAACCTGTGGTGGGGATGCACACAAGGACAATTGTTTGCTTCCTCCCCACTGTATCAACAGCAATGGCCACCATGGTGCTCCTCTTGAGATAGTCCCATGTATCTGGATGAGTGGGGTGTACAGGTAATGAAAAATTTCCTAAACCTCTTCGCTCGAAAGTTACTGGCTAGTCGCAAACCCTGCCTTCTACTGTCTGGTACTTAGAGTACCGTTCTTGCTAAATCTCGCTCCATGCAGACATGAGACCTTAAATTCAACTCTGAGGTTGTAAAATTGCGCAGTGCCATGGTAGCATGGCTATTCCCTCTTCCAGCTGTGCAACAAGCTATAAAACTCTGGCCATTAAGGGTGAAGTCACTCGTTATACAGGGTGTCTGAAAAGTCTTTCCATGATTACATAAATTGATAACTCAGGCTAGAAGTAAGATACAAATATGAAACTGGTGCCTAATTGTTTACAAACTATCAGTTTTTTTACACATAAGTAAACTTCCACATAAGCACCCTTGGTAGCATGTAGCACATCTAGGCGATATTCAATTTCCATCCACTCATTAGCTAACATCACTGGAGGGATCGATTCAATGACTGTGGTTGTCCGTTGCTGCAGGGTTTCAAGATCTGGTACACATGTTCGATAGACATCGGGGTGATACTGAAGCAGCTGAGGAACAGTTGCAACATGTCCAGATACAATGCAGATGTGATGGTAGCCTTAGCGAAGAAGATTGGCCTGATAATTCGATCGTGCAATAGCACGCACGAAACATTCACATTTCGACTGCCTCTGGTGCACTCCATGACATCGTCAGGGGTTTGTGAACCACTAATGCGCACATTATGGCGATTCACTACTCCACTGACAAGATGGGTCGCTTTGTCAGAAAAGGCAATTCGTCTGAGATAACCGTCATCATCCTCAATATGTGATAACATTTAGACTGCAAAGCCATATCGATGTGTACTGTCATTGGGCAACAAGGCCTGAACGATTTGCACTTTCTATGCACGAAACAATAAATCTTTGTGAAAAATGTCATGGAGAGAGCTTTTTGGGGTCTGTAATTCACGTGAGGCCTTGCACACCGATTTCTTCGGACTTCGCAGAAAAGACTGCCTTACAGCTTCCACCTTGTCTGCTGAGGTTCTTGGTCGACCAGACCTCGAAAGGTCAGCAACCGATCCTGTGGTCTTGAACTTCTCATACTTCTCATACCAGGCTTTAATCCTCTTGACATCAGGTGGATTCCTTCCAAATGTTTCCTGGAAGTGTTTCTGCACTGTGGTTGTTGGTCGTGTCTCATGGTACCACAGGACGCACTGTGCCTTCTCCTGATTGGTTAACATGGCTTCTTGGGCACTGCACCTCATCCACTACTTTCGTACTGCGAACCTGAAACAGAAAAAAACTTTGAAAGTTGTAAACAATTCGACACAAGTTTCGTATTTGTATCTTACTTCTAGCCTGAGTTATCAATTTATGTAATCAGGGAAAGACTTTTCGGACACCCTGTTCAACTGGCAGGCCAGAAAGGACAGCAGGAATACTCCCATAAGGAATTCATGTGTGTCTCCCGCCAGCTGCCACCTGAGTCTTCATCTGCTAGCTGGAAAGGTCCGAAGAAGTCCAAAAAAGGCAAATGGTCTTCTCTGTTGCCAATTCAAAGATCCTCTTTGGTGGTGTCACCACGTGATACCTTGGCCTGGCTGGCCTTCCTGTGGCTGGTGTGCACCACAAACCATTCCTCTGTATTGAAGTCTGCAAGCTGGCTGCACAACAAAGACGACACATCTGTAGACTAAATGGAACAGGATTGACCTGGCTCTATGCCCTGTAGCAGTGAGTCTTGACAGGATGGCACTCGGCAGCCTTGGAGGTGACATACATCATTATTTCCTTATCATGACTCCTCGAATGGATGTTAGCGGCCTTCAATCCAACAAAGAGAATTTATGGCTGCTTTTAGAATTGCAACATCCACTTGTATCCATCCCTCAGGAAACAAAATTGTGTCCTCATAACTGCATTGATATTTTGCATTTCTTCCTGGTCTGTTTTGACCTTCACCCCAAGGTTGGCATTCCATCTATTGGGGAGTCATGCCGCTCATACCGGATGATGTTCATAGTAAACGCATCTCACTGACTACCCGTCTTCAAGCTGTGCCAGTTGGCCTTATCCTTCCTCATTCGACCTCCCTTTGCACCACTTAAATCCCTCCATCGTTCAATGTCACCAGAGAGGACACTCTCAGCTTATTGGGCAACTACCTCACCCATTTCTGCTGCTCAGTGACTAATTGCCCACCATCCCTTCTGGACCCTCCCCTCCCCTGGAAGTCCGGTGGTTAGAATAGGCATCCATCATAAGAGGTGTCTAAAACGAGTCACGTTGTGGCCTTTGTGATGGTCCCCTGACAGGTTTGACCATCTTTCTAAATTTTCCCAAAGAGCGAGCCAATTGGGGAAGGGCGCCTTATATGGTGCATCGTGTCCATTGTGCATTGAGATCTTTAGTCCACTTTCTCATCATCGATTGCAGTCCCCCCCATTCTCCATATCTAAGGTGAGGACAGCTTCCTGGGTGCATTTTCCACCATGCACTATGCAGCGTCACTTTCTGTGCCGATGATGACCGTGGACTTACCTGCACCTCATATATAGCACGGTATCCAGTCTGTTGTGGTGGTTCCACCATGTACCCTGTTGGTTGCAGCACCCCCTGACAACACAGGGTTTGCTCTGCTGATGTCTGCACCATTAACTCCCCACATATACCATGGAGCAGATGCCCATCTCTCTGGAGCATCGGGACTCTCAGCAATGGCCATCCTGCCAGGTGATCCTTACTGAGGCTGGGTGGCACCTGTGGGGAGGGCTCCTGGTCAGTGTGTGTGGCATAAGGGCAGATAACACATGATGAAGTATAGTATATCATCTCTTGTTGGTGGTCTGCCGACAGCAGTCTCTAAGTGGGCTAAGTCGAACTTCATTGCTAAGAAATATGAGCCGAAATCGTCCCCCTCTCTGGCCACACCATGGGAGGAACGCCAGGCTAAGAATGGCAGTGAAGCTTTTTCGCCCCAGTACCTAATGTGTACAAGAGTTCATGGGGAATCTTTGATGTCCAAGAAGCCTAAGTTTTTTGTGGAGCATTTGGAGGAGAAGTTTGGCGGGGTGGAGGGCTTATGCAAAATGCGCTCTGGGCCAGTCTCGATAAAAACTTCATCCTCTGCCCAGTCACAGGCATTACTCCCTTGTGACAAGTTGGGGGATGTTTCTGTTCCCATCACCCCCCATAAGAACTTAAATCTGGTCCAGGGTATTATATTCCACAGGGACCTAGTTTTGCTGTCTGAGACCAAGCTGCATGCCAGTTTAGAATGGCGAGGTGTTTTCATTTCATCTGCCACATTTATTGGGGTCTGAGGAATAACCAGTTTGCCACCAGTGCCTTCATCTTGGCCTTTGAGGGTAACACATTGCCCGAGAAGGTGAAGGTGATGGTCTACTGCTGTGACGTCAGGCCATATATCCCTCCCCCAATGAGGCGCTTTAAGTGCTTGAAGTGGCCACATGTCTGCCTGCTGTACTTCCAGCGTCAAATGTCAAGATTATGAATGTCCATCACCTCGCAATAATCGATGTGCCCTGCCTCCCATGTGTGTCAACTGTGGAGACGATCATTCACCTTGATCGCCAGACTGCAGGATCTTAAAGAAAGAGAGGAAATTCGTGGAAAATAAGACCCTGGACCAACTGACCTAAACTGAAGCTAAGAGGAAATGTGAACACCTGCATCCTTTGGCTATGGCTTCTTACACAGCCACTATGAGAACAGTTGTCACCTCTTGGAACCAGAAGACTACACATGCCCCCTTGATGGTGTGGGGTGCTTCGTGCCCTGTTGCTCCCGCACCACCTATTATGGGAGCCGCACCTTCCCTCCCAACAATTAGGGATATCGATACCCACTTCTGAGCTGGTGAAGTGTAAGTCTTCTTTGGCTCCTCTTACTAGGAAGGGGTCCATTGGGTCACTACCTTCTCAGGTTTCTGCTAGTGGGAAAGATGACACCCACCAGTGGCTGAAGAGCCCAAAAGCAGTTAGTCATAGTGCTTCACGCTCATCCTCACTCCCAGAGATTGTATCAGTGAAGTTCTCCCAGTCAGGGAACCAGTGAGAGAAATAAAAAAGTCGCCAAAACCAAGGGAATTGTGGTGGAACCCAAACCACCACCACCTATAAGCATCTGCAGATAAGGTGGAGATTCTGGTGTCTGCTGAGGACCTAGATCTCGCCAGACCATTAGACACAATGGATATGGACTGCTCAGGCAAAAAGTCAGTGGCAGCAGGTGACCCTGAAGCGTAAACTGTCTCACTAAATGTTCCATGCTTTGCCAGTCTCACAATGACATCATTCTCCAGTGGAATTTCTGCGTTTTTTTCCACTGCCTGACTGAGCTACAGCAACTGTTCAGCTTTCCACCTGCTTTCTGCATTGACCTCCAGGAAACGTGGTTCCTGGCAAAGCAGACCCCTGCCCTCTGTGGCTGTAAGGGATACTACAGGAACCATAGTGGCTATAATAGTGTGTCAGTTGGAGTTTGTGTCTGTGTCCTGAACTCAGTATACAGTGAACCTGTTCCCCTTCAAACCCATCTTGAAGCTGTGGCTGTCAGGATAGGGATGACACAGGAAATAACTATATGCAATATATACCTTCCTCCAGATAGTGCAGAATCCCTGAATGTATTAACTACACTGAGTAATCAACTCCCAAACCCTCCCTACTTTTGAGAGATTTTAACTCCCGTAACCCCATGTGGGGTTGCACAGTGCTAATTGGCTGAGGCAGAGATGTCGAAACGTTACTGTCTCAGTTCGAACTTTGCCTCATAAATACTGAGGCCGCCACACGTTTCAATGTGGCTCATGGCAGTTACTCGGCGATTGATTTATCAATTGGCAGCCAAGGACTTCTCCTATCTACCAACTGGAGAGCACATGACGACCTGTGCGGTAGTGACCAGTTCCCCATCTTCCTGTCACTCACCCGATGTCAGGCCCATGGACGCCTGCCCAGATGGGCTTTAAACAAGGTGGACTGGGAAACTTTCACCTCTGCTGTCACCATCGAACCTTCCCCACACGGCAACATCGATGTGATGGTTGAGCAGGTGACTACAACAATCTTTTCTGTGGCAGAAAACGTGATCCCTCGCTCTTCAGGGTGCCCCAGCGAAAGGCAGTCCCTTGGTGGTCGCCAGAAGTCACTGAAGCAATTGAGAAGTTTTGGCTAGCTCTTCAGTGGCATAAGTGGCACCCTTCCCTGGAGCACCTCATAGCCTTTAAATGGCTTCTTGGCCACGTTAACCAACTTAACGACAGAAGCAGGAATGTTTGGTGAGATATGTCTTGACCATTGGGTGTGATACGCCACTTTCCCAAGTCTGGGCAAAGATGAAATGTGTCTCGTGAGTACCTGACTCCAACAAGTATTCCCAGTGTTAACATAAATTTTGTGTTATCTACCAACACAAAAGTGATTGCCACGTGCTTTGCTGAGCACTTTGTTCGAGCCTCTGCATCAGAGAACTACCTAACAGGCTTTCACACTCTCAAATGGCTGCTGGAAGGAAAAGTCCTCTCGTTCACTACACTCCAAAGTGAATTCTATAACGCTCCATTTACAGAGTGCGAGATCCTCAGTGCCTTGCACATCACCCTGACACAGCTACTGGACCAGATCAGATTCACAGTCAGATGATTAAACGTCTCTCATCTGAGTACAAGCGTCATCTCCTTGTCTTCAACAGAATCTGGTGCGATGGCATCTTTATATTGCAATGGCGGGAGAGCACCTTCATTCCAGTGCTCAAACCCAGTAAAAACCCACTCGATGTGGATAGCTGTCGCCCCATCAGCCTCACCAACGTTATTTGTATGCTGCTGGAAAGTATGGTGTGTCGGCAGTTGGGTTGGGTCCTGGAGTCAAGTGGCCTGCTGGCTTCATGTCAGGGCGGCTTCCACTAGGGTCGCTCTACCACTGATAATCTAGTCCCTCGAGTCTACCATCCAGACAGACTCGTCCAGCTACCAATACCTGGTTGCGAACTTTTTTTGTTGGGAAAAGCAAATGACACAACCTGGCGACATCATATCTTTGCCACATTATACGAGTGGCGTTTCCAAGGCATGCATTTGATTTTGATCCAGAATTTCCTGTCACTTCGCACTTTCCGCGCCAAAGTTGGTGCCTGCCATAGTTTGTTCCATATCCAGGAGAATGGGGTCCCACAGGGCTCTGTATTGAGTCTCTCTTTGTTTTTAGTGGGTATTAATGGTCTAGCAGCAGCTGTAGGGTCGTCCGTCTCACCTTCTCTGTATTCAGACGACTTCTGCATTTCGTACTGCTCCACCAGTACTGGTGTTGCTGAACGGCTCCTACAGGGAGCCATTCACAAGGTGCAGTCATGGGCTCTAGCCCACAGTTTCCAGTTTTAGGCCGCTAAGTCATGTGTCATGCGCTTCTGTCAGCGTCGTACCCTTCATCCAGAACCAGAACTTTACCTCCATGACGATCCAATAACTGTAGCGGAGACATGACGATTCATTGGACTGGTTTTCAACACCTGATTGACTTGGCATCATCACCTTTGTCAGCTTAAGGGGAAGTGCTGGCAGCACTCCAGTGCTGTCCGCTGCCTGATCAACACCAACTGGGGTGCTCATCGCCCTATGCTGCTGCTGCTCTACAGAACCCTCTTCCAATCCCACCCTGACTATGGGGGTCTCGTTCATGGTTCGGCGGCGTGTGCAGTGTCGCGTTTATTTGACCCGGTGCTCCACTGTGGCCTATGTCTAGCGACAGGAGCTTTTAGGACGAGTCCATTGACCAATGCCGTTGTGGAGGCCAGAGTACCTCCATTGCAGATTAAGCATGCACAACTGCTGGCCAGTTACGTTGCGCACATTAGTAGTTCTCCTGCACATCTGAATCACTGTCTCCTTTTCCCACCTATGGCAGTTCATCTCCCACATCGGTGGCCCAGGTCAGGGCTATTGATTGCGGTTTGTGTGTGGTCCATTCTCCCTGAACTGGAATCCTTCCCTTTACCACCTCTACTTATGGTCCGTTCACGTACACCCCCATGGTGTACACCAAATCTGCAGCTTTGGCTGGACCTTTCACATGGCCCTAAGGACTCCGTTAACCCTGCAGCTTTCTGCTGTCACTACTTCTCAATTATTGACATGTTCCGGGGCTCTGAAGTGGTTTACACCAATGGCTCGATGGCTGATGGTCGTGTTGGCTTTGTCTACGTTCATGGCGGCCATATTGTGAACAGCATTCCTTACCCGATGGCTGCAATGTATTCTCTGCAGAGCTGGTGGCCCTTTCTCATGCACTTCAGTATCTCTGTTCATGCCCTGAAGAGTCATTTCTTTTATGTACTGACTCCTTGAGCACTCTGAAAACTATCGACCATTGCTACCCTCGTCATCCATTGGTAGCATTCATCCAGGATTCCATCTATGCCCTGGAATGGTCCATTCGTTCAGTGGTGTTTATCTCGACCACTGGTCATGTCAGAATCCCCGGAAATGAACTTTGTGACAGGCTGGCCAAACAGGCTACACGGAAACCACTTCTGTAGATCGGCATCCCCACAACTGAGCTGCTTTCTTTATTATGTCACGAGGTTTTTCAGCTTTTGGAGACGGAATGGCAAAATCTCAGTATGCACAACAAATTGCGAGCCATTAAGGGGACCATGAATGTGTGGAAGCCCTCGATGAGGGCCCCTCACAGGGACTCGGTGGTTCTCTGCCGGCTCCACATCGGCCATGCCTGGGCGGCTCACCGCTACATCATGCGCAGTGAAGACCCACCTCAGTGTTGGTGTGGCGCCCGGTTGACAGTGGCCCATATTCTTCTGCTTTGACCTCCTTTGGCTGCCCTGTGTCTTCATCTTCAGTTGCCAGACTTATCATTGATTTTGGCAGATGACGCCTCATCAGCAGATTTGGTTTTACATTTCATCCATGAGGGTGCGTTTTATCATTCTATCTGAGTTTTAGCGCATGTCCTTTGTCTGTCCTCCACCATAGTGCTTTTTAGGGTGGAGGTTTCAATGTGTTGCAGACTGCTTCCTTGCTTTACTATCTTCTGTTTCTTGCATCTCTGTTTTCTTCTCTTTATTTGTTACTTTTAGTGTTCATTGCCTTTCCTTCATTCTTGTGGTCTTTCCTTTCTTTCCGTTTTGTTTTACGTCTTGACTGTTTTATTCTCACACATGTGGCATTGTCTTATTACAAACAAGGGACTGGTGACCTCGTAGGTTTGTCGCTTTCCACATCTTCTAAACCAGCCAATCTTGAGCACATCTGTTCATGCCCTGGGAGTCGTTTCTTCTGTGTACTGACTCCTTGAGCAGCCTACAAGCTGTTGACCAGTGCTACCCTCACCATCCTTTGGTAGCGACCGTCCAGGAGTCCATCTATTCCCTGGAATGGTCCAGTCATTCAGTGGTGTTTGTCTGGACCCCAGGTCATATCATAATCCCTGGCAACGAACTTGCAGACAGGCTGGCCGAACAGGCTACGTGTAAACCTTTTGTGGAGATGGGCTTCTCTACAACTGAACTGCATTCAATACTATGCCACAAGGTTTTACAGCTTTGGGAGATGAAATGCCATAACGTCAGCATGTGTGCCATTAAGGAGAATTCGAATGTGTGGCAGTCCTCCATGCTGGCCTCTCACAGGGACTCTGTAGTTTTTTCAGCTCCACATAGGCCACACTTGAGTGATACATGCCTACCTCTTGTGCCATTATGACCCACCTCAGTGTCGGTGCAGCCCACAGCTGGCAGTGGCCCATATCTTGGTGAGCTGTTCTCCTTTCTTTGCCCTGTGATAGACTATTCAGTTACGACTCATTGCCATTAATTATAGCTGACACCTTATTGACCAATTTAGTTGTACATTTTATACATGACTGTGGGTTTTATCATTCTATATTAGTATTAGTGCATGTCCTTTGTCCCTTTGTCTTCTCCACTCTAATGCTTTTACGGTGGATGTTTTAATGTGTCACAGAATGGATGCCTTTTCCTTTTTATTATCATGGTCTGGCAGCCAGTCAGTCATTTACTCTCTTGTTTCTACCTGTGTCTTGCTTCTCTCTGTGGTTTTCTTTTCCTGCTTCGTCCATAGTAGTGTTGGTTGTCCTACTGTAGTTATTTTGGTTCTTCCTTTCTCCTACCATTGTGCTGTATGCCTCCTTTGTTTCCTTCTTCCCATAGTGTAATTCTTTTACCAATGACCTCGCAGTTTGGTCTTTCCCCCCTCCCCCTCTTTTAAACCAACCAACCAACCAACCAACCATTCCTTTTGGCGTTCTCCCAGAAATTGTCAGAGAGGTGCCCACTTGGCTGACTGTAACCAACTTAACTCTTTTGTCCTAACACAGGAACACCCATATTCCTTTCCGACTCCTCACACGCCTACTCCCATTTGGACATATACTTCTGCACTGCCCAGCTTGCCCATGGTCCCTAGCGGTCCATTCCTTCTGACACGTACTTGAGCGACCATTTCCTGTGTGCTATCCATATGCTGACTCCTGCCCCACCTGCATTCACACCCAAATGGCAGCTTACTAAGGCTGACTGACTGGGGGCTTTGCTCCTCCCTGGTGGCCTTCGACGAACAAGATTTCCCCAGTTCTGATGACCAGGTGGAATATCTCACAATCGTTATCTTACTCCTGCAGAATGTTCCATTCCTCACGCTTCTCCTTTACCACGCCATGTCCCAGTCTCTTGATGGACAGAGGCATGTCACAATGCAATTAGCATGTAGAGATGTACTCTACACGTTTTCAACCACCATGCTACGAAGGCATCCTACAGCGATGCATGCACAGTGTCGTCGTGTTTTTCGGAATAGCGAAAAAGCTTGTTGGATTTCATTTACAAGTTCTTTTAACAGTTCGACTCCCACTGTCATGTGGACCAACCTCCGATGGCTCTCTGTGGCTAAGATCCATTCTCCAGTTTCTGGTCTGACGGTAGCAGATGAGGCTATTGTGATCTCGTAACGCCTTGGGCCGTCATTTTGCGGAAATTTCGAGCTTTTCTCACTGTCGCCCTCCTTTCCTCCATCGGAAACGAGCAGAGGCAGCTCGGGCAATATCCTACTCTTCTGAAAAGCGAGTGTGCTACAATTCCGACTGTACTATGAAGGAGCTAGTGTGTTGCTGCTGTCAGGAGGTGGTGTCACTTCAGCATTGTCACACGTCCGCCTTTCATGGGACTAAGCTCCAGGTTTTTAAGCATCGCCTTGGACAACCTCCTCTCGACCCTCCCGCCGCAAAGCGGTCATTTTAACTATGTTGTGTATTGGGCGCTGCCTTTTTAGCTATCAGCATTTGATAAGTGGCGCTCCCCCACCACTTTGTGCACATTCCGCCCAACTTGTAATTGTCTGTCATTTCCTGAGGAATGCCCTTTTTATGTACCTGCTTGGATTTGCTGTCAGAGTTATTGGCCTTTTTTTCCTAGTGAATGACGTGCTGGCTGTCGACTGCATTATACTTTTTATCCATCATAGCAATATGGCAAAGGCCATTTAATTTTTAGTTATGGACCTCTGTTTCTCTGTAATGTATTTTGTAGACATTTATCTACGTATCCATTTTTAGCTGTCTTCTCTTCAGTCGATTGGGATTGATATGTGGTAATTTTTATCTCCTCTTTTTCTCTGTTTCACAGTTTTTACATGGGCACATATGAACCTTGTTGTTTTTTACTCCCTGAAACGAAATACTAGCAAATGTGCTTGTGAACAACAAAAATTTTATTTCACAACTTTATATTTTGGGATACTGATTAAATATTGGACTACCCCACATGTACACTATGTGATTAAAAATATCCTGACACCCCCAAAACATACATTTCTCATATTCGTTGTATTGTGCTGCCAGGTACTCCATAACAGCGACCTCAGTAGTCATTAGACATCGTGAGCGGGCAGAATGGGGTGCTCAGCGGAACTCACGGACTTTGAACTTAGTCATGTGATACTGTCACTTGTGTCATACGTCTATACACGAGATTTCCACACTCATAAACATCCCTAGGTCCACTGTTTCTGATGTGATAATGAAGTGGAAAGGTGAAGGGACACATACAGCACAAAAGCGTACAGGCCAACCTCATCTGTTGACTGACACAGACTGATGACAGTTAAAGAGGGTCATAAAGGGTAGCAGGCAGACACCTGTCTAGACCATCACACAAGAATTCCAAACTGCATCAGGGTCCACTGCAAGTACTATGACAGTTACGTGTGAAGTGAGAAAACTAGGATTTTATGGTCAAGTGGCAGGTCATAAGTGTCAGTTAGACTCTCAGCGAGAGAAGCACTGCTAGTTCCTGCTAATAATAACGCGAGTACACCGTTCACTTGTTACATATTTTTAAAAGCTTCAAACAGGACCGATTGCAGTAATGGATAGGAACAGTGATTGTTGTGTACAGATGCGAGCTGAGTTGGCAACCTTTCACTCACAGCTCATGGCCTCTTTGACTTCCATCACACAGCTTGAGGCTGCTGCCAAGGGGTGTCACTGTGGGGTATCGAACGTGGGATTGCAAGGGATGTCGAGCACATCCCACATGTCCTCTGATTGGTCCACTGCTGTGCCTGCCCCAGGTACTATGAGGTTGAACCCTCACCCATAAAGTGGGAGATCATTCCACAGTCCGGCAGGCAGCAAAAAACTTTTCGAGGTGCCGATTGTAGCGCCTCCCTGGTTCGATTCACAAACAGGTTTTGGGCGTTATCTGTGGCTGATGATGTCTCTCAGCCTGACGCTGTTGTCCATCCTGTTCCAGAGGAAGCTTCTCAGTCCACAAGGTCTGGACATTCACATAGGGTGGGTTTCCTGGTAGTTGGGAGCTCCAACGTTAGGTGCATAATGGGGCCCCTTAGGAACATGGCAGCCAAGGAGGGGAAGGAAGCCAGTGTGCATTCCAGGGGGAGTGGGAAGGGTGCTTCTGGATGCCATGGAGAGTACAGGGTGCTGCCAGCTGCAGGTGGTGGCTGATGTTGGTACCAATGACATTTGTCTCTTTGGATCGAAGCAGATTCTGTCTGGTTTCAGGCGGCTAGCGGAAATGGTGAAGACTGAGAGTCTTGCTTCCGATATTGAGGCAGAACCGACTGTGGTCCTTTGGTGCAGAGCCGAGTGGAGGGTCTGAAACAGAGGCTCAGGCGGTTCTGTGACTGTACGCTGCAGATTCCTTGACTTGCACCATCGGGTGGTGGGTTTCCGGGTTCCACTTAATAGGTCAGGAGTCCAGTACACACTGGAAGCGGGTACACGGGTATTGGGGGCTGTGTGGAAAGGACTGGGCGGTTTTTTAGGTTAGAGGGTATCAGGGAACCATAGAAGGGACGTCGATCTAAAAGTGGGCAGGTAAAACAAAGTGAGGTAGTTGTAGAAACGATGGTATTGTAGTTGTAAATTGTCGTAGCTGTGTTGGGAAAGAACCAGAGCTCCAAGCCCTAATAGAAAGCATAGTTGTAGGTACAGAGAGCTGGCTAAAGCCGGAGATAAGTTCAGCCAAAAGTTTTTCAAATGATGCAACAGTGTTGAGGAAGGATAGATTAAATACAGTTGGTGGTGGAGTATTTATTGCTGTCAGAGGTAGTTTACCTTTTAGCGAAATTGAAGTAGATAGTTCGTGTGAAATAGTATGGTCAGAGGTTATACCTGACAATCGGACTAAACTGTCAATTGGATCGTTTTACCGACACTCGACTCAGAAGATATAGGTATTGAGTAGTTCAAAGAAAACTTGTCTCATTTCAAATAAGTACCCCGTTCATAAAATTATAGTCGGTGGTGACTTTAATCTACCCTCAATATGCTGGAAAAATCATATGTTTAAAGCCATTGGCAGGCATCAAAATTCATCCGAAATTGTACTGAATACATTCTCAGAAAATTATTTTGAACAATTAATTCATCAGCCCACTTAAAGCGTAAATGGTTGCGAAAGCATACTTGACCTTTAGCAACAAATAATCGTCGACAAATAGTGAGTATTGGGTCGAATACAGGAATTAGCGACCACAAGGCAGTTGCTGCTAGGCTTAATATGATAATACTTACAACCATCAAAAAGAAACGCAGAGTATATCTATTTAAAGAAGCTGATAAAAATACTCTTGTGTAGAAAAGTTGTGAAATGTTTTCAAAGAGATAGTATGGAGAGCCATTGAGAGATATATACCACATAAATTAAGAGGTGATGGTACTGATCCCCCATGGTACACAAAACAGCTCAGATAGTTGTCGCGGAAGCAGTGAATAAAGCATGTCAAAAGAAAAAGAATGCAAAATCCCTAAGATTGGCAAAGTTTTACAAAAGTTCGATATATGCCGCGTACTTAAATGTGAGATGCTTTTAATAATTTCCACAACTAAATTCTGTCTCGAAATCTGGCAGAGAACCCAAAGAGATTCTGGTCATACATAAAGCACACAAGTGGCAAGACGCAATCAGAACCTTCATTGCGCGATAAGAACGGTGAAATCACTGATGACAGTGCCACTAAAGCAGACTTACTAAACACGGTTTTCCGAAACTCCTTCACCAAAGAAGACGAAGTAAATATTCCTGAATTCCAGTCAAGAACAACTGCCCAGATGAGAAACATAGTAGATATCCTCAGTGTAGCAAAACAGCTTAAACCACTTAATAAAGGCAAGGCCTCTGGTCCTGATTGCATACCAGTCAGGTTCCTCCCAAAGTATGCTGATAAAACAGCTCCATATTTAGCAATTGTATACAACCGCTTGCTCAAAGAAATCTGTGCCTAAAGACTGGAAAATTGCTAAAGTCACACCAATACCGAAAAAGGGAAGTAGGAGTAATCCGTTGAATTACAGTCCTATACCACTAATGTTGATTTGCAGTAGGATTTTGGAACATATACTGTATTCAGACACTATGAAGTACCTCGAAGAAAACGATTTATTGACACGCAGTACGGTTTCAGAAAATATCGTTCTTGTGAAACATAACTAGCTCTTTATACTCATGAAGTAATAAGTGCTATCGACAGGGGATGTATAAGGCTTTCGACACCGTTCCTCACAATCGTCTTCTAACCAAACTGCATGCCTACGGAGTATCGCCTCAGTTGTGCGACTGGATTCGTGATATCCTGTCAGAAAAGTCACAGTTCGTCGTAATAGATGGAAAGTCATTGGCGTTCCCCAAGGAACTGTTAGAGCCCTCTATTGTTCCTGATCTATATTGATGACATAGGAGGCAATCTGGGTAGCAGTCTTAGATTG
The DNA here is from genome assembly GCF_021461395.2 of Schistocerca americana. NCBI lineage: Eukaryota > Metazoa > Arthropoda > Insecta > Orthoptera > Acrididae > Schistocerca > Schistocerca americana. The sequence continues at coordinate 49,423,907 of NC_060129.1, forward strand.
TTCGCAGATAATGCTGTCATTTACCTTCTTGTTAAATCATCAGATGATCAAACAACTTGCAAAATGATTTAGGTAAGATATCTGTATGGTGCGAAAAGTCGCAATTGACCCACACAAATCTGACGGCTGTAAATTGAACTAAATACTTAGGGATTACAATTACCACGAACCTACATTGGAACGATCACGTAGATAATATTGTGGATAGAGCAAACCAGAGACTCTGATTCATTGGCGGAACACTTAGAAGGTACAACAGGTCTACTAAAGAGACTGCTTGCACCACGCTTGTCCACCCTTTTCTGGAATATTGCTGTGCGGTATGGGATCTGCATCAGGTGGGACTGATGGATGACATCGAAAAAGTACAAAGGAGGTCAGCTCGTTTTGTATTATCGCGAAATAGGGGAGAGAGTGCCACACACATGATATGCGAATTGGAGTGGCAGTCATTAAAACAAAGGCGTTTTTCGTTGCGACGGGATATTCTCATGAAATTTCAATAACCAGTTTTCTTCTCCAATTTCGAAATTCTGTTGGCGCCCACCTACGTAAGGAGAAATGAGGGCTCGCACAGAAAAATTTAAGTGGTCGATTTTTCCGCGTGCCATTCGAGAATGGAACGGTAGAGAGACAGCTTGAAGGTGGTTCATTGGAACCTTTATTGTGAATAGCAGAGTAATCACGCAGATGTAGATAAGCCACATATCATGCCAGTGAATGCCAAACGCCACCTCGCATGGTGTAAGGAGCGTAAACATTGGACGATTGAACAGTGGAAAAACGTTGTCTGGAGCGACGACTCCGGTACGACGATCCGATGTGGGAGGGGGGGTTACAACGAATGCCCAGAGAATGTCATCTGCCAGAGTGTGAAGTGTCAACAGTAACATTCGGAGGTGGTAGTGTTGTGTTGTGGTCGTGTTTTTCATGGAGGGGGCTTGCACCACTTGTTTTGTGTGGCATTATTACAGCACAAACCTACATTGATGATTTAAGCACCTTCTTGCTTCCCACTGTTGAAGAGCAATTCGGGAATAGCGATTTCATCTTTCGACACGATCGAGCACCTGTTCATAATGCACGGCCTGTGGCGGAGTGGTTACACAACAATAACGTCCCTGTAATGGACTGGCTTGCACAGAGTGGAAGGTCTTATCATGGCTAAGGGTAAGTGAACACCATATTGAATTCCAGCATTATTGATGGAGAGCGTCATGAACTTGTAAGTCGTTTTCAGCAAGGTCTCTGGATACTTCTGATCACATAGTGTATCTTTACTTCTGTTTTGATGCCATGCAGCTGGAGTCTCTGTAAAAGTCTTCGCCTCCTAGGTAGTTTCTCACAAGCATGAGGTCATGTTCATATCACAGCCCACATTTTGTCACTATATGCGAAATGTGGGACCCAACTACTGGAACAAATAGTGAATTCCTACATTATGAAATACTTCAAGGAAAATGATCTATTGACACATAATCAACGGGGATTCTGAATGTCTTTGTGAAACATGACTGGTTTCATATTCACATGTAGTGATGAATGCTAGTGATAGCGTATCTCAAGTCGATACCATAATTTTAGATTTTTAGAAGGCTGTTAACATCATTTGTCATAAGTAGGTTCCAGTCAAATTGTGTGCCTTCATTGTTGTCATAGTCATGGCACTCGATTCCTGATTTTCTGTCAGTAAGGTCACAATTCATAGGAACTTGTAGAAGTCTTGTACTGGGAATGAAGTAATTAGTTGGTTCCCCAAGGAAGTGTTATAGGGAATCTTTCGTTCCTAATTTACATAAATGATATAGGAGACAATCTGAGTAGCTGTCTTTAAGATCTTTATTTTCTAGTAAACTCATCAGATGAAGATAAATTCGAAATGATTTAGACAAGATATCTATATGGTGGAAAAATAGAAAATTACCCAAACAATAAAGTGTGGTCCCCTACATAAGTACTAAAAAAACTCAAATTACGACTGCACGAAATTCGCACAAATTTAAAGACTTTCAGCTTGACAAAATATGTGTGCACTATATGCATTATAACCATAATATGCCAAGTGTTGGGAAGAAGGCAAACCAAAGATCACATTTCATTGGCAGAGATTCAGGAGGAGCAACATTTGTGGAGGACTGCTTACACTGTCCTCATGATGGGAACGCTCAAGGAATGGCAGCAAGCTTTGTTTTATCACAAAGTATGGGAGCTGGAAATGATATGTTAGCTGGGCTGGCAATCAAAACAAAAGTTTTTATTTGTAGCATGATCTCTTCCTGTTATTTCAATCACCAACCTTTCTCTTCCAAATTCCAAAGTATGATAAGAGAATAAAGAGCTTGCACATAAAGATAGTGTTCGTATTTCCCCCACATCGTTGTTGAGAGTAGAAGAGTAGAAAAATAGTCTGGAAGCGGTTGTATGAACTTTTGTCAAACACTTACGTGAATTGCAGACATATCATTTACATGTAGGAGCACTTACGCTACTTGCTTGCTGCACCATTGGTCAAGGACTAGTTGTTAGCATGTCCATAATGCTGTCGCATGGCTCAAATTAACCAGTGTCCATTTGAGCTGCTCTTCATAGTGTATGTTCAATATCTCCTGTCAGTCCTGTTTCATACAAGTGCTGTATGCTTCAGATTTGTACTAGGATGGGTTGTAAGAGTTAGTAAGCAATTTCCTTTGAGGCTCAGTGTTTTTCCTGTAGTCCGCCACTGAACTGAAGTCTGCCATTGGCTTTACCTATAGCTAAGCCTGTGTAATTGTTGAATTTCAAATTCCTAAAAGTTGTTACATACACATAATTGTATGAGTGAACCATTTCCAGCTGTGACTCATTGATACTGTAGTAATGGCATCGTACATTTTTTGTGATGTGTAAAGTGTTAAATTGTGAACATTTACTGCAAGTTGCCGATCTTAGCACTACGAAATCTGATGAAGATGTGACTACTTGCACAGCACTTTTCTTGTATAGATTGACAAAATGTAAACTGTCTTCTATTTGTAGTAGATAAGAACCCTCAAGCAACAAAGCAATTAGAGATTCCCACACTCATGTTTTATTCAGTACACGCTGCATTTCGGATCCTGTGGTCCATCTTCAGGTGTAATTCGTCTTTATACATGCTTTATTTGTTCTATTGAGTGAGGGGAAATGCATAATCCCGTCACAAAAAGGTCTGATGTTAGGTTACAAATTCGTAAGTCAGATGTGGAATATATGTGCGAAATAGTGGTAAAGATGAACGGTGTACATTTATCAAATAATCCAAGGAAAGCGTTTTTAACGTTTTAGTAACGGCATTGGATGTTTCCTCCATCGTTTTCAAGCAAATAATTTCATTCAAGCGACATCTTCACAAACACATGTTTGCTAACACTTCACAGACGTTTTTGTACATGGCTTGGTTAAAGATGCATTTTTCATAGTGCTAAAGATTCAATTATTAAACAATTGACACATACAGGAAATAACTTCAGAACAGATATTTAAAATTATAGAAATAGCTGTGGCTTGCGAAATCTTTTCATTTAACATTGATTCTGGTTTTTTGATTTTGTGGAGGTGTATCTCCAGTTGTTCTGGCAGATCTAGGGTCTTACTATTGGCTTCATTATGTAATACTATCAAATTGTTTTCTAGATTGTTGATGACATGGTTCGTTTCCAACATATTTGTGCAATGACTGATTCTTCAAATTGGTTAAGCTTGAAAGCATTTACATGTTCTTGAAAACGTGTTTTGAAGTTCGTGCTTGTTCTCCGTACGTAGTTGCCAGGCCAACTAGGGCATGATACTTCATACACTCTACTGTTGTGGTATGTTTGTATATTTGAATTTATGTTATGGATGTGTAAGTTAAGTAATTTATTATTAGTTGAGAATGAAACTTTCATTTGGTTTTTTTTTAAAGGTTGGCTATTTTTTTGAGAGATTGGGCCTAGGTATGGGATACTGGTGAATATTTTCTCTTCTTTCATAGTGTTGACATTCATTGTCTTGGCATTGTATGTTTGTCTGTTTGAATTGTTAATTGTTGTGACTGTGTAGTCATTGCTTATGGCAGTGCTCTTTATTGTAACTATCTCATTCTTGAGAATGTTCCCTTTTAGATCAAGAGAGTGTACTCAGTGTAGCATGGATCTAAATGCAGCATGTTTCTGTGTGGTGGGATGACATGATGAGTTGTCTACCGTTACATATGTGTATGTGTGTTTTCTGTGTATGCTGAACTTAAGTTTTTGTTGATGGTTGGTGATTTTAAGAACCAGGAACTTTATGCATTTGTTGTCCTCATGTTCTGTTGTGAATTTCACATTTATGTGGAAAGAACTGAATAGTGCTAGTAGTTCCTCAACCTCATTTTTTGTTCCATGAAATAGAAGCAAGGTATCATCAACATATCTCCACTAATATCTTATTTTACTTTTGAATCTATTGTTTTCATTAAAGAACTTACTTTCCAGATGATTGAGAATTATGTCTGCAAGAGCACTTGATAGGCTACTGCCCATGGCAAGACCCTAATTCTGTTGGTGAACTTTCCCATTGAATGTTCAATAATTGTAAGACAATATTAAATGCAATGTGTCCTTGAATTCTGATATTTCTACAATTGACAATTTTTATGTGTTATTAAGTTTTCAAAAAACTACATCTATTGTTTCTTCAGTTGGTACTATTGTAAATAGGATAGTTACATCAAAAGAGGCAAAATTTTAGTTGCTAATCCCTTTGTGTTCTTAAATGACTATGTTTTATCAAAGGTAAAGTACTGCTTCAGAATTTTGTTCAGTAATTGGGAGACACTGAAAGCACTGAATTAACAGCAGGCCTCGGTGGAACTAGGGATTTATGGGTCTTAGGTTCAGCTCTGTCTTTGGGCTGTGGGATTCATTAAAATGAAAGTTTTTGCTGCTTTTTCGGTGAAGAAGAAATTGAATTTATTAACCATTTTTCTGATTTTGTTTTGCAATTTCAGTTCGATCTTGCTTGAGCTCTGTTATGTTATTTTCAGAAAAGAAACTTTATGTTTTAGTGATGTATTCATCTTTGTTCATAATTACTACAATATTGCTTTTGTCAGCTTTCAGACTCAAGGCATTGTTGTTATATGGTATCGTGTTTATGCTGTTTAATAGCTTTCTCTCCTGATAAACTGTTTTGTGGATTTCATTATGGTTAGTTATGCTTTCCTGAATACTTTATGTTGTGTGCTAGGACAGTATGTTCAGTTTTATTAAGATCAGCTAAATCAGTTGTTTTTTTTAGTGTATATGATGAGATGTTTTAGGTTATTAGTACTTAATCAGGGTTCTACGTTGTGCTTTAGCTCTTCCCTGAGTAGACATTGTTCTTTTTCATGAAGGTGATACCAGTTTGGTTCACGACTCTTTATGAAACTGTTTTGTTGGATGGTTGGTTGTCCTGCTGCTGATTTCGTTTTAGCTACATGGCTTCTAATTTCTTTTGGTGCCTGTGTGTGATTTCAGTTCGCATTTTATTTACATTTGTTTCTACATACTCCTCTTAGTTCTAATGGTGTAATGTATTAGCTAATTTTAAATACGTGTTGCAACAGCATATAACAATATCTACTTTCTTTTTGTACTGAGATTTTACTTGAGACTTCATCTACATTATCTCACATTTCCTCTTGGCAATCTGGGCTGCAGCACACTTGTTTGATCTTCACTTTGACATAATTAGGACGAAAGTCACACGCTATACGTTCTTTGATGAACTTAATACTAGCACTGGCTTTCACGAACTTTATTTTGTAATTACTGTATGAGTATACTGCTTTCAGTGCCTGGCTGGTCAAGTTAATTTTGACCATATTTTGCAGCTTCAAACGTGGTATGCTTTATTTGTCCTCTTGAATGAGATTAATGGCATATTCCTGTAATGAAAAGGTTTGATGTTAGGTTCCGAATTTCGTAAGCCACACGTGGAAAAATGTGCGAAATAGTGATAAGATGAATAGTTCAAACTAATCCAAATAATCCAAGAAAAGCGTTTTAACCCTTTAGTAACAGCACTTTTTTTCTGCTCTATCGCTTTCAAGCATACCATTTCATTGAAGAGGCACCTCCACAAACACATGTTTGTGAACGCTTCACAGATGTTTTGTACATCGTGAGATCAAAGGTGCATTTTCATAGTGCTAAAGATATAATCATTAAACAATTGACATGTGCAGGAAGTAACTTTAGAGTAGATCTTCAAAATTACACAAGTAACTGTGGCTTGCGAAACCTTTTTGTTGATTTAACATCAACTCTGGTTTCTTGATTTTGTGGAGGTGTATCTCCAGTTGTTCAGATTTAGGGTCTTGCCATTGGCTACATAATGCAGTACTACCGAATTGTTTTCTATGTTGTTGTTGACATGTTTCGTTTCCAACATGTGTTGTGCAATGACTGATTTTTCAAAGTGGCTGAGCCTGAAAGAATTTACATCTTCTTGAAAACGGGTTTTTAAGTTTCTGCTTGTTTTCCATACATAGTAGGCAGGACAACTGGGTCATGATACTTTGTACACTCAACTGTTTTTATGGTTTGCGTATTTGATTTTATGTTATGGATGAGTAAGTTCCTAATTTAATATTAGTTAAGAATGAAACTGTTACATTTGTCTTTTCCACTATTTGGCACATATTTTCCGCGTCTGGCTTACAAAATTCGTATCCTAACATCAAACCTTTTTGTGACAGGAATATGCATTTCATCGCACTCAAGAGAACAAATAAATCATGTGCGAAGACGAATAACACCAGAAGATGGATCCACAGGTTTGATATGCATAATGTATTGAATAAAACATGATAAATTATGACTGAAGACGTTTTTTAATTAATGAGTGTGTTGAGTACAGTCACGTTTGAAGCTGCTGATTATGGATAAAATTAAATTGAATTTACCCAGCCAGGCACTAAAAGTAGTATACTCATACAGGAATCACAAACCAGTGCTAGGGTTAAGTTCACCAACGAATGTCTAGCGTGTGATTTTCGTCCCAATTATGTCAAACTGAAGACCAAAAACAAGCCTGCTGCAGCCTATTGCCAGAAAGAAATGTGAGATAATGAGGATGAAGTCACCAGTACAATCTCAGTATATGAAGAATGAAGGTATTGTTGAGTCCTGGTATAACATGTATTTACAATTAGCTAATACACAACACCCATTAGAACTAAAAGCTTTCCCGGGTTCGGTTCCCGGCGGGGCCAGGGATTTTCTCTGCCTCGTGATGACAGGGTGTTCTTTGCTGTCCTTAGGTTAGTTAGGTTTAAGTAGTTCTAAGTTCTAGGGGACTGATGACCATAGATGTTAAGTCCCATAGTGCTCAGAGCCATTTGAACCATTTTTTTGAACTAAAAGCTGCTGATGAGTATGTAGAAAGTGTTGTAAACAAAATGCAAACGGAAATGACACACAGGTGCCAAAGGAAATTAGAAGCCATGCAACTAAAACTGCATCAGCGGCAGGACAACCAACCATCCAACACAACACCTTTATGAAAGAGTCATAAAGCAAACTGGTATCATCTTCAGTGAAAAAGAGCATCTACTCAATGGAGGGCTAAAGCACAACGTAGAACCCAGATTAAGTACTAATAACCTAAAGCACCTCATCATACACACTAAAAAACCAGTTGATTTAGCTGATCTTAATAATACTGAACAGACTGTCCTAGCACGCAACATAAAGTTATTCAGGAAAGCATAACTAACCATAATGAAACCCCCAAAACAGTTTATCAGGAGAGAAAGTTATTAAACAGCATAAACATGAAACTCAATAACACCAATCCCACGTTTCTGAAAACTGACAGAAGCAGCTCTGTAGTAATTATGAACAAAGATGAATAAATCACTAAAACATAAAGTTTCATTTTTTAAAATATTATAACAGAGCTCAAGCAAGATCTGACTCTAAAATTCCAAAACAAAATCAGAAAAATGATTGATAAATGCAATTCCCTCTTCGCAGAACAAGAATCAAAAACATGCCTTTTAATGAATATCACAGCTCCAAGACTGATAGCTCAACCTAAGACCTGCAAACCTTAAGTTCCATTGAGGCCTATTGTTAATTCTGGGAATACACCTGCTTAAGAGTCTCCCAATTACTGAACAAAATTCTGAAGCAGTACTATACATTTGATAAATCACTCTCATTTAAGAACACAAAGGGATTAGCAACTAAAATTAGACATAAATATTCCTACAGTCGCTATTTTTGCCTCTTTTGATGTAACTAACCTATTTACAAAAGTACCAACTGAACAAACAATAGACGTAGTTTTTTGAAAACTTAATAACAAATAAAAAAATTGTCAATTGTAGAAATATCGGAATTCAAGGACACATTGCATTTAATATTGTCTTACAATTACTGAACGTTCAATGGGAAAGTTCACCAACAGAATTAGGGTCTTGCCATGGGCAGTAGCCTATCAAGTGCTCTCGCAGACATAATTCTCAATCATCTGGAAAGTAAGTTCTTTAATGAAAACAATAGATTCAAAAGTAAAATAAGATATTACTGGGGATATGTTGATGATACCTTGCTTCTATTTCATGGAACAAAAAATGAGGTTGAGGAACTACTAGCAGTATTCAATTCTTTCCACATAAACGTGAAATTCACAATAGAACATAAGGACAACAAATGCATGAATTTCCTGGATCTTAAAATCACCGACCATCAACAAAAACATAAGTTTATCATACACCGAAAACACACACACACACACACACACACACACACACACGTAACACTGGACAACTCATCAATTTCATCCCACCACACAGAAAAACACCACATTTACATCCATGCTATACAGAGTACACTACCTTGCTCTAGAAGGAAACACAATTAAGAATTAGATAGTTACAATAAAGAGCATTGTCATCAGCAATGGCTACACAACCGAAATTATCGACAATTTAGACAGACAAATACACAGAACCAAGACAATGAATGTCAACACTATGAAAGAAGAGAAAATATTCGCTGCTATCCCATACCTGTTTTCCATCTCACAAAAAATAGCTAACCTTTTCAAAGAAACAAATGTAAGTTTCATTTTCAACTAATAATAAATTAGGAAACCTACTCATCCATAATATAAAATGAAATATGCAAACAAACAACAGTAGGGTGTACCAGGTATCACGCCCCCAGTTGTCCTGCCTACTATGGAAGGAAAACAAGCAGGAACTTTAAAACCCGATTGCAAGAAGATCTAAACGCTTTCAGGCTCAACCAATTTGAAGAATCAGTCATTGCACAAATATGTTGGGAACGAACCATGTCATCAATAATCTAGAAAACCATTTGGTAGTACTACATAATAAAGCCAATAGTAAGACCCTAGATCTGTCAGAACAACTGGAGATACACCACCACGAAATCAAAAAACCAGATTTGATGTTAAATGAACAGATATCGCAAGCAACAGTTTCTTTTGTAATTTTAAATATCTGTTCTAAAGTTACTTCCTGCATATGTCAATTTTTTCCTGCATATGTCCATTGTTTAATAATTACATCTATAGCACTATGATAAATGCATCTTGGTCTACACCATGTAAAAAAACATCTGCGAAGTGTTTACAAACATTGTTTGCGGATGTGCCTCTTGAATGAAATGATATGCTTGAAAACAATGGAGAAGAAAACTTATGCTGTTACTATAGCGTTAAAAACGCTTTTCGTGGATTATTTGGTAAGTTAGCACTATTCATCTTTTCCACTATTTTACACATTTTTCCGTATGTGGCCTACAAAACTCGGAACGTAACATCAAAACTTTTCATGACAGGAATAGGCATTCAATCTCTTTCAAGAGGACAAATAAACCATGGATTAAGACGACATACACCTGAAGATAGACCCACAGGGTCCGAAATGCATCGTGTATTTAATAAAAGTCGATAAATTGTGACTAAATGCGTATTAGATACATACCTCGAGTGTATTGAGTACAGTTACGTTTGAAGCTGCAAAAATCGATAAAATTAAAAAGAAATTCCTAGTTTTATGATTGAATGATTAAACTGTGCCACACTGATTTTTCTCTGGTGGTGTTTTTTTTTTCTGCCTTAACAAAGCATAATAACTAAATGGGAACAGTCTTGTGTTGCTCTGGGATAAGAAAATGTTTTATCCCACAGCAAGTGCAGATTTAATGTTCTAAACAAAATGAGTTTGTAAGTACTACCATTTTTCCTGGGATGTGGGCTAGAGTGACAGACAGAAAAATGAGTGAATTACATCTTAAACAGTTCGTAGGCTTATGTTTATTTCAAGATTTAAACCAATCAACCATACTATAATGAAGGCACAGTATTCTGGATCAATAAATAGAGGTAAATTTTATATTCAGCAGATGAGCATTGGATGAAAACGTCATGTCCCATCAAAATTAATGTAAAATATTTGTTATTTTGTAACAAATGGAACCTTTAATATGGTTATAAATTAGACCATTCATAAAAAATATAGGCAAAAATATATGCAAAATGAATTTTTATCCACATGTTAAGCACAGGAAGAACAGTAAATGGATGTGCATTTAAAATGTAATCATAAATGTTCAGTATTGAAAATTTGTTAGTTTGTCATTACAAAAACCCACATGATCTGTCGGGAACTGCAGTCACTGGCAACTGGCATGGCAAGTCATGTGGAAATGCCTGTATGTGGACTGGTTACACATTGTAATTGCCACCATGTGTCAGGAAAGAATTACCTCCATTGGAATAATGAATGGGAAACACCACCTGGATCACCATTCTCAAACTTATTGAGATGTTTTGATCTGACCAGCAGATCATTTTGAGATCTAACTTGGGAAAAGTAAAAATGAGGCCTAACAACACAAGTTAAGAGTGTGACACTACAAATAATACAAACAGCAGTACTGCAAATATCGTAAATATTTCTTATACTCATTCATGTCCTCAGGTGTAGTTTGTTAGTAATGACAAGAATGAACATAAAACTATGAAAACAGTACAGAAGATGAGTGGGGAAAAGTTACTTAGTCATGTGATGTATATACACATCAGTGCCCAGAACATTAATAGTGTCAAGAAGAATTGTATAAAGAGAAAGTATGTTGATTGTGTACAATGGATTACATGATTCTTCCTTTCATTCTTCTCCCATCATGTGTTAGGCGATTTCACCTCTTGTGGTTTGTAATGAAGTATTAGTTGTGGACGTTGTTTTCAGGCATTCTGTCTACATGTTCCCACAATCTGTTTCTATTTCTTGTGCATTGAATCAACTTGCAATTCATTTATAACTTCATTTCTGGACATATGCTCCCTGCTTATATCCATATGATTCAATAATAATTCAAGAAAATGAAGAGAATCTACAGAAAGATGTCTATCACCTTGAGTTGTTGGCTTCTGAATGTCACATGAAAATCTCCATTAATAAATTAAGTGTTAAGGTAGTCAAGGGAAAATCATCTATCAGATGAAAAATTGTTACAAATAATGTAATTCTGGAGCAGGTAACTCACTTCCAATGTCATGGTTGTGGAATAAGATGAGATTTTTGCAGTGATACTGATAACAAGATTATGAAATTTGAAACAATGTGTCTCCCGTGATAAAGATCAAACCACACATGTGAGAAACACACTTCTTGTAAATTATACGTTTTTGTGTATGTTTATATATTTAGTGAGATGGAAATTGTACTGTTCACATGCATATCAGATTTATATTGTTCTGATGCTTCATTTCTTAAAACACATCTGGAAGAACTTAAAATTTGCAGAATAAAGGAGTCTTACTTGAAAATCTGATTTAAGTAGGAAACGGAATCTGGTTATAAAATTAGCCATGTTTTAGAAAATTATTATGCTATGTATTCTTATAGTTGAAAGATAACAGTGAGGGGAAACAGAATGGCCACGGGTGTACCACATGCCACAGCAGGTTGTGTGCCAAGTGACACACCTGTGTGTTTACGCAGACCAGTCTGCACAAACCACCATCTTTCCATGGCTGGCACACGTGAAAAAACATTCATATTGATGGGAGTAGTGAGCCACTGGAGATTGTATGTTTACTTGGGAACATTGTCATAAATATAAATTGTAATAGTTCTGACACTAAATGTAACTGGGTTTTCTCTTTTGATGCTAGTCAATTGTCAGGATGAGCATTACTACAAAGGGCCTTTGATTCTAAAGCATGTCAGGGTAAAAATACTAAATAAATTAATTTTTCTCTCTTAACAACATGTGGGCAGGGTGGGTTCTTTATTGTCTCGGGTATGTGGTAGAATGAAACAGCATTTTTACATAAGATAACTTTTATTGAAAGTTTTGTACAACTGTTTGCTTACTGGATGTTCTGGCTCGGAGAGCGGCAGCTGTGTCGTTTGTAAAGCCTTCTGCTGCGGCAGCGGCGGCGTCGGCGTGTGAATACGCGTGGCGGTGTGTAACTCGTGTTGCCGTCTCGCCCAGTTGACTGGAGACGAGCAGCGCGAGGTGGCCCGTTTAATTATTGAGAGCGAAGTCGTGCATCAGAGGGTAATACCTTTGATGTGGCGTCCCAGTGTTTCTCTTCTCTAAGCGGCCGCGTATGTTGTGCGTCGGCCAGCGGAGCGGCACGGCGGGGGAAGGCAAGTGTCCCGGACTCGAACAACGGACTCCCGCTTGCCAGTCTTCGGCCGTCAGATCTTCATCCCAGCTCACAGGTGACTGCTGATGTGAGGCCGTCTCCTTCCCGTCCTCACGAGTCACCCGGGTACGTAAAAATCAGACTTCAAATACCTTTTAACCCCTGTTTTCTGGCGCCGAGGCTGCTGCTTGCTATTCTATTGCAGCGGCGGACTTGGTGCGTCTGTGTACGATGTAGTCTCTTCTTGCATGACGGTCTTCAGCACCGAAACTGACTAAAAACTACTGCCACTCCTTGTCGGGTCCACTGCGTCTCACGTATTTATTCACTTCACTTCACTTCACTTCACTGGAGGTGAAAGACTTCACGGTCATTGCCTCTTCGGTCACGTTGAAAAGCTTCTCGAAGAATCTTCGTAACGTCGGTCATTGGCTCTTGGAATGTAGGCGAGGGCCTTTGCTCACATGTGACAACTGAGAAACACATGACCCGGTCGTGCGATGCCCTGACGGCTGAATCGACAGCTTCCGCTTATGTGGGGAGGGCGATGGCTTCTGAACTTGCTGACTTCACGGTCAAATTTCTCTTCTGATCTGCCCGCTGTTTGCCAGTATGTAAATCTCTAAACTATACTAAGTTTTTCATTTATTTTCTAATTTCTACTTCACTTTGATTTCACTAATTTATTTACTGAAGTACAACTCAACATTCCTCCACCCTTCGGAGAAATTGGCCCTCGAATTTACCGCTCAACATTCCTCCACTCTTCACATGGCAAAAGCGCTAACACAAACAATGAAAACTCTCGACTTAGACGATTACACACGCTTCACATTAAGTATGTTGAAAATACTTAACACTTTACTAAAGCACTGTACGCTCATGAATCACGTAGTTCACACATAAATCGTTGTAATAAGTGTAACAAATCTTGATGAGAATGAATAAAAGAAATACATTTTTCACTTAGAAAATTACATAGCAACACTTGTTTAATCTACCCTATATTAATGCGAGAATACCTGTTCTACAGTATTGTTTGTTTTAACATGAGACTGTTTAGTAAAGACTGAAGTAAAATAAACAAAATTAATACGCTAATGCTCAAAAGTAACCACTGAAGCACACCAGTTAAGAGTGTGGTATCCAATTAATAGGGATTCGATGAAGTGGTATATTATTATTTGGCGTATTTTTTCGTCTTAAATAAAACTGTACAAAGAAGAAATACCAACACAAAGGTTCCAGATATACCCGTTCCTAGGATTATAATTTTAGTTTTGTGTTCACTTTTAAATTTTAAGACATGTTGCATCATAACGTTGGCATAAATTTTGCCTTGCTGCGAGTTTATGAACATATCGAATGACTTCAGAAGGGAACTGTCAAGGGAGTCATTGAGGTAGGACAGGTTGTGTGTAGTAAAGGCTTACATGGCGTTTTCTGGCTAATAAATTAGAGGGAAGGATGAATTAACATTAGTTGTACTAGTGATTGTTGCGGGTAAATGAGAATTCGCTCCTGAAATGGAACATAACGTGCCGTTAATTATTAGCCCGCTTCCATGAAGTTCAAAATGTTGTAATGTTGTAGCTACACCGTTCTCGTAACATTGCGCAAAAATATCAGTTGGATTACTGACTGCATATAACCAGTGAATTTCTACCAGCTCGAAAAAACATGATGTGGAAGTTAATATATCACGTGGGCAATTGATGGCGTCAGATTGTTCGAAAAATAGGGATTCACAACTATTGGTATGTAATTCGACTGCGCGAGATGAATATATAACTTGTTCGGATATGCAACTATTTAATTCCGAAGTTGTCATTACCATGCTCGTATTGGTTGTTTGGGAGATTAAAAATACTGGGTGTGTTCGGAACTGTACAAATTTATTTATTTTGCCCCATTTTACCGGAAATGAGTGCACTCTGTAACAGTCATATATACCCATTTTATCTGTAACAAGATATACAAACTCGTATTCCTGCATTATCTGTGTCCACTACTACAGTAGCTAAGTGGTAATACTGTGGTAAATGTTTCTTATCTGCAGGAAATATTGTTTTTCAATTTTAACTAATAATGAGATGAATGTAACCGGCGATAGTAACGTGGGTGACAATTGTCCCTGTACTGCATAGTGGATAGCTTCCTTTAATGCCTCCGCTGCTAGCTGTGCATTTATCACTTGATCAGTGAGTAGCCTAAGCGATCTTCCTCATGCAAGTTTCTTATCCAGAATATCGAGCCTTGTTTGTATGACTTTTAAGTCTTTATTCAGCGTAGTAGTAGTAGTAGCTAGAAGATAATCGTTTAATTCTTAGGTGAGGTTCCTGATGACCTTGGTATTACTAAAAACAGTTCGCTCCAATCCGTTTAATCTTGTTGTGTGCCATTCTATAGTACCTTTATTTAATTCCGCGGTACTCTCTATGTTCTGTAATGAATTATTTAACTGATTAATATCTTCGTTATCCACTGTACCGAAAATGGTCTTAGTAGTTTACCTCCTGCAACCACCCATCGACGTTTAGTTCGTTTAACGGTCTGCGGAAGTATATCTTGTAACTGACGCAACTGACCTCTCAACTGTTCGTATGAGTAGTGTAATGTTTTAAATTCACTGAATTTTTCTTCAAATATCTCTGGTGAACGTGCCCTTTCATGTAGCGTATCAAATTCTAATTCAAGGCTCTTAAGTTCATTACGTAAAGCCCATAAATTATACTTTAATGAAATAGTCCACTTGTGATTGGTCAGAATTACAGTACCCTGTTTTACAAAAATTACACCACTCATCAACTGGTTGATCTGTAGTCCATTGTTCGTATTAGTCAATAATGCAATTATGATAAGCAGCACAGTCACAATGTAGTTGTCCATTATGCTTGAGTCGTTACCTGAAAAAGCAAACAACATGGTTATGGACCTACCAACCTAGTAAAAACAAAAACAAAAAATAAAAGAAAGAATAAATTGTTAACTACAAGATCTACCTGTTTCCACGTTCACTTTTTTTCTTAAAAAAGCCATTATCAATTGTTAATTATTTACATTTGTATATTATCCACAGTCCACTAAGATTCCACTAGGACATTCGCACCCTTTGTCGAAGATTGTATGGTGCCATGTCTATATGTTGTGCTGGCGTGGCCGCTCCTTTTCCTTTTTGGGCACTTCCTCCATCCTTCGGAAAAGCAGACACTATTGTTCAAGGAATTACATCTGGAGCCCCCTTAAAAGGTTTTAAGCGACTTTCATGGACAACAGTAGTTCGGGTGGGCAGTTGCAGTTTAACGTTGACTGGTGACGTGATCTCAATAATTTGATAACGACCTATGTAGTTCGTTACGAAATTCTTCGTTTTTCCTTTCGCAATGTATGGAGTTGACGGCATCACCCACTGACCGACTTTGTAATTTGGATATTTAGCTTGGGCATTACCTAATCTTTCCTGTCGCTCCAAAGCTTTTGTATTAGATTTTTGAACCTTTTTCCATACATCCTTCATCACTCGACCGAAATCTTTTACTGTTTCGCCGACTATTCCGTTTTTCTGCCTGATTACCTCAAAAGGGGACGGCATTTTTGTCCCATAGACCACTTCATGCTAGTTTGCTTCATACGTTTTGGCGTTGTATACCGACACGATTATTGGTAAATACGTATCCCAATTAGAATGTTGTTCGTTAATATAATAACTAAGCATCTTGCCAATTGTCCGATGAACTCTTTCTGTGCGTGTGTTGCACTGAGGGTGCAACGGAGTTGTGCGTAATTTACGTATTTTTATTAAGTGGCATAGCTGTTTCATTAATTCAGACATAAAATAAGCTCCCTGATCTGTGATAATAGCTTCAGGTACGCCAAATTTAAGTATCCAGTTGTTAACAAAAGTTTGGGCAACTGTATTTGCTTGCTGATCTGGGAGACTCACCGTAGGTAGATAGCGTGAAAAGTGATCTGTAATTGTAAGAACACACTTATTACCAGCAGGTGTTTTATGAAATGGCCTGTAGAGATCTATTCCACAGATTTGAAATGGACATGAAGCCTTGGGGAGCCTCTGTAAGGGTATTTTTAAACGAGAAAGTTCACCTCGTTGTGTGCACGCAATGCAATTACGAACGTACTGCGCAACATCCTGCTTTCTGGTTTGCCACCAAAATAGCTCTGCTGCGCGTCTTTCGGTTGTCTGCTGTCCACCGTGTCCTGCAAGGATATGATCGTGGGCCTCAACCATTATTTCTTGTCTAAGGTGTTGGGTAACAACGATTCGTGGTCCAAGTTTTGTTTTACGGCATAATATACCATCTTCAAAGCAAAATTGTTTTTGAGTTGCGTATTTTTTGCATTTTGTATCCTCATCTTCTGCCTTTCCACAGTCCTCAGTATCTCGGCCTGTTGCTTCCAAAAGTGCTATTTTCCGACTTAGGCAATTTGCATTCGTGTGTTTTTTTGCCTGGTTTATGGATAACTTCGAAATCCATTTCCGAAAGACATAGGGCCCAACGGGTGAGACTACTAGATGGATCCTTTAACCCAAGTAACCATTTTAAAACTGCGTGGTCTGTAATAACCTTGAATTTCCTACCATACAAGTAGCATTTAACGTATTTGATGCCATAAATAACACTTAACAATTCTTTCTCCGTTGTGGAATGATTTCTTTCTGCCGTTGTTAGTTGTCTCGAAGAATAGGCTATGGGGTGTTCCGCACCATTAATATTCTCACTCAAAACAACTCCTACTGAATGACCACTTGCGTCACAGGATAAAATAAATTCTTTATTATAATCTGGGTAGGCTAATACTGGACTGTGTGTTAACTTATCTTTAAGGGTTTGAAATGCTGATTCACAATCTTCAGACCAATGAAATTTTGCACCTTTTTTTTTCAATAATTGGGTTAAGGGTCGGGCAATTTCAGCAAAATTTTGAACATATTTTCGGTAATACGATGCGAGACCAATGAAACTTTGTATTTCCTCAACGCGTTGTGGTGTTGGGAAGTCCTTGACTGCTGAAATTAATCGAGGATCTGTTTTAATTCCTTTTTCACTAATGGCATGCCCTAGGTATGTAACCTCTGTCAGTGCAAAACTACATTTTTCCATATTTAATGGTAATATAGCTTTTCTAAGTCTCTGAAAAATGTTACGCAGACGCACAGCAAGTTCATTAATGTCTTTGGAGAATACAATAATATCGTCTAGATATACACAACATTGCTGAGTTTTGAGTCCCCGCAATGCTCCGTCGAATAGTCTTTGAAAAGTTGCTGGCGCATTTTTCAAACCGAACGGCATTCTTTTAAATTGCCAGTGGCCTCCAGGGTTAGAAAATGCTGTTTTATGCCTATCTTCAGGTGCAACTTCCAATTGATGATATCCGCTACGTAAATCGGCTGTTGAAAAGTATTTACTGTTACCCAAACTGTCAATGATATATGTAATGTTTCGAAGAGGATAAACATCTGAGATTGTTTGTTAAGGTGTCTGCAGTCACAACAAAATCTATATAGTTTCTTTCCGTCGGGAGATTTCTTTGGAATAATTACAGTATTTGAATTATAAGGCGAATTAGAATATTCTATAATTCCATCTTTTAGATGCTGTTCTAAAAATTCATCCAGTATTGGCTGCAAATGATTCGGAACTCTATAGGGATTCCTATAAACTGGGGGACTATTTCCTGTTGGGATCCTATGCTGTGCGATATCTGTTGCTGGCAATGGACCTTCTGCATTAAATAAATCCTAAACTCAACTAAAACTGCTTCTATCGTGTCTCTATCATTTCCTTTCAAATGCTCAATCTTCTGGCGTAATGCGGTTTTATAGGCGTCTGGTTTCTGACCATCAGTAATATCTGACCAAATGAAATCTTCTTCAAAATTACTGACTGTAGCTACTAATATTCCTTTATGCAATCCTTTGTCCTCCACTCCGAAATTGTCAATATGTACCAGTACTTTTCTTTCTCCCTCAACGTCTTGCACCCGTACAACACTTCTACATACAAAACAATGTGATACATCTAATTCCTCATTTTCCTCTAGTGGTTCTATTACACATACTGTACCTGTAGGTACCTCAGAGTCAACGGTCATCCACAAAAGTTTTCCTGAGCCAAATGGTATCTTATCCCGCGAATCAACCTTCAAGGACGTTGCATGCAGTGTAGCTGATTTCGCCTTCCGGTTAGGGAAATCTTGCGGCAGCGGGTCCTTCGCAGCGGTGTGACCTAGCTGAAACACTATTCCGCTAAGTTCTACAGTTTGCTGTCTGAGGTCGATTTTAGCGTGATGTTTATTCAGGAAATCCAGCCCTAGAATCGCGTCGTACCCGTCAGTTACCTTTGTTACCACTTCTACATCGTCTTGAAATTGTACACCGTGAATATAGAAAATCAATGATGTACATACATCCTAACGACTTCACTGTACCTCCTCCTACCCCACTCAATCTACACCTTGGAGGGTCATACTTCTTTTCTCCATTGCATTCATTACTCACTGTTGATACGTTTGCGCCTGTATCCACCAGTATACTTGCCTCTTTATCCTGTATGGTAGCAGATAACCAGCATTCCGCCTTCACATTCGCCTTAATGGCATGAAATTCTATTGGGAACGCCCGGCGGCGGCTCCGACATTCCCGTTTGAGTTTAACTGATTCATATTTCCAAAAACTTTCTTAGACCTGCATTCCTTGAATGTGTGACCTATTCTGTAATTAGTGCATTGAGGTTGTCTGCAGTTTTTTGCTATATGTCCCAGTCGATCGCACCTGAAACATCGTACTCCTGCTGAAAATACATTTCGCTTCTCCTTGTATCTGTTGGCAATGTCTATTTCTTCGAAAGTCGTCGCCACAGATACAGCTTCCGCTAAATTGTTTGTGAACTCTGCCCTGACACGACGGGACGTTTCAGGAGGTAACCCACGTAAAAATGTATCCAGAGCTCTATCTTCTGCCTCTTGCAAAATAACTTTATTTGCTTCATCACTAGTTGTCAACTGATAGATGTTAATATTAACTTTTCTAATCCTATCTACAAAGCTTTCTAACGACTCGTTTTGCCTCTGAGTGATATTGTTTAATTTCTCCCTATAAAATCTACAGCTGTCCTGTTTTTGAAAACGTTTAAGTAAGCCTTTCTTCAATTCCTCAAATGTTGGAGCATTCCATAATTCTTCATGGTATAATACATGTGCTTCAACCTCTCCTATCAATCTTAACTTTGTCATTTGTAAGAGCTGTTTATCTGACTGTGATCCTAACTTTGCAGCTGCTACTAAATCATCAAAAAAGGCTGTTATGTCTTCGCCAGGTTTACCTGAAAAAGGAGTTACTAAGGCTGCTGCGGAGGAATCTAGGGTGGGAGGGATTGAACTGGTTTGCCTAACCTCACTCAACTGTTTAAATAATGTATTACTATCATTTTAAGCTGTACTATTTGATTAACTAGCTCTGAATAGCTTCCTCAGTAGAAACCGCTTGTGGTGCTGACTCTGACTTTGTACGATTTCGTGTCATCATTTTACAAACTATTAGTTACACAATCTTACTACACTGAATGAAAAAGATGCTTAAATATTTTCAACAAACTCTTAAAATTATGAGAGAAAATACACTTCTAAATAAAAAAATATTACGACTGCTACGCGAACCTCTATGCTTTCACATATTGAACAATATTAACTGTGGACGTTTAGTGACTGTCATTCACACCTCATATTGAGCCAAGGTTTTTTTTTTCTCTGATACCAAATGTAATAGTTCTGACACTAAATGTAACTGGGTTTACTCTTTCGATGCTAGTCAATTGTCAGGATGAGCATTACTGCAGAGGTCCTTCGATTCTAAAGCATTATGTCAGGGCGAAAATACTAAATAAATTAATTTTTCTCTCTTAACAACATGTGGGCAGGTTGGGTTCTTCCTTGGCTCGGGTATGAGGTAGAATGAAACAGCATTTTTACATAACTTTTAGTGAAAGTTTTGTACAACTGTTTGCTTACTGGATGTTCTGGCTCGGAGAGCGGCAGCGGCGGCGTCTGATTACGCGTGGCGATGTGTATCTCGTGTCGCCGTCCCGCACAGTTGACTGGAGATGCGCAACGCGAGGTGGCCCGTTTAATTATTGAGAGCGAAGTCGTGCGTCAGAGGGTAATACCTTCGATGTGGCGTCCCAGTGTTTCTCTTCTCTAAGCGGCCGCGTATTTTGTGCGTCGGCCAGCGGAGCGGCGCGGTGGGGGAAGGCCAGTGTCCCGGACTCGAACAACGGACTCCCGCTTGCCAGTCTTCGGCTGTCAGATCTTCATCCCAGCTCACAGGTGACTGCTGATGTGAGGCCGTCTCCTTCCCGTCCTCACGAGTCACCCGGGTACGTAAAAATCAGACTTCAAATACCTTTTAACCCCTGTTTTCTGGCGCCGAGGCTGCTGCTTGCTATTCTATTGCAACGGCGGACTTGGTGCGTCTGTGTACGATGTAGTCTCTTCTTGCATGACGGTCTTCAGCACCGAAACTGACTAAAAACTACTGCCACTCCTTGTCGGGTCCACTGCGTCTCACGTATTTATTCACTTCACTTCACTTCACTTCACTTCACTTCACTTCACTTCACTTCACTTCACTGGAGGTGAAAGACTTCACGGTCATTGCCTCTTCGGTTACCTTGAAAAGCTTCTCGAAGAATCTTCTTAACGTTGGTCATTGGCTCTTGGAATGTAGGCGAGGGCCTTTGCTCACATGTGACAACTGAGAAACACGTGAGCCAGTTGGGCGATGCCCTGACGGCTGAATCGACAGCGTCCGCTTATGTGGGGAGGGCGATGGCTTCTGAACTTGTTGACTTCACGGTCATTGTCTCTTCTGATCTGCCCGCTGTTTGCCAGTATGTAAATCTCTAAACTATACCAAGTTTTTCGTTTTTCTAATTTCTACTTCACTTTGATTTCACTTATTTATTTACTTATCTTAAGTACCACTAAACAAAATAAGTGGTGTAGGAAAATTAAATTTGTTCATTAATATTCTTTTCTTTTGGAAGTATAAATTTGCTGCTCTTGAAGCAATGAAGATATCCCCTCTTGCCAACTACGTAAAATCATGTTGTTAGGCAAGTTATTGACAGGTACCTAACTGGTTGCAACATGTGTGGTGACTCCTGAGCAA
Organism: Schistocerca americana; assembly: GCF_021461395.2. Classification (NCBI taxonomy): domain Eukaryota; kingdom Metazoa; phylum Arthropoda; class Insecta; order Orthoptera; family Acrididae; genus Schistocerca; species Schistocerca americana. The sequence continues at coordinate 49,445,760 of NC_060129.1, forward strand.
GCTGATGCCAACTCATGTCAAAAGTGATTTCCTTTTCAGTAATCTGAGGGGCAGACCCCTTGAGTTAGTTTTGAGAGGGTTACAAGCCAACCTAGCTTCAATCCTGCTAGCCAATAGATGATGCTTTTAGTCACTATTTGGTAGAGCCCTCAAGTCTTCACATTTATCTACAACTAGATATATATTTCTTCAGCCAACATATAGTGCATGTTGGAGGATACCTTATGCCACCAATGATCATTAACATTGTGTCCCACTTGCAACTGGAATGATGGAGAATTGACTGTCTATATACCTTCTGAGATATATGTTGGTGGCAATATATCGTTCTACAGTCTGTTCCATATGCTGGTTATCTGAACTTTCTCACTAGCAGTTTGCAAGAACATGTTCCTCCCACAGGAACCTAAAAATACTGCCCAGTTCCCTTCACACAGGTCCCACTACCTGTGTAGCCACTTCCTGTGTATAGTGGACCTCTGACCCATTAAGCAGAACCCAGAAACCCACCACCCTATGGTGCAAGTTAAGGAATCTTCAGCCTACATGGATGCAGAACCATATGGACCCCTGATTCAAGCCACCCACTGGTCTCTGTACCCGAGGACCTCAGTCAGTTATGTATACGATGCTACAGATGGCGATCTCTGCCTTCATCTTGCAACCGAGACTTGGTCTTTACTACTTCATCTATCCACTCAAAACCATAGAGAATCTCTTCCAATCCAATGCAGCACATCTTTTTAGTTACTACATGAGCCACTACCAGCACTTGGCAGCACCCTTTGTTCTTCATGGTATTTGGATGCAACCATTCCCCATCTAGGATAATGCCTTCCAAAATTCCTCCTTATATGTGCACAGTGCACGATGGATTCCTTCCCCTCCTCGGCAGCCATATCCCATAATGTTGGAACTCCCAACTACCAGTAAACCCCCTCTCTGTGAATGCCCAGACCTTGTGGGCTGAGTGGATTGTTCTGGAAAAGGAGTGCCTTCATCTGGCTCAGGGATTTTGTCAGCCACAAACAGCACCCAGAACTTGTTTGTCGTGCTATCTGGGGTGGAACTCTGATCAGCCCCTCAGAAATTCTTTTGCTGGAGCTACCTACCACTTGACTGTAGGTGATGGGTCACCTCCAGTGCAGGCAGTTCAGAGGAGGGCCACAGTAGTGGACCAATTGGGTGGATGTGTGGGACATAGTAGACGTCTAGTCTTCCATAGTGATGCCCATTGGCAACAGCCTCAAGCTGTTTGACCAAAGCCAACACCACCTGGAGCTGTTTGCTAGGAGTCACCAACTAGGCTCAAATCTGGACAGAGCAGTCAGTCCCTATTCATACCGAGCGAGGTGGCGCAGTGGTTAGCACACTGGACTCGCATTCGGGAGGACGACGGTTCAATCCCGTCTCCGGCCATCCTGATTTAGGTTTTCCGTGATTTCCCTAAATCGTTTCAGGCAAATGCCGGGATGGTTCCTTTGAAAGGGCACGGCCGATTTCCTTCCCAATCCTTCCCTAACCCGAGCTTGCGCTCCGTCTCTAATGACCTCGTTGTCGACGGGACGTTAAACACTAACCACCACCACCCTATTCATACCAAAGATGGAAAAACTGTACACTACCCGTTATTAGGATACTAGACTATGCCTGGTAAGTATTCAGACATCCAACAAATTAGGAAGTAAACTGTGTCCACGCAGATAACTGAAAGTAAGTCACTCATGTTTGAGGCTTGTAAATATAATTTGCAAACAAATGATGTACACACCTTATCTGCAGCAGCACATCAAATGAGTGCTCTGGTGGTCCAGCCAAACTGACCCAATCAAAGCAAAGCAAAAACAAGAAAATGCCTGTATGATACAGGGATCAAGAAAAGTGTCAGTACAGGTACTCCACACCACACTCCGGAATGAACAGTTCTCATGACACAACACTAATGCTAGCCCTGTCTGGGACATGTGCCACATGGTCAGTTATAGCAATCAACTATTCCATCCAGATAGGATGCCTCCCTCTTCCAGATGCTGCACCAAGCTCACTTAAGTTTTATAATTTCTTTATCATATCCTTTAAACCATTTAATGACATTGGTCCTCTCTTCAGACCTTACTGTGTCAGTGCGGCACTGTAATTCCTGCTCTTCACAGAAAACTGTTTCACTAACAGCCCACAGTCTCACTTGATAGCCACACTGTTCACTCATGTTATGGCTTGTCAAATGACAGCATGTATGTCATAGTGTCAGACAAACAGTGTACAGTGTCAAATTTTGCACTGGGGTGTCCAAAGTTGGAACTGATTTTTTCCTGTGTAAACCAATTCCCCATTAATGCAGCTACCAAGTTTTGCTTTGATATGATGATCAAATTCCACATTGAATGTGTGCGAGTAGCTGCTCATTAATTACAACCACCTGGTGCTGAGGTCCCATACGTATAGCTCCCATATGTGTCTTGTCAAAATTAGATTTAATACAACTTTCATGAACACATTTAAACAGTCATTCCTTCTGCACTCCAAATGTGAACAGAATGGGGAAAAGCCAGTGGGACGTTACCTCTGCCATGCACATCAGTGGTTTGCAGAATTAAGATGTGAATGCAGACAGACCTCTCCAATTTATATAAAACTGTAAGTACCAGTTCATTATTTTTACCATGAAGTGCCCACCGATACCTGTCGATTCAAATGTACATAATAAACATGCTTCATACTTAGTATTAAATGCCATCGTAGATTTCTCTAACAATCCTTGTGGATCACAAAATGATTTGTTTATATATTGTGTTATTTCCTCAATATGTAAATTAATGGTAGTGATGTATACCATCATATTTGGAATAAAAAAGACCTGACAAGGAGTTTGTAATCACTTGATATAAATTCAATTGTCAGTAAACAGCTCTGTGCCGATTGTTGCCATGAAGTCTGTGGAAAGCGGTAGTTTACACTGAACAATAGAAAGTGAGAGGTCCCCCACACCAGAACTGCAGAATTTCACTAAATTTTGGGTTACATGATAAATCATACAGATTTAATGATTGTAGATTCAACAAAACACCCAGGGACTAAAATTACAAAAACCCTAACTTCACATAAAAAATGTTGTGGGGAATTTGAACTGAAGTGTTTTGTTGTCATTCCGCTTAGAAGGTGCAACAAATCTAGTAGACTACCTACACCATACTTGCGTGGTGTCTCCTGGAGTATTGCTGTACAGTATGGGATCCTTCGTAGATAGGACTATGGAAGGAACTGAGGAAGTTCAAAGGAGGAAAGCTTGTTTTGTATTACTGCGAAATGGGGGGAAAGTGTAATGTGTACGTTATGAGATGAAGTGGCAAACAGAAGAAAGGCGTTTGTCTTTGTATTGAATTCTTTCCTCAAAATTTCAATCACCAACTGTTTTCTTTTGAATGCCAAAGTATGATTTGACACCAAACTATGTCAGGAGAAACGATGATGAAATAAGAGGAAGCATAGTATACACAAAGGGAATTGTTAACTGATGTGCCTAGATAATCTCAGCACTGCTAGACTAGTCTCTGGCCATCCATACACCACAAGTAGTCACTAGGGGTAGAATTAGACTTTTATCTGTATCTCCTGACTGTTACTGACTACTGGCGAAGCATTTCTTCACATGCCACTACTCTGAAGGAACGGGAACTGTGTGTGTGTGTGTGTGTGTGTGTGTGTGTGTGTGAGTGTGTGTGTGTGTGTGTGTGTGTGTGTGTGTGTGTGTGTGTGTGTGTTGCTGAAGTGAGAGCATGGAAAGGGGATATGAGTAGAGGACATGGACTAGCATAGGTTGAGTCTAGAGGTGTTGCAGGGGTGGTGGGCGAGCTGTGCAGTGTACTGATTGCAAGTAAAACAAACATCCTTTCAGTATACTCGATGTGTAGATTCTAACGCAGCTCGTGATGTTGTATTACTATAGTTGAATGGAAGGGAAAATGGAAAAAGAGTGAAGGACATCTACATCCATGTCCTCATAAAAATCCATTTTCCAGACTCTGCTGAGAGTTATATGGCAGCCAATACATCCTACTATACCAGTAAGTAGGGCTTCAATTCCATTCGCGTATTGAGTGCAGGATAATTACTGTCAAAATGACTCTTAGCATGCTGTAATTAGTCAAGCCTTGTCCTTACACTCCCTGGGGAAGTGATAGGTAATAGGACGTAGTATATTTCTAGATTCATCACTTACAGCTGGTTCTTAAATCTCTGTAAATGGGCTTTTGTAGGATAGTTGGCATCTATCTTCAAGCATCTGTGTGTCTCATTTCTTAGCAGTTGCATGACACTGTCACATGGGTCAAACAAACTTGCGAACATTGTGCTGCTCATCTTTGTATATGTTGAGTATTCTGTGATAATCATATGTGGTGCAGGTGCCACACACCTGAGCAGGCTTGTAGTATGGATTGTATAAATGTTTTATAAGCAATCTCCTTCGTGTACTGGTTGCATTTACCCAGTATTTTACCAGCGAACCAAAGTGTGCTATGTAAGTGCAGTTTTAAATTTCTGAACAGACTGATGACCTCAGGAATTTGGTCACTTAGGAATTCACCGCCCTCCCCCCCCCCCCCCCCCCCCACACACACACAAACACACATATTTTTCTGAACGTTTACAGCAAGTTGACAATCTCTGCACAACTTTTAATTCTTATTCGGGTGTGACTGACCATTCATGCAGCTTTTTCTGGTATGGGGTGACAAAATATAAACAGCATTACAAATGACTTCCAAGCAACAAATTCGAATTCCTGGCTTTTATACAATAATTGATTAAATCTGTATTTCATACCTTATGAGATAGGAAAATTCCGATTTGTTTTATATGCACAGGAATGTTGTGTGGCTTTCATGTTCTGAACAAAAAGATTTAACTGCTTCAATTTTTCCTTGCATTTGGATGAAAACATGAGCTCAGTCCTAGGAACAAAAACAGAAAAGTCTGTTAATTACACCATCAACAAAAGTTATTTTATAACAAATGGAGCATTATTTCAAACACAGCGAGACCTTTAATTAATGTGAGAGAGGGAGAAACACGTGGTTATTTGAAAACTATTTTTAAAAACACATTGAGAGGAAGCACAATGGGATGTGTTATGAATGTCATAAGACATATTTAATATTGGAAAATTTTTTCAGTTCTGAAAAAAATCTCAAGTGATCACCTGGAAGTGAGAAACTTCAGTCACTGGGCAGTGGTTGCAGATCAATCAAATACTTTCTTCATAATTGTTTGCACCTCATGAATGCATTATCATGATTGGTATAATGAATGGAAACCACCATCTGCATCACTATTTTCTGTAATATAGATGGTCCGTTCTCATGGGATGTGGAGATCAGCCCCCATATAAAAGTTGGAAAAGAAAATGTAAGAGAAGGCAATATAAATATTATGTGAGTGTAACGCTATAAAACTAGTGATAATGTTACAACAAATACCATCGAATCATGGACTCTCTCATATCCAGGGCTGTAAGCTATGGATTGTCAGTAATGACAATATTTTACAGAAAACTATTTAAAAAGTATAGAGGATACAATAAATGAACCAAAAAGGTGTCGTGACAGAGCGAGAAATTGTGAAAACAGTACGGAATTCTGTAAATTATGGTGATACACTAAGGAATGCTGTGTTCATTTGTCTAATGACTACAGAACTCTCTCTTTTCATAGCCCCGTCTGTGAAGCCCAAGGAAGTTCAATTAGGGGAAAAAATCGTGTAGCCACCAATTTTTGCACAGTGCCAAGATGGAGTGTCCTGATCAATATGCTAAAAATCCTGAGTGGTAGGGTGTGTGTCTTGGGATGGGGCAGTGATGTTTAAAGGCCACATTTTACGATTTATTTTGAGTAACTAAAAAGATTGAGTTTCGACTGAAAATGTTTCCCCTACAGAATCAAACTACATGAAATTTGCTAAAAATGTTCTTTTTGCATCTATGACCAATAGCTTCCGCATTTCAGGGAATAGAAAAAAAAGATTATTAACAATGTTGCTATAACTATACGAAATTAATTATCTTTAAATGGAGGGTTTAAAAACAAATTTGTGTACCACATGTAAGTGTAGTACAGCCATATTACAGGATAAATCATGTTCTGGGAGCGCAACAGGATGACGGCGAGGTATTGGGAGTAGAAGCAAAGGAAAGATAGATAGCGAGATTATGTTCATGCTCTTCCTTCTTTCACAGGTCTGCAAACTGAAGAAAAAAGTGGTGATTCCCCATTCTATCTACCCCACTGTCACAAGAAGCCACCAAAGGTTGTCTCAAAAAGTTATTAGATCTGTCCACAGTGTGAAGAGCGCAGTACCACAGTCTGCAGACATGTCTGGAGGCCATTTATATTCCACAGAATGCGTCAAGACTTAATGAAAAGATTATATCAGTTACTAATGACATTAACACAAGAAACACATACAGACAGTCTCTCTGAAAATCTTTCCAGACTGTTCTATGCTGCCAGAAGTGAAATTGATTGTGTCGTCCTGTATGGAAGCTGTAGCCTTCTTGTGGGAAGTGGAAATTCCACCAGCATGAGTGCTGCTTGCTTTTCAATTTACACAGACTATACCTCCCCAGCATTTATTGTCCAGTTCTCTTGTGTGAGTTGACAAAATAACTTCACTGAGCTCATGTTTGTACAGTGGAGTTATTTTCAGTTTATCAAGGAAGTACTTTGCTATAGTTGTTAGGTGAGATATTATGTAAAAAAATCTTAACAATGCAGCTGTGAGTGTCTCCCACACTGAAGAGTCTGTCTGAACTGTAACACTCTGTCAATACATATGTGACAATGTCAATTTCTTTGTCTTTTCTAAGCCTTTCTGGAATATTTTTTCATGGTATGAGGGATTTTAAAATGCACCTCTCTAGCTTTTGCTTGCCAAAATTTAAAGAGACGGAGTCTTAAATTTCATTTGTCTACAACAGAGACTGGTAACCTGTTATAAAACTTCAGATGTTTCAGCATAAGAGAAGCAGTGCATTACAGCAGATTACTGTTCTAGATGGAACATGATCAGTCCCATTCCATCAGATTTATTCACACCCATCTTGAAAGACACACCACGGATGTATGTGGTAAGTGGGTCCACTCAGTGCAGCCCATTTCAGAACTGCAGTAAGTTCCACTAATTCCTGAATATGAAAGATTTATGCATCCTAACACTAACACAGTTAATAGTGAGAGACCTGCAGTACCTATTTGATAATTCATTAATTCACCAAGTGACAGCAACTTAATTACACAGCTTTACAACATGCTTTCAACAGTAGACAGCAACAAAGTGACACATGTACCAATCCCTTTGCCACCAACACTATCACATTTATAAACCAAGTACTTCTCAGCCCTGCTTTGAGGCTTGTATTTTACACAATAGCTCACATAATACAAGCAGTGAGTATTGAATTAATAATCTGAAAATAACATCACTATATAGGGTGTCTTTTTCCACCATTTACAAACTCCATGAATTGATTGATGAGAGGATATAAAACAGAAAATATCTTATTTCCAGAAATGCGTGATTTGCATGCTAGAGACCATTTATTAAATCATACATTGTTTCATAGATTGTGGTCTAACATGTACTGTACCATCCAGCCACAGTTACTGTATGCATGGTTTCCTACATCATGCCATAGGATCCTCTCCTGTAGTGGCAGATTTTCCACATCAGGAGCAGTTCCGTCTCTAGTCCCTTCACCAGACAACCACAATTCTAAGATTTGTCATCCATCCTATTCACAGATGAGGTCACCTTTATGCGCAGTGGTATCTTCAACTTTCGTAACGGTCATCTATGGGACAGTATGCAGAGCCCCCGTGGTATGGTGACAATGAATCATCATGATCAGTGGAACAAAGGATTATGTTGCTGTATATGATGGTGTTCCAGCCCAATTCACTGTTGATGCCTGGACCCATCTCAGTTGTCTCCACTGGTCGATGTATATGATTGGGGGGGGGGGGGGGGAGGGGCAGTTGCATGACCTGCTCATTCACCAGATCTCAACCCATACAATTTCTGGTTATCTCAAAAGTATTGTACACACAGAGTCCATTCCAGATGTGGAGACATTGCAGCAACGCATTCATGCTGCCTTTGACACTGTTTAGGTGCAGCTTGCCGAAATGTGAGACAGAACATGCTGCAGCACATATTCACATGCAGTGAGCCACATGGAAACTATTTCAGTACTTATTGCAACTGTGGCAGCTTGGTAGAGCACATACTAGGCCACAGTCTCTGTAACAATGTAGATTAAATAAGTGGTCTCTAGCATGGAAACCATGCATTCTGGACATAAGTTCATTAGACCTTCCATGTTCTGTATCGTCTTATCAATCAATCCCTAGTGTTTGCACACAGTGGAATAAATCACGATGTATAAATGCCAGCCCACATCTCGTGGTCGTGTGGTAGCGTTCTCGCTTCCCACGCCTGGGTTCCCGGGTTCGATTCCCGGTGGGGTCAGGGATTTTCTCTGCCTCGTGATGGCTGGGTGTTGTGTGATGTCCTTAGGTTAGTTAGGTTTACGTAGTTCTAAGTTCTAGGGGACTGATGACCATAGCTGTTAAGTCCCATAGTGCTCAGAACCATTTGAACCATATAAATGCCAGCTGAGTGAGGTTATTTTGTCTACTTACAGAAGAGGACTGCACAGGAAACGCTGGGGAGGTATAGACTGTATGTAAACTGAAAATCGAGTGACAGTTGTAGTGGGGGAAGTTGTTTACCCTGGAAGAAAATTTTAGTTGCTTTACTGGATGACACAGACAATTTCGCCCTCTACCAGTGTAGAACAGTATAGGCATTCACACAGATTTTGTCCATATGTTACTTTTATTACCATTATTAATGAAGTGTTAACACATGTGGAAAAGAGACGAAACACCTTAACGCTTCTCCTCCCCGTCCATCCCCCTCCCCCTCCCCCTCTCCCCCTCCCCTATGCCCATGCCATGGGCATAACTTCACAGTGTGTCCTGCTTTTCATTTTTGTAACAGTGCTGTTATGAAAGTGGGAAATTTCCTGCTCACTATTTTGCAGACTTATGAAGGAGCAAAGTGTATGAACGCAATCCTGCAACTTACTTTCCATTGTGCTTCCACTCAACACATCCACTCTTCACCCTGTTGCATATCCACACACCCTTGGTATATAATTTATCTGTTAATACTAGCCTATTGCACTTACATGTGGTACAAACATTTAATATTTGATTTTAACCCATTCCATTTAAGAAACACTAAATATATACCGTTAAAACTATTTTTTAATACTTGCTTTTTCCCATCCTCTGCCATAGTATCAATATAAACCCATCCAGGTGATAACAGCGACACCTGGCAAGTAATGGCTGCTTGTCACACATGCATTGTATGTGTAGTATCAGTGAGCATCCTCTCTGTGTAGAAGCGGGAAGGTGTGTGACCTGAGTTTGACTAAGAGCAGATTGTGATAGCCCAGAGGCTCAGCACGAGCATTTCGGAAACTTTATGACTTGTCAGATGTTTGATGAGTGCTGCAGTACAACCAAGGTGAAACAAAATCCAGACATCATGGAGCTGGGTGGCCTCCCCTCATTACAGATGTCATAAGCTGGGCAGACTGGTAAGAGGATGGGCAGCAAACTGTGGCAGAACTAACATCAGACTTAAATGCTGGGCAGAGAAAAGTGTGTCTGAACACACAGTGCACAGAACACTGCTGAACGGCCTCTGCTATTACCCTTGAACATGCCAATGTTAACATCACATCATCAGCAACTACGACTGAAATGGGCATGTGACCATTGGCACTGAACGTTGGCACAGTGGCAGTGTGTTGCATGGTCTGCTGAACCCCCATACCTTCATCATGCCAGTGGGAGGGTGCAGATCTCTTGTCTTCCATGGCAGCAGTTCCTTGTCTTGAAATCTGTACAATGGGACAGACACAAACTGGTGGTGGCTCCATTATGATCTGGGGATCATTACTGTGGCCATCCATGGATCCAATGGAACTTCGACAGGGCACAGTGATGGCCAAGGGGTATCATACCCTAATAGCAGACCACATACATTACTTCGTAAGTTATGTTTCGTGCCAGCACTGGCATTTTTCAACAAGATAATGCAACATGTTACAAGGCCAGGAGTGTGATTGAGTGGTATGGAGTGGTTAGAGGAACACAGTGGTGAGTTCCAGTTGATGTGCTGGCTTCCTCTCCCCCAACTCGCAAGATCTGAACCCAATTGAATACATCTGGGATGGAATTGAACATAGCTTCAGACGTCATTGATCCCCCCTCCCCAAGAAAACCCCCCTGCAAAGACCTACCAAAGCTCATCGCTTCCATGCCATGATGCCTTGCTGCTGTTATACATGCCGAAAGTGGACATACTGTCTATTAGTTATATATCTTTTAGTTATATATCTTTTAGTTATATATCTTTTAGTTGTATATCTTTAAGTTGTGTGCCTCTAAGTTGTGTGCCTCTAAGTTGTGTGCCTCTAAGTTGTGTGCCTCTAAGTTGTGTGCCTCTAAGTTGTGTGCCTCTAAGTTGTGTGCCTCTAAGTTGTGTGCCTCTAAGTTGTGTGCCTCTAAGTTGTGTGCCTCTAAGTTGTGTGCCTCTAAGTTGTGTGCCTCTAAGTTGTGTGCCTCTAAGTTGTGTGCCTCTAAGTTGTGTGCCTCTAAGTTGTGTGCCTCTAAGTTGTGTGCCTCTAAGTTGTGTGCCTCTAAGTTGTGTGCCTTTGTGTTTTTAGTAATAGTATCTAGCTTTGTAAAAGAAGAACAGCTAGAATCATTACTGGCTAGCTGGAGGTGGAAAACAGGAAAAAAGATAACTGAATCATCTGAGACATGTATTACAAAAGACTGATCAAAATTAATTGAACTGATATGACTGGGTGAAATTGGAAGGAGGTTCTCCATAAAATTACCAAAAAAAGGCACTTGCAGAAAACACTGATGGGAAGGGACATTGTAATAGGATGTGTATATGATGTCAACAGAGAATAACTTTCGTGGTACTAGTCGGAGCTGTAGAGGGCAAAAACTGTAGAGAATACACATTGGAATATACCCAACAAGTAGTTAAAGAAGGTGGATATCATTGTTACTATGAGACGAAGAGATTGGCACAGGACCGCAAGTCATAACAGGCCACATCAAACCAGTCAGAAGTATCCTCCCCTCCAATGGCCAAAGAATACCAATTTTAATGTTATATATGTCAAATAGGCACTGTAAATGGCGTGTAATTCTGTGCATTTTGTGTGGTGCATAGTGGATCCAAATGAAGTAGCACAAAGGAGGGTGCTCAGAACTGGTAGATTATGTGTTTTTTGAGAACTACTGGGTGATCAAAAGTCAATATAAATTTGAAAACTTAATAAACTATGGAATAATGTAGATAGAGGTAAAAAGTGACACACATGCTTGGAATGACATGGGGTTTTATTAGAACAAAAAGAAATAAAGTATTGCTAGACACGTGAAACACCTCCTGCGCACGTCGTTTGGTGATGATCGTGTGCTCAGCCGCCACTTTCATCATGTTTGGCCTCCCAGGTCCCCAGTTATTGGCTTTGGGGTTACCTGAAGTCACAAGTGAATCGTGATCGACCGACATCTCTAGGGATGCTGAAAGACATCATCTGACGCCAATGCCTCACCATAACTCTGGACATGCTTTACAATGCTGTTCACAACATTATTCCTCGAATACAGCTGCTGTTGAGGAATGATGGTGAACATATTGCGCATTTCCTATAAAGATCATCTTTGCTTTGTCTTACTTTGTTATGCTAATTATTGCTATTCTGATCAGATGAAGCACCATCTTTCGGAAATTTTTGAGCGTTTGTATTTTTTTGGTTCTAATGAAACTCCATGTCATTCCAAGCATGTGTGTCATTTTGTACCTCTCTATCTACTTTATTCCGTGATTTATGCAGTCTCCAAATTTATACTGACCTTTTGATCACCCGGTATATGCTATACATCAATCTGCACAGGACTTTGTAAGAACACTGTGACATAATGTTTATTCCAGTATCGAACAACATGACTGTAATGTCTAAATGAGATTTTTGAGCTCAAACATATGCTTCCTGACACCTGTTTAAACAACTACTGCATTCACAAGCACCTGAACTACAAAACTGTTTTTGCAATCGTCAGATGTTTCTACAATATTGCCTCTGTGTTGGGGTAACCGTTGAAAAATAGTTCTATTGGTATCACAAATACTCAGACACATGCTATAAAGTGGCATGCACAGTTTAACTGCAGAAGTAATTGGATGTTAGTGGGTAGCAATGTAACCTTTTAATCACATTTATGATGGCATGTTGAAAAGTAATGTCTACAAATTTATGTGAAAACGTATACAGATTTTTGGATAAAATTACATAAACATTCTAGATGTTTATTCTTCATCTCTACATATTTATGTTGCAACAAAGCCACATTGGCAATGAAAACATTTCTCCCAGTGAGTGATAAGTTCATTGATACTGTCACTGTAGGCTGTTCAACTCTGTTGATGGAGCCACAGCCTCACCTCCACTTGCACCACTTCATCACTATAAGACTGAATTCCTCAAAGATGTCTTTAAGTGTTGGCCTATGCAGCCGTCCACTTTGAGCTGAGGTTAGCGGCTCCGTCTCTTTCATTATGAGTGTGAACAACTGAATGTTTGGACATTACTGACGTTGAAATAGTGAAAACAATGCACTGCATTCGTTCTTCTGTGGATTCAATTGAAGTCCCATTTTGACATTCACAAACTTGACTAGAACACACTATTTCTCATGCAATGACATAGTTCCATTACACACTGCAGTGTTACACACTACAATTCAAAGTTGCATAATAGTAGTGTTGCAAGTTGTCAGTGAAATCGGAATTCGACCATGTAATGTGCATGATAAGTAATACCTCAATTGATATTGAGAACAGAATAAAAATATTCAGAATAAAAATATTCGGCAGCATTACTTTTCAATGAGCCTCCATATTACGAGACAATGGGAGAAGTGCAAGGAATTTAACTAACACATTTCTTCAGTGTTTATAGATTTTTCCATCCCAGGACAATGGTCGCAGACAGAGGTTACACAACAATGTGAGGGAGTGTAGAAATCCAGAAAAGTTAGAGGGTGTACTGAGGAGACAGACGGGGACAAGAGCAAAGGTACAGATATGAGAGAGATGATGACCTGTACATTTAAAATGCGTACTGATTTGGGACAAGAATCTACTTGTCACCATGAATGCTCAACATAATATTTGACAGATTACTGGAAATAGCAAGGATCCCAACTTGATAGGGCACATGAAATAACAGTGAGGTTTGTAGTCCAAAACGCTAAGAAGCCAGATGTGTTGACTCTTCCCTCAGGAGTGGTGCAAAGTGACCCAGTGCATACTGGGAATTTGATTTACAACCCTAGAGAAGTTTTGATGTGTGGGCACAAACTTACAGCTGGATATTAAATGAGGCAGCATTAGTACATTAAAAAATCTGAAACTATGAAAATGATTGTTACTTAATGTAGTGTGTCCAGCAATACTAAAATTTAGGCTTATATTAGTTACAGCCCCAGGGTTGGTTTATAAACAGAGTTCTTAAGTATTGTAAACACAACTGAGAGAAAATCTCATCTCTATCGTCTGGTCCATTCTGAGACTGATGTCTGGACAGAAAGAAAAAGCAAAGTGTTGGAAATGACGTTGTTGCAACAGTGTCATATGCCAGAAAATATTCAAACCAGAGCTGTGAGCATGAGAATGTGTTAACATTACAAATGTAAACAGGATGAAATAGACAGGGGATTTAATTAAATATTAAGGAAAAGTCGTTCAGTGGATGCAGGAAACAACACTATAACTGCAGGCAAACGATAGTGAGTAGAAGAGGAAACGTGCTGACTGTCCTAGTTCAGTAGTTCTGCCGTGAGTCAGTTGGTCTGCTTGTGACCCACAGAATTATGTGTTACAATGGAAAAATCAGCAGACTGACTTATATTGTGGATCTTATATACTATATGGAATACAGGGGGTTTTTTCAAACACGTTTTCTGCTCCAAAACCCTGTATTAGTACTTTTGTTGCAAATATCCAGCTAACATCTGTGTTTGTCTTACGTACAATGTCAACGAAAATTCACATTTATGTTCATTTTCTGCAAGAGACAATGAAAGTTTTACAGGAATGTACTGGCAAGCAAATTGTAACTTGTCCGAGCAGAAGTAGTTTTGCTGATGGGTGACGATTTTCAACTCGGAGACATAGAGATACCGAAATGATGCAGCTGTTGGGAGAGAAATGCAACCTCTTTTCCATAAGTATTTAGGTATTTCGAAGGTACTATTAGTGGTTACTCTTGGCGCCAGTGTGTTCTTTCAGAACAAAAGTTTTTACTGTATAGTTAGAATGCCTCCCCATTTCATTAACTTTTTGTGAGCCTGTGCGTTTTGTGCAAAGCATCACCAAGAAAATATAAGTGTGTCCACTAAGTTATTTATCTATCTAATGAATAATCCTGTTGATTCTGGAGAACTATCTGGTCGATAATTGTAGTTAACCATGCCATCGTTAAAAAGTACATCACTTTTATCATATCAACCACTTTTTATTCAATTTATGACACGAATAGCGTACGAAAATGCCCATATTCTTCCGGTCTTGTCAACTGCGTTTGATGTTGAGCAAGGAACTTCAGTATTTATGCCAGTAATTCCTAGACACTGCTAGACCTCTTTATTCAGTTGTGTACTGCGCCATAAGAAGTGAATGCAACAAGTGTCATTCTGGCTTGCTCTAGCTGGATAATTGCTTGAATCAATATATGCTAGACATCACTGGGAGTGGCATTGTGACTCGAGTATACTAAAATAGGGTGAATACGATTATGCATCAGAGCAACAGATCGGAACACCAGAGCAATGATAGGCAAAGTTATTACTACAATTGTCTGAAGTATATACCCATAAATTGACGAAACAAACTTTCAGCAAAGTGTTATTGAAATGTAGCTTTCCTTGTGCTTTACTTAATCAAAAATCAGCATGTCTTTTTCATTTTGTCGTTTCCGAAAATAATTCTTAATTGTTCTCTTGGTTAATTTCACATGAGCAATTGAGATTATTTACTTTGGAGATGTTTCAGAAGGTTGTTGCAACAATGTGTGCCTCAAACTATATCTATATCCTTTGAGCTTCTAATTTTCAAGGGCATGCTATCCAGAGTAAATTCAGTGTCACATCACATAGTGCATTCTCTTGCTGTTTTTAAATTGGCATTTCTTTAACATAGTGGCAAATATGATTTTCTGTTTTTACTGAGTGTACAGAGATGTAGGACATTCTACTGAGCCATCTTATGGTTTTCATCTGAGACTTGCTTCTGGAAGAGATTGATTTTGGCATTTGCTGTCTTTAATTTATCACGTAATCGGACAATTTCCAGTTCCTGGCACATCAACATTGTTTTCATGTGATTACTACTCCGTTCAGTACTGATCTGCACCCTACATTTTCCTTTAGCAGAAAAAGCACTGGCAGACATTGAAACTGCAGCTTGTTTACTGTCTTCCTTCCACAGGTTCCCTTTAGCGAGTGCTTGACGGACGATTTTCTTTTGTGTAATATTTTCGACAAGTATTTCAGTAAACTGGGAAATACATGAGGAACCATTGAGTCGTTCTGGTTTTAAAAGACTGCCCTTGTCTTACAATTTCAACTTATTTACTGACGATAAACATTTGTTGTTCCTCACTGAAATGTGAATCGCACACAAAACAACTCGTAGTCAGATTGTCTTTCCCAGGAATTTCTGTCTACCATTTTGAAAATTTTTGGAGAACTTCAAACATTTACCTTTACTTTCTCTTCAGCCACATCGGTTCACTGGATCGAAAAACGTGGACATGTTTTGTTCGTTTTCTTCTATAAATACCAGTTACTATAACTCTCAACACCTCTTTATAATCACAGCCCCGGCCGCAGTGGTCTAGCGGTTCTTCAGGAACCGCGCGACTGCTACGGTCGCAGGTTCGAATCCTGCCTCGGGCATGGATGTGTGTGATGTCCTTAGGTTAGTTAGGTTTAAGTAGTTCCAAGTTCTAGGTGACTGATGACCACAGATGTTAAGTCCCATAGTGCTCAGAGCCATTTTCATAATCACAGCCTTCAAATCTTAACCATTCACTCACAAGTCCGTAAACAAACTCTCAAAATAAGTTGAGGCAGAAGCAACAAATGCCATCCGATTACATGTCAGCTTGAGTCTCAAGTGACAGTGCTACTTGTAGTTCTTGAGTATATGAAGATGGTACCTGTTCTTTCAGACATGTCCGAAAGGGCTAACTGGCCATGTGACCATCTTCTTCTATGTGGATGCACAAACAGTGCTCGAACTCTTACGGGATTTGGCAAAAAGCCGCGAGTAATGAGTTAGTGGGTAGGGGCACTATGAATATATTAGTGGGTAGGGGCACTATGAATATAATGTGGGACAATAGGTTGGGAATGTGGGTCTCGTGGTAGGCATGCCAGAGTCAAGTCCCTGCAGTCACACTATCATCTGTGTCCTCGGTGGCACAGATGAATAGAGCATCTGCCACGTATGCAGGAGATCCTAGGTTCAAGTCCTGATTGGGGCACATGTTTTCAGCTGTCCCCTTTGACTTACATCAATCCCTGTATGGAGCTAAGAGTATTCAGTTCATTGTAGTTCTTGGGCTCGCCGCCTTTCCAATCCTATGTTGATGCACAAGGAGTAAGCACACCCTCCTTCATCTTGCTAGGGGCAAACTGTCAGGCTACCAAAGGAAGGATAGGGCTCAGTAAGCACTGTGAAATACGCTATGTAATGACTGATTATGTGTACAATTAGTGCAGTATGGCACAGTGTGAAATTATGGAGATGCATGTTGGCAGAATAGCTGCTCATTAAAACATGTTTTTTAAAATTTTTTGTGTATACGTGATACAAATCTCTGAAAACTTGTATCATATTTATAAAAAAAAGAAATATTGAGAGCCATGTCATAAGTACAGAAGGGTGTAAGCATTTTTAACTGAGTTTTTTCTTCCTTTCAGTGTCCTGAACATAACTTGGGAATCTCTTATCCAAACGATTTCATCATGGAGGATCCTGAACTAAATTTGGAGGTATGTAAAACTTAGAATACTGTAAGCATTTGCATCTCTGATTCATTGCATGTAGGGTGATAAAAAATGTATTTGTATAATTGCTTAATGTAAGGAATGCATTACTGTGAGACAGGCACAGATTATGAGTTTTGTTGAGCTAAGTGCAATTAATAATTTTACAGTACTGTTGTGCTGTTCCACTTATTGTGGATTAGCAGCCGTTATTCGATTATTGTTCTGAATAGAATCTGAACAGAATTTGTAACAATGTGTTCAACCATATTTTCAGTGACCCTTCTGAATGTTAAATATTTTGTATAAGTCTAAACCACGAGAATGCAGATCATTTGAAAAACATTCTTCCTTTCAGTAACTTATGATTCATGCATTGCAGAAGAGTACATTGCACACGATTCATCTTTTCAGTGAATGATTGATATTTGTCAGTTTGAACCAAAAATTTTCAAAGGTGCCAAAGGTATGAAGTGAAGTGTGATACTATTTGTGTGTGATACATCAGCCTTGCTACATTGTTCTTAGAATAGTTGCAGTATGGCTACCTCAGTGGCACATGCTGATTTACTTATAGATTTGTCAGTCACAGAAAAACTCTAGGACCTATGCAGATAAATTCGTGTATTACCTCACCATAGAAGTCATAGCAGGTCCGAATAAATTATCTACAGCTTCGATAAGGTCTGCTTGTATGAAGCATAAATTTAATCCAGTAAAATAAAATGTTGTGGTATTAATTTTGTCCACTTTGTGTAAGAGAAAGTGGATGGTTAGATTCATAAACTTCTCACAGGAATAAGACATAACTAATATTGGGAAATATAAGGTAGAGTACTGAAATACCTAATCAGAAGACTTACTATGCAAGACACTGTAAAGTGCATGACAGTGGGTATGTTCCACCACTGTTAGTCATTTCCTTTCCTTTCCCGCTTACAAGCAGAGCGAGGGAAAGGCAACTATCTGTTGCCTCCATACAAGCCCTAATTCCTCTTGTCTTTGTGGTGTCTGTAAAGACCCTCGGGCACATTGATGTCTGGTGATCGTGCAAGCATACCAGTCAAGGAAAAAAATTATCATTCTAGGGACAGTGCATATGGTATATAAAAAAATAGTGAATCTGGCATAACTGGTTCCTGCATCACATTTTCTCTTCCCAAATTAAGCATTTGTTCGTTAGGCTTCATTCTGTTGTATATGCGTGGTGTAATAATAATTTTCTATGGGGCACAGGCATAGTAGTTTTTGCGTATGGTATTCACTTTAGAGAATGTGTTCAATATTGAAATCAATTCATTTAGCAAATGTGTTCCTTTACTGTCATTGCTCTGGTATTTTCCCACATTACGTCAGTTAACAATAAGAGGTAGTTAGACACCTTAGTTGTTGGCATTGTGCTTCATAAAATCTTCCATTAGTAAACGTGCCTCTGCATCATTTCAATGTTCCTGCCTTCGTGTTATTGTGGGGAAAATTAATCTGGAATCCATAAATTTTAATTCCATTTCGTCCACTATCTTTACAATCCGCAATGCACCTGGAAAAAGTAGTTGTCCATGTTTACAAGTTCACCATCCATGACTGTATACTACCCAACAGCAACCTTACATAATTGATCTCCTCCCATTGTTATGTCAAAACTCACAATTTATTATTACACATCTAAACTCTCTTCTAGAATATTACAATTACTAAATCCTATTAATAGTTTTCTGTTTCAGTATACACAGATGATTTCAGAATTAACAAAAGATACTAGATGAAAAAACAGTAAACAGAAAAATAAAGCTCTGTTTATCTCTGACAGTTACGGAGGATACACAAAGTTTCATGCATTATAGGCAAATATTAGTGTACAAATCAGACACACAAACTTTCATTATGTTTCCTTTACAATATACACTGATCAACATTTACATCTGCAGTATGCTTCAAATGACAGTTCCCTAAATTTTCTCAAAAAGAACGTCATCTGCCCTCCAAGGATTCCTGTTTGAGTACGTGAACTATATCCATAACATATGTGTGCTAATGAAAGCTAATAGTAGCAAATCTAGAAGCATGCCACTGAATTGCTTCAATGTCTGACTGGTGGGATGTCCCATTGTCAAGCATGTGTATGTTCCAACAAAAAAATTTTTGGAAAACAAGGGTTCAAAAGAGAATATATGAAAATGGTGAGATAAAGCTGGGAAAATGAGATCAAAATCACAACCACTCAGTTTAAACCTGCGAAGAAGCTACAAGAATCGAATTTTCTGAACTCCGCTTTACGTGAGTTTCAGATAGACCATGTTGTTATAACCAGTAAGGATCCAAAAATTCTCAGTGTAAGAACAAGAGAGGAATTTTTTTAGTCATTTCAACGTCCTTTGCATATAAAGATTAGATTTCAACCTGTCAGGAAAGAAACACACATAAATAAATCACTCACCATTAATCCATTTTTCAACAAATTATTCATTCATATGCCACGAATTGTAACAAACTTGCAGACATACTGAAAACCATTATGAGATTATGCTAACCACAAAGGAAGAGAGAACACAGGTAGTGGAACATTGCCTATGATCAGGGTCTAGTAGATGCAGGGGAACAAGCATTTGAAACTTTAAATGGTAACAAACCCCAGAAAATAGCAGGAATTCTTAAAAGTATACAAAATAATGTTCAAGGCTATAAAAAAAGTGTAAACTGAGTCACTTGAAACTAACATAAAAATAATAGTTTTTGTCTATTACTTTGTCAGTTCTCGACTGTGTGCCTCTGAAAGAACAATTAGTTTTGGAAGCAAAACAATTCTGATTAAAAATCGTCTGTTGAGGAACTGAAGGAAATCAGTACTTAGCAAAATAACGAGTCATGTGCAGAAGACAGAAACTCATAGTAGAAGTATGGAGATATGGATACTGAGCAGCAGTAATCTCACACAAGCAACTGGCAGAATTATGTTAAATATTTGTAAAAGTGAGAAAATTACTAAAGAGTGGAAATGTGCATAAATTGATCCTCTTCATAAAAATGAGATAAAACCAGTCTGAATAATTACAGAGAATTTCACTGCATCCAGTTATGTCAAATTCCTTAAAAAGCCCTGTGAAGGCAACTGGACGAACAAGTAGGCCTATTAATAGGAAAGTATAAGGCACGATTTTGCAAACGCAATTGTGTAGAGAACAGATATGGGAACCAAAGTCAATTTTGCAAAGATGATGATGAGTAAATACTGTGGCAAGTTATGCCAAGTGTCAGAAAGGCTTATGATTTGACAGAAAAAGACTTGATTCAGTATGTCAGAGGAATTCAAAATTGACAGGAAAACAGTGGCAGTTACCCAATAGACATAAATGGGTACAACACTAGACATTAAACTGACTGGAGAAATTTCAGAAGCATTTGAAATGCACAACAGTGTGCAGCCAGAGATCCACGATCCACTCCAACTTAAAATAAAAGACATATGGGAAGGAGACAAGGGAATCCAAATCGAAATTAAAAAAGAGCAGAGCATTAACTTGAGGTGAATGGCTTTTGTAGACACTCTCTATTCTAAGATACTGTATAGAAGCCAAACTTGTCCTGGAGAAGCTTCATAAAATGTCAAAGAAAACTAGTCTACAAATCATCTGTGAGAAAAATCAGTAATGAACAGGAAGCCTACAGATAATCTCTCCATTATAACTTGGTATGAGGAAGTATCACAAGGTACATACATTAAATATCCAGGAGAGATCATCCAATCACCAAGACATTTATTTATTTATCCTATTCTGACAAGGGCCATCAGGTCTCTTTTGCATTGGACCAGGGTTTCCCACATACATCATAGTTATCTAAGAAACAACAATTTTAATATGACAAATAGTATTGAAATGATATGACTGTCTGAAGTGGCAATGTATATAACAGTGACTATGAACTAATAAAGTTAATAATGACAGTACTAGTAGTATTACAGCTGTTGCCACTAATGTGGTGGTTGTAACAGTAGTAATGACAACAATAATAGTGGCAGGTATAAAAAGGATTTATAAATGTACAAGATAGTTTTCTGCAATAGTGAGTTCCATGGAAAGCTAATTTAAGAAGCCTTCACCATCTAAGAATTTTGAGAAAACAGGAAGATATGGGTGGAGTGTAATTATATGCTTCCATGTCAGTTCAAAGAGCAAGTTAAAAACATCCAAACCTGGGTATTTCAGGACGTTTGTAGAGGACACACATTGGTGACTTTCTGTTAAGGGATGTGATCTCTATGAACATATTTCTCTTGTTTATCTTCATGATTGTTGGATGTGTGTAAGTACATTATGTGATAAATCAGAGCATGTGTATGCCCCTACTCCACCCAGTTGTCAGTTACATCTGTTGTGTCTTAAAAAGATGTCGTCTTCTCGATTTACAGAACTTGTGGACATAGTTGGTTGGAGCCACATCTCTGATGAAAGGATCAGATTTAGGTCCGTGTCTTCAAATATGTGACAGACTTTGTTATGATGAGGTGGCAGAGATCGAACATTTGCGTGTGCAGTATGAGGTTTAGTGCATTTAGCTACAAGGCTCGTGAAGATACTAGATAGTAGTGACTTTAGGCCAGTGAGGTTGTGAGAACAAAGCATACCAGAGTGCATTATGGTAGGGGAGCAGGGTTCCTTGAAGTGAAAGTGAGAGATATCTCCAGAAGGAGGGAGGTTTTGTGGCCAAGGCCACCGTGCTTTGCACTGGTCAGTGAATGGTCAACTGAAGACAGGAAGAGAAAGTTACTGAACGGAGCTAGAATAATCTATGCACAACAACACTGAAAGTAAGATAAATGGAATGACAGACTGCTGTCTTATTATTGGTCCTAATGATGAGTAACCACAGTAATATGATGATAAATTATTAAAGTAGAAATAAAACTGTAAATTATCATCTGAATCAGAGCCTTATGAGCATATTTAAGTAATAGTGAATTAATGAATAGTATTGGTCTTCGTGGTATGAGAATTGAGCAGAAAATTAGTACTAAAACTAATCATAGACAAACAGAGAATAATTAGAGGGGAAACTGTTGTAAATATAATATTAGAAAAACAAATCGTTTCTTTGTAAAATAAAGAGCTGAAAGTAGACACAAAAAATTAAGGGCAATAAGAGTTGACAAATTTTTTAGCTTCTGACGTCCAGACACTCCAGCTCATCTGCATTGCGGACTGATCATTCCTATTTTAGTTCTTCACCATTATCCTGCCATCGTTTGTCCACAGGTTTTGCAGCTGAAGTCTTGGGATCACACTGTTCAAAATCTTCAGTCTTTCAAAAGTGAGATCCTCGCTTATTGTCAAACCTAACTTCAGGAGTTTTTGGCTCAAAAGCTTGTCAGCTGATATGGAGTCATTATAACAAAAAATCTATTTTAGAACCACTACTGGAATATCTCTTTGCTTCAGAAAGTACTGTGATTCATGGTCAAACAAAAATGACTGAATGAGAAGCAGGAAAGAAAAATTCTCAGGAAAATATTTGGACCAGTTTTCTGTGAACGAATTTGGATATGGAGTCCCTTTAGAGAGATTTATAGACAGACAGAAATAATAACCGACAGCTTTACATAAAGTAACAAAATTTTGTTAATGCATCACATGATGACCGTCGACAGGCTCACAAGGCAGATCTTTGAGGTCGCAAGCACTAGCAAAAGCAATTCAAAATTGGTCATAGGTACAGAAGTAGTTGGACTCTCACAAGATAACATAATAAATCGAAAAAGAGTCAAGAAAGACCATGAAACATACTTAAACAGCAACACATGGAAAACGGAAATGGATATAAATATTTGGAAGACCACAAGAGAGACCACAGAGGACATACACTATGTGATCAAAAGTATCCAGACAGCTGCCTGAAAAATGGCTTAAAAATTCGTGGCGCCCTCCATCAGTAATGCTGGAATTGAATATGGTGTTGGCCCATCCTTATCCATGGTGACAGGTTTCATTCTCGCAAGCATACGTTCAACCAGGTGCTGGAATGTTTCTTGGGGAATGGCAGCCGATTCTTAACAGGTGTTGCACTGAGGAGAAGTATCGATGTCAGTCGGTGATGCCTGGCATGAAGTCAGCATTCCAAAACATCCCAGAGGTATTCTAAAGGATTCAGGTCAGGTCTCTGTGCAGGCCACTCCATTACAGGGATGTTATTGTCGTGTAACCACTCCGCCATTGGCCGTGCATTATGAGCAGGTGCTCGATTGTGTTGACAGCTGCAGTTGCCATCCGCAAATTGACCTTCAACAGTGGGAAGCAAGAAGGTGCTTAAAACATCATTGTAGGCCTGTGCTGTGATAGCGCCACACAAAACCACAAGGGGTGCAAACCCCCTCCATGAAAAACATTGACACCATAACACCTGAACCACCTCCGAATTTTACTGTTGGCACTACACACACTGGCAGATGATGTTCACCAGGTATTTGCCATACCCACATCCTGCCTACCATGATTCTTCATTCCACAGAACAATTTTCCACTGTTCAATTGTGCAATGTTTTCGTTCCTTACACCAGGCGAGGCATCATTTGGAATTTACCTGCGTCATGTGTGGCTTATGAGCAGGTGCTCGACGGTGAAATACAGGTTTTCTCACCTCCCATCTAACAATCATAATACCTGCACTGAATAATGATGAAGTCTGGAATTCCTGTGTGATGGTCTGTATAGATGTCTGCCTGTTACACATTATGGCCCCCTTCAACTGTCAGCAGTTTCTGTAAGTCAACAAACGAGATCAGCCTGTACTCTTGTGTGCTGTATGTGTCCCTCCACGTTTCCACTTCACTATCACGTCGGAAACAGTGGACCTAAGTACGTTTAGGAGTGTGGAAATCTGGCATAAGTATTACTCAATCACCTGACCAAGTTCGAAGTCTGTGGGTTCTGCAGAGTGCCCCATTCTGCTCTCTCATGATGTCTGATGACTACCGAGTTCACTGATATGGAGTACCTGGCAGTAGGTATCAGCACACTGCACCTCATATGAAAAACTGATATTTCTCCGGGTGTCTGATCAAAAGTATCCACATTGTGTATGTAAAGAAATTGGGAAGGATGTAGGAATTGGAAGAAAATTTTAAATTTAGACACTATCTCCTAAAAGTTAATGTATGAAATAGTAATAATGATAATAATGTAATCTGGAAACATCTCCCATAATTATCAGTGTGAGGAGATTAGCAATAGTCATAGGTATCTGACTGTTAGTGGACTTCACAGACGTAATCTGCAGTAGCAGCTTCTGCTTTTTAATATGCTATGTGTCACATTCTGCAACCGTCTAGACAATATGATTTGTGAAATACAATGTGTAGATCCAAGAATGAATGAATGAATGAATGAATGAATGAATGAATGAATGAATGAATGAATGAATTAGTAACTAACTAACCTTCCCACCCTCTCTCTGACCAGGATATAGGCTACAGTGTGATTTCACACCGAAAGAGAAATTAAATTTATGAATGAAATAAAAAAATTAAGAAATAAATTCAGCACAAGAAAACAGAGTAAGATTACCCTATTTTACTGAAAGGGAAGTGATAGCTGTGGAACCATATCGTGTGTAGGTTCCAAAAAGGTTATATCCTGGATACGAATAAAGATACAAATGTAGGATAACTTCATGTTCAGATGTATAGCTATAAAGCTTTTATTTGCAGGGAACCATTCAATTTATCATGAGTACATCTTCAATATGCATGCATGTGTAATAGGGTACTTTTCACAATTTGGTTTAAGTTCAGTGTTTTCATTCACTTTTGACAAAAGTTCACTATTCTCTCAACTGGACACACAACAAACATTGAGGCAATAGACTTGTTCCATACTTATTGAAACACATTGGGAGTTCTTGTGCTCAAAGTTGTTTTTTTTATTTAGTGAACCTTAAGTTACTGCATAGCAAGGCAAATAGATGGAGCCTTCCACAAACCCCGACAAAAAATGACATACTGTGAGATCAGACAAAATTCAAGGTCGGCAGGTGAATGTGAGATGTGTATGCCACTTATGGATGATACATAAATAAGGCAGCTTATTTTTTAGAAGTGCTCTTTCATTTAGGTGCCAGTGTGGTGATGCTCCATCCCGGTGAAAAATGATTTTTTTTCTCTGGATAGTTTCCTTTGCATCTATCTCAAAACCTTTTGTTATTTCTATTTATGTTAAAATTTCATGTGTTGTGAAGTTCCTTGCTGTACTGATTATATTCCTCATTAATAACATGAAAGTGTTGCTTCATTAAATTACATAATTTGAATAACAAATCATGACCACCACCAAGAAATGGTTTCTTTTTCCAATTCACAATACATTATCCTTGTCTTTGTTATTACTCATTTTCAATGCAGTTATTTTTTAAAAATCAATTATTTGATATAGTTACCTTAATTCAACTTACTGTCAGAGATGACTCAGTCTTTCTTGTTATTGAGATATAGTTTGTTTAATCTGACACGTTTCTCATTAGATGATCATCTTCTGGTTTGCTGACTGACTTTCTGGATTATCCTTTATGTTAAAGGTTTTCTGCTAGGCTCCAGTAACAAACTTGTTTTAGTGCTTGCTGTCTACATTCTGATTGCTTCTTCATATTTATTCATTGTATACTGGCTCTTTATAATTGGCCACCTGAATTTATCTGCAGTTGTATTAATCCATCCCTTGCTGTGAAATGTATGAAAGCACATTCATTCATTTGGAGAGAACACTGTCCTCATGTTGACCATGTTGTTTATTTCCTATTTATGATACTACACAAATCTTTGTCATTTATATGACTACAAAATAAAACCACTTCATGTAATAATTCCTATCGCTTTCATGTCAAGCTGTACTCCTGAATTTCTTCTGTGGATGAAACTGATGTGACATTTAACGACTTTGATGTTCCATGCAGTGAGCTATCTCAAGAGAATGGCATAATATTGAATGCTGCAGTTTTGAAAAAAATACATTTAATAGCAGTTCAGATAGATATTTTTTCAGTTCTTTCCTTTGTCACTTTCATCAGTAAAAATCAGACGATTTTTTAGATTTTTCTCTGGTACTTTGCGTAACTGTATGTGCCCGAGAGGTGAAAGGTATTTCAGGCATTTAATTTTGAAGTATCAAGTAGGAAATGTTTTCCAATAAATCAATGTTTCTATAGTTACTTACACAGCTAAAAACAAAGTGCTGAAATGAAGTGTTAATTTTTACCTATAATTTTCTTCAATAACTGCTACATTTATGTAGTGTCTCTTTGATAATACTATTTCCAAGTATTGTTTGGAACATTCAGATGTTAGTAGGTGTTAATACGATTTTATTTATTTACTGTTTCATCAGTTTTAAATAACCAGTAATTCTTTGTACTATTTCAGGTGCCAGCCTCAATAAGAAATGCATCTGATAGTTTAAGGTACGTTTTTATTCTTCACTGCGAAATTTTTTGAGCAGTATAAATTTTTAGTTACACCATGTGAAAGGAAAACAAACAATAACCCCTAGGGACCAAAATACCATAAGTTATTTTTAAAAAGTTCTGTTTTAGGAGTTCTATTTTTTCTATATATTAACCATTTGCAGTATATACATACAGTATATACTGACTACAGCAACATTATGCATGTTATTGCAGAAGATTAAAAAGGTGCTTTCAAATATTACAAGGTACATCAGTCCCATTTATAACAGTGGTTTGCAATAACTGCACAAACAGAACAAAAAAGCCATTTATGATTAACTGTCAATCCGAGCTTTCCAATAATGAGTAGATGCAAGGTGAAGCATTAATTTCATGTTCTTAAAACATATCAGTTTCTCAGATTCACTGATCACCCAAGAATGTTGTTTACTGCTGGCCCCAAGATGCCACATGTCACCTTTCGTTTTATGGGTTTGACTTGGCAGAAGTTGTAAAGAAATACTAGTTTTGTCCACATTGCTGGCATAAGATACAGCAAACTTCTCTCACTTCGTCAAATTCATGCTTGCCATTCTTCATCAACTTCATTCATTTCATTGCCTATCACTGAGCATGAAATTAGGCCTCTATTTTGGAACTTATACAGCCAACAAACAAAACAATTGAAGTCTGTTTTGAATGTCTAAATTTTCTGCAGTCTCATTTGTTGTTCACTGAATTATATTTCCACTTATAGGCACATTGTAGGTGCACATATAGCTGAAGCACTGTAAAAGTTCAGCATCTTCATATATAACAGTGTGAAGTCACTTCAGGATGCACCTGGAACACAGAGCAGCAGAATTAAGAACATTTCATTTAAGTAGTGTGGATAATTTAGATTTGCTGAGTCTAAACCTTCTTCCAATTGTGCTGTTTTTCAATACACCATATTCTGCTTCCTGCAGAATGTTTAGTTTCACTTGCTTATCTGTGCTTTGTGCTTCCTACTGCATGACAACCCTTTCACTTCTTGGAACTCAGTGTTACTACTACTGGCTCTATTTAAAGAATATAAAAGCACATCTCAACATGGAATTTCACTTGTTGATAGAATCTAGTTTTTCACGCTGTTTGTGTCACAATTGTTTTTTCCTTGTTAATGGTGATTGTTGAGCAATGTTATGCACAAAGGTCAGCTAGAGAAACATTAGGAAAAAGGAAAACATTGACAATTCGTGTTTAATGAAAAATGTAATGATGCTACAGACTAAAACACAGTTTGTAATTCATGCTAACTGAAATTTGTTAACCATTAAAACATTGTATAATATCATGCACATCACTGGCAGTACTGATATTCTGCTGGTGTTAATGAAGTGATCATCTTAAGTTAATTCATGTTAAGCATGATGTTTGAAATATACATGATGGTTCATTATTATTCATAAGTAAAAAATATTACAAAGCAGTTATGTTAGTAACACATTCTATAAAACAGATGGTTTGTGTGTGTGTTCTTTAATAAAAGAGTGTACTTCTTTTATACAAAAGTGCAGGTGAGGTATCAGCAGCTGTATAGTGCTAACTATTCTAATTGAATATGACATGGAAGTCATTCAAATTCAATGTGCTGGGTACAGGCTAATGTCCTTCCATATAGAACAAGTAAGGAGAAAGGGTGAGTGGTTATATATCGAAAACCTGGAGTCAAGTTTCAGCCCCTTCAGATTAATGAATGTTGGGGGTGAACAACTCTTTGACTACTGTGTCAGCAATGTGGATTCGGAAACAAGCTTGTTGTATTCACAGTTTACAGACCACCATCATTTTCCTAAGTTTCATAAAGCAGCTGTAGTCAGCTTTAGTAAGGCCATGAAGACTTAACTGGTGAGTCATCTTTTGTGATTTGTGAGAAGCCACTTACCAAGGACACCTAGAATTCCCTATGTCTGAATATGGGAAATCTAACACAGTACAATTCCCCAAATGGACTTAGTGCACACATTGCAAATTTGGCTGATTAGGGAGCAAAACTGATAGTGATTTATCTGGCCATGACAGTAAAATGAATATTGATCAGTTGTGCTCAGATCATTTGAGGAAACTATTGTCATCACAGAATTAGAGGGAAATTACAGGACAAATATCAGTAGGTATATAAGGGGCACAGTGTGGATGGACAGTTAAACTTTGTGTTAATAATTTTCCTGCTATTCTTATTCTGTAAACCACCACAATACTGACTGGAAGTAAGAGCAAGGGATGAGTAACTCTTTGGACTCAATTATCTTGTGCAAGGTAGAGAGATCTCTACCTACTTCAGAAGACAACAAACTGTGATAGTGAAATATTCTGCTATACTGTCTGTAGTGCACAATCAGATCTTCCTTTGTGTTCAGTAATGCTCTTTTTTCCTGTCACAAGATGTTCTCATCCCAAATTGTAGCTATGCCTTTTTGGTGTTTGAACTGTAGTAGCCACTGGACCTGTTGTGTAGTAAGGCTGGACTGATGAGGTTGCAAAATCATTTTTAGGAAAAAAATCAATTCTGCATTTACTATGTGTGTCCATGGTAAACATTTACCGTTTTTCACCTGGTAAATGCTCACAGATGAGTGTGACTGCTGTGTCTAGATCTAAACCTGTTGCTTGCAAAGCACTGTGAAATGAGAGATTAATATCTCTGGTTGGGCTTATATGATAAGCATCACACACCCTTCAGCAATGTTCTGAGGTGAGTCACACAGTTGTTTTGAAAGCATTGGATTTCTGCGGTATCCTAGCAATGGATTCTTTGGTATCGTAGCAATGGACTGACTGCTGTACCTACAATTGAACCAATGTGATGATTCCATTTGGCATCTCCACATATTGCTACACTCAAGAATACATGAGAGTAGTGATAGGATACTATGATTCTCCTTTTTGTGAAATACACTATTTTTAGTCATAATGTTTGAAGCTACCTGGCAATCCTTGCACCACTTCAAAATTTTATCTAGGTACAAGCTGATACATTCTTTTAAGTTCTTTATAATTGACAGAGCTAGTAATTGTATGTGCCTGTACAGTTGTGGATAGTTTTGCCTTTTATCTGTCTTGGCTATGAAACTGAGTCAACAATACTGTTCATTATCGTTTACCTACATTTGTATATTCTTATTTATAATAACTTCTACTGGTGCATTACTTTTTTTTCCGTATTCACCTGACCAGAAATGTTGTTCTTCCTCCCATGCACCACACTAATTCCCACCATATCTAACTTCAACTTATCCATTTCTCATTTCATGTTCTCTGACTCACCTAATCAATCAAGGGACTTCACATTCCACACTCTGACTTGTAGCAATATTGTTTCTTTCACCTGATGATATCCACGAGTGTAGCCCCCTCCCAGAGATCTTATTGGGAGGCTATATTGCTACTGGAATATTTTACCCAATTGGATGTCATGATCATTAAACTATACAGCAGAGCAGCATGTGGTTATAACAGGTATAGTTCCCCTTGCTTTTAGCTGTTCACAGTACTAACATAGCAAGGTCATGTTGGCTAATGGTACAAGACCAAATTGTATAATCATCCAAACCATTCTGCATTTACATCTACATAGATACTCTGCAAGCTAGCATATGGTAGGTATGGTGGTGGCTGGTACCTTTACTACTAGAAAGACCTGCCATCCATCTTCATTAACCACATGTTAGTGTGTGAACCCTCCCTAGATATCCTTCCATTGCAGTTTTATGTACTTTATGTGTCTGTCTGTTTTGTTGAGGCATGCATGTCACTCCACTTTGCCAAGATAAATGTTTCATATGGTAAGTGGGTGCCACACAACTGAAACATGTGAAATAATTTAGCTATTACCAAAAAGTCACAAAATTAGGAAATCTTGACATTGTGCTGTGGAGATGCTGATAGAATTTTTAATTGTACACTGAATATCATATATTCTCACTACATACTTTAGTAAGTTATTGGTTATCATAAGTTATTTTCTGGAAGTTACACAGGAATTAGAATTGGCTGGTAGAAATGAGGCAACACATACTTGAGGAAAATAATGAATAACTAAAATGGTAAGCTGCAGTTAAGAGATATAATATTAAACTCAAGTTAATAAGGGTTAACAGTATGTGTAACTGCTCATGTAATCAGATTTGAGATGATGCCGTAAGTCCCAAATATCACAAGCTTAGTTTTACTGTGTCATTTAAGGGACAAGAACTCCATGAGAAATATCAGAAAGCTGCATATGAATCAGGAACATAAGTGTTGCAACAGTTGTACCAACTTGAACCATGACTGTACAGCAATAGACTAGGATATCTGCATGTCACTCACTTTTGTTATGGGAAGGTTGTTCCAATGAGACATCATGGTAAATTCAGTGTTGGAACTTTCACTAGCAAAGTGTTCAAGAACACATTTGATGGTGACTTGGGGGTTGTGGCAGCTGACAGGGGTGTTACTTGGTGTTCTACTCTATCCCAAGAGAACAAGATAGAAAATACTTGAAACCTAAAGCCACCATCATTCTCATTGGAGAAGAAACATAAATGAAATAACAACTGTCAAAATACCCCATGAATCACAAGTGGACCCAGTCCCCAGATGCAAACATTGATGGTTTTGTGTTGGAACCACCAAGTTCCACAGTGAAAACCCTAAAATTGTCATCTCCCTAATCAATTGTAGTAATGACACAAAAGCTTATCATTGATTTAATTACTCCTATACTGCAATGGAACATTCATAGTTGGATAGCACATGTGAAGTAAATGAAACTTTTTATTTGTAGACGGTCACAGTATTTCACGTGAGTCACTCTGTAAATGTTTCAATACTCCCATGCTGTCAGGGCACAGTATCTGATTGGATTGCTGAATGGACAAACACTGATTTTGGTGTATGTGAGGCATAAGTGAGGACTGAGATCAGACCCTAGCTGTATGAATTCTTAGGGGAGTTACTCAATGATAACAACAGATTTTGTTTTGATTTGCCAAGATCCTCTTTGCAAGAAGCATTGCTAATATTATCCTAAAATTTTGCCAGCCATTTCATTTTTAGGAGATATTAATGTAAGCAATATGCAGGTGTAATGCTAGCATTTCCTGGTGGGTTGTGAGATGAGCTATGTTTTCTAAATACAAGTGCTAGAATTTACTTCAGCACAGTTATTTGTTTTCTCACAACTAATCTCTAATCCTGCTTAATTATAATTGTAACCTACACACATACGCATGTCAAAAGGAGGTCACTGAGGTGGGTACCACATAGAGCAAACAGAGGATTGTTTTACCACCTGCTGATATTCAAAAATGCTTACATCTTGCCAGGCTATGATTATTGTAAGGTAGATTCACCACACTGTGGGTGCACTTGCCCTGTTGTGGAAGTAAGTGTCAACCCACAGTATTCACCATCTGCAAAGCTTGGTGATAGTTCCAATCGTTTCTTTTGTGATCTGGGTCAACAAAAATATGAGTAGCAATGAGGAGGATTTACTATTGTTGTGATAGCCCATAAAACTCCTGTATCAGGCAGGAACAAACCTAAACACCAGAGGGGAGAAAAGGAGGCAACTCAGACAGTGTTGATGTAATGCCACAAGAAACCTAGATATGACTTATTATTTTCAAGTAGTGCTACATAACAGCTGAACTAGTAGGAAAATTTCAGCTTTATGTGAGAAAGCAATTGTGCCTCTTCTACTGAACCCAGGGGAAAATGATACATTGCACAATAATTACTGTAAGGTGGCCCTCACCAACAGTAAGCCAAATGACAAGAAAAATTCTATCAGCATGTGCCATACCTGGTCTGTACAATCCAAGAAACTGGGCACTCACATCCAGTGTACATTTGAAGGATATTGCTCCATCCTGAGAATGTGAATGGCTGGAGTACGCTGCCTTTCCCTAATCAGATAATATGTTGGAACAGTGTGTAATTGTGGCTGTGTCCTCCTTGTATATGTGTTGATAGGAGTGTTTGGGCAAAGGCAGTACCTGCCATCTATGTCATCTGTAAGCTTTGAAAGTGTGAGGTGTTTCCAGTCACTTTGATAATGGGCACACCAGGCATCTACTCTTATAATATGGCCTATGTGGAAGCAACTGTGTAAGTAATATACCTACATAGGGCATACCGAAAAGGTGCTTTTTAAATGCAGCATACAGTACTGTAGTCAGTGGGATATAATATTCTACATTGACTTAGTGTCTGGAGATTTTAGACAGAAGCCCATTTTACTGAGAGTTTCTCTTAAAGAATGTTTTCTGGTGTATGCCGTTATTGAAACAGTGTATAACTGTTCTACGCTATGTAGTGATTACCTGCAAAGGTTTTTATTAATTACATAGAAAATAACTTTTACTGTAGTCTGATTAAAACTACTTGATAGCTGATGGGTGTCACTTGCCACTGCAATATTGCTACATCCACTACCAGCTACATTGCTTAGTTATAGGCAACACACCAACACAGCTGATTTTAAGTGACCGATGACTAAAATGTGGCAGACGACAGGTTTTGTAGCATTTAAACAAACTCGTGTCCTAACCTTACCACAACTATGTGATCCGCAGTATATCTGAGGAAACAGCAATCAACAATCTGCATCACAATTGAGATCATGATCATTTTGTTCAGAGGTTTTAAGGCTAACCTGTATGACCGAACTGAAGACTGAAATATTACGTAATATGTTTCTTTGCACAGCCATCTTCTGCAGCAAAGTTTCAGTTTTTGATGAAAGCAAACTGTAATTTCTCACTGTCATTGGTTACTTGAAACCATATATCCATCAAAAAGCAAAACAGTCAAAAGCAGCAATCGAGATAGAATAATAGCACAGAAGTATGTGCATGCTCCTACCCACCCACAGGCATATACACACTCAAATGACCTCATTGGGATGCTCAAAGATGTCCATTTTCATTGTGATGGAATGGGGTAGCTGCAGGTGGAATGATTGGACCCAGATATCACATGGATGGGCCATGCACCTACTGCAATTATTGTTCTCAGAAGATTATGGTAGGATTCGCTGTACATGATTCGTGCTGATGTCACCATTGATACATTTGTTTGATCAGTCAAGGATGTTTTGGAACTCCAGGGGACCAGATATTGAGTTGTTGTAAAGATAATTTTGAATGGGAGGCTGCAACTGCATTGGCCTCCTCCCTGCCAGACAGTATGTCAATTAGAAAGGGCTACATGTAAACTGTGCTGCTAACAATACACATGTAATGTTGGAATAATTTGTATGTGTCATTCACATTTGTTCATCAGTCTGGAAATTTATGTATTTGTTCCTTCATTTATTGACCTGACATTATTTCTTATATATGTACAGGTGTTGGCCACATGGTTGATGGCCGTACCACCTAGCCAATAAGAAATGTGATGTTGGTGATAGTTGGTGATCAATTTGGAGTCACATAAAATGCCATGCTTTATTGGTTTCAGAAATAAATTGATCATTGGTGGTTTTAAGAATATCTACCCAAAGCGTAAAGAGTCCCCCAAATCAAAGAAAAATCCACATGGAAAAAGTGATTGGTTTTTATTTTAAAATCATAGATTACTCTTATTTTTTGTTTCCCTTCATCTTTTGGTGGATATTTTTATGTCGAAAGCTAGAGGATATTATTTCTAATAAATGTAATAATTTGGTGTAAAAGATTGTAGAACAGTATTTTAAAAATACTGCAAGACTTTTAATAGTAGAATCTACTAGAAAATAAGGGAACCTAGTCAGCACTGAATGAGACTGGGTGTTATTCAATTTCCTGTGATCATTTGCTTCATAAAAATGTTTCATATTAGGAAAATTCTATCATTCTGGTAGAATGTCATGACAATTTTAAATCTCTTACATTAACTGAATAAGTTATCTGTGATGGCCATACATTTTTATCTTTTGGTTTATAGGCCCCATTTTGTGGATGGTGAAATATTGTTTTGTATTGTGTAAATCAACATTTCACATCTCTTTCCTCCTTCCTCAGTTTCATTCAAAGTGCTGGTGACAGCTGTGACATTTCATATCAAGAAACATTGCATCAGGGAGTAGTCAATGACAAGCTGGAGAGATATGCAGAGAAGTCAACAGATGGCAGTGTGTCTCACAACTGTACCAAAGTACAGACTTCACAAGACGATGGCTTATGTGGCACAAGATTAAGTTGTAGCATCAGGGAAAAGGAATTCCATAAGTTTAACTGTAGTTTCTGCCTACAGAGCTTCCCTTCAAAATACAGACTCATAATGCATATCTTCATCCACATTGACGGTGTGCAGGCACCTGCATTTGTGTGTAAGTCATGTGGTGAGGTATTGCCCACTGATGACTGCTTGAAAGAACATTTGAGAATGAGGGAGGGTGACCAAGCATTGTCTGCTACCAACAGTGAGAAACTTGAATGCAGTGATGATCATGAAAACAATATCTCCTTAGAGTGTGTACAAGAAGGAATCGTGGAACAGACTGAGGAGCCCACTTCATACAAGGTACCCAGGAAAACTTTAAAAAAATCCTTTAATGACATACGTAATACACATACTGTGAAAGAAGCTGAAGAGAAACTCGACAGATGTAATGACTGTGGAATTTTATGTACAAGTGACCATGTTCATGTCCACAATGTGGTAAGTGCTAAGAGACATCACAAATGTGATGTTTGTGGTAAAATGTTTACTCAGTTATGCAATCTTAAGAAACACAGATTAATGCACACTGGAGAGAGAACCCACGAATGCGATATCTGTGGAAAATCATTTACTGCAAGAGGCAGTCTCAAGAAACATGAATTAATACACACCGGACAGAATCCACACAAATGCGATGTCTGTGGAAAATCATTTACTCAGTCGGGCCATCTCAAGAACCACATTTTAATACACACAGGAAACAGACCACACAAATGCGATGTGTGTGCAAAATCGTTTACTGAAAGGGGCAGTCTCAAGAAACATGAATTAATACACACTGGACAGATACCACACAAATGCGATGTCTGTGGAAAATCATTTACTCAGTCGAGCAGTCTCAAGACCCACGTGTTAATACACACAGGAGAGAGACCCCACAAATGTGATACTTGTGGTAAATTATTTAATGTAGTAAGTAATCTCAAGGCCCATAAGTTAATACACAGTGGAAAGAGACCCTACAAATGTAGTATTTGTGGAAAATCTTTTACTCATTGGGGCAGTCACAGGAAACACAAATTAATACACACTACATAGAGACCATTCAAAGTATTGTTGAGGTTTGTAGACCTACACATGTTGATAGAAGACCACACGTGTTTTATTAAAATTGTTCGCATGTGCTACAGAGAGGTCACAAAAAATATGACCAATCCATTTCCGCAGCTTCACATTCGAAGAAGTTACATACAAAATACAACATATGAAGCACACAATTGTGATTTTTTGTTGCAAATGCTCCATGCTTTAATTGTTCGGGCTACCCAAAATTTGTGCATTGAGAGGTATCTTTTACTCGTTTGAGAAGTAGTTTTGTGCAGTTATCAGGACCCTATATTCTTCAAGAGAATGTACCAGTATGCTGCTAATTATTTGAAAGAAACTGCCATTTCAATCTTCATGAAGCTGTATCCACTACCCAGGCCACAGCAGAAATGTGTTTATTACACATTCATAATGTAGGATATATGGAGAAAGATACAAAAATCTCTTGATTATGTGAACATATTATTGAGGTATGCCTCCTTAATAGTATTGCTATTTGTGTGATCAATAATCTGCACACATGTGAACATCCTGTGCTAGTTCTCCATTAGGAAATAACTGATGGTGGCATGTATGCAGAGATAAGGGGAAAATTATCATCTGCCTAGTAGCGTTTTGATTCACCTACAGACTGCAATACAATAGTGCATCTCTATGGTATGGACTCATTAGTTCTTCGTTAGTTTTTCAGTTGTAAATTGGACTACAAGTCTGCACACATCTCACACATTTCCCATTAACTGTAGGCTATCGGTTTGTTGCTGTCTAGTTGGTGTGCAATAGCATCCCAGATTCATTTCATCATGATTTATTGAGGTGAGCTGGGTGGGAAAGACAACAGTGTGAACCATCATGCTGCTCGAACCATTGCAGTGTGATTCTTACCTTGTAATTTGGTCAGTTATCCTGCTTTAAGATGTTGTCACTCTCTGTAAATATATCAAGCATTAAGTGATAAGTTTGCAGTAATTTTCATGTTCTCCACATCTGTCATGGTGCTTTCAGTTATGACCAGCTGTTTTCTTGCCATCTCATATGAATATCCCCCATAGCATGACACTGCCTCCATCTTCCTGCACCAGTTGTGTGGTGCGTGTATGAAACAACTATTCATCTGGATAATGAAATATCTGAGCACAACCATTCATCTGGTCTGGTCTGGTCTGGTCATTTATCCCAACATGTGACACTTCCTTATAGGTATGCAGTCCAATCTCGATTATCTTATTTGTATTGCTATTGTAACTGACAACATCATTAGATCAACATGGGAATACAAAGCTGTTATATAACTTGGGGACTCATGTTCAACAGTGTCTGCACAATAGCTTGAAACTCTCGAGCCTGCTCAAGCATTTTCTTCTGTCTCCACAGATTGCCATCTATCCCATTTTACAGAGCAGCTATGTTCTGATTTGCTTGTTTTGGATAATGGATGGGCATCCTACAACCTTTGTCAACTTGTGGTTTCACCATCTTTCAACAATGTTCAATAGAGGCTCATGGTAGAAGCATCTGCACAGCCAACCACATTTGCTGCTTCTGAGTTGCACTTACCCAGGCACCAGGCAAAACCATCTGCTCTTTGGCAAAGTTATTTATGCCATTTTTAACATACTGTCACTAGACTGATAACCACTCATTTCTGGTTGTATAGTTTCATTACTACGTGACATAGCCACAATGACGCTGGGTAGCAAACACTCCTCCTACGGAAGTGGATTTAGTGATTTGGATTAACAGTGTATCTTCACAAAAAAGGCCTTTTGGTAAATTGTGTAGTAATTCAAATTTTCTGCTTTGTTAAATTTTATGTCAATACACTATTGTGAGTTAAAGTGCCGTATTTATTGTGAAAAATTTTTGTATTACAAAGCTCTGTACATTAATTTTATGCATAAAATCTTTTAATTATTTGTCTGTTTTTAAATACCATGTAACTACTGTACAAACATCAGTGGGAAAACTGTTATCATGTAGTGTCAGATTATAATTCCGATTGTTTGTGGAAACACAAGGACAGTTGAAAGAGCTCAGTGTGATTTCTAGGTTATGAATTTAATCCAAATGCATAATTTTTATTGTAATAAGTTTATTTATCACATGTACTTTCTTTCTAATTGCTTTGTTTTAACCTCATTTTTTTCGTTGTCTTTTATCTGCTTTAAACATGATTTCATAGTGTATATTTTCCATAATTTCTCTGAGTAAATGTGAGGTTTTCAGAAATCTTTGCTAATGCTTTGTCTTATACTTCATATTGTTTGTTTCTGGTCAGTTTTTTCCATTTACTACCAATTTCTTATTGGTGTAAGGTAGTTTGTTTATTAAGTTTTCTCATACTTTTAATAACTTGAGACAGTAGTTTTTAAGTGACAGGCATTTTTGAGTTTTGCAACACTTTAAGCTGTGTGGCTTTTTACCGAAATGAGAATGTATCTGTCATGATTGTTCTTGCAACATAATAGTTTGCTGCTATCTGGGCTGTAATATTGCAGTGGCTTTTAAATATTGAGGGAATGCTGATCTAGTTGCAGTTCGTGGGCTCCCAGTCTTCACACAATTGATGAGATATTTTGGTTGTGACCTGGAATGAAATTGCATGGATTTCAAATTGTGCCATTCTCTTTACAGTAATGTTGTTACACTATTCTGTCCAGCTACTTAGTTACATATTTCTACTACAGTTCCTGTTGGTACTGCGCTCTTTGTGGATGGTTTACTTTAATCATAACAGATAATATTTTGTTCTCTCAGTAACGCTTGCTGAGACAAAAATCATTACTATTATTATTCAAGTGCCGGCCAGAGTGGCCGTGCGGTTCTAGGCGCTACAGTCTGGAGCCAAGCGACCGCTATGGTCGCAGGTTCGAATCCTGCCTCGCATAGTGCTCAGAGCCATTTGAACAATATTATTCAAGTAAGAACAGAGCTCTGAATTCACAAACTTACAATACTGCTACTCTCATGAGGCTTAAATCCTGACTCGAAACTGTCCTATTTTAATAGTCTCATCACTGAAAATAAGCTTGTGTTGATTCTGATGATTCTGTACAGAAATTAAGTAAAGTAACCCACAGTGATATGTTACAACCGGATTTCAAATGACAAAGGGAATGAAAGGTATTGACAATAGTACTTTATTTTGACATAGTGCCATTAATTGTTATAATGTGGTATTTATATGATAACTCCAAAACAAATGTCATTATTAGCAACTGGTTATTACTGCCATCATCATATGATGTTCCTGACCACTTTTAGACGTTTTGTGCTGAAATATATCTGGTAAATACCATAAAGGCTGTAAGGACTATCTTCACATTATCACCATTGCTCTACCTCCGGTAGCCGAGTGGTCAGTGCAACAGACTGTCAATCCTAAGGGCCTGTGTTCGATTCCTGGCTGGGTCAGAGATTTTTCTCCGCTCAGGGTCTGGGTGTTGTGTTGTGCTAATCATCATCATTTCATCCCCATCGACGCGCAAGTCGCAGAAGTGATGTCAAATCGAAAGACTTGCACCAGGTGAGCGGTCTACCCAACGGGAGGCCCTCGTCACATGCCATTATATTACCATTCACTTAAAGCTAATATGGGTGGCATTGGCCAACCAAAAAGTTCTACGGAAAATCATTTGATACGATAATTGTTACCTTCCACTCCTGTCCAAAATGGTTCTTTTCAAAACCTATACTGTTGGACATCTGTCAAAAGACTAACATTAGTGTTCACTTGGGGCCAAACTGAATCATAAATCAAGAAAGTATGATTCTAAATATTGTTATAAGAAGAGTTAGAGTACTTTTTGTTTGAAATTACGTGAGTGAATGGAGGTTGTTGGAAGATGACACAGCTTTCATATAACGCTGAAAAAAGCTACTTTTCACTAAAATATATAATTGTGGAAATAGTTTGCAGATTCATGCTACTTATTTGGATTTGTGTGTGTAAGTATTTGTGCTATTAAAATTTTTTATTGTTCAAGTTTAATGTGGCTACGTTTACTAAGGGGAAGTTAACTAGTGTGCCACATGCGACTGCAGGTGTAACTCTCTCACATTTATACCCATAAATTTGTACAAGTTGTAGCTATGCAGTTGCACATCGACATAGTTTCATATCTTAGGTTACAGTGCATGGCACATGAGATAGATATATGTAATTCATACTTTGTCTCGTAATGAACAGATTGAGAAACACCAGTATCCCCCTGTGGTGGTTGCATTAGTTAACTCTATTCAGTTATACTCAGGTTAGTTGATTTTCAACAAATATTGCCATAAAGCATGTTATGGGTCATTTGTTAAGTATTTGCATTACTATGAATAATTATGAGTAGACTGATCCTGTCACATCAGAAGTATTAGAGACATTGAATCAGTGGTCGTTTTTGGGCCAGTGTTGACTATAATATCCATGAATATTGACGGAATACCTCCCTGCAAGCAACAACTCTCGCAAGACGTGCCACACTAAGCACTGTGATATTTTCTGTGTTCAAGAAATACACACATACACCCAGCAGAGACGTCCTTCAGTTCCTGGAATAAAACTAGTTGCTGAAACACAACATGCACAGTATGGAAGCGCTATCCTTATAAGACCTGACCTTTAAGTCGGTAGTGTTCGTCAGTTAGATGATAACAATATTGAAATTATTATTGTTGAGTAACAGTAGAGTCACATCAGTGTATAAACCTCCAGCAACAGATTTTTTTCTTCACCCCACCTGAACATTTTATTACAGGGAAAGCTTCTATTGCGGTATATGATTTCAACATTTACAGCCATGTTTAGGGGGTACACTCAAGAGGATCAAAATGGTGAGGCTGTCCTCCTGTGGGATGAAACTTTCCATCTCTCACTCCTTCATGACAGCAAACAACCTCATTCTTTTTTCAGTGCACGCAGGCTGTAATCCATATCTGCTTTTTGTTAGTGAAAGTATTTTTCATACCTGCACTAAATCCGTCTGTAAGCCCATACCGAATACACATCGACCTATTATGTGTCAAGTTCTCCCACAAGTAAGCCCTCAAGAAATCACTTTCACCTGAAGGTACAACTTCAAAACGGCTGATTGGCAGAAATTGTCAAAGTTATTACATGAGAAAATTGTAACTATAGCTCCTGTGATAGATCAATATAAAAATTTTGTTAACATCGTTAATGCCTCCTCCTGAGCATAAATTCTAAGGGGATGCAGAACGAACTCTATCGAGGATATAACACCTGAAACGACGACTCTTTTTTAGGAGTACTACAGAAAGTTTGAAGAAGATCCTTTTAGTGAAGCCACATCAATTCATGTACAGAATGTCCTCTCTTCAATATCTGAGGCAAACAGAGAAGAATGGATTCAATTAATGGCAGACTGTGACATGCGTAAAAGTAGTCAAAAGGCCTGGAGGCTATTACATCGCCTGAGTAATGATAACACTCAGGTCAACATATATTTTAATATTAAACCAGACCAAATTGCTCAACAACTCCCAATTAATGGCAGATCACCTAAATCTAGAAATATAGAGAGGAAACAATTATTCAGGCAAACAGACCAAGAGAATAGTATCTTATCTCTTTATTTCTCTGTTGAAGAATTGAAATGTAAATAGGGAAAAGCAGCAGGACTGGATGACATTAGAGCTGAACAAATCAAGAATTTTGGTTTCGCTAAAATGCTTTGGTTACTGCAATTTATGGGCAACTGTATTCGAGAGTGGAAGACCGCTATAAAGTATGGCGAAAAATCAAGAGTAATTGCCATACCGAAACATGGCAAGGATAGGAAAGATCCCAAAAATTATAGACCAGTCTCTTTACTCTGTCACCTCCACAAAATACTGAAGAGGCTCATTCTTCAGAGAATGATCAAAAAGGCGGAGCCTCTTCTAATACCACAGCAAACAGCTTTCAGAGAAGGGAAGAGCTGCACATCTCAGATATTAAACTTAACACAACATATCGAAGATGGATATGAGAAATGGCACATTACAGGTGCTGTATTTATCCATCTATCCACAGCTTGTGATGCGATCATCCATCGGCTCCTTCTGAATAAAGTTTATGACATAACTAAAGACTTCACATGCATGTACAATATTAGAATTCCAGATTTTTTTGTGAAATTTTAGGATAAGAAAAGTAGGTGGAGAACTCAAAAAAAATGGGCTGCCACAAGGCAATGTGCTTGCACTGCTATTATTCAACATCTATACCAACGATCAACCTATCCCTGAAGGAGCTCGAAGGAGCTCGAAGCTTTATTTATGCTGATGACTGCGCTATCACTACTCAGGCTGACTGTTTTGAGACTGTAGAAGATACGCCATCAAAATCTTTGGAAGAATTCACTGTTTACTATTATGGGAATTACTTGATACCTAATCCTGCCAAGACGCATATCTGCGCTTTCCACCTCAAGAATAAACAGGCAAATAGATCCTTAAATATATCCTTGGGAGGTATCGCACTCGAACATAATCCTACTCCCAAATATCTTGTAGTAACACTGGATCGCGCGCTAACATATAAAAAGCATTGCCTAAACACCAAACAGAAAGTGGCAGCCAGAAATAATACAGTGCGACAATTGACACACATGTCTTGAGTGCTAATCCATGCACTGTGAGCTCAAGCGCGCCTGCTCTACGTTGTGGCACTGCTGAATATGCATGTTCAGAGTGGTACAAGTCCAGTCATGCCAGGAACGTAGATGAGGCTCTAAATGAGTCTTTCCAGATTATCACGGGTTGCTTAAGACCTATTCCCGTGGACAAACTCCATTGCCTCGCTGGCAAAGATCCTCCTGAAATGAGACATTAGGTAGCAGCGAGATATGAGAAAAGTAAGGCCACAACGAAGAACGCCCATCCACTATATGAGGTAGATATCAAGAAAGAGCTTCTTGACAACTACTGAGGCTCTCATCGAGAATCCACATGTGGCAAGGATCTCGCGATGGTGGGAGAAACGTCGGTATTTGGGAGAATGGATCGCTCCAAAGGAAGAACTTCCTCCTGGATATTCGGAGAAGTGGTCAATATGGAGGTCTCTCAATAGATTATGGTCAAACACAATGAGATGCAAGACCAATCTGCTGTGTTCCTCATCACCAACCACCTGCACCATGCAAGACCTTATGAGACATACACCAAATGCACTTGAAGTGTCCAATTTTTCGTCCTCTTTTGTGTAAAATTATGTCAACACTTATATATATTTTTGACATTTCGGTGCTTTTGAAATGACAAATAAATAAATAAGTAATGTAGTAAAAGTAACAGTAAGAAAAAACTGTATCATTTGTTTTTAATGTCCAGAGAAAAGATTATTCATATGTTAGTGGAGGAAACATGACATGACGGCTTTTGGTACAGTGATATTAGCAACGAAATAAACTCAGCGCTGCATTCTTTTTATGTTTAACTAGATGGAATGCCACAATCATAGCATTAACTCTCATCATTTTTACAGGTATGAAGATGCCCAACCTACTTAATAGAAACACAGTTTGATATTCCTTCTGACAAGAACAGGAAAAGTAAGGATATGGTGGAAAATATTAGTTCTCAGTGTATGAAAATTTAGCTAACACTATAAGGATGATTGATAGTAGCAGCTGGGAGTTGTGCTTAAACAGAAAGAGAACCGG
Organism: Schistocerca americana; assembly: GCF_021461395.2. NCBI lineage: Eukaryota > Metazoa > Arthropoda > Insecta > Orthoptera > Acrididae > Schistocerca > Schistocerca americana. Next base: position 49,489,330 of record NC_060129.1, read on the forward strand.
ATGAAATCCTAGCATGAAACTGTATCAGCATCATTTTTGGGAATATGGGAGCTGCTTCAGTGCAGAACACCAGGTGGATTGTGGACAAGATAGAGCTGATGATTGCGTGATTGTTTGAGGGCCAATTAAGAGTCACGAATATGGTCAGAGAAGTATGCAGTTATTGCAGTGCTAGTTTATATTGGGCTCTCCAGGAAAGATGAAGTTGCCAGTCTCGATAGCAACAGGGATGGGTTGCCTGCTCTGTGACAGAGAGAAAACACAAGTGAGGCTGTTGTAGATAGCATAAACCATGTCTGCTTTAGCGCAAGTATTTGAGGAAAGACTCACAAGCATATCAGACTAAATCAACTCCACTGTACTAGCATATGCACTGAGCTGTGATTGAGCCCAGAAGGTAGAACTGTATCCAAAAAAGAAAAGACAAAAATTATTAATATCTAGGGATCCTTGTTTGCACTAGCACACCGAGTTGCACATTATTAACCTTTCACCCTTTTGAATAGGCCAGGGTGTAGGTGAAGGGATATTGTTAGGGACATAAAATTACAGGGCAGCAGAATTTGTTTAGATCTGAGGTTGCTTTGTGTTACAGTAACGGAATAAAAAAAAAAACTATCTATAAGAAAAGGTTTGCTGACCCAGTGTAGTTGTCATATTCCATATCTGGCAGAACTGTTGAAGTGACATGCTCAGAAAAAGAAAATATTGGAAACACTTGGACAATCGTAATGGAAGGAGTCTTCAGAAATACTGTAGTAATAATAAAAATACAAATAAAAAGGCTGTGTTGATACTGAGGATAAATGTGGTAAGCAATAATTATTTTAACTGTGCAAATCAAAATTAATTAGAAGTACAAAGTGCCAATACATTTACCATGAGTATACTGATACTGTGCAAAAATTACAATATGTTTAAAAATGGTAGAAATTAGAAAATTTATTAGCCAGTTGTTAGTCCACAAGAGAATGAAATGAAAGAAGAAAATACAGTAAAGGGGACGAATTCAGAAACAAATGTGTACAGTGTTTTAGAAACTAGTATTCCATATTTTTAGAGGCAGTAGTATATAACAAGAAAAACTGCATAGGAGACATGGGCTCTAAAATACTTACAATACTTACTGTACCTTAAGGGGAAATATAATGGAAAATGTAAACATTTATTTAAAAAATCATTACAGCCATATTTATTAATGTACAAATCTAAAATCTTGCATGCGTAAAAAAAGGAGCTGTGTTTTAACGGAAAAATAATATAAAATATGCAGAAATATTATTTTGCCACAAATTTGAATGGTTATAATAACGTGAGAAGCCTAAAACAGAGAAAATGAGGTTCAAAAATTTTCTGCTCACACTTCTACATGTAATAAGCTTACCTCAGTTTTAAAATCGTCCATACTCATACATCCTCCAGATTTCTTTTCTCTCCTTGCATTTCCCTGGCCCATATTTGTAGGTCATACATTGATCCATTAGCTTTCTTGACCAAGCTCTCGTCGATGGTGTAAAAAGCCTTTGTTTTAAACACACCAGGATCTATACCAGCTCTATTCATCACTTCAGTTCTGCCATTATTTCCGTTGCTGTAACATCAAACTGCATCATAGACACATACTTTGAATACTTCAAGTCCACAGAATGTCTGCAAAGTTTCTGGTTACATCAGGAGATGAGTTTGGAAGGCAGTAGAGGATCCAATTAGCATTTCATGTCCACCACTGATACAGAGTCTTGCCCAGTCAGTCTCTCATCCAGCTTCAGTTTCTACCTCAGTGGATTTCAGTTTTTGTGTACTGTGTCAAATACATAACTTACATTTCCCATTAGCCTATCCTTTAGGTGTACACTTAAATTTTCCCCAAAAACCTCATTGCTATCAATTTCAGGTTTCAGATGGCTTTCAGTATTAGGGAGCCTTAATTGCTTTTCACGAGTGCTTTGAATTCTGGCACTTTGTTGCGAATGTTTCAGCAGTTAACCACTAGGATTTTAATGCTCTCACCTGTGGGAGGCATTTGTTTCGATCTTACACTGATACTACTTCTGGATTTACTGCAACTCTTGTTCCCAGGATTGCATAGTAGGTCGCCTAGTCTACCTGGACAGCAGCCTCTGATGTGTAGTGCACACCTGACCCATCTAGAGGCACCCTACAGTTTTCAACAAAATGGCGCAAGTCCAGGAAGTAGCAGTCTAGCTTGTCACAGAACTTTCTAAGTCTCTGGTTCAGTGCTTCCACTCAGTGTAGAACCAATGATCCACAATCAGATCTGGAGATAATGCTGCAAAATGTGAGCTCTGCAGAAACTCTGTGCACAAGGCTGGTCTTCTCAGCTGTCTCTATCAGTTTCTGAAATGATCCCAGTATGACCTCAGAGCCCAGACAACACGCTTCATTTATTCCAGCATGTGCAACAATCTGCAGTTGTTTTCACCTCATTCCCTCAGTGGCTGTTGGAATAACCTCTTCAAGATGTTGAATGAGGCCTCTAGATATACATACAGGGTGCACCTCATGCCCTTTCCTGTCCCTTGCTGCCATTTCCGTAAGGGGAACAATCATTCCCTGTACAACTGAACCGCCAACAGTTAATACACCTCTGCCCTTTTGCGTTTACCTCCTACTGACACGGGACAAAACAGGTTTCCCAAAAACAGGTGAAGTGAGTCCCACTGGCTTAGTTTCAGTTTCAATTTCAGTGAATGACAGCACCTAGAAATTGATATTTAGGGTATCAGTACAGCACCCTAAGCCTCCATGGTCCCTGTTGACACTGTGGAGGATGCCTGGATCTACTACTGAAAGGCCAGTTACAGTCTAGTGCACGAGTAATGAGAGATTCCGTACTCTCTTCAGAGGAGACTGGGTCCACAGGAGAGGACAGTACTTGAGTCACCATTGATACTGGTGCCACAGGTACATGACTCTTGGGAACTCTTCACCATACTGATTCGCAGCAGCTGACAGTCCTTTGACACTAGTGAAGACGATTTCCAGCTCCCCACAAAAGTCAACCAGCTGAACCCATTTTTGAGAATCGCATTCACTCCGGGGCTCAATTTTGGCTAGCGCAATGTATTGCAGGAAAGTGAACAAATAACTTCAAATTGAGCTGAAAAGGTACTAATTCCCGTAGGAACTGAAGCACATATAGAAAGCGATATTTCTATTAAGACGAGAGTAAACTTTTTAAGGTTGGTTATAGCTACTTGGAAATTTGAAAATGGAGTTAATTTATGAAAAATGTAGGTAATATGTACGTTCCTTAATGGAAAATTATATGTCTGCTACAGTACCTAAATCACAAACTTTGATTTACAACAAGTTAGATTATGCACAGGACAAGCAGCTTCTGAAAATTCTCAAAAATGCGCATTTATTTGCGACGATATACGGTGAAATTTGGGGTGATCTATTCTTTGGCAGTAACTGTGAATAACAAATATTGATTTTCTGCGAAATAAGTTATCCAAAAACACTCTTACTGGTAACTTGCGAAAATATAGTTTTGTAAGCGACGGAAATTTCTCACAAGTGAAGTATTTCTCAAGTAATTATACAGTGCAATTAGAGAAAGATTGTTTTCAAGAGGATAGGCCTACTCTTCTCAAAATTCTTATTAGAGCGAAATTGAGTTTAAGCCTAGAATTAACAATAACAGTAGGCATTCATTGTGACACTCGTGAATGTTCGAATTTCACAATAGACCAAAATTCAAACGGATATTAATACAATCAATAATAGATTATGCTTAACTGCCGTGATCAGTAAAATATGTGAATCTAGAATTTCAACTCGGCACTTCAGTCTCACACAAAGGAAAATTCCGTCGTCTATTTTTACATATAAACAAACATGCTAACTGCACAGGTTTTTAAGTTATCTGTTTCTGTGCCAACTTCTACCCTAGTGTGCTACAGAAGAACACTGCAGCATGTGCTAATGAGTCGAAATATAGAAAAATGTGCAGCACCAGCAAAGCTTATTCCAGCTAGCTAGCTATCTGGAAGTGCAATATGAGTCAGGAGTTTCAAGACCAGCACAGAGGAGAAAACCTCTGGTGTGTGTGTGTGTGTGTGTGTGTGTGTGTGTGTGTGTGTGTGTGTGTGAAATTGCACATAAACATGGACAAAAATTTATGAAGCAATTTTCATTCATCATTTGAAGTTTGACTTCACTGGCCTGTGTGAGATACCAGTGTAAGACATACTTTTATATTATGATCATAAAATTCATTATACTCACCTTAACATCTGTAACACAAATCGTTAATTTTTTTTACTATTAAAAACAGTATTGATCACGATTTATTTATCAAGGTGACTGGTTTCGACCACTACTGTGATCATCTTCAGACCAACAAGTTGTATACAAATCTTTAATTAGAGGGCTACATATATTAAAGAAAATACAGAAAGTTATAAAGCTATAAAACGATGAATTACCATTGAGTAGGAACCTCTTTCTGTTGGAGAATCACTACTGGAGAAACCAATGCACGTATTACTATATATAATGGTGGCATCGTTTTATAGCTTTATAACTTTATGTATTTTCTTTAATGTATGTAGCCCTCTAATTAAAGCTTTGTATGCAACTAGTAGGTCTGAAGATGACCACAATAGTGGTTGAATCCAGTCACCTTGATAAATAAATCGTGATCAAGACTGTTTTTAATAGTAAATATTTGTAAGACATTGATCACTGCCTCTCCCATAAAGTATTCAAAAGTAATTAATTTATTTCCAAGTCAGCTATTGGGAGATCGCAAGATGTTTAGAGGGTTATGCACTAAAATAATGAAACTTAATTCCAAAATTTCTTTTAACAAACAATGCCTAATGAATCATGTGATTCCTAATTATGTAACAATTAGTTTTAATACCAGATGAAACACAGAAAAAATTTTGTGACAGAAGAGTAGCATTCTATGGATTAGATCTGAAATTAAAATTGCATATAAAGAAAAAGATGCATTAAATATTGGAATGTACAATTTACATTTAAAAATTAGCAGTCAGTTGCCACCATTAATATTTTCACACTTACTTAACTTTACAGATGACAAAATTAATGCAGTACAAGAAATTCTTCTTAATAAGCATAATAAGAAAATTGCAGCCCTTGTTAGTCACCAAAATGTGTGTTCATAAGGTGTTTCACCAAATGCACATAACTTTTATCCAAGAGTAAGCAATCTAACCAAAATAACTTTTACTCCTGCAGGGACAACACTTTTAACCAAAGGCCTAAAATATAATTAAGCTCCAGAATTGAGCAATGCAAATGTTAAACTTGTGATTGCTGACGTAAAGGTTGCTGCAAAACATGCACAATTTAGTAGGTCTGAAATATATGCACGTAAAACTAAAAATGTCGTTACTAATGAAAAAGATAAAAATAAACATAATAATCAATTAAAACTTGTAAAACAAATGAACCGGAAGTTAATAAGTAATAAAGCTATAGAAATCAGGGCAGATAAAGGGAATGCTCTTGTCATTGTTAGTGAAGATGATTATGTTTTTAAGACTTTACAGTTTTTTGATGCTAATGGAATAACTGAGGTTAATAAAGAACCAACTTCAAGATTTCAAACAAATGTTAAAATGCTGATTGATGATAGTGACTCTTTACTTTCACCTAAAGATAAAATAACGCTTAAAGTTATGAACCCCACCTTACCTAAGTTGAGATCACAAATCAAATTACACAAATCAAATTTACCAATTCGTCCAGTTGTTAATAATACCAACAGTCCCCCTTATAACCTAAACAAAAAGCTTAATCAAATCTTAAAATCCTTTTACATTATGAAGAAAATTATAGTATTAAAAACAGTTTTGAATTAACAAAATTAATTTATGATGTGGATATTCCAAAAAACGCAAGGTTTGCATCGTTGGACATCACAAACCTTTACACGAATATACCTATTCCAGATACTATATTAACTTAACGTATCACGAAATCGTGAGCCCCAAAGAAATAGTAGAATTCATTGAACTGTTAAGAATTACTCTAGATTTTAATTATTTTTCATATAATAATAAAATATATATACGGGAAGATGGACTTGCAATGGGGAATTCACTGGCTAGCACTATAGCAGATATCTTCGTCAATTATGTTGAAATTCAATTTTTCAAAAATAATCCAGAAATAACAAATAAAATTATATACTACAAAAGATGCGTTGACGATACATTGCTATTATATAACTGTTCTAAGGAAGAAATTGATGTTTTCGCTAACAACTTAAATACTTTACACCCAAAACTTGTATTTGCAGTAGAACACGAAAGTAACAATAGTATTAATTTACTGGACCTCACAATTACAAACAAAAATGGAAAACATAATATTTCCATTTTTAGAAAACCCAAATCAACTGACATATTAAATGCTACATCATGCCATCCATTATGATACAAAATAGCATTTTTTAAAACCATGATACATAGGATACTGAAATTACCTCTTCAACCTGATGCAATCCAGAAGGAAATTGGTACATTAAAACAGATAGCAGTCGCTAACAATTATAATTCACATCAGGTTGATCTGTTGTATCAAAAATTACAAGAAACAAATGATGCTGTTATAAATTTCAAGAAGAGATTTACAGAAATGACACACATGGGACCTATTTCAGATAAAATAAATAAATTATTTAAGAACACAAGCGTGACAATAGCATTTAAAACTAATAACCCCCTGCAGAGGAAACTGAAACACAATTGAGGACTCATATGTATACCAAAAGTCAGGCGTTTACGAAATAATATGTAATGACTGTGACAAACAGTGTATTGGCCAAACTGGCTGTAACTTTCTAACACGTTTCAAAGAACATACTACTGGTACTGCACATACCAAATCAATATTTGGTCAACACCTTGATGGATACAATCACTCTGAGGGTTGCATTTCCAACAATGTCAAAATATTAAATACTGTGCCAAAAGGGCCACTGCTAAATACTTTAGAAGAAATTAAAATATTTTCACTTCACAAAAGTAATCCACTATCTGTTTTAAACGAACAACTTTGGTTCAAAGACAAACATTTCTTTGAGCTTTTCGATGATCTGCTTTAGACTGTTTACTCTTCTGTCATTCGTTTTTTAAGATTATTAAGACTTTTAGGAAATATTTTATCTTTACATTGTAATTTTATTTCACCAAACGTTATTTTATGACTGACGATCTGTTTTAGAATTTTTGCTTATATGCTTTTAGACTGTATATTGCTAATTCACATCCTTTTATTTTTTGCACTATGGCTCATAATATTATAATTTTAAATTCCTTCCATTTTCATTATTTTTATTTGTTTATAAGACTGGCATATAACTTAATGAATAGCAATGCCTTTTAAAAATTGTCACATGTAATTTACATACCAACTTCATTGACAATATTTCATATACATGGACAACAACTTCGTATCGTATTTGTGCAGCATGTAGTATAAATGTCAGCTAAAAATTATTGCAGCCTACTCATTGAAAATTGTTTCAAGAAAGACATGTTGCTGCTCAATAATACATCGTTTGACGTGACAGTCTTCACCATTCCACTTTCGCAACAACTTCGTTGGAAAGAAGCCTGCTGCCACATCTTTGCACTGGCATTTGTCCTCACCATGGCAACCACTAGCTCGCCTATCGACTTTACAACAACTTCAGTGGAAAGAAGCCTGCTACCTCATCTTTGGAACGGCGTCCAACTTCACCATGGCAACCAGTGGTTCCAAATGGTTCACTAACAGGCCTTGAGAGGGACGCCCATGTACTGCCAAACCGAAGTTCATTTATCCTACATGTTTAAATATTTTTAACGCTTCTTAATTGACAATTGCTGTTTAATAAGCTAAGTTTGGTGTGTATTTATTTTTAATTCTTGTAAATATTCTTTTCATTACGAAATTTTATGTTGTATTTCGACTTATAACTCATTGGTTAGTAATGACATCATGTTGTCAGAAGGGGGCGGAGCCTCCATTATATATAGTGAAACGTGCACTGGTTTCTCCAGTAGTGTTTCTCCAACAGAAAGAGTTTCCTGCTCAATGGTAATTCATGGTTTTATAGCTTTATAACTTTATGTATTTTTTTAATGTATGTAGCCCTCTAATTAAAGATTTGTATACAACTTGTAGGTCTGAAGATGACCACAGTAGTGGTCGAAACTGGTCACCTTGATAAATAAATCGTGATCAAGACTGTTTTTAATAGTAAATATTTGTAAGACATTGATTACTGCGTCTCCCATAATGTATTCAAAAGTAAATAATTCGATAAGATTTTAAAAACTTTCATTATTGTCATCAGTGTCATAATCGTCATAAATCTCTTATGGCAACATAAATTTGTATTAAAGCTTAAAAACATCGTCAACATAAAACTTTCAGTGCACATCCCATTCCTCCCAATCCACAATACTCACTGTAAGAGTGACAAGAAACAGTGCGTAAATTATATATTTTCAACTCTGTCATGCTGCTGATTATCAGGTGTGCAATACTACTTCAGAATTTGCCCATTTACTGTCAAATGTATTTAGCCTCAATGTACACTACTGGCCATTAAAATTTCTACACCACGAAGATGACGTTCTACAGACGCGAAATTTAACCGACAGGAAGAAGATGCTGTGATATGCAAATGATTAGCTTTTCAGAGCGTTTGCACAATGTTGGCACTGGTAGCGAAACCTGCAACGTGCTGACATGAGGAAAGTTTCCAACCGATTTCTCATACACAGACAGGAGTTGACCGGCTCTGTCTGCTGAAACGTTGTTGTGATGTCTCGTGTAAGGAGGAGAAATGCGTACCGTCACGTTTCCGACTGTGATAAAGATCGGATTGTAGCCTACCGCGATTGCAGTTTATCGTATCGCGACATTGCTGTTCGCGTTGGTCGAGATCCAATGACTGTTAGCAGAATATGGAATCGGTGGGTTCCGGAGGGTAATACCGAACGCCGTGCCGGATTCCAACGGCCTCGTATCACTAGCAGTCAAGATGACAGGCATCTTATCCACTTGACTCTAACGGATTGTGCAGCCACGTCTCGATCCCTGAGTCAACAGATGGGGACGTTTGCAAGACAACAACCATCTGCACTAACAGTTCGACGACATTTGCAGCAGCATGGGCTATCAGCTCGGAGACCATGGCTGCGCTTACCCTTGACGCTGCCTCACAGACAGGAGTGCCTGCGATGGTGTACTCAACGATGAACCGGGGTACACGTTTGGCAAAACGTCATTTTTTCGGATGAATCCAGGTTCTGTTTACAGCATTATGATGTTCGCATCTGTGTTTGGCGACATCGTGATGAACGCAGCATATTGGAAGTGTGTATTCACCATCGCCATACTCACGTACCACCTGACGTGATGATATGGGGTGCCATTGCTTACATGTCTCGGTCACCTCTTGTTCGCATTGACGGCACTTTGAACAGTGGACGTTACATTTCAGATGTGTTACGACCCGTGGCTCTACCCTTCATTCGATCACTGCGAAACCCTACATTTCAGGAGGATAATGCACGACCGCATGTTGTAGGTCCTGTACTGGCCTTTCTGGGTACAGAAAATGTTCGACTGCTGCCCTGGCCAGCACATTCTCCAGATCTCTCACCAATTGGAAACGTCTGTTCAATGATGGGAGAGCAGCTGGCTCGTCACAATACGCCAGTCACTACTCTTGATGAACTGTGGTATCGTGTTGAAGCTTAATGGGCAGCCATCCAAGCTCTGTTTGACTCAATGCCCAGGCGTATCAAGGCCGTTATTACGGCCAGAGGTGGTTGTTCTGGGTACTGATTTCTCAGGATCTATGCACCCTAATTGCATGAAAATATAATCACATGTCAGTTCTAGTATAATATATTTGTCCAATGAATACCCGTTTATCATCTGCATTTCTTCTTGATGTAGCAATTTTAATGCCCAGTAGTGTAATTGGGCCGTGGCTGGTTCGTCTTATGCCTTGCATTAAACCTTGTTTGCTATTCTGTGCTCAGTGTCCTGCAGTTATCACAATCATGCTGCTATCCTCTCTCTCTGCAAGTGGCAGCAGCAGCGTGTATCGATATTTACACCCTTGTAGTATCTTTGGCCTCTCGCTTATAGTTTAAGGCTGTGCCATGCGTGCCGTTGGTTGGTTTGCGTGGAGCAGCGAGGAAGTCCCTGTGGTGCATGCCTGGCCGGGCCTGCTGGTGCAGTCTACATGCAGTCGGAATGTGATGGGCAGTTCCCATTGATACGGGGTCCGTGGTTCACCGATCCCAGGCACGAAAGTTGAGTCTTTACTTAATCTACCAGCCATCCTCACCTGTTCACATTGTGTCTTTGATGTCGTAGTTGGCTGTTGGGACATTACTGCAATCAACAACGTGTGTTTTCAAGTTGGCGAAATTCTAGCCGCCCTCCTGTGTAGTTTAACTTAAATCGATTATTTTCGAATTGAAGTGCACCAGCAGAATCTTCTACCTTGTGGCCGATAACGCCCCTGTTACCTGCCCTGGCTGTTGATGTAAACTCAGGCAGTGTATTTTCCTCGTCGTGTTGTGGCTGTCCAGCATGGCGTGTAGTTTGGCAGTTGAAGATGTAGTTCGTTGCGGGCGCCGATACCTTCTGCGTGTTCCATTGAACTCCCCATTGTGTGCTGGTCGGGTGGAGCGGAAGTTATCCTTTCGCTAGGTCCATTGACTGCCTGTCAGTTGGGTTGCCGTCGGATTGAGAATTGTTGGGCCGACTGACTGTCTCACGTAAGTTGGCATTAGTGTTTGAGTTCCAGCCCGACCCCTGGAAACTTCTGAGCGCCGTTTGATGTGCTATTTTTTCTTATTTATCCTTGGTGTTTGTTTATGTATGGCTTCTAGCCGACTTTAAATTAAAGTTGTTTTGCCCTTAAGGCGTGATGTTGTTTGGGCCTTGAGCCTAATTTAGAGAAAAGTTTTGAGATAAGGCCGTCTGCCTTTTGAATTCAAATTTCTGTTTTTGAGTGTTAAGTTCTTGGCCTACAGCCGATTGTTTGCTGTTAAAGCATGAGATTGTTTTGATCTTCTGCTTAATTTAGAGAAATGTTTTAAGCTGAGGCCTTCTGTTTTTTAATATCCAAATTCTTGTTTTTGAGTCTTAAGTGGTTGGTCTTCAGCCGGTTTTAAATTAAAGTTGTTTTGCCCTTGAGGAGTGAGATAGAATGGCGTATTTAACTGGGAATTTAGTTCTAAAATTAATGTTGGCCTGCTCTGTTTTTAATGTTTCCTTTACTCTTGTAATGTTTGTAAAATGAATAAAGTAGTATGTTCGGGTGCAGCTGACAGCGACTCGTTTTGGCCCCTCTCCACAAATTAAACTATCTGTCCTCTACTGCGGGCATAGCAGGGGATCTCACTGGTAGCAGAGCATGATTTCGCTTGTGTTTGCTATTCCAGTTGCTGTCAGTCTCACTCTTGTTATGTTTTTGTGTTCTGTGGCACGATATTGTTTTGGCTGTTACTTGTTTCAGGTGTTTATCGTAATGGCAGTCAGCTCAGAAAGGACCACCTTGTTTACGAGTAGGCAATAAGGCGCCAACCGATTGAGGGCCGTGTTCCGGAGTTAGTAGCCCGTTTGCGTACTGCCGTTCTTCATCCGGTTGACGTCACGTCAGTGGTGGTGGGTGAGACAGGAGCAGCAACTGAATTTTTGTTTGAGGCTGTTAGAGGCTTTGAGCAAACTATTTGGGTTTTGGAGGTAACCCAACCTAGTGACAGTTACCTGGAACGAGGGGTGCAGGCACAGTTAATGCATTTAACTAATCAGATAGCGGATTTAGGCACGTTAGCTTCGGAAGATCATGATCGGAAATTAACCGTTGGGTTGGGAACTTTGGTGAGCACATTACAGGTTAAGCTTGCGCCTTTGGAGTTGGATGGGAGGAGGATTGAAGATCGGGATTTGCGCTTTCAGGGAGAGGGTGAGAGCCAGCCAGGTGGGGTACTGTTGCATCCTCTCTTACGTTAGCTGCTGTATTTGCCAAGTTGCCTAATCCTCTGGCCTATTTCTTCTGAGATATTACTGAATTGATTGTGGAGCGACTTGATGAAGCGGAAAAATTATTATTGTTATTGGTTCGTTTAGAATAACAAACGGCTGCCTTTTGCATTCCACACCAAGTAATTTTGTCATCGTTGTACCCGTTAGCTAGAGGTGAGTTGCAGAAACTCCTCTCGCGAGCCATGGCGAAAGGGTTTTCCCTGCAGCAAGTAATGGAGCTGGTGATTAGGCAAAGGTTGACCACCGGAGTTCGTGAACAGTTAGAGTGTCGTTACATTTGGGAAGTGCATGGTGTTAGGAGCTGTTACATCAGTATGTCGATAGAGTACAGATAGCCTCTTAGACATTGTTAATAGATTTACCTGAACAAGAGTTGGTCTCTGTTGTTCTTAGGGGAATGCGCGGCGGATTAGTCGCATTTTGTCTTCCACAAGCAGCTTTCAACCAGGGAAGAGCTGCGTGACTTGGTGGTAACAGCATCTGCAATACCACTTGGTAACAATGTACGTCACAAGGTTAAGGGGCAGGTCGTCAGCCCTGATTCCAGAGTATCTACATCCACTGAAGCTATCAGAAGGGAACGCTGGCGTTGTTTCAGGTGCGGCAGTATGGCGCATTTGGTGTGCTCTTGTGCTCATCCTCGTGCATCCATAGCCAATAGATGACGCCGGGCTGGGCTGCGAACTCTGGATCGAGCATTCAGACCTTGGTAAACTTATGTACGTTTGTTCTCGGATAGGTGGAGAGCCGATTTGTGCTCTTTTGGATTCTGGTAGTTCCTTTTCATTATTGAGCTTTGAGTGGTTTTCGGAATTTGGGCATCTTACGAAACTTCGGTCAGTCGCTTCGCTGGTGCAGAGATGTTGGGTGGCCAGTGGCCAAGTGTTGCCTCTACATGATTAGTTCCGGGAGAGTATATCGGTCGGCGATTTTTCCTGGCCTATGTCTTTAGCCTTGGTTAAGGAACTGGCAGTTGATCTAATTTTGAGATGTGATATCATCAATAAAACTGGGTTGGTCTTGGATTGTTCTGGGCACACCTTTTCCTTTAAGTTTGCTCCTGAGGAGAAGTTTAACCTTTGCGAATGCGCTAAACCTATTGTGCATCGTACTGTTAGCGCATTGGCTTTTGAGGTTGTAGCTAATGAGTTTGATCCGGCCCATCTATTGCCCCATCAGGCTTTTCAGTTACGCAATTTGTTGCACAGTTTTCGCCACGTCCTGAGTGATAACTTGGGTGTTACTAACGTTGTTGATTATCATATCCGTCTGTCCGACAATATTACGGTTTGGCAGTACCTATATCGCCTCTCACCCTCTAAGTTGAAGATACTCAAGGCTGAAATATCTCAGATGCTCCAACAGGGAGTGATTAGGCCTACTACATCTGCTTATGTTTCCCCAATATCCCTTGTGCCTAAAGATCAGGGGCGCGATTTCAGACCTGTGGTTGACTACCGCCGTTTAAATGCTAAGGTTGTCGTTAAATCGGTACCCTACCTCATCAGCATAATTCTTTTACTTGGTTTGCCGGCGCTAATTGGTTTACTGCCCGTGATTTAAATCAGGCTTATTATTAGATTCCCTTGGCTGAAGCCGGCAGGAGTGGCCGAGTGGTTCTAGGCGCTACAGTCTGGAGCCGCGCGACCGCTACGATCGCAGGTTCGAATCCTGCCTCGGGCATGGATGTGTGTGATGTCCTTATGTTAGTTAGGTTTAACTAGTTCTAAGTTATAGGGGACTGATGACCTCAGAAGTTAAGTCCCATAGTGCTCAGAGCCATTTGAACCAACCTTGGCTGAAGAATGTAAATATGTTACCGCATTTTCTACTGATTGGAACTTGTTTGAGTTTAACAGATTTCCTTTTGGGCTAGCCACTGGTGTGGCTGTGCTTACTCGTTTGCTTGATAATAACCTTGGCATCTTGAAGTTAGTTTATGTTTATAATTATTTGGATAACTTAGTTATCTATAGACGTTCGTTTCAGGACCATTTGGAACATATACAGCAAGTTAAGATTACAGGGAGCCGGACTGACCGTTAAGCCTACTAAGATGACGCTAGCCAAGCAGCAGGTATCTTTCTTAGGTCATATAGTCTCGAGTCACAGTATTCGCATTGACCAAGAGCGAACTAAAGCCTTACGGGCTTTGCCTCCGGCTACCGACAAGCTGTGAATTGCCAAATTCATAGGCATGGCGAACTACTTTAAGCGTTTCGTTCCCAATTTTTCTCAGTTGGCAGCACCCTTAAATCAGTTACGCCAGAAGGGCGCGCGTTTTGAATGGGGACCCGCCCAGGAGGCTGCCTGTGAGCACATTAAGGCAGCAATAACCAGTCCTCCGGTTCTTGGAGTACCCGATTTTAATAAATGGTTTGTTATTCAAATTGATGCTTGTAATGCTGGTATTTCAGCCGTTCTCCTCCAGGAGTTTGAGGGGCAGAGACAGCCATTAGCCTATGTGTCTCATGGGTTAACTGATGCTGAACTTAAGTACTCTGTTTACGAGTGCGAGGCTTTGGCCGTTTTATTTGCATTAGAGAAGTAGCGCTTCTACCTTGAACATCGGGCTTTCCAGTTAGAAACCGACAATTGGGCTTTGAGCTGGGTGTTGGCTAGGCCACGAAAAACTGGCCATATTGCCAGGTGGGCAGTGAGTATTTCAGCATTTCAGTTTGAAATTAAACATGTGAGAGGCTCTGAAAATATCCTCACAGATGTCTTCAACTGGATGTTCGCCGAAACTACACCTAGTAAGGGAAACCAGCAGGTGGAGGGGGACAGTCTTAATTGTATGGTGTTGGGTGAAATTCCCCTTTTGTTTGATGATATTGCTGAGCATCAGGCTCAGGACTCTGTTTGCGCCCCGATTAAGCAACGTGTGTTGGCAGGAGAGATGTCGGATGAGTATGTTGTTAAGAGTGGTATTCTCTGTAAGAGGGTGGGCGATGCTAAGGAGTGCAAGATCTGTTTGCTTGTAGCTTTGGTGCTCCTGGTTTTTCTTTATTTTCGTGATTCGCTGATGGGTGGCCACTTAGGTACATATAAGATTCTCCAAAAAATCAAGGAGCGTGTAACTTGGTCCTCCATGGACTGGGATGTAAGAGAGATGATATCCTAATGTCGCTTGTGTAATGTAGCCAAACCCAAGAATGTTCTTCAACTGGGTTAGTCGAGTTCAGAACGAGAGTCCTGTCCGACGCGCAAGCTCTACATTGATTATTTAGGACCTTTACCTCGTACTAAGAAGGGTCATCGATATGTGCTAATTATTATCGATGCTTTCTCCAGATTTATTGGCTCCTTCCGAGCCGTAACGTTACCGCTGCCAACACTATTTCTCATTTAACTAATGTCTTCAGTGTTTTTGGCCCACCTAAGCAGCATGTTAGCGATAATGCTCCTGCTTTTCTTTCGGCTCCTTTCAGGGCCTTCTGTTTTCAGAACGTTGTCAAACATATCACGACCACCCTGTTTTATCCCCTGGGGTCCTTTGTGGAGAGAGTTAACCGAAGTCTTAAGTCCGCTTTGATAATTATCATCAGAAAACCCCTAGTAAATGGAAATCCAGTCTTCCTTGGCTTAGTTTTGCCTTTAATACCGCCAGTCATGAAGCTTTGAGAGCTACGTCCACCTCCTTTATTCTTTCCTATCCCATTAATTCCCCTCTTTCGAACTTGTGGGGTATTCAAGATCTTATTCCAGCGAATATTAGTCCTCAAGTTATCAAGGAAAACTGGAACCAGGTCAGACGTAATATACTCAGGGCCCATAATAAACAAGCTGAGCGTTATAATCATAATTGAGAAACCTTTAAGGGGAGGCCAGGGGATCAAGTCTATGTCTGAAATTTCCTGGGGAGGCAGGTGCTTGGCGGGAATGTTAGCAAATTTACTCCCCATTTTCTGGGGCGTTGCACCATCGTACGTATCTTAGGCCTGATAAATCTGTTGATCATGGACAACTGTTCAGGTAAGCAGTATAGGGTTCACCTTAGCCAAGAAGTTCAGATAGCTCAGGGGTTGAGTCACCCCCTACCTGTGTTGAGTTTAAGGGGGGGAGGTTGAGCCATAGCTGGCTTGTCTTATGCCTTGCATTAGACATTGGTTGCTATTCTGTGTTTAGTGTCCCACAGTTATCACGATTATGCTTGTTATACTCTGTCTCTGTGAGTGGCACCAATAGCGTGTATCGATATTCGCACCTTTGTACTATCTTTGGCCTCGCGCTTCTAGTTTATGGCTGTGCTGTGCGGGCAGTTGGTTGGTTGGCGTGCAGCAGCGAGGAAGTCTCCGAGGCACGTGTCTGGATAGGCCCGCTCCCGGCGTCCACTTGCAGTCAGAGTGTTCCCATTGCTTTAAGGTCCATGGCTCAGCGATCCTCGACAGCAAAGGTGGGCCTTTACTTAATCTACCAGCCAACCCCAACAGTTCACATTGTGATGTTTGAATTTAGTTGTGGGCTACTGGGACATTCCCGCGAGCAACAACGTTTGTTTTCAAGTTGGCGAAATTCTAGCTGCCCTCGTGTGGAGTTTAACTTAAATTGATTACTTTTGAATTGAAGTGCACCAGCGAAATCTTCTGCCTTGTGGCCGTTAACGTTCTGGTATCCAGCCCTGGACATTGACTTAAATTCAGGCAGTGTATTTTCCTCGTCGTCTTGTGGCTGTCCAGCACGGTGTGTAGTCTGACAGTTGAAGGTGTAATTCGTTGTGGGCGCCGATACCTTCTACATGTTCCATTGAGCTCCCCGTTGTGTACTGGTTGGGTGGAGCGGAAGTTATCCTGTCGCTTGGTCTGTTGACTGTCTGTCAGTTGGGTTGCTGTCGGGTTGAGAAATGTTGGGCCAACTGCCTGTCTCACCTAAACGAGCATTAGTGTTTGAGTTCCAGGCCAGCCCTTGGAGACTTCTGAGGGCCATTGGATGTGCTGCCTCTTCTTATTTGTCCTTGTTGTTTGTTTATGTATGGCTTCTAGCCGATTTTAAATTAAACGTGTTTTGCCCTTAAGGCGTGAGATTGTTTGGGCCTTCAGCCTAATTTAGAGAAAAGTTTTAAGACAAGGCCAGCTGCCTTTTAAATTCAAATTCCTGTTTTTGAGTCTTACGTTATTGGCCTTTAGCCGATTTTAAACTATAGCCGATTTTAAACTAATGTTGTTTTGCCCTTAAGGCGTGAGACTTTTTGGGCCTTCAGTCTGATTTAAAGAAATATTAGGATAAGTCCTTCTGCCTTTTAAAATTCAATTTCTTCTTTTTGAGTCTTAAGTGGTTGGCCTTCAGCCAGTTTTAAATTAAAGTTGTTTTTCCCTTGAAGAGTGAGATTGAATGGTGCATTTAGCTGGGAATTAAGTTCTAAAATTAATGTTGGGCTTGCTCTGCTTTTAATGTTTCCTTTACTCTTGTAATGTTTGTAAAATGAATAAAGTAGTATGTTCATGTGCAGCTGACAGCCACTTATTTTGGCCGCTTTCCATAAGTTAAACTATCTGTCCTAGCCTACGGGTATAGCAGGGGATCTCAGTAATATCGAATGAGGTTGAAAAACGTAGAATGATAAATTACAAATAATCTGGTGTGATGTCAGGAAGAGTCAAAATTGAAGAAACATCCCACAGAACTCAAATACTACATGGTCATTAGACACACTGTCATTAAGGTCGACTCACACATGAAACAATAGAATAACAAAAGCATTTGACAATGTTTTTCAAGATGTATGAATGGCATGGAACACTGCAGGAATGTTAAGGTTTCTTAGGATGAAAGTATTGACACTGATGCATGTTGGAGAGGGGAGGGGACGACGATGACGATCAAATTGCTGTCATCATCTGCTAATACCACAAGTTAATCTACATTCACCATGCTTCACCCATATTACAGTATCGGATTTCATACATCTGCTTCTTCCTAGTTCTTATTTTATAATTATACTTTGTTTTCTTGGCACATTGCTAACTTTCTATGCCAAGTTGTTTTTTTTTTTATTGAATGTTCTTCCATAAGACAGGCTATACATCTGAATGCACAGTACAAGGTAGGTTTTTCAGTAGCAGTACAGATAAAAAATTCAACACGGTGTGCATGTGTGTGTGTGAGTGTGTGTGTGTGTGTGGGGTTCTGTAAATAAGAACAAAATTCATGTATCAGTTTCTTAACAGTGAAATAGTCAGCTCCATTGAAAAAAAAATCAGCTATTTCTTACATTTTTTAGTACATAGAAAGAAAAGAAACAGTGGCTAAGGTGAAAAGACCCTGCATAGTATTTCAGTTTTGTTCGACATGTTTCAACATCTATAATTTCTTTAGCAAATGTTAGTGACGATGTTCAGAAATGTTTAGCCTACACTTTTCCTAGTGATTCAGTTCCCAGTAATTTAACTTGGAATCGCTGTAAAGAACATCCTTTATGATTTAGCTTTGGCCATTTATAAGCTTATGTCGGTTCATGGCTCATGTCGGTACCAATGGCGTGTGTCTCTTGGAAGCAGAGGAGATTCTCTCTGGTTTCGGGCAGCTAGTGGATATGGCAAAGACTGCCAGTGTTGCTTGCGACATTAAGGCGGAGCTCACCATTTGCAGCATCGTCAACAGAACCGACTGTGGGCCTTTGCTGCAGAGCTGAGTGGAGGGCCTGAATCAGAGGCTCAGGTGGTTCTGTGACCGTGTAGGCTGCAGATTCCTTGACTTGCGCCATCGGGTGGTGGGTTTCTGGGTTCCGCTTAATAGGTCAGGAATCCACTACACACAGGAAGCGGCTACACGGGTAGGGAGGGCTGTGTGGAAGGGTCTGGGCGGCTTTTTAGGTTAGGTCTCAGGGAACCACAGAAACGGCGTCTGTCTAGAAGGGGACAGATAAAACACAGTATGTTAGTTGTAGAAACGATCGGTATTGTAGTTGTAAATAGTCGTAGCTGTGTTTGAAAAGAACCAGAGCTCCAAGCCCTTAATAGAAAGCACTGAAGCTGAAATAGTCATAGGTACAGAAAGCTGGCTAAGCCGGAGATAAATTCAGCCGCAATATTTCAAACGATCTAACAGGGTTCAGAAAACATAGATTAAATACAGTTGTTGGTGGAGTATTTATTGCTGTCAGAAGTAGTTTGCCTTGTAGTGAAACTGAAATAGATAGTTCCTGCGAAATTGTATGGGTAAAGGTTATACTTGACAATCGGACTAAATTATTAATGGGATCGTTTTACCGATACCCCAACTCAGAAGATATAACTGCTGAACAGTTCAAAGAAAACATGTCTCATTTCAAATAGGTACTCAACTCATACAGTTATAGTCAGTGGTGACTTCAATCTACCCTCGATATGCTGGAAAAATTATACGTTTGAAGCTGGTGGTAGGCATAAAGCGTCATCCGAAATTGTACTGAATGCTTCCTCAGAAAATTATTTTGAACAGTTAGTTCATGAGCCTACTCGATGCGTAAATGATTGCAAAAGCATACTTGACCTCTTAGCAACAAATAATCCTGGACAAATAGTGAGTATCGTGATGAATACAGAGATTAGCGACCACAATACAGTTGCTGCTAGGCTGAATGCCGTAACACCTACAACCGTCAAAAAGAAATGCAAAGTACGAGTATATCTATTTAAAAAATCTGATAAAAATGCTATCAACGCCGTTTTAAGAGACAGTCTTCACGTCTTCCTATCTGATAATGTAAGTGTAGAAAAGTTGTGGAATGATTTCAGAGTGATAGTTTCAACAGAAATTGAGAGATATATACCACATAAATTAATAAGTGATGGTTCTGATCCCCCATGGTACAAAAAACAGGTCATATCGCTGCTGCCGAAGCAGCGAAAAAAGCATGCCAAATTTAAGAGAACGCAACATCCCCAAGAGTGGCAAAGTTTTACAGAAGTTCGAAATATAGTGTGAACTTCAATGCGAGATGCCTTTAATAATTTCCATAACGAAACTCTGTCACATAATCTGGCAAAAAACCCAAAGAGATTCTGATCATACATAAAGCACACCAGTGGCAAGACGCAATCAATACCTTCACTACGCAATAACAACGGTGAAGTCACTGATGGCAGTGCCAGTAAAGCTGAGTTACTAAACACGGTTTCTGAAACTCCTTCACCAAAGAAGACGAAGTAAATATTCCTGAATTCCAATCAAGAACAACTGCCAAGATGAGAAACAGAGAAGCAGATATCCTCAGTGTCGCAAAGCAGCTTAAATTACTTAATAAAGACAAGTGTCCAGACTGTATACCAGTCAGGTTCCTCTCAGAGTATGCTTGTTGATTCAATAGCTCCATATTCAGCTATTACATACAACCACTCACTCACAGAAAGATCTGTACCTAAAGACTGGAAAATCCTCAAGTCATACCAATACCCAAAAAGGGAAGTAGGAGTAATCCGTTGAATTACAGGCTCATATCACAAACGTCGATTTGCAGTAGGGTTTTGGAACATATACTGTATCCGAACATTATGAAGTACCTCGAAGAAAACGATTTATTGACACATAGTAAGTATGGATTCAGAAAATATCGTTCTTGCAAAACGCAAATATCTCTTTATACTCATGAAGTAATGAGTGCTATCGACAGGAGATGTCAGATTTATTCCATATTTTTAGATTTCCAGAAGACTTTCGACACCGCCCCTCACAAGCGTCTTCTAACCAAACTGCATGCCTATGTAATATCTCCTCATATGTGCTACTTGATTCGTGATTTCCTGTCAGAAAGGTCACAGTTCATAGTAACAGATGGAAAATCATCGAGTAAAACAGAAGTAATATCAGGCACTTCCGAAGGGAGCGTTGCAGGCCCTCTATTGTTCCTGATCTATATTAACAAAATAGGAGCAACTCTCTGAATTTATAGAGAATTGCAATAGTGCTTACGAACTAGTAGAACCAAGGTCTAAAAGATTGTTTCTTAAATATATTATAGGTCAAGTAATGGGTTCTGCCTACAGTAAACTTATCGTTAGAGATCACACTGAAACATGGTCAGAAGTCAGGCAGATTCTGATGGAGAATTATCCAAACATTAAGAATCAGATTTCAATGCGTGCAAAATCTTTAATAGCCACCAAACAAGGGATGAAAGTGTGGTACAATGCGGAGCCCGAGTACATTCTATGCAGTTTCATTTCAGAGAAGCCATGAGGAGGGTAATGACGGCAGACGTAATTCCAGGCAGTTGCGCATTGATAGGAGAATTAGGGAGAGCTGTTTTTATACAGAGACGATTAGCGAAAGAATAAAGACAATAGTGCGAGCACAGGGAGAGAGAATCAGTTTGTCAGAATTAATTGATTTAGCATCGACGGAAGAGAGTACAATCCACTCTGAAAAAGAAAAATATCGGCAGGTAGGATATCCAAAGCAAATTAATAAGAAGGTGTGCTATAACTGCGGGAAGGTAGGGCATTTAGCGAGAGAATACAAAAGCAGAGTACAAATACGTAAGTTCAGCCAGAACAAGGGGGCTCAATCCAAACCCATGAGAACTAAGCTACCCATAAAGGAAATAGACGTTGACCAATTGCGAGGAAATGGTCCTCTCAGAGAATGTCCTCCACCAATAAGGTGTATAAAGTGTAACATAGCAGGACATTCCCCCCTTGTAATAGAGCGAAACCTGTTATGTCTTTCATAAGCCACCACACCGGACACTATGCTAGTGAATGTAGTTGTAGTGAGAGCCGTTGGACCAACATACGTCAACTAGAGAATCCGGAAAATGGACCACGAATGTGATGCAGCAATTCCATTATGTTGTGATAGGAATAGTACGTACAGCAGAATGCATTAGTAAAAATGATTACTTACAATAGAGAGCAAGATAGGGCTGTTAGTGGACAGCAGAGCGCACGTAAGTGTAATTACAGCTGAGGTGTTAAAGTAAACAATAGTAGACAACAGAAAGGCAGTGAAGATAAGGAGTATCACAAATGAGGAAATTAGAACCGAAGAACATGTTAGAATAAACCTGCGGACGAAAAGAGGTTAAGGATATTACCACGAATTCCAAGTTGTAAGGACACAAATGTATTTGCCATTCGAAGGGTTACTAAGAAGGGATTTCCTAGAAAAGCACAGAATGTGTTAGATTACGCACGTAAAAGCTTCAAGTTACGAGATGAATGGTTAGAGTTAAAGGAATCCACAGAGTACGCACTGTTATCGAAGCCAGCTCGACTCGTAAACAGAGAACGGGACAGTTGCGCGGCAGTTACCAAACACGGACGAACGGGAGCGTCACCGTTAGCAGATAAGCAAGGTATGCAAGGCGAAGGCCATGAGGACCGAATAGACATGGCAATATCGAGAGACATAGAGGGAATCTCACAGATAAAGAGAGAGTGCCATGGGTTGAAAGTGAATGTAAGTACGGAAATTAAGAAGGATGAAGAGGAAAGAAGAGAAAACGATAAAATAAGGAAGGAAACCCGTTATTTAAAAGCTAAAGTCAATTTCGTGCAAAGTGAATTAGAAGCTGCCAAAAAGCAGGTAGAAAAACAGGGAAGGGAAATAGCTCGTCACAGGAAATCAGTTGAAGGTCCGGTAATTAAAATGAAGAAATGCACCGAAAAGCCGGAAGAACATAGGTTCACAAGAAAGAAACGGGTACTTTAGGCCAGTAAGTGGTAATCAGTGAAATGTAGCCAGCAGAGACAACCAGTAAAAGATATTAAGTATGATAAACGTAGCCAGCAGGGGCTACCATCGCGAAAACTTACGATCGGTTCAAGGGAGGAAAGATTTGTATGAGTAAGGGTATCGAAAGTGAACAGTACAGAAGTGATAATTCCGAAACAGGGGCGTGACTATCCCTGAGGCAATAGTAACAATGCAAGGAGGGACTGGTATTACTAGTATATAAAATAATCTCAAAGAAAAGGTACAATTTAGACATGCCAGAAGGGTTAACAGAAGAATTTCCGCCACCAAGTAGTTATAAAATTGGACAATTGTCCACCAGACTGAAACCGTAAATACGTCAACGCTCAGCATGTAAAGAGAAAACATGCGAACAAATCATTTAAATACCGGGGAAGTACAGGCTCTCGAGAGGATATGCGCCACATATAATGATGTATTTCATTTACTTGGGAACGTACTGACTCATACTACAGTAGTTAAACATAGTATACCATTGATACCAGAAGCAAAAAGAATGATAATAAATCAAAGGCCGTATAGAATACCCCAGGCGCAGCAAGAATCACTACAAAAGGAAGTAGAAGGGATGTTAGCTGATGGGATAATATCCCATAGTACTAGCCCATGGAATTTCCCCATACTGGTATTGCCAAACAAACTAGATGCCAGTGGTCAGCAGAAATGGCGAATAGTAGCGGATTATAGGAAGTTAAACGACATTTCATTAAATATGGTTTATCCCCTTCCCAGGATAGATGAGATATTAGACAGCCTGAGAAAAGTGAAGTATTTTTCCATGCTAGATTTAGAGAAAGGATATTATCAAGTGTTGATAGACGAAAAGGGCCGAGAGAAAACGGTTTTTAGCACTCCCACAGGACATTATTGGTACAACGAAAATGGCCATGGGACTAAAAACCGCGCCGTCGACGTTTCAGAGACTAATAAATAAGGTACTCAGTGGAGTACAAGGCAGCAGGGTTTTTATTTACCTCGATGTTATTGTGGTAGTGCAACGTTAGAGGAACATAATGTACACCTGGAAGAAGTATTCGAACATCTAAGACAAGGAAACTTGAAATTACAAATAGTTAAATGTGAGTTTCTAAGAAAAGAGGTAACTTTTCTGGGCCACGTCCTAACTGCGTCAGGACTACAGCCAGATCCCGCAAAGATAGAACCATTAAAAAGTACCTACTGCCCAAGACAACAAAGCAATTGATATCATATCTGGGGCTCATTGGATAATACAGGTGTTTTATAAGGAATTTTAGCAGAATGGCCAAACCGCTACATGATTTATTGAAGAAATGAATTCCGTATGAGTGTGGATCGAGCCAAGAAGAGGCATTCCAGCAGTTGAAGGAAAAACTGATTAGTCCACCGATATTGCAATACCCGCATTTTGAAAAAGAATTTATAGTAACCAAGAACACCAGCAATCATGTGGTCAGAGCTTATCTAAGCCAGGGACAAATGGGAAAGGATTTACCCATAGCATTCATATTGTGAACATTAAATAAGGTGGAACAAAATTATAGTACAGTGGAACGAGAATTACTCGCCGTTGTATGGGCTGTGAAATATTTTAGGCCATATGTATTAGGTGGGACGATTAAAATCGTGACCGACCACAAGACACTTGTGTGATTAGGAAGTGTATCAGATCCATCATCGAGATTGATGAAGTTCCGGTAGAAGCTAGAAGAATACAATTACCAAATACTGTACAAAGAAGTTCAAAAATGGTTCAAATGGCTCTGAGCACTGTGGGACTTAACTTCTGAGGTCATCAATCACCTAGAACTGAGAACCACTTAAACCTAACTAACCTAAGGGCATCACACATATCCATGCCCCAGGCAGGATTCGAACCTTCACCCGTAGCGGTCGCGCGGTTCCAGACTGTAGCGCCTAGAACAGCTCGGCCACTTCGGCCGGCCGGTACAAAGAGGGAAACAAAATAAAGTAGTGGACACATTATCACGGATTAGGAGTATGTGAGAAGGAAAAACAGAGGCAGTGCCGAAGACGGAAGACGAAGCACTGGAAGAAACAGAAATTGAGACCAGGGAGTTGCAAGAGGAACAAAAAGGCATAGAAGAGGCAGAGCAAGAAGCGGTGCCACCGATGGACTCAGAGATTGCATTGAGTCAGGAAGAGAAAATGGACTCAGAGATTGCGTTGAGTCAGGAAGAAATGGCTCTGAGCACTATGGGACTTAACATCTGTGGTCATCAGTCCCTTAGGACTTAAACCTAACTAACCTAAGGACATCACACACATCCGAGCCCAAAGCAGGATTCGAACCTGCGACCGTAGCAGTCGCGCGGTTCCGGACTGAGCGCCTAGAACCGCTAGACCACCGCGGTGAGTCAGGAAGAGAAAATGGATATTTTAAAGCAGATGCACGAGTCACCGATAGGAGCAGATGAAGAAATGGGTAGGACATATGAGCGATTAAAAAGTACCGCAGTTGGCCTGGAATGGCAAATATCGAAAAATTAATACGTTCTTTCGAGAGTTGCCAGAAGAGTAAGATAACACAGACGCAGACAAAACAGCCATTGGAGATAACGCCAACGCCAGAGCTTATTTTTGAGAATTGTGCCGTTGACGTAGTAGGTCCTGTGACGCTATCAAATGCAGGAAACAGATACATCCTGATGTTCCAAGATTCACTGATTAAATTTGTTATAGTAGAACCAATAGAACGGCAGGACGCGGATACAGTTGCAAGAAAACTATTAGAAAGTGTAATTTTGAAATTCGGAATACCATCATCACTGCTAGACGGTATGGGAAGTAATTTTTTAAGAGAGACTATGTAGCAGGTTTACAAATTATTAAAGATTGAGAAAATACAGACAACCAGCTTCCATGCACAAATGAATGGAGCTCTGGAGCCCACACATCGTACGCTAACGGAAATGTTAAGAAATTTCATAGCAAAGGATCAGGCCGATTGGAATAATTAGATACCATTTGCAACTTTCGTATTCAACACGACGCCGCACGGTTCAACAGGTTATATGCCTTTTGAATTTTTTTTTGCGAGAAAGTGCAATATTCTAGGAATATTACAGAAGAAGCCAGAGAATATAATATAAAATTACAATGATTATGCGACAGAAATAAGGCAAAAGAGGCAGATATTACATCAAGAGGCCTGGGCTAACACGCAGAAACGTAAAGAACAAAGTAAAGAACAATATGATAAGACATAGAATCCGAAAGTGTTTAGAAGGTATGATAGAGTACTTTTATTTGACGAAAGTGTAAGAAAAGGGCTTTCGAGGAAACTAGATAGTGAGTGGAGACGACCATTCACTGTTATAGATGTAAAGGTGCCAAATACAGGATAAAAGGACAGAAGTGTGTAAAGGTGCATGCAAATAGACTAAAAGAGTTCTTTTAGTTACAGATGATGGCAGCAAAGATTGGAGAGTAATAATAATCGGAAACTTCACATTGGCCATTGTAACAGAAAACAAGGAGGCGCAGGTGCAGAGATTCTAGTCAGCACCTGGTATACAGGGTGTTACAAAAAGGTGCGGCCAAACTTTCAGAAAACATTCCTCACACACAAATAAAGAAAAAATGTTATGTGGACATGTGTCCGGAAACGCTTAATTTCCATGTTAGAGCTCATTTTAGTTTCGTTCTTCCACCTAAGCTCAATGGAGCACGTTATCATGATATCATACAGGATACTCTACCTGTGCTGCTAGAACATGTGCCTTTGCAAGTACGACACAGCATGTGGTTCATGCACGATGGAGCTCCTGCACATTTCAGTCGAAGTGTTCGTATGCTTCTCAACAACAGATTCGGTGACGGATGGATTGGTAGAGGCGGACCAATTCCATGGCCTCCACGCTCTCCTGACCTCAGCCCTCTTGACTTTCATTTATGGGGGCATTTGAAAGCTCTTGTCTACGCAACGCCGGTACCAAATGTAGAGACTCGTCGTGCTCGTATTGTGGCCGGCTATGATACAATACGCCATTCTCCAGGGCTGCATCAGTGCATCAGGAATTCCATGCGACGGAGGGTGGATGCATGTATCCTCGCTAACGGAGGACATTTTGAACATTTCCTGTAACAAAGTGTTTAGAGTCACGCTGGTACTTTCTGTTGCTGTGTGTTTCCATTCCATGATTAATGTGATTTGAAGGGAAGTAATAAAATGAACTCTAACATGGAAAGTAAGCGTTTCCAGACACATGTCCACATAACATATTTTCTTTCTTTGTGTGTGAGGAATGTTTTCTGAAAGTTTGGCCGTACCTTTTTGTAACACCCTATATATAATAATAATCAAGGAACTGTACACCTATATAGCACAACGTGGCGAATAGTAAGTTATTTTAAATTGCAGGCATGGCACGATAAGTCTGAAAGCACAAATCAGGCATCCACAAGGCAATGGCAAATTGCATAAGGAAAATACAGAAGGCGAAACTAAGTACCGTAGAATGTGAGAATGCGAACCAAACCATCAGCTGGCATAGTGGTAAAAAAATGGAAGTGAGGGAATTAATAAATCAGTTAGCCTGACATGAGGAAGGACTTGCGAAACGAGGCATTTTGAATTTTTTCGGGGAAGCGAGTACACTGTTATTCAGTACATTAGATGAGGGAGACCTGTAATTTTTTAAAGCAAAGATAGATGTTCTGGAAGAACAGCAGCGAGAATTGTTAAGGCTATCAAAGGAACAAATAGCGATTGTAAGGACATCGTTAGTGAGGTTCGATCAGACAATAAATGCGGTAACTAAAAATGAGGAAATTATAGGAAACGGAATACATAAGTTGAGCAAAAATATAGAGCCGCTCGAAAATAGTACGAATTGGAAAATACCGCTAACATTGATTTTAGTAGCAATCACGGAACAGTTAGTTCAGCTAACGACGATGTTTAATGAGTTAGAAACAGAATATTATCTCTTCATATTGGCAGTTGCAAATGCAATGAAAAAAATATTAGAGCCACACTTAATAAATCCTATTCAAGTGGTAAAGTATTTGGGGCTAATTAAGAATGAATTGAGAGATAAAAGATTTCCGATCGAACTCACTGAAGACCATGGGTATCAGCAATTATATGTAATAACTTAGATGTATTTTTAGCCAACAGTACATTAAGTAATGTATTAAATGTACCATCAGTGGATAGTAATGAGTACTCTTTATATAAATATGGTCTTTACTTGCAGTCTATGGTAGTAATAAGAGGTTATTTACATATGTTACCCCAGAGAAAGAGTTTCTTATAACTGATGATGGAAAGAGGCAATACGCACAAATGGCAGGAGACCAACTTGTGTGTGAAACGATAACCATGAAGCACCAAAAATGTAAACATAATTTTGTATTAATTTCGACATATGACCATGAGATGTGTGAAGTCAGAATGCTTCAGTCAGTTAGGACAATACCGAAAGATTGGAAACTGAATTATGTTATATTGAACGAAAGTATCTGGACGCAGATATGGAGAAATGAATGATTATTCGTAGTCCCAAAAGAGGAATGGTTGACTATACTATGTAATGACTTGCCACCCTCCGATCTCATAATAAGAGGAACAGGAAAATTAAGTTTCAAGAGCGAATTCAGAGGATATGGTGCTCAGACGATGTTACAATCAGAGGGGATAGTTCTTACCAATAGTTGTGTAAAAGATATAGTCCCACCCGTAAGTATAGATATTGATTGTTGTACACTGGAAGATGAGAAACAAAAGGGGTCAGAAATACCAGTGATGTCACCACTGGAGCGTATAGTACATCATTTTAATGAATTAAAAGCAGCAGACATAAGATAGACGACCTGCAGAACGAAATAGAATATCAACAGTGGACCACCTTCCGAAGATGGTGAAGGGTACATATTCCATGTGGGGATACATTTGATCTGTAACAATAGTTTTAATTATTTCTATCTGTTGTTTGTGTATATATTGCAAATGTTGTCGAAAATGTGGATGACACATGTGTGAAATAAGTGGACGATATGCGAAAATTTGTGTAACAAACAATGTTATAAACAGGAGCCCAAAAAGGGAAATAGTAAGGAATAAGCACACACAGGCCTCTGAACCTGTGTATGAAGCAGAAGACGAACTACACACCTTAAGTTACTCAATCACTCCAGTTAACAGAGCATGGAGAAAGAGAGAGAGAAATCAATCACCAAACATGTCCAAAGCATCAAGAGCAACCACCCCCATTGTGGAATTGCCAAGAACATGCACAGGTAAAAGATAGATAAACTTGTAAATTGTAGAAATAAAGTGTATTGTGTAGGTATTATGTAAGGAAGTGTCCACTGAAAAAGTATTAAGGAAAATGTGTAAAAATAAAAATTAAATTGATATGTATTTAAAAAGAAATGGTAACAGCTGAATTATGTATAAAGGAAAGTGATGACCGCAAAAGATAATTCAATTTTAAATGTTGTAAAATTATGCGTGAGTGAATTCTTATGTGTCTAATCAGTGTTAATGGATGCCATGTATTTTGATGAATAGATATTGTTAGAATGTATAAAGCTAATAAACAAAAGAGGAATGTTCCGCTGGCAGTGAAACAGAGGTTTCAGAAATTTTACAACTTCTGAGGTCAGAGTTTATAAAATTTCCCCTGGAGGAGGGAGGTGTTGCGAATCTCAATCAGTGAGGATTATAAATTAAATGTATTATGACTTATTCAGCTGGAAAAGCATCTAGGGTCTGACCTGCGCCAATGAAGTGGCGCCAGGAGACAAATAACGTTACGTGACTAAATGACCACTGTGGCCAGACGCAAAACAGGGATCCAAGTAGCTTTCACACATCACATGATGATGGAAATACACCAAAAAAGTGGTCAGCCTCTCGGCAGAAGATGTAGTATGTTCTAGAAGCTTTCTGTGAAGCACGAAAGCAGTATAAATAGGGGGTCAGGAGGACCCTGTAGTCAGTCGAGATCTGCTGAGTATAACGATGCAAGCTCAGTGTCATTCTATGGCAGACTTGGGAACTTAGTACGATTCGCAGCCTCAGCTCCGTAGCATTCAGGGAGATGGATTCCAGATAAAGGGATTCAACTGATAAAATTATTGCAAGGCAGTGCCAGTAGGGCTTTTCAGTTGTCAAGCTGTAGGAATCTTATGAATTCTGCTCTGAATAAGTAACCATTCCTCACCGAGTTATGTATCCTTCTCCTTAGCAATAGCTTACTCCTTCTAGAGGTCGGAGTTACAGAAGCTGCCCGCACCTCCTTCCACTCTTCGAGAAGATCGAATGATGTAAGATCCCTAAGTATAACGCGTGTCGATCTAACTACCTCTCGGGACATGACAAATCTTAGTAGCTGTCTAAGATAGTTTGCAGATGATGCTGTCATTTCCCAGCTTGTAAAGTCATCAGATTACCAAAGAGAATTACAAAATGCTTTAGATAAGATATCTGTATGGTGCGAAAAGTGGCAATTGACCGTGAATAAAGAAAAGTGTGAAGTTATTCAGATGGGTACTAAAAGAAATCCACTAAATTTAGATTATGCGATAAGTCACACAAATCTGAATGCTGTACTTTCAACCAAATACTAAGGGATTACAATTAGAAATAACTTAACTGAAACGATCACATAGGTAATATTGTGGGTAGAGCAAACCAAAGACTGTGATTCATTGGCAAAACACTTAGGAGGGGCAACAGTTCTACTAAAGAGACTGCTTACACCACGCTTATACGCCCAATTCTAGAGTATTGCTGTGCGGTGTGGGATCCGCATCAGGTGGGAATGACAGATGACATCAAGAAAGTACAAAGAAGGGAGGCTCTTTTTGTATTATCGCGAAATAGGGGAGGTAGTGCCACAGACGTGATACGTGAACTGGAGTGGCGATCATTAGAACAAAGGCGTTTTTCATTGCGACGGGATCTTCTCATGAAATTTCAATAACCAGTTTTCTCCTCTGATTCCGAAAACATTCTGTTGGCACCCACCTACATAGGGAGAAATAATCATCACGATAAAATAAGAGAAATCAGGGCTCACACAGAAAAATTTAAGTGCTCATTGTTCCCGTGAGCCATTTGAGAGTGGAATGGTAAAGAGACAACTTGCAGGTCATTCATTGAACCGTCTGCCAGGCACTTTATTTTGAGTAGCAGAGTAATCACGTAGATGTAGATGTAGAGATCATTGCTAGGTTCTTTATTCTGACACTGTATTCAGATATTTTGAATTATGGAGGACGTAACATCACTTTCGCAATTCAGTACTGTGACAAGCAATGTGATATCATGTTGATGTTCCATCTAGTTTGTAAATGTTACTATTTAACCACTGCATTGCCAGCAACTATTTTCCATTCTAGTGATGTGAAGCATTAATCAATCTAAGCTATCAATTCCTGAAAGACAAATTAAGCTTCTACCAAGGTATAGTCTCACAAGGGGACGTTATTGACTCCTCTGTGTTCTTCCATTTTCTTTTATTTATAGGACTGAAGCTCAGTCATCAGACATTAGTTTCCTAAAACAGTATGACTCAAACTTGAAATAATCGCTTCTGAAGAATAGAAGATTTCTAATTGCAAAACATTTGAATTTTATTAAAGTAGCCATTGCTAACTGTGAGTGTAGGGTGGAAGTTTGTTAACTGCAAAGTTTCTGATTCAAATGTCGATAGCAGCAACACTTTCTTTCTTGTTTATTTAAATTCTGTGTTTATCGAGAAGTAGAAATGTTAAGTAAGGAATACTGATTTACGATTTCTTTAAAAATAATATTTTTCATTTTTGTTACTAAATACATGAAAATGTCAATCTTCACAATAAGTAAGAATCTAGTGTACAAATGCAAATCGTCAAGTAGGAAATAAAAGACTTCCCTGTTTCAGCAGATTGAGTAGTATTGTTGCTATATATAATATTTTAAACAATAAGGAATTTTGCATGTCTCTCAGCTTTTAATTTACTTGATATTTTACATGTTCTAGCAAGCTACTTTACAGTTACCAGACGTTTACACCATGCATTAAATTACCACTTATTTTGTTAATTTATTCTAACATTTTATACTTTACTGCTCTTGGAAAACTTCTACTCTTCAAAAGTATTTATTTCGAGTTTGTTTTAGAATTGTGTCATACTCCTTTTAGAAACTGTTGTCCAATCTTACAGGT
The DNA here is from genome assembly GCF_021461395.2 of Schistocerca americana. Classification (NCBI taxonomy): domain Eukaryota; kingdom Metazoa; phylum Arthropoda; class Insecta; order Orthoptera; family Acrididae; genus Schistocerca; species Schistocerca americana. The sequence continues at coordinate 49,521,231 of NC_060129.1, forward strand.
ATAGAGAAAATTGTAGAGGGCAGGGTAGTCTGTAAGGCCCCCTTGTTAGCTAAATAGCAGCAGCTTCACATACCATAGTAAACACTCATTATAAAATATAAATCTGACGAATAGTGCACTGAGTGAGTTGGATCAGTTGTTAGCACACTGGACTCAGATCTGGGAGGACAATAGTTAAAACTGGCCTCTGACCATCCTGATCTAAGTTTTCCATGATTTCCCTAAATCACCACAGACAAGTGCCAGGATGGTTCCTGCGAAAGAGCACAGCTGGCTTTCTTCCCCATCCTTTCCTAAAGACATGGGACTGAGGACCTCATTTTTTGGTCTCATCTCCTAAATCAATCAACCAACCATTTAATAATGCAGCCCTCTAGCAATCTTTTTGAATGCACAGGAGAAAGCACTTGAAAGGAGATACAAGTGACATACAATCAAGCAATTTTTCCTTCCAAAGCTGCTCTCCACCATCATCTGCAACAAACAATGGTACCTACTAGACGGGGATTTCTCCTCCATACCCAGTTCCTAACAGACTAAACACAAGCAGCATAACATGTATTCTTTTAGGTTTCCAGTGCCCATAGATACAAACAGCTATGACACAGGTAGCAGTCTCTGATGCAAAAGGTCTGGTGGTGGCGAAAGCACATGGAAAACCATGTGGCAATTGTTAGCTGTGCCATTTACATCATGGTGGCCTCAGAAGGCAATGTGGAGCTGGCTGCAGTGCCATCATGTGCAGTGGCAACTGAACATTAACAAACTCTTAACCTGAAGCTGTATTTACAGTGGTGCAAATGCGAGCAGAACAAGTGAACAAGCATTTGCAGACAATTAAACAGTGTTTACTACCATATGTTTATGCATGTTCTAACCACTGTTTATTATATTGATAACAGCGAACTCAAGAAAAAACGTCTTTATATCAATCGAAATGCAAAAACGATTATTTTTACAAAAATTAAGGTAATTTTATAGCAGTGGTGATAGAAAGTAAAATAGTATTACTACTGTCTTCTTGGCAATAATATCGAGGGCTTCAAATGTTTGATATAATTTTTCAGTAATCAGATCCATATAAAGACTAAAACACCATTTATATGTTGCACTTGTGAATTTACAACAATGACTTTCTTTCATGACATTGATAGATAAGTTTTTAGGGTCACAGATAAAATTTTGCTTATCTCTTATTTCAGTAGTAGAACAATTACACATGACTGACTCATTCCAGATAACTAACTGGGTATGTAAGGGTTGGTCTCATGTTGCTTGTACCAAAGTGGAGGATATGTATGTGTACCAGAATTGCGAATCTGATGTGCATTAATCTTCTATTTAAATGACTCATGAACATTTAATCATAATGCTTGGATCTATTCAGTATTATTAAGACTTGCTTCAGTTAATTTGAAAGTTGCAAAGTTTCATATTTTCCGCCATTTATTGGTGTTTTCTTATTGTTTTGTAATGGCAATTTACTTTAAGGTACTCTATAAATAATTTATTTGACAAAATGAAGTTTTACATATTATGTTACTTTTGTAGCTTACTAGTGTCACTAATGTACCCAGTAACAGGGACAATAGTAACACGTACATTGATGCTTTAAAATTAATTTCACAAAGCAAAATGTGTGTAATTTGGGGAAACTAATGCAGTCGTGTTAGGAAAGCCCTGCAGAACATGTACAGTAGTTCCTTTTGTTTCATACATTTACAGGGACCTAATAAAAATTGCCATATTCAAAATATAACTTTTGTCCCCTGTCTCCCCTATACAAATTCATAAGATTGTGTCACATACGGACAGTTCAGTAAAAGATGTAAGGATGATCATCAACAAAATACTGCAAATAGCAAAGAACACATTAAATAATTTACTATTATAATTCATTTTAGATTACTATAGATGTGTTAAAAGTGGAAGAGGCATTTCAGACTGCCAGAAAGAGAAACATTTTACAGAAAAGTAAGCTATATACAGCTGCTTGATGAGTTGCTCTATGGTAAGAAAAAAGAGCGAAAATTAGGTAATAAACTGTCTTGACTAGAAATTAGGTGAATACCTAAATTGGTTCCACAGTATTCTCAGAAGTTTGCTTCTACCTTATTGTATCCAACAGCTAAGTTTCACAAAGGTTTGCCTTGTTCTTTTAAATTACAACAGTAAACCTTCCTAATATTATTTCAATGGCAACGTCATCCATCTTGTTTTATCCATTTTCTAGTTTTACACTGAGTTTTACATTGTTTTCATCTCTAATATGTCAGGCAGTTTTGGCAAAACCGTAATCAGATGTAACTTATCTGTAGTCTGCTACAACATTAATTTATTCTACACTTCAGGCATATAGCAATCGTAACTTCCTAATCCCAGTCACATATCATTATTCCAAATCTATTAACAAACGAGATTCATTTGCTGCAACACCACCAGACTTACAAATAACACATTGCCAAATTGTCTCAGCATTGACAAACAAAATATTTCAAGTGATAGCACAAAATCAACTAATACTCTGCCCAAACGTACACTAAGTTGACACAATGAACACCACCATTGTCATCATCTCCATCAAAATGACGATTACAAATCATTATTTCAAATCGCACCACCATATAAACATATACCATGTAGTATATCGACATAACTTCACAAAACTCTAAGACCCTCAAAATAATACCAAAGTTAGAAAGTTGTTCTGGTCATAGCTTACATACAACATTCATGATGACGTAGCACTTACACGAAACAGCTGTATCAACTCTTCTTCAAGATGCTCACATAAGTAGCAATATAACACATAAATTTACAATTTTTCTTTGAACAACTGTGAAAAGTAAGTACTTTTCATAAATTAACACTTATCTCCAATTGCTACAGGGATAAGAAACAGAGTTAACACAATTTGCAAAACTGTAGCTCAAAGAGATCCATAATCAGGTTTCCTCATTAATGTGTCAGATGTTACTTCAGTATCCAGGTTTATGGGTGACTACACCCACAATATTATGCTAAAACAGCAAAAAGTATGAAATCTAGTCTTTCAGCAAATAGTTCAACAGAAAACCAATTTCAAAACAAATGGACAGTAGTTCCGTAACCAAGGTTAATAAGTGTACACATTTTCATCTATTTACGCAAACAGTTTTTCAAAAACATGGAAGGTGCTCTCTACCTGCAAGTTATTCGCAAGAAAAAAACTCATTCTGAAAATGCAAAATTTCTCCAAAGCCACTTGCACTTCTTTAAAATAGTGTGAATTTTCAAACTATTGTCACAGTAAATACTGCAGAAAGCGCTATAATGAGCCAAAACTTTGTTAAAATGTGAGTGAGTCTACACAAAAATATTTTCGTCTTTTATTCTACAGATATTTTTAAAAAATGTAACGCTGCAAGTTTCTAACATTTGTTTGGGAAAATCTTCTTTATTAAAGTCCAACAAATTCCACGTAATATTTTGCTATTTTCGACAAGAAGTTGAAATTGATGACACTGTGATTCAGGCGTCATACTACAACCCAAAATTTCGTCTTGTTCTACAGAAGTACTATTGATTACTTCAACTGAATTTTCTCCTCCAAAAATAAAATAGTCGTCACTGCCATTGCTATTAGTGTTCCTAACTCTTGCATTATTGAATCCGATTTTTGATACACTCATTCAAATTTAACTTTTTATCACAATACATTTCAATTTCACTTTCTATTTTTCTGATTCTTTGATTGATTTGCTTCCTATGCACTCACAATTTATCACTGTTTTCTGCTAACTTCAACTGCAGTTTTCCATTGATTTCTAGTAAGCAAGGTGGCGCATTTCTCAGCACACTGGACGCAGGTTTGAGAGAAAGTCAGTGCAGATCTGTATAAATTCACCAAGATTTAAGGTTTCTTTGATTTCCCTAAAGCGCTGCAGGCAGATGCTTGGATGGTTTCTTTGAAAGGGCATGGTCAATTTCCCTCCTCATCCTTGAAAAATTTAGAATGTGTGCTATATTACTAACGACCTCAATGTCGATGGGCATGAAACCCTAGTCTTCCTTCCTTCCATCCTCCATTGCTTTCTTTAAGTTTTGCATCTAAATTTTGAACTATTTGAATGTTCTTTTCTTAAAGTTTTTAATGTAATTGTTCGCCAGCATCTTGCATTAATCTTGCCTCCATCTTTTCCTACTGAACTATTAACGTTCTCATTATTCCTTTTAAATCTTGAGTTTTTATCTCGATTTTGTACATCTGTCGCCATCCCACTGTTACTGAGAGTATCTTTCCACTACAGATTTCGTCATTAGCGTTTCCTTTTATTTATCATAGATAAAATAACGACAAATAAAGTATTTGATAACACTGAACTATTTAAGAAGTATTGTTGGCTGTATTTATCTCCACGTGCTACAGTTCAATTCAGCTATTGCTTTCGTCAGTGTGATCTATTCTCAATTTCTCTAGAAATTTGTATGATCCAAGTCCCTCATTGTTCTGCATTTGTCATCTACCGTTCTTTACACATTTTGGACACTGTTTCACTGCTAAAAAACATTTCAGTCTATGGTTTTATGTCCTGGTTTAAAGCACTTTAATAGTATCAGTAAGGGAACATAAAGTAATTGTATTACTAATCTTCCATGAGAGAATGTAATGTAACTGTGGTACTCATCTTCTTCCTGGCAAGAGAGTCTATAGCCTCCAATAGAGAATATCAGGTTTCCTGTAGGTAGGTCCAGGTTGTAGATCGAGACTGAAACGTCAATTTTACGAAAACATGACATAAAACCGATCTTTAAACCAACAAAGAAAATAAGTCAAGTACTACGATCTGTGAAGGATAAACACCCTCCCCTGTCGACATGTGGTGTGCATAAAATTCCATGTACCTGTGGTAAAGTTTACATTGGTACTACCAAAAGAAGCGTAAACACGCGACTGAAAGAGCATAAAAGTCTGTGTCGACTTGGAAAAATAGAAAAGTCAGCTGTAGCGGAACATGCTGTTCAACCAGGTAACCACCAAGTGAAGTTTTCGGATACCGAAGTTTTATCTACAACGTTAAATTACTATCCACGGCTTTATAGAGAAGCTATCGAAATTTATAAACATAACGATAATTTTAATAGGAAAGAGGAGGCTATGAAACTTAGCGATATATGGACAGTGGCTCTACAAAATTGCTAACAATTTTTATCTTTGACAAGGTGGTAATCGATAGTCAACCTTATCTTTGCTATGGATTATCACTGCTCATCACGTGTCACCTGAACCACGCCCCCCTATCTCACAATATATAAGTCGCTCTCAGACACCCGACCAGTCAGTCGGCAAGACTCAGCGGAGCAGCGCCTCTGAGGAAGTCCAGCGCAGTCCTGGACGAAACGTAAGGAGCAGAAAAGTTCTTGGACCACGACCTCACATCCCGGAAAGTGTTTCAACAGCAATGGGTCGTCACCTTAGGCAACATGGAACATTTAAGCCAGATATTCGCTATGGTGGGGGGGGGGGGGGGGGGGAGGCCTAGAAGGATGAGGACACTGCCACAGGTGGTGGGTGTCAATTATTCATGCAGTTGACAACGACGAGTCAGTACAAGACGTATAGCTGTACCACTGAATGTTGGCCACATGACTGTCTGGCGAGTGTTACACGCAGACCAGCCTAATCCACACCATTTACAGTGTGTGCAGACACTATCATCAGCTGATATTCCTGCAAAGGGTATCCTTCAAAAAATGGTTTATTCAACAAAGAATCAACTCTAATTTTAGTCAACCATGCTGTTCACAGATGAGGCGTCGTTCCAACTAGATCAGATTTTAAATTTTTACAATTGGCATATATGGGCAAATGTCACTCCTCATGCAACCGTAGAAGCAAGTCATCAACAAAGATTTTTTGTCAATGTTGGGCCAGCATTGTTGGTGACTGTTTGGGAGGACATCATTTTCTTCCACTCAGGCTCAATAGACAAATTTATCATAATTTTTTAGGGAATGTTCTATCTTATCTGTTAGCAGATGTGCCTTTAGCTGTGTGACAAAACGTATAGTGCATACACGATGGAGCACTACCTCATTTTAGTGTTAATGTCCGCTGGCTTTTACTTCTACATAATAGACTTGGTGAGAGATGGTTAGGTAGTAAGTAACATGGCTTCCATGCTCCCCAGACCTAAACCAACTGGAGTTTTATTTGTGGGGGCTTTTGAATGAAAGCGCTTAGCTCTTGTGAATGGAATTGAAAAAAAACTACATGACTTAACTGTAAAGGCTGAGTGAAATATATATAAGGTGCAGCATGTGAAGCAGCCTGCTTATCATACAGCAAAATGTCAAATGAACATGACGTCATCACTGAATAGTTTAAGTTGCTAAGGTTAGGAGATTTAAAGCGAAAGCTGACACCATAAGAAATGTTTAAATTAGTTACTGAATCTCTCGATGCACTCTCAGTGAACTTACACAGCAGCGACGATGATCATACTGCAGCTTTCATTAACCATCACAGAAATGCTAGGATAGACCAAACATTCCATGTCAGTGGAGAAAAACCATACATGTTGGGGGCGCAGCCTATAACTTTAAATGAAAAAAAACAATACAGATATGGGATAGGGAATTTCGAAGAACACCAGTATACTGAACCTCATTTTCCTAAAACCATCAGAAACAGTAAAATTTTCACCTCCAGATCTGGAGGTGTAATGTCAAATACTATGTTTGACTGGTGTACACAGGAAAGCAGGAAACCAATGCAGTGCGAAATACAGAGACATTATAAAACCGTTATCATTAGATGGTCGGAATAGCAGTGGTGATGATGTTGACGTTCGGCATGAAAGAGTCAACAATCATTCCCCTCAGTTTATATACTTTGATGGCCCCAATGAGATAATAGATCGATCACGACTGCTCATGGTGTCAGTTGCTGTGGACAATACCACTCATTCAAATGAGGTTGTCTCACTAATTTCAGAGCTTAGAGAGATAGGTAATTGAATGAGTATGGAGATGGTAGTTTGAAAATTGCAAAAACCAGCATGCAAAACATATCATCATAGGCATGTAATGATTAAAGGTTTGGATGACTTATAGCAGGCTGATCTTGTAGATATGTGGAAATATTCACATGAGAGTAATCGATTCCAATATATTTTAATGGTTATTGATAAGTATCCATAATTTTCCTGTTCAAACAAAAATGTGGAGAATATTGCGGAGGTATATGAGAGTTTGTTGCAGATGGGGATGAATCGATATCTTGGTAACCTCCAAACCGATGATATTGCAGTGTTTTGCAACAGGTATTTCATGACCATGATGCAGCGGTATGGAATACATCACTACCCAACATTCACCTATATGAAGACGAGTATCATGGAAAGCTGAATAGAACAATAAAAGTGCAAATGTGGATGCGATTTAATCTTCGCAGGTGGACAGATATCCTTCCAGAAATAATTTCACAGTATAATCGAAGGAAACATTGCACAATAAAGATAAGATCAATCAAAGAAACTTCCTGGTAGATTGAAAAGTATGTGCCAAACCAAGACTCGAGCTCAGAACGCTTGCCTTTTGCTGGAAAATGCTCTGCTGGAAAGTGCTGAGGTACCCAAGCACGACTCGCTACCAGTTCTCACACTTTTACTTCTGCCAGTACCTCATCTGCTACCTTCCAAGCATCACAGAAGGCAAAGGTCCCAAGTTCGAGTGTCGGTCTGACACACAGTTCTAATGTGCAAGGAAGCTTCATGTCAGCACACACTCCACTACAGAGTGAAAATTTCATTCTGAGCCTAATCCATTTTCATGATAATGAACTCATAGATACGGTGTACTATAGTATTAAAATGCTAGATCAACGTAAACAGAAAATTAGTACCGGTAATTTGGTATGTATCTGAAAACACAAGACCAAATTGGAGAAGTCTTACATCTCAGACTGGTCAGGTGAGGTATTACAGTTTACAAAGTGCAGAAAACAAATCCCAGAACCCACATCTGAAAGGATAGCAGTGGCACTGAAATTTCAGGATGCTTTTATGACGAGGAAATGGACAACAGATCAGAACCACAAGTGTTTCTCGTAGAGTGTGTCATAAGATGTCGAGGGAAGAGAGCACCAGTTAAATGGTTTTCCTGCAGCACAAAACAGATGGATTTATGCTGACGATTTGCTATGTAGTGGTGTCTAACGGGGTCTTTTGGACGGACGAATAAAATGTTATTGCATCCATTTGCTGTTAGGGTGGGATGCGTGGGCGGTAGTTCCGGGTAGTGCAGAATGTGGAGCACGGAAAACTTAGTTTTACCATTTATTAATAAAGACGGTGCGACAATGCATTACGCGCGCCTGGTAACCCGCCATCACTGTGTCGAGAGCGATACAGGTTCGCAACTGGACGGTCTCAGACTCCTCTTCGTAGTCGGTGGCTGTGCACACGCCATGGCGCGCGACTCAGGTTGCCTTTCCCGTCAGCATTCCGCGTGATAAGCACAGCGCGGCGGCTCTCCCGTTGTCCGCTACGGCCGCACAATTCTGCCGTTACCATCACCCTCCCTCGTGAAAAAGAGCTACTGAAGGTTGCTCGAGACGACCTCCTGGGCGCCATACGTTTGTCTCGCCAATGACGGCGTTGGGAGGCACTTCAACATTTACTCTGTTTGCAGACACAGTGACGATGGGCACTGACGAGCAGGTGTTCAGGACTACAGTTCCATTCATTACACAGGCTGTACATACACGAGACATCAATAAAAGCACAAAGAACACAACATTGACAATCACATATGGATTAGCAATATTGGAAGATTCAATAGACTTAACTTTAGTTACTACTTCTAAGAAATTTAACTCATTATTATTATTTATTACACTTTCATGGATATCCGCAATTAAATTATCATTCTCGGGTAAGCTGGACAGAGAATGATATGCATAGGTCAGTAAGTATGATTCATTGTAATAAACAGGTAACATCCTTGTTAAAGGGAATTTCGCATCTGCATGAAAGTTGGCTGGTAATACAGAAGGCATTTCAAACAGATCACATGATAAATCACAGTGCATAACATTCAGAATTAATCCACTACCAGTTAATTTGAATGTGAAATGTAGTTTAGGTGTGTCAAACATTTTACAGGTAAATGTGATTTCGAGAGTCGAGTTAAACAAATATATTCTACCTTCAGAATATCTTTTACGGAATGGTTGATGAAGATGCATTAAAATCCTAGGGCAATCGCCACGAGGCGGATTATTCATAAACAAATCTTTCTCACAACTGTACACTCTAGTATCTAAGAATACTGCCGTCTCTGGGCAAATTAGCTTATGACTACGTTTACACTTATGAACATTATGTTCATTCAGGGATACAAAATATCTTCTATCTTTACTGATTAATAAATAATCCTTTAGCTGATACATTGTGTGAATACCTAATTGGCTCCATTTCACAGGGTAAGTATGATATTTACACGTTTCAAAATTATGCATGGATCTGGAAATCGGTATAAAAACAATTACAGTTAACTGATCTTCAATCGTTAAAGAATATGTGGTAGTTAATCTGTAATAAGCATATAAATTGTAGGAATTGACAGGGTAAATCACAGCAACATTTGTAAAAATTCGTCTGGATGCAATGAAACACTATTCAATCACTCATTTGAACTACTTTCTAAGGCTATTCTTAAATTGAGAGCATTAAATTTAGCGTTTCATAAACTGTCAGTATTTCTCAACAGTAGGGTGTTTAAATCTAAATGTGCACTCACAGCTTGAAAAATTCCATATAATTCACGGATGGTTGCATTCATTTCACCATGAACTGTGTTAAAATGTGTAATGAAGTCTTTCACAATTTGTTCAATAAACAATGTGTGGTTAGAAACGGTCTTTTGCATATTTCTTAACACAATTATTTCATTAGAAAGGTTAGTTGAATTTGTGTTAGACTGCTGCTCTAGAGCTGGTATTTTATCCTTTATGTCCAATAGATCTTGACTAGTTAAGGTACCAATTACAGTATGAAGAACTCTACCTCCAAAATAAAACCAGGCACGTTTGAACCTAATGAAGCTTTTATGTGGCAGGAGTTTTAAGAAACAGTTAATCTCTTGCTCATAGCTAGCGAAAGTGGATTCTACTTGTATTTTTGCAGTAATCAAGTTGTTATACCAAGAGGTGCCAGTTTCCAGTACTGTATCATTACTCTTAATTGAACGGATCAAATCAATTTGTTTTTTAACAGAATCAAATTGTTGGTGAATCTCAGACAAATTATATTTAAGCACAATTGTAGCACTGTGCGTTGAGACGACCATGTCTGATTGTGGTTCAAACAACACACCTGCATTCTGTGATACTACGTCTACAGCATTAATGGAGCACACTAACATATTAAAGAATGGAATTACAGTAAACATGGTTAATAAGTTCTACACACTAGAATTAAACAATGAATATGAAGAAATATGCGTCTTCGGCGACCTGTGGAACAGATGTTATTTACACATGAGCACCTCGCGCAGTACCTGCAATTTTATGTTGCACAGCACATTCACATATGCACTCGACTAAACGCAACACACCTGGCATTCACTCGCACTACTCACGCTTACGGAGGTTATTAGTGTGCCTTGGGCTGGATCGCTGGGTTGGCGGCGGCGACGCCTCGGGCTCGAAGTCTGGACTGTCAACTCGCGGTGCTCGGCTCCTGGATTTTGGAGCAGCTGGTCTGCCCCTCGGTCGTCGTCCTGCGTTGCTACAGGGAATCAACCCAGGTAGGGCTTTACACGGTTGACCTGGACGACAACCGAACGAAAAGGCAGTTGGAACTTTAGGGTGACAGGTGACACCACCTCCAATACCGGGTATGGTCCCTTCCAAAACTTCTTAAACTTTTTGACCTGCGACTTCTTTAGCACTACGTTGCTCAGGTAGACAAAGTCTCCCACTCGATACTGCGGCGCGACTGCTTGGCAGTCATGTTGCTTGGCTTGCTGAAGGAAGAACTGATGATTCCGCTGTTTCACTCCCCTCCATGCGTCCTTCAGTTTGCGAGCTAACTCCCTTACGTGTTCATTGCTGATTCCAGCTGTCGATCGTGCAAAGTCCAAGGGTGAACGCATCTTCCGTCCATACACAATTTCATAGGGACTGAGGCCCGTTGATGAGTGCATTTTAGCGTGGTAGGCATTTACAACATATGGAAGACAGACGTCCCAATTATCGTGTTTGCTGCTTACATAGTGGCTAAGCATTTTAATGACGGTTCTGTGTACTCTTTCGACGCGACCATTGCCTTCAAGTTGTGCTGGTGTAGCTCTCAACTGCGCTATTTGCTTCAGCTTACATGTTTGTTTAAGTAAATCACTCATGAAATTCGTCCCATGGTCACTGATAATGCTTAATGGAGACCCAAACTTTAGAATCCATTCCTTCACAAAAACGTTAGCTATGGTTTCAGCACTTTGATCACGTACTGGTACCATCATAAGATATCTGGAGAAATGATTTAATATCGTCAATATGTACTTGTTTCCATCCTTAATCTTCGGTAGGGGACCGACGACGTCTAACCCAATTCTTTCGAAAGGTTCACTGCTCTCCGTCAGTTCTTGTAATGGAGCCTTAGTTCTTCCCGAATTATTCTTTCTATTGCAGGAATCACATTGTGAAAGAAACTCAAATACGTCAGCCTAACAACTTGGCCACCAGTACTTTTCAGCTACTTTGATATTCATTGCCTTTTTACCGCAGTGTCCTGATAGTAAGGAATCATGTTGTTCAGTTAGGACTTGCTCTCTCATGCTTCCTGGAATAACTAGGCGATTCCCTTTGTTAGTAACTTTGTACAGCAATCCATATATTTCAACGAACCATTGATCATTTTTCTATATTTCGCATTATGGATCTTCTTCTTGGGCTGCTTTTAATTCCTCCTCACGGCTTATGGTGACACAAACACGAACCTTACGACTCATCGCATCAGCATTCACATGTTGTTTCCCAGGACGATGGATAACTGCGAACTGGTAAGCGCTCAGTTCTAATGCCCATCTTGTTAATCTCGAACTGGAATCCTTAAAGCTCAACAACCATTTAAGTGCGGCATGGTCTGTGATTACAGTGAATTCTCTTCCTGTTAAGAAACATCAGTTTTTTTATGATACCAAAGACCAGAGCACAAAGTTCCTTTTCAGTGGTAGTGTAGTTACATTCCGCCTTATTTAATTGCCGGGAAGCAAATGGTACTGGACGTTCTTGTCCACCAAATTTTTGGGACAAAATAGCACCCACTACAAAATTTGAAGCATATGTGGAGAGGATGAAGGGCTTACTGAAATCTGGATAGGCCAAAACTGAAGCTGTGGTTCGAGCAGTTTTCAGTTTTTCCATTGCATTTTTGCATTCTGTTGCCCAATTGAATGTGGCTCCTTTTTTAAGTAACTGTGTCATTGACCTTGCGATATCTGCATAACAGGCTATGAAGCGACGATAGAGATTTGATAAACCCAAAAATGATTGTAGTTCTTTGACTCTTTGTGGTTCAGGAAAAGTTTTGACAGCTTCGATTAATTTTGGATCATGGCGGACACCTTCACTGGTTATAACATGTCCAAGGTACTTCCCTTCACTTTGTGTGAAGAGACATTTATCTATTGATAAAGAAAAGTTCGTACTTCTGATGCGCTCAAGTACTGCTTGAAGTCTCTCAGTAAGTTGCCATGTGTATTCATCAAAAAATATCACATCGTCAAAGTATACAAGAGCTTGTGTTGGGGTGAACCCACGTAAAACAGAATCCGTTAGGTGTTGGAAGGTAGCTGAGGCGTTGCGTAGTCAAAAAGGCATACAGAGGTATTTGCACACTCCTGTTGCAGTTACAAATGAAGTTTTTGCTTGATCATCTGGATGCACTGTTAATTGGTGATATCCGCTAGTTGAATCACAGACTGAGAATATGCGACATCCGCCCAAACAGTCCAGGGTTTCTACCAAGTTTGGTAACGGGTAAAAGCTCGATAATCAACGCAAAATCGGAACTGTGGTTCGCCCAAAACAGATTTCTTCTTTACTAGGACCACTGGTGATGACCATGGTTGATCAGCAGGATCTCTTGGTTTACTAATTCCGGCCCCTAGTTGTTCCTTGACCATATCTCCGACCAATTCTGTTTGACCGAATGGAATTCGGTAAGGCTTCTGCGTGATTGGTGCTGCATTTCCAGTTTGTATGCGATGCTGAACTAAGTGAGTAACAGGTAAATTTGAACGTTCTCTGAAAAGATCTGAGCCCGCATCTCGTGGTCGTGCGGTAGCGTTCTCGCTTCCCACGCCCGGGTTCCCGGGTTCGATTCCCGGCGGGGTCAGGGATTTTCTCTGCCTCGTGATGGCTGGGTGTTGTGTGCTGTCCTTAGGTTAGTTAGGTTTAATTAGTTCTAGGGGACTGATGACCACAGATGTTAAGTCCCATAGTGCTCAGAGCCATTTGAACCATTTTTTTGAAAAGATCTGAATACTCTAACAAAACAGGTGCTAAAATCTTCTGATCATCAGCTGACAAATGTTCGATCTTCTTCCAAATTTTGTTCTTTAATTCGATTTCATTTTCAGCTCCTTGTTTCAATATTACTACAAGAATCTCAAGAATCTGTTTTCGTGACTGCCACATCTGCTGCTTCGTATCGTCTTTACTTATGCTCGACACTTCAGCAACCTTCGTTCCTCGTGGCAAAACGACATCTGTATTGCTCATATTCGTTATTGTTGTTGGGACTCTCGCCACATTCGGCCTCACCTTTGTAACTACGCCTATACTTCGGGCAACATAACAATGCATTGTGTTCAATATTTCACAATTTTCCGACGATTCGGTCAACAACAGAGCTCATTTCCGTGGCGACTTTACTTCAACATGGATTCTCTTTCCTGTTCCCTGAGGAACTTGCTGTGGCTGAGTAATTTGCACTACGACTCTGAGAGTTCCAACTGATGCGTCGGTTGGGGTGATCGGTCCCTCGACGTCAGAATTTCGGCTCCTTGGAGTGCGACATGAAGAATGATTTTCCAGGTTGTAATTGTTGCGACCTAGTCTGATCCTTCCTTCTGCGACAAATATCTCTGCCCCGTTAGTGGATAAGAAATCAAATCCAAGTACACCATCGTAGCACGTTTCATTATTACAAACCCCTTACACCGTTGCTGTGTATTTGTCCCGGCCTAGGCACAATTGTACGTCAACTTCTCCATAGTTACGTAGTTTCCCACCGTTCAGTCCCCACATTAAACATTGGCGGTCTCAGCTTGTCCCTTGTGTCTATAGAACACCACATCAATGAGGTCTGTGCTCCCGTGTCGATCAATAATTTAATATTTTTCCCGCGATAAACAGCACCTATCACAAAGTCATTATCGAATTGATTTTCAGCTGCACTAATAGGAATCACTGCCTCGGGCAAGGGGTGGACGCTGTGGTGGCATATACGTCCACGCCCTCCTTTAAAGATCAGCCGAGTTGTCTGCTGCTCACATTTGGTTTCTTTTTCTTGCGACAGTTCCTCGCTAAGTGACCCTGTATCCCACAGTTGTAGCAGGTCCTGTTCTCCTTACAGTCCTTGCGCTTGTGACCGGGCCTATTGCGTCGGTAACATTCCACATTTGAGTTGAACACGCGACGTTCTTCTTTTCGCATGTCATTTGGGCGTCTCAATGCTTCGACAAAACCAACAGCTGCCACTACTGCTTTTTGAAATGTTTTACAGCGTGCGAGTCTGACTGCTTTGTTTACTTCTTCCCCATACAACCCATGGCTGAATGTGTCAAGTGCTCTCTGATCGGCTTCGAAAAGTTGGATCCGGTTCTCATTTTCGTCACCTACAAGCTCGTAAGTCTGAGCATTTATGTTTCGGATTCTATCAGCGAATTGCTAGATAGATGCATGCGCAAACTATGAATTTGCTCACGGTAGAATCTGATTGCATTTTTGCGTTTGAACCTCTGAACCACTACCGTTTTAAAATGATTGTAAACTTCTATTTTCACGCAAATCGGCTCAGCACTAATGAAATCTTGTGCGGCCTCTTGGATTCTCAATTTAGCAACTGCTAGCTTATCTGAATCAGTCCACGAACCCAACAGAGCTGGGCCTTCGAGTTTCCGAAAAAGTACTTTCACATCTTCCTCAGGTTTCCCACTGAACACTGGTACAGATGGCAACAGTGAAAAATTGTTTATTAGAAGTGCCGTCATGTGGCAAATCAACCGGGAGGCTACGCTCGCTTTTATCCGCTTTTAATTGTTGAATCTCTCTTCGTAGTTCTTCTATAACGGTTTGGAGATCGACCCTGTTACTCGCGTTTGCGTCTACCATTTTGAATGCAGAGTATACCGGTTACTCAATACAGAAAAATTTAAAATCCATCACTGCCTTTCGCTTTAAGCCAATTTGAGGAGACTAACCTGAATTCCAGCACTGGATGTCCCCGTGTTGTCGGACGATGTCCTTGGCTCCTGCTGCTTGCTGTGTTGTCGTGAAGATGCTCCGGTGTTTAGTTTATACATAGCTGCACTTTTAAGGACTGCAGGTTTTCCGAAGATAATCCAACACCTGACACCACTTTTCTAACGGTGTCTTTTGGACTGCCAGGTAAAATGTTATTGCATCCATTTGCTGTTAGGGCGGGATGCGTGGGCGGTAGTTCCGGGTAGTGCAGAATGTGGAGCACGGAAAACTTAAATTTACCATTTATTAATAAAGACGGTGCGACAGTGCATTACGCGCGTCTGGTAACCCGTCATCACTGTGTCGAGAGCGATACAGGTTCGCAACTGGACGGTCTCAGACTCCTCTTCGTAGTCGGTGGCTGTGCACACGCCGCGGCGCGCGACTCAGGTTGCCTTTCCCGTCAGCATTCCGCGTGATAAGCGCACAGCGCGGAGACTCTGGCGCTGTCCGCTACGGCCGTACAATTCTGCCGTTACATAAATATCTTTGTAAAAAAAATCATCAAATGTGCCTAAGTTATTTTTGTTCGCTATTGTTAGTACTTTTTCACGTAACTGAAGCTCTCGGCGTTTTTTAATAGCGCTTCCCGTAAATTTCAAACCCTTCAGGCAGAATTAACTTCATTTGTTCAACAACTTTCCATAACCAATATTATATCATGTTAACTGGTAGTTCTTGGTAGAAAAACATGATAATAAATGTAAACCACCAGTTTTCTTTCGTTCTAGAGTATTACTTTATTGTTTTTCGGCTTACAAGGTCATCTTCAGACATTTACTGAGTATTGTCACCAAAGAAGGTACAATATCTGCGAACAACATTGTATTCTGTAATTACATTAATAATTGTTTCTTCTTTTAATTGGTTTGTGTATCACTCTCCATGTTTTATACCTGCTGAAGAAGCCTTGTCAAGTACTAATTTTATTTTATTTTATTCTATTCGTTTCGTTTATTAATAGAAGCTGTTATGTAGGCGTGCCGTTCCCATTTTGTGTTAAAGTTTTTCCTGTCAACTTTATTTTTATTTATTTACTTTTCAATTTTCTACTTTTTCATTGTATCACCACCACACTGTCAAAGATGTCACTTGCTGTATGTTTCTACTTCAATCTAGACTTGTAACTTTTCTTCCAATGTCATTTACTATCTTTGTAACTTCTTTGGTGACAATACTCAGTAAATGTCTGAAGATGGCCGTGTAAGCCGAAAACTGGTTAACACAAGAAAAGTAATACTGCAGAACAAAAGCAAACTGGGGCTTTTCATTTATTACCAATATTGTATTTTAGCAAATAATTTTTCTCTCGACACTGTACTCAATTTTACATTTGCGACTACTATTATTGGCAGTGACACACACTTTTCCAGTCTATTTTTCTTCCGTTGTCACTTAATACACTCCTGGAAATTGAAATAAGAACACCGTGAATTCATTGTCCCAGAAAGGGGAAACTTTATTGACACATTCCTGGGGTCAGATACATCACATGATCACGCTGACAGAACCACAGGCACATAGACACAGGCAACAGAGCATGCACAATGTCGGCACTAGTACAGTGTATATCCACCTTTCGCAGCAATGCAGGCTGCTATTCTCCCATGGAGACGATCGTAGAGATGCTGGATGTAGTCCTGTGGAACGGCTTGCCATGCCATTTCCACCTGGCGCCTCAGTTGGACCAGCGTTCGTGCTGGACGTGCAGACCGCGTGAGACGACGCTTCATCCAGTCCCAAACATGCTCAATGGGGGACAGATCCGGAGATCTTGCTGGCCAGGGTAGTTGACTTACACCTTCTAGAGTACGTTGGGTGGCACGGGATACATGCGGACGTGCATTGTCCTGTTGGAACAGCAAGTTCCCTTGCCGGTCTAGGAATGGTAGAACGATGGGTTCGATGACGGTTTGGATGTACTGTGCACTATTCAGTGTCCCCTCGACGATCAACAGTGGTGTACGGCCAGTGTAGGAGATCGCTCCCCACACCATGATGCCGGGTGTTGGCCCTGTGTGCCTCGGTCGTATGCAGTCCTGATTGTGGCGCTCACCTGCACGGCGCCAAACACGCATACGACCATCATTGGCACGAAGGCAGAAGCGACTCTCATCGCTGAAGTCGACACGTCTCCATTCGTCCCTCCATTCACGCCTGTCGCGACACCACTGGAGGCGGGCCGCACGATGTTGGGGCGTGAGCGGAAGACGGCCTAACGGTGTGCGAGACCGTAGCCCAGCTTCATGGAGACGGTTGCGAATGGTCCTCGCCGATACCCCAGGAGCAACAGTGTCCCTAATTTGCTGGGAAGTGGCGGTGCGGCCCCCTACGGCACTGCGTAGGATCCTACGGTCTTGGCGTGCATCCGTGCGTCGCTGCGGTCCGGTCCCAGGTCGACGGGCACGTGCACCTTCCGCCGACCACTGGCGACAACATCGATGTACTGTGGAGACCTCACGCCCCACGTGTTGAGCAATTCGGCGGTACGTCCGCCCGGCCTCCCGCATGCCCACTATACGCCCTCGCTCAAAGTCTGTCAACTGCACATACGGTTCACGTCCACGCTGTCGCGGCATGCTACCAGTGTTAAAGACTGCGATGGAGCTCCGTATGCCACGGCAAACTGGCTGACACTGGCGGCGGCGGTGCAAAAATGCTGCGCAGCTAGCGCCATTCGACGGCCAACACCGCGGTTCCTGGTGTGTCCGCTGTGCCGTGCGTGTGATCATTGCTTGTACAGCCCTCTCGCAGTGTCCGGAGCAAGTATGGTGGGTCTGACACACCGGTGTCAATGTGTTCTTTTTTCCATTTCCAGGAGTGTATAAATGTGCAATGTCAGTGTGTGTAAGTGTTGGTCTCGCACTTCGCGTGTCATCCAGTTTTTACGTCGTAATTTGTCTTTATTGCTGTGTGCTGATTTTCTTTTTCTTAATCCTGTGGTGTTGGGACTCGCCACCGGGTGCAGGTCTTCTCTGAGGCCATTTAGACGAGTTTCGTGTCGGTCGTGAAATGATAACGAGGACAACGCAACATCCAGTGCCATAGAGGAGGAAAGCCCCAACTCGACCGGGAATCTAACCGGGCCCGTTCGGTTGGCACCCTGCCACGCTGCCCGGGAGCTACCGAGGCGGACTGTGTGTTGGGAGAACACGTGCATCGTGTACCAGTCAGTCACAAAACATTAAGTGTATTTTCGCTGGTGAGGTAGCTATAAATCTCTGAAACCGACAGGGGCCTGTTGCATAGCATGTGTTTGCGAATCAGTAACCACCCTGCGACGGCATTCTACGCCACTGTGTTGCCTCATACGCTTATTATGTAAAGATTAATGAACAGATCCTACCGTGTCGACGTAATATTTAATTGTTTCTGGGAACAGTTATATTTTCTCTGTTTCAGATTCTTCAGAGTCTTACATACACCAGTCCGTGTGTGTATTTCAGTACGGACGTATCGGCTTTACTCCATATTCGCTGCACGGGCGCGGTCATTTCCGGCGGTGGCAGTGTTAGGGGGGCTCCTGTTCAGCCGGGCGCCCGCACCTGCTGCGCTGCCGGACCTTCACGGAGCGGGCAGCGGGCGGGCAGCGCACCGCCCCCTCGCCGCCCCGTCGCCGCCCCCTCGCCGCCCCTCGCTACGGCAGCACGCACTCGCAGCCACCGGATCACAACCACCTGCCAGACTCGTCGCTTCGTCAGCAGCTTTTCTGATTTACTGCCCTAACCGTCGCAAGAATGACTTTCCCTTCGTCAGCAGTCTGTTTGCATACTTCGCTTAGCGCGACACGTGCCGGCGACGCTACCTGGTGGCTTCATCTCGGTGGGCGGTGGTCTGTATGTTTTGAAGCATCTTCGCAATATTTACATAAAGTGTTCACCATCACTCATTGTGATCAGCAAAATTAATTTTTACAATAAGCGCAGCTACCTACACTCTGTCTCAGATCCCACTTCAATACTAAAGAAGGTCAGGCCTGGCGATTTTTTTTTTTTTTTTTGCCGTCACTTGTGGACATCTTCTACAAGTCTCTTAGTGGAACTTGCTGTCGTCCTAAAAACATGTGGTGACTGTTCATCAGGAGTGCCCAACGGGAGTGTGATAGGACCGTTGTTGCTCTTTATATACAGGGTGGTCCATTGGTAGTGACTGGGCCAAATATGTAAGGAAATAAGCATGAAACGAAAAAACTACAAAGAACGAAACTCGTCTAGCTTGAACGGGGAAACCAGATGGCGCCATGGTTAGCCCTCTAGATGGCGCTGCCATAGGTCAAACGCATATCAACTGCGTTTTTTTTAATAGGAACCCCCATTTTTATTACATATTCGTGTAGTACGTAAAGAAATATGAATTTTCTATTTGCATCACTTTTTTCGCTTTGTGATAGATGGCACTGTAATAGTCGTAAACGTATAAATACGTGGTACCACGTATCATTCCGCCAGTGCGGACGCTATTTGCTTCGTGGTACATTACCCATGTTAAAATGGACCGTTTACCAATTGCGGAAAATGTCGATATCGTGTTGATGTATGGCTATTGTGATCAAAATGCCCAACGGGCGTGTGCTATGTATGCTGATCGGTATCCTGGACGACATCATCCAAGTGTCGGGATCTTTAGCTGATCGTTACGTTATTTAAGGAAACAGGAAGTGTTCAGCCACATCTGAAACGTCAACCATGACCTGCTACAAATGATAATGGCCTAGTAGGTGTTTTAGCTGCTGTCGCGGCTAATCTGCACATCAGTAGGAGACAAATTGCGTGGTAATCGAGAATCTCAAAAACATCGGTGTTGAGAATGCTACATCAGCATCGATTGCACCGTACCATATTTGTATGCACCAGGAATTGCATGGTGACGACTTTGAACGTGGTGTACAGTTCTGCCACTGGGCACAAGGGATATTACGGCATGATGACAGATTTTTTGCACGCGTTCTATTTAGCGACGAAGTGTCAGTCACCAACAGGGGTAACGTAAACCGGCATGATATGCACTATTGGCCAACAGAAAATCCACGATGGCTGCGACAAGTGGAGCATCAGGGACTTTGGCTGGTTAATGTATGGTGCGGCACTATGGGAGGAAGGATAATTGACTCCCATTTTATCGATAGCAATCTAAATGGTGCAATGTATGCTGATATCCTACGTAATGTTCTACCGATGTTACTACAAGATGTTTCACTGCATGACAGAATGACGATGTACTTCCACCATGACGGATGTCCGGCACACAGCTCTCGTAAGGTTGAAGCGGTATTCAATAGCATATCTCATGACAGGGGGATTGGTCGTCGAAGCATCATACCACGGCCCGGAAGTTCACCGGATCTGATGTCCCCGGATTTCTTTCTGTGGGGAAAGTTGCAGGATATTCGCTGTTGTGATCCACCGACAACGCCTGCCAACATGCGTCAGCGCATTGTCAATGCACGTGCGAACATTACGGAAGGCGAACTGCTCGCTCTTGAGAGGAATGTCGTTACACGTATTGCCAAATGCACTGAGGTTTATGGACATCGTTTTGAATATTTATTGCATTAATGTGGTATTTGCAGGTAACCACGCTGTAACAGCATGCGTTCTCAGAAATTATAAGTTCACAAAGGTACATATATCACATTGGAACAACCGAAATAAAATGTTCAAACGTACCTACGTTCTGTATTTTAATTTAAAAAACCTACCTGTTACCAACTGTTCGTCTAAAATTGTGAGCCATATGTTTGTGACTATTACGGTGCCATCTATCACAAAGTGAAAAAAGTGGTCCAAGTAAAACATTCATATTTCTTTACGTACTACACGAATGTGTAATAAAAATGGGGGTTCCTATTTTTAAATAAACCGCAGTTGATATCCTTTTGACCTATGGCAGCGCCATCTAGCGGGCCAACAATAGCGCCATCTGGTGTCCCCCTTCAAGCTAGACAAGTTTCGTCCTTTGTAGGTTTTTCGTTTGATCCTTATTTCATGAGATATTTGGCCTGGTCACTATCAGTGGATCACCCTGTATATAAATGATTTGGCAGACACGGTGGGCAGCAAATCTGAGTTTGTTTTCTGATCATACTGTGGTGTACAGTAGTACGTCGAAGTTGAGTGACCCTAGGGAGATACAAGACGACCCAGACAAAATTTCGAGTCATGTGAGCCGCGTTGTATGAGGTGCCTTGCCGCGGTTCGCGTGGCTCCACCCCGCCCCCCCCCCTCCACGGAGGTGTGTGTGTTGTCCTTAGCGTAAGTTTGTTTAAGTAGTGTGTGCGTCTAGGGACCGACGACCTCAGCAGTTTAGCCCCATAGAAATTTACCACAAAATTCTAAAAATTTTCCAGATGATGTGATAAATAGCAGCTAGCCCTGGATGTGGAAATGGTAAGTTAATGCAGAAGCGTAGGAAGATGAGTCATGTAATGTTTGGATACAGTGAAGTCGTTTTCGACTCAGACAAGTCCTTTAACTTACCTGGGTGTGAAACGTCCCCTTTTTAGAACCATTATACATGACTGTGCTTAAACTGACATACAATATTTTTAGCGCAACGCAATCTGACTTTCAGAAATCCCTACAAAAGAATGGCCCTTACTAACATTAACCTGTACCTTTCACAAATCACTTACCTCACAAAAATCTTCGTTACTCAAGCTACTGCAGTACAGTGAGCGCCACTACTGCCAGCTAAATGAAAGATTCAAATTACGGAAGGCACTAACTACTGATAGGCATAGTTAGCAAATGAAAGATTTTAATAGAGAACAAACAATGTATTTACCTTAATAGTCATAATATATATATCAGTTCATGACAAATTACAAACCTCCGCCATCTCTCTCCCCACATCCATCACTGCTGGCGGCTCACCTCCAACTGCACAACGCTACGCGCTGTTCACAGCTAGCTGCCGCTGCCCAACACTACAATGGCAGACAGCAATGCAAACTAGACACAGACTGCACACAGCACAGCCAGTGATTTTTATACAGAGGTGGCGTTACCAATAAATAAACCTAAACAGCCTACTTACATAGCCCCCATGCTCCCCACAAAAAATTTTACAAATTGTTTTGGGCAGTGGCCAATACAGATTTGAAAAAGTTTTTCATAATTACAATAACAAAGAAATCAAAGGCACACACTTGTTGATACAATGTTGGTCAAAAGCTAAACTTTCTCACAGTCCATAAAGACAGCCATAATTGTACATCACAGTAGAATAGCAGTGTTTTTCTCAAAGTCTGAGCAGTAAAAGAAAATGCACACGGAAGTAGTGGATTTCCAACGGAAAGACAGTGCTGACTGTCGACATGCAGACAGGTCATGGGCCACAACAGAGCAAATCCACAGTGGAGTCAGTCGAAGTTTTGAAGAGTATTGGTGGGTAGGTCATCACAGAGCAGACCCACTGTAGTCCTGGCCGAGAGTATGGTATTGGTGGGCCACCAGAGGTGCAGACCCACTGCAGTCCTTGTAGAACTAATGGTATTGGTGAGTCAGCAAAGGTGTAGACGCACTGTAGTCCTTGTAGAAATAATGGTGCTGGTAAGTCAGCAAAGGTGTAGACCCACTGTAGTCCTTGTAGAAATAATGGTATTGGTGGGCCATCAAAGATGCAGCCCCAATGTAGTCCTTGTAGAGATGGCCAGCAGCCATCTGCTGCGACTGTGCAGGTGCACAATCACCATCGAAGAATCTTGCAGAGAAGATAGCAAGTCCATAAACCACTACTTGTGCATGCACAAAGTTTTTGGAATTGTCCTTAGAACCAGCAATGCTGTTATCCAGTCCTTTGCTGAATTATTAACGCATTACATTACATTATATTACATAATTAAAGAACATAACAATACAGATAACATTTGTAGTACAGGTTTTACAAAAGAATAGAAATAAACATGCATATAAGTGTTACAAGAATTATGACATAAGTACATACATAAAGATCGGAATAACTTTTGAAACATCAACTTCACATATGAGCATTAAAACAAAACAGAATAAATAATGTCTAAGCATCTTTACAAGATAAATAACATAGTATTTGAAAAATTCTACAACATAAATCTTATTAGCTAAACACTTAAAGACAGGAAAAAGACAAATACACAATGGTACATACACACATAGCAAAATAATACAAAAGGAAAGGACAGGGTTTGTTTTACTGCAGTATTTTGCAAACAAAACTTTCTTTACTTCTTGGAGATCTCCCTTCATTCATCATTATTCCCAAAAAGTCCTATCTATACCTGCTTTCTGTATTCTATTCATATTTCTTTCAAAATGATTATTTCTCAGTGCACAATACTCATTTTTGCCAAATCTGTTTCTTATAGCTTCTCAATGCATTTCTTCCAATTCATCACAACTCGTTCTCTTATATAGCCTACCCCATTTTAAGCTAACTTAAATCTACTGAGCTCAGATGCTAAACTAAGGAACGAGGCAATACAGCAGCACAAAACAGTTAATACAAACAGCAATGATAAAAAATACAAAACGCAAAGCAAGCAGCATAAATTACAACTAATATAAGGCAATGAGCAGCAAACAAGAAAAATAAGTCAGTAGTAAAACTGGCTTAACAGAGTAATGTGTAGTGAAATTTAGTAGCACTATGCCTGGCAGACAATAGCAGAAAATGAAATAACTTATACCTAAACATGACATAGCTCAAGCAGAAAAAATAGTACACTAAAGATAACAATGCAGATAAGGGAAATGTATAATCACATCTTAATGTCTAAGTAATTAAAGTGGTGCACCACAACAACTTATTCTAAAAAAAATATTACCATGTACTTGAAAAGAAAATTATGAATGCAGTTCCTGTGAAGGTAAATGTCTTTTTGTGCTCCCTCATTTTTTGAAAAAAATTATTATTTACTCGATCTGTAGACAGAAAATATTTATATTAGTACATCTATAAGATTTTATTTTAACCAATGCTGCAGTGCCGCTAGAAACTAGATATTAAACAAAATGAGCAATCTCTCAACTAGCAAGACAATAGACATAAAATGTTTCTCATCATTTCATTTCAGTAAATATCATAAATTAAGAACTCGACAGTGTAATAATGTTTTCAAGTTTGAGGGTGTCGTATTTACGATGCTTTCTACAAAGGAATGTCGATAGCAAGGATAATGGCCTACCTTTTTTTTTTTTTTTGCACCTAATGGCTTTCTTTTGTCAGACGCCTACCTCTCAGCTGGGCGGCCAAAACGCATTACGCCAATGTCACTTACCTTTTTATCTGAAATATTTACGATGGCAGTTTCCGCCACAGTGACAGTTTCATATAAAAATATTTCACAGGTCAAGAATTTGGGTTACAAATCTGTAGAATCAAAATCCTATAAATATAACAGGGTCCAAAAAATTTTCGCCAGCATTGTGATACATTCACGCATATACACACATTTCATAACTCTTAAAGTAGGATTCTTGGTTTCCAACAACCTTTTTCACAAACCAGAGTCCCTAACCACTACTCATTATTCCTTACCTTATTCGTCGACACTTCTTCAATATTTCATCATTACAGATATGTAGCATAATCAAATAACTCATATAGCATCAGCTTACTGATCGTAAACATACCGCAACAGCATAATACACATAGTCATCGTAATAATAACATCATAACACCTCAGTCAACTCTCAAATTAGTCGTAGCTTCCTCCAATAATTTCAAAACCTAAAAAAATTCTCTGCTCATGTCAAAAGTGTCATCTGCCTCAAACACACTTCAAAAATCATGATCCCATACCAAATACATCATTCAAAGCTCTCATAGTATCACAATGGTTCCGAAAAAATATGAACAGTTTACAAAGTACAGACAAAATACAGTTTCATAAGTGTGAAGCTATTCAACTGTGTAATTGCATAAACATCTGTCACTGATGTAATAAAAAAATGTTTGTTTCTCTGTTAAATAATCAGATAGCTGTGTAATTCTGTGTTAGAGAAATATGGTACCGATGTGTAAAGTTGTATAAGCAAATACCATATTAGCTAGGGCTCCTTGTGCTTGCCAAACACATGGTACACAAAGTAGGCGTGTACCCCCTTGAGGATTAATGTAATTATACTCTCAGGTGTTACAGATTACAGCAATGGAATGAAATGTATCGCGGAAATCCTTTGTATCATTGTACTTCAAATATCTTTCAAAATAAATGATTTAAGTACAAAATTAATCACTCAAATACGTGTCCTGTAGCACTAAATGTGCGTCTTGCTGTAAGATAATCTCTGTGGAAGTGTCGTAGTTATCGTCCTCCGAAAGCTACGTTCTGCAGAAGCCAATGTACTTACCTCATGATACACCAAATTTCAAGTAAGCCAAAAATGTTGCATTAAAATCTCATTAGCAGTACTGGTAAATGTTCTAAGTATGTGAGCCTTATAGTCGTTATGTGGTCATGCAACTAACAAGCAAGAATGTACAAATAACAACACTGTGTCGTCTGTTCACTATAACAATGCATTCGTAATTTCTGTTTAAATAAGTTCTCTTGGTTCTTGACTGGATATTTAACTTCAAACATTGTTGCATATTAACAGATTCTAAGTCTGATAAAGCATACTAGCAATGTAAAGTGAAAAGTTATATGGCAAAGACAGAGTTAAAAAGCAGATTATCTTTCAATAAACGGTTTTACATGTGAAATGTGGTGCAAACCTTTACTCTTCCTAGTACGCAGAGTTTCAACTTCAACGCTATAATCATGTGGTATACGTCGGATTCTGTAAGGTCCATTGTAAACTAGAAAGAATTTGTGACTCAAGTGTTTCTTCTTATGTGACAACGAATGAGCTTTAATGAGAACTTTCTGATCAATGTATAATTTCTTTGCATTTGCTTTACCGTGTAGTTTTCTCCTTTTGTCTGCTGCAGATTTTATATTTTTAATAGCCAAATCATTTATGTCTTTGTGTCGAAGTTTACGTGTATTCGGGAAAGGTACAAGCTCTCTGATTCTGTTCGGTGGTTCTTCATTCTTCAGTACAAGAGTAGGTGGTAAAGCAGTGGAGTCGTGAGGCATTTCATTCAGCACGTTTTGAAATAAGTGTAAATATCTGTCCCAATGCTGATGCTTTCTGTGACAATAAAGTCTGCAAAGCTTATTGATTTCTTTCATAATCCGTTCAGATGGGTTACAATGTGGTGAGTACAATGAAATAAAAACAGGTTTGATTTTATGACTCCGAAGCGTGCGTGACCAAACAGCAGATCTGAATTGCGCTCTGTTATCTGAAATGACTTTACTAACGTGTCCAACTTCACGTAAGAAATTTTTAACAAAGGTGTTGGATACAGACCGTCCAGTGGCTTTACGTAACGGAGTGAAAGAAACAAATTTTGAAGTAAGTTCAACAGCGACGAGAACGTACGACAATCCATTAGATGTTCTGACAAGCGGTCCCAAGAGATCAACAGCAGCAAATTCTTTTAATTTAGAAGGAATAATAGGAAGCAACGGAGCACGATGTGAGACAGTAGATGGTTTCGCCTTTTGACAAAGTTTACAAATAGACAAGACTCTTCGAATTCTCTTTTCCATGTTGTTAAAATAACAAGTCGTTCGAAGAATATGATAACATTTTCGTGGACCAAAATGTGCGTAGCTGAAATGAATGTACCAAATGAGCTTATTAACAAAATCGTCTGGAATGCAAAGTACCCATAGCTTGTCATCAACAGTGCAGCGTTTGAAGAGTATGTTGTTTCTAACCAGGTAATAATGCCGAATCTGTGTGTGTGTCTTTTCATGCCATTTGCTCTTGATGTCTTTCCAAATCGGATCTTTAACTTGTTCATGAGCAATGTCCTTTAAAGATGTGGTGATAGAGTTTTCAAAGGCGACTTTCTGAATGTAAAGAATACTGAAATTTTTCTCGAGGTTGCCTTCTGTGTTACTTTTCTCAAGCCCAGCCAGTGCGCGTGACAGTGCGTCCGCAACAATGTTCTCCTTGCCGGGAGTGTAGACTATTGTGAAGCGGAATTCTTGCAGAAACAATGCCCAACGTTTTTACCTGTCATGATTTAATTTTGAAGACATAAGAAATTGTAATGCACGATGATCACAGTATACTTTTACGTGCTTACCAGAAAGAAAGAAACGGAATTTGTTAAATGCCCAAACGATAGCTAAAGCTTCTAATTCAGTAACGGAATAATTTTTTTCAGATTTTGTTAGCACTCGGCTAGCAAAAGCAATGGTTTTCTGAATGGTAGTGTCATTTTCTATGGCTTCTTGAAATAAATGGGCACCAAGACCGACTTTAGAAGAATCCGTGCTAAGGCAGAAATCTTGTGACAGATCTGGATGAGCTAGTATTGGCGCGTTAAGTAACGCTTCTTTCAAAGAATTGAATTCCAACTGTGATTGTTCGTCCCAGTTCCAAATAGTATTTTTTCCAGTGAGAGAACAAAGTTTTGGTGTAGCAAGAATTGCCATATTCAGAAAATGACGGTAAAAATTTACGAGACCTAGAAAACTGCGGACTTGTTTTTTTGTGGATGGAACTGCAATGGCTCTGATTGTTTCTAACTTTTCAGGATCCGGCTGAATGCCTTCAGAAGAAATAATATGTTCCAAAATCCTCACCTTTGACCTACCGAATTCAGACTTTTCCAAGTTAACTGTAATTCCAGATTCTGCAAAAATACGTAACAAACTGTTGAGGATGCGATTATGTTGTTCCCACGAAGCTTCTGCTATTAGAATATCGTCCACATATAAGGTGATGTGACGTTTTAAGAACTCAGGTAATATGGAATTTAGCCCACGAATGAATGCTGCTGAAGAAATGCTCAAACCAAAAGGAAGTTTCCGAAACTGATAACAAACGCCGAAACAAAGGAAAGCTGTGTATTTTCTAAATTCTGGATGAAGTTCGATCTGATAAAAGCTGGATCTGAGATCAATGGAAGACAACACCTTTACACCATTAAAATTTTGAAGAAGTTCTTCCAACGTTTGCGGCCCTGTCTGTTTCAGGAATAATGATAGTATTGATTTGTCTCGAATCTAAGACAAGCCTGATCGATCCATTTTTCTTCTCAACAACATGTAATGGATTGTTGTATGAGCTTACTGCAGGCTCAATAATGCCTTCGTCAAGCATAGATTGTATTTCTGTTCTAACACGGTCCCTATAATGTGTTGGAATTACATATGGTCTAACACAAAATTTAGTATGCTCACGAACACGAAATTGGTATTGAAATCCCTTGATTGTTCCTGTTTTATGAGTAAAAACTGTGGAATGTGCTTGTAAAATCTCAAAAAGGTCCTGCCTATCAATGTCATTACAGTTCTCAATTGTTTGAATTTTATTTTGAATTAACTCATTAGTATCAAATATGTCGTCGATATCATCCCTGTCAGTACTTGCAGAGTGATTGTTAGTGTCTAGTTCCGTAGAAAACTCCGAACTGTTGTCTAACAGAAGGTAAAGCCGATTAATTTCCTCGTCATGGTTTGAGAGCCAATCTTCAAATTTCAAAGCTATTGACTTACCTTCTTTCTCTAAACTTATTTCAGCATCGTGAAAGTTTAAGATTGCTTTGTATTCGTTCAAAAAGTCTACTCCCAATATAATTTCCGTCGACAATAATGGAACAATAAGAAAGCTCATAGAGAAGCTGTGGCTTTGACAAAATAATTCTAAGTTGGTTTGTTGGCGTACATCTACACTTTTTCCAAAGATTGCACCTTGTAATTTATTCTTACGTAACGGAAGTGTGGGGCAATCGTTCGATATGTTGCATTTGCTAAAGGCTGTTTCACGAATTACTGAAATGGGACTGCCAGAGTCAAGTACTGCCGTAAATTTTACGTCATTTACTGTATGTTTTACGTCGTGTTCCTGGAGTAAGATGTCCCTAATGTCTTCCATTTTTACGTAATTACTAGTTACGGCAGCTGTTTCGTCAGTTTCATACGTACGTTTCGTGGCTGCCAGCGGTATGAGTCATTGCCTATTGTCTCTTTGTTGGCGCGCGTCGTTATTGGGATTTGGAGACCTAACTTCTACAAATTCACCTCCTCGAGAGGGCCCTGCTCTGTTTGAATCCCGCCAATTCTGGTGCAATTCAGGTCTGTCGTTACGATCATATCGTCTGTCGTCATGTCGGTAGATGCCATGGTTTCTTTCTTGTCGGTCACCTGGTGGAGAATTTCTCCCTGAATCGTAACTGCGCGCTGGACCGTTGCGTCTAAAGTTATTCTGTCTCCCTTGATAATAATTATTTTGGTTCCCAAATTGTCTGTTTCTCTGAATGTCTCTGTGATAGTCACTACCGCGGAGAGGTGATCTTTCCCTGTAATTATTACTACTCTGCCAACGGTTGTCATACGGGTGGTGCCTGTTTCGTTCACGATTTACGTTGAAAGAATAGCCTTGTCGTATATTATTTCTGTCATCGCGGAATTGACGGATGTGATCTGTAATTGTTGTGCTCCAGTTTCCGCGTTCCCTGATTGTCAGTGTCATATTCCAGTTCTTGTAACAGTCCCTGAAAAGCCACAATGTCTTCTTTGCAACGTCCTGCTAAAATAGTATGTCGTAAATGTTCAGGTAATTTGATTAAGCAAATGCGGATGAGTTCTGAGGGGCTGTATGGGTTTATCAGGTACTGATTCTTGTGCAACATGTCTTCAAAATATTTCACAAGACTGGAAAATTCAGATTGTTCGAAATGTTTCATCATTATGATGCTATGTTTTACTCGGTCTTGTGTAGCTTGAGACCAATATGCTGAGAGGAAGGCATGATAAAATTTTCCTTCACTGTGACAATCGTGAATGACCGATTGCATTCTTACAGCTGGTTCATCCTCTAAATAGCCACACATAAATTCTAATCTGTGTTCTAACGACCAGTTGGGAGGAAAACAATGAGAGAATTGATGGAGCCATGCTTGTGGATGAATGTCGTTGCCAGAATTCTTAAATGTTTTGAATTTACGTGTAGTAATGAACAGCTTATAGTCAAAATTATCATGTCGGCGAGTCGCATATCGGTCATTGTTAGGTCGTGTCGGCCATTCCATCTCAAAATTCGGTGCACATTGCCAATTTCTTTCATAACTTCCGAAATGCCCTGTGTTATTATTTTGCGGCTTTTCCGTATTTCTAAGCCCCTCTTCCCGTGTTGGAGCGCGAGTGTCCTCTGAAATTTGTAATTTTTGTATTACTTGTACCAACTGATCTTGTACTTCCCGGATTTCTCTTTTGTACTGTATATTGATTTGATTTTGATTGAATTTCCTAATTTGTTCACACTCTTCTGTGTCATTAAAGACTACCGGTTTTGTGTCATTCAGATTATCATCTACCTTCGTAGCTAAATTAGTGAACTGATCCGAAAGTTCGGCTACTTTCCCCGATAGTGTACTTATTTCCTCAGTGTGTTTTTCTGAACCAAGTTTCAGAGTATCTACTGTGTCCTTTAAGTTTTCCTGAGTTTTTGCAAGTTGCGTAACCGAATCGGTAGATGCAACTGAGTCAAATTTAGCTTGCAAGGTCTCATGATTTTCATGAACAATAGTTTGAAGTTCTCTTATGGCTGATTCGTGATTCTGTAATGCATTTTCATGACGCAAAAAAATAGGTTGGAAATGCTCACAAATTTGTGTTTTTACGTCATTACAGACTTTTTGACATTTCGACTCAATATTATGTAACTCAGTAGTTAAATCTTCACGTGTTTGTTCAAGTGTGGTGTCTAACTTTTTAAGATTTTGTTCCACTGTGTCTAACTTTCGAAGATTTTGTTCCATTGTGTCTAACTTTTGAAGCTTTTGCTGGGTTTGTCTCTGATTTTGTTCCATTATGTCTAACTTTTGAAGATTTTGTCCCATTTGTTGCCTTAATTATAATAACAATGCACTGGTGTCTGAAACATGTTCCTCAGTGCTATTCGGCAATGCATCTGAACCGGCAATATTCGCAGTTTGAAAAGCAGAATATGTGTCTTGACTTATTTGAGAAAAGGGTGAGGACGCAAAACCTGAATCTACAGTATTTGCAAGATTGTGTCCTGTCATTTCGGATTCCTGAGGCAAGCTGTTGCCGACCGATCGATCGATAATGCTTCCCTGTTCACTAATTGTTTCACTGTCTACACCATTCTTTGCAGCCCACTCCATTTCCCTATGTACAATTACCAAATTACTACTTTGAACATTAGTTAATTCATTACTCGGTGGCGCTAACACACTGCTTTCGTCTTCACTGTCATTTCTCAGTTTACTTTGGAGCATAGTATTACGTTTTTCACACGCCATTATTGTCACAATATTTCACACGATAACACAGAAAAACACAATTTGAAGAGCAAAAATAAGAGAACACATTAACATAGCACTGAGAATAATATCTAGTTAATTGCAAGCGAAATACTTGGTGCAAATCTACATGCATGCCATAACTGTTTTACTGTACAACAATGAAAGGCTGCAACTACAGAGGAGATTCTCCCTACATTTACGCGCTAGCAATAAAAAAATCTACACTAATTACACAAACTACAAGAAAAAAATCAGAAGATTCCAGTGAGGTATCCTCGGCTAAGGGTCGACATATGAAACGTCCCCTTAGAAAAATTGTACCTGACTGTGCTTAACCTGACACACAATATTTTTAGCGCAACGCAATCAGACTTTCAGAAACCCCTACAAAAGAATGGCCCTTACTGACATTAACCTGTACCTTTCACAAATCACTTACCTCACAAAAATCTTCGTTACTCAAGCTACTGCAATACAGTGAGCGCCACTACTGCCAGCTAAATGAAAGATTCAAACTACGGAAGGCACTAACTACTGATAGGCATAGTTAGCAAATGAAAGATTTTAATAGAGAACAAACAATGTATTTACCTTAATAGTCATAATATATATATCAGTCCATGACAAATTACAAACCTCCGCTGTCTCTCTCCCCACATCCATCACTGCTGGCGGCTCACCTCCAACTGCACAACGCTACGCGCTGTTCACAGCCAGCTGCCGCTGCCCAACACTACAATGGCAGACAACAATGCAAACTAGACACAGACTGCACACAGCACAGCCAGTGATTTTTATACAGAGGTGGCGTTACCAATAAAAAAAACCTAAACAGCCTACTTACAAGTGTAACGTTGCGACGCTACATGAAATAGTGTGACCATGTGACAACTATGGTAGGGAAGGCGAGTGGTTGATATTGCTTTATTGGGATAATTTAAGGAAACAATTTTTCACCTGTAAAGGTCCGACCAATTCATGAGCACCGAAAGAGTGTTTGGGATGCTTGCCACATCGGACTGAAGGGAGACATCGAAGCAATTCAGAGGCGAGCTGCTACTTTTATTACCGGTAGGTTCGAACAACGCCTAAGTATTGCGGAGATGCTTCTGGAACGCGTGGACGACGTTTTTTTCGAGAAACGCTACTGAGATCATTTAGAGAACCGCCGAACGACTGCCGAACGATTCTACTGCTGCCATCATACACTGCGCGTAAGGACCACAAAGATAAGACACGAGGAATTAGGGCTCATGTGGACGCATACAGACAGTCGTTTCTCTCTCACTCTATTTGCGAGTGGGACAGGAAAGGAGATGACAAGTAGTGGCATACGGTACCCACCGCCACGCACCGTACGGTGGATCAGACGTAAATGTAGATGTAGTACGGATAAAAGGAACGGGTAGTTTTGTGTGACGGATGTGTGTGGGCAGCTGGTCCCTCCGCACGGACAAGAGGCGCCGTACTCGCTGTGGTCAGGACGTCCTGCGGAAAGACTTCCGCCACGCATGTCGTTATGTAGGGCCCGTGCCCTGTGCGGCGCGCACGGTGTGCGTGTTTCTATGTCAGTCCCAACTGCTGATCATGAATCCGGGAGACGTAGCTGCATCGTTGCTAGTTCTACTGGTAGCAAATGACAACGCGTTGCTCGATTGTGTCTGTAAACAGACCTGGCGGGTAGAGTCCCAGTCAGTCCTGGTTTACTAGAGATATGGAGTACGTACTGTACACTTAACGGTGACTACTTTTTTCCTCACATTATGGACCTGCATGACGTTAAGCGCTGTGCGCTTTTGAACAACTGAGAGGTGGTTTGCCTTGCACATACTGTTGTGAAGGAAAATAATACGTTCTCAACAAAAATAAGGACTATCTTTAATTCTGAAAAATGCAGTTAATTTTCAACCCTTTAGGTCAATGAACTTTTTCAGCCCTTTTTGCACTGAGAAGATATCGTGCACTACTGGTTCAAAAGACTGTAAATGAACCATCTACTTTCCTCCATTCAGCCCGAAATGCTTCCCACATGTATGAGACAGGTGTAACTGAGAGGTTGCCAAATGTATTCCCACATGTATGAGACAGGTGTAAGTGAGAGGTTGCCAAATGTATTCTATAATACTGAAAGATTACCGTCAAGACTCCTTGCCTAGGGACGCCAGATGAAAGCTGAAGTCGTCAAGCCCTGAATGAAAATTGCGCAACGGATAACTGGGGTGGGGAGCTTGAGAGCGCTACCTAGACAGCGTGCCCTTTCCGTACGATACTAGGCAAGGGTCTGGAGGGCTCACACGCTGATGTGTGGGTCCATGCATTCTATATCTTTTATTTTAAATGAATTCCTTTAACTTTACTTCTTTGTGATTTTTAAGGAATGTTAAAGATTGATGACAATAGATTACGTATTTATTTTAAGCATTATCGCTCGACTTTACACCGATAGCAGCAATTGTCTCAGTTTACAGATATTGCAATTTTACAACTTATAGCTCGGGTATATTATATACTAATCTGCACGCACATTTCTACGGGCAAGAAGGAATTGCGTTGGCCAAATGTATACCACCAGTCTCCCAATATTTTACATAGGACATACACTATGTGAGGAGGATAACGGGCAAACTGGAGACCAGATGCAACACAGGGGGTCAAATTTACCAAATTAAACGAGAACATGCATTTCCTTACACAATCCGAAGCTGGAAATAAAAGAATTAGTACAAATATTCGTATACCTCTCTTCCATGCGTGAACATTGAGACAGAGGCACTGAGGGCACGTCTGCTCACTTACCCGTCTTCTGTAACACTCCTAGAATATGGCGGACACCCGGATGTTTTCCTGGGCCCCGGTGGA
This sequence comes from Schistocerca americana, assembly GCF_021461395.2. Taxonomy (NCBI): domain Eukaryota; kingdom Metazoa; phylum Arthropoda; class Insecta; order Orthoptera; family Acrididae; genus Schistocerca; species Schistocerca americana. Next base: position 49,555,921 of record NC_060129.1, read on the forward strand.
GGGGGTGGTCGAATCACTCGGCCATGACCAACCTCTGCACCCCAAATCTTGTGACACTGGAAAGTCTTTGACTTTTACCTGCCTGTGCTGTCTCTCTTATCCCCTAACCAGGAGTAAGGTTGGCACTACCATACTACAGAACTACTTCCCAACTAAGATTTGGCCACGCTTTACGGAAAGGTGTGAGGAGGATTAGGAAAGTTCATGTGCAGATTCAATTCACGTACAAGAAATGCATAATACAGGACACATATAAATACGTATTGTGAAGCCTGACACATTTCTTTCCACCTGTCCACATGGGTTCTGTTGCACTCGCGGACGGCCGCGTCGTGTAACAAAATTGGCGGCGGGTGTCGCCTCTTCTTGTATTTCCCGTTGTGAGCGAGCAGCGAAACCTGCTGCTTATGGAGTGGAAACTACTGTACCGTTTCATCATCCCATGCGTGGATGGAAAGAAATGATCCGGAATGTTCTTCTCATGGGTGGACAATTTTGGTTCATTTCTTTTACTAATGTTATGTTCTATGCTTACGCAAAAAGAAAAGTGGAAACAATTGCAAACAATAGTTTGTGCTATATATAAGATAAAAACAAATTTTCTATGTCCTGCTCTCTGGCATGAACGAATATTCGCGCTACGAGCGGATCAAATATGCGGCCACTTGGCATAAGGCATTGGCATTTTAACGACATAGTAAGTGAATAACTTAGGAAATGTCTAAATTAACCTCCTAGGCCAACAAGTGATGACCATCCGAAATCATTCATCTCGTGATGGAAATTTAAGTTAAAATGAACCACAGAAATATCATTTGTAAAATCATATGGTGCTGCCAAGAACATGTAAAAATCTGAGTGAAAAGTGCAAGATCAACAAACAACTCCAATAATGCTAAAATAATTAATGAAAGAATTTACGTGAAGATGAACCAAAGAAATGTCATTTGCAAAATCAAATGGTGCTGACATACACCTAAATTCGAAGTGAAAAGTGCAAAATCAACAAATCATAGTAATGATACTAAAACAATTAAGCAATGAATGAAATTTAGATTGGTCATTCGAAAACCACTAATGTAGTAATGATAACGTCGTAATCTGTCACTAAGCCTGTGTCTGACTAGTGGAATTAGCCAAGAAAGCTGCGCATCTTTGACCTCGATTGGAGGAGCTGAAGTGTCTGTTTCACATAACTTATATTGGCATTTCCCGAATCGGGCTTAAATGAAGTGTTGACAGGTTAACTCAACTGCTAAAATGCAGAATCCATAGAGATCAATGTTACTGACAAAAAATAACTCGTCAAACACTTCAGCTCCTCTCTGGGACCCTTATTTCACTCGTCAACATATAAATAACGACATATACAAAATAATGCACAAGTGCACACACTTAGAAACGAACTCGTTGACACCCTATTATTCTGCAGTTTTGTCACATTTCTGTGGGTGCTGGGGTGGACGTCTCTTATAAAGGCGACTTGGAGGATAGGCTACTAGGGAACCGCAACACTGCAAAGGGGAGCTGGCGGCGGCGTTGAGCGTAGCGTCCGTTGTCTCGTCCAGGTTTTTTCTCTGTACAGCAGCCCGCAACGTTGCCTCTCGTCCGGTTCCATCTCCTGCGTCCATACACTGGGGTGGGGCGACGTTGGAGATTTGCTGGACATCGCTGTTCGTCGGCCCTCTCTCGTTATCGACAAGCCAGCGTGGCAGTTGTCGTCTGCATATTGTGGAGGGATGCGTCTGACGGCACACGCCCCTTCTTCGCCGCATCGTCTCGTGGTTGCTGTCAGCCGGTGCGTGTAGTATTGGCGACACGCCCCCTTTTCCCGGTACGCATCAGTGGTGAGAAACGCCCCCTTCTTCTGCTGCTGCTTGCCAGTGGTGAGACGCGCGCCCTTCTGCGTCGCATCATCTCGTGGTCGCGAGTTGTGCACACTAGTGAGAAGAGACACTTGTGACAAACTCGAATGTGGCGACACTTGTGAGAAATCTGGGATACTGAGGGACCGGCATAGGGTGTGTCGCAACGCTGCGCCACTACCTGCTCGGCCACCACCTACTGCCGCATGGTGTGTGTGACTGAGCGCTCGGCTTGTGCCGGCCATGGCAGCTGCCGAGGGACGTTCACACTCCTCCAGTGCAGCCAGGTTACATTATTTCAGAATTTTTTTGGCCAAGGAAGAGTGGCCTTAGATTAGAAATCGGAGATGATTTTGCCCCCACGATATCATGTCAACCATTAGTTGCAGCACAGTTATGCATAAGACCTTTTTCATTGGATTTTTTGTTCTGATTAATCTTACATAGGGCATAATTATCGCTCAACCTCATACTTGACGATGAATTTTACAGAAACTATAGAAACGAAAAATGTTTTCCATCTTTCAACCTCTCACCCAAAATTTGGTATGATAGGAGTGGCAACCTTCCACCTTATATTAAGAGGAGCCAACTAAAGAATTTGGTTCTCAGTAAAAATTTTTTTGTTTAATTTTTCTGAGCACTATGCGACTTATCTTCTGAGGTCATCAGTCACCTAGAACTTGTTGTTGTTGTTGTGGTCTTCAGTCCTGAGACTGGTTTGATGCAGCTCTCCATGCTACTCTATCCTGTGCAAGCTTCTTCATCTCCCAATATGTACTGCAGCCTACATCCTTCTGAATCTGTTTAGTGTATTCGTCTCTTGGTCTCCCTCTACGATTATTACCTTCCACGCTGCCCTCTAATACTAAATTGGTGATCCCTTGATGCCTCAAAACATGTCCTACCAACCGATCCCTTCTTCTTGTCAAGTTGTGCCACAAACTCCTCTTCTCCCCAAACCTATTCAATACTTCCTCATTAGTTATGTGATCTACCCATCTAATCTTCAGCATTCTTCTTTAGCGCCACATTTCAAAGGCTTCTATTCCCTTCTTGTCCAAACTATTTATCGTCCATGTTTCACTTCCATACATGGCTACGCTCCATACAAATACTTTCAGAAACGACTTCTCTTCTTCAGAAACGCTTTCCTTGCCATTGCCAGTCTACATTTTATATCCTCTGTACTTCGACCATCATCAGTTACTTTGCTCTCCAAATAGCAAAACTCATTTACTACTTTAAGTGTCTCATTTCCTAATCTAGTTCCCTCAGCATCGCCCGACTTCATTCGACTACATTCCATTATCCTTGTTTTGCTTTTGTTGATGTTCATCTTATATCCTCCCTTCAAGACACTGTCCATTCCGTTCAACTGCTCTTCCAAGTCCTTTGCTGTCTCTGACAGAATTACAATGTCATTGGCGAACCTCAAAGTTTTTATTTCTTCTTTATGGATTTTAATACCTACTCCGAATTTTTCTTTTGTTTCCTTTACTGCTTGCTCAATATACAGATTGAATAACATTGGGGAGAGGCTACAACCCTGTCTCACTCCCTTCCCAACCACTGCTTCCCTTTCATGTCCTTCGACTCTTATAACTGCCATCTGGTTTCTGTACAAATTGTAAATAGCCTTTCGATCCCTGTATTTTACCCCTGCCACCTTCAGAATTTGAAAGAGAGTATTCCAGTCAACATTGTCAAAAGCTCTCTCCAAGTCTACAAATGCTAGAAAGTTAGGTTTGCCTTTTCTTAATCTAGCTTCTAAGATAAGTCATAGGGTCAATATTGCCTCACGTGTTCCCATATTTCTACGGAATCCAAACTGATCTTCCCCGAGGTCGGCTTCTACCAGTTTTTCCATTCCTCTGTACAGAATTCGCGTTAGTATTTTGCAGCCATGACTTATTAAACTGATAGTTCGGTAATTTTCATATCTGTCAACCCCTGCTTTCTTTGGGATTGGAATTATTGTATTCTTCTTGAGGTCTGAGGGTATTTCGCCCGTCTCGTACATCTTCCTCACTAGATGGTAGAGTTTTGTTTGGCCTGGCTCTCCCAAGGCTGTTAGTAGTTCTAATGGAATGTTGTCTACTCCCGGGGCCTTGTTTCGACTTAGGTCTATCAGTGCTCTGTCAAATTCTTCACGCAGTATCATATCTCCCATTTCATCTTCATCTACATCCTCTTCCATTTCCATAATATTGTCCTCAAGAACATCGCCCTTGTATAGTCCCTCTATATACTCCTTCCACCTTTCTGCTTTCCCTTCTTTGCTTAGAACTGGGTTTCCATCTGAGCCCTTGATATTCATACAAGTAGTTCTCTTTTCTCCAAAGGTCTCTTTAATTTTTCTGTAGGCAGTATCTATCTTGCCCCTAGTGAGGTAAGCCTCTACATCCTTACATTTGCCCTCTAGCCATGCCTGCTTAGCCATTTTGCACTTCCTGTCAATCTCATTTTTAAGACGTTTGTATTCCTTTTTGCCTGCTTCATTTGCTGCATTTTTATATGTTCTCCTTTCATCAATTAAATTCAGTATTTCTTATGTCACCCAAGGATTTCTACTAGCCCTCGTCTTTTTACCTACTTGATCCTCTGCTGCCTTCACTACTTCATCCCTCAAAGCAATCCATTCTTCTTCTACTGTATTTCTTTCCCCCATTCTTGTCAACTGTTCCTTTATGCTCTTCCTGAAACTCTCTACAACCTCTGGTTCTTTCAGTTTATCCAGGTCCCATCTCCTCAAATTCCCACCTTTTTGCAGTTTCTTCAGTTTTAATCTACAGTTCATAACCAATAAATTGTGGTCACAGTCCACATCTGCCCCTGGAAATGTCTTACAATTTAAAACCTGGTTCCTAAATCTCTGATATCTTCTAGTATCGCCAGGGTTCTTCCATGCATATAACCTTCTTTCATGATTCTTGAACCAAGTGTTAACTATGATTAAGTTATGCTCTGTGCAAAGTTCTACCAGGCGGCTTCCTCTTTCATTTCTTAGCCCCAATCCATATTCACCTACTATGTTTCCTTCTCTCCCTTTTCCTACTCTCGAATTCCAGTCACCCAAGACTATTAAATTTTCGTCTCTCTTCACTACCTGAATAATTTCTTCTATCTCATCACACATTTCATCAATTTCTTCGTCATCTGCAGAGCTAGTTGGCATATGAACTTGTACTACTGTTGTAGGCGTCGGCTTCGTGTCTATCCTGGCCACAACAATGCGTTCACTATGTTGTTTGAAGTAGCTTACCCGAACTCCCATTTTTTTATTCATTATTAAACCTACTCCTGCATTACCCCTATTTGATTTTGTATTTATAACCCTGTATTCACCTGACCAAAAGTGTTGTTCCTCCTGCCACCGAACTTCGCTAATTCTCACTGTATCTAACTTTAACCTATCCATTTCCCTTTTTAAATTTTCTAATCTACCTGCCCGATTAAGGGATCTGACATTCCACGCTCCGATCCATAGAACGCCAGTTTTCTTTCTCCTGATAACGACGTCCTCCTGAGTAGTCCCCGCCCGGAGATGATCCCAATGGGGGACTATTTTACCTCCAGAATATTTTACCCAAGAGGACGCCATCATCATTGATCCATACAGTAATGCTGCATGCCCTCGGGAAAAATTACGGCCGTAGTCAACTCTTGCTTTCAGCCATTCGCAGTAGCAGCACAGCAAGGCCGTTTTGGTGAATGTTACAAGGCCAGATCAGTCAATCATCCAGACTGTTGCCCCTGCAACTACTGAAAAGGCTGCTGCCCCTCTTCAGGAACCACACGTTTGTCTGGCCTCTCAACAAATACCCGTCCGTTGTGGTTGCACCTACGGTACGGCTATCTGTGTCGCTGAGGCATGCAAGCCTCCCCACCAACAGTAAGGTCTATGGTTCATGGGGAGGGGGCTAGAACTTAGAACTTATTAAACCTAACTAACCTAAGGACATCACAGACATCCATGCCCAAGGCAGGATTCGAATCTGCGACTGCAGCGATCGCTCGGCTCCAGACTGTAGCGCCTACAACCGCACGGCCAGACAGCCGGCCGCTCTTAACAGCTGTGAAAAAGAGAACGTACGATTCCCGCTTTTTATTGGGTAGCAAGGCGTACACGGTTGGAACTGTCTTTGTTTCCTTCTGAGAACTAGGAATATCGGCACGAACAAGACGAGGTACTGGCAGAAGTAAAGCTGTGAGTACCGGGCGTGAGTCGTGCTTCGGTAGCTCAGTTGGTAGAGCACTTGCCCGCGAAAGGAAAAAGGTCCCGAGTTCGAGTCTCGGTCGGGCACACAGTTTTAATCTGCCAGGAAGTTTCAACAAATAACTGTCCAAACTGCTTGCTGGAGCTTTTGAGCATTCCATCAACAAAGAACGAATTGCAGTCTGTTAAACAGGATTTTCCCCTTTCGCTGGCAAACACCAATATCCTATCATTTGGTATTCTGTTGTCATCTGCAAGTAAAAATTTGCTCCCATCATTCATTAGCAAATGATGTTCTTGCAGAAATATTCCTGCAGCATCGGTCGGATCTTGTGTAGATCTCATGGTTTCCTGATGCGTTGCAGCGATCGTTTTGCACTGCTGTGTGACGGCGATGATGTGACGATGTCGTATCCTTGATTGAACAGCGGCCCTACTTCTTCGGCGTAAACAGATGAAACTGAAGTTTCCGTTTCTTTTGCGCGCCTTTTGGCGTTTGCCACGTGTTTTCGCACTTCATTAACCGCGACGTCCGGAATACATGTATGGCTGCCTTCACCTGAAACTAAGTTGTATCTGGTAGCTAGTCTTTCTTTACACATATTGTTTACGTTTACGCACCGCCAATAACTTACACCTCCATTGTTGGTATATTCCGCTAAATCCACAGCAGTCCTGAACTGCGGTGGGCAACCTGTTTGGTGCCCCTGTAGACCGCCCGCTACCTGTTCGACCAGGTCTCCTCACAACTGTCCCTCCTCACAACTGTCCCTCCTCACAAATGTCCCAACCCCGTTGCCCCGCCAGGCGCTGAAGCCCAGTGATGTACGACCCTCCCCGCGTTTGCGGAAGTGCAGACCCCCCCCCCCCCCCCCCCCCAAGTAACTGCATGCAGTGTGTCGCGTCCTCTGGTGCTCGCCTCGCCACAAGCCACCCAGGGAAGTAGCAGAGAAAACTAAAAGCAAGACCACACACAGTTCCCAACATGCATAGCAATCAAGTGAAAAATAATCTGAGATATCAGTACAAATACTTTCATCACAATGATCTTATTCGGCCCGCTCCCACCGTGATATGATATAAAACATTAATAAAATTGATGAAAATGAGAGGCGAAATGCGAAAGAAGGCAAGGAATCTCTCAACAAGTGTACCTGCGTTTGGACCGCGGATTTTCGCGTCAAGCAGGATCCTGTTTTCTGGTCAAGCTTGATCTGAGGTTATTTACTGCCTCAACCCAAGGCTAAATGCTTCATACAATTGGCCGCAGAACTAGCAAACGAACTGTATAGCATTGCCCATGACAAACATGAAGCGAACACGAATCATTCTAATCATATGTATGCAAGGGCGCCGACTTTCCAAAATATCGGTAGGTGCATATTAATGGCGGAATGTAGTATATGTTTTCTGGGGAGTCTTGATAGATTTTAAAATGATTCCCTTTCCTTTATAATCTTCTATGAACACTGCCCGTGTTAAAGATCTGTGTTGAGATAAACCAAAATATGCCAGTACTATAAGAATATGTTGAGACTGCGCTAGCTCAATCGGTAACGCATCTTACTTAAATCCAACAGAAATGAGATCAAACTCGGGTTCAAATGTATTTGGACGAACCTACAGACTCAGAGGTGCAATCTATGCAATATGGGCCTGCCTACAAAAATAAAAAACCTGACCCCCTAATATAAAATTTACAACTTATCATTAACTAACGTAACTTTCATTACAGCAGTTGAAAATAGAAATTGAATGGAGTGTGTTGTAAAATCCCACGGGATATAAACAAAGAGGTCATTCGTTTATTATATTCAAAGAATTAAACAAAAGTTATTAATACATATAAATGTTTCTAAAAATTAAACACATTATAGTGATTGACAGTCACCATCAACAACCATATCTATTGTTTGATTGATTTGCACTTATAAAACCTCACTGTAATCACATTGACCTCTACAGAAACTGGACTATGAGGTGCACTCTCTGTGATGGAAGGTATTGACTCTTTCACTGGCATGAACACATCCATTTGAATACTGTGGAGGCTAAGTTCACTACCTCTCTCTTGGGTCATACAACTCAACAGATTGTTCTTTATGAGTTTCAAAAATAATCATTCAGCTGAAGAAACAGCAAGAGGAATAGTTAAAAACAGGCAAAATTTTATGCACTACTCTGGAACGCTATAGCTACGATTGAATTCTCTGTTACTGACAAAAATAATCATTCAGCTGAAGAAACAGCAAGAGAAATAGTTAAAAACAGGCAAAATTTTATGCACTACTCTGGAACGCTATAGCTACGATTGATTTCTCTGTTACTGACAGTTCTGTTAATCAACTGTCCATGTGAATGAGGCTACTTCTTGTTTCTGAGCTTTTTTGGTCTGGAAATTTACTGGATAAAACCTCCTCACATTCATTTTGAAGAATTACTACTGTAGTCTCTTCGTCGGAAGCAGAAGTTCTAAATTTTGTGAAAATAATTTTGAAGAAACGGTCAACGTTATGCATACCCTGAAATTTGCTCTTTTATTTGCCATGTCCCATTTCTTCGTCGAAGATGAAGAGCATGACACTGCTTCTTAAAAAAATTTACTGATAGCAAGATAAATTATCAGCTGCATCTGAACAAGAGAACACGCTTTATCAAGCTCTCCATTCTCCTACAGCAATATGTGAGATGCTAAATTGCAGAGCTTTTATCGCAGCGCTACCTGAAAAATTAATTTACATTTCTTTAATTGGTTTTCCGAAACAACAGCTTGTTCTCTTCCTTCACTTTACTTAAAACAGCACTAAACTCTGCTCGAACAGGGCCGGGAAGGCCCAACGGCTACCGACCGGCCGCCGTGTCCTCCTCAGCCTAAAAGGGGTCACTGCATGCGGTTATGGAGGGGCGTGAGGTCAGCACTTCGCTCTTCCGACCGTATGTCAGTTTATGAGACCAGAGCCGCTACTTCTCAGTCAAGCAACTCCTCAGCTCGCCTCACAAGGGCTGAGTGTACACCGCTGGCCAACAGCGCTCGGCAGACTGGATGGTAACCCATCCAAGTGCTAGCCCAGCCCGACAGCGATCAACCTCAGTGATCTGACAGGAACCGGTGTTACCACTGCGGGAGGACCGTTGGCTTGCCTTCACTTAGATGTCAATATTATTATTTCCTGAGGCTTAAGTAGCCTAATAGACGTAAGCATAACGGAAGGCTTTCACAATCTGGTCTCTCGAAGACGAACGTGTTGGACGAAGCTTTTTTTTAAGGTTAACAAGATACCAAATGTTTCCATCTTTTAATTCTATGACTGACGAATGATACGACGTTTCTACTGCGTCTTAAAAGACCTTACTTCTTTAATTCCACATGTAGCATCGTTACAACGTGTTAGACGTAAAGCAGGCGCTTCACAATGCACATATTTTGGAGTCTTTTGTCTTTCTTGACTTATCGTTCTGATCACTTCGCATGTGGCTGACATATTGGCACCCTGACCGCAGTATTTAGTTAAGAATTCCCCTTTCATCTATTGCAATTAGCATTTCCTTTTCTCGTCCTAATGTACGTTCTTCATCTTTTATTTCACGAAACCTTAAAAAGCTTTCATATATCTTCATGTCACAGGGCTTTCCGCTGTAACATATCTAAATATCTGAGTTAACTGATGTCTTTTTGTAATGCGCTGTGTTGCATGTGTAACAATATAAATTTATGAGGCACCATTATTATGACTAATAAATTTTTTTCAACAGCACAGGATACGATATTCTGAATTGAAGGGCTAAGGTATTTTTGAGTATAGGCCTATTTTGGTTTACTTATTAAATCGCGCAATACCGGACTGTAATTTGTGAGATATTTGCTGGTTCCTAAAAACCTTACACTGTTTGATTTTCCTGTTTCCTCCCTTAGTCCCCGAAAAGCTATGTTATTCGATTCCATTCATATTCACAATAATCTCAAGCTCCTATTCACACGTTCTGACCTTTCGTTAGTTATGAACACATACCGGCCTCAACTGTGATCTTCTTACACCACGAACTGAAAACAACGCATGCCTCCAGACGTGCCGCCTCGCACCTCCAACCACTTCCCTCCAAGTTGAAGGATTTTGTCAGGCAAACAACTTTTTAGTTTCATCATTTACATCCAATTGTCATAACTTCTCGCTTCATAATACCACTGACTTGTCACACTGCAGATTTCTGTAACCGTTGTGCTAAACTCAGTAGACTGGCCGTTATTACACCATTACTTTTTACTGGATAATTGACAGTGTTGTCGAATAAAGATATGGCAAATGTTAAATGTTCACACAAATTTGCATTACACAGTCTCAGGTACACTAAAAATCTAAAATGGATGATTATATATCTATAACTAACCTGAGCCAAGGTCCAAGGAACATGGTGCACACGAAGTGTTATGGGAGACGGTAAAGACAGGATTGTTTATGTATCCTGTACCAAAAATTTTGTGTTTACTGATTCTATGAAACAGTGTTGATCTGACCATTTCTATGTGCTCGACTTTACTGTTTATCATATACAAATTTCTGTGCTTATTTCCGTATATATTTTAATATTTTATTTTGATTTTTAATTCTTAGTAAAATAACAATAATGTTTTACTTTCTGAGGGCTGCCAAAGTACCAGGCTTGCCCGCACTGGTAGTCTTAAAGTTACAGCCCTGCACAGGCCATGCGTTTCCGAGTTCTACTCAGACTAAAATGAGTACTGGGGACCAACTCTGGGACAACAGGGACCCACTGACCACGTGTCTGCACACACAACCTTCTCTGTGGCAGATCCGGAACTGCAAGGGCTGTGGTGGAGTGGGTTTAGCTTAGAAGGATACGTTACTGTAACGAATATTCTCGAAATATGTCATTGTGACATTAATCGATTCTTCCTCTGTTAAATTTTTTGTCTTTTTTCTACTTTTATTTCACTGACAAGATTCCAGTTATATCTTTATCAGGCATTGCTAACTTTAAACAACTCGCATGCACAGTGGCTGTAAGAGGCAACAATATTATCAACACATTACTAAAAGAATATAACACATTCATACAAATCAAAATGAATAAAATCCTTATAAATTAGATAGTTTGAGTTTATGGAGAGAGAACTATGCAAAGATTTATTTGTGAACAGAACTACAAAACAACTCCGTTTAAATACCAAATAATAATCATGACATATTAACTTTCAGTATAAAACATTTTCCTTCTCACGTCATTTGCACATATGAATTTGTTTCCAATTTTGGTACTATCAATATTTTTGTCATTTCTTTATCAACATGCAAAAATTGCCAAATTATTCAATCTTTATATATCATCGTTGACATAAAAAACGTTTCCGGTCGTCTAAGTGCTGAGAACGACTGCTCAGAGGTACAAGAAATAACAGGTATAGTTAAAATTATCTGAAGAAACATCACAAATTCTATGAGCATTTCACGCATGGGACCACTGTTTCCCCCACGTAGGATACTCCTAATGTCTGAAAGTTGGCCACTTCATCTTTCTTCATTCTGCACACATCTAGAAACATGCCCCCTATGCAGTGTTAGCTTATCTTCATCGAAAGTCTCATCCATAGAACTGCACGATTCGATCAACACCAATTTGAGCGATGGCAAGCTTCGAATAATAAGTTCCAAAACATTTGAGTCAAATCTACGATTTAGCGAATCCACATCCACGTCAATTATTTAAAAAAATATTCGTCTGTACATTTTCTCTGGCGTTTGACAAGTAGGAGAGTCACTATCTTCTACGTAGCATTTTTGGCATCTTCCTTCTGTAGTTTTTCCTCCTATCTATGTAATTATGTAGTTATGTAGTTCTCAATTCTTTCGAGCACTCAATTATTCATAATAGGAAACACAGTCATAACTCAGTCACTCAAAATGATTCAGAAATTTTACTTCTTAGAACGAAATCAGGCGATGATTATTCTTCTCTGCAGGCTCGTGCTTTGCGGCAGTCTGCTATTCTGTACAAATAAAATGCCTCGTATCTCTGGGAGCGTTGTATAATCAGTTGGGAAACCTCAGATCAAGGGGATATTTGGCTTTGATGAAGTTTAACCTTCCGAAGAAGTAATGGAGCTCTTGGATTATTAAATGCGGTTCGTATCCAGTCTTTCGGAAGTTCCCTTCTGATTATCAACTACGCAATATATCGATGAATATAATTAATTCTTAAATGTCAAATAATGTAAATTGTTACACACCTTTTATATGAAGGAGCAATATATATATATATATATATATATATATATATATATATATATATATATATATTTCCCTTGTAATTGTACAATTTCGTATCAGTTATCTTTTGTCATAAATCTCAATATTCAGATTACAATTCTTCAAACAATGCTCAGGCTAATCGGCACAAAGACAATCTCGGAAGCTTTTTTTCTAACAACCACCAGAGAGAGTACTACAAAGAATAATTATGGGCTCATGGCACAGCTATTGTTTGAAACTACTTTGTGCATGGAATCTGCGAGTATGAAAATAGAAAATTAGTAAACGTCATTCAAGGGTAGAATTGTATCAGAATAATTCATCGAATATAAAGAGATATTACACTTCTTCTGAGCAAAACTGGTTCATGAATGTTACATTCATTCCACAACTCATAAAATATATTCCTTTGTGAAGCTACACTTGCACACAAAATTTCCATCAATGTTTTGATTTCCCAGTATGACAACGGTTTCTTCTGAAAGGAAGAGTGAATTTCCTCAATCCTCCCAAAAGCTGAAATTAACATTTTCATGGAAATAAAAAACTGAATTGATACAAGCCTGAAAAGTATCTGCTAGCCATTCCACCGACTTAACTGTTTCTTTCTGACACATCTTCCAATAATTGCGAGATATCGTCATAATTATTATTCAACGATTTTAGTTGATTGTACACTGACACACTACCCCATATGACAGAATGGTTAGAAAGTCAGTTTGAACATTTTCTGCAACACCATCTTCCTAGTCTTCTTGTAGAGACTGAAACACCACTAGTCTTTTCGGCTTATGTCTTACAAATGATATTAATTCAGGAAGAATCATCAGAAAGTTTCGCACATGACTAGTACCTAGCATCGCATATAGTACTACCAAATTCACATTGTGCTGTGAACAATGAATAAATATACCTCTCGGCTGCAACTGAATAGTCATACTTTGAAATCCAGTTAAACGTCCACTGGCATTGCTCGTGCCATCATAAAACTGACCACGACTCTATTTTATGCCGAGGGATGAACGTCTTATGACAGCCTGGACGACTTCAAACGATGTCCTAGGACTTGCTAAAGCTACTCAACAGAAGCCTGTCTTTTTTTTTTATTTGAAGATTTTAATCGACATATCTTAAACATTTGGGTAGTTGTTCCTTCACTGATGTGTCGTAAGGCTCATCTACATGAAGAGAAAAGTATAGTGCCTCCATATTAGACTTCACAATGTTTTGCTGTACATCGCTGGATAATAACGAGACAACTTCATTCAATATATGGTGAGAGGCCCACTTATGTGAAGTTCTCTGCAGCCGAGATTTCAAGTCAGGACCATCTTCTGCTCTAGCAGCAGCAACTGATGGATATTTGATGCTTCATTGGTGTGACCACGAATTGCTACTCCTTACCGTCTTCAAAACTGCAGGGACGATATTAGCTTTAAAATCGGCTTGAATGCATTTTTCATATCTTCTAATTTAAATGTTGAGTTAAGGGATATCACATTGGTACCTTGTTCAACATTTGCCAGAGCAGTGACGGACATTTTTCATGAACTCTGAAACCTTCAATTGCCTTTTTCCATTTAGAATATTCATTTCGAACAAATGCATTACACTGTCTGCAGAACTAGCAGCTGCCAACGAAAGCACTACACTCGAATCAAAAGCGTTCTTTCACACACTGCTGAACATTTTGTCCATTCTTTCCCCTAGTAAATCGAAGGAAATGTGATTTTTCATCGTTCATGGCATGACCTATCTGACGGTTTTTTGAAATTTTTGGCTGACGTACGACGGCAACTCGAAGAAGACATATTCTTCGGTTCCTTATTTTTTGGTTGAACATGCCTCTCACTATTGACGGTGTCAGTTATATCCACTTATGATGAGGACAATAACAAACATACGACGAATTTATCCATAGCGACAAGGAAACTGTTCGTGTTCGAAAGTGTGTGTAGGAGCAATACTCTATATTATGTTTCATTTCCCCACACGCGTCCACTCATCGCGCAACCCTTGGAAACTGTGAAAATTTCTGCGCGACGACGAGCTTTTGCTCCACGCATCCCGTCAGTAGACCCTCTCCCTTGTACTAGCTATTAATGCAGTAACACTCCTTCAGTCCATAATTTAAATTCCCGTGTCCTTCAAAGCCATTGAGTCACAAACGAAACGATAACAATCCACATTACGTGAAAACAATTTCGCTGAAATTTTAAACCACAGGGCTGTTAGGTTAAAAAAAATACTTTTCAGTTGGTTTGTAACAATCAACTTCCTTGGGTCTCGGATTAGTGTTTATTATTGCTCCATATCGGCAAGCAGATATTTTAAAACACTCGTTCACGATTGGAGTTGGCGTATTAAACAGCGTGTCCCTTGCAAGGAAACATGAAAGCAAGCAGCCTATAAAGATAATAGCGGAGACTACAGCCGAGAGTGAGTGACAGCGACTGCAGCATGCCCTCTTGGTTGGAAATGAATACTAACAGGTTGGCGTGTGTAAACAAACGTAGGAGAGATTATTGGAATGATAGCTTCTGTTTGTTCATGAGCTGAAAATGGCTGGTAGAGGTGTTGTTCTTGCCATGTATGGTTGCAATAATTACCGGTATCAAAGTGGTCGAAAGCCTTTTTACAGATTCTGGAGGAATAAAGCAACGAAAGTATTAATGTTAATTTGTGATTAGTGTCTTTCAGTGAGTTAATTGTACTTATTATATTTGAGAAAGTTAATCTTCCTAACTTGGCTTTTGTTATTTCTAGAAACAAACAGTGAGTTATTCGTAGCAGGAGGGCAGATCTTGGCGAAAAGTTTAGAAAAGAAGGACCAGCGCATTTAAATAGGAGTCATGTAGTATGCTCTGATCATTTTGTAATGAAAAACATCAGGAGCAAGAATTTACTAAGCCAAGGATAAGAACTGTTTGTAAAGCAATAAAATGGCTACATTTAATGCTTGTCCAATGATTTCTTACATGTAACAATTTTTGTCCTCATTTCAGTATTTTGCCTGGCTCTGTTCCTTCAATTTTTCCCTATAGAAAGGAAAGTAATTTCAGACCACACACAAAAAGGAGAACGAGAGAAGAGGAAGTTGAGCAACAAGAGTCAGTCGCTGACGTTCAGGCTGAAGTGGACGATAGCGTCATCTCCAAAGTGCAAAAAAGTGTGGAAAATGTTTCCCATTAATTTTAAAGCGAAGAGAACAAGGCAAAAATGATGATAGTCACTTTTTTTGTAACATTTGAGGACGACGAATTTTCTGCTCTAGTCTCTCGTATATCATAAACGTTCACCGTATAATTATCACAACAACATTTTTATTGTTCTATATCTATTTGTTTAGGGAATAAATGTAATACAATAAACACATTTTCAATTTCAAGGTTCTTTATTAATTAAGAACTTAAATAGGTACGCAAAAAACATGGTAAAAGTGATTGCAGTCATAAAAACGATGAAAGTCCACTATCTCTCCGTGCTTCTTCAGTGGATGTTGCAACCTGTAAACAGATTCTGTATACTGTTTATTTTATAAAATTTATAGTATTCTAGATTTTAACACATTAAGTGCATATAGATTTTATTTTAATACTGTTACTTACAACTTATATTTTGTCAATGAGGAAGTTCTTCAGAGTCCTTTCGATCAGATAGACTGCAAAACTTTTTCATGTGCTGGAGGTCATGGTACTTTCCAGGTTTTATTTTAATCAGCTCTGGAAATAAGCAAACTTTTGGGCTAAAACAAAGGAACCTGCTGGTGGTTTTTCTCGTAGAATAGTAACCTACCTACTTTCATAGCGTATTATGAGTTTAACTAATAACCTAACTAAATATCTGTTGCAGTAATGGCAAAAACATTTCCTGTGCTGATAAGTTTTCATTACTTTCAAGGTTAAACTATTGTTATGAGGTATTATTCTGTAACTTATTATAGGTCTATAGATTTTTGCTATGTGAAAGCAAAGGTAAAGTGTTGAGTCATTTTCTCTTACATTCAGGCAGAGCTGGTGGTAAAGAGGACATATTATCAGCAGGGTCTTCTGTCTCTCTTGAAAGCTTGGTAAGGTGGTGTTGTGTTAGGATCGGTGACATACGAAAGTACCCAGTGTAGGATGATCTGCGTTCAGCTAACCTGCAATGGTATTTTGAAAATTTTATTTCACGAATTGGTCGTGTAGCAAATGGGCATTTCTTGTGATAGTTATTTTCCAAAAAAGCAGTCCATTTTCTAAATAGGTTTTGGTGAGCTTCAACCACAGTGAAAGGCGAAGGCTTTACTCTGGCGTTCTTTATTTCATTTACCTAATGTTCTGATATCTCTGCGGGAAATTTGCCATTGGTCAGGGCCATATCTCTACCGCATTCTAGGTAAGAGTGGCCGCGAACAGGGAATATGTTTGTTAAGCAGTCTAGTTTTTGTAGGATTTGTATCACATAATGACAGAAGCGAAACATGGTGTAGTTCTTGTTCTGTCCGCTACAAGAATCGCAAAGTATGTACAAGTTTTTGAAATTGGACTGTAACATGGTGAAGATATAATAGTGCAACATCGATACTACTTCGTCTGCACCTTTACCCCCTTCTGTTTCTGGGTAAGCAAAAAAAAAAAAAAATTGCATTTCCCGTAGATAGACTGTGGACATTGAACAAATACAATGACAGCTGATGGCGGTAGTAAATGTCATTTGTGGTCAAATTAGGTAAGCTTAAATTTTTTAGAAAATCAATGGTAAGTGCCCCAGTATCCTACCTTTTCCTTGAAAATTTCTTACATTTTCTCTTTGTGTCATAAAACATGTTAGCTTTCCGCATGTGTAGTTCATTCTCACATTGTTTTGTCTTAATGCTGCTTAAAATATTTGCTTTTTCCTTGTCATCATTAGTCTGTTCCAGCTGGAGGTTTAGAGCTTTCATTTCTGCTTGGTACCTGTCACATGCACTGCAGGTGTCGCTTCTGGGATATCCAAAAACTATGTTAAACTTAGATACGAATATCTGTCTAGAATATTCATTGGACACAATCTTATCACTAGGCCCACCTGTATTGTACAATGTGTAAATTTTTTCAAATTTAAAGTGTCTGGCAAGTATGTTTTTTTTTTAATTTTTATCCAAACTATAATGGCTTGCACTACCCTTAAACGATGCAGTGTGATCATTGACACTTTGTTTTACTTCTTCTGAGACCCTAAAATGTTTGTGGTCATACTTTCCTCTCTTGTCTATTGGGGGTTTACCTGTTTCTTTCAGACTCGTTCGAATAGTTTGAACCCTTCTCCCAGTTACACCAAAAATAAACAAAAATGCTTTTTAGTACACAGGGGTGTCAATAAAAGTATCACCATGCTTTATTCTTACTTTGTAGGTGCAGCTCTTATCATTACCACATGATTCATTTTCAGGCTTTCTTGGTCTGCGATTTTTACGCCATAAACATTGATAAGCCCAGTCAAGTATGTGGACTGATCATCATTAGATTCTAAACTATTAAAATGAGAAATTAATCTTTTTCTTTCACTTTCACAAACTCTATCAAAACACTGTAGTCTTTTACATCTGCAATCGGGCCCAGTTTCGTGAGTACAGACTAAGTTTTTTCATCACATCTCTTACCCTTCTATGGGATTTTCTCTTCTTTGTGCTAGGTTTACTGACGTTTTCACAATCTTCATCCACACTAGAGATCACTTAATTCGCTTATTTTCACAGACACTACTACCAAGAACACAAGCTATAAACTTTGGCTACTTCCTAACCGCAAACACAAAGTAAACAAAAGAATGAAGACAGCATGCTGAAATACTGATCAAGCTGGTTTTACCTATCTTATGAAATGACTCTCATCATATGTGCTGTGAACACAGATGACATTCATCGGTTTTACCACGCACAACAAAAATAAAATGGCAAATAACTTAATAACCGCCAGCATTCTTGCCACGTAAACCCCCCCCCCCCCTATAAATTCGACTGTATTGGAGCTACAAATTAGTGTCCTGACCTGAAAATGGGAAAAAATTGACTATCATATTTTTGCCTTGTGCTCTTCTTTTTTTAATTTTAAAGTGGAAAATGTACCAAAAAAGAGTATCGAGACAGAAAGTAGTGATTCGTGCTCTGAGATCCGAGTTGTGTATTTTGAAATGCAGAGTAATGAAGTGGATCACTGCTAAAAGCAATGTTTTCCATGATGTGGCGGGCAAGTTTATCAACCTACAGGAAATTATGAAAACTGAGAAACATAAGGAAAGAAGATAAACAGAACAGGACAGGAGCTTTGCTTTTGCTCTTCATTTCTGTTCACTAAAATCGTACAGGTTTTAGACAAAATATTTTTGTTTACCTACGCCAAGGACACTGAGGAGCTTGTTGAAAAATTCAGAGGTTAAGCAAGGTATTAATAGCATAGTGTTTGATTTGTTACAATTAAAAGCTGAAAAAATGTAACCACAGGAAAAAATTGTGTCAGTAGTGTTTGATGAAATGTCACTTGAGTCACTGTTGACCTACAGTGCACAGAATGACTTATTTGAAGGTTTTGACGATACTGGCGTAGAAATATGTTGTGATTCAAAGTTAGTTGAGTGCCAGTTATGTAAAAAAGTCATTGTACTGATGGTCCAAGGTCTGTGCTCAAATTTTAAACAAACAATAGATTATTATTTGTTCTGAGAAATCATGTCAGGGCACATAATAAAAGATTTGTTGGTTAACATTTTCGTTCAAATTCAGGATATTGTTCTATAACCTAAAACTGTACTTTGTGATCAAGGTACAAATAATGTGAAAATGAGAAAACTGTTAGGGATTAACTCATAAAATCCATTTATTGAAGTGAATGGAGAAAAAGCATTTTTTTTTTCTATGATGCTCCTCACTTATTCAAGTCACTGGGGAATTATCTCAAGAAATATGAATTTCAGTGGAAAGCAGAAGTCTGTATTTGGACTCACAGAGAAGAATTTTATAAGAAAGACTCAGTAGTTGTACGTAGACTTGCTCTCAACCTCACAAAACTATGCATCACACTCCCTGTATTCACAACAGTGAGGGTGTGTTTAGCAGTGAGAACCCTGTCACTCTTTTGCTTGCAGTATTCAGGTACGTATGATATTTGGTTGTTTGCCACCCTCAGCTGCTGCTACAGCTTATTTCCTTGAAATGTATGATAACCTATTAGACAATTAAAAATCACCAAAATGTAGCAATCCCAAACAGCATAAAATAACACTTTGCAGTGATTCTAAAAATTTACAGAAACTGTTGTAAATTCAGGAAAACTTAACGCAGATATTTGTTCTTATTTATGGAAAAAATACACAGTGGATTCAAGCTGTGACTGATAATATCACTCCTCTAAAGTCCTTGTGTTCAGAATTAAATGAAAGGTTTAATTGTCCACCATGGAGGACGACCACTGTTGCATCAAATAAGTCCCGATCTGGGCCAAACATTGCGACTATATGTGTCTGGAGATATGCCGAAGGCTGCTGGTGGTGTGCGATTTGTGTATTCTGGCGCCAAAGACCATGTTCTGGATCACTTCCGACCACTGAAGTTAAGGAATGCTGGACCTCATCAGTACTTGGCCCAAACGTTTTGTCCCTGTTTAATGTTGCAGTGTTACCTGTTCTGATAGAGACAATAAACGGTGTACTAGATTAAGGTCACAATCGTCCTTTAGAAAGATGCTCAAATCTTGAGGATATTCTGTTAGGATGCTTTTGTTGTTTCTATTGAAATACGATTTAGTGTTTTGTGGAACATCCTAAGAAAAGGACCCAAGGTTGACCCATACAGAGGCACTGACAGCGGATAGCGATGCCTGAGAGATTTATGAATTGTCATAAGATCTGTTTTCGACTCACTAGTAGATATTATACAATTTGTACTGGTTAGTAGTTTCCACATGGAGTTCTTTCCGTGGAGAGCAACATACACTCCTGGAAATGGAAAAAAGAACACATTGACACCGGTGTGTCAGACCCATCATACTTGCTCCGGACACTGCGAGAGGGCTGTACAAGCAATGATCACACGCACGGCACAGCGGACACACCAGGAACCGCGGTGTTGGCCGTCGAATGGCGCTAGCTGCGCAGCATTTGTGCACCGCCGCCGTCAGTGTCAGCCAGTTTGCCGTGGCATACGGAGCTCCATCGCAGTCTTTAACACTGGTAGCATGCCGCGACAGCGTGGACGTGAACTGTATGTGCAGTTGACGGACTTTGAGCGAGGGCGTATAGTGGGCATGCGGGAGGCCGGGTGGACGTACCGCCGAATTGCTCAACACGTGGGGCGTGAGGTCTCCACAGTACATCGATGTTGTCGCCAGTGGTCGGCGGAAGGTGCACGTGCCCGTCGACCTGGGACCGGACCGCAGCGACGCACGGATGCACGCCAAGACCGTAGGATCCTACGCAGTGCCGTAGGGGACCGCACCGCCACTTCCCAGCAAATTAGGGACACTGTTGCTCCTGGGGTATCGGCGAGGACCATTCGCAACCGTCTCCATGAAGCTGGGCTACGGTCCCGCACACCGTTAGGCCGTCTTCCGCTCACGCCCCAACATCGTGCAGCCCGCCTCCAGTGGTGTCGCGACAGGCGTGAATGGAGGGACGAATGGAGACGTGTCGTCTTCAGCGATGAGAGTCGCTTCTGCCTTGGTGCCAATGATGGTCGTATGCGTGTTTGGCGCCGTGCAGGTGAGCGCCACAATCAGGACTGCATACGACCGAGGCACACAGGGCCAACACCCGGCATCATGGTGTGGGGAGCGATCTCCTACACTGGCCGTACACCACTTGTGATAGTCGAGGGGACACTGAATAGTGCACGGTACATCCAAACCGTCATCGAACCCATCGTTCTACCATTCCTAGACCGGCAAGGGAACTTGCTGTTCCAACAGGACAATGCACGTCCGCGTGTGTCCCGTGCCACCCAATGTGCTCTAGAAGGTGTAAGTCAACTACCCTGGCCAGCAAGATCTCCGGATCTGTCCCCCATTGAGCATGTTTGGGACTGGATGAAGCGTCGTCTCACGCGGTCTGCACGTCCAGCACGAACGCTGGTCCAACTGAGGCGCCAGGTGGAAATGGCATGGCAAGCCGTTCCACAGGACTACATCCAGCATCTCTACGATCGTCTCCATGGGAGAATAGCAGCCTGCATTGCTGCGAAAGGTGGATATACACTGTACTAGTGCCGACATTGTGCATGCTCTGTTGCCTGTGTCTATGTGCCTGTGGTTCTGTCAGTGTGATCATGTGATGTATCTGACCCCAGGAATGTGTCAATAAAGTTTCCCATTCCTGGGACAATGAATACACGGTGTTCTTATTTCAATTTCCAGGAGTGTATCTTAACATGTTGCGTAACTGCCTACGTAATGGAAGCCTGTATAAACATTCGGTCTTCTGTTTTAGGCAAAAATTGTAGACCTTTTTTATTGACATAGATATAGCAACAGGGGGCGTCATTCGTGCTTCGCATTTCCTGTAGTCAGACTGCCCGCGCAAATGGCCAATGCAGTCGCCGAGGGGAAACTCGCTGGAGGGGCGCGACGCGGAATGTGGACAGCGAATCCGGCTGAGGGAGGAGTCGTTGGCGCCAGGATTTCGCCAGGAGTAGATCCCGCCCATTAACCCCCGTCAACAGTGAGGAACAAGTACTGGAACAAGCGCCGCCCTTTCACCCCCTCTGCAGCAACTTTGCATAATATTTGGGATCTTCCCATAGAGTCTTTGGTCTTGATCGCATGTTTCCAGTTGACCCTAAAATAAATTATTTACACTGCAGTGAAGTAACCATATACAGTGCGGTAGTATTTTCAATTAGTAAAGAACTGATTTCAGGTCACAATTGTGAAATTGCAATACATTTAGAAGTTACGCAAGTGCACAGAATTTTAATACTTTATTGAGTGAATGTTAAATTAGTATCTTGCCAGGTGGTAAATTTTGCTACAAAACTACGAAAAACCTTGCTAAACCAGTGCTGCACTGGCCTCAGCTGTGCCAGTTTCTTCCATACCAAGTGTAGGTGAAGACAGCTTAGCACTGAATTCTGTACTCAGTATTTGGGCGAATATCCTACGAAGAAAGTGACTCCACTGTGAGAAAAGTCACCCAAAGCTAAAACCAAAAAATGTCCTCTCAAAGAACAATTTGAACTTAGAGAAAGTGGAACGAGAGCATAGTTGAAACTTATGTTCAGAATTCAGACAGTATATGTGAAACAAACACCAATTTTGACTGTAATTCCTAAAGGCAGCCAAATTACTTTGGTCTTGTTGGATTGATACAAGGTGCTTTCATTGTATTACTCACCGAGCAGCACTGCTGAAATGTTTCAAGGTTGGAAAAAGAAATAGCATTGATTGAAGAACATACATTACATCCATGACACACTGTAGCTTTTATTTCCTGAAAGCCCACACTGGGGCTACACATCACCATTACCAAAGAACAAGGGAAAAAAGAACTGGTTTTAATGATACAAAATTGCATAAATCTCTTGGTTGAGAGAAGACACTACAAATTTTAGCAACAAGCTATTTTCCTGAGATGTTTGCAACAGCACATAGGACACTAAC
This sequence comes from Schistocerca americana, assembly GCF_021461395.2. Lineage (NCBI taxonomy): Eukaryota > Metazoa > Arthropoda > Insecta > Orthoptera > Acrididae > Schistocerca > Schistocerca americana. The sequence continues at coordinate 49,578,878 of NC_060129.1, forward strand.
TTGTCGCACAGCAACTGCCACAACTCTTTATATTCCCTAAATTAATCTCATTTATAATGCACAGGAACGGCACTGGAACGAATTAGAAATTAAAATTCACCTATTACACAAGCAAATATTAATGAAGTTACTCATATACAGAAATATCTTACAGCATTCATTAGGCATTTCTACTTTATGTTATTCTTTAGTTTTTATAAGCTAATTGTAGATAGATAAAGAAAACGACTTTGACTTGTCTGTTTATAATGTTGATTTTAGACAACCGAGTCTATCGTCTGCTTACTTGGCTTACTACCAACATAACAGGAACAAGAGCATTTTTTCACATTGTATCACTACGTTTATGTGGAACACATCTTCCGAAAACCGAATTTCGAAAACCGTTCTTTGCTGTAGTGTTTACATGTTAAGATATGAAGCGGATTCGCTACATCTGTTAGATATGACCCCTGGAAAACAGCTGTTACAGTTTCTGATTTAGTCAGCACAATCGCTGTTTCTCTTCAATTAGACGAGATGTAAACAGCTTCAGTCTAATATTTCTCGTTATCGTTCACTGTACGAAATGCCACTCTGAACATATTAGCTGAAAATTTTTAAAAACAGGACAAAACCCAACAGCCCTAGTACGTTTCAAAATCGGCGTTTACATAAGATCGAAAATCGTTTGTGGGATCGGAAAACCTGCGTGTTTATGAGATTTTCTTTAAGGTCCTCTTGTAAACAGGGCGTATATTGTCTCTGCTGTTTCCCTAAAGGAACATATTATGACAATTTGTCCTTATTGACATTAACTAACATGACACTGATTTTATGTTTCGTGTTGGTGGTAATGTTTTCAGTTCACTATATATATTTTCATTTACTTCAATATGCACTCATATTGTGTTGACGGATTTAAATTTCTTACTTATTTCTGAATATCGCAACAGTCCTTGGAGGAATCGTCTTCGACTGACATATCTGTAACGCTAAGATATTTGATTTAACTTGCAGTGGGCGGAAATGGTGGCTTGTCAGGGGCGGAGCTTAGACAATGGATATGTACGGAGGGGGGTGAATGGGCGCGACTTGTTCCAGGTGAAATCCTGGCGCTAAGGTCTCGTGGGTGAAGGAGGCGCGTGCGCAGAAGCAGCGGGCAGGGTGGGAACAGGCCGCAGGGGCGCCGCGCCCAGAGCCACCAGCGGCGGCAGAGTGGCGGTCCGACCACGGCGGCGGAACACAGGAGAGACCGACCACACCACAGAGAGACCGGAACCAAATCAGGATTATCGCTTTCTATGCTAAATTCGTAATGCTGTTTAGCGATTCGAGCCCCAGTTGCACTCAACAGTTTAAAATTCAGCCATGATAGCAGACACCAGCGCTCAGCTGCCAGTTAATGTTACCATATCACAAAGACATTTTCCTCCACTATCCCAGGAATTTCGCAATTATGTCACGCAACACGAATTTCTTACAGATCAATGGAAAAACTGCTAAAAGCCGACCTCGGGAAAGGTCACTTTGGATTCCATAGAAATGTAGGAACACGTGAAGCAATACTGACCCGACGACTTACCTTAGAAAATTGGTTAAGGAAAGGTAAACCTACATTTCTAGCGTTTGTAGACTTAGAGAAGGCTTTTGACAATGTTGACTGGAATACTCTCTTTCAAATTCTGAAGGTGGCAGGGGTCCCATACATGCAGCGAAAGGCTATTTACAGTTTGTACAGAAACCAGATGGCAGTTACAAGAGTCGAGGGACATGAAAGGGAAGCAGTGATTGGGAAGGGAGTGAGGCAGGGTTGCAGCCTGTCCCCAATGTTGTTCAATCTATATACTGAACAAGCAGTAAAGGAAACAAAAGAAACATTTGGAGTAAGAATTAAAATCCATGGGAAAGAAATAAAAACCTTGGGGTATGCTGATGACAGCAAAGGACCTGGAAGCACAGTTGAATGCAATGGACAGTGTCTTGAAAGGAGAATATAACATGTACATCAACAAAAGCAAAACGAGGATAATGGAATGTAGTCGCACTAAATCAGGTGACGCTGGGGTAATTAGATTAGGAAATGAGACACATACAGTAGTAGATGAGTTCTGGTATTTCGGGAGCAAAATAACTGATGATGGTCGAAGTACAGAGGATATAAAATGTAGACTGGCAGTGGCAAGGAAAGTGTTTATGAAGAAGAGAAATTTGCTAACATCAGGGGAGATTTAAGTGTCAGGAAGCATTTTCTGAAAGTGTTTTACAATGCCCTCTGTAGCATTGTAGCGAGAAGGAAACGACTCTGGATTACTTCTCTGGTTTCTGTATCACCAACCTGTTGTCTTGCTGCTTCGGTAGTCCCTCGTCGCACAGTAATAGATCTCAGGCGCCAGGTTCATAGTAGGTTGTGATCCTGCTCCAGTGGAGTGTTTCAGGATGCCAGTTTTTAAATGTCAACAACGTTTTGTACCATATTCCTTTTAATAAATAAAATACTTTGACACACACACGTCACAGTATTTGCTATATGATGGCTCTGGACTACGCTGTTATATTCAACCCTTTACAACACTTTGACACGTTTCTCACTTTCCATACTCGTCATATACATTGACCACGACACGTGTCGTTCACTGATAACTGACATTCACTTTATATCTTGTTTAGCAGTTGGAATATTTACTCGCGACCGTTCTTTCAGGGCTGCCCCGGTTATTCGACCGTGCATTATATCCAAACTTTCAGCCAATGGGTGTTCAGAGTGCTGTTGCCAGACGGATCGGATGTGACTTTCGCGGACAAATGGTTCAAAATGGCTCTGAGCACTATGGGACTCAACTGCTGAGGTCATTAGTCCCCTAGAACTTAGAACTAGTTAAACCTAACTAACCTAAGGACATCACAAACATCCATACCCGAGGCAGGATTCGAACCTGCGACCGTAGGGGTCGCTCGGCTCCAGACTGAAGCGCCTAGAACCGCTCGGCCACAGCGGCCGGCTTTTGCGGACATTGTGACGGAAGTTTGTCTAGGAACACTGTCACAGATTGTAAGACCCTACTCCCGAATAATCGGATCTTGTCCCTACTAAGGTTGCACAACATTGCCTCCTGTGATATTATCATTAATGCCCCTTGCTGACACATAGTTGCCAGATACCTGCTGCTACTGAGCATTGCCGATGGCATAAATGTGCATGATACTTGGCCTAAACACGTGAAGGGAATGCACGTATGCATTACAATTTGTATGTAGCCATGTATGGAAGCGAAACATGGACGATAAATAGCTTAGACGAGAAGAGAATAGAAGCTTTAGAAATATGGTGCTACGGAAGAATGCTGAAGATTAGATGGGTAGATCACATAACTAATGAGGAGGTATTGAATAGAATTGGGGAGAAGAGGAATTCGTGGTGTAACTTGGCTAGAAGAAGGGATCGATTAGTAGGACATGTTCTGAGGCATCAAGGGATCACCAATTTCGTATTGGAGGGCAGCGTGGAGGGTAAAAATCGAAGAGGGAGACCAAGAGATGAATACACTAAGCAGATTCAGAAGGATGCAGGTTGCAGCAGTTCGTTAAAGATGAAGAAGCTTGCACAGGATAGAGTAGCATGGAGAGCTGCATCAAATCAGTCTGTGGACTGAAGACAACATACGCACACGCCTCTTTCTAAAGGCATTACATTTATTAGTACTTTGGGCGGTGACAATGATGTTGCATTTGTTTTCGACGTAGTTTATATGAAATTACGAGATACTCAAATGTGTAAATGCCCTAGTTACAAAATCCGTTTAAATACTTTCAGAACACAAGGCTCAGAAGGCTTTCATCATAAAGAAAAAAAAATCGGAAGAAAGACGCGACAAAAATAGAAGGTGCTGAGTTCGGCCGTGGCCGACGGAGAATGGGACTGCGATTCCTTATTGATGAGGCTGGAGGAGGAATTAAAAAAAAAAAGAAACCCTAATACTAGAAATTAACATGGTGGTTCCAGACAATTATGCAAGACTGTGCTCTCAGTCGGCAACGGCCTTGCCACAGTGGATACACCGGTTCCCGTGAGATCGCCGAAGTTAAGCGCTGTCGGGCTTGGCCGGCACTTGGAGGGGTGACCATCAAGGCCGCCATGCACTGTTGCCATTTTTCGGGGTGCACTCAGTCTCGTGATGCCGACTGAGGAGATACTCGATGATTAGTAGTGGCTTCGGTCAAAAATACCATCTTAACGACCGGGAGAGCAGCGTGCTGACCACAAGCCCCTGTTAATCTGCATCCTCGTGTGAGGATGACACGGCGGTCGGATGGTCCCGATGGGCCACTTGTCGCCTGAAGACAGATTGTTTCTTTTTTTTTGTATGTACAAAGATAACTAAAGTTGCACAGAGTTCTTCAGACTTTATGAAATAAGCATTCGAAATGGCTTGCTACACCATACACTAGTGAACACAGAGTAGAAGTAAGATTTGGAACAGTTTGTTTGTATTTTGCATAGCTGGCTTAGGTTTGAGGCGCTGCGTCGTTACTTGCAGTATTTGTATCATCAACCTCGCAGTTCCTTGGTGTGGCAGATAAAGACGATATCTCAGTGTATCAGCGCAGTGTTAGAAATAAACACGGCAAAGTTTCACTGACGCATACGCCCTGCACAGTGCGTGTTATGAACTTAGGAGCAGCCAAGCGCACACTGTACACTTTTCAATGGAACATCTGTTATACCACGCACAGATGGCGGGTACCACTGGACAGTTAAAACCAGGCTGATGCCTCTGTTATAAAGGGCGTGCACGGGAGTGTTGACTCTCTACAGCTCACGTAGCACATGAAACACTACTGCGCAAATAACAGTGCACCATAAGAGAGGAAGCAGTGAAATGGCGACGCAACAGTCAGTTCACGGTACGTGAAGGCAAGGAACATTAGACGCAGTCATGGCACACAAAGCTTCCGTGCGTACGGCTTATTCACGTCCCGTAAATGCACGGTGCGTTCGCGCCAAGCGTACTCAGTGGCAGGCCTCGCGAACCATTTCTGACTGTTACGAATGTTCGTCTCTTTTGTGCGTCCCTTATGTTAATCTCACGCAACTACTGTCTCTTTGGTGTGCGCATTACTCATTCTCCTCGCTGTGGGCAAGTTCTAATTGCATCATTCAACCGCTGTGCTCATTGTCATGCGAAAATATTGAGACACTGCTCCATACATAATCACAGACACGAGACGCTGAACAGGTGGCCGTGTTGTGTACCGTCTGGTTCATCTCGTTTGTGCTGCACGTTTCCGTTCTGTTGAACTGCACCCCTTTTTACTTTCTGTATACGCAGCGTGAAGGGAAACTACTCACAACGCACCACAGGTGTATAGCCGAAGATTACCGTCCGATCTTTGTGGTCTATCGAGCCGGGAAACAGCGTCAGGTTAACCTAAAAAAGCGACCTAAGTTAAGGTCGTATCACACCTGCGTAGCGTATCTCGAGCTACGCCTACGTGGCACGTAACCTAATTCGAGATACGCGTACCCTTCAAACCGAAAGCCACCTACAGTGATCTACGTTTTGTGTTCTGTCTTCGTATTCGCTCATGTGTTGAGACGACGTGCTAACTAGAGTGCAGTTTACGGATGGTTCTGGAAATGGCGTTCAGTGTGCCATCGTGCGAGCCAGGCCTCAGCTCTAGTGTGCCACGGGTGGACTGTAGTTCAGGCAGCGACAGCGACGATGAACTGCTGTTGCTATAGTCGGTAACTGCTGTTGTTATACTCGGCATCAAATAGAATTCTGTTCACCTGGTAAATGTTACAACAACAGTGTATGGGGAATGCCACAACCTAGTGCAGGATTTACTCCTTGACAATGGAAGATTGAAAACTTATTTTAGAATTAATGGAAAACAGTTCAGTGGAGTTTTATCACTCACAGGCAGTGGTATTAAAGAGCAGGACACACATTACAGAAAATCACTACCTCCTGGAGAACAGCTAGCTAAGAATTCCCTGCCCGTAATGTCAAAATTGAAATATAGCCTTTTTGTGAATAATGTTGTAGGAAATGGAGTAAAAGTGTATGTTAACTACAATTGAGTTACATGAGTGTATTTGTCCCCTATTGTGATAAGACAAAATATAAAAAAATATGTAGTATATTAACGAGCTGCAACCACAGAAAGAGATATTTTCAGTTTGAGTTTAAAGTTCGAATTTTGTATATAGAGTATTTAAAGTTTTTCTGTTTTTCTGAATAGTTTTGCACTAACAAATCAACGTCTGTGTCTTATCATTTTCACGGTGAAGGATCTTTGCATTAGTTATTACGTGACTCTGATGAGTTGCCAGAGGAGGTACTTGGAGACAACAAGGGAGAGCGAGTCTGACGCACCACCGGCGTTATTAAAGCCACGAATGAGTCAGTTTCATCTTCAGCTCGCTTTACTGCTTCTAAAACTTCTTTCTTTGCTCCGTTTTCTAACCTTAGAGACAATATTTCCCACCGAAATTGACGTGCTGACAAAAAACAAATGTATTTCCTCAGGGCCAGAACAAATAGCTTTATTTTCCTGTTTATTTTTCGAAAATTTCAGAACTTTGGCGACTCCTTTGGGTTTGTCCCGGACTGTGTTGATATCGTGGTCAGAGCTGAGAAATTCGTCTTCTGGAGCAGCGGAAGCTTCAGCACTAACAGTGTCGTCATCGTCTGTTTCTCAGCAAGTTGTCAGTCTCCCATGACGTCAGGAATATTGCTGTCATGTCTGGAGAGAAATAATGTTAACAATCAGATAAATAATCACTTTCGCCTGGTGACATCGCCTCTGTTATTTACTTCTAAAGGTCCTACCAAGGCAGTAATTGTGCTACACTGTACTTCAATGTAAGACTACCATGCGCTTGCGGGATATTCTGTTCAAAAATATTTTTGTTCCATGATGTTAATACTTACGAGTTGTGAGCTGGCAATGCGAACAGTAAAAACTCCATTTCTTTCTCTGGCTCCCAGGTTTTTAATTTGTTGGAGTTTGATCATTGTTTGTCTCTCTCTTTCCTATGGGCATCTCGCAGTTTCTTCCATTGTGTTTTTTGTAACAGGTATCTCCCTACTGGAGACTCGTACGCTACTATAAGCTTCCGCTATAGGGTCGGCATCAATACTGTATCGTCGACTCTAAATAAAGTGTGTGGCGCTTTGTGGCGTGCAATGGAACCGTTGTACATGCCAATCACCCAGTGAAGGTTTTTCTGGACCGTTGCTACTGGATTTCACGGCAGGCGGAACTTCCCAGTCTGCACCGCTGCAATTGATGGAAAACACATCGGAATTGAGGCACCACCTTCGTCTGGGTCGTCTTACTAAGATTTAAAAAAAATATTACTCTACAGTCTTGGGTTTTGTAAAAAATGATTAAAATGGCTCTGAGCACTATGGAACTTAACTTCTGTGGTCATCAGTCCCCTAGAACTTATAACTACTTAAACCTTACTATCCTAAGGACATGACACACATCCATGCCCGAGGCAGGATTCGAACCTGCAACCGTAGTGGTCGCGCGGTTCCAGACTGTAGCGCCTAGAACAGCTCGGCCACTCCGGCCGGCTGGATTTGGTAGATGCTGACTATAAGTTTATAGCCGTAGACGTGGGATCGTACGGAACGGAGTACGACTCCATCGTATTTACAAACAGCACACGTGGGGATAGAATGCCTCGCAGTGACACAAGACGAGCCGCCGGTACCAGGAGGAGCCGCTGTCCCGTACGTCATCGTGGGAGACAGACGTGTCCCCCTGCAGCGGTACCTGCCTTGTCCCCAGCCACGCTGAAATCTTAGCGACCAGAAGACACTTCGCAAGTACAGAGTGAGTCGCTGCAGGCGTGTTGTTGTTAAACTGTTGCGGCATACTTAAGGTGAGGGTGCAAACCCTCGAAATGCGTGGGGGAATAAAATGAAATGTGACTGCACAGAAAAGTTTATTTCAATTTGTCTTTGTCATCTAAAACGGTCGCTGACTCCTGATCAAGTCCATCGTCGACGAAGCCGCGTGGTGCAGCCGGGCGGTCTGGGGCGCCTTGCCACGGTTCGCACGGCTCCCCACGTCGTAGGTTCGAGACCTCGCTCGGGCATGGGTGTGTGTGTTGTCCTCGGCATAAGTTGGCTTAAGTTACATTAAGAAGTGTGTAAGTCAAGTGACCAATGATCTCAGCAGTTTGGTGCCTTAGGAACTCACCACAGATTTCCATGATAGACGAAATAGGTTTATTTTATTTCACTATCCATTAGCACCTAACAGAAAGAACAGTAAGAAACACCGGTCACCTTCTAGTTTCAAAACCAACTTCCAAACACCCAGTAATTTAGCAAAAAACGTGTTTGCACGTGTTTAGGTGAAAAAACACGATATTGACTGAATTGTATTCGGAATTTTACTTTTTTATGTAACCAGGAGAGTGGTGCAGCATTTATCATAACAGTTCCTTCAACTTTATGAATTACTCATTGATATACAATTTTAGTTAGTTTCAAATTCAGTTACAGTAATATTCTTTTCATGAAATTAAATGGATATATATTTGGAAGTATATCCATATATGGAGATTTATTTTTGTATCCAAAAACAGGTAGCGGTCACATTATACAGGTCTGTCTGATTATTTGGAGAATACCATTTTTAGTCACTGAAGTTCAGGAGAATACGAAAACACCAAACAATCTTTCACAGCGAGGACAAGAAAGTTGCACAGCCATAATACGGATTCAGCACTGCTGTCTTAGCTCCTCCGAAAGTACTCGACGATAAGAAATTTTTATACTCACTTGGCTCCCCAAAAATTTGTGAAACTTCTCCCGAAGCTAAGTCACCGAAGTTAGCATTTCTGTATTGTCCGCCCCAGTAGCTGAGTGGTCACCATGACGGGTTGCCGTCAGGCGGGCCCGGGTTCGATTCTCGGCTGCCTGTACTTTAAAGCCTGTACTATGATAAGTTGACGGGCTTCACCTTATAAGAAAGGATTTTAGTAAACATGTTGACTGCGTGTACCTGAATGGAGGCAAAATCAGACTTTCACCCACTCAGTAACAACAATGATACGTCAAGCAAGTATAAAGTGCTACTTCACGTTAGGACGGACAAGAAACATACACTGCAGATGCTACCAATTGTTAATAATAAGGTCGCCAGCCTAATTAGGCATTAAGTGAGTTTTTTCCGTGTACAAGTGGATGTACGTACAAGCATAACAACACGTAGTAATAATGCATTATATGGTAAATTTTAGAACCAGAAAAATCTACTGAACTAATATTTTCATTTTCTGTACTAATTCGGAAAGCTATAAATACACAACATTACACTACAATGATTACTACAAACTGTGTTTTGTCTATTAATCCGACTGAAATCGAGCGTAGGTTACCCTAGTAATAGCACTTTTGAAACACACATACAATGTCAATTTTAATAGGGGTAAAACACTGATAAATTTAGGTTTTATATTGACTTTAACTTTGCTGGTCAAATCAGTTCAGTACACTTCAAAATTTAAATGAATAGAAAAGAAAAGAGTGGAAGGGGGGGGGGGGACCCTGAAACTGTTATGATCACTATGTTGAAACTATTAACTATTGGAAACATTAAGCACTCAAGATTTACAAAATATGAGTTACTATTCTTTTTGTCTTATTACTTCCTCATTTAACTACCATTAATTTTGTCTCAAATTAATTAAGCTTCATTACTAAACCAATTCCAAAATTATCTTCCAACTTTGTCAGACCTTTGTTCTTTGCTTATATTTTCATTAACAATAAAACTCCTTAAACATCTTTCTAGCGTAGATAGGTCTGCAGGTAATTCTTATTAACGTAAACTTTAAATCTTCATTTCGGGACACTCGGATTGCACAACATGTGGAAAGGACCCTGTCTAGGTTAGTGATAAGGATAATTAATTTCTAGGACAATTCTGGTAAAAGTTAAGTTGTTATTGAACAGTCAGGAACAAAATTAACACTGGTCCACACGAATACAATTCTAAAGATTCAACCTGTTCGTGTCGATGCGGCGGTTGACGGGCGGCGAGATGGCGAGGCGCACAGCACACATACAATCACAGCTATGGCTCTTGCTGTATCGGCACTTTGCTTCTTCTTAGCGTCGCAATCCTTTTCAATTCAGTGCCCATAAAAAATAGCCATGCTGTATTGTCGTCGGAAACGGCACATCCGAGGCTCAATGAAACCACTTTTTCCAGGATAGCCTCCTCGATCCGGAACGTGTTCCTCAGACCGATGCCCAACTCCGACTGTATTACTGAGCCCGTTATGCCGTGCCGCACCTGTGTGCATTTTCCCGCGCTCGCCTGCCATCCACCTTTTACCGCTCCCCTCCAGACAGGGTATTCACCAAAGGTTTTACATTCCACATATCCTAATACATTGCCTACGTATGGACCAGGCGCACAATTACGATTTTTAAACATGTTACAATAGATTCAACATAAGTTACACTTCAATTCTGTTACAGCATTGCTTGAAATGTGACATAAATACACTCCTGGAAATGGAAAAAAGAACACATTGACACCGGTGTGTCAGACCCACCATACTTGCTCCGGACACTGCGAGAGGACTGTACAAGCAATGATCACACGCACGGCACAGCGGACACACCAGGAACCGCGGTGTTGACCGTCGAATGGCGCTACCTGCGCAGCATTTGTGCACCGCCGCCGTCAGTGTCAGCCAGTTTGCCGTGGCATACGGAGCTCCATCGCAGTCTTTAACACTGGTAGCATGCCGCGACAGTGTGGACGTGAACCGTATGTGCAGTTGACGGACTTTGAGCGAGGGCGTATAGTGGGCATGCGGGAGGCCGGGTGGACGTACCGCCGAATTGCTCAACACGTGGGGCGTGAGGTCTCCACAGTACATCGATGTTGTCGCCAGTGGTCGGCGGAAGGTGCACGTGCCCGTCGACCTGGGACCGGACCGCAGCGACGCACGGATGCACGCCAAGACCGTAGGATCCTACGCAGCGCCGTAGGGGACCGCACCGCCACTTCCCAGCAAATTAGGGACACTGTTGCTCCTGGGGTATCGGCGAGGACCATTCGCAACCGTCTCCATGAAGCTGGGCTACGGTCCCGCACACCGTTAGGCCGTCTTCCGCTCACGCCCCAACATCGTGCAGCCCGCCTCCAGTGGTGTCGCGACAGGCGTGAATGGAGGGACGAATGGAGACGTGTCGTCTTCAGCGATGAGAGTCGCTTCTGCCTTGGTGCCAATGATGGTCGTATGCGTGTTTGGCGCCGTGCAGGTGAGCGCCACAATCAGGACTGCATACGACCGAGGCACACAGGGCCAACACCCGGCATCATGGTGTGGGGAGCGATCTCCTACACTGGCCGTACACAACTGGTGATCGTCGAGGGGACACTGAATAGTGCACGGTACATCCAAAGCGTCATCGAACTCATCGTTCTACCATTCCTAGACCGGCAAGGTAACTTGCTGTTCCAACAGGACAATGCACGTCCGCATGTATCCCGTGCCACCCAACGTGCTCTAGAAGGTGTAAGTCAACTACCCTGGCCAGCAAGATCTCCGGATCTGTCCCCCATTGAGCATGTTTGGGACTGGATGAAGCGTCGTCTCACGCGGTCTGCACGTCCAGCACGAACGCTGGTCCAACTGAGGCGCCAGGTGGAAATGGCATGGCAAGCCGTCCCACAGGACTACATCCAGCATCTCTACGATCGTCTCCATGGGAGAATAGCAGCCTGCATTGCTGCGAAAGGTGGATATACACTGTACTAGTGCCGACATTGTGCATGCTCTGTTGCCTGTGTCTATGTGCCTGTGGTTCTGTCAGTGTGATCATGTGATGTATCTGACCCTAGGAATGTGTCAATAAAATTTCCCCTTCGTGGGACAATGAATTCACGGTGCTCTTATTTCAATTTCCAGGAGTGTATTAATATTCACTTCGAAAGTTGTTTACAGTTTCTTTAACATAATGTCACGAAAAGAAAAAGACATGAAATCAAAACATTGCTCACACTAATTTATCAAAAATCAGAAGAAAAAATCATTATATGTACAGTTGTTGTTGTTACAGGGGCCTCCCGGCCAATGACGCCAAACGCTCATTTCCATACCCATCTCTGTATTCCATCTTTGCGTCGTCGCAGAACACTAGATACTTTCGCTCTTGATCAATTAATGGAGACATATTGCACAGTGAAGCACGCAGTAGCAGAACCGTTCAAACACGGACCAGGTGGCTTGTGGGGGGTGCAGTGTGGTGCGCATGCGCGAGCCGACGCATGCGTGGGTGGAGACTCGCTTGTCATGTGTCACGGTCGGACGCGGTGCCAGTCTGAAGCGCCCCGTCTGATTACTCTGCGAGGTACGTCTGCGGCGTACTTCGTGGGCGTAGCTCGAGACACGCCTCGCCGCTGTGGAATGACCTTTACGGTGCATAGGCGACACGCAAAATTTTGGCTAAAGTAGTACACGAATATTAAAAAACCGTTGTTCTTCTTGCACTTACAAAACACACTACTGGCCATTAAAATTGATACACCACGAAGATGACGTCCTACAGACGCGAAATTTAACCAACAGGAAGAAGATGCTGTGATATGCAAATCGTTAGCTTTTGACAGCATTCACACAAGGTTGGCGCCGGTGGCGGCGCTCACAACGTGCTGACATGAGGAAAGTTTCCAACCGATTTCTCATACACAGACAGCAGTTGACCGGCGTTACCTGGTGAAACGTTGATGTGATGCCTCGTGTAAGGAGGAGAAATGCAAACATCACGTTTCCGACTTTCATAAAGGTCGGACTGTAGCCTATCGCGATTGCGGGTTATAGTATCGCGACATTGCTGCTCGCATTTGTCGAGATCCAGTGACTGTTAGCAGAATATGGAATTGGTGGGTTAAGGAGAGTAATACGGAACGCCGTGCTGGATCCCAACGGCCTCATATCACTTGCAGTCGAGATGACAGGCAACTTATCCGCATGATTGTAACGGATCGTACAGCCACGTCTCGATCCCTGAGTCAACAGATGGGGACGTTTGCAAGACAAGAACCATCTGCACGAACAGTTCGACGACGTTTGCAGCAGCACGGACTATCACCTCGGAGACCATGCTGCGATTACCCTTGACGCTGCGTCACAGACAGGAGCGCCTGCGATGGTGTACTCGACGACGAACCTGGACGCACGAATGGCAAAACGTCAGTTTTTCGGATGAATCAAGGTTCTGTTACAGAATCATGATGGTCGCATCCGTGTTAGGCGACATCGCGGTGAACGCACATTGGAAGCGTGTATTCGTCGTCGCCGTACTGGCGTATCACCCGGGGAGCCATTGGTTACACGTCTCGGTCATCTCTTGTTCGCACTGACGACACTTTGAAAAGTGGACGTTGCATTTCAGATGGGTTACGACCCGAGGCTCTACCCTCCATTCGATCCCTGCGAAAACCTACATTTCAGCAGGATAATGCACGACCGCATGTTGCAGGTCCTGTACGGGCCTTTCTGGATACATGAAATGTTGGGCTGCTGCCCTGGCCAGCACATTCTCCAGATCTCTCACCAATTGAAAACGTCTGGTCAATGGTGGCCAAGCAACTGGCTCGTCACAATACACCAGTCACCACTCTTGATGAACTGTGGTATCGTGTTGAAGCTGCATGGGCAGCTGTACCTGTACACGCCATCCAAGCTCTGTTTGACTCAATCCCCAGGCGAATCAAGGCCATTATGACGGCCAGAGGTGGTTGTTCTAGGTACTGATTTCTCAGGATCTATGCATCCAAATTGCGTGAAAATGTGATCACATGTCAGTTCTAGTATAATATATTTGTCCAATGACTACCTGTTTATCATCTCCATTTCTCCTTGGTGTAGCAATTTTAATGGCCAGTAGTGTATACAACTGACCATAGTGAAATTTTTACCTGAAAAAGATATGTGAATTGTAATATCATAAATTCAGCAATTACATAGTTTTGTTTGTACGGCCTTTGTTTACAAAGCAACTACTGACTGCGAGTTGTACATGTAATTTGTTTTTGCATAGAATTTACAAAAGTATTTTTCCATTTATATTTACCTGACCATGTTAACGAATCAGCTGATTAAGCCGGTGGCGCAAGAGAGCGAGAGGGCTGTGAAACTGCAGCGCAGTGCACATGCGCTGTAGCTCGGGCGGCTCCTGTGTGCTAATCTGAGGCTGTTTGCCGGCTTCGCAGACCGCAGGTGCCCCGTATCAGGCTGCCCGTCCCGGATTTCGCTGCAACACTGAGGTACGTTGCAAACGGCTGTCCTTTACACCCTGTACGTGTGTCGTGTTAGGCGAGACACTGGCTAACAAAAGAAAAGATGCAGTAGTCACTCACTGAGTGAGTAAACACGCGACTCCGAACCAAGTAGCTATTTCCTACCAAGATATTGTACACGACAGTGACACTTGTAACTACATATATTCTGCTCTTATTGCTTGTGTAACTGAAGATGGGTACGTGGTCCGAAACTGCTTCTGGGCATCAATCTGTAGATACGCCTGCCTGTGTAGAGTCCCGTCAGTGAAACACGTACCAGTGACGCTGCTTTTGTAGAGCCTGCACAGCGGGTTGGCACTTGAAAGCAGTCGTCTACCGACTTTCGTTTCTGCGCGGGTTTTCGTCTGACGAGTGGCGTATACTGCGAAGAGTGATTTCGTTACAGTTTGCAAACGGTGTTTCACCTTCAAGCAAAATCTTGTATAAAAACCACGCACCACTCCTGTACAGCATTAGGAGTGTAACCGATTCTGAAAGTCATTGCCACAAGCTGTTGACGGAGCTGAATGTGCGAAGGATGAAACTCGTTGGAAGGCGGTGATCGCAAAACACTCCTTCACCTGCCGCCTCGCTCATTGAGCCTGCCTCTTAGTGTAGTGTGGGTTTGTGTGTTCCCACTGCTAAGTTGTCGGCAGAGTTTCTTCTGAGCTTCTTTGTTAGTGTCTTTTGTTCTTCACACTTAAAGGTTCTTGAATTTTATAACCAGCCGAAAACCCAGTGTTGCCCGCGTATATATTTACTCCAGTCTTCTGTCAGTTCCCCCCCCCCCTCCCCACCCCTCTGGCTGTGCATTTCCTCCTGTCCTCTGTCCGTCTGCCTCCTCTCTCTCTCTCTCACACACTCTCTCTGCCCATCTCTTGCTTCCCCCCCTCTCTCTGCACATCTCATGCTCCGCCCTTCTCCCTCCACGTCATCACGCTCACGCCAGTAGTAGGCTGGTAGTTCTCAACCCCACAGTATTTCTTTCCGGATTGTCACTGTTTGTACCAAATTTGGTTGACATCGTTCTAGGGGTTTGGGATGATTTTTTTACCCGTGGCTTTGTCCACATATGCACGTGTCGAATATATTTCACACACATTTCACACTTATTGGTACACATGATTCATCCGTATCTCAAGCGAGTTTCATCTTCTAGTATCATTTGCAAGCAGCTCAGTGCTTATGATGATTCCAGCTCCTGTGATGTTGTCGGACTGGGGCAAAATTTTGATAGTGCCGCCCTCGCTCCCCCCCCCCCCCCCCCTGCCTTTCCAGTGCCTTGTTGTAGCTGACATACTTTTGAAGAGTTTGATATATAAAGCATATACACTCCTGGAAATTGAAATAAGAACACCGTGAATTCATTGTCCCAGGAAGGAGAAACTTTATTGACACATTCCTGGGGTCAGATACATCACATGATCGCACTGACAGAACCACAGGCACATAGACACAGGCAACAGAGCACGCACAATGTCGGCACTAGTACAGTGTATATCCACCTTTCGCAGCAATGCAGGCTGCTATTCTCCCATGGAGACGATCGTAGAGATGCTGGATGTAGTCCTGTGGAACGGCTTGCCATGCCATTTCCACCTGGCGCCTCAGTTGGACCAGCGTTCGTGCTGGACGTGCAGACCGCGTGAGACGACGCTTCATCCAGTCCCAAACATGCTCAATGGGGGACAGATCCGGAGATCTTGCTGGCCAGGGTAGTTGACTTACACCTTCTAGAGCACGTTGGGTGGCACGGGATACATGCGGACGTGCATTGTCCTGTTGGAACATCAAGTTCCCTTGCTGGTCTAGGAATGGTAGAACGATGGGTTCGATGACGGTTTGGATGTACCGTGCACTATTCAGTGTCCCCTCGACGATCACCAGTGGTGTACGGCCAGTGTAGGAGATCGCTCCCCACACCATGATGCCGGGTGTTGGCCCTGTGTGCCTCGGTCGTATGCAGTCCTGATTGTGGTGCTCACCTGCACGGCGCCAAACACGCATACGTCCATCATTGGCACCAAGGCAGAAGCGACTCTCATCGCTGAAGATGACACGTCTCCATTCGTCCCTCCATTCACGCCTGTCGCGACACCACTGGAGGCGGGCTGCACGATGTTGGGGCATGAGCGGGAGACGGCCTAACGGTGTGCGGGACCGTAGCCCAGCTTCATGGAGACGGTTGCGAATGGTCCTCGCCGATACCCCAGGAGCAACAGTGTCCCTAATTTGCTGGGAAGTGGCGGTGCGGTCCCCTACGGCGCTGCATAGGATCCTACGGTCTTGGCGTGCATCCGTGCGTCGCTGCGGTCCGGTCCCAGGTCGACGGGCACGTGCACCTTCCGCCGACCACTGGCGACAACATCGATGTACTGTGGAGACCTCACGCCCCACGTGTTGAGCAATTTGGCGGTACGTCCACCCGGCCTCCCGCATGCCCACTATACGCCCTCGCTCAAACTCCGTCAACTGCATATACGGTTCATGTCCACGCTGTCGCGGCATGCTACCAGTGTTAAAGACTGCGATGGAGCTCCGTATGCCACGGCAAACTGGCTGACACTGACGGCGGCAGTGCACAAATGCTGCGCAGCTAGCGCCATTCGACGGCCAACACCGCGGTTCCTGGTGTGTCCGCTGTGCCGTGCGTGTGATCATTGCTTGTACGGCCCTCTCGCAGTGTCCGGAGCAAGTATGGTGGGTCTGACACACCGGTGTCAATGTGTTCTTTTTTCCATTTCCAGGAGTGTGTGTTCGAGTATCAGACAGGTGAAATACCCACAGACTTCAAGAACAATATAATAATTCCAATCCCAGAGAAAGCAGGTGTTGACAGATGTGAAAATTACCGAACTATCAGTTTAATAAGTCACCGCTGCCAAATAGCAACGCGAATTCTTTACAGACGAATGGAAAAACTGGTAGAAGCCGACCTCGGGAAAGACTAGTTTGGATTCCGTAGAAATATTGGAACACGTGTGGCAATACTGACCCGAAGACTTATCTAATAAGCTAGATTAAGGAAAGGCAAACCTACGTCTCTAGCATTTGTAGACTTAGAGAAAGCTTTTAACAATGTTGACTGGAATACTCTCTTCCAAATTCTGAAGGTGGCAGGGGTAAAATACAGGGATCAAATGGCTACTTACAATTTGTACAGAAACCAGATGGCAGTTATAAGAATCGACGGACATGAAAGGGAAACAGTGGTTGGGAAGGGATTGAGACAGGGTTGTAGCCTCTCCCCCATGTTATTCAATCTGTATATTGTGCAAGCAATGACGGAAACAAAAGAAAAATTCTGTGTAAGTATTAGAATCCATGGAGAAGAAATAAGAACTTTGAGGTTCGCCGATGACATTGTAATTCTGTCAGAGACAGCAAAGGACTTGAGAGAGCAGTTGAACGGCATGGATAGGTTCTAGAAAGGAGGATATAAGATGAACATCAACAAAAGCAAAACGAGGATAATGGAATGTAGTCGCATTAACTTGGGTTATGCTGAGGGAATTAGATTAGGAAATGAGACACTTAAAGTAGTAAAGGAGTTTTGCTATTTGGGGAGCAAAATAACTGATGATGGTCGAAGTACAGAGGATATAAAATGTAAACTGGCAGGAACTGATATTACACTTGTCAGCGTCCGGTGGGGGGTGCTTCTAGAAACCGTAGTGGCCTTCGCATCCCAAATTGCGTATTATAAAACTGTACCGTTTCAAGGTAACGGTACATTGAAGAATTGTAAGAACACGGCACTTTCTTTCAGGTTTGTTATAATTGAACGTCATGTAAGGATGTATCGGCTGTTAAAGCCTTCATTAAGGTTTCGGTACGGAGGATGAACTTGCAGCAGCACGTTCAGAGACCGTGAATAGTTCCAATAGAAAGAAAACAGGCCTCGCTCACTATTTTTAACCTCAGTCCGTTTTGCAACCTGCACCACGCAAGTAACGACCAGCCCT
The DNA here is from genome assembly GCF_021461395.2 of Schistocerca americana. Taxonomy (NCBI): domain Eukaryota; kingdom Metazoa; phylum Arthropoda; class Insecta; order Orthoptera; family Acrididae; genus Schistocerca; species Schistocerca americana. The sequence goes on from NC_060129.1 coordinate 49,597,153, forward strand.
TAGTGGATCGCCATCACAGTTTTCTTTATCTTAAATTTCTTTGTGACTAATGCCCTTTTGGCATATTTATTATTTTATAAATGACATACAAGTACTGCCAGTCTTTCACAATGATTCCGTACTTATACTCTGTACCATACGTTTTTAGTCATGTTATAGACCATTCTTTGATTAAAATTCTGAGGAAGACATTCCTAGCAGTGTTGGAACCCAGTTAATTCGTTAAAAATATTGACCGAGGGCTGTTTTCTTTCTATTGTTCCAGCAGTTCATTGTCAAGCAGCGGTTATGACCGTTGAGCTACTGAGCACAGGCTAATTATGGGGGTCATTCGCGTCCTGCCATATGCAGAAATTGTTCTTCTCGCCTTTACGTTTGTAAAAAGGTCCTGGGACTTCTCTATTAAACTAATAGAGGTATGTTCTGTAATATTTGATGTTGTGTACTATAGTAGCTCTCTGTCTCTCTCTCTCTCTCTCTCTCTCTCTCTCTCTCTCTCTCTGTCAGGTGTGAGTTGTCTTTGTCAGTAATTTACAAATTAAGCGTGAAACTTTCAAATGCGAATGTACATTCACACATCGATCATCTCGCAAACCAAATCATTATTGAAAATAAAAATTATGGAACCAACTCACTTATTTGCAAAACAATTAAAAGGTAACGTAGTCTGTAATATATAAAATGTAACAATATATAAAGTGCATAAATGACAATTTACGAGCTAGTTCTTCTAGGCCACTTCTTTCCCAAGCAAACGTCTGGAATTCAGGTACATCTTTAACCACCAATATTAAGCTTATCATCATTTTAGTACAACAAATTTTCACTAATAGCGACTTGTTTTCTAGAGATCTTCATCGTGTTGGTGTTTTGAAACGGCATTTGCTCGTGGGACATCAGGTGAGTGAGCTGCTGCCTTACCTCGCCTGCTGGTATGGCTGCCCGCCCTTCCTAACTACAGACAAACTCCTGACACTAGTTCTTACAGTTTCTATAAACAAGGTTATCTTGTTGAGACACTGTAATGAACACAGTCGAATACACATGTTATAGGATTCAGTACTGGTTGGCTTCAGCCTTTTTTTTTTTTTAATTTTAAATCTGTAAGTCTTCTCACTTTCGCTGTTGATGAAGGCATTTTACAAAAACATATAGCACAATTTTCTCAGTAGGGTTCGTAGCTAATTCTTGCCAACATTTTAATTTCTCCTTTATCGATAGCCGCGTCCACGTCAATGCAGAACTTAACAGATTTATGAAGGATGTAACTGTACGTTGACGAAACCTGCAATCAAGAAAAAGCGTAACTTCCAGTTAACCTCCACTGGAGATGACTGTTGTTGTTGTTGTGAACGTTACGTTCGCCTCGCGTGTTGTGACCGAGTGATCGCGAAAGTCGACAGACAACTCGTTTCGTCGTCGATTCAGACTGTGTCGTCAAAATGACGTCACGTTTGCGCAAAGTGAGGTGAACTGTAGGTTGCCCTTAACACAGCTGCGACGTCGGACGGCAGCGTGAACTCTGCGAGAGATGCTGCATAACGTGGCGTTACCACAGACCGTTTCGTACTTCCAGGCCGTTCTCTTTCTCATTTTCTTTTTCTTTTTATCTTAGTACATCTTAATTCGCTTTTCATCAGACACGCAGGAATTCTGCTGCAAGTTTCTACGGCACCATCTTCAGCTTGTGGTTCATTTGCAGGAGTTCCTACAAGTACTTCGGTGGATTCCAAGTTAGCGCTCATTTTCTCTATCCCAGTTGTCTAGTTTTATTTCTGGTTAGTACTTTCAAATACTTAGGATTCGTGGAAACTTTTAACGAGTCCTCCTTCACTGGACTGCCTGTAAGAGACGCCTTAAGATACGGTGCAGGTACCGCGTCTGGAACACGCGGCGTTTCCTGAACAATATTTTCCAGTTCTATTGCTCCTGTCTTTCGCCCCAAGTGTATCGGTAAAGTCCGCACTTAGCTTACACATGTTGTCAACGAATACTCACATTTGTATTCATAGCCTCCACCGAAAGATAATGACCTATTTGAAGCTGAACGTTGTAACCTCCCCACAAAAATATTATAATAAAATGAAAATGAACCAGATGTAACCTCCTCACGGAAATAAGAATTAAATGAATTTTAAATATTGTAACCTCTGAACAAAATTGGTTCCCATTTATAGTGGCCGTGCAGATATGCATTCACATTTAATGTAATCACAAAATTCTTTTCTCATTTAATGTTAAGTTCGAAACAGAAAAATTCCTAAGCACCAAAATAATAAAAAAAATTCAGTAACCTGGTAAATTTTATGACGACAGCAGCGCTGCGCAACGGCCCTGTATACTGAATAAAAAACAAAATGCAAAAATTCTTAACTCAATAAAAATCGCAAATATATCTGCTCTTACCTAAAATTTTTTTCAGCGCAGCTCCGTGCAATGCTGGCCTATGCTTTGTGACTCGTGAAAGGAATTATCATGCATTTAAGAGAAATATTTTTAATTGGAATGAATGCTTCTTTTTAAAAATATTACTTTATATTATAAAAATTATTATTGGGGCATTGTTTTGAAGAAATTAAATGACAGTTAACATACATTATTAGATATGCGCAAGGCTGCTTCTTTACCTCCTACAATAATACTCATCCTCCAGAGTCCCGACCAGAGCAGACTGCAGACACGCGCCGACTACCGCCGACTCACGCAGACTACTGTCGACTACTGCAGACCGATGCCGACTAGCGACAAGCAACAACTAACTACATACTGCTCTCTGGTCAGAGACTCTCCTAAGTCTTGCCTGTTGCAGGCAGCGCATACATCGCATACCTCTTACATAACCCTCCACTGGGGGGGGGGGGGGGGGGGGGGGGCAAAAATTTGGCAGCGATGGTGAGTCAATTGGACTTGCCATGAGCAACAAACTTTTCCTAATTAACTAAGTTTACAATCACAGAATATATACATATATATAAGTGCAGAACATGAAATAAAATATAGTGCACATGCACTGAGTACAGAACATATCAAGCAATGACAAAATGTATACACAATGAGTACAAAACATATTAACAAATGGCAAAAGTGCACACGCACTGTAGTACAGAATATATCAGCAAATCACAAAATGTATACGCAATGAATACAAATCATATTAACAAATGACATAAGTGCACACGCATTGTAGTTCAGAATATATCAGCAAATCACAAAATGTATACGCAATGAATACAAATCAAAAGTGCACACGCACTGTTGTTTTTTTTTACTATTTTACAAAAACTAGGATAGGAAAGGGAAGGATTGCATCATGGTTGTAGCACGTTAGGTTGCACGCAGCTGCACTGAAAGTCCATATCTTTCTACAGAAGCACAACACCAAGTGAGACAATCTGAAGTTCTTTTCCCTGAAGTATTAATCAGTGTAGCCAAGACACTGAAATGTCGTAGTAATATTCCATGTTATCATTTTGGTAGTACATTAGGTACACCAAACACTGGGACCATAATAACGTCTTCATCGCTCAAGGTGGTGGACAGCATGTCGTGTCAACACCACGTTCTTGTAAGGTACACCAACGTAGAATTAGTGCAAAAACCAAATATAGTGCTGCAAGAGCATGAGGATAGACAGGACAAACGGATATTGCAGTAATTTCTGGTAATTAGGTCAGAAGGTGAAGGACATTAAGTCTTATGCCAGTCATCATTGATAATTACACTAGTCTATTAACTTATTTAAGTAATTCGTGGCACTCATCGCCCAGTTACTGAACATTTCTGTACCATGTGTGAAGTATTAAAGAATAATGTTCATAAGATAACTGTTTTCAGAGAACATTGGCACTCATTGACCAGTTACAAACCATCAGAAGTCATCAATAAAAACAGGAGTTAATTAGTGTAGCATAAAGCTAATGGTATACATATATATAGCATGAAAGTGACGTAATACAAATTTAAAATATAAGAAACAGTGGCATTCATTGGTCAGCAAGTACTGAATATTACAAAACATTTTTCATCATTCAAGTGATATATGACATAATTAAAAATAATTATTGGCACTCATTGTCCAGTTAAAAATCATCAGGAGTTAATGAGTGTAGCATCAAGCTACTGGTATTCATATATATAGCATGTAAGTGACATAATACAAATTTAAAGTATAAGAAACAGTGCCATTCATGGGTCAGCAAGTATTGAATATTACAAAACATTTTTCATCATTCAAGTGACATATGACATATTTAAAAAATAATTATGGGCACTCATTGGCCAGTTACAAATCATCAGAAGTCTTCATTCAAAACAGGAGTTAAAGAGTGTAGCATCAAGCTACTGGTATTCATATATATAGCATAAAAGTGACATAATACAAATTTAAAGTATAAGAAACAGTGGCATTCGTTGGTCATCAAGTATTGAACATTAAAAAACATTTTTCATCATTCAAGTGACATATGACATATTTAAAAATAATTATCGGCACTCATTGCTGGGGCCCGCATCTCGTGGTCGTGCGGTAGCGTTCTCGCTTCCCACGCCCGGGTTCCCGGGTTCGATTCCCGGCGGGGTCAGGGATTTTCTCTGCCTCGTGATGGCTGGGTGTTGTGTGCTGTCCTTAGGTTAGTTAGGTTTAAGTAGTTCTAAGTTCTAGGGGACTTATGACCACAGCAGTTGAGTCCCATAGTGCTCAGAGCCATTTGAACCATTTTTGAACTCATTGCTGGGGCATAACAATATTTGCTTTTGACTTATTGCTACAAATGAAGATGTGTAACGTGATTCGTCATGAGTCAGCTGTAGCAAGGTTATGAAACAAATAGAGTATATGTGATCACATTCATCAATGACACAGGTTTAATGACCAACTGCTAATAGCACATTAATTTCATTAATAATTTGTCTTGAAAAAAATACGAAATTGATTATTAAGCTGAAAGAAGAAACGCATATTATGCTGAAAAGTAATGAACTTCGAATTAACAGGTAATGAAATGTGTATTAAATATATATGTTCTCTAGCTGTCCTTTCCAAAACCTTCAGTCATACTACCATGCGACGTAAGACATACTGTCAAAACGAACTGCAATAAATACCTAAATAACTACATAGCATTTCTTAACTAACAGTAAATATATAAACTTCATCATTATTTTCATCTGCAAAGAAAAACTTCATTATCATTACTATCATCACCTGCAAAGAAAAACTTCATTATCCATATCAACATAATTCCATTATTATCATCACCTGTAAAGAAAAACTTCATTATCCATAGTAGCATATTCTTCATCACTATTCATCATCATTCATTATCATCTGCAAAAACGTCACTTCATTATACAGCTATTCATGGTATAAAGTTCCTTATTTCTAGCATATTTCATCACTAAAACTAAGATGTGTAGTTCTGTCTGACAGCCTGCATCAATCGCCTCGTATTCTGAAAGAAAAAATTAGTTAAGACTGCTATCATACGATGTGTATAGTAAATTCTTGTTAATGCTTGTTAATTCTGATCCATTTACTCTTCGTGACGAGGTATTGTATCTTCTTTCGTTCATTGCGAAGGTGAAATTCCCATCTCTGTTTAATTTATTTCTTTTACACGTTATTTCTTTCTGAAAATGATGAACAATGATTAATGTCTTGCATTTAAATCATATACCCATTAAATAAAAACTGGTTTATAGTGATATAATTGAGCATACAGCATAGCATGACAGAAAACGTAATATGTCAAAAACATAGACAGTGTTCAGATGCAAAAATGTACACAGAGTATCACAATGTAGCAGCAAAAAAAAAAAAAAAAAAAAAAATGTAAAAATAGTCACGATGTTGAGATATCATAAGGCAAAATGTCAAAGTCAACTCGTGTTTGTTATATCTTAAATATTTCATAGCGCATACAAACAAAACAGGAAAACAATCACACATGCATGAAAAAATGGAAAATGTGCACAGTCTGATGTGTAACGACAAGAAAAGCGACCTGCAAACCTTACCTTGCGGGGCACTTGCCGAGAAAAATACGATAATCATCTGTAAGTGTTCATGTGAATATAATTGCATAAATGGTCATAAAAAAAATCACGAAATGGCATTACAGTGTGATAAATCATAAAGTATGTTCATTCAATAAAGGGTTTGATATTGGAGATATGGTATTTGCCTTTGGTTTTTCTGGTTCTCAGAGTTTTGACGTGTACTACACTGAGGTGAGGAATGCTGCGAATTCGATATGGACCTGCACATAGAAGCTCAAATTTACTACATCTGCTTTTTCCTCCATTAGACAAATAATGTGTGCGTATTAACATCTTCTGTCCAATGTGAAAGTCACGGCGTGTACAAACCAGTTTTTGCTGTCTTCTCTGGCGCTCTGCGGCACGTTTGATGTTGTTCAGCGCAATGTCAATTATTTCATGGTGTCCTAGTCGACGAGATGTAGGAAAAGTTACTAATTTTTTAATTTTGTTAGGTGGTTCAATATTTTTCAGTATAACAGACGTAGAGAGCATAGTAGATTCATTTGGTATGGAATTAATTACATCCTGGAATGAGAGTATGTGTGTGTCCCAATCAATATGTTTTTTATGGCAGTATATTCTACACAGTTTACCAATTTCTTTTATTAATCGTTCACAAGGGTTCGAAGAAGCATGGTACCTCGATATATAAATTGGAGAAATGTTTCTAGCTCGTAACACACGTCTCCATATAGCAGATCGAAACTGTGATCCATTGTCGGAAATTACTTTCAATACATGCCCTACATGAAATAGAAAATGTTTTACAAATGCTTTCGAAACAGTTTTAGCAGTAGCTTTGCGTAACGGAGTGAAGGTAACAAATTTCGAAGTGAGTTCAACAGCGACAAAGATGTAGCAAAAACCTCTATTAGTTCTGAGAATCGGACCAAAAATGTCTACAGCGGCCATGTGTCTCAGTTTAACAGGTACAATGGGATGTAATGGAGGAATATGTGAAGTCATATCTGACTTAGCTTTCTGGCAGATTTTACATGACGCTAAAACTCGTCGAATACGTTTCTCCACGTTGGTAAAATAACAGTTCTGTCTCAGTATAAGAAAACATTTTCAGGCTCCGTAATGTGCGTAACTTAAATGAGTATACCAGATTAATTTGTTAACAAGTCCGTCAGGAACGCATAGTAACTAATTGTTGCTGTCAGGGTGAGAGCGGCGAAACAGAATGTTATTGCGTACAGTGTAATGGTTTCTAATGGTAACATTATTCCTATCTTGCCAAAGGTGTTTAATCTCTTTCCATACGTTGTCTTTACTCTGCTCTTGTGCTATGTCATGTAATGACGACGAAATGAAATTTTCAAATGCAACTTGTTGAATGTACATGACGCTGAAATTTGCTTTGCAGAAGTTGGTTGCGATGTCTTGCTGATTGTTGCTGAGAGAACGGGATAGTGCGTCTGCTACAATATTTTGTGTACCGGGAATGTGAACAATTGTAAAATTAAATTCCTGCAAATAAAGTTTCCATCTACTTAATCTGTCGTGTGTAAATTTAGCGGAAAGTAAAATCTGTATCGTTCTATGATCTGTGTAAACGGTCGTATGTCTTCCATAAAAAAATGCCGAAATCTCGTAAATGCCGAAACAACACATAATGTTTGAAGTTCTGTAACAGAATAATTGCGTTCAGCAGGTGACAGAATGCAACTCGCAAAGGCAATGTTTTTAATTACTGTAGTGCCATCATCTTCAATTTCCTGAAAAATGTGTGCGCCTAAAGCGGTGTTAGAACTGTCGGTGGCAATGGAAAAATTTCTAGTAAGACCTGGGTGTGATAAAATTGATCCATTCAACAAGGCATGTTTCAAATAACATTTTCGTGAACAAGATTCTGTGTACCTGAAGTATTGCTTACGTTACTGGAAGATGCAACCTGTACTGTATTTAGTAAAATTCCATCTGACGTGCTATTATTTTCGGGAGGATGCTGTGGCATTTCGACTATTTGAACTGTCCTATTATTTCTTCCTGACGTTTTACGTTCTGGATGATATCTACTGTCTGGTTCATTCATGATAATATGTTGTTGCGGATGATTTTGCTGTTGGTAAGACCGACTGTTATTAAACGTACGCTGAAAATTGTGTTCATTACTTTTACGTCTGTCATGATAGTCATTTCTATATGGTGCATTGCGATAGGAATTGAAACGGTGTGTTTTCTTTAGGTACTGGTTTCCTTGTTGCTGTGCATTATTTGTTGCAGCTGACGCTATACGCGTAGGCGGCGAAACATTAAAGCTTGGTTGACCTTGTAAATTACATTGTTGGTTAGGTATGCTAACTGGCTGGTTTTGTTGCTGTCGTTGGGAAAAACCTCTATTGTTACCAAAATGTGGTACCTGTTGCTGATAATTTTGACTATACTGATAATAAAAATTTTGTTTGTTATTAAAATTATGCTGGTAGTTCTTGTCATTTCGGGAGTGTCTAATAAAAATTGTCACTTTCAGGTAAAAGTCGTCATATCAGGTTTTCTTTACACGTTCATAATTATAGATAGATCGATAGTTGAAGAGCTGTTTTGATAGATATAAAGGATAGTAGAAGAGAAGGCAGCAGTGCAGAAAACTAAAGATAAAACAGCACTACTATGGCACGGGGCCCTGTGCACGCTACGGCACATATTCATTAAAGTGTAATGAATCCCCTGAGGTCTATTACCCACTACAAGTAAATTTTAGTTTCTGCGTTACAGGCAATGCCGGTGAAAATTCAAAAGCAAATTGCTGTATCCATGCCAATTCTAGTTTCTGCATTACAGGCCAAGCTGGTGAAAGCACAAAAATAAATTTACGTATCCAGTTCAAAGCGTGTACCTGTGCTCTGTCATTTATAAATAGCTTAGATTTTTTTACGGATAAAAATTGCTTATAATCAACGTTATCGTCTCTGAATTTGTGAACAGGTTCAGGTTTGTGTGAGAATCTGTTTGTCTGTGTCACTTCGTATTCTAAGTCACGTAGTCTCTGTAAATTACCTAAGTTACACTGGCTGTGTGAATGTGACAAATGTTCGGAATATGCCGTATGCTGTGACGTGTTATTGACTGAAACATTTTTCATCTCTGTCACTTCTTGCTGTAAAGTTGACAATTTTCTACGTAATGTATTATTGGACGAATCTATCTCACTGATCGTCTGCTGTAAATTTTGGAATTCAGGTGTTTGACTAAACGAAATCGGGGAAGTATCGTCTGATTTGCTGTCATTATTACTTTCAATAACGTCAATACGACTGGCCAATTCATCATATTTTCCAGTCAGTATTTTTACCTGATCATCGTTTTTAGTGTCACAAGCATTAATTTGTTTTTGTATTTTACGTGTGGTGTCGTTCAATTTTTTAACGTCGGCTTTGATGACATCGGAATCCTGTATTAGCTCTAATTGTTCAAGTCTTTCGGTCACTGTCTGAAAGACTACTGTGTGTGTATCTATTTTTGATTTAAGATCGGTAATTTCATCACGCAATTCGGTGTTCAACTGTTTGATAGTATTAATTTCGTCTGATACTGTAGCAATATTGTTGTCTACGTATGTTTTTGTTTTCGTAAACAATTTACGTTTATCTTCCTGTCTCTGTGCAGTAATTGTTTCCATGACTTGTCGTTTTACTTTATTTTGTTCCTGTGTGAATTTACGGTAACGCGTTTCACTGTTTTGTAGGTGGTGATTAAAACGTTCATCAATTTGACTGTTCTGTTGGTCGAATTTAGCGTCTACTTTTGCATCCAGTGTGCGCGAAATTTATGCTGACATTAATTTAAACTCGTCGTGTAACTGTGTTGCGTTTTCAGAGCGTTGTTTACCGACTGCACTAATTTCGTCTCTAAGTGATTCTGTTGTATCTGCTTGCGTATTCCTTAATTCTCGAGCAACAGATCTAATTTCTTCACTACTTTTCCTAGCACAAGCCTTAATTTCCTCACGTAATTGTTCTTTAGTATCATGACATTGCGCGACAACGGCTGTAATCTGTTCACTAAGCTGTCTGCAATTGTTGTCTAATATTTCATTCAACTGTTTTTTATGACGACAGCAGCGCTGCGCAACGGCCCTGCATTCTGAATAAAAAACAAAATGCAAAAATTCTTACCTCAATAAAAACTGCAAATATATCTGCTCTTACCTAAAATTTTTTTCGGCACAGCCCCGTGCAATGCTGGCCTATGCTTTGTGACTCGTGAAAGGAATTATCATGCATTTAAAAGAAATTTTTTTAATTGGAATTAATGCTTTTTTTAAAAAAAAATTACTTTATATTATAAAAATTATTATTGGGGCATTGTTTTGAAGAAATTAAATGACAGTTAACATACATTATTAGATATGCGTAAGGCTGCTTCTTTACCTCCTACAATAATACTCCTCCTCCAGAGTCCCGACCAGAGCAGACTGCCGACACGCGCCGACTACCGCCGACTCACGCTGACTACTCAAGACTACAGAAGACTAATGCCGACTACTGACAAGCAACAACTAACTACATACTGCTCTCTGGTCAGAGACTCTCCTAAGTTTTACCTGTTGCAGGCAGCGCATACATCGCATACCTCTTACAACGTGCAGACTGATGGAGTCTGTTACGGGTGTTTGATCATTGGAACTCAGACATCTGACGATGGTCAAATGATGTTGTTTCAAGCGAAGACACTAAATTCTGCCATCAGCACACAGCTGAATCCTCTGTTTTTCACAACTATATTCAGACATTCATGAGGGCCAGACTTGGTAACATTTTTTCTGAACTGCCGTTTTTATACAAAACACCACCACGTCCCTTACGTAGTTCTCACTCCACGTCCGTGAGGGCGTTGACTGACGAATCTTGAATACCACAGCTTTCGTTTCCGCTCGAGAATTTTGTGCTGTTGGCTGCTGATCTAGCGACCAATCTCATCTATTGGACCGACGTCTGATCCACGATGGTCCGGAATTAATTTCTGGTCCAGCGAATTCTTTGTAATTATCCCGTAGATAAGCTAGTCGATGAGCACTGTAGTCGGTCATCTCATCATTAAAAAGTGTATCAGTTTCATAACAAAAATTGTTCCTTAAGCATTTTGATAAATGAATGTCGTCTTTGGCTTCATCAACGGTGTTCGGTCTGGAATAAGGAACTAATTTTTTTCTTCTCGAAATCCGTATATATTTTCAAATTATTTCATCTGACTCGCTGCCATTTGAAGTGACTGCTGTAATTCTTGTTCCTGCTTCCCCTATCTGAAGAAGCCGATAGGTCAAGACCCTGTGAGATGACGTAACCACTCGCGTATGTTAAATGGTGTAAGTAGGCTGTTTAGGTTTTTATATTGGTAACGCCCCATAAGTCCAACCCCTCGTCCAAGTCGTGGGAGATGGGCAACGGCACAAAGTAGCGGACTGCCTATAGGGGCGGTGTACAGCGGGGACTTCGTGTGCCCCAAGACCGCTACGGTAGCTGGGAAGGCCCTATGGGAACCCTGAAACGTGACGGCTAACGGGGCTCTGGTGCAGCTGCGATAGGCCTAGCAAGCCATTAGTGGATAAATCAACTGCTTTTAAAAAGGGAACATGCCTCGGATCACGGAACGGATTTAAAGGAAACCGACCTTGCAATGGAAAAGGATTACGAGATGGTTTACGACTGGGCACCTTAAACGTAAGGACTCTAACTGGGAAGTTAGAAGAAATTGTAGAAATGATGGAAAGGAGGAATTTGGACATCTTGGGACTTGCTGAGACTAGGTGGAGAGGAGTTGGTGAAAAACCACTAAGTAAAGGATGTAAACTGTACTGGATAGGGAATGAGAGGGGAAGAAATGGAGTGGCAATAGTGGTCAGAGAGGGTCTGCAGGAGGAGGTGGAAGGTATCAATGATCGAATGATAAAAGCCAGAGTACGGGTGAAAGGAAAAAGCATTGAAATCATCGAAGCATATGCCCCACAGGTGGGATGTACAAAAATGGAGAAGGAGGAATTTGAAGTTGACATGCAAAAGCAGCTAAATGGAGGAAATCAGATTATAATAGGGGACCTCAATGCACATGTTGGCACAGACAGGAAAGGATTCGAGGAGATAATGGGACCAGAGGGCTGGGGGAACCGAAATAGAGAAGGAAAATTGTTGCTGGAATTCTGCAAGAGGAATGGGCTGGCGATCGCAAATTCCTGGTACAAGAAGAGAAGTAGCCACAAAATAACTTGGTACAGTGGGGACTGGTCCCAAACTTCAGTAGTAGACTATGTACTAGTGGATAGGCAGATGATGAGCAGCCTCACAGATGTTAAGGTCATTCCATCTGAGGCCTTAGACAGTGACCGTCGGCTGTTGGTAGCCGCCCTGAGAGAGAAAAAAGATGGGAGGGCAACAGATATACAGGAGAAAAGGTTGAAGACATGGATGCTGAAAGAGGATGAACGGAGGACCCAGTACCAGACACTGATCAGGAAGAAGCTGCCAAAGGAAGATCAGAGAACAGTGGAAGAAGAATGGGGAGATTTTAAGAGGGCTCTAGTTGAGGCAGCTGAGACTGTGTGCGGAAGAACTAGCACAAAGAGGAGAAGTAGGGAAACCCCATGGTGGAACAACATATGTAAAGAGGCAGTACTTCGAAAGAACAAAGCCTTCAGAGAATGGTTCCAGACCCGAACAGAGGAAGCTAGGGTAAAATATAAGGAAAGCAAGAAAGCGGCACAGACCATAGTAAGGGCGGAGAAGAAGAAGTGGATGGAAAAATGGACAAGAATGTTAGAAGAGGACAGTGAAGGGAACAAAAAAGTACTTTACACCATAGTAAGAAATAAGAGGAACGACAGAAGCGAGTGCCTGAGGATCATGGATAATAATGGAAGAGTTGAGGAGGAAATGCATGAGCTCAAAAAGATTTGGAAGGAGTACTTTGAAGATCTGTTGAATGCCGCCAAGCGGGTAACTAACAGCGATGGAGAGCCTAAGGCAGCAGCCGATTATAATAGTGGGGAAATTGATGATCTAACTTGGAATGAAGTGGAAGAAGCCATAAAGAGGATGAAAGGGGACAAGGCACCAGGTTGGGACGAAGTAACAGTGGATATGATACGAGCAGCAGGAGAAGTAGGAACCCAGTGGCTATACAGAGTGCTGAGGGTGGTGTGGAAGGAGAACCGAATTCCTGAGGATTGGAAGAAAGGAATTATAGTCCCGATCTTCATCAAAGGGGATAAAAGGAGATGTGAGAACTACAGAGGAATCACCCTGCTATGCCACTGTGGAAAAATCTATGAAAAGATCCTGGAGAAGAGAATAACAAGCAGTATTGAAAGCAGACTGCAAGAGGAGCAGTACGGTTTCAGACCGAGAAGATCAACAACGGACCTCATATTTGCGGTAAGACAACTGCAGGAAAGGCACTATGAGTACGGGAAGGACTTAATCATGGCCTTTTTAGATATTGAGAAGGCGTATGACAGTATCTGTAGGGACAAGCTCTGGGATGTGCTGAACGCAAAAGGGATAGATGAAGAAATAACACAAAAAGTCAGAAAAATGTATGAGGGAAGTGAGAGTTGTGTGAAAGTGGGGAGGGAACGTACTGCATGGTTCAAGCTGGAAAATGGGCTGCGACAGGGAAGTGAACTTTCACCTTTATTGTCTATTATTGTTATGGATGAAATCCTACAGCAAGTATCAGATGTAATTGGAGATCATAAAATGAAAGCAGTGCTTTTTGCCGATGACCTGATGTTATGGGGAAATTGCGAGAAGGAGGTGCAAGAGCAGTTAGATGCATGGGAGGCAACGGCAGCACAATATGGAATGCATTTCTCTGCAAAGAAAAGTGAAATAAATGTCACAACAAGGAAGAAGAATAGGCCAAACGTGGATATAACTTGTGCAGGGGAAAAACTACAAGTGGTAGAGAACTTCAAGTACCTGGGAAGCGTGATTGAAAGTAAGGGGGGAAACGCAATGGAAATAAATGAAAGGTGCAGAAAAGCAGGGCAGTTCTACAAATGCATTAAGGGGCTTATTTGAAGCAAGGAGGTGCCACAGAAATCCAAGGGAATTATATACCGAACCTACTTTGTCCCCATATTGGCATACGGAAGTGAGACATGAGTAATGCACAAAAGCGACAAAAGTAGAATACAGGCTAGTGAAATGAAGTTCCAGAGGAGCAGGTTGGGTGTAACAAGACGAGACAGATTGCGAAATGTGTATGTGAGGGAAAGACTAAAGGAGGAACCAGTACAGGACAGGATAGAAAAATCAAGACTGCAATGGTATGGACACATGAAGAGAATGGATGAGGGAAGAATTCCAAAGAGGATGTTTGATCTGCAACTGGAGGGGAAGAGGCCCAGAGGAAGACCAAGAGATAGATGGGTGAAGGGAGTGAAGGAATGTGTGATGAGAAGAGGAGAGAACTGGACGAAGGTGGAAGAGGGGGAATGGTGGAAAGACAGAACACGATGGAGAGGCTTGTGTTCCCGACAGACCCAACCAGTGGCTGGAAACTGTCCAAGATGATGATGATGATGAACGCCACGTTGCGCTCTGTATGAAAATCACTGGCTGTGCTGTGTGCAGTCTGTGGCTGGGCCGCATTGTTGGAATATTCGCTTGTGTAGTGTTGGGCAGTTGGATGTGAACAGCGTGTAGCGTTGCGCAGTTGGAGGTGAGCCGCCAGCAGTGGTGGATGTGGGGAGAGAGATGGCAGAGTTTTGAGAGCGGATGAACTGGACATGTGTCCGCCAGAAAGAGTAAATTTGTAATACGGGATGTCATGAATTGATATATATATATATATATATATATATATATATATATATATATATATATATATATATATATATGACTTTTGAACACTATTAAGGTAAATACATTGTTTGTTCTTTATCAAAATCTTTCATTTGCTAACCATGCCTATCAGTAGTTAGTGCCTTCAGTAGTTAGAACCTTTTATTTAGTTGGCAGTATTGGCGCTCGCTGTTTTGCAGTAGTTCGAGTAAAGAAGATTTTTGTGAGGTAAGTGATTCATGAAAGTTACATGTTATTGTTAGTCAGGGCCATTCTTTTGTAGGGATTGTTGAAAGTCAGACTTCGTGGCGCAAAAAATATTGCGTGTAGGTTTAACTACAGTTATTTATAATTTTTCTAAGTGGACGTTTCAATGGCTCTGAGCACTACGGGACTTAACTTCTCAGATCATCAGTCCCTTGGAACATAGAACTACTTAAATCTAACTAACTTAAGGTCATCACACACAATTAAGCCCGAGGCAGGGTTCGAACCTGCGACCGGGTCGCGCGGTTCCAGACTGTAGCGCCTAGAATCGCTCGGCCACTGCGGGCGGCCCGCGTATGTTATCAAGTTTTTTTAATGCAGCAGAGCAAAAGACGTGAATAGTAGAAAAAATTTTTAACGCAGTTGTTAGTAATCTCGAATGCATTTCCATAACTTAACACATCCATTGACTCACAGACAAGTGTTACTGAACCGTAATTTTTCTTCAGTCGGTAACTTTGTCGAAATTCGGATCACCGAAATGTTTATTTTAACTTTCTACCCAAAAATCATTGCTTACTGCTTACACGCCATGAGTATTAATTTTTTATTGGCATTTGAGAGCCTTTGTTAAATTTCGAAAATCCGCTATCGAAGGGAAGTGGCAAGAATTCGTGCTTCAAAATCCACATCATTTTGGGCGATTTCCTTTATTAAACGTACGCCGTCTACAAGAAATTAGTTATTAAAGCGCGTTTCCGTATTTTGCTGTTAGAATTTCACGTAGTATCTACCAATATTTTCCGTTTCTTACCGCTACCACAATATTCACAAAGATGCGATGGGGCTCTCTCGAGGTTTCCATTTGCGATGTGTTTTTGCAGTGGGTTACTTCCGGCACTGGCTCTTCTCAGCGTTACTTTGTAGTCGCACAACTACTGGTTCCTCATACTTCAGTCTTGTTTTTGATGAACCTGTTGCTGCCTTCTGTACCAAATCGTTCCTCACCTTTTATTGGGAGGAATACACATCTGGTTTGCATGTATTTTCTGCCGGAACTTCGTTTCTGCTGACGCAGCCGACTTTATGGAAAGTAAATGCGGGAGAATGTTGTAGACGTCCTTAGGGATTGAGGATAAGCGATTGAGAGTGTCGGACGTGCTGAAAGTAGGGAAGGGACGAGTGAAATTATATTAAGTCTGGGTTTTGGTTTAGGATTTCATTGCATCTTTCACAGCTCCCCTCATGAAATTTAACAGTAAGCGTTGGACGTAGCGTTTCTGCTTCAAGCTGCTTATTTGCTGACCGACTCGAGGTTTGTCGCAGGCAGACAGAGAAGGCGCTGGGCGCTGACCAGGCCGGCTGTCTCTGATGTCTGCCGTGCGTCAAGTCTTCTGAACTCCTCTGACCACTGTGCTCTGTAGCGGTCTCCACCTCGGCCTCTCTCTTCAGAACACAGTGGTCCACGTGATTTGTGACGTCTCTTACTTGGTCGAGTAAATTGCGTTCGACTGTAGTACGGCCCACGGACGACGGCGGTTCGCGCAGGTGGAGAGACGGGCGGCGGCTGCGCTGCTGGCGGTCGCAGGCGGCGGCTGCGGTGCGGCCTCCGCGCTCCACGTGAGCGTCGAGTGTCTGGCAAGTCGTGTCTCTCGCCTGCTTGTGTGGACTTTGTTGCTTAGCACCACCATCAGGCATGAGAAGTCCCAACAAATGGGATAAAAATTCAGTAAATAACTCGCTAGGATCGCGTTTGATGCTCACACTGGGTACCATATTCACAGCAGAGCTCCCACAACACCACTGAGCGCTAATTGGCTGTCGCAGAGTGCGTGACGCAGGCGCGCAGAACGAGCGTAGGGCCGACCGCCGTCGTTTGTGTCTCCAGCTACACTGAAGCTCCTACCAAACTGGTATAGGCATTCGCATTGAAACACAGAGATATGTAAACAGGTAGAATACGGTGCTGCCGTCGGCAACGCCTATATAAGAAAATAGCGTCTGATGCAGTTGTTGGACCGGTCACTGCTCCTACAACAGCAGGTTATCACGATATGAGTTAGTCTGAACGCGGTGTTGCAGTCGGCGCACGAGCTATGGGACACA
This sequence comes from Schistocerca americana, assembly GCF_021461395.2. Taxonomy (NCBI): domain Eukaryota; kingdom Metazoa; phylum Arthropoda; class Insecta; order Orthoptera; family Acrididae; genus Schistocerca; species Schistocerca americana. The sequence continues at coordinate 49,614,291 of NC_060129.1, forward strand.
GCATCTCCGAGGTAACAGTAAAGTAGAGAATTTCCCATACGATCATTTCACGAGTGTACTGTGAATATATGGAATCCTGGAAAACATCAAATCTCCGACATCGCTGCGGCCGAAAAAGATCCTGCAAGAACGTGACCAACGACGACTGGACAGATTCGTTCAACGTAAAAGTAATGCAACTCTTCCGGAAATTGCTGCATATTTCAGTGCTGGGCCATCAGCCAGTGTCAGCGTGCGAATCATTCAACGAAACGTCATCGATTTTTCGGAGCCGAGAGCCCACTCGTGTACCCTCGATAACTGCGCGACACAAAGCTTTTCGTCTCGCCTGGGCCCGTCAACACCGGCATTACACTGGAAACACGTCACCTGTCTCGTTTCAAATTGCATCGAGCGGATGGAAGTGTGTGGGTGTGGAGACAACCTCATGAATCCATGGACCCTGCATATCAGTAGGCGACTGTTCAAGCTGGTAGATGCTCTGGAATGGTGTTGGGCGTGTGCAATTTGTGTAATACGGGAACCCTGATACGCGTAGACACGACTATGACAGGTGACACATACTAAGCATCCTGTCGGATCACCGGCGTCCATTCACGTCCATTGTGCATTCCGATGGACTTGGGCAATTCCACCAGGGCAATGCGACACGCCACACGTTCAGAATTGCTACAGAAGTGCTGCAAGAACCCCCTTCTGAGTATAAACACTTTCGCTAGCCGCCAAACTCCCCAGACATCAACGTTACTGGGCGTACCTGAGACGCGACGTGCTCCTTGTATCTTACGGATTTATGGACAGCCCTGCAAGATGCGTGGTGTCAGTTCGCTCCTGCACTACTTCAGTCATTAGTGAAGTCCATGCCACGTCGTGCTGCGGCATTTCTGCGTGCTCGCGTGGGCTCTGCACGATATTACACAGGCGTACCAGTTCACTTGTCTCTTCAGTGTATAGACACCTGCACCTCAGACTGTAGGTAAGTCTGTCCACTGCAGACGTTGTTTCCCCTGAAGCGAATTATATATTTGGAACTGATTGTACTAATGACTGTGCTTCTACACGCTCTGTGTGTGTATAGAAGTACGAAAAAATCTTCGTAACTACGTCACTCGCACGCAATGACTTCCGAAAGTATGGCGGATAATAGTAGAGTGTGCCACCGTAGGGAGCGCTGAAAAACGTGTCACAGCCTCTCTGTGACTACCACAGTCTTAAGACAACAGTCGCGATACTAATAAACCTTCGTAACTGTACTTCAGACGTCCACTGGTAACAGGTCTGCTGTTTCAATAGCGCTGGTGCAGCAGCTGCTGCGTAGCCCACACCGACCATTTTTCTTCCCAAGCTCCCTTGGTAGTCGAAAAAAACGTTAAATTATGCTCCACTATGAAGCCCGCTAAGTGTAGGATGAACTCTGCACCGATTCACACGCCATAATGGGACACACTGGCGGGTAATCGTGCGGCTGACTTTCTTCAAATATAAAAAAAAAATAATAGTAATCTATGTGCATCAGTCTCCTACAGTAGTACGACACACTTCCAGTTACATCCGAGAATATCGACGTTGAAGACTTTGCACAGCTTTTAAGTACAAAACACTCAGAGCACTTAAAATCAAACGTTTGCATCTGAGAACGTATCATCGTAATGTTATAATTGTGTAAACTCTAATTCAGTTCTCGCTAATAACATTCTGTGTTATTTAACTTCTAATCTTATAATCAGTTTGAAGTTTTAATTAACGACTACAGACCACTTTTATTTTTGGCTTCTGTTACCTCGATGCTGAATAGCACTGTTGATATATGCTATAGTTTCTACATTTGACAACTAGAAATTTTGCAGTTTGGCACAAAAATTTAATTAATAATTAACATCCGGATTATCTCGCTATTGGTAAATAAAAAAAAACAGTATCGCTTAATGGCGCTCGGGAATCATCAAAGTCATTTTTTGCAGTATTGTTGACAACTGACTCGTATAGCACGGAACGTGCACAGTGTATGTACTGCCATTGAAGTCAGTACATTGAGTTTCGGCAGTGTGTGGTCAGGTAGTAGAAAAGTGCTAGTACATTCTGTGAATGAGATACCAGGCGCTGCAGTCACTAATTATAGAGGCGCAGAAGTACTTTGGGTGTAAACATTGTCAGGGGTATCCTTCAAGGCATATTGCGTGTTATCATATTATCTACATTATTCGAAGAATTCGTAAATACCGTTGTGTCAGCCAATCTGACTAAAAATTAAAATATTTTTTGGTCATACATAAGACCAGCAAGCGGATCGAAATCACGAGCTGAGTCGCTCAGTGACCATATTGCCACAGAAACAGAAGATTACAGACCGAGTCACAGCCACAGAAACAAAAGACTAGAGACAGAAGGCGAAATACAGGGCAATCATAAATGAATCGTTCATTTCTAGAATTGGAAATTTTCGGAAATATTATATGTACCAATATGATAGGATGGCAGTACGAATTCAGCGCCTTGCCAAAATGCCGACAAGTCAAAGGAAGACTATTCGTGTGTTGGAACATGCGAGATATTGGACCAGATGTGGCCACTGCGACCGTGTAGGGGGGGGGGGGGGGTGACCGAGAGTCCAAAGAAGTCAACAGCAGCCACAAGCGGCGAACTATAAATGCCCCAACAAAGTGTGTGGAAGTCGGTGAGCCGGCGGTTACACTCCAAACAATACAACAATTAAAGGCAGAAGGTTAGGGCCGGCGCCTTCAGTTACACGCCACAATGGAGGCATTAGATGAGGATGCTGATATTCAGCGACGAAGCAACTAAGACTTATATGAAAAAGTTTATCTACGCAATGTGAGAGTGTGGCGTACTGAAAATCCGCATGATATTGCCTCTCATGAACGACGTCCGCCGAGGATTAATGTTTTCTGTGCAGTGTCACAGACGAAGCTGAATGGGCCGTTTTTATTCTGTGAGGGGACTATGGTGGGTACCTCTTAACCTCGATGTGCTGCAATTGTGATTGTTTCCACAACTGATTCCGGACTCCAGGAATCATCCAAGACACCCCTCCATTATGGGAGCATCGATATCTGACGATACCTAAACGACGAAATTTCGCATCGCTGGATTCGTCGTAGGGCTGGAAGATGATGTCCCTCTCTTCCTTTCGACCTACAGATCTCCTGACCAAACGCCTTGTTACTTTCTTCTTAGGGGGGTTCATTGTTTACGTGTCCCCACTCCCAAGAACACTGGAACAGCTAAGAGAAAGGGGCCAATATTTCTGTGATGGCTACTGACAGAATGTTGCTACATAAGGTACAGAACGATCTTGACCACCGCTTGGGTGTGTTTCGTGTCCCCAGAGGGGCACTTATAGAACGTACGTGGAGTTAAAAATGCGATCTTGGTGAGTTTATGGTTGTGTTCAAGCATCGTTCATTTGTGCACACGATGCTTCGCAAAATATGGATGTCTGAAAACGAGTTAATAGTTTACAGTATTTCCCGAAGTTATTTCACAGTGGAAGGTCGTAATATTTTTCCTCGTTTCAGTCTTCGCACTAACGCCGAAACGGCAGATGTGAAGTGGTTGCGGAATACAAATTCATCTAAAAATCCACAACGGTTAAAGGGCATCTGGACCGGATGTGGTACTTGCAGTGTTCTATAGGGATTGTGAGGAACGACTTGCTCCCGTCCCACTAGCAGTTCACCGCAGGCCGCTGGAACGACGAGTGGTAACAAGGGACTGCAAAAATTCTGATCATTGGCGTTTTCAAGAAAGGTCAACGGACATAATTAAAACAACAAGCCTGAGAGTAAACGCCGCCGCCGACATGACACAGAGGTACGACACGGCCCTTATTGCCGAAGTCCAGACGAGATTCAACGTGCACTGGTTTCTGTCCGGAATCGCTTTATGGCCTTCATTAGCGCTCCACGACGACATTCTGAGGACTAAGTGACAGCCACAGCTGCAAACACGCGGGCCGCGCCCGAGTCTCGTGTCTGCTGGCATACAGAGTACAGCAGGGCAGGCTTGTGTGAGAGCTTCTCTACTGACCGAGGGAGAGTGGTTTGGGGAGCGGTTATCCTGTTACTGTTTCGTCGCGTTATGTAGTTAGTCCTCTGCGAAAGCTCTTTACAGTGGTACAGGAAAGTTATGCAGTTGCAGTGAAAAATTAGTCTCTGTCATAATTCGGCAGCTGTAAGTATTAAATAAATTTTATTATGCAGTTAGATCATATGCCACATCGCCCACTGCATTTTAAAGGAAACCGCTGCTAGATTATTTTTAGTCGTTGTGGACGTCCTTCTGGCGACGTTTCTCTTCCGCCGTGCACGAAACGTGTATGAAATTTCAAGTGCAAGCTTATCGAGTAGTTCCAAAGTTGATATACATCAGACACACCTAACATATACATAAGTTTCCCGTCTATTGGCGAAACATGGCGTAGTATCAAGGAAGGGGCCTCGAACCCCACAATATGCTGCGGCATAAATACGGGTATTTAGCCTCAAAATCATTCATTTCATTATGCAATATGCAGCTAACTTTTTAGATGAAAAGTTCGTAAAATCTATGCCACACTACACTCAAGAAAGGAAATACGAGTAATGTGATGAATTACAGCTCCATATCACTGTAGTCTATTTGCGGTAGAATTTTGGAACATATACCCCATTCCAACATGAATTGCTGACTGAAAAGTCGAACCGCGTTACTATCTCCCCCTGCGAAATAATTTCGGAAGATGGAAGAAACTGCAGGACTACTGTTAACGACTAATGCGTTTTCACAGGTCCACGTTTTGCGAAGTATTCCGTGTAGAAACTTGATCGATGCGTGAATAGAACTGTAAACTCTCCAACATTACATTTTGTTCAAATGGTTCAAATGGCTCTGAGCACTATGGGACTTAACATCTGACGTCATCAGTCCCCTAGAACTTAGAACTAATTAAACCTAACTAACCTAAGGACATCACACACATCCATGCCGGAGGCAGGATTCGAACCTGCATCCGTAGCGGTCGCGCGGTTCCAGACTGAAGCGCCTAGAACCGCATGGCCACTGCAGCCGGCATTACATTTTGTGCTCCACAAACGTTTTATGAGTGTCTCTCTGGTGACACGAAACACATCCAAGCGGTAGTCAACACTGTTCCGTACCTTATGCAGCAACATCCTCTCAGTGGTCAGCACAGAAACATTGACGCATTCTCTGAGGTGTTCCAGTGTTCTTGGCAGTGGGGGTACGTGAACGGGATCCCCTGATGAATCCCCCAAGGAAAAAGTCACAAGGCGTTAGGTCAGGTTACCTGGAGATCGAAAGGAACAGTGCCACATCATCTTCCAGCCCTACGGCCAATTCAGCGATGCGAAAATTTTTTATCAGGTTGCGAGAAACATCGATGTTCCCATGAGCGTTAGGGTGTCTCGTTGGAAGATGAAATTCCTGGAATCCGGAATCAGTTGTGGGAAAAACCACAGCCAAAACTACAACATATTGAGGTAAGAGGTCTTCTGTGACATGACACAGAAGACGTTAACCTTGGGCGAATACCGTTCATGCGCCGCCATTTCACATAGCGAAGATCAAAATTTTTCAGACAAATGCAAGGTTGCTTCGTCGCTGCATATCGGCATGCAGGCGGAATGTCCGTCCTCTACAGCTGGTCCCTGCGTTGTGGCGCAAACCGGAAGCCGCCATCGGCAACATTCCCGTTTTAATTGTTGTGCGAGCTGCAGACGGTGAGGTTTGAAGAGTAAACGCCGACGCACAGTCTTCCACAAACATTGCTGCGGTGTTGACGGTTCACAGCTTGTACCTGCTGTTGACTTCGTTGTACTGCGTACAAAAATTTCGCCCGACCCCCGCACCTCCACCCCCTCCCTCTCCTCCGCGGCTGAACTGCCACATTTGGTCAAATGTCTCGCATATTCCAACACACGAAAAGTCTGCCCTTGCTATGTCGGCATTTTGGTGACGAGCTAGAATTCGTAATGTCAGGTGGTCGGCACTATTTAAACTTGCTGAGTTTGCGGTTAAATTCATATTGCTGTGATACTGTGCATGTGATATTTACGAAAATTTAAAATTCTGAAACCGAGTGAATCATTTATAGTAGCCCTGTATTTCGCCTTCTGCCTGTCGCCTTCAGTTTAAGTGCCAGTGTAGTCACTGAGTGACTCAACTCATGATTCCGGTCCGCTTGCTGATTTTATATAAGGCCAAAATTTCTTTAAATTCTTACTCAGAACGGTTTGCAATATTGTATTTACGAATTCTTTGAATAATGCACATAATATTTGTACACCATAATCTTCCTCTAAGAATACCCCCTGGCAATGATTGCAATCCAGGTACTTCTGTGGGCAACGGCCTTGCCGCAGTGGCTACACCGGTTCCCGTCAGACCACCGAAGTTAAGCGCTGTCGGGCGTGGCCGGCACTCGGATGGGTGACCATCCGGGCCGCCATGTGCTGTTGGCATTTTTCGGAGTGCACTCAGCCTTGTGATGCCAACTGAGGAGCTACTCGACCGAATAGTAGCGGCGCCGGTCAAAGAAAACCTTCATAACGACCGGGAGAGCGGTGTGCTGACCACACGCCCCTCCTATCCATATCCTTATCTGAGGATGACACGGCGGTCGGATGGTCCCGATGAGCCACTTGTGGCCTGAAGACGGAGTGCCAAGTACTTCTGTGCCCTTTCAGTTAAATTTAATTCACAGAATGTATTAGCACTTTGGTACTTTCTGACCACACTGGTCCGCAGCTCGTGGTAGTGCGGTAGCGTTCTCGCTTCCCACGCCCGGGTTCCCAGGTTCGATTCCCGGCGGGGTTAAGGATTTTCTCTGCCTCGTGGTGACTGGGTGTTGTGTGATGTCCTTAGTTAGGTTTAAGTAGTTCCAAGTTCTAGGGGACTGATGATCATAGATGTTAAGTCCCATAGTGCTCAGAGCCATTTGAACCATTTTTTGACCACACTGTGCTTACAATTAATGTACTGACTTTAATGTCAGTACAAACACTGTCTACGTTAATATCGGGAATCTCCCCGTTGGCAATCAACAGTTACATTCATACACAGTGAGTATATGCTTGCGTTTATCGGACCCATATTACTCCTTCCTGGCACAGTTCCATTGTGTACGCACATGCAACCTACGCAATTTCGCATGTGACTGACGTATACGTTGACAATGACCCAGCTATCGTTAATAGGTTGCATGTCAGTGTTTGAATCCTAAAATTATATCTAGAAGTATATTCTGTACAGACTGAAGTGCGAAAAACCACTACACCATTGCTTCATTCTTCCTGCAAAATAATGCTGAAAAATTTATATGTCAGATTTATGTAACACGTAAATACCTAGCGTATGGTGAGCTATCAGTGTTGCTATTCATTAACTTCTAATTCACGTCTTATCGATCCTTAGTTCGCTTATGGCGTCATTGAAACGTGGTTCCTTATGTAAAACTCCGATTACAACTTGTGATCTAATGTTCTTTAAACCGGAGTTGGCCCTCTATTTATCTCTGACTTGCACAGATAATAAACTTAATTTTCGTTACCACTCACGAATGGTTCCGTCTCCCGTTTATTTACGGTTAAAATGCTGAATACTTAGGCAAATACAGTGATAGCAAATACAGTGCAACAAAATATGCCCTCGACCTTCATACCTTCTTTTCTTTGTCAGGTAAATCTTTCCAACTCCAAGCAAACAAACTTGACAGTTAAGTCAGAGATATAATTTTAGTCTGCTTAAGGAGGATTCACACTTAACGGAACGTCACCGTCACGTTTTGGACCGTCGACGGTCAGAGAAATTTCTGAGCATTCACGCTAGACGGCACGTCAACGTCGGCACAACGTCGTGTGATGGTCCATAATACACTCGCCAGAGGTGCTTTTGTAGTCTATTGGTTTATCATCGGCATAGTTTCGGATCTTCATAAAATGCCAAAATTTAATCTGAAGCAACTTGCAATGATTGCAGTTGCCCTTGATGAAGAGGAAGAAGAACGGCGACCAAAAAGAGTGTGGGTCAGGAATATGTTAAAAGGCCGAGAATGCGGAGGAGAGTTTCGTACACTTTACAAGGAGCTGGAAGAGGAGGAATCGTCCTTCTTCAGATATTTTAGAATGTCTAAACAACATTTTTTTTTGCCTTTTAAGCAAGATACAGACGAGGATTACGAAGAAAAATTCAAGATTTAGGTGTCCAATATCACCACGACAGAAGCTGATGGTGTGCTTAAGGTATGCTCAGTTTAAACATTTATGTTTTTTGACTTTGTCGATTCTTGTTTTATCTTCTGTTTGTCGTAAAATTATATTATGACTGAAGCGTAAACTTCTGCAAGCTGCACTGGCTTTAATCCCTGATTTTCTCTGTGTTACCGTATCTGAAAAGCCATGTAGAGCACATTCAACAATATGTTTATTGTTTTCTCTCAGTGTTAACTGTTAAGAATATGAAATAAATAACATAGTACTGTTTTCCAGTGTATATTAATATCTTTTTCGTAATAGCTAGCACTGCAACCTAGATTTCGGGTGGGGTGGAGGGGTAGAAGGGTGTTCCAATAACACACTTTAGCCACTTAATGTAACAGTTCTTTGCTCTGTGCACTATTTATGTTTGTGAATGTGTATTATTTGTGGGTGGCTTTAAACACTCAGCATTTCTTACTGCATTGTAAATTATGCTAGATAAGTTTTCCATATGGCTCTTTATTCATGACTAATTTAATGTTTTTCAGGTACTTGGCGACAGGTGATTCCCTTCTCACATTATCGTTCAGTTACCGACTTGGGCACTCAACTGTCCATAACATTGTTAAGGAAGTATGCCAGGCAATAATTGATTCAATGTTACCTGAAGTAATGCCAACTCCAACAGAAGAAGACTGGCAACGAATAGCTGAACAGTTTTGGGCTCTATGGAACTTTCCCAATTGTATCGGTGCAATTGATGGGAAACACATTCAGATTGTGGCTCCTCCAAACAGTGGATCCCAGTTTTATAACTATAAGCAAACATTTTCCATAGTTCTTCTTGCACTAGTTGATGCCAACTATAAGTTTATAAACGTAGACATTGGGTCTTATGGTAAAAATAGTGATGTGGGCATATTTGCCCATTAAAAGTTGGGGAAAGCCTTGGAACTTGGCAAATGGCAAGTGCCAGGAGATAAGAGACTTCCTGGTACTGATGTTGTAGTGCCACATGTGATTGTTGATGATGAAGCCTTCCCACTAAAAGGTTATTTATTAAGGCCATATCCAAAAAGTCAAGCGCGTGGTGATATTGCCATGAGTGCTTTTAACACCAGGCTATCCAGAGCTCGCCAAGTCTCAGAAAATGCGTTTGGGCAATTATCCCAGAAATTTAGAATTTTTTTAGGAGAATTTATTCAATGCCAGAGAATGTGGACACGATAGTGATGGCAACATGTATTCATCACAACTATATCAAAGAAAATGTTTATGCACAAACTGAAACAGCAAATGGGACCCTTGTGTTGCAGGAGCTAACTGGACAAGGTGGTTCAGCTATATCATTTTTTTCAATTCCCCTATTGGTAGACTCCCATGGGAGTAATTAAAATGTGTATTTTCTTATGTGTTCAAAAGATATTCTCAAACAATTCCTCTTTTTGTTTGTAAAAAAAAAAGAATGCCTGTAACTCCACTATATCTGACACTAAGTGATCGGCTATGTCTACAGTGTGTCTAAATTATTCTGAAACATTTTCCTAGTACCAGATCACTTGAAGTGCTCAGCTGTGAGTATCTAAAGATAAAGTTTGGAGGAAAGGGGTGTCTGAAGCTGATGTCACTTTTCCGTAAATGTATTCAACCATTTAGTACCATAGTAGCTTGGGACTGATATAACTCAACAATAAAGAAATTTATTAAAGAGTCCTGTAAAGCTGTTGTTTTATTTATAAATAAATGGAACACTTATTTAACAAATTTGTTCAAATAAATGCGCTGATGTAAATAATATCTAGTGTTATGTTGTGAACATTAAATAGGGCAACAGGTTGCAGTTTTTGCATTGGGAATAAAAATTACAAGGGAAAAATTCCAAGTTTTCTGAATGTTCTCAATCTGCACAAGTGGCCACATAAAACTATTCCCCTTGACAGGAATATCAATGTATTTGGGTGCAGATTTGTAATTTCTTTCATAAGGGCTGAAAAGCAGTACTTGATATTGTTTTGAAGGCTGAAAGGAGATGTAATGGGTAGAGATCATGATCATAAATTTTCGAGCCATGGAGTTCTAAAGAGTCCAGCTGTTGGAGGGCTAGTTACTGCTAAAACATCAGTAGATGCAGCAGTATTGTTTTCATATCGTAACCATGTTTTTTAACAAACTTGATCCAGCGCAATATTTACATACGCAATATTGGAAAAGCACTAGTTTCATCGTTATCCATTACAGACTATGATTATTTCAGTGGCATCTCTATATACTCCAGTGGATGAATAATGCCAGTTTTGAAAAGAATTAACATTTATTTTGGTGTAAGTAGGTGTATTTACTGCAGAAATGTGTGCCAATACATGTTTTTAATACTGTGATAAGTAAGGTACAGCTTACTATTTCACATTTTAATTACATTCACAGTTATTAGGTACTGAAAGTCTAAAACAAAGGCAAAGCAAAAGCCATATGTAATCATTCACATCTCATTTGAATGGCTGCACTTATTGTATTTATTGTCTTCATGCTTATTTTTATTCCTTCTTACACTCATTCATCCTCAGAGGCACTAAAATGATTCGCAAATAATACTCTAGATACGTGTATCTTTTTTATTTTTTTTTAATCACCAACTGTTGACATTTTACTCTTTCATAACAAATATTTCTCACAAAAACCTTAAGAATGTAGTCAGCTTATTTACCTTCTCATCGTAGCTCATCACTTCAACAACATACTCATTCATTCATTCCTCATATGCTTCATTATTCATTAATAACGGAAAATATTCTTAGACATCAAAATATAATCCTCATCAAACATCAACATAATAATAATGTGGTGCCACCTGGCACTTACACTCCATAACCACCAATAATATCATCCTCAAATTCATCACCTAGCATCATTACTCATTTCTATATATGACTTACCTCCTTCATTTAACCTAAATATTAAATCATTCACGCTCATCATACATTCATGCATCCTCATTCATACTGCTACATTCCTGTGACATACAGTGTTCAACCATTGTCTTCTCATTAGAGTGCCTCGAAAAATCAATTAGTTGTTCTCTCATCCTAACATTTATAGTTGCCAATAGCCATTGCATGCGTAGTTTCTACTCTTATTCAAACATTCCTCCTCATTTAGTGTGGTTACTCACCTGTACATCCTTTGCTGTTCTTAATATATATTAATGACATGCTATTCTATATTCACGAAGATGCAAGGCTGGTACTTTTTGCTGACGATACAAGTATAGCTATCCCTCCAAATAGACAAGAATTAACTGATGAAATTGCAAACAATGTTTTTCAGAAAATCATTAAGTCGTTCTCTGCAACTGCGCTCTCATTGAACTTTGACAAAATACAGTATATACAGTTCCACACAATAAATGGAATGACACCATTAATAAATATAGACTTCGATCAGAAATCGGTAGCTAAGGTGGAATATTCAAATTTTCTAGGTGTATATATCGATGAGTGGTTGAACTGGAAAAAACACACTGAAGATCTGCTGAAAAGTTTAGCTACTTATGCTATTAGGGTCATTGCAAATTTTGGCGATATACATCTCAGTAAATTAGCTTACCATGCCTATTTTCATTCTCTGCTTTCATATGGCAACATATTCTGGGGTAACTCATCATTGAGTAAAAGAGTGTTCATTGCACAAATGCGCGTAATCAGAATAATAGCTGGAGCTCATCCAAGATCATCCTGCAGACACTTATTTAAAGAGCTAGGGATCTTCACTGTAGCCTCACAATATATATATATATTCACTTATGAAATTTGTTATTAACAATCCGAATAATGTGCTGCATCCACGTGCAGTAGATAATTTAAAGATCCTGAAATGCTAGGTGCACGTCAATACAACATAAATTCGGTCAACACCAGTGTATTTACGTTGCTGGAGTTTGTAAGTTTTAAAAACCACCTTGTACAGTATATAATGTTTTTACCGTGGAACGCTGCACACGGTACTCCACTCAAATATTCATCGTTGTAGCGAAAACTTTCGCACATACTAACTATGTACTACTTAACAATCCTTAGTAGAAAGTAAAATTAAATTGCGTTTGATTTACCTGGACGCCCTACCTCTTCTCCAATTTCCTTCCACCGTGTTTCTTTCCAAACGGAATCACTATATCTCCTATCAGTCATATTATATAGCTCTGAATGAGAACGAACTAATTCAATCAATTACTCGTCGAACTTCATTATCTAAACAATATAATAAACACAATAGAAAACACCGGTACTTACTTGTAATTAGAATAAATAACAAAGAGAAACTCGGAACTATAAAAAATTGATTCTTACATGTTAGGTACAAGCAAAGTTTTCGAACCACATCTACCTAATCTCACTCTTTCCAAAATATATAAACAGGGACCGAGTAAAAACATGGAAGCAGTCCTTCGAAAATCAGAGATTTACATCACGTCAACTCACCGTCATGACGGGAAACATTCTCCGAAAGAATGTGTGACGTTGACGTGACGGAGACGTTCCGGGACGCTGACGTCGAGTGTGAACACAGCCATTAGAAACACAGGGAAGAATGTTTTGACGTGACGGACGTGACGGAGACTTCCGTTAAGTGTGAATCGACCTTTATTTATCTATTTCAAATAGCAGTTTGCCTTTGTCTTTTCCTGTTATGAGAATTAGTACTATATATATATATATATATATATATATATATATATATATATATATATCGCCTATGCAAATTAATTATTTCCTATTTTTACTTCGTTACATAAAAAAACGCAAGTGATCATTGGCGCCTAGATAGACGTAAAACATGCGAACTGTATCGGTGGATGGTTACTCTCTAATGCGACTGAGAGAGAATTAGTATCATCTTTGGAATTCCTTTTTTTTTTTTTTTAGCTGTCTTAAAAATAATTTTTTAATTTTTTTCTGTGGGATTCGAGATTAATAAGCGAAAATTCTGTTTACTTGAAATGAGAATGAGGGAGGTGCCTTTAATTTCTTTTGATCAAATGTTCATTTCAGTTCTATTACATTTGTCGCAGTTTATCGTGGACTGAGAACGTACCAGCAAAGGTAAATACTCAAATCAACAACGATAGTGAATAATAATCGGAAATGCAAAGAAAAATGCTAGGTGCTTCCTGTTTGGACATGGCATAATAGATACAGCCACATTCTTACACATCTACATCTACAGCTACATCCATACTCCGCAAGTCACCTGACAGTGTGTGGCGGAGGGTACCTTGAGTACCTCTATCGGTTCTCCCTTCTATTCCAGTCACGTATTGTTCGTGGAAAGAAGGATTGTCGGTATGCCTCAGTGTGGGCTCTAATCTCTCTGATTTTATCCTCATGGTCTCTTCGCGAGATACATGAAGGAGGGAGCAATATACTGCTTGACTCTTTGGTGAAGGTATGTTCTCGATACTTCAACAAAAGCCCGTACCGAGGTACTGAGCGCCTCTCCTGCAGAGTCTTCCACTGGAGTTTATCTATCATCTCCGTAACGCTTTCACGATTACTAAATGATCCTGTAACGAAGCGCGCTGCTCTCCGTTGGATCTTCTCTACCTCTTCTATAAACCCTATCTGGTACGGATCCCACACTGCTGAGCAGTATTCAAGCAGCGGGCGAACAAGTGTACTGTAACCTACTTTCTTTGTTTTCGGACTGCATTTCCTTAGGATTCTTCCAATGAATCTCAGTCTGGTATTTGCTTTACCGACGATCAACTTTATATGATCATTCCACTTTAAATCACTCCTAATGTGTACTTCCAGATAATTTATGGAATTAACTGGTTCCAGTTGCTGACCTGCTATATTGTAGCTAAATTATAAGGCATCTTTCTTTCTGTGTATTCGCAGCACATTACACTTGTCTACACTGAGATTCAATTGCCATTCCCTGCACCATGCGTCAATTCTCTGCAGATCCTCCTGCATTTCAGCACAATTTTCCATTGTTACAACCACTCGATATACCACAGCATCATCCTCAAAAAGCCTCAGTAAACTTCCGATGTTATCCACAAGGTCATTTACGTATTTTGTGAATAGCAACGGTCCTACGACACTCCCCTGCGGCACACCTGAAATCACTCTTACTTCGGAAGACTTCTCTCCATTGAGAATGACATGTTGCGTTCTGTTATCTAGAAACTCTTCAATCCAATCACACAATTGGTCTGATAGTCCATATGCTCTTACTTTGTTCATTAAACGACTGTGGGGAACTGTATGGAACGCCTTGCGGAAGTCAAGAAACACGGCATCTACCTGTGAACCCGTGTCTATGGCCCTCTGAGTCTCGTGGACGAATAGCGCGAGCTGGGTTTCATATGACCGTCTTTTTCTAAACCCATGCTGATTCCTACAGAGTAGATTTATAGTCTCCAGAAAAGTCATTATACTCGAACATAATACCTGTTTCAAAATTCTACAACTGATCGATGTTAGCGATATAGGTCTATAGTTCTGCACATCTGTTCGACGTCCCTTCTTGAAAACGGGGATGACCTGTGCCCTTTTCCAATCCTTTGGAACGTTACGCACTTGTAGACCTACGGTACACTGCTGCAAGAAGAGGGGCAAGTTCCTTCGCGAACTCTGTGTAAAATCGAACTGGTATCCCATCAGGTCCAGCGGCCTTTCCTCTTTTGAGCGATTTTAATTGTTTCTCTATCCCTCTGTCGTCTATTTCGATATCTACCATTTTGTCATCTGTGCGACAATCTAGAGAAGGAAGGACAGTGCAGTCTTCCTCTGTGAAACAGCTTTGGAAAAAGACATTTAGTATTTCGGCCGTTAGTCTGTCATCCTCTGTCTCAGAACCATTTTGGTCACAGAGTGTCTGGACGTTTTGTTTTGATCCACCTACCGCTTTGACATAAGACCAAAATTTCTTAGAATTTTCTGCCAAGTCACTACGTAGAACTTTACTTTCGAATTCATTGAACGCCTCTCGCATAGCCCTCCTCACACTACATTTCGGTTCGCGTTATTTTTGTTTGTCTGCAAGGCTTTGACTATGTTTATGTTTGCTGTGAAGTTCCCTTTGCTTCCGCAGCAGTTTTCTAACTCGGTTGTTGTACCACGGTGGCTCTTTCCCATCTCTTACAATCTTGCTTGGCGCATACTCATCTAACGCATATTCTACGATGGTTTTGAACTTTGTCCTCTGATCCTCAACACTATCTGTACCTCAGACAAAACTTTTGTGTTGAGCCGTCAGGTACTCTGAAATCTGCTTTTTGTCCCATTTGCTAAGCAGAAGAATCTTCCTACCTTTTTTAATATTTCTATTTACGGCTGAAATCATCGATGCAGTAACCGCTTTATGATCGCTGATTCCCTGTTCTGCGTTAACTGTTTCAAATGGTTTGGGTCTATTTGTCACCAGAAGGTCTAATATGTTATCAAATGGCTCTGAGCACTATGGGACTTAACATCTATGGTCATCAGTCCCCTAGAACTACTTAAACCTAACTAACCGAACGACGGCACACAACACCCAGTCATTAATATGTTATCACCACGAGTCAGTTCCCTTTTTAACTGCTCAAGGTAGTTTTCAGATAAAGCACTTCAAAAAATTTCACTGGATTCTTTGTCCCTGCCACCCGTTATGAACGTTTGAGTCTCCCAGTCTACATCCGACAAATTAAAATCTCCACGCAGAACTATAACGTGGTGGGGAAATCTACTCGAAATATTTTCCAATTTATCCTTCAGGTGCTCAGCCACAACAGCTGCTGAGCCAGGGGGCCTATAGAGACACCCAGTTACCACGTCTCAGCCTGCTTTAACCGTGACCTTCACCAAAATTATTTCACATTTCGGATCTCACGGCGAGCCACGGATTTCTGAATAGAAGAGGAGCTGCTGGGAGAGAACGCACGACCCCTTACGTCAGTCCAGTGGTCAGTTCGCGAGAAACTTTATTATCGAAGCTTTTGTTGAACGACAACTTTCATACAGGACTAAACAAAACTAGTATGGTGTCAACAGTATCGTGTGGTGACCCACAGTGTTGACCTTACTCTATTCAGACTGAAGCGGCAGAAATTAAGCGTCGTATTGGACCCTAAAGCAGTTGCAGCTTGCAGGGATGACGTGTTGGTATACCGATATTGTTGCGTTCTTGTGTTGTAGGTAATCGCGCAGGTAACTTGAGTGTTTGGTGGACTTTTTTCTTTGGACCCATGTTTCAATACAGAGTAAATAAATGGGGCACCAAAGCGCCGATGATATAAAACCGAATATACCGACTGCACAGTGTGTTCTGCCTCAGCCAATCAGAGCACAGATAACGCCCTCTTATTACAAAGTTTTATAAGTAAGCAGTGCAAGAATGACGCATACTGCAGACATTGCTGCCACAAAATAACCGTTCCGGTCATCGTACTTGGCGCAGCACAAGGGAACAGACAGAAAGATTGAAGCTCAACGAATTAATTACGTTACGTACTTCCGACCTATCAGCTTCTCTGTAAGAGTGAAATCAAAATAAGTATGGAAAACAGAAGCTGGAAGTGCACCTTAAGTGTTTGAGGGTACGTTCCTAACCTAAGATTCGTTGGAGGCTTGACGATCGTATGGGATTTACACATATGGAGCTGCGTAGATAATTTCTGTACTGAGCAAAAAGAAAAGTAGACTGTGCAAAGCATATTTTGCGTTAAATTGCAAAGTAGGGCCTCAGGTCTTGAAATACGCGATTACGATCTCAGTTGTGTCGTTACTGAACAAGGTTGAGCGGGCGTACAGGCAAGCGGAGGACGGAATTGTTTATTCGGAATGCAGCATTCTGTCGCAGAAGGCGTTGCGTATTCTCGCTTCTTCGAAAAACTGCAGCGCGAAGGTCACGCTTGCAGCGGTCGTTGTTGTCGGCAGAGACACGGCGGGGGGGGGGGGGGGGGGGGCGGGGAGTCGTATGACGTCAGAGCCGCGGCGCCGTCAGTTCTGTCGCTGGCGAGGTGGCGCTCAGTTGTGCAGCAGGGCGCCGGCGCAGTTGTGACGCAGCAGCCAGGCTTTTAGCAGCGTGCGACGCAGTCCTGCCTTTCGGCGAGAATAGCAGAGAAAGGTGAGGCGGGCAGCCGGCCTTTACTGGATTACTTGAAAGCTGCGGATGTTGTTCTGCTCGCTTTTGTGTGGTTCGTCGTATAACTCGCGACGGAGCAACGTCAAGGAACTGCTCCTGTCTAACACGTTGTCTCACTTCAAAAAATTAGGATCGGTACATCTACACCTACATCTACATGATTACTCTGCAATTCACTGAGTGCTTGGCAGAGGGTTCATCGAACCACAATCATACTATCTCTCTACCATTCCACTCCCGAACAGCGCGCGGGAAAAACGAACACCGGAACCTTTCTGTTCGAGCTCTGATTTCTCTTATATTATTTTGATGATCATTCCTACCTATGTAGGTTGGGCTCAACAAAATATTTTCGCATTCGGAAGAGAAAGTTGGTGACTGAAATATCGTAAATAGATCTCGCCGCGACGAAAAACGTCTTTGCTTTAATGACTTCCATCTCCACTCGCGTATCATATCTGCCACACTCTCCCCTATTACGTGATAATACAAAACGAGCTGCCCTTTTTTGCACCCTTTCGATGTCCTCCGTCAATCGCACCTGGTAAGGATCCCACACCGCGCAGCAATATTCTGAGCTGACTCTTTAGTGGACTTGTTGCAGCTTCTAAGTGTCCTGCCAATGAAACGCAACCTTTGGCTCGCCTTCCCCACAATATTATCTATGTGGTCTTTCCAACTGAAGTTGTTCGTAATTTTAACACCCAGGTACTTTGTTGAATTGACAGCCTTCAGAATTGTACTATTTATCGAGTAATCGAATTCCAACGGATTTCATTTGGAACTCGTGTGGATCACCTCACACTTTTCCTTATTTAGCGTGAACTGCCACCTACCACACCATACAGCAGTCTTTTCTAAATCGCTTTGCAACTGATACTGGTCTTCGGATGACCTTACTAGACGGTGAATTACAGCATCATCTGCGAACAACCTAAGAGAACTGCTCAGATTGTCACCCAGGTCATTTATATAGATCAGGAACAGCAGATGTCCCAGGATGATTCTCTGGGGAACACCTCACATCAATTCAATCGCCGTCTATTACTACGAACTGCGACCTTCCTGACGGGAAATCACGAATCCAGTCGCACAACTGAGAACAATGGGATGGCGAATAGTGTCTTAAATTAGCGTGCCGAGTGTTTAATTACTTATCACTCGTTATTTATCGCCTTGTTACATTCACTTACCAGCTGATAACTTGAGCGGAAATGACGTGGAACGAACGGACAATAGCGCCAGATTCAGTCGGGCTGTGTTTCGATGTGCCACTGTCGATTCCACAAAATTTTCGTACCACAGTCATTAATTACGTCCTGATTACGTCACTGCAATGAAATAACCAATGTTCGTAGAACGCAAGTATGCGGAAACCATCAAACAGTCAGCACTTGGGACTGAGTGGGTCTTAGTGCGACGCGGCGTCTTCCGCCACTCATTCCAGCAGCCGTCGTGGTCTGTGATACTGGACCGCCTGCCCGCAACCCGAAGGCGATTGCACGTTGCCTCTCTAGTGGCTTGCAGGGCTGACAGAAATTTAATTTTCAATATTTCGCTTACTTTGGCCGACTTTAAACATCTAAAATGTTGTCGTAATGATCTCGTTAAGATGTATAATATGACATTACGGGTTTCACACAGTTAGGAATGTACCACACTACGGTCGCAGGTTCGAATCCTGTCACGGGTATGGATGTTTGTGATGTCCTTAGGTTAGTTAGGTTTAAGTAGTTCTAAGTTCTATGGGACTGATGACCACAGATGTTAAGGCCCATAGCGCTCAGAACCATTTGAACCAATTTTTTTTAATGTACCACAGTTGCAAACTTTGCGTGTCGCGAGGTAACGTAACGCACGGCGCTGAAATATGCGGACTTTATTCAGCCAGTA
Organism: Schistocerca americana; assembly: GCF_021461395.2. Lineage (NCBI taxonomy): Eukaryota > Metazoa > Arthropoda > Insecta > Orthoptera > Acrididae > Schistocerca > Schistocerca americana. The sequence goes on from NC_060129.1 coordinate 49,633,526, forward strand.
TTTCAGAACGAAGGCAGTTAGCGACTCACCACAAACTCCAGACGACATTTCAAACACCTGTGATAATTTTCTCTAATCTCCCCCCACCACACACACACACACACACACACACACACACACGCACACACACGTGAAGTAACAGATTTTCGCTGTTAATGCACTCAGCTTCGGCATCAGACGTAGCGTTTTAATTTATTAATTTATTAGTACAGACTCTATTCGCAGCACAGTTTGCAGACAGTATCCACATACCGCATAGAAAGAATCTGCAAAATTATGTCGTTGTAAGACACACTCACTCACACACACACACACACACACACACACACACACACAAACACACGCCAGGAGATATGACGCCTCAAACATTTAGCAGCGCGAAACGCTTGCTTTTCCTTAAAAAGGAGCGCAAACTGGCGAGACTGTATTCACCCTGTTTTCAGAAAGAGGGCACTCGGCGACTTCCAACAAACGTTAAGAATGATTTCAAACCGTCCCTTACATGGTTACATGGTTGACGTCAGATATTAATTCACTTGTAAAGCAATTAAGCGTCGGAAGTTGTTTTGTGCAGCCGGCCCGAGTGGCCGAGCGTTTCTAGGCGCCACAGTCTCGAACCGCGCGACCTCTACGGTCGCAGGTTCGAAACCGGCCTCGGGCATCGGTCGCAGGTTCGAATCCTACCTCGGGCACGGATGTGTGTGATGTTCTTAGGTTAGTTAGGTTTGAGTAGTTCTAAGTTCTAGGGGGCTGATGGCCTCAGAAGTTAAGTCCCATAGTGGTCAGAGCCATTTCAACCATTTTTTGTTTTGTGCATGGCCGTTCCAAATCCTGGAATCCCTTCGCGAAGCAGAACACGTGACGGCGTGCCGACATATTTGTGGCGATGAAACGCTGTGCTCGAGTTCATTTCAGAATTTTACAGTTTTATGGAATTGGTTGGTTGGTTGGTTTGGGGAAGGAGACCAGACAGCGTGGTCATCGGTCTCATCGGATTAGGGAAGGAAGTCGGCCGTGCCCTTTCAGAGGAACCATCCCGGCATTTGCCTGGAGTGATTTAGGGAAATCACGGAAAACCTAAATCAGGATGGCCGGACGCGGGATTGAACCGTCGTCCCTCCGAATGCGAGTCCAGTGTCTAACCCTATGGAATTAAGGCTGTGGTGAACCAGCGATCTGTTAAAGATTTCGTTAGTAGACGGTGAATTCTCGAGAATTATCGTAATGTGCATGCTTGATAAAATAAAACCTTTCATATCCTGTTTTTTATCGTTCTGTGACGTCAGGTATCCTCTTTTGAGATTTGCTGATGAAGGCAAGCGATCAGACACCACACTTTTTTTTTTTGTACTGTGCAACGCTGCTTTACTTTGTTTGCCTGTTCTCGTGTTGAAATATGCTTGATAAGAGCGTGGTGTGTTGACAAAGTAACGCATCAGAGATCCTTCAGACTCCTCTAGTTTTGCGCGGCTTGCTGTGTAGAAAAGTGGCGCCGTCGTGCTTGCGCATTAATAGCATCCTTTGACTATGACGCTACCACTTACCAACTTCTTTGCTTGAGGTTAAAATGACACGATTAAAGAGCAGTGTAAATTTTTATGTGCAGCCCATAACGACGGTACAATTTAAATTGTCGTTTCCAGTGCAATAGTGGCAAGAACAGGGGTAGATTTCCCTGTTATTACTTTTCGTGAAGGGATTTAATCACGTCAGAATTAAAACATTTGTGCACATATTTGGTACGTATGTTTGACAGAAATGTATAGCAAATTTTCTCTTAGACCATAGTATTATATAAGGCTTATCCGTTGTTGATGGTAAGACACTGTTTCGGAAACATGGACAGCCTCTGACATTACATTTCCTGACACTGCAGCAAGACAAAAAGCACTGAAAATGCCCCGTTTTGAAGAGTTCAGAAATGTCGTGTAAAAGCTAAACTGCACATAGTCGTTATAAGCAAGTGTCAATATCAGAAATATGAAGTACGAAATTTTAGCTTCGCAAACAGGTAGATCAACACATCCACTGTCCAGTTTGCTCCCCGCATCAAAGGGTGGCAATATTCACAACATGGCACCTCTACTTCAGCAAAAGCACCTTCCTGCACATTCTGTGCTTAAAACGTGCCTGGCGCTGTGTGGAGCTGTCTCCATCCCCGGCGTTAAGCAGTTACGGAGTACACAGGAGGCAAGGACCACACTCTCGATATTTGATGTATTTAAATGAATCGTTTTATGAAAGATCTGGAATATGGAAGATAGAATCGCAAACACGTTCTCCACAGTTCTTCGGCAACGGGACAGGCGATAATTGGAAATGATCCTCTCACGATTTAGTACCCTCAGACTACAGAGCTGGATAAAGTCCCGCCTTACGGCGAAGGCTTCATCTCCTACGAAAACATACGGCAGCTTGTGACCTGTAACACAAGATTCACACGGTACTTTTAACTTGCTTTACTTCAGATTGTCGTAAAATATTGTGTTTTCAATAACGTCACCATCAGATATCCGGTCGTTGCTTCCAAAGACTACCATTAAAAACTCGTAATATGCGTTTACCATCACAAGCAACACCATGCTACAGTAGGCCCTGTAGTTCGGGAGGAGGATTAATGTGCATGTGTTTGCCATCTTGAGACCTTGGAAACTGAAACATAGGAAGGAAAAACACAGCTACAGAGACCCGCAAGCCTTGAATAATTAGATATCCAGTTTTTTCTTTTTTTTTTTTAAATTTACAACTTTCCTTCATGCACTCATTTCTCAAAGCACTGCAAAACGCGCCGCAAGTTTCTGGCAGAATTTTCGAAAGGCTTGGTGGTGAAATAGCTACACTTTACTGCAGATGACGGTATGTACTGCCAATAACTAAGTATCCTAATCTTGCAGCTGATTTCTCATGCTGTGCTGGAGTTCTTTTTTTCCTTTTTTTTATTTTATTTATTGAGTTTCGATTCCCCCTGAAGGGGCGGGCTTGCAGCAGCTTAGTACGCCGCTCTTCAGCCAACAGAATTTGTCTTAAAAAGACGAAGATAGTTAATAATAAAAGCAGGTGATAAAATCGGTGACTTAAACAGTAAAGTGGCGGAAAATCGTGGAACTTAAAACATAAAACAGAGGGCTGATGATGCTAATAAGCAGGCAGGTAAAATAATAGACAGACAACCAAAAAACACGGCGACCTTCTGGTTTCTGTTCGCAAGAGATACAAAATTCACACCCAGCCACAGCATGTTTTCTGTTCGCAACACTTTGGAAAGAGAAACAACATTGAACATTCACTTGAACACTGCACTAAAAATTTCGCACAAATATGACATACCACAGCCGAGGGCAGAATGAGGAACCTGGACAAATGATGGGAAAGGAAAGGGGGGGAAGGAGAGTAAAAAACCAAGTGGGGGGACGGAGGAAGAAGCTGATGGAGGACGAGAACTCATAACAGAGGGGGCGGGTGCTGGGCAGACGTGACATGGGAAAGGCAGAAGAGGGGTATACAGAAGGATTCGGGGGGGGGGGGGGGAGAGGGGAGGCATAGAGTGGTTAGGTGGGGAGAAAACAGGATGGAAGGGGTGGAAGAGGGAGCCTGGGAAAAGGACAGAGGAAAGGAGGGGGGTGAGAATCAGAGTCGGTAGGAGGGATAAATGGAGGGAGAGAGGGCATCATCCAGGAGGGGGAGTTGATGGAAGCCACCTTGGGAAAGTAGGGTGTAGAGATGGAGGGTAGGGGGGACACAACAGTGAAGGCGTGGCAGGGGGCGGGGACAGGAGAGGAGAGGAGCAACCAGGGGGTGAGGGGGATCAAGGCGGTGGGAGGTGTAGAGGATGCAGATAGGTTCGAGGAATAGGAGCAGATGGGGGAAAGGAATGAGGTCACAGAAGATCCGCGTGGGAATGGGAGGCATATACAGAAGGCGAGGCGGAGTACATAGCCCTCGAGGATCTGGAGGGACTTACAGAATTTGAGGATGGGGAGGGGGGTGAGATATCCAGACGGGACTGGATTAACAGAGGATGTGCCACAGATCTTCTCATCTGTGTCATCCTGTCTTTGTAGTACGAAAGGAAAGCAAGTGTTGGTGTGTTTCTTCATCTATTCCTAGGTAATTGTCGAAATCACCACACTCTAAAACTGGGAACAGTTTTAAGTGAGAGAGTGTTCTTTGGAGCCATTTCTTCATAGAAAACTTTGGTCTCCTTCTCCCCGTTTTCCTCAAGCAGCCATATAGTTTCACAACGGAAAGTGCACACAACAACAGGAAAATGACGTCATCGTCCGCTGTGTCCCGCTCCACACAGCCGACTGACGTCTGTGCGGGGACAGCTGCGGTCGAACAGTTTCGCCACCGAGAATCCGCGCATTTTCTCCAGGGAGAAAATGTCCCTTGTAACATCGATTGGTACAAACAATTTACCAGCGTGGGGAAATGGGCGTTTTCCCTCCGCATCAAAATGCGCCCACTCCCGCATACCCCCTGACAGCTTCCCCTGCCGACAAACCGCTCATTGTGTCCCGTGGTAAATAGTCGTGTCGCACAGCAGCTACGGGTAAACGGCGGAGCGTGCTGCGTGCTGGGCAGGAAGGGACACCCGCTCTACGCCGCAGCTGCCGCTCTGTGAGGAGTGAGAGATCGGCAGTCTCCGCCCGGCACAAGCAGCTCCACGGTGTGAGCCACTACAGGTGCGGCTGCGGACGCGGATCCCGCCGCCCCTCCGGCAGTGAGGGGGGTGGGGCGCCGCCAGAGGGGGGCGGGCGACGTACTCGCTTGAACAGGTGCCAGGTTCTTAAGCGAAGCGAACGCAGGCTTTCTAGGCGGACTGCACTGGTGAAATCAATTCGGGAAAAGACCCAAAGTGATATTCCCGTGTCACGACAGGATGGCGAGAAGGTATATTACGCGATCAGTGCAAAGTACATGTTTCTCCGACGCTCGCCACTGACTAAACGCGTTAATACTTTGTCAAAATTTTGATAAATGTATGCCGTTAGGAAAACATTATCTCATCTCTTCTTCATCAGCGCTCACATATACTACTGGCCATTAAAGTTGCTACACCATGAAGAAATGAAAATGATAAACGGGTTTTCATTGGACAAGTATATTATATTAGAACAGACATGTGATTACATTTTCAAGCAACTTTGGTGCATAGGTCCCGAGAAATCAGTAACCAGAACAACCAACTCTGGCCGTAACAACGGCCTTGATACGCCTGGGCATTGAGTCAAACAGAGCTTGGATGGCGTCTACAGATACAACTGCCCATGCAGCTTCAATAAGATACCACAGCTCATCAAGAGTAGTGACTGGCGTATTGTGACGAGCCAGTTACTCGGCCACCATTGACCAGACGTTTTCAAATGGTGAGAGATCTGGAGAATGTGCTGACCACGGCAGCAGTCGATCATTTTCTGTATCCTCAAAGGACCGTACAGGACCTGCAACATGCGGTCGTGCATTATCCTGCTGAAATGTACGGTTTCGCAGGAATCGAATGAAGGGTAGAGCCACGGGCCGTAACACATGTGAAATGTAACGTGCACTGTTCAAAGTGCTGTCAATGGCACCTCATACCATCACGCCGGGTGATACGCAGTATGGCGATGACGAATACACGCTTCCAATGTGCGTTCACCGCGATGTCGCCAAACACGGATGCGACCATCATGATACTATAAACAGAACCTGGATTCGTCAGAAAAAATGACGTTTTGCCACTGGTGCACCCAGGTCTGTCGTTGCGTACACCATTGCAGGCGCTCCTCTCTGTGATGCAGCGTCAAGGGTAACCGCAGCCGTGGTCTCCGAGCTGATTGTCCGTGCTGCTGCAAACGTCGTCAAACTGTTCGATCCGAAGGTTGTTGTCTTGCAAACGTCCCCATCTGTTGACTCAGGGATCGAGACGTGGCTGCACGATCCGTTACAGCCGTGCGGATAAGATGCCTGTCATCTCGACTGCTAGTGATACGAGGCCGTTGGGATCCAGCACGGAGCTCCGTATTACCCTCCTGAACTCACCGACTCCATATTCTGCTAACAGTCATTGCATCTCGACCAACCCGAGTAGCAATGTCGCGATACGATAAACCGCAATGGCGATAGGCTACAATCCGACCTTTATCAAAGTCGGAAACGTGACGGTACGCATCTCTCCTCCTTACACGAGGCATCACAACAACGTTTCACCAGGCAACGCCGGTCAACTGCTGTTTGTGTATGAGAAATCGGATGGAAACTTTCCTCATATCAGCACGTTGTAGGTTTCGCCACCGGCGCCAACCTTGTGTGAATACTCTGACAAGCTAATCATTTGCATATCACAGCATCCTCGCCCTGCTGTTGAATTTCGCGTCTGTAGCACGTCATCTTCGTGGTGTAGCAATTTTAATGGCCAGTTGTGTAGAAGCAACTTACTTTCTGGAGTTTGGGTCTAAGAATGTTGTTGCTGGCCGCTCCACACGTGGTACACCTTTGGTCGTACAGGGCGGCGTGAGAGCTGTCGCTGACACATACAGAATTGTTTCTACAGCTGGAAGCAGGGTCATGTCGTATTCCCAGTCCAGACTAAATGCACTGGAAGCTGCCGACGCAGACTACTGCATGTCGACGGGCATATTTGTCTGTACGACATGCAGGCCGTCTTGTTCTCTGGAGTATATTAACTTAGTTCACAAAAATTGAAATGTTTTCGTAACTTAGTTCACAAAAAATTTGATACCTGTTTTCGGTACAGATATGCAGACATCACTTTAGAGAAACACAAGCACAGTCGAATTTCAGAATTATCGATATCTGCTGTGTTTTATCGATAACGACGTCGTTTTCAGGTTGTGTAAGTGACATCAGAAGGCAGAAATGTGTACGACACTCTTCTGCTAACGTCATTCACGAGGGCCGTTTGCTGCTGAGCAAGGAAAAGAAGAGTGCGGTCACAAGGGAGGACACTTTGGAGGAATAATTTTCTCAGAGCATGTGGCTTTTACAGCATTGTTCACAAATATTTCATCATATAATCCGTTTTCCGTCTGACCACTACACGAATCAACAAGTAACGAGAAATCATTTTCCTTAACGTATGGTTTCATTACAGATTGCAAATATTGTATCTACAGCTCTGTCGCAAATTTTCCTGATTTTGAGCAGCTGACGACCTCATATCCGTATCCTGACTATAAACGTTCAATTTCATTAGCAACCCTAGGTCCGATTTTATTTCCGACCTCCTGCATACACAAGAACACGCGTGGTAGCAATTCACCGGCGAATGTCAAAGCATATTGCGCTGTATACCAATATGTAGCTTTCGCCAAATTTCTCTTTTCCACCAAAAATGTTTTTAATCAGCGAAACGCCAGTGACCGATGGTGCGTTGATTCGTAACTGCAACCCATCTGATCGATATTAACAACAAGGTTTGTACTGTAACCGACCATTATCAGCACTGATTTTTTTCTGAATCGTTCTGAAGCTGCTGTAGTTTCTTCAAGTGTTGCTACGTCATTTGCACTAACGAATTTGGTCACTTTTCTCTGACGTGTTCCGTGTTTTACTGTAAAATTCTATTCCCACTTCCCACGAATGAAAAAGTTTTCTGGTAGGTATTGAACTACGATAACCTTTCCCATTGTTGCAGTGTACGCATTGTCACTTGTTTGTGGGACGTCCGAGCGCCCTTAAATTTTCCAAATGTTTCAGTATCAACTGGACGCAGCTTATAAAATTTAGATCCCCGTTGTTTGACATCCTGTTTCAGTTTCCTCAAGTGTCAAAAAAAAAAAAAAAAAAAAAAAAATTGTTCAATTGACTCTGATCACTATAGGACTAAACATCTATGGTCATCAGTCCCCTAGAACGTAGGACTGCTTAAACCTAACTAACCTAAGGACATCACACAACACCCAGTCAGGACGAGGCACAGAAAATCCTCGACCTCGCCGGGAATTGAACCCGGGAACCCGTGCGCGCGAAGCGAGAACGCTACCGCACGACCACGAGCTGCGGCCTCCTCAAGTGTCCTTTCCTGCGAAAACAAGAGAATCACCTTGTTGAGCACTTTTCAATGAGTAACTGGTACGATCTTCAGCGAAGGCAACTGCCTATGCTTGATATTTTAATGGAATGTATGTCGATGAATGTGCCTTGTCAACGTCAACATCGTCGACAGTACACTGCAAAGAATAAATTTTTCGTGTTAACAGTGGACGAGGAAATCCGAACATTAACAGACAGTAAAAATGAAAAGGCTTACCTCATCATACAAGCCCTCCTAAGCCAGCCGGAGTGGCCGTGCGGTTCTAGGCGCTACAGTCTGGTGCCGAGCGACCGCTACAGTCGCAGGTTCGAATCCTGCATCGGGCATGGATGTGTGTGATGTCTTTAGGTTTGTTAGGTGTAATTAGTTCTAAGTTCTAAGCGACTGATGACCTCAGAAGTTAAGTAGCATAGTGCTCAAAGCCATTTTGAACCAAGCACTCCTAATCAGTCTCGCTGTTTAAAATGTCACCTTCCTGGACAACAGCACTCCTGTTCACGATCCGGATCGTTCCCTCTGCGGTTCGTTCGCCCATCGCCATAGTTTGGATTTATTTATAAAATCGGGGACATTTTCAGAAAGTACAGATCTGTCCATGTAGACAGACAATACATAGCGTAATGCAGTCGCGAAAGTTCCCATTTGTTCATCAAATTCCTCCATTCTTTCGTCATGACATATGCCGGTTGATGAATTTGCGGCATTTTAAATGCCGCGCACTCACAAAACAAACGCAAGAGGAAAACGCAAAACAAAACAGAAAACAAGAGAAAAACTGATTTGTGATTGGTAACTGAAAATCCGCCAGTGATTTTGTGCCCAATGAGAAGAAATGTGAAAGTTAATACAATGGTAAAATGACTTGGTGAAGGATTAGAAAATTTAAAAACATTAAGTTTGAAGGTAATAACTGCAGAAAAATAAAAACTAAAATCACTGGAACGTCACAGCTTTCTAATTCTCCACTTTCAGATTGGCAGTCTTGCACGCTATCCACACACTAAGACAGCAGTCGAAAAAGCATGTATTAATTGAGTACTGCAGAGAAACAGGCTAAATTGTTTTTCGGCTTTTACTCCCAAACGGAGGCGCACGAGAGAGAATGGCCTCAGGGTGCGATACCTGGGTTCCTAACCTACACCAACACATACGTGGTTGCAAAATGTCGGTTGCACCTGAGGAACCTTTTATAATATAAAAAAAAATGGAATAAATGATAATAACTGTTGAAATGCGCGGCGTTTTGAAATGTATTGAATTAATGAGATTAATTCTTCGGCATGAATGACAAGCACAATAAGCTGAGCTATGCCTGGAAATAAGTTCGTATTAGTTCATATTATTTTGCAGGGGGAGGTAGTTTCTTCCTCCGCTGTAGGTTTGTGCTTAACCTTCTTTGTAATGCTACGTTAGCTCGCCGTCTTGACCGTGTTCCCATTGAGCTTGTCGGATCTTCGTAATTTTCCAAAGTACACAGGTGGGCTTCAGTTCTTGTAATCATCGTACTATTTGAAATAACAACTCACAAGACCTTTCCGTTAATAATACATACTGCTCACTTATTGACAGCGACCCCAAACGGCGGTCTACAATTACTCGCTAGAAATGGCGTGCTTCTCACTCGTTCACTAGCTGAGCGCGAATCCTTCCTTCCGCCTACTGGTGTAAGAAAAACTCCTCTGTTTTTTAACAACTCAAAATCAAAAATACCTACGGTACGCATAGCCTCAGTGATGGGCTACCGCTTCATTTTCTCTCTTTGCCTTTAAAGAAGACGAAAACATGAAAGAAATGCAAAAGGTTTATCACGCTCTCCTTGTTACTACCGGTGCTTTCTGCTAAGTTGCTAGACAGTATCTGACCACAGAGCTCTCCTTACGCTAATTTAATTCTGCTGTGGGGTTTTGGCCTCGGGCTTAGTTTTGCAGTGGAGCTGTGTTTGCTTACTGACGCTGCTGTGGAACGACGGCACGTCTTCGCCCTCCCCCACTACTCTGCCACGCACACACCTGTCTGAAGGCTGTCGCACAGGACTCTCCAACTTTGTCCACCGGTGTTCAACACAGCCAGTGGTGGAGATGACGAAACTTTCACTCTGACCGCTCAGGTGAACGGAAATCCTCGTCGATCTTTCTGTACCAAAGTACGGACACCAGATACATCTATGAAGTATACGTGGGACTGACACTGTGCGTCCAGATGTTTTCCGATCTGCGCCGTAATGCGTGGGCGGGCGCCCAGCCGGTAAGGGCTGAGGGCGCAGCCTGAAACCTCGCTGAGGGTTCAGACGTCCAATGTGCGTGGAAGGTCGGGCGTAGTTTTAGCGTCCTCTTGATGAACGCCGCCGCAGACACGTCATCTGCATGTGCATCTGCAAGCCGCCAGGCCGTGTGCCGCGGAGCGTACTTCTGGTCTTCTGGTGCACCATCTGACCTGACCCCCCCCCCCCCCCCCCCCCCCCCCCCCCCCCCCCCCCCCCCCCCCCCCCCCCCCCCCCCCCCCCCCCCCCCCCCCCCCCCCCCCCCCCCCCCCGCTTCCCTGTTAAGACTCTGTATTGGCTGCAATATCTCGTCGTGCTCATTCCCTGCAAGCTTGAAAGTTTTGAGGAGACGCGTTGGCGCTGCGAAACAGCTGTTTGTCGGCGGAAGCTGGCGTCCGCTCGATGCAGGCAGCTGACCGCGGCCATGGGTCTATTCTGTGTCGTTCATACCGATCGGTGTAGTAGGTCAGTGTCGGTAGTGACGTCATTTTCACTTCTTTATCGAAACATCCAATTCAGTAAGCTTCTGGAACGTTACCAAACGGTCCTCCACCGATTTTACGACAACGTACTGAGAGGTTTTGGATTTCGGCGTGGCCTGTCGACTGGTGAGCAGTGGTTTATGTACACCTATAATTCGTTATTTTAAACATATTTAGCGGTTTTGGCTTTGGATTTAGTGATTGTGTTACTAAAGAATCACCAGAGGACGCATCCAGTTGGAAAGTGAGTTCATAATAGACTATTTTCCTTTGGTAGAAATATGGTTAGGTTAAGTTGTTACTGTGAATGATTACATCCATAAAACTTTCTCGGTCAATATTCCCTCAAAATACGTGTTACTTTTATGCAAATAAGTGTTTAAAGATCATTAAATATCAAGACATCGGCTCTGCTTACGTATATTACATGAGTGTGAAACTGACGTTACTTGAGACTTTGTGTACATTTTTCCACAAATGGTTTAGTTAGTAATTATTATTATTATGGTAAGCAACTATGTGAAGCCGGATATTGGAATCTTCCAAACTATCACGCATTTATGACTTGCGCAGCAGCCTTTGGCAACGAAATCAGCATACGTTCGTCTGCAGAATAATATGAGAATTGAGCGTTTTGTACCTGTTCATTGCCGAAGCTAAGTAATTAGCGAGCGGAAATGTCATACGAAAGGATACAGGTGAGTAAGAAATTTTTTTTTCCTCTTCATATATGCAACGCGTTCTGAGACATTGTCATTCGTGCAAGTTAAGATTTTTCTGCAATATTCCTGATTACTTACATGTAAGAGCGCATTTCCTCAGTAATGATTTCGTGATTTCTGTGTGTTTTAAAAACGAAATATGAAATTCCGGGAGATGAAACTGCTGTCAGTGAAACAACCGAGAGTGACCTTATAATTCACCATTTTTTCCGAATATGTAGTGATTTCCGAGTTGCGGTTAGACAGGAATCTGTGGTGTCACCGCCAGACACCACACTTGCTAGGTGGTAGCCTTTAAATCGGCCGCGGTCCGTTAGTATACGTCGGACCCGCGTGTCGCCACTGTCAGTGATTGCAGACCGAGCGCCGTCACACGGCAGGTCTAGAGAGGACTTCCTAGCGCTCGCCCAGTTGTACAGCCGACTTTGCTAGCGATGATTCACTGACAAATTACGCTCTCATTTGCCGAGACGATAGCATAGCCTTCAGCTACGTCATTTGCTACGACCTAGCAAGGCGCCATTATCAACTGCTATTTATCTTGTGATGCAAGTACCGTCAGACCGATGGTCACCAATTGTGGATTAAAGTTAAGTATTCCAGCAGCTACGTACGTTATTGGCTATATTAATTACCTTGTCCAGTTCCAGACCTCACGCCTCACGCGTGCCTTTCGGCTTCACCTCAAAGTGACTTGGCTGTCTTGCCAACTCGCAACAGAATCTAAGAGCACAACTGAAATTACTGGAGTGCAACTAGCATCAGTCATATTCATAAACTTGCTTGTCACAACTGTTTATCTGCGATCGAATCCTCAACAACAGTAGACAGAGATGAAAGGTCTCCGCCGTAATATTTTTAGACTGTAGCGCCATATCGAAATATTTTCATTCATGACATGCATGTTATAAACTCCGACGAACTGCAGGAGCTCTCGAAAATGCGTTTTTTCAGCTTTGTTCTTAAGACCCAAATCGTTGAAGTATCGTAAAGGGAAGTGGGCTAATAAATCAATTGGATCTCTAGGAGCGAGTTATAACCACATTCTGTTGACCTTCTTATTCTTTGAAACTCTCAGAATCCATGTTTAGGATGTTCTACATACTATTCCGAACTCATTTTCCGAAACATAAAATCCAAAACACGATGTCAGTGTGAATGATAATAAGATGACATAATGCGGCATTTACCAAATGTGCAGCATACAGTCAAATACACTATCGTTGTTATGCATGCATGGAAACATCTGGTCAGAGAAACTGTAAAAATTTGTATGCATTTCAGCTGAGAACCATGGAAATGGATATAGTGCTCCTGGTACTGTTCAGGAGGAGGCAAGGGCGATGAAGGCGGGCACGTCAGCTCGATGGAATGCGGCGTCATGCGTTATGGCGACGTAAACGCAGTTTTCGGTACTTGGAAGAACAGCGCGCCTATGTCGCCTGCTAGCCGCTTTGTGTTCGCGGCGCTGTGCGCGCTACAGTGCGCATGCGCGGGTCGGCGGCCGCTTTCTTTAGATTGGCTTGCGCGACGAGAACCGACAACAGCTCTTCGGTTCTCTAGATCCGAAAGGTATCGATACCAAAATCCATACTGGATAATGCACGGGCTCTAACTCGAACAGTAGACCGTTCGGTGTTCTTGAGTACCGAAGCGATCGGCACAATGAAGGAAAGATACAGAATGGGCAACCAGTTCAGGGTCAGCGGATGACGTCAGGCAGGCCGGCTGGTGCACACCGACTGAAGATGTCGAAACGGCTTGACAGGGGGGGGGGGGGGGGGGGGTGTTGCGCAGCAGCGAGACTGACGTGACGGCGCACCGAAGAATGTCTTTGGTGAATAAAGTACCCACCACCACACTCCGCAGAGTCGTCTGACGTTTGCAGATGTAGACGGTTACTTAATTTTACTACATTCCTCATCACGATTATGAATTTTGTGGTGCTCGATGTTTAGATTTGACTGGTATACGAGGCATGTGTTGGAAAAGAGCAGAGTAAGTATTACAATTATGCAGATAAGGGTATACAGGTACATTCATGACGGTGCATTTTGTGTGGTTGAAATCGTTTGAAAGCGATCTTTCACGCCGTTACGGAAAACATTGGGGGCATAAAAAATGTGTACGCCACAACACAAATGTATGAATTTTTCGTTCCGGTATAGATTTAGAAAATTTTGGAAATTTTTGGTAAGGACTATGGGACCAATCTGCTGAGGTCATCGGTCCCTAGGCTTACGCGCTACCTAATCTAACTTACACTAAAGACAAAGCACACATCCATGCTCCATGCCCAAGGGAGGACGCGAAACGTCCGACGGGTGCCGGGCGGGCGAGGGGGGGGGGGGGGGGGGGGGGGGAGCCGCAAGAACCATATTGATTTAGTGAAAGTTGTTTGTCGATTGGCGGTCAGACTCCTCTTTCCTGTTCCACGCCCCTGTAGTGCGTTTGTCTCGTCAGTGAGTTCACGACACTCTCATAGGAGTCCCTCTACTCCTACCCATTCCTGAGGAAAGGGCGCAGTAACAGTCGGACACACACACACACACACACACCGCGGAGGTGGAGATGAGCTGAAGAGATGGGAGCGGCCCCAACACACAGACGCAGAGTGAAGCAAATCACCGACTCGGCCGCGAATCGAACCTGGGACGCTAGCCACGGACTGCGGACTCTGGTGCAAACAACGTGACTGTGAGTCCCTGTAGGACACCCCGCTCGTGTCGCGCGCTGCGTGGGGCTCAACTCGGCTCCTCTCTGCTACACGTAGTCAGTGTTTCGAAATTCTTACGTTCATTGCCGCTATAACAATGTCGTATTTTGGAGGTATGTCGGCTGAGGGGGGAGGGTGAAGACATTGTACAAAACAGTGCGTCAACTTACATAGACACGTAACAAAAAAACGCTTATCCTGCCACTCAACATGCGTATGTGGTCAGGAATCTTTCGTGCATAATAACAAACGATAAAATAAGGAATAAAATCTGTGTAGCCAACCGTCGAATTTTATTCACAAAATGGAAGTGTTTCCATGTCCATAAAAATTCTGTTCGTGTCGTCTCCGACTGAAATAAATCCATGCCCTGCCGCTCCTTCTGGACTGACGCGATTCACACCGTCTGAGATTAACGGACACCGCAACACTGCGGCTACGTTTTGCAGATCATTGATCCGTCACTTCCTGAACGTTCTCTTTACTAATGCTTGAAAGATAACTCATCTGCTCCGGATGCCACACGTGCTTCGCGTACGGTTCTTTACTCCAGTCATAGAACTGTGTTAGGTCACCCAAAATATACGCAGAATGAAAGAATGTGTATCCAGCTGCGGCTTTCGCTAAATTATATCGGACGGTTTAATGAATTTCCCGGCTACTCAAGTTATAACGGACCTGCACTCCGTTTACTTACGATTTTCAAAGGACACGTGCGCCAAATTTTCTCTGTTATTTGGGGAAAATGTGTTCCGAAGATTAATGAAAATACGAAAAAGTCCCCATGCAGTTAAAACCGAATTGCTATTGTACGACTACTTTTACACGGTGATGATCGAACGAAATATAAAAATAAGACATAGTCAGTGAAACATGGAGTAAATAAACTGGATCTGCTATAGTGTTAGATTGAAAATAACTTACGAACGGTCGCCAGCTCAATTTGTGAGCAAAAATTAGTGAATCATTAATAATTATTAATCTCTGTTTAAAATGCAGTGTCCTGAAAGTCTGACCCACCATCGCGCAGCCCAGGCCGATAAGGGGAGGAACTCGAAATCTGCACGAGGTGTGGATCTTGTTCTGTACGCGTTGTGTAACAAGGGATTGCCAGAAATTTCAGTCCGAAGGGGGGTGAAACGGGGATGAATGTTTTTTTTTTTTTAAATGCCGCTATTAAGGAAATTTTGAACGTAGAAATGCGAAAACTGGAATCAGGTTTCTTTCAGAAGATAAAAAAAGAAAACTTGTTTCAGTGTTTCTGGAAATTCAGCCCGAAGGGAGTCGAATAGGGCATGAAAATTTTTAAGAAAATATTTCGTTAGATTAAAAAAGTTTTAAAGCCCAACTTATGAAAATTGTTGTTTTACTCGTCTGTTAGATGCAAAGAAATATTTGTTAGAGGATGAAAGTTGCTGTGTAAATATCTCCACCATAACGCAAATGGGGTGATGCATAAAAACTGTGGGCTCCAGCTACCAGAATAGCTTTTTGGTCAGAAGTACATTCGGAAAAGACCATGCTTACATGGCCTTAACTGGATGGAAAAGCTGTGATTGTGTTTCAGTTTTCTGAACAAGATGAAAATTCAAATAAATAAGAACAAAAAAAGTTTCTGCATGCCATACAGTCTGAGCAATCGAAGCGGCGGTCGCTCGGCCAGTTGTTTCTGTACTGCAGCTACGGACCAATCATCGGACTGCAATCAGGCGGAAGCGGAACCAGAAGCACTGATTCGAGCTCAGACGTCAAAACACCGTTAAAGCCATGAGAGGTAAAGTCAGTCAGAAGACCAGGAGAACAGTTTTTACTGCACACGTGGCATGTCGACGGTTTGCAAAACAGTTCGCGTGACGAACGACTTTGTGTCACTCACTGTAATAAGTGGTACTGATTTTAGAAATTCAAATGTTCAGAAATACTTGTTTTCTGTCATAGTAAGTTACTTGTGGAAAGCTGGTAATGTCTCAAGTAGCGAAGTATCAGTAGTTTTACAGGATCACACTTCCTTGACTCTTATGCAGTATATTGCTGCATCTATTTTCAATAAACTACAACAAGTATTGCCGGCTGGTGTAGCCGAGCGGTTCTAGGCGCTTCAGTCTGGAACCGCGTGGCCGCAACGGTCGCAGGTTCGAATCCTGCCTCGGGCATGGATGTGTGTGTTGTCCTTAGGTTAGTTAGGTTTAAGTAGTTCTAAGTTCCAGGGGACTGATGACCTCAGATGTTAAGTCCCATAGTGCTCAGAGTCATTTGAACCATTTTACAACAAGAATTCAAAAATCTTAGCAGTAATCGACGCGCTTTCAAATCAAAACTGAAGAGTTTTCTCATGGGTCAATTTTATTCTGTCGAGGAGTTCCTTGAAAAATTAAGCAGATTCCTGTGTTATATTGTTCATTGAGTTTATATAAACTTATGTGTTGTCTTTATTGGGTTCATAAACATTTTATTTTATCAGTTATTACTTTTATGCTGTAATTTCGTGTACTGACACGTTCCGTGACCTTGGAGATTTACTCCTCAATTTGCTCTACGGAACTAGACGTGTAAAATAATTATAAAATATACCCTGTTGACGTAATTTGCAAATGTGAGTAGATTTAAGAAGCGCACACAAAAAACATAAGATGTATCATTCTGAGATAATATTTTGTGAACATTCGTTTAATTTATGTTTTTATTCTTACACTTCATCACTATTCATTTAGTTCCACTACCAAGCAACAAAGTTAATTGCTGTTAAATGACGATTTTGAGTAGCATTCAGTTTTGTGAATTGCTCGTGTATGTCATAGTTACGGAAATTAAATAAGCGAATGACTCCCACCGTTTTACTATGCTATCACTGGTGCTGTTCTCGGAGTCAGTAATGGTGGAAGGATAGGACCCTGCCACGTAAATGATCGACGTAATGTTCATTAGGCTATTACAGTTACTGCATTGAACACTCTTACTCGGTTAAGAAAAACTCCTACGCTGGCAAGCCTCGTACAGCCTACAGATGAAGCTGGTCGCATTATTCATTGATGAGTTGCTGCTGGTGCGACGTAAGGCATTGTTCGTCGGCAGCGTGTGGCAACAGTGGTGAGTGGTACACAGCTTTAACTTGAGCTGGTGCTTGATTTGTGAAAATGAGGTTCCGACACTGTGATCTTCCAGGGTGGGAATGAGGGGTGTGCTTGTGAAATTTACACTTCTTAAAACCTTATTTTAACTCTTTTATCTGCATTTAAAACGTTCCAGTACAACATCTGTACTCGTAAAAAATTAAAATTATATCGTAACACATCTCAAAATCTTCAGTTCCGATTTTTTTCTTTTCTTTTTTTTACTGAGACACCAGTATCGTCACAAATGAAACACTTATTTTGCTGAAAGTGGGTCGTACCAGATACACACGGTAGAACGTTAGCCATGTAGCTCTCCAGTGTTCACATTTCCACTGCTGTGTTTGAATGCAAGGAGACTGACAGTGGTTACTGTCACACAGTCCACGTGTGGGTGTAGATACGGCCCGTTACTCGCAGCACTGCAGGAACAATGGAGAAGAAGTGGCCGCGTATGTAACGTGTGTATGTATGTACGTTACTACTACACGAAAACGCCGACAGCCAGATGGCGCCGCTAAACAACGATGTCGTGTGTCTGTAATAATATAAAGAACTCAAATGTAACAAAATCTCTACTAGATTTATGTTATAAGAAATGTAGGAAACTATGTTCGGTTTCCACAGTCTTCAGTAACCAATACACTGAATGTCAGCTGTTCGTTAAGCAGCACAAAACGGGGACACGCTAAAAGAGAAGGAACGTAATATGGTCTCAACAGAAACCAGTGCAGAACAGGAAGGTATGTGCAGCACTGGTGGTCACGCGTAGTACACAAATGTGTGGACCGGCCGCCACTGGGGGAGTGCGTCTCCCTGAGGCAGCCGCCACCGGCTGTCTGGTCCTCTGACAGTGCGTGTCCCTGTGGCGTCCACCACAGCACTGATTGTTTCCCAGGGGATTCTGAGTAATACATTCTGTTAAAGGAAGACATCTCCTAAACTCTAACATCACTGTTTGATGAACGAGTTACATTCTTATAAGTTTACATAGTTAACTTGATCTTAAAATTTATGTAGTCCGTAAAACTTAATTTTTAGGAGAGATGTAGTTACTGTCTCCTTTCCACCTGGTACACTTCAGGTCGCAGAGTGCCGCGTGAGAATTGTCTTCAACTCATAGAAACTGCCTTTACGGGTAAAAACAGGGTCAAGTCGTATTTCTAGTTTAGACCAAGTGTGCAAGAAGCTGGTGACATAGACATTCATTGCTACATTTTAACTGTGCCGCGTGTATCCAGCTTTGTTATATGGAACGTGTTTATGGAGAGGCGGAGTACAGACGATTTTCATAATTTCATATGGTTACTCTTTTTAAAGTGTAATGGATTCTTTTGGTTACTTCAAAATGCAGGAGAGCCTATGACGTAATTTTATTGAGGTCATTTACGATTCATCAGTTCACCTTGGTACCAGGTGATGGAATGGAAACGAAAGGAAAGTGTGTGTTTGCTCAGAGTAGTCCTCTTATGTAAAAGCTGATATTCTACCATTAGAAAATGAAGGACATAAGTACGACAAATAGCAATTATCATAATTTGGTGTACACTTTGACTATTTAGAATTACCCACTAAGGGCAAGAGTTTGTCAAAGTAAAAATGGACCAGTCATAGTTGTAGAAGTGTGTCTATACTCTGGCAACCCGTTAACAGCGTCAGTGAACTGCAACCGGCGTGTCACAGTACAGAACCGCTTCACATCGAGATGAACTTACGGCGTGATCGCAACATGTTCACTTTTTGTATGTTTCTAAATTTGTCAGACATTAATCAGTTTCTTTACAGGGAACAGTTTCGAAGTGTGTTGTGAAATTTAATTTGTCGTTATTGTGGTTGATGAGAATCTAGAATGTTTTTATTGTAACCAAAAGTAAACTGTGAACTCTGCACTTTAGCTTATGCCATTGTAAAACTTGCTGACGCTTTCAGATTCTGAAGCATCCAATAGATAAACATCGCACGTCCATTTGTGTTTTGATCAGTGTCGTTAGACGTGGCAGGGTAGCCCATCCGGGAAAAGTTAGGGTAATGGTTGAAGCGTCCGATCGCGTGACAACTAGGCGGGTAGATCGCCATAGCGAAATGGCGGACTGCCAGTGGGAGGCTCGACAGAGGCTCTGAGCAGCTGACGCAAGTGCCGCCACACCAGCGGAAAAGTGCTGCCTGTCAGGGGGAGGGGGGGGGAGCGATGTGTGACCTTGATGTCGCAAGCATCCACCGCCACGCACTGCGGAGTTGTCTGACGTGTGGAGATGTGGCTGCTTATTTATTTTGGCAAAACGCTCCATCACAATGTTAATTCGTTAGTACTTCATGGCAAGGCGATGATCAAGACCAAATAGAACGAACTAGGATTCTCTGGATGACAGCACACAACTAGTCATTTCAATACATATCATTAACTTCATGTAGCTGAAAAGCGTTGTTCTGTATCAATATTGGGACAAAAGAAAGAGTGTATACACCGTATGAGCTTTGCTGGTGTAACAGTGATTTCTCCACTTTTAACAAATGATGCGATTTCTCGTTTCGGACAGTTTTAGCAAAACTGGTTTTTCGGCTGTCGAGCTTCACTCTTTTCCTCTTCTACACAACGTTCACTCGCACGAAAGTCCCTCTACTGTTGGTTGACCTGCGGTTCCTCAGCAGTCGGCATTGGGGCTCATCTCGACTCACGATGATGACGATTACGATTATGACGATTACGATTATGACTATTACGATTATGACACTTATGATGACAACAATGATTATGATAATGATGGCGACGATGATTATGATGATGGCGACGGCGACGACGCCGAGTACGACGACAACGACGAGTACAACGACGACGACGACGACGAGAGCGACAACAACGAGGACGACAATGATGATTCAGTATCCTCATCTGCTTTCTCTAGGTCTTCATCTTCTGCTTGTGACATGGGTGTGTGTGTGTGTGTGTCTGAACTATTGTTGTCGGTGTTGGCTCGCTGTCAATTCTGATGAAAACAGCCCTGTCACCGAGTTCTTAGCAGTAATTCACTCTGTGCTACACTCCCGTTCATATCGAACCCTAGTCCCGCTGTACCATTTTGTGCCGTTGTTGATATTCTGACCAAAATCCTTGTCTTCGATTTTGCTTCACTGACTCCCACTGTATGTAGATTGCCCCTTAGGATTTGCCATTTCAGATTTTCCGGCTTCCCTAGCACGCTAAAGCTTCTGACATGTCATGTACCAAGTCATACAACATAAGCCTTTCGTTGTTTATTCAACCTTTTCTTATAGTCACCTACCCCTCCGAGAGGGGTTACAGGCCACACACATCCTTGTGGATACATGCAGTAAAAAAAAAAAAAAATGGTTCAAATGGCTCTGAGCACTATGGGACTTAACATCTATGGTCATCAGTCCCCTAGTCCGCCCCCGGTAGCTGAGTGGTCAGCGCGACAGATTGTCAATCCAAAGGGCCCGGGTTCGATTCCTGGCTGGGTCGGATATTGTCTCCGCTCAGGGACTGGGTGTTGTGTTGTCCTAATCATCATAACTTCATCCCCATCGACGGGCAAGTCGCCGAAGTGGCGTCAAATCGAAAGACTTGCACCAGGCGAACGGTCTACCTGACGGGAGGCCCTCGTCACACGACATTCAATTTCATCAGTCCCCTAGAACTAAGAACTACTTATACCTAACTAACCTAAGGACAGCACACAACACCCAGTCATCACGAGGCAGAGAAAATCCCTGACCCCGCCGGGAATCGAACCCGGGAACCCGGGCGTGGGAAGCGAGAACGCTAACGCACGTACATGCAGTCGAAACCGTTTATAGCGACATCGCTTTTAACAACTTGTTGGCTATAACACCGAAATCTAATGATTTCATCTAAACCCTATGTGAACGCTACGTGTAGCAGGGTTGCCCCAAGTTCCGGAAATCGGGGAATTTCGAACACGTAAAGATGTGGTTTCTGTGTCAGACGCAGCGGTTTGTCTGCCGAGAGCTGACGCACCGCCACTGGCCGGGCGCCGCTCAGTATGCGCGCCGCTCCCTCGTTGCTCACGCTGACGGCTTCTGCCCTCGGCTTGCGGCCAGTGCTGCCACCACTTCTCACCGCTAGCCTAGCAGCTGCCGGCGAGAGGCAGGGAGGCGCGGATAATGCTTTGTCTCGGTCTGATTCTCAAGGGAATGAAGACGGAGCGGCTGCAGATGGCGGTCATGTGTGCATAATCTAGTTTCATGACAAAGGCTGTGGCAGAAAACTTGGTTGTGAGAGCGTGATTGTTTTACGGGCCTGTATGCGGCTCGGCAATCATCTTTACAGTGAGTTGTTACCTGTCGTCATTAGTATTGGTCTCAAGAGTATTTGCGCAAGTTACCTGTTGCACGGATTGAGCAGCGCGGTCTCATTTCATCAACACGGTGTCTGTGACACGTGACTAACTGGGCACACGAGTGGCCGATCTGAAGTCCACCGTCTCCCACTAATGTGCGGGTGCTGCCCTGCTGGTCTCTGCCCACAGGCCGGGTCAGTCTGTGTGTGGCGTGATGCGGCGGTGCTCCTCGGCAGGCCAGAGGCCACGGGCGATTCATCTGAGGAACTGCCACTGTCTCACATCGTACAGTGCGGCGTTTCGTAGACATTGGCACTTTGAAAGTAGTTTATATGTTAGAAAGTATGGACGATGAGAAGAAGAAAATTGTGACAGTCGCTGGCGGTTTGTAAACTATTTATTCATATATTTCTCAAAAGAAAAATGGAACAATACCTGTAGAGTAATAGACATAACACAGTGGGTAATAGCCGGACGGAGTGGCCTAGCGGTTCTAGGCGCTGCAGTCTGAATCCGCGAGACCGCTACGGTCGCAGGTTCGAGTCCTGCCTCGGGCATGGATGTTTGTGATGTCCTTAGGTTAGTTAGGTTTAAGTAGTTCTAAGTTCTAGGGGACTAATGACCTCAGCAGTTGAGTCCGATACTGCTCAGTGCCATTTAAAGGTAAAGCAACTCATTAAAAAGTAACAACACTGACTTTTCTGTGGTCATAAAGAACTACAAAATTAAATCCCAATGTGTTACTTTTTCAAAGAAGAGAGATTGACTAATTGTACTCGTGATTGATGTCTTCTGGTCACGCGAGTTCAGTATTTCCAATGTTTCAGTTAAGTTCGTCACGTCTGTGAAACATTTTAACGAGAAACACACGAGGAAGCGTAAGTCTTCCTGCAGTTTATGTACAAAATACTGTCTTTCCATTTTAGTACGGCTGATTAAATTTTGTGACACAGTAACTGAAGCGGAGGTGTGTCCTTCCTGGCTGCTGCACCGCACATCACTCACTGCAAGTTCTAAAAGTGCTCAACACTTTATCTTCTCGTTCACTGTCCAAGAGCATGTTCGATTTGTGTGAACAGTTTAGATTGTTGCTCCTTCTTTCTTCACTTGAAGGTTTTTGCATTTTGATGGCATTTTATTGCTGTACGTACTGCAGAAACGTAATAAAAATTCCTCCTCAGCCCCTCTCCACAAATATTGCATTGCAAAAACTGTACGTGCACCGTATCTCTGCTACTTTTTCTAAGGTCAACTCTAGGAGTGCTTAAAATTTACAGACATGAAATTTTTATCAAAACCCAAAGTCAAAAACCGGTTTGTGCGACTGACGACTGTAGCTACCGTAAACCCTCGGCCCCTTCTACGTCGTTATAGCCGGTTTCGACTGAATGTTGTCTCTGATGCAGTGTACAGTCTATTAACACACAAATCAAAGAGTTTTGCTCAGTTCAGACATTCGCTGGAACAAGCCAGAAGGCCGTCTCACAAAAAAGACTAACAAAAAAGGATCGTAAAGATTTCGTTCTTCTTTTCATCTCATGTTCTGCTTTTCTTTTCCAATGGTAACATTGCTTCTTTTATATAATCGCAGTTACCTTTTTCCAACAAATACCTACTTTCTCTTACAAATTTTTGCAATGACAAAATGTTTTATCACCTATCACAAGTGGTTCCCATTGCCTTCTGCATCCTCATGCCGTTGATAATTACGGATTCTTCGGCCTTTTTGAAGCAGTTTCGCAACTCAGGGGCTCTGCCCCCTCTTCTGCTCTCTTTGACAAGGCGCCTGGTGGAACGAATGTGCCTTTTTATGCTGTAAGTCTTCGGTCACCATTGCTGATGGTTTTTATCCTAAATTTAATCAGTGACGAGGCTGGGACCGTAGACCAAGGAACTCTTGGTTGTTAGTCAAATACGCTAGGCGTAGAACATGGGTGCAGTAATCTACACACACACACACACACACACACACACACACACACACACACACACGGAGAGGAGAGAGAGAGAGAGAGAGAGAGAGAGAGAGACAGAGAGAGAGAAGAGAGAGAGTCGCTCCCAACAGCACCAAATCTAAACTAAAAAAGGACGCATCCTCCAGTGACAAAACAAACTACACGAAATGCCGTAAGGAGGTAGCGAAAGGGGTGGTGCAGATTGTCCACCCTCCCCCTCCCCCCCTTCCGCCATCGCCTAAACGAAAGTACGTAGGACGTAGTAGCCATGTAGTGAAATTGAAAGATATTTTGATTGTCAATCACACGTCGAAAAAGAGATAAGCCCTGTCAGCAGTCAGTAAGGCCAAAGATGCATTTGAGCAGTCGACACATACGTAGCGCTATCATCTACCACCTTTCGCTCTTTTAGCCAAAACCAGTTGTTAGCCTTGCCTGAGTTCGGTTTTGTTAGATAGCTCAGTTGTTAATTGCAGTTGAATTTAATGTTAAGTGTTAGCGTTCATTGTTTTCCTGCTGTTGTGACAGTTTCTAATTATAAACAAGTTTGTAACAGGAAAGAAGAGGCAAATGGATTTTCACTCGTCAGACAGCGTTATAGTAAGTTAAAGAGTATGTACGCACTACTGTAATAGCGTAATTACCTACCTATAGCAGTTCAGTGTTAGCACTCGAGTTGTTATTTGGAAGCGTGTAGATCTTTGGGGTTGCAATATTTCAGTATTTCACAAGGCTGCGGAGCGGTAAATATCGTAAAAAATAACATTAAATTAAAACCAGTGCGTACGAATTCATCTGTGTAGCCCAAAAATCGCGTTGGTCAAGAAAAATATCGCCTAAAGGGCGATGGCTGTTTTAATTAAAACAAATTGCTCAGTATTGTCTCATTAGTAGAAGAAATGGCAAAATATCACCCAGTCCGGTCACCTGGATGGTATCAGTTATGAAAATTAGTTCCGACACGAAACTTTTTTGGAGGGGGCCTGCGGAGAACGGAAGGGCTGCAGGATGACGGCGCATTCTGTAGTTCGCTCCTTTCTAAACGCGGGCTCCTTGAATTCCTCCGAGCCGGCAGCGCCCTTCATCCCTCCCTCACGCCTTCGTCCGAAATCCATTTATGCTCCTGAAACACCATAGTAACCGAAACCAGCAGTTCTATGCAAAGTTAAATCTTAAAAATTTGCACTCATTCATGCACTGTTAAATGACTAAACACACACGTGTAAAGGAAAATCAATCTATGTCCGAATTCAATCTTTTGTTGTGATGCATTTTATTTTGTTTTAAAACAGTGTACAACAACAGGTTTTTCTGAATTCTCCACCAACTTCGGATAGCTCTGCGTGTCGAGCCGCTGAGCTAGCAATGTTCAAATGTTCAAATGTGTGTGAAATCTTACGGGACTTAACTGCTAGGGTCATAAGTCCCTAATCTTACACACTACTTAACCTAACCTATCCTAAGGACAAACACACACACACCCATGCCCGAGGGAGGACTCGAACTTCCGCCGGGACCAGCCGCACAGTCCATGACTGCAGCGCCATAGACCGCTCAGCTAATCCCACGTGGTGAGCTAGCAATCCCTGGATTCGGGAGGCGTGGTCGTTTGAATCCATTCGCCGTCAACGGTGAAAATGATTTTTCAGTGAATTCCCATTTTCAGTTTAGGCAAGTATCTGCCTTGGATCCTTACTATAGGCCACAGCCAATTGCTTCCGAATGCCTTTCTTTCCTGACAGATTCCAATTCCCTTGTAGATGAAGCGCATCTGTATAATTGAAAAGAACTGCATCGAAGGCATGCCAAGTACCTCTTCGGAGACTTCCTGCATTGAAAGCCAGATGAGAAAAAGATGATAATCCAAATGCTCCTTATCTAGGCTCACGCATCTGTCTGCTGCGTTGCTCTTCAATGGAGAAAATGGTCTCTCTTACATTGCAAGAAGTGACAGATGCATACTTATATAAGGAAATTTGGGAAAGCGTGAGGCTTAATAATTCCAAATCGTTTGCATTTTCACCGCCAGAAATTATTCTGCCTTCTATGTCGAACATAGCTCTCTATGTTCCGTTTCACTCACTAAGGGAGCTCACCTGCTCGTCGGCAGTGACTCGCTCCACATTTATAGTCTCTGCAGGGCTTGGCCAGAAATGAAAGTGACATAAATTGGGGCTGCAGAGTGCAGGTTTTTTGGCGCGGGTCGGACGAGGAATGAGCCATTTATGTCAGCACATCTCCCAGCCAGCAGTTGGTGCACCAGAGAGAATTCAGAGTGGTAATCCGAGGGTCCTGGGGTCGAGCCTCTTCGCGCAATCTCTTTAGCTTTTCTCCATTTTCTATATCACTTACACTGCAAACTAACCTGAATAATATTCCAGACACTTTATTTATTAATATTTTAATGAAAGGCGTGAAAACGAATGGGATGGCAGAATTTGGGATTGGAAACATCAGCGCTAGTTGAAAAGTAATCCCTCCGAAATTCAGTTATCTGAAAACTCGAAAAGCGCTTTAAATAAATCATACTTTACCTTCCTTTTTATCTTTCATGTCTACGTGTCTATTAATCAACATAACCACCCTTGTGAGGAATACATTCCTCCCAACTACAGAGCAGTTTCTCGACGCCATCACTGTAAAATGGACTTTGTTGACGAATCCACAACCTCACCTCTCCACGCACCGCTTCACCCCCACCAGAGCGAAGTCCTCGAGGCGTTTCTTTAAGGTTCAGGAGCACATGAAAATTGTCGTGGACCAAGTCGGGACTGTACGGAGGATGATGAACGGCAGTGAACCCAGGGCCTCGGGGGGTGGGAAATGTCGCGGCGCCCCGTGTGAGGTCCGGCTGTGCGACGTGGAGGGAGGGGGCGCTCCGTGTGTGGGCGGTCTCTGCTGCGGCCAGGAACTGAAGTACAGCACACCGTCTCTCACGCTATAACATAATTACGTTGCACAGCGCCACGTCACTCGCTACAAATCAGAACCCTCTAGCGGCACACGGTTGTAACATGCGCCAGCGAAGCGGTGCAGTGACAGAGTAACGTGCTCGACGTGTAATACCTCAGCCGACATTGGGAACAGATGAAAAAATTCGGAGGCTCTACTTTTCAGCATGGTTTCGCAAACTTCCTGGAAGGAATTGTAAGGTGTATATGAGAACTTCGTATGTAAAATTATACACTTTCAACATTTTACAGTTGATGATTTACACATGGTCGCATGATACTCATGTTAACAACAGGGAAAGCAGTGATATTCTTGGCGTCTTACACACGCTACAAACACTGAATTTTGACAATTATATGCTTGTATTAAGGATTCCAGAGAAAAACAGACCTGATTTAGATACATAAAAGGTTCTGCCTCAGTGCATAGCTCGGCAGGAAACCACACGCAACGCACCTTTCCGCCGAATATTCGCAAGGATAGCTGGTGATGTAGAATGGAATATATTTTGATGCAGTCTTCTTTCGATGTGATTTCCCTTTCTCTCACGATGAGATGAACGGCTGTGAAGCTTTTTGATGAAATTCTGTGCTCACTTTAAACACTGCCCTACGGCGATTGTTTAGCTAGAAAAATCTCGTCGTTTATATGTGGATATGTTGTTCCTTCCACTTTATGAAAATGGTAACATATACGATATATTGACTATTATTTTGCTTTATTTGCAGTGTAAATAGCGCAGAGATTGGAAAGAAAGATATTTATGGAATATTCTGTTGGTTCATGAACGAACATAGACCCAATGCAGACTTCATTACACACTATTAATGTTCTGCAATACAATAATATGGAAGACCAATACCATGTTAAAGTTATACGGAATGTTAAAAGAATTCCACAGAAGGACTCGTAGCCACTATCCTGAGATTATCGTTCTGAACTGTTCCCCCTACGCCAACCCGCCGCCTGGGAAGGAGGTTAACGTAAATGGCTCGCGCAGCCATGTCGCAGTTCGTTGCTACGTCGCTAATTTTCATTTGCGGCCAAGCACTGCGCATACCACAGGTATGGGACGATGTTGCCATTGACAGGTAGCCACTGCATCCCCTTTCAGTGAGTTCTGTGTGTGTGTGTGTGTGTGTGTGTGTGTGTGGTTGGGTGGTTCAAATGGCTCCGAGCACTATGGGCCTTAACTTTTAAGGTCATCAGTCCGCTAGAACTTAGGACTACTTAAACCTAACTATCCTAAGGACATGACACACATCCATGCCCAAGGCAGCATTCGAACCTGCGACCGTAGCGGTCGCACGGTTCCAAACTGAACCGCTCGGCTACACTGGCCGGCTGTGTGTGTGTGTGTGTGTGTGTGTGTGTGTGTGTACAGCAGGCAGCAGGGGCGGTCGCCCCCTCCCCCCCCCCTCCAGCCGGCTGCCTGCGACAGCTTCGCAGTCGTGGTGTTCCAGCTCTGCAGCAGTCTCACTGGCCCCTGTCCTGCACCCACTGTGTAATTCCTTGCTGTCTGCTGTGTGTTCGACCACCCTTTTAACCTTCCAGAAGTGGAAAAGTGTGTTTGCTTCTGCTGAAAGAGGTCAGTGTAACAAACTGTCGCAAGCGTACCCTACACATCGCGTAAAACTAGCGAGATGTGTAGCTTCCTTACTAAGAATCTAATTTGTTTAGTCTGTCATGATAAGGGTTTTTGTTTACTTGTGTATTGAATGGATTTACGCTGTCGTCGTTCGGAAAAGTGCAGGACTGCTGGTCTGGAACCGTGTCTCAGGTGCACAGAGATCAAAGGGTGGGTGCCGCGTTTCGTACTGTGCCTTACACACGTTGTCAAAACAGGTCAGGACTGTAGAATGACTCATACTGTAGAGGAGTAGAAGTGTAAAACCAAAACGATAAGAGTACCCACAGTCTATCAGTTTACTCCCTTGCAAACCTTCCAGTGTTTCAGATACGCGTGCGCGCAGCTTGTCTCGCTCGAATCACGATCCTAGGTCGAAGCGTTAGCTGTACAAGTGTAGAAAAACAAAAAAAAAAAAAAAGAAAACGTCGAACATAAACTAACCCCTCAGATAGAATGACTTTGGCTCCATGAAGGAAGTCTCACGAGATGGACTAAAATGGTATAAACTGGTATAATACCTGCTAGACATCTATCAGTAATACTTTCCTTTGTGTGTAATGTCTGTGTAACAGAGTCATTTGGAACTAGAAATATGTGCCACACGGCATTAAACGGCAAGGTCTCGTGCTAATAAAGAAGTATTATTACCTTCAGTATACTAATCAAAACATTCTGACGTCCAGTCGGTGAACTGGGTCCTGAGCTACAGCAGTAGTGTTCCTGAGCAGGCCTAACACGTCACTGGAAATTGTGAGATACTGAATCAGAAAATTCTCATCAGTCGCAGGTTTCCGAGTTCTGAAACACAGTGTTGAAGATGGAGTGATCTGACACTGAGATAGAAAGAATTTGTTACGTGTGTCATTTTCTGCTGTCATGTAAATTTCGCATGCGGAAAACAAGGATTAAAATTGCACGGGATGAAACCAACGTCTTTTTAATGATAAGTGGTTGTGTGTGTGTGTGTGTGTGTGTGTGTGTGTGTGTGTGCAACCACTGTTTGGTGGTGGATCTCCAATCTCCATGTCTCTGATTCCTTCATTTCTGCTGTGCAGCTGCAGCTGAATCTTCCATAATTTCAGTGAGTTCATGTGGTGTTCCTCTGCCTACTTTCACATTCACAGATTCGTCTGTTATTGTTTTCAGGGGTCTTTTGCGTCTCAGCAGATAAGCGAATTAGCATTCCTCTTCAGATTCTGTTTAGTCTGCAGCTGTAGGAGGTGGCTACAACGTCGACGTTTTAAACTACAAGCACAAAGACATACAGTTGCGTGGGTAAATTCTCACGTGTTCATATGTTCATTTACAGCTTGTTGTAGACTGATAATGTGGTGCAAGTATTGCCTCGCTGCCTCTGTGAGGCTTCGACGGCAGTCTTCCAGTCTCGATGGTACCTCCTCTATCCAGTTCGCTGCGTCTGTCGACGTTTAACCAGTCACAGATGAACACGTTTGTCTGTCTTGAGTATGTAGCCGCTAGTGGCGGCTTCTGTTTGCGTATGTGGTACCCGCTGTCCTCCAGTCTGGAGGTACTCGGCTGTCGCTGTAGCAGCGTGTTGTGTGTGTGCTTAGTGCAAACATCAGCAGTCCCATTCATTTCTTGTTTTTTTTTCCTTTTTTTAAATCCAAAGTGACTATCTGAAATCGTGGCTTCACATTTTTGAGGAAATAAAATCGTTATATCTGCTGGCTGTGGACAACTACACTAAACGCTCTGTAATTTCTCCCTTTTGAAGTCATTCTTGTTTCTGTGATTGTAATTTAAAATGTTTCTTTCAAGATGTATGGATAGTTTTCCTCGTTCACTTATATAACACACAGAGAAGATCTTACATTCTGCGTGGTGTCTGTTTGTTCTATATCGTGTCTCCCTACCACTTTCGCGCAAAGACGCTCTGAGCGCGTTTTTTGGGGAATTGACTAGTTTGAACCTGGGACCTGTTGCTGCTAAGGAGACACCAGACCACACATGACATGTAGAGTTCAGAAGAGTTCAGTGAGACTAGCGATGATATAACCAAATACTTAATGTTTTCAGCGTCAGCTCCACTGCACTCCCTGTAAAAGAATCTTAATACCAACTCCATTTCGTGGGAGGGGTTCAAGACTTTCCTATTTTTAGTTAGCTGGTAAAATAACGTCGAAAAAGCAGTAAACTCCATTGAAAATTTTATTCTACTCACAAAACGTTGTTTATAAATTGCACTATTGATAAAAGGAAATGTTTTAATACAGGATGATAAAAACCAACTGCGTTCAACAAAAATGTGAACGAATATTCCCTGAGTGGGTTTCCAAGTTTTACAATGGATCAAAGGATGACCTATGCCATATCACATCTATAATCTAGGTTTAAATTAAGTTTCACAAAAGAGAAAACTATCAAAATGGTCTACAGTGACTCTCAGTTATCTTTAAATACTTATCTAACTTGTCATAAATTACAGTGGCTGATGTGGCTTCTCAATAACTATATAACAGAAAAATCATCGCGTTTCAGATTTTTACTTCAAGTGGCAAATGTGAACACCATGAGCTTTAACTGACGATCGACACTAGCATTACGCAAAAAGGGTTTGTAACAGATGAGTCTTCTGCAGTTCTGCGTGAAGTTTATGCGCTGTTATGCGGCATCGCGTGCATTCATTACTTTGTCGGTGTTCGTCAGGGGGCGGTGGGCAGCACAGCTCCGCTCACCTCGCCGTCTCGGAAGCAACCTTTCTCCTAACTTCTCCTTACTACAGTTTACCGAAGTTGGTTTACAAAAACTATCTGGCTGGGTTTTCATCTGACCAATCAGGGTCTCAATGTTAACCTTAAGCTCCACCTACAAAAATTCTGTCTATCCAATGAGAAACGTTGTACTTTTCGTGGTGGGGCCATGTTTTTAAAGTTTGCAACGTAACAAAGACGCGAAAAAGTCTCACGCTAAGACTTGCAGCTGGTGTGGTCCTTTTAGTGTTATCGTAAGATCTATACTGTTCTTGTGGAGGGCTCTATCTTTTAACATGGGCTGGGGGGTGGTCCTGACGTAATAGAGACACGAAAAAGTCTCATGCTAAAACTTGCGGCTGGGGTGGCCCTTTTAGTGTTATCGTAAGATCTATACTGTTCTTCTGGAGGGCTCTAGCTTTTACCATGGGCTGGGGGGTGGTCCTAGCGGTTAGCTGGCGACGTGGGTGTCCGTCCCTTATCGTAGGGCCTTCTAGCTTAACATGGTTCTGCTCTCGGCTTCTGTTATCGTTTCTCCCCTCGGAACTGCGTCTGTCTCACGGTGGGAAGGTATGACATGCATTTAGGCATTCTTGTGTTAGTCTGTGGTATTCCACAGTAGTCTGTGGTATTACTTTGGTTAATTTAATGTCACGATTTATTCGAAGCTATGTGACTACTACTGGATTTGCTTATCATGTCAGGGTCTTCATGGAAGGTGTTGGATTTGCCTGACACCTTACAAAGGTCAGCAGAAATATTGTCGGTACCTGGCCCATGTTAAATCCTCGACTCCTACAGAACTATTTCGAATTAATGTTTTAAAATGGATTCTTCAGCGACTGTTTCTAATGAAACATAGTAAATCTAATAAAGAAATAGTGATTTCCTGTCTTATTTAAAGGAACAGTCTGGCTATCTAATGGTCACAGTTTACAGGGTGGTCCATTGATGTGACCGGGCCAAATATCTAACGAAATAAGCGTCAAACAAAAAAACTACAAATGACGAAACTTGTCTAGCTTGAAGGGGGAAACCAGATGGCACTATGGTTGGCCCGCTAGATGGCGCTGCCATAGGTCAAACGGATATCAACTGCGTTTTTTTTAAATAGAACCCCCATTCTTATTACATATTCGTGTAGTGCATGAAGAAGTATGAATGTTTTAGTTGGATCACTTTTTTTCGTTTTTTGATAGATGACGCTGTAATAGTCGAAGAACATATGGTTCACAATTTTAGATGAACAGTTGGTAACAGGTAGGTTTTTTAAATTAAAATACAGAACGTAGGTACGTTTGAACATTTTATTTCGGTTGTTGCAATGTGATACATGTACCTCTGAACTTATTATTTCTCGGATCGCATGCTGTTACAGCGTGATTATCTGTAAATACCGCATTAATGCATCTAGCGGACCAACCATAGCGTGATCTGGTTTCCCCCTTCAAGCTAGACAAGTTTAGTTTTTTGTAGTTTTTTCATTTGACGCTTCTTTCGTGAGATCTTTGGCTCAGTCATTATCAATGGACCACCGTGTGTATATGTCAGGATAAGCAGGAACTGAGGACTCCTTCAGCGAAAATTAGACCTTGTAGTTGAGAAACTGTACGTACTCTTATCAGTACCATCTGCAATACCGTGGTACTGTGACTTCAGTTACAATATGATAGTATACGTGTTGCTTTAGAGGAAAGGATATTCCCTATGGCTGGCTTTGACATATTGTGTTGTGCTTGGTTGTTGCATGTTGTCCTATTGGACTATTAGAGAAGTGTAGAGAATGAGTTGCAGGCTGAGTGGGCCTGCTTCCCATAGGCAGAAACACCCTCCATGTTTTGGTACGTAGTTGATCTCCAGTCTGAAACAACTCCTGCAAGGCTACATGCACGACTGTTTGTTGAGTGACGAATAATACAGATTGCAGTCACTAAATAATATTGTTTTCTTCAATAACAGGAGAAGTAAAGAGAATATCTCAATGTATAAAGTACTGCTACAGTTCTCTACAACCTTACTAGTATTTAGGTAGACGTCTATTTCGAATGATCTAGAGAACAAGTAACATTGCTCTGTAGAAAAGACCATGGAAATGAGGTCTCTGCCGATTCTGGACCTTTATGTCCAAATAAAATGTGCTGAACGAAAAGGTAGGTCTTGAAAATTGTATTATTAAAGATTGGCAATTATTCGCAAATGGCATCAGTCTGAAAGGACACATATGTTAGTGCTGGAACTGACTGACGACCACATTAATCAACTGTCACTGGACACGGGTGTGTTTGTCGCTCATAGAAGTATCGATAGTCAACTGTAAGCTGAAAGGGCTGCTCGGTGGCGCCGTGTTTCAGAATCGTCCGCAATGGAAGCGGTTAAGGACATCACGGAGACGGCGGCCGTGGACCTGGGCGCCCACCTCGACTCAGGGGACGACGCCGTGGTGACGGTCGTGGCAGGCGAGACCGCCGCCGCTGCCACCACGACCACCACCACCACCACAACTTGCCAGACACCTGCTGCTGCGCGGCCCACGACTCCTCCACTTGATGGGGCCACTGTCTCTCGAATGCGGTGAGTTCCCTCACCACACACGCACACGTACACGCGCACGCACACGCACACGCACACAAACACAGGCGCGCGCGACCATTTTGTCGTACATAAGGGATAAATACCGAAAAGCAAAGTGTAAATGTTCAGTCTAGATTTAATATGGTTCAGCAAAATGAACTAGGAATACAATCAGAACATACAGCCAGGTGAATAATGAGCTGGTGTCGACAGGATTAGATCGTAGTATCACGAGAGAGTGGTTAATTAAGAATACATTGATAGGGAAAATAGTGAGTCATTGTCAACAGTTCATTGATTTATTCTCATCATAATCATCAAACCAATGCTAACAATAATTTAGGTAACGTCACACACAGGAAATCTAGTGACAGGGAAATAGCACACTATGTGATCAAAAGTATCCCTAAACTTGAATGAAAATGACTTAAAAGTTCGTGGCGCTTTCCATCGGTAATGCTGGAAATCAATATGGTGTTGGCCCACCCTTAGCCTTGATAACCGCTTTTACTCTAGTAGGCATACGTTCAATCAGGTGCTAGGAGGTTTTGTGGGGAATGTCAGTCCATTTTTCTTGGAGTGCTGCACTGGGGAGAGGTATCGATATCGGCTGGTCAGACCGGGCACAAAGTCGGCGTCCCAAAACATCCCACCGGTGTTCCATAGGATTCAGGTCAGGACTATGTGCAGGCCATTGCATTACAGGGATGTTGTTGTCGTGTAACAACTCCGCCACAGGCCGTGCATTGTGAACAGGTGCTAGATGGTGTTGCAAGATGCAATCGCCATCCCTGAATTGCTCTTCGACAGTGGGAAGCAAGAAGGTACTCAAAATATCAATGTAGGCCTGTGCTGTGATAATGCCACGCAAAATGAAGGGTGCAAGCCCCCTCCACGAAAAACACAACCACACCCTAACACCACCGCCTCCAAATTTTACTGTTGGCCCTACACACGCAGGAAGATGACTTCACACGGCGTTCGCCATACCCACAGCCTGCCATCGTATCGCCACATTGTGTACCGCGATTCGTCACTCCACACAACGTTTTTCCACTGCCCAATCATCCAAGGTTTACACTTCCTACACCAAGCGACGCATCGTTTGGCATTTACCGGCGCGATGTTGGGCTTTGGAGCAGCTGCTCGACCATGAAATTCAAGTTTTCTCACCTCCTGCCTAACTGTGATAGTACTTACGGTGGATCCTGATGCACTTTTGAATTCCTGTGTGATAGATCTCTGCCTATAATACATTAGGACCCTCTTCAACTGTCGGCGGTCTCTGTCAGTCAACACACAAGGTCGGCCTGTATGCTTTTGTGCTGTACATGTCCCTTCACATATCCTCTTCACTGTCACATCGGAATCAGTGGACCTAGGGATGTTTAAGAGAGTGGAAATCTCGCGTGCAGACGTATGACACATGTGACACCGAATCACCGAACGACGTTTGAAGTCTGTGAATTCCGTGGAGCACTCCATTATGCTCTCTCACGACGTCTAATGAATACTGAGGTCACTGCTGTGGAGTATCTGTCAGCAGGTGGCAGCACAAAGCACCTAATATGAAAAGCAGATGTGAGTGTCCGAATTCTTTTGATCACATAGTGTATGACTGCACTGAATCTGTAACACCCTCCATCAAGAGACGAACGTCTAATACTCTCGGAGTATTGGAATGGTCTAATAAGGGTCACACAAACACACATTTATGAGACAATTTGGGGTGCTTGGCAGGAATGACAGAAGAGAAGGAACCCAATAATTTGCAGTAAGATTTCTGCTAATAACAAGAAATATACTCGCCATGCACAACACAGAAGCAAACGTCAGCACAGCCTCAGCTTTTCAGGGCTTGGAGCACTGTAGTTAGCTGTAACAGATAGTCCCAATAACCACACATACGCTAAGCAGAAACTCTGCCTGCTGTAGATGATGTTTCTGTCTGTTCAACAACAGGTTTAGAATGCCATGAGCACCGAAGCTACGTATTAAACTAGGGAGTATTGCGAGAACCTGCATACGACCCAAAGTACCGTTATACAAGATGGCGGCGATGACGTCATCCATGATGGCGGCGATTAAGTCACCGAAGGTGGTGGCTCTGACGACATTCAAGATGGCGGATTTTGGTGGCAAGTTTGAATTTTGGCAGGAAAGTGCCCCCCCCCCCTGACAGAAAAAATGGCGGGAAGACAAAATCCCAACAGGATAATGCACCACGCCCCAGTTATCACTACTAAGTAAAGAAAATCGCTGGAACATTGCTCACTTGCGCTGCCTCCACTAACCTAAGTCACCAGAGCGCCACATCCTCCTATGAACTGGTGCCAAGTTTGAATTTTGGTGGTACACAAAGCTCACTTGTTGTTTCGCTACTAAGCAAAGAAAACCGTGATAATATAGGTCACTCGGCCTACCTCGACTAACCTCTGTCGCCTGACCTCCACCTCCCCCAGGAAAATGGCTGAAAGTTCAAATTCCAGCAGGATAATGCATCACACCTCTGTTATCTCTACTAAGCTAAGAAAATCGCGAGAATATAGCTCACTTGGCCTATCTCCACTAACCTAAGTCTCCCGAACACCTTCCTATGAACTGGCACCAAGTTTGAATTATGGCAGGTAAACAAAGTTCAATTCACATATCTCTACTAAGTTATGAAAATGGGGCGAAAGATAGGACACTTTTACTAATCTCAGTCACCAGACCGCCACCTCCTCCTAAGGATTTGTGGGAAAAGGAATTGGACATAAGTTTTATTTAATCATTTTCATGCAGTACTTCCATGCATTGTGTTCACCACAAGTTCCGGACTCCAACTAACTTAGTATACGTCGCCACAACCAGAGGGCGCTCTCATCTGTGACGTTAGCCAAGATGGCGGCAAACAATGTGTTTGCCACGAGATCTAGACTCCAACTGACCTAGTACACACTACAGCCAACAGAGGGTACTGTCATCTGTCCTGTGACCTAATCCCAAATGGTGGTCTGTTGGGGGAAAATGGAGCGAATATGACTGAGGCTGCAGTGGGCTGCTGGGGAGGGTAAGGAGTGTACTCTATTTATTTTGGAACATTTTATTTAGATATGGAGTATACTTGTCATACTGACACAAAACGCTCGCCCTAATGTGCTTGGAGTCATAATACACAGTCTGTAGACATGAAAACTACTAATTTTCCGAAATAATTTCAGTACAGACCTGCAAACTGCTCCTAAATAATGCAGCACAGAGATTTGCAGACATGCTCAGTGCTCATAAACTGTCCAAATAGCGCAGGCATAGTCGACAGGCCTGCTCGCAAAATAATGCAATCAACTTGCGCAAGCACAAACCCCCACCCCCCCACCTGTCCCTTAGAGCACAAAGCGACGCGGTCACCAGCTATCAAATCCCTCACAAATGCTCACACACATGAGGTGGGGACATCCCTTTCGTACTTGACACCATAGATATTGCCATCCAAATACGAAATCACCTAGGCACCGTGTATGACGCGATCGGACGGGAGAGAAGACATATTTACAGAGTGAAGACGCTCCAAGCTAGGCCGCGCACATGGGTGGTTCGCTACCCTCCCTCTAACTGCGGTCCGGCGAAAATGCTGCAGAAATGTATTCCAGAAAAGCACAAGCTGCTTTCAACACACAGAAACGTTCCCACCGCGTTGTAGAGGCTGCTATATCCCAGCACAAAGGATGTAAATGAATCTATCGTTATGATTGGCTTTTATCGGATTTAACCGTCGAATTTCTGATACCGCCGATATAGAAGCACTGCCCGCCTTCTTTACTTCTGCACACGAGACTTTCAGTGCTTAATTTACACAGATCGCCATACTGCACTGACAATTGAATCATACTAACTACCATACATATCGTCAAATACGGAAAGACTCTTACAAGAGGACACACAATTACCCTCTCTATTCATGCCTTCATGCCATAACATAACCCGTAGTAACTTTACAATGCAATATATACACATTTTACGCTTCGTAGGCCACAGTAACTTTACAATATACACACATTTTACACAAACAATTTATATCTGTACAGTGCCCGAAAAAATTATGCTATGCCTACACTCACACAAGCTATATGTCACGATGCTCCCCAGTCCTAGGAAAGCACCTTCAGCCTCTTCTTTCGTTCTACAGACGTGACATTCGGCGCCATACAAAATCATCTCTTTTACATGATAGCACCCTCAGCAAACCGACGTCTCTCTCAGAACTCTTCTACAAATTCGAGATCGTTTCCCCTCGGCACAAACGTGTTACTCTTTCTGCTCTGAACCTGCTCGCTTTTCTAAAGACACCTCCAGACTCGGGGATTACAAGAACATACGTGTTTTAGCATGGTTCACCATAATATTATACCGTTCTCGCAGTACATCTCGATATGAAGCACTAGGCGGCCTCCTACCAATTTCTAGCGCAACGTAATTCCCAAGATATAGACTGCAAATTATCTCTCTACAAACTCCAAACTTTTGCAAGGTGCACCTTTCTGTAAACCACTGAGTAATTAGAAACAAATAGAGGAAACTGATATTTCCACTCTCGAACACCAAATTCGGTGATATAACGAATTCCAACTCACCCCTATAATTTGCATGCCAATTACGGTCTCTCCCATGTCTAGAGAACAGGCAAACCTGTCATCCACATGCCAGATTCACACAGCATAATCGATCGTCTCTCAACTAAATAAAGATGCCAGATGTGAAGAATACAGTCAACCGAACAATTTACATGGGAGGGAATAACAGTCCTGTGGAAACGCACTTCCGTACATAATCTTCTCAAATTTCCACTTGATCACTAAATCCACCCAACACATACTAAGTATTAGTTCACTATTCGGTCGTCTAGAGGATGGCAAAGTTAACACAGATACATTCCTGCACTCCAACAGGCCTCATCATTGGGACAGCTGCTGCCTTTAACGGGAAACGTGAATGATTCTCACCACCGGCCATGCATACACTGAATTATTGCACAATGCCGGTCACATATATGTGTTATCATTATACCTACAATTAAATGTAACGATCGTACTCTCAGTTGAATGGCATTTGAGAATGAGCAAAGTATCGGAAATGCACCCTGCTTTTGGCAGTGGCTCTGTAAATAGAAATATCACCACCTTTCTTATGACTTGACATAGTCTTCCTTTGCTATCACAGTACTTCTAGTAAAATCCATACCCTCCTTACGACTAGACATAGTCATTTCCGTTCCACAGACATATACTTTATAAACCTGATGTTCAAATACGAACATATCACGCACCCATCGCTACTACTAAGTACAATACTTTGTCAATGATTGATTATCTACGTTACAAAATAATACTGATCGAAACTACTCCTCCTTTACGAATCGAGATAAGACATTACCTCTGAATGAGGTGATTTTTTCTGTACAAGTACCATGACGTAGATCATAGGAGTGTGTAAGCCCATGACGCACCCTTGGGATAAAATTACAGCATTTTGAAAGGTATTTGGCTAAGGAACGCACTATGTAACCAGTATTTGCGACTCCCTCACAATGCCCCAACTCGGTAGTTCTATAGTATTTCTAGTGCATTCTGTCTCGAGGCCATATCAGAGGTTCTTTGATGTTTCCGCTGAGTTACAGGCAATGACTGATTCAGAAAGAACACAGACAGTGGTAGTAGATGATGTGCCGATGAAGGTCAAAAGAAGAAAAATGTACACTAGCATCTCAGATCTCTAGTGTTACACTATCTGCTAGTAATGATGTCAATGATTTGGAATCAGGTCTTTCCATTCAAGCACATACCTGCATCGAATCACACCCGTAAGTGAATCATATTTCTGGGTCTCCAATATCTTGAAACGAGTCATCAAAATTCCAACGTGGTTTCAGTCACCCACTATGGGTCTTGCAACTGCTCCCGTTTCTACAGCTTTGCTTGTGGTCGTTCTAATTTAGTCGGAACTGTGCAGAAGTAGGAGTAAGACATATCCACCACTTTCCGTGACCTATGTAGAAACAGAACGACCTGAGTTAGTGCAACAGGAGCATGTTTTGAACATTCGGCAGAAATGCGCAAAATGTGTTACGTCCCCAAACTAGATACAAGTACTACGGATACACGTCCATTGAAGTCAATCAGCCCAAGATGCAATCATCGTTATTCTCTATCCGCCAACATTGTAAAATTACGAACTATAATAAGCTCATCCGAATTAGGATGCACCTAGGCACCGATGCCGATGCAGTGACGCAATGCTGCAGTGGACCTCCAGTGCACATATGCAGATTCCGCAGTGCTTGCCAGAATAGCGTAGCGTGCAGCCATCCAAGCATTCCTAAAGGTTTACCTCCTAACTCATACAAACTGTTGCTGCTGCTGCCGCCTATTAAAAACACAGGCACTGCAGAGGCCACTTTAATGTTTGATCACCTACGCTATAGGCGAATGATCGTATCCCACAGACTATACGAAGTCACAAGAGTTGCTCTGTCTTGTCCAGGTTCAAACACTGTTTTCTAACACGCTTTTGTACAGTGCCAAACATTCCTTTTTCTGCCACGACTTCGAGGCCAGTGACATGATCTAAACTGACTTTAAGAGGCTCAGAACGATGGCCTTTCACAGGAAACTAGATGCTGCATGGTACAAATCATATTCTCTTGGCGGATAGTGTAACACGTCACACATCAGTTGATTTTAAATAAAAGACAGTTACAACATAAGCAAACTGGAAAAACTTTACGGTGTTGTCGTAGGTGTCCAAACTACCATCCGAAGGTGATTCACGAAGCTTACATTTAGGCTCGTACTCACTTTGATGGAACAGCTGATGACTCTCCCTGCATTCCCTTTCGACTGATATCTCATATTGCACTCATGTCCGTGATCAGTGTTTCTGTGCTATCCACCCCAGGAGTTGCTGTCCATCCACCAAAACTTTTTCCCCAGCTCAAACAAGCGACATCAGTCAATCATTATGTGGTAACCAGTGTACAGATGGGATGAGAAAGACACCATCGATGTACGCTAATAATAAGCATCACAGTTGATAGTGCAAACAATTTTACCTTAACTTCAACATCAGTCATTGACAGCATGTTTCCCTAATTTGAGTATCATAGCTGATCCACCCCTTCTCCACTTTGCGAGTATCAGTGCGAACATGGATAGATGACTGTGCAGTACATCCATTCAGTGTTAATTCCCAACTCACAAATCATCAGAGTATACAAGACAGCACTCCACATATTTCTATCACCTTGAGCATAGACCCGAGTTAGCGTTCGAATGTGGATCAACCATGTGTTATACCTGGATCGGTGTTGAGATGTGGGTCCACAACATGCCATGCATGGGATAGGGGTTGAAGATGGATCTGACGTGCACTATTTCTGGAGCAGTGTTGAGATGTGTATCCACAATATGGCAGGCATGGGATAAGTTTTGGAGGTGGATCTGTCACATGCAATGTACGAAGTGGTGTTGGCATGCAGATTCACAATGTACCACATCTGAGTTAGCATTCGAGTGTGGATCTGCCGCGGACTATATATACGAACCTATGTTGAGAGACAGATCCACCACATGCCATATATGCGATAGGGTTGGTGGGAGAACCAACCATGAATTACATCCAGCCACGTATTCTATTTTCGAAGTTTCGTACACCAGCGGTGGGGGTTTGGTCCAGGGAGCTGTCCGTGAGGGTTGCATATACACAGACAAACAGAAAACCGGGCAAACGCTCTCCGAATGTGGAGTTGACTGGATACTGTAGAGTACAGTGCTATACTGTGCCTCCCGATCAGTACATTTGGGCTAGGTGTTGGCGGCTGTACTACATTTACAGGCGATTTTAGAACACAGAACAAGATGTTGTCCCATGATCGTATGAATAGATCTGACCTAAAATCGATAGAATTGCGAAAAATGATGAGAGCATAGGTATAAATTAACACAATATACACAAAAACACTGTGAAATTGAGGAAGTGCTTTCTTATCTTCTGATTTGCCTCGAGCAATTTGTACATGGGAACAAGTATGTGGCAACAGGAGGAATCCAGAAAAACGTTGACATCGAAAAGAAGGGAATCAGGGAGGTAGTGATGTATTTATATGATGTATTCCATCCCCTCTATGTCATCTTGGGTGTAAAATCGAGACTTCAGCTTCATAACTAAGTTAGCCATAGGAGCTTGCGAGGTGTTGCAATTCCGACGTACACACCTGCCTGACAGATGTGCTGTTTACAGAGTTAGTGATGGAATGACACATGTTGGACGCTGCTGCTATGGGTTTATTTGTTTGCTTGTAGGATGTATGCCCCATTACTAACGATCATTTTATATAGGTGTGAAGCAGGCATCGTATAACTTCTGAACAGTGTTTGGATGTGAACAGTGGACACTAAATGTCTCCAGAAAGCTATATTGTGCTTGTGTCATGCAAAGCAAGTGTTTTACGGTTCGATAACATAGTTTTTCGTAGAGAAATTGGATATGAGGACGTATGTCACGCGCTTGAAATATATTTCTCACTAAGGCATATTAACAACCCTACATTCCATATGTCTGATAGGTCGGAAACGCAGGTGATCTAACATTATAGGTCCATTTCAAGTGCGCAACATTGTAGCCTTAGGAGTGCATGTGTCTATGGTCTCTTACCACTGCCTTACAGGTACCGATTCTGGGCTGTAGAACAGTACTTTATAGTTGGTAGCTTGGTTGATGTATGTAAAATTGTGTCGACCTAAATCCGTCTGGAGCTCCAACGCCTATAAAACCCATTCCTTTCTTGTTCTTCTTAATTGTCTGCTATTACATAATGGAACATTTATATCTGTTACTATACGATAAGGAGTGCTAAGCTCCTTGATGTGGACGAATCTCGAGATGGGTGAGGATTTGGAATGCTCCATTCATTCACAAGAGGTGGAATAGCGGTCTTCTTCTGGTCAGTTGCAGATTAATGCGCTAAGGGTGTTGCATTGCGAGTTGGTCAATGACAATGTGAAGAGGGTCTTTCACTCTCTAATTTTACCCTAAGACAGCGAATATGCTCTGTGAATCCCATGCGCAGAGAGATAGATCGTAAATTAAACACTATGCTCGGGATGATAGAAACATGTGGAGCGCTGTCTGGTATACTTAGATGATTTATGCATTGGAGAATTAACACTGAATGGATGTACTGCACAGTCATCTACCCATGTTCGTACTGATACGCGCAAAGTGGAGAAGGGGGGGATCAACTATGACACTCAAATTGGGGAAACATGCTGTCACATCACTGGCCAGTGTTCAAGTTACTGTAAAATTGTTCGCACTATCAACTGTGATGCTTATTACTAGAGTACATCGATGGTGTCTTTTGTATACAAACTGTTCACTGGTTACCACATAATGATTGACTGATGTCGCTTGTTGGTGCTCGGGAAAAAGTTTTGGTGGAGGGACAGCAGCTTCTGAGGTGGATAGCACAGAACCAATGATCGCATACATGAGTGCAATATGAGGAATCAATCGAAAGTGAAAGCAGGGAGAGTCATCAGCTGTTCCATCAGAGTGAGAGACGAGTCTAAATGTAGAGCTCGTGAATCACTTTCGGATGGTAGTTTGGACACCTATGCCAACACCGTAAAACTTCTCCAGTTTGCTTATGTTGTAACTGTCTTTTATTTAAAATCAACTGATGTGTGACGTGTTACGCTATCCGCCAAGAGAATATGATTTGTACCATGCAGCATCTAGTTTCCTGTGAAAGGCCATTGTTCTGAACCTCTTAATGTCAGTTTAGTTCATGTCACTGGCCTCGAAGTCGTGGCAGAAAAAGGAAATGTTTGGCACTGTACAAGAGCGTGTTAGAAAACAGTGTTTGAACCAGGGCCATACAGAGCAACTCTTGCGACTTAGTATAGTCCGTGGGTTACGATCATTCGCCTATAGCGTAGGTGATCAAACTTTAAAGTGGCCTCTGCAGTGCCTGTGTATTTAATAGGCGGCAGCAGCAGCAACAGTTTGGATGAGTTAGGAGGTAAACCCTTAGGAATGCTTGGATGGCTGCACACTACACTATTCTGGGAAGCACTGGGGAATCTCCACCTGTGCACTGGAGGTCCACCGCAGCATTGCGGCACTTATTCGGCATTGGTGCCTAGGTGACTTCTAATTCGGATGAGCTTATTATAGTTAATAATTTTACAATATCGGCGGATAGAGAATAACGATGATTGCATGTGGGCTGCCAGCCGCCAATACTTTCCTCTTTCTTCTGGTTGTTAGGCCTAATTTAGTGCTCATTCGACTGTTTATTACATTCGCCAAGCCCAGTGATTCTTTCTCATCTTTAGTGAACGCAGAACTATCACCACTGAATTTTATCAATGTAATCCTTTTCACCATCAGTTTTAATTAAATTCCTGGAAGTTTCTTCAATTCCGCCATCGATTCTTGAGTGTTCAGTCTGAACATTTGTGGAGACTACCTGAATCCATGTCTTTCATCTACTTTAATCAGAGAAGCAACTCGATCCTTTACTCGAAATTTAGCGTCCTCAAACAGATCCTCAACTATGTCTTACATTCTACTGCATGTTATTATTATTCTTGTCAGTAATTTGCATTCATGAGCTGTTCAGATATAGCACTTATCGGCCCTTGGTCACTTCTGTACTGTCTGGATGGTCTTTATATGGCAGTGTTTAATTAAGACTCCTATCTCATGGATTATATAGACAAATGTGAATGCTCATTTGATTGCCACCTTTCACAACGATTATGTAAGTCCTGAAGGAATGTTAACTAACCATTTCACCTCGTTTGTGTGGTAAGTTTTCCATAGTTTTGTGAAATTTTGATTCTAATTGCCAGTCCCCGTCATTTTCCAATTCGGCTTCCATCTCTTCTTCTGTCACATCGTCTGATAGTTCCTCCTACTCGTAGATGTCTTTAATGTACTGTGTTCTGACGTCTACTCTCTCTTGCAAGTTTAACAGTGGAATTCCTTTCAAACTCTTGTTGACACGTGTGCGTTTAATTTCACTGAAGTTAGTTTCAACTTTTCTACGTGCTGGATGTGTCGTTCCTGCGATCATTGCTTCTAATTATTCCTGGAATCACTCTTATTTCCCCCAAATTTCCAACTGATTTCATTCCTTAGCGACCCGTATTGCTGTATTCCTGTCTTGTCCTTCCTCTGTTCGTCAAACAGTTTAAATATTTTTTCCCGTTTGCCGTTTCTTCAGAGTACGTCTCCCTGTACCGTCATTTGTCTCTCAAACTTTG
This sequence comes from Schistocerca americana, assembly GCF_021461395.2. Classification (NCBI taxonomy): domain Eukaryota; kingdom Metazoa; phylum Arthropoda; class Insecta; order Orthoptera; family Acrididae; genus Schistocerca; species Schistocerca americana. The sequence goes on from NC_060129.1 coordinate 49,678,298, forward strand.
GTTATTGGGCTTTTCAGAGACATGAACTGCTGTTTGCCTGAACATCCAGCAGTGACTATCATTATTGCATTATCTAGAGCTTCATAGAAGTTAAAATTCCAATTACATTCGTCATTACTCCAGTATCCCATTTATTTACACATTGATTCCTCACCACAATTCTCTTAAAAATCACTTCACTCATCATCACAACAAAATTGTGATGTGACTGTACATCTGTTCCTGGGTACACATTAAAATCCAGTACCTGATTTTGGAATGTGTGTCTGGTTGTTATGTACTTCAGCTGGAAACGTCTTTACCAACTATGCGTCTACCTCCCTCTCTAAGAGCCGATAACACTGAGACACAGAAGCAACCATACGAATGTCATAGAATACAGGGCGTTGCCTTGCAGCAAGTCTGCCATCCAGAACATATAGTGGAATCGTGCAGGAGGGCTCCTCCATAGGGAGCACTTGTAACGGTAATACTGACACCTTCAATGCCAATCGATGTTAACATTAATCCTGTGTGAGGAACTTTTGAGAAAATTGTGACCGTGAGATAACCTAATAGGAATAGTGCAAACAGATTAGGATTCGTTTCCGAAACAGTCCAACAGAGTATAACCAACAGTAAACAGGTAGGTCAGGAACAGACTTTCTCCCAGCACAAAAGCAAGTTGTAAAGTTACATATTAATATAAGTCACCTGCAGAATTAGGCAGTCTTGTTTCAAAGAATTTAATAAAGCAGAAGATAGTGCTAATGCTAAACTAACCGTCCTTGACACGCACAATAAACTCTTTCTTTATATTTGTTCACTCTATGACTCAGTCACCTAACCTTGCAGGTATATGTAATACTAACTGGGGCAGTCAGATAAACAAATGGCCAATGAGATAGCAAACAGTAGCGTATGCTTCCCAACAACACGTACCTTAAATCAACTGGATGCAGCAGTTTATAGAACCATCACGAACACATATGAGACTAATAGCAATATTGAACAGGGCAGAGCATGAAATGATTGTGGTTTAAATGAGGAGGTCTATTGAAATCATACTCTATAACATCATCGCTTGGTACAGGGTCAATATGTATGTGTATTAACCAACTTGCATTAGAGTAGTTAACACAGTAAATATTTGTTTCTTAGCTCAGTTTGAAGGAATTAAACAGAACGCAAATCTAAATACACTGGCCCCGAAGGAACCTTTCGTTTGCTTCATTAACTAGCTAGCCTAGCACATGAGGGCACTCAAACTTTCATGTTTTGAAGAACCATGCTCATTAACAAAACTACTCATGTATGTGTGGGAAATGATAAGTATTATCATCAATAATTATTAAGTAAAGCACAACAAAGTCTTTTAACCAACTGAAAATATAGTTGGCTGCGTGAATGCCAACACAACATTAAATTCAAATTCTAACACTTTATCATGAAATGGACAGTTATAAAACTTTGTAATTCGGATCAAAGTGCAATTAATAATTATTTCACTTCAAATCAATATTATTGCTCTCTAACTAACAGCATTACTATTTTCGGGCAAATTTTCAAGTGAGAAAAATTATTTAAGAAAATGACTACAGATTGAATTAAAATTGCAATGGAAGTGGATTTTTGTGAAAGTATAAAGCTGAACCTTAAACACTATAGCTTCATGCTATTGTGCTATTTTTACAGCTGCCAAATAAGCCTTTCCATAATACATTAGGACACTTGGAATTAAATTCACTGGGATAGGATTCCTTGGAATTAAATTCACTAGCATAAGATTCCTGTCCAGCTTTTTGGTTTGGGATAATCACAGGTGTAAAGATGGTTAGCAACACCATGATTATTATTAAAATGAGCCACATTTCACAAATACCTGGTCCATTTACAGAGTGCCAAATACAAACAATTTGGTTGGAGGCTGGTGGCACTGGTGGCGTAATTTGCAGTGGCTTTTAACATGGCGGCGATGCAGTCATGGCAGTACTGTTGGCCTCATCCTGCTGCAGACCTTCTTGGCATCGGAATTATATTTTTACAGGGTTAAAAACCAAGCCATGATAATAGTACCACTAAATGCAGTATCTGAAGCCCATAAGCGATGCTCATAAGCTCCTCTGGCCTCAAAACTCTAAGGATAAAGCCACCATGAACCGCTTTTGCTAGCGAGATGTTGACCACAGCACTGCTCAACCCAGACTCCATACCTGTCACAGGGGCGAGTTGCATGCCAACCACACCTTTTCCACTCTGCCAGGCTAGTTCCATAGCTGCAGCGTTTCCCCATATCTCATACATTCAACCCTGCGATCCCTAACTATGGACAAAGTCATTTACAGTAAATTATGTAACAATCATTGCAGTCGTTACTGAAATCCACAAGCACAGTTTATACATTGTTCAAAAAGTTCGACAAACTGAACTAGGTCATAGTCAAAGAATTTCCATGACAGATATGACACTCTGCATAAGCAACACTACAAATAGACACAGAAATATCGGTACAAATACCAGATAGGTCGAAAATAGGCGTTACATATGCCTGATGGTTTACTGATGTTGAGCAGTCAAAAAAATAATCAATCCAACCAGAGTTGGGCACGAAAAAATACATCACAAAACACATTAAAACACTATACACTTTATGCACATCATTATCAAAACAAGAAACAAGCTGAACTATTCAGTTCTGTACACCTATCATAATTGACTCTCATTTTATGAACAGTTAGTTGAGTAGTAATCAAAATATTTCGGTACTGCCACGAATTTGAGTAGCAAGTTGTAAGCATTCAAAAGATGTAGGTGCTTATATGCAAATATACCCTTACAAATATCACAAGAAATTTTAACACTGTACATGTAACTCATCCTATTGCAGCATTCTGAAGTTATAAAGCAAGAAACTTTCAATGCTGCTTCTAATAATAGCAGTCTATTCTTTGACATTTACGTGAAGATACAAATGTATTTAAATTGAACCTAGTATTCTCTTCTCACTGCCATTATTAGACAGTCCATCTATGAAAACCATATCAAAACACATACAATACTAACCAAGATAATAATCAAACAATTTTACTGCCTGGAATAGCATCTCACAGTCCGTTCGACAACTTTTTACCACATTACAATTGACATTAATCAATTGGCTGCCCAATTTTGATTTTGGCAGTCTTTCAGACATATTTTCTTGCCACACTTTGGCAAATATTTTATGCTTTCCGCTCTGTATTTAAGACAGTCCACATTTCTTTTCAATTCAGCAACATTTGGCTTTAGCCATTTCAGTTTAGGGTTCACATATTTTACAACAGGTTTTAGATTATGTAACTTACAAGAAAGTATCAGCAATTTTACACAGGTACCAAAACTTTTATAAATACATAAATAACAGTTAAATACAGAACAGTAGCTTAACAAGATAGGTGTATTTCTTCTACAGCATAATATACATTTTTATTCTGGTATCAGTTTATCATTTATTCATTCCTAGGGACATACAGTTTAAGAAACCACTATGTTACAGACACCAAGGGGTTTCTTGGACTCTGGATAGATTAAATAGTAGGCATTGTTGTGAGGTGTGTCTTGTACTATGAATGGTCCATTGTATATATACATAAATTTTACAAATTTCATGGTTAAGTTCACTTCATTTTTCATGGGTATTCAGAAGAACATAGTCTCCAGTTTTTAACCTGGCAAACTATAGGTTCCTATTGTGCCTTTTAGATCTCGCTTCTGTTTTCTACTTTGTTTTGTTTTCTTTACCAGTTCTTTCTTCTGGGCTGATCCCAAATCGGTACACTGTGAGAATTCTAGTTTTTCATCAATTAAACATTTGATATTATTATTGAGTAGGATTTCCTCAGGTGTGAACCCATTAGATTCATGAGGCAAGGTATTAATTATCCTCTGAAATTCAGATATGAATCTGCCCCATGCCTGATGGTTATCGTGGCAATAGGTCCAACATAGCTATCCTATTTCCCTCATATATTGTTCAACAGGGTTGCTGGCTGCATGGTAGACTGAAATATTTATATTTAGTTTCTATGCCATGCTGCTCGACGCCACCTTTCAGGATTCAGGAATAAAAGTGGAGGTCTTTATCGGACAGTATTACTTTGTGTTTCCTAATGGTTCTAAAATAATTATGCTATTGAATACTGACTTTGCTTTCGCCTTTTTAAGGGGATACAATTTTGTAAATACTTCCAGAATCACTAAAATTACCAGCAGGTTTGGGGAGGGGAGCCATACAGATCCAGAGACAATAAATCCATGGTATCTTCAGGTAACGTGTTCTGCATTCGGCCTTGATTAAGTCTATTGGTTACCTTAACTTTCTGCCAGATGTCACAAGACCTAATACATTCAGTTATCTCTCTACTCGCAGTATTGGCTGTCACTATAATGCTAGCCAGTTTATCTAGGCACCCACTTTGGCCCACAATGGCAAACGCTGGGTGAAAATAATCTAAAATATATGTATGTGTACCCTCCATTCTTCAACAAAGAAGTCTTTCCTTCTATACAAGATACTTTTAAAAAGTTTATAATATTTCTTAATCTGGGATACTGTATACTATCAAAATTAACTTTCACAAATTTCCAAGTTGGATCCTCATTTTGGTGGTATCTCATGTTTTCGCAAATCAGTTCAATTTTCTTTTTGCTTGAAACTTTGTTCATGTAATTAATTTAGAGAGTTCAATCTTCATTCCGTTCCTTGGAAGGCAACAATCTTTAACGAATGTTAGAGCTTTGTGGTTAGTGCGTGTGATGATCCTATGACCCTGCAAGTAATTTCTAAATTTCCTTGGGCTCCATATTATGGCCAAGGTATCCTTCTCCAGTATGGTACAATTCCTTTTGTATTTCGTCAACGTCCTGCTGGCGAATGGTTTGTGAACTTGATTTTCTTGTGAGTGTGACCACCCTGCTACTTTTCCATACTTACATGGTAGTCCTGCAACGCAACTTGATTGCGACTGTGGGCTGCACACGGTCAAAGCCTGTTTTGCACAAGAAGCGCACAGTATCTCGTCAATTCGTGACGATATGGGGCGTTTGTGTTATTGGAATTTTGTTTTATTGTAAAAGACTTTTGTTGTAAGGTTAGCATGGTAAGTTGCAATTCGTTTGTGTTACTACAATGTACACTTCATTGCGTTTATTTCGTTGGTTTGTTGAACATGATAGGTAAACATAAGAAATAAGTTCTCATAAGGAATGTAGTCTCCCACATCATCTAACGTTATCGAATTTGTACTGTTTTCGTTCGCTGGTTTCGTTTTCTTCACAAAATTTTGAGTGCTTTTTCTTTGGTCAGTGACAGCATTTTCTTCTAATGTTGGCTTTTCAAACAATCTAACAGTGTTCAGAAAGGATAGATTTAATACAGTTGGTGGTGGAGTATTTATTGCTGTCAGAAGTAGTTTGCCTTGTAATGAAATTAAAGTAGATAGTTCCTACGAAACAGTATGGATGGAGGTTATACCTGACAATCGGTCTAAACTATTAATTGGCTCATTCTACCAACCCCCCGACTCAGAAGATATTGTTGATGAACAGTTCAAAGAAAACTTGAGTATCATTTCAAATAAGAACCCCACTCATACAATTATAGTCCGTGGTGACTTCAATCTACCCTCGATATCCTGAAAAAATTATACGTTTGAAGCTGGCAGAGGGCATGAAACATCATCCGAAGTTGTACTGAATGCTTGCTCCAAAAATTCTTTTTTGAACTATTTGTTCACGAGCCCACTAGAAGCGTAAATAGTTGCGTAAGTATACTTGATCTCTTAGTAACAAACAGTCCTGGACAAACAGTAAGTATTGTGACGAATACAGGAATTAGCGACCACAAGGCAATAGCTGTTATGCTGAATACTGTAACACCTACAACCGCTGAAAAGAAACGTAAAGTACATCTATTTAAAAAATCTGATAAAAATATTCTTAACGCCTTTTTAAGAGACAGTCTCCACTCCTTCTGATCATGTAAGCGTAGAAAAGTTGTGGAATGATTTCAAAGAGATAGTATCGACAGCAATTGTGAGATATATACCACATAAATTAATAAATGATAGTACACAAAACGGGTCAGATCACTGTTGCAGAAAAACGAAGAAAGCATGCCAAATTTAGAAGAACTCAAAATGTCCATGATTGGCAAAATTCTGCAGAAGTTCGAAATATAGCATGTGCTTCAGTGCGAGATGCTTTTAATAATTTCCAGAAAATTTGGCAGAAAATCCAAAGACATTCTGGTCGCACACCAATGGCAAGATGCAGTAAATATCTTCACTGCGCGATAACAACGGAGAAGTCACTGATAGCAGTGCCACTAAAGCAGATTTATTAAACACGGTTTTCTGAAACTCCTTCACCAAAGAAGACGAAGTAAATATTCCTGAATTCCAATCAAGAACAACTGTCAAGATGAGAAACATAGAAGTAGATTTCCTCGGTGTACCAAAGCAGCTTAAATCACTTAATAAGGGCACGATCTGAGTAGCTCCCTTAAATTGTTCGCGGATGATGCTGTCAATCACCGTCTTGTAAAGCCATCAGATCACCAAAAATGAATTACAAAATGACTTAGATAAGATATGTGTATGGTGTGATAAGCGGCAATTGACCCCGAACGAAAAAAGTGTTAAGTTATTCACATGAGTACTAAAAGAAATCCACTAAATTTCGATTACGCGATAAGTCACACAAGTCTGAAGGATGTAAATTCAACTATATACTGAGGGATTACAATTACAAATAATCTAATTTGGAACGATCACATAGATCATGTTGCGGGTAGAGTAAGCCAAAGACTGCTATTCATTGGCAGAACACTTGGTAGATGCAACAGGTCTACTAAAGAGACTGCTTACATCACGCTTGTCCGCCCTGTTCTGGAGTACTGCTGTGTGGTGTGGGATTCGCATCAGGTGGGGCTGACGGATGACATCGAAAAGTACAAAGAAGGGCAGCTCGTTTTGTGTTATGTCGAAATAGGGGAGATAGTGCCACAGACATGATACGTGAATTGGAGTGGCAATCATTACAACAAAGGCGTTTTTCGTTGCGACAGGATCTGCTCGTGAAATTTCAATCACCATTTTTCTCCCCCGATTGCCAAAACATTCTGTTGGCACCCACCTACACAGGGATGATCACGATAAATTGGAGAAATCAGACCTCGCACAGAAAAATTTAAGTGCTCGTTTTCCCCGTGCGGTGTTCGAATGTGGAATGGTAGAGAGAAAGCTTGAAGGTGGTTCATTGAACCCTCTGCCATGCATTTTATTGTGAATAGCAGAGTAATTACATAGATGTAGATGTTCTGATTCGAATCTGTGTGGTATTCGCAATTCATGAAAAATCTTTGTTGATGTTTGTATTTCCTAATTGGTATTGCGCTGTATTCTTATTCAGGTTATTCCATGTTCGAGGTGATGCCAATGAAATAATTCTTAAGGAACACTGCTTTAAGTGAATAATATTATAAAGAATCTTATTTAGTCATAACGTTAACAGTGTGAGGTGCTGCCGAAAAATTGAGTCACTTCTGGTGGAAGAGCTCCATCTCTACAGCACACGTAAGATAAAAATGTAGAAATACATAAAATAGCTACTGAAGACTAGGACCATTCAATTGTTTCCCTCTGCTCTTTAAATATGACGTTATATTTGCTTTCGTTGAGTCCGGATATTATTCGTAACAGTGCTTTGGATGGAAACCGAAGTGACAGAAACGTGAATGAAACTTTGAGACATGGTATTCTGTCTGCCAGCCAATACTGCAGCAGATAGTTTCTCCGAGTCTTCACGAGGCGAGATAGCTAAGTGCTAGCAAGCTCAGTACACTAGCTGAGGAAAAGTATTGTCCCTGTCGCTAGTCTAATGCAGAGTTGGCAACATCGCAGAATACATTTGGCAACTACGTGATCATCGTTTTACTTCCTGGCGTGATTCAGGTTTGTCCTGCTAAATGCGCCTGATATTTCGTTGTTATTTCCGGTATATAATCTGACCGATTCTCACTTAAGGTTGAACATAAGAGTGTCAAATGAATTACTTGGTTCCTGAAAGATCCTTCCACACAGAACATGTAATTAATCTCATATTTAACGTTACCAAGAGTCTCTATTGAAGTATTGAAGAACAACACCGCAGTAGGAGCGCACAAGTAGCGGCTGTGGCTCGCCAGCTAAATGGTGACCTTGCTGTTGTGTGTGGGGAACGCTGCATTAGTTCCAGGTTCTGCACACGCTAAAAGCCTAAACATTTTGTCTGCTTTTTACATCTTCTGTTACCAAGTTGCAGAATTCCACACCTAAACCATTCAGGACAGCTCAGCTTCACCATTTTAAGTATCATCGCAATTTCAATTTAATACCCCATCGATATAGAGGTGAAAAATTTAACAAATTATGAACTTGTACACTATTTAAAAATTATATTTTCCTAATTATACCGACACACGTGTCAATATTTTTGAATGCACAATTCAGTTGATTACATGTCTGTTTGAATAATTTAACTGCATTCCTTTATGCATTTACTCGCACTGCAAGGTTTATACAGTTATGTGGTAATAGCGAAGTGCTTCTTGGGTAGGACACAGAACTTCACGTAGACACAGACCGTATGGGATATAATCTGTTTTACTAAATTAGACTTCGGTCATAAGGATACGTTGATAAACTGTAATTAATTTGTATTAGAACAGAGCATATTTTTGTAGTGTTTCTCACTGTGTTAAACCATAAACATTAGATATATCAACAACATATACCCCACTATCCCACTAGTTTGACAGCGGTCATTATGGTTTTCGATTTCATGCCTGCAGAGAGCTACTGCTTTTGGAAGATAATCCAAGTTTCAAGTGCATTTTCGTCCACAAAGAAACGTTTTGGATGGTTGTTTGATAAGGACCGATAAAGATTAAAGACTGAGATTGCTAAATCTGAAGAAGCAGTGCAGTAGTGATTGCTTTCCAGCCAAACTCCTGGGCAGTTTCTTCCGGCCACAAGGCGTCTCTAGTGCTGGAAAAGATCACAGCTGTGATGAACCGACTGAGCGAAGTATTCAGTGATAGCGGTGAACTGTTGTGATGTGACGTCCACGAAGACAAAATCACGAGAACAAAGACGTTGTTGTTGTGGTCTTCAGTCCAGATCCGGGTTTGATGCAGCCCTCTATGCTTCTCTATCCTGTGTTAGCTGCTTCATCTCCAAGTAACTATTGCAACCTACGTCTGTCTGAATCTGCTTAGTGTATTCATTTCTTGGTCTCCCTCTACGATTTTTACCCTCCACGCTGCCCTCCAATACTAAATTGGTGATCCCTTGATGCCTCAGAACATGTCCTACCAACCGATCCCTTCTTCTAGTCAACTTATGCCACACATTTCTCTTCTCCCGAATTCTATTCAGTACCTCCTCATTAGTTACGTGATCTACCCATCTAATCTTCAACAATCTTCTGTACCACCACATTTCGAAAACCTCTATTCTGTTCTTCTCTAAACTAATTATCGTCCATATTTCACATCCATACATGACTACACACCATCCAAATACTTACAGGAAAGACTCCCTGACACTTAAATCTATACTCGATGTTAAGAAATTTCTCTTCTTCAAAAACGCTTTCCTTCTCATTGCCAGTCTACATTTTATATCCTCTCTACTTCGACCATCACTAGTTATTTTGCTCCCCAAATAGCAAAACTCATCTACTACTTTAAGTGTCTTATTTCCTAATCTAACTCCCTCAGCATCACCCGATTTTATTCGACCTCATTCCATTATCCTCGTTTTGCTTTTGTTGATGTTCATCTTATACCCTCCTTTCAAGACACTGTCCATTCCGTTCAAATGCTCTTCCAAGTCCTTTGCTGTCTCTGACAGAATTACAATGTCATCTGCGAACCTCAAAGTTTTTAATTCTTCTCCATGGATTTTAATTTCTACTCAAAATTTTGCTTTTGTTTCCTTTACTGCTTGCTCAATATACAGATTGAATAACATCGAGCATAGGCTACAACCTTGTCTCACTCCCTTCCTAACCACAGTTTCCCTTTCATGCCCCACGACTGTTATAACTGCCATCTGGTTTTCCTACTAATTGTAAATAGCCTCTCGCTCCCTGTATTTGATCCCTGCCACCTTAAGAATTTGAAAGACAGTATTCCAATCAACATTGTCAAAAGTTTTCTCTAAGTCTACAAATGCTAGAAACGTAGGTTTTCCTTTCCTTAAACTATCTTCTAAGATAAGTCATACATACAGTATTGCCTCACGTGTTTCAACGTTTCTATGGAATCGAAAGTGATCCTCCCCGAGGTCGGCTTCTACCAGTCTTTCCATTCATCTGTTAAAAATTCGTGTTAGTATTTTGCAGCCGTGACTTATTAAACTGATAGTTCGCTAATTATCACACCTGTCATCACTGGATTTCTTTGGGATTGGAATTATTATATTCTCCGTAAAGTCTGAGGGTATTTTGCCTGTCTCCTACATCTTGCTCACCAGATGGTAGAGTTTTGCCAGGGCTGGCTCTCTGAAGGCTGTTAGTAGCTCTAATGACATGTTGTCTACTCCTGGGGCCTTGTTTCGACTTAGGTCGTTCAGTGCTCTGTCAAATTCTTCACACTGTATCATATCTCCCATTTCATCTTGATCTACGTCCTCTTCCCACAATATCGTCCTCAATTACATTGCGCTTGTGTAGACCCTCTACATGCTCCTTCTACCTTTCTGCTTTCCCTTCTTTACTCAGAACTGGTTCTCCATCTGAACTCTTGATATTCTTGCATATAGTTCTCTCTTCTGCAAAGGTCTCTTTAATTTTCCTGTAGGCAGTATCTATCTTTCCCCTATCGATATACGCCTCTACATCCTTACATTTGTAAGCCATTTTGCAATTCCTTTCTATCTCATTGTTGAGACGCTTGTATTCCTTTTTGCCTATTTCATTTACTGCATTTTTATATGTTCTTCTTCAAAATTCAATTCAATATCTCTTACGTTGCCCAAGGATTTCTACTACCTTTCGTCTTTTTACCTACTTTGTCCTCAGCTGTCTCTACAATTTCATCTTTCAAAGCCACCCATTCTTCTTCTACTGTATTTCTTTCCCACGTTCTTGTCAATCGTTCCCTAATGCTCTTTCTGAAACTCTCTGCAACCTCTGGTCCTTTCAGTTTATCCAGATCCTATCTCCTTAATTTCCCACATTTCTGCAGTTTCGTCAGTTTTAATCTACAGTTCATAACGAATAGATTGTGGTCAGAGTCCACATCTGCCCCTGGTAATGTCTTACAATTTAAAACCTGGTTGCTAAATCTCTGTTTTCCCATTATATAATCTATCTGAAACCTTCCATTATCTCCATGCCTCTTCCATGTGTAGAACCTTCTTTCGTGATTCTTGAACCAAGTGTTAGTTATGATTAAATTGTGCTCTGTGCAAACTTCTACCAGGTGGCTTCCTCTTTCATGCCTTAAACCCAGTCCATATTCGCCTACTACTTTTCCTTCTTTTCCTTTTTAAATTCCAGTCCCACATGACTATTAAATCTTTATCTAACTTCACTATCTGAATAATTTCTTTTATCTCATCATACATTTCTTCAATCTCATCGTCGTCTGCGAAGGTAGTTGGCATATAAACTTGTACTACTGAGGTAGGCGTGAGCTTCATGTCTATCTTGGCTACAATAAAGTGTTCACAGCGATGTTCATAGTAGCTTACCCCCGCTACAATTTTTTATTCATTACTAAAGCTACTCCTGCATTACCCCTATTTGATTTTGTATTTATAACCCTGTATTCACCTGACCAGAAGTCTTGTTCCTCCTGCCACTGTACTTCACAAATTCCCACTATATCCAGCTTTAACATATCCATTTCCCTTTTTAAATTTTCTAACCTACCTACACGATTAAGGGATCTGACAATCTATGCTGTGATCTGTAGAACGCGAGTTTTATTTCTCCTGATAACGATGTTCTCTTGAGTAGTCCCCGCCCAGAGGTCCGAATGGGGGACTATTATACCTTCGGAATATTTTACCCAAGAGGATGCCATCATCATTTAATCATACAGTAAAGCTACATGCCCTCGGGAAAAATTACAGCTGTACTTTCCCCCTGCTTTCAGCTGTTCACAGTACCAGCAAAGCAAGGCCGATTTGGTTAATGTTACAAGGCCAGAACAGTCATTCATCCAGACTGTTGCGCCTGCAACTACTGAAAAGGCTGCTGCCCCTCTTCAAGAACCACACTTTTGTCTGGCCTGTCAACAGATACACCTCCATTGTGGTTGTACCTATGGTATGGCGATCTGTATCACTGAGGCACGCAAGCCTCTCCACCTCCTGCAAGGTTCATGGTCCATGAGGGGGAGCAATGATGTACAAAATAGAAAAAAGAGCTGTTAAGTTTGTGCCTGAAAACCGAGAGGTGGCGGGACCGAGACATGGACAGGCCAGGGATTTTTGAGTCTCGCGTTTCACTTTGTGTTCACAACCCAACATTGTGCAGATTCGCTAGAAACAATACGTGAATCTGATTGCCAGTGAAACTGAAGGTCCCCTTTCTCATGTTGGCTAACTGGGATAGGCTAGAGACACCAAAGTCACCATAGCGACGTCCAGGAGAAAGACAGGCAACTGGGTCAGTAGTAATAATTGTAATATTACAATTATCTGCAAATTTACTTTAAGTTTTCACAGAATCCCCAGAGCAAGATTTGTATTTGCACTTTTCTAGTTTAAGTGTTTTTTGGGCATAATGTACCCTGGTAGATTACGTACATCAATACTCTCCTGTTGCAGGAGAGTCGGTATATGCTGGGCCTTGACAGTGGTGGAAGTCATGCCACGTTGAAAATGAGTGACCAGTAACCTATCTTACGCGAGAGTGGGTTTTAATGAATGTGCCACTCGTCATGTAAGGTCGCCAGGCGGTTGATTCTTATTGTATTTGAGCTTGAGATGTGGAACATATTGGTGCTGGACTAAGATTCGAACTCGAGTCTCCCTTGCCGTCCCTTCTGATCCCTTTGATACTTTTGCACTGCTTCGTTGTTTCCCCATGATTCCAAAGCCCTCAAGCTCTGCACGGAAAATGTATGTGTGGGTTCGAATTTTGGTATGTCTTTTCAAGTTGTAACATGCACATACCGAACGTCATGTGATAAATTACTACGATTTTTAAAATGGACATCGGTTTCGACTCAAATCAATCAGACACCGGTGAAAAAGAATTGGGACAATATCTCTTTTCATGTAGTCGAGAACAGTACGTCGAGGGTTCGATTCCTAGTCAGCACTGAAGTTTTCGTCATGTTCTTCCAAATCGGACGCATGCACATTTCTATTAATGAGTCAGGATTGGCCAGGAGGGGAAAGCAGTAGGCAGCTGTTGAGATGAAAAATGAAACATAGTTTTAACTGTATGAAGTTTTAATGCCGTAAGAAGGAAAGGCAGACGTGGATAAGCCGCCGAGACTGGATGGGCAGCCGCCCAAGGGAGCAGGTGAGGGGGCCGTCTGGTCGGTTTGGAAGCTGCCAGCAGAAGAGAGCGATCGGCGTGTCCCCTCCTGGTTGGCGGCCGCCGTTCCACACCCACTTGACCACCTCCAAGCCGGTCAGATCGTAAGACGCACAGTTCGGTAGCGTTACCTCGTAGAACAAGCGTGCAAACACCTCCTCAGCGGGGGTAGTGATATTACAGGGAGAGCTATTAAATGGTAAACAGCTAAGGCTGGGTTGCTCGAAAGTATTCGTAACATAGTTATACTCACTGTACATTGTCACTCAAGACTTGTACAATAAATGACGAATAAAGCATATTAAAATTAGAATTACTTACGGCAGACAAGACGAAGAACAGGGAGGAAGTGGTAGTGTTCGGGGACGCGACTGGCTTATTGCAAAGCGACAGCTGTGCCAGTCAGCATGTTTGCACCATGCTCTGATTATAGTAAGCATACACTGATAGCGTAACATGCAATTTAAAAGACTCTAAAACTTTGTATCACTGGAAACTCCCTGAATGGTAAAGTGAATCATGGCTGAGGGCTTTGCTCTGACTTCGGGGTGACAGCATAAAACAGACCATTTTACATCACCTACAACAACTCAAACAGGAATTCTTGCCTGTACATAAATCAACTTACAGAGGTAGAACAAATCAATTCTTTTTCATGATCAACAAAACTTTGCTGCCTTTTGGGGCTTAACAGCCGGAAGTCATCTCGTAGCGTCATGCACTGAGTAAACCAATCAAGAAACTACCACTTACGAAAAACAGAAGGCATGGACAGAAAAGGAATAAATAGTTGGGGAAGGTTCCAAACAACTACAGGTGTGGAACTTAGTAGCAGTGGGGTAGTGAGGGGCTGATGGGGGGGGGGGGGGGCGAGTGTATGGTCGTGCTTACTCGTCATCTAGCTCAGAAAGGGTGAAACAATGAGGGTTTGCATTTATAAATGCCTCCAATCGGTGTGTAGGTGGAATTCGCTGTTTGTAGGGGTTTCATAGGTGATTCGCTGAATGGAAAGTTTTAGTACTGGATTTTGGGGCTTAGGAAGGAAAGGGATTTTACCAATGGGAAAAATCATCTCGCGTTTAACGCGGGGTTTGTTCTGGGTATAATTGTGTACAGCTGTCGGCGGTCGGAACGCCAGGGTAGCCCGACATATTGGCCATTTATGACGAGCAGCCCGCCCGCGGCGAACCGGGAAGGTGTTCACGTTAAAGAGTAAGTAATGGAGTATAATCGGCAACAGGCTCAGGTAACGGGTTTCAGAATAAAATTAATTCAGCGGTGATGTCCACTAGTTGCAGGGGACAAAGATATAAGATCGGACACACACGTCTACTGGGTGATCGGACACTTGCTCGAGTAACAAATCAAAACGCAGAATTTCCCCAACGGTAATTCCTCAGAAAGTAGTTAATGGGCTATGATGATTGGGGCAGACGACAACAGAGAAATTCTGACTGCAGTAGCCATTTTGAAATATAAAAGGCTTCCTTCCCCCTCCCTCTGGGGGACGCACAGATGAAAGGGATGGGTAGACGATCGTAAGAAATCTGTCCTTCCTCATGCTTTAAGAGGTCATCAATTGACGTTAAGAGGTGATCATTTGATGTATTGGACAAAGCAGGCAAATCAGTTGACAGAGGCACCTCAAATGAGCTTTCAGGCAGAAAAAACGTAGGTAAATGGGCGCTACTACTAAGGGAGTAAGCCATACTGGCATGAAAGTTCGTGGTAGCACTGATAATGCGGGCGGGTGCAGCATGGCGGCTATGTCAGAGTGGCGTGCGGCAGATGACTTCAAGACTACACTATGTCAGAGCAGCACGTGGTAGCTACGTCACTGCGCTATGCAGGAAGTAAGTGTCAGGTATAAGAGTGAGAGGGAGATAAAAGCTTACTGGCGCTGATCACTGGGCTGTCTGTACTTGCGCCACGGAAACTTCACATGTTTTTGGGTTGATGCACCAGATGAACATATTTAGATGATTCGGAGTGAGAAGTGGCGAATATAACTGTCATAAATGGGGTATAAATTACCAAACAGAAGGGGTAGATGAGCGTAATCGAGATGGTTTATTCAACAATAATCAACAAAACAATAATTTTAAGGCATGTAGTTAGGCGGTATACATAAAACATATTCATTTAAATTCAGTATCTTCAACAGTGCAGAAATGCTAGCTTGGTACCTGGATCCTCCTATATAATAGGCTTTAGTCAACAACGACAGGTGTTGACACGATAAATGAGAAGGGTCTCAGCGATAGAGACATATGCATATGGGCAGAGGGAAGAATAGGTTGGTACTCTGATGAAAATGAAATGTCGTGTGACGAGGGCCTCCCGTCGGGTAGACCGTTCGCCTGGTGCAAGTTTTTCGATTTGACGCCACTTCGGCGACTTGCACGTCGATGGGGATGAAATGATGATGATTAGGACAACACAACACCCAGTGACTGAGCGGAGAAAATATCCGACCCAGCCAGGAATCGAACCCGGGCCCTTTGGAGTAACACTCTGTCGAGCTGACCACTCAGCTACCGGGGGCGGACTGGTACTTTGATGAGAAGTAAGAAATGAAATAGAAGATTCGGACTGTTGGAGTCGAAAAAGGAAAGATGACAGACCCCAAAGACAGGAAACCCCCCACACCTCTACCCGGGATCCCCCACTGTTCCAGTTCTTCACTGTGGCACCGGAGGGAGAAGTTTGTTTGGCATTCCCTGCAGAATGGATTTGCCACAACTTCACCTTCCCAGTCCCCGAAAATTAACCCCAACACTCCCTATTAACTGATCAATGAAGGGCAATCAATTAGCATTCTGCTAGACAAAGTAATTGAAATATTTAACATTAAATTACTGCATATCACATATCAATAAATAAACAAAGTTAAATGCCTCTTTAGGCTGAGCATACAAGTGTCATAATGTTCATATTATGAGGTTGGTTGGTTGGTTTGGGGAAGGAGACCAGACAGCGTGGTCATCGGTCTCATCGGATTAGGGAAGGGTGGGGAAGGAAGTCGGCCGTGCCCTTTCAGAGGAACCATCCCGGCATTTGCCTGGACTGATTTAGGGAAATCACGGAAAACCTAAATCAGGATTGCCGGACGTGGGATTGAACCGTCGTCCTTCCGAATGCGAGTCCAGTGTCTAACCACTGCGCCACCTCGCTCGGTGTTCATATTATGAGGAGAAGCTTCGCATGCATCAGTATATTTGCTAAACATCATAAAGTAATGTGTGAGAATGACAAAGAAACGGTATGTCACAAACCAGGTCTCAGTGGGTGTGCAGGTGGCGCATCCCATTGCCCGGGACTATGAAAAATCGCATAGCCTCGATGGTAGAAAGGGTTAATGTGGGAGGACAGTGGCAAATATCTGGGATTACTAGTGTGAATGTATGTATGTGTTGTTGAGCGAAAAACATCTCTGCTTAACACCAATGCCAGATGAAAGTGGGGGCAAGCAGTGTTACTGCAGTTGTACCGTTCACTGGGCAAGAATGGGTGGACTGTTTGAGAGCATGACTCAGATCGAACCTCCGTTAAAATAGAGGAATAGCCTAAGAGTAGGCCGGGTGCAGGATGAATGCTGCTAGACTATAGTAGTCATCGACTCCATAAGAGGCACTGACGCATAGATGAAAGAGATTGGTAGGCGATCGGTTTACGAAAACGAAAACTGAAAGAATAAACCCATCAGCTGGGTACTCTGTGGGCGCTAACCGCAACTTGTAAAGCTCACAGCCCTGGAGGAGGGAGGTAGAAAGTAATTGTTGAGGTGGGAACGAGCAACTCTAAGCAAAGGTAGGGACCCAGTGGAATGCACGGGCAAGAAAGACATAGGGTGAATACATTTCAGGGCGTTAATTACTACAAAATTTCTAAAATCCTCGAACTAACAGGGTGAACTATGAAAAAGAGGGGCGCGAACTACCACAATAAAGTACAATAAACTACTGTAGTGTAGCAGTACAATCTTCAACAAGATAGCGCGTTATCGAGCTTGGGCAATGACATCACGTGATGACGCTAATCATCCAAAACAAATGCTTATTTCAGTGGGAGCTTCCATATTCGAACCTCATGGGTGAGTTTGTTTGAATAAACAAACGGGTGTGTCTGACTTCCTAAACGCACGGCGGGGCACTGTATCCAAAAGGTAGCAGTGTCGATTGTCATGTTCGCTTATAACAACGTCACATCGTCAATCAATTATTTTGTGAGAAGTAGGGTGAATAATAGCGAAACCTAAATTCGTCTGGGTGAACTCTTAAATGTGCAACAAGCACATGGGGCGCTAACTACTATTCTTCATATACTTGGGTGAAACTTAATCACATCTCTCCCACCACAAAATCTATCTCGCTTACCGCTCTACAGTGAGAGGGTAGCACACTTCTTCTCAACTTCAGCGGCTCATTTAACTCTTCTGTAACTGGGGTGCTTCACTCACTTCTAAACATACCAGTCCGGCTGTGGGCACAAATATGGCGCATAATAGGATTCCGGAATCGCTAACTCATAAAGTCGGATAACATGACTCTAGGGGGAGTCTTACAAAATTGGAGGATTGATGTAGTACAATATATCTAAAATACAGGGCTGTGGTAGGCCTTTACATACTGGGGTTAGCAATATAAACTACAAGTACATATTACACAAAAGAAATGGCATAAATTATAAAAACACATGCATGAAATAATACGCCATAATACGTAATATAATGAAATAATATGGGATATAGCAAGGGCGTTGCTGCACTACAAAATGATGATGAAGTGTTTTAACCTAAGATAAAGGCATAAGAGGAGTGAAAAAAAGAAAAATTCAAGTTATTGGTACCAACTGTTAACTGGCAATCAACTGACAGCGCATAGTGGTTCTGACATCGCTCAACATTGCTAATCAAGCAAAAGGCGTATAATACAGAATGGTGAAACAATTTATCGGACTCCGTACTGGGGAAAACAGGTAGCGTTATGAAGCTGGCTGGAGGCAGAAACAGACAGAAGTGACAGAAGCAGGTTTCAGATTAGTGCTTAGGTTGCAGCGCAGTGCGCTTGTGTGGCACTTGGATAGTGGAACAGTTGCGAGGCCCATGTAACGCGTCTTCAGTGAGTGACGCCTTGGGCATTGTAACTAACCAGTGGTAGACGTAGTCCATAAAAATTAGTGAAGTTAAAGCGAATTTAGTGTTTGTAGCGAATAGTATTGACCAATGAAACGACAAATAAGGGTGGAATAGGCTGTAATGAGCACAGAATGGGAAAGCCATTTATGAATTTGGAAAAAGAGTAGGTAGTCGGTTATGAAGGTACGTGAGACTAGACGGAGGGTGGGAGGATGGTACTATTCTTCGGGGGAGGTTCCGAACCGCAAAGTGCCACCAAACTAAATGTCGATGCACTGTAAGACAGCTTTTTAACAGCGCGCTTCGTTATTGAGGTTTGTTTCCGCTTCACGATCCATCAACTGGAGGTCGCTTGCTTCTGAACTTTCCTCGGAGGTATAGCCTGATTAGCCGACATGAGAGTGAGAAACTTGAAATCATTTTTAATCTTAGCCAGCTTGAAAGAAAACAGGGAAATCAATGCTTCTAAAACGACAGTAGACTTAGCACATTTGCAAAGCAGTGGTACAGTGGAGTATTATTTGCAAAAATTAATCGAAAATTCGGAGTATCACAATCTGTTGAACAATAAAAGACACGTAGAATGGGCAACGCAAGGAGGGGCTCCACATTCTAGGTTTGACAACAAAACGAAATGCTCAACGACGTAGGACTGAGAAAAGAAACATCGCAGAAAAAAAAATTATGAGGTAAACTTCATCCAGTCTTTCGAAAGGCAAAACAAAATCATTGTTAATAAAGCAGATCCAAAAATGAGACACAGTATAATACAAAAATTGTGCAACAACGCTGAATATAAGGCAAATAGCTTAATATCATGAAATAAGACATAGAGTAGTTGGGAGAGGGTACCTTTAAACACTTAATACTCTCCGTGCATGATTAGCGGACATGTTATAGGCTTAGGAATGCAAATAAATTTACGAGTTGAAGTTACTCGGTCAGTGAGGTGGAGGGACGGAAGAAATTACGTTTAAAATAGGTACTGCGTGAACAATGTGGTGCCTTTCTATGTTAAGGTGGTATGTAAGGATAGCGTAGATTGTTGAAGTATGCGTGTATTAGTTGAACGGCGTAAGGCAGGCGCGCAGAGGGCGCGAGTTGGGGAGGGGAGGGGAGGTACTGCAGTGTCAGATGAATGACTCTGCCCTTTACATGATGGTGGCCGTGCGTGCGGCTCCCTGTTGTACAACACCAGCTGATTTTGACAGGCGGAGTGCACGTGCTCACAATTTCGCTGCAGAAACGTTCAATTGGGCGAGTCACCCAATAAAGTAATACTCTTATTTGAAATTAACTATAATAGTACTGAGAACAGAGCTGCTCTCTGATCCCTAGGCGTGTCATAACACATAAAGAACATAATAAAAATAACATCAAAAAACACTGGTTAGAACTAAGAATTATTTAAGCGAGGCTAGCATTACAGAACAGGCTGGGCGGGTAAAACTCTATCTCTTTCAGAGGGGGATGCAACGGTGACATTTTAGTTATTATGGTATGGGAGCATAAAATACAAACTGAGGGGGTAAAATGTTCACTTGCAAAGAGGAAGAAGAAGAAAAAATGTAGTAAGGTTGTTGCCTGAATCTTGTTACTTTTTCCTTTGGTTGATCAAAGTGGGAATCTCTTAGGCACTTTTCTAATCCCTGGATCTGAGAGCATATGGATGTTTGCATCTCAGCGAGTATCTGGGGCGAGCTGGGGGTGGGGGAACTTTCCGTTTTGTCCACTTCACAGGAGGAGCAGGACCTCCGGAAGGTCCGGCGTTTGTCTCAGAAGTCGGTGGGAGGGGCATAGTTCCTGAATAGGGTTTTCACCTGTCGAAATGGACAATCACCTGGAGGTCAGGTAGTTGTAGTTCCGCACTAACAGGGGAAGTTAGCCGAATAATTGAATACGGTCCGTCATACAGGGGGGTAGGTTTTATTCACCCTTTCTTTACATTAGGTTGTTTTAGTAAAACCAAATCACCCAGTTTGAAGGGGGGAGGATGGCGTTTTTAGTGCTTCTTTACATCTGCTTCCTGGTTGCCTTGTGGTTATTCCCTTATACCTTCTTCAAAATGGTTCAAATGGCTCTGAGCACTATGGGACTTAACTTCTGAGGTCATCAGTCCCCTAGAACTCAGAACTACTTCAACCTAACTAACCTAAGAACATCGCACACATCCATGCCCGAGGACGGTTCGAACTTGCGACCGTAGCGGTCGCGCGGTTCCAGACTGTAGAGCCTAGAACCGCTCGGCCACTTCGGCCGGCCTGTACCTTCTTCCAAAAGGCCTTAAGGCAGCGGGCTAGCCTCTTAACGACTGCGTGATCGATTCCCGGAGGTAATTTATCGATCTCAAAGGGAGATTACATAGGGCGGCCACACACTGTCTCATAAGGGGGATGTTCATTGGCTTCAAGGAAACGGCTACTGTACGCACTTTACACCTACAAAATGTATCTTTGCCAGTCGCTGTGGGTTGAGTTAACGTAATAGGAAAGCATTCGTTTCATAGTGTGATGAACACGTTCAAGGCGGCCATTTGCCTGGGGGGGAAAAAGGGTGGTTCTCCATTTTTTAATTCTCAGCAATTTGCAAACTTGGATAAATAAGGCGGACATAAAATTGGTTCCTTGGTCGGTTATAATGGCTTCAGGGCTTCCGAAAGGAAGGACAAGATGATCTACAAAACTCATACTATGGTTTCAGCTGACATGTCAGCGATGGGTACCAAAATAAGGTATCGGCAAAAGTGATCAATAATAGATACAACATATTTACATCCTTGTGTACTTACTGGAAGTGGCCGGGCCATGTCTAAAGTGACGCACTGGAAGGGTTTTGTTGCCTCGTGATGAGATTGTAAGGGAATTTTGATTCGTCGGGGTAGTGCTCTTTGGCACATGATAGGCAATTCTTTATATACTTAGCAACATCTCCCATCTGTTGTCCGACCAATACTTCGCAGAAATGCGGGCGTTTGTGGCTCTTCATCCACTATTGCAGGCTTGGATGGTGTTGTGGCACTGGACAATAATTCTTGATTGCAAGTCTTTTGGTATTACTATGCGTTTATCCAGGGAGTTCTTACGATACAGAATTCCATCCTCTGTAACAAAATCAGGATGGGAGCGATACTGGCAGCATTTTGCATCATTTTCCTGGGAGTCTTTCAGTTTGCAGTTAGTACATCGCCTGTCTGAGCTACTCTGACCTTTCTGCTAAGGGGGTCACCATTCTGGTGCAATCTTCCAGCTTTGTGTTGCACTTGGTAATCATGCTCACTCAATTTCAGGGCCTAGCGTGTGAGACGACTGATAGGGTCTTTTAAATTCAATAGCCACTGCAGTGCTGCATGATATGTAACTATTGTAAATTTCCTCACGTGAAGGTAGCATCTAAAGTAGTTAACTCCAAACATTAGTGCCAGTAATTCTTTCTCTGTCGTATTGTAGTTAATTTCCGCCTGGTTCAGCTGACGGGATGCGTAACCAATAGGTCTTTCCTCACAGTCAATAATTTGACTCAGAACAGCTCCAATGGTAAAGTTGGATGCATCACATGAGAGAATGAATGTTTTTTTTCGAAACTGGGATAGATCAACAAGGGGGAACTAGTTAGAAAATCTCTGAGATGCTGCACAGCAGCTTCGCACTCGGTTGTCCATTGATAGGGTACTTTTTATTCAACAGGTGGGTAAGGGGCTTAGCTATTGTGCCATAGTCCTTTACAAAACGCCTATAATAGTTTATGGGTCCCAGAAAGCTTTGCAATTCTTTTACATTCTTAGGGGAAGTGCTTCAATTACACGGGGTCGGGTTTTACTCCATCAGCACTAATAATGTGCCGACAATACTGTACTTCACTCTCAGCAAAGGAACATTTTTCTATTTTTCAGCTTAAATTAGCACTTCTTAGTCTTCCCAAAACATTTCTTAACCAGGTAACATGATTCCTATGGACCTGGAGAAAACAATGATATCATCTAGATAGACTAGGCACATTGTGGGTTTCAATCCTCTAAGTAATAGGTCGGTAAATCTTTGGAAAGTGGCTGGTGCGTTGCGCAACCCGAATAGCATTCTCAGAATTTCATATATATCGGAGGGTACTATAAACGCTGTTTCTGACCTGTCCTGTGGTGCAACAGGTATTTGGTGGTACCCACTCTTCATGTCAAGGGTAGTGAAGTATTTACAATTTCCTAGCGTGTCCAGGCCGGCCGGTGTGGCCGAGCGGTTCCAGACGCTTCAGTCTGGAACCGCGCGACGCTACAGTCGCAGGTTCGAATCCTGCCTCAGGCATGGATCTGTGTGATGTCCATAGGTTAGTTAGGTTTAAGTAGTTCTAAGTTCTCGGGGACTGATGACCTCAGATGTTAAGTCCCATAGTGCTCAGAACAATTTGAACCATTTTTGAATATTTTTTAACGTGTCCAGTGTTACGTCAATACGGGGGAGAAGGTAAGTATCAGGAGTGGTTACCTTATTTACTGCTCTCATATCGACACAAAGGTGGTACGTCTTCTCTCCTTTGACTGACTTCTTGATGGGGACAAACAGGGACTGGTGGAGGGTTGTATTATCCCTGCTTCTAGCTGTTGTTGGATAGAATCTTCAACAATGGGCTGGAGATGGTACGGCATTCTATACGGTTTCTGTGCAATGGGCCTTGCATCTCCGGTGGGAATTTCGTGGTAAACAAGGTCAGTAGCCAGCAGAAAACGCCTTTCCTCGGATAACCAGGAGTGTTCTTCCAAGACGGAGTACAATTTGTTTTGGTCAGCCACAGGCAGATGAGCTAACTTATCCTTAAATTTGTCTTTGAGCACGGGAGCGATGTGACATATGTTACGTTCCGGGAGCCGGTGTCTTTCGTTAGATTTTGGCTTCTCTTTTACAGGGTGGTTTTCTTCAATCTCGTGGCCGCTAGCTACAATGGTGCCATTAGGGATCTGTACTTCCTTCTTTCCAAAATTACCTACAAAGACAGGAACGTAAAATAATTTCCCTTGTACTTCCGCTGTTGTTAAACCACGTTTAACATTAACTTGTAATCTGTCAAGGACATCGTTTTAACGGAGTGGGTCCACTAATGCGGCTGTTCTCGGCAGTTTGCGGGATTTGACTCCAAGCCCGTGCCACCGCTGATTCTAACAGAGGTAGTTGTACGTAACGCCCACGTTTGCGCGGAAGGAACCTGTGGAAGCGGTCACGTTTCACAAATTTCTTGCGACGGAATGATATGGGAGCTGCCGAAACGGTGGGTTTTCTCACCGAGACGGACCATTTGCGTTCTGTAATCGACTATAATCTGGTAGTGGTGAAAGAGATCACTCCCCAGGATGACATCGAAATCTCGCCTTCGTTTCCGAATTACGTTCATGTCAAAAGGATAGCAGCTGGCTCCGATTTTCAACTTAACTCTGCGATACCCAGCGGCTACGATTATCTCGTGATTCAGGCCATTCATGTGGTGACGGGGTGGTTTTAACACTTGTCTATCCCCATGTCCAACGAATAACAAGCTCGTCTGTGCTCCCGTGTTAGTAAGTAAATTTACCGTCTATCCTCCAGGGTAACTGGAGGAGGATACTCGCCGCCTCATTTACGACACTGTGGCGGACTGGATGCGTAAATTTTACAAGGGTACGGTCTGGCGGCGTCACTTGCTCCTCGACCGTTTCCTGGCTGTCTTTGGGGTTGGGGGTGGATTGTTGCTGAATTGTTCCCTCTGCTGGTTATATGAGGGGTCCCCATTTCCCGAGTTGTGCGGGCAGTTTTTACTCGTGTTCCCTATGATTCCACACTGAGAGCAATAAAGTGCACGGGACCGCGCGTCAGCAGGGCGTGCCTTTCGGCACCGCTGGCATGCCTGCTCGTATTAGAAAATTGGACGCGGCCGTTCGTCCGGGCGCGCCTAACTAGCAACAAAATCTGCTACCTCCTCCCATACTCGTGTGGGATCATGCCACGAGGCGGGCGAGGCTATTTTGACCTCCCCTCCCACGTATTGGTCGATTCCACGTGTAAATATGTCAATAGAGCGGGCTTCCCCTTACTCGATTAATACCTGCGGGATCCGAACCTAGCGTGTAAGTGCGGCAAGCCACATCGCCGATTCGGTCAGCCAATGCTTCTACGTCTTCCCTTTGCTTCTGGCGGAGGGTAGATAACTTGTCCCTGTAATAGCGGGCATCACGTCGGTCAGAATACTTTTCTTTCAACCCAGCTTCCAACGTGGCGTGCACTGATTCAGTATAGGTACGAACGTCACCTAACAGTTGAAGGCGGAGTACATTTAAGAAGAAATCGTCTGGCCAAGCGCAAGCGCGGCCTACGCCAGGGACAGTTTGCAAAAAGGAGTTTACCTTTTCATTGGATTTCCCACAAAATGGTGGGATAAAGTTGACTGCAGAGAAACTGTTGGCCAAGGTTGCAACGTATGACTGGGATACTGTGCTACTGGAGGTGCTTGCAGCGATCATTTTTGGTGTGGCAGTGTGTCTTTCTGGCGCTCTTACATTAGCAGGCCGGGCTTGAGCAGATTTTTGGCATTCCCCCATTACTTCTATCTTCTGTAATAGTAATCTGTCAACTTCTGCTTGGAGGGCAGCTACCGGCTCTGGTTTCTCGGTAGGTGGAGAACTGTCTTCGCCAGTGGCGGTACTACGGGTCTGAGGCAGGGTTACAATGTTAGGGCACCTAGTGCTTGCTGAAGACTTTTACAATCGGAGCGCACAAAGAAAAGAAAGGGCCTATATTGGACAGGACGACGGCCTAGCTGACAGCATGGAGGCGGCGGTGTAGGAAAATGAAGCGACGAACTTAACAGAAGCTGTGGCGGTGGTGCGCTGGGCGATGGTGGCAGGAAACGGCGGCGGAGGTGAGGGCGGCGGTGTCGACGGTCGGGGCCCGTGTCTCACCTAGCCGGCGGGAACATGTGGTGTGGAAACCGGCGTGGCGCTAAGGCGGCTTCCTGCAGCGTAGCGCGTCCCCAGACTGTCTGGAGCGGCCGCAACTCGGCTATTGGTGGTGATGTGCAGCGAGGCGCCCGGCTAGGCGGCCTGGCGTTCGCTGTGGCAGCTGCTTGGAAAAAAGCGCCGAACGTCGGAACGGTGCGTGGCGATGATACGAATCAGTGCTATTATTATCGTGCTGCGCATCTGGCACGTCAAGCGTGAAGTATTGTTGGCAGCTTCAGTTGGTACGCCTGGTTAAACTTCAAATGAGACGGGCCTAACGGTGAGCAATCCCACTTCTGACACCAGTTGTTAATGAGTCAGGATTGGCCAGGAGGGGAAAGCAGTAGGCAGCAGTTGAGATGAAAAATGAAACATAGTTTTAACTGTATGAAGTTTTAATGCCGTAAGAAGGAAAGGCAGACGTGGATAAGCCGCCGAGACTGGATGGGCAGCCGCCCAAGGGAGCAGGTGAGGGGGGCGTCTGGTCGGTTTGGAAGCTGCCAGCAGAAGAGAGCGATCGGCGTGTCCCCTCCCGGTTGGCGGCCGCCGTTCCACACCCACTTGACCACCTCCAAGCCGGTCAGATCGTAAGACGCACAGTTCGGTAGCGTTACCGCGTCAGCAACATGTGAGTGTAGCTGCTGAAGTCTCAGCACGTGAGTTTCCAAGTGGATCTGTCGGGTTTCTTGTAACGTGACTGATCTGCTGCAACTAGCCGCCAGGCAGAAGGCACTGACGAACATCAAGTGAAAATTAAAAATCAAATTTTGGTACTAGTAAATCCATTCGGTATCGGCCCCCACTGTACATTTCGCTGCTGGTGAAATCAACGCCAGTGTGCCTTCAGCGGCCGTCACGTGCACACCACTGCTGCGAGCTGTGGTGAGCCTGAGCGATTATCACAGCTCTCCGCTCTAAGTATATTCGTGAATGTCAGGAGATGCTATTATGAGTGAGCTTAACATAGCAGACACAAACTGCGCGAAAAGGTGGTGCAAGCTGTCCGAAAATTAAATGAAAGTTCAGAGGAAGATTCTAATCGTACTGCTCAGCCTTAATGTGTCCACACCGACCAGTCGCCGCTAGTGCGCCCACCCCCGCGGAAGCGCAGCAAGACGCAAGAGCAGCTTCCTACAAAGATACCGCAGAAATGCGTCGAACAGCCGCGGATGGCGTGTACAAGTCTGTGCCTGCAAAGATCTGGGCGGATCGGGAAATGAGAGACACTCCTTCGGCTTCCAGAGACATACTGTCCGTCTCTGCTCACGAACGGTTACCTCACACAGACCATGTGGCTGGCGGTGGATACGTATGTGACACTTATTCATAGCTTTCATACTGACTGCATCTGATGAAAGAGTGGAATTTATAAAACGTGGTACATTATGAACCCATCTCAAGTGTACAGGATTGCAACTGTGAACACTGACAGGATACGCAGCTCCCTACAACTAAGTAGCTTGAAAGACTTTCTGCATGCGGCAGACATTGACATTATTCTATTTCGAGAAGTAAAGGCCACTGCACTACACGATATCTTGTGGTATATCACAGTAATTAATGCTGGAACTAGAAATTAATTGGGGACAGCGATATTCTTGAAGGAGTCAACCACATTGAACAACTCACATATAATAGAGGCGCCGCTTGTACAGTTTGCAACACCCAGATAACCAACATAGATACTTGTCGTAGCAGCAAACGACGCAACCAAGCGGAGTTCTTTTAAATACAGAATTGTCCCTCTCTCCGAAGTTCATTACGACACGATTTTAGCGGGAGATTTAAATTGTGTCCTACATCCCAATGGTCATGTCCCTAATTTTAACTCCTCTGCTGAATTAGAATACATAATTAAAGAGTTCCATTTAACTGACACGATGGGGCACAAAAACGGCAACGCGGCTGGGCTTACGTTAATTACTCAGTGCTCGGCATGTTGCTCGGACAGGCTGCACGTGTCCGGCAACTTGGAGGCCAGTGTGGAGCACACAGAAGTGCTGAGCACAGCCGACGTGGAGGGACGGGCCGGCCAACGCGCCAGCAGCCACGGCGGGAGCTGAACGCTGCACTCCTGCGGCCAGGTGCCGAGTGCCGCGGCCGTTTCCTCAAAATTCGCCAGGAGTGCGGAAGTAAGTCAGCATCCCACGATTCTTCCTCCACCTGGTGGGCAAAATGTGTGAAGATGCGCCTAAGGAAGACGAACTACGTTCGCGGGAAAACTGTTTCGGGTACAGGAAAACAGCTGGGACCTCTACAGAGTGGTCGCCCCTGGCATTGGAAATTATGTCGCCATCAAACGACTCGAAGCCCAAGCTTTGTTGCGAAAATAGTTAGAATTTCGAATACTTCAAAGAAGTTAGAATTTCCAATACGTGCAAGAAGAACGCAGAGTGCTGTTTTTCGTGAATATACTTCAGTTTTCGTGTCATATCTGAAGAGAAGAGAGGACAAATAAAATTTATCACAGAACTTAAAAGAATTCACGTGTCTGTTCTCACAAAACTGAACGGCTTTAAAAAGGAAATTGTGCCCATCTTGCTGACTTAATGTAGGGCAGCGCTGTTGATTGCGACGCACAAGAAGACCTGTTACACAATCTTCAGCTTATACTTAGCACTGCGGAGAGATCGACGACGCTGATCTGGTAACCGCAGTTGTGCAGCAAAGAACCAGGGCCTGCCGGCCTCTCGACAAGGTTTTACCAACTTTTCCTGGTTCAGATAAAATCTAAACTGCTACTGGTATGTAATGTAGAAATGAATTCTGTAAGCAAAATCTCAAGAAAATTTTTGGAAGGGACGATTATGCTAGTTCCGAAACACCCACATAGTATGTCAGTAAACAACCTAACACCAGTTACTCTACTGATTACAAAATCATAGCGCGCGCGTTCGTCCCCACAGTGTAAAAATGATAACGCAAGAGGTAATTGGGCCATATCAAACTAGTGTGGGTAGAGACAGATCAATTATCCAAACTCTTTGTGAATACAGCGACATCGTAGCTACGGCACGTGTTGTCAGACTTAGTCTGTTGTAGTCTCACTCGATTTCAAGAAGGCTTATGACAGGGTGAGCCACCAGTGCCTTCTGAATACAATGACAGCACTCGATTTTTCCGCAATGTTTTGCCAACATCATTGGTAGAATTTTGAAGAACAGCACTTCGAAAATCATGATGAGTGGTCAGCTAACCTGTCAAATTGCGTTCACGAGCTGGTCGCGACAAGGTTGTCCTATGCCAGAGACCTTGTTTGCCATTGCCACTGAGCCCCTGCTAGCCACTCTGCAGAAACAACTACGAGGGATGCACATACATGGCCAAAATATCCTATGTAAGGCATATACAGATGATGTGGGTCTCGCAATCACTGGTGAAAGCGACTTGGAGAAGGCATTGTAGGTCATCAGAAATCATCATTAGCATCACGTGTGAAGCGAAGCAGCATAAAATAATGCGTGGAATATCTTTCCAAATACGGGAGATCTCAATGTGGCTAAAAATTTGAAAATTCTGTGTCCCCATTACTGGTCTAATATAAATCGTACCACAGCTGCAAACTCAAGGAAAATCCATGCCAGCTAGCCTGAAAAAAAGTTCTGTCAGACGACTTCAAGACATCCAAAAGACAGAAGTTGCCACTATGTACATGGTTCTAAAGTCAACTGTGTGGTACAAGGTTTACCCATACAACATGAAACAGGAGCAATATTTCTTATAGCTTTGGGTCATTTTGTAACTCGTGATAACATTTTCAAGATAAAGTATGAAGTGTTGACCCCCTCATCTCGAAATGGGGGGTAGAGGGACGATAGGGTTACCACCCCTAATCCAAGATGGCGGACGTGACGTCACAGACATACCCCCAAGATGTCGGATGTGATGTCACAAATACATTCCCAAAATGGGAGCTGTAACGTCACATGGTGACGCAAGTACCGTTAGACATGTATTGTCAGAGACACACTGACACACGAGATGGCGGCGATGATAATGCAAGTACCATTATCAAAGATGGCGGCAGTGGCAAAGTGCCACACCCCCCTTCCCAGGTGGGCATTTCAAATTTTGTCAGATTTTCGCGAGTGCCACCTCCACCTGGACTTGGAATGAATTTCCATGACTGCCATGCCTACCTGGACGTGGCAAAAAATTTTTAAAAGTCTCCACCACGATCCTCAACTGACTGCCATGTCCCCTTACCAACCTACGTTGGTGGGCTAATGTGTATTAACATGTACTAATGTGCACAGCGCATGACTTCATCCTAGATGGCGGCTGTGATGTCTGTTGATGATGCAAGTGACACACCCCCTTAACTAGAAGTTTGAATTTTGGCGGAAATAAACGTAAATTGGGCTATCTCTGCTAACCTAACTCCCCTCCCCTCCCCTCCCACTGAAAATGGTGGGATTTTCAAATTCCATCGGATAATGCATCACACCATGGATATCTCTACTAACCTAAGAGAATCGTGGGAAGATACGTCACTTGGGCTACCTCCACTAACCTAAGTCACCTGACTGCCACCTCTTCCTAAGAACTGGTGCCAAGTTTGTATTTTGGCTGTAAAGAAAGATCACTTGTGGTTTCTTTACGAACCTAAGAAAATTGCGGGAAAATTGATCACTTGAACTATCTCCACTAACCTAAGTCACCCGACGGCCACCTCTTCCTAGAAATTGGTGAGAAAAGGATTCAGCCTGCTCTGGGCTGGTGGAGAGAGTAAGGAGCATACTTTATTTATTTTGGAACAATTTATTTAGAGATGAAGTATATTTATTACTCTGATACAAAACACATACTCTGATATGGTTGGGGACACGTCACAGAGCCTAGAGACGTGCAAAGCCCTAAAGGACTCTGCAGAAATGCTTACTAGTTGTCAACTGTCGAAAATATGCAACAGTCTTTATTTAAACAATTTGAACCAGTACTGCCATCAGCTGTGTTCGCCACGAGATCCTGAGACCAACTCACCCAATACACAGTACTGTCACCTGAGGAGGCTGTCGTCCAAGATGACGGACATGACATCAGCTGATGATGTGAGTGCAGTTATCCAAGATGGCGGGAAACAGTGTGTTCGCCGTGAGGTATGGACCTAGTGCACAATACTGTCACTATAGGGCAATGTCATCCGTTCCGTGACATAACCCGAGATGACTGTTTGGAGGGGAAAATGACTCAGCCTGCGCTGGACTGCTGGAGAGGGGAAGGAGTGTGCTTTATATATTTTGGAATAATTTATTTAGAGGTGGAGTATATTTATCACAGTGACACAACACACTCGCCCTGATGTGCTTGGGATCACAATACACAGTCTGCAGACCTGCAAACTATTCGTAAATAATGCAACAGACACACTTACTAATTGTTGACTATAGAAGTAATTTATTCCCCCGCCTACATACATGCAAACTAATACACCGAAATAATATCAGTACAGACCTGCAAACTGCTCCTAAATAATGCATCACAATGATGTGTAGACATCCCCAGTATTCGTAAACTGTCCAAGCATGGCATAGCACTGCCTGCAGAACTGCTCACACAATAATGCAACAGACACACAAACAACGTACGCAGGCACCGCCTGCGGCCCCCCTGTCCACTGGACTGCAGAGGAGGCTAAAGGCAACCCCCTCGAAGTGATGCTGCGCTCAACTGCAAAGCCATGCACAGGTGCACATTCAGGTCCCTCAAGCACGAGATGGGGGCATCCAAATGATACTTGATACACCCAAGAAATTCCTATCGAAATACATGATGACCTGTGGGTCAGCAAAGAGCTAACTACCCAGCGACACTGCAGAAACCTGTTTCAGAATAGCACAAGTTACTTTCTCCCCAGCGGGTGGAATGGGCCATGCGGGACGTGTTCAGCCATGCATGGATACCCAGTGTGGCTCATGTTTTGCAGTGGAATGTGTCAATATACATCCTAGAAACATTAAATGATCACACAGCTACAAGAGTATGAACGCCTGTGAAAACATCCTTAACCATAAGAGCATTCTCCATTTTTGGAAATAGGTCACTGTCTAAGCACAGACGAGGCCGATTCAGAATAATTACACAAACAGAATTGGAAGAAGAGAAATGTCATCAATTTTAGGTATCCTACAGCTACAGGCCTGGAGATCCTCTAATGGCACAGTGGTGGATGAGTGATGGCAGAGATGGACGGTATGCTTCAATTTGTCTTTGAACACTTGTATTCCCAGAACTTTCTGTACATACCGTGCCTCCATCTTGTTCGAATCAGTTTGTAGACACTCCTACTTCCTGGCACAAAGACTGTCTTGTGAATGAATCTAGCATTATGATTGGCTGTTATCGAATTTACCAGCTGAATTGCTGGTGAATCCGGTGTGGAAATACCATCCACCTTTCCTTTTTCTTTCTGCAGATGGGACTTTGAACAGCAAAAATCTATTTTACACCGATCGCGATATTGCACCATCAATTAAACCTTGTGAACTACGCTACACATCGTCAAATATGGAAAGACTCTTACTGAATTACACTGATCTCCCGCTGAGGACATGAACTTGAATATTAGAATGTGAAATCAATCTGCAACCACCTAATACATCACTGCGTACCCTACGAAACTGATCTCCAACTTAGCAATATATCACCGCATACCGTGTCGATGTAGTGAACATACAATTCGTATCCTATGCCATACAAAACGACCCCTTTTAGATCAGAAGGCCCTTAGTGAATCGAAGTCACTCTCAGAACTGATGTGCAAAGACTGTCCCGTTTCCCTCTCAGTACAAACCCGCTAGTGTTTCTGGCCTCCACCTTCCTGCTTGCTTGCGTTTATACACCCATCTCCAGACTCTGGGATTACCCAAACGCAAGTATTTCCGCAATGTTTGCCATAGTATTGTACCATTTTCGATGTACTTCTAGATATCAAGTGCACAGCAGTAGCCTACCGATCGCTCATGCAACACAATTCCGTAGATAAAGACTGGAAATTATTTCTCTACAAACCCAAAACTTTATAACGCTATCCCCGTCTGCAAAGACCTTTATGTGAAAATACTCGAAACGAATAGAAGAAAAAGATATTTACCCTCTCGAATACAGATGTCGATGGTGTAACAGATTCCTAATCATCCCTATATTTTACAAAGTCAACTGACGTGTTTCTCAGGACTAGAGAACCAGCAGACGTTTCTTCCACATGCTAGATGCTCACACCACAATCGATGTTCTCTCAACTAAATAAAGGCGCGAATTGTGCAGAAGCGAACATTTACATGAGAGGGAATAGGTGTCCAGTGGAAACGCACCTCCATATTCAACTTCTCAGATTTCCAATTGATCACGAAAGCTATCCAACACACACTAACTATTAGTTCGCTATTGACTCGCCTAGAGAACAACACAGTTAATTCATTTACATTCCTACACTCCAACAGGTCTCTCCAGTCTGACAGCTCCTACCGTTAGCAGGAAACGTGCATCACCCCTGCGCAGGTCAACAGCGCTGTGGACTGAGAAAGAACAGGTAGAATGTTTATCCTAAGAAGTTTATCCCTGTACTTACAACTAAATGTTACAATCGTGACCTCAGTTGAATGACATTCGACAATGAGCAAAGTATCGGAAATACACCCTCTTGATGGCTAGGGCTCTGGAAATAGAAATATCAGTACCATTCACATGACTTGACATACTCTTCTCTCTGCTATCACAGTATTCCAAATTCATCTCCCTTGCATATATCGGAACACAAGCACATATTTTATAGGCCTGATGCTCAAGGCGAACCTACCACGCAACCCCCTCTACTACTAAGTATAATACACTACTGGCCATTAAAATTGCTACACTACGAAGATGTGCTTTTTTTTTTTTTTTTTTTTTGATCATCAGTCTACTGACTGCTTTGATGCGACCCGCCACTAATTCCTTTCCTGTGCTAACCTCTTCATCTCAGAGTACCACTTGCAACCTATGTCATCAATTATTTTTTTGACGTATTCCAATCTCTGTCTTCCTCCACAGTTTTTGCCCTCTACAGCTCCCTCTAGTTCCATGGAAGTCATTCCCTCATGTCTTAGCAGATGTCCTATCATCCTGTCCCTTCTCCTTATCAGTGTTTCCCACATATTCCTTTCCTCTCCGATTCTGCGTAAAACCTCCTCATTCCTTACCTTATCAGTCCACCTAATTTTTAACATTCGTCTATAGCACCTCATCTTAAATGCTTCGATTCTCTTCTATTCCGGTTTTCCCACAGTCCATGTTTCACTACCATACAATGCTGTACTCCAGACGCACATCCTCAGAAATTTCTTCCTGAAATTAAGGCCGGTATTTGATATTAGTAGACTTCTCTTGGCCAGAAATGCCTTTTTTGCCATAGCGAGTCTGCTTTTGATGTCCTCCTTGCTCCGTCCGTCATTGGTTATTTCACTGCCTAGGTAGCAGAATTCTTTAACTTCATTGACTTTGTGACCATCAATCCTGATGTTAAGTTTCTCGCTGTTCTCATTTCTACTGCTTCTCATTACCTTCGTCTTTTTCCGATATACTCTCAAACCATACTGTGTACTCATTAGACTGTTCATTCCGTTCAGCAGATCATTTAATTCTTCCTCACTTTCACTCAGAATAGCAATGTCATCAGCGAATCGTATCATTGATATCCTTTCACCTTGTATTTTAATTCCACTCCTGAACCTTTCTTTTATTTCCATCATTGCTTCCTCGATGTACAGATTGAAGGGTAGTGGCGAAAGGCTACAGCCTTGTCTGACACCCTTCTTAATACGAGCACGTCGTTCTTGATCGTCCACTCTTATTAATCCCTCTTGGTTGTTGTACGTATTGTATATGACCCGTCTCTCCCTATAGCTTACCCCTACTTTTTTCAGAATCTCGAACAGCTTGCACCATTTTATATTGTCGAACGCTTTTTCCAGGTCGACAAATCCTATGAAATTGTCTTGATTTTTTTTTTTTTTTTAGCCTTGCTTCCATAATTAGCCGTAACGTCAGAATTGCCTCTCTCGTCCCTTTACTTTTCCTAAAGCCAAACTGATCGTCACCTAGCGCATTCTCAATTTTCTTTTCCATTCTTCTGTATATTATTCTTGTAAGCAGCTTCGATGCATGAGCTGTTAAGCTGATTGTGCGATAATTCTCGCACTTGTCAGCTCTTGCCGTCTTCGGAATTGTGTGGATGATGCTTTTCCGAAAGTCAGATGGTATATCGCCAGACTCATATATTCCACACACCAACGTGAATAGTCGTTTTGTTGCCACTTCCCTCAATGATTTTAGAAATTCTGATGGAATGGTATCTATCCCTTCTGCCTTATTTGACCGTAAGTCCTCCAAAGCTCTTTTAAATTCCGATTCTAATACTGGATCCCCTATCTCTTCTAAATCAACTCCTGTTTCTTCTTCTATCACATCAGACAAATCTTCACCCTCATAGAGGTTTTTAATGTATTTTTTCCACCTATCTGCTCTCTCCTCTGCATTTAACAGTGGAATTCCCGTTGCACTCTTAATGTTACCACCGTTGCTTTTAATGTCACCAAAGGTTGTTTTGACTTTCCTGTATGCTGAGTCTGTCATTCCGATAATCATATCTTTTTCGATGTCTTCACATTTTTCCTGCAGCCATTTCGTCTTAGCTTCCCTGCACTTCCTATTTATTTCATTCCTCAGCGACTTGTATTTCTGTATTCCTGATTTTCCCGGAACATGTTTGTACTTCCTCCTTTCATCAATGAACTGAAGAATTTCTTCTGTTACCCGTGGTTTCTTCGCTACCTATGTTTTCCTTCCCAACTCCTGTGATGGCACTTTTTAGAGATGTCCATTCCTCTTCAACTGTACTGCCTACTGCGCTATTCCTTATTGCTGTATCTATAGCGTTAGAGAACTTCAAACGTATCTCGTCATTCCTTAGTGCTTCTGTATCCCACTTCTTTGCGTATTGATTCTTCCTGACTAATGTCTTGAACTTCAGCCTACTCGTCATCACTACTATATTGTGATCTGAGTCTATATCTGCTC
The DNA here is from genome assembly GCF_021461395.2 of Schistocerca americana. Lineage (NCBI taxonomy): Eukaryota > Metazoa > Arthropoda > Insecta > Orthoptera > Acrididae > Schistocerca > Schistocerca americana. The sequence continues at coordinate 49,714,003 of NC_060129.1, forward strand.
CTGGGTACGCCTTACAATCCAGTATCTGATTTCGGAATCTCTGTCTGACCGTGATGTAATCTAATTGAAATCTTCCCGTATCTCCCGGCCTTTTCCAAGTATAGCTCCTCCTCTTGTGATTCTTGAACAGGGTATTCGCTATTACTAGCTGAAACTTGTTGCAGAACTCAATTAGTCTTTCTCCTCTTTCATTCCTAGTCCCAAGCCCATATTCTCCTGTAACCTTTTCTTCTATTCCTTCCCCTACAACTTTCCCCCTTTACATACTGCATTACCCTTTGAATACCCTCATACACTTTCTCTAACTGTTCATCTTCAGCTTGCGACGTCGGCATGTATACCTGAACTATCGTTGTCGGTGTTGGTCTGCTGTCGATTCTGATTAGAACAACCTGGTCACTGAACTGTTCACAGTAACACACCCTCTGCCCTACCTTCCTATTCACAACGAATCCAACACCTGTTATACCATTTTCTGCTGCAGTTGATATTACCCGATACTCATCTGACCAGAAATCCTTGTCTTCCTTCCACTTCACTTCACTGACCCCAACTATATCTAGATTGAGCCTTTGCATTTCCCTTTTCAGATTTTCTAGTTTCCCTACCACGTTCAAGCTTCTGACATTCCACGCTCCGACTCGTAGAACGTTATCCTTTCGCTGATTATCCAATCTTTTTCTCATTGTAACCTTCCCCTTGGCAGTCCCCTCCCGGAAATCCGAATGGGGGACTATTCCGGAATCTTTTGTCAATGGAGAGATCATCACGACACATTTACAGGCCACAAGTCCTGTGAATACACGTTACGTGTCTTTAATGCAGTGGTTTCCATTGCCTTCTGCATCCTCATGTCGTTGATCACTGCTGATTCTTCCGCCTTTAGGGGCATTTTCCCACCCCTAGGACAAGAGGGTGCCCTGAACCTCTATCCGCTCCTCCGCCCTCTTTGACAAGGCCGTTGGCAGAATGAGGCTGACTTCTTATGCCGGAAGTCTTCGGCCGCCAATGCTGTTTATTATTAAATTTTAGGCAGTGGCGGGGATCGAACCCGGGACCGAAGACGTTTTGATTATGAATCAAAGACGCTACCCCTACACCACGGGTACAGACGTGAATTTTAGCCGACAGGAAGAAGATGCTTTGATATGCAAATGGTTAGCTTTTCAGAGCATTCACACAAGGTTGGCGCCGGTGGCGACACCTACAATGTTCTGACATGAGGAAAGTTTCCAACCAATTTCTCATACACAAACAACAGTTGGCCGGCGTTGCCTCGTGAAACGTTGTTGTGATGCCTCGTGTAAGAAGAAGAAAATCGTACCATCGCGTTTCCGACTTTGATAAAGGTCGGATTGTAGCCTATAGCGATTGCGGTTTATCACATCGCGACATTGCTGCTCGCGTTGGTCGAGATCCAATGACTGTTAGCAGAATATGGAATCGGTGGGCTCAGGAGGGTAATACAGAACGCCGTGCTGGATCCCAATTGCCTCATATCAGTAGCAGTCGAGATGACAGGCATCTTATCCACATGGCTGTAACGGATCGTGCAGCCATGTCTCGATCACTGAGTCAACAGATGGGGACGATTGCAAGGCGGCAACCATTGGCACGAACAGTTCGACGACATTTGCAGCAGCATGGACTATCAGCTCAGAGACCATGGCTGCGGTTACCCTTGACGTTGCATCACAGACAGAAGCGCCTGCGATGGTGTACTCACCGACGAACCTGGGTGCACAAATGGCAAAATGTCATTTTTTCGGATGAGTACAGGTTCTGTTTACAGCATCATAATGGTCGCATCCGTGTTTGGTGACATCGCAGTGATCGCACATTGGAAGCGTGTACTCGTCATCGCCGTACTGGCGTATCACCAGGCGTGATGGTATGGGGTGCCATTGGTTACACGTCTCGGCCACCTCTAGTTCGCATTGACGGCAGTTTGAACAGTGGATGATAAATTTCTGATGTGTTACGACCCGTGGCTCTACCCTTCATTCGATCCCTGCAAAACCCTACATTTCAGCAGGATAATGCACGACCGCATGTTGCAGGTCTTGACGGGCCTTTTTGTATACAGAAAATGTTCGACTGCTGCCCTGGCCAGCACATTCCCCAGATCTCTCAACAACTTCCTGGCAGATTAAAACAGTGTGGCAGACCGAGACTCACTCGGGACCTTTGCCTATCGTGGGCAAGTGCTCTACCATCTGAGCTACCCAAGCACGACTCACTACCCGTGTTGACACCTTCAGTTTTGCCAGTACCTCGTCTCCTACCTTCCAAACATCATAGAAGTTCTGCAAACCTTGCAGAACTAGCACTCTTGGAAGAAGGGAAACATGGGGAATGTTTTTCAGAATGAGATTTTCACTCTGCAGTGGAGTGTGCGCTGATATGAAACTTACAGGCAGATTAAAACTGTGTGCTGGACCGAGACTCGAAGTCGAATATTTGATGATGTGTAGGGTAGCTTCGCAGGGTTTAATTGTCGGTGCAATATCACGATCGGTGTAAAATAGTTTTTTGCTGTTAATAGTCTCTTCTGCAGAACGAAAACGAAAAGGCAGGTGGTCCTTTCACACTGGTGGCATCAGTACTTTGGTGGGTAAATTCGATAAGAGCCAATCATAATGCTAGATTAATTCTGAAGACAGCTTTTGTGCCAGAAGGTAGGAGTGTCTACAAACTGATTCGAACCAGATGGAAGCAAGGTATGTACGGAAATTTCTGGGAAAACAAGTGTTCAAAGACAAGTTGAAGCATACCATCCATCTCTGCCATCACTCATCCACCACTGTGCCATTAGAGGATCTCCAGGCCTGTAGCTGTCGGATATCTAAAACTGATGACATTTCTTTTCTTCCAATTCTGTTTGTGTACTTATTCTGAATCTGCCTCGTATGTGCTTAGACAGTGACCTATTTCCAAAAATGGAGAACGCTCTTATGTTTAAGGGTTCACTGACGTCCACAGGCTTTTAGCTGTGTGATCGTTTAACGTTTCTGAGATGTATATTGACACATTCCACTGGGAAGCGTGAGCCACACTGGGTATCCATGCATGGCTGGACACGTCACGCATGATCTATTACAATCACAGGGGTGAAAGCACCTTGCGCTATTCTGGATCGGATTTCTGCAGTGTTGCTCGGCAATTAGCTCTTCACTGGACCGCAGGGAGATGCCCCCACCTCATGCCTGAAGGACCCGAACGTGCATCTGTAAATGGCTTGGCAGTTGATGGCCGCATGTCATTGCAGCGGTGGAATCTAGCTTCTCCTGCAGTCCAGTAGACAGGGGGGAGGCAAGCGGTCCCTGCGTACATTTTTTGCGTGTCTGTCGCATTATTTTGCGATCGGGTCTGTAGGTTGTGCTAAATGCTATTTGGACGGTTTACGAGTACTGGGCGTGTCTACACATCAGTGTGATGCATTATTTAGGAACAATTTGCAGGTCTATACTGATATTATTTCGGTGTATTAGTTGGATGTGTGTAGACAGTGGAATGCATTACTTCGGCACTCAACTACTAGCAAGCGTGTCTGTTGCGTTATTTTCGATACTTTCGCAGTTTGGCAGACTGTGTATTGTGACCCCAAGCACATCACGGCGAGTATTTTGTGTCAGTGTGATAAATATAGTCCATCCCTAAATAAATTGTTCCAAAGTAAATAAAGCACACTCCTTCCTCTCTCCAGCAACCAGGCACAGGCTGAGTCATTTTCCCCTCCTGACAGTCATCTTGGGTTATGTCATAGAATGGATGACAGTGCCCAGTGGTGACAGTATTGTGTACTAGGTCCATACCTCATGGCAAATATCTTGGATAACAGTACTCGCATCATCAGCTGATGTCATGTCTCATCTCAGATGACAGCACCCTCTGGTGAGAGTACTGTGTACTAGGTCAGTTGGGCTCAGGACCTTGTGGCGAACACGGCTGATGGCGGAAGTGGTTCAGATTGTTTAAATAAAGACTGGTGCATGATTTCGACAGCTGACGATTAGCAAGCATGATTGCAGAGTTTTAGTGGTATGTACATTTGTAGGCTGTGTGACATGACCCCAAACATGTCAGAGTATATGTTTTGTATCAGTGTAATAAATACTGCATCTCTAAATAAATTGTTCCAAAATAAATAAAGTACACTCCTTCCTCTCTCCACCAGCCCAGTGCAGGGTGAGTCCTTTTCTCACCAATCCCTAATAAGAGGTGGCAGTCGGGTGACTTAAGTTAGTGGAGGTAGGCCAAGTGACCTATCTTCCTGTGATTGTCTTAGGTTAGTAGAGATATCTGTTGTGTGATGCATTATCCTGATGGAATTTGAACTTCCCACCATTATCTGTTGGAGGGGAGGGGAGGGGAGGGGAACTGAGTTAGGTTAGTGGAGATAGCCCAGGTGACCTATCTTCCCGCCAGAATTCAAACTTCCAGTCAGGGGTTTGTGGCACTTGCGTCAGCAACGGACGTCACAGCTGCCATCTTGGATGGCATCATGCGCTGTGCATGTCAGTACACGTTAGTGCACGTTAGTACACGTTAGCCCACCAACATAGGTTGGTAAGGGGACGTGGCGGTCGGTTGAGGATCGTGGTGGAGACATTAACATTTCCTTCCAAGTCCAGGTGGGCATAGCACTCACGAAAATTCATTCGAAATCCAGGTGGACGTGGCACTCTCGAAAATCGGAGAAAATTTGAATTTCCTACTTGGGAGAGGGTGTGGCACTTTTTTTAATTTCCCGCCGCCGCCACCTTGGATAATGGTACTTGTGTCATTACCTCCGCCATCTTGGATTTGGAGTGGGAATCGTATCAGTGTGTCTGTGACGTCATGTGTTTAATGGTACTTGCGTCATTAAGTGACGCCATCTTGGGGGTGTGTCTGTGGTGTCACGGTCCCATCTCACCAACATTGGAAGAAAGTCATAAGCTCTGTTTGTGTCTTCCACATAAGAGCTGTGTAAGAAGACACCCACTACTGCCCACGTTCCACTTACCAGACAAAGTTACTCCCACTGTTTGGAATCCGCCCACAGATGTACGGCATGTCCCCAATGGCTTTTACCATTTTGCTCAATTTTGATTCTAATTCAGTTATACTCAAACCCGACTTCGCCCGTTAGATATGGTTGAAAATTGGGAACATACAGTCACGTTAAAGTAATAGCAATCAAAAGCAGAAATGTGATTATACAAAAGTAGCTGCATTACAGCTGGAAGGTCATTTGGTTGAACATCAGCAATCAGCATCCCTCACATACCAAGAAATGTAAAAACTACTCCGTACAGGGCAGTAAAAAGGAAAGTAGCAACCAAAGTGAAACTTCAGGCAATCCATCGGGGTGATTCGCCAACACTTGATAATTGCGACCTGATGGACACTGAAGAACACAGGTTTGTGTGCGCTCAAGTGAAGCATGTCTGGCGAGTTAACAAACAAATGTGGGCCACGATAACACGACCAGGACACGCAATATCTTGCCCGCCAATTTTGTGAATCCTAGCGGCGTGCCATATCCATTTGCAATGAAGAAATGCTGTAAACTAGCGTAAAGGACAAACAGAGTATTAGCTCTTAACTGATGGAAACGAAACGAGCAGGCGTTGGGTGAGGCGCCCCACGCACGCCGGCACAGTGCCGGGAGCCAGGCACAAGCGGACGCGGCGCGAGCCACAGGGCGGCACGTCATCTCCAGGCTGGCCCCAACGTGCGTCGCTGAGGCGATAAACTACAAGGAAAACTTCGCAAAATTTTCAGTCAATAGAGTTACACGAAACATAGTGTGCAAAGTGAATAGAAAAAGACTTAAACACAAGAAAAACGCAAGGAAGCATCGTTATCCACTTTCTGCTCTCATAGTATTCTGTTACTTATTTGTTTATATTTACGGAAACAGAAATATACTCTGAAATACATACCTCAGGAGCACCTTACGTTGTGCTCAAGAAATCTCAGAGGAAAAGTTTACCCTCCTGACAGAAGACATTGTACTTTTTACTACATTTTATTTTACTTTATTCTGTATGTCAAAACTTCCTTCAACTAGAAGAAGTGACGGCCCTGATTCTTTCTGTTCTGTGTTACATTCATCATTACTCGAAGCAGCGAGTGGAATGCTTGTAAGCAACAGAAGAGCAACATGGCAAACAGACCTTGGGAAACTGTTGCGTTGGATGAGTGGCAAGATACTGCAAAATAATTAAAAGTAGACCACTGTGAAAAACTTTGAACCTGTTGCAGTGCTGGGAGAATTTCTGTGCAGTCAGTCTTCCAGATGAAGTATTAAAAATAGAAATATTAAGAGTTAAAAAGATCAAACACGAAACTAACTGAGCGACTCGGTGAGAGGTGTGGGGGAGGCGTCGCGGTCAGGCCTCGGAGTCCTTGACAGCTGGCCTCTTTGCCCCCACCTGCCTACCTGGTGCTGACCAGCGTCTACTGGAAAAACAAAGCCAGTACATCACAAAGAGAGCGGACAGGCAACAGATATGGGAGTGGCATAGTGGACAGGTCTGTGAATTCTTGACCCCTGCAATCATGATCGCCACCTGACAGGCACTGGCTCCACAAACTAAAAAAAAAAAAAAAAAACCTTGGCACAAAAGATACCTTGCAGAAAAAGCATGATGTAGTCATTAAAAAATAAAATGGAAAAAAATGGTTAAGGCAGCCAGTTTATAGTCCTCACATAGTGGCTTCGCATCCTGTCACTCAATGAATTTTACTTCGTGGTAGAAGTTTTTTTTAATTATTAGTTTGAAAGTTACGTATGCTGAAGTTCTAGATTCATTTCTCACACCGGGCAATCATTGTTAACAAGCACAAGCAGCATCTCACCACCCTTGGTAACCTGGAGAAGAGTCGGTATAGCCTGGCCCCTCACAAAGGCGGAAGTGATGTCTGGTTAAAAGTCTGTCACCAGTTACCTTTCTCACACAATACCTCTTTTTATATATCTATAGGCCAATCACCATATGAGATCACAGGGCAGTTGACACTTACTGTAGCTTGAAGTGTGAGAAACATTGGTGCTGCACAAGGATTTGAACTGAAATAACTCTTTTCGTCCTGTTTGATCCCTTTGAGATGATACATTTCCACTGTTTCATTGTTTTCCCATATTTGCAAAGTTTTCAAGACCCTCACTAAAGACACATGTCTGGGTTAGAAACCAGGTCTGTCATTTCAAGCTGCAAGATATACACACCACACTACACATGAGAAATTGTTCTGGCTTTTGATGCCCCTCCGGGTTTTCTCTACGATAATGATGGGTACCACTTTCAACTCCCAAATCACACAGAACTTTTCATGATATCATGTCGGGTTTAAACATGCTACTCCTACCTACTGGTGAAAAATAATTCTACAGTCAACAACTCTTGGTACGCGTGTTGGGTTGGATTCCTAGTCAGCACAGAAATTATCGTCATGTTATATACAATTCAGACATGAGTACATTTCGTTGCTGTTGAAGTAAACCAGTATTTGTCTACTCATGACAGGAAGTCGGTAGGTACTGGGTTCGGATCGTGGTAAGGCAAAACATTTTCGTCTCACCATTCCAGTTTGTCATCTCGCTGCTCGTTAAAAAAGAAGGTTTCTCACGTTTGATTGTGCTTAATGAACCATCCTATTAAGTGCTGGGTTCGAACGTCTTGTCAACACAAAAGTTTGTCGTTTAAAGTTGAAACACGAGCACTCTTTGTTACTTGTGATTCAATCTGTATTTAATATATTTCGTCTTTAGTTGACAGGAACAGTAATTGCCAGATTGTATTCCCTGACGCTAGTCCACAAAAGAATTTTTGTCATATAATTTCAAGGTGGAAACTGCTTTCTGAAACGTCGGTTTGCGTTTGCAAGTGTAATCTCTATAGTGTGTTCTGATATTTGCGTCATTGTAGTATTAACTGTCTTCTAGACTGATAGTCCCACAGAGTAGTTATGTCTTGTGGCCCCTTGCAGCGACCAATTTGTATAGTGAAATGACTGTACCGAAAAGAGAACAGAGGACCTGTGTTACGTGGATTGCATACAAATAAGGTGAAACACAATTCAGATTGTTCAGATAGTTCTGATAGTTCTGTGCATGATAGTTTATGTTAAATACACATGCGTACACTACGAAGCCCACACACACACACACACACACACACACACACACACGCAGACACGCACGCACGCGCGCACACACCCTTTTCTGGGGGTGAAGTTGCCAATTTGGTGTTAATTACGTCTGCAATGTTTTGAACAAATCGGTGTGTGTGTGTGTGTGTGTGTGTGTGTGTGTGTGTGTGTGTGTGTGTGTGTGGGTGGGTGTGTCAGAAATTTTAAGTATTTAGTGAAGCTGTGTCAAGAAATCTGCCGATAACAGGACTGAAATTATTTGGCTGCGTATGAGGAGAGTGCAACCTTGATGAAAATCTGGATATGGGGTTCTTCTTGTTTGTGAACTCTGGTAGTTAAGCTGCAGACAGAAAACCACTATTAGCTGCAACAAGCCTGTATTGTAGTTGAGGTGAGTGACTGGTTAGCTGAAGCATCCTGAGATCAAAGGAACTGACTTCCCGGTATGAGTGAGATAAAATGTGACATTGTAATTCCTTCAGAGGTTGTGTAATGCTGTTTCTAATGGACGATGAATAAAGATTTTTTTATAAGGGGCTAAAACAGATTCGCTGTAGCTTAATACACGAAGAGTTACGCACTGTTTTGTATTGTAGGAGGGGAAATATGGTGGGTTCGTTTCAGGACAGAATTTTAATCACAACAGTTGCTTCCTTGTATGGCAGTTTTTCTCATTATGTGTGTGTTTTGTGTTTGTAGCAGAGAGTGGGAGTTCCTGTGTCTTGTGCAGGAGGCTCTCTGGAAAGGAGAGAAACATGAAGCTGATAGAGGTGGCCGAGCAGGCGGCAGTGGGGGAGCTGAGGGCACTGCTCGCTGCAGGGGCCGAGGTGAGCGCGAGGGATGACGATGGGAAGACCGCCCTGCACTGGGCCGCAGGGGCGGGAAACGTCGAGGCGGCGAGGCTGCTGGTGGGGGCTGGGGCGGCAGTGGACGCCAGGGACAACTCGCATCAGATGACACCTCTGCACTGGACTGCAGCGTGTGGCAACGTGGCTACGGCGCGGCTGCTACTGTCGGCGTCCGCCAACCCCAACGCCAGGGATAGCGGTGGGTGGACGCCGCTGCACTGGGCGGCATGCTGCAACCGCACAGACATGGCGGCGGCGCTGCTCGAGGCGGGGGCCGATAGGGGCGCTAGAGGTCGTGGTGGGTGGACACCGCTATGCTTCTCCAGGCAGTGGAACAACATGTGGATGATGGAGATGCTGTCATGAGGCAGTCAGTCCAACAAACTCGTCTGCAGAAATAAAAAAAAATTAAACAGCTTCTCCAAATGGAATTTTAATCCTTTTTAAATTAAGGCAAAAATTCAGTCCTACTGTCACTCACTAAATTCACCCCTCCTTAAGTTGCGTACTGCACACAAATACACTAAGCAACACTGCGGAAAAACTGAGACGACATCAGATAACAGTAAAGTAATTCAGGTAAAAGGCAACCTTTCTCTCGAGTACGCTTATAGACTAAACTTTGCAAAAGTCAGTAGTTCATTGCGATAAAACACAACTATTTTATAATGTCTTATCGCTGGAAAGTATTTCCCACCAGGCTACAAGGTGCTGCATCAGACTATTGTAATTTGCAACATACTGAGATCACTACCATATCAGTTCTATCACCAGAATTTTCGCTTCTGATATCAGACTCAATTTACTTCTGTGTATTCAGCAAACATTGTATACTATCTACTTCACATGTTTAATCACGATGTGATATTAGTAGCAATATTTACACCACATAAGCACTTACCATCTGTAACTATACAGTCAGTCGACATTTAACTAAACACAACCAAAGCACAACCTCATACCTCACAGTTCCCACACAGGTGTTACGCTGCTCTTGCAAAATGCGCCACCACCTAACGGAAGACGTGCACCTTTACTCTGATGTTACAGGATGACACAGTAGACTTTCTCACTCTCTCTTCCCCATCCCCCCACGCTCGGACTGCACTGCATTTCCCTCAGCCAGGCGCCGCTGCCAGCAGCGCCGTCACTGCCCCAGGCGGCAGTCTGCGGAAATACGACTCTCACCAGCTCTGCGACCGGCAACGGAGTGTCACTCCTGCTCCACTACCAAAGCACCAAAACCAATGACGATGGTACCATTCTGTGAAACGAGTACACACACACACAGAACTTAGCAGAAAACAAATAAGAAAACAGTATCATCAGCACTGCCAATGGTTAAACACTGAACTACAGTGACTGTCTTTACAGTATTTTTGTCAGACTGGAACAACCGGAGTAATTCTAGTTGTATTTGCGACAGATCACTGGGTGCCAAATTTCTGCACAAGAAAGCAAAACAAATTTCACAATGAGGCACACGAATCTCGACACTCATCAGTCCTGATGGCACAGCTGAGACGGCAACGCAAGCCGTGGAACTACAGGTAATAAAATTACATTTACTTTGACTCATATATCGAGTAAGTAAGTGTAGTGAAAACTGTATGTCTATCAACTCAATTACTATTATGTTACTTAAGTCTCTTATTTATGACTGCACAGTTTGTCTGACTTCAAACAGATTAAGTTGAAATAATACACACGTATTATTTTTTTTTAAAGAGCAGCTATTCCATATCGATAGAGGTACCAACAGCCAGGGCCGGCACAAGACTTACTGGGTCCCGGCTAAATGTTGTTGGCCCCTCTTCCAAATTTATTATTTTAAACTTTCTTAATTTGGATAAAGTCAGAAAGTGTTAATGCAAATAAATCAGTAAACGGCGTTTTGTTAAGAAACTTTAACTCTCACAGTTTGCATAAGTTCGATACTTTACCAAACTGTACTATCTCTCTATCTTTTTTTTGGAAGCTTAATCTTCAATAATCCCAATATAGTGCAACGAGTTGATAAACTCTGACGCTATTGTCATCGTAGCTGATCCCACATGCTGCTCTTGCCCCACTGCCGTTGTGTAGCAGTTTGTAGCTCTTGCAAGAACGCTCAGTAGCCACTGTGCTTGCACGACGCTAACAGGCAAACTGCAGAACAGTCCGTAAAGGCCGTCATTGTATTTTGCAGTACATCGTTAAAATTTCACTTGTGAAGGGCGTTAAGAAGGCGCAAAGGACTGGCTCAGATCAAAAACTCACTTCATGAATTTTTTTAATAACAAAATTTCTTCTCTCGGAGCCTGTTTATTAATGTCTACACGGTGGAAAGATTCGTCGTTTTGCACACGCTTTTCTACTGGAGAATCTTGTTTGCTTACGTAGTTCCACAGGAAACAGAATGTGTCTATCTTGTCGGTGGCTACACACGGTACAGTGAAGTTTCCTTCAGCTCTGTTTTAACATGGGAAACATTCAATTTCACACTGTTCTTCCCGCTCCGGTTTAATTCTTCTTCTGGTGTTCCGTCAACAAAGTGTTTTCTTCTGCCTTTCCGTTTCTCTCCGTCACGAATCATTACACTCATTTCAGGTGATATTCCATATTTTCTGCTACTTCCCAACTTCCTGCGTGAATAGTATCCCAAAATTTGTCAGTTGACATAATTCTTCTGCGAGACTATTTAGTAATACTACTTAAAACATCTGTTGTGCTTTCTCTCGTTTTAAGTACAACTTTACATATGTTTGTTGCAGATCATAATTTGTAGGACACTGAACACGTCAAGACACATTGGGATAATTTTAAATACTTCGTAATGCTCTTCAGTGTGTTGCTCCCGCAGTCCAACTTATTCACAGGTTCAACTGCCCTCTGGCAAATGCTCAGCAAATGGACGCACGGCACCTACCCACACAGAGCATCTCGTTGCCGATACTTTCCTTTAATACTTTCCATAGCTGGCACTTTCATTTTAAATGAGTTTTTTAGATAAAGCAGCCGTCCTGAAAATAGAGGAGAAACGTCATCGTGAAATGCCGTGCTTGTTTTTCCCAGATCTTCGCCACAGGTGGCCGATGTGGATTGAGGTCTCATTACTCTGTGTGCAACAATAACTTCCATCTCAGACATAATGTTACACTCGTCCGCCGTGATATTAAACGCCCTTTATGGAGCTAACATAGAGCCAATTCGGAATGCGCCTGACGCCCTCCACCTGGTGTTGTCTGCTACTGCGGCTCACTGGAACGGTACAGCACGCTACAGCAGAGGTGAAACAGCCCAGAACTCCACTCCTTTCCTCGTGTCGTCAAACACGCCGGTATTCACCGCTGACAACTGCTCAATAACGGGGCGTCATATATTCTGAAGAGTGTTCGTATTTATTCAAACGTGTTTGTAAATGTCTGGTTGGTATTTGCGAAATTGCTATATTTATTTGGATATCGAAATACGCAAGTAGTGCAGGGCAACAGAGATCCGTCAAAATTAAAGTTTAAGCGGAAGTATGTGAAGCACACGCTACACGATGCGAAATTCAGGCTAGCCAGTACATAGTTAATGATTATCTTTAGAGATCCAAACAATCACTGTACTAGAACTGTTGTTGTGATTATAGGGCAAATGAACGTAATGTTTTACTGATCTGACCTTGTGTTAAAAGTGCCAACAATTCACAAGGCAACATCTTTCTCAAATCACTTACCGATTTGAAACCCCTGATATGATATTTTCACAGATATATTTTGACAATCACTGTACTTTACAGAGGACATGAACTTTTCTGGTTATTAAATTTGTTGGCCTAGCTGTGCGAACGGAAGGCTTATCTGTTCTGCAACCTGTTACTATTAAGATCGTGATGGAACTGTCAAAAACCAAATTTCATTTACCGTACTTGCGAGGGGATATGCAGTGCCAGACGGTGTCTTACCAGTTTCCATAAAAAAGTTTTTGCTGTATGCAACTCGTGATGTGCAATGCGAGTATGCAAACACATTCATAAAGGTAAAGAATGACAAATTAGGTACTGGAGTCAGCGACTGATAGATGAGAAGTAGGCTCCAAGTAAAACTGTGCCTCATTAAGCCGTAACAATAAAGGGTTCACAACTAGAGAGGTTAGCAAAATATTTGTTAAAAATTTCCTATGTGTAATTACTTTCCTTAACTTGTGTTCCCATTATAAGACAAAACCTTATGATGCGTTATAAAATTTCTGCTGCAAACTTCAGCCAGACGCAGTGTCCTAATAGTAATAAACTACACAGTTACAAATATATGAAATATAAACTTGGTTTCATTACTCGAAATATGTTAGTACAAAACTCTTCTTAAATAACGCTGTCTCCACTACACGGCAAGCCAGCTTCCAGCCGAGTACACAGCCAGACTGTCCAACACACACTGCCTGCTGCTGGCTTGAGAAGAGGAACAGACCCAGAATGAATATGGTTATATCGATACTACAGAAGGTGAGTACACTTATCAAACTGAAAACTTCACTCACGAATGTGGCCGAAAGTACTTGAAAATCGACATAGCAAATAGGACATTCCCCTCTGAATGTCTCATTTAAATGGCGACACGGGATACTTCTGCATTTTGGGCATTTTATAGAAAGGGTGTGCCTGCAGTTTAGCGGCAGTATCAGCTCCTGAATCCAGTCGAGGGTGGAAGGTACTTACACACGTAATTTCATTGCCGCATTGTACACAATGCATGAGATATTGCCTGATTTCGGCCGACAATTGTGAATTCTGTGTGTTTGGGGCGATGCCCATACGCAGTTACCTCTTTCAATACGCCGATTCTCGTCCACCCACTGAAGTCAGGCTTCTCTGGATGGGGACCGACTATTGGCTGTAGGTTTGTTTTTTCGCGTTCTCTGCTACGAGGGCAGTTCAATAAGTAATGCAACACATTTTTTTTCTCGGCCAATTTTGGTTGAAAAAACAGGAAATTTCTTGTGGAATATTTTCAAACATTCCCGCTTCGTCTCGTATAGTTTCATTGACTTCCGACTGGTGGCAGCGCAGTACGGAGCTGTTAAAATGGCGTCTGTAACGGATGTGCGTTGCAAACAATGGGCAGTGATCGAGTTTCTTTTGGCGGAAAACCAGGGCATCTCAGATATTCATAGGCGCTTGCAGAATGTCTTCGGTGATCTGGCAGTGGACAAAAGCACGGTGAGTCGTTGGCCAAAGCGTGTGTCATCATCGCCGCAAGGTCAAGAAAGACTGTCTGATCTCCCGCGTGCGGGCCGGCCGTGCACAGCTGTGACTCCTGCAATGGCGGAGCGTGCGAACACACTCGTTCGAGATGATCGACGGATCACCATCAAACAACTCAGTGCTCAACTTGACATCTCTGTTGGTAGTGCTGTCACAATTGTTCACCACTTGGGATATTCAAAGGTTTGTTCCCGCTGGGTCCCTCGTTGTCTAACCGAACACCATAAAGAGCAAAGGAGAACCATCTGTGCGGAATTGGTTGCTCGTCATGTGCCTGAGGGTGACAATTTCTTGTCAAAGATTGTTACAGGCGATGAAACATGGGTTCATCACTTCGAACCTGAAACAAAACGGCAATCAATGGAGTGGCGCCACGCCCACTCCCCTACCAAGAAAAAGGTTAAAGCCATACCCTCAGCCGGTAAAGTCATGGTTACAGTCTTCTGGGACGCTGAAGGGGTTATTCTGTTCGATGTCCTTCCCCATGGTCAAACGATCAACTCTGAAGTGTATTGTGCTACTCTTCATAAATTGAAGAAACGACTTCAGCGTGTTCGTAGGCACAAAAATCTGAACAAACTTCTCCTTTTTCATGACAACGCAAGACCTCACACAAGTCTTCGCACCCGAGAGGAGCTCACAAAACTTCAGTGGACTGTTCTTCCTCATGCACCCTACAGCCCCGATCTCGCACCGTCGGATTTCCATATGTTTGGCCCAATGAAGGACGCAATCCGTGGGAGGCACTACGCGGATGATGAAGAAGTTATTGATGCAGTACGACGTTGGCTCCGACGTCGACCAGTGGAATGGTACCGTGCAGGCATACAGGCCCTCATTTCAAGGTGGCGTAAGGCCGTAGCATTGAATGGAGATTACGTTGAAAAATAGTGTTGTGTAGCTAAAAGATTGGTGAATAACCTGGTGTATTTCAATGCTGAATAAAACAACCCCTGTTTCAGAAAAAAAATGTGTTGCATTACTTATTGAACTGCCCTCGTATTTAGTCGCGTGGTCAGGCGCTTTGTCACGATCCGCGCGGCTCCTCCCGTCGGAGGTTCGAGTCCTCCCTGGGGCGTGTGTGTGTGTGTGTGTATGTGTGTGTGTGTGTGTGTGTGTGTGTGTTGTACATAGCGTAGTCCAATTAAGTAGAGTGTAGGCTCAGGGACAGATGACGTAAGCAGTTTGGTCCTGCAAGATCTTACCACAAATTTACAAATCTGCTATTTGTACCCAATATTCCGATAGGAACTCCATTAAACGTTTTGTACCACGTCACACGCAATCTTCCACACCGTCGCCGTGGTACTAAACGCTCAGTGTACATGTAACACAGAGTAATCCTGTAGCCAGTAGCCGAAAATGGGTGTTGCTACCTGTAGCAAGGTTTAAATAGTTATGGCAAAACATACATCCTGTTCTGCAGAGCATTACGTGCTGCAGGAAAAAACAGTAACGGACACTAACAACTGAAAGTAATTCCATTAAGTAGACCTCATGTCGTACGTAGTTCACGCCACACTCGCTGCTTACACGTTTCGTTATTTATCGCTAGCCACAGCCACACAACCGTCAATAAGCAGTGTGATTATGATTCATTAAGCCATAACAACAATACTCCCTTTCATGCAGGGCTCACAACTAGACAGGTTACCGATATATTGCTTAATAAACTTCCTATGTACAGTAATTTCCCGTAACAGTTGTTTCAATTATAAGACAAAAACTTATGTTGGATTGAAAAATTTCGACTTCAGATTTGAGCCATACGCAACGTCCTAACAATCAGAAACTACACAGGTACAATTTAGGCACAAACAGAAAGTGATCTTGCTGCGGTATTGCAGCATTACGTACCAGAGGTAGTATTCACTTCGGGCTAGAGATATTACATATGTATCATTCCAACTTGCTCAGCACAAAACGGTACCAAGTGTTTTCAACGAGGATAACGATTTTCCGGTTAAAATCTGGTTGTGATGGTTACTGAAACGGGAACTGAGATTTCAGACACACGAGAAGCTAAGACCTTCACAAAGGAGGCAGGGGACTTTTTCTTTCATTATGATAAGCGTATCTAGGAATGGCCGTCTCAGATTTTCTGCAGTGTCCAGACTCACCGCTGCTGGCCCTCTGTCAGTGACCACCCAGCTCTGTGAGAGGAGACTCCAGCCAGAGACCAGCGCTAGTGGAACGCGAACGCCTTAATCCTCTGCAAAAGTGCCTCAGCCACTGTTTCACGGCGAAACGTTTCCACAGCCGTGTCTCAGTGCAGAGCGCGACCACCTACACGTTGCGTACATGTCTGAGTGCCACACGAAATATTCGCCACACTGAGTACGTTTACTCACACCTGATTAATAAAGGCATAAGTTAAAAACAACAGTTTGCTTCTGTCCCATTACCGTAACGACGGTTCTTACACATGGCAAGAAAGTGTGTCTGACGAAGGAATGTCCGGCTCTGGTGTGAGCGGACAGCCTGTCCAGAGACACCCGAAGCGGCAGGTGGCAGCCCAGTCACGACTACACAACAGAGCCTCGAAGAAGCGATCAAAGAAAAAGCCAACTACTGGGGAGAGATAAACGAAATTAAATCCCATGTAAAATCAGTAATAGTGTTCCGCAATTCGAAACCCCGTTCTACTAAATTAAGAATTTAGTCGCAGCTTGCAGTTGTAAATTTATGTCACAATATTGCGAAAGTACTTTCTTCCGCTCTCTCAGTAATAAGGAAATTCTATCACCGGACGAAACGTCTGTCTTACGTCACCTTATTGTGTGCTGATCACAAAAATTATTTCGATAACAACCTCTGTTACAATCAGTCCACTAAATTATTTTATCCAGCGTGGCAGGTTCGGTGTAATACTTTTGCTGCAAGTCTCAGCGTCAGCAATAGGAGCATTAGTAGGCTTTCAGGCTCTTGTTAACACCGACCCAGGAAACAACTGCGGAACGGTTGTGCTCTCAAGGGACAGCTTTAAAGTAAAAAATGTCCAAGAAAGCGCATTTCTTGCTGCACTTTTTTATGTCCTCCAGACATGTTTTGCTTTTTATCCACTTTAAGGCATCTTCAGTTGGATATAGAGTTATACAGTTTTGTTTTAATATGTCTTATTTGTTGATTATAAAAGCAAAACGCGTCTGGTAGAAATAAAATACAGTGCAGCAAGAACGGATGTTTTTTATTTTCCATACAAATATTCCGCTGTCCGGAACTGGCGTTACACATGCACGATCGGACTTTCTTAATCAGGATGTTCCAAGTCCTGCGGCATGTGTTAATTGTAACCTAATATTAGGTACGGATTTTAATTGCGTGCTAGATGCCGCAGACGAAATTACAACACATAATAAAATGTGCAGAACATCAACAGAAATAAATTGTTTTTACTTAAATGATGTAAACCGCATTCTTCATGAAGATCAAAATGATTTCACACATTTTTATCCAAGTGTGGCCAGCAAAACATACCTAGTTTATGTTTCGCGTAGTCTAACCGATCATTTGGTTTACGTTGAAATTTTTCCTGCTTATTTTACGGAGTATTTTGGTTTCTAATACGGTCTAAAATTAACGAATACCTTCACGAATAGACCTCTGTTCTCCTAACAAATTGAGTACTTGCTACCGTCCTTTTCAAGACCTTCGTTCCGAAATCATTGACAGCCGGAACGTGTGCCAACACAAACTCGTACACTAAGCCTACTATACGAAAGGTCCTTATCCGCGACTGTCCTAAGGCAGTTTTTTGAAAAAAAAAAATAAAGTCTAAGTTCACAATCAGTGTCTCAAAACCGCACTCGGTCTTTCCGCGAGTCATAATGGGAACTCACACTTTCAGCTAAAACAGATCAAATTAATGCGCACTAAAGAACAGCAGGAGGGAAGGTCAGTCATTCGGGGAAGGCCTGGAGGGAATTTTTCACATGAAAACCTCTGACTGAACAGCTTTCAACATGAAAAAACATAGCCCGCAGAAGAAATTTCTGTCATTTATTCAGCAGAAGAAAGGCCATCGTTCAACAACACAAACCGTCATAACTGCACGTGTCCACTCATTCTGCGTCGATCTTTTCTATCACAGGCCGACTGGCCGTTCTGAACGTCGTCTCTGCTACGGCTGGTTCAGAGCTCACTCACCTCGGTACACAGAGAGGCCCCACAAGTCCCACCTGACAGCGATGGCGTCAGACAAACTCCCAAACAATGGCCCAAAAATAAATCGCGAAGCCACGACGGCAGCCCCCATCGCATTTTACCTGACGTATTGGAGTTTTATTGGAACCACTTCTCCAGAGACTCAGAATGAAGTTACACCTGCCACCGAAATCCCTGCTAAATTTCTCAAACGGATGATTATACTCCTACCAAAACATACTTTTAAGCACTGAGTAAGAGATATTTTCGCAGTAACTCAGCTATACACACGTTGTAAAATGCGTAGCATCAAAATTAAAACCTGCTACGTGTAAATGAATTAGTCATCACGGTAGATGCGGAACTGCACAAAGGACTATTTTTCATGTCGTTGTGCGACTTCCATAAGCCATATGATTGCCTCAGCCATGAATACCTATGGCAACTTATACACAATCTGGGTTTGGCGTACTTTTTACAAACTCACTGCGAAAGCTGTTAAGCAGTACATATTCTTTGACATCTATGAATGACTCAAAAAGAGATCCTGTGACAATGAGTGGGTCTCTCAGGCAACGCTCTCCGCTTTCAGAGCGCCTGTATGAGCTAGCCCCGCATCCTTATCTTAGGATGGTCCACAGAACAGGAAGCGGAACCCCAACAGAAACAGCAAAGGCCCTCGTCCTAAAGAGTCGGATCTGCCCTAATCTAGTAGGCCCTTTAGCGTCCCTACTAAACCGGGACAGGAAGTTCCTACCGCCCACTGGATCATGTACTCCGTACCGCCAGTGGGCTCGCTGCTGCGCCGCCAACATATTTAGTGCTCGGTGTGCAGACAACATCTCGCCCCCAAGAAGACGGCAGTGTTAGGTCGCGTAAAATATTCCATAGTGTCAGGACTCTAATGTAGAGACACGAAAAACGCAAGCCGAGCCTCATCACGAAAAGCCGTGCTAGTCGCCACGTTTCTGCTCTCAAAGGCCCAGTACGTGGCCCAGGTTACCAACGTTCCAGAACCAATAGACAGGACGATTAACCAGACTCTAAACTGGCTTTTGTGGCGGGTAGAAATTCGGTGCTATTCTCCAAGTTATTTCAATCGATTCACATCCACCTCCACCTCCTCGCCCCCTCCCCTCTCCCTCCAAAGAGCTGCACAAGAGCCGCTGTGCGACTTTATTACTGTGTCGTAAGACGCAGAAAGTGATCCACCATTTTAATACCAGAAATCCTACCAGTCGCACGTGTATTTAAAAGAAAGGTTTACTTCGCTAACATCCCTAATGATACTAAACACAAATTTTTTTCAAATCAACACTGCCACTTAAATAAATATGTTCAAATTTTGCACACAGTCATTTGCAATAAAATAAAGTGCTAAGGGAATCATCATATGTGGAGGACCTTTCTGGTGCGACACCTTTACATAATAAAACACTATACGGGAACTGGAGAATATACTGTGATTTTACATATCGCCTTACTAACTACAGTGCTGCGCTGTTATCCAAAGCATATGGTCCACCATTTCACCGTGATTGTCTATATTGCTTTTAAATGTTTGTTGGAAAGTTATTAGTTTTGAGGTAGTTTCCATTTTCTCCATTTTTATTGTTACATTGTGGTCGGCATTTTATTAGATGCATGGAAATTCGGTCACGCACTCTAGAAATGGCTCTGAGCACTATGGGACTCAACTGCTGAGGTCATTAGTCCCCTAGAACTTAGAACTAGTTAAACCTAACTAATCTAAGGACATCACAAACATCCATGCCCGAGGCAGGATTCGAACCTGCGACCGTAGCGGTCTTGCGGTTCCAGACTGCAGCGCCTTTAACCGCACGGCCACTTCGGCCGGCTACGCACTATAGAGGAAGCGATTCGTTGGAGGCCTCCAGCTGTTCCAGGAAAGTTCGTCTCCAGAACTCTGTTTCAATGCAGTGCTGCACGACTAACATACAACATGAGGAAAGGATTACAAAATATTATGACCCCTGAGTGTGTTTACTTACAGCTACACATTACTGCTGATACCAGTAAAAATATTTTCTCTCCCATTGCCAGTTACAGAACTGTTCTTATAAGTGGCGAAAATGTCTTAGAGACAATAGAACTATCTGGTGAAGGAAAGTTCAACCGTAACGTCAAAAAATAGTAACGTAATTGAAATGACGCAACAGGTATCTAATTGTACAAAAAATGTCTGAGAGGTGAAGTGCCAAAGTAATCGGTGTCGAGTGCACTGCTTTCGAAAAAATGGAAAAAATCTACACATTAACAACGCTAAAGGACTCTGCGATTACACCAGACCTTTGTTTTAGGCCTCTCTCCTTTGTCAGAATTAAAATACGATGTTGTGTGCGTCTCTGTTTTCACCACTGCAGTTGAATGTAGCGCCGTCAAACGGTTGTTGTCCAGTAACGAAACTGCGGAAAATCTTATCTCAGCGCTTCTATAATTATCTGTTTTGTGCTGCTACATCCAGATATCGTGTTTGCTGCCTTTTAGGAGGTCGGCTTTGGAACGCAAGACCCACAAATCCTCAAAATTTTCTCACTTTTCTAAGATGATACTACAGCATCATCCGCGAAAAGCCGCACGGAACTTCCGACACTATCTACTAGTCATTTACATATATTGTGAAAAGCAATGGTCCCATAACACTCCCCTGTGGCACGTCAGAGGTTACTTTAACTCCTGTAGACGTCTCTCCATTGAGAACAACATGCTGTGTTCTGTTTGCTAAAGACTCGTCAATCCAGCCACACAGCTGGTCTGATATTCCGTAGGCTCTTACTTTATCAGGCGACAGTGCGGAACTGTACTGAACGACTTCCGGAAGTCAAGGAAAATAGCATCTACTTGGGAGCCTGTACCTAATATTTTCTGGGTCTCATGAACAAATAAAGCGAATTGGGTCGCATACGATCGCTGTTTCCGGAATCCGTCTTAATTCCTACAGAGTAGATTCTGAGTTTCCAGAAACGACATGATATGCGAGCAAAAAACATGTTCTAAAATTCTACAACAGATCGACGTCAGAGACATAGGTCTATAGTTTTGCGCATTTGCTCGACGGCCCTTCGTGAATACTGGGACTATTTGTGCTCTTTTCCAATCATTTGGAACCTTCCGTTCCTCTAGAGAATTGCGGTACACGGCTGTTAGAAGGGGGGCAAGTTCTTTCGCGTACTCTCTGTAGAATCGAACTGGTATCCCGTCAGGTCCAGTGGACTTGCCTCTGTTGAGTGATTGCAGTTGCTTTTCTATTCCTTGGACACTTATTTCGATGTCAGCCATTTTTTCGTTTGTGCGAGGATTTAGAGAAGTAACTGCAGTGCGGTCTTCCTCTGTGAAACAGCTTTGGAAAAAGGTGTTTAGTATTTCAGCTTTACGAGTGTCATCCTCTATTTCAATGCCATCATCATCCCGGAGTGTCTGGATATGCTGTTTCGAGCCGCTTACTGATTTAATGTAAGACCAGAACTACCTAAGATTTTCTGTCAAGTCGGTGCTTAGAATTTTACTTTCGAATTCACTGAACGCTAACTTTGACATCGTTTAGCTTCTGTTCGTCTGAGAGGTTTTGGCTGCGTTTAAACTTGCAGTGAAGCTCTCTTTGCTTTCGCAATAGTTTCCTAACTTTGTTGTTGAACCACGGTGGGTTTTTCCCGTCCCTCACAGTTTTACTCGGCACGTACCAGTCTAAAACGCATTTTACGATTGCCTTGAACTTTATCCATAAACATTCAACATTGTCAGTGTCGAAACAGAAATTTTCGTTTTGATCTGTTAGGTAGTCTGAAATCTGCCTTCAATTACTCTTGCTACACAGATAAACCTTCCTCCCATTTTTTATATACCTATTTACTTCCATATTCAGGGATGCTGCAACGACCTTATGGTCACTGATTCCCTGTTCAGCGGTTACAGAGTCGAAAAGTTCAGGTCTGTTTGTTATCAGTATGTCCAAGATGTTATCTCCACGAGTCGGTTCTCTGTTTAATTGCTTAAGGTAATTTTCGGTTAGTGCACTCAGTATAATGGCACTCAATGCTGTGTCCCTACCACGCGTCCTAAACATCCGAGTGTCCCAGTCTATATCTGGTAAATTGAAATTTATGTGAAATGTATTCCAGATTTTCTCTCAGTTCTTCTGCCACTAATGCTGTTGAGTCGGGAGGTTGGTAAAAGGAGCCAATTATTAACCTAGCTCGGTTGTTGAGTGTAACCTCGGCCCATAATAATTCACAGGAGCTATCCACTTCTAATTCACTACAGGATAAACTACTACTAACAGTGACAAACACGCCACCACCGGTTACATGCAATATACACTTTCTAAACACCGTGTGTGTCTTTGTAAGAATTTCGGCAGAATTTATCTCTGGCTTCAGCCAGCTTTCCGTACCTATAACGATTTCAGCTTCGGTGCTTTCTACCAGCGCCTGAAGTTCTGGTACTTTACCAATGCAGCTTCGACAGTTTGCAATTACAATACCGATTGCTGCTTGGTCCCCGCATGTCCTGACTTTGTCCCGCACCCTTTGAGGCTGTTGCCCTTTCTGTACTTACCCGTGGCCATCTAACCTAAAAAACCGCCCAGTCCTCGCCACACAACCCCTGCTACCCGCGTAGTCGCCTGCTGTGTGTAGTGAACTTCTGACCTATCCAGCAGAACCCGAAACCCCACCACCCTATGGCGCACGTCGAGGAATCTGCAGCCCACACGGTCGCAGAACAGTCTCAGCTTCTGATTCAGACCCTCCACTCGGCTGTGTACCAAAGGTCCGCAGTCAGTCCTATCGACGACGCTCCAGATGGTGAGCTCTGCTTTCATCCTGTTAGCGAGACTGGCAGTCTTCACCAAATCAGATAGCCGCCGGAAGCCAGAGAGGATTTCCTTCGATCCATAGCGACACACGTCATTGGTGCCGACATGAGCAACGACCTGCAGATGGGTGCATCCCGTACCCTTCATGGCATCCGAAAGGACCCTTTCCACATCTGGAATGACTCCCCCCCCCCCCCCCCCCCCGGTATGCACACGAAGTGCACATTGGTTTTCTTCCCCTCTCTTGCTGCCATTTCCCTAAGGGGCCCGATTACGCGCCTGACTTTGGAGCTCCCAACTATCAGTAAGCCCACCCTCTGCAACCTCGCGGATCTTGCAGACTGAGGGGCAACCTCTGGAACAGGACAAGCAGCCATGTCCGGCCGAAGATCAGTATCCTCCGGAGACAGAGCCTGAGACCGGTTCGCCTGACAAACTGGAGAGGCCTTCCGTTCAGCCCTCCAGAACGTCACTGCTGAAGCAGTGAGTCACTTGTACTACTGAGGTTGTTGTCAGTTATACTTTCCATGTTAATGTTCGAGTTGTGAACAAATGGTGTTTGTAATGTGTTGTCAAGATTCATATTTGTATGCTCTCCAGTGTTTCCTTCATGAGCGGTATTTCGCTCAGGGAGACGTGTGACATTGTCTCGTCAATTGTAAACATTGTGTCGTCGAAGTTATTCTGCTGTCGAGCGCCACTATCACTTTTCACACCTGCGACACTCATCTCTAACCTACCTGAGTTTTGTGCGGTATGCATGAACAGTGCCTGAACTTCAACTGATCGATCACCCAATTCTACGCCATCTTAGCTGATTGCGTTTTCGCTATTGCTATCAACAATGGACATATATTTTCTGCCATGCTGTATGAATATGCAAAAATAAAAATTTCACAAAAAAAACAGAAACATTCGTATGCTAATTATTATACTTGATAATTGTAATTTACGCGATGTCAAAGCCTATTTTACGTTTATTATGACACGATAGTTATTGTGTTGCAATTCTTTATGATTTACTCAGAACGCGTATCACACTGAAAAATTCCTGTAAATTTTTCACAGTAAAATTCAAGGAAGGGAATAATGAGGAAAAGGTTTCTATACATATCAAAAGAGGCGCTACGAAGCGTAACCATGCAAGCATTTTGCGTAGCCGTCATTCCTTTGCTGCGCCGAAATAAACAGCTTACTCTGGAAAATTTTACGTATCCTGGAACCAACTCTTATTTATTTCCAAAATTTTCTCCTCAATGTTTGCCTTTTTGCTTTACTTGCTCCCCATTGTGGTACATGCAAACAGAAAATACAGAAAATTAATTTTAATGACTAATAACTACGTCATAGAAATTTCTTACTATAACAATAGTTCAGAAACCCTACTTATAACCAATGTCCTGAAGTCGTGGGACTTACGTCACCTGTTGTATTACACTAATAAAAAATATGTATAGTTAAAAGGAAAAATTAAAGGATGGTGCAACTGCACTATTATTAAATTTTCTGTGTGTACGATATTGTGCTATTGGTCATTCACTTAACATTGCGCCGTTTCCTTTTTGTGTCCATCACTACATGTATTTTAATTATATTCGTGTTCTGAAGGATTCCCCTTCTGTTAATTTTACGAAAATATGACCGTGGACTTCCTTTCCTCCATTTTCATTGTAGATGCAGGCAGCCGACTCCAGGGAACACCAGTGCCTCTGAAGATGATATAAAATACCAAGGAATTCTTCTTAACTTTGTTCTATTTCACTTTAATAAAAATATTTAATACTGTTATTAATTCTTCTCTTCTTCAGAGTCCGCAGCTCGTGGTCGCGCGGTAGCGTTCTCGCTTCCCGCGCCCGGGTCCCCGGGTTTGATTCCCGGTGGGGTCAGGGATTTTCTCTGCCTCGTGATGACTGGGTGTTGTGTGCTGTCCTTAGGTTAGTTAGGTTTAAGTAGTTCTAAGTTCTAGGGGACTGATGACCATAGATGTTAAGTCCCATAGTGCTCAGAGCCATTTGTTCTTCAGAAGCACATATCATACAAAATACTCGTAGCTCGTCATACTGCGAGCAGTACAGCGTAACAAAATCACGTAACAAAGTGAATGATGTTTTATGGTCATTTGTCTATGCTTTACTGCACATTTATAACTTATGTCTTTGCCGACGCTTGTAGCTGGTCTTTAATTCTGTCGTTATCGCTGTTTCATTTTTTGATAAATTTTAAGTTTACCATATCCGGGGTCTTTCACCATGCACCTGCACAGCTTATTACTGGCTCGATTTCATAGAGTGATTCAAACAGTTATGGTAAAATAAGTAATAAATAATTGTCTTTGTGAAATATGGCTTGAAGTGAACGAAATGTGTGGAAGGACTGTGTTACGACATTAGTTATTGCGTTTGTGAGACAAGATGGTGATTTGTTGAGGTAGAGGCTCGTAAGGCCACTGTAGCAGATGTTAAAAATTAGTGTTGCATGTGCTACTCTTAAACAAGAAAAAACATTACTTAAAGGGCCAGTTATAGAAACGGTACTGTAGATGAATAAACATGTGCCACTAGTGTGAATCTTGGAAAACATGTGCCATAGTATCGTAAGTAGAAGGACACAGTACGCCGAAATGATTGTGATTCGTAATCAATAGATGACCTCCCATTTGTTCAAATGGAACCTGAGTGAGCAAAGTGAAGGAGTGTTTGTGTGAATTTAATATCCAGCCCAACTGAAAATCCGCGATAAATAGTAATACGTGGACTTATTTTCGGAAATTGAGAAATTACAGCGATCTTCACTCATTTAGCAGGGATGCACGGTGTGAACAGCCATTATCTTGAAGGAGGAGTTGCCATATTGGGCGCAGTGGATCCAGAGACTGCAGGATGACTCGCCATCCTGATTCGTCACGAGGCAGGCGCCGGGTGCAGCATTCTTGCGCACATTCTTGACCACAGAGGGAAGCTGACTGCAGAGGCGTACACCGATACACAAGTAAAGTCAGTCTGACACAAGGGTCGACAATCAAGCTTTGACCCGCGGGATAGGATCGAACGCCACCACTCCAAAGCCTGTAATTAATAGCCCTGATGCTACCTACATACCTACATTTGGATGAGATTCCGAGTTCCGATCACTGGACTGAAAAGACTAACAGCTAACTTCAGTAACTCAAGTTCAACTGGCTGTACGACATGTACGGTTCAAGATCAATAAGGAAACTGTCGTTCAAAAAACGTCACTCCCAGATATGGAAGATAACCAATTAAGATTATCTCTATCAAATTACCCAGCCAGGTCAGTCACTCTTAACCTAAGCATCACTGCCACACCGCTAATACCACCAAGTGTTCCCTGACCTGCAGCTCGCCGAAAACTTCCACACACATTACTCTGCAACATCCGCAGAGAACGACAGGAGTGTTCCTAAGCGGTAGTCTATGCGCTCAAACGAGAACGCGTTTTGAAACACCTGAACTCCGGTGTGATAATCACGTCACGACGCAAAGTCCTCTCCAGAGAGCCCGCGACTCTCCCATGTCAGCCACACGAGCACTGACAGCCAACTTGTTGATTGCCCGAGCTCCGAGCCTCTGCACGAAATTATTCTACACGTGGGCCATTCAGCCAATCAGGACCAGGAGAGGACTGGAAGCCCCACCACTGGCCACTCCCTGCTGCTGCTTACAGCCGCTGCTGTCACGTTCTGGTCTTCAAAAAGGCGAACCGGCTGAGGGTGGCCAGGAAGTCTCCTGTTGCAACGTTTTCACTCATGGCGTACCTGGCATTAATTTCTGGAACCAATATACATATTGAGGCCTTTCCTCTGATCTACACTCCTGGAAATTGAAATAAGAACACCGTGAATTCATTGTCCCAGGAAGGGGAAACTTTATTGACACATTCCTGGGGTCAGATACATCACATGATCACACTGACAGAACCACAGGCACATAGACACAGGCAACGGAGCATGCACAATGTCGGCACTAGTACAGTGTATATCCACCTCTCGCAGCAATGCAGGCTGCTATTCTCCCATGGAGACGATCGTAGAGATGCTGGATATACTCCTGTGGAACGGCTTGCTATGCCATTTCCACCTGGCGCCTCAGTTGGACCAGCGTTCGTGCTGGACGTGCAGACCGCGTGAGACGACGCTTCATCCAGTCCCAAACATGCTCAATGGGGGACAGATCCGGAGATCTTTCTGGCCAGGGTAGTTGACTTACACCTTCTAGAGCACGTTGGGTGGCACGGCATACATGCGGACGTGCATTGTCCTGTTGGAGCAGCAAGTTCCCTTGCCGGTCTAAGAATGGTAGAACGATGGGTTCGATGACGGTTTGGATGTACCGTGCACTATTCAGTGTCCCCTCGACGATCACCAGTGGTGTACGGCCAGTGTAGGAGATCGCTCCCCACACCATGATGCCGGGTGTTGGCCCTGTGTGCCTCGGTCGTATGCAGTCCTGATTGTGGCGCTCACCTGCACGGCGCCAAACACGCATACGACCATCATTGGCACCAAGGCAGAAGCGACTCTCATCGCTGAAGACGACACGTCTCCATTCGTCCCTCCATTCACGCCTGTCGCGACACCACTGGAGGCGGGCTGCACGATGTTGGGGCGTGAGCGGAAGACGGCCTAGCGGTGTGCGGGACCGTAGCCCAGCTTCATGGAGACGGTTACGAATGGTCCTCGCCGATACCCCAGGAGCAACAGTGTCCCTAATTTGCTGGGAAGTGGCGGTGTGGTCCCCTACGGCACTGCGTAGGATCCTACGGTCTTGGCGTGCATCCGTGCGTCGCTGCGGTCCGGTCCCTGGTCGACGGGCACGTGCACCTTCCGCCGACCACTGGCGACAACATCGATGTACTGTGGAGAACTCACGCCCCACGTGTTGAGCAATTCGGCGGTACGTTCACCCGGCCTCCCGCATGCCCACTATACGCCCTCGCTCAAAGTCCGTCAACTGCACATACGGTTCACGTCCACGCTGTCGCGGCATGCTACCAGTGTTAAAGACTGCGATGGAGCTCCGTATGCCACGGCAAACTGGCTGACACTGACGGCGGCGGTGCACAAATGCTGCGCAGCTAGCGCCATTCGACGGCCAACACCGCGGTTCCTCGTGTGTCCGCTGTGCCGTGCGTGTGATCATTGCTTGTACAGCCCTCTCGCAGTGTCCGGAGCAAGTATGGTGGGTCTGACACAACGGTGTCAATGTGTTCTTTTTTCCATTTCCAGGAGTGTATATGGAGACAAGCATTCTCGCTGCCGAAATTGCTTAAACTGTTGTTACATAGACTTAGCTGTTCCACAGCACACGTGTCACTCAGACAGAACTGCTGCCAACTACATCGTGTGTAACTCGCGTCACTCACGTCACATGCAACCCCGTCGTGTGCATTGTTGGGGTGCTTCGGATCTGGGATCAGCAGTCTGCTCAGCCGCCACACTTGGCGACAGCCGGAAGACACGACCTACCTGCTTCCGCCGCGTTGAAGACGCAAGGCTGAGTGCGAGGGATCGCAAGTAGGGCGTCTGGAGTATGGATCGTCCTGTTCCCGATATGCAACCACAGCTTTCAACACTCCAAACTGAAGCACAGAACTCTGTCTGCACCTGATCTCCAAAACCGAAAAGCTACGTGAAGTAGCCGAAAACACGGCAAGAAACCCAAAGTAAACAGGCAAAGCAGCCACAAACATGATACTCGAAACACAAAAAGTGCACAATCATCCATCTACATCCTGTCATGAACTTTTAATCAAACAACTTTCCACTATATAAACTTCCTACTCTCACGGAGAACAAGGTTTACAACTGGTTATATGCTAATGGAATTCCAGCACATCTAACACACCTTGTGTCACTTTAACAAATTTTACAATAAGCAATAAACGAAGAAGGTGGCAAAGAAACCACCAAATCGCTGTAACGTGCACGAAACAGTTGCCTGGTACGCAAAGTCGTTTACAAAGAATGTCGAGAAAACTTTACCAACTTCACAGCAAACCCATCAGATGTCGAAACCCGAGAAAATGAGTTACTTACCGATCTAAAGTAACAGTAACGGCAATCACACCGCACGCCAAACTGCAAGCAAAAGAGAAACCACATGGACTCACGATCACCTTTGTGATAACCAATTTTGACTGTCACACAACAAAAGAAAAACGTGAAGAGGAGGTAGAAGCACCAGGAAACTAGATCAAAATTCCGTGTTCATGATTTCAGATATCATGCCAAGAAACTTGGTTTCAAATAAAGCACAGTTTAAACAGAGTTTGAAAGACTTTTTGATAGGGAACTCATTTTACCCTATAGATGAATATCCTAACAGGACTGTTAGACCAGTTTAACTAAATGTCTGTTAAACTTCAGTTTTTACAGCACTTGGTCACAATAGACAAGATTAGGTATTTTCTGTATGATAAATTGATTTAAAGTGCATAACAATCTTTCTTTCTGACAGCATATTAATTATGTAAATATTCGCACTTCCTGTTCATTTTAATGTAATCACCTATTTTGATAATCTCCTGACAAATGTTCATGGTAGTAAGTACTATATTGAAACGTTTTACGTTTTTATGTAATATTTTTTGACGTGCTCGACACCCACGAGATTCATCTCAATTTTTGGTCTATGGAACCAAAAATGAATCTAATCTATTAAAAAATTCGAGTCATCTAAAATCACAGGCAGCCAACTGACAAGGTACTTCCTCACCATTTCAGAATGCTCTGTGTACCCCACAAGTTTGAACCATATAAAAACTACCTCCTCAATAACCGCAATGTCGAGGTTGCAACACTCTCCAACACGACCCGAGAAACTGCCCTAATAGACCGAAATGTGCAAACCGAAGTCGGCCACACCGAATTTGTAATTGAAAATTATACCCGAAAAAAGAAGCACCAAAATTCATCAGCGGCAACAATGATATCTTTAAGAGTGATGATAGTTACAAAGAAACACCAAAAGATATATCTCAGCCAACACTGGTGAAGCTATCACGGTCTTTGACCCAGAACATCAGGAAAACAATCAAACGGAAAACTTTCTCTGAGCTTTCACACCAGCCGGCCGGAGTGGCCGAGCGGTTCTAGGCGCTTCAGTCTGGAACCGCGCGACCGCTACGGTCGCAGGTTCGAATCCTGCCTCGGGCATGGATGTGTGTGATGTCCTTACGTTAGTTAAGTTTAAGCAGTTCTAAGTTCTAGGGGACTCATGCCCTCAGATGTTAAGTTCCATAGTACTCAGAGCCATTTGAACCATTTGAACCTTCACAACAGCCCTTCTCAACATTATATTTGAAAGGAGGGAAACAGTAACAACAGTTACTAAAATGTTCCTACGATGTTCTTTCGCGAACACGGATCCACATCTATACCGCCAAGTCGATGGTCAAGGAGGCCTAAGCCTAACCTAGCACGAGACATTAGGAAACAAGTGTTAACACTCACATTCAAGCCTAAGAAAGATATTGCCGCTATCTGCTTTGTCAACGCACTGGGATTCTGCACGAAAAATAAACTCGTTGAAGACTTAGTAAGAGAAAAGGAAGTTAGCATTATAGTCATAGCACATACCTGATGCCCAGGCAGAAAAATCAATCTACACAACTGCATCTGTCACCGACTTGATCAAACGAAACAAGACCACAGGAGAAGCTAAAATAGATGCGTTGCAGTCTGTCATACAAAACACCTAGCTGCAATTCGATTCGACCTACAGTAAAATCTAACTCACACGCGATAGTGTTAAAAATTAGAGCACAGTATAAGAGACACAATGATTTATGTAACTCCTATCGAGGGACCGCCAATTGATCTCATTGTTTATATACCCTCACTCGGCCAGCTAAAGTCACAGGAGACTCGGTGCTAGATCCACGATTTTTGCTGAAAAAATGGAACAAAAAAATGGTGAAGTTCTTGTTGCCATTTTGAATCTCGCCACACTCAGAAATGAGTCGACAGCTATTATCAGTCACTATAGCACGTCTATCTTACTTCACATAATATGCACACCATAAGTACCTAGATACTGAAGTGAGACTGAATTTAGTGACGGCATAGCTACTACGTTATTTGAAATACTGCTATAAATGACAAAAAACAGAAAAAATTAAAACCACCATAGACTCACGAAATCGGATTGTCGAAAAATTCAGATTGAGACGTTTCAGCACAAAACCTAACTTATTGAAACCACTCATAATAGCCTATTACAACCAACAAACAGTGCAAGCAATACAACCTGATATAGCTGAAAACTGCCCTAAGACGAAAATAATATAACACAGAGAAAGACTCCTGATACAAATAATAAATAAAATAAAACAGAAAGAAAGCTCTACAGACGATACAGCACTAACCAAACTTACGCTCTAAGATTGGCTGGAATACTTGCCGTGAGATAATAAGAAGTGATAGGCGAGGGAATCACAAGAATTAGGCCTCATAATGCCAGTAGTTTTCGGAAAAAAATTCAGAAGAGCGAAGTATTCCATTTTCGAACAGCCGTGCTTTATAGCAGATGAGAACGTCGTTCATTGCTGACGACCTCAAGAAAATTTCGCAAACTGCTTGGAAAAATGCTCGTGAACTTCCATACTATCGAAAATTCGAATAAATTCATAAAGAAATGACACTCCAAAATCCGAATGCAACCGCTTAACATCCACTACTTCGTAAGATTAAGGAATCCGAAACGGAAGAAAAGTTGCTTAGGGACTGGAGGCATTGGAAGATGCAACATAAATTACTCCTTTCGCAAGACACCTGCTCAACGTTTCTTGGTCCTGGCCATGAAAAAGAAAACAGTCTCTCTAGAATAGAAGCAAACTAAAATGAACGTGATTTCCAAAACTGATAGACCAAAAGACAACACCAACTCATAGATTACTGAGTTCTCAGTGATAGGAAAACTTTCGAGACAGACCAAAAATATTCAAGGAATAGAGCAACATAATCGCACACGAACAAGCCGAATTCAGCGTAACCACAGCACAGGTAAGTCGGTCCCAGGACTGAACAGCAGTGCGACACAGGCTGAACGCAACACGGCAGGCGCAACGGCGGCAGCTTTCCTGCTGGACAGCGAAGGGGCGTTCCACAGGATGTGTCATGCTGGGCTGCTCTTTGAAACGTTACTTTTGAACTTCCCACGTGAAACGTTATGGGGAACAGATCAAGTAGGAGTTCAACTCGGTGATCACCATTCGACAAGATTTACGCCAGTCGCAGAGATGACACGTAGAACAGTCACGTCTGCACTACTTCACACAAACAACACAGCTGACATAGCTAAACCTTGCTCGAGGAATGAAAGAACAGACGATACTGCATAGTAGTGTGACGGCCCAGCATGTTGCAGAATTAACGAGCAGGTCAGCCCCTTCACAAACAAGCAGGCATCTTCGCTAAGTAAGTCATGTTTAAGAGCCAACCGCAGAAAGAGACACTTAACGTTGTTTTAGCACTGACACCTTATTAATCTGCAAGCACAGAAACCAAATAAATTAAATATTGTACTCTCCATCCAAGATCATACTACAATCACATTTCAAATCCTTGGAACTCACTTTGACGAACTATTAAACTGGGTGAAAAACAAATCAGACCAAAAAAGCAGAGAATGCACTCATGCTATTACTACTCTGTGGTGAACGTGTGGGTGCTATTCTGTCATTCAGCGCAACAGATTAATCTGAGATGTAGCCTTTACCCTGTGGCTCCTGCAAGATGCAATTTCCACCCCCAGACTACTTACAGACGCTGCTAACGTTCTATAGAGAAATGCCTGAAAAACTTTCAGCAATAAATATCTTCTGGAGTCGTCCGCTGTAAGGAAACGACACAAAAATTAACAATATTTCTTACGTAACTAGTGGGATACTTGGGTACTGGAATAGTGCTAGTTAGTGTAAGAAAAATATGAAACTAACGAAAATTATTATTTATTTTGCTAACATCCTGAGAAATCACAATGGAACCTTTAATTATGAACTGAACCAGATATTTCCGGGTTCTTTTCAGAATGTGAAGTTACTTCTCAAAGATAGGATTCGCTACTGAAATTTCTATACAAAGTTTAACATTGTTATTGACTTGGCAGAATGGCTGAGAGGCGTTCCTACTCAACTTGAATAATTATCCGTTAGAATGTTGCTAGGTACGGTCAAGACTGTCACATGTGAGATGCAGTGAAGAGTACTGTTGTGGAGGAAATATGGGGCTCGCAAGAGCTGTAGCACAAAATACTGTAAGCTGCAATGACTGCTGTCTGCGCCACTCGCTGCTGACAAATAAGATAACTCTCGTTTTATCTTGATTGACCTTCGCCAATCAAACTCTCCCTATGCCTTGATGAAGTCAAGGACTCCTATTCGCCCCTAGTTAAACTATTGGCATGGCACACCGGTCAGATAACCAGTCCACCACGATGCCACTCAAAAATTCGCTCGCAGGAGTTTAACTATAACTCTGTCCGTTCACACCGCACAATAAGTGTGGTGGCCAACACAGTGAACAACGCTTAATCGCAATGTAGAGAGTCGCACTCTGATTCGCTCTCGACAGAGGTGCTCTCCCAGTGAAGTACTGAGGAGAGACTTGTTCCTCGCTCTTTGAGTAGACATACGAGTGTGCACGCTCTTGTTACGTGTTCTCGCTCCAAGAGCGACAATGGAACAGCCCCTCTCCACGCCAGACGTGAAGAGGTATATCTTTCAGTCTCTTCCATTACTCCTTCAGCTCAAGGCGTCAGGATTATCGTCTGCCAATCAGCACTGCTCTTCTAAAATGGGAGAATGACGTTTCGTTAAAGGCGACCAATCCGGAAATCTGTAGCATCGGCGTTTGGCGTTTGTTGTCTCCCTGTGAAAATCTCTGAAACAGCCTGCTATATTTATAAAGAATGCGTAGGCTGGGCGCTCCCACGCAATGTAGCGGAATTTGCTTTTAAGCCGAACTCGGGGTCGTTCTTCCTTTCACTCGGGCAAACGCTGTCCGCTGCATGGGCGGTCGAGGTTGACTCGTTCTCTGAATGGACCGGCTTCCCAGCGTGTGGTCTGCCTATCTTGAACTAAAAACTCCTGTGACCACCGTGTCTGGAATGTATGTGTGTATGCCAGCCTCGAGTATTTCAACCAAGGTGCGCTTACTTGTTATTTGCATATCATTTACATGAATTCACACAACATTGAATTTATTTTATCGAGTTTGGGTTTCGAATGAAGCGTCTTGATGTGTGGAATATGATTGTGAGGGCGGAATATGTAAGCAATGAAGGTCAGGAGACCACGACATCTTACACTACTACAGAAACACACACAATGATTAACCAGTGTCATTGTTTACACATCAAATACTCGTTCACCCAGAACTTGAACATGCAGTGCAGGGATGGATAATGACAAGCAATCAATCTAAAAAGATCGTGTCTAACAACAAGAGGATCCCACGAATAACTGAAAACCTAGCATATTGTCACGTAGAAGAAGGTGTAAGTAGATGAATAACGAACACTAACTTCACTTAACCAAGGTTTATTCAGCACTTGCACTTACAACGGCATGGAGCGAACTGCCTCTGGCCAGAAAACATACAGTATATGTAATGCTACAGTACATACCAGTACAACGATTCTTCACATTTGTGGATACATCTAGAATGTACTCGAACCGAATATAGAATTTAAAACTGTATGGTCCACGTGAGTTTTGAACTCATGACCCTCCATGCAACAGTTTAGTACCATAACAACCACACCACGCTGCTACTCAGCTTCTTCCGCGACATTTCTCAATCCTTAAGAGAACATCGTCTCGATGTTACATCGTCCTAGTCCGTGAACGGATCATCCCGATGACTGATTCTCGCCCTGACGGTGGTCTTCTTAGAATTTTGTTTGCCGCTACGCTCTTCGTCACCTTTCCGCCTGTTGCCTGTCGCTGGAGCTTCGAATTTACCCTGGGTTGCAGGATCCTTATAGGGCTTCATTCGAAGGACGTGGACCGTATCTACGATCGCTTGTGTCGGGGTCGAAATCTTCAACTTCATAAGTAACATCAGACAACTATCTTACAACTTTATAAGTTCCAAAGTAGGGCCTGAGGAGCTTCAGAGAGAGACCAACGTTCCGAACAGGAGTGAAGAAGATTCAGACGAGGTCTCCAGGCTGGTAGACAACAGGGCAGTGACTCGCGTCATACCCTCAGCGATCGTTTTCTTGAACCTGCAGCGTGCAGAGTCAAGCTAACTGCCGAGTTTCCTGGACTCTGGTTAACACCTGGCTGATGTAGTCGTCGTCCACGTCATCAGGATGTAACGGAAACACAGTGTCCATCGTCGTAGTCGCCTCACGCCCATGCACCAGGAAAAATGGCATAAGTCCTGTGGTGTCTTGTTTGACGGTGTTGAAGGCAAACGCCACGAAAGGTACCACCTCATCCTAGTTGCTCTGCTCAACACTGACGAACATTGACAGCATGTCGGCCAAGGTCTTATTAAGACGGTAAGTGAGCCCGTTAGTTTTCGGATGGTAGGCAGTCGTTGTGTGATGAGTAATGTTGTACCGAAGGTTTATCCCTGTCACCAGATGTGGTTGGAAAACTTTCCATAGATCTGTAATTAACGACCTTGGGGCACTGTGTTTGAATACAATGTCTTCCACGATCGCTACCATGGGTCCTTCGGCTGTTTTCCCAGCTTTTGTAATTGCACAGCGGGTCAGAAAATCAATGCAAATAATAATCCATATATTGCCCCTAGCAGACGTTGGAAATCGTCGGAGGAGGTCAGTTCCAACACGCTGAAAAGGCGTTTCGGCTGGTGGAATTGGTATGAGTCGGCCAGGTGCTTTCTGAGTAACTGCCTTTCTCCTATGGCACTCTCGACAGTAGGACTCATAGTGATGGACACTCCTAAATATACCTGGCAGAAAAATCTCTTGCGGATTCTATCGTACGTGATCATTAGTAAAGTTAGCTTTGAAAAGCGCGTCGCAGCGCGTAGCGTGAAGCAGTCGCCCTCCGTTTCCTGGCGGTGGCGCCGTTGTCGCAGCTGAAGGCTTCGGTGACTCCCTCTAGCGGGAAAGGGGAAAAGTGGGCTGTTCGCGTGGGTTTAAGAGGTGGCTGTATGGGCTCTCGTGGAGAGATGGCAGTCGGGGCGTCAAGAAGCGACTTCTCTGCCTATGCTAGAGGGACAGCACGCAGACCGCGGCATCAGCGTAAGCGACGCGAGCAGCGGCTCCGTGGTATGGGGCGTTAGCTGCTCGTCGCGAATCCTAATCTGCGGTTCGGCC
Organism: Schistocerca americana; assembly: GCF_021461395.2. NCBI lineage: Eukaryota > Metazoa > Arthropoda > Insecta > Orthoptera > Acrididae > Schistocerca > Schistocerca americana. The sequence continues at coordinate 49,750,516 of NC_060129.1, forward strand.
GTATGCGGTCGACCGGCGAGGAGGTTCTGAAAATCGGCGCGCCTTCCTGCGTCCGTTGAAACGGCTCGGCAGAGCATTTGGAGGTGCTGCGTTGGTTCAGTCCTGGGAGTCGTAACGCACCAGAAGTTGAGTATCGATTGTTAACAGATTTTATGAAGTTTAATAGAATTCAATTTACTTATTCTTGTTAATTATACCAGCCGTATATTTTAGCGGTTTCCCGCCGTTCATTCTCGTCTTACCACCCGCGGGAAGGTGGTAATATTAGAAAGGGTGGTCCGTTTGTCTCCTTTTGAGGACAAAAGGGGGGGGGGAGTCAGAGTAAATCTGTGGTTCGGATTGCTTCTTTCCCCTCCCAGCTTACCTACGGGTTATTCGACTGTTAGCTCGGCCATGTCTGTGAAAGTCTAAGGCACCAATGGCTGTACTGTTTAAATTGCAAGGCGCTAAGACCTAATCTGTTCTCTCGCCTGCCATAACTAGTATTACTAGACTACGTGTAAAAGGTACTCTAAGAAAGAAGAAAAATTCCTTTTTGCCTCGTGGTAAAAACTAGTCAATTGCATAAAGAATTCCTGCTCATCTGGAAGCTTTAACTTACGTAAATTTGTGTTTATGTACATTTGGCTATTATCAAGCAGGCTTGTTAATGTACGCCATAGTGGATTTTTTATATTGTTTCTAGTCAGCAAATACTGTTGTGGGTTTTTTCCAGTTCAATATCTTTTAAGCTTTTACTCAACGTGCTTATGTGTTTTATACAGGTAGTTGGTTATTACTGTTTCTTCTTGCTACGCAAAAGTTTTCCACTTCATTACGGGTAGAAATTGTTGTCTTGAAAGGAGAATGCTGTAAAAGTTCGTAAGACCTACCTTGACAGCTTGTGTGTTTACCGTAAATTAACTGGCAAAATTTGTTTCTTTATATGTTTCGGAAATGTTAAATGTTATTTACTGTGAGTTCCCCCCCCCCTCCCCCCCCCCCCCCCCCCGGTGTGCATGATTCATGGGTTTTGGTTTTTCTATTTTGAGAACTTTGATAAACAGGATTGTCTTTATATTTTGCAGACAAGTTAGATTCTGCGCCATTTAATGAGCCTGAGTGAGGCTGTTGTGGGCGGCCGTAGCTACAGCTGTTGTAACCAAATGGGAAATTTGTCTGCCCAAAAGTGAAGTCATATATTCAAATTGTATTCATTAATTGATGGAGTGAAATTCACCTGTAATTTAGCTGAGCTTAAAATATCATACAGCGTCCCGCTGTATACGTTAAATTGCTTGCCTGTACTTGCCTTTTACTGGCGTCAAATTTTTTATAATAATCTAATAATTTAAAAGACCTTTCCTATCGTAAATTGCGACTTATTCGTTAAAAGATTGTTGGATTTTTTGTAAAAAATATCGTAAAGTCTTGCACCAAATTTGAATAAAGAGTGTTACTGAAAACTGTGCGTAATTTCACCAGTTACTCCTTGCACCTACTTCCACTTTACATTTTGAGTATTAATTGTGATTAATAGTTTTTGGTGAACGAGTAGTAAATTTACGGCTCAATTATTTTCCTCCAAAGTCTCTTGAACTGTAACGTTAGTTTTCATTGTTTTCGTAGCAGCTAATGACAATTTTCGTTTGGAAAGTACTCCATCATATTAAAGAGTAAAAATAGAATTGCCCAACATTTTTTTGAATTTTTGACGAAGATTTTAAAATATCACTATAAAAAAACTGGAAATGCTCCAAGACGGCGAGATGACCTTTCAGCTCTATTTTCGTGCCGGCCACTATAGGCAAATCTTCCTCCTCTGTTTCACAATATTCAGACACTACTCATTCTACTTGAACACAGACGTACTTTTCTCCACGCCTACACTGCCGCGAGCCCCCTGCTCGACGCCTGCCTCGCTACCCCTCTGGCAACACAACTCCCGCGCTCCTCGCTGCCAGGCAGCCATGACGAAAACGAGCACATCTTACAGCGACATGGTTAATCTGACCAGAGACAGCTCGCGAATAATAAGAGATTAAAGACTGTCGTTTAACGTCTGAGGTATACATAGTAAGTTGTAAGTAGGCTGTTTATGTTTTCTTATTGGCAACGTTACGTAGCGCCCTATATGAAAATCACTGGCTGTGCTGTGTGCAGTCTGTGGCTAGTTTGCATTGTTGTCTGCCATTGTAGTGTTGGGCAGCTGGATGTGAACAGCGCGTAGCGTTGCGCAGTTGGAGGTGAGCCGCCAGCAGTGGTGGATGTGGGGAGAGAGATGACGGAGTTTTGTAATTTGTCATGAACTGCTATATATATTATCACTATTAAGGTAAATACATTGTTTGTTCTCTATTAATATCTTTCATTTGCTAACTATCCCTATCAGTAGTTAGTGCCTTCTGTAGTTTGAATCTTTTATTTAGCTGGCAGTAGTGGCGCTCGCTGTATTGCAGTAGTTCGAGTAATGAAGATTTTTGTGAGGTAAGTGATTTCTGAAAGGTATAGTTTAATGTTACTCCGGGCCATTGTTTTGCAGGGATCTTTGATAGTCAGATTGCATTGCGCTAAATAATATTGTGTGTCAGGTTAAGGACAGTCATGTATAAATTGTTCTAAGGGGACGTTTCATATGTCGACCCTTAGCCTAGGATACCTCAATGGAATCTTCTGATTTTTTCTTGTAGTTTGTGTATTTAGTGTAGCTTTTGTTTATTGCTAGCGCGTAATTATTGAGAGAATTTCCTTGGTAGTTGTGGTTTTTCATTGTTGCACAGTGAAACAGTTGTGGCATGCATGTAGATTTGCACCAAGTATTTCGCAGCTGCGCTTGCAATTAACTAGATATTATTTTCAGTTCTATGTTAATGTGTTCTCTTATTTTTGCTCTTCAAATTGTGTTTTCCTGTGTTATCGTGTGAAATATTGTGACAATAATGGCGTGTGAAAAACGTAACACTAGGCTCCAAAGTAAACTGAGAAATAATAGTGACGACGAGCGTAGCTTACCAATACCACTGTGTAGTGAATTAACAGACATTCGAAGTAGTAATTTGGTAATAGTGCATAGGGAAATGGAGCGGGCGGCAAATAATGGTGTAGACAGTGAAACAGGTTGTGAACAGGGAAGCATTATCGATCGATCGGTCGGCAACAGCTCGCCTCAGGAATCCGAAATGACAGGTCACAATTTTACAAATACTGTAGATTCAGGTTTTGCGTCCTCACCGTTTTCTCAAATAAGTCAAGACACATTTTCAGTTTGTCAAAATGTGAATGTTGCCGGTGCAAATGCACTGCCGAAAAGCGTAGAGGAACAGATTCCAGACACTAATGCATTGTTATTACAACCAATGCAACAAATGGAACAAAATCAGAGACAAACACAGCAGCAGTTAGACACAATGGGACAAAATCTTCAAACGTTAGACACAATGGAACAAAATCAGAGACAAACACAGCAACAGCTTCAAAAGTTAGACTCATTGGAACAAACTCTCGGACAAACACGTGAAGATTTAACTGCTGAGTTACATAACATTGAATCGAAATGTCAGAAAGTCTGTAATGACGCAAAAACACAAATTTGTGAGCATTTCCAACCTATTTTTTCGCGTCATGAAAATGCATTACAGAATCATGAAGCAGCCATAAAAGAACTGCAAACTATTGTTCATGAAAATCACGACACCTTGCAAGCTAAAATTGACTGAGTTGCATCTACCGATTCGGTTACGCAACTTGCAAAAACTCAAGAAAACTTAAAGGACACAGTAAAAAAAATGGTTCAAATGGCTCTGAGCACTATGGGACTCAACTGCTGAGGTCATTAGTCCCCTAGAACTTAGAACTAGTTAAACCTAACTAACCTAAGGACACCACAAACATCCATGCCCGAGGCAGGATTCGAACCTGCGACCGTAGCAGTCTTGCGGTTCCAGACTGCAGCGCCTTTAACCGCACGGCCACTTCGGCCGGCAAAGGACACAGTAGATACGATTTCAACACAAATGGACACTCTGAAACTTGGTTCAGAAAAACACACTGAGGAAATAAGTACACTATCGGAGAAAGTAGCCGAACTTTCGGATCAGGTCACTAACTTATCTGCCAAGGTAGATGATGATCTGAATAACACAAGACCCGTAGCCTTCACTGACACTGAAGAGTATGAACAAATAACAAAATTCAAACAAAATCAAAATCAAATCAATACACAGTACAAAAGAGAAATCCGGGAAGTACAAGATCAGTTGACGCAGGTAATACAAGAATTACATATTTCAGAGGACACTCGCGCTCCAACACGGGAAGAGGGACATAGAAATACGGAAGAGCCACAAAATAATAATTCAGGGCACTTCGGAAGTTATGAAAGAAATTGGCAATGTGCACCGAATTTTGAGATGCAACCGCCGACACGACGTAACAATGACCGACATGCTACTCGTCGACACGATGATTTTGACGATAAACTGTTCATTACTACACGTAAATTCAAAACGTTTAAGAATTCTGCCAACGACATTCATCCACAAGCGTGGCTCCATCAATTCTCTCATTGTTTTCCTCCCAAGTGGTCATTGGAGCAGAGGTTAGAATTTATGTGTGGCCACTTGGAGAATGAACCAGCTGTAAGAATGCGATCGGTCATTCACGGTTGTCACAGTGAAGGAGAATTTTACCATGCGTTCCTCTCAGCATATTGGTCTCAAGCTACACAAGACCGAGTAAAACATAGCATCATAATGATGAAACATTTCGAACAATCTGAATTTTCCAGTCTTGTCAAATATTTTGAAGACATGTTGCACAAGAATCAGTACCTGTCAAACCCATACAGCCCCTCAGACCTCATCCACATTTGCTTAATCAAATTACCTGAACATTTACGGCATATTATTTTGGCAGGACGTTGCAAAGACGACATTGAAGCTTTTCAGGGACTCTTACAAGAATTAGAAATTGACACAGACAGTCGCGGGATGCGAAAACAGGAAAAAAATCACTACAGGTCAGATACGTCACAATTCCGTGATGACAGAAACAATAAATGGCCACGACAAGCCTATTGTTACAACGTAAATCGTGACCAAAACAGAAACCACCTGTATGACAACCACTGGCAGAGTAATAGTTACAGAGAAAGATCGCATTTCCGTAGTAATGAATATGACAGAGACAATCACAGAAACAGACAATTTGGCAACCAGAACTATTATTATGACGGGAGACAGAATAACTTTAGACGCAATGGTCCAGCACGCAGTTACGACTCAGGGAGAAATTCTCCACCACGTGACCGACAAGAAAGAAACTATGGAATCTACCGACATGACGACAGACGATATGATCGTAACGACAGACCTGAACTGCATCAGAACTGGCGGAATTTAAACAGGGCAGGGCCCTCTCGTCACGGTGAATTTGCAGAAGTTAAGTCTCCAAATCCCAATAATGACGCGCGCCAACAAAGAGACAATAGGCAATGACTCACACCGCTGGCAGCCACAAAATGTACTTATGAAACTGACGACACAGCTGCCGTAGCTAGTAATTACATAAGAATGGAAGACATTAGAGACATCTTACTCCAGGAACACGACGTAAAACATAACAACATTGCATATCCTGTGATTCACATTACAGTAAATGACGTAAAATTTACGGCAGTACTTGACTCTGGCAGTCCCATTTCAGTAATTAGTGAAACAGCTTTTAGCAAGTGCAACAAATCGAACGATTGCCCCACACTTCCGTTACGTAAGATTAAATTACAAGGTGCAATCTTTGGAAAAAGTGTAGATGTACGCCAATAAACCAACTTAGAATTCTTTTGTCAAAGCCACAGCTTCTCTATGAACTTCCTTATTGTTCTATTGTTGTCGACGGAAATTATACTGGGAGTAGACTTTTTGAATGAATACAAAGCAATCTTAAGCTTTCACGATGCTGAAATAAGCTTAGAGAAAGAAGGTAAGTCAATAGCTTTGAAATTTGAAGACTGGCTCTCAAACCATGATGAGGAAATTAATCGGCTTTACGTTCTGTTAGACAACAGTTCGGAATTTTCTACGGAACTAGACACTAACAATCACTCTGCAAGTACTGACAGGGATGATATCGACGGCATATTTGAAATTAATGAGTTAATTCAGAATAAAATTCAAACAATTGAGAATTGTAATGACACTGATAGGCAGGACCTTTTTGAGATTTTACAAGCACATTCCACAGTTTTTACTCACAAAACAGGAACAATCAAGGGATTTCAATACCAATTTCGTGTTCGTGAGCATACTAAATTTTGTGTTAGACCATACGTAATTCCAGCACATTATAGGGACCGTGTTAGAACAGATATACAATCTATGCTTGACGAAGGCATTATTGAGCTTGCAGTAAGCTCATACAACAATCCGTTACGTGTTGTTGAGAAGAAAAATAGATCGATCAGGCTTGTCTTACATTCGAGAGAAATCAATACTATCATTATTCCTGAAACAGACAGGCCGCAGACGATGGAAGAACTTCTTCAAAATTTTAATGGTGTAAAAGTGTTGTCTTCCATTGATCTCAGGTCCAGCTTTTATCAGATCGAACTTCATCCAAAATGTAGAAAATACACAGCTTTCCTTTGTTTCGGCGTTTGTTATCAGTTTCGGAAACTTCCTTTCATTCGTGGGTTAAATTCCATATTACCTGAGTTCTTAAAACGTCACATCACCTTATATGTGGACAATATTCTGACAGCAGAAGCTTCATGGGAACAACACAATCGCATCCTCAACAGTTTGTTACGTATTTTTGCAGAATCTGGAATTACAGTTAACTTGGAAAAGTCTGAATTCGGTAGGTCAAAGGTGAAGTTTTTGGGACATATTATTTCTTCTGAAGGCATTCAGCCGGATCCTGAAAAGTTAGAAGCAATCAGAGCCATTCCAGTTCCATACACAAAAAGACAAGTCCGCAGTTTTCTAGGTCTCGTAAATTTTTACCGTCGTTTCCTGAATATGCAAATTCTAGTTACACCAAAACTTTGTTCTCTCACTGGAAAAAATACTATTTGGAACTGGGACGAACAAGCACAGTTGGAATTCAATTCTTTGAAAGAAGCGTTACTTCACGCACCAATACTAGCTCATCCAGATCTGTCACAAGATTTCTGTCTTAGCACGGATTCTTCTAAAGTCGGTCTTGGTGCCCACTTATTTCAAGAAGCCATAGAAAATGACGCTACTGTTCAGAAAACCATTGCTTTTGCTAGCCGAGTGCTAACGAAATCTGAAAAAAATTATTCCGTTACTGAATTAGAAGCTTTAGCTATCGTTTGGGCATTTAACAAATTCCGTTTCTTTCTTTCTGGTAAGCACGTAAAAGTATACAGTGATCATCGTGCTTTACAATCTCTTATGTCTTCAAAATTAAATCATGACAGGTTAAAACGTTGGGCATTGTCTCTGCAAGAATTCCGCTTCACAATAGTCTACACTCCCGGCAAGGAGAACATTGTTGCGGACGCGCTGTCACGCGCACCGGCTGGGCATGAGAAAAGTAACACAGAAGGCAACATTGAGAAAAATTTCAGTATTCTTTACATTCAGAAAGTCGCCTTTGAAAACTTCATCACCACATCTTTAAAGGACATTGCTCATGAACAAGATATAGATCCGATTTGGAAACACATCAAAAGCAAATTTCATGAAAAGACACACACTCATATTCGGCATTATTATCTGGTTAGAAACAACATACTCTTCAAACGCTGCACTGTTGATGACAAGCTATGGGTACTTTGCATTCCAGACGACTTTGTTAATAAGCTCATTTGGTACATTCATTTCAGCTACGCACATTTTGGCCCACGAAAATGTTATCATATTCTTCGAACGACTTGTTATTTTAACAATATAGAAAAGCGAATTCGAAGAGTCTTGTCTATTTGTAAACTTTGTCAAAAGGCGAAACCATCTACTATCTCACATCGTGCTCCGTTGTTTCCTATTATTCCTTCTAAATTAAAAGAATTTGCTGCTGCTGATCTCTTGGGACCCCTTGTCAGAACATCGAATGGATTTTGGTACGTTCTAGTCGCTGTTGAACTTACTTCAAAATTTGTTTCTTTCACTCCGTTACGTAAAGCCACTGGACGGTCTGTATCCAACGCCTTTGTTAAAAATTTCTTACGTGAAGTTGGACACGTTAGTAAAGTCATTTCAGACAACGGACCGCAATTCAGATCTGCTGTTTGGTCACGCATGCTTCGGAACCATAAAATGAAACCTGTTTTTATTTCGTTGTATTCACCACATTGTAACCCGTCTGAATGGATTATGAAAGAAATCAATAAGCTTTGCAGACTTTATTGTCACAGAAAGCATCAGCATTGGGACAGATATTTACACTTATTTCAAAATGTGCTGAATGAAATGCCTCATGATTCCACTGCTTTACCACCTACTCTTGTACTGAAGAATGAAGAACCACCGAACAAAATCAGAGAGCTTGTACCTTTCCTGAAAACACGTAAACTTTGGCACAAAGACATAATTGATTTGGCTCTTAAAAATATAAAATCTGCAGCAGACAAAAGGAGAAAACTACACGGTAAACCAAATGCAAAGAAATTATATATTGGTCAGAAAGTTCTCATTAAAGCTCATTCATTGTCACATAAGAAGAAACACTTGAGTCACAAATTCTTTCTAGTTTACAATGGACCTTACAGAATCCGATGTATACCACATGATAATTGCGTTGAAGTTGAAACTCTGCGTACTAGGAAGAGTAAAGGTTTACACCACATTTCACATGTAAAACCATTTATTGAAAGATAATCTGCTTTTTAACTTTGTCTTTGCCATAAAACGTTTCACTTCACGTTACTAGTATGCTTTAGAAACTGTTACCATGCAACAATGTTTAAAGTTAAATATCCAGTCAAGAACCAAGAAAACTTATTCAAACAGAAATTACGAATGCATTGTTATTGCGAACAGATGACACAGTGGTTAGTTAATGTGACAGCTACACGATTTTATCACGACGCTACTAATGAGTGACAATTTACAATGTTGCTTTTGCGGTGTTTCTGTTTTATATCTGCACAGTTTTTCTGAATTATTCTGGAAAGTAAAACATGTTTTAGTAGTAACTTTTGTGGTACAGCTACAATGAGACAGCCTTTTCCATAGCACAACAATACGTTACAGCACAGTACTTTCATCATCACAACAATAAGCGTAATAACTAAGATATCTCTACGCAAATCATTTCACTTTTGTTTATCATGAGGTAAGTACATTGGCTTCTGCAGAACTTAGCTTTCAGAGGAAAATAACTACGACACTTCCACGGAGATTATCTTACAACAAGACGCACATTTAGCGCTACAGGACACGCATTTCAGTGATTAATTTTGTACTTAAAACATTTATTTTTAAAGATATTTGAAGTACAATGATACAAAAGTTTTCCATGATACATTTCATTCCATTGCTGTAATTTGTAACACCTGAGGGTATAATTACAATAATCCTCAGGGGGGTACACGCTTACTTTGTGTACCATGTGTTTGGCAAGCACAAGGAGCCCTAGCTAATATGGTATTTGCTTATACAACTTTACACATCGGTATCATATTTCTCTAATACATAAATTACACAGCTATCTGATCATTTAACTGAGAGAGACAAACATTTTTATTACGTCAGTGACACATGTTTACGTAATTACACCGTTGGATAACTTCACACTTATGAAATTGTATTATGTCTGTACTTTGTGAACTGTTCATATTTTTTCAGACCCATTGTGATATTATGAGAGCTTTGAATGATATATTTGGTATCGGATCACGATTTTTAAAGTACGTTTGAGGAGGATGACGCTATTTAAATGAGCAGAGAATTTTTTTAGGTTTTGAAATTATTGCAGGAAGCTACGACGTTTTTGAGAGTTGACTGAGGTGTTATGATGTTATTTTTAGGACGACGATGTGTATTATGCTGTTGAGGTAAGTTTATGTCAATAAGATGATGCTACCATATATGAGGCATGTGATTACGTGTTTATATGTATATGAATAATGAAAAGAAGTTAGGGACTCTTGACTTGTGAAAAAGGATGTTGGAAACCAAGAATCGTACTTTAAGAGTTGTAATATTGCTACAAGAATTTGCTATGCTGAAATCGGGTGCTAATAGTAGAATAAAAGCGGGTTAAAAGCTGTGAGCTGTCTGGGGAGAAGTTAACCATGCATTACTGCTCAACTGTTTCACCAGGTAACTAGTCTAGGTTTACCACATTACCAATCAGACTAACATTGATTATAATCTTTTACAGTCATACAACAACCGGTAATATATCTATATATAAAAAGGAGAATTTAAATAAAAAGAAAGAAATCAGTTTATATTTGGAAATTTATTTTAATATTGTCCATTGAAATTTCAGCATATTATACGTGAGTTATAACTAAGCTGGTGCCTTGTTTAAGGATTGTAAAAATGTGAGATTTTAATCTTACGGAACACATCGAATATGGAGCCAAGATTGGGAGACTGCATACAAACCTGTATTCACAAAACAACACCCAAAGAACGTTGAAACATAAGCAAGAAGAAATTAACCACAACCAACAGATTCAGTTTTCACCCAAAGAAATTACGTTCGTAACACAATCCTGTCCGTCATGTAATTACCACACACTGGTATACTAAATTCATATTAACTCTTTGTGAAATCTTCCCAAAAAGAATAGCTGAAGGCTACTTTGATGATTACACCACATGCTCCACGTGGTCAACTTGGTTTACAGAAAGCGTATAACTCCACAGTAATTTTGATAATTAAAATAAATTCGATCGAAAAGCAATTGACAAAAGAAAAACCTTGAACTGGTTACTAACGTCTCACTATTAACCTGATGGGTCAAACAGTTATATAAGCACGTGGTACTGGTCTCGCAAAGTACACTCCACGTGGGTTGAATATAAAGAAAAGCATAAAGAAAAGATGCTATATTGTAAAATATTGTCAAGACGAGACGTTATAATCACACAAGCATTCACATTTAAGATTGATGAACTTAGTTAGAGTTACTGATCAACACGTGGTTCCACTTTACTCACAAAGTAATGACAAAGCAACTACCGCAAAATAATCTGAACTTCACACGAGAATTACACTCCGCTGCAATTTAAGATAGCATTAGATATTTTAGAGCTAAATCTGAAATCAAGGTATTAAGTTTTCAGTTAGGCTGAACTTAAGAAATCCATTATCCTACGGACTTAGCAGACACGCGCTTAGCCGGAGATCTTACCACTTCAGACGCTCGCCATGGTCCCACAGCAACTGCTCACTGCCGAGCGTGCTTCCTGAGGGTGGCTCACAAAGACAAACGGAAGTGGCCAGAGGGGCAGCTTCCTATACCAACATGACAATGGACGGACAGAACCATACTAAGGATAGAAACCTCTTTGCTTTTAGGAAGCGTAGCTACCTGCTCCGACGTTGGTCCTACTGTTCTCTAGCAGACAGGCTTGTCTGCTACCCTCAAGCATGCAACTACAAATACATTTGCTCATTCATACTCTCACACAGAAGGGAAGGGGGATGACAGTATCTTATCATATACAGTATATAAAAGAAAGCGGATGTAGGTTCCGTATGAGACTGTGTGACATGAATTACATATAAACTGTGTTTTGAAGTGTAGTAGTGTGACAGATCGTTCTTGTTTATGTGTAAAAGTAACACGTTCCACTACTTAGTCTCCTCCCAGATACTCAGAAACGCCACAGTAAATTTAGGAGAGGAATTTACTCCATAAATGACAACAGATTTACGAAATTAAACATGAAAGGAATCGAACAGATACCTTTCAGAGTTATGAAATGTGTGTAAATGCGTGAATGTATCACAATGCCGGCGAAAATTTTTTGGACACTGTTATATTCATAAGATTTTGTTTCTACACATTTGCAACACAAATTCTTGACCTGTGAAATATTTTTATATGAGACTGTTACTGTAGCAAACTGGTGTCGTAAATATTTCGGTAAGAAAGCCAAGTGACCTTGACATAATGCGTCTTGAGTGGCCAGCTGTGCGTCGCCTGGAGAAAAGCCATTAGTGCCTTTCGAAAGCACAGGTAAAAAAAAAAGGGAGGCTATCCTTCTCGCTATTGACATTTACTTGTTGCTAGCATACTGTGGAGCTCGTAATTTATGATATTTACTGAAATGCCTAATGAAACGATGAGAAACATTTCACGGCTATTGTCTTGCTAGTTGAGAAAAATGCCATATGGCTTGCTTTATGTATTTATTTACACATTTTGTTTAATATCAAGTTTCTAGCTGCATTGCAGCATTGGTTAAAATAAAATTTAATATATGTACTAATATAGTTATTTTATGCCTACAGATCCAGTCAATAAGAAATTTATGATCTACTTCCAAGAAAACGAGGGCACATAAATAGACATTTCCCTTCACAGGAATTGCATAGATAATTTCTTTACGATTTGGTAACTTATCTGCAAGTGTAAGTTCTCGTGATGCATCACTCTAGTGTTAAGATGTGACATAGATATTAGACATGGCCATTTTAGTGTAATATTTTTTCTGCTTCAGCTATGTCATGTTTAGGTGTAAGTTAATGCTGTTTGCCAGGAATAGTGTTATTGAATTTGACTTTGTATTATTCTGTTAAGCCAGTTTTACTAATTATTTATTTTTATTGTTTGCTGCACATTGCCTTATATTAGTTGTAATATTACAATTGCTTTGCTAATTTCTTAATGCTGCTTGCTTCGCAAATCTGCGTTTTTTTATTGCTGTTTATATTAATTGTTTTATGTGATGCTGCATTGCCTCGTCCCTTGGTATATATATCTGAGCTCAGTAGATTTAAGTTAGCTTAAGAGGGGTAGACTATATAAGAAACTAACTATGATGTCTTGGAAGAAATGTATTGAGAAGCTATTTGAAAATGGTTTGAGCAAAAAAAAAAAAAAAAAAGGATACTGTACAGTGGAGAAAAACTATTTTTGACAGAGAATGTGAACAGAATACAGAAACCAGGCTTAGATAGGACTTTTGGGAATAATGGTGAACGAAGGGAGATATCCATGCAAAATACTGCAGTAAAACAAACCCTGTCCTTTCCTTTTGTCTTATCTCACTATGTGTTTGTGTACGCTTGTGTATTTGTTTTCTTCTTCTAATACTAAGCTATATTCACTATGAAGAGGAATACCGTTATCCTCAAATATAATTGGCATTAATAATATCATATATACCTTGTAAAGATGCATAGACATTATTTATTCTGTTTTGTTTTAATGCTCATGTGTGAAGTTGATGTTTCGCAAGTTATTCTGATCTTTTATGTATTTACTTATGTCATAATTCCTATAACACTGATGTATATGTTTATTTCTATTCTTTTGTCAGGCCTATATTACTACAAACGTTATCTGTATTGTTATGTTCTTTAATGATGTATTTTGTACCTTTGTGATTGTATTTTTATGTTATAAAATTGTAATTGACACCAGTTCATCAAATTAAGTAACTTGTAAGTTACATTTCACTGCACACGTTTCTGTTGGTCACAGTAATGCACAATATGTGAGAAGTTGGGACTGTTGTGTTTGCATGTGTGTTAATAATTCAGCAAGGGACTGGATAACAGCATTGCTGGTTCTAAGGACAATTCCAAAAACTTTGTGAGTGCACAAGTGGTGGTCTATGGACTTGCTATCTTCTCTGCAAGACTCTTCGATGGTGATTGTGCACCTGCACAGTCGCAGCAGATGGCTGCTGGCCATCTCTACAAGGACTACAGTGGGTCTACACCTTTGATGACCCACCAATACCATTATTTCTACAAGGACTACAGTGGGTCTACACCTTTGCTGACTCACCAATACCATTATTTCTACAAGGACTGCAGTGGGTCTGCCCCTCTGGTGGCCCATCAATACCATAATCTCTACCAGGACTACAGTGGGTTTACTCTGTGATGATCTACCTACCAATATTCTTCATAACTTCGACTGTCTCTGCTGTGGGTTTGCTCTGTTGTGGCCCATTACCTGTCAGCATGTCAAGAGTCAGCACTGTCTTCCAGTTGGAAGGACAACACTACTTCTTCAAGACTGCATGGAAATTCACTACTTCCGTGTGCATTGTCTTTGACTGCTCAGACTTAGAAAAAAAACTGTAATTACTATTATGATGAATGATCAGGACTATCTTTATGGACTGTGAGAAAATTTTAGCTTTTGACCAACATTGTATTAATAAGTATGTAAGTAGGCTGTTTATGTTTTCTTATTGGCAACGTTACGTAGCGCTCTGTATGAAAATCACTGGCTGTGCTGTGTGCAGCCTGTGTGCTAGTTTACATTGTTGTCTGCCATTGTAGTGTTGGGCAGCGGCAGCTGGATGTTAACAGCGCATAGCGTTGGGCAGTTGGAGGTGAGCCGCCAGCAGAGAGATGTGGGGAGAGAGATGGCGGAAGTTTTGAAATTGAACTGCTATATATATTATGATTATGAAGGTAAATACAGTGTTTGTTGTCTATTAAAATTTTTCATTTGCTAACTATCCCTATCAGTAGTTAGTGACTTCCGTAGTTTGAATCTTTTATTTAGCTGGCAGTAGTGGCGCTCGCTGTATTGCAGTAGTTCGAGTAATGAAGATTTTTGTGAGGTAAGTGATTTCTGAAAGGTATAGTTTAATGTTACTCAGGGCCATTCTTTTGCAGGGATCTTTGATAGTCAGATTGCGTTGCGCTAAAAATATTGTGTGTCAGGTTAAGCACAGTCATATACAATTGTTCAAAGGGGATGTTACATACAAGGACTGCAGTGGGACTGCACCTCTGGTGGCCCATCAATACCATAATCTCTACCAGGACTACAGTGGGTCTACTCTGTGATGACCTACCTACCAATCTTCTTCAAACCGTCGAATGACTCTGCTGAATAAACTGAAAGAACCAGAGTTTGTACAGAGTTTCAGGGTGAGCATAAGGGAACAATTGACAGGAATGGGGGAAAGAAATACAGTAGAAGAAGAATGGGTAGCTTTGAGGAATGAAATAGTGAAGGCAGCAGAGGATCAAGTAGGTAAAAAGACGAGGGCTAGTAGAAATCCTTGGGTAACAGAAGAGATACTGAATTGAATTGATGAAAGGAGAAAATACAAAATTGCAGCAAGTGAAGCTGGCAAAAAGGAATACAAACGTCTCAAAAATGAGATCGACAGGAAGTGCTAAATGGCTAAGCAGGGATGGCTGGAGGACAAATGTAAGGTTGTAGAGGCTTATCTCACTAGGGGTAAGATAGATATTGCCTACAGGAAAATCAGAGAGACCTTTGGAGAAAAGAGAAAAATTGGCATGAATATCAAGAGCTCAGATGGAAACCCAGTTATAAGCAAAGAAGGGAAAGCAGAAAGGTGGAAGGAGTATATAGAGGGTCTATACAAGTGCGATGTTCTTGAGGACAACATAATGGAAATGGAAGAGGATGTAGATGAAGATGAAATGGGAGATATGATACTGCGTGAAGAATATTATAGAGCACTGAAAGACCTAAGTCGAAACAAGGCCCCAGGAGTAGACAACATTCCATTAGAACAACTGACAGCCTTGGGAGAGCCAGTCTTGACAACTCTCTACCATTTGGTGAGCAAAATGTATGAGACAAGCGAAATACCCTCAGACTTCAAGAAGAATATAATAATTCTAATCGCAAAGAAAGCAGGCGTTGACAGATGTGAAAATTACCGATCTATCAGTTTAATAAGTCACGGCTGCAATATACTAACGCGAATTCTTTACAGGCGAATGGAAAAACTGGTAGAAGCCGATCTCGGGGAAGATCAGTTTGGATTCCGTAGAAATGTTGGAACACATGAGGCAATACTGACCCTTCGACTTATCTTAGAAGAAAGATTAAGGAAAGGCAAAACCTACGTTTCTAGTATTTGTAGACTTAGAGAAAGCTTTTGACAATGTTGACTGGAATACTCACTTTCAAATTCTGAAGTTGGCAGGGGTAAAATACAGGGAGCGAAAGGCTATTTACAATTTGTACAGCAATCAGATGGCAGTTATAAGAGTCGAGGGACATGAAAGGGAAGCAGTCGTTGGGAAGGGAGTGAGACAGGGCTGTAGCCTCTCCCCAAAGCTATTCAATCTGTATATTGAGCAAGAAGTAAAGGAACCAAAAGAAAAGTTCAGAGTAGGTATTAAAATCCATGGAGAAGAAATAAAAACTTTGAGGCTTGCCGATGACATTGTAATTCTGTCAGAGACAGCAAAGGACTTGGAAGAGCAGTTGAACGGAATGGACAGTGTCTTGAAAGGAGGGTATAAGATGAACATCAACAAAAGCAAAACGAGGATAGTGGAATGTAGTCGAATTAAGTCGGGTGATGGTGCGGGTATTAGATTAGGAAATGAGACACTTAAAGTAGTAAAGGAGTTTTGCTATTCGCGGAGCAAAATAACTGGTGATGGTGGAAGTAGAGAAGATATAAAATGTAGACTGACAATGGCAAGGAAAGCGTTTCTGAAGAAGAGATATTTGTTAACGTCGTTTCTGAAAGTATTTGTATGGAGTGTAGCCATGTATGGAAGAGAAACGTGGACGATAAATAGTTTAGAGAAGAATAGAATAGAAGCTTTCGAAATGTGGTGCTACAGAAGAATGCAGAAGATTAGATGGGTAGATCACATAACTAATGAGGAGGTATTGAATAGAATTGGGGAGAAGAGGAGTTTTTGGCACAACTTGACAAGAAGAAGGGATCGGTTGGTAGGACATGTTCTGAGGCATCAAGGGATCACCAATTTAGTACTGGAGGACAGAGTGGAGGGTAAAAATCGTAGAGGGAGACCAAGAGATGAATACACTAAGCAGATTCAGAAGAATGTAGGTTGCCGTAGGTACTGGGAGATGAAGAAGCTTGCACAGGATAGGGTAGCATGGAGAGCTGCATCAAACCAGTCTCAGGATTGAAGACCACAACAACAACAACAACAACATGTAAGGTGCATATATGCACTGTAAAGGAGTCGTGAAGAACTTTCTTGTTTTGTTCGCAGCGGTGCTCCGTCGCGCATAAATTAATTTGAAAAAATCTTGGTAAATTTAGGTCCCAGGTGCATTCCAAATAAAGTTACAGATGTTGATTACATTGGTGCTCAGATGTATTTAGAATACGCAACATTTCGTTTGAAAGCAGTGTCCACAAGTTAAGGAAAATTGTGCACTAGTTATACAGTCATCAACTGCGGGAGAAAATGACATTCACGGCATTTTTCTTTGTAGTTATTCTGCACAAAATCTCGTGAGACTGACTGTGATTAAGCTGTCTTTTAGTCGTAGCAAGTATGTATCAAAGTAATGTATTTTCGTGGTTTTTATACAGGAAGCTGTTGGCATGAGTGTACGCAGTAAACTATGTAGCACATATTGAAGTGTGTCCTAGCACTTATACCGTTGTAATATATCATCAAGCGTCGTATCAAGATTGTTAGGGAGGCGGCTAAGAGCAGACTTAGTGGATGCAGTACGTGTCCATAATAAGTCCAGTGACACCTCAGAGCCAGACCGATCACAAAAGGTACTTCCATGTCATTTTTAAAAAAATGTCTACGAAGTCATCTAAAACCGCGTAATCGATATGGCATTTCATGGTAAAGACTTTCTCAATGGACAGAGAATAACTCTACTGAAATCCACGTATGTGCTGCTTTCACAAAGTACACATATTCTGTTCAATACGGTGAAACAAAACAAAACAAAGATAAGTCATTTGTCTAAAACTACATATCGTAAATTCTCAGATTACATGACAAAGAATGATGAACAAAATCTCAGATTACATGACAAAGAATGATAAACATTTCAACAAATATCGAAATTACAATTTATACAGATGTGTCTTAAACAAAATAATCGGAACCGAAATCTGTTTATTTACTTTGAGAGGAAAGAAACATCAAAATATAGTAATCATTACATCTACAGTGGATTGTAAAAATATCAGTAGGCAAACATTGTCATCGGTCTTCTTACTTTTTACATGACCATGAGTCGACCACTCGTGTTGTTATGCAAGAGTACAAGAGTGATTTCTGCGGACTGTATGTTTTTGTATCTTCGAGTAAATGCGCATAAGGATACAGGCTAAAGGGAAGGAAAGGAAAGGAATGTGAACAATATTTTACCGCTTCCGTGGAAATAAGCAATTAATACATTTCTTTGTTGTCTGTGAGGCACAAAACATAAAGCATACGAAAGTGTGTTCACAAACCCTTGACCTATGCACGTCCCAATGACTTATAATTACCTCAAATGCAAAATTAAGTGGTATCACGAAGAGTGATTAATATCTACGAACATGTAAAGTCAATATACAGAATGAAAATCCACTACTGCCCATTAAAATTGTTACACCACGAAGATTACGTGCTACAGACGCGAAATTTAACCGACAGGAAGAAGATACTGTGATATGCAAATGACTAGCTTTTCAGAGCATTCACACAAGGTTGGCGCCGGTGGCGACACCTATAACGAGTTGACATGACGACCGATTTCTCATACACAAACAGCAGTTGACCGGCGTTGTCAGGTGAAACGTTGTTGTGATTCCTTGTGTAAGGAGCAGAAATGCGTACCATCACGTTACCGACTTTGATAAAGGTCGGATTGCAGCCTATAGCGATGGCGGTTTATCGTACTGCGACATTGCTGCTCGTGTTGCTCGAGATCCAATGACTGTTAGCAGAATATGGAGTCGGTGGGTTCAGGAGGGTAATACGGAACTCCGTGCTGGATCCCAACGGCCTCGTATCACTAGCAGTCCAGATGACAGGCATCTTATCAGCATGGCTGTAACGGATCGTGCAGCCACGTCTCGATCCCTGAGTCAACAGATGGGGACGTTTGAACGACAACAGCCATCTGCACGAACAGTTCGACGACGTTTGCAGCAGCATGGACCATCAGCTCGGTGACTGTGGCTGCGGTTACCCTTGACGCTGCTTCACAGACAGGAGCGCCTGTGATGGTGTACTCGACGACGAACCTGGGTGCACGAATGGCAAAACGTCATTTTTTCGGATGAATGCAGGTTCTGTTTACAGCATCATCATGGTCGCATCCGTGTTTGGCGACATCGCGGTGAACGCACATTGGAAGCGTGTATTCGTTATCGCCATACTGGCGCATTACCTGGTATGATGGTATGGGGTGCCATTGGTTACACCTCTCGGTCACCTTTTGTTCGCATTGACGGCACTTTGAACAGTGGATATTACATTTCAGATGTGTTACGACCCATGGCCCTAACCTTCATTCGATCCCTGCGAAACCCTACATTTCAGCAGGATAGTGCACGACCGCATGTTGCAGGTCCTGTACGAGCCTTTCTGGGTACAGAAAATGTTCGACTGCTGCCCTGGCCAGCACATTCTCCACATCTCTCACCAATTGAAAACGTTTGGTCAATGGTGGCCGAGCAACTGGCTCGTCACAATACGCCAGTCACTACTCGTGATGAACTGTGGTATCGTGTTGAAGCTGCATGGGCAGCTGTACCTGTACACGCCATCCAAGCTCTGTTTGACTCAATACCCAGGCGTATCAAGGCTGTTATTACGGCCAGAGGTGGTTCTTCTGGGTACTGATTTCTCAGGATCTATGCACCCAAATGGCGTGAAAATGTAATCACAAGTCAGTTATAGTATAATATATTTGTCCAATGAATACCCGTTTATCATTTGCATTTCTTCTTCGTGTAGCAACTTTAATGACCAGTAGTGTAATTAATAAATTATGTATTTCCGATGAAGTCGGTTAACGATAGTCGAAAAAGAATTAGAAATGATATTATTCTTTGGATGAGAAAAGATCCATTAGTGCAAGCAAAGTCACAAATTCATCAAAGCAAGTACATGGAAATAAGCGTCTTCAGTCCTTCACGTTGCTGTTCACAAACAAAAAATGCATATTTTTGAAAGAAAGTGTTTATCTTCGCGTAACTTCATAGCCTTGCATTATCGTTTTGCCACACTTTATAACAAACCACTAGAAATACTCGTCGTCAGAGAAACACACTAAAACACAATCAGAGAACCATGCACCAAGAGTTAAATCATCACGCAATGCCCAACAATCCCTAAGACCAATATGCCACACTTCATATCACAAATCATTAACGTCTGCATAATGATCATAAAAGGTTTTCTATCCCCACTTCTTTTTATCTCGTCATATCCTCATTATAAAAATCCATTAATCATTGCTACACAAACTTTGTCTATAATTAGTCCTTAAGTCTTCACTTCACATACGAATGGTTCAAATGGCTCTGAGCACTATGGGACTTAACATTGAGTTCATCAGTCCCCTAGAACGTAGAGCTACTTAAACCTAACTAACCTAAGGACATCACACACATCCATGCCCGAAGCCGGATTCAATCCTGCGACCGTAGCGGTCGCGCAGTTCAAGCCTGAAGCGCCTAGAAGCGCTCGGCCACTGCGGCCGGTCTTCACGTACTACACCTTTAGTAAATGTCATACAGTCAATGAAGAATCCCAGCTTATATCTCAGGGTTAGAGTATCTCAGTGCAAGACACTGAAATTAAATATCTCCTCCGATTATTGACAGTACTTGTCATACCTGTGCAAATATATATACTGTACTAGTTTTACCAGCACTACCTGGAATCCGTTATTGACTACTTCTGTGCGTTAGCCTTTAAGAGAAGATGCATTATGACGTGCAAAATTCGATGTTATTGTTTCTCATGCTGCTTGTTTTTTCTGTGACGCCTCTGCAATTGACATCATTGCTGTCTTCTTTTACGTAATATCTACTTGTAAAACGATGTATTGTAAAGATCTGGGTCCGTTATGTTAGAAAATGACGAGGTATATGCTCTGTAAATATCATTGAATCTATTACATAATCTATGACACAGTGAAAACAAACATACGAAATGGCTTGCACTTATAGTACTGTATGAGAATAATTATTATTGTGATATAGGCACACATGTGAATAAAGGAATACCTGTAGAAAACGTTATTACATACAAATGTCTGATATCGTATGAAGATAAAATACGTGCTGTCAGAACGTAACTGTTATCTATCAGTGGTGTTGTGATCATTAAGGTGGTGAAAGTCAAATAATTACTCGATGAACGGTTTTGTATCGGTGATGTGATGAAGACCTCTCGAAGCTTTCGTTCTGGATGTTTCAAGATGTACTACGTTCGGAAGTGGAACTCTTCGAATCCGAAATGGTCCATTATAAAGTAATGCAAATTTCTGACGTTGTTCTTTGCTTTACAAGATAGTGGGTGTGCTCGAACTTAAACTTTTTGTCCAACTTTGAATTTTCTAGTGTGAGATATCTTCTTTTGTAGCATTTTCCTCTTTTCAGCTGACTTTTTTATATAAGTAATTTCAGTGTCAATCAGTTCACGATGACGTAGACAGTAGCACTTGGAGAAAGAAACAGGTTCTTTTATTTGTGTGGTGGATTTTTATCATTCGAAGCTAAACGTGGCGAGAGCAAAGTTGAATCATTAGGAATGGAATTAATGGTATTCTGAAATATCTGTCCCATTCAGCGGGTTGTTTGGTTCGTCTGTTGCTGCTTCACAACTGTCTACCTTTGCTTTAATTGTCTGCGAATCTTCATCTCCACTGTCGGTAGCAAAAGACGTGTCAGTGCAAAGTGGCGTATACCATTGTGTACTCTTTGTGTATGAACAAAGCTATAATCCGTTAATATCCTGTTCGTCCATTGAAATGCTCTGCAGAATCTGCAGCGCTACTTGCTCGTTATTGTCGCGTAGTAGAATAGAAAGATCTTTAAAGTCCAAAATCGCTTCATATTCTGTCAAGAAATCGATACCTAGCATAACTTCAGTTGTTAAAAGTGGGACGATCAAAAATTTGCATAAAATGTGTCGCCATGAACAGTAAATTTTAATCATGTCTGTCGATTTACAGCTACTTCTTTTCCTGAAACTGCTCCTCTAACTTTAGTCTTTTGTAATGGGGTTGTAGGGCAAGAATTATTCACATTGCATTTATTACATGCTGCATCACAGATCCGTGTAACTGGAGAGCCATAGTCAGTTACTGCTGTGAAATCATGTGAGTCAATTTGTATTTTGATAACCGGATAGTACACGTTCTTTTTCCTGCAGTAACGTGTCTCTATGCCTCTATGAACACGTGTTACTATGTTCATATTGTAAAAATGTCCAAAGTGATTAAATCCTGAACTTTACTATTAATTTTTCGATAAAATCAAAGTGGGCCCCTTGCTATTCATGAAATGATCTCCTGCGTTGGTAAATTTCGTAGCAAACACACTACGAGATGATATATATTCCTTCCAGTATCTAATTGTTAGGAAAGGTGGTGCTTGCCGCTCTCTGTGCACCAGTTGCAAATTTCTGGCTACAGTTACTGAGAGCCTAGTGCAATGCTCCAGACAGGAAGTAAACTATTTTCTACACATCACTGAGTGAGACACTTCTTTAAATAAGAATTTGTTGGATCGAGGATGTGGACAATACTCTTAGGTGACATATTCCTTTAACAATCTGTTTTTACATTATCAGATATATTATTAATTGTATGAAATTCACGTCACAACACGCATTAACATTGACAAAATGGAACATTGCTATCAAACGCATACTCTCACAAATGCTGGACAAATAATTGATACACAGGAACCAACGCTTACACTGAAAATTAAAGGATCTTTAATGAAAATTCACAGTTTCCTGATTTGACTGTCCAGTTCAACAATGGATCTAACTATGCGCCGTTACTGTCCCACCAAATAAAAAATGTTACCTTCATTCCTCTTCACACTCCTTTCTAATATCCTTACACCTTCCATTCTACAGTATTAATCGAATCTTTCTCCTCTGTTTCACAAGATTCCAACACAAATCACCTTACTTGAACGCCGGTGCACAGGTTTACATAACCCTTAAACTCGTATTACGATGACGAACTGAGAATGTGGCTAAGGTCGAGCCCGTGGATAGTTGTCACACTGTGGCAGATCTCGTCCTACGTGTTTGCTGCCAACAGGAGAATTGCAATGAAAGGGCTTGAGAAATCTGGTGTTTGACCTACGAATCTCAGCGTCCGTCCAGACAGTGACAGCTGCGACGACTGATATTCCGATTGAGGCGACAGCCACCGCCACTGAGAACCCTTCAGCCCACCGTTCAGCCAAACGCAGACACTGACGCTCCCGCTGACTCCCCAGACGCACCTCGCGGACTCGTGCAAGGTAACTGCAGTGCCAGATTACAAACTACTCAGCTGCAACAAACACGTCACTGTTTTCTGATGCCTGATACTCCAAATTCATTCATAAGTAACTCCACTCTGCCAACCTTGCCTACTTTTAGCCAAGAGAATGTTACACCAGTACTCAGACCTACATTCGAGCAGCAAAGAGTGAAGAGAAAAAGAGGTCAACCGCTATTCCCACATCATCTCCCTACATGAAAGAGGTACACGAAGTGGCCAAAAAATCGATGCAAGTTAAAGAATCTACAGAGAATAGAGCAAAGATCAGGCTGCTCGCTGGGAAAGAGAAGAAGAAAGAGAAAGGAAAAGGAACATCCCTTCAGTTACAGAAGAGGCATACCAAAGAGAAGTAAATTCACTCTACAGAAAATGAAACATCCGAAGACGACGAATATGCGGAATGTACATATTGCAAGGACGGATTGCCTACCGAAGAGCAGACAGTGGGCTGGTAACTCGTCTGCACTGAGATGTGATAACTAGCAGGGGGCGGGCAGCTGAGGCCGTTTACGAGGTTACGAGACACTGCTGGGAGAAAGGAGGAGCACCGGACGACTGGAAGCAAACCGTAATCCATCCGCCAGATAAGAAGGGGGACAGGACACACACCCACACCTACCGAGCTCTCTACTAGGACCTATGCTGACTGAGACAGAAGACCAAGCAGAACACACAACTGGCGAGCACCAAGCGGGGTTGACGAAAGACTGTTTTTGCCCAGAGCAAATTCTTAACAAGAAAACAGTCCTCAGGATCAGAACAATGCAAGACAACACAGTCGTTACATTCACTGATTTCAAAAGAGCCTACGATTCTGTAGACGAACAGACATACTCCTTAACACTGGGACAAGCAGGTGTTGACAGAACCAGCAGACAGTTAGTCAAACACACACTTACAGACACAGCTTCGAAAGTTACATTCCTAGGAGAAGTTTCTGAAGCTTTCGTAATTGAAACAGGAGTTCGGCAGGGCGATGGGCTCTCACCGATTCTCTTCTGTGTGATCTAAGACAAGGTCATGAGAGGTTCTATAATCCCATTTTCCTCGATCTTTCTTTATTGGTGGTGTTATCTAACCGATTTGATTGTATCCACTCTCTCAGATACACATCTTGAACAAGAAAGAGCAAGATCTGAAGTGGAATACCTCGTTTTTTAACTGACGATATTGCTACGGTTTCTAAGGAGAAAATAGCTGCAATTTCCTACAGTGTTTGTATCATTATCTTTGCATCTAAAACCGGACTACAAACATCGAAAGCGAAAACGCAATACATTGAACATATACATGACTGTGAAAAATCTATGCAAACACAGCACGGACGCATCAAAACCGTTGATACGTTTAAGTATGTGGGAGAGTGTGTAACCACCCACTACTTATTCTCGCTGAGGTAACGACCTGTTCGTAACCAGTACTTTGTTACGAGATTTGCACAATGCAAAATTCGTGTCCAGAACATCCGCAGATCCGAAGATTGTCCTTTCACCAGGTCGCCACGTGTAATCTTCCCCTCATTTATCGACCTTAATGACAGTGAAAAATTAAACCGCGTGTACGTAATGGAAATTTGGGAAAAGCAATCGTCACCGAAGTTAAGCTATCGGTAAAGAGGGAGGAAGGGTTACATCTAAATGAAAGGAAAAATGCAAATTGAACTGGCGAAAATTAATTTTGAAAAAGGGTAAAGTTAATAAGGAAAGTAAATTTGTGGTCATTACGTTAACAATTAACTGGCGTTAATTAGATATTTGAGATTTGGGGAAAATTACAGTCGCCAGTCCTACGGACAACTACTATAATAACTAAAAAAGGAAGGTTAATGCACATATAATTGGCACTGAAAGCGTGGCAACTAAAGGTTGACATGTGTTGTGTGAAAACTGAATGATCGTCAGAAATAATAAATTTCGCTACACTACCTACGCTAGCAAAAGAATTAATGAAACTGGGAAATTGAAAGTTAATTTACTGACTGAAATTAATAGTAAACTTTGGTACTGAAGCACTACGAGATAAAATAAAATTAGGTTAGGCTTGAGCTACCTCAAAAATCATCTCAAAATCAACTTGAATCTACGCAATTTATAAATAAGAGATTTAACTTTGATACTGAATTAAATGATTTTGAACAATTAACAATAGTAAAATTTAGTATGTACCAAGTTGAGCTGCAGTCACAGGCAAGCTAAAATATGGTAATAAAACTCGCACTCTTAATTTGTGCTTGTGTAATTTAAATATAGTTCTGTTTTGTTATTATAACCAGCTATGAATATTTTAACTGAACTTTGAAATTAAAGCAGTGAAGTGGAATGATATTACTTTAATGCTGGCGTTTGAATTTCAACAACACTCGGGTTCATTTCGGAAAAGGAAGGGACCCTGCTTGGTAATGCAATTGGGACAATGAGCAAAAAAGGTTCATGGTAAGTTGCTGTATTTTAGTGATGCAAATGGAGCAGTTTGAAAAGCTGAGGCCTGCCGTACAGCTCTAAAACTTTACGTGCTTTCATTCTTCCATGTTGGTTGATTGAAGGTTTGAAGTCGTCGATCGAGAAGGTGGCGACAGTCACTCATTGTCGGCCGTCGCTGTTGCAGAAGCTGGATTTTGGCACGCCTCCTTCTCGACACGGTCACCAGCCGAAATGGGCTCTTGATGTGCGCCAGCTAATGCTTCCTGTCCGCGATACCGTGTCAGAAACTGTCATAGCAAGTCGAGCGCAATTACATGCTGCCAAACCCTGAAAGCGCGGCAACTCGCGGGAGCGTCACTCAACACACCTGCTCCACCGTCCTCCTCCAGCCAGACTCTGCTCTGCCCGCGCTCCACGCGGCAAAGTTAACACTACCCAAGATCCCAAACACTTTGGTTCTCCACACGACCTATCGATGTAACCGTTCGATAGCATAGTTTTCCCTGAGCAAGACCCAGCGTAAAAAATACAAATAATATTTACAAAACAAACCAATTACACACACACACACACACACACACACACACACACATATATATATATATATATATATATATATATATATATATATATATATATTGTAAAACAATTACAATATGTAAAGACACAGAATTGTCATATCTTCAGGTAACAAAATAAGGAAAGAAATGTATAGTACAATAAAGGGAAATAGGAGGATAAGCATTTCCAGCGTTACAAGTGGATACAATCGAATCGGTTAGATAACATGACAAGTAAAGAAAGATCGAGGGAAATGGAATTATCAAACAAACTCACCCAAATACAAATAACAAAAGATCAGTATCATTCCTGGCAAAAATTTACACATTAGTGCTTAAACGAGAAGCGCTGTGCGTTGCTAAATGCCTAACACTGAGTACAAGAGGTGAGCAACAAGTGGAAAAGCAGAAAAGCTTCAGGGTCACAAAAGAACAAAACCAACAACTTGAAGGAGAAGAGAAGTGAAGAGCTGTGCAGAAACATAGAAACAATCACAGACACAATAAGGATGAGGAGATTAAAGTTTTACGTTCATATTTACAGAATGAGTGACAATAGACTAAAGAAGAAAGTTCTTAATTTCATTTCTACATCAAAAAACACCATGAGATGACTGGAAGAGACAAGAAATGGTTTGAGAAAACTAAACGTCACAGAAGACACCAGACAGGACAGGAAAAATTTCTGGCTACTAATCAATACTGCAAAATTTTTCATCCGACTACAAAACTCAAGTGAACAGAGGCAGGCCGTCAGGCAATGCACAAAGAAGTTCTGGGAAGAAGAAAAATATTGTCCGATTGTCTTAGGTCCTAAGCAATCTATAAGTTGGCAAATCCAGTAATAAAAAAAGAAATAGGAAATTTAAGGAGGTCATAAGCAGGAGATGAAGAGAAATCGACACAGCATTCCTAAAAGAAAAAGCACTACAAAAGTAACGTAAATTAAAGGAAAAGTGACAAATGTTGGCATATGTAGCTAGAATTCAATTCTAGACATCAGTAAAAATTCGTTATATTCAGCGTTTTTGCAGCAGGTGAGTGCAGTTCTTTGTTACAGGATTTGTGCTCTTGGTGTTACCTTCTGTAATATTGTGATAAATATGGAATTTACTAATCGAAAACTAGATAGCTCAAGTACAGAGATAAAAAAAAGCAACGTAAAAGTAGTAACAATACACTTAACAACATTTCAACAGAAGATACGTACCGTGAATTGGAGGACTTTGATTGACCTATATAACTGTCCCTTTAAGTTCCTACTTAACCTCCTTCTCAGAAATCATGCTATTTTCGAAAAAATACAACCAACTATTTGTAAGAAGCAAGCTTATAAATGTGACTGCTAATCATTCCATTCGCAGGAGTTTAAGTTGTCCTCTTAGATTCCTGCAGAACCTCACCTTCGGATATCATGTATTATTCAGAAAACTGTAGCCAAATTATTTTACGAGATCCGAGATTACAAATACGATTGCTGTTTGATTCACTAGCAGCAGTTTAGGCTGTACCCTTAGATTGCCGCCTAACAACACTCTCGGAAATCGTGACGTATTTACAATAAAGAGCATGGTTTACGTAGGTTACTAAGACAAGCATAAATAACATTTAATAACAGTACTTTCCATCTTTCGCATCGTAAACCGATTATGTCAAACACGACGTCGCTGGTTTAAGCTGACACATGGAACAAGACACTAGAATTGAACCAAAATAGTACTTAATGCCTGAAATTTATTTACAATACTGTAGAAATACTTGTAAAAATAAATATTCTTACGATAGGAACACAGAGGACGTGTGTTTGAAGAAACCATGACGATGTACTTACCTTGTCGAGCATTATCTAAACGAGCTTGCCGTGGCAGCTTCGTAGGAGCGTTTATACTTGTAATTTATGGACACCCCATCATCCTGGAATTAAAAGATGGATAAAATTATTGTTTCTCCTACACAAACTGCCTTAGACAGTTTCGTATCAACAATACGCTCGACTAATTTGCAAAATTAAATTACTCTGAATATAAGTGCTGTGTCGAAGACCTCCATATTTATTAAACATACAAGAATCGACAATTAATGTTATGCATCACCAGTGAGATGCAATCGATTCCATGCCCGTGCTTTGGCAGAAATCAGACACTGGTTGATGTCTTACCAGGTGCCTTACTGCTGTCGCTGCTCCGTGCTGTTTTTTAAGGCTTTGCTGGGAATGGGGACAGGAACAGTCGTCTTGCTCGCGTTTCGACTCGTCTCAAACCGTTGCTAGGCAACGGCGTTGGTCGTTGAGGAGAGCCATGTATTCTTGACTACTGCGCCTCTTTACTGTAAGAGGGTACAGTTGACTGATATAGTCAGTTTCGAAAGAGCCTTACTCCAAATTTTGTCAAAATGTGTTACAAAAGGTAACAGATCCTATACACATAGATATGCTTTATTCCAGATACTGTAAATGTGTTTATGCGATTGAGCTACAGTGACGTCATTTATGAAAGAGCTCTGCTCCTGGAGTAGCGCCCTTTCAGTGGTGATCACATTCGCATGCTACCTACCGAACACTTAGTGCATTTATCTTTCGTTTCACTTTTCGTAGTTCAATTGCTGTTATTTCTGAATCTGCGTTGTGAAATGTAAAATAACTTATATTACTGGTTTCGAAAGTAGTGAAAGTAGCAAGAAAACAAAGAGATAAAGAAAGAGGTAAGTTGGAAATTATGAACAGAATGCTAATATACAGCAACAGTGAACTGTCGTGGGTGTACTAACCATTTGAACCATTTTTCTTCATACATTTTGAACATGGCAACTTACAGTCACGTGTAAGCACGTAGAATGATTACACAAGCATACATTTGATGTTTTATTTCCGGAAGTGTCCGTTCTTTTCAATTTTAAAAATACTTACTGTGGACAAGTAGCTATTAACAGGATCAAAATTCAAGACATTCAGCGTTTACTTGATTATATTCAGCATGAATATAGGTATTTCTACGATGATTTGATGAAATGGCCTGTACGTAACACTACCGCCGCTGCTACTTTTGATGATAATGATCGATGAAACCACTTTATGAACTTTGCTTAGAGTTATAATACTGTGAAATTGAACAGGTAGAAAAAGAAACAATTTAAAACACTAATAAAACATAACTTGTCGACGCATATGAATCACTGATTCGTGAAAAGGGCCTTATTCCAAGATTCTGGACCTATTTTATTCAGATGGACTGCAAACCTTAGCAACTGCACTAATGGGAAACTATCCATTTCGTCCTGTTCTTTAAACAGGGGAAACCCGATCCTGTAACATTCCATATACTACAGAATGTTTTCCTTCGCTCCTGAAAACTTAAGATTTTGGAGTAATGCCTTTTCATGGATAAAAGCGGTAAAGTCGATCAGTCAAGGTGAATCTTTCACTAGGTTAATGTGATGGAAGTCGCTTATGTGTTTTTGTTTCGTTGCACACGTCTAGGCTAAGGAGCAAGTGTCTAAGGTGATTGAACGAGTCGCTACATCAAACTAACGTCTGAAACCTTAATAACAGACAAAATTTACATGACTAGTACCCAGATGTCAAACCGCTAAGTAATATGTAGCGTAATCAACAACACAACACATGAATTTGCTTAATTTTTGTACAAGGAGTCACGTCAGTGCAGAAGGAGTGAGTCATGAAAATTTTTCAGATCAGACTTAAAACTGCGGGGTGCGTGCTAAGACTTTTTAATTCTTAAGTTAGTTTATTGAAAATGGAGAATGCTCTTCTAGTGATAAATACAGCACTATTAATTTTTTGAACAAGATACTGAACGTGCGCTCTCTCTATCAGCTCACCACCTACCCGTACACATACGAATTTGGATTGTTCGGACTGACAAATGATACGCCCATTATGTCTGACAAAAATGTCAGTTTTAGTTCAGTTGTTCACCATAAACTGTAAAAACTGAGTCTTATCCTGACTTAGCATCAGATTGTTTTCTACAACCCATGAACTTATGCCTACAACTGCCCTATTTGATACAGCGCTTATGTGGCACTCTGTATCCCTCACTACGAAAAAACCAGCCAGAAAACAGATATATCTTACAATTTGCCGTACACATCTACATTAATACTCCGCAAGCCACCTGATGGTGTGTGGCCGAGGGGACTTCTGGTACCACTAACTGATCCCCCCTTCTCCGTTCCACTCGTGAATGGCGCGTTGGAAGAGTGATGGTCGGTGAGATGTATGTGGAGAGGAGTAATGTGTTGTCCGACTGTTCCTAGAAAGTAACCTATCCAAATTCCAGCAGTAAACGCTGCGTGATGCGTAACGCCTCTCTTGTACCGTCTGCCGCTGGGGTCTGTTGAGCATCTCTGTAACGCTCTCGCGCCGACTCAGCTGCCCCGTGGCGAAACGCGCCGCTCTTCGTCGCATCTTCTGTACCTCTTCCGTCAGTCCCACATGGTGAGGGTCGCAGATGCAAGAAGGGTTCCCTGTATCTGCGTTCACACTTCATCGCTTCTCGGTATGGACGAAGGGTCCCGTGGTCAGCTACTGTGGTTCCTCGTGAAGAATACACAGCAGTCCTTTTCGTACCTGTTTCTCATACAGCAAAGCTTAAAAGGTTACGTCTCCACTATTGTAACTGCCTGAGATAATTGATTCCCCTACCGTGTTATACTCCCTATTGATTTATGTACCTTATGAACCCTCCAATTCCAAACAATTCCGAAACGATGAAAGGTACATATGCAAAAACTAAAAACGCACTATCCGTCTTGGAATCGAACACGGAATCTCCGCTCATGGACCATGTGTCTTGGTCACTAAAATAGTGCCGCTTTCGCTGGATCGTGTGTACCTTGATACGTGTCAAAACGGCTGTTGTAAAAGTTCCTTTTCTTGATTTCACGGAAAATACACTATTGCGTACTACATATATGATGATGAAAAATGCTGAGTTTAAAATTATCTGTCGGTCCAGTTAATATTGAGACGATTAGTGTCACGAAATTAAGGGCGATTTTCTCAAAGAGTGGGAGGTAATGAGATAAAAGTACGTTACAGTCCTTACTGTCTGCACATACACAAGAGACCTGTCAAAAATTAAACAGTTGGCCGTGCCTGAGGTTCTTCCCTTGTATGCTGCTTAGCTCCATACTTACCATTTTGATCTTCGTGCGATGATTGGAAGGTGGGATCATATACCGATCTTCTGCAGTGAACCCATTTCGGAAGACTGTATTCAGTATTTCGACCTTCTCTCTGTCTCCTTCCGTCTCGGTTCCTGTTTGCACTCTAAGTGACTGAATGGGTGATTTCTAAACGCTTACTGATTGTACGTCAGACCAAAACCTAAAGGGCTTTTAGTAAAATCTTTTGGCAAAATTTTACTGTCAGAGTCGTTAAACGCCTGTCTCATTGCCCTACTGATGCTCATTTTCGCTTCGTTCAGTTTTTGTTTGTGAGCTAGATTTTGACGTTTCTTGCGCATGTGATGAAGGTGTCTTTGCTTACGTAGCGTTTTCCTAATACAGTTATTAAAAGACTGTGGGTCTTTCCCATCTCTTAACGCCTTGGTCGGAAGACATTTGTTTATAACTGATGCTTCTGAATATTTTCCATTTGTGATCCACATCTTTGTCCAGAGACTTGAGTATGTAATGTTGACTACTCACACATTCTACAATATGCATCTTGTCATTCTTGCTAGCAAAAAAATATTTGCCTCATTTCTTAATTTTCCTATAGTCATAGTTGCTGCCACAGGCTTATGATCACTGGCACCTTCCTCTGCCTTAACTAATTCGACAAGTCCGGGTCTCTTTGTTGCTATGAGGTTTAACACGTTACGTTCACGAGTTGGTTCTCTAACCATCCAGTGTGTAACCGCCGTTGACTCTCGCTTAATAACGAACTGTAACTTTTGTTTTCAGTTCTGGAGAAGGTTCAGTGCAGTGGCACGAGGGTTACAGAAAAATTCTGGTGGAAGATATGGCTCCGTACCGGTTAACCGATTTCTTTAGACGAGAGAGAGGCTAGGGTTTTGGTGTTAGTGAAAGAAGGAACCGTTTACAGTCCGTTAAAAAATGTTTCACTGGCTAGCATTTCCATCAGCACTAAGGAAATTTTTCAATAATTCTTTCTTTCATAATAAATTTTAATCAACATTATTTGAAATATTTAATTAAAAGTTTTCAATAACACGTACTGCCAAGCTTCTGGTACTTTGTGATCTCGAGAAGTGTTTGAGTGAAAGTTTTAATGAAAAGGAAGTAAAATGACTATGAAGACATAGTTTCCAATAACACGTACTAGTAAGATTGGGGTACTTTATGATGACCAGAATATTTAATTAAAAGGAAGTATAATGACAATGATCATGAAGTTGTAGGAGAAGAAAATTCTTATACCGTAGTTTCTTTTTGCCTATATATGTATGTAACTATCATTGTTAACTCGTTACTATTTTTGTTACTATCCCTATTCCTGTTCCGATTCCTGTCCTGTGATTGCTGTTATTGTTATTGTTGCGAGAGCTAATAATGCTTATAGTGTAGAGTGAAGTACTCGAGATGTACCAAGTTATTTTAAAAAGTGTAACGATAATTTTACAAAAGTATTACCTGTGCCAAGTTGACGTAACTTCCGTAATGATAACTGAAGGTTTCTGATAATTGTCGTTATATGGAAGTATTAAGGGAAATATAAAAGCTGAAATTAACTTCATTTTGGTGGGAATATTTGCAAAAGTTAACAGTATCGATAAGGACATTGAGGTGTTAGCATAAAGTTTCAACACTGCAGACTCTTAGAATCTCTGGCCGGACTTATCACTTTGAGCTAGCTGCAACATTTTGATAAATTGTCAATGAATGTTTGTTGACCGACCTAAAGAACAAAAAAATATGAAAGACAATAAACTTCGCAAAGCTTTAATTAAAAATCAGGGGACCAGATAATTACGTTGTCGCAGCCCGTTCTGCAGCATGTGTAATAAACAGTATAGCACGAAGTGACTATAAACTATTTAAATTAAATTTAAAAAGGCTGTGTCATTTTGGAGCGAGGTGTCGGTTCTTAGCCTGTGCCTCCTAAGTGACCAGAGTACAATAACTGAATTGAAAGTGCACTGCCGTCTTCTTCAAATAAAACTCAGTAAGAGCTAGCATACCCCGACAACATGTGTACTATTTACGTCGAGATCTGCTCATACAAACTGACGGCGGTGCTACGGGAGCGGCGCAGCTGCAGGCTGTGTTGAGCGGCAAACCCCCCAGTATTCATGTCCAAGTGGAACTGTCTCTCTGTGACCAAGTCCTTACGTTATGCAGATTAGTTCCTCGCATAAGTTCAGAACTTACCCCGTAACGTGTCACGTATTCCTATATCGTCTGTTTTTAGTGCTTTACCAGGTCTAGAAGTGGGCACCTACAGATGGTGCTAGCCGTCAGTGTGAGGTCCGTGAGACCGCGTCTGCAGCGCCATCTGCTTCCTGTGAAGGCTGCGACGAATGTCAACACACAGTAACCCAAGTTACATACATCGGTATGTGTTTCAAACACGTAAACATGTGGCGATTTGTGCCTACTAACTACGATTTGCTGACAGAATTGGTTTTTCAGTACTATTTGAAGAAAATTGCTGGAGAATCGCATCGAATGCCTGTCGAAGCTTTCGGCGAACGTGCTCTCGGGAAAAGCACAGTGTTTCAGGTGTTTCAAAAAGTTCAAAAGTGGTGATTTTGAAGTGAGAAACGATGAGCGCGGGAAACCACCGAGAAAGTTCGAAGACAACGGATTGCAGGCCTTATTGGGTGAAGACGATACTCAAACGCAACAGGAACTCGCGGAACAATTGGAGGTGACGCAGAAACCCGTGTGTCTTCGGTCGAAAGTGAAGTGTCTATGACCCGTGTTCCCGCCATCATGTACTTTACACCACGTTTTTAACGTACTTCCACCTAACTACATTAATTTAAATTACTACTGTCACTGAGTTTCCGCTTTGCCTGACCGTATCCGGCGCGTATCGATATATCCCCTCCCGTAGTATCTTTGCTCGACTGCTGTTACTTCCCGGTTGTCTGTCGTATACCAGTTCGGGTCGCGAGTTCGGGCTGCCAGTCAGTTGGAACGCGTCTGGAGCGCAGTCCGGACCTGCCAGTCGGGGAGTTGCAAAGCGGCAGTTGTGCAGTCGAGTAGGAGCAGCAGTGAGGTCTGCGTCGACATGGCGCGCCCGACCATTGCCGCCACGCATCACTTGAGCCAGGCCACGCTCTTGGTTGATCGTCGGTCGGTCGTCCTACCGGACGACGCGTTTTGGCTCGCCGATCGTTCATGAGTCGGCTGTGTGTGTGTGTGTGTGTGTGTGTGTGTACTGTTGACTCCCGATTTATCTTCGTGCGTGCTTAGTTACTGTTGCGTAGCGGTCAGGTTTTTGTCCAAGTGTTTGTCAAACTGTGTGTATGTAGTTGGTGTCATTTCCACTGACAACTTGTTTTAAATATTGCCGACGTACTGGCAGTCAGTCGGTCGGCTGCTCTGGACCAGGGAAGTTACCTCCGCGCGGTGCAATCGGCTGGGTCTGCTGGCAGTCCTTCCTCAGTGTCGGAGCGTGTGTGGAGCTGTCTGATTGCTACGAGCTTCGTGCTTCACCGACCCAGGACGTCAAAGTTGAGTAGTGGTTTCAACTACCCAACCCATGTCCTTTCTTGTTGTGTCGTTCGTTTCGGTGGTTCGCTGTTGGGGAGATTTTCCTGTGAGCAACACCGAGTGTTTCTATTCCTGAAATGTGGCTGCCATGCTGTGCAATTAACTATATTGGTTGACTACAATTCAAGTGCACCAGCGGAATTTACTGCCTTGTGGCCGTTATTGTTTTGGTTACCTGCCATGGCCACTAACGTCCTTTCCTCACCTGTTGTCGCTGTCCAACATGGTGTGTAATTTTGACAGCTTGACACATATTTCATTGTGGATAATCACGTTTGTAACATTTTGTGTTTGAGTTCTCATATACTGATTGGTGGAAAGCAAGTCGTTTTGTCGGTCTGTCCATGGCTGTCCCCTGGTTGGGTTCCGACAGATGAAGTGTGGTTGGACCACCACCTGTCTCACCTAAGTGAACGAGGGCAGACCGACCTCCCTGGAGGCTTCTGAGTGCCGTTGTCTTTACTGTCCCTCTCACCAGTATTTAATTGGCTGTTTATAATGTATCATAGCCAATGATTTAAAACATTTTTGGTTTTACTAGATTTTATGTATTTTTGAATTTTGGAAAATCAATTGTACGCCTACAGCCGTTTGTATTGCATCTTGTTTGTGTTTGTCTATTCACTCTTGCCTTGAGGCTCTCAGCCTCGCTGTGTATATATATGTTAATTATTTTATTTGCAATTTGAATTTTACCACTTGACATCTATCTTGTTGCTTTAAGATTTCTTGTTTGGTGGCTCGTACTTCTAAAGCTTCAGCTATGTGCCGTTTTGGTTTAAAGGTGTTATTAAATTACAATAAATTACAATTTTGAGTGAACCTGACCAACACCTTATTTGGCCCTTTCCACAATCCTAATCACTTGTTCTGCCCAGCGGGTTTAGCGGGCGTATCAGAAAGTTATGGGAAAGGTGCAGAAAGTGGGGAAAATCGGTTGCGCATGAACTGAATGAAAGACACCAAGCAGCTCGAAAAACCACTTGCTAAATGCTGCTCGCCACACACAAAAGAAGGTCGTTTCTCCATCGAATAGTTACAGGTGATGAAAGAGGGATCCTAAGCGTCGTAAATCATGGTTGATTCCAGGCAAACCATCGCTATCCACTGCAGGATCAAATCGCTTTGGAAAGAAGACAATGCTCTGTGTTTGGTGGGATCAGAAAGGTCTCGTCTATTATGAGCTGCTAAAACCTGGTGAAACCGTTAACACTGATCGTTACGAACAGCAAATGATCGATTTAAATGGATCATTACGTGAAAAACGATCGGTGTGTGAAAAAGGCAAGACAAAGTAGTATTGCTCCATTATAACGCCCCATCAGACATAGCAAAACGGGTCAGGGAAAGAAGCGAGGCGTTCAGTTGGAAAATACTAGGCCATGCGTCTTACTCTTCAGATTTCGCTCTGTGCAGTTATAATCTGTTTACATCACTGGGACACGCTCTCGCTGAGCGAACCTACAGTTCGTATGAAAATGTACGAAAATGAGTTGCTGACTGGCTCGCTTCAAAAGAAGAACTGTTTCTTTTTGGCGTGGCGTTCATAGCCTGCCAGAGAGGTAGGAGAAATGTGTAAATAGCAATGGAGATTACTTTGAAAATCCCAACCAAACTCCGGTTCCATACTTCTGTACCTGGTATTATTTATTTGATTTCTTGTTTCTATATTTTCTTTTCAGCGTTCTGTAAACTTTATGCTGACTCGTTCAGTGAAGAAGTACCTTTGCCTCGAATCGTCTCACAAACCCTAACAAACCTAAATAATCAAATACGTGACCACATGCTGTAGGGAAGAGATATCTTGAACAACCTCTTGTGTCTGCAGACTGAACACTGAACATTGCCGTATAAGTACAGAGCATTCGGCTTCAATTCCCACGACATAAAAGACAAGCGGTTTACCGGCTGTACAGTGTACCCATCACTACTCACAGAGTTATTCTTTTCAGTCCTCACATGTGTTCCTCAGAAACCTACATGTTATACGCAGGACCGCATCTGGGTGCCAAGCTGTAAGTACGATAACGCATAATAACGTCTTGTGTTTAATTTACAATGCACACCTGAATATTGTCTCACCAAACACGTTTTGGGTCAGTCGTACAACATCAGCCGCACATCGTGTTCAAGTAGACAAAGGAGTCTTCACATGACGTTTTGTTCTTAACAATCACTGACACAACTGTGGCATGTAGCACAGACTTCACTTGCGAAAGGCAGGAAACCCGGGTACAACTTGTGGCCAGGCATACATCCACAGCTATGGCGACATGTTGATTACAATGCCGCATGTACCCTACTCCAGATGAAAAACGACATACATGATGCTAAATACCGTGCAGATGCCGGCCTACTTTTCGCAATGTCTAAGATTCACTAAATTGTCGCCAACGCATAGAATTTACTATGCGTTTAAATCAGGCAAAGGAACAGTCTGAACTCAACAGCGGACATAAGACAATAGCGAAAATGGAGAACGTAATTATAGGTCCGAGAACAGATTATGGATTACCACTTTGCCTGCGAGACATGCTATTGTCCAAATTTCTATGAATACTTTACTAACAGCCTCAGGGGAACAACACACACAGCGGACTATGTAACTGCATTGAAAAATACATGAAAAGGTGTCGTAGTAAAACACACCAAAGCTTTTCAGTAATTCTACCATTCTATGAAGATTGTAACGTTGTCAATAATAAACTTACTTGATGGACTTACGAAACACGACGTCATAAAAAAATGGGTCTGTTAATTTTTTTTAATATTTTACTACACCACTCACATTTTCCTCATTTAAATTTTTGGGAGTTCCACAGAACGGAAAAGTGTCGCCTTGAAGCCCATCTTAGTTTGATCGTAATTGCTTACTTTCCCATAAGGTCGCCAAGTCTGTCGTAGATACTGTCAACTGCTTGCTGCATGTTGGTAGATTCAGTTGACCACGGCCTCAAGTTTTCAAGTCCTTTCATATCATCGCAGTGAAAGTCATTACCCGCATTCGCTTTTCCCTTATTTAACCAATGCTTCATTTTTAACTGCTGTGCATACTTCTATACTAGATACAAGAAATATTCTCTTCTCCTAATAAAAAGTAATAATTTCAAATATGTGAACAGCCATCACTTTGGTGGCAGCGTTATTCTGTTTCCCTCCAATTGGGATGAACTTCTAACACGAACTACCGAATTTAATTAATCATGCTTGAAAATAAATCTGCAAATGTATTATGATAGGAACAAGTTGTACACCAGAATATACGTGCGGTTTACTGTTCATTCGTCACAGATGGCTCTGAAGTCGACTAATAACCCGTGTTCTTGTTCTTGCAATTAAGAACTGACACATTTGCTTCTGTATTTTGTTTACGTTTTAAATAAAAACCGTTTTGTTGTCACGGTTGACATCTATGTTCGACATTTGCTTTAGTCTTGCAAATGTGATTTTACAGTAGAAATAATACGGCTAGCCATTGATACTTGTGACATAGGATTTAGAAGCATGTATCACTAGGGAAACACTTACCACCAAGAGCCAAATTAAAGACGCCTTTGGAGAAAAAAGAAGCAGCTGTATGAATATCAAGAGCGCTGATGGAAAACCATTCCTAAGAAAAGAAGGGAAAGCTGAAAGGTGGAAGGAGTATACAGAAGGTCTCTACTAGGCTGGTGGATTTCGAGGCAATATTATAAAATTGGTGCTGGACGTTCATGAAGATGAGATATGAGATAAGATACAGTGACAAGAGTTTGACAGAGCACTGAAAGACCTAAGTCGAAACTAGGCCCAGGGATTAGATGGCATTCCGTCAGTACTATTGATAGCCTGCTCCATCTGCTGTGCAAGAAGTATGAGACAGGCGAAATATCCTCAGACTTCGAGAAGAACAAAATAATTCCAATTCCAAATACAGGTGTGGTGACAGGTGTTACTATTAGTGAACTACCAGCTGATTAAGTCACGGCTGCGAAACACTAACAAGAATTCAGTACAGGGAGTGAAAGGCTATTCTCAATTTGAACAAAAACCACAAGCAGTTACAAGAGTCGAGGGGCACGAAAGGGAAGCAGTGATTGAGAAGGGAGTGAGATAGGGTTCTAGCCTATACCCGATGTTTTTCAATCAGTGTATTGAGCAGGCAGTAAAGGAAACAAAAGAAAAATTTGGAGTAGGAATTAAAGTCCATGAAGAAGAGTTAAAAACTTTGACGCTTGCCGATAACACTGTAATTCTGTCAGAGACAGAAAAGGACTTGGAAGGGCAGTTGAACGGAATGGATAGTGTCTTGAAAGGAGGATATAAGATGAACATCAACAATAGCAAATCGGGGATGATGGAATATAGTCGAATTAAACGAGGTGATGATGAGGGAATTAGATTAGGAAAGGAGACACTTAAAGTAGTAAATGAGGTTTGCTATTTGGGCACAGAAATAAGAGATGATGGCCGAAGCAGAGATGATATAAACTGTAGACTGGCAATGACAGGGAATGAGTTTGTGAAGAAGAAAAATTTCTTAACATCGAATACAGAGTTATGTTTAGGAAGTCTTTCCTGGACGTATTTGTCTGGAGTGTAGCCATCTATGGAAGAGAAACATCAACGATAAGGGAACAGAATTTTTTCAAATGTGGTGAAACAGAAGAATGTTGAAATTTAAATGGGTAGATCGCGTAACAAATAAGGAGGTATTGAATAGAATTGGGGGTAAGAGGAACTTGAGCACAACCTGACTTTAAAAGAAGGGATCGGTTCATAGGACACGTTCTGAGGCATCAAAGGATCAGCCGTTTAGTACTGGAGGGAGGCATGGAGGGTAAAAATCGTAGAGGGAGACTAAGAGATAAATACATTAAGCAGATTGAGAAGGATATAGGTGGCAGTAGTTACTCAGAGATGGAGAACGTAGCACACGATAGAATAGCATGGAGAGCTGCATCAGTCAGTCTTCGAACTGAAGATCACAGCAGCAAGAAGCTGCTTGTATGGGAACGTAGTTTTCTGCTCCAACGTGGTTGATCAGAATGCTTGATTTCAGTTGTCATCCACAAACGTCGCCCTCAGAGTGATTAACTTCGATGTGTGTTTTCATCCAACCACAGTAACTCTCACGCAGGCCTCTACGTTGCTCCTGATGGAATACGAACCCCAACCACTGTAGTATGCTAAAAAGTAGGTGAAGCGATAGTGACTGGCGTATCTGCTGTGCATACTCACCGAAATCAAGCACCCCAGTGGTGATGCAAGAGAACTCACCAACATCAAACTCCCCAGGGAACAGAAAACTGCTGCATCCACGTCGTTTTCCCTGCATCACGCTAAACGTAGTTTCTAAACAAACATTGAAACGACGAACTGTATTGTACTATACATTCAAATTTGCAACACTAACGAAAATATCTGACTGAAATATCAACCGTTAAAACAGAAGTGTTCATATTTACATCGTGAATGAAATGTACGACGTATTTCACAATGTTTTAACCATTTCAAGTTTGAATAAGACGCAAACTAATAATGAAAAAAGATTAACATTTTATACAAGGTACAACATTCATTCAAGTTTTCTTATGAAATGCTATTTGGGGCAAATGACGACCATTCGCGACTGCTAAATACGTGAACCATTTCACTCAGTTTTTTAGCACATCTTTCATAATTGCTGGAGGAATTCTGGAATTCTACCATTGAACTGTTGCGAGCTTCTCGGCCCGTCGAAGTACACTCTCGCCTTCAGAAAAGGTAAAAAATCAATCAGGCGGGAGGGGCGACAGTTCAAGAGCGTTTGGGAATAATGTGGCTACCAAACGCTTCACGGGGAACTTGCAAGATCTCGTTGGATCTGAGGCATGTTGCGCTGACTTGTTGAGATCAAGCTGTCTGGTCGCGCCTACGATTGCGAAGCGTGTGGATCAGGAACGTCTACAACATCTCTGTACAGCGAGTGGTGCTTACAGTACGACGTGATTACTTACTGTGTCTACGTCGAGCGCCTGCATCAACGGCTACCCGCGGAGCGGATCTGAACAGCGGGCCCCGGACCGAGTGGGGGTTAGCTTTGCCGGTCCGCCGGTATAAGGAAACTGTTATCGGCGGCCACTATGGGAACCCTGGTTCTTAACTGTATATTCCAATTCTACGCCAGAGATACGTACGGTTTACTCAAACCATTGTTTCTCATTCGTCGTAGATGATGCTATAGTCGACAAATATCAAGTGTGCCTGTTCTTGCAATTGAGAATAGACGCATTTCATTCTACATTTCATTTACGTGGCAAATTAAAACCTTTGTGATGGTTGACATCTATGTTCTAAATATGCTTTAGTGTTGCAAATATGATTGCACAGTGCAAAAATATGGTTATCCGTTGATATTTCTGAGAAATAAGTTTCTTGTGAAGATTTAGAGTCGTGCATCACTATGGACAGACAGATACCGCTACAGTAAAATTAAACGGGCTTCTGGAGAGAAAAGAAGCAGCTGTATGAATATCAGGAGCTTTGATGGAAAACCAGTCGTAAGGAAAGAAGGGAAAGCGGAAATGTGGAAGGAGTATACAGAAGGTCTCTATGAGAGGTCGTGGTATGTACGGTTCTACTCTCTTCCAGGATCACGGAAGATAGCAATGTATCGTGGAGCGGCCGTGTGTTGTTGTGGTCTTCAGTCCTGAGACTGGTTTGATGCAGCTCTCCATGTTACTCTATCCTGTGCAAGCTTCTTCATCTCCCAGTACCTACTGCAGCCTACATCCTTCTGAATCTGCTTAGTGTATTCATCTCTTGGTCTCCCTCTACGATTTTTACCCTCCACGTTGCCCTCCAATACTACATTGGTGAACCCTTGGTGCCTCAGAACATGTCCTACCAACCGATCCCTTCTTCTAGTCAAGTTGTGCCACAAACTCCTCTTCTCCCCAATTCTATTCAGTACCTCCTTGTTAGTTACGTAATCTATCCATCTAATCTTCAGCATTCTTCTGTAGCACCACATTTCGAAAGCTTCTATTCTCTTCTTGTCCAAACTATTTATCGTCCAAGTTTCACTTCCATACATGGCTACACTCCATATAAATACTTTCAGAAACGACTTCCTGACACTTAAATCTATGCTTGATGTAATTTCTCTTCTTCAGAATCGCTTTCCCTGCCATTGTCAGTCTACATTTTATATCCTCTCTACTTCGACCATCATCAGTTATTTTGCTCCCCAAATAGCAAAACTCCTTTACTACTTTAAGTGTCTCATTTCCCAATCTGATTCCCTCAGCATCACCCGACTTAATTCGATTACATTCCATTATCCTCGTTTTTCTTTTGTTGATGTTCATCTTATGTCCTCCTTTCAAGACACTGTCCATTCCGTTCAACTGCTCTTCCAAGCCCTTTACAGTATCTGACAGA
This sequence comes from Schistocerca americana, assembly GCF_021461395.2. NCBI lineage: Eukaryota > Metazoa > Arthropoda > Insecta > Orthoptera > Acrididae > Schistocerca > Schistocerca americana. The sequence goes on from NC_060129.1 coordinate 49,792,983, forward strand.
ATTACAATGTCATCGGCGAACCTTAAAGTTTTAATTTCTTCTTCATGGATTTTAAAACCTATTCCGATTTTTTCTTTTGTTTCGTTTACTGCTTGCTCAATATACAGATTGAACAATATCGAGGAGAGGCTATCACCCTGTCTCACTCCCTTCCCAGCCACTGCTTCCCTTTCATGTCCCTCGACTCTTATAACTGCCATCTGGTTTCTGTACAAATTGTAAATATACTTTCAAAAATGGTTCAAATGGCTCTGAGAACTATGGGACTTAACTTCGATGGTCATCAGTCCCCTAGAACTCAGAACTACTTCACCCTAACTAACCTAAGGACATCACACACATCCATGCCCAAGGCAGGATTCGAACCTGCGACCGCAGCGGTCGCGCGGTTCCTGACTGTAGCGCCTTTAACCGCTTGGCCACCCCGGCCGGCGTAAATATACTTTCGCTCCCTGTATTTTACACCTGCCACCTTCAGAATTTGAAAGAGAGTATTCCAGTCAACATTGTCAAAAGCTTTCTCTAAGTCTACAAATGCTAGAAACGTAGGTTTGCCTTTTCTTAATCTAGCTTCTTAAATAAGTCGTAGGGCCAGTATTGCCTCATGTGTTCCCATATTTCTACGGAATCCAAACTGATCTTCCCCGAGGTCGGCTTCTACCAGTTTTTCCATTCGTCTGTAAAGAATTCGCGTTAGTATTTGGCAGCCGTGACTTATTAAACTGATAGATCGGTTATTTTCACATCTGTCAACACCTGCTTTCTTTGGGATTGGAATTATTATATCCTTCTTGAAGTCTGAGGTTATTTCGCTTGTCTCATACATTTTGCTCACCAGATGGTAGAGTTTTGTCAGGACTGGCTCTCCTAAGGCCGTCAGTAGTTCTAATGGAATGTTGTCTGCTCCCGGGGCCTTGTTTCGACTTAGATCTTTCGGTGCTCTATCAAACTCTTCACGCAGTATGAAAACTCCCATTTCATCTTCATCTACATCCTCTTCCATTTCTATAACATTGCACTCAAGTACATCGCCCTAGTATAGTCCCTCTATGTACTCCTTCCACCTTTCTGCTTTCCCTTCTTTGCTTAGAACTGGGTTTCCATGTGAATTCTTGATATTCATACAAGTGGTTCTCTTTTCTCCATAGGTCTCTTTAATTTTCCTGTAGGCAGTATCTATCTTACTCCTAGTGAGATAAGCTTCTACATCCTTACATTTGTCCTCCAGCCATGCCTGCTTAGCCATTTTGCACTTCCTGTCGATCTCATTTTTGAGACGTTTGTATTCCTTTTTTTCTATTTCATTTACTGCATTTTTATATTTTCTCCTTTCGTCAATTAAATTCAATATTTCTTCTGTCACCCAAGGATTTCTACTAGCCCTCGTCTTTTTACCTATTATTATATTTTAAATCGTCAAAACATTGTGAAACACCTGTAGAAACAAATGCGTCGGTCGTTATTTGCGAAAAGAGGCTCAGTTGATATCTGTCGATTACAAAGACACAAGTACGATGAGCAGAAAACAGTGATTTGAGCAAATTGTCCGTACTTTTTGACGTAGAATTCGCGTATACAATAGAAATTGGTGGGAAGGGGCAGAGGGAGGGAGCACATTTGAAAATACAAAGTTCTCACTGCCCATGCGGGAGGGGTAGTTAGGAGGTGTGTAGTTGTAGCACAGACAGATGTCCCCTTTTCTAATATTAACTTTTCACCTAGTACGAGTTTTCGTACGACACGTTGTCTGAAGTTAAAGCAAAGTCATTGTACACTGGGTGAGGCACTTAAAACTTTTTGCTGGAATATTGGTCGAAATATACATTGTATTAAAATAGATTGGTAATAAACGATGTTCACCTCGAAGTGGGATATTCATTAACATAATACTCGACCGCACCACGTGCATCACCCCTGATGGCGAGAAGGGTGGGGGGGTGATTTTGAAATCTTAAATAGGAACCCCTATTTTTTATTGTGGATATGGATTATCCGTAAAACATATGTAATTTTTGCATGAAACATTTCTTCCGTTTTATGATAGATGGAGCTGTAATTGGCAAACACGGAAATGAGGTGACAGTTGTTGCAAAACTATACTATCTCAAACAAATACACATCCTATTGGGACAGTCCCAGTATATTTTTGATAACGCTATCATATGACACCTCCCACAATCCAATGACGTACAGACCGCGATCATGCCCTCAGTTCTTGGTCAGACTTTGCATGTTACTTCATTAATTCGGAGTGAACACATCTCTTAGCAATTGGTACACGATGTCAACGATTGCGGAGAGGGTCGATATATTTGCCGCCTACTTTCAGGCTCCGAGAAATGTTGAGGAACCACGTCAGACGTATGCTACTCTGTTCCCCGATAGGAATGTTCCATCTGCAACGACGTTTCGCAGTGTTGTCCACCTGTTTACTGAAACGGGAAGTGTTGGACCTAGTCAAAGAGTCTAACCGCGGCCTGTGACATCGAAAATAACATAGTGAATGTCTTAGCTGCGGTAGCTGCAAATCCTCACAATAGTCCTCTGCAAATTGCTGGACGTCCAGGAATTTCTCAAAGAAGTCTCCTACGCATACTGAATGCACACAAATGGCACACATTTCATTTATCACTGCGTCAAGAACTGCATGGTGACAGTTTTCACAATCTCGTGAATTTCTGCAACTAGATACAGGAACAACTAGCAGTCAATGATGATTTTATTTCAGAGATATTTTTCTCTGAGAATCAAATTTTACGAATCGTGGTCAAGTGAATCGACATAATATGCATTATTGGTTCCCGTTGGGTAAGGCAAGTTGAACATCAACGTGCATGAAGTGCCAACGTTTGGTGCGGTATTTTAGGTACGCAGGTAATTGGCCCATATTTCATAGAAGGTAATGTGATTGGTCAAATGTACAGCGACATTAGGGATAATGTTTTAGCCATACTAATGGGCTATGTTCCACGTGAAAGGAAATTGGATATGTGGTTTCAATACGACGGATGCCCAGCGCATTAATCACGACTAGCTCGAGGAGTTTGAAATCGAAACTATCCGAGTAGATGGATTGGACGAGGAGGTCCTCAGATGTGGCCCGCACGTTCACCCAATTCGATTTCTACCGATTTTTTCCTGTGGGGATGGCTAAAAGAGAGAGTTTACATGGATGTACTAACAACCCCCGAAGATATGCGGTAATGAATTCGCAGTGAATGTGCAAACATTAGCACAGAGACACTAATACATGTCGGTTTGTCACTCAGACACAGAGCTGCAATATGCATTAGAAACAATGGTCAACATTTCGGACATTTGCTGCTCTGAAACACTTGAGAGAGGCAAGGGGACTGACGGTAATCAGGCAGAGGGCTCACCAACATCAAGCATCCCAAAGGGAACACACTACTATTAAGTCCACGTCGTTGTTCCTGGGTAACGCTAAATGTAGTCAAAGAATGCACTGCAGGAGGGTAGACGGTGTCACATGGTTGCATTTTCCCAAATATCAAATAATGTAGTTTGGTTTTCCTAATCTGATGTGTATTTTTGTGAGATATTATCGTTTTGCAGCAATTGTCACCCTATATTCATGTGTTCCGATTACGGCGCCATCTATCACGAAAAGAAAGAAAAGTTTCATACAAAAGCTACATATTTTTTCACGGAGAATCCAAATCCGCAGTAAAATATAGGGGTTTATATTTAAGATTTCAACGTCACCGCCCCCTCCCACCCCCAGGGTCGAGCGTCATGCTAATCGGTGTCACTCTTCGAGGTGAAAAACGTTTATTAGAACTTTTTTTTTAAATATTTCACCAAATATTCTGGCAATCAGTTTCAAATGTCTCGCAATGTATATTAAAACGAAATAACTGACACTGCTCTTCAAACACGGAATTAAGTTTCTTATTTCCTGAGATTAACCATTCTTCTGTTACATTTAACTTTTATTTGCTTTAATATTGCAGTCTGCCTACCTTTTTGCCACCACATTTACTATGGATAAAAACTTATGAGCAAATACTCTTTGAGAAAAGAAGAGGCTGTAATTGCACAGAAGCTGCACTAAAGTTTTTCCACAGGGAATCTGGTTATTCCTCACATGCAAAACATTCCACAGGGGGCGTTCAAAAAGAAACTAGCCGGAGGCATAATTACATAAACCAATACCTGTATATTAAAAATATTGACCCTGGCTGTTGCGACACTTGTCGCACTGTGACACAAGGCGGTGAATGGCAGTCTCATAAAATTCCCAGGGCTGCGATGTTAATCAGTTCCGCACGTACAGCTGGACGTCGTCATCCAAGGTGAATCGTTTGCCCCTCAGAAACTTTTTAAGGGGGACCAAACCTGGCGTAATACAGCGGAGAGATCCGGACTGTACGGAGGGTGGTCGAGAACCTCCCATCTGAATGTCTGCCGCTACTGTATTGGCCGTATGAGGTTTTGCATTGTCTTGGAGCAGAATGACACCACTGGTGAGATTGCCTGGTCGTTTTGTTCTGATCGATCGGTGAAGGGTGGTCAAGGTTTGCGAGTAACTCTGGGCATTCATTGTTGCCTCGTGCTGCAGGTAGTGAATTAGAAGGGGGCCATCCTGGTCAGAGAAGATCGTCAGCATAACCTTTCCTGCACTCGCGTGGATAGCCTTGGGCGTTTTCGGTGGTGGTGAGTCTCGATGCTTCCACTGGAGACTTTGTTTTGATTCTGCTTCGACGTGATGACACCATGACTCAACTCCAGCCACCACTCGTGCCAGGAATGCATTCCGCTGCATAGTGCTGCAGATGGGCAAGACAGTGGGCCATTCGACATGCTTCCTGGTGTAGTTGAAGACTGTGGGGCACTCATTGGGCTCAAACATTGCGCTTGTGCAGTCGTTCCTTCATGGCGGTGTGAACACTTCGATGGTCAGGTAACTATGGCTTCCACTGTCACTCGGTGGTCCTGGGTAATGAGTGCATCCACCAGCTGGACGATGTCATCGGTAATGCTGTGTGGTGCTCCAGACTGTGCATCATCGGCTAACGACACGCATCCTTCCTGAAGTGCCACATCTTGACCCTTGCAAGGGACATGCAGTGTTCACCATGCACTTGTGACATTTGTCTATGAATGTCGGTTCCTCCTACACCTTCCGCTGTCAGAAAACGAACAACACCTCTTTGCTCGTCTTTTGACGAATCCATGTCACTGTTTACAATGCTACTGGCAGCGTTGGACGACTGGTGCATGTTGCTGCTAGCTCTGTATAGTCACGTGACGTGCACGCGTGCCCTCCAGCGAGGGGTTACGAACTTCCACGCTCTGGTCAGAACCACACCTCGTCACACACGCCAAAATATTACCCTCCAGTGACCGATTTGCGCTTTCCAGACTCCGTCTCGTTTATTTTTGAACGCCCCTTATATAAAGATTGCACCTTCTCCACACTTCAGATAGCTGCAGTGTGATGTGATAAAAGTAATGGACGTTTCTTGGCTATTGACTTGTTTCTTTGCTAATCACACAATTCACCTGAGGATTGGTAAGGAACCTGATTTATAGGCAACTACATAATTCTGTTCTGTAAGTACTATGTGATTTCAGATGTTCTGGGCTTTACAGAAATAATGTTATTTCCTTGCCTTTCCCTTAGGTGGTTTCAAGCCAGAGGCAGAGCCAGCTGTGGCCGAGTACAGGACACCCTGGTGTGTGGCTCTTCTAGCGGGAATGGCCGGCAGCAACTATTGAGCTGTGGACTCCCTCTGCAGCTGGCTGGGAGAGTCAGGTGAGAGGCTGGCAGGGGGCGAGGACACGCCCCACCCAGTAGAGAAAGCCCTGCAAGGCTCGGGGCTCAGCCCACGTACTGGAGGCGCGTGGCGCTCGGCAGCCCTCCTGGAGAGCCGCTCACACGCTGCACTGCTCTCCACCTTCACTGGTGCTCTGTCCAACTTTCATGTGCGTCTCACAAGCCCCACAATGTGACTCACAGAACGTAAAATTGGTGCCACTGTGTAAATAACCGAAACATAAAATACCTTCTGAGATTGCGAATGGAAGTATACCATGTACAGCATTAATAAGAAATACTCTGCTTCATTAACACATCGGCAATATATTGTATTCTACCTGTACACACCCCAATTATTTACTTACATCGTACCTCCTCTCAGACATCACATACAATATATCACAAGAAAAGTTCTCAGTATTCAAGAACATCATAGGAACGATTATGTGAAGTAAAAATGGTCTAGTCAACATCGGCTCTAAAGCGCATAGCTTAAGAGCTATTAGAAATTCTTCCTTTTGGATATCCAAGCTGCTTTCGACGATCTGACAGGTGGTACTATGGACCAAATCAAGCAAAATGGGGATTTAAAGTGTATACTTTCAGAGCTACGGCAACTTGTTCATCTGCGCTACTGTGGAACGCACCCCTTATAACGAACAAGTGCTCATAATTGGAAGTGTGTATTCAGAGCCCGTGTTTACTACACTTTCTCCCTTATTTGCTCAATAATACCTCCTTCCAGAATAAGGTAAGCAAAGAGTTCACAGTAGAAGACATTTGTTTTGCAGAGTCGCGAATTAAGAAGTGCTCATCTCTCTTAGGTATGCATTATTAGAGACCTTGTTTACTAGACATTTTGTTTCGAATGAGCATTCCTATCATATCCCTGCAAACTGACGATACATCCTGGGGTTACCTGTACCTTTCGCAGCTCTGCCACTGTGAATCCTCGAGCAACTTAGTGTAACATGCTGTACGAAACAGCATCCATCGTAAAATGGCTTCTTCTGTAAGTTGAGAGAACACTGTCATGTAAATAAAGCATATTCTTCTTTCCTTGCCACAAGACAATCGACAAGTCATGTTTTGACTGGAAACTTCCCTTACGTATAACACTAATCTCGTCAATTACAAATACCCAGAATTATTTCATGCTCTTCAACGAATTGTGCGGCGATGTGAAACGCCCTGACAGATTAGAACTGTTTGCTGGACTGGTACTCGAATCTGGGATTCTTCATTGCCTTTTGTGGGCAAGCGCTCTACCGACTTAGCTATGCAAGTGTGACTTTCGTGTCTGTCTGGCAAGCAGATTTAAACTGGCTGGACATTTCAGACCTTGCATAAGCTGCGCTGTCAACGTGAAAACTTCGTGTAGACCACTTTTTTAGGTGTCTCACAATTTTAGTTCGCCGCAGCCATACACATATTCCATCATGGGAATAGTTGCAGGAGATGCTGACTGCTTCAGAAGAAACTGTAACAACCATTCAGTGGACATTAGACAGAACACGATGTAGACTCGGGTAACACTACCTCTAGCTTTAGACAGAGAAGTGTCCAGTATTCAGTAGGCTCCATTTACAATAGACTCCCATCAGCACAGGAAATGTTAAGTGATAAACCCCAAGTATTCAAATCGAAAAGGAAGGGTTTCCTCGTGGCACTCTACAGTTGTTCCATACAGGATTTTCTCAGAGTGGTTGAGAAGTTATCTGTATAATGTGCTACTTGCTCATATAGCTTCTGTTTTTGTGTTTTATTGACTCCTCAATACCGCTTTTATATATTTTCTCCTCATTTTTCTGTGAGCTATGTACTGCCTAATCTCGTGATTAAGTATCAGTGGCACACGTGGTACCACAGAACGTGATAAATAATTATATAAATACAAGAAAGCAAATACACCGGTGTTGAACGACCATTGAGCTATGAAGCATTAACTCCATTCTGCTTCAGTTCCCGCAACGTAAAATACGATTTTCCAGCAAGACAATGCTCCCATTTCCTAATTATGGAGTTACTCTCCTGAACGCTCACGTGTGTTATGCAGCACCTTTCATGTGGTAAACAACACCGCATTTCGGTAATACACTGTAGGGACGATAACCTGGTAAAACTCTCAGTTTCTTAACGCAGTGTCGAAGTGTTTAGTATAAATAAAGCACATTTTTTTGCGTCAGTCCCAGAACATCATCGACGCATAATGTTCCAGGTCTACAGGGCACTGCACTATTCAGTACTTACAGCATCAATCTTCTCAGTCATCACACATGCTCCTCAGCTCCCTATCTGTGACACACAGGATCTGCTTAGTATTTCACGCTATAGAGGACATTAACCTGAAATCAGTTCATATATTTCCTACAGGAAGTATCAGATGTGGAAGACAACAAAAGCCCATTTACGTTCCATTCCTACAATATCACTGACTTATTACCTTTCAAGTCCGTGAAGTTCCATTCTTTACTTATAATATTGTACGTTTCAAGCCTCGCCATCCAGGGATCTATTACTGCAGAACTCATGAATAATTTCGGCCCATTGTTGTAAGGAACACTTTTACACAGTAACTTCTTCAGTTTGTTCTGTGATCATTGAAGTGAGCAATAAAAAATAAAGCCCATTCCGTTTTGCTTAAAATAACAACGACAAATAATCTCCAAGATACAGCATGAAGCTATATTTAATAAAATTGTTATTGTTGTCCACCATCGCTATAACTACTCAGCTCTGTTAGTTTGATTTACAGTAGAATCATTAGCTGCCATGCTGCAAGGAACAGTGTCTTAAAACAGTCTCTTGTGTTTGTTGAGTGAACATTGAAGTGTACAGTACAAACAAACCCCATTTTGCTTCAGTTCTTACATTGACATATGCCATTCCAGGTGGACAATGAACCACTCATTAATTACAGTGTTTCACTTCACAATCCCCATGTATGCTCTTCAACTACCTGACTATTACTATAGTACCACCTTCGTTAATACGTTTTAGGGAAAAGTAACTTAAAATAACATCTGTTGTTTGATGATCAAACAGTGAATTGTACACTATTACTAAAACACAATTAACTTTCATTACCACGTCAATGACACCTGATCTACCAGCTGGAGAGTCAACAATTTTTCTCTCAAATTGTTTCTGTGCTCATCGTTAAACGTGTTTTCCACTACCATTCATGTCAGATGCTTAACCATTTTGGGTACCTTATGAAGAGATCAATGACTTATTTTAACTTGTTTAGTTAGGTAAGGAATCCTTGAAGAGCACAGTGAATATGAAGCATATTTTGCTGTAATACTTGCAACTTTAGTGAACTTGACTCTGGAGGTATAATCCACCAGTCATAAAGTTACACTTTACAACTCTCATCAAAATTCCTCAGCTCCTCTTCGTGAAATACAGAATTGACATGAGGTACCAGCCCGTAGATAACAATAATCTCACATGATTCCTGTTTTCTAGGAGAAAATTCAACAGGAGCGAAGAATGACGTTATAGCTGAATACTGTTTCATCATTTACTTACAACTGCACTCTTCTAAATTAATTTTAGTTACTATACCATAGGCAACAAGTGTTTCCAACTAAACAATACAGCACTGATTACTTACGCTAATATTCAGCAACGTCCTATGCCTCGTTCCCCAGCTTCATTATAGTGACACACAGGTCCAGCTTACAGTATCATGTTGTAAGGAACAGTGGCCTGCAACAACCTCTGGAGTTTGTTGAGAGAATAACGAAGTGAGCGGCATGGGGAAGACCACACTGTTTCAGTTTCTTCGAAATTACTGGGACACAATTTTCCAGCTGGATAACGCTTCATTCCTTGCTACTGCAGATATTCACTTCAATTTGTCAATTTTTCCTTATGTTCCTCGGCATCATTACAGTGAGACACCCAATCGGCTTTACATGTTGACCGGAATAGTAGCAGCTTAAAGTGGCATCTGAAGATTGCTCTTGAGGGAACAGTGAAGGCATAGCATGAACCAAGCACAATCTGCTTCCGTTTTATAGTGTCCCCATATGTATCTGTCACAAACACTTTTATATTTGTTACGTTATAATGTTTTGAGTGACTTTAATGACAAAAACTCAGTATAATTTAATAACGATTGAAAAAGAAAACGGACATGGACTTTAAGGTTGTTAATTCTACGAAGTGTTACTTTGGAAAAAACCAGTGACATTAGACTTGATATAACGTGCTACGAAACAGTATATTTACATTTGTGACTCCTACAGTTTAGTGCATAAATAGAAACGACACTGTGATAACCCCTCTCTCCTCGACACTCTTTCTCTGGCGCTCTTTCTTAGTCTTTGTCGTCATTATAAGATAGCTCTGTGTCTTCCAGGCCTGTACGACTGTACAACGTGTTATTAACTGTGAAATAGATTTTAACTTAAATTGTTATTTAATGCTTTCATTTCGTGGTTGTAACCGTCCTGTGTCAAATAAGGAAGCATTTACGGCAATGCCAGCACGCTGGGCAGTCGAAACAACGTAGCATCGCAGGCGCTGCAAGACAGCCGCCATTACGCGGCAAATTTGTATTTTAATACGCTTCTTTACAGTCGAGCAACTACTCGTGCTTCTAGTATAACATTTCACAGCAGCCTACGTACGTGGAGGGGATTTTATTTACATCGAAACAATTAGGTGTACAATAAATTACAAATTTTTTCAGCTGGCCTGACTACCAACCAACAAATACGTACATTGAAGTCATATTATAAAGGAATGGCGCGTGATTATGCACTGTTAAACCACTGTAGTTATAAATATTTAATATGTTACTCATTTACAGGTGAGCATTTGACTGTGTTGTGTGAAAATATGTTGTTACAGACACTTATCATGATGAGATGATTTTCTTCTAGGTCACTGCTTATAACAGAATTTAGGCCACGCAGCTGTAATAACTGGATGCAAGGCTCAATCGTGATTATGAACTGAGGTGTGACTAATATTTATCCAGTAATTTATGACGCAATCGAAATTGATCGGCCCAGAACCTATGCAAAAGTTTACGCACTGATTTCCAAACAATACTGGAATTAATTAAAAAAGCATGTAAATATTTAATCACAAAATCAAAAATAATTTTCACAGTCAGGATACCACAGTTTCCAGAATATTGTTGAACATGGTCGGCAAGTTGGATAATGTCCCAATCCTTACTCATGGTGTAATTCACTTCTTCCTTCCTGTTTTTCCTCTGCTTCCTTACAGTGACGTGTTGTTCCACATTTGGGTATCATGATATCGTTGGCATGAAATATCCTGTATGACTGTTGAAAAAATATTGCAGCGAGTAGCAGAAATAAAGCACATTATGATATCTATGGGACAATGACAGATTATATACATACCCTGTAAATGAGGTCCATATTTCTCTGTGGTCCTCGGCTTCCCTATGGTGAGATTCAGTGCCTCACTTATGTATAACTTTGTGGGTGACAGTGGCATAAAACTACGTTTATGTTTGTTGAAAAGACAATTATTTGAGCCCATAAAACAAACCTATTCTAATTCCGTTCTTACAACTTGCGCTAAGATCTTAAAACTCTACAGTTCCCCAGCCCTTACTTGCGCTGAGAATCAGGTCAGCACTTCCTCACGGTCCTCAGCTCCGTTACCGTGTCAGCCAATAACGCATTTGTGTGTCACTTTGAGGCGAGCAGTGGCACATAATCCTCCAAGTGTTCGTTGAAGAAACATTGAAGTGAAGGAAATAAACCGAGCCTATTCGGTTTGGGTTCGTGGAACATTTGTTAGACAAAATGAAACGAAATGAGCAAATGGCATCGTTGGCCGGGAGGCGACGTCCGTGGAAGACCGGCCGCCAAGTGCAAGTCTTATATCAGTCGACGCCACATTAAGCGACTTGCGCGCTGGTGATGAGGATGAAATGATGATGAGGGCAACACAACAGCCAGTCCACGAGAGGAGCAAATCTCCAACCCAGCCGGGAATCGAGCCAGGCCCACTTGCATGGGAGGAAAGCACGTCACCACCCAGCTAAGCAGGCGGACATTTGTTAGACATTATCCTACACACGAAAAATGCCACAAATCTTTCTTACACTCTGATTCAGTTCAGCCATTCCTTACAATTCTCAGCTTGCATAAGATGACATACAGTACCACATTTGGGAATGATACTGTGTGGAAAACTGGCATAAAATAAGCAATATGTTCGTTGCAGAAAGAGTGTAACGAGCAGAATAAAATAATACTAATGTGCTTCTGTTTCTAGAATACCAGTGAGGTATGGTCTCCTATTTGGACATTATCGCAACTTTTGACTATGCTGCCATTGAGTGTAATCCTTCCTTACAATTTCTGCTTCTTTACAATGATATACAACGCCATATTTGGCTATAGTGTTGTGGGGAACAGTGACGTAAAATATTCTCTATGTTCAGAGAACACTGAAGTCAGCATGATGAGCCAAGCCCATTCTGCTTCCACATCAACAACTTGCATGATCATCCAGCTTGACTACGCCAGTATTGAAGCTCAATAATTTCTTATGTTCCTCAGTTTGCTTCCTGTGACATGCTATACCTAATTTGGGTCTCCTGTTGCAGGGAAAGGTGGCAGAAAATACAGACAGCAGAGGAAACATTGAAGTAAATAGTATACATCAGTGCCAGCCTCATTCCAATGCTATAGCACTGGTTATACGTAACTTCCACCTGAACGCGTCCCATTCCTTACTTCTACTGAAATTCAGATCCAAACATCTTTATGGTTGGTTCAAATGGCTGAGCACTATGGGACTCAACTGCTGAGGTCATCAGTCCCCTAGAACTTAGAACTACTTAAACCTCACTAACCAAAGGACATCACATGCATCCATGCCCGAGGCAGGATTCGAACCTGCGACCGTTGCGGTCGCATGGTTCCAGACTGTAGCGCCTAGAACCGCTCGGCCACTCTGGCCGGCAAACATCTTTATGTTCCTCACCTTCGTAACACGAACACACTAAAAGACATTTGAGTACAACATTGTGAGAAAGAAACAGAAACAAACACCGGCCTCGAAGGCTCAACAGTACCGATGGGCCGCCAGTAATCCACAGGCGTGACCACATGCAGATACAGGAAGCCTTGTGGTCAGCACACCACACTCTGGCCACTGTCAGTTTTCGTGACCAGTATCGTTATTTCTCAACCAAATTGCTCCTCAATTGGCCTCGCTGTGTACACCCAGCTTGTCAACAGCACTTGGCAGCCCGCATGGCGACCCTTCAAAGTGCTAGCCCAGCCCGACTGCTTAACTTTGGTGAGAGCCAGTGTTACCACTGCAGCAAGGCTGTGGGCACATTATGAAGAATTATATGATCAGTACTGACCAAGGCCATTCTGCTTCCGTTTCTTCACCAACTATAACAAATAACCTTCCAGCTGGACAATGCCCCATGCTATTATTCACCTCAGCCCCTCCTTATGTTAAGACACAAAGTAATTGCAGCATCCTTGTAGTGGCAAACACAACAATCTTTGAGCATTGCATTGTGTGTAATAAGAGGGTAAAATAATGTCTGAGGTGACCCTAACTCCTCCCAAAGGTACTGTTCTCATTCCCCCGTAGCAACCCTCAGTCCTGCAAAAGTGATCCTCACTCCTCAAAGTGGCCCTCATTCCTTTCAGTAGCCCTCAGTCTTCCGAAAGTGACCCTCACTCCCCCAAAGTTACCCTCACCCTACCCATAGTGACCCTAACTTCCCCATAAGTTATCCTTACTTCTAACAAAACGAATCAAGTACTCTTGTTCCTCCCAAACTGATTTTTACTCATCTGTACCTACATCCATAACCAATAAACCACTGTGAAATGCATGCCAGTAGGACATTCTTTGACTTTCTCTGATTCCATTCATGTGCAGAAGTGTGGGAAGAATTATTGGTTAAGTGCTTCTGTGTGCATAGTAATTAGTCTAAACTAGTCTCTGTGGTTTCTGTGACAGCCATGTGTTCAGGGTGGTAATAAATTCCTAGATTCATAACTCAAAGTGAGTTCTACAGACTTTCTTCAGAATATCTTGTGTCTCCTCCAAAAGTGACCCACATTCCGATAAACCTTAGTTTCTCTTGAAGCATGCAGAAAGGAAAAATTCCAATAAGGCCAACATCCTTATCAGCTTATCGCTCATTTTGAGGATAGCGACAGGTTTGCAAATCCGTTTGTTTTGCGTTTTACTAAAAAAGTGTGAGGATGTCCATAGAGTCCTACCTAGCTTGATCTAGGTCCCTCAACAGACTGGCTTTCCACGCCAGCCCCCAGCTCTGCCAGGAGCGCAGCCAGTGTGAGGAGGTGGCCTGTCCCCCCACCAGCCGGCAGCGCCACCTCATCGCACCGGCTGAACTTCTGGCGCCCCAGGCTGGCTGTGGCGGCGACGTGCAGCCAGCTCCGAGGACGCCGCCCTGCACCCAGACGGAAACGAGGCTCAGAAAACAATGTCAGTTCAGTCGCTGAGACCCAGGGACTCAGTGCAAACAATCATATAAGAGTTGTGACCGACAGAGTCTGCTGTCATGTCAAATGCTTACTCAGATCTAAAGGGAGAGTGAAAATGTGGACACATGGATTAATTTCACCTGGTTGTTTCTTTTAAATGAAAAACACCCAACTGAACGAAAAAACATTTCAGTAGCCAATCTGTTGTTGACAGCAGTTAGATGTAGCATCACTAGCCTCGAAGGAATGCAGAACTGTGTGGGATACATCCACACATTCCTGCTGCTTTTACCACAACATGAGTGGGACATAATCTTCCAGCTGCGCTGCTGCAAAACACCCTTACGGGTCCCATACTAGTTAACATCTTACAAGGAATCTTTTCTAAAGTAATTGCCAGTTCTGGCATTTAAGGAAAACGCTCTCTTGTGGTATATACAATGTGCCTGTTTGACTGGTAAAAGTTCACCTCAGCGAGATATCCACTTTCAGCATGACCACGCACCTCACTCACTTATTATGTAACGCTGTCCCACTACTTACCTGGCAGTTCTATTAAGGACGAAATTATGTTAGCATGTGTAGTGTACCGTCACCTAAAATTCTGCTGGAATACTTTACAGAAGACACCAATGTATTGCGTATACCTAGATTGTTCCACTGCTGCTCCCGCACCACGAATGGGACACTAACTTCCATCAGGACCACGGTTCATTCATTACCCACTATTCACTTTAGAAGCCCCAAATGATCTTTAGTGTCTGCAGCACTGACACACAAGGGCCATAAAAGGTGATATGTATGAAGGTATATTTACCAAAAATAAATCTCTGTGTACTTTAAAAAACGCACAGTTATTTAGTACACACCTTAGCAGTGAAGGGTACACTTCCTACATCAGTGAAAGGGCACTTTTAGCAGAAGAACACCCCTCACTGACTTATCCGTTGTAAAGTATTAGTCTCATAGGTGTTCCTTACCTCATCTCACAAAAATACATCAGAGCAATGCTGTTATCATCTTCTGTTGTACCATAACCTGAAGTAACCGCTGGGCAACGGAGCGAGGTGGCGCAGTCGCCGGGATGGTTCCTTTGAAGGGGCAAAGCCGACTTCCTTCCCTAATCTGATGAGACCGATGACCTCACAGTTTCGTCTCTTTCCCCCAAGCAACCCAACCGAACCCAACTGCTGGGCTATGTTGAAGAAATGCAGTTGTGTGTATGGTTAGTTCCTGATCCCAAAACGTGACTGGGACGTTATCTTCCTACATGACAGCTCCCTGTCGCTCACTAATCTTCTAACAAGCTGCATTTCCCCAGGTATTGGTTCGAATGGCTCTGAGCACTATGGGACTTAACTTCAAAGGTCATCAGTCCCCTAGAACTTAGAACTACCTAAACCTAACTAACCTAAGGACAGCACACACATCCATGCCCGAGGTAGGATTCGAACCTGCGACTGTAGCGGTCGCGCGGTTCCAGACTGTAGCGCCTAGAAGCGCTCGGCCACCCCGGCTGGCCCCCTAATGTGCCGAAGCTTTGTTAGCAATGACCTGTAGGAGCCTACTGGGTGGTGAGTTCTGCGGTATTGTAATATGAAGGTCGCCTAGGAAGTCTGACTGGTACTTAAAACTTTTATTTTAGTTTTTAACTTTTAATATCCTCCTGTAACGTTACCAGGCGATCCGTCTGCAGTTTAGAAGAGGCTCGTGTAACTCTTTTCTACGATATCCATGTCTACTGAAGGTAAAAGTGATAAGCGACACGGCATTTTCAACCTAAAGGCAGCCACTGTTTTCTTACTTGCCCCTGGGCTGTCTCTATCATTCTACTCCCTCTCACGTTCTCTCACGCTTTCTGCTCAGTACTTTCTTGTCGCTAGAAGTATGCCCCTGCAGGATCACTCTGGAAGCGGCCGCACCTTGGGACCACGTCATCGCCCTGAAATGCGCTGTGTGGTCACATATGTGTCACATTTCTGCAGTACTTGTGACGAATAAACAAGTAAACAACATATAAATTCGATCAGTAGGACGACTGGCAGTTCTTCACTTTTTGATCTCAGCATAATATGTTATCGCTGTATATTTGAGATGTAAGATTAAACTGTTCCACAGTGGTGTTACCAGGGACACGGATCGGGGCCTAAGGGGGAGCGTCACGGTAGAGAGGGTACTGCTGACACAGCGGCGTTCCTCTGGCAGTGCCAGTTTATTTATCCTCATTACCTGTAAGCGTACCATCGACAGCTGAGCGACAGAGACCCTTCGTCAACCAGATCCACTGGATGCCTCTCGGAGCACAGCTGCCGTTAGAGAAACACTCGGATGAATATAAATAAATAAATCGCCAGGTGTTGATGGGATTCCAATTCGGTTTTACAGAGAGTACTCTACTGCATTGGCTCCTTACTTAGCTTGCATTTATCGCGAGTCTCTTGCCCAACGTAAAGTCCCGAGCGACTGGAAAGAAGCGCAGGTGACGCCTGTATGTAAGAAGGGTAGGAGGACGGATCCTGCAAATTACAGATCAACATCCTTAACATCGGTTTGTTGCAGGATTCTCGAACATATTCTCAGTTCGAATATAATGAATTTCCTTGAGACAGAGAAGCTGCTGTCCATGCATCAGTACGGCTTTAGAAAGCATCGTTCCTGCGAAATGCAACTCGTCCTTTTTTCACATGATATCTTGCGAACCATAGATGAAGGGTATCAGACGGATGCCATATTCCTTGACTTCCGAAAGCGTTTGACTCGGTGCCCCACTGCAGACTCCTAACTAAGGTACAAGCATATGGGATTGGTTCCAAAACATGAGAGTGGCTCGAAGACTTCTTAACCCAGTACGTTGTCCTCGATGGTGAGTGTTCATCGGAGGTGAGGGTATCATCTGGAGTGCCCCAGGGAAGTGTGGTACCGTCGCTGTTGTTTTCTATCTACATAAATGATCTTTTGAATAGGGTGGATAGCAATGTGCGGCTGTTTGCTGATGATGCTGTGGTGTACGGGAAGGTGTCGTCGTTGAGTGACTGTCGGAGGATACAAGATGACTTGGACAGGATTTGTGATTGGTGTAAAGAATGGCAGCTAACTCTAAATATAGATAAATGTAAATTAATGCAGATCAATAGGAAAAACAATCCCGTAATGTTTGAATACTCCATTAGTATTGTAGCGCTTGACACAGTCACGTTGATCAAATATTTGGGCGTAACATTACAGAGCGATATGAAGTGGGACAAGCATGTAATGGCAGTTGTGCGTAAGGCGGATAGTCGTCCTCGGTTCATTGGTAGAATTTTGGGAACATGTGGTTCATCTGTAAAGGAGACCGCTTATAAAACGCTAATACGACCTATTCTTGAGTACTTCTCGAGCGTTTGGGATCCCTATCAGGTCAGATTGAGGGAGGACATAGAAGCAATTCAGAGGCGGGCTGCTAGATTTGTTACTGGTAGGTTTGATCATCACGTGAGTGTTACGTAAATGCTTCAGGAACTCGGGTGGGAGTCTCTGGAGGAAAGGAGGCGTTCTTTTCGTGAATCGCTTCTGAGGAAATTTAGAGAACCAGCATTTGAGGCTGACTGCAGTACAATTTTACTGCCGCTAACTTATATTTCGCTGAAAGACCAGAAAGATAAGATAATAGAGATTAGGGCTCGTTCAGAGGCATGTAGGCAGTCATTTTTCCCTCGTTCTGTTTGGGAGTGGAACAGGGAGAGAAGATGCTAGTTGTGGTACAAGGTACCCTCCGCCACGCACCGTATGGTGGATTGCGGAGTATGTATGTAGATGTAGATGTAGAATATTCCGAATACATATCTATATATAATACCACATAAATCGTTTTCACCTGTAACAACAAGTGTTTCTTCTACTTTAGCCCAAAACACTTGACCATTGAAATCATGCCATAAATTCTAAAACAAGGCTGACTAATGGTGGTACTCTTACTTTAAAATTGAGATGTTGAAATGGGAAATAATCAAAGTCACACAGAGGTGGAAAATACGCTTATTTCTGCAGAATATGTGAAATAGTGTAGGCAGTGGCATGATGAATGCACACATTCCCTAGACGGAATAGTTTAGTTTCTGCAGCTCGGAGAATATCGCATTAGCACCGAGTGTGAAGGCCTCAGTACGAAGGAGACAGTACGTTGACGTCACGGGGCAGCAGTCTGACCCCAGGAGTGGCCTCCATACTCTTCGTGGATGCCACACGCTCAACGGCGTTCTTTGTGGTGTTGCTCTCAAAGTGATTTAATAGTTTCACTAACTGTGCATGATATCGACCAAAATGATTGCCCTCAAAGCGGTTAGGAGACGCTCCTCTTTGAAGTGTAGAGCACGGTTTCCGAAACAACTTTATTTCTCATTATCACTTGTTATGTCCCACTCGAATGTCCCTACAAGCGATGTAACGTAAAAATATTCAATAGATATAAACTATCGCCTTTTTTAGATATAATAGTCGAAAACATAGACATTCTCCTTTTGGGCCAATAAAACCTTGTGTCAACAAGAAGGACAACATTTTCATCTCATCTCTACTAAACATAGTCACAAATGCTTATATTTCCAGACATATGCTGTGACAATTCTTACTGTAGTTTTGTTGAAGTTTAGTAGGAGTTCCTCTGCAAACGTCCGAAAACTCAACCGTACACCATAGTTTCGAGTAACTGATGGACAATGACTCCGCAACCTTCGGTGTGGACGCACATTTACGTTCCACCTCTAGCAGGAATCTCACATTAGCGGTCGTGAAGCTGATGGTGGGGGGCTGCGGGCAGGCGGCGCCCCGTGGGAACGCGGGCTGCAGAAATCACTATTGTACTCTTGCATAACAACACAATGTTTACCTATTGATATTTTGATAATGCATTATACATGTAATGATTACTGTATTTTAATGTTTCTTTTCTAGCACAGTGTAAACTCAATTTCGACTATGATTTTTCAGTTTGACATGTTACTACCGACACATCTGCGTAAAGTGTAATGTCGATATTCGTGAGACATGTTTGTTAGTCCTTGTCATTTAATCCGAGAATCTACCATACGTAGTTTTAGGTAAACGTCTTAGGTTTATTTTCTTTCACTGTATTGTAACAGACTCGAGTATAGTTATTGTCTGCGCTGTGAGAAAGTTGAACGTATTATTAACGTTTTCTTTACCACGGCATGCCGCATCGATTATCGTGGTTTTGGGTGACTACACAGACATTTTGTTAAAAGTGACATGGAAGTACCTTTTGTGAGCGGTCTGGCTCTGAGTTGTCCCTGGATTTGTCACTGACACGTACTGAGTGCACTAAGTCTGCTCTCAGCCGCCTCCCAGACAATCACGATACGACGCTTTCACTTGGTGAGGTGTTACAACGTCATGAGTGCTGGAAGACACTGCAACATGTGCTACATAGCGTGCTGGGTACTCTCATGCCAACAGCTGCGTGTGTGAAAACCACGAAAAGACATTGCTTCGATACATGCTTACTGCGACTAAAAGACGACGTAATCACAACTAGTCTCACGAGATTTTGTGCAGAATAACGATAAAAAATAAAGTCATGAATGTAATTTTTTGCCTCAATTGATGACTTTATAGCTAGTGCACAATACTAGAGTGGACCATTTTCTTAACTTGTGCACAATTCTTTCAAACGAAATGCAACGTATTGAGTACAACTGAGCATCAATGTAAACAACATTTGTAACTCGACTTGGCGTTCACCTGAGCACGAAATGGACGAAGCTTTCTGCAAAATAATTTATGAGCGACTAGGCGCCACTACTTACAAAACAATTACATTACGAGGTGAGATATTTTCATTTCAGGATCTGTTTGTTACGAAAATCGTCAACGGACGCGGACCATTCCACGAACAGCATTTTTTCCAGAGCGTTAAACCCACGGGGACTACTTTGTTTTTATTATACAGATTAATAGTAAAGTTCAGGATTTAATCAATTTGCACACTTTTACAACATGAACACAGTAACATAACATATTATCACGTTGGAAGACATAAGGGACACGTTATTGCAGGAAAACAACAGCCACAAGAGAATGTGTATCGTGCGATTATAAAGATATCAATTGACTCACAAATTGCACCGTGGTAACTGACTATGGATCTCCAGTCACTTTGATTAGTTATGCAGCATGTAATAAACGCAGTCCGAATAATTCTTGCCCTACAGTCGTATTAGAAAAGACTAAAGCTAGAGGAGCAGTTTCAGGAAAAGCAGTAGATGTAACCATGTAACCCTAAAGACACACACCTATAACTTGCTGTTCAAGTCGACATATTTTATGCAGAAGTGCCGCAACACAACGTGGTATGGACTCGCCTAATATCTGAAGTAGTGCTGGAGGGAACTGACACCATGAATCCTGCAGGGCCGCCCATAAATCCGTAAGAGTACCAGGGGGTGGAGATCTCCTCTGAACAGTATGCAGCAAGTTTAACAGACAGCGGAAACGTTTAAAATCAGAAGAGTGTTCCTGGAGCCACTCTGTAGCAGTTCTGGACGTGCGGGATGTCGCATTGAATTGCTAGAATTGTCCAAGTCCGTCATTGCGCACAACGGACGTGAATGGACGCAGGTGATCAGACAGTATGGTTACGTACTTGTCACCTGTCAGGGTCGTATCTAGACGTGTCACGGGTCCCGTATCACGCCAGCTACACCAGTACAGCGCCTCCACCAGCTTGAACAGTCCCCTGCTGAAATGCAGGGTCCATAGATTCATGTGGTTGTATCCACACCCGTACATGTCCATCCACTCGATACAATGTGGAAGGAGATTCTTCCGACCAGGCAACGTGTTTCCAATCGTCAACAGTCGAGTGATGGTGTTGATGGGCGTAAAGGTTTGTGTCGTGCAGTCAAGGGTACACGAGTGTGCCTTCGGATCCGAAACCCCGTTTCGATGATTTTTCGTTGAGTGGTTGACACGCCGACACTTGTCGATGGCGCAGCATGGCAATCTGCAGAAATTTGCGGAAGGGTTGCACTTCTGTCACGTTGAACGATTCTCTTCAGTCGTCGATGCTCCCGTTATTGCAGGATGTTTTTTAGACCGCAGCGATGTCGGAGATTTGATGTTTCCCTGTATCCTGATATTGTAGGTACACCAATGAAATGGTCGTCCCGGAAAATCCCCACTTCATCGCTACCTCGGAGTTGCTGTGTCCCATCGCTGGTGCGCCGACTATAACACCACGTTCAAACTCACTTAAATCTTGATAAGCTGCCATCGTAGCAGCAGTAATCCATCTGTGTAGACGAACTACATGCCGTACAGGAATTTGTAGATATAATTTTTGTCAAATTAAAGAAATAAAGACACATCGCTGCATCTCAAAGGCAGCTTTCGAGCAGGGCATGTTCTGTTTGCAGATGTAAGGCAGTCGACTGCACAGTTAATGGTGGCAGGCAGGCGGTACTCGTTATGCTACTAATGAAGACCAGGAGATAAGCGTATTAGTATATGGCGTATATGAATCTGTAATGAGTGTGTGAGATGACGGAAATTAATTTGTAAAACATTAGCCTGATGTAATTACCTACCAAGTCACAGAAAGTGGTTTTCAGTTATCCACATGTTAAAGACAACGTTGGTGTAGTTTATCTTCTCTTCGCAGAATAGTAGTGGCGAGGTCTCTAGAGTTGTGGTACCCGTTGCGGATGTCCTGCAATGTAAGTCGGTGGGTGAACACACGCCATGGGTTCTCGACCATCTGAGTGCACAGCTAAGTGAACGAGACACGATGAGTGTGGAATTACTTGTAGAAGCACAGGCTGCTCCTGCAGGGGGACCAGAGGTGTAAATTAAATTTGATCTTTCGCTTGTAAGTAAAGATTCGAAAGAACGTGTTCGACCTAAAACGAGAAAAAGTGCTGATGACGTTCGGTCGTATTACCGTATATCGGATCACTCCCGTCTCCGTTAAGTATTCAGTTTCCCCTGAAAGTATTCCAGCGTTTGCTCTGAACAAGCTACATCCCCTGAATATGGGCAAAAGTAGCGCAGTGAACTTCCATACAAACACAGAGTTGTTTTAAAAGCTTCACGTTTTTATAGCCATTCCCATTCAGCTGCACCCGCAGTACAACTGATCGAGGAGAAAGCGTGTCTCTGACTCTAAATTAAGTGGTTTATTGGTCGCAGCTCTGTTTCACTAGGGCAAGGACCTTTTCTCTATCATTATAGAAGCAGTAAATATTTTGAGTACTATTCCACGGAAACGGTGACTATGGAACGATGCTTCAAAGCCCTACGAACAGCAAAGACTTGGCTTAGAACCGAATCGAGACAGACGAGGGAGACTGGCTGCGTTGTTCCTGCCGAGCGAACATCGAAACTACGTGAAAGAATACGGCGAGATTTAAAAACAGGAGGTATCAGAAAAATCTGATTCCGATCCAAGAATGTACTTTATTGTGTAGTTACGTGAATGCATTGTTACGTTTAAAATGTTTATTAAAAGCAGTTTCTCAACAGTCTCCTGTTTTATTTATGAAGAAATGATGTCTCGTTTGCCTACTACCAATTCTTTGCGAATAGTATCACCTACCCCCTCCCGCCACAATTGCTCCAGTTTATGTCGTGGGTACGCCGTTCGATTTCGCATTCATGGGGAGAAATCGTGAGGATAAAGAGTCATATGCATAAAAAGAGATCATTAACCAGAGAAGATTCTCGAGGCAAAAGAATATTCTCTCAGAAAGTTTTCAGTTTCGTATGAATCAAAAATTGGAAGCGTATTCTCCGACGAGAGGGTTTCCTTCCCACTTCCTCCCCACCTCCATGAGAAGGTTCTCTGTGTGTGTCGTCTGCCGTGTCACGCACAGAACGCACGGGTAACGCCAGACTTCATTCAGCTCGCTCAAATAGGCAAACCGTTCAGTGTACAAAGATGGAACTGGCGTCAGTGTGTTCTGCAAAGAGTTGCACTACGTTTAGATTTCACTTTTATGTGCGGCAGCAAATTGTTAAGACGATTAAAGACAATTTGAAAAAATGTATTTTCTGCCATCGTATTGAATTTACGACACGTGGGAACCTTTTCTGTTACTGAAGTTAGGTGAACACATTATGTGAATGAAATCTTAAAATTACATCATTTTTCATCGACTCCAAACCGGAACTATGGCCGAGTTTCCTAAGAAGAGATAATTTTGTTTAAATACGAATGGTGTGCTCGCGTGTCAAGGACGCCAGCGATCGCCCGTGGGGTTCGTTACGAGAAACCCATCGCTAGGTTTGAAATCAACCAGCTGTTAATTTTTCTGATTGGCCTATATTTCAAACTTAACAAAGTGTAAGATTTACGGTGTGAGAAGACATGATGATGAATATCCGGGAACGTCAGCGGCACAGGTGTTGTGTGTATACCAAAGTCTTCTCGTACATCAGTGTGAAAACTTGGGTCTGCTAAATAGCAACAAAAACATTTTAATTTTCACTTCTTTTGAAAGGTCGCTCATCTCTTCTTTCATGATTTTTTGGAAGGAAATTCGCCATGCAAATAATGTTTTTATTGTAAAACTCGTAGAAGTTTCTACGGTTCCTCTCTTCTGTATTTCCTCGGGTACGTATACCTTCTTGCCTTCCAGGAAATATAAACTCTGCCTTTACTACCAAAAAGTCTGTAAAAGCTAACGTCAACAGGACTTACTCAGCTCGATGTTATGCTACAGAGCACACTTCAAAAAACGGAGAATGTTCTCGGTTCGTGATTCGCCCCTCTACTTTTATTCATACGAAATAGGAGCATGTTCTTTGTTTTTAGCGGCTTCTTCCACTCATTTACTCAAGCTGAGAAATTTCTCCGGTGAAGTATATTTTCCGGCTCGCTTTATTCGCTCGAACCTGGGAATGTTCTCCACAATTTCGAGTATAAAGTACATTCTCCGTTTTATTCATACAACCGAAGGTCGCGATTCTTAAAGTTGCACCAAACCATGATGACGCACACTTAGAGAGGTAATTCGGCTCAGAAAGTTTTCACTCTGGTAGGCGGCAAGTACTGCGTGTCCAGCAGGTTGTTGCAGAAACTGTTACATTATTCACTCTGAAGCTGCAAATCGAAATGTACAATTCTATGCCAAACACAGCAACACTACTTGTGACGAACGTTTACCCCACAGGAGGCAATGTACTGTTTTTCTCCGACGTTAATACCACATACCTGCCAATTTCTGCGGGTTTTCGGCAGAATCGGGTCGGGCCAAACAGGGTTGCCAATCGCCAGAAACGTTGTATTAGATAGTGTTTCCGCGTTTGTTTCTGTTTCCTTTCTCTTTAATCTTCTCTCCTCCCACTTTGGGATTCCGAGATGAACCCCTTTTCCTCTTCCACTTTCCTCAGCAGCGACGTCCCTGCAACAGTGCCGCTCTCACTCCAGCCTAGCGACTGGAGAACTGAAGTCAGTGTCTGAACGAGATCTCTGTCGCTGCTGCAGTTTAGCGTGGAATACGACTGAGTAAGTGCTGCCAAGCTTAGCCCGAATTATGCACAACTTTTCTCCTGTTTTTTTTTTTTAATTTACGGTTTCCCAAGACCATTTGAAATTTAATTTTCAAGGTTACTGCGAACCCATGTGGTGATTAAAGTACTTTAAAGAGAAAGCGTGTAATCCATTTGGAGTTGTGGATGATAACAAATCGAACACCACATTGCATTCCAGCATTGCTGATGGGGGGCGCCACGAACTTGTAAGTCATTTTCAGCCAGGTACCGCGATACTTTTGACCACATAGTGTATGTGAAGGCATCGTCAAGATCTAAAATGGATGTTCCAGCATCAAGAAAGTGCTTAATGGTCTAAGTCAACGACACACAGGTAGCAAATATGGTTTCCAGTCATTAAACAGTCGAGCCACAGAATGAACATCAGTACAGTAGTTACATGTGTAATGAATCTGATCTGAAATTATACTATGGAAGATACTGGTTGACATGGCCAAAGATGAATAACATATCTATGTTGGACAATCCATGTTCACAGGAAGATCATAGACACATAAAATCAAACATCTTCGGAAGAACTAAATACATATTTGGAAGAAGAGTGTTATCTGTGACCACAAGGTGTACACATTATGGTTATAGCACAAAAATATGACATCACGGCGAAGGAAGTACTCACATCATATACTGATTTAAATGAGAGAAATGTCCATGTGTCATACATAAGCACGGTACAGAAAATTGCGAAAGTTTGCCATTAAAATACTTTACGTTGTAACCAATATGTGGCAGATCACCACGGTGTCAGGCCTATGGCCTGAATGCCAAAGTTGACAGCGACATGAGTCAACATACCGGCAGCTCAAATTCGCGCAGTGTCTATAATTCAGTTCTAGGGAGATGAGGAGCCAAGATAACGCGGCAGTCCTGCACTGGTGTTAAGGATGCGAATTACATTGGCGCAAGGATGATAAGGACGCCTCATTTAATGATAAATAAACAGAAAAAAACAATGAACATATTCTAGTGCTCGATTTGACCCTCTTCTTTGACCATAGAGCGAGGATTCACATGCGCAGAATCTATTTTCTGTTGTCGACACACATTGCCACATTGGTTGTGTATTCTTGGGGTGGCATAGGTTTGTGCGTAAAACGTCCTATAAATTTTGAATGTCACCAAATCGTTAGTTCAGATAGATTCCAATCGTATGTGCTGTGTATTAGGGACAGGCGTTTTGCAGACACCGTAACAACTTGCATTTGATACCTGGAATAAATTGATCTCACAGTTTTTATGAGCGAAATGAGCAGACATCACGTCGCAGCACCGTCACGTCAGCGTGTATTCACACTGTCTGTCACGTCATGTAACATCAATTCGCTTAGTCCGTGTCAGAGTATAGTATTTCAATTGAGGAACTAAGGTTATTAATGGCCAAAGCAAACCTCATAACTTGTGTTCTTGATCAGTCTTGTTTGCTGAAGTGCTGAGGCGTGAAACACCTCAAAACATCGACATTTCTGTGCTTTGGGAAAGTGGGCGTCTCTTCTGTTATTGCCAAACCTAAATAATTTTTCGCTTTCAGATATCTCACATTGCTTGTGTGAGAACATCCAGTGCGAAAAACCTCCAAGTCGGCATCGAACATTTACAATTTGCCACAAAATCAAAGCACAATAAGAAAATGAAGAGTAAAAAATTACAAAAGTGCAATATCCACTACTATACAACGAGTTAACTTACGCTGATAGCAGATGATGATACCGTCGACACTTCATTCCCTGGAAACCTTGACTTGCCGTGACGTGAGGAGACGTGACGGTCTGTTGACGACTTGTCTGAATGCCGCCATTTGAAATGCATTGTGGGATGTTTCCACATGACGAGACTTGACGGCATCCCGAGATCATGCGACAATTTCAGCTTAATGTTGACAACATGCACACCACGCAATGCTCACAGCAGAGATTTTTCTACTCTATGGCTTTGATCGACGTCATATCTGACTCACAGATGCTACTTAGAGGCGACATCTAAAGGCAATGAGGTTCAATCCTAAACCAAAGAATGTATCACAAAAAAGACAAATAATATACATACATACAATAAAATTCGATTGCAGCTCATGCGATTAATTACATAGTTATAAGCTATATTTCAAATAAATTGAGCTAACAAAAAAGAAAGTAACAACATAAAAAACCATACATGCATGAAACAAATTATCACAGTTCACACGTGCAAGTGAAAGCACCATGCATGTCCTTTAAAGTCCACTACAATATCACTCGTAGTAAACTCGTAATTTACATCTACATGGACAGTTTGCAAATCACACTTACGTGCTTGGCAAAGTGTTCATCGAACCATTTTTCACAATAATCCTCTATTATTCCAGTCTGAAACAGAATGCGGAAGAAACGAACAGATGTATCTTTCCGAGCGAGACCTGATTCCTTATTTTATGATGATGATCGTTTCTCCCTGTGGATGTCGGCGAAAAAAAAAAAATGCTTTCGAATTCGGAGGAGAAAGTTAGTAATCGAAATTTCGTGGTAAGGTTCTGCCGCAACGAAACATGCCTTTGATTTAAATATGGCTGCCCCAAATTCTGTATCATGTCAGTGACACTCCCTCCCCTATTTCTCGACAATACAAAATGTGCTGCTTTTCCCTGAACATTCTCGATGAAGTCCGTTAATTCTACCTGGTAATGATCCCACACTGCACAGCAGTATTCTAGAAGAGGACGGACAACCGGAGTGTAGGCAGTCTCACTAGTAGATCTGTTGCATCTTCAGCCAATAAAGCGCAGTCTTTGGTTCTCCTTCCCCACAATATTTCCTATGCGTTCTTTCCAATTTATGTTGTTCGTAACAGTGATTTCTAGGTATTTAGTTCAATTTCCGGCCTTTAGATTTGACTGATTTATCGTCTAACCGATTCCGTTTAGCACTCATGTGGGTGACCTCATACTTTTCATTATTTAGGATCAATTGCCAATTAATACGAATTGTGAACTCTGTGACAGGAAATCACGAATCAAGTCACTGGCCAGCCTGTGACGATATTCCATAACCACGCAATTTGACTACAAGCCGCTTGTGAGATACAGTATCAGATGTCTTCTGGAACTCTAGAAAGACGAAATCAATCGGAAATCCCTTGTCAATACCACTCAATACTTCATGTGAATAAAAGCTAGTTGTGTTGACGATGTGTTAATAGACCGTTCTCTTCGAGATAATTCATAATGTTCCAAAATCCTGCTGCAAATAGAAGTTGGTAATATGGCCCTGTAAACTGATGGATTACTCCTACTGCGTTTCTTAAGTCTTGGTGTGACCTGTGCAAGTTTCCAGTCCTTGGGTTATGAATCTTTCGTCAGGGAGTTTCAACACTCAGTTTCGCTACGACAATCCTGTGTTCACTGATCTCAGTATATGTTTTGGTGCTCGTTATTATGGGAAAGTGGGTGTTTCGAGCAGGGACAATTTAAAATCAAACACAAAAATGGCAAAATGACATAATTAGGAACATATGGGAAACGGATAGATACAGACTTCAGACAGAACAACGCAAAGAATTCTAAAAACTTTTAAAAGGAGAAATAACAGGGTACAAGCAGTTGTACTTCAAAGATTCAAAAGGCAAAATGACTACCAACAACAAACACAACTCTGTATTACTAGCAAAATGCTTCAACAACCTTCTAAAGTGCGAGGAACCAACACAAAGACAATCTTTCAGACAGCCTCTAAAGGAAATCCCGCCTTGAGAGCCATATAACTGCATTAGACTCAACAATACAGTGGCCAGCCGAAAAACAACAGGGCGCCAGGAGACGACGGGGTATTGGCTGAGATGTGAAAACTAGGAGGGAGCGGGCAGCTGAAACCTTTTACGAGGTTACGAAATACTGCTGGGAGAAAGGAGTACCAGACGACTGGAAGCAAGCCACAATCCATCCGCCACGTAAGAAGGGAGACAGGACGGGCACACACATGTATCCAACTTCATTGTAGGACCTCTACTGGGTAAGGCAGAAGACCAATCAGAACGCACAACTGGGGTGTACCAAGCGGGATTGAGGAAAAATAGTTTTTGCCCAGAGGAAATTTCTAACTTGAAAAGAATTATCAGGATCAGAACAATGTAGAACCACAACACAGTCGTTACATTCACTGATTTCAAAAAATAGCCTACGGTTCTGTAAACGGTCAGACAGTGTCCTCAACAGAGGACAATTAGTCAAACAGGCACTTACAGACGCAAGTTCAAAAGTTGAATTCGTAGGAGAAGTTTTTGAAGCCTTCACAAGTGACACAGGGTTGGGCAGCGCGATGGGCTCTCACCGATTCTCTTCAGTTTGACCTCAGACAAGGACATGACAGGGAGGGACAGAGAACTACAAGAGGAAAACGTCGAAGGAATCTATGTAGAACAAGAAAGAGCATGATCTGACTTGAAATATCTGACAATATTTCTATGATTTCTAAGGACAAAACAGATGAAAAGATAATGATAGAAACACTGTACAAAATTGCAGCTACAACCTGATTCCAAATGTCGGAAGCGAAAACGGAATACGGTGAACATATACACAATAGAGGAAAATGGATACAAACACAAAATGGAAACGTCAAAAGAGTTGATAAGCTTATGTGGGAGAATGGATACAATCAAATGGTTAGGCAACATCACAAGTAAAGAAAGATCGAGGGAAATTGAATTAGCAAACAAACTCACCCAAAACCAATATAATAAAAAATCAGTATCATTCCAGGCAAAAATTTAACACCACGCAACAGTAATTACACCGAATGCACCATGCAGATCTAAATGCCTAACACCGAGTACAAGAGGTGAAGGAGAAGAACTGGAAATGCAGAAAGACTTCAGGGCCACCAAACAACTAAACTAATAGCTTGACGAAGAGGAGAAATGAAGAGCTATAGGGCAATATAGGAACAGTCGCAGACACAGTAAGAAAGAGGAGATGAAAGTTTTACGGTCATTGTACGAATGACTACAGGCTACTGGAGAAAAATTTTAATCTCGTATTTCCTAATTAAAAAACATCACGAGGTGGCTGGAACATCCAAGAAAGGATATGACGAAGCCGAACGTCAGAGAAGACACCAGACAAGACAGGGAAAATTTCAGGCTACAGATCAGTAGTGCAAAATTTCTTGTCCGACAACAAAACTCACAACCTAGGACGCTGATGTCAAATGAACAGAGCCAGGCCGCCAGCCAATGCATAAAGAGATTCTGGGAAGAAGAAAAACGACGTACCATTGTCTTAGGTTCTAAGCTATCTATAGTTGATCAAATTCAATTATAAAAAGCGGTCATAAGCAGGAAATAAGGAGAAATAAACACAGAATTCCAAAAAGAAACACTGCAGAGGCAAGGAAAATTCACAAAAAGTGACAAATGTTCGAACCGGTCACGAGAATTGAGCTACATATTTCAGTTCAACATATCGAGTCCAAGTTTCATTATTTTCAGCGTTTTTGCAATTGGTTAGTGCTGTTCTGTGCCACTGTATTTCTGTTGCTACTGTCGCATTCTGTAGTACTCCGACAAATAAGAAATTCTGGAATCCATAACCAAACTCAAGTACAAAAACCAAAAAAAAAAAAATCCTAAAATGTAAAAACAGTAGATACCTAATGAAATGTCAGCAAAAATAGTGCACCGTACAGCAGAGACCTACAATTTACCTGTATAGGCCTAGCTGTCGTCTTAGTCTCCTGCCTAACCTCATTGTTATAAATCGAGCAGTTTGCGGAAAAATACAGTCAAATATTCGTGGGAATCAAGATTATAAATATGTGTGCTAACCGTTCCATTCGCACCAATTATGCTGTTATTTCGATTCCTGCCCGACCTCACTTTCGGAAATCATGTCTTATTGGGAAAGAAGTAGCTAAATATTTTATAGGAACCAAGATTAAAAATAGGATTGCTGCTTGATTCACTGGCATCAGTTTAAGCTGCGCGCTGAGGTTGCGGTGCTGCCTAACCATACTCTCGGAAATCGCGACATATTTACAATAAACGGCACAGCTTACTTCAGGCACTGAGACAACCGCAGATAACATTTAATGACGGGACACCATCATCTTTCGCATCGTAGACCGCTGATGTCACGACGTCGCTAGTCAAAGTTGACGGGTGGAATAGTACTTAATGCCCGAAATTCATATCTAGGCTGGTGGAAAATCTTGTAAAAATAAATTATGTCTTACGATAGGTCCATAGAGAACGCGTGTTTCAGGAAACCATGGCGGTGTGCTAACGTTGTCGAACATTATCCAAAAGACCGAATGAAGAAAGCACTTGGCATGGTAGCTTTGTAGGAATATTTATAATCTGCAGACGCCCGATCTTCCTGTAATTAAAAGATACATAAAATTAATCTTTCTCCTACAGAGACTGCCTTAGATAGATTCGTACGAATAATCCGCTCGACTGATTTGTAAAATTATATTATTCTTATATATAAGTGCTTTGTCTAAGATATCCATATTTATTAGACATGCAGGAGTCGAGAATTAATGTTACGCATGCGCAGGAAGGTACAGTCATTTCGGTGGCCGTGCTTCGGCAGACATCAGACGCTGGTCGGTGACTCGGCACAGACCGCTGCCGCTGCTCCGTGCTGTTGCCGCATTTCTCTGTTTCTGCAGACTCCGCTGGCAACGGGGACAGCAACAGCCGCCTTGCTCGCCTTTCGGCTCAAACCGTTGCTGGGATACGGCGTGGGCCGATGACGAGAGCCGTGTATTGTTGACAACTGCGTCACGTCTTCATTTGTCTCGCTTACTGTAATGGGGTACAGTTGATTGAACAATCATTTTTGAAAAGGCCTTAGTCCAAATTATGACAAAATGAGTTAAGCATGGTCACAGATCCTATATACACAGATAGATATTTTTGTACGAGAATGGCTTTATTGCCGATACCTCAAATGTGTTACTGCGACTCAGTTACAATGGCATCATTTACGAAAGGGCTTTACTCCTGGAATAGTGCCCTTTCAATGGTGATTGTATTAGCATGCCATCTACCGAATACTTAAAGCACTATATCTTACCTTTCTCTTTCTGTAGTTGAACCGTTGCTATTTCTAAAGAAGTGTTGTGAAATGTAAAATGACTCCAAGTATTGTGTTGGAACGTAGTGGGAGTACCAAGAAAAGAAATAAAGAAAGAAAGACGTATTGTTGGAAAACATGAGCAGAACGCTATAAGAACAGCCACAGTAATTTGTCATGAGTACGCTAACCCTTTCAGCCATGTTCCTTTATACATTTTGAACACAGTAGTTACAATCAGATGTGGCTTCTAAACACACAGATTCAGATCCGATTCCAAAGTTGAGGAATTTTTGAAGCCTGTCGCCCTGTTTTCTGCATCTTTTTGTTTTTCGTGTTCTGTGCTGTACTCTACGTCAATTCATCATTACTTGGGCACGAATCAGGGTTGCGCAGTCTCCTCAGACATGTAGATAGCGGTTGCACAGAATGTATTGTTACAGTGGAGCAATGCATGGCCGATGGGAGTCGACTACTTAAGTCGCATACGTGACGGCGCAGCAATAAATGCGCCGTGAGTGGCAGCGTTAGGCAAAGTGAGACGCGTGCAGCGCGTGTGACGTGACACGGCGCATATTGCGACGTGTACACCGTATTCCGCACGCGCCGACTGGCGAAGCTCTGCGCTGACAGAACCGAAGAACGTGCAACCTATTATCTTTCTCAAACGATTTTACAGAAACTATTCACTGAAAATATTTGATTTTTGCCTTACTTTTATCGTTATGCTTCAGCTTCGTGGCGAAGCGCCCATCATCTCGCTAATGACCATTCTTATTGAGATGTACACAATTTTAGTAAGACACTACGCAAAACTCAAAAAGTTTGCAACAAAAATTAGGGGTCGCTGTGATTTTGCGTTTGGTACGTATTATACCATATGTTGCTGCGTATGAAATTTAGCTAACATGCTGAATTTTTGTTTAGACTTGGAAGGAGATCTCTATCTGCCTCCGATCTCGAGGAAATGGATCCCATGTAGCGTGCTCACTTCCGATCTCACGCCCGCGAGAATGAAAAAAACCGCAACATCTCTCGTATCTCCTAAACAGCTCGAGACATCGAAACGAAAGTTTGGCGAATGATAATAGCACACAAGGAGGAGAGTGTTTTGCCGACTCTTAAACACACAGAAGTTTCTCATCTATGGCGATATATCAGTACTTATACTTCCCTTTCTATTTATTTCACTCCAGTGACTGTAATTTTTTAAGAGTTATTGACAGCTAGCGAAACTAGACCTTCCTAGTATGAAAATAAACATGAAATTTCTTCTTGTATGTTACTGCAAACCGACACTATGACGTTTTTTGTAAGGTATTGTTGCTCTGTGATTGCCAGTTACTTGTTTAATGAGGCACTCCATTTCGGAATTCTGTCTCAATAGCTGCTGTGAGATGAGTTTGGCAAATTACACTGTGACAAAGGAAGTACAATTAAACAAGTGACCAAGAGAAATGTGGCCTTTACTCATAAATGGTGATGCTTCTTCGAATGAGAAAAGGTTAACAATTAACACAAAAATAGATTGCCAATTCTGTTGGAATTTTGGTGGAATCCCCGTAACCCATCCTATTTTTAACACTGAGCCACTGGAATGGAAACTTACCAAAGGATTTTATTCCTTCTCTTGATCTGAGCAGTATTAAAATAATGACTAGCGTTCCTTCAGGCGGAATGATAGGCACATGCCAGATACTGGTTACTCACCTACGGCTTGCCAAACTGACAATGCGTGATCATGAATAAAATCGTTGTTATTGAGAAAAATAAGCAACTGATCTGTCGCACAACACAATGTTCAGTCTATTGTCAGCAGCGAACGTAATGCGCGCGACAGGAATGCACAAGCTAGCCATGAGTGCCTTGTCAGTTGAAAAACAGTCATAAAAGTAGATCTGCATTTGTCAGTAGTACATTTCAACAAATTAAATATATCTAATCATAACACTCTTTTAGGATATTCCTACTTTCGTAATAATAGCGACCATTTTCTTCATTTGTGTAGCCTGTTGTTGTATAATTAGTTTATTAATGCTGATAATGTCCATGCAACAATTGAAATGCTTTTTCTCATCACGGGGAACCAATTAAAACATTGTTATTTGTGACTGCTTTTCGACTGTTTCTAGCTTGCAGTGGAAATATGTTGTTCACATGCATGTACTACAGTGTGTCGTATTACATTGTTACATCCATATGAGAGTAATCACAGTGAAACTTCTATACTTCAGATCTTGGACTCCTTTTAGCACAAGCACAAAGGGATCACACCTGTGGAGATTATCCCTTTCTAAATTTTTGTAACAGTTCGTAGATACAGCAACATACTAGGCATTGAGAAGGTTACCTTCTTTTACTTTCCTGCCTTGCTTCTTAATCACATGATTTTGTAATATTCCTTGCTTCCTTATTCACTACACTCTGTGCCTCCTTGCGACCTGAAATCATCGCGGAGGCATATGATACAATTCCAGCGGCCAGTGGCTCATTAGTTACTGAAGTATGCATTTTTCTTGACAGAAGAAAAACAAAACAAAACTATGCAGATATAAATAACAGAAAAGTATGATGTACTAACGAAGAGAGCTGGATCGTTTAAATGGCGAAAAACGAAAGACTACCCAACGGCAATAAAATTTAGTACACAGTAAGGCAAAATTTATCGTATGGGCAGTACTACCACTGCTCATATGAGCCTCTCCGATGTGAGCACACGGCCGGCCTACTTTTCCGCTCCCCGCCTCGAGTTTCCCACGGTGCTAGCGAGGCACGCGCGAGAAACTGTGCCGCAACCACAACGCCGCGCGACCTGGCGCAGGGCGCGCGTCGCGTCCCAGTCGCGTCGCGTCGCAGTTTGCGCCAAGCCTAAACTAAATCAGGATGACCACTTTCCATACAAAATTTGTAATACTGTTTAGCGATTCGAGTTCCAGTTCTACTCAACAGTTTAAAATTTACTCGTGATCAAAGACATCAGCACCCAGCTGTCAATTAACGTCCCGTTCTCCCAGCAATTTCGCTGTTATGTCACAGGACTTTACATCTGTGTACTGTCACTCCACCGTGTGCTAACACTATCTACTAATCCGAAAACAACCTCTCATACAATTGGTGCGCTAGATGATTAAATACAACATGTCACGTTTGACGTCATATTTCTGCAGCAAGTCTCAACGACAGGAATAGGAACATTAGCTGACTTGGAAGCTATCATTAATATCGAACCAGTAATCAACTGAGGTACGGCTATTCTTTTAAGGGATAATTTTACTGTTAAAAATTTCCAACTCTAGCTCAGCGGAGACGCAGTTGCATGTTCTGTCGGTGAGGCATTCATTATAAATATTGACGCGCCATCAGGGCTAAGTTTACACGTGCACGGTCGGATGTTTTTATTCAGCATATCTCAACTCTCCTCGCAAATTAAAATAGTAGCATAATATGACGTAGGGATTTCAATTATTTGCTGACGAAATTATAACAATAAATATGCAGAACTACAGCAACTAATTGGTTGCTTTCTCTTAACTGACGTATGGCGCATTCTCCATTAAGATCAAAATGATTTTGCACATTTTTGAAAGTGTGGCGAATAGAATAGATGGAAAGTACGTTTCACGAAGTTGTGAGTAGGCTGTTTATGTTTTCTTATTGGCAACGTTACGTAGCGCTCTATACGAAAATCACTGGCTGTGCTGTGTGCAGTCTGTGGCTAGTTTGTATTGTTGTCTGCCATTGTAGTGTTGGGCAGCGGCAGCTGGATGTGAACAGCGCATAGCGTTGCGCAGTTGGAGGTGAGCCGCCAGCAGTGGTGGATGTGGGGAGAGAAATGGCGGAGTTTTGACATTTCTAAGAATGGATGTTATGAACTGCTATATATATTATGACTATTAAGGTAAATACAATGTTTGTTCTCTATTAAAATCTTTCATTTGCTAACTATGCCTATCAGTAGTTAGTGCCTTCAGTAGTTTGAATCTTCTATTTAGCTGGCAGTAGTGGCGCTCGCTGTATTGCAGTAGTTCGAGTAACGAAGATTTTTGGTGAGGTAAGTGATTTGTGAAAGGTACAGGTTAATGTTAGTCAGGGCCATTCCTTTGTAGGGATTTCTGAAAGTCAGATTGCGTTGCGCTAAAAAAATATTGTGTCAGTTTAAGCACAGTTCTGTATAAATTTTTCTAAGTGGACGTTTCATATGTCGACCCTTAGCCGAGGATACCTCACTGGAATCTTCTGATTTCTTCTTGTAGTTTGTGCAATTAGTGCAGCCTTTGTTTATTGCTAGCGCGCAATTGTAGAGAGAATTTCCTTTGTAGTTGTAGTTTTTCATTGTTGTACAGTAAAACAGTTGTGGCATACATGTAGATTTGCATCAAGTATTTCGCAGCTGCGCTTGCAATTAACTTGATATTATTTTCAGTGCTATGTTAATGTGTTCTCTTATGTTTGCTCTTCAAATTGTGTTTTTCTGTGTTGTCATGTGAAATATTGTGACAATAATGGCGTGTGAAAAACGTAACACTAGGCTCCAAAGTAAACTGAGAAATAATAGTGACGACGAGCGTAGCTTACCAACACCACTGTGTAGTGAATTAACAGACATTCGAAGTAGTAATTTGGTAATTGTGCATAGGGAAATGGAGCGGGCGGCAAACAATGGCGTAGGCAGTGAAACAATTAGTGAACAGGGATGCATTATCGATCGATCGCTTGGCAACAGCTCGCCTCAGGAATCCGAAATGACAGGACACAATTTTGAAAATACTGTAGATTCAGGTTTTGCGTCCTCACCGTTTTCTCAAATAAGTCAAGACACATTTTCTGCTTGTCAAAATGTGAATGTTGCCGGTGCAAATGCACTGTCGAAAAGCGTAG
Organism: Schistocerca americana; assembly: GCF_021461395.2. Classification (NCBI taxonomy): domain Eukaryota; kingdom Metazoa; phylum Arthropoda; class Insecta; order Orthoptera; family Acrididae; genus Schistocerca; species Schistocerca americana. Next base: position 49,829,719 of record NC_060129.1, read on the forward strand.
AGGAACAGATTCCAGACACCAATGCATTGTTATTACAGATAATGCAACAAATGGAACAAAATCAGAGACAAACACAGCAAAGGCTTCAAAAGTTAGCCACAATTGAACAAATGCTTCAAAAGTTAGACTGAGTGGAACATAAGCTTGAACAAACACGTGAAGATTTAACTACTGAGCTACATAACATTGAATCGAAATGTCAAAACGTCTGTAATGATGTAAAAACTGAAATTTGTGAGCATTTTCAACCTATTTTTTCGCGGCATGAAAATGCATTACAGAATCATGAAGCAGCCATAAAAGAACTCCAAACTATTGTTCATGAAAATCATGACACCTTGCAAGCTAAAATTGACTCAGTTGCATCTGCCGATTTGGTTACGCAACTTGCAAAAATTCAAGAAAACTTAAAGGACACAGTAGGTACGATTTCAACACAAATGGACACTCTGAAACTTGGTTCAGAAAAACACACTGAGGAAGTAAGTACACTATCGGAGAAAGTAGCCGAACTTTCGGATCAGTTCACTAACTTATCTGCAAAGGTAGATGATGATCTGAATGACACAAGACCTGTAGCCATCACTGACACAGAAGAGTGCGAACAAATTAGGAAATTCAAACAAAATCAGAATCAAATTAATACGCAACACCAAAGAGAAATCCGGGAAGTACAAGATCAGCTGACACAGGTAATACAAGAATTACGTATTTCAGAGGACACTCGCGCTCCAATACGGGAAGAGGGACACAGGGATACGGAACAGCCACAAAATAATAACTCAATGCATTTCGGAAATTATGAAAGAAATTGGCAAGGTATACCGAATTTTGAGATGGAACCGCCGACACGACGTAACAATGACCGACATGCTACTCGCCGACACGATGATTTTGACTAAAAGCTGTTCATTACTACACGTAAATTCAAAATGATTAAGAATTCTCCCAACGGCATTCATCCACAAGCGTGGCTCCATCAATTCTCTCATTGTTTTCCTCCCAACTGGTCATTGGAGCACAGGTTAGAATTTATGTGTGGCTACTTGGAGAATGAACCAGCTGTAAGAATGCGATCGGTCATTCACGATTGTCACAGTGAAGGAGAATTTTACCATGCGTTCCTCTCAGCATATTGGTCTCAAGCTACACAAGACCGAGTAAAACATAGCATCATAATGATGAAACATTTCGAACAATCTAAATTTTCCAGTCTTGTGAAATATTTTGAAGACATGTTGCACAAGAATCAGTACCTGTCAAACCCATACAGCCCCTCAGAACTCATCCGCATTTGCTTAATCAAACTGCCTGAACATTTACGACATATTATTTTAGTAGGACGTTGCAAAGACGACATTGAAGCTTTTCAGGGACTGTTACAAGAACTGGAAATTGACACTGACAATCGCGGAATGCGAAAACAGGAGCACAACAATTACAGATCACATCCGTCACAATTCCGCGATGACAGAAATAATATACGACAAGGCTATTCTTTCAATGTAAATCGTGACCGAAACAGACACCACCCACATCACAACCGTTGGCAGAGTAGTAATAATTATAGGGAAAGATCACCTCTCCGCGGTAATGACTATCACAGAGACAATCAGAGAAACAGACAATATGGGAACCAAAATAATTATTATCAAGGGAGACAGAATAACTTTAGACGCAATGGTCCAGCGCGCAGTTATGTCTCAGGGAGAAATTCTCCACCACGTGACCGACAAGAAAGAAACTATGGAATCTACCGACATGACGACAGACGATATGATCGTAACGACAGACCCGAACTGCATCAGAACTGGCGGGATTTAAACAGGGCAGGGCCCTCTCGTCACGGTGAATTTGTAGAAGTTAAGTCTCCAAATCCCAATAATGGTGCGCGCCAACAAAGAGACAATAGGCAATGACTCACACCGCTGGCTGCCACAAAACGTACTTATGAAACTGACGACGCAGCTGCCATAGTTAGTAATTACGTAAAAATGGAAGACATTAGGGACATCTTACTCCAGGAACACGACGTAAAACTTAACGACATTGCATATCCTGTGATTCACATTACTGTAAATGACGTAAAATTTACGGCAGTACTTGACTCTGGCAGTCCCATTTCAGTAATTAGCGAAACAGCTTTTAGCAAGTGCAACAAATCGAACGATTGCCCCACACTTCCGTTACATAAGATTAAATTACAAGGTGCAATCTTGGGAAAAAGTGTAGATGTACGCCAATAAACCAACTTAGAATTCTTTTGTCAAAGCCACAGCTTCTCTATGAACTTTCTTATTGTTCCATTATTGTCGACGGAAATTATATTGGGAGTAGACTTTTTGAATGAATATAAAGAAATCTTAAACTTTCACGATGCTGAAATAAGTTTAGAGAAGGAAGGTAAGTCAATAGCTTTGAAATTTGAAGATTGGCTCTCAAACCATGATGAGGAAATTAATCGGCTTTACCTTCTGTTAGACAATAGTTCAGAATTTTCTACGGAACTAGACACTAACAATCACTCTGCAAGTACTGACAGGGATGATATCGACGGCATATTTGAAATTAATGAGTTAATTCAGAATAAAATTCAAACAATTGAGAATTGTAATGACACTGATAGGCAGGACCTTTTTGAGATTTTACAAGCACATTCCACAGTTTTTACTCACAAAACAGGAACAATCAAGGGATTTCAATACGAATTTCGTGTTCGTGAGCATACTAAATTTTGTGTTAGACCATACGTAATTCCAGCACATTATAGGGACCGTGTTAGAACAGAAATACAATCTATGCTTCACGAGGGCATTATTGAGCCTGCAGTAAGCTCATACAACAACCCCTTACATGTTGTTGAGAAGAAAAATGGATCGATCAGGCTTGTCTTAGATTCGAGACAAATCAATACTATCATTATTCCTGAAACAGACAGGCCGCAGACGATGGAAGAACTTCTTCAAAATTTTAATGGTGTAAAAGTGTTGTCTTCCATTGATCTCAGATCCAGCTTTTATCAGATCGAACTTCATCCAGAATGAAGAAAATACACTGCTTTCCTTTGTTTCGGCGTTTGTTATCAGTTTCGGAAACTTCCTTTTGGTTTGAACATTTCTTCGGCAGCATTCATTCGCGGGCTAAATTCCATATTACCTGAGTTCTTAAAACGTCACATCACCTTATATGTGGACGATATTCTAATATCAGAAGCTTCATGGGAACAACATAACCGCATCCTCAACAGTTTGTTACGTATTTTTGCAGAATCTGGAATTACAGTTAACTTGGAAAAGTCTGAATTCGGTAGGTCAAAGGTGAGGTTTTTGGGACATATTATTTCTTCTGAAGGCATTCAGCCAGATCCTGAAAAGGTAGAAGCAATCAGAGCCATTCCAGTTCCATCCACAAAAAAACAAGTCCGCAATTTTCTAGGTCTCGTAAATTTTTACTGTCGTTTCTGAATATGCAAATTCTTGTTACTCCAAAACTTTGTTCTCTCACTGGAAAAAATACTATTTGAAACTGGGACGAACAATCACAGTTGGAATTCAATTCTTTGAAAGAAGCGTTACTTCACATGCCAATACTAGCTCATCCAGATCTGTCACAAGATTTCTGCCTTAGCACGGATTCTTCTAAAGTCGGTCTTGGTGCCCACTTATTTCAAGAAGCCATAGAAAATGACACTACTGTTCAGAAAACCATTGCTTTTGCTAGCCGAGTGCTAACAAAATCGGAAAAAAATTGTTCCGTTACTGAATTAGAAGCTTTAGCTATCGTTTGGGCATTTAACAAATTCCGTTTCTTTCTTTCTGGTAAGCACGTAAAAGTATACAGTGATCATCGTGCATTACAATTTCTTATGTCTTCAAAATTAAATCATGACAGGTTAAAACGTTGGGCATTATTTCTGCAAGAATTCTGCTTCCCAATAGTCTACATTCCCGGCAAGGAGAACATTGTTGCGGACGTGCTGTCACGCGCACCGGCTGGGCTTGAGAAAAGTAACACAGAAGGCAACCTTGAGAAAAATTTTAGTATTCTTTACATTCAGAAAGTCGCCTTTGAAAACTTCATCACCACATCTTTAAAGGACATTGCTCATGATCAAGATAAAGATCCGATTTGGAAAGACATCAAAAGTAAATGGCATGAAAAGACACACACTCAGATTCGGCATTATTACCTGGTTAGAAACAACATACTCTTCAAACGCTGCACTGTTGATGACAAGCTATGGGTACTTTGCATTCCAGACGATTTTGTTAATAAGCTCATTTGGTACATTCATTTCAGCTACGCACATTTTGGCCCACGAAAATGTTATCATATTCTTCGAACGACTTGTTATTTTAACAATATGGAAAAGCGAATTCGAAGAGTCTTGTCTATTTGTAAACTTTGTCAAAAGGCGAAACCATCTACTATCTCACATCGTGCTCCGTTGTTTCCTAATATTCCTTCTAAATTAAAAGAATTTGCTGCTGTTGATCTCTTGGGACCCCTTGTCAGAACATCGAATGGATTTTCGTACGTTCTAGTCGCTGTTGAACTTACTTCAAAATTTGTTTCTTTCACTCCGTTACGTAAAGCCACTGGACGGTCTGTATCCAACGCCTTTGTTAAAAATTTCTTACGTGAAGTTGGCCACGTTGCTAAAGTCATTTCAGATAACGGACCACAATTCAGATCTGCTGTTTGGTCACGCATGCTTCGGAATCATAAAATCAAACCTGTTTTTATTTCATTGTACTCACCACATTGTAACCTGTCTGAACGGATTATGAAAGAAATCAATAAGCTTTGCAGACTTTATTGTCACAGAAATCATCAGCATTGGGACAGATATTTACACTTATTTCAAACTGTGCTGAATGAAATGCCTCATGATCCCACTGCTTTACAACCTACTCTTGTACTAAAGAATGAAGAACCACCGAACAGAATCAGAGAGCTTGTACCTTTCCTGTATACACGTAAACTTCGACACAAAGACATAATTGATTTGGCTCTTAAAAATATAAAATCTGCAGCAGACAAAAGGAGAAAACTACACGGTAAAGCAAATGCAAAGAAATTATATATTGGTCAGAAAGTTCTCATTAAAGCTCGTTCATTGTCACATAAGAAGAAACACTTGAGTCACAAATTCTTTCTAGTTTACAATGGACCTTACAGAATCCGACGTATACCACATGATAATTGCATTGAAGTTGAAACTCTGCGTACTAGGAAGAGTAAAGGTTTACACCACATTTCACATGTAAAACCATTTATTGACAGATAATCTGCTTTTTAACTTAGTCTTTGTAACTTTGCGTAATAACTAAGATATCTATACGCAAAGCATTTCACTTTTGTTTATCATGAGGTAAGTACATGGACTTCTGCAGAACTTAGCTTTCGGAGGACAATAACTACGACACTTCCACAGAGATCATCTTACAGCAAGACGCACATTTAGCGCTTCAGGACACGTATTTGAGTGATGAATTTTGTACTTAAAACATTTATTTTTAAAGATTTTTGAATTACGAAGAAAGTTTTCTGTGATACATTTCATTCCATTGCTGTAATCTGTAACACCTGAGGGTATAATTACAATAATCCTCAGGGGGGTACACGCTTACTTTGTGTACCATGTGTTTGGCAAGCACAAGGAGCCCTAGCTAATATGGTATTTGCTTATACAACTTTACACATCGGTACCATATTTCTCCAACACAGAATTACACAGCCACCTGATTATTTAACAGAGAAACAAATATTTTTTTTTACTACATCAGTGACACATGTTTACGCAATTACACAGTTGGGTAACTTCACACTTACGAAATTGTATTTTGTCTGTACTTTGTGAACTGTTCATATTTTTTCGGACCCATTGCGATATTATGAGAGCTTTGAATGATATATTTGGTATCGGATCACGATTTTTAAAGTATGTTTGAGGCAGATGACACTTTTTGACATGAGCAGAGAATTTTTTTTTAATTATTGGAGGAAGCTACGAAGATTGTGAGAGTTGACTGAGGTGTTATGATGTTATTATTACGATGACTATGTGTATTATGCTGTTGCGGTATGTTTATGATCAATAAGCTGATGCTATATGAGTTATTTGATTAAGCTATGCATCTGTTATGATGAAATATTGAAGAAGTGTCGACGAATAAGGTAAGGAATAATGAGTAGTGTTTAGGGACTCTGACTTGTGAAAAAGGTTGTTGGAAACCAAGAATCGTACTTTAAGAGTTATGAAATGTGTGTAAATGCGTGAATGTATCACAATGCTGGCGAAAATTTTTTGGACACTGTTATATTTAGAGGATTTTGTTTCTACACATTTGCAACGCAAATTTTCGACCTGTGAAATTTTATATGAGACTGTCACTCTAGCGGAAACTGCTGTCGTAAATATTTCCGTAAGAAAGTTAAGTGACCACCTGCACGTAACGCGTCGTGGGCACCCAGCTGTGTCAGATGGCTGGAGAAAAAGCCATTAGTGTGTCCTTTTCAGAGGCACAGGTAGAAACAAAAAAGGGGGAGGCCATTAACCTCGCTATTGACATTCCTTTATAGAAAGCACCGCAAATACGACACGCTCGTTACTTGGAAACATTCTTACATCTGCACATCTGATTATGACAAGTATCTTTCTACGAGAGTTGAGAGATTTTTTTTACTACCTTATGAAATGCCATATGGCTAATGAATGATATTTCATGCCTTCCTTTGTACATATTTGTTCATTTTCTTTAATATCTAGTTCCTAGCTGCACTGCAGCATTGGTTAAAATAAAATTTTGTAGATGTACTAATATAAATATTTTATGCCTACAGACCCAGTAAAGAATAACTTTGATGTACTTAAAAAAAAAAAAAAAAAACGAAGGAGCACAAAAAGACATTTCCCTTCACAGGACTTGCATACATATTTTCTTTTCAACTACTTGGTAATATTTTTCGTAGAATAAGTTGTGGTGCACCACTTTAATTACATAGACATTAAGATGTGAATATACATTTCCCTTAACTGCATTGTTGTTTTTACTGTAATATTTTTTCTCCTTGAGCTATGTCATGTTTAGGTATAAGTTACTGCTGTTTGCCAGGCATAGTGTTACTGAATTTGACTTTGTGTTACTCTGCTAAGCCAGTTTATTAATGATTTATTTTTCTTGTTTGCTGCTCATTGCATATTAGTTGTAATATTGTTGCTTACTTTGCCAATTTGAATTTTTTGTCATTGCTGTTTGTGTTAATTGTTTTGTGCTGCTGCATTGCCTCGTCCCTTAGTTTAGCATCTGAGCTCAGTAGATTTAAGTTAGCTTAAGAGTGGGTAGCCTATAAGAGAATGAGTTGCGATGAATTGGAAGAAATGCATTGAGAAGTTATATGAAAAAAGTACAGAAAGCAGGTATAGGTAGGATTTTCTTGGAAATAAATAATGAGGTAAGAAATATGTGAAATAAATATAGAAAGCATGCTTAGATAGAATTTTTTTGGTGGAAACAAAGGATGAAATAAGACGAAAGATCTATGGAATGAAGTTTTGGGTTGGACTGCAGTACCAAATGTTACACTGAAAACGAACCCTGTCCTTTCCTTTTGTGTTATCCCACTATGTGCTTGTGTACCCTTGTGTATTTGTTTTCTTCCTGTCTCTGTTTAGTTTCATAGAATTTTTTCTTCTTTTAATATTAAGCTACATTCACTATGATGTGGAATACTGTTCTCCTCAAATATAATTGGCATTAATAATATGTTATTTACCTTGTAAATATGCTTAGACATTATTTATTCCATTTTGTTTTAATGCTCATGTGTGAAGTTGATGTTTCAATAATTATTCTGATCTTTTATGTATATACTCATGTCATAATTCCTGTAACACTGATGTATATGTTTATTTCTATTCTGTTGTAAAGCTTGTACTACAAATGTTATCTGTATTGTTATGTTCTTTAATGATGTATTTTATACCTCTGTAATTGTATTCTTATGTTATAAAATTGTAATTGATACCAGTTCATCATATTATTAAGTTGTTAGTTACATTTCACTGCACACTTTTCTGTTGGTGATAGTATATGGATAATATTTGAGAAGTAGGGACTGTTAGTGTTTGCACGTGTGTTGATAATTCAGCAAGGGACTGGATAACAGCAATGCTGGTTCAAAGGACATTCCAAAAACTTTGTGAGTGCACAAGTGGTGGTTATGGACTTGCTATATTAACTGCAAGACTCTTCAATGGTGATTGTGCACCCGCACAGTCACAACAGATGGCTGCTGGCCATCTCTACAAGAACTACAGTGGGTCTGCATCTCTGATGACCCACCAATACCATTATTTCTACAAGGACTACAGGGGTCTGCATCTCTGATGACCCACCAATACCATTATTTCTACAAGGACTACAGTGGGTCTGCACCTCTGGTGGCCCACCAATACCACAATCTCTACCAGGACTACAGTGGGCCTGTCCACAATTTCTACAAGGACTGCAGTGGGTCTGCACCTCTGGTGGCCCACCAATACCATACTCTCTACCAGGACTACAGTGGGTCTGCTCTGTGATGACCTACCTACCAATCTTCTTCAAATCGTCGAATGACTCTGCTGTGAGTTTGCTCTGTTTTGGCCCATTACCTGTCAGCACGTCAAGAGTCAGCACTGTCTTTCAGTTGGAAGGACAACACTACTTCTTCAAGACTGCATGGAAATCCACTACTTTCGTGTGCATTGTCTTTTACTGCTCAGACTTTGAAAAAAAACCAAAGCTGAAATTTTGCCTGCTGAGTTTACGGACGATTGTGGCTTCGAAATGCGCCTAAAATTAAGATTACCTTCACAAACAGACCTGCTTCTCTTTAGAAATTCAGTACCAGCTATCTTCCTCCTCGGGACCTCTGTTCCGAATTCGCTGATACCATGAAAATTTGTCAACACAAACGGCAAAATTTAAACCCAGTCACAGTGCAGAGACGAGTTACGCCAGGCCTGCTGTACGAAAGGCCCTCACCGGCTGCTGTTGTGATGCAGCTTTGTGATGAGCAACTGCAGCCGAACTTCACAAACACTGCTTCAGGTGTCACTAGGCCTTCTGCTGCTGCTGATAGCGACCCACACTGTCAACGTAAACAGATCAAGCCAGAATTAATGCGCTTCAAAACAACACAAGAGAGGGTGAGTTGCTAGGCAAGGTCTGCAGGGAAATTTCCAGATGAAAATATCGCACTGAAGCACTTTCAAAACGAAACACGCTAAATGCACAACAGCTTGCTTCCGTGTGTTGAGCTCGAGAATGGCGATCGTTTCACAACGGAAACCGCTGTAAGTAAACACGTCGAGTCGTCTTCCGCATTTCTTTCCGCCCGCAGCCCGACTGACCCTTCTGCAGTGTCTTCCCCGTCACTGCAGGTTCAAACCTCACTGAGCTCGAAACACGGCGAATGCCCGTAGATCCGAGTTGACAGTGATGACTTCAGAAAATTTATAAAACAATATCCAAAAATTAATCAGCAGGTCTATTGGCATACAGTCAACATGGATTTAGATATCATCATTCTTGTGAAACACAACTATCCCTTTACTCACACGTAGAGTTGAGTTCTATTGTCACGTGATTTCAAATTGATTCTGTATTTCTGGATTTACAAAAGTCTTTTGACGCTTTACCTCACAAGCGACTTGAAATCAATTTGCGTGATTATGGAATATCGTCTCAGATATGCGACTGTATTTTCTTATTTCCGGTCAGATAGGTCACAGTTCGTACTAATTGATGGAAAGTCATCGAGTAAAACCGAACGTATTGGTGGCGATCCGCAGAGTAGTGTCACAGACCCCCTGTTGTTGCTTATCTATACCAACGAGTTAGGAGACAGGTGGAGCAGCTGTCTTGGGTTGTTTGCAGGTGATGCTGTCGTTTATCGTCTAGTAAAGACATCAGAAGATGAAAACGACTTAGAAATGACATGTGTATGGTGCTGAAATTGGCAATTGAGGCGAAATAATTAAAAGTGTGATATCATCCACATGAGTGGTAAAAGAATTCCCTTACACTTCGATTACACGATAAATCAATCAAATCTGAAGGCAGTAAACCCAATTAAATACCAAGGAGTTGCAATTACGAACAACGTAAATTGGAAAGAACGCAGGGAAAGTACTATGACGAAAGCGAACAAAGACTGCGATTTATTGGCGGAAAACTTGGAAGACACAACACATGTACGAAAGAGATTGCCTGCATTAAGGCTGCCCGCCCTCTTTTGGAAGTACGGCTCGCGGTGTGGGATCCTTACCAGGTAGGATTAAAGGAGTACATCGAAAAAGCTCAAAGAAGGGCATCACGTTTTGTCTTATCGACAAATAGAGGAGACAGTGTCACTGACATGGTACAGGGTTTGTGGTGGACTTCACTGAAACAAAGGAGTTTCTCGTTGCGGCAGGATCTTTTCACGACATTTCAGTGGGAAACTTTTTCCTCCAATTGCGGAAATACTTTGTTCTCCTACAGAGGGAGAAATGATAACCGTAATAAAATATGGGACATCAGGATTCGCACGGAAAGGTATAGGTGTTTGTTTTCTCTGCTCTGTTTTCGAGATGGAATAATAGAGAACTATTCTGAAGGTGGTTCGATGAACCCTCTGCCAAGCACTGAAGTGTGATTTGCAGAGTATCCATGTAGATGTGGATGTAGGCGTGTGCCCAAATCAATTTTATCAAACGTATTTGGACGTTATTGGAACCATTTTACAGAGAATATGAATGAATTTATTGTTGCCATCCAAATTCAGAATCTCTTCGAGAAAATGATTATTTTCCTACCAAAGCAAACACGTAGTCATAGAGTGGGAGATCTTCGCCCAATAACTCTCCTAAATGCCGATTACAAACTCGTTGTAAAAATCCTGGTATCGAAATTAAAACCTGCGATTCGTGAATCTATTGGCCATCACCGTCAATGCGGACCGGCACGGAGGAGCAGCCCCCAAGCCGTCTGTGCGTACACACGCGTGACGCCACGCGCAGCAGCAGCACGTGACCCAGCCGCGGTTCTTCCGCTCCACTTCCACATGTGTTCTGATAGTGTCAGATACAAACAGCTATGTCAACTCATACACAAACTGGGATTTGGCGATCGATTTGCTGAGCAGTGCAAGTACTACAAAAATGCATATAAACTGTTGAAAAACAGGTGCTGTGGCAACTCGTAGGTCTGTCAGGCAAGGCTGTCTGCCTTCAGTGCTCGTGTATGTCTCAGCCTCGTTCGTCTTCTTCATATTGGTTGAAAAAACAATAAATGGAATTTCAGTAGAAACAAGAAAAGTAACATGCACAGCATATGCTGATGATGTGGGCCTCTTTCTAAAAGACGAATCTGATCTTCATCTAGTAAAAAATTTATTCTCTATTTCGACAGGCAACAGGCACAACGATAAACTGGAGCAACAAGTTTCCACTGCCCACTGTGTCCTGTACTCCGTTCCGCCAGTCGTCTTGGAGCTGCGTCGCCAACACATTCAAAGTGCTGCGTGTGCAGATGTCATATACGATAACATTAAACTGGCTTCAAATACTGATTACTGTCAGGACTGTAACGAACAGCAAGCTGAACCTAATTCAGAAATCAGAGCCACTTCACGTATTTTTGCTGTCAAGGGCCTGGTGTGTCGCCCACACGTTGAATGTGTCGAGACAAATGGGCAGGGCGATTAGCCAGGCTGTAGTCTGAGTTCTGTGGGGGCTGAATTTCGATGGTGTTCGCCGGGTTCTTTCATTCGACTCACAGCTTCAAGAACTGTGCAAGAGCCACACCAGTTTCTTACAATGCCATAAAATGTACAAAACAGACCACCATTTTTAGTATTAGAATACTACCAAGTAGTGATGTACGTACATGAAACAAAAGCTTACTTCCTAATGTTTCTTAGGATACTAAACACGATATTCTTCAGACTGCCGGCCGGTGTGGCCGAGCGGTTCTAGGCGCTTCAGTCTGGAACCGCGCGACCGCTACGGTCGCAAGTTCGAATCTTGGTTACGGCATGGATGTGTGTGATGTCCTTAGGTTAGTTAGGCTTAAGTAGTTCTAAGTTCTAGGGGACTGATGACCTCAGCTGTTAAGTCCCATGGTGCTCAGGGCCATTTGAACCATGTTTTTTTTTCTTTTGACAGCTATTACACAACCTGTAGTGGCTAATAGCTTCCTCATGGAGTTTGTAAAACGTTCACTAAAAGTTTATGCGAGAGTTGTGCCATATGTCTTCATGGCTGACACAATCGTAAGCCTTAAGGAAGAGCTGGTGACATCACACGTGTTCCTTACTGCGTGAGCTGCCACACCCCTGTACGCACAAACGACTTGGCAAATGTTGTTTTGTGCACCTCCGCAATTTCGGTAAAAACTAATGCATTTATCATTTTTAGTTCTGACACGAAGCGTTTCATAAAGAGTTTGTAGTGTGCATTTAGTTGAGAGCTTCGCTCAATATCTCCCACCGTGTGAACACAAGTTTTCTTTGGTAGGAGTGTAATGATCTCTTCAAGAAACGTGACAGGAATATGGAAGGCAGCGGTAACTTCATTCACAATCTCTGTAAAAGTGGGTCCAGTTATGTCCAGACATGTGCGAGATAATCCGATGAGCATGTCATCGAGACCTGTTGATTGACTTTTGGCACACCGAAAATTAGTCTCGGGTCATCACTGTCAACTGTGTCCTGTGCTCCGAGGTCAGTGAGGTTTGAACCTGCAGTAACAGGGAAGACGTCACAGACGGCCCGTGTGTGGAAAGATGAGCGGAATATGAGAGCACGTGTTTAGTTATGACCGTTTCATTTGTTAAAGGATCGCCCTTCTCATGTTGACTATAAGCAAGTGACAGCTACTGGTGCCTGTGCTCCTCGTGTTGAAAGTGGTACGATGCGAGTTTTTCATCTGCAAAATTCTCTGCTGGCCTTTCCCGAATAACTGGACCTCTCACTTACTGTTCTTCCGTGAACATTAGTTCTGGTTTGATCTGTTTTAGCTGAGTTCCCATTATGACTGGACGAAGGACTGAACGCGGCACTGAAACACTGAGTGTGAAATTCGAGTTCCCAGAGAGCCGCCTCGGGACAGTAGCGGACGGGGCCCTGTCTTCCGCATGTCGGGCCATGTGTGACTCGCCCACCTGTCAACAACTGAAGTGAAATGTTGCCGTTTGTGTTGACACATTTCCCAGGCTTCAGTGATCTGGGAACGGGGTGCTGAACACGAGGATAACTTGTACTGAATTTTCAGAAGAGACGGATGTCTGTCTGTGGTGATATTCGGTAATTCGTTGTCCACTGGAAGCCGCGAGCCGCTCGGAGTGGCCTCGCCGTTAGAGGAGCCATGTCGCTGACTGCGCGGCCCCTCCCGCCCCAGGTTCGAGTCCTCCCTCGGGCGTGGGTGTGAGTGTTGTTCTCAGCAGCAGTTAGTTTAAGTAGTGTGTGAGTCTAGGGACCGGTGACCTCAGCAGTTTGGTCCCTTAGGAATTTGGACATTTGAACACTGAAAGCCACAGTGCTCGGTGAAAAAAACAGGCGAATATTTGTTTTGTAAAAAAAAATTGTCTTCCCTTGCTCCCAGACGCGTTTCGCCCTTTTTTTAGTTTAAGGCATCATCAGGATCAATAATGATGCCGTTATGCTACACTTCTGATTTGATACGTATCATTCTTAAACAACAAAGTTAAAAGTAAAATAAAAGCAGAAAGCACGAAACCAATGACAACATCACAACATAACCAAACAGAATCACTACACTCAGTACCATAACAACTACACAGAATAATCGGGAAAGTATACGAGAAAACGCAGGTTGGCGCACAGTGGTGATATACGAAGAGAAACCCACACATAAAACCACCAACATTTTGAAAAGTCAGAAAGTTAACATCGCAAACATAACAGATAATTCTGCCAAAAAATACACCTCGAAGCTGACAAAAAAACAGACATATATATACCAGAAAGCAGGTATGTATCAATTACAGTGTAACACTTGTGCTGGCAGATACATAGGATAAGCAGGCAGAACAGCTGATGTCAGGTACAAAGAAGGCGTGAGAGCTGCGAAGCATGGGACAAATCACTCCACATTTCGAGAATACCTGAGAGAACACAATCTCAAAACAACCACTAGAGAAAAAGACGTGAAAATAATTAGAATCAACAATAGAAGCAGACATCCTAACCATGCAAGAAAATTACCGCACACAGAAAATCAAAGCAGAAAAGAAAGCCCTGTTGATTGATCAAGTGCATATGCCAAACAACTCATTGTTTACGTTAACAGGTAAAATAATAGTGTAAAACTGCAATAGAGGGCTGTAATAGCAATAATAACGATAACAATACAATACACTGACTCAAAACTCAGCTCAACTGAACACAAAAACTTTAAACTATTTTTTGACAGGTATTACATTCATATTCAAAATTCTACAGAAGAAAATCATTGCATGTATACTCTCTCTCTCTCTCTCCCTCCCTCTCTCTCTCTCTCTCTCTCTCTCTCTCTCTCTCTCTCTCTCTCTCTCTGTCTCTCACACACACACACTCACACACACACACACACACACACACACACACACACACACACAGATAGACAATGGTTTTCGGTATACACTTCGTTACGTTGGCCACATGCATGTAAAAATACCAGACTCCGAGATACACAGTGAACTCAAAGTAGTTACGCCTTGAAGTCGCAGTTTGCCATCAGATATCTACATCTACATCTACATCCATACTCCGCAAGCCACCTGACGGTGTGTGGCGGAGGGTACCTTCAGTACCTCTATCGGTTCTCCCTTCTATTCCAGTCTCGTATTGTTCGTGGAAAGAAGGATTGTCGGTATGCCTCTGTGTGGGCTCTAATCTCTCTGATTTTATACTCATGGTCTCTTCGCGAGATATACGTAGGAGGGAGCAATATACTGCTTGACTCTTCGGTGAAGGTATGTTCTCGAAACTTTGACAAAAGCCCGTACCGAGCTACTGAGCGTCTCTCCTCCAGAGTCTTCCACTGGAGTTTATCTATCATCTCCGTAACGCTTTCGCGATTACTAAATGATCCTGTAACGAAGCGCGATGCTCTCCGTTGGATCTTCTCTATGTCTTGTATCAACCCTATCTGGTACGGATCCCACACTGCTGAGCAGTATTCAAGCAGTGGGCGAACAAGCGTACTGTAACCTACTTCCTTTGTTTTCGGATTGCATTTCCTTAGGATTCTTCCAATGAACCTCAGTCTGGAATCTGCTTTACCGACAATCAACTTTATGTGATCATTCCATTTTAAATCACTCCTAATGCGTACTCCCAAATAATTTATGGTATTAACTGCTTCCAGATGCTGACCTGCTATTTTGTAGCTAAATGATAAAGGATCTATCTTTCTGTGTATTCGCAGCACATTACACTTGTCTACATTGAGATTCAATTGCCATTCCCTGCACCATGCGTCAATTCGCTGCAGATCCTCCTGCATTTCAGTACAATTTTCCATTGTTACAACCTCTCGATACACCACAGCATCGTCTGCAAAAAGCTTCAGTGAACTTACAATGTCATCCACCAGGTCATTTATGTATATTGTGAACAGCAACGGTCCCATGACACTCCCCTGTGGCACACCTGAAATCACACTTACTTCGGAAGACTTCTCTCCATTGAGAATGACATGCTGCGTTCTGTTATCTAGGAACTCCTCAATCCAATCACACAATAGGCCTGATAGTCCACATTCTCTTACTTTGTTCATTAAACGACTGTGGGGAACTGTATCGAACGCCTTGCGGAAGTCAAGAAACACGGCATCTACCTGGGAACCCGTGTCTACGGCCCTCTGAGTCTCGTGGACGAATAGCGCGAGCTGGGTTTCACACGACCGTCTTTTTCGAAACCCATGCTGATTCCTACAGAGTAGATTTCTAGTCTCCAGAAAAGTCATTATACTCGAACACAATACGTGTTCCAAAATTCTACAACTGATCGACGTTAGAGATATAGGTCTATAGTTCTGCACATCTGTTCGACGTCCCTTCTTGAAAACGGGGATGACCTGTGCCCTTTTCCAATCCTTTGGAACGCTACGCTCTTCTAGAGACCTACGGTACACCGCTGCAAGAAGGGGGCCAAGTTCCTTCGCGTACTCTGTGTAAAATTGAACTGGTATCCCATCAGGTCCAGAGGCCTTTCCTCTTTTGAGCGATTTTAATTGTTTCTCTATCCCTCTGTCGTCTATTTCGATATCTACCATTTTGTCATTTGTGCGACAATCTAGAGAAGTAACTACAGTGCAATCTTCCTCTGTGAAACAACTTTGGAAAAAGACATTTAGTATTTTGGCCTTTAGTCTGTCATCCTCTGTTCCAGTACCATTTTGGTCACAGAGTGTCTGGACAATTTGTTTTGCTCCACCTACCGCTTTGACATAAGACCAAAATTTCTTAGGATTTTCTGCCAAGTCAGTACATAGAACTTTACTTTCGAATTCATTGAACGTCTCTCGCATAGCCCTCCTCACACTACATTTCGCTTCGCGTAATTTTTGTTTGTCTGCAAGGCGTTGGCTATTTTTACGTTTGCTGTGAAGTTCCCTTTGCTTCCGCAGCAGTTTTCTAACTCGGTTGTTGTACCACGGTGGCTCTTTTCCATCTCTTACGATCTTGCTTGGCACATACTCATCTAACGCATAATGTACGACGGTTTTGAACTTTGTCCACTGATCCTCAACACTATCTGTACTTGAGACAAAACTTTTGTGTTGAGCCAACAGGTACTCTGAAATCTGCTTTTTGTCACTTTTTCTGAACAGAAAAATCTTCCTACCCGTTTTAATATTCCTATTTACGGCTGAAATCATCGATGCCGTAACCGCTTTATGATCGCTGATTCCCTGTTCTGCGTTAACTTTTTCAAATAGTTCGGGTCTGTTTGTCACCAGAAGGTCTAATATGTTATCGCCACGAGTCGGTTTTCTGTTTAACTGCTCAAGGTAGTTTTCAGATAAAGCACTTCAAAAAATTTCACTGGATTCTTTGTCCCTGCCACCCGTTATGAACGTTTGTGTCTCCCAGTCTATATCTGGCAAATTAAAATCTCCACCCAGAACTATAACATGGTGGGGAAATCTACTCGAAATATTTTCCAAATTATCCTTCAGGTGCTCAGCCACAACAGCTGCTGAGCCAGGGGGCCTATAGAGACATCCAATTACCATGTCTGAGCCTGCTTTAACCGCGACCTTCACCCAATTCATTTCACATTTCGGATCTCCGTCAATTTCCTTCAATACTATTGCACTTCTTATCGCTATAAACACGCCTCCTCCTTCACTGTTCAGCCTGTCTCTGCGGTATACATTCCAATCTGAGTTTAGGATTTCATTACTGTTTACGTCTGGTTTCAGCCAACTTTCTGTCCCTAGTACTATATGGGCGTTGTGATCGTTTATTAATGAGAGCAGTTCTGGGACCTTTCTATAGACGCTCCTGCAGTTTACTGTTAGCACATTAATATTGTTATTCCCTGTTGCATTTTGCCTACTCCTACCTTGCCGCGTGTCAGGAGGCGTCTTGTCGGGCCTAAGGAGGGGATTCTCTAACCCAATAAACCCCCAAGAGCACTCCACACGTACTCCGCTACCCTTGTAGCCGCTTCCGGCGTGTAGTGCACGCCTGACCTATTCAGGGGGACCCTACATTTCTCCACCCGATAGCGGAGGTCGAGAAATTTGCACCCCAGATCTCCGCAGAATCGTCTGAGCCTCTGGTTTAAGCCCTCCACTCGGCTCCAAACCAGAGGACCGCGATCGGTTCTGGGAACGATACTACTATATCTATATTACTGACAGAAGACTGACACTACATCACAACAACAAGGGCAAACAAAATGAAAAGTTTGAAGAAAAGTGTTCGAAACATAAAAACGTGCCTATGTTTCGTGAATAGAGCGGCAGTGCGGCCTCCAGCATGCGACCAGATGAGGGGAGACGCAGATGCCAACCAAAGACACGCAGAACTGCAATTATATAAAACCAGAAATAAATCTGTTTTGTAATATACGAATAGTTCAGAGCAAAACAAACATGTATGATAACTGCATCATTACAGATCCTAATGATGATGCCTTACAGTGAAAAACAGGGAAACGCGTCTGGGCGAATAAAAGGCAGTGCCGCAAGAGAAGTCTGTTTTACTTACAAATGAAATATATCTGTGCTTGCTGTGAAGGATGGCCTTGCAAACAAACTCGTAGAACAGGCAATATTTTGACATGAATTATATAACCGTTCAGACAAAACGTAAATGCAATTTATGCTGCCCCTCAACTTAAACTGGAACAATCACACAGATAATGTTGAGGGGGAAAGTAAACCAAAGACTGCGTTGTATCGGCACAACACGTGCAAGATGCAAGACGTCTACTCTACGCCCGTCTGCACTCTGCCCGAGTGTCGCTGTCCGGTGTGTTATCCTCACCAGGTGGCACTGACGCAGGACTCTGGGATGTTCCAAAGAGGGTCGGGAAACAGTGTTGAGGGCGCCACAGGGGTGGTCCTGAACGTGCAGCGCTTCCCCGCTGTCGGCAAGGCGCCGGCAGCTGCTGCCCGCTGTCTGTGGGCAGCGTGTCTCACCGGCGATGCAGACGTCCCCTGCCGTGGCGTGGCCGCTGGCGGGTTGCGCAACACTGCCACGCAAACTTTTATTTCCAAATCTGGAAAAGTTGCACTGCTGCAAAATTGTGGTATCTCAGGCAATAGCTGCCCATTCGTACAGTTGTGTTAATTACAAAGTCTTTTACTCAGGTTTCGCTCTCGAACTTTTCCTCACATTGAATTAATTAATGTTGCTTTTGATGATCATTACAGTAACTGAAATATATATATTACTTAAAATTCATAATGTTATTACAGTTCTGAAGTATAATTTGCAAAAGAACACATCTTAACTGGAATATTTTTTTGATGATTTTGTGGACAGACGACGCCCACTTCTATCTGACAAATTATGTCAATACACGGAATTGTCGAATATGGGCAACGGAAAATCCACACGCAAATCAACCAGTGATTACTATATTTTAATGTTTCTTTTCTCTCACAGTGTAAAACAGATTTCGATTATGATGATTCTGTCTGAGATGTCACTACCGACATATCTGTAATTTCGATATTCGTAAGAAATGTTTGTTATTTTTTGTCATTTAATCTGAGAATTGACCGTATGTAGTTTTAGATAAATCTATATGCCCTATTTTCTTTCACTGTCTTGTAACAGAATATAAGTACTTTGTGAAAACAGCACATTTATCGACTTGAGTAGAGTTATTCTCTGCACTGTGAGAAAGTTCGAAATATTATAAAGCTTTTCTTTACCACGACATGCCAAATCGATTATCGTGATTTTAGATGACTGCACATACATTGTATTAAAATGACATGTAAATACCTTTTGTGAGCGGTGTGGCTCTGAGTTGTCACTGGATTTATTATAGACACGTACTGCACCCACATAGTGTGCTGTCAGCCGCCTCCCAAACAATCACGATACGACGCTTTCACACGATGGGATATTACAGCGTCATAAGTGCTGGAAGACACTTCAACGTGTGTCACTTCATTTACTGTGCACACTCGTGTCAACAGCTTCGTGTATGAAAGCCACGAGAAGTTATTGCTTCGATACATGTTTGCTACGGCTAAAAGACAATGTAATCACAATCAGTTACACGAGATTTTGTGCAAAATAACGACAAAGAAAAATGCCATGAATGTCATTTTTTCTCACAATTAATGACTTTGCCACTAGTGCACACTAATGTAGTGCACAATTTGTTTTTACCCTGTGCACACTTCTTTCAAACGGAATGTAAAGTTTTGTAAGTAAACCTGAACACCAATATAAACAACATTTGTAACTTTGTTTGGAGTGTACCTGAGCACGAAATGTACAAAAATTTTTGCAAATTAATTTATAAGCGACTTAGCACCACCACTTTTCATCACTTGTTTACAGTGACTATGTGCACGTGACATGTATATTTTGTATATTCCATAATCTTTTTTATGTTTCTTTACAAAATACAGTACTACTTCGAGGCTTACTACTATTTTCGTATAATATGACACAGGCGAATGTTTCAGTACAATCTTTGCCATATGTAAAAATCCTCCTGCAAAATTCTGGCCGGAGAGGCTGTGGAATAGTGAAAGAGTTCTACTGGGAGTTTGTTATTGGCATTTCAGAAATGTATACGTACTATGTAAGTCTCAGACGCTAAACGACAATCTTGGATCGCTTACCATTCGCGCGCAGCCTGTGGTGAGAGCAGCCGAGTCCCTGGGAGATGTGTTTGTCCTACCGTGGCTGGCTGGCAGCGAAGAGCGGGGGAGTTGTGACGTCAGAGGAGTAGCGAGGCGGGCGCCGAGCAGGGGACTCGTGGCAGAGTAGCCGTGGAGGTGGCTACGTCTGTGTTCAAGGAAAGAGATTTGTGTTTCAATGTTGTGAAACAGAGGAGAAAGAATTGATCAGTGTTTAGAACGGAAAGAGATGTAATGAGATTAGAAAATAGTATGAAGAGGAATGAAAGCAGCATTTCTTATTTAGTGACACCGCAGTCGCACGTAATTAGATTCACTGTTGAATGAGACACTCATATAAGGGAACTTTAGATTTTTCATTGAAGATCGTGCAATTTTAACTGTGATGTGTTTTTGATGTCTGTTAATTATTTGTCTAACGTTTGCAAGAGTAAAAGCTTGGTATCGGTGTCGTCCTTTGTCAGTGTTAATAAATGTTGTAACATGAACTGCATACAAGTAATAATATATCAGATAATTTTGAAAAAAGGTGGTTAAAGGGATTTTCACCTATGGGCATTGTCCACAACCTCGATCCAAATGATTTTCATTTAAAAGTACCTCACTCAGTGATGTGTGTAAAATAGTTTACTTGCTGTCTGGAGCATTGCATTGGGCTCTCAGCGACTGTAGTCAGAAATTTGTAACTGACGAGCACAGAGCAGCAAGCACCGCGTTTCCAAGCAATTACATTACGAGGTGAGGTATTTTCATTTCAGGAGCCGTTCGCTATGAAAGTTATCAACGGAGACTGACCATTTCACGAACAACATTATTTACAGACCATTAACGCACGGGGACCACTTTCTTTCATAAAAGATGTTAATAATAACGTTCACATTTTTTTAGAATGTTTATACAACAGGGCCAGAATCATGTCGCGTTCTGGCAGACAGTTATATTACGTTACTTTCGCAGTAGAACAGATCACCCGAAGCTAAACAACAGCAAACTAGTACGAAATCTCAAATCAAATGAAAGGAATCATTTTAATACTACATTTCATATAGCAATCTGTAAATAGCATTTGACGTAGCAGAATGTAATATTAAAAATGTTATCCGGATGTAATTACTTAAAAAGCGAAAGAAGGAACTACTCTTTTTCTACATTTGAAAGCCAGGTATCGAGTAGGGCATCTTAAAAATAAAATAATAAGAAAAATGCTGTCGATTGCATAGTAAGTAAATATTGGCAATCAGAAGAAGCTCGTTAACCTGCTGATAAAGAACAGGAGAACAACCCTATTACTACGTTGCATACAGGAATCTGTTGATTGCATTAATGCAATTTTGTAAATGTTAACCAGACGTAATTAGTTACCAAACGAATCAGGGAAGTACTCATTTCCCTACGTCTCAAAGCTATCTTTTGAGTAGGGCATGTTCACTTTCCAAATAAAACACACTCGATGGCATACTTCTCTTCCAGAAACACTATTGGGAAAATTTAGAAAACAGGCAATTGATGCTGACAGCCGAACGATTCTATTGTCACCAACATACGTTGTGTGTAAGATTCACGAAGAGAAGATATGAGAAGTTAGCAGTCATACAGAGGCATATGGAGAGTCGTTTTTGTCTCGCTCTCTTTGCGAGTGGAACAGAAAGGAAAATATCAAGTAGTGGTACAGAGTACCCTCAGCTATACACCGTACGGTGTCTTGCGGAGTCTCTGTGTACATGTAGATATAGATGTACTACATTTCATATAGGAATCTATAGATAGCACGTGAGGTAGCAGAATGTAATAGTGATAATGTTAACTAGACGTAATTACTTATCAAACGAATGGAAGAAGTGCTAGTTTCCCTACAATTGAAAGCCAGCTTTCGAGTAGGACGTCATCCGTTTGCAAATAAAATGCAGTCGACGGCAGAGTTAATGGTGGCGGACAGGTGGTACTTGTTATGTTGCTGATGAAGAACAGGAGAATAAGCGTATTACTACATCATGTGTATGAACCTGTAATGAGTGAGTGAGATGACGGAAATTAATTTGTAAAACGTTTATCAGATATAATTACTTACCAACTAACAGAACATGGTATTCCGTCATCCACATTTCAAAGGCAAAGTTGGTGTAATTTATCTTTTTTTTTTTTTGCAGAATTGCAATAGCGAGCTCTGTGGAGTTGTGGTACCCGTTGTTCATGTCCTGCAATGAAAGTCCATGGGTGAACACACGGCATGGGTTCTTGAACTTCTGAGTGCAGACCTAAGTGAAGGAGACACGATGAGTGAGGAATTACTTGTAGAAGCACAGGCTGCTCCTGCAGGGGGACCGGAGGTGGAAATTAAGTTTTGACTTTTGGTTTGTAAATAGAAATTCGAGAGAAAATGTTTGACAATTAGTGAGAGGAAGTGCTGATGACGTTCGGTCGTATTACCATACATCGAATCACTCCCGTCTCCATTAAGAATTCAATTTTCCCTGAAAGTATTCCGGCGTTTGCTCTGAACAACGTACATCATCTGAATATGGGCAGAAGTAGTACAGCGCACTTCCATAAAAACGCAGAGTTCTTTTAAGAGTTTCACGGTTTTAATGTCACTGCCGTTGAACTGCACCTGCAGTACAACTGATGGAGGAGAAAATGTATCTCTGGCTCCAAATTAGGTGATTTATTGATTGCTGCTCTGTTCAACTAGCGCAAGAATCTTTTCTCTACCATTATAAAAGCACTAAATATTTTGAATACTATTCCATGGCAACGGTGACTATGGAACGATCCTTCCATAGCCTACGAACAGTCAAGGCTTAGAACCGAATCGCTACAGGGAAGGGAGACTAGTTGCGTTGAACTACGTGAAAGAATATGGCGAGGTGTTAAAAAAGAAAGTATCAGAAAAATCTGAATCCGATCCAAGAATTAAAATTATTGTCTTGTTATGCGAATGCATGTTTAAAGTATTTATTAAAAGCAGTTTGTCACCAGTTTCCTGTTTTATTTATCAAGAAATGGTGATTGTTTTGCCTACTCCCTAATCTTTGAGAATAGTATGACCTGAACCTACTTAGACACTGACGACACTTTTCATTTGTCGTGAGTAGTTCTTTCCCAGGGAAATTTTGAGAAAAATTAACGTACAACCATGTCATACACCATGAAAGATGCTATAAAGGCATATAAGCTCCAATGGCGTAATCCTGAGTCCTTGTTAGGAATGCCGAAACTGCCTTTGTCCCCCACCACTCACTCCAAAAATTAGGGGAGGGTAAAAGGTTGGCAACAGGAAGGAGCATCCCGTGACCCTAAACCACTGACAGATTAACGTACTGACGTCGAGGTAGGGAAAAAAGAAAAAGAGCAGACAGTTTAAATCTCAACACCATTTTAGTTGATACGTTACAGTGCCCAGTCGGTAACATCCTTAAACAACTGCAATGCATTTCAACTCTTGTTTTTCTGCGAGTATTAACAGACATACGAAATTTTGTTATTCACTGCAGATAATTTTTGTTAGCAGGTGTTCCATACGTAGTGACGTTCGAATTACTGATTAAAATTGCAATATAAATCGCTGGTGTGTTTTGTGACCAATTTCTAGCGACATTGCTAGCGATATATTGCTCGCATGTGTGCTCGTAGGTGAACACGCCGTCGGCGAACCTGTCACATCATGGGATACACAACTGTGCAAATGACGGTCACTGCTATAAGTTACATATCACCGAAATCAAACACAGCATTAAACAATGACGAGCATAGCTTTTGAATGATATTTCCACCTTATGACTGTATAAAACTTCCTTATTCTATATTAATATCATGATCTTATATTGAGCAAGCAGTAAAAGAAAGAAAAGAAAAATTCGGAGTAGGTATTAAAATCCATGGAGAAGACATCAAAACTTTGAGGTTCGTCGATGACATTGTAATTCTGTCAGAGACAGCAAAGGACTTGGAAGAGCAGTTGAACGGAATGGATGGTGTTTTGAAGGGAGGATATAAGATGAACATCAACAAAAGCAAAACGAGGATAATGGAATGTAGTCGAATTAAGTCGGGTGATGTTGAGGGTATTAGATTAGGAAATGAGACACTTAAAGTACTAAAGGAGTTTTGCTATTTGGGGAGCAAAATAACTGATGATGGTCGAAGTAGAGAGGATATAAAATGTAGACTGGCAATGACAAGGAAAGCGTTTCTGAAGAAGAGAAATTTGTTGACATCGAGTATAGATTTAGTGTCAGAAAGTCATTTCTGAAAGTATTTGTATGGAGTGTAGCCATGTATGGAAGTGAAATATGGACGGTGAATAGTCTGGACAAGAAGAGAATAGAAGCTTTCGAAATGTGGTGCTACAGAAGAATGCTGAAGATTAGATGGGTAGATCACATAACTAATGAGGAAGTATTGAATAGGATTGGGGAGAAGAGAAGTTTGTGGCACAACTTGACCAGAAGAAGGGATCGGTTGGTAGGACATGTTCTGAGGCATCAAGGGATCACCAATTTAGTATTGGAGGGCAGCGTGGAGGGTAAAAATGGTAGAGGGAGACCAAGAGATGAATACACTAAGAAGATTCAGAAGGATGTAGGTTGCAGTAGTTACTGGGAGATGAAGAAGCTTGCACAGGATAGAGTAGCATGGAGAGCTGCATCAAACCAGTCTCAGGACTGAAGACCACAACAACAACAACATCATGATTTTGGCCTTAAGTCAACAATGTTAGGTAAAATTAGATATTGTTAAGTGATGTCGTTGTCAAGATCTATTGAAACGGATGTCCCAGCGTGCAGAAAGTGCAGAATCGTATAAATCTATGGCAGACTGGTAGCAAATATGTTTTGCAGTCATTAAACAATCGAACCACAGAATGAACATCAGTACAGCAGTTAAATATGTAGTGAGTTTGATCTGAAAATATACTATGGAAAATGATGGTTGACATGGCCAAATATGAATAGCATAGGTTGTAAGTCCATGATGGACAATCCATGTTCACAGGAATATCATAGGTACATAAAATCATCTGTTAATAGTGACCACAAGGTGTAAATAGCATGTTCATAGCACAAAAATATGACAGCATGTCGAAAGAAATACCCACATCATATACCGGTTTAAATGATAAAAATGTCCATGTGCCATATATAACCATGGTACAGACAATGGCGAAAGTTTGCCATTACAATATTTGTAAGCAATTTGTTGCAGACCACTATAGCGTCAGATCTATGGCCTGAATGACAAAGCTGACAGCGAAATGAACCAACATATCAGCAGCTCGAATTGGCGCAGTCTCTACTGATTCAATTCTAGAGAGGTGGGAGGCCAAGATCATGCGACAGTACTGCACTGGTGTTAAGGATACGAACTACACTGGCACGAGGACGATAAAGACGCCCCATTTAATGATACACAAACAGAAAGAAACAATGAACAAATTCTAGTGTCCGATTACACTGTCGGTCTTAATCACAGAGTGCGCATTCAGATGCACAGAACTGATTTTCTGTTGTCGACACACATTGCCACCGTGGGCACGTGATATCGGGGCGGCGTACTGAGATGTGACAACGTTTCAAAACATCGACATATCTGTGCTTTGGGAAAGTGGGCATTTGTTCCGTTATCGTGAAACGTAAATAATTTTTCGCCTTCAGATATCTCACGTTGCTTGTGTAACAATATCCAATGGAATAAACATCCAAGTCGTCATGGTACATCTACAATTTGCCACGAAAACAAAACACAATAACGAAATATAGATTAAGAAGTTACAAAAGCACACAATCCACTACTATACCACGAGTGAGCGCGGCAGAATAGGTTAACTTACGATGTTAGCAGACGGTGATACCGTCGATACTTCCTTCCCGAGAAACCTTGAGCTGCCGTGACGCGACGTGACGGTCTGTCGACGACTTGTCTGAATGCCGCCGTTTGAAGTGCATTGTGCAATCTTTCGATCTGTCGTGATGGGACCTGACGCCCAAGGTGAACTCGTCTTAAAAAGAGTCATCCCGAGATCACGTCACAATTTCAGCTTAATGTTGACAACGCGCGCAGCACGCAATGCTTACTCCAGAGATTTTTCTACTCTATGGCTTTGACCGACGTCATATCTGAGTCACAGATGCTACTTAGAAACAATATTTAAAGGCAGTGGGGTTTATTCCTAAACCAAAGAATGTATCACGGAAAAGAAAGATAATACACATACATATAATAAAATTCCATTGCAGCTCACGTGATTAATTACATAGCCAAAAGTTATATCCCAAAAAAATTGGGGTAACAAGAAAGAAAGTAACAACATAAAAAAACATACATGCATTTGTGGCAGTGATATTTTTCATGTCTAGTGCAAAGTGAGATCAAAAGTGCGCGAGAGTTTTTTTAGTCATGTGTTGTTTTTTATCTTTGCCGTAAGACTATAGAATCTCCTAGTTTTTGTTACTTCTCTGTTGTTTTTAGTTTTCTTCTCAGTGTGAGTTTTTCACGAATAAATTGTACTCCGTTAACTCATTATACCGGACGGCTATGCAATTATTTGTTGTAGGCTAGTCGGCTACATAATTGGTGACCTCCGATTAAGGAACTTTAAATCTTTCGTTAGCTACGTCGAACATTAACTGCAGAAGCAATGACCGACGACGGCAAACGATACGGTTCGATAACGGAAGAAATTCATAGGCTTCAGAATGAGATAGAAATTTTACAGTTGCATATTTCGAAAGATATGAACTTAAAGCATATACCGGACCGAAGGAATGACGTTGGTTCAACAACCATGGCAGCACAACCACAGCAAGTAACAGCAACGGAAGTACCCGTTGGTTTCAACGCTTCACCAACTCAACGGTTGCAATTACGAACGCCCCCATTCATGCCTTCTCAGCCACACACATGGTTCGCGGTAATGGAAAATATATTTCTACAACAAAGAATATTCAGTGATCACGAGAAGTTCACCTAGGTGATAAGTAATTTGGACCATCAGACCTCGGTTTTGGTATCTGACATTATAGTGAACCCACCTACTGAGGGAGCATACTGTAGACTGAAAGAAGAATTAATTTCTCGGTGTGTGAAGTCAGTCGACATCAGAGTCAAACAAGTACTGTACCAAGAGAAACGGGGAGATAGGACCCCGTCAGAATACTGGCGTCATTTACGCAGCCTGGTAGATAGATCGACATTCTCTGATAGACTGTTACTCCACGTATGGAAACAACAGCTACCAGTGCAAGTAAGAACTACACTAGCTATATACGACGAAAGATCAGTTGACAAGCTGCTGCTCGCCGCAGACAGAATCTGCGAGACGCACGAGCCTACTGAAACAGTCGCAATGACGTCGACAGATGCCACGTACGGTAACTACCATTACCAGCAAGACCAAACTGACGATATAACAGTAAACTGTGCCGCGGTCGCAACGCGACAAACACCAAAAAGTTCAAACGAAATTAGAGATTTAAAAACTGCAATAGATGATTTGCGAGCGCAACTAAGCACGCTACAACGACCACAAATTATCTTTAAGCGCAAGAGAGACCGGGCTGGGCGTGAAACACGAAGTCAACAAGAGGACGAGCGTAAGGTGTGTTGGTACCATATACGTTTTGGGAGAAATGCTACAAGATGTACATCACCATGCGCCTACTCAGACAACCAAGGTATGTACAGAAACAGTGCAGTGTTTTCATGTCAGCGACAACAGTCGTCAATACATATGCCTCCTGCTTCGAAAAGATTGTATGTATCAGACGTACTTACGGGTACAAGGTTTTTGGTGGATACCGGGTCAGACATTAGTTCGCTTCCTGTCAGCCATGCGCCACACAACGAAAAAGACATACAGCCACGTTTGAAGGCAGTGAATAACTCGGTGATTAACACGTACGGATGTAAAGTGTGCAAGATTGATGTGGGTTTTTCCAAACAGTTTATCTGGACTTTTGTGATAGCTGGTATATCGGAACCTATTTTGGGCGCTGATTTTCTGGCACATTTCGAGTTGGCGGTCGACTTACAAGGAAAACGTTTGTTAAATATGACGGACAACAGTGCAATATCAAGCACTAAAGGGCATACAACTTGTGAGAAGCTACAGGCGATTGGCAACTCTGTAGTCGAAGAGCTACATGACGAAGAAAAGATTCGGAGATGTTCTGACGGACAGACAAAATAAGTTAAACATAGCACGGTTCACTATATTCGTACCACGCCAGGACAGCCAGTTTCACAACGAGCACGTAGAATCGCACCAGAGAGAGTGACAGAAACAAAGGCGATATTCGAGGAAATGTTACAGGCGGGAATAATTCGCCGGTCAGACAGTCCGTGGTCTTCACCCCTACACTTAGTACGTAAGAAAGATGGATCATGGAGACCGTGTGGGGATTACCGAGCATTAAACTCAAGAACCATTCCAGATAGATACCCAGTACCTAATATACAGGACTTCACATGTGCTTTGGCCGGCGCGAAAATTTTTAGCGTCCTCGATTGCAAGAAAGCATACAACCAGATACCGGTGGCTCCAAGAGATGTTCAGAAAACACCAGTGATAAATGCTCACCAAGACAGTTCCGTTATATTGAGTTCATAAGTCAGTTCACGACAGATATACGCCATTTAAGAGGCGCAGAAAATTTAGTGGCTGACTATTTTTCACGTATTTGCGGGATTTCAGAAATTATAGACTATGATAAACTTGCAGTGGAACAAACCAAGGATGCAGAGCTACGACAGCTGTTAAACGACCCGTCTATAGGTCTGAAGTTCGAGCAAATTCTGGTGCCTAACTCCAAGCGGAAGCTGTGGTGCGACTTTTCTCAGGGCAGACCAAGACCATTCATTTCAGAAATATTGCGCAAGACGGCATTCGACAGTGTCCACACACTATCGCACCCAGGAGCCAACGCTACAATAAAGCTGCTGACAGACCGCTATGTGTGGCCTTCAATGAAAAGAGACGCGCGCCTTTGGGTACGTTCCTGCATTCCTTGTCAACAGAGTAAAGTAGGACGACATGTGCGTGCTGATATTGGAGATTTTAAAGGTACCTCTGCTAGATTCGCACACGTTCACGTAGACCTGGTTGGACCTCTCCCACAGTCAGAGGGTTACAGATATTTGTTTACGGCCATAGATAGGTGCACAAGATGGGCAGAAGCAACTCCAATAGTCGATATTTCAGCCGAAACTACTGCTAAGACGTTTCTGTGTACGTGGGTTGCCCGTTTTGGATGCCCCCTTCATGTCACAACTGACCAAGGACGTCAGTTCGAATCTACGTTGTTCCTCGAGCTATCCAAAATGTGCGGTTTCCAACGCCACCACACGACTGCCTATCACCCCGCCAGTAATGGTATGGTCGAACGATGGCACAGAACACTCAAAGCAGCATTGATGTGTCACCAAGAGAGATGGACGGAAGCATTACCATTAGTGTTGTTAGGCCTGCGGACAGCTCAGAAACCCGATATTGGTGGATCAGTTGCCGAGATGGTTTACGGCGAGCCGCTACGGATTCCTGCAGATTATTTAGTACCAACCTTACTACCTGGATCAGAGTGCCTCACACACTGGGTGCAGCAGCTAAAACGTCACTGCACAAATATACGTTGCCCGCCACCTTCTCGCCATGGTAACCGTAAGGTGTTTGTACACAAAGACTTGTACAATTGCTCTCACGTAATGTTGCGAACAGACTCAGTCAAATCGCCTTTACAACCACCATATACGGGCCCATTTCAGGTGCTGAGTAGAAATAAGCATACCGTGGACATAATGTATAATGGTGTTCCGACAAAGGTATCGATTGAACGTGTCTAGCCAGCATGGGTTTTACCCTCTCCGACCTCTGACACCACGCCTGTGCATCAACAACTGATGGACGCAGAGCATACCCAAACACCGCTCAGTACATCGTCTGAGACAGGTGGATCACCACCACAAACAACAACGTCACCGCCCCCGAGACATCCGACGCACACCAGAGCTGGACGTCAAATAAAATTCAAGTATCAAGATATCCCTGGGGCTCCGCACTTTAAGGGGGGGGCTGTGTGGCAGTGATATTTTTCATGTCTAGTGCAAAGTGAGATCAAAAGTGCGCGAGAGTTTTTTTTAGTCATGTGTTGTTTTTTATCTTTGCCGTAAGACTATAGAATCTCCTAGTTTTTGTTACTTCTCTGTTGTTTTTAGTTTTCTTCTCAGTGTGAGTTTTTCACGAATAAATTGTACTCCGTTAACTCATTATACCGGACGGCTATGCAATTATTTGTTGTAGGCTAGTCGCCTACACATTAAATGAATTATTACCACAGTTTATGCGAGCAAGTAAAAGAACAATAAACGGCCTTTCAAGTCCACTACAATATCACTCGCAGTAAACTAGTAATCTACATCTATGTCTACATGGATGCTTTACGAATCACACTTACATACTTGGCAAAGGGTTCATCGATCCACTTTCACAATAATCCTCTATTATTCCAATCTGAAACAGCGCGCGAAAAAAACGAACACCTACATCATCCCGAGCGAGTTTTGATTTCCTTATTTTATTATGATGATCATTTCTCCCTATGGAGGTCGGCGTCAACAAAATATTTTCGCATTCGGATGAGAAAGTTGGTGATCGAATTTTTGTGAGAAGTTTCTGCCGCAACGAAAAACGGCTTTGTTCTAATTATGTCCACCCCAAATTCTGTATCACGTCAGAGACACTCTCTCCCCTATTTCTCCATAATACAAAATGTGCTGCCCTTCTTTGAACATTCTAGATGTACTCTGTTAATTCTATGTGGTAGGGATCCCACACCGAGCAGAAATGCTCCAAAACAGGACGGACAAGGGTAGTGTAGGCAGTCTCTCTAACAGATCTGTTGAATCTCCAGCTAATAAGACGCTGTCTTTGGTTCGCCTTCCCCACAACATTTTCTATATGTTCTTACCATTTCATGTTGTTCATAATTGTGATTACTAGGTATTTAGTTCAATTTACTGCGTTGACTGATCTAACCAAAATTTAACAGATTCCTTATAGCACTCATGTGGATGAACTCACACTTTTCATTATTTAGGTTCAACTGCCAACTTTTGCACCATGCGGGTATCTTTTCTAAATTCTTTTGCAATTTGTTTTGATATTCTGATTACTTTACTAGACGGTAAATGACAGCATCATCTGCAGACAACCTCAGACAGTTCCTCCATTCTCTCCGAAATCGTTTATATGGATAAGGAACAGCATTACTTGGGAAACGCTGGAAATCACTTCTATTTCCTTCGATGATTTTCCGTCAATTACTACGAACTGTCAACAATGTGACAGGAATCTTTGTAATAGCTTCGCATCTATTGACAAATAGTCCATTGCTAAGAAACACAACTCCTCTCTCTGTTGAGCTTGTATTTCTCATGGAATATGAAGTATTCATACAACTTACAAGAATGCAGCCAACATCTTTCACAATCTCGTGTATTTCAAAACTAAAAGCCCAATCTCTTTGAAGGCCAAACGCCAGAATATCGGTGGTTGTCTAGCACACCACCCAACTCCATTAGCGTTTGTTGTTTGAACCAGTCCCCTACATTACCTGATTACTGGAACCTATTTGCTGGCAGCATGTATGGTCCTCCCTTAGATTAGTGTAAACTGCACCATACTCAAATTACTGCCACATAAGCTGTGCCGGGGCTAGCACCGTGTTTAGCACTAAATTCAGCTAAATTCGCATATGGAAATGATGCTCTAAGATCCCGTTTCCTAACTCCGACTTTTCCTTTTGCACATGGATTAATAAAAGAAATGCAAACTTATTGTTATTGACCCTGCAAGCGGAGTAGATAAGAATTTAATTTGAGAAATATTAATTTGTCAGTGGAAAGTTTAATTAATGTCATGACAGATGAAAGGATTGCTCTACCTAACTATAGAATGAAAGTCCTGTTCAAGATAACAATTGGATTTATTCTGACAAAATTCAAAATGAAAAATACATGAAACATTTACAATACACCAATTCGATAGACAGATAATCGCTGTGAAGGTGAAGTTGTCCGTAAACTAGCTTGTGACATTTATGATCAAGTGGTATGTGGAGCCAATAACGTGCAACTCAAATCTTAAGAAAAACACCCAGTAAGCAGAACATTAATTGCACTACAACAGTAGTGAGAACTCATAAATGAAAACCCAAGACAGAACCAAGATAGGAAGAATGGAAACAGGTGTGCTCCGCTGAGCTCTGATTATCACGTAGCAAAATTCCCTAATCTGCCGCTGCTGCAGGCATACATCACCAGGCTGTCTCTTTACTGCAAGAACACGATCTGGCGTACCGGAGGCGATGGCTGGTTGCTTCGACGTCCCGTCATGGTGGTGATAATGTCGCGAGTATAGCCCAATACTAATTCTCGTGGCCTGGTTGTTCCAGACTTAAGATTTCCTAGCAGTTTCAATGCACCTCTGAGGGAAACGAAGAAGGCTCGCCACACAATCACTGACGGCAGAGTGACTGATTTTAACAAGCGAAGTCACACTGTAACTCCGATACAATCAACTTTAGTCAAAACTGCTCAAGACCGACCACATAGGCCGCTTGTGCGCAGAATGCTCAATTGCCAACTGTACTCGGAAAGTTGCGTTGAAGTCTAAACTTCAGTAACTTCGTCAAACAGGTACAATTAAATGAAAGTACGTTAGACAGGCGACGGGAGGCAGGTTGTCCAGAGCAGTGAGAGCTCAGTCTTGTAAACTACTCAGACCGAAAGGCGAGGCTCTGCACTGCTAAGAGCACCCGTACAAGTCGAACACAGGCCCCATCACAGTGGCCGTGGTTAAACGTGCCAATCAGCAACTCGAAAACCGGTGGAAAATTCCACTCTATTGCCGAAGCACTGCTATTCCACCAATGGAGAATCTTGGCGCCAATTTCTGCGCCGATTTTGCTACGTTACGGAGCTATCCCCTGATCAAGCCAATCGCAGTTATGATTTTGCAGAAAAGGCGGGAATTTGCCCGCCAAGACTGCCTGGGAACACGAGTCATTCTCACACCTTGCTCGTAGCCCTTCAGACAGCGTTTTCACAAAGTTTCTGCGAAGTAACGGAATCCCTGGCCCCAGCCGCTCCTTCAGGCCCCTGTGGGCGTGTCGCCGCCGCTCTTATGACAATGTCGGCGTCTGGACAGCACCACTCGGCTCCCTCACACCCGTCGGCATAACCCTGTCGAGATCAGCAGAACCCACCTGTCACCGGACCACCCGGGTGACGAGAGATGATAAAATGTCTGGCCATAGATGATAAAATGTGTGGCCATGAAGAGTAAATTTTAAGTGTCCTCTAACTTTAGTCTTTTGTACTGGGATCGTAGAGCAAGAATTACTGGCATTGCGTTTATTACATGCTGCATCACAGAACAGTGTAACTGGAGAGCCGTAGTCAGTTGGTGCGGTGAAATTATGTGAGTCAGTTTGTACGTTTATAGCCGGATGGTACACATTCATTTGTTGCTGTTTCTTTGTCCTGCAATAGCGTGTATCTTATGTCTTCCAACGAGGTGATACGTTCTGTTACTTTGTTCATATTGTAAAAATGTGCAAACTGATTAAATCCTGAACTTTACTGTTAATCTCTTGAATTAAACAAAGTTGTCCCTGTGCTTCAATGGTCTGCCAAATAATGTTGTATATGAAATGGTCCTTGTGCGCTGATCATTTTCGTAACAAACAGATCGTGAAATGGAAATGTCTCACCTCATAATGTAGTTGCTTGGAAACGCAGTGCTTGCTGCTCTGCGTGCCAGTTGTGAATTTCTGACTACAGTTGCTGAGAGCTTACTGCCGATGCTCCAGACAGCAAGTAAACTGTGTTGCACACACCACTGAGTGAGAGGCTCCTCTAAACAAAAATGACTTGGACCGAGGATGTGCACAACGCTCTTAGGTGAAATATGCCTGTAACAAACTGTTTTTACATTATCTGATATATTATTAATTGTACGAAATTTATGTTACAACATGCACTAACATTGAAAAAGGACAACATTTATGTCATATGCTTACTCTCACAATTGTTAGAAAAATAATTGGCACAGATGAAAAAACCCTTACAGTGAAAATTAAACAATCTTTAATGAAAAATCTCAATTTCCTTCACATGGCTGTCTGATTCAACAATGAATCAAACTACGCGCGACTGCAGTGTCACAAAATAAAAAAATGTTTCCTTCATCCTAGCAGCGATGACAAAATCGAGCACACCTTCCAGCGACATAGTTGCTCTGAGCAAAGACTGCGAGCGAATAATGATAAGCGATTCAGAAGTGTCTCTTAGCGTCTGAGTCACACATAGTACGTACAAAATCCAGAAGTGCAAATAACAGCGATTACGTCTTATTAACGATTTTAACGTCGAATGCTGTCTACCGATTCCTGTATGAAATGTAGCAATGGGTTTGTTCGCCTTCTTTTTATCAGCAGGTTAATGAGCATCTTATGGGTGCCGCCACTTACTCTGCCATCGACTGCGTTTTATTTGCAAAGAAAGGGAAGACGCGCTGCTGCAAAGCTGGCTTTCAAATGTAGAGAAATGATTACGTCCTTCTTTACTCTGGTAAGTAATTACATCTGGCTACATTTTTAACATTACATTCTGCTATCTCCAACGCTGTCTACAGATTCCCTTATGAACTGCACTAATAGCATTGTTCTCCTGTTGTTTTTCAGCACATTTATGAATATATTCTGGCTGCCACTATTTTCTCTGTCAACAACTGTGTTTTATTTCAAAATGAAGATGCTCTGCCCGAAAGAACGCTTTTAAACACACAGAAATCAGTACCTCCTTCTTTCATTCGGTAAGTAATTACATCTGGTTAACATTTTTACTATTACGTTCTATATATTAAAAGCATCACCTCGGTTCCGAGAGTTCTGGAAACTGTACATTTCCGCCCTTTCTATTGCTCACGAAAACCACACATTGCATGTTGTACCACCATACAGCGAGACCTTCAGAGGTGGTGGTCCAGATTGCAGCACTCCTAAACGGCGATTCGGCGTAGATCCCTCAGAGTGGTTGATGGGGTCGTCCATAAACAACGTTTTCAATCTATGCCAGGTATGTCCGACAGGGTTCATGTCTGGAGAACACGCTGGCCACTCTAGTCGAGTGAAGTCGTTATCCTGATGGAAGTCATTCACAATATCTGCACGATGGGGGCGCGAATTGTCATTCATGAAGACGAATGCCTCGCCAATATGCCGCCGATATTGTAGCACTGTCGGTCGGAGGACGGCATTCACGTTTCGTACATCCGTTACGCCGTCTTCCGTAACAACCAGTGGCGTACGTCGGCCCCACATAATGCCACCCCAAAACAGCGCGGAACCTCCACCTTGCTGCACTCGCTACACAGTGTGTCTAAGGCTTTCAGCCTGACTGGGTTGCCTCCAAACACCTCTCAGACGATTGTCCAGTTGAAGGCATATGCGACACTCATCGGTGAAGAGAACGTGATGCCAATC
This sequence comes from Schistocerca americana, assembly GCF_021461395.2. Lineage (NCBI taxonomy): Eukaryota > Metazoa > Arthropoda > Insecta > Orthoptera > Acrididae > Schistocerca > Schistocerca americana. The sequence continues at coordinate 49,865,629 of NC_060129.1, forward strand.
CTCAGCGGTCCATTCGGCATGTTGTTGGGCCCATCTTAATGACACTGCATGGTGTCGTGGTTGCAAAGATGGACATCGCCAGGGATGTCCGGACTGAAGTTCCGTATCATGCAGCCTATTGCGCACAGTTTGAGTCGTAACACAACGTCTTGTGGCTGTACGAAAAGCACTATTCAACATGGTGGCGTTGCTGCCAGGTTTCCTCAGAGCCAAAATTCATAGATGGCGGTCATCCACTGCAGTAGTAGCCCTTGCGCGGCCTGAGCGAGGCATGTCATCGACAGTTCCTGTCTCTCTCTGTATCTCCTCCATGTCCGAACAACTTCGCTTTGGTTCACTCCGAGACGCCTGGACACTTTCCTTGTTGAGAGCCCTTCCTGGCACAAAGTAACAATGCGGACGGGATCGAACCGCAATATTGACCGTCTAGGCATGGTTGAACTACAGACAACACAGGCCGTGTACCTCCTTCCTGGTGGAACGACTGGAACTGATCAGCTGTCGGACCCCCTCCGTCTAATTGGCGCTGCTCAGGCACGGTTGTTTACGTCTTTTGGGACAGTTTAGTAACATCTCTGAACAATCAAAGGGACCGTGTCTGTGATACAATATCCACAACCAACGTCTGTCTTCAGGAAATCTGGGAACCGGGGTGATGCAAAACTTTATTTGATGTGTGTATTTTAAACAAAACATTTAGTTCAAAACTACTGACCAAATATGCCTGCTTAGTCAGCTTCATACCTGTTATCGCCAATAGTGCGGAACGAAAGACTTCGTTTCAAATAAACTAACTTCCTAAACGGAAAAAATTAATAGATGCAAATTTCTCCACAGACCTGACAGAAATAGCTTCATTAAGACATTAATGGTTGATTGCTAATAAGGTGGAAATAATACAAAATCAGAAAAATGAACCTACTAACTTATTTTAATCTTTCATTATTAGGAGAATGTATATTAATTCACTTGATGGCTGCCAGACACAGAAATGTGTTTCCTTTTCATTTGACGTAGGAGCTGTAAAGGAAGAGAGACCGGCAATATCACGTAACATACACACGAGTCACGTGGAGAATGAACCCGCACTGTAACTCAGCTTGCTCTGCGCATGCGCGAATCTGGCATTATTAAAAATATTTTCTGGGTAGCATCTGACTACTCGCTGCTGCTGCTCATACGGCAAACAGCCGCGTTTCAAGTGGCCAGGAGCGGGAGAAGGCACTGCTCATACGCGAATTCAGCTCTGCGCATGCGCACGAACGCGCTGGCAACTGCTCACAGGAACCTCGGGCTTGCTACGTAGTCGCCGCCGCGCGTGCGCAGTGGAGCCTGTTTCCTGGCGCTCGCTGGCAGCTGCTCAGACGGACGTAAGCAGCTGTAGCAAGACGAAAGGCCCCAAAGAATTGTCGCCAGAAATAGAAAATACTTTTTTCGTTGCAGATGTGACACAGGCTGAACTTAATTTGTTATCAGAGTATGACGCGGAATGTAGAAAGTAGCTGTTTAGCGGAAGAGTGGAACTGTTTTCTGGCAACACTTCGATGGTTAATTCTGGTTGGGAAAGACGGTGGCTTTTCAGTTTCATTTCGATCTGCTAAACACAAATGTATAAAGAAGAGGGATATGCTTTGTGAAAGCGGAAGGAAAGCGTGATGCATTACGACTGTAACAACACTCATGTTGCCATTTTTCCAGATATCAATGAGTCTGTCACTACTTTGCACAAGTCCTGCACTTTCCAGCCGATTGACACAGGTAACAATGAACATTGAGCCATCCAGAATGATAATGTATAATACCTTGTATAGAAATGTGGGTGCAGATACTGACTGCAAATCCGCCTCTTTACGCCTCTCAATGAAAGCGTCCTTTAATCGCAAATTCAGAGACTGGTTTCATTGTTCACGGTAGAGTCACTGTAAACAGCGGTCCTATTCTTTACATATCAGGCAAGATGTACCAACACCTAAATATGAATTATATACTTTTAAGACCTTCTTCTCGGTACCTTCTTTATTATCTTTCTAGACGTGAATTTCTGCGATGTTTTGGGAGCGGATAGTCCAGCTTGGTGAAGGTACAAATTCTTTCGCTCCTTATATCGTTAGCAATATCAGAAACCATGTCATACAAGATGGTGTTTCTGTCACTGATTGACTTTCCTATTGCTTCATAGGAATAGGTCCAAAGTGTGTATATTAAACGTCGCGATTATTAACGACCGGATTTCTCGTTATTCTGCATCTCCCTATTCATCGGATTGCTTTCCATCAGGGCTACCAGTATGTAAGCATTCCTTACCATCCAGTTCTCAGCACGTTCCTTCATCCCGTACACCAACGCTTTCCGTACTTGCGGCATGCAAATTTTAACTCTTAAAGTTATTTCGGAAACATTTGCTGGTCATCTACGTCACTATCATTGGCCGTTTCTTTACGAGAGTAACTGCCTACGATTTCTTCACTTCGGAGAACCAGCAGTCGGTTTTATCGAGCATTTCAATCCCAACGAACCACATACTGCACTATTTAAACGCTCATCTGGGAGGTTAACAACAATTTTGTTCTTCACACAGTCCTTACAGGTGTTTGCCATCGATGCGTGTTTGATTTTGATGCATTCAGTTGGCGCCAATCCTAAATCTCCGTAGCGAGCTGCGAAACATTCACGGCACTCCCTATGACCTGGGTGGCGAGACCGAATGCGAAGAATTTTTTGAACACGAATTACGCTCATGAGGTGATGGTACAGGTTTATTCTCTGCTGGGCGTAGTGTAGCTGTGGCTGTGGATAAATGACGAAACGTGTAAGCAGTGGGCGTGGCGCGAATTGTGTACGACGTGAGATCGACTTAACGGCGCTACTTTCAGTTCTGCAGGCGCCGGTGTGTGTTTTGCCGTAACCTCTCACACCTCGCTACAGGCAGCAACTGGGTACAGGAGTGCGCTGTGTCAACTCTACACAGAGTGTTCAGTACGACGGCGACGGTGTGGAAGATTGCGTGCGACGTGGTACGAAATGGTTAATGCAGTTACTACCGCAATGTTGGGTATAAATAGCAGAGGACGCGAAACAACAAAACTTGGGTCAGCGGACGAGAGTCGGTGTATTAAAGAGGTACGGCCGTGTGGGCGTCTCTGCAGACATACAGAATTCACAACTGTCGGCCGAAACCGGGCAATATTTTATGCAAGGATGGCATTCCTGCATTGTGTAGGATGCGGCAATGAAGTTACGTGTGTAAGTGGTGGTGAAATGTTGGTCTGTTTCTACTGTACTCCACTCCGTTCCACCCTCGATTGGATTCAGGAGATGATATTGCCGCTAAACTGGAGGCACACACTTTTTGGAAAATGCCCATAATGCAGAAATATCTCGTGTTGGCACTTAAATGAGAAATGGAAATGGGGTGTCCTATTTGCTGTGTCAATTTTCTAGAAGTCTGCGCCATAAATGTGGGTGTAGTCGTGAATTTGACAAATGCAATCAACTTCTGTAGTATCGGTACAACCATATTCATTGTAGTCTGTTGCCGACAGCACAGGTGTTGCTTCCTTTCACGGCAGTAGCAGGCAGTGTGTGTCTGGCGGTCTGGCTGTGTACTCGGCTGGAAACTGGCCTGCCGTGTGCTGGAGACAGCGTTAGGTCAGGTGGATTTTGTACCGACATACTTCGAGTAATGAAAACATTTCCGTATTTCACATACTTGTAACTGTGTAGTTTGTTATTGTTATGACATTGCGTATGGCTGAAGTTTTCAGCAGAAATTTTATATTGCAACGTAACGTTTTGTGTCATAAGTGAAACAACTGTTATCGAAATAGTGTTTAGTGTTAGTACACCGTATACGGCCATTAGGTAGACGTAAGCTGCTGAGATACAACGGCGAAATTACTGGTACATCGGGAGAAAATATCTTTATAATTGCCAGCCGGACGCTGGTGTCTGCAGTCACGGCTCAATTTTAAACTGTTGAGTAGAACTGGAGCTCGAATCGTCAAACAGTGTTGCAAAGTTGCCATGAGAAGTGACAATCCCGATTTAGTTTCGGCTTCACCGTCGCGTGGCCGGTCTTCTCTCTCTCTCTCCCTCTCTCTCTCTCCCCCTCTCTCTGCTCGCAGCGCCCCTACCGCCTGTTCCCGCCCTGCCCGCTGCTTCTGCGCATGCGCGGCCCTCGGCCGGATTCGCTGCCCACATTGTGCGTCGCGCCCCCACCTACGAGTTTCCCCGCGGCGTAAATGTCGCCCCCTGAAGCTACTTGTACGTGGATAACAGTGCCGTAAGCGTTTTTGCCTAACCCACCAGACCGAATGTTGACGCAGGTTTTCGTCACGTAGAGAGTAACGCACCATGTTACAGGTGTGGATCGCTTCCCACAAAGAACTCTTTCTTTGGCTCGAGTTCCATTGTTGACATTCGGTTGTCTGACATTTCTGTAGACTGTTCTCTCGTGCTCTGGCGTGCGCCGAGGCGCACTTGTATGGAAATCAGTGCCTTAAACTCATCGCTCTAATCTTAAAGCGTACTGTACGATACTCTTCAACTTCTTCCATTGATACCCACGCTGTTTGTGCTGCAGAGGAAATTTTGGTGCTGAGTGCTCAGGTAGTCTGAAGCCTGTTTCTCGTCGCTCTTGCTGAGCAGAACGACCTTCCCACCTTTCTTTGTGTTCCTGTTTACGGTCGTATTCAGCGACTCTCTAACGGTCTTGGGATCACTGATTCCCTGTTCTACCCTAACACATTGGAAAAGTTCGAGTCTCTTTGTTACCGGCAGGTGTAAGATGTTATCTTCACCAGTCGGTTCTCAGATTAATGGCTCGAGGTAGTTTTTGGGTAAAGCACTTGGATTACTTTATTATGATTTTCTGGCTCTACCACCAATTTTAGACACCTGAATCTCCCTGTGTACATGGCAGCATAAAGTTTCCACCTAAAACTATAACATGGCCAGCAAATTCACGCGAAATATTCTCCAGCTTCCGCTCAAATTGTTCCGCCACTGTTGCTGCTCAGTCTATAGAAGCGTCTCATTACCACATTTGAGCCAACTTAACGCTTCTCTTGATACAAATCATTTTACATTCGGGATCTCCACTGATCTCTCTAATGTGATCCTACTTTTCACTGCTTTAGACACCAGCGATCGACCTCTCTTTAAGACCTACGTTGCGACCCGAATTTAGAATCTCGTTGCTACTGACTTCGCGTTTCACCCAGCTTTCCGTCCCTACTGCTGTGTGGACATTGTTACCGCTTTTAAGCGAGATTAGTTCTGAGAACTTTCCGTAGACGCTCCTGCAGTTAACTAATACCACGTTGAGACAGTGAGAACAATTCAAGGCCAAGTTCTCCAGATTATGGCGTGCTGCATGCGTGACGGCGCTGGATCGGTTGCAATAAACACGTCACGAGTTGCGCGGATTCTGGGAGCAATGGCCGGCCACCGTCGATATGTCGCCAAAGGACGAAAATCCAGACAGAGCTCTTAACAGACGAGTAGTCCAAAGATATTTCTCGCGCCGTCCCTGAGGTCTAACCTGCCACAGCCTTTTACTTACAGAGTACTCTAGAGTCCTCCGTTCCGAATCATTGATACCTGTGAAGAGAGTCAATACAAACGGCACAATTTCAGCTCCGTTCTCGATTGGTTCCTGAGTTACAGTAAGCCTAGCGTGAGAATGAACCTTGTCCACTACAGCTGTCAAGCAGCTTTTTGGAAGAGGAGGACAATGCAATTTCATAATCTCAATACAGTGCAGCAGAACTGTACAAAAAATAAATTTTGATCGGAAGTATGTAAAGGATGCGCTTGGCACTTCTGCTAATCGTAATGGGAACTGATACTTTGAGCTATAAGAAAGCTGTTAACCCTTGTGGGCGTAAAGATTCTCAGTCGAGTTCAAATTTTTTGATGAGACTACAACACATTCGCAACTGGAACAGGACAAGGCTGAAACACCTGTGGTACTCACAAGGGAACCTCCCCATAGCACCCCCCTCAAATTAAGTTATAATTCGGCACAGTCCATAGGCCTTGAAAAACGGAACACAGATCAATCGAGAAAACAGGAAGAAGTTGTGTGGAACTATGAAAAAAATAAGTAAAATATACAAACTGAGTAGTCCATGCGCAAGATAGGCAACATCAAGGATAGCGTGAGCCCAGGAGTGCCGTGGTCCCGTGGTTAGCGTGAGCAGCTGTGGAACGAGAGGTCCTCCGTTCAAGTCTCCCCTCGAGTTAAAGGTTTACTTTCTTTATTTTCGCAAAGTTATGATCTGTCCGTTCGTTCATCGACGTCTCTGTTCACTGTCATAAGTTTAGTGTCTGTGTTTTGCGACCGCGCCGCAAAACCGTGCGATTAGTAGACGAAAGGACGTGCCTCTCCAATGGGAACCGAAAACATTTGATCGCAAGATCATAGGTCAACCGAATCCTCCACAGGAAAACACGTCTGATATATTCTAGACGACAATGGTGACGGCATGTGCGTCACATGACAGGAAAATGTTGTCGACCTACCTAACTTGTACACTTGACGAATGGGTAAAAAGATTCTTCTCCTTGCCCGATTTAGGTTTTCTTGTGGATGTGATAATCACTCACAAAAAAGTGATGAAAACTAAGTTTTTCACATAAACTGCAACAAATGAATGCATCAGTTTCACAGTCGCACAGTTTTCCTTTTGGTCTGTCAAAACATATGTTTTTTACGTTTTCAAATTTTTCCGTGTGTGGATCGTCAAATCCTGCATATGTCCAAGCAAATCTGAACATGTCCTGGAATGTTGGAGAGCGAAGTTGATTGTGTGTGAGTGCCTGAACTTTGATAATTGACACACGATCACGAAAACAATACTGCTCTGTGTACCTGTGCAGCTTCGCAAAATCATAGAATCTTTTCACAAAGTATTTCACTTGCCGAAAACCAAACACATCTAACGGTTGCACAAGAGGTGTACAACCTGGAGGAATGGTAATCACTAATCACGCCTACTCCCACACTAACATTGTACAATGCCTGATCCTTCTGTCCTGTATAGCTGTCAAGGAGTAAGGCAAAATCTTGTCCGCTTAAGGAGCAATCACACGTTCATTAAAGCCTTTCACTAGTCTTTTCTCCATTTTTCCTGACGCTCTGCAATTCACAATGACATTTGGCGTTTGCGCAAGTACCCTATTCACTTGTTGCTGAACTTGCGGTCCAAATACACCATATTTTTCCTGCAAACGTAAATAAAATGTAGGTAAAAGAAATACTGCTTTGTTCAGAGCGTATTGTATGGTATAACTATGCGAAGCGGCATGCAGCTGGTCTACAGTACATTCCGTGTCGCCTTGTGCAACTAATGATAACGTGCGGGTCGATTTCATTTCATAGTTAAAACCGGACTGGTCTGTGTTGATAATATATGCGTCTTGGAATCTGACGTTAGTTTCCGTAACAAACGTCTTGGAACACTCTAAAAGTTCTTCCAGCTGATTCGCGTAGTTCTTGCTTACATATTTCGTAATCTTCCTGCTCGTAATTTTGTGTTTTCTTTTGAACGTGACAAGTCAATGAGATGAAGCGTTGAAGTCCAGGCCGATTTGTTTAGCGTAATGCAATCCCCAAATCTGTAGGTCTGTATCATGCACTGCACTTAATTCATTTCTGGCTTTAATAAATTGTCGGTATACATGGTTTTCTAGTTCACTGAACTTCTGTCTTCGGGTTCCACCTCGTTCCACGATTTCTTTGCAATATTTAATTGTGCTTTTTTCCTCCATCCCTTTCAATTTCTTAAATTTATTTGTTACTTCACTCTATAATCTATATTTGCGTCTTTTAACTGGTTTGGACAGTAAGCTGTATTGGAGCATTTCCTTCATGTAACCCAAAGAAGTACAATCAGATTGAAGTCGCAGTATTTCCTCTTCGTGTTCTTCATACGCATCGTCAACAATCCCATCATCTGGTACATACAGTAAGCTATCGTCATCACCACACATAGTGTTTATCAACAAATGTAGGAAATAATCATACAAATGTTCGACAATCGTTCGATCCCTTAAGGAACTTTCCGATTCCTTACAGTTCGGAAAATATTCACTGACTTTGTTATTGAAGTCGCGAGTTATATTTGCTGGATTGATATTGCCCACGGAATACATCTCACGTATTTAATTCACTCTCGTCCAAAGTAGCGAACAGTCAACTGCCAGTCAGGGAGCCTCGTTAGCAGGAATACTCTCTCATCCGTGCGCTGTAGTCGACTGACGTCGTGTGTTTCGATGTTTGTTTAGGTGTAGCGTCCCCATACTACGGCGCAGTTACCTCGCATCGGACGGGCCGACGGACAGATAATAATTGTCTGAAAATAAAAAATTTAAACTCTTCACTCGAGGGAAGACTTGAACCAAGGACCTCTCGTTCCACAGCTACTCACACTCACCACGGGACCACAGCACTCCTGAGCTCACATTATCCTTGATGTTGCCTATTTTTTTCACAGTTCCACACAACTACTTCCTATTTTCTCCATTGATCTGTGTTCAGTTTTTCAAGACCTATCCACCGTACCAACTTCTAATTAAATCTGAGGGGGGTGCGATGGGGTGGTTCCCTTGTCAGAGTATCGTCCGTCACACACCAGATTGAATCTGTGAAGATATATCATTTCAGAAGTTTCAGATCGGTAAATTGTTTCAGAAAGATGTTATCTTGTGAATTTTCATACAGTTTTGACACAAACTCAGATGCGTTAAATTTTATGTTGATTTTCACTATAAATACAAAAGCAGTTCTAGTACAGTCATTGTTTGAAAGTGTGAAGATAGAGATTGACAGTATTCAGAGCCAACATTTTAATCTGAGTTATTTGTTTTGTAGACAAGTAGCGCATGCAAATTATATTGTAAAAGAATTTCTCTCTCGCAGGCGAATTGTTTCACGTGCTGGCTAGACAGGATTTCGCATCATGTAGCGTGTCCTTCACATACTTCCGCTCAAAATATAATTTTTACACAGTTCTGCTGCACTGTATTGAGATTTACGTATTTCCATATGAAAATAAATTTCAACAATTTTTCAGGTACCAGCCAGACACTTAAAACCAAGAGTTTAAATAAATACGAACACATTTTAAAAGATATGACGTTACTTTCGTCACCAGATGTATGCGGTGAATGTCGTTGTGTTTGGTGTTGGAAAGAACGCAGATGGAGTTCTGGGCTGTTCCCCCTCTGCTGAAGCGTGCCGTACCGCTGCAGTGTGCCGGAATAGCAGAGAACAACAGACGAAGGCCGTTAAAGGAGCGTTCCGAATTTTCGGCAGTCGCCGTTCTTCAGCGCGCTCTAGCGCCGTCACCGCTCGTTGTCAGAAAATCAGACCTGATTGGTGCGTTTTGTAGAAGAGTTTGACTGCTGTAATTTTGTGCAGGGTTTTCAACTACGAGAAACGCATAGTCTTCGTCAAACGGACGAAAATCTGAGAAGAGATCGAAAATTTTGAGGCTTTCCGGATCTTTCGTTGTGAAGCCGATCTCCTACAATGCACCGAAACACAAAATTTGGATTTAGCATCACACAACACGTAATTATAGAACCGCTGAGAAATTATGTTCCGCTGCTTCGTTACGGGACAACCTCCAGTTGACTGGGCTACATTCAGCGGCAGAGGAGAAAAACAAGACATACACACAACGTTGTATTGTAAGAATCTGGCAAACTAAAGAGGCCTAAAACTAAATTCTAGAATATTTGCAGAGTCATTTAGCGCCATTACTTTGTAGATTTTTCCATTTTTTTCGATGGTAGTGCGCTCAACACCGATTATATTAATTACTTTTCCACTTTACCTCTAAGACATTTTTTGTACAATTATATATCCAGTGCGTCATTTGAATTACATTACAGTTTCGAAATTACGGTTGAACCTTTCTTCACCTGATTGTTCTCTAGTCTACTAGAGATTGTCGCTACCTGTAAGAACTGTTCTATAACTGGAGATACGAGAAAAACAAAGTATTTTTCCTAATATCAGCCTTTACTGTGCAGCTGTAAGTAAACATATACAGGGCTGATAATATTTCGTAATGATTTTCTCATGTAGGGTGTGGGTCGTCCAGCACTGCATTCAGACTCAGTTCTGGAGACATATTGTGCTGGAACAGCTGGAGGTTGTCAACCACAGACGTATCAGTAAAAATACAAAATGTAGAAACTACCCCAAAACCAATAACAACCAGCAAACATTTCAAATATGGAACGATGTAACCAATCATGGTGGCAAGGTGGACGACGTATTTTGGATAATAGCACAGCACTTTAGTTATCAAAGCTACATGCAAAATCAGAAAACATTCTGCGGTTGGCGGATGGTGAGTTGTTTTAAGTATTTTACACGTAGTATGTAAACGAGTCGCACCAGCGAGTGTGCTTACGTGTAGTCGTGAGAACTTAATGAAAGGGTGTGTTGCTGTTGTGGCTTAATGAAACATAATTATACTTGTTCTTTTTCCTCATTTATCAGTCGTTAACTTCAATTCCTCTTTTTTCATTCTTTAACTTTATGAATGTGTTTGCTTACTTGCGTGTTGTGCGCTGCAGAAACACAATTATGAAACGTGATAAGATACCGCCTTGCATTGCATATAGCTAGCTGGTACGATAAATGGAATTTGGTTTTTGACAGTTCTATCATTATCTTAATAGTAAATAGGTTGCACAGGTAAGCCAGTAAGTTCATGCCCACTGTCACATAGTGTAATTGTCAGGATATATCTGAGAAAATACATCATTTCAGACGTTTCAAATGGCTAAATAATTTGAGAAATGTGTTACATTGTGAATTTCCAAAGAGTTTTAACACAAAGTCGGATGTGTAAAATTTTATGTTCATTTGCTCTGTAATTACCGTAAAACTGTTGGTTCAGTGATTGTTTGCAAGGCTAAAGATAAACATTAACAACATTCAGGGCCAACATTTTAAGCTGTGTCATCAAATAGCATTTGTAAGTTTCATTGCAGACGCCATGCTCTCTCGCAGGCGAGTTGTTTGACGTGCTGGCTAGTCTGGATTTCGCATCGTGTAGCGTGTGCTTCACATACATGTGCTTCAAAATTTAATTTTAAAACAATTCTGCTGCCATGCTCTGAGATTAACCTATTTACAAATCAAAATAAATTTTACCAATTTCTGAGATACCAACCAGACATTTACAAACACGAGTTTAAACAGGAACACGTTTCAGACTATTTGGCGTCCGGTTATTGAGCGATATGAGCAGTGAATTCCGGCGTGTTTGACTATGCGAGGAAAGGAGTGGAGTTCTGGGCTGTTTCCCCTCTGCTGTAGCGTGCTGTGCCGTTCCAGTGAGCCGCAGCAGCAGACAACACCAGGTGGAGGGCGTCAGGCGCGTCCCGAACTTTCAGCGAGATGCGTAACATGGCTCTCCGTTACCTCCACAAAGAGCGTTTAATATCACAGCGGAGGCGTGTAAGATTGTGTCTCACATGGAAGTCATAGTTGCACCCAGAGCAACGAAACGTCAGCTTACATGTACCACCTGTGGGGAAGATGCGGCAAAAAGAAGCACTCGAGTTAACTGCGATACTTCCCCATGACGTTTCTCCTCTGTCTCCAGTACAACTGCCGTTTCTAAGAAACTCATTTAAAATGAAAGTGGCAGCTATGGAAAGTTTTAAAAGAAAATATCGGCAACGAGAGGGTCTGTGTGGGTAGCTGCCATGCATCCATTTGCCGAGAATTGGCCAGGATTACAATGGGCGGTTGAACTTGCTAGTAACCTGGACTGCGGGAGCAACACATTGAACTAAGGAGCATTCAGAAGTATTTTGAAATTATTACGTGCAATAAACATACGTAAAGTTTTACTTCAAAGCAGAGAAACATATGTTTCAAGTAGTATTAACAAGAGTCTCACGGAAGAATTAAATCAGCTGAGAAATGTTGGGAGACTATTTACGCAGGAAGTTACGAAGTAGCAGAAAATATTGGAATATCACCTGAAGTGAACGTAATTATTGATGACGGAGAGAAACGACAAGGCAGAAGAAAACGCTTTGTTGATGAAGCAGCAGGGGACGATTTAAACCATAGCTCAAGGAACAGTTTTCAGCTAAATGTTTGCCACGTTATTAGACAGCTGTAGGGAACTTGACTGTACCGCGTGCAGCCACGTGCAACACGGACACATTCCGTTTCCCGTGGAACTACGTAAGCGAAAACGATTCTCCGGTCCAAGAGCTTGTGGGAAACGACGAATCTTCCTACAGTGTAGACGTTAACAACGACGGTCTCGGAGAAGAAGTTTTACTGTTGAAAAGATTCGTGAAGGCAATGTTGTGTCTGGGCATTTCTTCTGCGCCTTGTCAGTACTCTTTGTGAGTGAAGTGTGAGTGACGGCCTCACGGACTGTTCTGCCGTTCGCCTCACAAGCAGAGAGGCGGCTGACAGTTGTGGCAGGAGCCACGGAGTGGCGGGGAGCGGCGAGCTGCGTCAGCTGCGGCCGCAGGGAGTGGAGTGAGGCGACAGCAGCCGAGTTGACAGGCGTGCACTCTCCACTACACTTATTTACTCGATGTACGAGTCAAAGTAAGAGTAATTTTATTACCTGTAGTTCCATGACTTGCGTCACTGTCTCAGCTTTGCCGTTGTGACCGATGAGTGTCGAGACTCGTGTGCGTCGTTGCGAAATTGCTTTCGTGTGCTGAAACTCGGGCTCAGTGTTCTGTCTCGAATACAACTAGAATTACTTTGCTCGTTGCAATCTTTTACGTCAAGTACAGACAACAGTACCAGATAGAGAGGATTTCCTTCACATTTTGTATGCGTGTCATGTTGTGGTCTGATCGTGTTTAGTTAAATGTGGACTGACTGTATGGTTCCAGATGATAGTCGCATTATGTAGTGTGAATACTGCTACTAATATCTCATTGTTATTTAACACAACAGGTACGGTAGAGTAGAATGTTTGCTGAATATGGAGAAGTAAATTGAGTCTGATATCAGGAGCGAAAATTCTGGTGATAGAACTGATGTAGCGTTAATCTCGGTATGTTGCAGATTAGAATAGTCTGATGCAGCACCTTGCAGACTGCTGTGAAATACTTTTCAGCGATCAGATATTATAGAGCAGTTGTGTTTGTTCACAATGAACTTCACTTTTGCCAAGTTTAGTCTGGAAGTGTACTCGTGAGATTTTTCTTGAGAGAAGGATTGTCCATTGTTATATGAATTATTTTACTTTTATCTGGCGTTGTCTCAGTTTTGCTACAGCATTGCTTAGAGTATTTGTGTGCTGTATGTTACTCGAGGAGGGCTGAAATTAGTGAGTCACAATAGGATTGAGTTTTTTCGATCTTTATTTAAAAAATTATGAATATTGCTCTCGTACAAATTGTTTCAGTTCCTGTTTCTTTGCACAGAGTTCGCTGGACGGGCTGCCTCATGACAGCATCCCCACCAGCCGCCTCCGGTTGCACCGCCTGGCGATGTCCAGCGCTGTCTCCCCACCACGAGTTGTGGCCCCCCTGCCGGCCCCCGCGTCGAGCAGCGCAGCCGCCACTTCTGCGTGGCCACTGAGTGCCGCGTAATGCAGCGGCGTCCACCCGTCATCATCCCTGGCGTCCACCGCCGCCCCCGCCCCCACCAGCAGCCTCGCCGCCTCGACGCCTCCCCTGCGCGCTGCCCAGTGCAGGGCGGTCTGCCCACCGCCGCCCCTCGCCGCCACGTGGGCCCCTGCGGCGATCAGCGCCCTCAGCTCCCCCACTGCCCCCTGCTGAGCTGCCTGGACGAGCCTCCTGCCCCTCTCCTCTGCAGAGGGGCTCCTGCACAAAACACACAAACTGCCACTCTCTGCTGCAAACACACAGCACACAGAATGAGGAAAACACCCACACGAGGAAACAACTGTTGCGAATACAAATCTGTCCTGAAACAAACCTACCGTATTCCCCCTCCCACAGTACAAAACAGTGCACAATTGTGTGTATGTATTAAATTGCAGTACATCTGTTCTATCCCCCTCATAAGAAAATCTTCATTCATCGTCCATTACAAATAGCATTATACAACCTCTGAAAGAATTACATTGTCACATTTTGTCACACTCATTCCTGCAAGTCAGCTCCTTTGCTCTCGGCACGCAACACCTAACCAGTCGCTCACCTCCACTACAAAACAGGCTTCTTGCAGCTGATACTGGTCTCTGTCTGCAGCTTCACTGCCAGACGTCACACACAAGAAGAATCCCATCTCCTGGTTTTCAAACAGACACTTTCCTGCTATGCAGGCAAAAAAATTTCACTGCAGTTACCGGCAGTTTTCTTCATTCAGCCTCACCAAACACTGAAACTTTCTGACACATAGACAACAATTTATTCAAAACATGATAGAGATAAACACCAACTTGGCAACACCACCCTCATAAAAAAACTGTGTGTGTGTGTGTGTGTGTGACATTTTATGGCCTCATAGCATACGCACATGTATTTAACATGTGCTATCATGCTCAAAATCATCTGAACGATCTCAGTTGTCGTCCATCTTAATGTTTTTGCGGCGTAAGGACTGTTCCATAAAGTTTCTGGCGTGCAGCGGCATAAATTCAGTGGTTCGGTCCTCGGGTTTAAAAGAACAGACCAACTTTACGGAACGATCTGAATTGTGTTTCGCCTGATTTGTAATCAGTCCTCGTAACATTGTCCCTCTGCTCTGTTTTCGGTACAGTCTTTGCCTGTACAAAATGTTCACTGCATGAGGCCACAAGAGACAACTGCTCTGTGCGACCATCAGTTTACATGCAAACTGACACTTCGATAATGCAAATACCAGAAAACATGTTATTGGACATTACACAGCCATTACGCTTGCATATTCAAACTTATTGTAATAAATGAAACCTCAGAAAGCAGCATCCTCCTTTAAATGACACGACGAAAGTTCTCTCACTGCGCTATTATCCGGGAATGCAATCTAACAAGTAAAGAAGGAATATGTCAAGTATGGTTTCAGTCACAAGTAACGAAGAGTGTGCAAGTTCAAACTCGAAATGATTTGCCATAACGTTTTGTGTTTCCCGCATATTCGAACGCAGCACTTGATCGGATGGTTAACTAAGCACAATGAAACGTCAGAAATCGTCATTTTTAACCAGCAATGAGATGACAAACTGAAACCAGGAGACAAAAGTGTTTTGTGTAATTGGCATTCGAAACCAACACCTATCCACACTGACTTCTAGTCACGCATAGACGTTGAGCAGCGAAATGTGGACATGTCATAATATTTAGTGAGGGTTGGAACGTGTATCGGAAAGACAGATTAGACACCGTAGGAGGTGGTGTCTTCATTGCAGTTGACCGTTGTGTCTACTGAGGTCGAAGTAGAGTGTGATTGTGATGTTATCTGGACACGTTTAACAGGGCTATGGGAAATAATAGTGGGGTGTTATTACCGGCCACCAGGTTCCACCGTGACAGTTCTAGAATCATTCAAAGGGAGTCAACATTCTGTATTGCAGAAGTACCCAGATCATGCTATATTAGTCGAGACGACTTCAACCTACCTAGTATAGACTGGGATCTCTATGGATTCATTACAGGTCACACGACAGACAAGCCGTCGTGTGAATTACTTTTGAACACATTATCCGAAAACTGTGTTCAGCAGCTAAATCGACAGCCAACGCGTAATGGAAATATTTTAGATCTGGTAGCCACGAACAGACCAGACCTCATCGACGGTGTCGGTGTTGAGACAGGGATTAGTGATCATGATGTTGTCATTGCGACTATGGTTACGAAAGTTAAAAAGTCGGTCAAGAAGGCTAGCAGAGTATTCTTACTAGAAAGAGCAGATAAGCAGTTGTTAGCATCCCACTTCGTAAATAAACCGACTTCATTGACTTCCGGTACGATGGATGTGGAAGTATTATGGGCAAATTTTAAACACACTGTAAATCATGCATTGGACAAGTATGTGCCGAAAATGTTGGTTACGGACGGAAAAGACCCACCGAGGTTTAACAGCGCAATTTGGAGAATGCTCAGGAAGCAAAGGCAGTTACACTCGCGGTACAAGAAAGATCGGGAGAATGAGGACAGGCAAAAGTTAGTAGAGATTCGTGCTGCTGTAAAAAGGTTGGTGCGCGAAGCATTCAACCACTACCACTGTCATACCTTAGTAAAAGATCTAGCTAAAAACCCAAGGAAATTCTGGTCTTACGTAAAATCGGTAAGCGTGTCGAAGGCTTCCATCCAGTTACTCACTGATCAGTCTGGCCTGACAACCGAAGACAGCAAAACGAAAGCTGAAATTTTAAATTTAGCATTTGAGAAATCTTTCACGCAAGAGGATCGTACAAACATACCGCCGTTTGAATCTCGTACAGATTCCCGTATGGAGGACATAGTGATAGACATCCCTGGGGTTGTGAAGCAGCTGAATGGGTTGAAGATAAATAAATTGCCAGGTCCTGATGGGATTCCAATTAGGTTTTACAGAGAGGACTCTACTGCACTGGCTCCTTACTTAGTTTGCATTTATCGCAAATCTCTTGCCCAACGTAAAGTGCCGAGCGATTGCAAAAAAAGCGCAGGTGTCGCCTGTATATAAGAAGGGTAGAAGGACAGATCCTCAAAATTGCAGACCAATATCCTTAACGTCGGTTTATTGCAAGATTCTTGAATATATTCTCAGTTCGAATATAATGAATTTCCTAGAGACAGAGAAGTTGCTGTCCATGAATCAGCACTGCTCCTGAAAAACGCAACTTGCGCTTTTTTCACATGAAATCTTGCGAACCATGGATGAAGGGTATCACACGGATGCCATATTCCTTGACTTTGGGAAAGCGTTTGACTCGGTGCCCCACTGCAGACTCCTAACTAAGGTATGAGGATATGGGATTGGTTCCCAAGTATTTGAGTAGCTCGAAGACTTCTTAAATAATAGAACCCAGTACATTGCCCTCGATGGTGAGTGTTCATCGGAGGTGAAGGTATCATCTGGAGTGCCCCAGGGAAATGTGGTAGGTCCGCTGTTGTTTTCTGTCTACATAAATGATCTTTTGGATAGGGTTGATAGCAATGTGCGGCTGTTTGCTGATGATGCTGTGGTGTACGGGAAAGTGTCGTCGTTGAGTGACTGTAGGAGGATACAAGAGGACTTGGACAGGATTCGTGACTGGTGCAAAGAATGCCAGCTAACTCGAAATATAGATAAATGTAAATTAATACAGATGAATAGGAAAAAGAATCCTGTAATGTTTGAATACTCCATTAGTAGCGTAGCGCTTGACACAGTCAGGTTGATTAAATATTTGGGCGTAACATTGCAGAGCGATATGAAGTGGGACAAGCACGTAATGGTAGGTGTGCGGATGGTCATCTTTGGTTGATTGGTAGAAATTTGGGAAGATGTGGTTCGTCTGTAAAGGAGACCACTTATAGAACGCTGGTGCGACCTATTCTTGAGTACTGCTCCAGCATTTGGGATCCCTATCAGGTCGGATTGAGGGAGGACATAGAAGCAATTCAGAGGCACGCTGCTAGATTTGTTACTGATAGGTTTGATCATCACGCGAGTGTTACTGAAATGTTTCAGGAACTCGGGTGGGAGTCTCTAGAGGAAAGGGGGCATTCTTTTCGTGAATCGCTACTGAGGAAATTTAGAGAACCAGCATTTGAGGCTGACTACAGTACAATTTTACTGCCGCCAACTTATATTTCGAGGAAAGACCACAAAGATAAGATAAGAGTGATTAGGGATCGTACAGAGGCATATAGGCAGTCATTTTTCCCTCGTTCTGTTTGGGAGTGGAACAGGGAGAGAAGATGCTAGTTGTGGTACGAGATACCCTCCGCCACGCACCGTATGGTGGATGGCGGAGTATGTATGTAGATGTAGATCTATGTTATCAGTTGTTTAAAAATGACTGGGTACTGCAATTCTTTTTTGTAGCCACTGGTGAAAACTCAGTGTTTGCTGTGTCACCGAATAATAGGCAGCCAACGTAAGTTTTCAATTGAAAGACACTACAATACATATCACAAAGACGAGTGTAGTGTACTCAACAGTGAAGAACGGCAAGCAAAATTAAATGTCCTTAAGAAAATGGATGAGACACATCAACTCGATTTTACAGTACGTCAGAGTAACTGATACTTCTTAGTTTCTTGTGTTACATTTATGTCTATTTTACTGTATGCTGTACAATGTACTCTTTTCAATTTTCCAGAATGACAACCACACTAAATCTTCACTGCAAGCAAGTTTTAAAATCGCATGAAGAATTGCACAATCTGGGAAACCCTTTTACGAAGGGGAGTTTGTGAAAGGGTGTCTCAATGATGCAGCAGAACTTGTGTGTCCCACGAACGTCAGCAGGGTTCAAGAAATCAGTCTATCCAAACGAACAGTGACAAAGACGTATCAGTGCTATGGCCGGAAATGTGCACAGGCAGCTAATAAATAAGCCAAAGAATCTGTTGCTTTCTCTGTTATACTCGATGAAGCAACAGATCTTACAGATACAGCCCAAGTTTTGATATACATACTAGCTGTCGATAACGCACTTTGTGTAACAGAGGACGTTTTGGACTCAGTACCTTTGAAAGGGACTACTACAGGTGCGGACTTACTTCAAGCTGTCGAGCAAGCGATTGATGGTGTCGGTATGGATTGGAATCTGTTAGTCTCAGTGACCACAGATGGAGCCAAAAGCTAGGGCGCACAAATGGGACGTATGGAATTCACTGCATTCTGCATCGAGAGGCGCTTTGTGCAAAATCAGTAACCTTAGCAAACGTCATGCAAATTATTGTGCATACTGTAAACTACCTGAAGACACATGGGCATAAGCATCACCAGTTTCGGCAGTTCTTGGAGGAATTAGGAGCGGAGTACGGCGACATAGCTTACTATACTGAAGTACGCTGGATCAGTTGAGGTAAAATGCTGAAAATATTTTTTGATTTACGTTTGGTCATAGTAACATTCTTACATGAGAAGGGAAAAAGTGAACCTATGTTGAAAGACCCTTGTTGGATATCAGACCTTGCATTTCTTGTGGACATTACGTCTCACATGAACAGCCTGAACATCAGATAGCAAGGTGAAAATAATTTAATTTCTGACATGTTGGAAAAAGCAAATGCCTTAGAAAGGAAGCTTGCGCTTTGGGAGGGCCAGCTAATGACAGAAAACACTGCACATTTCCCGACTCTTGGACTGGTCCATGGAAGTGCTAGATTTCAAGAATACGTATCAATAATTGTAAAAATTAAGGAACAATTTCGAGCACAATTTGCAGATGATACGAGTTTGTCTCCTGCCATTCGCCTCTTTGCTCAACCGTTCTTGTCATCAGTTGAAGATGCTTCGAATGTTCTACAGATCGAACTGATCGACCTACAGTGCAATACAAGACTGAAGGATAAGTTCTTTGCAGTGGGAAGTTCAAAAGAATTCTACAAAAATTTTTCACAACAAGAATTTCCACGCCTGCACAAAGATGCTGTGATACTTATGTCCATGTTTGGGTTGACATATGTTTGTGAAAGGTTTTTCTGGGTGATGAAAATGAATAAATCAAGGCTTCTGTCAAGCATAAGTGATGAAAATCTACACAACTGCTTGCGTTCGTCAATGAGCTGATATTTTATGCCCAATATTAACTATATCATTCCTCATAACCAGTGATAAACGTGTTTGGATTTATTCCTTTCATAATTAAAAATTATTGTTTACTAACTGTGCATTATTGCATCATTCTGCTCATGGTACATTATTATCAGGAAAATTGCTCATTAAACCGATTGTTCCAATGTATACTTACATTTAGGGTTTTTTTTTAATGTGTAAAGGGCTACGCTCAGCTGCAGTCGATAAACAATAACCTTCATCTAATTGTCTGTTATTATGCAGATTTTAGACGGAACTGATAATAGTATTGAAATAGCAGGTGATCAAGAGGTCTGCAGTTATCATTCTGTTCAGAGGTCAGTGAGACAGAAATTATGTGGGTGTAACAGAGGGCACCAAGAATTAGTTATAGGAAACCTTGCATTAGTTTAATGTTATTTGAAATCATGAATAAGGTTCGCTGTAAGTCGCTAATTGCTCTCTTTCTTAAGTACTAGATCAAAACATTACGCGTATTTGCGTGCCGTCAGTCAAGCTGCCTTCATAAAAATGCACGGCTGTTAACTGTATTACTTGTCTTACTAGGTTAAACTGGTAACGTAAAAGTAGACGTCTCAATGAGTAGACTGTGACAGTATTTTAAATGTTTTAATACGCAAAATACCTTCCCATGGTTGGCTTGCAAGCTGTGGAAAGAGCACTAGAATGTGCTGGTACAGAGCACCCCAGCAAGTGCACAAAGCGACATCTGTGCATAGAAACATGCAGTACATGAACGCTGGTGGCTGCGGCATGCACGCTGTGACCCGGAAGTTGCACATGTGCAGGAGCACCGCACGGGCGTAGAATTTCTGGCCGGCCCTGAGAAAGCGAAATCTATTACTATCTTAGAAAGCAACAGTAGATCATTTTCGGCTAACCCGGACTGGCTCAAAATTTTGGATACTGTATTGCTACTCTGGATCATGGTCCTTTCTTTGTGGAACCGTATTCGGTACCTTTTTCTAAAAAACAGGCCGTACAGAATGAAACAGATAAGATTATGGAATGAGGAGTGATGGAACACAGTAACAGCGAATATATCAGTCCACTTATCATTGTAAACAAGGATGGAGGAGTACATGTTGCCATTGATGCACAAACTCTGAACAAAGTAAAAACAGAGGAGGACAGGCCTGAAAATCTGGACAAAATGTTGCAAAAATTTCATAATGAGGTGTTTAACCAGCTTCAACATGACTACTGGGTACTGGCAAATCCCATTAGGTCTAGAATCGCATGAATATAAAGCAATCCTGTTTACCGGGAAATGTTATCGATACAAAGTAGTTCCATTTGGACTGAATGCCTCTCTGGCCGTGTTTATTAGAGCTCTGGACTTTGTGTTAGGAGAGGAGTTAAGTTTCAGGTTAACTATTTATGTAGATGATTTATTTATCTCCAATGAAAACTGGCAAAAAAAGCTCCAAACTGTTGCTCTTCAAGCAGGAGGCATCACTTTAAAATTATAGAAATGTGAACTTGTAAAATTAGAAATTAAATTCTTGAGCCATATAATTACTACTACCGGCATTAATAAGGACCTGGAGAAAGCTACGTGCCTTAGAAAAATTTCCCCCACCAAAAAATAGGAAACAGTTGTAAGCCTTTTTAGGTTGGTGTGGATTTTACACAATATTTGTTAAGGGGAAACCCTTCAACAATCCACACTTGAACAATCTATAAAAAGATTTAGTGCTTTTGTTTGGACAGATGAGAGTCGGCAGGATTGTGAATCTTTAAAGATTAAACTTTGACATTATAATGTTTTACATCACCCAGTACTGTCAGAGACTTTCAATATGAATATTGACAATAGCACCTATGGGATTGGTATTGAAATTTTCCAGGAGATAAATAGTACAGGAAATTTAGCACATAGAACTATAGCTTTTGCCAGCAAGGCATTGACAGGAAACAAAAGGAACCATACCATATCAGAGGAGGTAGCCTTGGCCATATTATGGGACCTAAAGAAATTTATAGATTGGTGGGGTTTTACGATCATCACACATTGACCACAAAGCTCAAACATTCCTTAAAGGTTGTTGCCTTCTAAATGGCAGGCTCACCCAATGGGCTTTATATCTGCGACAATTTAATTATGAAATCTGCTATGTAAAGGGTAGAAAAAATTATGTGGCAATGAATTGTCCCAATGGTACTGATGAAGTACCCAAGGAATGCAATGGAGATGGAACTTTCCAAATTAATTACATGAAGAAGATCAGGAAAAAATGAATTTGAACAGATTTGCAAAACCATGCGATATCATCAAAATGAGCAACCAAATTGGAAATCTGTATAAGTAAATTTTGATTTTTAAAAGTATCTTGTATAAGAGGAAAGGC
This sequence comes from Schistocerca americana, assembly GCF_021461395.2. NCBI lineage: Eukaryota > Metazoa > Arthropoda > Insecta > Orthoptera > Acrididae > Schistocerca > Schistocerca americana. The sequence continues at coordinate 49,887,673 of NC_060129.1, forward strand.
TTCATTACTGAAGAATGGATGGTGTGTTGGCCTACCCAATTTGATACAGATGTCAGATTATTTTCACTAGCATTGGGCCAAAGGACTGTCTAGATAAATTGGCTAGTGTTATAGTGATTGCCAATAGTACGAGTCGAAAGGTAACTGAACGTATTAGGTCTTGTGACATCTGCCAGATAGCTAAGGTAACCAATAGAACTAATCAAGGCCCAATGCAGAACACGTTACCTAAAGATACCATGGATTTACTGTCTGTGGACCTGTATGGACCCCTCCCCACAACTTCTGGTAATTGTATATGTATTTTAGTGATTTCGGAAGTATTTTCTAAATTTATAAAATTGTATCTCCTGAAAAAGGTGACAGCAATGTCAGCATTTGATAGGATGATTCAGTATTTGAGAACCATTGGAAAACCCAGTGCAGTACTGCCCAATAATGGTCCCAATTTAATTTCAAAACCTGGAAAGATGGAATGGAGCAGAATGGTGTAGAAACTAAATATATCAATGAAGACCTTGCCTCATGGGTTTACTGAGTTCACACCTGGGGAAATTCTGCTCAGTACCAAGAGCAAATGTTTAAATGAGGAAAAACTAGAGTTCCCACCGTTTACAGATTTGGGATTAGCCCAGAAGAAAGAATTGGCAAAAGAAAAAACAAAGCCGAAACAAGATCTAAAACGCACAATAGCAACCTGAAGTTTGCCATGTTCAAAATTGGAGACTATGTTCTTCTGAAGACCCATGAATAATCAAGTGAACTTAAGGGGCTCCAGAACGCCCTATACTTGCAATGTTAAAATAACGCTTATAAATTACATCTTTCCTCACAAAGTATTTGAAGTAGGAAGTTGAACTTTTTACAGATTATTTATTGGAATATGGGCTACAACTTAACACAGGGATTTTACAAAATTTTAGTTCAGTTATTAAAGATGATTTTTCTTCAATTGTAATGAAAATTCACAACATTTTTTTGCAATTTTTTATTTGTATATTCAAAAATATACAGTTTTTTTGGAAAAAGGCTGTGTTAAATTATGCAGAAGGTACTGTGTAACATTTACTGAAAGTTTGAAACAAATATGTTTGGAAGATCCTTAGAAAACATGTAATTAGTATGAGAAAATAAAAGTTTTGGGAATCGAGCGACAAAGATTGGATTAACTTTTTAGTGCATTCCAGGTCCATAGGATGGATTATCTTCATCCTCTGCAAACTCCTCCTCCAGCTTCCTCTTGTTCCTCCTCCTGTTTACTCTTGCTTGTATTTCTAGACTCTTTACAGCCCTCTCTGCAGCCCGAAGGCGTTCCTTGTCTAAAGCAAGCATCGCTCATACCATGTTAGAACCTATCTTCATTCCCATATTTCTAAATACCTTGCACCTTACAATGTTGCCATCATTGAAAATTGCAACAGCATCATACACACCAAAGTGAAGTGTTTCTATTCCAACAAATACAGTCTTGGGGATTCTCGACCATATAACACTATTTACACTTTCATTGGGGTTTTGAGTTTTTCCGTGAATACACTTTTTCAACAGTTCAGGTGCTGCTAAGTCTCTGAAAATAGGTTTTATCACCTCCATTATAGCATGAGGCAGACTATGCTTACAAGTGTACACTTCACCAGTTAGCAATCCTCTGTTATACAGTATTTACACCAACTGTCAAGCTATGTTGGGGATTTTCATCGGTTGAAGAAGTATGAAAAAAAAAGAGCCCAAACAGCCTTCTTCATTTCGTCGACACTGTATTTTGCCTAATAGCCATTCCATAATAGTTCTGTATTTTGTCAATTACACTGTCAGTTAACCTTCCCTTCCCATCCAACCCTTTACCATCACTGAGTTTTTGTTTTTTGTACAAAGGTTTCAGTCGCCGAAGTCTTGTTCCCATTCACTTCTGTACGTGTCCAATACACTCAAATTTCTGCACTACAACATCATCACCATAGGGCTTCAGTCCTTGAACATGTTTGAAACTTTTAGAATCACCGTCACCAAGGTAATTAACATATCACACTTTATCACACGCCTCAGAACGCTGGAATATACTGGCAACACCAGCCACTTCCATTCCTCCACTACTGCCACTATAGTTAGCTTTGCAATTATTTTCATGTGTACCTTTATATTTTTGTGGACATCTACAATACTTTGATATTACTGCTACATCTAAAACTTTCCCTGTATACATACTGGTGGCAGATACTACACCATGAAGAGATGTGTGTCCCCGTTTATGCCAGGTACCATCGAACGCTGCAGTCAAATCTCTGTTACCATTATTTTCCATTACTGCCTCTTCCACAGCGTTCTTCATAGATTCTATACAGACATCTTCTACTTTAGACCCTATTAATTTATTATAGGTCGTAAACTTGGTTGGGGGATTTGGAAGATTCATGATGCCACAGAAAATTGCACCTGCAGTAGCACCCTTACCAACTGAACGCAAGGAATAAACAAATCTAATGTGTTCGTAGATTTTGCTACCATTTTCTTCAGTTGCAGTTACTGCAACACTGTTCCAAAAGCTGGTCATGTATGAACACCTATCACATTTCAGTTGTATTTCACTAGCAAGTCGTACGTGCTTTATTATGGAGTCCAGACCAACTTCACTACAATGAATACATCTTACACAGTTTGAAAAAATTCCTTTGAGAACCGACATATCAAATATTTCATTCACATCCGATTCGCCCATAAAACATTCATAGTTTTCACTCATTGAACCAAGCTTCTTCTGTGAAGTATTTTCTTTCCCACTTTGACTGCTATGGGCAGGTGTACTTGAGAGGTTAGGTTCACTCACTTGGTTATCGTCTTTATTGTTTGCAGTAATAACACATACCTTTGGCTTTCCAACATTTCTCCTTCTCTTAAAAGCCTTCAGAGGATTTCTAATAACTTTACTTTTACTCATTATTATTCGTCAACAAAACAGAGACTCAAGAAACAGAATTAATTACGAATACTTTCGAGATAACGACAGAGTAAATAAATATGAAACAATCGACAATCACACCAGCGATATATATTGAACCAGCACAGGTTAGCCACAACACATACTTTATCTCACATCACTAAAATGTACCTGATGAACACGGACTTTAATAATAACACCATTTGACAGCAGTTTAACAGCGCCACAGTGGGTCACGCCCATGTAGAACACATTTCAAAAAAAATTTAAAAATAGTTGTAGTCTTCGGAATTGAATAAATTATATATCTATTAAAAGGTAATAGTCTGCAGATTCAGAAAACGAAAAAAGTAAAAATTGAACTTTTCATGATTTTGAGCCTTTCCGGAGCCCCTTAACCACGAAATTTCTAAATTTATGTATATATAATGGGCCATTCACAGTACAAGACACACCTCACAACAATGCCTACTATTTAATCTACCCAGAGTCGAAGAAGCTCCTTGATGTCCATAATGTAGTGGATCTCAAACTGTATGTACCTAGGAATGAAGAAATCATACCAGACTAAAAATGTATATTATGCTGTAGATGAAATAATGTATCTATCTTATGAAGCTACCATACTGTATTTAACTGTAATTTATGTTCTTATAAAAATGTTGTTACCTATGCAAAATTGCTATTACTATCTTAGAAGTTTCAGATTCTAAAACCTGTTGTAAAATATGTGAAACCCTGTACTGAAAGGGCTACAAGCAAATGTTGTTAAATTGAAAAGAAATGTGGAATGCCTTAAATACAGAATGGGCAGCATAGAAGACTTTCCAAAGTGGGGAAAAAAACTATGTCTGTAATAGACTGCCAAAACCCAAAATGGGCAGCCAATTGATTAATGTGATATGTAATTTGTTAATGTTGTCAAACGCAGTGCAAGATGCCATTGCAGGTAGCAAAATTATTTTATTTTCATATCTGTTAGTGTTGTATATGTTTTGCTACAGTTTTCAAAGAGGGACTGTGTTTCAAATAAAGGCAGTAAGAAAAGAATAGTAGGTTCAGTTTAAATATGTTTGTTTATGTAAATATCAAAGAATGAACTACTATTATTAGAATCAGCATTGATAGTTTCCTCCTTTGTAAATTCAAAATCATGCTATAGGATGTGTTGCATGTACAATGTCAAATTGCTTGCGATATTTGTAGGGGGTATACTTTTATGTGTATACCTACATTTCTTGAATGCTTACAAAATGCTACTCAATATTCTTGGCAATACATATAAATTTTGCTTACTACTCAACTTACTGTTTCACAAAATGAGTCAGTTATGACAGGTGTACATAATTCAATAATGTTGCTTATGTCTTGTTTTGGTAATGAAGTGTATGAGCGTATAGTGTTTTAATGTGTTTTGTAATGTATTCTTTTCATGCTCAACTCTGCATTAAGTGATTACTATTTTTGACTGCTTGGTACCTTTAAGGTGTTATTGATGTTTGCCTAGCAAGAATCTTCAGTGAACCATGGGGCATATGTAACATCCATTTTTGACCTACTTTGTATTGATATTTCTATTTGTAGAGTTGCTTATGTAGAGTGCTGTATCTGACATATGTAGAGTGTTTTATCTGTCGTGGAAATTCTTTGATAATGTATACATATTTCAGTTATGTGAACTTTTGGAACAAAGTTTAAATTAAGCTTGTTAATGTAAATAACTACTGGAATGATTATTATATAATGTACTGTAAATTACTTGGTCCATAGTCAGGGAATGCAGGGTTGAATGTAAAAAATGTGGGGAATCCCTGCAGCTACAGAAGTAGCCTGGCGGAATGGAAAAGGTGTCGTTCACGCAAGCGGCAACTCGTCCCTTGCGACGGCTAAGGAGTCTCGCCTGAACACTGCTGTGGTTAATATCTCGCTAGCAGTAGCGGAACATTGTGGCTCATGTTCTTGCAGTTTTGAGGCAGAGGAGCCAAAAGCGTTATTTACGGACCTCAGATGCTGCATTTGGTGATACCATTATCATGGCATGGTTTTCGGCCCTGCAAAAATGTAATTCAGAAGATCTATAGCAGGGCGAGGCCAACAGTACTGCCACGACTACATCGCTGCCATGTTAACAGCCACTGCGAATCACGCCACCAGTGCCACCAGTCTTCCACCAAATTGTTTATATTTGGCACTGTAAATGAACTAGGTATTTGTGAAATTTGGTTGATTTTAATAACAATCGTGCTGTTGCTAAAAGCTCTATATTACACCTGTGATTATCCCAAATCACAAACCTTGAGAATCCTATCCTAGTGAATTTAATTCCGAGTGCGCTAATTTATTATGAAAAGACTATTAAGCAGCCGTAAAAATAGTTGTGATTGCTTTCCAATGTGTGGAGTTATTGTGTTTCAAGTTGAGTTTAATAATTTGAGAAATACACCACTTCCAGTGCATTTTTAAAACGATCTGCATTACTTTTCTTAAATTCTTTGTCTTACTTAAAAGCTGTCCAAAAATAGTAAAGTTGTTAGTTAAAAGAATAATAATACTGATTAGAAGTGAAAAAGATTATTAATTGTTGCATTTATGCACTTTGATCAGAATTACAAAGTTTTATTACTGTTCATTCCATGAGAAGGTGTTTGAACTTGAATTTAATGGTGTTGGCATTTGCCCAGCCAACTATATTTTGAGAAGGTTAAAAGACTAGTTTTCAAAGCACAGTTGTTATTTGAAGAGTTATAGTTTGTTGTGCTTCACTTAATGAATAATTATTGATGAGAATACTCACCATTTTCCATACACACTTGTGAAGATTTGTTAATGAGCATGGCTGTTCAAACCATGAAACTTTGTGGCCCTCATGTACTAAACTAGTTAGTTAATGAAGCAAAGCAAAGGTCCCTCCACAGCCAATGTAGTTAGATTTGCATTCTGTTTAATTGCCTCAAACTGGGCTCAATAAAGAAATATTTACTGCATTAGCTACTTTAATGCAAGCTGGGTAACGTAAAGGTATAGAGACCGTGTACCAGCAGTGATGTTATATGGTATGATAATAATAGACCTCCTGATTTAAATCAATCACTTCATGCTCTGCCCTGTTCAGTATTGCTATTAGTATCGTGTGTTGGTGACGGGTTCTATTAACTGCTGCATCTAGTTCATTCAAGGCAGGGCTTAATTTTTAAACTTTTAGGTGCCATAAGGCGCCCCCTTCTACCACTCCCCCCACTGGCCACGGAGAGAGACTTGTGATACGACTTACAATGAGAAATTCTTTCTTAAATACAGTTCTGAAATTCAGGTTTTTAAACCATAATATCTTATAATCAAAAACATAACACCACAAGGTTCCACCATCTGCCGTACCAGTGTCACTTTGCTCCATAGTTCTGCTTCACACGTATTGGCACCAAGTCATACTCACGACTTCACGTTTTCAAATGCTGCCAGCCACAACGTTCAAACAGTTTTTTTGTAGCTGCTCTATGAACGTGTGTTCAGTATTTATCAACAAGGCATTTAGCAGTTAATGACTAAGAAATTCCTGCTCCATCGGGTCTAGTACAATTTTGATTTCCCACATCTTCACGCAACGTTAATTCTGTGAGCAGTTTGTACCATAGCAGCTGATCGTTGCGTCATGCCCAAGTTGGTAACAATGCAAGATAAAGTTAAAACATTCCCCCCTCCCCCTTCCTCACCCTGAGGCTGCCGTAATCTTCCTCCTCTCCTCCCCACATCATGTTACACTGCCATGGGGAAAGACTATATGTAATGTTCTTCAGTCTGATTTTGTCATTTGAAACTTTCATGATAGTGAGTGAAAAAGAAATCACAAGTTTTATTTATACAGGTAATAAATAAATTCCCTTCTGAATGTAAAATGTAGCTAATAGATTAAAAAATATCTATGACTTAACTTTTGCACTTGTAAAATAATTAAGTAGTTCCTATGTTACTAGCCAAAGAGAAAGGTCTTTACCATTTAATTAACATGACACTCAACATGTAAAAATTGAACTGAAAAACCACTATTGTTCCCAGAATGAGATTGACACTCTGCAGCAGAGTGTGCGCTGATATCAAACTTCCTGGCAGATTAAAACTGTGTGCCGGACTGAGACTCAAACTCGGGACCTTTGCCTTTCGTGGGCAAGTGTTCTTTATGTTATAATAATCAGGAAATCATAAACTCGTCATAGAGATTACAGATTTGTTCTTTTCCATAAGCCCTTAGTGTCTTAACTGAGAAACATATTTCATGAGTAGCCGCTGCAAACTGAATATTTATTTATTTAACCACAAACAATCAAAAGGGACCTGTTATTATAAATGTTAACACATATGCTGCAGTCTGACCAAAAAACGTTTTACATGTAGAATACATCTTGTAGGAAAAGCAATCAACGCATTTGGCATTGAGAGAGAATTATTACAAAAATAAACATGCACTTATATTAAAATCAGCTTCACAGTGAAGTCTACCATTTCAGTCAAAGTCGCACTTATAACAATCATCCATCTTTGGCGAATATTTTACAAAAATGTCAAGAGTTCCATTATAGCTCTGTTAAAATTACTTTTTCATTTCCAAGAACATACTGTGTATATAAAAAAATTGGTTTGTACATTAAACCATTATTTAAACAATTTTACTGCAGCGGGCTGCACGAAGATGTTATACTGTTTCAAGCAGCAGTTCATAACTTCAAGAATCCCACATCTCAGTAGATTTTTAGCTCGATTTTTCATTCAACAATTAAACCGCTAATGACCAATAAACTGAATCGGTCGGATTGAGTATTGATCTGTTAACTCATTTATGATAAAATTACAAATGATTCCAAATCAAGAATATCACATTAATAATAAATTGTACTGAGCATTAATTTTGAGATTACAGTTTTGTAGTTTTAAATATGAATTTCATTTCCCTTCACTCACGAAATAACAAGTCCTGTCAACATGCGGTATATATCTTTGACCTAAGGGTATACAACTTTGTTTAAATATTTCCCTTTAAATTTTATTACACTTTCAACATAGCGTATTAACTTAAAATGACAAACATCTGTTATCCTGACAAAAGTCAGTGGCATATGACCAGTCAGTTTATACAGAATATACATCGTGTATTTATTGTTAAAAAGTACCTTTTTAGGACATATTATTAACTGAACTCATAGTTTTAACTAAGTCCATACTCAGTGGCTCAAATAAAGGAAGAAAAAGTAAGCACTGTGAAATTATTTCAAACACAATCAATGGAGATGGATTAAGAAAAACATTTCCATAATACAGGATTATCCTCATTATACACTATCACTTCGTGCTTTTGACTGTGTAGTAAGTGCAGAATGATATCCCTTCGCCATCCAAGACACCCATTTTCATATCTAGCTACAGGTGGTCCCAGAAGTCTGATGCGTAATGAACTACAAACAGTGCTGATGTAGAGTGAAGATCTCAGTGGTGTCATAATTAAGTTCATTGCAGAAATGCCACGTTCACACTCTGCAATCGACACTGCAATGCTGTTTATTATTGATACAAAATTTTTGAACATTGGTGGCTGTAGAAGGACAGTTGGCGTTTCTCCGCTTAGTACTGGTTTCAGACCCCGTTTGTACTCCCTGAAGTCCTTCATTATCTCAGAGGGCTATTAATCTTAAATCTTTCACACATTCGAAAAATCTCACTTTCTCCGTAAGTGATCGATATGTCTTTAGGGCAGAATTTCAGGTGAATGGCCTTCATGTAATTCATAACATCATCGTAGCTTTCAGATGCAACCTGGATGACAAATTATTTGCCAAGCTGCGATAAAACTGTTTATCAGGAATCTTAGAAATATTTCTTCTTTGAGAAAGTTCAACACATTGAAAGTTCATACCGTATTTACTCGAATCTAAGCTGCACTCAGATCTAAGCCGCACCTGAAAAATGAGACTCGAAATAAAGGGGAAAAAAAAATCCCTGAATCTAAGCCGCACCTGAGATTTGAGACTTGAAATTCAAGGGGAGAGAAAAGTTTTAGGCCGCACCTCCAAATCGAAATAAAGTTGGTCCATTGTAATATGAGACACAATTTAGATCGTATGAATGACGAAACAGCTACAGTAGTTTGGTTCAAGTCGTAAGCTTAGCAGTTAAGCTTTATCAGGTATCCATTGCCATGCGTCAGGCGCTCCGTACGTGTTTATACAGGTACCCTTCCTTTTCCACGTGCTTCGTCTGGTTTGAATCGATTGCTTATTTTGCTTTGATCTGATAAGTGCCGTTTTCTTTGTTATAGGTGTTTACGTCACTCTAAGCTGAAAATGCATTACTGTACTGTGTCATGCATTGTTTGTCGCACTCTGATAGTGCGTGTTTACGCCCTGTCGCCGCTTGCGGCACGGCTTGCTTTTGTGCGCGCTACCACAGCTTTCAAAAAGGAGAGAGAGAGAGAGAGAGAGAGAGAGAGAGAGAGAGAGGAACATCTCATTAGTGAAACAATGGCAAGAGACTGCCAATTGTTGTTACGTACACTGCTGCTTTCTTTGATAATGATCAACAAGAACCGAATTATAGATTGCGTATGATAGAACACGTTCTGAACGAGAGTTAGGCAAAAAATTTTCTCTGTTTGAGAATCTTTGCGGCCGCTTCTTTAGTTCATCAAATTTTGCACAGAAATTAGTCATATTAGATTTAAAAATCTGGTCAGTTGCGGTGCTTCATTTCTGACTGTATCACTATTAAGCATAAGAATAATACGAATATAAACATGACACGATACGTATATTCTTCTGCGTTTGCTGTTGTCTCACTCTAGTTTTGTAGTTTATTAGACAGACAGGATTTAAATGAGATAGCAGCAAACGAAAGAATACATGGCAAAATGTTTATATTCGTATTATTCTTATGGTGAAGATAATACTGCATGTGATTCACATTTCATCAGGTTCCTATTAGCTACCATCTCTTCTCACAGGTAGGAAAAAATTCAGAACGTAGAGTTGGCCATATTGACAAACATCTCAAACAGTCATGCCAGTCAAATTTTCGTAGTACACTGAAATTCTGCTACATTCGAAGATGAACAATACGGAATTTGTATTTACTTTATTGGATAATGTATGAAAATGCAGTGGTCGAAACTCGGGGCAGAGAAAAAAAGCTCGTCTTCCACCTCTTTTTTGTTAAATTTATTTATTGATGCAGAGGGAGGGTTTGGCGCCAGTATTTATCTTTGTGCCTACAAAGCATGCCTGTGTAGCGCTACATATATTCGACGGCAGAAGTTAGTTGTGGCAGCACCTGCCAACATTTTTCAGAAGTTCTGCTTGCTTTGCACTCGATTCTAAGCCGCAGGCGGTTTTTTGCGTTACAGAAACCAAAAAAAAGTGCGGCTTAGGTTCGAGTAAATACAGTATTTTCCAGTGCAATGTTAGCTACATTTGCATGTTGTCCCATTGCATCAACCAGACTTTCAAACACTCTTCTAAGGCATCAGACATTACAGCTAGGTTGGAGATGAAAGATGTAGATGAGAATGTATTAAAAAGCCCTTTGTAAGTAGACCGTTGTTTTGAGTCTCGTTTCATGTCCTCTGATGCTTCTAAAAAATGACTGTACAGAGCCCTGCAATCTTTCCACACAGCTTTTACTGTCAATAAACTGGAGGCCACCCAACAAGTGTCAAACACATGACCAATTTTTAAATTTCTTGCTCCAAACCTTTAGCAGCAACTGCCAACTCACTGCTGTTTTTCAGAGAGCAGCTGAAGATATTTCTAACTTTACCCATGAATATTTTAAAGTGATTAATTCCCACCACTTCTTCTATCGTGTTGTGCACAGTGAGTTCTGAACGATGATTCAAACAATGCCAGATGAATAAGTTTGGAAACATCAGCTTTGCAAGGTCAGACTTTTTTCCTAACTTGACAGAAGCTCCATCGCAAGTCAAAGCGATTAAATGGTCCTTCAAAAACTCACAGCCTAGTCCTAGTGATTCTAACTGCTTTAAAAGTTCTCTCAAGATATCAGATGCTGTTGTGTCATTTAGCCCAAAAAGTGTCAAAGAAATTGTCATGGCGTTTTCCATTCCTTTTAACAATGTTCTGAACTATACAGTCAAAGCTTTTTTGTGTGAAAGAGAAGTGGCTTTATCCAAAAGAAGTGAAAATTTGGAGTCGCTGTTTATTAAATTATTTATTAGATCTGTTGTCATCTGGTCAGAAATATGAATCACTATATTAGATCAAGCAACATTTGAACATAGTATTCGGCCCATATCCAAACCATTTTTAATTTGGAGATCAATTTCTGTCTCAAACTCATAAAACGGTCTATTTAACTTTGCTTGCTTATAAGGTGTCCAAAAACATGCTCAGTAACAACTTCTTGTTCCTTTACCTAGTGTAGATACACTTCTACAAACTTGGCCTTTTTTTTAATAATTAACCATGGGTTTTTAGCTTTATAATCTGTACATTGTTCGACAGACCGACAATCTGGCTTTTCATCATCATTACAATTATCAATACTGTCTATAGATGTTTTGTCTGTATCCATTTCCACCAACTTATAGAAATTTTCATTTTGCTACAATGACGTAGGAGAAGGATCATCTGATTTTTTGTTTGCATCTTCTTCTCCAGCCACAGCTGACGTCATGGATTCTACATCTAAACTGTGGTTTTCATTGCTCTCACTAACTTTTTGTCTTTTAGATTTAAAGAAGTCACTAATTTTTGTAGAGAAATACGTAACTATTAAACTCTTGTGTCCAATCACAGTCTCGCTGTGTAAATAAACACTACGAACAAACCGAAACAATGCTGTCGGTTCTGAGCAGAACAACTGAACTGCAAGCGATTGACCTACATAGAGTGACTGAGTAATATCGTTGAACTTTAATTCCTAAAGTGCCTGTTGGATTGTCTGTTGGCTTCTCTGTGAGGCAGCGATGGCTAACAAAGTAAACTGATTCAAATTGAAAAAGCCGTAGACACGACCTGTCTGAATCGTGGACTACAAAGACTGAATTCACAAACAGACATACAGATAGGCGATTGTAACGTGAGAACCACTTATGGGATTTACATGTTTCTTTCATTAACTTAGACATATTCATTTACTATCTATTAGTATATATTTCGCTACTTTAGGTAGCACAAGAAATAAGCTGTGGCTATAGTTATAAATCAAGTCGCAAAAAAGTGGGCCGCCTTCATACTCTCTTACAGTACACTACATAAACTATTAGAGCAAAATCATTTGATTTTTTAATGATTTTAGACCTCAAAAAGAACCACGAAAAGTCAGCAAGAGCATATGTTTGTCTTCCACAGTTAAGTCACACTCACACTTTTTCTGCTTTGTGGGTGCTGAAACAGGTAATTTCAGAAGACAAAAATCGTCATTATTCTTCAACCTTAATCTTTTATTTAGGTACATTTTTTTGAGCTCTACAGTTTGGCACTACATAACGTGATGTAATTCTTATGGACTACGTAATGTATTTCAAGAGAGCATGATGGCGGAAAACATTTTTACTTCATATAGCTCATGACATTTAAATGGCTGAACAGACTTTCAGAAATATATCTAAGAACCGTCCTGATTAAACCAGCTGTCAAGTAAAAAAACGGCTTTAAAATTGGAACTTTCGTTTGAGAACTATGTTGGGGCAGACAGACAGACAGACTTATGGGTCAAACATATACATGTCCGTTCTGCATTGGGAGTTCAAATTTGCCCCCTGTGGGAGCTCCTCTCTACTGTATAGTGTCAACCACGTCATAACAAGGGTGGGGGCAGATAAATACAAAGGTCAAGAGTGCCGTGGACAAAGGGACATATCGGCTCGAAAGACTGCCAACTTTTAGTCATTTTTGTTCCATACGCACATTTGATTTTTAGCTGTGACATAAATTGCAACATGGAATGAAATGATTTCATGAAAGCAAATTATAAAGACATTCACATTCAAACATGGCTTACATTATTTATTTCTCATTGACACACACGAGACGTTGCCTTGCTACTACATCGCTGAGGTTGTTGGCAGTTGTAAACAAAAGGCGATATGTACCAACACAACTTTGGAATGATACTCCACTTATCTTACACACACACACACACACACACACACACACACACACACAAACACAGTACCTCCTGCCCATCACATCACATTGGCATCCCATTGTCACGTACACTTGTTCTGGTGCAGCGGAAAAATATAGTTACGTTTTGATTTAATACTATTTCAAATCTCCAGTGCTGTACTGTAAAAAAGTGAAAAAAGAGAGAATTAGAAGAAAGGGAGTTTCTGGGAGGTGCAAGAACGTGTTCTGACCGAAATTAAGCCCTGATTCAAGGTACGTGTTGTTGTGAGGCATATGCTACTGTTTGCTATCTCACTGGCCATTTGTTTGACTTCCAGATTAGTACTACATTTATCTGCAAGGCTACGTTACTCTGTTGTAATGTGAACAGGTATAAAGAGAGTTTTGTGTGTGTGTCAAGGAAAGTTAGGTTAGCCTTAGCACTGCCTTCTGCTTTATTACATTGTTTGACAAGAATTCCTAATTAGGCTGGTGACTAATTTTAATACATAACTAATATTTAATTAATAAGACTTGCTTTTGAGCTGGAGAACATCTGTTCCTCACTCAAATTTTTAGTGTTGTTATTTTTTCAATAAGTTCTATTCATGAGCTGTTTAGCTATTGCACTTATAGGCGCTTGGTTGCTTCTGTAGTGCCTGGATGGTGTTTCTCTGGCTGGGGTGTTTCGGAAACGAATCCCAGTCTGTTTGTTCTGTTCCCATTAGGTTATCTCACAGTCACAACTTTCTCAAAAATTCCTCTGAGAGGTTTAATGTAATCACTGACTGCCATTTATGGTGGTCGGTGTTACCGTTACAAGCACTCCCTTTGGAGGAGCCCTCCTGCACCATTCCACCACATGTGGACGGCTGACTTGCTGCAAGGCTATGCCCTGTGTTCTGTGAAATTTGTGCGGTTGCTTCGGTATCTCAGCATTTTCAGCTCTTAAGGAGGGAGGCAGAGCTTTAGCTGGTAAAGACATTTCCAGCTGGAGTACATCACAACCAGACACACACTCTGGAATCAGGTATTGAATTGTAAGGTGTATCCAGGAACAGATGTGCACTCAGATCACAATTCAGTTATGATAATGACTGAGCCAGATCGCTGGTCGATCATCAGCAATCTGCTTATCTTTGGTGTGCCCCGGGCATGAGCATCTTTGCGTTTTCGGCTGGGACGCGCGGGACGGCGAAAGGCAGTCAGTTTGGGGCGGCTGGTGAGATTGACGGAGTTGTGGCTCGGGCGTAAGCACATGTGTGATGTCTGTTACACTGGGGCTGTTTGTGAATAGTGAAACTCCTGCGGCGATTACTGGTTGCCTGGAAGGCATTTCGTATAAATTGTGCCAAGCCTCACAGTGAGAGGGGAGTGCGGAGTTGGTGTTGGCCTATATATTTGTACAAATTGAGGTGCCTGTGTGAGAAGCACGGCGTGGGGCTGTTGGTTGCTTCGTCCTTCTGGGAGCCACCACAAGCGGATGTTCGGTAGGAATGTGTACAGTTTGTGGTGAGCATAGTGTTAACAAGTTCTCGTGGGATGTGCTCCCAGCCTGACTCTTGGCCTATGTTATTTGTGGGCGCCGACCCCTTGTCTGTTACTGCTTTCAGGTGTCCCGTAAGATTTCACAGCAAAACTGTGATTTTGGGGCATTCTGTGTTTCTGGCTCAGCCTCCGCCTAGAAAGGGGTAAGATTTGGAATTCCTTAATGATGTAGTTTAAACATACAAAAAAATTGTATTTTATTCCTGTTTAATGCCAGACAGATTCAAATTTAGTTTACCTGGTTATTGGGTTAACTCGCACTTCACGCACTGAATCAGCTGATTTTGAAATTATTTTTTTTTTATTCCTGTTTAATGTCAGACAGATTCAAATGTAACTTCATTTATGTATTTGAAATAAATGTGTTGGATTGACCTTAATGAATTATGTGCAATCGAAGTAAGGGATCCAGTCCTTCATAAGTGCTTAACAGTGGTGTGTGGTCCGGTATGTGACCCCCGTGCTCGGACCAGTTCGTGAACTAAATTTTAAGAGAATTGTTATGAGAATTCAGTGTGTAAATTATAGGATACTGAAGTACACAGGAATGGAATGGGAATTTTAACTTCTTTGAGGCTCTAGAGAATGCAATAATAAATGGCAATCACATGAGTATTCACATTTGTCTGCGCAATCCACGAGACAGGAGTCATAACAACAGACTGCCAGAGAAACACCATCCAGGCACTACAGAAGCAATCAAGCGCCTGTAAGTGCAATAGCTAAACAGCTCATGAATAGAACTTATTGAAAAAATAACAACAACATGCAGAAGAATGGAAGACAAAGGTGACAATCTGTTTGAGAAAACTGAATTTGGAGTAAAGGATCGAGGGACAGTGGAAGGGATGTTCAAGAAAAATCAAGAGATCTTTATTGGATTTCCAGATCTTTACATGACATTTGACAGCATGAAACAGTGAAAGTGCATGAAATTTTTTTAAAAGGTACATATAAGATATATGGAACAGCAGGTAACATAGAACATGTACAATAATCAACAAGAATTGGTATTCTGAATTAAAGATGGTTAAAGATAAGGATGCAGGAAATCTCCACAAATCTTCAGATGAACACTGAAGAATCATTGGTGGAACTGAAGAAACTTATAGCAATTTAATTAAAACTGAAGGTGAAAAGGATTTCATTGATAAAATTCACTGGTGATATTTCTGTGTTCACTGAAAGTCAGGCAATCACCAGAGTTGGTGAATGTAATGAACAGTTGAATGAGTGCCAAATCAGGATTAATGAATGGAAGAAAGAGGAAAGTATTGGGGTGTGGCAGAAATAACATTGGTGGCAAAGTTTACAGAATTAAGGACCACACAGTAGACCACTTTTAGGACTCTGGTACTCGTGATGCTAATTTACACTGAGGTTCAAAGCATAGTTGTTATAAGGAGTAATGTAGCATGGAAAAACAGGAGATTCCTCGCAAAACAAAGTTACTAATATCAAAGATAGGCCTTAATTTGTGTTAGACATACCTGAATGTATGCTTGGAGCACAGTACTGCATAAAAATTAATCATGGATTATGGAAAAAACAAGAGGGGAATCGGAGCATTCTAAATGCAGTGCTATTGAAGGGTGTTTAAACTAGGTGAACTCATAACAGAAGAACTATGGAACATCTCGACAGAATAGCTGAGGATAGTGTGATATGTGGAAAACTGTGACAAGTACAAGGGTCAGCAGAGTAAGTTATATTTGAAGGCATCAGGGAATAACCGCTGTGGAACTAGAAGTTGTTGCTGAGGTTAAAAACTGTAGGGAAAGACAGAGATAGGAATGCATGTAATTGTGGATTCTGGGAGCTCATGGCACTGCAAATCTGCTGCTCAGACAGACAGACACATTGTCAACAGAAGGCACAGTTTCCCCTTTGCATGTCTGTGTTTACCGAGACTGGCTGTTACAGCAGACTTCAGTGGGGCAACCAAGGTGCTCCACACCCTGGCAAGCTGAGGCTCTGCTGGCGTTTACTTCTGTTTGGTGATTGCCGAGTATATTTCTTGTTACTAACAGAAACTTTATAGCAAATTATTGGGTTCTTTCTCCTCTCTCATTCCTGACAAGCACCAAAAATGGTCTCATAAATGTCTGTGTATGAGTCTGACCTCTACTAGACCATTACAATACATCTAAAGTAATTGATATTTACCTCATCTGACAAGTGTTACACATTCAGTGCACTCATACTCTCCCCATCACAAAATTTTCTGGGCATGACATTGTCTGAATTATTGAAACTTCCTGGCAGATTAAAACTGTGTGCCGGACCGAGACTCGAACTCGGGACCTTCGCCTTTCGCGGGCAAGTGCTCTACCAACTGAGCTACCCAAGCATGACTCTCATTCTGGAAACATCCTCCAGGCTGTGGCTAAGCCGTGTCTCCGCAATATCCTTTCTTTCAGGAGTGCTAGTTCTGCAAGGTTTGCAGGAGAGCTTCTGTAAAGTTTGGAGGGTAGGAGCTGAGGTACTGGCAAAAGTAAAGCTGTGAGGACGGGGCTTGACTCGTGCTCGGGTAGCTCAGTTGGTAAAGCACTTGCCCACGAAAGGCAAAGGTTCCGACTTCGAGTCTCGGTCCAGCAGGCAGTTTTAATCTGCCAGGAAGTTTCATATCAGCGCACACTCCGCTGCAGAGTGAAAATCTCAGTCTGAATTATTGTTGGCATTGGTTTGCTGGTCTTGATGAATAAGACACTGAACTGTTGACAATAACTATTTTTCCTACCAACCTATTCTTAACTAACCTCTCTCCCTGATACTATGATCTAGTCGTGGGGATTCCACCTCTGACTGTATATTTTGATTTTATTACCAGTTCACTTTGCTGACCCTCATTAAATCTAGACTGAGCATTTACACTTTGCTTTTCAGTATTTATATCTTATCTACCATATAATGTTGTGTGTGTGTGCGCGCGCGCGCGCGCGCGTGTGTGTGTGTGTGTGTGTGTGTGTGTGTGTGTGTGTGTGTGTGTGTGGGCACGTGCGCGTGCGCTCTGAGGGAACTCACCGCATTTGAGAGACAGTGGCCTCATCAGGTTGAGGAGTCGTGGGCCGCGCAGCAGCAGGTGTCTGGCGAGGTGCTCTGGCAGAGGTGGTGGTGGCGGCGGCAACGGCGGCGGTGGTGGTGGTGGTGGTGGTTCTGGTTGTGGTTGTGGTGCTGGTGGTGGTTGTGGTGGTGGTGGTCCTCAGCTCTGTAACGACTGGTGCACTGCACATACAGAGAGGCAGGGTGTGAGCTGGCTGGGTGTGTCCTCGTGGGGATGTGGAGGTGGCTCACTACGGCCAGCACTGCTGAGGGACCACCCACACAGGGGATAGGGCTCCAGTTAATACAAATGAATTACCAGTAAGCTAATAACAATCAGTCTTACTATCCGAGCTTTCCACGGCAGTCGCTCAACCCCGTACAACAGGTAGTTCAAATCTAAGTGCAGCCAGAAGGTACATACAACGCCCAATACTTGCACAAAACATAATTACACAATTACTGGACATGTTAGCTCAGGTGCTATCGCCATCAAAACTATCCAAACGGCCTGAATTCCACTCCACCTAAATTGTATGATGATGATGACGTCCCATATTCCTTGACAGAGTGTAGGGGAACGACGCATGCACCCACATAATGTTACTGTCTTGCAGTTCCTCTGATCTCTTTTTGATATGGACATTTCACTCTACAAAATGATTACTACAAGACCCCACTTGAAGCAACTGATTTGTAACACTGAGTCCACAATCAGACTAATATCACGATAATGTGAATATCGAAACCTGTTATAATTAGATGGCAGCTTGTAAACTCAAGTTTATTGCAATAAATGACTTTTTGGAAACTAAGTTTCAACTTGAAATTAAGTGACGAAAACATTTCTATTAAGACTACCATCCAGGATTCCAATTGAGCACCTATTGTCTCTGTTAACTAAGTACGAAAGATCTTAAATATCATTTCAGCCACAGGTAAGCATGTGTGTGCGGGTGCATGTTGAAATGACTTGGCATTGTGTTCGATGATTCAAACCTAGCAACTAATAGGATTGTTAACTAAGTGCAATAATACATTACATATCCAAATATAGCAAAATGAGAATCTGAACTGTCGAGAAAAAGTATTTTGTTCCTTTACTGGGATCTGAATCCACCACCTCTCATTGTTTTCTAAGCACAAATACATGTTAAACATCTGCTTAGTTTAGCTGTAGCAGAATGTGCCCATATATGAACTGGAAATAACCTAACGGAACATTCTGTGTGGGGTGGGAATCTATCCCTGCATGCTGCATGCACCATCGTTGTTGGCTGCACACAAGATGATGTTGATTATCGAATTCTTTTTCGCCACTTGCTACGAGGTACATGTTTTAACGTTTCAAGCAATCATTTAAAGTTTTGTGAGACAGACTTGAAATAGACACCAGCTGTCATAGTTGACAAGACATGCAGAGGCGATAGAAATCAAAATATCTTTTCTCCTCTGGTTTTATGTGCACGACACAATGAAAATCTTTGCGGACAACCATGAATACAATGGATGCTAATAACTATGGACATATCTGTGGGAAGAATTTCTTAACACAAAAGAGCTTCATCACACCAGATGTGTACTGTTACATTCTGAGGACTCACATTAGCCTTGGATTTTACTTTTTTTGTCAGGACCAAACATTTTCGTTTTATGAAGGTAAAGCCAAATAGTTCAAATGTCCACCCAACCATCCTGTTTTAAGTTTTCCTTTATTTTCTTAAACTAAGCAATGCAAATACTGTGACCTTTCCTTTGAAATGGCACTATTTCCTTTCTAACATTTGAGAGCTGTAGATTCTACTTTGTCTCTAATGGTCTTGCAGTCGATGGGATGTTTGACACTTAATTACTTCTTTCTTTCTTCCTCAACATTTCCTATTGAATTAAAGTGCTGCATGATGGCTAATTGGTTACATTTCACGACATTTGGAAGTAGTCGATTGGGCCATACTGGTGAACCACCACATCAAAACAAACCAACTGAAAATGAGAAAATTATTTCCTGACATAATTTCTTTGACACACTTTCCACATACACGCACAATAATACAACAAAACATACACATTTCCAGAATACAAAAGGACTCACAAGCTGAAAACTTACAAACACACTCAACAAACACACACAATGGCAACACCACACAGAAAAGAACCAGATGGTACACCATAACCTACACACACACAAACTAACACACATAAGCAGAGTCAAAATAAAAAAATACCACACCATAACACACACACACACACACACACACACACACACACATAAATGCACGCACACACCAATGCGTACACAAACAGATCACAGATACTTCAAAAATTACACTCGAAAGTTTGACAATAACATTCGATCTTTGGTAAAAACATTTGACAGTCGGCAGCAGAAACTAAAACATTGCAACGAAACAATCTTTCAGTTCATAGTGCTGTGGAATGTTGGAAAAAACTGCAAATTGGCATTCATAAGAAGAACAACACCAAAAATGCAATGGGAGTGTAATACGTAAGAAATTGTCCACACAACCTGTAAGTACAGTTCAAAACATTACTACTTAATGGGAAATACCAACCACCAGAACTGTTTATAACCTATAGGCACAGTGACCAAAATGTAAATTAAAAAGCTAACATATGTACATATTCCAGGCCACTGATAACGCCTTGCAGAAAATAAACTCTAAACGCATATGGCACTAAAATTGTGTTTTATTCAGTTGCTGTCAGATGGTCCATAAGTAAAAATTATCAATATACCGTGATGCACAAAATACTTCATGCACCATTTTCGAAGGTTTAAACAATCCTTCAAGTGTACAATATTCAATAAGTCACTCCAAGAATACTTTATAGCTACAAATAAAAAATTATGATTGATAAATATACTTATTCCAACCTGTATGACAACACGTCAGACAAAAGTCTATGATATTGTGCATGAATCTACTTGTTTCAGTTAAATTATGGGTGGTCCTTTTAGGCTACATGCATCAATGTAGTATGCTACATGAGGAAAAATGATGGACTTTCTTACGCACTTGCACGGTACATTTTTAGGCCTCCTTTTTCCACATGGAATATATATGGAGGGATTATCTGTGCTACATTTACTGAAGACAAGCCTCGTCTTTGCCAAGATTGATGGTGTTAATAATAACGGAAGAAATTATAATAATGGATGATCTCTTCAAAAAACTATTATATTGGATAAACAAGGCTGCTTAGTAGCTTAATACTACTTCAAAGTAAAAAATAAATTCCTTCTGAAATTATAATAAAGGGAAGCCACTTCAAGAATAACAATGGATGCATTCTCAAACAACAGTCACTGCCTATGATTGACTTCCTTATATATCAAATGCATCTCTTCTTTTAGTAAAATTATAAGCCTCTATCACAATAATAAAGAACTAGAAAATAATTAACGTTCCTTGACACAATGGCACACTACTGCAGTGATAAATGTGACAATGATCCCTGGAGAACATTCTGGAAGTTTGATTGATACCTGTCGCTGAGTTTATTTTGTACGATCTAGTGTTGGTGTAACCTAAACTCTTACAAGATCACAGCAGCTCAGGTGGGAGAAAACACTTCCTGCAGAAATTTCTCTAGCCCACAATAATGCCAGTAGTGCAGCTGACAATTATGTGATTTTATTTCAGTGATAACAAAAACAACTCTAAAGTACACATTAGGTAGCTGAGGCAATTAGTGGCCATTGATATGGATTAACAAGGAAAAGAATGTTTTGTAAAGGCTGTAATGAACCTCCAGGGAAACGGAACGCTCATCCAGTGAGGAGCATCCTTCGTTAACGGCAAAACAGTGGCACTGCATTGAAAGTAGTTTGGTGGTCTGTTAAAATTGCTCTAGCTTCATTTGCTTAAGCTCTGTGTTCGAGTCACTGATCAGCCAAACACTTAACAAGTATTAACAGACCCTCTTTGCCTCCGGTGACTTCTGTTGACCAACATAACGTTTCCACTTTCCTTCCTAATCTACAATAAAGCCAACACTCCTTCACTACCTGCTGGAGGAGAGTCTGTGTATGTTGGGCCATGACAGAGGCAGACGTCCGGCTAGTGGAAGCTCACCATTAACCCTTCTTGCACCAGAAATTTTACTTCATCCCTGAAACAATTGTCATGTAAAGTCACGGCAAACTTATTTGAACTTGCAATGTTGAAAATGTTGGTGCTGAACTGGGAATCTAACTTAGATATCTCTTTCTGCCATTTTGAACACTTTTCGGACAATACAGTTCCATCGTTTTGTTGGGTCCCCAAGATTCCATAGTTATCCAGGTTTCAATGAAAGGGGAAGGTCTGGTTTTAAATACTGGTTGGGAACAAAAATTTTCATTGTGTGATTTCAAGTTGTAGCATTCGCACTGCAAGTAATATGTGAAAAGCAATTATGATTTTTAGCATTTGTGCATGCAACGTCAACAATAACAATTGGTGCCAATTTTGACTCTGAAACAGGCAGAGAACTTTTTATCCTATCATTTCAGATTTATAAATTCCACTCCTAGTGGCTGGTGGAAAAGTATTTGACAGGTGTGTAGTCAGTGGTGATGGCATATACAGGGTTGAGAGTCCCTGTCAGCACAGAACTTTTCCTCGCATAATTTCTAGTTCAGACATGAGCATATCTCGCTGGTGGTGAAATAAACTGACATTGTGTATCTAAATGTGGCTAGAAAACAATATGATATATGCTGGATTCGAAACGCAGCAGGGGAATACTTTGTTGTATAATCATTTCAGTTTCATCATCCCTCTAGCGGTGAAAAATTTCAATACATAAAATTGTAACATTTTATTGTGCTTCATTCACAATCCCTGCCCAAAACAAAACTTTATGCCCCATCATATCAAGTTTGAAAAATTGCATATGATGTTACATGTGGTTAAAATGATAGTTAAGATCTGTAGTGACTGGATTGGAGTCCTGGATCCCAGTCGAAATACAGAAGCATGTAGTTTGAAGCTGACTCTTGCTTTTTGAAATGTCATTTATTGTAATTAACTTGAGTTTACAAGTACTGAGGACCGCCATCTCTGGTAAAGGGTTTTCTGATATTTACATTACTGTGGTATTGGTTTTCATATGGACGATAATAGACAAAGTCAAGAAAGTTATGTGCCTGCATACAAAACAGGTGGAACGCAGTTCAGGAAATTTGGCTGCTTCTGAGCATGGTAACACACGCATATAAATTTGACAGGCACGACACTCGTCTGATTGTCAAACATTTCGTATTGTAATTAATGTGATACTTTGATCATCAGACATCGTTCAAAGCCTGTCTTAAAACTGGTCTTTGAAAGGTACAGCTAACAAAATGGTTGACAGCGTGTTTTGAATTGAGCTGGAGAAGGAATTCAGTACAGCGGGCAGTAAGGCACAGTGAAACTCTTGATTTGACAATAGAAAGAGGCTGTGGTTGTGCAACAGTTACGTGTCATAACAGTATTACCACATTCATCTAAATTTCATTCATTAAATACGGTTGACAGGAATTTACATATTTTTCAAGTCAGCATCCTCGCTTTGTAAGCACACATGAAACCATGGGGTAGTTAAAGTAAGCCGTGTCATTCCCCAGTGATGGAAAAACACACACTAATTGTGTGTGTGTGTGTGTGGGGGGGGGGGGGGGGGGGGTGATGAGCAATGTTTGTGATTGGTGATGTAAGTTGTGCTGTGAACTTGCTACTGAAATAAAATTAAGTTTGTCCTCCACATACAGTAGGTATTAATGGTAAATTCTGTGTGAATCTGATGTCTATCTAGAAGGGCTGGCATGGATACAAGGGGGAGTAGGATGAACATGGGATAGTGAGACATCCTCCCCAAAAAATGGGAAAACACTGTATCACTTCACTGTGTAAAGTGGACACTGTATGAAGAAAAAATAATTCTGCTTACATGTGGTTTTATACATCTTATTTTAATTATTAAAATCATAGGCACCTGTGGTGTATAAAATTTGAGTGTGACACTATGTATAATTTTGAGAGGTTGTGGGGTGGGGGGGGGGGGGGGGTCGAGTGGAATCAGTGAAAGACAGAGGTAGTTCCAGAACCAAACATTGTATGTGTGTCTGTAACTGACACCCAATAGTGTGGGAAGTATGAGGCAGTGAACTAGGTGAAGATCACGACAAGAATCTATTATACATCAAGAGAATTTTTAAAATGTACACAAAGATTACTGTCAGTAAAAAGATTCCCGTCAACAAAAATTTTTTCAAACATAAGAGCTTGAGTCATTTCCCACAGCGTGCATAACGAGTTTGGAATAATGTAATGATTTAAATTTTTTTCAAGAATGTAAATAACAATTGTAATATGTTTATTGCTTAAACAATGAATTTTGATGTTAATCTTTATAGAATGAAAGAGAAAGACACTGAATGATTTACAACAATGGCTCTATGTTCATCACAATTGGTTCAGGGAATGCACAGTGTCATCTCGAACACAAGATTTCCAATATGTCAAATAGCACATAAAATACTACATAAGTATTAAAATCTAAACGAAAAATAAATGATCATTTATCAGTGTTAGTGGCTATTAGACTTGTATGAACATATGTAACTGTAAGATGGTGCAGAAAAATGGTAACTGGTCGCAGAGACACTTTAAGGGTCACAGACTATCAGAGTTGGAACAGCAACAACAATGGATGGGATAGATAATGTCATAAGGTGTGCCACAGGAGAATGGAAGCCTGTAGTGTTCACTGGGTGGCTATAGTAAAGCCATAGATCAACTGAAACACACACACACAGGGGTGGACACCTGTTCATCGAATACACAGTAAAGCACGGTATTCTGTGTGTCACAGAAGGGAACGTATCCAAGCACTGCGTGAGCTTTATGTAATGCTGAGTACAGAGACGAACAAAATGAGGTGGGAAGACTCAATTTTATGGGACCAGCTGGAACTGCTGGTAGGTCTGGCCTGTGATCCTGCGAGGTGGTCTCCGGCTGCAAGAGGTGTGAGCAGTCAGCCACTGGGGCACCGATGCTTACTTCACCTGGTTTTCTGAACATCTTCCATACAAGCCCTCACAGCAGAGCATTCTCTTATATTTAGAGCAATTAACATCTTCCGTGTACCGTCTGGATTTGGAGAGAACTAAAAATTATCTTGGGATAGTTACTGGCACATGGCTTGCACGTGGAAAGAAAGTGAGAGACAACTACGTAAGAGCCAAAGCTGTAATACTAAGGTGTGAATAGTGATTACTCCGATAGTCTCCTTTACTACACGAAGAAAATTCCACAGGTCAACATCAGCAATATAAAATTGTAGATAAGTTGCCGCCCTCCTCTAATCATTCTGCAGTACACTACCTTTCTCGAGGTGTCGGCTGTAAGTGACTTACTCGGTCATCATCTTTATGCAGTGTGGCACTATTCAAAGGTGTCTCATTGTCATCAGCCACAGAGGCAATGGACAACTTTAGCGACTACTTTATGGGAACAGGCCTACAGCAACCAGTACAGGCTGCCGGTTGCAAACTACACCCATCACTGTATCTGAGCCTGTGCTGGGCAATACAGCTTTGTGTCCACAGCAGTCTGGCTCATGCTCTATTCACACAGTGAGTGTACCCTCTGACATGACAGTTTATGCTAAAACCTACACAACCACTTTCTGTATACATGTAGTTTAATATAATGCCTACAAACTGGGTCTTTGATGATTTTTGTTAGCTAACATACCTGGTAATGAACACTGTTCAGTTTAGGTGTTCACTGAAACTGCTACACGAGGGTAATGATAGCATTGTGAGCTATCGTGAAATGACTG
This sequence comes from Schistocerca americana, assembly GCF_021461395.2. Taxonomy (NCBI): domain Eukaryota; kingdom Metazoa; phylum Arthropoda; class Insecta; order Orthoptera; family Acrididae; genus Schistocerca; species Schistocerca americana. The sequence continues at coordinate 49,913,140 of NC_060129.1, forward strand.
TCTATGATGGTGTATTTTACAGAAGACACACATCTACGAAAATTCAGTGGGAAACACACAGTTGGAAATACACACACCTAGAACCGAGAGACACGAATCAGTGGGTTGTCTCACACTTACCTGGTTTGTGGTGGTGGATCGTACAGCAACCGGCTCACTTCGATCAAGTCTTCCGGCTGCTTCCGCATGGCATCCGCCCACCCCTGAGTGGCCATCACCTCGAAGGGACAGGTCTTAATAAATTCGATGGCGGCTCGCCTGAGGTCACTGCAGGAGTGGCGGACTGCGAGGACGGCCGCGGCCGCCGCGGTCTCCACGGTCAGCTGAGCGGCCACCTGCCGCTCGCACTCCGCCTTCAGCCCCGACACCCCGTACTTATCCGCTGCGGCCAGCAGCTGGGGGGCCGTGCCGCGCAGCTGGGGGGCCCGCAGGGTGTACAGGTAGGAGACCAGCTCCCTCAGCACCGGGCCCCCGATGTCGGCAATCCTCACCACGCCAGTGCAGGCCTCGAGGGTGTCGTGGGCGAACATGGCCGCGAACACGGGGCTCCTGTCCGCCAGGACGGCCCTGTGCACCACCAGCCGCGTGTCACCTGCCTCGAGTATCACCATGGCGTCGTCCCCAGCGTCCAGGAGTGCACCCACGTTGACAGCCACCGTCTCTGTGATGTCCTTAACTGCTTCCATTGTGGACGATTCTGAAACACGGCAACACGGAGCAGCCCTTTCAGCATACAGGTGACTGACGATACTTCTACAAGTGACAGCCACACCTGTCTCCAGCGACAGTTGATAAATACAGGGTGAGTCACCTAACATTACAGCTGGATATATTTCGTAAACCACATCAAGTACTGACGAATCGATTCCACAGACCGAACGTGAGGAGAGGGACTAGTGTAACTGGTTACTACAAACCATAAAAATAATGCACGGAAGTATGTTTTTTAACATAAACATACATTTTTTTAATGGAACCCCGTTAGTTTTGTTAGCACATCTGAACATATAAAGAAATACGTAATCAGTGCCGTTTGTTGCATTCTAAAATGTTAATTACATCCGGAGATATTGTAACCTAAACTTGACGCTTGAGTACCACTCCTCCGCTGTTCAATCGTGTGTATCGGAGAGCACCGAATTACGTAGGGATCCAATGGGAACGGTGATGGACCTTAGGTACAGAAGAGACTGAAACAGCACATTACGTCCACATGCTAACACCTTTTTATTGGTCTTTTTCACTGACGCACATGTACATTACTATGAGGGGTGAGGTACACGCACACACGTGGTTTCCGTTTTCAATTACGGAGTGGAATAGAGTGTGTCCCGACATGTCAGGCCAATAGATGTTCAATGTGGTGGCCATCATTTGCTGCACACAATTCCAATCTCTGGCGTAATGAATGTCGTACACGCCGCAGTACATCTGGTGTAATGTCGCCGCAGGCTGCCACAATACATTGTTTCGTATCCTCTGGGGTTGTAGGCGCATCACGGTACACATTCTCCTTTAACGTACCCTACAGAAAGAAGTCCAGAGATGTAAGATCAGGAGAACGGGCTGGCCAACTTATGCGTCCTCCACGTCCTATGAAACACCCGTCGAACATCCTGTCAACAGTCAGCCTAGTGTCAATTGCAGAATGTGCAGGTGCACCATCATGCTGATACCACATACGTCGACGCGTTTCCAGTGGGACATTTTCGAGGAACGTTGGCAGATCATTCTGTAGAAAAGCAATGTATGTTGCAGCTGTTTGGGCCCCTGCAATCAAGTGGGGACAATGTTTCAAGCGTCAACTTTAGGTTACAATATCTCCGGATGTAATTAACATTTTACAATGCAACAAACGGCACTGATTACGTATTTGTTTATATGTTCGGATGTGCTAATAAAACTAACGTCGTTCCATTTAAAAAAAACGTTGGTTTGTGTTAAAAAACATACTTCCGTGCATTTTTGTATGGTTTGTATTACACAATTACACTAGCCCCTCTCCTCACGTTCGGTCTGTGGAATCTGCTCGTCAGTATTTGATGTGGTTTACGAAATATATCCAGCGGTAACGTTAGGTGACTCACCCTGTACAGTCCATCCTTAGTCGGTTCCAGCAGTATCACACCCTTTTTGTCCGACTGATGCCATTGGTGAATAACAGCACATCTTTAATAATACCATTTTCAAGCTTTACCTTTTCTTTCAGCATATTTCATTTGGAGAACAAGCTCCAGAAGCGGCAAGGACATTATTTCCATCAGTTTTTCTACAGTGCAATGTTATTTGGTATGGAAATGGTTTGAAATAGACGTCTACCAAAATACTAAATAGGCTGTACAGAACTATAGTATTACTCTATTCAACGAGATGTTCTCTTTACTTCTCCTGTTATTCAAGAAAACAACACTGTTTTATGACCTGAATCTGTATTATTCGTCATTTAACAAGCAGTCATGCATGAACCCTTGCAGGAGTTGCTTCACACAGGGGATGAAGCCTGTGTGTCGGGAGACTGACTCGCGCGTTCACAGTGAAAGATCGTGAAGTGGGTTCAGCCGAGTACGTAGTTCAAATTGTCATCCACCAGAGTACAGTAGCGGACAGACACATTCAAGAAACAGTCAAGAGTATGTTTTTGTGAATTGTAATGTTTATTTCTTGAAGGATTTTTCTTTTATGGTTGTACAGTTTTGTGTATGTTTTTAGTAGTGTGGATGATGCGTGAATGTGGTCTAAAGTAAATATGTAGATCACTGTTACAGTGACAAACGCCGTACGAAGTAACGTGAGAAATTTTTAATACACTGTGAATGAAGACGGGGAATTTTGTATTATAGTGTGTCAAGTAAGTTTATGGTAAAGGGAAGCTAATTTCAGTGTAAATGAAAACAGTTAATAATGTAAAGTATAAATAAAGTATCAGAATGTTAAATATTTTGGAAAAAAGTACAGTTCGAGTGTGTTGTTTATTGATTTGTTAGTCATGAAAAAAGCGCGCTAACACAGGAGAATAATATTTTTGTATTGGCCTTAATGCAGACTGAGCAATCAGAACAGAGTATTCTTCACGCATCTCTTCTCTTGCAAATGGAGAATGCTTACACCAATCTAAGTAGTCAGAGCCCAGCCTTTCAATGGTACGGTCGTGTGTAGTATGAGCTCCGAAGGAGCTAGAATTTGGGGGGTTATCGCTACTAAACAGTACGATACTCTAGATAAATTTAAAGAGGCGTTTTTTAAAGAATATTGGGGCAAGCAAAAACAAATGGAGTTGCTAAACAACTTCTGGGCTAGGGAAACGTTTAATCCCAGGAAGGAAAGCTTAAGAAAGTTTGCGTTAAAGTGGACGACAAACTTATCATATTTAAGCCGAGACAGAAGAAATTGTTATGGGCCTGGAAGGAAAATTGCCCATGAACTGGCGAAACAAAATTATTGCAGCTCCTAGGGATGACGTTTATAAATTCATTGCTACTTGGAGAGAGTTGACAAGTTGTTCCATGAGGAGGAGCATGCAAATCGTAACATCAGACCACCAAATAATGCAGAACCGCGGCAGAATGCAAACGATAACAGAATTGGTGTGTACCCCGGAAACAGCGGGAGGTGGCGCTACCCAACAAATGACAGGCGAAATAATGGGGAGCAGGTGCACAATTATCGGTCGTATTCTCCGGTGCGAGAGGATGATGATGCGCCAAGGTGACAGCAAATGGTGGTAAACTTAAGAAATGGTACAGAATCCGTTAAACTAAATGCCGTCTGTGAAAGGGCTAGCGTTTACAAGATGGGAAACAGTAATTTGAACCTGCTAGCAAAACCCTTTGTACGTGTTAGATAAACAGGCTGGGACTGTGAGTAAGGAGCAGAAGAAGGTAGTAACAACAGACGAAACGAGCTATATACACACATCTGTACATTTAACGGAGGTCTAGGAGATTTTTTGGACAGATATAAAATAAGCACTGTATTGCAGACGAAACGGGTGATGAATTAGCGGAGAATGTCCTTAGCAACCAAGTTGAAGTCTAGTCATGTTCTGGGGTAGGAATAAGTACAGAAGCTGCAGAATTACAAGAGATTGGTGATGTCAGTATAGAAGAAATACTATTGTCTATAAATGACATTTGTGAGGCTATAAGGGAGAGGCAGGAAAATGGTGACCAAAATGGCGGTCAGCCAACTAATCGTGAAAGAGAGAGAGAGAGAGAGAGAGAGAGAGAGAGAGAGATTGGGGGGGTGGGGAAGGAGAACACGGAGAATGGCGAAACGCCGGAAAAAATTTTTGAGCTGTCATTAGTGAACAGAATAAATAGTATGGGGGAGAAAAGTGATGTGGGTAATTCTGCAAAAATCTGTGTAATTTCTGGAAACAGGGAAGATTTCGATAGAAGAGAGGTTGTGAACGATTTTTTGGAGCAGGCTTCTGACACCAGCAATGAAGGGAAGGTGTTGAGTCAGCCAGTAATCAGTCTGCAAGTGTGTAACGAAGAAGTGCAGTGTTTAGCAGATAGCGGCAGTGATTTACGTGCTGTGGGTAAAAGTTTGTTAGGATCGTTGCCAAGTAGAAATGAAGTTGTAATAATGCCAGTAACGGGGCTGCAGATAATTGTAGCTACAGGAAAAGTTAAAAACCTGTTAAACAGGAAGTTCTGTTGCGAGTAAAAATAAAAGGTGTACTCCATGACTTCCTTATAATCCCTGATCAATGTATAAAAATGCCAATTGGCGTAGATTTCTTTAACCAGTACAAAGGGAGATTAAGTTTTAATGAAAATGTAATTTTTTAAAGTAATAGAAAATGACTTAACATTTAAACTAGTTGCCCATCCAGCGGAAATAGTAATTTTATTTCCTCAAAAATGTGAAGGCACGTTTTCAGAAACTCACTTTGGACTAAAAAAAGGAAAAAAAAGACAAATGTGCAGGACTGGTGGTGTTTACGCTGACGCCCCCCCCGCCCACCCACACACACACACACACACACACCCACACACACACACACACACACACACACACACCACACACACACACACTTAGCGTTAAATGAATGTTGCTTTCGTTTACATGGCTAATTTGCTTAACAGAAAAAAATGATACGCGTAGCAAATTCTTTCTACATCAGTGTCAGATCACTCGTTCTTCAACATCTGTTTATAACTTTGTACTCCAGCTCGTGTGACTTCCTTCACAGAGCCAAAGTCATGATATTTGAGGTGTTTGTTTATGTTCGACGCTGCCTTTTATTATACACTTGTACAATTGAAGCTTCAATCTAGGATTGTGGTTACACCAAGACAAGCTGCATATGTATCTGAAACGCTGGAGGGTTTGCAAGGGAGTCAACTGACGGACTGTGAGTACTTTCATCATTTTGGTCTTACGTTTCTACTGTTCTGTAGTGTGAGTCATTCTACAGTCCAGACCCATTGTGAGAATGTGTGTAAGGTTTCCGACCAACAGATACAATAAAATGTTTATGAACCCCAAAAATGGCACGCCACAAGATTATGCAAACGCAAACAACAACGTAACACACGAATCAGCTGAATTTTTTCAACGAACCCCGCGGCAGAATGGAAGGAGTCACCCATGAGAAAACTCTTCAGTTTCGATTGGAAAGCGCTTGGATTACTGCTAAGATGTTTGAATTCTTGTGGTAGCTTATTTAAAGTAGGCGCAGCAGTAGACTGCACTAGAGTCAAGGGAGTGCGATCCTGTAAAATTACTGATTCTTCCTACAGGGAACATTACGAGCTTTCCACAAATAACTTACTGTAACAGAAAACGAGTACTTCTGAACATTTTCATTTATGACATCGGTAGCACCTATTATCAGATTGGGTAACGCAAAGTTCTTCAATGCGCTAACAGTTTCGCAAACCGTCGACTTTTACACGCATGTTCGGCACAAACTGTTCTCCGGGTTTTCTGACGACCGACTTTCTCTCTCGTGGTATTAATCGTGTTTCGACGTCTGAGGTCCTGGTTCGGTTCTCGCCTGATTGGTTCGTGACTGCAGTCCAGAAAGGCCTGCCGCTTCGATCGCGTGGACTGTACGGCCGGCAGAAACCTTTTTGTTCTAACTTAATCAGATTTTTATGTTTTGCACAAACTGCAACACCGTTAAAGGTTTTCACGCTAATTAAGGCCGTGTAAGCATGGTCTCTCCCGAATGTAGTTTTGACCAAAATGCGATTCCGGTAGCCGGTAGCTGGAGTCCAGAGTTTTTCTTTATCGTGCCTTCTGCGTTGCTCTGCAGATATTTCCATAGCAAGTTCCATACCGTGACAAATATTTCTTTATACCTAACCCAGAGGTGAAACAGCAACTTTCATAAATGCAGCTTTGAAACTTTTTAATGCAACGAAATATTTTCTTAAAAATTTTAATCCCCTATTCCACTCCCTTAGGGGTTGAATTTCCAGAAACACTCAAACACGTATTTTTTTACTTTCTGACAGAGAAAGCAAACACTAGTTTTCGTAGTTCTAGCTCCAAAATTACCTTAATAGAGACATTTCTCAAAAATCCTTCATCCCAATTTCACCCCCTTAGGGTTGAAATTTCGCGCAATCTTCTTACACGCACCTCCTGGAGATTTCCAGTTTCAGTTTGGGTTGGGCTATGATGGGTCAGACGGGCAGGACATTCCCTTTTATGCAGAGAGATTATTAATTAATAATCGTACAGCAATTTTTGCTCACGAATTGACCTGGTGACCGTTCTCGAGTTATTTTCCGTCTAAGCTGATGGCTGATGCCGTTCATTTGTTCCATACTTTTATCTTTCGTTACTGTGTAAAAGCAGTCGCACAGTAACAATTCGTTTACAAGTCTATCTGGATTTTTTCGTATTTTCATTATTCCTCGGAACATATGCGTTCCCAAAGTAACAGGGAAAATTAGGCGCACGCCCCATGTTGCACGGGGGCTTAATTTAAATAAAATGCAAATATTTTTAGTAGCTGTATGTCCGATTACGCAAGTCTCGTAAACGGCTGGTCCTGACTAGTTTTTGTACGCAATCTGACTGCATAGAATGACAACAAACAATGAATGAAAATTTTCGTTAACACAGTTAATTAATTAAGTCCCCAGCAACTATAAAATCTACGAAGCCAACAAAGCACACGTGTAGCTGTTCTGTGTGTGGTGGTATGACTCAACGCACATCTGGCACGGTTCTTCTTCAACAATACAAGAATTTTTAAATACCAATTATACTGACGTGATAAAATAAAATTAGAAATACTATAATTGCGTAAGGAAAGCAGAATTACACTCTAATACAAGAACACAAGCCAGATGCTTTGTTGACTGAACCTGTAATGATGCATTATTTGAGATACAGGAATATTAAAAAGAAAAAACGGGGAATTTATCTACCTTCATATGTATTGACGAAAAGCACTCAGATCATTACAATATCTCCATTGGAACAACATCTGCTATCTCTCCCATCAAACCACTGCATAAAACATGGAACAACACTCTCCACCACCACATCTCACTCCGACTTCACGACAAGCAGTGCCCACCACAACTTCTCGGCAAGAACTGCCCGCCGCTACTTCTCAATAATCACAGCCAGTGGAGGCGGCGGAAGAAAACTCTCTGGCGCGATCTCTGGCGCTGTGGCTCAGTGTAGCCACCTTTCAATGTATACATCCTAATTAAACGGAAGTCCAGCTCCGTTATAACTTGCGTAGTTACAGTTTAGCGCAAGCCGCACCTCGACACACGTTCAGTCATTCTGCGTATATTTCGGGTGACCTAACACAGTTATACAACCGCTGTGAAGAACCGTAACCGAACTATGTGTGGCATCTGGAGCAGAGAACAAGTTTTTCAAGCATTTCTCAAGAGAACTTTCAGGGATTAACGATCTCTAAAACGTCGCTGCACTGCTGTTACGGTTTTCCGGCAGTGTCAGATGGCGTGCATCGCGTCAGCCCAGAGGGAGCGGCAGGGCAGCCGGCTGTGCTGGGGGCGGAGCGTGTGCGCATGCGCAGCGCCGGTCAGCTGGCTCGCCAAAAGGAGTCAGGCATCACGTGCCGCTCACGGGTCGGGTCGGATTTATTTCAGCCACAGATGACACGAAAAGAATTTTCCTCGACATGGACTTTTAGTAACTTCCAATTTGGGTAGAAAATTCGACGTTGGCTACATAGATTTTATTTCTCATTTTATTATTTGTTATTATGCAGGAAAGCTCCCGAACCAGATACGCATGTTGGGTGCGACATTAGAGAAGTAAAGGCAGCAGAATGGGCGTTCTGTTCCTACTTGTCTGCGTTACTTGATGCACTGTTTTTTTTTTTTTTTTTGCATCATCTTCACTCCCCTCCCCTCCTCCCACACACACACACACACACACACACACACACACACACAGAGAGAGACACAAAATGCGACATTGTGGTTCATCTCATATCTGCTACACGTTGTCAATATTTATAAATTCTGCCGTCCGTTACCGCTTTAACACACAGCATGTGACACAGCGTGTCCTACAGAGACTCGCATTCGCGATTTGTGCAGCAGTTTCCGCAGTCCATGGTCTCGTGGTTAGTGTCCCAAGTTCGATTCCCGGCCGAGTCGGTGTTTTCCCTCTCTACGGGTCTCGGTGTTTGTTCGGCCACCATCATTGCCGGTCGGTTTCACCGCCGCGCAAACCGACAAATTCGAGTGAAACAGGAGGTCTTTCTCCTACCGGCCGAGCAACCCCAAACGGGATCACCTCCCGGTCAGTTCACTTCATTTTTAGGGTTCTAGGCTAGGAGCAAATTGAGACGCATATAGCGCGTGTGGCGCGACGCAGCGCAGCGCGCGTTTTCCTAACTTCAGGTTCAAATGGGGCCGCGCAAACTGCGACGCGACGCGACTGGGACGCGACGCGCGCCTGCGCCAGGTCGCGCGGCGTTGTGGTTGCGGCACAGTTTCTGGCGACGCGCGTCACGCGAGCACAGCGGGAGGGGGTGAGGGAGGGGGGGGGGGAGGTGGAAGGCAGACCTGCCGTGTGCTCACCCCGGCATGGCGCGTGTGGGCAGTGGAAGTATTGCCCGTCCGAAAAATACAGCCTTATAGTGTACTGAATTTTATTAACACTGAGTAGTGTTTCGTCTTTCGCCGTTCAAGAGCTCCATCTATTTACGTTACTACATAATAATTTTCAGTTGCAAATATCTCTGGAGTTCTTTTGGTTTGTTTCTTCTTTTGTCAAGAACAATGGACAGTTCAGTAACTGGTGAGCCCTTAGCCACTGGCATTATCATCTTCTGCCTCCGCCATGTTTTCAGATCGTAAGAAGGGATAGACGATTCATCCTGAGGGTAGTGAATAAGGAACTAAGGAATAATTATAAAATCAAGTGATTTAGAAACGAGGCAGGAAATTAAAATAAGGGTATCTACTTGCTGCCTCTAATGCTGACGTATCTCTACGATCTGCTGCAAGAAGTCGAAAAGGCGTTATTTCCACAGGTATGACCTCTTTCTGCTTCTGATAAAACGTCGAAGATATGAAGTAGGTAGCTTTCACTGTCGTTACTTGGATATAGGTGTAATAAGAGACATTATAGTATGTACCTGTGGACATTACATGTCCACTGCAAGCTATAAACACTCGAAAAGCAGTCAGAAATAACAATGTTTCAATTGGCTCGCCAAGATGAGAAACAGCATTTCAATTGTTGCATGCACATTATTCAGCATTAATAAACTAATTATACAAATGAAAAGAAAATGGTCGGTATTATTACGAAAGTAGGAATATCCTAAAAGAGTGTGGTGCTTAGATATATTTAATTTGTTGAAATGTACTTTAATGACAATGTTCTTGTAACTCCAGCTCACAAGGCACACATGGCCAGCGTCTGCATTCCTGTCGCGCGTATTATCCTCCGCTGCTGACAACCCACTGACCAGTGTGTTGTGCGACAGATCAATTCTTTCCTTTTCTCAGTAACAAGTATTTCATTCGCTATCACACAGTTTGGCCAGCCGTAGGTGAGTAACCAGCATCCGGCAGGTGCGTATTATTCCGCCTGAAGGAACGGTCGTCATTATTTTAATACTGCTCAGACAAGAGAAGGAATAAAATCCTTTGGTAAGTTTCCAGTCCAGTCCCTCAGTGTTAGACACCAATGGGTTACGGGCATTCGACCAAAACTCCAACATAATTGGTAATTAATTTTTGCGTGAGTTGTTAACCTTTTCTCATTCGAAGAAGCGTCACCATTTATGAGTAACGGACACACTTCTGTCGACAATTTTAATTGTACTTTGTCAAAACACAGTGTAATTTGCGCAAACTCATCTCACAGCAGCTACTGCGGCAGAATCCTGAAACAGAGTGACTCAGAAAACAAGTAACTGGCAATCACAGAGGTCAATAGCTTACGAAAACCTCAGTGTCGGTTTGTAGTAACATAAGAGAAGAAATTTCATTTTTATTTTCATACTAGGAAAATAAAAAGAGAGGGTTGTAGCCTATCCCCGAAGTTATTCAATCTGTATATTGAGCAAGCAATAAATGAAACAAAGGAAAAGTTCAGATTAGGTGTTAGAATCCATGGAGAAGAAATAAAAACTTTGAGGTTCGCCGATGACATTGTAATTCTGTCAGAGACAGCAAAGGACTTGGAAGAGCAGTTGAACGGAATGGACAGTGTCTTGAAAGGAGGATATACGTAAGATGAAGGTCAACAAAAGCAAAACGAGGATAATGGAATGTAGTCGAATTAAGTCGGGTGATGCTGAGGGAATTAGATTAGGAAATGACACTTAAAGTAGTAAAGGAGTTTTGCTATTTGGGGAGCAAAATAACTGATGATGGTCGAAGTAGAGAGGATATAAAATGAAGACTGGCAATGGCAAGGAAAGCGTTTCTGAAGAGAAATTTGTTAACATCGAGTATAGATTTAAATGTCAGGAAGTCGTTTCTGCAAGTATTTGTATGGAGTGTAGCCATGTATGGAAGTGAAACGTGGACGATAAATAGTTTAGACAAGAAGAGAATAGAAGCTTTCGAAATGTGGTGCTACAGAAGAATGCTGAAGATTAGATGGGTAGATCACGTAACTAATGAGGAGGTATTGAATAGAATTGGGGAGAAGAGGGGTTTGTGGCACAATTTGACTAGAAGAAGGGATCGGTTGATAGGACATGTTCTGAGACATCGAGGGATCACCAATTTAGTACTGGACGGCAGCGTGGAGGGTAAAAATCGTAGAAGGAGACCAAGAGATGAATATACTAAGCAGATTCAGAAGGATGTAGGCTGCAGTAGGTACTGGGAGATGAAGAAGCTTGCACAGGGTAGAGTAGCATGAAGAGCTGCATCAAACCAGTCTCAGGACTGAAGACAACAACAACAACAACAACAACTAGGAAAATTTTGTTTCGCTAGCTGTCGATAACTCAAGAAATTACTACGAATGGAGTCAAAAAAATAAGAAGGGAAGTAGAAGTACTGATATATCGCCAAAGATAAAGTTCCCTGTGTTTACGAATTAGCAAAATACTCTCCTTGTGTGCTATCATTCGCCAATCTTTCGTTTCGATGTCTCGAGCGGTTTAGGAGATACGAGAGATGTTGCGAGTATTTCATTCTCGCGGGCGTGAGATCGGAAGTGAGCGCGCTACCTACGATCAGTTTTCTCGAGATCGGAGGCAGATAGATACGTCCTCCCAAGTCTAAACAAAAATTCAACATGTTGGCTAAATTTCAAACGCAACAACATACGGTGTAACGAAACGCAAAATCATAGCGACCCTTATTTTTCATTGCAGGCTTTTCGAAGTTTGCGTAGCGTCTTACTATAATGTGTATATCGCAATAAGTATGACCATTAGCGAGATGATGAGCACTTGGCCACGAAGCTGCCATATAACGCTACAAGCAAATAAAAAATGAAATATTTTTAGGGAGTAGTTTCTGTAAAATCGTTTGAGAAAGATTACAGTGTGCACGCGCTTCGTTTCTGTCAGCGTGGAGCGCCCGTCAGCCGGCGCGTGCAAAACACGTGCACGCGTCTCGACATGCGTTGGACACGCGCGCCACGCGTGATTCGTGCGCGTCGCGCTGTAGCGTCGTGTCGCGCCTCAGTCTGCGCCCAGGCTGTAAGACGGCCCTTCCTCAGCAACGGGAGGGCTGGCACCAGCGGGGCTCTGGTGGGAGTGTCGCGGCCTCAGTGGCGGCAGGAACGCACTGCGGAAGCGTGGAGCAGGAAAGAGGACGCTGACCGCCAATCGACGAACCACACTCACCACAAAACCGTACAATCTGTGTTGTCAAAGTACGCCAATATGTAAACAATTATATTATTTATACGATCTGAAGGAAACTGTTGTCCCACCCGTAAACCGTAAATTTTAAGTGGTCCCAGTGTTTCCTGTTACGAATGTACCGGTATACTCTCATCTGCATAATTGTTAATTCGTTACATCGCCCCTTACCCGTAGCAATCAAATCTAAACATGAAGTACTGAAAACTAATATTGTGATGCGTAATGTAGCAGGAATGAGTTACCACCTGCACTTTACGGTGTGTGGTCGAGGGTATTTCGTGCACCGAGGTCATTCTACTCTGCGTCTCGCTGGCTTCCCGCCCCCCCCCCCCCCCCCCGCCGACCATAACCAGCGTGGCCGCGTGACGTCACCTCCCGCCGCTGCCGACCCTGAACTGGCAACACGCACTTATCTTGCACCCACCGCGCGGACGCCCGCTTCCTGCCGACAAACCGCAGTGCCGCAGTGCAAGCGTGTCTCCTCGACGCTTTCAGGCCTGCAGCGAAATGAGCGAGACGAGAAAATTCGAGAAACTGCAGTCTACACACGGGCTTACCGACGATGACGCCAGCCACGTACCACTCGCGAGCGGCACAGCCAAGGCGGATGGGAGCAGTCAGTGGTACCAGAGTACCCTCTGCCACACACTGCCACGCGGCTTGCCGGCACGTACATACAGACTTAGGTGTTAGACTTGCAAGTTTGCTGAAAGTCCTACAGCGGCATGAGGTACAGTGCAGAGGTCTCACAAGTCACAACCAGTATAAACCCCAGCCCACGCCACGCCCGATTCTGTCAAGACTACAACTCGCTCTTATACTACACGTGTAATCGATTACTTTACAAATGCGCCACTGTCTCGAATATCTGACGTTGTGCATGGAAGCGAGAGAAACTTTTGAGAAGGTTTGAGATAATGTTCAAACTTTATTGCAAGTTGCCAAGTGCTGTCATTCCCAGACAATGGATGAACGTATCGTGGGTTATTTGGGCTCCACGACATGCGATGGCAATCTCCGTATCTGTCTCGTTCAGCGTAATACTTGTCTCGCTGTAAGAGGGCTTTAAACACAAGTTTGTACCTCTTAGCGAGCAGTTTACGACATAACTTTTAAATTCGCCCGATAACAGCGCGAAATACTGAGAATAAAATTTTTGTTGCCTCCAGAAGTCGTTTGAGGCGCCTTAGTTAACGCCATAGGTTCACCTACGTGATATTTGTAAGAGGCTTGTACAGACGACGTGGGCCATTTCTAGTTTGATGTAGGCTTGTCGATATAAACGAATTTTATTTAGTCAAGACAGAGTCCGAAGTATCCTACTTACTTCACCAGAGTACTTTCAGTCACAGTTTCACTTCTAAACATCGAATAAAATTTCCAGAGTGAAATTTTCGCTCTGCAGCGGAGTGTGCACTGATATTGAACTTCTTGGAAGATTAAAACTGGGTGCCCGACCGAGGCTCTACCACTTTTTTTTTTTTTTTTTTTTTTTTTTTCGCATTTTGTTCGTTGTTGAACGTTGTGTACGTCACTACGTCACATGAAATTCCGTCAGGTTCGTTTGTTGATCCTTGGACTCTTTTTTATTGCAGAGGCCAAACACCTCTCTGACCGAACACGCTGAGCTACCGTGACACCTCCTCATAGCTCTACTTCCGCAGCAGAGCACTTGCCCGCGAAAGGCAAATGACCCGAGTTCTCGACTCTCGGCCCGGCACACAGTTTTAATCTGCCAGGAAGTTGCGTGCAATAAAATTTGTTTCGCGAGAGGCCGTGTCTGAGGAAACAAGTAATTTTCTTTCATTTCTATTCTGTCACTTAGTAGCAAGCTGAGTTGATTGTACCTAAATGAGATGTGAAATGCATGTTCCTGCCTTTTCAGATCACTATAACGAGAAAATTTGTTTGTTTTGAGATTAAACTGAGTACATACTGTCAATTGTAACAGCTGTCTGTACTTTGCCGCTCTTTATACTGAATTCAACTACTAGTACCGGCAATAGCTGCAACATTTTTTGCAAACAAATCTTACACTCTTCAGACAGCATGGGGCGATCGCGCGTCGTCCCCACCTGCTGCTGCTGCGCCCACACGCACACTCGCCCGCCCTGCCGTAGGAAAGCGACGGAGCGCCGCCTCGCTGCCCCACAAGCGGCGGGCCGGCCCGGGGCAGCGGCTCTCAGGTCACGTGACCCCCCTCCGCCGCCAGCAACGAAAGCCGCAAGCCGCTTCGTGAAGCGTTTCATTCCCTTCTCCGAGAAGCGAGCACACGCAACGCTTACTGCAACAGAACGCTGCCTAACGAATAAACAACTCCGTCGCTCGCTTCTCCCTACGTCATCGCCTCTATTTTCCGTAGTTATTTTGATTTCATTCGTAACCGAGAAGCTCATAGGTCACAAGTACATAACGTAATTAATTCGCATGATCTGGCCATTTATCTTAGCGATTCAGTTGACTGCCTGCTGTCCTGGTGTCCATGCAAGAGCTTAAAATTTTCTGTCTGCTCCTATGTACTGCGGAGAGTACGACGGTCGAAATGTTTATTTTGCAGTAATCGGTAGTAATTTTTTAACAGTTCGTAATAAGAGGGTGTCATCTGTGGTGTGACTGGCTGAGGCAGAACAGACTGAGCAGTCGCCGTATTCGGTTCTATACTATCGGTGCTTTGGTGCCACATTTGCACACTTTGTATTGAAACTTACGTCCAAAGCAAAAAAGTCCACCGAACACTAAGTACCTGCGCAATTTCTCACAATACAACGGCGCAAAATAACGGAATACCAAAACGTCATCCCCGTAAGTTGCAGTTACTTTAGGGTCAAATACCAAGTTTAATTTCCGCCGCTTCAGTGTAAGGCCAACACTGTGGATCACCGCACAAAACTGTTGACGTCATAGTAGTTTTGTACACTCCTGTCTGAAAAATTTCGTTGCACTGTACTATTCGTCATGTAAAGAGTGGGTATTGCATCTCATAATGCGAGAAAAGACCGTGCCACACCAATTACTACACTTTTTTCAAGACCTTCCCAGTGACCTCTGCTCGTGTTGAGACAGTATTTGACTGCCGTGTCCTCTACTGAGTCCTGACTACTGGACCGACGTAAGGGGTCGTGGGTTCTCTCCCAGCAGTTGCTTTCCTGCTCAGAAATCCGCGCCCCGCCGTGGTGTGTCAGGACGTGGCGGTATCTGCTGGACCGCGGCCACACAGGACGGGCCTGGGAATTATTTTTGCATTTTTCATTATTGTTCACTACCGTTGTTGGTTCGAGTATTTAGCTTTGCTGCCACTCGTTCTCGGCCGACGATGAACTGCTACAAAGATAATAAACCACAAATAAAAATTTGATTAATAAAAAGATAAAAAAAATCCGCTCCTTATTCTCATATCAAGTAGACAGACTTTCACCCCAATTAATTCTGAGACGACAGATAAAGTACGACAGGTAAGACTGCGTACTTCCGAAGCTGATGTACATCGAAGATACCCCTAAAATATAGATACGCTTCTCTTTCAATTTCGCATCAAGAACTTACTTACATTTCACCATGCAATATGCAACAAAGTTTTCCAGATGAATCATTCATATAATTTATGCCACACAATATTTTCACCGTGTACATAATTACGGCGCGATTCACTCTTAAGAGCGTCTGCTTTCGGCCGGTGAGCGGCGAGGACGTCTTGTTTACGTCCCGTCCGCAGAGTCGCGGTCCCGTCCGCAGAGTCGCGAGCGCGCGTAGTTTGTTTACTTCCTCGCCGCAGCTAATACTCGCGTCCGTTAACACTGAGTCGCCATGGCTCATTCGTACAGAAAAGCTACCATCAAGATCAGCTTCCAGCCCGACTACGCACGACCACGAGCCTTTGAAGTCGAACGATTCATCCGTGACGAAGTTCAAATACCAACACAGCACATCATCGGTATCCACCTATCCATCACAAGCAGCGTCGTTTACGTCAAGATGGTCGATGACGAGTTATGTCACGCAGTTGTGAACAGATGCGCGAACACTCTCAAGTTCAAACACTCCGATGGTCACATCGGAGAGGTTACTGTTGACCATGCTGGACTAGGATTACGCACACTAAGAGTCTTCGAGCTCCCTTTCGAAGTACCACCGGACGTCGTTACCTCAGCTTTCCGCCCTTATGGGACGGTAATTAGCCACGTGGCCGAAAAATGGAACACCTTCGAGACGTACCAAGTCCTCAACGGCGTCCGACAAGTGAAAATTGAATTAAAGAAACATGTGCCGTCCTACTTAGTCATAGGTGGCTGTCGAGCAATAATAATGTACGACGGCCAACCTCGTACTTGTTCTGGTTGCGGCCAGGAGGGTCATGTGCGCTCGGCGTGTATTCAACGTCGGGTTACACAACTTCCATTGCATGACACGACACCACCTCCTACGCTCACGGCCCTCCCCCTCAATTACGCAGAGGTGACAAGATCGACCGTCATGACAGACGACAACCCCCCCGGAAGACAGGAAGCGTTAGAATGCGCACCTGTCGCCGGTCCTGGATTGACCAACAACGTTACGGTGTCTGCAGGGGTTGAAGAACGCCGCCCATCGCCTCCACATGAAGATTCAGACGAGAGAATGGAACTCGACGCTAGGGTTGTACCGACCGCTGCCTTTCTCCCTGAAGGGGATGCTATACGGGAACCACAAACTCTTTCGGACACAGAAACTCACGTCCGCAAACAAAGGTCACCGAGAAAACATAAAAAGCGACGTCGCACACCCTCAGACGATTGCCTCCAGCGGACGTCTTCTCCAGTTGACGACCGGACGGCCGACGAAACGACGAGGAAAATGGATGTCACGAGATCGCCCTCACCTGTCACTTTGTCTGATTTTGACAAACCCGATTCCGCTCCCTCGGACACACGGATGGCCAGCACAGCGCCCGCCGTTGGTACACAACCGGAAACTACTGCGGATTCACCCTTAGTCACTCAGCCCACAAGTGTTCTACCGCAGCCACCGTTAACTTACGGACCTTGGGCGGATGACATTGAAGACGATTCTACGGGCGCTGTGGTGGATGAGGAGAGGGGTCTCTCCTCCCACACCTCAGCCCCTCCCGAGTAGCAACAGATGACGGCGCGGACGCGGCCAGCAGATCACAGGCCCCACCTTTTACGGCGACACTGACGGCAGCCCCCACCGCAGGAGACGATCTACAAACCTATCGCTTAACGACCATCAACATTAACACCATTCGGACACGTACGAAGTTGTCGCTGCTCCAAGACATGCTCAATGCAGCAGACGTTGACATTGTCTTTCTCCAAGAAGTCTTCGTCGCCGATTTCCCGGGTATGTATGGTTATACGGCTCATGTGTCCCACGCCTCGCCAACTAACAGTGGAGTCGCCATTCTCCTCAGAGAGGGCCTCGAGGCGGACGAAGTCCGATATCTCCCCGACGCTAGAGGAATGGCCGTAACGGTGCAAGGCGTCCGGTTTATCAATGTGTACGCCCCTTCCGGAACGAATCGCCGTCGTGACCGATCGCTCTTCTTCGCAGAAGGAATAGCACCGCTTTTTCAGGGCAGGCACGATGACTTGGTATTAGGGGGCGATTTCAATTGCACCCAAGCACCTAAAGATCAGCTGCCACGCCATTCACCGTGCCCCGAACTTGGGACACTCATCGGCGATCTCCAGCTAGTAGATACATGGGAACATGTCCGAGGAAATAGTCCGGGATACACTCATTTCACGAGTCACTCGTCTAGTCGCATCGATAGGATTTACGTCTCCCGTTCCCTCGCGGCAACGGTGAGTGACGCGGAGGTGTGGCCAGTAGCCTTTTCTGATCACGAGGCCTATATATGTGCCGTCACCCTTCGTCGCCAACGGGTGTGGCGCAGCCGATATCCCTGGAAATTAAACCTTGCACATCTCGCTTCTCCGGATTGTCGACGCGCCATCGAAGACACGTGGAGTTTGTGCCTCCGCCGCCTCCCAACGTATCCTACGTCGATTAGTTGGTGGTTAACCTGCGCCAAGCCGGCCCTACGGCGAACCTTTATTACGTATGGTCGTGAGACTGCTGCTTGGAGGCGGCAGACCCTTGATTTTTATTTCACCGTCCTTCGCGACTGCGCCTCCTTGCCACCCACACCGGAACGACAGCTGACAGTTCAGCGTGCGAAAGCACAGATCGTAGCCCATATGCGCCGACACCTCGAAGGGACGATCGTCCGAGCGCGGACACAAGACAGACTCGCAACGGAACGACCCACCATGTACCACGTCATCCGAGAACGTACACTGCGAAGACGGGCTCTGATACATGCCATCACCACTGAGGACGGCCATCATCACACCACACAACGCGATATTGCTGCAGCCTTCTTCGACCATTACGCACGGCTTTATTCTGCTCAATGTTCCGACCCGACGACGGTGACAGCAGTCTCACAACTGGTTTACGGCATTGTCCCACAGGATTTACGAACTGAATTATTGAACGACATTACGGAAGACGAAGTTATCGACGCCATCGGTAAAGGAGCGGCGAATAAGTCTCCTGGCCCCGACGGGCTCCCTGTGGAGTTTTATAGAACTTTCCAGTATTTACTGGCTCCCAAGTTAACAGACATCTGTCGGGAGCTTATGTCCCCCGCGGTGCCGCTCCCTGCGATCTTCGTAGAAGGAATAATTATACCGGTTCACAAGCCTAAAGGTGGGGCTCGAATACAAGATTACCGCCCGCTAACTCTCGTCAACTGCGACATGAAGATATTCACCAGACTATTAGCAAACCGTCTACGACCGACCCTACCTTACGTCATCTCGCCAGATCAGACTTCCTTAGGGGGTATCAACAACATCCACACAGCACTGTGTCGATACCGTGACTTAATAGCCCTAGCCAGGGCACGCCGCATCCCGGGAGCGCTGGCATCACTAGATTTTAGCCAAGCTTTTGATCGAGTGGATCACGCGTACCTAAAGTCCGTTCTCCAGCACATGCAGTACCCACAGCAATTCACAGACGTCGTGATGCGCCTCCTCCGTGGAGCGACTTCCAAAGTGCTCGTTAACGGGCGTCTCACGCAGTCCCTCCCGATTTTCCGCTCCGTCCGTCAAGGCTGCCCCTTGTCGACGTTACTGTATGCTCTGGCACTGGAACTGCTCCTCTGTGGTCTCCGTCAACGCCTCACCGGTCTTACCCTACGTGACGTCACATTTCGCTGTACAGCATATGCCGACGACCTGGTTCTCGTGTTCCGCAATCGCGACGATGTCAACAGAGCACTAGAATGGATTACCACGTTCGGTGTGGCTTCCGGCAGCTGTCTCAACGTCGCCAAATCGGTCGCCATGGCCATAGGAGACGGGTTGACCCCAGCGTGTGTCGAACCCCTACAGCTTCGTGGCACTATCAAATGTCTCGGAATAGAGTTTCACGACGACATACGGCGCACCGTGGCTCTCAACTACCGCCGCTTATTCCAACAAATTCGGGTCCAGATCTTCAACCTTCGTCTGAGGACCCTCGACATTCTCCAAAGGACACACTTCGTCAATGTTTACCTCGCATCGCGCCTTCCACACATAGCGCGTGTTCTCCCAATACCGTTACTGATGGCACGACGTCTATTAGCGGCATTCGGAGCCTACGTCAGTACAGGCATGCTCTTCAAAGTCAGTTATGAGTCACTGACCCTTCCCCCAGAAAGGGGAGGCCTTGGTCTAGTCCATGTCCACGACAGAGCTGTGGCCCTGTATGTCAGCTCACACATCAAGCATTGGCGCCACCACCCGGACAGTTTGACAGGTTTGCTGTTGGAGTCCTTAGCTCCGCCCTCCATTATGCCCCCACTGACGACGCAAGACATACCGCCACCCTTCTACTACTTCGGGAACTTTTACATTGAACACAGCTATGTCCGTATCGCAGTACCACCGACGAAACAGGCGTCGGCGCGGGATATATATCATGTCCTACAGCAGAGGCGCCCACCAAACATCGTGGAGACCAAAAGCCCTCAGGTTAATTGGAAGGTGGTGTGGAAGACGATTCACGCGATTCCACTGGATACAGCCGTCCGATCCACATGGTACATCACTGTCAATGGTAAACAGATCACCCGATCACGCCTCCACAAGATAAACATGGCGGAATCGCCTCTCTGCGTAGACTGCGGGATACCAGACACGGACGAACACCGTCTCACATGTGGCGCGGCAGAAGACGTATGGCGCTTGGTGCGACAAATTTTGTCGTATTTTCTACGAGTAACTCCGGAACACATTACACCTCGGTTTCTACTATTTCCGGATCAACAGTATTTCCCGCGCGCCAAGACCAACGCTGTCACGTGGATCCGTGCGCATGCGGTACACTACTTATTTCACGATGGACCTAAAGATGTATTAGACTTTTGGAACTACCTACAAGAACGTCATTGCAAGATCGTACGGAACCCAAAATACAGACAGTATTTTTCTAATTACTTAGGGAGTGCCCTACGCGACCCTCCACGCAGCTGGATCATCCACAGGTAGGAGAAGATACCCATTGAGTGAGCTGAAATGACTAAGTTCGATTCTCGGTGGAACAACATGATATACGTGAAGACGTACCTGGATGATGAAGCGTAAGGAGAGTAGCGACACACCCTTCTGGATCCTGTATGAAGCACTTTTTTTTCGTTTTCCCCATATACATTACCTCGGTGTAGGAAAGTGCCGAGATATTGTTTTCTTTTTCTCAGAGCACGATGCGGTGCTAGATACATTTATTTTTGTTGTGGTATAAAAAAAAAAAAGAAAGAAAAAAAGCAGCTCCGGAACGAGAGGTCAGCAAAAAAAAAAAAAAAAGAGAGCCTGGCAGAAGCTTCATCGAATTACCCTGCGACTAATTCTTTCCCGTTATACTTTCCAAAGAGCGCGCGAGAAAAATGCACACTTCAAGACGTTCCACGACAACTTTAATTCTCTTGTTTTATTGCGATGGTCATTTCACTCTATGCAGCGAAATATTCTGCTATTGGCTGGTGACTAAATTTCGTGAAAAGATCTCGCCCCGACGAAATGGCCTTTTCACCTATTGTCATCGCAACTCGCGTGTCATATCCGTGGCACTTTCTCCCCTACTTAGTAATAAAACAAAACAAACTGTCCTTCTTTGGACTTTTTCGATGTTGTCAGTCAATCGCATCTGGTAAGCATCCCTTCTCCACAGCAAACATTCCGAACGAGGAGACGTCAAGGGATCACCAATTTAGTAGCGTGGTGTCGGCCGTCTCTCCAGTAGCTCTATTGTATCTAATAAGTGTTTTGCCAATAAAATGCGCTCTTTGGTTCGCCTTCACAACAAGATTTTCTATGTGTTCTTTCAAATTTAAGTTGTCCGTAATGGTAATTTCAGTCGGTTTTGCATATAGCTTAACACATCATTATGTAGGATCAGTTGCCAGTATTCGTACAAACAAGTTACCGTCTCCAAATCATTTTGCATTTGGTTTCGATGTTCTGTTGACCTTACCAGACGCTAAATGTCATAATTTTATACAGTCTAAAATGGCTGCTCAGATTATCTAGTAAAGCAATTACGTACGTCAGGAACGGCAGAGGACCTTCAACACTTCCTCGGAGCACCATAGATGCACCTCCTGTTTTACTCGATGACTTTCCTCGAATGGCTACGAACTGCGACCTTTCTGCGAGGAAATGACGAATCCAGTCGCACAACTGGGAAGGCACTCCCTGGACACGCCGTTTCAAATGGTTCAAATGCCTCTAAGCACTATGGGACTTAACATCGGAGGTCATCAGTGCCCTAGACTTAGAACTACTTAAACCTAACTAACCCAAGGCCATCACACATCCGTGCCCGATGCAGGATTCGAACCTGCGACCGTAGCAGCAACGCGGTTCCGGACTGAAGTGCCTAGAACCGATCGGCCACAGCGGCCGGCGACACGCAATTCGATTACAAGTTGCATGTGAGGACCGCTGTCATGAGCCTTCTAGAAATTCATAAATATGGAATAGATTTGAGATCCTCTGTCCACAACGCTCATTATTTGGTGTGAAAAAAGAGCTAGTTGTGCTTTACAAGAAATTTTTTCTGAACAAATCGCTTTCTTTGATTTGATCCATTATAAATGGTTTTTGAAAGCCTGCGACTGTAAATAACCTCTGTACAAAAGCATATCATAATCTGTGGAAGACCTATAATGTTATCTCTGTGAACTACCTGTAAGAAGATCTTTGTAACTGTTTTGTTTATATAAGATATTTTCGATGTGTAAAGTGCACAAGTTGTGTATGATGTTAAGTGTGTGTGAGACTCTACCCAAATCGACCATTAGAAAACTGTAAGTACAAATTGTTCTCAAACTTTAGCCACTATCCTCACAGAAAGAATTGATACCCAACTAAAAATCGCGTTTCTTATGTATTACAGTAAAAGTCAACAAAATGAAGCAGACTCACACACACTGACAACATCAAAAGAAATGTCTTAACACACATAAAAAACGCACTTGAAAATGGGAATTATTTCTCGAAACGCGTCGTGCGAATAGTAAAATAAAGAAAAATCGTAACTGGTAGCAGAAGATTTATTTATAAACAAACCGCTTTCTTTGAGGTAACTCATTTTCGAACAGGGTATATATTCCGAAATTATTCTGCAGATTGATTCCAGTGATACGAGGCTGTCTTTCATCGCATTACTCCCATTTCCTTTCTTGAGTATTGGTGTGACCCGTGCGACTTTCCTGTCTTTAGCTACGCATGTTTCTTCGTGTGAGTGGTTGTACGGGGTCCACCAGACGAGCCTTGATGCTGACTATTTACTTTACCAAAGTAGAATATTCAACAAGTAGAAGATTAATCACCTCTAAAGTATCACTGCACTGTTATGTTCCACAACAACGTCTGAAGCAAGATATCAAACTGGTAACTGTATCTTTCAGTATCACTCGGTACGGCTGTAAATACACATACAGAGGCAGGCAGGTTATGTGGGGGGTCAGCATGAAAATATCACCAGTGGCTGTCTTGAGCTCCAGTGGGCAGAGTTCAGCAGTACTGTGCGACACGCTTCAGGGACGGGTGCGCCGGCCAGAGTGGTGGCGGAGGGCCGACACCCGCCGTGGTTCCGCACCAGCGTTAGGAAGCAAACACAGCTCCACTGCAAAACTACGCGCGGCCAGAACCCCACAGCAGAAGTAAATTAGAGTAAGGAGAGCCTTATGTGCAGCATCCAACGAATTTAGAAGTCAAATCCTGTCTAACAACTTCACAGGATGTATCGGTACCAGGAAGTTTTAGTCCCACTTTAAGTGAATAAATAGGTCGAAGCCATCTGTCCACCCCAACCCCCCCCCCCCCCCCCCCGTTTTTACACTTCCCTCCACTACTAAATTGGGGATCGCTCGCTGTCTGAGAATGTGTCCTGCCAACTAATGCCTTCTTCTAGTCAGGTTGTGTCACAAATTTCTTTGCGCGGCAATTCTATTCAGTATCTCATTACTTACGTGATCTACACATCAATTCTTGTGCATTCTTCTGTAGCACTGCAATCTAAAACCTTTGTTCCTTTCCTGTCTGAACTTTTTATCGTCGACATTTCACTTCCAGAAAAGGCTACACACTAATACTGTCAGGAAAGACTTCTTAATATTTAAATTTATATTCGAATTTTAAACATTTCTCTTCTTCGGAAACGCTCTTCTCGTCCTTACCAGTGTGCATTTTATATCTTCCCTACTTTGTCTACCGTCAGTTAAGCATAACTAGCAAAGGTCACCTACTACTTTTAGCGTCTCTTTTCCTAATCTAATTTCGTCAGAATCGCCTAATATAATCTGGGTACATTGTATCGCTTTTGTTGTTGATCTTGTATCTTCCTTCCACGACACTGTCCATTACGTTTAACTCCTCTTCCAATTCCTCAGAAAACCTCAAAAACTTGCATTACAGAGAAAAGCCCCAAATACTAAACGTCTTTTCCCAAAACTGTTTCACTGACGAATATTGGTCCGTAGTTCCGCCTTTAATAACCGCACAAACGTCAAAATAGCAGATATCGAAAGATGCGACCATGTGATAGAAAACCGAGTGGAATCGCAAGAGAAAGTGCTACTGCGCTTTTTCTGAGAACTGTCTTGAGACGCTGTTTCGGGAACTCACACACATTGGGAATGTTTTAGACGATGAAACTACAAAGTGACCTGACTTTATAGATATTGTAATTATAAGGACAGGAATTAATGATCTCTATTTCAACGTAGGCACGACGGTTACTGAAGCTAACACATGCTTCACGAGGCCTAGGAGAATATCTATGATGGATATAGTAGATAAGCAGGTATTAGTATCTTAAGACAATGAATAGGCATCATTTAATTTCGATATGATGGACGTGAAGGAATTATGGACAAGGTGAAAAATAATTGGAAATTGCGTTCTGAAGCAGTACGAGCCGAGTGAGTGGATTAAGGGCGGTTTAATTACAAAAGTGCGGAAAACCCAAAGCATACAACTTCCATGTCATAACTCACTTTGCCAAGTACCTGAGAAAATTCTAATCCCACGGCACAGCTGGGGTGTGATCCAAAAGGAGAAAGTAACCTACTTCCAGCCGTTTTACGGTGTGTGGTGCTGAAAGTACCAGGGCCTTTCTGCGTTCCGCTGGCGCGCCGCCTTCTCTGCCGGACATTCCCCTTCCCCCGCTCCCCCGCTCCCCCGCTCCCCCCCCCCCTCCCACAACTGCAGCCAGTAGTTTTCCGCGGGTGTGGCCGCATTGCGTCAGCTGCTCGGGGAAGTCCCGGCCTCTGTGCAGCCCGGGCTGGCCGCAGCGGACGCAGATGTCTCCACCGGCGGACGGCCGCTCCCTGGCGGCAGACCGCTCTCTCCCGGCGGCTGTGCTGTGTGCCTCCCCAGTGTCCAGGCTTGCAGACACAGTGTTTACTTCCGCGCCTGTCTCCCAACAGGACGCCAGCCGCACCCGAGTATTCTGGCTGTTGTGTCGTTTGTGCCCCCAAAGAGGCTTCCAGCGCGGAAGCTTCACTCTTGCCAGCTGAGCTAGCCGCCCACGCCTTACGACACAACTTTAAACATGTCCAGATACCCAAGCTTCATCTGTCGTGAGTCACAAAATTAAAATGTCAGCAAGTTTTACAACAGTATGCGCAACCCTGCAGCGTTCACGGTTCATTCTGTTACCTCCTTTATACGGAAGATATGCAAGCGTCACATCTGACACACTAAAAAAACTTAAAAAATTGCAATTTGTGATGTTTTTACGATAGACAATCTGTTTGCGTGTGAGAAACATAACCTCAGTAGAAACGTTACCACCGATCTGTGGTTCATCTAGCTTGGAAAGAGTTTTACATTTATTGTGAAATTTATTCCCATTTCGCGAATCCGAATTGACGTCCGCTATTTGCGAAACATGAAACGTTTTGCCGGAGCGGGACTCGAACCCGAATCCCGCACAAACTTCCATGTGCCACAAACGGCTCACGTAAATCCAGATTCGTGAAATGCGAATCCATTTCGCTTTATTTACGCAGCTGTAATCGTGAGACGAGAGTGTATGCATCTCCCGAAGCAGTATAATTTGATACAGAGATGGTATTGACACAGCCATTGTAACCATAGAGTTCTATTTGTTTCAGAATATCTAGGCGTTACTTTAGCTCGATTAAGGATCTAGTTGAATACACTGGAATATGCAGTTGGAACTATCGTGCATTGACGAAGACGGAGACTATTGGGTTAAGATTTCCCACAGCAGTCTTGTCAGGGCGCGAACAAGCGCATACATCTGTGACGTAGCCCACTTATACTTAGATAACGATTTGTCTCTACTTCGAAATTACGCTGTCTGCTTCGCGAGCGGTAGTTTCAACTCTCATTTCTTGCACAGAAGGACGTTTCTAAGGTAACCTGTAATTTTCTTTCATTTCCATTCCGAGCTCAGTAGCAAACTGCACTCGTGAATGACGCTAGCAGGACAGTGTCGTACACATTGATGTCTTCTGATGTCACTTAAACGATGTGAAAACTGCGTCTTCCTTATAGGTAAAACACAGCACATGTCGATAATTTTGAAATTCGTCTCCGCTTGAACGTATTTAGACTGATGTCTGCATATAACTACCGAAAAGAGGTATCACGTTTTTGTGAATAAAGTTAACACACTAGAGAGAACAAGACGAGCTTCATGTCGTACAGACAAATGTGCCCGCCGATATGCAGCATGTAACACCATAGCTCTAATGCTCTACTGATTCATTTTGCCTTTTGTTTTATTTAATGTCACATCGCTGAGTTTCTGTAAATGATGTTTGATTGAATCGATGACAAAATTATATAGTCCTTTCTTTGTAAAAACTCTGATGTCATGGTTTGATTCTATGCAATGTAGTGTATGTATCATTTAAATTATTTGTCTCATTCGGAGGGAGACAAAACTTAATGTACATAATTGTAATTTTGTTTAAATAATTTTTTGTAGAAATGTCAATATATGCTAATGTTCTGTTTTTTTTAAACGTTTGTTCGCTCTTATGTAAACTGCTGACTTTCACTTAGGGTTCTTAAGTTATTTCATATGTAAAAGGTGTTGTGGTTCCCCTCGGGAACGGAACTTTGTAGCACGCGCTAAACGTGGTGGGCATGGACAGAAAGGAGGAACCAAGAGTCAGTCGGGGCCGAGCTACCAAACTGTCAACTGCTCACGTAAAAGTTGTGTATTGTGCTGGTACCGAGAGAGGCTTTCCGTGGCGCTTTCCAATGCCTCGGATGGATGGATGGATAAAGAGCTGGAACTATTCTGGAATTGATATCTATCATCGCCACCAAGAAATGACAGAGTCCAGCAATTCTACCTGCAAATCCACTTACCTACATGCAATTGCCACCACATTGCGCAGCCACTGAAAAGGAACCAAGGAATAGTAGAAGTGTATGGTGAAGGATCAGCTCATTGGATGTTTTAGTGTGGACAAATACAAGGTAACATACTCGAACTCTTATACCTACCTTGATTTTTTTATCCTTAGTCACACAACCTCTTAGGGTCCTTCCCATGCTAAAGTGATTACCGAGTGTCTTTATTGAAAGAACATTAAAGCTCAGTGTTTGAGCAGAACTGAGTAATATAGAAAATAATGCTTGCTGAAAATAATTTCTCTATTAAAACTGCTTATTAAAATTTTATTGCCAACTTCTAAAGTGAAAGTCCTCATAACTGAGGCTTATGAAGTTTGCTTAGTAAATGATGACAGTGCAGTCTGTTGAAAATCAACCAAAGGCGAGCTATCGTCTTATAACCACATCAAGTTGTGTTCTACTGCAGTAAGAGTTGAGAACTGATACTATTGGAGGTTTACATGTTCATACTTGTTAAGGCCTTGTTTCTTTAGTGTATTGAAATTGTGTTTAGTATGCTCTGCTACAGTGGTCATGATTAAGGGCCCCTCTCCGCTCAAAGTAGTTTCTACTATTCTTGCTATTCAAGTGAAATTCTGTACAATATTGGGTTCCTCTTATGTATTAAAAGTGACCATTAATGGTGTAACAGGAGCAACAGTTTGTGTATTGTGCTCATGTTAGATAACGATTCATAGAAAGACCACTATCTATGAAAACAATAATTTCTTTATTCAAAAGACAGTGGGAGTAATCTGTTAGTTAATTCCATTTAATTCTCATTTTAAGTAGAAAGGTGCTTAGTAGCGAAAGACTTAATCTACGCAGAGTAACTAAATTTGCTGTGGACCATATCCATATTTCATGTCAGATAGGAATTTGTTTGAAAAGTAATATTAAACCTATGTCCAATTTACGATTCTACAGTGAATATTAGTAGTAACGATATTGAGAGCACTAAGTCTTCAAGGTAATAGAGTGTTTTGTTATCTGTTATATTTATGCAAATAGTTTGTTCTGATTTGGTAGCTCCAGCCTTAACGTGAACATGCTGTATTCAGGTGCCAGAGTTCATTGCAGTCAAGTGTGGCAAAGTATAGTTTGTGTTTGTCCGGTGAAGTTACTCACACCTATTTTGTTGAACAAGAATGTCAATCATTGTCTTGCCTAATTGGGCTGGCGACCGTTTTCTTTATTCTTTGAACAGTGTAGATCAGTAAGATATTGTTTGTTACTGTTTAAATATTTACGTAATTTTGCGTTTCACTTCCGATAAACCACCTCCGTAAGGTACAAGACGGTCAACATAACAAAATTCCTGTCAGAGGGTAACACTGCTCTGCTTCTTTATACTATAATTGCTTGAATAAAAATAATTTTATTATACGAACTGCCTCAAGTTTTGAGGTTATACCATAACAGTAGCTGTATTTGACAGAAGTGTTATACGTGGCTTTTCCGGGACAGGACTATTTGCTCTTTTGGGGCATAGTACGTAATGTACCAAATTTGGTATCTGATTGCACACGCTACGTACAACCGGTTGCAGTGTTACAAGCAGCCTGTGTCTGCAGCTTCGGCAGCATTTGGTCTGGACTGGGGATACGCCACGACGCTGCAGAAACAGTCTGTGCGCGCCTCGCGCCGCCCTGTACGACCGAAGGTGTACCACGTGTGGAGCAGCCGCCAACGGCACTCTTAAACCTGAACTCCAGAAAGTAAGTTGCTTATATATGAACGCTTATGAAGAAGAGATGATATGATGTTTTCCTAACAGAGTATATGAATCAAAATCAACTGACAAAGTACTGGCGCATTTGTGGACGTCACGGACACGCGCACTCTGAGAATAGAGATTGGACAATGGCGAGTGTCTCAGAAACAGCCATTCAGCAGCGATCCGGTAATATTCTCGCTCGCCACCCTGTCGTGACACGGGAACATTACTATCCGTGAGTTCAGCAGCGCAATTCGCCTGGAAGAGCTGAACAAACTGGCACTCGCCACCCCACTGCGTGGTTCGGCCTCTGCCAGCCCGACTGCCGTCCCTCCACTCCTGAGGGCGTGGAGCGGCTCCCACTCCCTCCCTCCCTCCCTCCCTCCCACGGCACGTCTCTGCGCTCAGCGTCCCGGGCAGTTTCCCCGTCGGCGCTATGCGACACGGCGTTTCACCGCGGTGGAAAATGCGCGGGGGAAGCTGTCAGGGCGTAGGCGGGAGTGCGCGCATTTCCCGCCGCGGGTAAATTGTTCGTACGAAGCGCTGTTCCACAGGACACTTTCTCCCGGCAGAAAACGCGCGGATTTTCGGTGGCAGAACCGCTCGACCGCGGCTGCTCGCGCACCGACTGTCAGCCTGCTGTGTGGAGCGGGGCAGGGTGGACGAGGACGTCGTTTGGCTGTCGCTGTGCGCACTTCCGGTTCTGAAACTATACGGCTGCTCGAGCAAGAAGAGGAGGAGGACACCAAAATTTTCGACGAAGAAGTGGCTGCAAAGAAGAGAGTAGAGTCTCTCACCTAGAAATGTTGCCAGTTTTAGAGTGTGCTGATTTCGACAATTACCTAAGAATGGATGGAGAAACTTACCAGCACTTGCTTCCCCTTCGTGAGCCCTTTACTACAAAGACACGAGACACATGGGGAGAGCTGCGGCACCGCATGACAAATCAGCACCAACATTAAGGTACTTAGCTACTGGCCCTACATACCGTCATCTGCACCACTGTGTTGCTATTTCACAACTGGGTCTCTCGAAAATTATGCCAGATACTTGGGCCGCAATTTTCTATGCTTTGATAAATGAACACATGGAGGTAGGTTGTAAATTTAAAAAAAGTTGACGTTATATGTAGCTGTGTTTTTCCTTCCTATGTTACAGTTCCCAAGGTCTCAAGAGGGACGGATTTACAATGCCAAAGAGTTCCTAAATGTCTCGATCATATCGACGGCGAACACGTGCGCGTTTATCCTCCCTCCTCAACATGGTGCTGCTTGCAACAGTGAACGCAAATTACGAGTTCACTATGGAGGCTTTGGAACCAATGACGGGATACCTAATGGTGGCGTTGTGCGAAACAGCATTTTGCAACAAACCGAAGAAAAGTAAGTTAAGAATACCGTGTGAATCTTGTGTCATAGGTCACAAACTGCCGTATGTTTTTGCAGGAGAGATGCCGTCTGCGTAAGGCACGATTTTATTGATCCCTATAGTCCCAAGGTACTAAATTCTGAGAAGGTGGTTTGCTATTATCCCCAATCCCGTTGTCTAAGAACTGTGGAGAACGTGTTTCCGACTCTCTCTCTTCCACATTCCAGTCCTTTAAAAATCGATGCAGAAAATATGCAGAATGCGGCGCCTGCCTGCTGTGTACTCTGTAACTACTTACGACGAAGATGCGGCCAGCTCTACGCACCACCAAGCACGTTTTACGCACAAAACCCGGAGGAAGGTGCTTTTGCTGAAGTAGAGGTACCATGTTCTGAATATAGCCACGATTGGATGTGGGGAGCAGACTGGGCAGTCGCTGGGTTTATCTACCTGTTTGCGAAGCTATAATTTCGCATTTAATACTTCTGTTACTCTCACTTGCGTATTACGACGATATGCAGTTTAACTTATACACGACATTTCTGAACTCTTCAAAACGGGTCATTTTCATTACTTTTTGTCTTGAGTAAGTCTCAAGATATGTAATGTCAGCGGCTGCCCATGTTTCCAAAACAGTGACTGACCATCAACGGATAAGCCTTAGAGGGCAAAAAAAAAAACGAAATGAAATTTGCTATAGATTTCTCTCTAACATATGTAGCAAATATGTGCGCAAATGTTTTAATTCTGACGCCATTCAGTCTCTTCAGGAAAACTAATAACGTAGTAGTCTACGCCTAATCTTCCCGTTATTGCACTGGAAATGACAAAATTCTACCGTCGTTGTAGGCTGGACGTGAAAATTTACACTGCTCTTTAATCGTGTCATTTGAACCTCAAGTAAAGAAGTTTGCAAGTGACAGCGTCACACTCGCCCATTCTTTCGTAACAAAGGATGCTATTAACGCCGAAGCACGATTGCGGCAAATTTTTTGCACAAAAAGCCACACAGAACTCGAGGCGTTTCGGAGATATCCCTTGTGCTTTGCTTTGTCAGCACGTCATGGACTTCTCACGCAAATTTTAACACAAGAACAGCCAAAACAAAGCACTGCAACGTTGCATAGTACAAAAAAAAGTTTTGTGTCTGATAGCTTCCCTTTCATCAGCTAGTCTCAAAACAGGAGATGTGACATCACAGAGGAAAAGAGAAGTATGCAACATTTTATTTCACGAAGCAAAACATCACGACAACAGTTCGAGAATCCGCCTGCTGCTAATCCAGCCTTCGCCTCAGTCTAACCGAGGTGCAGGGGAGCGCAGCAGGTCTCTCGCTCACCACAGCCTTAGTTCCATAAAACTGTGAAAATACTGAAATGAAGAAGGTTGTATACATAGATGAATCCTGGAGATAATAGAAGGTATCAGATAGATTATATAATGGTAAGACAGAGATTTAGGAACCAGGTTTTAAATTGAAAGACATTTCCAGGAGCAGATGTGGACTGACCGCAAGCTATTGGTTATGAACTGTAGATTAAAAACTGAAGAAAATGCAAAAAGGTGGGAATTTAAGGAGATGCGACCTGGATAAACTGACTAAACCAGACGTTGTACAGAGTTTCAGGGAGAGCATAAGGGAACAGTTGACAGGAATGGGGGAAAGATATACAGTAGAAGAAGAATGGGTAGCTCTGAGGGATGAAGTAGTGAAGGCAGCAGAGGACCAAGCAGGTAAAAAGACGAGGGTTACTAGAAATCCTTGGGTAACAGAAGAAATATTGAATTTAATTGATGAAAGGAGAAAATATAAAATGCAGTAAATGAAGCAGGCAAAAAGGAATACAAATGTCTCAAAAATGAGATCGTTTTGAGACCGACAGGAAGTGCAAAATGGCTAAGCAGGGATGGCTAGAGGACAAATTTAAGGATTTAGAGGCTTATCTCACGAGGGGTAAGATAGATACTGCCTACAGGACAGTTAAAGAGACCTCTGAAGAAAAGAAAACCGCTTGTATGAACATCAAGAGCTCAGATGGAAACCCAGTTCTAAGCAAAGAAGGGGATGGCGAAAGGTAGAAGGAGTATTAGAGGGTCTATACGTACTTAAGGACAATATACTGTAAATAGAAGAGAATGTAGATGAAGACGAAATGGGAGATACAATACTGCATGAAGAGCCTGACAGAGCACTGAAAGACCTGAGTCGGAACAAGGCCCCCGGAGTAGACAACATTCCATTGGAACTACTGACGGCCTTGGGAGAGCCAGTCCTGTCAAACCTCTACCATCTGCTGAGCAAGATGTATGAAACAGGCGAAATACCCACAGACTTCAAGAAGAATATAATAATTCCAATCCCAAAGAAAGCAGGTGTTGACAGATGTGAAAATTACCGAACAATCAGTTTAATAAGCCACAGCTGCAAAATACTAACGCCAATTCTTTACAGACGAATGGAAAAACTGGTAGAAGCCGACCTCGGGGAAGATCAGTTTGGATTCCGTAGAAATGTTGGAACATGTGAGGCAATACTGACCTTACGACTTATTTTAGAAGCTAGATTAAGAAAAGGCAAACCTACGTTTCTAGCATTTGTAGACTTACAGAAAGACTTTGACAATGTT
Organism: Schistocerca americana; assembly: GCF_021461395.2. Taxonomy (NCBI): domain Eukaryota; kingdom Metazoa; phylum Arthropoda; class Insecta; order Orthoptera; family Acrididae; genus Schistocerca; species Schistocerca americana. The sequence continues at coordinate 49,946,077 of NC_060129.1, forward strand.
GGCTGGTATACTCTCTTTCAAATTCTAAATGTGGCAGGGGTAAAATACAGGGAGCGGAAGACTATTTACAATTTATACAGAAATCAGATGGCAGTTATAAAAGTCGAGGGGCATGGAAGGGAATCAGTGGTTGGGAAGGGAGTGAGACAGGGTTGTAGCCCCTCCCTGATGTTATTCAATCTGTATATTGAGCAAGCAGTAAAGGAAACAAAAGGAAAATTCGGAGTAGGTATTAAAATCCGTGGAGAATAAACAAAATCTTTGAGGTTCGCCAATGACATTGTAATTCTGTCAGAGACAACAAAGGACTTGGAAGAGCAGTTGAATGGAATGGACAGTGTCTTGAAAGGAGGATAAAAGATGAACATCAACAAAAGCAAAACGAGGATAATGGAATGTAGTCGAATTAAGTTGGGTGATGCTGAGGGAATTAGATTAGGAAATGACACACTTAAAGTAGAAAAGGAGATTTTCTATCTGGGGAGCAAAATAACTGATGATGGTCGAGGTAGAGAGGATATAAAATGTAGACTGGCAATGGCAAGGAGAGCGTTTCTGAAGAAGAGAAATTTGTTAACATCGAGTATAGTTTTAAGTGTCAGGAAGTCGTTTCTCAAAATTATTTGTGTGGAGTGTAGCCATGTATGGAAGTGAAACATGGATGATAAATAGACAAGAAGAGAATAGAAGCTTTCGAAATGTGGTGCTACAGAAGAATGCTGAAGATTAGATGGGTAGATCACATAACTAATGAGGAGGTATTGAATAGATTTGGGGAGAAGAGGAGTTTGTGGCAGAACTTGACCAGAAGAAGGGATCGGTTGGTAGGACATGTTCTGAGGCATCGAGGTATCACCAATTTAGTATTGGAGGGCAGCGTGGAGGGTAAAAATCGTACAGGGAGACCAAGAGATGAATACACTAAGCAGATTCAGAAGGTTGTAGGTTGCAGTAGGTACTGGGAAATGAAGAAGCTTGCACAGAGTAGCATGGAGAGCTGCATGAAACCAGTCTCAGGACTGAAGACCACAACAACAACAAACTGAAATGAACGCAGCACCACAACCATGTCGGCATGACGTCACGGGTTCTGTTCGCGAGTCGATTACAGGACACGCAATGCTGACACACGAAACAGCGCCCGACGACTGGCTGCTTTATAAATGAGTTAACGCGTGTGATATCTTACGTTACGCACGCATGAGAGGAGTTTAGGAACGGTTTGAAATTATTCTTAACGTGTGTTCGAGGTGGGCAAGTGCTCTCGTTCTGAAACACGCGTGAATACAATGTGGCTAGTTGACACTCCTTTTTAAACAAATATGTTCGACATGCCAATCTCCCAGTGCGCGCGCATGTTTATGTGGGTGTGTGTATGTGTGTGGGGCGGTGTGTAATTAGGGGAAATAATCTCAAGTGTCTGAAATGTTGTCTGAAGTTGGTTCCGGGTCGCTGACTGCCATCATTCTGAAGTACTGGGTGAATGACGACCACGTATTTCAGCACTGTGAGTTACGTCACCTCGAGACACGCCAAGTTTCCAGCTGTGATACATCCCATTTTCTTAGCAATCACGGAGACAACAAGAAGAACTGCACCACAAGGTGATTATTTCTACAGCAAACCAGATATTTCCATCGCAGCTCTTCAACAAATATCAGAACAACCATCAGACTTCATAAAACCATACTCAACATTAAGTTCAATAAACTATGTTTGGCTTATAAAATTGTACCTAACTACACTCCTGGAAATGGAAAAAAAGAACACATTGACACCGGTGTGTCAGACCCACCATACTTGCTCCGGACACTGCGAGAGGGCTGTACAAGCAATGATCACACGCACGGCACAGCGGACACACCAGGAACCGCGGTGTTGGCCGTCGAATGGCGCTAGCTGCGCAGCATTTGTGCACCGCCGCCGTCAGTGTCAGCCAGTTTGCCGTGGCATACGGAGCTCCATCGCAGTCTTTAGCACTCGTAGCATGCCGCGACAGCGTGGACGTGAACCGTATGTGCAGTTGACGGACTTTGAGAGAGGGCGTATAGTGGGCATGCGGGAGGCCGGGTGGACGTACCGCCGAATTGCTCAACACGTGGGGCGTGAGGTCTCCACACTACATCGATGTTGTAGCCAGTGGTCGGCGGAAGGTGCACGTGCCCGTCGACCTGGGACCGGACCGCAGCGACGCACGGATGCACGCCAAGACCGTAGGATCCTACGCAGTGCCGTAGGGGACCGCACCGCCACTTCCCAGCAAATTAGGGACACTGTTGCTCCTGGGGTATCGGCGAGGACCATTCGCAACCGTCTCCATGAAGCTGGGCTACGGTCCCGCACACCGTTAGGCCGTCTTCCGCTCACGCCCCAACATCGTGCAGCCCGCCTCCAGTGGTGTCGCGACAGGCGTGAATGGAGGGACGAATGGAGACGTGTCGTCTTCAGCGATGAGAGTCGCTTCTGCCTTGGTGCCAATGATGGTCGTATGCGTGTTTGGCGCCGTGCAGGTGAGCGCCACAATCAGGACTGCATACGACCGAGGCACACAGGGCCAACACCCGGCATCATGGTGTGGGGAGCGATCTCCTACACTGGCCGTACACCACTGGTGATCGTCGAGGGGACACTGAATAGTGCACGGTATATCCAAACCGTCATCGAACCCATCGTTCTACCATTCCTAGACCGGCAAGGGAACTTGCTGTTCCAACAGGACAATGCACGTCCGCATGTATGCCGTGCCACCCAACGTGCTCTGGGAGGTGTAAGTCAACTACCCTGGCCAGCAAGATCTCCGGATCTGTCCCCCATTGAGCATGTTTGGGACTGGATGAAGCGTTGTCTCACGCGGTCTGCACGTCCAGCACGAACGCTGGTCCAACTGAGGCGCCAGGTGGAAATGGCATGGCAAGCCGTTCCACAGGACTACATCCAGCATCTCTACGATCGTCTCCATGGGAGAATAGCAGCCTGCATTGCTGCGAAAGGTGGATATACACTGTACTAGTGCCGACATTGTGCATGCTCTGTTGCCTGTGTCTATGTGCCTGTGGTTCTGTCAGTGTGATCATGTGATGTATCTGACCCCAGGAATGTGTCAATAAAGTTTCCCCTTCCTGGGACAATGAATTCACGGTGTTCTTATTTCAATTTCCAGGAGTGTATATAACAATAACTGGAAACAACATGCCACCAGCAGCACAGCAGACAAAACGTGAGGCAGAAATCATGTGAATAAAGTAAGAAATCCGGTCTTTGTATTCCAAAAAACTGACTCTGAATATTGAATTATACAGATTGCATATAGAACTAGCTAATCACATAATGAACTAATGTACAGGGTTAGAGTATACACAGATACCATAATAGGCAGGAAACAGACAATCCAACAAAAGAAACTCACAAAAATGTTAAATCACACAAACACCCACCATTCCCACCACCAATACAACAAACACACCTTTCACAAAAGAGTGATTAATCTAACAGACATAAAATTATCTGAACAAGAAAGCAGCCTACTTGAAAAGGGTCCCAAACATAACATTAACACAGTGGTGTCACACAGGAGAGTAGAAAATATCATAACAGAAACTGAAAACATCATAAAGCAACAAGAAAGACTAAACACACCTGTATTCAATGCAAACTTAACAAGAGAACTAATTGCTGAGGAAATAAGAAACAATCAAAGAGAACAAAACCACCATAAAAGAAAACACTAGGACTCCTGAAGAAAAAACCTACAGAAAACTACAGAATCAATTAACACAAGAAAATGCCATCATCACAAAATCTGACAAAGTTAATTCAATAGTAGTCATACAAACAGGAATACATTCACAAAAGATTAGAATTCATCCAAAGCAACAACATCACAGAATTAACCAGTGATCCAACAAACCGATACCAAAGTAAGTTACAGAAAACCGTGAGAAACATAGAAACAATTTTCACAGAAACACAGATTAATAAAATGATACAGAAAAATCCCAAGGCCCCCACCCTAAAATCATTGCCTAAAGTTCACAAACCCGGAATACCCATATGTCTATTAATAAACTTCACCAAAGCCCCAAAATACCACTTAGCCAAACACACACACACTCTGCTACAAACAATATACAAATACACTGACAACAGAAGTCTTAGAAAAAGAAAGAAATAAAAACGTACCAAACATGGCAACATTGGTTTCATTTGATATAATTTCAGTGTACACACACACCCCAACAGAAGAAACCATCAACATAATAGAAAGAAACCTCCAACTGCAAGGAAACATACACACAACAAACATACAAGAAATATTAGCCATACTCAGGCTCATCACAGAACAAAACTACTTCACATTCAATGACAGATTTTACTCTCAACAAGATGGACTACCCATGGGATCCCCAATCAGTGGCCTCCTAGCTGACATTTACCTCAGTCACATAGAAAAACAAAGCTTTGATAAAATAGTAATATCTGAACAGTACAAAATAATATATTGGTACAGATACATAGATGACATAATTTGCTTGATAGATCAACCACTGTCTCGCATAAAAGAACATAACATAAACTGCATCCACCCTCAAATACAATTCACCATAGAAACACAAATAGATGAAAAACTTAATTTCTTAGATCTCACTATACACAAGAGAAACAACAAACATGAATTCACAATCTACAGAAGACCCACACTCACCAGCACCATTATTCATAACCAATCCCATCACCCTATGTCTCACAAAGAAGCCAGCTTCAAATATTTACCTCACAGGCTGAACGAAATACCCACGAACAAGCATGACTACACACAAGAACTGAACACGATACAGCAAATTGCACAGGTGAATGGATATGACGCAAAGAGAGTAGACAAAATAAACCAGAAAATACAAAAACAAACAGCACATAACCATCAAACACACACGCATAAAAAGACAACTCATCACACAACAAATCAGCAGACAGTAAGCAACAAATGGCACATAATGACTTACAACAACAAAGTCACACATAGGGTGGGTAATATACTAAAGAAACAAGGACTCAACATAGCATACAGAAGCAACAACACAATACAGAGCAGACTCGGAAGAAATACCACCAACACTGACAAATACAGCCAGTCCGGCATCTACCAACTTACTTGCAACTGCTGTCAATCTGTATATGTGGGCCAAACATGTAGGACCTTCAGAACCAGATATAATGAACACCTCAGAGCACTGAAAAGCACTCAACATTTGCAGACCACCTGGTAGCACACAACCACCACCCAACAACTGACCTTCACATCCTAAAAACTAGCAGCAGCCTATACCAAAAATTAACTATAGAAGAAAACTACCACATCCAAAAATCAATAGCCCAAGGAAAGAAAGTACTCGAATACACATCACTGTACAACAAAACCCTCTTCGCTACAATAGAAGAACTATACAAGTAAAACACACACACACACACACACACAAAAACCTCTCTCTCTCTCTCTCTCTCTCTCTCTTTCTCTCTCTTTTCTTTCTTTCTCTCTCTCTCTCTCTCTCTCTCTCTCTGCCCCAGTACTCATCTCACACACACACGCAAACCCACACACCACTAACGCCAAATGCAATTGAAGCTCGCGCGCCTCACCCAGCAGAACACGCTACGAAACAAATGAACGCCACACAGCCACAACAACACGTAATGGCAGCGAAAACTCCGCCCATGTTTTGAGTAATCGGACAAACTTCATTTCCACGCGAACACAGGCACATAAGTAAGCCTATTTACTTCGCCAACAATACAGGAAAACGTACCACAACTTCAAAACTTTAAGTCACGGAAAGAAAACGCGATACAGTCTTATTTCCGTTCGTAAATTCATAACAAAACAGAAAATAAATTACGTTTTGCTGTTTGCAGATGACAAGTTGTATATTGTGTAGCAGAACAGCTACCAAAATAAGTGGACAATAATATCATGTAACGTATGTTACTCATGATTACACCCAGTTTTCGCCAATTAAGCTATAAATGCAACTTTTACATAATGCTGTAAACGACACAAATGTTAATATGTTAAGAACAAATTTACAGTTAAAAATAGAAATAGAACCCACTGATGATAGCACAAAGGTGCCGAAACATGTATGTGTGAAACAAAGAAAAATGGTGTCTTGCATAAGGCGGAACTTCTCATCCCATTTTCTTAGCAAGCACGGAGACAACAAGAAGAGCTGCACCACAAGATGATTTTGTGATACTTTTCTTACTGCGTGTCAGATTATACCTCTTAGAAATCAGTACATTACAACATTTTAGATGTTTAAAGTCGGCCGAAGTAACCGAAATACGGAAAAATAAATTGCAACCTGCAATCGCCCTAGGCTTGCGGGGGGACTGGAGGTCCAGCGTTCCAGACAGCCACGGCTGCTGGACAAGAGGCAAAGGCGTAGGGCGCCGTGTCGCACTGAAACTCACTCTGTCCCAAGTGCTGACTTCCATGGTTTTCGCATACTTGCGTTCCACGAACACTGGTTGTTTCTTTGCAGTGACGTAATCAGGAACGCGTGGTTTCCGTGTCCGACAACTGTGGCACGAGAATTCTGTTGGAATCTACACGGGCACATCGAAACACCGCCCAACTGATAGTGGGGCCGTTTTCCGTTCGTTTCGCGTTATTCTCCCTCAAGTTATCAGCGATTAAACGACTGTAACGAGTAATAAAATAGTAAACACTCGACACGCTAATGTAGCACACTATTCGCCAGTCGTACCGACCCTAATTTTTTAAGGTAAGACACGGGAGGAGTTCCTTGACGTTGCTCTGTCGCGAGTCACGCGACAGACGAGAGAAAAGCGTGCAGAACGACACCCGCCGCTTCCGAGTAATCCAGCAGAGCCCAGCTGCCCAGCTGCCCGCCTCACCTTCCTCTGGTGTTGTCGCAGGGCGGCACGACTAGACGGACGGCAAGCTGCTGGAAGACCGGCTGCGCCTTCAGAACTGGGCCGCCGTCCAGCAGCCGAGCGCCGCCTCTCCAGCGACTGTTCCAGAACTGGCGGGGCGGCGGCGGCTCTGACGTCACGTGACCCCCTTCCCCCCACCACTGCCGCCGCCACCCGAGGCCTTCGCGCCTCGTGCAGCTTTTTATTTTTTTTTTTCCGAGAAGCGAGCACACGCAACGCTTCCTGCCGCAGAACGCCGCATTCCGAATAAAAAATTCCGTCCGCCGCTTGACTCTACAACCGCTCAGCCTCGCTCACTCACGAGACTCAGATCGTAAGCGCCTACTTTAATACCTCGAGGCCCTACTTTGCAATTTAATGCAAACCGTGCTCTACACAGTCCAACCCCCTTCTTGGTCGATACAGAAATTAGCTACACAACGCCGTATGTGCAAATCGGATACGATCGTCAAGGCAGCAGCAATTCATAGATTCAGAGCGTATCCTTAAACACTTTAGTTGCAATTCCGGCATTACAAGTCCGTTTAACTCTAAATGGTCGCCGCTTGCATTTCCCACAGTTCTTTTGATTACAGTGTTGCACAGAATGCAGCACATAGCGTAATTGGTATGATCTGGTCATTCATTTTAGCCATTCAGTTGACTGTGCACTGCTCTGGTATCCATGCAAGTGCTTAAATTTTTCTGTCTGCTCCCTTGTGGTGAGCAAAGTACGGCGGCCGCAACGGTTATTTTGTGGCAGCAGTGACTGCAGTAACCGTCATTTTCGCACAGCTTATTTATCAAAGTTTGTAATAAGAGGGCGTTACCTGTGCCGTCATTGGCTCAGGCAATTGCCGTATCCGGTTTTACACTATCGGCGCTTTGGTGCCGCATTTACTGCCTTTATATCGAAACTTAGGTCCAAAGAAAAAAATCCACGAAACACTTAATATACCTGCGCAATTTCTTACAAAACAACAACGCAAGAATATCTGGTCAACTTCTGCCACAAACTCCTCTTCTCCCCAAATCTATTCAATACCTCCTCATTAGTTATGTGATCTACCCATCTAATCTTCAGCATTCTTCTGTAGCACCACTTTTCGAAAGCTTCTATTCTCTTCTTGTCTAAACTATTTATCATCCATGTTTCACTTCCATACATGGCTACACTCCACACAAATACTTTGAGAAACGACTTCCTGACACTTAAAACTATACTCGATGTTAACAAATTTCTCTTCTTCAGAAACGCTCTCCTTGCCATTGCCAGTCTACATTTTATATCCTCTCTACCTCGACCATCATCAGTTATTTTGCTCCCCAGATAGAAAATCTCCTTTTCTACTTTAAGTGTGTCATTTCCTAATCTAATTCCCTCAGCATCACCCAACTTAATTCGACTACATTCCATTATCCTCGTTTTGCTTTTGTTGATGTTCATCTTTTATCCTCCTTTCAAGACACTGTCCATTCCATTCAACTGCTCTTCAAAGTCCTTTGCTGTCTGTGACAGATTTACTATGTCATTGGCGAACCTCAAAGATTTTCTTTATTCTCCATGGATTTTAATACCTACTCCGAATTTTCCTTTTGTTTCCTTTACTGCTTGCTCAATATACAGATTGAATAACATCGCGGAGAGGCTACAACCCTGTCTCACTCCCTTCCCAACCACTGATTCCATTTGCTCACTCGTTACTTGTGTTACTTTGGTTAATTTAATGTCATGATTTATTCGGAGCTATGTGACATACTACTGGATTTGCTTATCATGTCAGGGTTTTCATGGAAGGTGTTGGATTTGCCTGACACCTTACACACACTCCATATGTATCGAGCCCCTGTCGTACCTCTTCAATACGTCTACCATGTGATTGCATATCCTCTGAAAATACCAAAATATTATCCTGATTTGCATAACAGAAAGGTAATCGCTGGAGCACTTAATCAATGAATCATTGCCAGGATTGTGCCGTATTTTCGATTCCGAATGGCATGCCATTGCCAGTCTACATTTTATATCCTCTCTACCTCGACCATCATAAGTTATTTTGCTCCCCAGATAGAAAATCTCCTTTTCTACTTTAAGTGTGTCATCTCCACAAGCTGAGTCTTAGTCTAGCGTCAAACACCAAGTTTAATTTCTGCCACTTCAGTGTAACTCCAGTACGGTCAACAATGTAGGCCACCACACGAAAGTGTTAAAGTCGTATAAGTTTTGTATAGTCCTGTCTGAAAAATTTCGTTCCAGAAAAGCCACGTTTATAAACTTTTGCATCAACTGGAAACACTGTACTATTCGTCATGTAAAGACTAGGTATTGCCTCTCATACTGTGAGAACAGAGCCTACCACACCAATTACTACACTTTTTTCAAGACCTCCACAGTGACCTCTGCTCATGTTGAGACAGTATTTGACTGCCGTGTCCTCTGCTGAGTCCTGACTACTAGACCGACGTAAGGGGTCGTGGGTTCTCTCCCAGCAGTTGCTTTTCTGCTCAGAAATCCGCGCCCCGCCGTGGTGTGTCAGAACGTGGCGGTATCTGCTGGACCGCGGCCACACAGGACGGGCCTAGCAATATTTTTGCATTCTTCATTATTATTCACTATCGTTGTTGGTTCGAGTATTTAGCTTTGCTGCCAGTCGTTCTCGGCCGACGATAAACTGCTACAAAGATAATGAACCTCAAATGAAGATTTCATTAATAAAAATTAAAAATCGCCTCCCTCATCTTCATTTCAAGTAAACACCATTTTTCCCTCATTAATCTCGAGTGCAATAGAAAAAACTTAAATTAACATTTTTAAAGACACCTAGGAAACAGAGATTACAACGTCCACAAATACAACTTGCATGTTTTACGTCTATCTAGATGGAAATGATCGCTTGCATATTTTTTATGTAAATAAAACGAAAGAGCAAATAATCTGTACAGCCAACAGGTATAAAGAAATATGCAATACTAATTTTCTTAATAGGAAAAGAAAAAGAAACAGCTGTTTGAAACTGATAAATACGGAAAGTAAAATTGCACCTCTGACTTGGCAATCAACTTGTTGGCTTGGAGTTGGAAAAACGTACAAGACAAAAGAAAGAAGGCATCAAGGTCGAGGGCATATTTTATTGAACTGTCAGTAGAACAATATTTGATATCACGATATTTGACTAACTATTCAGCATTTCTAACCGTAAACAAACGAGTGACTGAATCATTCGTGAGTGGTAACGAAAATTAGTTACATTATCTGTACAAGCCACCGCTATAATGACGGTCCAACTGCCCTTAAAAGAGCGTCACATCACCAACTGTGGCACTTCGAAACTTTTAATCGGAATTTTACGCAAGGAAAGGAACCACACTTCAATGATACTGTAAGTGGACTATTGGTCGGTAAGACGTCAATTACAAGTTATTGAATACCAACACTGATAGCTCACCATACGCTAGGTATTTACGTGTTACAAAACACTGGTATATAAATCCCTCAGCATTATTTTGCAAGAAGAATGAAGCCATTGGTGCAGTGGTTTTTCATACTCGAGTCTGCACAGAATGTAGTTCTAAATCTAATTTTGGAATTCAAAGACTTACACGCAACCTCTTAATGCTACCTGGATGTTTGTATATGGACACGTCAGTGAGAAGCGAAACTGCGCAGGTTACATGTACGTACATAATTAAATTGTGTACCACAAAGGAGTAATATGGGTCCGATAAACGTAAGCATATACTCACAGTGTACGTACGTAATCGTTGATTGCCTACGGGAAGATTCCCGACAGTAACGTACACAGTCTATGTACTGATACTAAAGTAGTGCATTGAGTGTTAAGCACAGTGTGGTCAGGAACTACCGAAGTGGTAGTGCATTCTGTGAATTAAGTATCAGGCACTGCAGTGATTAATTATAGAGACACAGAAGTACTTTGATTGTAAACATTGTCACGGGTATCCTTGAACGCAGATTGTGTGTTCTGAAATTATCTAGATCATTGAAAGAATTCGTAAACGCAATTTTGTCAAGAGATCTGAGTAAAAATCAAAATAATTCTTGGCCTTACATAGTACCAGCAAGCGGATCTAAATCACCAATTGGTTCGCTCAGTGACGTTACCGGCGTAGGAACAAAGGACGATAGATAGGAGGCGGAATACAGAGATACCATAAATGAATGACTCGTTTCCCGAATTCTAAATTTTCCGAAGTATTACGTGTACAAATACGATTGGATGGCATTAAGAATTCAGCGCCTTGCCAAAATGCCGACAAGGCAAGGGGAAACTTTTCGCGTGTTGGGAGATGCGAGGTATCTGACCAAATGTGGCAGCTGCAGCCGTTGAGAGGGGGTGAACGAGATTTTTGTACGCAATCCAAAAAGGTCAACAGCAGGCGCAAGCCGCCAACTCTAAATACCGCAGCAAAATGTGTGGAAGACCGTGCGTCGGCGGCAGCACTTGGAACCACACCGTCTGCATCTCACACAACAAGTAAAAGCTGAATGTTACGGCCGGCGCCTTCAGATTTGCGCCACAGTTGGGGATGGGCATTTCGCCCCCATGCTGATACTCGGCAACGAAGCAATTAACACTTATCTGGAAAGATTTATCTGCGCAATGTGAGAGTGTGGCGTACTGAGAGTCCTCATGAAATTGCCTCTCTTGAACGACGTCCGCCGAGGGTTAATGTTTCCTGTGAAACGTCACAGACGAATCAGAATGAGCCGTTTTTATTCTGTATAAGAACTATGGCGAGTGCCTCTTACTTCTGTATGTTGCAGTTGTAGTTGTTTCCACAACTGAGTCCGGATTCAGGAATTTCATGTTCCAACAAGACAAGCCACCCCTTATGGGAGCATCGATGTCTGTCGCTACCTAAACGACGAACTTTCGCATCGCTGGACTGGCCGTAGGGGTGGAAGATGATGTGGCTGTGTTCGTTTGGACCTCCGGGTCGCCTGACGTAACGCCTTGTGACTTTTTCCTTAGGGGGTTCACTGAGGGCCGTGTCTACGTGCCGCCACTGCCGAGAACACGGGAACAGCCCAGACAAGGCGCCAGTGTTTGTGTGCTGGCCACTGGCAGGGTGCTGCTGCGTGAGGTACGCAACGATCTTGGCCACCGCTTGCGTTTGTTTCGAGTCACCACAAGGGCACTCTTGGAGCACTGGTTTAGTGAAAAATGCGATCTTGGTCAGTTTACGGTTACTTTCACGCATCCATCGTATTTCTACACGCGATAATTCGCTAAGTATGGATCTCTGAAAACGAATTAACAGTTTAGAGTATTTTCCAAGTTATTTGACAGTGGAGGATCGCAACATGGCTCCTCCTTTCAGTCTTCGCACTAACGCCGAAATGGCAGGCGTGAAGTGGCTGCGGAATACAGATTCATCTGAAAACGCACACCGGTGGAGAGGCATGTGGACCGCGTGAGGTACCCGCAGTGTTCCACAGGGGCTGTGGGGCAGAACTCGCTCCCGTCGCAGCAGCCGTTCACCGCAGGTCGCTGGCACCAGGCGACTGAGAAAACTCTGGCCACTCCCGTTTCCAATGAAGGTCAACGGGCAGATTAGAACAACGAGTCTGCAGTGCCGTCCGTCCGGAGTCCTTTCATGGCCCGTGTCGGCGCTCCACGTCGACATCCTGAAGACTACGCGGCAGCCACAGCGGCAGACACGCGGGCCGCACCCGGCTCTCTTGTGTGCCGACATGCAGGGCAGGCGGGTGTGGGAGTTGTCCCGCTGCCGCAGGGAAAGAGGTTTGCGAGCGGTTACCCTGTCACTGACTGGTCACTGACTGGTCGCGTTATGTCGTTCGACTCCTCTGCAATGGCTGTTTACAATGGTACACAACAGTTATCAAGCTCCGCTGAAAAACTGCTGTGTGTCCTAATTCCACAGCTGTAAGTATTTATTATGCAATCAGAACATTCGCAACACTGCCCACTATAACTGAAACCGCTGCTCGATTATTTTCAGTCGTTGTGGACGTCCTACTGGAGACGTTTCTCTGCTGCCGTACACTCAACATGTTTGAAATTTCTAGTATAAGCTCATCGAGTAGTTCCAACGATGATGTCCACCAAAGATACACCTAACATACACACATGCATGCACTTATCTTATTTTGGCGTGATCAGTGTGTGTGTACTGTGTCACCAGTAAGGATATTTCGTATCAAAAACTTACGTGTATTTCATCATGTAACATACAGCAAAGTCATATAATTTATGCCAGGTCACATTTCCTACATCTACGTGAGTGGTGCAATTGACTCTTAAGAGCCTGGCAGAGGGTTCACCTAATTACATTCAGACTGTTTTTCTGTTCCACTTCCCAGTGACACGCTGCAAAAATGAACACATAAAATGGGAGAAATGAAGAGTTACCGTCGAAAGATTTTTAACACGATGAATAATCTCACTATGTAGGTGCTAGTTAGCAAAATGTTTACGCATTCGCAGGGCGAAGTTGGTGACTCAAATTTCGTGAAAAGATCCCGCCGCAACGAAAAACACATTCTTTTTAATGATTGCCACCCCAACTCGCGTATCATACGCGCGACTCTTTCCCACAGTTTGGGTTAAAAATTTTTTTCGATATCCTTAATTAATCAGATCCGGTAAGCATCGCTTATAGCGCACCACAACTCCAGGAGAGGGCGGACAAGCGTAGTGTAGGCAGTCTCTTTCGGTCTAGCTCTTTAGACCTATTAGTTCCACTAAAAATGCAGTCCTCGGTTCGCCTTCTCCACAACATTCTGCATGTGCTCGGTACTATTAAAGTTACTCCTAACTGCAATTCCCAACTATTTATGCGAATTTACTGTCTTTAGATTCGGGTGATGTACTGTATAAGTAATTTAGTCGGTTGTGTGGATGACGTCACTCTTTTCATTATCAATTCCCACTATCCGCACCAACGGGTCATCGTCCGCCCATCATCTGCACACAATCTAAGATCGCTGCTCTGATTGTGTTCTGAACTATTTACGCAGATCAGGATCAGCGGAGGGCCTCCAACACGTCCCTTATTTATCTCGATGACTTTCCTTGAGTTGCTACGAACTGTGACCTTTCTGGCAGTAATCACGGATCCAGTCCCAGAACTGCGAAGACACTCCCTGGGCCCGCCGTTTGATTACAAGTCCCTTACGAGGACCGCTGTCACGAGCCTTCTCGAAATTCATAAACATGGAATCAGTTTGAGAGCCTCTGTCGGCAACGCTCATTACTTCGTGCGACTAAAGAAAACTTTTCGGAATCCACACTTAATATATGTGTCAAGATATCGTTTTCGTTGAAGTGATTCATGTTCGAACAGGGTATATGTTCCAAAATACTACTGCAAATCGACTCCAGTGATATGCCTCTGTAATTCATCGCATTACTCCTGTTTCATTTGTTGAGCACTGATGTGACCTGTGAGACTTTACAGCCATTAGGTACGGATCTTTCATCGCGCAAGCGGTTGTAGGAAAGGGACGTGTCTTGATACTAAAAATTGACTTCGCCAAAATAGAATATTCAACAAGTGACGGATTAATAGTCTCAAATATCATTGTACTGTAATGTTACACAACAATTTCCGAAGCAAGCCATCAAACTGGTAACTATCTTACAGCGTCACTGAATACGCCTGTAAATTTGAATTTAAAGCTGGGTTAACACTAGCAAGTCGCTTGCAGAAGTTATTGCTGCAAGTTATTGCTAGCCGCTTGCATCCCGTGTTTACACAGCAGCGCAAGAATTAAGCAAGATTTTTCCGCAAGTTCTTTGGCAAGAAACTTGCGTCAACAACTTGCTGATACTGTTTACATATGCTTTCAGTATCACTACGAGTGTCAGCCGAAATGTAAAATGACAAGTAGGCGGGTGAGATATGCTGCAGCTCTTGTAATTGTAATGAAAAACGTGAAAAAGGAAAAGAGTAGATAATGAGAAGATCGCAAAATGGTGCCTGTAATAACCTTTTGCAAGAACTTAGTATCGAGAGCATGGATACTTTTGAAAACTTTTGCAGAATGTCCTCATATGATCTGGAGTATTTGTTGATGTTAATAGCGCCCGTCATATCAAAACGAGACACAAACTTCGGTACTGCTATTTCAGCAAAGGAACGTTTGCTAGTCACTATGATTTATAGGTACCGGTGAGCTACGAATAAAATAGGCATTTCATTTGTTTATGTGAAACATACAACCAAAAAAAGTTTGAATTTAGAAATCTTTTCTTCGTAGGAGACTCATACAACTCCCGAATGTATTTCTTTCATATTCCCAGCAGCACGATTTCTCTGATCGTGCCCGATGTATGTAGAGCCATTTTTAACGTCTCGAAAAGAGAAAATTATTTGAAGGTATGTGAAAACACAACAATGAAATTAAATTTTTATTGAAATAAACTGCATTTTACAGAATGATATGCTTATAAAAATGTTTTTTTTTCTAATGCTCATAAAATGGAAAGTGACAAGCTAAGTAAATAGAACATATAATAATTACACATCGTCTTTTTCTAGACTCCTAAAACAACAAGCGAGTGGATGCAGGTGGCAAAGGGGTTGTGTCTTCAAGTTATGCTACTTTCTATGTACTTCTTTTATAGATGGGTCGAATATCGACGAGATTTCATTTAATGCTCTCATCTTCTTTCCTACTACGAACTCTGGACGATATATGCACGTCTTCCTGTGCAATGCAAGCCAAGTGGCGGTGCTGGATAGACGGCTGACTCACCTTGCTTCTGTCAGTATTATAGTTTGAATCAAGCATCGCACGGAAACATAACACGAAGTAATATTAAGAACATATTCATCACACACGCAAGTCCTCAACTGATACCATGGACGAGTACTTCTCTTTATCCTTTGTCTCATCAGAGATTGAGACTCACACAGTACTCACCACGTGGAAGTACTCGTCTATAATTTCAAGTCCTGCACACGCCATTTCTTAAATATTTCCAACTTATAGTACACACGCTAGTAATTCAGCTTAACTTAAGCACTCGGAAGTATTTCAACTTATTGCTACACGTGGTTTCATTGTGACCGTTGGTCACTTCCGAAGATTACTATGATCCCCTTAATATTACCTGCCTGACATTTAATTCTCCCCACAAAAAGTTCCTGAAATAGAGAAATTATTATTTCAAACTACTCTTAAGTATTTCACATGCATACCATGTTTCCACTCTTCTGTCTTTACGGAGCACACCTAAGACAGGTCTTACCAACACTAGATCCAGCGGCAGAGTGCTGAAACATGGCCGTTCTTCAGGTCCTCTCGCACCTCTGCCGAAGTGGGGGAGCACCTTGCTACCATATTGGTTAGCCACATTTCAGGCGCTCAAAGCTCCGGTATATTTCATCTCTTTGGTTCCACCAAAGATGGCCAAAGGATCGTCTCAAAAATGATCATATATTCACATTCACTATTTGCGGTTAGCAGACGACCATACATTCATTCATTTCGCAGATCTCACCAAACTGGATGTAGGGATTTATTTTGTGGGAGTGCACATGTGATCAATTAAATAAATAAATTAATTGTCATTCTTTCCCACACTGGTATCCGGCTTCACTGTATTAATTGAAATTGAGTTATTATTAGAAAAAATATGTTGTACTGACAAGAATAACGAAGAATGTTGTACCTATTTTCAATGTCGGGCGGTACTGTACCCTTTCAAAGTATGAGCAAGTCTTTCCTTGAAGGTATTTGTAGTGTAGCGTTGTATGGAAGTGAAACATGGATGATAAACAATTTAAACAAGAAGTGAATAGGCTTTGGATTGCAGTGCTACAGAAGAATGCTCAAGATTTGATGAGTAGTTAACGTAACTAATGAGGTACTGGATAGAAACGGCGAGGAAAGAAATTTGTGGCACAACCTGGCTAGATGAAGGCATCAGTTGACAGGACACATTGTGAGACAAGGGCTCACCGATTTTGTATTGGAAATGCGGAAGGGAAAGGGGGGGTGGATAGTTGGCTTCGACACGTTATTGACTTAAAATGGCAGCAGAAGTTAATAGTACCGGTGTTTCTGTGAAGTTGGTAGACGGAATTTGACTCCAAAATTCACAGACTGCTGCACACAGGACTCTCTGCACGCTGATTTGGTGCATAACCGAGACTTTAAGGATAGAGTGAAGAAGAAGATGAGAGCATTAAATGAAATCTCGTCGATATTCGACCCATCTATAAAAGAAGTACATAGAAAGTAGCATAACTTGAAGACACAACCCCTTTGCCACCTGCATCCACTCGCTTGTTGTTTTAGGAGTCTAGAAAAAGACGATGTGTAATTATTATATGTTCTATTTACTTAGCTTGTCACTTTCCATTTTATGAGCATTAGAAAAAAAAACATTTTTATAAGCATATCATTCTGTAAAATGCAGTTTATTTCAATAAAAATTTAATTTCATTGTTGTGTTTTCACATACCTTCAAATAATTTTCTCTTTTCGAGACGTTAAAAATGGCTCTACATACATCGGGCACGATCAGAGAAATCGTGCTGCTGGGAATATGAAAGAAATACATTCGGGAGTTGTATGAGTCTCCTACGAAGAAAAGATTTCTAAATTCAAACTTTTTTTGGTTGTATGTTTCACATAAACAAATGAAATGCCTATTTTATTCGTAGCTCACCGGTACCTATAAATCATAGTGACTAGCAAACGTTCCTTTGCTGAAATAGCAGTACCGAAGTTTGTGTCTCGTTTTGATATGACGGGCGCTATTAACATCAACAAATACTCCAGATCATATGAGGACATTCTGCAAAAGTTTTCAAAAGTATCCATGCTCTCGATACTAAGTTCTTGCAAAAGGTTATTACAGGCACCATTTTGCGATCTTCTCATTATCTACTCTTTTCCTTTTTCACGTTTTTCATTACAATTACAAGAGCTGCAGCATATCTCACCCGCCTACTTGTCTATCCAGCACCGCCACTTGGCTTGCATTGCACAGGAAGACGTGCATATATCGTCCAGAGTTCGTAGTAGGAAAGAAAAATTACGAAGTGGGGCAGTGTCGTGTGAAACTGGGACAAATACTAATTGAAGTGGGAAAGCTGAAAGTGATATGATTTTAATGTTGTGACTGTTCCTTGTGTTGTATTCCATGTTGCAGTGTGGTGTATGTCATGTAATTTAAGTATGTGTGGTTTGCATGGGAGAGTAGCAAGGCAGTTTCAGAGGTAGTGGGTTATGCATGTTCCTTTTGTACCGCTCGGTCTGGAGGAAAGTTTCGTGATGATGGTTGAAGTGTGAGATGAAGCAAAAGATCCACCATCCTATCCAGAAAGTGCACTGTAGCGTTAAATAATTACCAGACCATAAGACAGAGAATCACCAATGTAAAGCCATGCCGACTGGGCGGAATTTCTCATGTGTCATTGTTGTAGGTGATAGAATTTTTGTGTTTAGGTTATTGAATTTATCGGAATTAATAAGATAGTGAAAAGAAAAAGATTGGTGGCCTTTTCCTTCGAATAGTATGTTGTCATGATACCCAGGATTTATAAGGTGTGCGCCATACATATTCAGTGCGATGGACACGTGTTGATCAAAGCCGTTAAATAAGAAAGAAAATGTGGTATTGCCAGTGCGTGGTGAACAGTCAGAGTTGTATAAATTATTAATAGTCAGATGTGCGTTATCCGTTTCCGTTGGTTAATATTCAAACAGGAGAATCATTTGTAACTTAATTGTGAGTACTAGAGCTCATGTTACTTGATAAATAAAAAATGAATCCACTCACTTGGCAGACCACTCATCTTGCAGGCCTGACTGCTTGATGGCACAGTATGAGCAAGGCATGTGGGTGCCTCTCAACTTAAATTTATATTCGAATTTTAAACATTTCTCTTCAGAAATACTATTTCTGCCGTTACGAATCTCCATTTTTTCCCCCCTCTCTACACGGTCCACCGTCAGTTATGCGTAAAAAGCAAGACTCGTCTACTGCTTTTAGCGTCTCATTTCCTTACCGAATATCCTCAGCATCGCGTAATTCAATTCTGGTACATTCCATCGTTTTTGTTGTACTGTTCATTCCATTCAACTCCTCTTCCAAGTCCTCGGCAAACCTCAAAAACTTTAATTTTGTTCCATCAACTTTAACTCCTTCTCCACATTTCTTTACTGACTGCCCAGTGCAAAGACTCGATAACATAGAGGAGAGGCTATAACCTTGTCTCACTCCCTGCTCAACCACTGCTTCCCTTTCATGCTATTCAGCCCTTTTAACTGCTGTCTGGGTTCTGCACAAGCTGTAAACAACCGTTCGCTCCGTATTTTACAGCTGCTGCCTCCATAATTTCGAAGAGTATTCCAGTCAACACTTCTGAAGTACAAAAACGCCATAAAAATAGTTTTGCCTTTCCTTAAGTAAAGTCATAGAGTCACTGCTGTCATGTTCCCACAACTGTCTGCGACGCAACCTGATCTTTCCCGAGGTCAACTATTTCCAGTTTTTCCATGCTTCTGTAAATAATATGTATCAGGATTTTACAACCATGGCTCACTAAACTGATACTAGTTTGGTAATATTCACACCTATCAGCACCTGTTTCGTTTGGAATGGAGTTATTGCATTTTACTATCACAGCATAGAAAAGTGTATTAAAGAGGGAAGGCCGAAATACCGAATGCCTTTTTCCGAAACTTGTTCACCGACGAATATTGTCAGTAGTTCCTCCTCTAGCCATCGCACGAACGTCAAAATGACGAATTGAAAGATGTGAGCATGTCATAGAGAGGCAACTTGCGTCAGCTCAGAGAGAGAACGCTGCCGGCTGGTCCCGGCGGAGGTTCGAGTCCTCACTCGGGCGTGGGTGTGTGTGTGTGTGTGTTTGTCCTTTGGATAATTTAGGTTAAGTAGTGTGTAAACTTGGGGACTGATGACCTCAGCAATTAAGACCCATAAAATTTTACGCATGTTTGAACATTTTTTTTGAAAACCCTGTTCCACATTTTCCGACAACTGTTTTGGGCGACACAGAATGGAAATGTTTTAGACGTAGTAGAAGTAGTGATGGGGAGCTCGTGAATGAGTCGTTCAAATGAACGCTTCACTCCAGTGAAGTGTGAACTAACCACTCAATTTCAATGAACTGCTACTTCAAACTCTTCACAGATAACACACTCCACACTCTCTTTTAGTTCACTCACGCTCTTCCCCTCTCCCTCATCCCATTACATCGGCGTTACGTCACTCATTCTCCCTTCACTTCAGTCCCCCCTCTATTGCCTGTCGACGAATCGCGCGGTGTTTGTGGGAAACTATAGGTTTGCTGGGGGTTGGGAGGTGAGGGGCGAGGGCAAGGCAGCGTCAGCTGCTTCCTGCAGTGCTGACATCATTACCCGTGACTATTTGTGCAGTTATACACTCCTGGAAATTGAAATAAGAACACCGTGAATTCATTGTCCCAGGAAGGGGAAACTTTATTGACACATTCCTGGGGTCAGATACATCACATGACCACACTGACAGAACCACAGGCACATAGACACAGGCAACAGAGCATGCACAATGTCGGCACTAGTACAGTGTATATCCACCTTTCGCAGCAATGCAGGCTGCTATTCTCCCATGGAGACGATCGTAGAGATGCTGGATGTAGTCCTGTGGAACGGCTTGCCATGCCATTTCCACCTGGCGCCTCAGTTGGACCAGCGTTCGTGCTGGACGTGCAGACCGCGTGAGACGACGCTTCATCCAGTCACAAACATGCTCAAAGGGGGACAGATCCGGAGATCTTGCTGGCCAGGGTAGTTGACTTACACCTTCTAGAGCACGTTGGGTGGCACGGGATACATGCGGACGTGCATTGTCCTGTTGGAACAGCAAGTTCCCTTGCCGGTCTAGGAATGGTAGAACGATGGGTTCGATGACGGTTTGGATGTACCGTGCACTATTCAGTGTCCACTCGACGATCACCAGTGGTGTACGGCCAGTGTAGGAGATCGCTCCCCACACCATGGTGCCGGGTGTTGGCCCTGTGTGCCTCGGTCGTATGCAGTCCTGATTGTGGCGCTCACCTGCACGGCGCCAAACACGCATACGACCATCATTGGCACCAAGGCAGAAGCGACTGTCATCGCTAGAAGACGACACGTCTCCATTCGTCCCTCCATTCACGCCTGTCGCGACACCACTGGAGGCGGGCTGCACGATGTTGGGGCGTGAGCGGAAGACGGCCTAACGGTGTGCGGGACCGTAGCCCAGCTTCATGGAGACGTTTGCGAATTGTCCTCGCCGATACCCCAGGAGCAACAGTGTCCCTAATTTGCTGGGAAGTGGCGGTGCGGTCCCCTACGGCACTGCGTAGGATCCTACGGTCTTGGCGTGCATCCGTGCGTCGCTGCGGTCCGGTCCCAGGTCGACGGGCACGTGCACCTTTCGCCGACCACTGGCGACAACATCGATGTACTGTGGAGACCTCACGCCCCACGTGTTGAGCAATTCGACGGTACGTCCACCCGGCCTCCCGCATGCCCACTATACGCCCTCGCTCAAAGTCCGTCAACTGCACATACGGTTCACGTCCACGCTGTCGCGGTATGCTACCAGTGTTAAAGACTGCGATGGAGCTCCGTATGCCACGGCAAACTGGCTGACACTGACGGCGGCGGTGCACAAATGCTGCGCAGCTAGCGCCATTCGACGGCCAACACCGCGGTTCCTGGTGTGTCCGCTGTGCCGTGCATGTGATCATTGCTTGTACAGCTCTCTCGCAGTGTCCGGAGCTAGTATGGTGGGTCTCACACACCGGTGTCAATGTGTTCTTTTTTCCATTTCCAGGAGTGTACTTCGCGTCTACAGGTAGCCTACACTTGGCTTTCGGACAAATTAATATTACAGATACAAACGAAGAGGCTGGCTGTGTGAGCAGGCACAGCCAACATGAAAATAAAAGTTTTGTTAATAACACTGAAAGAGGCATTTTACCTGAAATCGTACCAATTACTACAGGTGACAGTTTACGTTTTGAATTTGGAAGGTTATATTATTCTCAACAAAATAAAATCTACAGGAAAACTTCTGAATAATTACTTAACGTAGATACATAGACTTTGTGACGGTGGTAAACATACTCACTCTGTTTTGGATTAAATTTTAAAAGGAACATGAAATTGAACTGCATTTTGTTGGTAGCCCTAGTTTTTCAGTCCATGAGTACAACAAATAATGTTTCACTTGGCAGATAAAGACTTTTTTGGGCGCTTCATGAGAAAATGTCGAGCAAGATTATATGTAATACCTTCTTTAAATGTGACAGGCTTCTCTGTTTATCTTTCCTTTGTCTCCTTCGACCATGCCCTATTTAAGTTAGCTCAGACGCTGTAAGAGCGTAAAACGTTGCGTGCACGTTACTGCATAGTTGGCCATCTGTTGGTAAAATTATGAAGTATTACGAACCTTTACTGTACGAGCGAGGCGAAGCGAGCGTAGCCGCGGCTGAGCGGCGAACTGGGCAACTTCGCCAGGCTTCCGTAGTTCACGAATGAACTACTTCATTTGAACGCCTCACGGCAAAGAGTGAAATGAATGAAGTAGTTCACGGGAATCAACGAGTTCGACCCATCTCTACTACCAAGGCACCTGACGTATCGGCACTGTTAAGTATGGAGACAGGGATTGATGATCATGATGTCGACGTAGGGGCGACGGTTAAGAACCCAGTAAGTCCCTCAGGAATCTTAGGAGATTACGTATGATGGAAAGAGCAGATAAGCAAGTGTTCGTATCTTGAGACAATGAATGGTCATCATTTTGATTCCATATGATGGACGTAAAGGAATTATGGACAAAGTGTCAAATGACTGTAAATAGCGCTCTGGAGCAATACGAACTGAGTGAATCGATTAAGGACGGAGAGGATTGGTTTACTAACAAAATTTCGGAAAATGCTGAGGGAGCAAGAATTATTACAGTCTTGCGT
This sequence comes from Schistocerca americana, assembly GCF_021461395.2. NCBI lineage: Eukaryota > Metazoa > Arthropoda > Insecta > Orthoptera > Acrididae > Schistocerca > Schistocerca americana. The sequence goes on from NC_060129.1 coordinate 49,968,973, forward strand.
CAAGAAAGCTGAAACGTCGCCAGGGAAGAGTTTGTTAAACTCGTGTGCTAAAAACATCAAAGCACGAAGCATACAACTTCCACCATCATACCTCATCTTGCCGAGTACCTGAGAGAATTCTGGTGCTAGAGAAAGTTCTAGTCTTGCATAGTATCACTGAGCGGCTCAACGGTTTCCATACAGTCTCTGGTCGACGAGCATGTTGTGGCAATGAAAGGCAACACGAGAAACGCTCAAGTTTCCGAGTTGATGTGTGCTGACTGGTTCCACCAGCAGAGGTGCGGCTGGACTCCACAGAGCAGGCCGCTGGCCGAGAGTGCGCATGCGCGTCACAAAAAAGCTGCCACTCGCGGCGCGCATCAACATTGTTCTGCACTGAGCAGACACTTACACTGAACGTATTTCGAATACTTTTAAGTACTATCGACAACGTGGAACGTAGGAATTTAGATTACAGTCGAGGCGATAGAAAACTATCCTCCTTTCCAAAGCGTGACGAGGAAAGGGGGTCAGATGTACACTCAGGCGCCAAGGAAACTGGTATAGGCATGCGTATTCAAATACAGAGAGATTTCGGCGTTGCGGTCACCAACGCCTATACAAAATTGTGTGGGCCAGTTACATCGGTTACTGCTGCTACAATGGCAGGTTATCAGGGTTTAAGTGAAACTTCCTGGCAGATTAAAACTGTGTGCCCGACCGAGACTCGAACTCGGGACCTTTGCCTTTCGCGGGCAAGTGCTCTACCAACTGAGCTACCGAAGCATGACTCACGCCCGGTCTCACAGCTTTACTTCTGCCAGTATCTCGTCTCCTACCTTCCAAACTTAACAGAAGCTCTTCTGCGAAACTTGCAGAACTAGCACTCCTGAAAGAAAGGATATTGCGGAGACATGGCTTAGCCACAGCCTGGGGGATGTTTCCAGAATGAGATTTTCACTCTGCAGCGGAGTGTGCGCTGATATGAAACTTCCTGGCAGATTAAAACTGTGTGCCCGACCGAGACTCGAACTCGGGACCTTTGCGAAGTGCACCACAATGGCTACTGTCTTTCAGGCTTTGGGTTACGTAATTATTGTTGTTACTTAAAAACTATAATTAATTACTTTAAAAATGTGATGTCACTTTAAAGCGAAGTGAACAGTTAGCAAGCTAACAAAGCGACCGCAAGATTTAACTAAAACAAAAACAAAAAGAATGGCTGTGAGCACTATGTGACTTAACATCTATGGTCATCAGTCCCCTAGAACTTAGAACTACTTAAACCTAACTAACCTAAGGACATCACACAACACCCAGTCATCACGAGGCAAAGATAATCCCTGACCCCGCCGGGAATCGAACCCGGGAACCCGGGCGCGGGAAGCGAGAACGCGACCACGAGCTGCGGACAACAAACAAAATTGTGTCTCTTAAGCAATGACACAGCTATATTTAAATTTCACTATCATTTACGACAAACATGCTTCGTCGATAAACTTTCATTCTGATACGATATTCTAAATCTAGCAGTACAAAATCAGTGTTGAGCTGGAGTGTGAGCCAACCACTTCGGGGCACTTTAAGATGTGTAGCGGAGGGTACTTGAGGCACGAAAGCTGTTCTGCGTTCCGCCGGCGCGCCACCTTCTCTGCCTCACATTCCCCTTCCCCCCCCCCCCCCTCCCTCCTTCACCCACTACTGCCAGTAGTTTCCCGCGGGTGTGGCCGCATTGCGTCAGCTGCTCGGGGAAGTCCCGGCCTCTGTGCAGCCCGGGCTGGCCGCAGCGGACGCAGATGTCTCCACCGGCGGACGGCCGCTCCCTGGCGGCAGACCGCTCCCTCCCGGCGGCTGTGCTGTGTGCCTCCCCAGTGTGTCCAGGCTTGCAGACACAGTGTTTACTTCCGCGCCTGTCTGCCAACAACAGGACGCCAGCCGCACCCGAGTACTCTGGCTGTTGTGTCGTTTGTGCCCCGAAAGAGGCTTCCAGCGCGGAAGCTTCACTCTTGCCAGCTGAGCTAGCCGCCCACGCCTTACGACACAACTTTAAACATGTCCAGATACGCAAGCTTCATCTGTCGTGCGTCACAAAATTAAAATGTCAGCAAGTTTTACAACAATATAAACAACCCTGCAGGGTTCACAGTTTACTGTAAATTACCTCCTTTATAGACAACATAGGCAAGCGTAACACCTGGCACTACTGAAGAACTTACGAAATCGCAATTAATTCCGATTTTTTTCCGATACACAAGTTGGTACGGTGTGACAAACATACCTACATATCGACATGTAGGTTCATCTAGATATTAAACAGTTTTACATTTATTGGGTAATGTATTCGTATTTCCCGAATCCGGATTGACTTCCGCTGTTTGCGAAACATGGAAATTGTTGCCTGAGCGGGACTAACCCGAGTGCCGCACAAACTCCCTCGAGACGCAAAGAGCTCACGGCAATCCGGTTTCGCGAAATGCGAAGCCATTTCGTTATATTTATACAGCCGTAACCGTCAGAAGAGTCTGTCTGCGTCTCTCAGCGGCACTGTACGTTGATACAGAGATAGTATTAACTCAGACATTTACCCGTGGAGTTGCATTTATTTTAGAATATCTAGGTGCTATTGTAGTTCGATTTTAAATGTAGCCGGCCTGTGTGGCCGAGCGGTTCTACGCGCGTCAGTCTGGAACCGCGCGACCGCTACGGTCGCAGGTTCGAATCCTGCCTCGGGCATGCATGTGTGTGATGTCCTCAGGTTAGTTAGGTTTAAGTAGTTCTAAGTTCTAGGGGACTGATGACCTGAGATGTTAAGTCCCATAATGCTCAGAGGCATTTGAACCACTTTTTTAAATGTAGTTGAATACACTGGAACACGCTATTGGAATTATCGTGCATTGACGGCGACTACTGGCGTACGGTTTTCCACAATACTGCAGCTGCGTAGCTACGTAGTCTGGTACCCGGAGCAGCTGTTATTTTGTCAACCCCCCCACCCCCAACTACCAACTTCATCAAAGCATAAAATACATCATTTGTGACTAACACGTAGCTTGGAATCTCTCCCTCATTTTACAGTGCAAGTTTCGAAATTGCCTCATCAATATCGTTCGTCTTTGGCTAGTCCATTCTTATTGAGTAACTGCTGCATTGGACAGTCGTGCTTGACGCATAGTAGACACAAGATAATCCTTAATTAATTTGCATTTGGCGAAAGAATTCTCTTACATAACGCTATCGAAACACACGAAGTTAAGGAAAACCTTAGCAACAAAATAAACTTGCAAAAAGTTTCGGAAAAAATTTTAGTCGTGAAATTTGTGTGAGGAATCTCCTGATAGTTCTCAACGGATTTTTCTATAATCTTAGTAATTTTCGTTTCTGAAGATTTAATGAAATGACTAGCGGGGATGTAAAACAGCATCTGATAGACGTTCCACGGTTTTGCAGCTCGTATCGACTTGTTGCAGAAAGGTGTCCATCCACACTTAGTACTGACCTCCTCGGTTCGCAGCTTGCTGTGTAGTGTGGCTCGGGAACCTCCAGGTAGCGTCCCTCAACTGTTCTACCTGTCAGGCAAGCGGTTCAGTAGACTTTTCCTCCATCTTTTCTGGGCGCAGCTTCAGTCCACCCACTGTGCACGGGTGCGCGAGCTGGTTACTTGGACAGCGTCCCCCGACCGCGCGTCTTGCCACGGGCCGCCAGTAAGGCCGGTATTACACTATCAAATTTCTTTGTCAAAGATTTGATCAAAGATGTGATCCAATATTCCGTCCATATATTTGACAAAGATCTTTGACGTAGCGCTAGAAGGGGTATTACACTGTCATCAAAGTTTTCGTCAAAGTTCAAGATGGCTGACAACAACTTGTTATTAACCGCAGCAGTTGTACGTACCCCAATTGCATTGTGTGCACATGCGGAAAAGAAGTGGGGGAAAGACAGGAACCATACATACGAGGTTGACAGTCTTAAAGTCCTGGGATTACAACTTGATAATAAATTCAGTTGGGAGGAGCACACCACAGAACTGCAGAAACGCCTTAACAAATCTGTATTTGCAATTCGAGTGTTAGCAGACATAGGCAACATAAAAATGAAAAAGCTTGCATACTTTGCCTACTTTCATTCCATAATGTCATATGGGATATTATTTTGGGGTAAATCTTGAAGTCAAACAAAAGTTTTCAGAGTCCAAAAGCGTGTAATGCGTATTATTTGTGGAGTAAATTCACGGACGTCCTACAGAAACCTCTTCAAAGAACTGGATATACTAACTACTGCCTCTCAGTATATTTACTTCTTAATGAAATTTGTCGAAAATAATATATCTCTTTCTCCAACAAACAACTCAGTTCAAACATGATCTGCACAAGGACTTAAAAGCACTTACTATAGTTCGAAAAGGGGTCCACTACTCAGGAACACTCATCTTCAATAATTTGCCAGGAAACATAAAAAATTTAGTTAGAAATAAAGATAAGTTTAAAAGGAGCCTGAAAAACTTACTACTAGCCAACTCCTTCTACTCCATTGGCGAAATTTTTAATAGAAACAAATGGTGTATTGTATTTATTCATACTATTAGTATTGTTATTTCAGCTTAAAAAAATCGACATGTTCCACATCCACGAGGATCTCCTCAGCACGGATCTATGGAACGAAAAACTAATCTAATCTGGGTGAAGCCGTGGGTTTTACGACGACACGATAAAAGCATTCAACAAAACTTGTTACGTGAGCTTACAGTGGAAGACGTCAAGTCGTACATCAATTACTTAAGAATGGATGAGCATACATTTCTGTATGTGCTCAATGAAGTGTATCCTCATATCACAAAGCACAATATTCACTTAAGAACTGCTACATCTTCAGAAGACAGGCTCGCTGTAACACTCCGATTCCTTGCTACAGGAGAAGGTTATGTTATGTTATGTTAGGTTAGGTTAGGTCAGGTCAGGTCAGGTCAGTTCTGTTCAGGTCTCCAATCTTCTTAATCTATTTTTGTATTCAGGGTGCCTCACGTTGTAAAGCGCCTCATCAGCTTCAGACATCTCTATTAATTTTGTAGTTGTCGGTACACACCAATTGTATTTACCGGCAATGGTTATAAAAACACTACAGACGACAGAACGCTGCAGCGATGCTAGCGCTCCATATGGTAACATGTCACATTGCAGTGAACAGAAGACAAGCGGTTTCTTTGATCAAATATACAGCGAGGCCCTAGATTTGATCAAATATTGGACGACATTTGACAAAGTCCCTATTACACTATCACATATCTTTGACAAAGATATTGGACAAAGAAATTTGATAGTGTAATACCGGCCTAATCAGTCCCCGCGTGCGGATCACTGGCGACTCCGGCGCGAGGCAGTAGTGCGTGCACCGAGCAGCAGGCGCGGTGGTCGTCTCATTTTCGCGGAACAGCCAACTGAACCGCCCCTGCCTGGGCCGGTCTCCTCATTCTCAAGCCGATGAGAATGCCATCTATCTATCTCTCTCTCTCTCCCTCTCAATTGAGGAGTTGCACCATTCACCACAGTGTCCGTAATTTGTTTCCCGCTCGACTGTTCCCGTGCCTCTAGATGCAGCACGACCTGTCTCCTTTCCCTTGCCCGGTGGTTTCCTCCTGTTGTCTTCGTGCTACCAGCAGCTGCACACTGAAGCCCCAGCCAGACGTGATGCAGCCCGTTGCCGGCCGCGGCAGGGAGAGGAGCAGAACCGCAGGTGAGGTTTAGCATCGCCATGTCGTTAGGGGAACAGTGGTTGCAGGGGCAACGGTCTGGATGATTCACTGATCTGCCCTTTTAACATCAACCAAAACAGCCTTTCTGTGCTGGTACTGCGAACAGTTGAAAGCAAGGGGAAACTACAGCCGTAATTTTTCCGGAGTGCATGCAGCTGTTAAATGATAATGGCATCCTCTTGGGTAAAGTATTCCAGGGCTAAAATCGTTCTATTCGGATCTCTCAGCAGTCAGCACTTATGAGGGTATCATCACCAGTAGAAACAAAACTGGCATTGTACCGATCGGGGCAAGAAATTTTAGATCCCCTAACTGGGCAGCTAGGTAAAAAATTTAGAAAGCGTAATGTGCAGGTTAAATTTGGATATAGCGGGTATTAGTGAAGTTCAGTGGCAGAAGCAACTTCCGGTCAGGTGAATACGGGGTTATAAGTACAGAATCAAATAGCCGTAATGAAGGAGGAGGTTTAATAATGAATAACAAAACAGGAATGCATGTAAGCTACTATGAACAGCATAGTAACTAGATTGTTATAGAAACGGCAGACACAAAGCCCACACCTACCACAGTAGTACAAGTTCATACCCCGACTAGTTCCTCTGATCAAGACATTCAAGAAACGTATAATGTGGCAAAAGAAATTATTCAGATTGTTTAACGCGACGAAAATTTAATAGTCATGGGGAAGTGGAATTTGACAGCAGGGAAAGGAGGAGAAGGAAAAGTAGTAAGTGAATATGTGCTGGAGGAAAGGAATGAGAGACCAAGCCACCTGGTAAAATTTTGCATTGGGCATAATTCAATCATAGCTATGACTTGCCTTCGGGATCATGAAATAAGGCTGTACACGTGGAAGAGCCCTGGAGACACCAGACGATTTCGGATGGATTATAAACTGTAAAACAGATTTTTAAAGCGCACGACATTTTACAAGGGCAGTTCTCGACTCTGACCCCAACATTTATTGGTTTTGAAGAGAAGAATAAAACTGAAAAATCTGCAAAAAGGTAAAACAAAGGAGATGGGACATCGATAAGTTGAAAGAACCGGAGGTTGTTTAGAGTTTGACAAGGAGTGTTAGGCAGCGATGGATAAGAAGAGGGGAAAGGATTGCAGTAGAAAACTAAAAAGATATCGTCAAGGCAATAGAGAATCAAATACGCAAAGAAAGAGGCCTAGGGGAAATCGCTGGATATCACAGGAAATACTGAATTTAACTGATGAAGGGAGAAAATTTAAAATGCACTAAATGAAGCAGGTGAAAGGCAATAGAAATGTCTAAAAATGAGTGACAGGAAGTGCAAAACAGCTAAGCAGAAGGACAAAAAGAGTCTACAGGAGAGGCCTTTGGAGAAAAGAGAAGCGGCTGTATCAATGACAGGGGCTCAAACGCAAAACCAGTCCTAAGCAAAGGGAAAGCTGGAAGACGGAGTGCACAGAGCTTACATACGTGGCAGGTGTACTTGGGGCAATAGTGTAGAAATGGTAGAGGGCATGGATGAAAATGAGATGGGAGGTGCGATTCTGTGAAAAGAATTTGACAGAGCACTTAAAGACGCATGTCGCTGGCAGTCGCGGAAATGAAAAAAAACTGCAAGTTGGCACTGAGTGCCCAGATAAATCCTGTACATGACGAACCCGAACGGCGGACAAAGCGGGCACCTCTTACTGCGCCACCTGCACACGCAGCTGCCGCTGTCAGCAGAGCGGTTGGTGCCACGCGTGGACGCGCATCGTCCTGCTTTCAATTCCTGCTCTGAAGGGGATCAGCGGGCTGCTAACTTGTTCATTGATGTACAGAATAGCTAACAACAAATCACTAGTTAAATGTACTGATCTAAATCCGGCAGTAAATTTACAATACTCAGACGATGCTTTTATAGGCCAGTACGACGATTGTTTTTCGTAGAAAGTTCGATATTATTTTGATATATCGGTATGTCAGATTCCCAATATTTTGAAAGATTCCAACGGCCCTAGTAGTGGGAGACCAAGAGATGGATACAACAAGCGGATTCGAGATTATGTAGGCTGCAAAAATTACTCTGAGAAGAAGATGCCTGCACAGGATAGAAGACAATGCGGATCTCCATGCTACTCTGACTGACGACCACAACAACAGGATTGCAAATTTCAAAAATTTCTCCTCACCACAAAGGACTAAAATCCTGCAGTAACATGTCACATCTAAATTACAATTTTGGTGCCCCATGTTAAGAACCAGAGGTTGTACAGAGTTTCAGGGAGAGCATAAGAGAACAATTGACAGGAATGGGTGAAAGAAATACAGTAGAAGAAGCATGGGTAGTTTTGAGGGATGAAGTAGTGAAGGCAGCAGAGGATCAAGTAGGTAAAAAGACGAGGGCTAGTAGAAATCCTTCGGTAACAGAAGAAATATTGAATTTAACTGATGAAAGGAGAAAATATAAAAATGCAGTAAATGAAACAGGCAAAAATTAATACAAACGTTTCAAAAATGAGACCGACAGGAAGTGCAAATTGGCTAAGCAGGGATGGCTAGAGGACAAATGTAAGGATGTAGAGGCTTATCTCACTAGGGGTAAGATAGATACTGCCTACAGGAAAATTAGAGAGACCTTTGGAGATAAGAGAACCACTTGTATGAACATCAAGAGCTCAAATGGAAACCCAGTTCTAAGCAAAGAAGGGAAAGCAGAAAGGTGGAAGGAGTATATAGAGGGTCTATACAAGGGCGATGTACTTGAGGACAATATTTTGGAAATGGAAGAGGATGTAGATGAAGATGAAATGGGAGATATGATACTCCGTGAAGAGTTTGACAGAGCACTGAAAGACCTGAGTCGGAACAAGGCCCCCGGAGTAGACAACATTCCATTGGAACTACTGACGGCCTTAGGAGAGCCAGTCCTGTCAAACCTCTACCATCTGCTGAGCAAGATGTATGAAACAGGCGAAATACCCACAGACTTCAAGAAGAATATAATAATTCCAATCCCAAAGAAAGCAGGTGTTGACAGATGTGAAAATTACCGAACAATCAGTTTAATAAGCCACAGCTGCAAAATAGTAACGCGAATTCTTTACAGACGAATGGAAAAACTAGTAAAAGCCGACCTCGGGGAAGGTCAGTTTGGATTCCGTAGAAATGTTGGAACACGTGAGGCAATACTGACCTTACGACATATCTTAGAAGAAGGATTAAGGAAAGGCAAAGCTACGTTTCTAGCATTTGTAGACTTAGAGGAAGCTTTTGACAATGTTGACTGGAATACTCTCTTTCAAATTCTAAAGGTGGCAGGGGTAAAATAGAGGGAGCGAAATGCTATTTACAATTTGTACAGAAACCAGATGGCAGTTATAAGAGTCGAGGGACATGAAAGGGAAGGAGTGGTTGGGAAGGGAGTAAGACAGGGTTGTAGCCTCTCCCCGATGTTATTCAATCTGTATATTGAGCAAGCAGTAAAGGAAACAAAAGAAAAATTCGGGGTATGTATTAAAATCCACGGAGAAGAAATAAAAACTTTGAGGTTCGCCGATGACATTGTAATTCTGTCAGAGACAGCAAAGGACTTGGAAGAGCAGTTGAAAGGAATGGACAGTGTCTTGAAAGGAGGATATAAGATGAACATCAACAAAAGCAAAACGAGGATAATGGAATGTAGTCGATTTAAGTCGGGTGATGCTGAGGGAATTAGATTAGGAAATGAGACACTTAAAGTAGTAAAGGAGTATTGCTATTTGGGGAGCATAATAACTGATAGTCGAAGTAGAGAGGATATAAAATGTAGACTGGCAATGGCAAGGAAAGCGTTTCTGAAGAAGAGAAATTTGTTAGCATCGAGTATAGATTTAAATGTCAGGAAGTCGTTTCTGCAAGTATTTGTATGGAGTGTAGCCATGTATGGAAGTGAAACGTGGACGATAAATAGTTTAGACAAGAAGAGAATAGAAGCTCTCGAAATGTGGTGCTACAGAAGAATGCTGAAGATTAGATGGGTAGATCACATAAGTAATGAGGAAGTATTGAATAGGATTGGGGAGAAGAGAAGTTTGTGGCACAACTTGACCAGAAGAAGGGATCGGTTGGTAGGACATGTTCTGAGGCATCAAGGGATCACCAATTTAGTATTGGAGGGCAGCGTGGAGGGTAAAAATCGTAGAGGGAGACCAAGAGATGAATACACTAAGTAGATTCTTAAGGATGTAGGCTGCAGTAGGTGCTGGGAGATGAAGAAGCTTGCACAGGATAGAGTAGCATGGAGAGCTGCATCAAACCAGTCTCAGGACTGAAGACCACCACAACAACAACATGTTCTAAAATCATAACTTTCAGTAACTTGTCTCACTGTTTTCAAATGTCATAATGCTTTAGAAATGGATTACAAGACTATCATTACAGACACTCAAATTTTATCTGCGATGTGGATTCATCAGTGCACCTCACAGCATAGAATGGCAACATGAATCTCGAATTCTGCTGAAATTACCCTTTGCGAAGTATTCTCTGTTTTGTGAAACAATTAGATCTTCAAAAGAGCAATTTGAGAAGTCACCCGTAAAAACAGAATTTCAATACAATTCTGAAGGGTCGATTATGTTTTTATTGTGTGAGACGATTGGAGAAGGTTGAAAATATACTGATTAAATCTCAAGTTTGATCTTTCATTGAGAGCCGGCTGAATCAGTAGCTGAGGTCCCTGTCGCCTACCAGCCGGCAGCGTGGTCTCAGAACACAAAGCTCCGAAGTAGTTGACATCTCCACAGCTTGTAAAAGCACTTAATGGATTTTTGATAAAACTAAAACCGGTAATGGTTTTGTGTAATTAAACTTTGCGTATCATAATTGTGGTTGGCTGCTGTACTTAAGTTATAATACTTATAATTCTACTACAGCCTAGTTTCTTTTAATGTTTATTTTCGAAAACCTGGCGATAGAAGGAGGGGTTCACTGCGCTATCGTCACCACATTAACTTTACTGTTATTCAGAAGGCTACCACTAATCGATATGCGTTGCCACTGCATTGAAAAAAGGCACGTTTCTTCATGATATTTGCACCAGAAAGTCAGACTCGAGCATTCATTACACAATTCAGAAGCCATGCTGGACGTTACCGGTAACTCGCGTCTCAAAGTAGGCACAATAATATATTATTCTTCAGATCCATTTTGTTTCTCTTTGGACCACTCGGCCAATGGACTACCGAAAATTTGAAAGCACACGAAAAAGGGTAACTTAACAGTGAGACGCAATAAAACAGAGCAAACTGAAACAAAACCGTGGACGGAACAGCCCGGTCTGTACTCGCCTGGGACGTGGGGACTCCCCCGGTGTCCCGTACTCAGGTGTCAGCGGCGTGCCGGGCTGGCTGCACCGACGCCTCTTCGTGCACAGGCTGCGTGCGTCCTGCGCACACGGGTGGAAACGTGCCTCTACACTAGGGACGAACGGTGCCCAATACTCAAAAATACTGAACCTGCCGATTCCAACTGTTTAGATCCAGGACATCAACAATACACTCTTCCAAATCGAACATATAAGCGCAATAGCAAGAATTACTGTTATTACGATGTACCATTTCTTTGGCTCCGCTAACTGACCACCACTCTGTCACCTGTTAACCTAACCTAGACCTAGTGATTTAAAATGGAATGATCATATAATGTTGATCGTCGGTAAAGCAGATGCCACACAGATTCATTGGGAGAATCCTAAGGAAACGCAATCCGAAAACAAAGGAAGTAGGTTACAGTACGCTTGTTCGCCCACTGCTTGAATACTGCTCAGCAGTGCTGGATCCGTACCAGATAGGGTTGATAGAAGATATAGAGAAGATCCAACGGAGAGCAGCGCGCTTCGTTACAGGATCATTTAGTAATCGCGAAAGCGTTACGGAGATGATAGATAAACTCCAGTGGAAGACTCTGCAGGAGAGACGCTCAGTAGCTCGGTACGGGCTTTTGTTGAAGTTTCGAGAACATACCTTCACCGAGGAGTCAAACAGTATATTGCTCCCTCCTACGTATATCTCGCGAAGAGACCATGAGGATAAAATCAGAGAGATTAGAGCCCACACAGAGGCATACCGACAATCCTTCTTTCGACGATCAATACGAGACTGGAATAGAAGGGAGAACCGATAGAGGTACTGAAGGTACCCTCCGCCACACACCGTCAGGTGGCTTGCGGAGTATGGATATAGATGTAGATGTAGACCTCGGGCTATGCAACACTTCACTCTTCCACCACAGCCTACATTACAAAAAATAATGTAGCAGCCATGTAAACATCACTGCGTTCTGCTGAATCCGTAAGTGTCTATGACGTCACACAGCACATCATTACGCCACGGGGAAATGTCTACTCCTGGAATCGGTGGCTGCGACCTACTCCAGTTTGGACAGCCGCCCGTACCGGAAATACGGGTATGTGCACAACGTGTCTACATCTACACGGATAATCTGCAAATCACACTTAAGTGCCTGGCAGAGGGTTCATCGAACCACCTTCACAATTCTCTATTATTCCAATCTCGTATAGTGCGCGGAAAGAATGAACACCTATATCTTTCCGTACGAGCTCTGATTTCCCTTATGTTATCGTCATGATCGTTCCTCCCTATGTAGGTCGGTGTCAACAAAATATTTCCACATTCGGAGCAGAAAGTTGGTGATCGGAATTTCGTGAGAAGATTCCGCCGCAACGAAAAACGCCTTTCTTTTAATGATTTACAGCCCAAATCCTGTATCATTTCTGTGACACCCTCTCCCATATTTCGCGATAACAGAAAACATGCTGACTTTCTTTGAACTTTTTCGATGTACTCCGTTAGTCCTATCTGATAAGGATCCCACAGTGGTATTCTAAAAGATTTCGGACAAGCGTAGTGCAGGCAATCTCCTTACTAGGTCTGTTACATTTTCAAAGTGTCCTGCCAATAAAACGCAATCTTTGGTTAGCCTTCCCCACAACATTTTCTAAGTGTTCCTTTCAATTGAAGCTGTTTATAATTGTAATACTTAGGTTCAAAAAATGTTCAAATGTGTGTGAAATCTTATGGGACTTAACTGCTAAGGTCATCAGTCCCTAAGCTTACACACTACTTAACCTAAATTATCCTAAGGACGAACACGCACACCCGTGCCCGAGGGAGGACTCGAACCTCCGCCGGGATCAGCCGCACAGTCCATGATTGCAGCGTCTCAGACCGCTCGGCTAATCCCACGCGGCCAATACCTAGGTACTTCGTTGAATTTACTACTTTAAGATTAGACTCATTTATTGTGTAACAGAAGATAGCGAGTTCCTTTTAGCACTTATGTGGATGACCTCACACTTCTTGTTATTTAGGGTCAACTGGCACTTTTCGCACCATTCAGATATCTTTTCTAAATCGTTTTGCCGTTTATTTTCATCTCCTGATGACTATTAGCCGATAAACGACAGCGTCATCTGGAAACAAGCCAAGACGGCTGCTCAGATTGTCTCCCATATCGTTTATATAGATACGGATCGCCAAAGGGCCTATAACACTACCTTGGGGAACGCCAGAAATCACTTCTGTTTTAGTAAATAACTTTCCGTCAATTCCTACGAACTGTGTGACCTCTCTGACAGTCAATAAGTGAGACAATATTACATAAGCACGCAATTCTACTACGAGCCGCTTGTGTGGTACAGTGTCAAAAGGCTTCTGGAAATCCAGAAATACGGAATCGTTTTGAAATCGCTTGTCAATAGCACTAAACACTTCATGTGACTAAAGAGCTAGTTGTGTTTCACAGGAACGATGTTTTCTACACCCATGTTGACTGTGTGTCAACAGACCGTTTTCTTCGAGGTAATCATGATGTTCGAACACAATATATGTTCCAGAGTCCTGCTGCATATCGACGTCAACGATATGGGCCTGTAATTTAGTGGATTACTCCTACCTTTCTTGAATATTAGTGCGAACTGTGCAACTTTCCAGTCTTTGGGTGTGATCTTTCGTCGAGTGAACGGTTGTATATGATTGTTAAATTTGGAGCTAATGCATCAGCATACTCCGGAAGGAACGTAATTGGTATACAGTCTGGAACAGAAGACTTGCTTTTATTAAGTGATTTAAGTTGCTTCACTACTCCGAGGATATTTACTTCTATGTTACTCATGTTGGCAACTGTTCTCGATTCGAATTCTTTTGTGAAGGCATTTCGGAAGGTTGTGTTTAGTAACTCTGCTTTGGCAGCTCTGTCTTCGATAGTATCTGCACTGTTATCGTGCAGAGAAGGCATTGATTGTTTCTTGCCGCTAACACACTTGACGTACGACCAGACTCTCTCTGGATTTTCTGCCAGATTTCGAGACAGTTTCGCTGTGGAAACTGTTACAAGCATCTCGCATTCTAGTCCGCGCTAAACTTCGAGCTTGTGTAAAAGATCGCCAGTCTTGGGGATTTTGCGTCTGTATGAGTTTAGCACGTTTGTTTCGTTGTCTCTGCAACAGTGTTCTGGCCCGTTTCGTGTACCAAGGAGGATCAACTCCGTCGTTCGTTAATTTATTCGGTATAAATCTCTCAACTGCTGCCGATATTGTTTCTTGGAATTTAAGCCTATCTGGTCTACACTTGTATTATTAATTTGGAATGAGTAGAGATTGCCTCTGAGGAAGGCGTCAAGTGAATTTTTATTTGCTTTTTTGAATAGGTATGTTTTTCGCTTATTTTTCGAGGATTTAAGAAAACTGAAACACACCAGGAAATTCAGAAGAGTTTATTTTCTTAACTGACCAGATACTAAATAATTATTGACCAAATGGACCACATAGGCGACAGCAAAATTTTTACGAACCGCTTTTCGCCAACAGAGGCATGAATGTACTGGGTGCTTATAAATAAAGCCATCTAGTCATGGAGGTCCAATGTGGGCCGTAATTGGCGTCTAACAACGAAACTTGGTAGGTATGCTCTCGCTGTGCAACATCTCGCCGAAGTCTCCGATGCTCATACTGAACGAATTGTGCAAGTGGCGGTTAATAATAAAATCAACATTCTGCCTTTCTCAACTTGTTTCGCCCTTCCTGCCCACGTTCCGTTCCCAATCCATTACTTACAGAAACATTTCCAAAACTGGAAATAATTTCTTTCCAGTGTAAATCCGTTCCCCATTGACGCATCAGTATAGCTACCGAGCTTCGCGGCCCTACGACAGCTGACGGCCCACGCCGGACCTCTTGAACGTGTGAGTGTGGCCACCCAGTGGGGGAGCCCCCCCCCCCCCCCCCGCCACTCCAGCAGCCTCGCGCCAGGGCGCTGCCTCGCCACCGCCTCCACCTGAGTCGCGGCTACTGCCGGCCCAAATACCGTGTCAAGCACCGCACTGAGAAAAGTTACACAACTGTCACACACTTTGCTCGTGGACAAAACACCTAAAGAATTAAAAGCACCAAGAAACACTGTACACACTCGTAAGACGTAAGTGATCTTAGTCCCTTATTATGGACAATCTATGTGTGACTCAAAGTGTGGATTCCACACATTCGCGAGTAACTGGCGGCCTTTTTATGAAACTGTTTTTCTGCTGCGGCTACTGTTCATCCGTCAACGTCAGATTTCCCCACACTTCGACACGACTAGTCTCGCTACACACGAGACGTTTTGGAGAGGTCTTTAATACGCTGTGCATCACTTGGCGTTGCTTATTTTCTGATAGACCAGTACAAATACGAAAATCACCACAGAAACTTCAACGTCAAAAGAGTGAAAGCAATTTGGAGCACCGGTATCGGGATAATTATTATTCGCAGAATTCGTGCGACTTTTATCAAACCATCCTGTCCCTGCGACACGGAAGAAAACAACTTCGAAAACCGGTACATCAACACACCGATTGTCCAAATTGAAAATTATATAGTTGTGGTACTCAAATTTGCGTTTTATGACGATGTGCGCTCTGACACACATTTTCAGCAGTGCGTCAGTAAGACGTTAGTGCCTGCCCGTAATTCCGAAACAGAGACTTAACATCGATAATGGGTAAGGCTTCATTAACAGTAAGCAACTAAATAAAGTATTTACTACAAGTTTCAGTCAAATATAATAAGCAAATCTCTCTACAAATGTTACCATTCTGACGTGATTCACTCCTCTGACGGAAAGTGACAACAGAAATCTAGAAAGGCAAAGGTCCCGAGTTCGAGTCTCGGTCGGGCACACAGTTTTAATCTGCCAGGAAGTTTCATATCAGCGCACACTCCGCTGCAGAGTGAAAATCTCATTCTGGAAACATCCCCCAGGCTGTGGCTAAGCCATGTCTCCGCAATATCCTTTCTTTCAGGAGTGCTAGTTCTGCATGTTTCGCAGGAGAGCTTCTGTAAAGTTTGGAAGGTAGGAGACGAGGTACTGGCAGAAGTAAAGCTGTGAGTACCGGACGTGAGTCGTGCTTCGGTAGCTCAGTTGGTAGAGCACTTGCCCGCGAAAGGCAAAGGTCCCGAGTTCGAGTCTCGGTCGGGCACACAGTTTTAATCTGCCAGGAAGTTTCATATCAGCGCACACTCCGCTGCAGAGTGAAAATCTCATTCTGGAAACATCCCCCAGGCTGTGGCTAAGCCATGTCTCCGCAATATCCTTTCTTTCAGGAGTGCTAGTTCTGCATGTTTCGCAGGAGAGCTTCTGTAAAGTTTGGAAGGTAGGAGACGAGGTACTGGCAGAAGTAAAGCTGTGAGTACCGGACGTGAGTCGTGCTTCGGTAGCTCAGTTGGTAGAGCACTTGCCCGCGAAAGGCAAAGGTCCCGAGTTCGAGTCTCGGTCGGGCACACAGTTTTAATCTGCCAGGAAGTTTCATATCAGCGCACACTCCGCTGCAGAGTGAAAATCTCATTCTGGAAACATCCCCCAGGCTGTGGCTAAGCCATGTCTCCGCAATATCCTTTCTTTCAGGAGTGCTAGTTCTGCATGTTTCGCAGGAGAGCTTCTGTAAAGTTTGGAAGGTAGGAGACGAGGTACTGGCAGAAGTAAAGCTGTGAGTACCGGACGTGAGTCGTGCTTCGGTAGCTCAGTTGGTAGAGCACTTGCCCGCGAAAGGCAAAGGTCCCGAGTTCGAGTCTCGGTCGGGCACACAGTTTTAATCTGCCAGGAAGTTTCAACAGAAATCTACCTCCACGTTCGATACTATTGCACTGGAAATGAGAAATTAAATCTCTACTCTACCATCGTCAACAGCCTGCACACAAAAATTTACACAGCACTTTCATCGTGTGATTTGAACCTCTAGTACAGAAGTTGGTGACAGTTTCACAATCGGTAATATTCGTTCTTTCGTCACTTACGATGCGACTGATGCGCGAGCACGACAAGCCACGCAGAACACGACGCGTCTCAAAGAGATCGCCGATGCGTTGCTTTGTCGACACACCAGGCCCTCTTATCAGACAAATATTAACACGAGAACGGACAGACAAAGCGCTGCAGCGTCGTGTAGTGCAGAAAAATTGTGGTGTGTTACCGCTTCCCTTTCATCAGTAATCTCAAACTAGGAGACGTGACGTCCCAGAACGATAAACAATACGAAAGGTTTACTTCAACAGGCACAAGCATTAGGATAAATTCTCAAGAATTCGCCAACTACCAATCAAATCTTCGCCTCAGTCTAACCAGGATATTAGACAAAGCAACAAATCGCTCGCGCATCGCAATCTCTACTCCAGAGAATTGTAAAATTAGTGAAATGAACGCGAGTGCTGCGTTTCATGGCCAGAAGCACGTCGGCATGGCGCCACGTGTTGTGATCCGCGAGTGGACTGCACAGTATTCGGATGCCCATGCACAAAACAACTTCCGACGTCTGATTACTTTGCAGACGAATTAACGTGTGTAAGACTTGATGTTAAGCCTGTAGGCGAGAAAAAGTTTAGGGATAGTTTGAAATTATTCTTAACGTGTTTTCCAAGTCGCCGAAACAAAAGCAAGTTTTTCGCGCGGCTAAACGTGTGTGACGTCATATCTGTACAACGATGTAATTTTGCTAACACTTCGTATGGGGTGCGTGGATAATGTCGGCAAACTGTTGGCAATATAGGGTCATTTCCAATGAAGTAATAAACGTTAAGTCTGATGCCGAAGGTGACTGCATGACGGGCGAAATGTGCTACTTCACGTATGTGTGTGTGTGAGAATAACTGCCGTCATTCTGAAAGACTGACTGAATACCGTCCGCGTATTTCCCCGCCATGAAATACGTCACCGCGAGACACGCCAAGTTACCAACTGTGGTAGTTATATTACTGTGTGGACCCCGTAATGTCAGATTATACCTCTGAATGAGTACGGTAGGACAACATTTTAGATGTTTAAAGTCGGCAAAAGTAAGCGAAATATTGAAAAACAAATTTTTGTCATTCCTGCAAACCGCTAGATAGGCAACCTGTAACTGTAACCGACCTCCGGTTCAAGGCTGGCGGTCCAGTGCTAGCAGACAACCACGGCTGTTGGAACCAGTGG
This sequence comes from Schistocerca americana, assembly GCF_021461395.2. Taxonomy (NCBI): domain Eukaryota; kingdom Metazoa; phylum Arthropoda; class Insecta; order Orthoptera; family Acrididae; genus Schistocerca; species Schistocerca americana. Next base: position 49,987,160 of record NC_060129.1, read on the forward strand.
CAGAAGACGCCGTGCCGCCATAAAACTCACCCAGTCACAAGTGCCGAATTTGATGGTTTTCGCAGACTTGCGTCCTACGAACATAATCAAGAACGCGAGGTTTTCATATTAAATTCCTTTGGTACGAGAATTCTGGAGAAATCTACACTGCCATCGAAATACTAGCCGATTGAATGTGGCGGTATTTTCCATCCGTTCTACCTTATTCTTGCTCAAGTTTTCACCGGTTAAAAGGCTCGAGCAAGGCGATAAATAACGAGCAATAAATTACTGAACACTCAAAGCAGTAATTTAACACCCTGTTCGCGACCCCTTTGTTCATAGCCATCGTGATTTTTAAAAGTAAGACAATATGTTAGACGAGAGCAGTTCCTTGACGTTGCCTTCGTAAGTTACGCGACAAACCACACAAAAGCGTGCAGAACATGGGCAGCGTCCAGAAATTCCAGTAGCCTGCTGGCCGCCTTACCTTTCTCAGGTCGCACGCTCCTGTCCTCTCCGCCGCTCCCTCAACACTAGAGGTGGCAAAAAATAACGTAACTGATAGAAATAACCGGTTACTGAGAAGTAACGGTTACTGCGATAACCGTTCCTCTGATTCTGGCAGTTATTTCAATAACTGTTTAGTGTCAACAGTGCCTCGCGCCATCTGTTGACCGAAGATTGTACTGCGCATTTGGAAGGGGTTCTATAGACCATGGGAATAACTGTGAGACTGCGCGCCATCTGTTGATAAGAACTGTGTACTATTTCGTTGGCCTTCGTTACTTTTAGCATAAACAATTAAACAAAGTTAATGTCCAAGCCGTGGCTGATAGGAGCTGCAGTACAGGCATTAACAAGTACGGTCGTTCCCTTAAGCCACCGCCTTACGTGTTAATTTAGCTTGGACGGGTAGTACAAGGAAAGTTACTTAGGAATTCGAGCGACTATGGAAATAACTGTCAGAGACCGGTATTCTCCTCTGGCAGTTATCGTTATTGGCTCGTAGTTCTAGTTCTCTGGTAGTTATCGGGCTACCACCACAGATAACCTGGAAGCTGGTAACGGAATAACTGTGTGTCTAGACGTTCCTGACTCGGTGACTCCAGTTAAAGGTCGTAGTTCCAGGTGATATTTCCAGAGAGGATAGTAACTGGAGCGAACAAATATTTTCGTACTGCTACGGAAATAGCCGCTGGCCATCGCGAATGACAAATAACATGTCAGAAAGTATAACATAATACAGTGGAATATAATAATTATTATCCTCATCGTTTGTCAGGAGATTGTCAAAATATGTGAATATATCACAGTAACTGCTAATATTTACAGAATTGGTACACTGACAGAATAAAACACAGTTACGTACTTTTAATAAATTTATCGTACACAGAATACCCGATCTTGACTGTTGCAACCAAGTGCTGTCAAAACTGAAATATAGCAGAATTTTTACCTAAGCTGGTCTATCAGTCTCTGTTACGATATTCATCTACAGAGTAGAAGGAGGGGTCAGTGGAAGCGTCTGATTCCACCCGTCTGCTTCGACGTAAAGGTGTTGTGGTGTGTGAATGTCATTACGGCACGGTGTTTATGAGTTGGTTTTTGTGTGTGTGTGTGTGGGGGGGGGGGGGGCTGTTGATCTAGGTTGCAGTGCCGGAATTTGCTGGTGGTAATTAATATTTTTTTTTTCTAGCTGTGATGTTTTGTGTATTTATGAAGTATTGAATGTGATTTAATTTATGTAGGGATGATTGATTTGTGGACTTTTGGGATTGTGGTTTTATTTTTCGCAGTTGTAGGTGTTGGTTTTTTGGCATCAGTAGCTGTGGTGGACCTATATAGGTCACCGGAAATGACCGATTCCCATTTTCATAGTTGTGTGTGTTGATGTTTTAGTATCGTCATCTGAGGTTGACCTATGTAGGTCAAGGGAAATGTCTGATTCCAATTTTCGTACTGTTAGTTGTGGGTATTGGTGTTTTGGTATGGTCACCTATAGTTGACCTATGTTGTTCAAGGGAAGTGTCCGATTCCTGCAGATTTTTGTTGGTGTAGCAGAATGCTGTATTTTTTTTCTTTTTGTTCTTCATTTTGTGTTTTGGGATCATGGTGTGTTATTTTTACTAGCTTGTCCTCACCCTAAAACCCCCAACTTCCCGCAGTTGTCCCATTGGTTTGATTGTATTTTTGGTGGGAAATGTTATTGTATTATTTATATGTAACTTCGTGTTTGTTGCCATGTGTATGTAGTGACGTCATAGACACACTTAAAATAGCCATTTCCGGCATATTGATGACGGGTGGAATCAGACACTTCTGTATCAAATAGTCTTTCAAACACACTGTAAACCGTGCCTTATCTGAAACCAAGTTTTTAATGGTTGCTGATTTGCTGGCAGTTTATTGAAAATGCATGTTCCTGAATATTGGACCCCTTTTGGACCAAGGTAACTAATTTTAGGTCTTTATGTAGATTGCTGTTTCCATTTCTAGTACTGATATTATGTATTAAGCTATTGGTTGGAAATACTTGAAACAAATTTCATAAAGGAATAAATATACTAGGAAGCAGTGGTTAGAATACAAAGTTCCTTGAACAGGTTCCTACATGATGTTCTTGAATTGATACCACAAACGATTTTTATTACACGCTTTTACATGTGAAAAACTTTTGCTACGTTTGATAAGTTACCACAGAATATGCTCCCTTATGAAATAATAGAACAAAAAATGTGTTATGCCCTTCCCAACTGAATTTATTATCGAGTTGTAGTCCCAGAAATGTAACACTGTCAACCTTTTCTATCTGCATGTCTTCATATGTTATAAACATGCTGTCGCTGGAGAAATCGAGCAGTTTGCAAATCTGACATAAAACTTGGATTAGCGTACTCACACTTTCCCCAATAGGACTAGCTTTTACAGCACAGGAGTAAACGAATCTGTCACATTACGTATATTTTTTGTTGTATTATAAGGCTGTACACTTTATTCTATTATGCGAGCAGCACAAGAAATTAAGCTTCGAATTTAACCTACAGTACTCAGTTTACATATTACTTCATACTTAAAAACGCACGTTGTTAACATTTTACTTAAACAGTGCTTAGGGCGAAGTTCCGCGTACTTTCTGTCGCAGCTGCGAAGATAATATTTCTAATAGCGACCGATAACCTACAAACATATAATATGAAACACTAATAATCGTTCTAACATCAACTAAAATGTACCCGGAGTTAATAAGCTGAGGTTATGACACGATTCATGCGACATTCCTGCTATTTCACACTACTCGCAGTTACACTGATAACTAAACTGATGGATTCCAACTATGTCGTTATTTAATTGTCGGAGTTATCGGTATTCGCTAGCGAAAAATAACTTGGCAGTTATTAATAACCGTTAACGATAACGGTTATCAAAGAATAACTGGAACTGTGATAACGGTTACTCCAGAATAACCGTTTGGCCCACCTCTACTCAACACTCAACTGTGAACTGGGCCGCACAGACAGCCGGGGCGCGCGGCTGCCCCCACCCAGCTCTGACGTCACGGGGCGGCGTTGCCAGGCAGGCGAGGGAACGGCTGGGGCAGGGCGGGCGAGGCGTCGACGTCGGTGTCGGCACGGCCGGGCCGCCTGCGTCCCATCCACGCCACAGGCCGTTCATCTCGTCCCGCGCTATTCAGCTGGTAACACACACCCCTTCCTACATGGGGCTCCCAAAACCACATTTTGTTAACCGATTACCAAATACCGCTTCCTGTGAACGCAAAGATGAAAGGAGACGCTGTATTTTGGTCACGGGATGAGGACGGGTGTGAACAGATGATTTTCCGTCGCGTTTCGTCTCGATCATTTACTACCCCGGAAGTGAAGGACGGATGTAACAAGTTGTCGTTAAAGAACGTTAAAGTGCTATCAATGTTCAATTGTATTCATAGTTACACATTAGCTATTCACTGTTGTATGACAAATTTGTAGTAGATGCAACCGAGGTGGTGGCGTTAAGTTCCTATCGGACCAAACTGCTGAGCTCGTCGGTCCCTAAGCTTACACACTACTGAATCCAACTTAAACAATACGCCAAGGACAACACACACGCCCATGCCCGTGGCAGGACTCGAACCTCCGACGGGGGCAGGCTATATGATGCAACCGACACGATCTCCTCGGACTGTTACAGACAACAGTTAGAAGTAGCCGGCAGTTGCAACACAGGGTTCGGCAGGCTCGCTTTAGTGCCCTCCATTGTCTGTTGTTTGCTGCATGCGAGGGAAACTCGTGCCCGTTAATACGAGGGGAGGAAAGTGTTCTTCCTCTAAAACCATGACAGGAGAGTTCCCTTACCTGAAGTAAACCACGACTATACAAATGTACTCTGTGTCGTTCAGTATTTTCTATTGAACATGGGGTACGTGTCGGCAAAACGCAACACACAAAGAAAAAGAAGCGACTGTTCGCAGTTTCTGCGAGAATTTCTGGCAACATAACTTTCTTTTTAAGTGCGGATGAACTAGAAACAGAGGAAGAGTTTGGCGTATCAAGTTGAAAATTATGTCACATACTAGCGTCTATGGCATGTTGGCGGTGGAAAAGTTTTGTGCTTGTAGGTGAAGCCAGGGAAAAGTTACGGCCACTCATGTGACACTTTTTGACAGTCGAAACGACCCGCGATCAAGAGAAGTAGCGTTGACCTAGAACCATGAAACCATGAGACGTGGAAGGAAACAAAGCTTCACGCTGCGATTAAAGGAAAGTAACGGAGAGTTTTTAGTTTCTAATTACATACCCCGAAAAAGTACTCTGGTTTTTCTTTTATTCGTTAGTCGTTTTTCATTTCGTTCTTTGTAGAGTCTTTTTCTGTGGGACAGTTTGGCGTATCAAACTGAAATTTATGTCACACACTACAAGTAGAGGAACAGAAACGTATCGCTGCGGAAGAAGTCCTGCTTGGCTTCGATACCACAAAACACGATTGTTCTTTCCGTTCAATGGACAGCACCACTATCCTCGTCAGAGGGCAGTTTGAGAAGAAATTTCAATGTTCTAAGACAAAGTAGGAGTCGTTTTTAGTGAACGTTTTAAAAATTCTAAGTGTGTGTCTGTCATCTTGGATGCACGAAATCACGAAAGCTTAAAGTTATTACTGCGAAAGGTGTTTAGTGCAAAGTAATCTGTCTTCCGAACACCGGTCGAGAAATGGTAGGATTATTAGCTGGGATATAGCCAGCATATTTTAAAAAATAAAAATACAGTTGACACGATTGTCACGTTTTGCGCAGGTAATTGTGATACCACCTTTGGTGCCACAAGATGCGTGGAACAAACATTGTCTGTTCCTAACTGAACAGTGTTCTCGAGCTGAGCATGGAAGGCACCCGTTGTGCAGTCCGTGTGGTACACAGTGGAGATCAAGTGCAGAAATAAGTTCTTCCCACTGACGCAGAAACAACAGTGAATTAATTTTTTCAGTATTGTGACATGCGTGAACTGAAATCATTCTGTGATTTTGTTGATACTCAATACAAAAAAGTTCTAGTTAGCATTAAAACTAGATTGTTGACATTGTTGAGAGGAGTTTTTAAGAGTAGTTGATATGTATGAACCTTGGAAATCTTATTTTCTATCTCAGGGTAGGTGTCCTACGTTACTGAAACAATTTTTCGAAAACCCACAGTCACTTATTTGGCTTCATTTCACACAATGTCAATTCAAAATGTTTTTAAATGCAATCCAAATGTTGCAAATAACCACGATTTCAGCGTGCTTAAAGAAAAAAACCATTAACAGAAAGTTTGGTAAATTTCAAACTTCAATAATTTTTTCATTTTTATTTTACTTGGGAAAGGAAGTATTTTTACTCAGTCAAATATACAAGCCTGTTATCAATTTATTTTAAGACACTTTTGTGACTTGTTTGGAAAAATGGAGTTCTCCACTTCAACCTCTGAAATCATTTCATTGTATAACGCTAAAAAATTCTGTTTCTTGCGCTGAATTGGTAAATTTTCTGATAATTCTGAAGACAGTAGACTGATGTGCAACATTTCAGATAGGATGTGTGAACAACATCGTGTCGCAGAAACTTGAGGAATGGGAAGAAGCTAATTTGGAAACAGCTAAGAGACAGTGTGATGTATTCCATCCCCTTAAAAGTACAGGTACTTCATGTAAAAATAGAGAGACCCTTGTGAGTTTTGCTGTTGCTGCACCAGTCACAACTGCTGTTGTGGAAAGCGTATTTTCAGTTGTGAGTTCCCTTTGGATTAATGAGAAGAACCGTTTTTCCGCTGAAACTATTGAAGCAATTGTAATAGTTAAACGTCGTTATGAAGACCTTATCTGCAAGGAGTTATACAGTCTGATACTAACCAAAAACATGTTTCAAATGGCTCTGAGCACTATGGGACTTAACTGCTGTGGTCATCAGTCCCCTAGAACTTAGAACTACTTAAACCTAACTAACCTAAGGACATCACACACATCCATGCCAGAGGCAGGATTCGAACCTGCGACCGTAGCGGTCGCGCGGTTCCAGACTGTAGCGTCTAGAACCGCTCGGCCACTATTAACCAAGTCAAAGCTTTTGAAAGATATGCGTTCAGGTAAGTACAAAGTTACTAGCAATGTGCGTGATACAGTACGTAAATGGTCTACACATTTTTTATGCCTACATTACTGTTCATTTCATAGAAATCAATCTATAAATTTCTCAATGATTTGTTCATTTGATAGCAATCAATCCCTATGGCGAAAATATCCGCTTTAAGGAGTGTCCGCTATTGAGAAAAGGATAAAAAAAGTATAGAATACAGTGCATTCAATGTTTTGTAGACAGGAAAGGGCTCTACAGTTGAATAAGTAAAGTAGTGGAAACTTACCTCTATTTAAGTACAGTGCTGCATTAGCATATCGCCAGAGACATACTATAATTTCTTTAATGCATTCTGGAAGGTTGGTTTGAAACTACCGCGTATTTTTTTGTGAACCGGGTAGCTATTTATAAATCAATATGTGTTTCAAATATTAATGTTAACAGAGTCTTCTTCATCACTTCTCACTAAAAAGTGGTGTTTCAATTTTCTTACGTCTTCCACCGCCTGCTTACTTGTTAGTGGATGAAAGTGCGATTGCATTACGTCATCTTCATCCTGATTTTGGTGTCGGTTCTCGACAGTGTCACCACACCCTTCCTGATGAAGCTCTTGTACGAATTCATTTATGCTAGTTGATGTACTTTCTGTGAACAGTGCATCATCGACATTGGTATGTCCCTCTGGTCCACCAAATTCCTCTGCTAAAGTGTGAACTTTAGGCTCGTGTCACTTGAGGTTGCTTACTCTGACACCGTCGTCAGTCGCTGAAGCACGGCCATTAAATGCGAACCCCACCTTCTTGAAACAGCTCCTGGGTGTGGTGGACGTTGCTGGTTTGTAAGGATGAAGAAATTCACAGAATTGCATCCAGTACGGTTATAGATTTTCCAAGTTCATATCCAGGTTCAACGCCGTGCATTCGAGACGAAATGTGTCTCAGCACTTTCTGCCTGCAAAACGCTTTGAAGTTCTGAACAATCTCCTGGTCCAGTGGCTGGCTACGTGGACTTGGACTTGGCGGCAAGGAGATGGTTTTCATATTTTTTAGCGCAGCATTTCAGTGGGAAGTGGCATTATCCAAAAACTTCTTTGTATGTCCATTATCCCATCAAATGCCAGTAACCAGCCAGTCAGTTATTGCTCAAATCATCCGAGAGCATGTTCAGTTTACTCAAGTCAGTACCCTTCGCGGTGTCGCCAGTAATTAAAGGCTCGTCACATTCACCCATTTCATTAACACACAGTAGAGCAGTGAGTCGTTCTTTTGAAATTTTACTTCCTGAACAGTTTTCACCTTTAGGGGCCACGTTTTACTCTATAGAATTCTGAAGGAAAGACCAATCTCGTCACAGTTGAAAACACCTCTTTCTTCGTAACCCTCACAAATTCCTGTTATCCTTTTTTGCCAGTCTGACACGGTGTTTTCGTCCACTTGACTGGACTCGCCACACACGGTTAGGAAAGAGATGATGTGTCTACTCCTAAATTTGTCAAACCACCCTACAGATGCCTTAAAATCGTTAAAACCCAACTCCTTGGCGATTCCGAGTGCTTTTTCGCGGATCCACAAACTGTAGAGGTGTTGCTGCGAGCACGTCAGAACCATTCGGCTGCCGACTTTTAAGCCTGCTGTGTTGGGGAAACCGCGCTTACTGGTGAGGTCATCATTCCCAGTCCACGATTTCAGAATGCCACGTTTGTATCTTAAAATGTCACTGATCGGTGTTTTTCCAGGTCTGGATGGGCTTTTAGGTGCGCTTTTGGCCGCTATTGGGTACTAGCTTTAAGTCAGTTTTGAATGAAGTGTTACAGGGTAGAGTAGTGCAGACCTCGTTCAAAATGCGAAAAATTGTTTTAATCCAGAAACGCCCTGGACTGCCTTCCCCTGATAGCTTTCGTCCAATTACTTTGTTAAACTTTGATTATAAGACTGAAGTGAGGATGTCGGCTCTGATGGAGATGATCGTTGCCAAACATCAAGCTGCGTATCCGATCGTACCATTCTTACTCCTATAGTCGAGTGTCGTGACCTGGTTTCGGTTCCTGCTGTAACGTTCGTCCCTTGTGCCCTTGCTTTCCTAGGCATTGACAAGGCATTTGGTCGTGTTAATCACGACCTCTTGCTTCGGATTCTGGAGGCAGTTGGTTTTACTGCTGACACACGGCGAGTGCTGTCAACTTTGTTTACAGGTATTTCAGCTTCGGTGGTTGTTAATGGCCAACTGACACCCGCGATAAATATCCGTCGGGAAGTGACCCAAGGAAGCCCGCTGTCAATGACTGTGTTGTCTCTGGAGCCCCTACTTCCGAGCTTAGCATCCCAGTTGAAAGGTTGGACGCTTAGCGGAGGGACTATAGCTGTTGGTGCATACGTAGATGATGTGATGGTTCTACTCCGCAATTCTGCGGAGATACCTCGACGGAAGGCTGTAAGGGATGATTATTGTCAGAGTTCAGGTGCACTAATTAATGAAGGTAAATGCAGGCTTCTTACTTTGCGAGGTTTTGATGACGCAGTTGTTCCATGGGCTACTGCGGAGGATCGGTATACGTCCCTCGTTATCGTAATTGATCGTTATCCACTGAAAGTGGCGACGCTCAACCTGAAGTCTGATACGGAAAAAATTCAGGGAGCGATACTAGAGCATGAAAGGCGTTCTCTTACTCTGCTCCAGAAAGTCCGGATACGGGATACATACGTTTTATGCAAAGCTTATTACGTGACACAAGTTTATCCGCTTCCCTCGATGATGGCGAAGAAACTACAGCTACTGTCTGGTCGTTTCTTATGCAAAAGACAATCTTTCGCCTACGGTATGAGGCGGTGACAAAGCCCCGTTCTTTTGGGGGGGTTGGGCCTGGCTGACATACGACGGAAGACGCACATGCTATATGTGCGACGCACTGTTTTGACGATAACTCAAGAAACTCACACATTCACGTCTCGTTTGTAAAAGTTAAACGAATAATTTAATAACAAGGGTTCTGTTCTCAAGCCTGTAATTGATGTAGACGACAGAGAATTGTACTGAATAACTGTTATTCAAGAAAGAACATCTCAGGTAAACGAGAAGTGGTCCAACGATATGCACTTGAAATACAGACAAAAATTACCCTCATCAAATGCAGTAATGTTTTTTTCAGAGCGTTACGATAATGGTAGCCACATCCACGAACTAAACTGTAATCAAAGATAAGCAATACAAGAAATAATCACAAACTCAAAACAGTTCAGAGTCCAAGATGATGATTTACAGATTATCACACACGATTCAAAGAGTAGTAACTCATACTCTGTCTTTCCTCACAAGGGAACCTCCCCATCGCACCCCCCCCCCCCCCCCCCGGTTTGGTTATAAGTTGGCACAGTGGATAGGCCTTGAAAAACTGAACACAGATCAATCGAGAAAACAGGAAGAAGTTGTGTGGAACTATGAAAAAAAAAGCAAAATGTACATACTGAGTAGGCCATGGCAAGATATGCTACTTCAACGACAGTATGAAGTCAGGAGCGCCGTGGTCCCGTGGTTAGCATCAGCAGCTGCGGAGCGATAGATCCTTGGTTCAAGTCTTCCCTCGAGTAAAAAGTTTAATTTTTTATTTTCGCACAACTATCTGACAAACTCTTATGTTTTCATCACTTTTTGGGAGTGAGTATCACACACACAAGAAAACCTAAATCAGGCAAGGTAGAAGAATCTTTTTACCCATTCGCCAAGTGTGCAAGCTAGGTACGTCGACAACATATTCCTGTCATGTGATGCACATGCCGTCACCAGTGTCGTATAGAATATATCAGACGTGTTTTCCTGTGGAGGAATCGGTTAACCTATGACCTTGCAATCAAATGTTTTCGGTTCCCATTGGAGAGGCACGTCCTTTCGTCTACTAATCGCACGGCTTTGCGGTGCGGTCGCAAAACACAGACACTGAAAGGTCTCTGTTGGATTCCTTTCATGTTTAATTTCTTAAATCTGTTGTCATTTATGGAGTAAATTCCTCTCCTAAATTTACTGTGGCGTGTCTGACTATCTGGGAGGAGACTGAGTAGTGGAACGTGTTACTTTTACACATAAACAAGAACGATCTGTCACACTACTACACTTTAAAACACAGTTTATATGTAATTCATGTCACACAGTCTCATACGGAACCTACATCCGCTTTCTTTTATATACTGTATATGATAAGATACTGTCATCCCCCTTCCCTTCTGTGTGAGAGTATGAATGAGCAAATGTATTTGTAGTTGCATGCTTGAGGGTAGCAGACAAGGCTGTCTGCTAGAGAACAGTAGGACCAACGTCGGAACAGGTAGCTACGCTTTTTTAAAGCAGAGAGGTTTCTATCCTTAGTATGGTTCTGTCCGTCCCTTGTCATGTTGGTATAGGAAGCTGCCCCTCTGGCCACTTCCGTTTGTCTTTGTGAGCCACCCTCAGGAAGCACGCTCGGCAGTAGGCAGTTGCAGTCTGGCCGTGGCGAGCATCTGAAGTGGTAAGATCTCCGGCTAAGCGCGTGTCTGTTAAGCCCGTAGGACAATGGATTTCTTAAGTTCAGCCTAACTGAAAATTTAATCACCCTTATTTCGGGTTTAGGTCTAAAATATCCGATGTTATCTTAAATTGCAGCACAGTATTATTCTCGTGTGAAGTTCAGATTAGTTTCCGGTAGTTGCTTTGTTACTACTTTGTGAGTAAAGTGGAACTACGTGTTGATCAGTAACTCTAACTAAGATCAATCTTAAATGCGAATGCTTGTGTGATTATAACGTCTCGTCCTGACTATATTTTCAATATAGCAACTTTTCTTTATGTTCAGCCCACGTGGGGTGTACTTTGCGAGACCACTACCACGTGCTTATATAACTGTTTGACCCATCAGGTTAATAGTAAGACGTTAGTAACCAGTTCAAGGTTTTGCTTTTGTCAATTGCTTTTCGATCTAATGTATTTTAATTATCAAAGTTATTGTGGAGTTGTACGCTTTGTGTAAACCAAGTTGACCACGTGGAGCATGTGGTGTAATCATCAAAGTAGCCCTCAGCTATTCTTTTTGCGAAGACTTCACAAAGAGTTAATATGAATTTAGTATACCAGTGTGTGGTAATTACATGACGGACAGGATTGTGGTATGAACGTAATTTCTTTGGGTAAAAAAACTGAATCTGTTGGTTGTGTGTAATTTCTTCTTGCTTATGTTTCAATGTTCTTCGTGAGTTATTTTATGAATGCAGTGTCGTATGCAGTCTCCCAATCTTGGCTCCATATTTTATGTGTTCCGTAAGATTACAATCTCACATTTTTCAATCGTAAATAAGACACCAGCTCAGTTATAACTCACGTATAATATGCTGAAATTTCAATGAACAATATTAAAATAAATTTCCAAATATAAACTGATTTCTTTCTTTTTATTTAAATTCTCTTTTTATATATATATATTACCGCTTTTGTATGACTGTTAAAAGATTATCATTAATGTTAGTCTGCTTGGTAAACCTAGACTAAATATCTGATGAAACAGTTGCCCAGTAATCCACGGTTAACGTCCCCACACAGATCACGGCTTTTAACCCACTTTCATTGTCAATTAGCACCGATATCAGCATACCAAATTAAAGTTACAACATTACACAGCAGCTAAGAAAATTAAAGTAACAACATTACACATGGCGACCCTGTTCTGTGATTCCGCTAGACTCTGGAATCTCTGAAACGTTAGATTGCGAGCGTGTTATAATCTTAATTTTTTTCCTTCAGCGCTCAAACAACTTCTGTGTTGTTTCCGAGCAGACTTTCAAAAGATTCACGGCGTTGTTGATCGGCGTTGCGTTGTTTGTCTTGTTTTGTTTTTTATATTTGTGTGTTTTATATGTCTGTATGTTTTTTATTCTCGCTTGTAAATTCCACTGTTTCGATCAAAGATAAAAATTTGTTTTGCGTGTGAAAAAGTGTGTACTAGGTTGGGTATCTTTCGTGTGACTGTCGTAATTTTTGGGGGACACATTTATCGTGATTAGTGTATTGCGTACTGAGTATAAATTGCACTAATGCAAACACGTAACCAAGCTAAAAGTAAGCGGTCCGACAACCTAAGCAACATGGACCAAGGGGATAATTTAATTTCGAATGTTAACGCGTCGGGCGGTTCCGAAAATGCAATGGGGAATACTTCAGACGAAATGCAAGACAGGACGAACGGGCTCACATCAGAGCCACAAATTAATTTGCCTCCAACTAACCAAATTGATTTGGCAGAACTCATGAAAGCCTTATTGCAACAAAATAAAGAATCATTTGAAAAATCGTTCCGAGAACAAAAAGAATCATCAGAAAAATCGTTCCGAGAACAAAAAGAATCATCCGAAAAATCGATCCGCGAGCTAGGCGAACAAATGACGCATAAATCTGAAAAATCGATCCGAGAGCTAGGCGAACAAATAGACAAAAAACTAATCCAGCAGACAAATAAAGTCGACAAGTCGATGCAGAGAGTGTCCGATGATATCTCACAAAGAATAAACAATCTGGCAAGTGAGATAAAAAGTGATATTATGAAAGAATTAGGCCGTACATTTGAACAAATCGATGATCGTCTGCAAGCTTTAGAACAGAGCAAGCGGAGGGGCGATGCCGAATCTAAAGAAAGCGAAGAACGGCTACTTAGGAATTTCCAACAGCTGAGGGAAGAATGCCAAAGGGAGCACCAGCAGGTACTCTCGAGGGTCCAAGAGGCAGAAACGCATTGTCCCACGTCCGTTAGCAACACAATAGCGGACAACAGTTTAGCGATCCACGCGTTGGAACAGCAAGTAGAACAATTGAAGCAGACTGGAGCGGAGGACAAGAGACAAATAGATGATAAGATTGCGGCATTAGCGGACATTGTAGGCACGATGAAGCTGACGGAAAGCGAGAACAGTACTACACCGGTAGCGGCCGCAGAGACCGAAGAAGTGCGTTCGCTTCTGAGATTTCAGAAGGGACAGTTCGAAGTGAACAGGCAAAACAGAGCTGTAACAGGCGAATTACAAGAACGCGTGGCGCATCTGGAAAACCGCATGGCGTGTGATTCCGAACTCGTCAATAGCATTAAAAATAGCCGTACGAACAGTGCAGAGAGGGACTCCGGCCACGAGGGAGATTTTGACGACAGGGAAGAATGTAATTTGAGGGGCAGACATGAGAATAATAGAAACATTCAAGGGCCTCGCCAGGAGGAAATGCGAGGATTTGATTTCAAACATTTCCTTACGGTGAGAAAGTTTGAGATATTCCGAAATTCGCAAAAAGGAATACATCCACGAGCATGGCTCGAGCAATTTGAGTTCTGTCTTCCTCCCGACTGGGCAAGTTCACATAAGATAGAATATATGTGTGGCTATTTGGAAGGCGAACCGGCGATTCGCATGAGGTCGGCAGCGCGTCACTGCAACTCCACTCGGGAGTTTCGACAAGCCTTTCTGTCCGCCTATTGGTCGGAAGCGGCACAAGATAGGGTCAAACATGGCATAATTATGCTGCCAAATTTGAACCAGTCTGGTTTCAGCAGCCCTGCACGCCTATTCGACCACATGCTGCAGGCAAATCAATTCCTATACGACCCATACGGGCCTGCGGAACTAATTAGGATATGCATCACCAAATTGCCGATGCACTTGCGGCACGTCATTCTTGCGGGACGATGCAAAGAGGACGTGGAAACGTTTAAGACGCTTCTCCATGAGTTGGAATACAATACAGGAGAATGCCCGCCTAATCAGGCACAAAGTTATTACGGGGCACAGCAGCGCGATCGCAGTCGTGGCCGTAGTACTAATCAACGGCGTGACTGGTCGTCGCGACGCGAACGGAACATTAATCGAGACTGGCCGTATAGAAACTGGGGTAACAGTCGCGAACACAGGTGGAACAACGGAAATGATCGAGGACGTGGACAGGATCGTGAACGCTACAGGTACGGCAACCAGAATCGATACTACGATGTACACGGTGGGAATAGGATTGTAGGCGGAGCACCTCATGATGTTGAAATTCGGCCGGCCAATCTTAGACATAATCCAGCAAATTGAAATGAACAAAACCAGCAATGACAAATGATCAGCGCAGAAGGCGCCCAATCGGAACAAATGAGCGACATGGCAAATGAGTAGAAAGGACAGTGAGAAGTAGAGAGGACGGTGAGGAGAAAGAATTGATTAGTATAAATTTGTGACGTATGCATTTTGAATAATATGTTGGTAAAAATAATGATAAAGATGTTTCTATGTGATTGATTGAAAAGATGTTTTAATTTTTTTCCTTTCCTTGTGCAATTAGGATTTAGTTTGATTCAAACGTGAAGATAAAAGGTTTCCTTGTGAACGAGTGAAATGCTGTTTTTTTTGTGTGTGTGTGTGTGTAAATTGAAAAGAGTCGCTCCTGAGAGAAGCAAGATATGTGTTGAATTAATGCAAAACTCAGGGGAATATCCGATCTGTGGG
This sequence comes from Schistocerca americana, assembly GCF_021461395.2. Classification (NCBI taxonomy): domain Eukaryota; kingdom Metazoa; phylum Arthropoda; class Insecta; order Orthoptera; family Acrididae; genus Schistocerca; species Schistocerca americana. The sequence continues at coordinate 50,002,225 of NC_060129.1, forward strand.
TATTATGGGTCTGGCAAACCCAGGTCCCCAGCTGTTAGTAGCCTTGTTTCCGATTTTCTGCTTTCAGTGCTACTATCTATCTATTACTATTCTATATCTGTCAGTATAAATGAGGATCTCTTACTATAGTATGCGTGCTGTATGAATACTTTAAGACAGGAGAACTCTGAGAAAGGAATGAGTAAATCTGGAATCTTGAAAACAGGACGTGATAATACGATTGTTTAACCATTGGCTTCCCAATATGCGATGATATGTTAATATTGATGATATATGTCTTTTTTGTTCTTTATAGCTGAGTACGTAAAGTGCTGTCTGTGGATTTCGTAAGTATATTGATTCCCTTCAAGGTGAAAGAAGAATTGTGGTTTGTGTAATTTACGTGGCCCTGAAATATTATTGTGGTAGTCAAATACGAGCAGTTTTTCAGCAAATGGAGAATGGAACAGAAATATGGATCCTTTCTGTACTCTTGATTGATGTTGAGCCAAAGCCTAAAAAAAAAAATTATTCTGCGTTAATACTTGTCCTAGAAAAGCGACGTTTATGTGTTTTGCTGATGCTGTGAGCATTACAGCTTACTGTTTTCGCTGGTGCGGGATGCACTGCAGCCTATATGATTTGTACTGAGGAAATTTCCCTCTTGAAGGTAGAGGATGATTAAATAATTTTGATTATGGGAACGAAGGAAAGCTTGGTTTAAGGTAATAAGGATGAAGCCAAACATTTGTCATTTAAACTGCAGGAGGATTCGGATCTTTTGTGTCTGTTGTAAGTTCAATATGTTAAGATGATACTGTTTTACAGAATAGAGGTGACCACAATTTTGCCATTCATGAGAAATGAATCCAGAATAACCACCACACGCGAAATGACTGATTTGGAAGCGAGAGGTAACTTAAAGAAGGAACGAAATCGCAGCAAAATGGGTAAGAAAATGTAGTATAACCTGTATAGTGCAGACATTTTTACCGTTCTCAGAGCCATCTGTGTGATTAATTCTTGTGATAACGTAATTTTAGATGAAATTTTCTTACTGTTTTATGTGTGAATATATGAGTATGATAAATGTATAATTGCGAGTCTCTTTTCAGGTGTGCGAACTGGTATAAATGTTTTGGTGTGTAAATAACCATTGTTCTTTTTACTGTGTATGTTTAAGGAAAGTTTCTCCATATTTATCATGCGACAAGAAGTATGCCGCGAGCGTCAAGAAGAGGACGAATTAGAACAATGTTGTAGTGGTATATACACGGTGTTGAAATAGCATTGAAGTAGCTTATTGGCTTAACTAGTAGTGGATAGAAGTAGAATATTGAGTAATGCATGTTTATGGGTAGTTAGTTTGTAGAATAGACAACAGGTGTGCATGTATGTGTGTGTAAATAACATGTGAACCCTATGCTGTCCTGACCTATACTTGCACAAGGCATAATCCTATTCATTTTAGTGAATTAATATGTAGCATTGGATTTATTAAAACGTAAGTGAACCACATTAGTGATGTGGATTTAAATATTATATTGTCAGTTCATTTAATTTTTTTATTTTTTTTACATTGTAAAGTCATTTCACTTTTATTTTTTTACATTGTCATTTAAATTTTATTTTATATTGTCGATTCATCTAATTATTTTTATAAAAAAATTAAAAAAAATTAAGTCTCACTTTGTTCTAAAAAATTGTGAAAGACAATACTAAATGGTATTATGTATGACATTGTGTAATCACATAAGGATGATGAAAAATTTCTGTGAATGCAGTTGAGAACGTGAAAGCGAACCGGCAAAACTCTTAAGAGACAGCGGGAGCAGCCGGACTAGTTGTAAACTGGCGGGTTTCCCAGCAGGACACGCTGTCAGCCAGGCCACTTCGGGAGCGCGGCCGACCACAAAAAAAGGGCATGCGGCAAACACTTTCCCTTGCACCTGGAGCTAATGGGCCGCCGCCCCGTGCGACCCTTCCTGAAGGCGACGACCTGAGATGGGCGAGCGGTCCACCGCGCGGAAATCCATCTGCTGGCAACGCACCACACGCACGCGACCGTGACGAGACGGCCGCGGAGAAACAACACAAGGGGCGTGGAGCCTGTTGACAAGTACTGTCCAGAGATACTGGCAGACTTCAATGACGCCTATCAACATTTCCTGATGGATGCCTACTGTCAAGCGACAGTAAATCATGGTTCGATGTTCTCTGGTCGCTAAGGGTGGCATAAAAGAAGAGCCACTAAGTGCCATCCTTGCCCAGGAATATCAACCTGGCGTGTCAATCGAGGATACCGCACGAATTTGACAACACAAACATGGAACCAAATCGAGATGTGCGTGACACAGACCACCAAGAGAAACTTCATGAGAGGGCAGAGACGGCGGGATTGCACGCAACAATTGGACAAAAATCCCTACTGACAGCTGCGGCGACGCACCCCCTTCCCCTCCCCTTATATTGTGCCTCGGAACAGTGGAACTAGTGAGTGTATCAGTGAACAGTGATTATACTGTTCTTAGTTCAATGCATATACGTGTGTTTCTGTCACAGAAACTTTGACTCGTGTGTTTTGCAGGGATTCGATTTATTGGTGTTTACTAGACTGACTCTTGTATTTTGGAGGTGTTCTATTTATTAATTTTTTTTTAGACTTTGACTCTCGTATTTTGCAGGTGTTCTATTTATTAATTTTTTTTAGACTTTGACTCTCGTATTTTGCAGGTGTTCTATTTATTGTTTATTTTAGACTTTGACTCTTGTATTTTGCAGGTGTTTTATTTATTGGTGTTTTTTATTAGATATTGACTATTGTACTGTTTTATTGATCAATGTTTGTTCTTGTGTGATGTATTAGATTTGCGTTATTTTGTTTCGTAAATTCATTCATGTGGCATTGCTTCGTTTATCAGTCAGATTGCTATTCATTCTCATTGGACTGTGATCGATTAGCCTTTGCATGGGGCATATTTATAGTGAGGAACCCCTTAAGGGTAACAATCACATAATTAATTGTATTTTCAGTATAATGACACAGTGCTCATTGTTTGCTAACTAACTGAAATATAGTAGAGTGATTAAATTAATGCCACATAGTTATGTTAATTCTACAAATTATTAGTTTTATAAGATATAGAATTTTTTTGCGATAACCACTTTGTAAAACATGTTTTTTTCTTATCAATTTTTGCTTTTGCGGATTGTGCATTGTAATGTTCTGCTTTATAACACTGATGTTATTTCATGTTCTTTTTTAATTGCTGTGGCACCTTTGCTATTTTCATAAATTTTGCTTGTTAATAAACAGTCATAAATTTGCCTGTGATCAGTTGGCTCTTGCAATGAGCAAATACTGGTGAACTCCATAAGGATAACAACCAGAAATTGTTTACATATTAATGACACAGGAACCATTGTTTTTACTTGCTGACCGAATTAGGTCTACACTATCTTTTAAATAGGCGTCACAGATTGTGTTCTTTTTTTCTGTTTGAAATTAGTAGATTTTAAAGATTTGTTGAAATTATTGTGTTTTAGCAAGTAGCTGGTGACCTTTTGAATTTTTTTTACATTTTTGGTTTAAGTAGGGTGTGAGAAGCCTGCTTGGGAATGTCCTAGCATGGCCAGAAAATTCCCTGCACAGTCTTTTCCCGGAGCGTTGGGGTTATGAAAGGTCTCTGTTGGATTCCTTTCATGTTTAATTTCTTAAATCTGTTGTCATTTATGGAGTAAATTCCTCTCCTAAATTTACTGTGGCGTGTCTGACTATCTGGGAGGAGACTGAGTAGTGGAACGTGTTACTTTTACACATAAACAAGAACGATCTGTCACACTACTACACTTTAAAACACAGTTTATATGTAATTCATGTCACACAGTCTCATACGGAACCTACATCCGCTTTCTTTTATATACTGTATATGATAAGATACTGTCATCCCCCTTCCCTTCTGTGTGAGAGTATGAATGAGCAAATGTATTTGTAGTTGCATGCTTGAGGGTAGCAGACAAGGCTGTCTGCTAGAGAACAGTAGGACCAACATCGGAACAGGTAGCTACGCTTTCTTAAAGCAGAGAGGTTTCTATCCTTAGTATGGTTCTGTCCATCCCTTGTCATGTTGGTATAGGAAGCTGCCCCTCTGGCCACTTCCGTTTGTCTTTGTGAGCCACCCTCAGGAAGCACGCTTGGCAGTAGGCAGTTGCAGTCTGGCCATGGCGAGCGTCTGAAGTGGTAAGATCTCCGGCTAAGCGCGTGTCGGTTAAGCCCGTAGGACAATGGATTTCTTAAGTTCAGCCTAGCTGAAAATTTAATCACCCTTATTTCGGGTTTAGGTCTAAAACATCCGATGTTATCTTAAATTGCAGCACAGTATTATTCTCGTGTGAAGTTCAGATTAGTGTCCGGTAGTTGCTTTGTTACTACTTTGTGAGTAAAGTGGAACTACGTGTTGATCAGTAACTCTAACTAAGATCAATCTTAAATGCGAATGCTTGTGTGATTATAACGTCTCGTCTTGACTATATTTTCAATATAGCAACTTTTCTTTATGTTCAGCCCACGTGGGGTGTACTTTGCGAGACCACTACCACGTGCTTATATATCTGTTTGACCCATCAGGTTAATAGTAAGACGTTAGTAACCAGTTCAAGGTTTTGCTTTTGTCAATTGCTTTTCGATCTAATGTATTTTAATTATCAAAGTTATTGTGGAGTTGTACGCTTTGTGTAAACCAAGTTGACCACGTGGAGCATGTGGTGTAATCATCAAAGTAGCCCTCAGCTATTCTTTTTGCGAAGACTTCACAAAGAGTTAATATGAATTTAGTATACCAGTGTGTGGTAATTACATGACGGACAGGATTGTGGTATGAACGTAATTTCTTTGGGTAAAAAAACTGAATCTGTTGGTTGTGTTTAATTTCTTCTTGCTTATGTTTCAATGTTCTTCGTGAGTTATTTTATGAATGCAGTGTCGTATGCAGTCTCCCAATCTTGGCTCCATATTTTATGTGTTCCGTAAGATTACAATCTCACATTTTTCAATCGTAAATAAGGCACCAGCTCAGTTATAACTCACGTATAATATGCTGAAATTTCAATGAACAACATTAAAATAAATTTCCAAATATAAACTGATTTCTTTCTTTTTATTTAAATTCTCTTTTTATATATATATATATTACCGCTTTTGTATGACTATTAAAAGATTATCATTAATGTTAGTCTGCTTGGTAAACCTAGACTAAATATCTGATGAAACAGTTGCCCAGTAATCCACGGGGTGCGATGGGGAGGTTCCCTTGTCAGTTACGTAAAACCAGTGCGCTCAGTTGGTTCTAGATGTTGCCTATGCTGCGCATGGACTACTCAGTTTGTATATTTTGCTTATTTTTTCATAGTTCTACACAACTTCTTCCTGTTTTCTCGATTGATCTGTGTTCAGTTTTTCAAGGGCTATCCACTGTGCCAACTTATAACTAAATCTGAGGGGGGTGCGATGGGGAGGTTCCCTTGTCAGTTACGTAAAACCAGTGGAAAAAGCAGCAGTCCTACTCTGGAGCACGTTCAGACCTCTCGACACATAAAGTCCGTTGAGAAGTTTAAGTATGGGAGGGTCCATACAGCGCCCAGAATCAAACACCTGCATCGTCGAATACCGCTCGTTACCACATCCAGGTCTCTCTCCTTCCAGAACTCGCTCCCTTACGCTCTTCACGCGAAATGTCCCGATCTCCACTTGACTCCCGTAGTGATGCGCAACTGTCCCCTCTTCGATTGACTGAAAGCTGTACAAAAATACATCATTATTTGACTCAACTTCGCCACTTCCCGGACCAAAGGAATACACTGAAGCGCAAAGGAAACTGGTATAGGCACGTGTATTCAAATATAGAGTTATGTAAACGGGTACAATACGGCGCTTCGATCGGCAACGCCGGTATAAGAAAACAAGTATCTGGCGGAGTTCTTAGATCGGTTACTGCCGCTACAACGGCAGGTTATCAAGATTTAAGTGAGTTAGGACTTGGTGTTATAGATGGCGCACGAGCGATGGGACACAGCATATCCGATGTAGCGACGAAGGGGGGCTTTTCCCGTCCGACCATTTCACGAGTTTACCGTGATAATCAGGAATCCAGTAAAGCATCAAATCTCCGACATGGATGAGTCCGGAAAAAAAGACTTTGCAAGAACGGGACCAACGACGACTGAAAAGAATCGTTCAACGCGATAGAATTGCAACGCTTCCGCAAATTGCTGCAGATTTCAATGCCGGGCCAGGAACAACTGTCAATGTGCGAACCATTGAACGAAACATCATCGACGCGAGCTTTTGGAGTGGAAAGCCCACTCGAGTACCCCTGATGACCGCACGACACAATGCTTTACGCCTCGCCTGGGCCCGTCAACACCGCCTTGGTCAATTCCAGCAGCACAATGGGGCACCCCACACGTCCGGAATTGCTACAGAGTGGCTCCAGGATCACTCTTCTGAGTTTAGACACTTCCACTGGCCACCAAATTCACCAGACACGAACATTACTGAGCATATGCTGGATGCCTTGCAACGTGCTGTTCAGATGAGATCTCAAACCCTCGTACTGTTAAGGATTTATGGACAGCCCTGCAAGATTCAGCCGGCCGTAGTGGCCGAGCAGTTCTAGGCGCTACAGTCTGGAACCGCGCGACCGCTACGGTTGCAGGTTCGAATCCTGCCTCAGGCATGAATGTGTGTGGTGTGTGGTGTCCTTAGGTTAGTTAGGTTTAGGTAGTTCTAAGTTCTAGGTGACTGATGACGTCAGAAGCTAAGTCCCATAGTCCTCAGAGCCATTTGAACCATTTTTTGCCAGATTCATGATTTCAGTTCCCTCCAGCAGTACTTGAGACATTAGTCGAGTCAATCCTGCGGTTCTTCTGCGTGTTACCAGTTTGGCTTTTCAGTGTATATTACAACAATATTCAATACAGAAATGTAATAAACATTCGGTCACACTCAGACCATTCACAATGCCCGGGATTAGCCGAGCGGTCTGAGGCGCTGCAGTCATGGACTGTGCGGCTGGTCCCGGTGGAGGTTCGAGTCCTCCCTCGGGCATGGCTGTGTGTGTGTTTGTCCTTAGGATAATTTAGTTTAAGTAGTGTGTAAGCTTAGGGACTGATGACCTTAGCAGTTAAGTCCCATAAGATTTCACACACATTTGGACCGTTCACAATAAACAAAGGTTTGTAGAGACATAAGTAAGCCAGTGTTGTTGCGCAAGTACTTTCCCGATAAATGACAACAGATTGTCGTTGGATATTTTTGAAACAATTATTTAGACCTCTTTGTGAGAAGAGCCTTTTGGCAGTATTTTAAGAAGTTGGTGCCAGCTAACACATCCGTCTGATCACTTCCTACATTAACACTGTGTTATATTTGTTATTTTAGCTCTGTTACAGAATACAAGGCAAGAATCGGTGACGTATATTACAACAATGTATTTATATTGGTTATTGTTTTTCTTATTGAGTTTGATTATGATTATTTTTTTCCTGTTATTTTTTTGGTTTTTTCTGTTTGTGAAGGTGCTTTAGGTCTTTCTATTTTAGTTTCAATAATTCATTCTCATGGGAATGATTTTTTTAATTCTTTTGGTTTATCTTTATGTTAAAGTATTTATTTATAACTATTTTTTTGATCCCTCTGTGTTTGGTTAATAATTTTTGATGGTTGGTTCATTCTTTAATGTTTCTGTCTAGTTTTGTTTTTATAATTTGTGTTTATTCATATGCAGATTTGAATATGATTAGATATTATTTTGGTATTGATTATTTTTCTTTTAAATTAAATTAAATTATGTTAAAATTTATTTATAGCTCTTTTAATGAATCTGTGAAATTTAAATAATAAACTAGGATTAGATACCCTATTATTTTAAATGTTAGTTATATTTACCATATTTCGCTTCTTATTCTATTTAAGGTTGATTGATTATATCAGTACTTTTTGAATGCAACCCAAATGTTATAGTTAACTACAACCCTTTATTCTGCTCATTGTAAGGCTCCTTGATTTCATTCATGGTATAGTCCACCTAGTAATACTATAATAAAAAATATTGTTGATACTGTTCAGATTATAACGTCTGAAGTTTTAATAATAATCACAATTGGAAGGATTAATGCAATTTCTACATCAAAAATTAAGAAAATTACTGCAATTAAGAAGAATCGAAGTGAGAATGGTATTCGTGCTGATCTTTTTGGGTCAAATCCACACTCAAATGGTGATCTTTTTTCTCGGTCATTAATTAATTTTTTTGATAATGTTGTTGCAAGGATTATAACAATTATTGGAATAATAAATCTAATAAAAATTCTTGTAGATAAAATTAGGATTGTTTTTCTTGATTTATATCAAGCTTTTTGATTCGAAGTCAAATGTACTATTTATACTAGAAAAACAATTATCTACCAAATCAATAAATAGAGATGTATAAGAATAATCATACTACGTCTACAAAGTGTCAGTATCATGCTGCTGCTTCAAATCCAAAGTGGTGTCGTGGTGAGAATTGGTTTATTGAATGTCGAAGCAGACATGTTGATAAGAAAATTGTTCCGATAATTACATGTAGACCATGGAATCCTGTTGCAACAAAGAATATTGATCCATAAACTGCGTCTGCAATGGTGAAGGGTGCTTCTCAATATTCGTATGCTTGAAGTATAGTGAAGTATAGTCCTAGTAGTACTGTGAAGAATAGTCCTTGTAATGCTTGAGTATGATTAGATTCTATTAAACTATGATGTGCCCATGTTACTGTTACTCCTGATGCCAAAAGAATAGCTGTATTAAGTAATGGGATTTGTATAGGATTAAAAGGTTGAATTCCTATTGGGGGTCATAATATCCCTAGTTCAATAGTAGGTGCTAGTCTTCTTCTAAAAAATGCTCAGAAAAATGAAACAAAGAATAGTACTTCTGATGCAATAAATAAAATTATTCCTCATCGTAATCCAATTGATACAAATCCCGTATGTAGTCCTTGGTATGTTCCTTCTCGTACTACATCTCGTCATCATTGGATTATAGTTAGTAGGGTAATTCCAAATCCGATTATAAATAAGTTAATATTAAATAGGTGAAATCATTTTGCTAATCCTGATACTAGAACTATTGCTCCAATTGCTCCTGTTAATTGTCAAGGTCTGTAATCTACTAAGTGGAATGGGTGGTTTGAGTGAGTTGTTAACATAAGTTTAGTATACTTCTCTAGAATATAAAGTTCTTAAAATTGAGAAAACATAAGCTTGAATTATTGCTACTGCTGATTCTAGAATTAACAGAAGTATTTGTCCCATAATTAATAGCGAAATTAAGTTTATTGCTATAGATGGTCCTGTATTTCCTAGTAATGTTAATAGTAAGTGTCCTGCAATTATATTTGCTACTAGTCGTACTGCTAGCGTACCTGGTCGAATGACATTTCTAATTGTTTCAATTAATACTATAAATGATATTAATGCATGTGGTGTTCCTTGAGGAACAAGGTGTGTAAATATGTGATTGGTATGATTAATTCATCCAAATAACATAAATCTTAATCATATAGGTAGAGCAATTGCAAATGTTAATGCTAAATGTCTTGTTCTAGTAAAGATGTAAGGGAATAATCCTATGAAATTATTAAATATTATTATAATAAAGATTGAAATGAAGATGAATGTTGTTCCATTAAATGATTTTGGTCCTAGTAATGTTTTAAATTCATTGTGTAAGGTTAAGTTTAGTGTATTTCAAATAATATTAATTCGTGATGGTGTAAGTCAAAACATTGATGGGATTAATAATAATCCTAAGAATGTTCTATTTCAATTTAATGATAAATTGAAGATATTAGTTGATGGATCAAATGTTGAAAATAAGTTTGTTATCATTTTCAGTTCAAGTTTTTTATGTCAATTGTTCTTTTTTCTGCTCTTTTAATAAGATTTGGTTTAAATGAGAAAAAGTATATTTGATTAAATAAAATTAATGTAGTCGAAAATATAATGAATAGGGAGAAACATATGAGAGGAGATACTTGAGGGATTTGGATTAAATTTCCCCATCAGAAGTAGTCGTTAATTTACTATTTTTTGGTTTAAGAGATCATTACTTACTTTCAGTCATCTGATGTATTTCAAGGTGGACTAATTATTTAGTTATTTTAGATTGACACACTAATGTTATACATTTTAACTAACTCCTTAGATTATCTTAGATAATCACTTGATAAATAAGTTAACTGAAGTTCTTTCAATTACAATTGGTATGAATCTGTGGTTTGTTCCACAGATTTCTGAGCATTGTCCAAAGAACAGTCCAGGCCAGTTTATTGTAAATGTTCCTTGGTTTAGCCGACCTGGCGTTGCGTCAATTTTAACCCCTAATGCAGGTACTGCTCATGAATGTAGAATGTCTGATGCTCTTGTTAATAATCGTACTTCCGTATTTATTGGTAGAATTGTTCGGTTATCTACATCTAGAAGTCGAAATCCGTCGTTTTCTAGGTCTTGTTCTGGTGTTATATAAGTGTCAAATTCTACATCTATAAAGTCTGAAAATTCATTTCTTCAGTATCATTGTCGTCCAATTGTTTTAATTGTGATTATTGCGTCTACTGAATCATCAAGTAAATATAGAAGTCGTAATGATGGTAGTGCAATAAAAATTAGTGTAATTGCTGGTAGTGCTGTTCAGATTGTTTCAATTAAATGTCCGTGAAGTATGTTTCGGTTTGTATAGGCAATGAATAATATATAATTTAGGGCATAACCTACAATTACTGTAATTAATAATAATATGACCATAGTATGATCATGGAAGAATGATAGTTGCTCCATTAATGGTGAAGCTCCATCTTGAAGGGATAAATTTGATCATGTTGCCATTAATGAATTTTTCTAATAAAAGGCCAAACCTTTATTTGTAGAGCTTAAATCTACTGCACTTATCTGCCATATTAGAATCTAGAAATTAATGGTAGTTCTGAGTAACTGTGTTCTGCAGGTGGGTTATTTTGTAGTCATTCTGTTGATCTTCTTATATTAGCTCTAAATATGATTGCTTGGTTTGTAACCATTCTTTCTCATATAATTACAATGAATATAATGATTCCTACAATAGAAATTGTAGACCCAATTCTTGACACTACATTTCATGACGTATATGCATCTGGATAGTCTGAATATCGCCGTGGTATTCCTGCTAGTCCTAGGAAGTGTTGAGGGAAGAATGTTAAGTTTACTCCAATAAATATAATTGTAAATTGGATTTTTAATCATGTATTATTTATAGTTAATCCTGTAAATAATGGGTATCATTGAATAACACCTCCTATGATTGCAAATACTGCTCCTATGGATAATACATAGTGGAAGTGGGCTAATACATAATATGTATCATGTAATATGATGTCAAGTGATGAATTTGCTAATACTAATCCTGTTAGTCCACCAATTGTGAATAGAAAAATAAATCCTAAAGCTCATAATAGTGGTGGATTGAATTTGAATTTAGTTCCATATAGTGTAGCTAATCATCTGAATACCTTAATTCCTGTAGGTACAGCAATAATTATTGTTGCTCATGTAAAGTATGCTCGTGTGTCAACATCTATTCCTACTGTAAATATGTGATGTGCTCATACAATAAATCCTATTAGTCCAATTGATAATATAGCATAAATTATACCTAATGTTCCAAATGATTCAATTTTTCCTCTTTCTTGACATAGAATGTGAGAAATAATTCCAAATCCTGGCAGAATTAAAATGTAAACTTCTGGATGCCCAAAGAATCAAAATAGGTGTTGATATAGAATTGGGTCATCTCCTCCTGCAGGGTCAAAGAATGATGTATTTAAATTTCGATCTGTTAATAGCATAGTAATAGCCCCTGCTAATACTGGAAGGGCTGTAATAGCTACAGATCATACAAATAAAGATGTTTGATCTAGAGTTATACTTTCTGATCGTATATTAATTGCTGTTGTAATGAAGTTTACTGCACCAAGAATAGATGATACACCTGCTAAGTGAAGTGAAAAAATAGCTAGGTCTACAGATGACCCTCCATGTGCGATAGCTCCTGCGAGAGGGGGGTAAACTGTTCATCCTGTACCAGCACTGTTATCTACTATAGAAGATGAAAGAAGAAGGGTTAGTGAAGGCGGTAGTAATCAAAAACTTATATTATTTATTCGTGGGAACGCTATATCTGGTGCACCAATTATTAATGGTACAAGTCAATTACCAAATCCACCAATTATAATAGGTATTACTATAAAAAAATTATTACAAATGCATGGGCTGTAATAATAACATTATAAATTTGGTCATCTCCAATTAGAGATCCTGGTTGACCAAGTTCAGCATGAATAAGTTTTCTTATTGATGTTCCTACTATTCCTGCTCATGCTCCAAATAAGAAGTATAAAGTACCAATATCCTTATGGTTTGTTGAGAATAATCATTTTTGCGGTAAGATGGCTGAATTTAAGGTGGTAGACTGTAAATCTACTTATGAGATGTTTCTCTCTTACCATGTTTTAGGTCTTATATTCAATTATGATTTTAGACTGCAATTCTAGAGGTGTAAAATTTTACTAATGCCTAAAAGATTATTCTTTTAATTATAACTTTGAAGGTTATTAGTTGAGTTAACTTAAGTCCTTAGTATAATGACATTAAGGTTGATGTTGAGATTAATCCTATTGTTGAAATTATTACTGTTATAGGAAGAATAATTCTTGATTTTTGAGACTTTATTTTTATAGATCATGAATTTTCTGTGTATGACATAATTAGGGCTGAGAATCTAATATGTATATAATAGTAAAGTGTAATTGTAGTTAATACAACCATAATGGTTATAATAGTTGTTATGTTATTTTCTATTAATGATTGTATCACAATTCATTTTGGTAGAAATCCAAGGAATGATGGTAAACCACCTAGGGATAAAAGAGATAAAAATATTATGAATTTAATTTCAGTTTTTATATTTCTGGCTGAATAAATTTGGTTTATAAAAAATAGATTTATTTGCTTAAATAATAAGACCATAATTAATCTTAATAGTGAGTAAATAATAAAGTATAGTTCTCAAATGTTTTCTCTAACTGTTAGGGATCTAATTATTCACCCTAAATGTCTAATTGAGGAATATACTAGAAGTTGTCATAGAGATGTTTGATTTAAACCACCTATTGCCCCAATAATAATTCTTAGAATGATAATTGTTCAAATGAAAGTTCTTAGTTGAATACAATAAGATCATACCATTATTGGGGCAATTTTTTGTCATGTTATTAGTGTTAAACAGTTATTTCATCTTGAAGCTCCTATTACTTCTGGAAATCAGAAATGAAAGGGTGCAGCCCCAATCTTTAATAATAATCTAGATCTAACTATTATTGATGGAATAAATTCTGTTTCTCATCCTATTGGATACTTTATTTGAATCAGCAAAATTGAAAATAATAGTATTGTCGATGCTAGTGCTTGGACAATAAAATATTTAATTGATGATTCATTTATTATTATATTTTTATTTCTTGTTAGGAGCAGAATAAATGAAAGTAAGTTGATCTCAAGTCGTATTCAAACTCCAAATCATTAATGTTGATAGGAAGAGAAGTTTTGTAGAGTTGTTGGTCATTAAAAAGGAGAGGATTGATACCTCTATAAATGGGGTATGAACCCATTAGCTTGTTTAACTTACCTTTTTACATTAATGTGTATGATGCACGTTAGTTTTTGATACTAAAGGAGGCAGTTTAATTCTGTCTTATGTAATTTTAATGAACGTAATTTTATTTACTTGATTTACCCTATCAAGGCAACCCTTTAATCAGGCACTTCATTTACATTTAATATATAAATTAAAAATTTTTTTTTAAAATTTGTTTACGTATTATTTTGGTTATTTCTAATTAATTTATCTCGGTTAGGATAATTTTAATATATATTATATATAATAAATAATTTATATTAATATACTACATTTAATTAAATTTAAATACCTATAATGTTATTTTATTATTATTAAATGATTATTTTAATACATTTATTTACTTTATTTACATAATTTACATAATACATAATACATTTATTTACTTATGTTTTTAGCTTAAAATAGGTTATTATATTATAAATTATATGATATGTAAATTAATATTAAATATTATTATAATTGGATATAATAAATATAATTAATATTATTAAATATAAAATATTATATTAATATAAATAATTATATTAATTATAATAATATAATTTAATATATTTTATATAATTAGATTATTTAACTAATTAATATTTAAGTTAACTGAATATAAAGTTAATTTTATATTAATAACATATTACATTAATTTACATAATTGTATAAAATATATTTATTATATTATTTAATCTTTCTTTATTATTAGTGATAAGAAAGATTAAATAAGAAAGAATATAATACATTTATTGGTATACATGTTCCATATTAATCTATATTTATATATAATAGAGAAATTGTTCTGGTTATTCGAGGGTGCTTTTCTTTTTTTTGTCATTTTTTGTGTTTTTTTTCTTTTTTTCTTTAAATACTTGAATCTTTTATTTTTTCTTAGTTTTTACATTTTTAAATTTCTTATTTTGTTTCCAAAAGTTTTATTCTTGCTTATTTATTCACTTTTTCTTTGTATTATATGTAAGTTTTGTTAAACTAAATGTTCTATTTTGCAGTAATTTGATTTAATTATCAAGTGATTTTGGATTTAGCAATTCATTTAGTATCGGCATAATTCATGCCAGCAGCCACAGTTATACGATTGATACAAGTGAATATTATTGGTTAAAACAGTTGTTTATATTTTTAGGGTTAAAATATAAATTTGTAAGGTGAAATGTTAAAATTTATTTATAGCTCTTTTAATGAATCTGTGAAATTTAAATAATAAACTAGGATTAGATACCCTATTATTTCAAATGTTAATTATATTTACCAGGGTACTATTAGTTAAGGTCTTTAAACCCAAAGAATTTGGCGGTATCTCATTCCATTCAGAGGAACCTACCCCGTGATTGATAATACATGATTTACTTTACTTAATTTATTTGTTTGTATATCTCCGTTATCAGAGAATCTTTTTAGAGTTATAATTCTCAAGATTTATAATTATAAAATATTTCAGGTCAAGGTGCAGCTTATAGTTAAGAGGAGGTGGGTTACAATAGATTTTTGTTTATAACGGATTTGATGGTGAAATACTATTAATGAAGGTGGATTTGATAGTAATTTAATTTATTTAATTTAACTGATATTGGCTCTGAGGTGTGTATACATCGCCCGTCACTCTCATTATTGATTATTCTATTTTATTATTTTAATTTAGCTTTAATTTAGATGAGATAAGTCGTAACATAGTAGATGTACTGGAAAGTGTATCTAGGAAGAGTTTCAAGATATAACTTATTAGTAAAGTGTTTCATTTACACTGAAAATTTTTCTGTGCAAATCAGGATATCTTGATTATTTATTTTATTATATTTATTTTTCGTTTATTTAATTATTTAATAAAAATAATTTTGTCGAATTTTGTCTTAGTATATTTTGTAGAATTGATTTTTTAGATTATAGTTTATTAGTAATATAATTGTTTTATGAAATATTATTTTAAATTTTTAAAAGTAGATTTTATTTATTGTACCTTTTGTATCAGGGTTTATCAAAATTTTAGTATTTACTTTACTTGTCTCGATTTGGGTTGATTTATAAATAATTTATAGTTAATGTATCATAATTATTATTAAATTATTTATAGAAATGAGATGTTAATTGTTTCCCAAGATATCTAGTTTCTTAAGAAAAAATTTAATTTTTTGAAGTTAGTTGTTTTTATTTAATTTTTTAGCTATAAATATTAACTTATTTATTCTTTAAGGGATAAGCTTTGAAGTTAATAACCTATAATTTGTTTTATAAAATATAATAGTAAGCTTTAAACCAGCTATCTCTAAGATTATGTTTTAGTTCATTATTTTTTATTTTGATTTTATAAGTATTTTAGGTTTTTTATTAAGATTATTTATTTAATTTTAAAATTTTTGTAATAATGATAGAATTAGTATATTTATTTGTATATAATTTTTGCCTTGTGAATTTATTATAAGGAACTAGGCAAAATAGATTTCCGCCTGTTTATCAAAAACATGTCCTCTTGAAAATACTTTGAGGTCTGGCCTGCTCACTGAGCAGATTTTTAAAGAGCCACGGTATTTTGACTGTGCAAAGGTAGCATAATCATTAGTCTCTTAATTAGTGGCTGGAATGAATGGCTTGATGAGAAATAAACTGTCTCTTAATAAATTTTTGAATTTAACTTTTGAGTCAAAAGGCTTAAATATTTCTTTAGGACGAGAAGACCCTATAGAGCTTAACATTTTGTTTTCATATAGTTTTTTGTTTGTCTTTCTATATTTAATGATGATGTTTTGTTGGGGTGACATGAAGAATAAATAAACTCTTCATTATTATATCATTTATTAATGTTGTTGTTTTGATCCATAATTTATGATCATAAGATTAAGTTACCTTAGGGATAACAGCGTAATTGTTTTTGAGAGCTCATATCGACAAAGCAGATTGCGACCTTGATGTTGGATTAAGAAAAATTTTGGGTGCAGGAGCCCAGTAATTAGGTCTGTTCGACCTTTAAATTCTTACATGATCTGAGTTTAGACTGGCGTGAGCCAGGTCGGTTTCTATCCTAAGATTATTAATTCATAATAGTACGAAAGGACCATATGGTTGAAATATTTTTTATTTTATTGATTAATACTAATTAAATTACTATTTTGACAGATTAATGTGTTGAATTTAGAATTCATTTATGTAGATTTTTTCTACAAATAGTATTGATACTTTATTTTGAATTTTCGAGGACGGGGCGAGAGTCGTGCTTGGGTAGCTCAGTTGATAGACGACTTGCCCGCAAAAGGCAAAGGTTCCGAGTTCGAGTCTCTGTCCGGTAGACAGTTTTAATCTGCTACAAAGTTTCATGCCGGTTTTGTTGCTACGGCAGGACTGGCCATTTGCGAGTCGAACCTGGCGTTCTAATATCCTGTGTCAAGATATTAGTTTTAATTTTGTCCTCACACCTACACTGAAGAGTCAAAGAAACTTGTATTCCCACCTAACATCATATAGGGTGGCTCAGAGCACACAGAAGTGCCGCAACACGACGTGCCGTTGACTCGACTAATGTCCGATGTAGTGCTGGAGGGAAATGACACCGTGAATCCTGCAGGGCTGTCCGTAAATCCGTAACAGTACGAAGAGGTGGCGATCCCTTGTGAACAGCACGTCGCAAGGCATCCCTGATAGGTTCAATAATGATCATTTGTGGGGAGTTTGGTGGCCAGCGGAAGTGCTTAAACTCAGAAGAGTCGCTCTGTAGCAATTCTGGACGTGTGCTGTGCCGCATTGTCCTTTTGGAATTGACCAAGTCCTCTGGAATGCACCATGGACACGAATGGATGCAGGTGATCAGACAGGGTGCTTACACACGTGTCAGAGTCGTATGTAGACGTATCAGGGGTCCCATATTACTCCATCAGGACAACCCCCACGGCATTACAGAACGTCCATCAGCTTGCACAGTCTCTACCGACATGTACAAACGACTCGTCGGACGAGACAACATGTTTCCAGCCTTAAACAATCGAAAGTCAGTGTTGACGGGCCCAGGCGAGGCGTAAAGTTTCGTGTCGTGCAGTCATCAAGGGCACACGCGTGGTCCTTCGGCTCCAAAAGCCCATATCGATGATGTTCCGTTGAACGATTCGATGACTGACATTTGCTGATGACCCAGTATTCAAATCTGCAGCAATTTACGGGATGGTTGCACTTCTGTCACGTTGAACGATTCTCTCCAATCGTCGTCGGTCATGTTCTTGTAGAATCTTTTTCCGGATGCAGCGATGTCGGAGTTAGTTAAAATGGCTCTGAGCACTATGGGACTTAACTGGTAAGGTCATCAGTCACCTAGAACTTAGAACTACTTAAACCTAACTAACCTAAAGACATCACACACATCCATGCCCGAGACAGGATTCGAACCTGCGACCGTAGCGATCGCGCGATTCCAGACTGTAGCGCCTAGAACCGCTCGGCCACTCCGGCCGGCTGAATCTTGCAGAGCTGTCCATAAATCCTTAACAGTACGAGGGGGTGGAGATCTCTTCTGAACAGCACGTTGCAAGGCATCCAGCATATGCTCAATAATGTTCGTGTCTGGTGAATTTGGTGGCCAGCGGAAGTGTTTAAACTCAGAAGAGTGCTCATGGAGCCATACTGTAGCAATTCTGGACGTGAGGGGTGCCGCATTGTTGTGCTGGAATTGACCAAATTGCTGTTGACGGGCCCAGGCGAGGCGTAAAGCATTATGATCAGGGGTACACGAGTGGGCTTTCGACTCCGAAAGCTCACATCGATGATGTTTCGTTCAATGGTTCGCACGTTGACAGTTGTTGCTGGCCCAGCATTGAAATCTGCAGCAATTTCCGGAAGCGTTGCATTTCTATCGCGCTGAACGATTCTCTTCAGTCGTCGTTGGTCCCGTTCTTGAAAAATCTTTTTTCCAGACTCATCCAGGTCGGAGATTTGATGCTTTACTGGATTCCTGATAATCACGGTAAACTCGTGAAATGGTCGTACGGGAAAATTGCCAATTCATCGCTACGAGATGCTGTGTCTCATCGATCGTGCGCCGACTGCAACAGCACATTCATACTCACTTAAATCTTGATAACCTGCCTTTGTGGCAGCAGTAACCGTTCTAAGAATTGCACCAGGCATTTGTTGTATTATATAGGCGTTACCGACCGCTGCACCGTATTCTGCCTCTTTGCATATGGCTGTACTTGAATACTCATCCGTATACCAGTTTCTTTCGCGCTTAAGTGTATTTTGGAGGGGTCATCACGCAATTTCTGTAACAATTGTATTTATGCTTGGCCTCCCGGGTCCCCAGACCTCAGTCCGTGCGATTATTGGCTTTGGGGTTACCTGAAGTCGCAAGTGTATCGTGATCGACCGACATCTCTGGGGACGCTGAAAGACAACATCCGACGCCAATGCCTCACCATAACGCCGGACATGCTTCACAGTGCTGTTCACAACATTATTCCTCGACTACAGCTATTGTTGAGGAAAAGATGTAAAGAATATCATCTTTGTTTTGTCTTACTTTGTTATGCTAATTATTGCTATTCTGATCAGATGAATCGCCATCTGTCGGTCATTTTTTGAACGTTTGTATTTTTTTGGTTCTAATAAAACCCCATGTCATTCCAAGCATGTGTGTCAATTTGTACCTCTCTATCTACACTATTCCGTGATTTATTCAGTTTTCAAATTTATACTGAGTTTTTGATCACCTGGTATATTCAGTTGGCGCGGTCCCCAGATCTGAGAGACGTTGCTGCTGTATGGTGGGTGTGACACAGTCTTTAACACGAGCCAGAGTGCTCACAGACCTTAATGCTTCAGCTACAGCCATGGAAGAGGGTACGTGATGCGCATAGCTATACATACATTCGGAAATGAACTTGGAATTTTAAGCTCGTGCAACTTATTCGAGAGGTGTAATTGTTTCAAAGGAAGTATAAGCAGTTGGCACTCTGATAGTTTTCAAATATTTAACTTCTTTCTCTACATCTGTCTTGACATCATTATGGTATTCACTGATAAATAACTTGCATGCCTCGGCGAACCGATCGTCAGTCACCTTTGTGTATTTCTATAAAAACCCAAATGCTTCATCTGTAACCTTCACTGTTTCAAAAAAAAAAAATGGTTCAAATGGCTCTGAGCACTATGGGACTTAACTTCTGAGGTCATCAGCCCCCTAGACCTTAGAACTACTTAAACCTAACTAACCTAAGGACATCACACACATCCATGCCTGAGGTAGGATTCGAACCTGCGACCGTAGCGGTCGCAAGGTTCCAGACTGAAGCGCCTAGAACCGTTCGGCCTCACCGGCCGGCTCACTGTTTCACATTGGATTTTCAAGTTATACACTAGACTGTCAATTACGACATGAAAACCTTTTATCCTGAATAAATCTTCTGAATTTTCACCTGTCACTTCGTACCCGGCTTCATCACGAGATGAGTTTCTGTTCTTACTGCGTACCTCCGAAAATTTAGGACTGGTATTAATTGCGCTGGCAACAACTTTAGATTCGGGGAGAATGGTGTCCCAATTAAAAGTTACGTAATAAGCAGTCAAGGCGTCGTGTCTCAATGCCCATGGTAGTATTTCGAGCTCGTAGTAATTTGAGTCTGTAGTCAGCTCGTGCCATCAACTTTAGCCAACTCGATGTCACGATTAATCACTTGAGAGATCTTCCGTAACGTAAAGAAACCTCTGCCATGGAGTGTGTTTCAGCTGACAGATTCAACTCGACTTTCCGGGGTTTCAGCAGCAACGGCAGTCTCACCCACGTCAGCTGCAGTCGGCGTCAGAGCTTCAAGCCGAGCACGCCAGACGTGGAGTACCAACAAGTCACAGCACGCCGTTTCAGAGTATCCCATCGTTGTGGACAGCAGCTGAACAGCTCGTATAGGAGCTGAACCACTCCGAGAAACGTATCTGCTTCGTGACAGCTCTCAATTGCAATAGCAACTCCTGTTTTCTGGTTACAGTCTACGAATTCCAAAGCCGTTCATTTATTTCTTGTATATACTCGTAAATTTTCTTACTGAAACAAATATAACGCAGGATGAATGTCGCCCGTTCCCCATCATTTGAATCAGGAGCTGCATCGACAATAATTGAGTAATACTTCACATTTCCCTCTGTTTCAAGATGACAGTCCTGACGCGATGGGCACAACTAGAAATAAATTCATTTTGAGTATCTTTTGACAGATAACGCACTTGTAGCACTTTCCAGCTCTTGTGCGTCTCTGACCTGCTAATGTATTTGCGATAAATGAATCGTAGTGACTCAAGAACACTAATATTCCGAGAAAATTTCCATTATGTGGACCTCCAATTTTCTGAGATCAATCTCTGAAAGCCAAACTTCTTTGACCAAGAAATAATTTTGCATCAAGTAACGCAAAGCTTCCCATGTAAGATGGCTCTTCTGCTAATGAACAAAAGAAGAACATTACCTCTTTACTTCCCACCATTAGCTTGGTCACTGTACCTCTGTTATTTCATTTCATTTCTTCACTTTTAGGGTTCATCCAGGACAACAGATACACGGTAAAAATCGCTGAAAACGGAATCACATGGGACTAAAATACTTTTCCAAATAGGGCAAGTTTCCGGATTACACAAAACTCACTAGGCTACATAAAATTTGTCACATATCATGCATAAAGGTATAAATTTATGAACGTATTTACGCAGTACGTGCACTCCTGCACAATAGATGTTTGTTTAGTGTATGTTGTACAATAGAAGAGTAGACTATTGCACTAATTGATAAATTATACGGCATTTTTCTATTTTTACTCCGACTTTAAATTCTTGTATTGTTGTATCTAATACACAGTATTCCTATGTTTATCTCCTTTACAATTGACTTATTTGTCACATATCGAGGAGGGAAATTGTACGAATTTCCTTTCCACAATCATTTACTCTACACAATGTTTTGCACTGTACTATACTTCCAACAGCGTGGGAGTATTTGTGTGTACTGTAACTTGCATAACATTCTTCGGGAAATTAATTTTCCTAGGGACATAATTTTGCTCCTTTTCTCCGTTCTGATCAACTTCTGTGTTGCGGATTCCTGTTAAATTTGTTGCTGACATAAAAGTGGAGTGAGTTGACAGAAAGTCATAACTTGGAATGTTGTCATCTGCACCACAAGAAACGTTTGACATTTTGATAAATTAACCAATTACTGCTACATTTCCTTGAGTTTCGATGGCCATAAATGCGTCTTGTTCTTGAGCTCCAAACCCCGCTTTCCTGAAGCACTTGGTAACAGTTTTTCACTTCATTTCGCTGACTGCCAAGCCAATCCAATTTACTTAATTCAGGACAGAAACTGACCGTGCCAGAGCAAATGCACTTTCTCCTTCTTCAGCTCAAAGAATACGAGATTGCATCTACAATCGCACGTAATGGGACTGGTATACGTAAATAACCCCCTGGTCCATTGTTTGTGGCGGAAACCGAGCCAGTTTCACGTTTGATAACTTACTTGACTTTCGGGTGGCAGGTTGCATTGTCTGGGAAAAGGAAAACTTGGCAATTACCTGTTTTCACTATGGCGTTGAAGATCTCAGCCATTCTTCCGTAAGACCGCACATTATCCATGCCTTTATATTGCTTTGCCATGTGACTGGAAGGCTACTGGGGCCTATAGTTCGAAACAACGCGGTTTTGCTTCCTTTCCAGTCACAGCTGGCGTCTCCTTTTCACGTAATATTTTTCCACACGGTAGGGCAGTGAGTCTTTCCTGGGACATTTTTCCACCGGTGCACTTTTCACCTCAAATTGCTCGAGATTCTGAAGACAGAAACAGACCCGTTTTATCGGCTCCGAACCCGTCTTTCGGATCATAATCCGCAGTTAGGTCGCACAATATTGTCTTCCGTTCTGTTGCTACACTTTGCTGCACATCCTTAGCTTCCCCACACACTTCATTCCACACGATGTTGTGCCTAGCTCTGAAACTGTACAGCCTTCCCGTGTACGCCGGTATTTCCAAGCTCTTTGGTTCACTATGCAACGTGGGTCCAGAAAAAGGTAAGTTATTTTCCCACGCACTTACGAACCATTCCCACATTGTTCCGTTAATTTCTTCATCTCCCGTCTTCTTCGCCTTTCTTTTCATTTGCCCCATCCCAATCATCCATTCATCCAATATTTTCTTCTTGTTTCTTAAAGCATCGTAAATTTGTTTTTTACCGCATTTGAAACGCAGCATTATTTCGTGTACAGAGAGTTGGTCTTTCTCACTCGCCTCGATTATCTTAATGTTTTCATTAAGTTTAAGTGTTTGCGACTTGTACTTTTCCTTCGAATCATTGTATCACTTAAGGCGCTACTAGCCAAATGAAACGGACAGAAAATAATGCTGTTAGTGCGTCATCGGAACAACACTCGTCTCCTTCACTGCACCGACTGCAGCAGCGTCCACAGTTGCGCCGCAGTGTTCCAGCGTGCCCCCCCCCCCCCCCCCCCCACCCCCCCGTGCGTCAAGCGTCAATAATAACGGAAAACGAGAGACCCCGCCAAACCGAGCGCTCACGAGCGAACCATTTCCTTTGATGCACCGACACTACTCGCTAACCTGTTCGTTGTTGCACAGAGCGGTGCAGTCTGATGCCCACACCCGCAGCAGATCTGCTCTTTTGTCGGTTTTGCGCCGCCGAGCAGACAGTCGGGCATGTATTGTCTGTGTGTCAAAGTTAACTTTTGGCATTACACAGTAAATTGTTAATAAAGTCGTAGAATTAGCGATCCGTTTTAGACACGTTCTGCTGTACGTATATATATATATATATATATATATATATATATATATATATATATATATATATTACAAAAGCAACCTCATATTTGCCAGCTTTGTATTCTAGGGCCGCCAAAGCCTTGAGAGACATGGGGCCTCCCATGACGCCTGATGCCCGGTGATGTTGCCCACACCCTGTCCCCCCCCGCCCCCTTCTATCTCTTCTGGCCTTCCCTTCACCTCTTCTGCGGTAGTGCTTCTCTCCATAGTTTTGAAAGTTTGCTAGTTTCATAATTAAAAATTGCTTTCCCCGTAATAATGGACCCATCTTAAAACCGTTTTACTTGCAACACGGGTAATCTACTGAAGTTATATTTCCCGAAACTTTTACACAGGAAATCGTGGCCAAATCTGTACACTTTGGGGAAATCTCTAATCCTGCCTGTCAGTTACGCTGCACATTTTCGTATGACGCACGTATAACTACTGAGACTATCAGATACGCAATTCATCCTTAAAAACACCTAAAAACACGATCAAATAGTGGTACCAAATTTTACTCTGTGTGCCAAATATTTGAACGTGTAGGGTTTTGTTTGACACGGGGCGTGTTTGACGTGTTTGAGTGAAATTTTGATTCATGGAAAACTTGAAAACGTGGCTGACTTGTGTGCTGGTGTTTTGCCCCACATGCTTAGTGAAATACTTTTGTTACAATTTATATATGAGTGTATCGTGAGTCACCACAACCCGTGCAAGTTACGATCAAGCAAGAAATAGTAGACGTGTCGCATCTTTCCCAGCCATAGTTTACGCAGGATAAGGTTAAGAAGAAAATCAACATTCTACGCACAACACGCAGTAAAATAAAAAGTCGAAATTCTTCCAAGGGCGATGCAGGCTTCATGTTCCCACATTGTGGTACCTTAATAATCTGTCATAGAATAGCAAGTAGAAGAGAATAAATTTTCTCATACTTGTGTCTTCTTTTTCAATGTGAGCGGGAAGGTGCTCCAAACAAGTTATTAGAAGTTTCCCTGTCTATTCGCAGAAAGCTGAAGTAGCCGGGTGTAACATTTCCCTTTAACAGGTTACAGCTCGTGTATTTCTCACTCTAAATCACCTCTGGACCAACATCTTGTTTTCTTCTTCTTTAAAGACAGTGCCAGAGTATGTTAGAAATGTTTTACCTGCATTTGGAGCATAGACAAACAGCGTCTGCTCCAAAAGTGAGGTTAAGTTAACAGACTCGTCGGCTCACGATTGACAAATAAGTGCGCGGACCTTATATCGACACGGCAGCCGCTTCCTGTTCTCCTGTCGGCCGGTCACGGCACGGGACACGTGACGCCACACGGACGTGCTTCTGGCGGTACGACACAGCACCGAGGACGCTCACCGCAGTATTCGTGCGGTATTATTTTCACTGTCCTGTCAAGTGAAGCTTCCGGTGACGGCCTGATGTGTGGCAAACCGCTGGTGGCTGAAAGAAGCAAAGCGACGTTTATTTACGTGTTTGCATAGCTAAAGTACCTTATTTGGTGGTTTTCGGATATATACTTGCATACTACAGTTTAATTAATGCACCGCACTAGAGACCTGTCCAGAACGCGACGTTTTTTCTGCGATTTAGAGAGTGAGGAAAGTTTGTTCAGCTGATGTCGCCAAATCACTTTCTTAAACAGAAAATGAAAATCACTTCAATCGCAGAATTTAACGTGTTTGTCTTATGATCCATCAAATTCGAATGACGTGGGACCACTACGGAACGTTTAGACTCGCTCTCAGTTTTAAATATGCAACAGTCTTGTAGCAATAAAGTAGACATTGTTGATTTACGTGCGGTGTTGTGTGCACTGGATACTATTATTGTCGAGAAAAATGAGCGAAAAGTCCGCACCTGGACGTTTTAGCGGGTCGCTATCAACTTTTCTGTCACGCCTGTTATGCATTGACGCATTTCATAATCATTTGTTTTATAAGGAGTAATCTGTTAATTATAATGGCTCAAACAGAAAACCGTCCCCAGCTGTCGGAAGAGAGCGGAGGTCAGATGGGCAGCAGAAGTGATTCATAAAACTGCGGCCAACTAACCCCGAAATCGATTTGTTGTGGAATTTTAGCAGATAATCTGAGTTAGAACATAGTGAGGTATCTCGAACAGAATGAGGTCCTCTATGTCAAGTAGCACGGATTCCGAAAACATCAATCTCGTCAAACCCAATTCACTTATCTCTCTCACGGCATACTAAAAACCACAAATCGAGGCAGTCAGGTAGACCCAGTACTTCTCGATTTCCGAAAGTCATTTGAATCAGTACCACGTCTACGTCTGTTGTCAAAAGTACAATTGCGCGGTGTATCGAGTGAAATTTGCAACTGGATCGAGGATTTTTTGGTAAGGAAAACGGAGAAAGTTGTCACGCTTTGGAGATGCATCGGCGGATGTACAAGTAATTTCTTGCCTCAGGGAACTGTGTGGAGATCCTAGCTGTTCGTGTTGTACATTAACGACCATGCAGGCAGTATTAATAGTAACCTCAAACATTTTGCAGATGATGCAGTTCCATTCAGTCAGGTCTTTATAAGTTTTCAAAGTGTACAAAGTTCGGTAACTTGCTTGAAATGTTCGGATATGCAGTATTGTGCACTTCACAAAACGAAAAAACGTAGTATCCTGTGTCTGCATTATCAATGAGTCACAGCTGGAATCGTTTACAAATGGCTACGTGTCACACGTTGTAGGGACACGGAATGGAATGAGCACGCAGGCTCTGCAGTGATTGAAGCAGGTTGTAACCACCCAACAGTAAAAATAATCATGTATATCATTCACATTCAGTGTAACCTCCCCGCAGATAAAAATAAGTATAATATTCCGTAACCCCGCACTAATAACGTGACAAACCTCCCAATGAAAAATGTGACTCACTTATAACCCTTCAATAATCAACTGACTGTGAATCTAAACTGGTAAATCTGGACGTCAGCAGTGCTGTTTCATGGCCCTGAAAGATCATTGTGAATAAAATGAAAATTCTTACCCGAATAAAGTCGCCGGATAACGCGTATATATCTGCTCCTATAAGAAATGTTTGTGGCACAGCCCAGTGCAATGCTGGCCGCTAGATTTGTCACGTATAAAAAGAAACAACTAATTGTTCCTTACGATAATCGGGATGAGCATGGATTGCAGAAATAAGTAAATTCTTTGAATTCAGATGAATGATTGTCAAAAAGTTAATTTTATGAAAAGGATTATTATTAAAAGATTTTTTGAAGCAGTTACATGGGACTTGATATAACAACAGTATAAATGTTCTTGTAACAAACTACATATGCGCGCGGCTGCTTTTACCTTATACTGCATCGCTCAGGCACCGCCACCGCTACCCACGAGTGGCCCAGCCAACTCCATACACCATACTACTACTTACTCCTACTGCCACTGCTCTTACTGCAGCCAACACTGCCCTCTGGTCTGAGATTCTCTTATAGCTTACATATTGCAGGCAGCGCGTGAGCAATCCATCGAAATTACATCTGCTCGAATGCGCTAGCAATAAATTCCTTAGCAATGGACCTCTTACTTAACACTCCACTGGGGAGGTAAAAATTTGGCAGCGATGGTGAGTCAATTGGACTTGCCATGAGCGACAAATTTTTATGAAACACAGTGCACACGTACTAAGTACAGAACATATTAAAAAAATGGCTCTGAGCACTATGGGTCATCAGTCCCCTAGAACTTAGAACTACTTAGCTGTTGATATACTTTCCGGGATGTGAGGTCGTGGTCCAAGAACTTTTCTGCTCCTTACGTTTCGTCCAGAACTGCACTGGACTTCCTCAGAGGCGCTGCTCCGCTGAGTCTGGCCGACTGACTGCGGAGCAGCCCCTCTGAGGAAGTCCAGCGCAGTTCTGGACGAAACGTAAGGAGCAGAAAAGTTCTTGGACCACGACCTCACATCCCGGAAAGTATATTAATAGCCATGTCACCAGGTCGTGAAAGCCTTCATTCTACAATTACAACTACTTAAACCTAACTAACCTAAGGACATCACACACATCCATGCCCGAGGAAGGATCCGAACCTGCGACCGTAGCGGTCGCGCGGTTCCAGACGAACATATTAAGAAATGACAAAGTGTATATGCAATGAGTACAGAAATACTAAGAAATGACATAAAGTGCACATGCACTGTAAAAGTCTTAAGCATTTTACAAGAATTTAAATTCATTGAGAAATGAAATAAAGTTCACATTCACTGCATAAGTCTTCAGCATATTTACAAGAACTGAACGCATCAAGAAATGAAATACAATGCACCCGCACTGTGTAAGTCGTTAGCATTTTAGAAAAACTGAACACATTGAAAAATGAAATAAAATGCACATGTAGTGTATAAGTCTTTAGCATTTTTACAAGAATTAAACACATTGAGAAATGAAATAAAGTGGACATGCACTGTAAAAGTCTTTAACATATTTATGAGAACTGATCATATTAACAAATGAAATGAAGTGCACACAAACTGTATAAGTCTTTAGCATTTTTACAAGAATCAAACATATTAGGAAATAAAATAAAGTGCACATGTATTATATCAGTCTCTGGCAATTTTACAAGAATTAAGAAAGGAATGGGAAGGATAGCATCATGGTTGTAGCACAGTGGGTTGCACGTAGCTGCACTAAAAGCCCATATCTTTCTAAAGAAGCACAACACCAAGTGAGACAATCTGAAGTTCTCTTCCATGAAGTATTTATCAGTGTAGCCAAGACACTGAAATGTTGTTTTAATATTGTATGTTACCATTTTGGTACTACATTAGGTACACCAAACAGTAGGACCATAATGACATCTCCTTTGGTCAGAGTGGTGGACAGCTTGATGTCACACCACATTCTGGTAGAATCCATACTCTTACATCAACGTAGAATTAGTGCAAAAACCAAATATAGTGCTCCATGATCATGAGGATGGACAGGACATACGGATATCGCAGTAATTGGTGGTAATTAGGTCAGAAGGTGAAGGATACATTACGACTTTTGCTAGTCGTTATTCGGAATTACACTGGTGTATCAACCGATTTGAACAATTATTGGCACTCATTGGCTAGTTACAAAGGATTTATGTAGTATGTATGGAGTATTACATAACATCATTCATAAGTCATCTCATTGCAGTAATCATTGGTATAGCATTTATAGAGTATAACAAAACATTATTAAGAAGTCTTGTCATTGCAGTAATTATTGGCACTCATTGGCCAGTTACAAAGCATTTATGTAGTATGTATGGAGTATTACAGAACATTATTCGTAAGTTGTCTCATTACAGTAATTATTGGCATAGCATTTATGCATAAGTCATCTCATTGCATTAATCATTGGCATTCATTGACTAGTTACTAAACATTTATGTAGTATTTATGGAGTATTACATAACATCATTCATGAGTCATTTCATTGCAGTAATCATTGGCACTCACTGGCTAGTTACTAAACATTTATGTAGTATTTATGGAGTATTACAGAATATTATTCACATGTCATCTCATTACAGTAATTATTGGCATCATGTCAGTTACAAAACATATATTATGCATTATTCAGAAGTCATCATTCAAAACAGGAGTTACTGCGTGTAGAATCAAGCTGCTAGTGTTAACACGTGATATCACGCAGGTGACATAAGACATATTTAAAATGTAAGACATTGGAACTCTTACTCAAGGTGTTTAGTCCAATAATACATAGACAAAATGGAATCAATACAGCAGAAAAAATTGAATTATATTTAGGGCTAGAAATATATCTTAAACTGGTAGCATTATTTAGTTGTATAGTGGTAACAGTTGGAACCTGCAATAAAAATTTTTTTTTGTGCTAGCAATGCATTGCGTTGGGATCGATAGTCAATTGCTGGGGCATTAAAATATTTGCTTTTGACTTATTGCTGGAAATAAGGATTAATAACATCATTTGTCATGAGTCAACTGTAGCAAGGTTATGAAACATACATGTGATCACATTCATGAATGATACACACAACTGGGTAAGAAAATGCAAATATTAGAACAGGTTTAATAACTAAGTGCTTGTAGCATATTAATATCATGAAAAGCTTCTCCTGGAAAAACACAAAGTGGATTATTGCGCTGAAAGAACAAATGTACATTATGCTGAAAAGTAGTAAACTTCGAATTAACAGGTAATGAAACATGTACTTAATATGTATGTACTCTAGCTGTCTTTCCAAAAACATTCAGTCATTATACTACGCGACATATGACATACTGTTAAAAAGAACTGCAACAAATCCTTAAATAACAACATAGCATCTCTTAAGTAATAGAAAATATATAAACTTCATCATTATCATCATCTGTAAAGAAAAACATCATTATTCATATTACCATATTCCTCATACAACTATTCATCATCATTTATTATCATCTGCAAAAAATAGACACCTCATTGTTCATTATTCATATTACCATTTACTTCATACAACTATTCATTTTCATTCATTATTTCTTATATTATAGAGTCTCTTACTTCTAACATATTTCATCACTAAAATTAACATGCATAGTTCTGTCTGAAAGCCTCCCGCAATCCCTTCATATTCTGAAAGAAAAATAATTAGTCAAGACTGCTATCATATGGTGTGTATAATATATTCTTGTTAATGCTTGTTAATTCCAATCCATTTACTTTTCATGACAAAGTATTGCACTTTCTTTCGTTCATTCCGATGGTGAAATTTCTATTTCATGGTAAACCTCTGTGGTTGTTTAATTTATTTCTTTTGCACGGTATTACCTTCTGAAAATGATGAATATGGATTAATATCTTGCATTTAAATCATATACTCATTAAATGAAAACTTGTTTCTAGTGATATGACTAAGCATACAGCATGGCATGACAGAAAACATATTAGGTCAAAAACAACGACAGTTTTCAAGTGCGAAAATGTACACACTATACCATAATGTAGTAGCTAAAAAATCTAGAATAGTTAAGATATTGAGTATCATAACGCAAAAATGTCAAAGTCAACTGGTGTTTGTTACATCTTAAAAATTTCACAGTGCATACAGAGAAAATTCTACTTTCGATAGGAAAACCATCATATGTACATAAAAAAATAAAAATGTGCACTGTCTGATATATAACGACAAGAAAAGGGACCTGCTAACCTTACCTTGCCGGGCACTTGCCAAGAAAAAATATGATCATCATCAGTAATTGTTCGTATAAATATCTGCAAATGGCATTAGAGTGTGATAAATCATAAAGTATGTTTATTCACTAAAGGGTTTAATATTGGAAATCTGGTGATTGCCCTTGGTTTTTCTGGTTCTCAAAGTTTCGACATGTACTACATTGAGGTGAGGAATGCTGCGAATTCTACATGGACCAGCATATAGAAGCTCAAATTTACTGCATCTACTCTTTCCTCTGTTGGATAAATAGTGTGTGCATACTAATATCTTCTGTCCTGTGTGGAAGTCACGGCGTGTACAAACCTGTTTTTGCTGTCTTCTCCTGCGCTCTGCGGTACGTTTGATGTTATTGAGGGCAATGTCAATTATTTCATGGTGGCGTAGTCGACGAGATGTAGGAAAAGATACTAATTCTTAAATTTTGTTGTGTGGTTCAACATTTTTCAATATAACAGTCGGAGATAGCATAGTAGATTCATTTGGTATGGAGATAATTACATCCTGGAATGAGAGTATGTGTGTATCTCAATCAATATGTCTTTTATGGCAGTATATTCTAAATAGTTTACCAATTTCTTTCATCAGTCGTTCAGCAGGGTTCGAAGAAGCGTGATACCTGGATATATAGATCAGAGAAATGGTTCTCGCTCGCAACATACGTGTCCATATCGAAGATCGAAATTGTGGTCCATTGTCGGAAATTACATTCAATAAATGCCCTACATGAAATAAAAAATGTTTTACAAATGCATTCGAAATTGATTTAGCAGTAGCTTTGCCTAACGGTGTGAAGGTAACAAATTTCGAAGTGAGTTCAACAGCGACAAAGATGTAACAATAACCTCTATTAGATCTGGGAATCAGACCAAAAATGTCTACAGCGGCCATATGTCTCAGTTTAATGGGTGCAGTGGGATGTAACGGAGGAATATATGAAGTCGTGTCTGATTTAGTTTTCTGGCTGATTTTGCATAACGCTAAAACTCGTCGAATACGTTTCTCCATGTTGGCAAAGTAACAGTTCTGTCTCAGTATAAGAAAACATTTTCTGGCTCCATAATGTGCGTAACTTAAATGAGTATATCAAATTAATTTGTTAAGAAGCTCGTCAGGAATGCATAATAAACAGTTGTTGCTATCAGGGTGAGAGCGGCGGAACAGAATGTTCTTGCGTACAGTATAATGGTTTCTAATGGTAATGCCGGCCGTTGTGGCCGAGCGGTTCTAGGCGCTACAGTCTGGACCCGCGCGGCCGCTGCGGTCGCGGGTTCGAATTCTGACTCGGGCATGGTTGTGTGTGATGACCTTAGGTTAGTTTGATTTAAGTAGTTCTAAGTTCTAGGGGACTGATGACTTCAGAAGTTAAGTCCCATAGTGCTCAGAGCAATTTTTCTAATGGTAACGTTATTCCTATCTTGCCAAAGGTGTTTAATTTCTTTCCACACTTTGTCTTTGCTCTGCTCTTGTGCTATGTCTCGTAATGACGACGAAATGAAATTTTCAAATGCAACTTGTTGAATATATATGACGCTAAAATTTGCATGGCAGAATCGTAAAATTAAATTCCTGTAAATAAAGTTTCCATCAGCTTAACCTGTCATGTGTAAATTTAGCGGAAAGTAAAAACTGTATAGCTCACTGATCTGTGTAAACGGTAGTATGTCTTCCATAAAGAAAATGCCTAAATCTGGTAAATGCCCATACAGCACATAATGCTTCAAGTTCTGTAACAGAATAATTGCGTTCAGCAGGTGACAGAATTCGACTTGCAAAAGTGATGTTTTTAATTACTGTTTTACCGCCTTCTTCAATTTCCTGAAAAATGTGTACTCATAAAGCGGTGTTACAACTGTCGGTGGCAAAAGAAAACTTTCTGGTAGGATCTGGGTGTGATAAAAGTGGTACGTTTAATAAGGCATGTTTCAGATTAACAAACTCAGACTGTGCTTGGCTATCCCAGGACCAAATAGAGTTTTTACCCGCAAACTGCCATAATCTAGGGGTGTCTAAAGCAGAGTAATGAATAAATTTAAGGAAAAGTTAATTAATCCCAGAAAGCTGCGTAGTTGTTTCTTCGTCGTTGGAACAGTAGTGTCACGTAAAGCTTGAACTTTTTCCGGGTCAGGCGCAATGCATTTTGCTGAAATTACTTGTCCAAGAAATTTTATAGAAGTTTTCCCAAAGTGTGATTTGCTAAGATTAACTGTGAGTCCTTGGGCACGAAAAGTTTCCAATAGTTGTTCAAGTATTAGATTGTGCTCAGACCAGTTAGTTTCTGCAATAAGGATGTCCTCAACATACGTTATGATTCTGTCTTTAAGCTCTGTCGGAAGTATAGTATTCAAACCGCAAATAAATGCTGCTGAAGTTAAGCCGAACTGTAATTTGCAAAATTGATAACAATCACCAAAACAGAGAAATGCTGTGTATTTTCTGCAGTTTGGATGGAGCTGAATTTGCCAAAATCCCGATTTTAAATCTAATGTGGAATAAATAGCAGTACCATGAAATTTCTGTAAAAGTTCTTCTAGTGTCTGGGGGCGATCTGTTTCATTAACAATAATGTCGTTGACATGACGCGAATCAAGTACGACGCGAAGTGAGCCATCCTTTTTCTTAACAATATGGAGCGGGTTTATGTACGGACTAACTGCCGGTTCAATAATTCGTTGGTCAAGCATAGCTTGCAATTCTTTCTTACCTTGTTCTCTGTGGATATATGGAATGGGATAATGTTTAGCTTTAAATGTGTCATGCTGTCTTAACTTGAAATTCATTCCCGAAACCGGACATAGTTGTCAAAAACTGGAGCTTGCTGTAAAAGAATTTTGCATAGCTGAGTACGTTCGTCATCTGTATTTACACTGCTCTGTTTTACCTTCTCAGAAATCATTTGAATAATGTCTTAGTCAGCTTCGTCTGGTGTATTGTAGCTGTGTACATACGTATCTGTGAACAATGTGGAATGACAGTCCATGTTACATGATGTAAAAATGACCTCTGTGCTATTAATTGCTTGTTCTTCTGCAGATAAAGTGTGCTGAAATTCTAATGCCAGTTGTACTTTTTCATCCTTTAACATTAAATAGGAATTTTGAAAGTCAATAATTGCATCGTGTTGCACCAAAAAATTCGTATCTAAAATAACGTCTGTTGTAAATGAGGGAACATTCCAAAAAATTGAGTGGAACGTACGACCTGCAATACAAAATAATAAGTGTGTCTGTAACTTTACATGTACTCATTTACCAGATACTGCTCCTTTTACTTTAGTTTTGCCTAATGGTAACGTAGGATAAGTGCTCTCATTGTTACATTAGATGAAAGTTTCTTCATTTATAACTGACATAGGTGATTCAGAATTTGTTATTGCTGAAAATGTGGATGATACAGTCTTTACTTCAATAACAGGGTGGGAAATAGTTTTTAGTATAACTGGTTTTTCATGCAAAAATGTATCTCGAATGTCGTCAAAAGCAATAAAATTTTCGTAAACAAGATTCTGTGTGTCAAAGGTATTGCTTACGTTGCTGGAAGATGCAACCTGTACTGTATCTAGTCAAGTTCCTTCTGACGTGCTGTTATTTGCGGGAGGATGCTGTGGCATTTCGACTATTTGTACTGTTCTGTTACTTCGTCCTGACGTATTAGGTTCGGAAGGATACCGACTGTCTGGTTCATTCATGATAATCTGTTGTTGTGGATGATTGAGCTGCTGGTACGACCTACTGTTATTAAACGTACGCTGAAAACTGTGCTCATTATTTTTACGTCTGTCATGATAGTCATTACTATACGGCGCGTTGCGATAGGGGTTGAAATGATGTGTCTTCTGTACGTAGTGATTTCCTTGTTTCTGTGCGTTACTATTTGGTGGAGCTGACGCTATACGTGTAGGCGGCAATACATTAAAGCTTGGTTGACCTTTCACATTATATTGTTGGTTAGGTGTGCTAACCGGCTGGCTTTGTTGCTGTTGTGGGGAAAAGCCTGTATTGTTGCCAAAATGTGTTTGCTGTTGCTGATAATTATGAGGATACTGCTGATCAAAATTTTGTCTGTTATTAAAATTCTGGTGGTTGTCATTCCTGGAGCGTCTATCACTTTTGCTATTAAAATAGCGTGGCTGATCGTAATTACTGTATGCTTGTTGACCTTGGTTACGTTGTGAAAAATTTTTGTTTATGAAGGAATAGTCTGACTGCTGAACTTCCGAAAGCTGTAAGAGTAAATGCTGAAATATTTTCTTCCTGCTGTCCTGTTAGAAGTGACACTCCTAACGATCGCGGGAATTTTGAAATACATAATTGGATGAGTGCTGACTCACTGTATGGCTCACATAAATATTGGCTTTGTTGTACCATGTGTTCAAAAATAGCGTGACAAAGGGAAAATTTGAGTTCTCATAATTCGGTAACCTAATTAACCTAATTAACTCCCCCCATGAACCATGGACCTTGCCGTTGGTGGGGAGGCTTGCGTGCCTCAGCGATACAGATAGCTGTACCGTAGGTGCAACCACAACGGAGGGGTATCTGTTGAGAGGCCAGACAAACGTGTGGTTCCTGAAGAGGGGCAGCAGCCTTTTCAGTAGTTGCAAGGGCAACAGTCTGGATGATTGACTGATCTGGCCTTGTAACAATAACCAAAACGGCCTTGCTGTGCTGGTACTGCGAACGGCTGAAAGCAAGGGGAAACTACAGCCGTAATTTTTCCCAAGGGCATGCAGCTTTACTGTATGATTACATGATGATGGCGTCCTCTTGGGTAAAATATTCCGGAGGTAAAATAGTCCCCCATTCAGATCTCCGGGCGGGGACTACTCAAGAGGATGTCGTTATCAGGAGAAAGAAAACTGGCGTTCTACGGATCGGAGCGTGGAATGTCAGATCCCTTAATCGGGCAGGTAGGTTAGAAACTTTAAAAAGGGAAATGGATAGGTTGAAGTTAGATATAGTAGGAATTAGTGAAGTTCGGTGGCAGGAGGAACAAGACTTCTGGTCAGGTGACTACAGGGTTATAAACACAAAATCAAATAGGGGTAATGCAGGAGTAGGTTTAATAATGAATAGGAAAATAGGAATGCGGGTAAGCTACTACAAACAGCATAGTGAACGCATTATTGTGGCCAAGATAGACACGAAGCCCACGCCTACTACAGTAGTACAAGTTTATATGCCAACTAGCTCTGCAGATGACGAAGAAATTGAAGAAATGTATGATGAAATAAAAGAAATTATTCAGATTGTGAAGGGAGACGAAAATTTAATAGTCATGGGTGACTGGAATTCGAGTGTAGTAAAAGGGAGAGAAGGAAACATAGTAGGTGAATATGGATTGGGGGACAGAAATGAAAGAGGAAGCTGCCTGGTAGAATTTTGCAGAGAGCACAACATAATCATAACTAACACTTGGTTTAAGAATCATGAAAGAAGGTTGTATACATGGAAGAACCCTGGAGATACTAAAAGGTATCAGATAGATTATATAATGGTAAGACAGAGATTTAGGAACCAGGTTTTAAATTGTAAGACATTTCCAGGGGCAGATGTGGACTCTGACCACAATCTATTGGTTTTGACCTGTAGATTAAAACTGAAGAAACTGCAAAAAGGTGGGAATTTAAGGAGATGGGACCTGGATAAACTGAAAGAACCAGAGGTTGTACAGAGATTCAGGGAGAGCATAAGGGAGCAATTGACAGGAATGGGGGAAATAAATACAGTAGAAGAAGAATGGGTAGCTTTGAGGGATGAAGTAGTGAAGGCAGCAGAGGATCAAGTAGGTAAAAAGACGAGGGCTAGTAGAAATCCTTGGGTAACAGAAGAAATATTGAATTTAATTGATGAAAGGAGAAAATATAAAAATGCAGTAAGTGAAACAGGCAAAAAGGAAAACAAACGTCTCAAAAATGAGATCGACAGGAAGTGCAAAACGGCTAAGCAGGGATAGCTAGAGGACAAACGTAAGGATGTAGAGGCCTATCTCACTAGGGGTAAGGTAGATACCGCCTACAGGAAAATTAAAGAGACCTTTGGAGATAAGAGAACGACTAGTATGAATATCAAGAGCTCAGATGGAAACCCAGTTCTAAGCAAAGAAGGGAAAGCAGAAAGGTGGAAGGAGTATATAGAGGATCTATACAAGGGCGATGTACTTGAGGACAATATTATGGAAATGGAAGAGGATGTAGATGAAGATGAAATGGGAGATACGATACTGCGTGAAGAGTTTGACAGAGCACTGAAAGACCTGATTCGAAACAAGGTCCCCGGAGTAGACAATATTCCATTGGAACTACTGACGGCCGTGGGAGAGCCAGTCCTGACAAAACTCTACCATCTGGTGAGCAAGATGTATGAAACAGGCGAAATACCCTCAGACTTCAAGAAGAATATAATAATTCCAATCCCAAAGAAAGCAGGTGTTGACAGATGTGAAAATTACCGAACTATCAGCTTAATAAGTCACAGCTGCAAAATACTAACGCGAATTCTTTACAGACGAATGAAAAAACTAGTAGAAGCCAACCTCGGGGAAGATCAGTTTGGATTCCGTAGAAACACTGGAACTCGTGAGGCAATACTGACCTTACGACTTATCTTAGAAGAAAGATTAAGGAAAGGCAAACCTACGTTTCTAGCATTTGTAGACTTAGAGAAAGCTTTTGACAATGTTGACTGGAATACTCTCTTTCAAATTCTAAAGGTGTCAGGGGTAAAATACAGGGAGCGAAAGGCTATTTACAATTTGTACAGAAACCAGATGGCAGTTATAAGAGTCGAGGGACGTGAAAGGGAAGCAGTGGTTGGGAAGGGAGTAAGACAGGGTTGTAGCCTCTCCCCGATGTTGTTCAATCTGTATATTGAGCAAGCAGTAAAGGAAACAAAAGAAAAATTCGGGGTAGGTATTAAAATTCATGGAGAAGAAATAAAAACCTTAAGGTTCGCCGATGACATTGTAATTCTGTCAGAGACAGCAAAGGACTTGGAAGAGCAGTTGAATGGAATGGACAGTGTCTTGAAAGTAGGATATAAGATGAAGATCAACAAAAGCAAAACAAGGATAATGGAATGTTGTCTAATTAAGTCGGGTGATGCTGAGGGAATTAGATTAGGAAATGAGGCACTTAAAGTAGTAAAGGAGTTTTACTATTTGGGGAGCAAAATAACTGATGATGGTCGAAGTAGAGAGGATATAAAATGTAGGCTGGCAATGGCAAGGAAAGCGTTTCTGAAGAAGGGAAATTTGTTAACATCCAGTATTGATTTAAGTGTCAGGAAGTCATTTCTGAAAGTATTCGTATGGGGTGTAGCCATGTGTGGAAGTGAAACATGGACGACAAATAGTTTGGACAAGAAGAGAATAGAAGCTTTCGAAATGTGGTGCTACAGAAGAATGCTGAAGATTAGATGGGTAGATCACATAACTAATGAGGAATTATTGAATAGGATTGGGGAGAAGAGAAGTTTGTGGCACAACTTGACCAGAAGAAGGGATCGGTTGGTTGGACATGTTCTGAGGCATCAAGGGTTCACCAATTTAGTATTGGAGGGCAGCGTGGAGGGTAAAAATCGTAGAGGGAGACCAAGAGATGAATACACTAAGCAGATTCAGAAGGATGTAGGTTGCAGTAGGTACTGGGAGATGAAAAAGCTTGCACAGGATAGAGTGGCATGGAGAGCTGCATCAAACCAGTCTCAGGACTGAAGACCACAACAACAACAATTAACTGATCCTTGATTCCGCACTGTGTCGTCTTCGACCAATAGGCTGACAGAAAAGCATTCTACCGAATAACATTATCTGGCGATCAGTCTCATACGAGTTGTCGGTTAGCCTTTCAAAAAACTGCAAATGAATTAAGTTTGCGTGTTACGGGCCAAGTTTGTGGAAAAGCTAAGCTAAGTTGTTGTATCCAATCCAAAGGGTGAATCTGTGTTCTGTCATTCTTAAATACCTTAAATTTTCTCACGGACAGAAAGTGCTTATAATTAATATTATCGTCTCTGAATGTCTGTGCAGATTCATGATTGCATGAGAATCTATTTGTCTGTGTTTGTTAGGAATCTAAGTCACGTACTCTGTGTAAATTACCTGAATTATGCTGGCTGTGTGAGTGTGATAATTGTTCAGGATGTGGCATATGCTGTGACATGTTAGAGGCTGAAACATTTTTCATTTCTGTCACTTCTTGCTGCAAAGAGGACAATTTTCTACGTAATGTATTATTGGACGAACCTATCTCACTGATTGTCTGCTGTATGTTTTGGTATTCGGGTGCTTGATTGAACGAAATTGGTGACGTATCGTCTGATTTGGTGTCATTGTTATTTTCTATAACGTCAATACGACTGGACAGTTCATCAATTTTTTCAATCAGTGCTTTTACCTGATCATCATTTTTAGTGTCACAAGCATTAATTAGTTTTTGCATTTTGCGTGTGGTTTTGTTTAATTTCTTAATGTCTGATTTAATGGCATCTGGATCCTGTATTAATTCTAATTGTTTAAGTCTGTTGGTCACTGTCTGAAAGTCTACTGTGTATTTATTTTCGAAAGTCGGAACATCAGTGTCTGTTTTTGTTTTTAGATCGGATATTTCACCGTGCAATTCGGTCTTCAACTGTTTGATAGTATTAATTTCGTCTGATACTTTCGCAATGTTGATGTCTAAGTATGTTTTTGCTTTCGCAGACAACTTACGCTTATCTTCCTGTGTCTGTGCAGTAATTGTTTCCATGATTTGTTTATTTACTTTATTCTGTTG
Source organism: Schistocerca americana (assembly GCF_021461395.2). Lineage (NCBI taxonomy): Eukaryota > Metazoa > Arthropoda > Insecta > Orthoptera > Acrididae > Schistocerca > Schistocerca americana. The sequence goes on from NC_060129.1 coordinate 50,041,723, forward strand.
CTGTATGAATTTACGGTAAGGCGTTTCACTGTTTTGTAGGTGGTGATTAACACGTTCGTCAATTTGGCTGTTTTATCGTTCACATTTCTTGTCGACTTTCGCATCCAGTGTGCGTCAAAGTTCTGCAGACATTAATTTAAACTTGTCACGTAACTGTGTTGCGTTTCTTGAACAATGCTTAGCGACTGCACTAATTTCATCTCTAAGTAATTTTGTTGTGGCTGCGTGTGTATTACGTAAATCTTGTGCAACGGATCCAATTTCTTCACTACTATTCCTAGCACAAGCCTTAATTTCCTCACGTAATTGTTCTTTGGTATCATGACATTGCACGGCAAGGGCTGTAATCTGTTCACTAAGTTGTCCATAATTGTTGTCTTGTTTTTGGTGAAGTTGTTTGAAATTGTTGTCTTGTTTTTCATTCGACTGTCTGAGATTTTCATTAAGATGTAGCAATACTGGCATAACTTGATCCATGCCAAAATTAGCGACTCTATTCTCCGTGCTGTGTGATGGTGTATCTCCAATTGTCACGTTTTGTTTAACCGTTTGGTCATTGTCTGATTCATGAAAAGGTTTGCTAATTGTATGTGCACTGTTGGTCACTACACGGGAATCAAACAAATCTGACGTATTGTGAGTACATTGCTCACCTTCGATAGAAACCTTTATCTGTCCACTGTGTAAATTTTGCTACTCCAGTGTGTCAAACTGGGCAGCGTTCATTGTATCAGAACAGCTGCGACCTCAGTTGTCGTTAAATTTACTGTGGACGTAATTGAATTTGTTCATCATTTGGATTAAAATCATTACTGGTGGTCGGCACCACTGATTATCTGTAATTGGACGATTATGTCTTTATAAGATTTCAAAGTGTACAAAGATTGGTAACTTACTTGAAATGTTCGGAAATGTAGTATTGTGCACTTCAGTAAACAAAAAAACGTAGTATCCTGTGACTGTATTATCAATGAGTCACAGCGGGAATCATTTACAAATGGCTGCGTGTCACACGTTGTAGGGATACGGAATGGAATGAGCACGCAGGCTCTGCAGTGAGTGGAGAGGGTGGTAGGCATCGATTTGTTGGTAGAATACCGAGGAAGTGCAGTCGGTCCGAGACTGGTCTACGAAACACACGTGCGGCCCATCCTGGAGTGGAGCGTGGCCGCCCTGGTAGCGTCTGTGCTGCCCGCCGATCGAGAGCTCCTCCGCGAAAGGATCGCCTCAAAGGGCGGCGTCAGCATCTCAGTCTTCAGAACAAAATTCCAGCTCTAATGTCGACATTAAATAACTACCACTTTACAAAGTCAGTAAACTACTGGCTTCGGACTTAAAGGAAACGGTGGATCGAGGAAAGTGACAAATTCCGCGATTTTTCGTAAGTGACATTCCGGAGCCCTGGGTGATTAGCGATTTTACCCGCACGGCTCACAGCTTTGTCAATAGAAGGCTGGTGGCACAGTAGTGCCTGGCAGGCATGGGAAAAACCGACCGGTTAAAGCCGATACCGGTATTCTAGTTCCGAATAACCGGTATTTTCCGGTATTCCTTTGGTCTCCGCTGTAACAGGCGCTTTTTTTTATTTTTTACTGAATACAGAGTGAAAAACCGTAATATTGCTTTATTATACAAAATGGGAAAGTCGATCAGTGCTATTTTACTAACAACGCCGACAGAAACGAGGAACAAACACACGGCGTAAGAACCGGTACGGAACTGCTGAGACAGCGACGTCCCCGGCCGTACGGCTGCCATCGCAGTGGCACCGACAACGGTCGTCAGACACCGTCGCCAGACGTCGCGCGACGATGTCTGTCCTTCGTCATTTTTTGACTGGGCCAAAGGAGGTTAGGTTAGGTTAGAAACTATACTATGAATGAAGTAGGATACTCATTGGATACGAGTGCTGCATAGCGACTTCTGCTATTAAATAGACGCCAAATGCGTGGAATGAGCTTTCCTGTTTCGTAAAGAACGTGGTGAGTACTACATGCTCTGTTGTCGGAATAACCAGCCAAGTTGTACGGATATATGAGATGACGGAAGAAACGTTTCGTTAATACTCGAGATAAAAGCAAGTTGTAAACACTCTGGTTCGCTGTGTTTGTTTAAAGCTGTACAGACGTGCGTCAATTAACCGTCAATGAGTGTCACTGACCACACGAGTAAAACACAAATATAAGGTGTAGCGTAAGATACTGTGATAACCTACAGCGCTTACAAGTCGAAGTACACACTGTGCACCACCTTTGCAAACCACTTCACATCAACACAATCACTGTCCTACTGGCATAAAACGACAGTAAGGAGTAATAATAAGTTGTGCGCAACTAATGACAGCCTGCCCCAAAAAAGACCCTGTACAGTAGCTATAAGTAGGGTAAACCTTGTCAATTTCGTTAGGATTTCTGTATTAAGTTAATTTAAAGTACATAAAAAGTATTTTAAAAGCTTGCTGAATTACATGTGTAAGCCTGTCCTTAAATGCATTACTCAGTATGCACAATGTTATGATCAGTTGGTTCTACATTCTCTCCCTTATGATTTCATGAACTAAGAATTTTGTAGGTTATTTCGTGATACTCCTTAGTAAGTTCGTGACATTACTTGGGTAATTTCGTGATAATGCATTCATTAAATAATGAAAGCATTGTCTTTCTATAAAAGATATTATTCTGTCATTTTACGACACTGAGGCTTATTTATGGTAATAATGATAAAGTACTGACGAAGTAATGAGAAAAAACACTGCATTGAATTTACTAATTAAATGAAAGCCTCATTTTAGTCTGCATCAGAAAGGTTTCGACACTTGTTGCATATAAAAACGTCCTCACTTCGAATGGTACCACATTAAACACAAACTACACTGTATCCATACTGCCTCTGATTTTTTCCTCACGTCTTCTAAATAACTGTGGCCACAGGATCCACATTTATTGGTATCTTTTGTCCTCTTCTTTGTCACTCCAGAGGTGCTGGGTATCTTCATTTCGTGGCCTACCTATAAATCAATAAATTTCATTAAAATAAATAACAACTCAAAGGAAGAACTGTCAACTCTGTTAATGAAGCACGCAGGATAATATTTTAGAAAATGCATAGGCCTACCTCTGGTTCTTTTGGAAGCTGCTTTTTACCTTACTACTTGTCTTTGTCCTCCGCTTGCATTTGTTCCCATCATCTGTTAAGACAGGCAGAGCACGAAGGTCATTCACCTCTGAATGACTTTCTGGATCATCTAATGCTGGCTCCAGATTGTCTTCTGCAGGTTTGTCTGTCGGCTTTGATGTTGCTATTGCCTCATCAGTCACAGTGGCAGGATTAAATGGATATATCCCAGTCTTCCTAAAAGCTGATATGATGATCTCAGGACTGAAAGCACTGTAGTAAGAAGGTTTCAACAATTTGTGGAAATCAGATCTGTTGAGTCTGAGACCTGGATTCTTGACCATGTAGCTATTTAAAGATTTTCCCCATGATCTTTTAAGTTGCCTAAATACCCCTACAGGTTTCAGATAGATTATATAATGATAAGACAGAGATTTAGGAACCAGGTTTTAAGTTGTAAGACATTTCCAGAGGCAGATGTGCACTCTGACCACAATCTATTGGTTATGAGCTGCAGATTGAAACTGAAGAAACTGCAAAAAGGTGGGAATTTGAGGAGATGGGACCTGGATAAACTGACTAAACCAGAGGTTGTACAGAGTTTCAGGAAGAGCATAAGGGAACAACTGACAGGAATGAGGGAAAGAAATACAGTACAAGAAGAATGGGTGGCTTTGAGGGTTGAAGTAGTGAAGGCAGCAGAGGATCAAGTAGGTAAAAAGACGAAGGCTAGTAAAAATCCTTGGGTAAAAGAAGAAATATTGAATTTAATTGATGAAAGGAGAAAATATAAAAATGCAGTAAATAAGGCAGGCAGAAAGGAATACAAACGTCTCAAAAATGAGATCTACAGGAAGTGCAAAATGGCTAATCAGGGAAGGCTAGAGGACAAATGCAAGGATGTAGAGGCTTATCTCACTAGGGGTAAGATAGATACTGCCTACCGGACAATTAAAGAGACCTCTGGAGAAAAGAGAACCACTTGTATGAATATCAAGAGCTCAGATGGAAACCCAGTTCTAAGCAAAGAAGGGAAAGCAAAAAGGTGGAAGAAATATATAGAGGGTCTATACAAGGGCGATGTACTTCAGGACAATATTATGGAAGTGGAAGCGGATGCAGATGAAGATGAGACGGGAGATATGATACTGCGTGAAGAGTTTGACAGAGCACTGAAAGATCTGAGTCGAAAGAAGGCCCCGGGAATAGATGACATTCCATTAGAACTACTGACAGCCTTCGGAGAGCCAGTCCTGACAAAACTCTACCATCTGGTGAGCAAGATGTATGAGACGGGCGAAATACCCTGAGACTTCAAGAAGAATATAATAATTCCAATCCCAAAGAAAGCAGGTGTTGTCAGATGTGAAAATTACCGGACTATCAGTTTAAAAAGTCACGGCTGCAAAATACTAACGCGAATTCCTTACAGACGAATGGAAAAACTGGTAGTAGACGACCTCAGGGAAGATCAATTTGGATTCCGTAGAAATATGGTTACACGTGAGGCAATACTGACCCTACGACTTATTTTAGAAGCTAGATTAAGGAAAGGCAAACCTACGTTTCTGGCATTTGTAGACTTAGAGAAATATTTTGACAATGTTGACTGGAATACTCTCTTTCAAATTCTAAAGGTGTCAGGGGTAAAATACAGAGAGCGAAAGGCTATTTACAATTTGTACAGAAACCAGATGGCACTTATAAGACATGAAAGGGGAGCAGTGGTTGGGAAGGGAGTGAGACAGGGTTGTAGCCTCTCCCCGTGCTGTTCAATCTGTATATTGAGCAAGTAGTAAAGGAAACAAAGGAAAGGTTCGGAGTAGGTATTAAAATCCATGGAGAAGAAATAAAAACTTTGAGGTTCGCCGATGACATTGTAATTCTGTCAGAGACAGCGAAGGACTTGGAAGAGCAGCTGAACAGAATGGACAGTGTCTTGAAGGGAGGATATAAGATGAACATCAACAAAAGCAAAACGAGGATAATGGAATGTAGTCGATTTAAGTTTGGTGATGCTGAGGGAATTACATTAAGAAATGAGACACTTAAAGTGGTAAAGGAGTTTTGCTATTTGGGGAGCAAAATAACTGACGATGGTCGAAGTAAAGAGGATCTAAAATGTACATTGGCAATGTCAAGGTAAGCGTTTCTGAAGAAGAGAAATTTGTTAACATCGAGTATTGATTTAAGTGTCAGGAAATCGTTTCTGAAAGTATTCGTATGGAGTGTAGCCACGTATGGAAGTGAAACATGGATGATAAATAGTTTGGACAAGAAGAGAATAGAAGCTTTCGAAATATGGTGCTGCAGAAGAATGCTGAAGATTAGATGGGTAGATCATATAACTAATGAAGAGGTATTGAATAGAACTGGGGGGAAGAGGAGTTTGTGGCACAACTTGACTAGAAGAAGGGATCGGTTGGTAGGACATGTTCTGAGGCATCAAGGGATCACCAATTTAGTATTGGAGGGTAGTGTGGGGGGTAAAAATCATAGAGGGAGACCAATAGATGAATACACTAAGCAGATTCAGAAGGATGTAGGTTGCAGTAAGTACTGGGACATGAAGAAACTTGCACAGGATAGAGTAGCATGGAGTGCTGCATCAAACGAGTCCCAGGACTGAAGACCACAACAACAACATATACCCCTACATCCAATGGCTGCAGAATGTGAGAAGAAAATGTCAGAAGAAAGATCTGGTTCTTCTTGGCCAGATCAATGACCTTTTTTTATTTATTTTTTTTTATTGTTCCGAGGGACCAAATTAAGGAGAAGTGTTCATGGTCATGGAACGAGTCAATACATGAAATTATAACACGATAGTAGAAACAGATAAAATGAAATATAAGAAACATATTCAGGTGACAAGTCGTAAGTTTAAATAAATAAAATCAACAAAGTAACATTGGAATTTGCTTAATTTTTCAGCTGTTCCAGGAGCTCCCCGACAGAATAGGAGTGAGCCATGAGGCAACTCTTCAGTTTAGACTTGAAAGTGTTTGGGCTACTGCTGAAATATGGGATCCATTTGAATCCATTACTAAAATTATAGGTCTTGCAGGAGCTATACATTGTATGAAATGATTGGTCCATTCCAGAAAAAAATTCTCCATTTATCCTCCTTTTTGGTGATAAATGGTGCCAGGAATTACGTCTTTCAGAAGATTTTCTGACATTCGAACACCCTTAAATATAACCATAGGTGGTACCCAGTGACCGCTAGCATTGACACAGGCAAGAACTGTGTGATTTTCACCTCGATCAGCAAAAGTTCTGCTATTTACATACTTTTTTCCAATTGCTGTAATGATCTTGGATGCTTACACCACATATGAGAGCCCTGTCTTATCACAATTCCTTACTAGATCTGGGCGATTTTGAACTCCTAGATCTGTGACTAATGCTTCTAATTCTTGATAAAAGTCAGTAATTATTGACTTATTTCCCACTGAAGACCCATAAGCAGCTGTATTTTCAGGCACTCTTAGGGGAAGCCCATAATGTGTTTTAAAATCTTTCCACCACCAGTCCCCTGCAGCTTGTTCTTCTTCACTAAAGGGATGTTTCCTACCAGTTGCGGTAGCTAGCTTATAAGCCAGTTGTCGAATGTGAATTACAGACATTTCCTGCATGGAAAGTATGTAATTGCATATTCTTTGTTCCATTTGTACAGGTAAAGCAGAGGTTTTCCTAATTTAGGTACGCCTACACATTCACCTTCAGTCCTGCTAAGAAAGTCTTTTGGGGTAGGCCACGGCACTTGACATTGCTTTGATGCCTTGTAAATTGAGTACTTCTCCTCTTTTACCAACCTTGCTGCTGTAATAATATTTTGGTTGGCATAATAGCGATATTTTGGAGACATCTAACATGCAGAAGGAAAACAAAAAAAGGTTAAGTTCGCGATAGCTTGGTTAATTCGTCATATGTAAATTTAATATATTATCTGGTTTAAAATGAAGTGCTCTATCTATACCATGGGCATGCTGCTACAAATAATTAAATATCCGCTTTTAAAAACGTTTATTAGCCAGTATTTGCGAAGAATGTCTAGGGTGGCGCAAGATAGCAGTTAAAATGCTAAGATGTTTACTATAGTTCAATTCTTTTATCTTGGCGACTCGCGCATGCCCGCCCAGACGCGGGAGATTGCTGCGTTGCCAGTTGCAAACGACGCACGCGCTAAGAGAAGCAGCGAAATCGTATAGTATAGTTCGCAAACTTACGTTTAGGGGGGAGCGCGCAGTTTATGAAGTAAAGCCACCACGGCCGCATTAAGCCTTTCGCTGCTACAGACACGTGCTCCCCGCATTTCGCGCTGTGCGCGATTTTGTCAACACTGCACTGCTCGCCTGTGCAGACACATGGTGTTGCGACTGCTTTGACCCACTTATCATTCGATTTCACAAAAACTATTTGGCCGAAAAATTTGATTTTTACACATCTTCTTGACTGATTACCTTCCCCCCCATAAATGATTTAATTTTGTTTCGATGTTCAACGCAGTTATTGTGCAGCATTAAATGTAGTAAACCATTGCACGAAATTTTGAAGAGTTTGCAGAGGTAAAAGTCCACAGTGTATACTTTCCGTATGGTTGATTTTAGTTGCCACTAGATATTTAAAAAATTACATTCAAACGAATAAAATTCATGAAGTAAGACACTTCGATATTGTTTTTAAATAATGAAAATATTAAACATCGAATATGGTTTGAATTTAGAGCCTTTTGCTTTCAATCCAAACACCTTAACCATTACACTACCGCAGCTTGTCGTTCAATTGGCTTCCTGGAGGCCTTTAAAGAATCACGCAAAATACCGACAAACACTGTTGGTATGACTACGAATTACTCACGTTTCGTCGAAGTACAATAGGAAATAAACAATTACCGCCGTTATTTATTGCGAATGAATGTTCTTGCTATCTTCTGAATTTGGAGTCTTATTGCTTGTTTGGTTTAATTAATTAATAGAATATGAAGCAATTGGTATAAAGAATGCTTTTCCCAAACTTTCTTTTATAGAAAGTCTCCTATCAAGACCTTGCTTTTGTTCAATTATTTTATTTATGACAGAACGTTTCTAAAACTGAAGATACTCGTCCGTGCTCTGCACTGCAGTCGAACTCTGGCAACGTCGTTCATTGGCTGACTGTGTTTTGTGACGTCAGATGCGCAGAACGAACCTAAACTCGGCCGCCATCGTAAATGACGCGCACTTTAGCGCAGCTAAGGCTATTACGTCTAAACTAACGAACGCAAAAACACAAACAAACCTCAATCAGAAAAATTTATTTATATCACATAAACAACTGTGCAAAATCAAAAAATGTTACTTTGTTAGTATGAGGAGTAATCAGCACTTTGAAAGCACATGGGATTCTGCAGCGCGAAAGCGAAATCCAGTTACCCCTGACGGGAGGAAACAACTGACTGTGCTGCCGAGGCCGCAAGTAGGGGCCGTGTGCTGCTACATGTGGGCCAGAGGCTGCACTTCTAGTGTGGTTGGTAAATCCGTGAAGAGGAATCCACAAAGTGTCACGAAATAAGCAATGCCACCAATTTACCAAGGTTTATCCTATATATGATACGCCACCCTTTTGGCACGAATAAATTATTTTTGGAGGTTAAGATCTATGCCTAATATTTCCAATAAAGATTTTGCTAGATGAGGTTTCGAATAAACCTGTGATTGCAGTCCATATATTCCGGATTATATCCCGATATATTTTCATCCTCAGGATACCAGAAACGCAGTCTTATCAGTTTCTGACGCTCCATATTTAGTGCGTGAGACATCGGTCGGTTTGACCAACTCATCTGAACTTCACTGATTGTCGTCCGAAGTCTGTACGTTCGGGAGAGAAGAGGTGCTGTAGTGTGACGGCGCACGCAGCGGCATACTGATTTGAAAAGATCGGTCGGCCGCCTCCGGCCGACGTCGGTCGTCGGCGGAATCCACTGACACCGGAGGCACCGCGGGCGCCGCGTGACAAGGGACGCGGGTGCGTGCGGTGCGTAGCGGGACCCGCCCCCGCACGGCCTGTGAGGCGGTGCCTCGCACTGCCGATGGCACCAGCGCCGCTCTGCAAACATGCTTTCGAGGTGACGTAAAATACTGTCCAACTTCCAGCGTGCTGGAGCAGCTCGGGTCAGCAACTTCCGTTACTCAGTAGAACCAGAAAAACCAGTCTGAGTTGTAAATTTTTACCCTTCACTCATTCGATGAATCATCATTACCATTTTCAAATCATCATAACACATCCGAAAATTGTATTTCCGAAAACGCCAAAAATATGCAATGATTAGTGCATACAGATAACTTATCTGTACGCACTGCAAATGTTCATTGCATATTTTTTTACTTCTTCGGAAATGCCATTTTCGACTATGTTATGGTGATTTAAAGATGAGTCTCGGCCCGAAACTAGTCATCGAATGAGTAAAAAGTAAAAATTTGCAACTTGGACTCGTTTTTCCATTCTACTGGTAAAATGTTTTTCGAAGTGACACAGCACTGACCTGCAATGCTTGACGTGCTTTAAGGGATTAAATATTTGTCTGCTATAAAAGAGTAATAAATTAAAAACTTTACGGGCCGGCCGTAGTAGCCGAGTGGTTCTAGGCGCTACAGTCTGGAGCTGCGCGAGCGCTGCGGTCGCAGCTTCGAATCCTGCCTCGAGCATGGATGTGTGTGATGTCTTTAGGTTAGTTAGGTTTACGTAGTTCTAAGTTCTAGGGGACTGATGACCTTAGAAGTTAAGTCCCGTAGTGCTCAGAGTCATTTGAACCATTTTTTAAAAACTTAACAATTCATTCACACCATTCAGTAAAAATACAAGGTAGCTGATATTTTCCCAGTGTCTACATAACACGCCTCCATCTGTTTGTAACCCTCGAGCGATCCTAGATTTTTGAGCAGAGTTTCCAAAACTTAGAATCGTTAGGCGAATACTGATGTCTTTTGGAATTCAACCAGCCATCACTTTTCGAGAAAAGCAGCGAACGGTTGACGCTCGGTGTTTTCTTTTGTTTGCTTATTTAATTATTTTGATTCTATGTATCACGAAACTAAGAGAGAAAAAATTTTCAGTGTTTGTTCGGTTTCTAATTTATTACAGGACGTAATAGAAACGATAAACCGACAATCGGTTACTTCAGAAACAGGTTAGTTTTAGCGCTTTTCAAATTCAGGTTAAACTGGAGTGGAAAAAATTTATACAGCCGAAAACCGGTTGTTTCAGCGATACACGTCCATCTGCTCGATACAATTTGAAACGAAACTCGTCCGACCAGGCAACATGCTTCCAGCCATAAACAATCGAAGGGCCTTCGGCTCCGGAAGCCCACATCGATGACGTTTCGCTGAATGATTCGCACGCTGACACTTGCTGATGGCCCAGCATTGAAATCTGCAGCAATTTGCGGAAGAGTCGGACGTCTGTCACGTTGGACGATTCTCTTCAGTTGACGCCGGTCCCGTTCTTGAATGATCTTTTTCCGGCCGCAGCGATGTCGGAGATCTGATGTTTTACCGGAGTCCTCATATTCACAGTACACTCTTGAAATGGTCGCACGGGAAAATCCGCACTTCATCACTACCACGGAGATGCTGTGTCCCATCGCTCCTGCGCCGACTGTAACACCACGTACAAAATCACTTAAATATTGATAATCTGCAATTGTAGCAGCAGTTACCGATCTAATACATGCGCCAGACACTTGTTACTTATATAAGCGTTACCGACCGCAGCGCCGTATTCTGCCTGTTTACATATCTCTGTATTTGAATACGCTTGCCTATACTAGTGTCTTTGGCGCGTGAGTCTAAGACAACAAGTGTCTGGCGCAGTTGTTAGGTTACTACTGCTAGAATGGCAGTTTATCAAGATTTAAGTGAGTTTGAACGTCGTGTTATAGTCGGCCTACTTGCGTCTCCGAGGTAGCGATGGAGTGGAGATGTGCGCGTACGACAATTTCACAAGTATACTGTATCAGGAATCCGGTAAAGCATCAAACGGAGCCGTGACGCATGTGGCCTTCCACTACAGAAATCGCGAGCGACCGTAGGAACTATTCGAGACGAACGATCGTCGTTTAATGACCGTGTCGGCAGACGGTCGAACGAACACAGTACAATTCAGAGCAATAGCGTTCTACGATTATCGTTCCACGATCATTGTATAACGATAATGGCCACAGTCGCAACAAGGAGAACGTACCTTAAGGAAGAACAATCGTTTACACACCGTGGGCAAGTCAATCTTCGCAACACGCTGCAGTCGTCAGCTGAAAATTCAATACGACTCGAGGAAGTCGACAAAAGCGACGCCATCGGTATATTGTCATTCAGTGCGTGTTTTTCGAGACCCGCATCGTGGTCTGCGGTCTACTGACGGGAATCTAAACGCACCCGGGCATCTCGAGTTCCTCAGATGTGCTGCCGCCGCAGCTACTGGGGGACATAAGGCAACCAATGTTTCATCAACGTGACCCCCGGTTTCTCACTTTTGGCGGCCGAGCCTCTGGAGAAAAAACTCGGAGAGCACTGGAACGGTCGTTCAGAAAACGCGAAATGGTCTGCTCACTCGCCAAACTTAACACTACTATGTTTTCATTTGTGGGAAAAATTAAAACAAGCATTCTGTTAGGAAAGAGCGATGACTGCCAAAGGCACGGAATGCGTTACAACACGGGCCTGTGATGCCGGTAACTCCTGATGCAAGTCAACGTGCAGTATTATTTCTCGAAAATCATTTTATAGCAATTCTCGTTATCAACGTTTTGAGCACTTTGTATGACAGCCGTGACAATAAACAGACGACAGTATGTGAGAAAATGTTTTTTTGGAAATTTGTGATAAGGTCTTATGGGACCAAACTGCAGAGATCATCGGTCCCTAAGCCTACACACTACTTAATCTAACTTTAACTTGCACTGCTGAAAATACACGCTGCCATGTCCGAGGGAGGACTCGAACCTCCGAAGGGGGGGAGCTGCACGGACCGTGACAAGGCGTCCCAGACCGCGCGGCTACCCAGTGCGGCCCGTATGTGAGTTCGGGTTTGCTTACATGTGGTATAACAGGGCATACATTTGTGGAACCTGTATTGCTGACGATCGCCAGTGGTTTGCGGGTACGTATTCTGGTGAGTCACAGAGAATGTTAAGAACACATCGAGATATTGAAGCGAGTGTGATTTTTCAAAAATACGATGATATACTTTTTTTTAACGGCGTCCGAATGCGCTTGAAAAGACGAGTACAGGCATATGGAGATTGTTGATTTTGGAGTTGAAACTTTTCGCAAAATAATCCGAGAAATGTTCTAAGAGTGAGAGGCAAGTCGGCCGGAGTCGGCTATAGCGTTTAAAGAGGCTGATGGTAGGCTACTTGTTTGTGTAAGCATGTCGACTACTCGTCTGCATTGCAGGACCAGCAGGAACTGTGTCTTCTGTCGGCAGGTCATTTCCGCTGTAAGGCTCCTCGCACGTTGATGAGGAGAAGTTGGACGTGCCGCTTCTGTACGGCGAATGCCGAAGAAATGCTGTCGAAACGGCAGGGACGGCCATCCCGATCGACGCTGCCCGTCGCGTGAGGCCCTCGCACGAGTTACGAGGCCAGCAGCGCGAGCGGGCAGTCCCGGCGCCAGGCAGGGGGGCGGCGACGAGGGCTGCGGCCGACGCAGCTCACGAGGCAGCCGTCCTGGCTGCGGCGGTCGTTCAGCCCGCGGTGCGTCGTGCCGAGGAACGCGGCATCGGCCAGGCGAGTGTCACCCGCATCTCGCATCGATACAAATTCCACCCTCGTCGTCTGCCACTGCATCAGCCGCCCGGAGGACGTGATTTCGAACGTCGGTGCAGAACTCTGCCGCTTTGCTCTGCGGCCCCAGAGACGCGACACTGCGATTTTCCAACGTGTTACCCCTTTACCGAGGAAGCGACGCTCACGAACGGCAGTAATGTAGATTTACGTAACGTGCACTGCTGGCCAGCTCAAAGTCCACGCTGGCCCCGTCACGCACAGCACTGACGGCCGTGGAGCGTAAACGCTTGGTGCGGCGCCGTAGGAAACTCCACCGTGAGTTCTCACGTCATCACAGGGCTGTTGAATAGGCACCCTTCTCTACGAACACTCCGTCTCTTCTCCTGGAAGACGGAACGCCGGATAAGAGTCAGCGTACGTGGTTCCGACACGACGGCTGCCCAGCTCGGTCATCCGATAGGAAGCAGTGCTGCACTACAGTGGCCTGCCGCTCTCGACTGCTCATCTCTGAGGGCAGCGCTGGAAGGTGCAGCCTGTCACGAAGCCCCCGTCACACCAGGCTGTGTGCGCCGTCGTATCCCCACAGGACGCTACGACGTAACATCCAGTCTACTTTTATCTGTTCATCTTTCTCTCGAACGGCGATTGCAAGTCTGCAGTCGATGGTAAACAATTCGAGCATGTAGTTAAGTAAGGTGTAAGGCTCGTTTCACACTGGGACACTTGTGACGGTCACTGATAGAGATACATTTGTTTGAATTGGAGCGTTCACACCGGGACACTGCACTGAGTGACCGAGTTCGGTGGCCCAGCAGTGACTCACCCTCGCCACATGTGACGGACAGCGACACTGTTCGCTGCGGTCACCGCCGGACATGCATTAGCCTGTATTGGAGTGTTCACACTGGGACACCGTTCACAGACACAGCAGTGCGGAGTTGCCAACAGACAGGCAGCCGTTGCTGAGCCCAGTGGTTCTCCACACAGTGCAGCCATCAGTTTAGAGTTCATCAACACAGAAGATTTTATAAGTGAAGTGGAAAGTCGTCCCGTTATTTGGGATATGAAAAGCGATGACTACAGTAACAAAGTCATGAAAATGAAAGCGTGGCAAGAAATTATTACGAAGTTTGTGCCTGATTTCGATGAAAAGAGCATAGATGAAAGAAACAAAATTGGTAAGTTCTACATTCTTTTTTCACTTTAATACCGTATTTTTTGGGACCACAAGAATAGCGCAATATATTTTCTACCCCTGTACGAGGCTAGGAGGTTAATAACCTACAAGGAGAACGCTATCCCTCACCCCTTTTCTTTTGCATTACCAATAGCAAGTGTACTCTTATGCAGTCTCAATGCGAGAAGAATGGACAAAATGGATGAGCGCAGAAACCATGTACTCACCCCTACAGGGCGAATGAAAGTAAAATAAAATAAATAGTTTTATTCCAACATTTTCATAACAGAATTAAGGGTACGTCTTTTCGTAGTGTAATAAGGCGCTCCGCCTTGTGGTCCGACAAATACAGTTAAAATATTATTCAAAACAACAATAATTTACGCATATGTTGTTACTATAATAATGAATTTTATTTATTTACCATAATACTATTGACTTACAAGTTTTTGACACCCGAATGAGAACAGTGCTCGTGCTTGGGTTCTGTTCAATTAGGTACACACAACTGTAATACAAAAAAGTGCATTGTAATTATAATTTTAATTGCAAGTTTTAATCAGTTCAGTGATGCAAGAGTATGGTTTGTTACAGTTAACATGGTAATAATTGAACACTGCACATTTGAAATACAATTCCAATGAACATTTAGGCCTAACGACATTAATGTCCACATAACATTTCTAGCACTTAGATTTTTTGCAGCTGCCATGGCACTTCGCCTTCAGGGCTGATGAAGTAGTTTGCGAAATCTTCTCTGATACCGTTCGCAATATTTCCTCCACGGACCAAGCAAGGTGACATGTCCTGCAATCCCTGAATAGTTAACGTATCCTCAAACTGTATTCCATCACGATCACGCACAAAGTTATGGAGGAGGCAACATGTCTTCACAATAAACTCCACCAAATCTAATTTAACATCCAGTGGTCGATAGAAAATGCGCCACTTGTTTGCAATAATTCCAAAAGTACTCTCGATGTACCTTCTAGCTCTGCACAGTCTATAGTTGAACACACGTTTTTTAATGTCTAAATATTTTCCACCATAAGGGCGCAAAATGAATTCTGACAATCCGAAATCTTCATCTCCTACTAACATGAATGGCATAGCTCTTTCAAACGATAATGACAGTTGTTTTGGTGCAGGTAAATCTAGCGTACCATCTTGTAGTTTATTATTTAAACTGTATTACGAAACAGTTGAGTCGAACGATTTCCCATATGCTCCAACGTCTATTAATAAGAATTTGTATGTCGAATCACAAACAGCTAACAACAGAATGGAAAAATAGTTCTTATAATTATAGTAGAGTGAACCACTGGAAGTGGGTTTTGCAATTCTGATGTGCTTCCCGTCCACTGCACCCACACAATGAGGAAAGTTGGACCACTTATGGAATCCTTCAGCTGAGGCAAGCCATAGATCTTTTGAGAGGTCGGGAAAACATTTTGACTTCATTTTACGCCATATGGCAGAGCAGACGTCTCGTATAATATACGAGATAGTTGATACTCCATTTCTGTACTGAAAATGTAAGTCCATCATGGATGATCCGGCCCCCAAGTACCTGTAAAAAAAAGATAAAGCATATGGAGCAAAACTGCAAAATTATGCAGGTTACACACAAGCATACACACGCACGCACACGTAGACATTATAGCTAACCAGCTGAAACACCCGGCAACTATAATTTTAATAAATGTTAATAATTGTACTATGCCTATAACTTTCGCGCAAGTGACAAAGTTTCATCGCAATCGGATGAACGGTACGGCTGCGCATAAAATACGAACAAAACCAAACAAACATTCACTTTTATATATTAGATATGACAATACTATGGTGGTTTTTGTTTGTTGCAGGGACAATCCTTCAAAGGAAATGGAAGAGCTTAAGGGCCAGTTATACTAGAGAGTAATTAAGGCAAAAAACAGAAAAGAGTGATTCTGCAGCAACTGGTAGGTAGAAGTGTATATCTACTTCGATCAGCAGCGATTCCTAACAACTGACTGTAAGAACACTACTTCTAGTATTGACAATGATGATGATGAAGACAGAAACGAGTTTGATGAAGGAGAAAATTTAGAGCAGGAGGTACGTGAAAAAACTGCTGAGCGACGGCAAAAAAGACCACGTGAAAAGAAGAGTCTTGAAGAAGAAAATATCCTATATAACATTTTGAAGGAAAAATACGCCAGAAAAGATAATTCATCACAGCAAGCTTGTTTATGCAGTCTTTAGAACGTGAATTAAAAAAATTACCCAGTCATGCAAGATTGAAAGTGAAATCAGATTTGATGAATGTCATTATTAATGCCCAACAATATTACAGCGCTTCTGCTCGAAGAGGAAGCAAATAGGATTTGCGCCGGTACCAAATTACGCTACGGGGGATCCGCATCACGACCGTGCATATCATGGAACAGTTCAAGGCTACTCTGGAGGACAGTCGAGGTTGTCCGGTCAGTTACCAGCTGTGTGCTCGCCAGCGGCCTCCGAGTACAGTGACGAGTCCTTAATATACTTTTCAACAGCACAGGCAGAGAAATAATGAACTTAAAACTACCAGTGGAAGTTTTACAATATTTTGCAATGTATATTAATACCAGTTAAAATCTGTAAAATGTGCTTTCAATAAAATAAAATAGTACTACAGTACCTACCTTAATGTATGAGCATGTTTTTCCTCTGGTGGGATAGCCTTCCTTAGTATAGTGTCTTTTCTTGTGATTGCTTCTTTCACATTTTCTAGTAGCTCATCAAATGAAGTTTTTGACATTCGAAAATACTGAAAAAACTTCTTCTCAGATTGTCTCAGATCGTCATAAAGGGTGTAATACAATCCTTTCTCCAGCCGATCACGTAGCAGTGGATGCATGTGTAACGAACGTTTTGTCTTCATTCTCCTCCTCGTCCTCCTCCTCATTACAAGTACTAACAACAGTTCCTCGTCGCTCGAGTCCATTTCACCAACTAGTCTGTTGGCGACAGCCGCAGTGTGGGACGCCAGTGACCCAGGAGTGTTCGCCACAGTCACCGGTGACCATCACAAGTGTCCCAGTGTGAAACGAGCCTAAAATTCCAGGTTTCCACGGCGCTAGCGGCAACAATCATTCGGTGAGGCAGCGACAAAGATCTTACGGCTGCAAGAGACGGAGAATTAACGTAAAAGTCAACGCAGCTTCTACATCACTACCATTTGGATTTGTGAATGTACTCACAATCAGTAATGTGGCAATATGCAACTATGGTACCAGTTTCGTGATTTTGTGGATAGCGTGCTGGCCTTTAGTGACATCGCGGAATATAGGCGGACGACCGGGTTGCGAGTCGTCCAACAACGTATGTGTAACGTACGTAAAAAAATGAATAATTTGAGCAGTGCTGGTTGAGCGAGGTTTGCCATCGAGCAGCGTTATACATGATTAGGAAAAGACGTTTGACCAAAGGTGTAGGACGAATAGATAGTGTGAAACATAGGAATTTTAGCAACTGAGGGTCGCAACAGCGTATTTTAGGCTCTACAGGAACCTAACCGAAATCTGTCATATGGACGTCTTTACTCAAAATGAAAACTCAATTCACAGAAA
Organism: Schistocerca americana; assembly: GCF_021461395.2. NCBI lineage: Eukaryota > Metazoa > Arthropoda > Insecta > Orthoptera > Acrididae > Schistocerca > Schistocerca americana. The sequence goes on from NC_060129.1 coordinate 50,059,379, forward strand.
ATGTATGCCTAAACACAGTCTTTGGACTAACCAGTCTTCACGGTGAGAACAAGATAAAGCATCTCATTTCCATGTATCGTACTTAACTGACGTACCACACAGCACTTCTTTCGAAATAAAAACAATCACATGATCATGTTTCATGTGTTAAAAAGGTCAAAGTAAACGAAAATGAGCTACCTCTTAATCAAGGTAAGTATGTCGTAGCTCTTGTTCAATCTGACCACCGTTTTCATGCTGCCATAGCGTCGTAAATAAACTACGATCGCTATTAGCCATAATTAGCTACGTTATGTGTATTCACTTGAAACTAAGGGACATCAGTTCTGTCAAAAGACAGGCCGTAGAGACGAGAATGTTCAGCAGTAACTTGTACCGGCACGGCGGCTGTTGTCTTAGCGTTGAGAGACTGCAGAGGATATCGGAGACTTATTTACGTTTTCGGCATGCCGACATCGACACCTTCTTTCGCAGCACGGCTGCAGTCGGCTGGATAAATTTGCTATTCAGATTTAGCGCGGCATGAACACCGAGAGCGTGTGTCATAAGAATGTCGCTGTGAGAAACGCCGTTCCCAGTTGTAACGGAATGTTCGGTCCACAACTCTTTTCGCAGCATTTTATAAATTGCACGTCTTTGTATTTGTACGCATATATTTTGCTGATGGCCTGGAAACCTAAGAACTGAGGAGAAATGTAATTCCGGTGATGGGTCGACCAAACGTTTAGCTTCCGAGAATGATCGATTATGGAAAATATTATCACTTATATCATTTTTCAGTGACGAATACGACGGTTACTTTCTGTAGGGATGAACGGTCACTTTCGCGATTCGCTTTCCATGTCTGAATACAAGATTGTCTCACGGCAATAAATCGTTATCGCTGCCATCTGAAGAAACCGGTGGTCGACCGTCACATGGCATGTGTGAGTGCAGACACGATAATTATGAAGCCAGAGGGTGATATTTTGTATATCTCTACCGTTACAATTATTGAACTATTTTTACATGCGGACAGAGGGCATAAAGGAGCACATGCAAACATGACGCCAGCACTGGTTAGTGAGAGTCAGTGTCGTTTTCAGCGAAGAAAACGATACCTAATTTCGTTTGGGAAGAAATATAACTTTTGCGAGTTTGTCTGTGAAGGCATAACTCTAAATGTGATTTTATGTAGCCTAGTCCCAGTTATGTGCCCTCCATCGACGTAATTTATCATGTACAAATTTACTCGCTTATTACTGTGCTAAATCCAAAGTCTGGCTGGTGGTTGTGCGTTGATTATCATTTTTTCCTGTTTCCACTTACGCCAGCAGACAGCCATTACTCGCGATAAACTGCCGACATGTTGGAGCGCTGGCACCAACAATGAATGGCTGTACGGACGGAGCTCCGTGGACTGCAGGAGACGGAGAAATAACGGAAAGATCAAGTCAGATTCTCCATTACTGCGATCTGAAGGTCCGATTAAACGTTTCAGAATCAATACACCGTCAATATGCGAAACCGAAGATGGTTTTACTATTTCGTGCTTGTGGCGGAACACTGGCCGACGACGCGTTTGGAAGTTGTTAAGGGATGTATGTGTAACGTATGTCAAAAATAGGAGTACCCTGAGCAGTGCAGATTGAGCTAGGTTTGCCATCGAGTACCGTTACATATGCCGGACACGACGCGACAGGAGTACTAACCGCATTTTCAACAGTTCAATACTTAGACATTGACAAAATGAAATATGCTTCAAAACCGCAAAATGATGGATTGCTCTGGTATCGACTTTCACTTTCAATATACGGTAGCAAAACCGGCATCTGAAACCGGATTGCGAGAATCGATACGAAAGTGTTCACATAACGAACCAGAAATGGTACTCGGAGATCGGTTTATGAAAACCACATTTGCTAGCCATATGTAGCACTTTTTAAGTACGTTTCATATTCTCGTTGGCGCAATTAAAGTGAATATTCAGATATCGTTCCTTTTGCAGAACGGGAAGACAGATTTTTTTTTTTTTTTCTTTATTGTAATTTTGAAACCTGAACAACCAGGGAGGCTGGCAGCAGCACAATACGCCGCTCTTCAGCCGAAGATAGTACATGGAGATAAAACAAAGAAGAGACATTACATAGAAAAACGGCGGGAAAAAACAGGAGACACAAGAATATAAAAGCACAAGAAGCCGTTCACACTTGAGGACAATCCACACTATGAACTGGAGACCCGACGCACAAACACTGAAGAAGACGATGTCACTGGTGAACAATGGAGCGTGACGGCGAAACTGAACACTAAACATGACGGCACACACGATACACTGATGGCGGTGATCTCCGGCGCGCGAATGTCCACTGAGCGTGTGCCAGTCCGGGGACCTGCCAAGAGGGCAACAGGGATGAGGAGGGGGAGAGGGGAGGAAAAGAGGATGCCATGGCTTAGGAGACGGGGACAGGAGGATAGGGACAGGGGAGGGGGGGCCCGGGGGACGAGGGACGAGAAAAGGAGGAGGGAGGGAAAAGGGAGAGAAGGGAGGGAGGGTGCCCTGAGGAGCAAGCACAGGAGGAGGGCGGGAGGATCAAAGTTGGTAGGAGGGGTAGATGGAGGGGAGGAGGGCATCATCAGGGAGGGGGAGCTGGTGGAAGCCACCTCGGGAGAGGGTAAGAAGGGTGGAGAGATGGAGACCGGGTGGGACATGGGAATACAGGCGCGGCAGCGGGCGGGGGTGGGAGAGGATCGGGGAGACGAGCGGGTGAGGAGGATCGAGTTTACAGGAGGTGTATAGGATTCGTATCCTTTCGAGGAAGAGGAGGAGGTGGGGGAAGGGTATAAGGTCATACAGGATCCGCGTGGGGGAAGGGAGACGGATGCGATAGGCAAGGCGGAGAGCATGGCGTTCAAGGATTTGGAGGGATTTATAAAAGGAAGGGGGGGCGGAGATCCAGGCTGGATGGGCGTAACAGAGGATAGGGCGGATGAGGGACTTATAGGTGTGGAGGATGGTGGAGGGGTCCAGACCCCACGTTCGGCCGGAAAGGAGCTTGAGGAGACGGAGTCGGGAACGTGCCTTGGCTTGGATTGTCTGGAGATGGGGAGTCCAGGAGAGGCGACGGTCGAGGGTGACGCCAAGGTACTTAAGGGTGGGGGTGAGAGCGATGGGACGGCCATAAACGGTGAGATAGAAATCAAGGAGGCGGAAGGAGGGAGTGGTTTTGCCTACAATGATCGCCTGGGTTTTGGAAGGATTGACCTTGAGCAACCACTGGTTGCACCAAGCGGTGAACCGGTCAAGATGGGATTGGAGAAGGTGTTGGGAGCGTTGCAGGGTGGGGGCAAGGGCAAGGAAGGCGGTGTCATCGGCAAACTGGAGAAGGTGGACGGGGGGTGACGGCGGCGGCATGTCCGCCGTGTACAACAAGTACAGAAGGGGGGAGAGGACAGAGCCTTGGGGCACACCGGCGGAGGGGAAAAAGGTGCAGGAATCGGTGTTATGGATGGTGACATGGGAAGGACGGCGGGAGAGAAAGGAACCGATCAGACGAACGTAGTTAATGGGAAGGGCGAAGGTTTGGAGCTTGAAGAGGAGACCGGAATGCCATACGCGGTCGTATGCGCGTTCGAGGTCAAGAGAGAGGAAGATTGCGGAGCGACGGGAATTGAGCTGTTCGGAAAGGAGATGAGTGAGGTGAAGGAGAAGATCGTCGGAAGAGAAGGACGGCCGAAAGCCACACTGGGTAACGGGGAGGAGGCGGTGCTGGCGGAGATGCTGGTGGATGCGGCGGGTGAGGATAGATTCCAGGACCTTGCTGAAGACCGAGGTAAGGCTGATGGGACGGTAGGAGGAGACGGCGGACGGCGGTTTGCCAGGTTTGAGGAACATGAGGATACGGGAGGTTTTCCACAGGTCGGGGCAGTAACCGGTGGACAGGACTACATTGTAGAGCCTGGCCAGGGTGGAGAGAAAAGAGACAGGAGCTTCACGAAGGTGACGGTAGGTGACACGATCGTGACCAGGAGCGGTGTTGCGTTTGGTGCGGAGTGTATTGATGAGATCCTGTGTGGTGATGGGGGCATTAAGGCCCGTGTGTGGAATGTTGTCCAAGTACTGGAAACCAGGAGCGAGGGGAGGGACAGAGGTGTCAGTTCGATCGCGGATATCTGGGAAGAGGGAGTAATCGAACTGGGGATCATCAGGGATGGAAAACACATCGGACAGGTAGGAGGCAAAGTGATTGGCCTTACTAAGGGCGTCAGGGAAGGGGTGATCATCGTGGAGAAGAGGATAGTAGGGGGAGGGTTTAGTTCCGGTAAGGCGACGGAAGGCGGTCCAGAACTTGGACGAGTTTATAGGGAGGGTAGCAGTTAAACGGGTGCATGTCTGTCGCCAGTCCCGGCGTTTCTTGGCCGCGAGCAAATTTCGAATGTGTCGCTGTAGTTGCCGGTGGCTTCGTAGGGTGTCCGGGTCACGCGTGCGGAGGAAGGCACGGTAGAGACGACGGGATTCACGGAGGAGGAGGACGGCCTGTGGTGGTAAGGTAGGACGGTGGGGGTGGATGGCAACAGTAGGGACGTGGGCCTCCACGGCCTCAGACAACAGCTGCTGGAGAAAGGAGGCGGCATGGGTGACATCATCGGGACGGCGGTAGGCGAGAGGGTGGCTATCGACCTGAGTGGAGATGGTATCCCGGTAGGCATTCCAGTTGGCACGGGAATAGTCATGGATGTACTTAGGGGGAGGGTCATGACGAGGGTCGGGGCGGGGGCGACGGCCGTCTGAAACGGTGAGGAGGACAGGGAGATGGTCGCTACCAATAGGCTCCAGGACATCCACCGTAATGCGACCAAGGAGGTTGGGGGAGGAGAGGATAACATCGGGAGTGGAGTTGGATTCGGGACGAGTGTGCTGGGGGATGGGGATGAGGTCGCCTTGAAGGGAGGAGAGGAACCGATGCCACCGCCGTAACTGGGCAGCGGAGCGACTATGGATGTTGAGGTCGGCGGCGATCACATAGGAGGAGAAGGTACGGTCGATGTGGGAGAGGAAGTCGAAAGGAAGAGGGGCGTTGGGGCGGACATAGATGGTGGCACAGGTAATGGTAAGGCCGGGGAAGAAGAGACTAAGGATCAGGTGTTCGGTGGGGTCGGGAAGGAGAGGCTGGAGCCGAACGGGGATCTGGCGGTGGTGGCCAATGGCAACTCCGCCACGTGCAACTGGGAGGGGATTATCAGAGCGGTGGAGGAGATAGGGGGAGGTGTGGATGGAGTGGTGGGGTTGGAGGAAGGTTTCATTGAGGAGGAAGGCATCCACACGGTGGGTAGCAAGGGTGTGCAGGAAGAGGTTCGTGTTGGCGGGAAGGGAGCGGATATTGTTGAAAAGGATACGATGCTGTCGCGCCATGATAAGGACTTATACGAGGGTGTCAAGGCGGGAGAAGGTGAAATGGGCCTGGTTATTGGAAAAGGTGGCGTACATTTTAAGGTGGAATATGGAACGGGCGGCGAGGGAGATCTGCTGTAAGGTGTGGGGGCGCTGAAAGGGATGGACGTTTTGGAGGACAATGGTGAGGAACCTGATGATGTCCTCAGCAGTGGGGGGGGGGGACGAAGGGAATTGCCAGGAGGGGTGGGGGCGTCCAGGGGACGGACAGGTACGGTGAGTTCAGGAGTGGTGGGAGGGGGTCGGGCTTTACACTTTTGGGAATAGGTGGGGTGGGGGAGGCTGCAGGTATTACAGGAGGGAGGGGATTGGAGGTTGGGGCACTGCCGGAGGAAGTGCGCTTGCCGACAATGCGGGCAGGTGGGGGCCTCGCGGCACTCTGCTGTTGGATGTGCATTGTAGCGCAGACATCTCTGGCAGCGCAGGGATTGAGGGGGGGAACGGGAGGGGTCGACCTTGTACCGCTGATTGAAGAGGAGGGCACCCTCCTTCAGGAGACGGTCAATGGAGGGGGCGTCCTCAGAGAAAACCCGCATAAGGCGGGTGGGGCCGGTCGCGTTGAAAATGCGGCGGACCGCCCGCACCTCCAGGGTGGGATGGGCCTTCAGCTCCGCCAGCACCTCCTCCTCCGTGATCGACGGGCTAAGCCGAGTGATCACGGCGGTGAGGGTCGGCGGGCGACGCGGGGGTGGGGTTGGCGGGTAGGAGATGGGGAGGGAGCAGGGGTGAGGGAGGCGTGAGGACCAAAACGGGTGATGGGGAGGCGGGAGAGGATGTCAGTATGGAGGATTGGGCTGGGGGAGGAGATAAGAACAGAATCCCGTCTGGGAGTAAGGAGAGAGATGGGGGCGCCAGGGAAATGTTGGCGGAGGAGGAGGGAGAGATTCCGGGCCTCGAGGAAGGAAGGATTGGGACGGGACAGGAGATATTTGTAGAGACCGGGTGGGGAGGAGGAGGAGGAGGAGGGAGCGGGGCCTGGTGGGGAGACGTCCATGGCATTTTGGGGTGGGGATGGGGGGCGGGGTGGAGCCTTTTTAGGAGCAGAGGAAGTGGAGGCGCCACTAGGGCGTTTGACAGCGGCAGATGGGCGGGTGGTGACAGGAGGGACAGGAACGATGGGGAGGTGGTGGGAAGGGACAGGTCCCGGCACGGACGCAGCAGTCGGCGCCGGAGATAGTGACTGTGACGGTGCAGGCGAATGTGGCAGTGATGGTGATGGTGACGATGATGACGGTGGTGGCGGTGGCGGTGGCGGCGGTGATGGCGATGGCGACGGGGAGAGCTGGGCGTGGGCAGTGGCCCGACGGGCCACCACCCTAGCCGGAGCTGCAGTGACAGGCTGGGGGAGTGGGGGAAAGGATCAGAACGAGAGGAAGATGCGGGAGAGGGGGCGACAAAGAGCGAGGGCGAAGGGATAGAGAAGAGGGGAGGGATGGAAGGAGGGGGGTGGGACTGGGCACACCAAGTGATAGTGGTGGAGGTGGCGGAAGGGGACGTATACACGATGGCGGTGGTGGTAGTAGTGACGGTGGTGGTGGGGGCGGACATGATGACAAGAAGAAGAAAGAAAAAACACAGCACTAAAAGGACAGGACACACACTGGGAGACGACGGACGGCGACGGCGACGGCGACGGCGACGGCGACGGCGACGGCGACGGCGACGGCGACGGCGACGGCGAGAGGCAGGGACGCTGCTGCCGCGGACGGGGCCGGGGCGGCGGCGGCGGCGGCGGCGGCTGCTGCTGCTGCTGGACTGCTGCTGGCTGGACTGCTGCTGCCACCGGAGGGCTGGCTGGCTGGCTGGCTGGCTGGCAGGCTGGCTGGCCGGCAGTCTGGCTGCGGGACCACTGCTGCAGGCCGGGACCGGGAACTGCTGCTGCTGGCTGGCTGGCTGGCTGGCTGGCTGGCTGGAACCCCTAGCACTTCGATTAGCGCGAAAATGGCGCTATCGAAGGGCGGTAACCTTGCGGTGTACCGCCGGAGATGGGGGAAGACAGACAAAAAAAAATATTTTTACACTCCATATTGCTCCTCCGTTCTACAATTACAGCTGTATTTGAAACCGTATCATAAATCCTATTTCCAGTATTATACTCTATACATTGTCCTTCATGGTTGTGTGACAGAATGGCGTCCGATAGACGTATTAGCCTTTTCTGCACTGTTTATTTCTTTGTAATATCTTATTATTTATATCACTGTTCAACACTGCAAGTCGCATATTGCCATCTGTCGGCCAGCGGCTACACTGCTTCCTCCGCAACTGCTTTCTGCATCGCGGGGCGCCAACAGAATGTGTCTTTCCGTATCGCTAGTTCGGCACAAATCACGTATTTTCGTGAAACAAAACAGAGCATCCGTACATCGAAATCTGTTGCCTGTTAGCATGAAAGAAGGTAACGTGAAATAACTGTGAGCGGGCAAGACTGCCACGTCAGAGAGACAGGCGGCTGCGGTTCCAAATCCGCCTCCGCCCTGTGCCAGAGGGTATCGTATAACGCAGAGGGGCGGCGCGCTGTGGACTGCAGGCTGTCTCCGAGTAAGTACATGGTAAAAAGTATAATGTAAAACTGTTAATAATCATAGCGGTTGTAAAGTATTATACAGCGCGTTTAATTTGATTCTGCTGATACCAAGAAAAGATACTGATGTTCCAAAGTGAAAAAAATAGCGAAATCATCGATAAGGAGAAATGAGTATACGTGGCGAAACACGTCAACGGAGACAGGGGTTCCATGTGACGTCACACGTCGGTGCGTGCTGCTGCTGCTCGGTTCCTTCTGTCTCTAAACGCGCCTCAGCCGCTGTGGTCGCCATTGAGATTTCACGAACGACGTAGCTGTCGCTACAGCCCTACGATGGAACACATTTGTAGCTAAGGCTTTCTATTTTGTGGTTGTTTATCGTTTTTGCCGCCAAAATTGCAACATTCATTCACACTATGCGTTACGTAATTCGGTTCTCTCTTTTACTAAATATTCAGTTTATAATGTTACAGATGAACTCCTGGTACAGATAGTTCCAAAACCTTTTTGTGTCGCAATAGGAAATGCTCTGGCTTGAGGAACTGTTTCCAGGATGATTGCATGCTAGAAGATAGACTGCTATCTCGTGTGAGTATTTTGCTCGTACTTTACCTAAGAAAAATACGAGAGTAGTAGTAGTAATAGACAACTTCGTAATGAATTACAGGTTTAGTTAAGTGTAGTCCATAAGAAATAGTTAAGGACAGTTGTGTGTTACATGAGATGTGGTAAGGAAGTTAACTTTAGCGAGTTTGTCTGTGGAGGGCGTAGCTTTGGATGTCGATTTGTGTGATGGCTGTTAATTCATACCCCTACGTACTTTACCGTTTAAAATTGTCATCGCATTAAACTACCCGAAACGTGCAGTTTGACTGCTCCTTGTCGCGTTCGTTACTTCTTTCCGTTTTTATTCATTTCGTAGAATCCTTCGTACTTCGGAGAAAAACCGAATGTAACTGTCATCATTCCGTGGCGCCAACAGCAACAATCGACCGCTGATGCAGCGACGTAGCTGTGTGGTCTGAAGAAGACGGAGAATTAACGGAAAGATAAATTCTGATTCTACATTACTACGGTCTGCGTGTCTGAATGTGCTCACAACAAGTACAGTGTCACTATGCGAATCTGACGATGGTTTCGTGATCTTGTGGATCGCGTGGTGGCTTTCCAGTGACGTGGCGGAATATAGGCGGACGACCGGGCTGGAAGTCATTCAGTCAGATATGTGTAACGTACTTGAAAAGGGAATAACACAAACAGTACAGGTTAAGCGATCCAGCACCGTTATACAGGGCGTGGAAAACATATTTGACCTAAAGTGCAGGGGGAAAGACAGCATGAAACACAGGGATTTGTGTGCGGCAACCACGGGACGAAACTACATATTCTCAGCGCTACAAGAACGTAATTTAAATCTGACATTCACATGTCTTTACTCAAAATGATGGGTAACTTACAGAATATGTGTACGTAAACAGAACCAATCGTCACGGTGAGAACTTGATGAATTTAAAGCAGCATTTACACGCATATCGGACTTGGCTGACGTACCATACTGTCCTTTTTCAGAAATGAAGATAATAACGTGCTCATGTTTCATTCTTCAATATTTCTTTAAAGGGCAAAAATGAATGGCAACTGAGCCACCACTTAATTAACAAAATTATTTGTAGTAAATGTTAAAAGTGACCACCATTTTCATACTGGCGCAGCGCCTTCGTTATTCATTTGCAACCTCTAGCTTCTATACTCAGATTCCTTCATTTGATACTGTCTTTGTGCCCTACACTTTTTGTCAAATTGTGTGTCCGCACCCTGTATATGCCACACGGACAGAATGTTGTTCGAATTCTCAGCGAGTCCAGCACACTTAATCTTTGGTAGAAATTGCTAAAAACGGCAAAATGACGGAATGCGTTGGTAGTGATCTGTAACTTTAAAACTGAGTAGACGGTAACTACGCTACGTTTAAAACGCGCTAAGAAAATAGATGTAAAATACTTTTCTTGATTACAGAAAGTCCTCTAGTGATGTAGCAAATGTATAAGTATCGTGACAAGTGTCAGTCATGTTATTGTTGGGCAACACGTGAGACACCACAGAATTTGTATTAATGAAAGTAAAGACTGTGCACCGTTGGTCAATTGCCAAAGCACTAAAAACAAAACAAAAATTTTAACTGCGTTGATCACATTGCTCCTTTTATATCGTCTCTGATTAGGCAGTAATGACTCAGAAACTGTTAAATACGGTGATATTAACTTCTCTTAGTATCTCAATACATACCTAAAATATATGGGCAATGATCTATTGCACCACGCAGCCGTCGACCAGAATTTAATATTTGCTGCGAATTTCCATGTAGCCTATTTACTGAGCAGGCAGGGCGAACGGTACGACGTTTACAAGGAACACGACATTCAGAAGACGAAAATTTTGGATATCCCTTTTCTCCAGTCATGTTTACGTATTAGACCTTAATAGGTTTTGCTAGTCTGAAGAAGCCTCCATGTTGCGAGCTGCCGGCCGGAGTGGCCGTGCGGTTCTGGGCGCTGCAGTCTGGAGCCGAACGACCGCTGCGGTCGCAGGTTCGAGTCCTGCCTCGGGCATGGATGTGTGTGATGTCCTTAGGTTAGTTACGTTTAATTAGTTCTAAGTTCTAGGCGACTGATGACCTCAGAAGTTGTCGCATAGTGCTCAGAGCCATTTGAACCATTTTGTTGCGAGCTTCATAATTTTTAGGCGTCTTTCCTTGATACAGCGAACTTGTCGGTGTTTATCCAATATGAGAGGAGACATTAAGAGTATGCATTTCTTACGGATGCCAGTAAAAATATAAGGAGGAGGAGGAGATTGCACACAAAGGGATGTTCAAAAGTTTTATCCACGTCCGTTAAAGCTTTCGAAGCGTTTGAGCAACCAAAGTTACGCTTACTGCTACACGGTTTTTGTTCAAATGGTTCAAATGGCTCTGAGCACTATGGGACTTAACATCTATGGTCATCAGTCCCCTAGAACTTAGAACTAATTAAACCTAACTAATCTAAGGACATCACACAACACCCAATCATCACTGACCGGGCATCACTGATTCTATAAGTAAACTGTCAGTAAGACGTGAATTAAAAGTTAATGAATAGTAGCTCTGATAGCTCACCATACGTGTTAGAAAACACTATGATATATCAATTTCTCGGCATTGTTTTGCAGGAAGAATAAAGCCATTGGGCTATTAATTTTTCATTCTTGAGGTTGCACAGAAAGAAGTTCTAGACTTAATTACGGAATTCAAACACACGATATATATTAACGGTACCTGTGTCTTGGTCTATGAGTACGTCAGTCAGGTGTGAAATTGCGTTGGGTTGCATGATCATACTTAATGAATAGTGTACTGGAAAGGAGTAATAAAAGTCGGGTACAAGTAGGCATATACTGACCATTTACGTACATCATCGTTGACTGCTTACGGCAAGATGGCAGATACTAATGTACGCAGTATAAATAGTAGCATTGAATTCACGACATAGTTTTGGCACTGTGTGATTAGTTAGTACAGAAGTGCTAGTACATTTTGTGAATGAAATATTAGGCGCTGCGGTGATTAATTGGAGATGAACAGAAGTACTTTGATTCTTAACATTATCAGGAGAATTCTTGGAGGCAGGTTTTGTCTGCAAATATTATCTATATTATTAAAAGAATTTGTAAATAGAACATTGTCAAGCTTTCCGACTAATAATTAAGAGAACTTTTGGCGTCACATGAAAACAACAACGGGATCGAAATCATGAGTTGAGTCGCTCAGAGACCATACCGTCACAGCAACGGAAGACGACACAGGAGGCGAAATACAGGGCTACCAGTAAATCATTCACTGGTTTCCAGAATTGTACATTTTCCGAAATATTTTTCGCCTCAGCGAGTTTACACTGTGCCGAACACCTGATCTTACGAATGCAGCGCCTTGTGAAAATGCCGAAAAGGCGAGAGAAGAGTTTTCGTGTGTTGGAATGTGCGGGATGTTTGACCAAATACGGCAGCTTCGGCCGTGGAGGAGGGTGAGCGAGATTTTTGTACAAAGAAGTCAACAGCAGCGACAAGCCGCGAACTCTAAATGCCGCAGCAAGGTGTGTGGAAGACCGTGCTGATCTTCAGCGACGGAGCAACCTAGAATTTATCTGAAAAACTTAATCTCCGCAATGTGAGTGTGGGCTACTGAAATTCCTCATGAAATTGCTGCGCATCAACCAGATTCGCAGATGGTTAATGTTCTCTGTCCAGTGTCACAGACAAAGCTTGAATGGGCCGTTTTTATTCTGTGAAGGAACTACGACGATCCTCAGTACGCCACACTCTCACATGGCGGAGATGAACATTTTCAGATAAATGCAAGGTTGCTTCGTTGCTGAATATGAGCGTGGGGGCGAAATGTCCATCCTCAACCGGTCCGTGCATTGTGGCGCAAAGCAGAAGGCGCCAGCCGCAACCTTTTGCTTTTAATAGTTGTGAGAAATGCAGACGGCGCGGTCCGATGTGTGACCGCAGACGCACGGTATTCCACACATTTTGCTGCGGTGTTTAGAGTTCGCGGCTTGCGCCTGCTGTTGACTTCAGTGGACCGCGTACAGAAATCTCGTTCACCCCCCTACACGGTTGCAGCTGCCACATTCGGTCAAATATCCCGCATACTACAACACGAGAAAAGTTATCTCGCTTTGTCGGCATTTTGGCAAGGCGCCGCATTGTTAATGTGAGGTGGTCGCTGAGTTTGCTGTTATATTCATGCTCCAATAATATTTGTACAAGCAATATTTCCGAAATTTTAGAATTCTGGAAACGAGTAAATGATTCATGGCAGCTCTGTTTTTCGCCTTCTGTCAGTCGTCTTCCGTTTCTGTGGTAGTATGGTCACTGAGCGACTCAACTCATGGTTTCGATCCGCTTGCTAGTTTTATGTAATGCCAAAAATTAGTTCGATATTTAGTCAGATTGGTTGACAATATTGTATTTACGAATTCTTTGAATAACGTAGGAATATTTTTACAGATAATCTGCCTTCACGAACACCCCCGACAATGTTTACAAACAAAATACTTCTGTGCCCTTACTATTAATCACAGCAGCGCCTAATATTTGTTTCACAGAACGTGCTTGCACTTTGCCACTTCTTGACCACCCACCGCCGACACTGAAGGTATCGCCTCTGATGCAAGTACTTACACTGTGTACGTTACTGTCCGGAATCTTTCCGTAAGCAATGAACAATTACGTACGTAAATGGTGAGGATATGCCTACTTGTATCGGACCCACACAACTTATGTACATACAGTCATGCTCAAAAGTATCCGAATGAATCGAATTGCATTTCGCCTGATTCGCATGCAACCCGCATAACGCAGCTGTTTAGCAGGTCTTCTAATAGCCTCTCAGTACAGTCGTTTGACTGTTGAAAATGGTTCCAACAAGTCACCACTAGGAAACACTGCTCTGTATCGCAGTAACTCAAGACGTAAAGTAATACCACGATAGTACAAATATCAGGGAACCCCCTATCACATATAACCTGTCCTTAACGCTTGTAAGCTCACATTTATTACAATAAATGACGTACCTCAAATGTTACCACTCTCATTGTTACGTCGGATAGGTAATGCACGTAGTAAGTTCGTCATATTCATGATTTTTTCTTCAAAGTAACATACCGTACTTATTATTTAACGCAAAATGACATTAAAAATTTAAGTTATTCACGAGCAGCTAGTTGAGAATATCTATGAACTTCAAATGACACAACGAACCGTCCCGTTCTGCATATAGATTCAAACCCAGGTAATGCACGCAGTAAGTTCGTCATATTCATGATTTTTTTCTTCAAAGTAACGTACCGTACTTATTATTTAACTCAAAATGACATTAAAAATTTAAGTTATTCACGAGCAGCTAGTTGAGAATATCTATGAACTTAAAATGACTCGACTAACCGCCCCGTTCTGCATATGGATTCAAACCCAGGTCATGTAGACTAAGCAAAGATTTCGTGACTGACGGAAACTAACAGTCATTCCTGACTAGGCATACAGAGAATGACATACCTCGATTTTAGACAGTATCAGTTAGCAAATATCAACTATAAATTACATAACGTAAACATTTTTAACGGACGCTGATTCCTACCCAGCATCCATTGCCCTTGTTAACGAACTACGAGAGATGTTAAATATTGCTTCTTCACATGTAACTTATTTGAAATGCCGTGACGTGAAGCTTTGTGTTGGACTGGGGTTCGAACCCAGAACCTATTCTCAGCAACATTTCTCCTCACACTGTCAGCCGCCTACTCCTGTTCCGCTCGCAAATGTCGCGTGGTTGGGGCGATCGTCGGCAGGGCCTCTTATATTGGCTGCAATTCCTCAGTTTTCCTCGTCGTGGTCATTTCGCTGCAAGCCTGAAAGCCTCGAGGAGACGCGTTGGCACGCCACTTTTTCAAAAAAATGGCTCTGAGCACTGTGGGACTTAACAGCTGTGGTCATCAGTCCCCTAGAACTTAGAACTACGTAAACCTAACTAACCTAAGGACATCACACACATCCATGCCCGAGGCAGGATTCGAACCTGCGACCGTAGCAGTCGCGCGGTTCCGGACTGCGCGCCTAGAACCGCGAGACCACCGCGGCCGGCCCACTTTTTCAATTACATGCCACGCGTCCTGCGGATACATTCAGTCGAGACCGTTCATAGCGACATCACTTTTAACGACTTACTGGCTACAACATCGAAATCTAATGGTTCTATCTAAACCGTACATGAATGCTGTATTTAGGCTATAAAACAGGAATCTAATGGTCCCATCTAAACCCTATATGAACGCTGTATTTATAAAGTCCCTTAGGACGTCTCTTTTTGCAACTTACCGAATAAAACTACGTATTTTTGTTCCATTTTCGGACAAATGTATCGGCTGTAAGTTCCAATGTTAGTTTTTTTTGTTGCTTATTTGGGGAGGTAACTTTTCAAACACTCGATTTCTGCACATTGTTCGTTTCAAATCAGGCATCGCAACGAATACATCGTCAAATGCAAAGTGAGTGCGTAGATCTTAGATGCTAAAAGCAAACTAATGTAACATGTTACGTTAAGTAGGGCAGTATATTGTAGTATGTGTTGCTGTACAGCGTATAGTTCAGGATCGCTAACAAGAGATCAATTTTTTGCATTCACATGACACAATTGTATCGTCAGTTATTTTCCTAACCATTTCAGGAGTGAAAATTTTTTTGATTGGTTCAGATACTTCTTTGCCAGCTGTACTTCTTGGCTGAGGTTTATGGGCCAAGTTCGCAGAACCACTTTTACGTATTCTTGGAGCTGCTCCTGGATGCACTCTACCAGAACTTGTAGCATATTGGGAGTGTTGTCTGTGTGCATTGTTTCTTCATTGCCCCCCCCCCTATCTTCTTTATTTGTATTCTCTTCAATGTCTATATAATTCGGCTCGAACTCCCATAACTCTGATACTTGTTCGTCTATTAGATGTTAAGCGAAAATTTCCGCCTCGTTCAGGTCTCTATGACTCATTGTAGAAAATCTTCCTCAAAAGAAACACGTTTGCTCAACTGTGACAAACTGCCAATAATAATGGTTAGTCTATAAATCAACCATGAAAATGAAACTAAGCAACTAGACATTCAACAATGCGCCATCAAACTTGCATTCTCTGTTGCCAAAAGAAATTTAGACCGAATTATTATTATGGTCGCAGGTGGCGCCAACCCAGTGCAAAATATGCCCTAGGGCACAAAATTTAAAGTTTTTTTTTCGTTATTATTTCCCATTTTCAAAACAGATGATGGGCGATGTGTTATGTTAAAATGTGTGGATAAAAGTCGTATTTCAAGATTGCTAAAACTCCTCTACTGATTATTAGTTTCAGATCATTAACGACACTTCTTCAGATCTAAAATACAAAAAAGGTAGCATACAAGAGGTCAACTATAGCATAATACGTTTTATGCTTAAAATTCCATTCACACACACAAGTAGTAATATTTATTGGTACGTATCAGCCACCAGGCATTACACAGCGCCATAATCTGTTGAGCTGAATCGCTCTTTTTGCCATGCACACACTGAAAAATTTTATATACCGTGACACAAATGACATGAAGTGCATTTGGTAAGTGGTGTACAGATTTAACCTCAGCTAGTGCTTGATTTGTAAAAAACAGGTTCCGATACTGTGGTGACCTTCCAGGGTGGCAGTGGGGGGGGGGGGGGGGGGGGGTTTGGGTGTTTGTTTCTGCAATTGACCTCTTAAGACGGTATTTTAACGCTTTTCTGCGCATTTCAAAAGTGACAGTACAACATCTTTACTACTAAAAAGATAATGTTCTATCATACCACATCTCAAAATTTGCAGTATCGATCCTTTTTTTCCTCCTCTGAAGACCGAGACACCAGTGGGGAGTACCTATGCGTACCGTCACAAATCAAGCACTGAACTTGCCAAAAGTAGGTCGTACTGGATACGCAGTGTGCAACGTCAGCCGTACAGGTCCACTGCTCACAATGCCACTATTGTGTTGGAATGCACAGACTCTGACAGAGGTAACTATCACTCAGCCCATGTGCGGATGTAGGTATGGCCCGTCACTCGCAACGCTGCAGGAACCAGGGAGTGGCTGTACTACGGCCGTCAGGGAACTGGCCGCGTATGTAATGTATATATGTGTGTATGTTTTTACTACACGAAAGCGCCGACTGCCAGATGGCGCCGCTAACCACGGAGTGTGTAAGCTCGATTCACAAAAATCTGCTAACGCTATTGACATCAGTTTATGGAGAGGCGGAGTACAGACGAATTTCACAATTCTATATATTTACTCATTTTGATGTGTAAAAGAATCCTTTAGTGATTTCAAAATGTAGGAGAACATAGGATGTTACTTTGTTGACGTCATTTTCGTCGCATCAGCTCACCTTGCTACCAGATGATGGAATGGAAGCAAAAGCAAAGTAAGGATTTGCTCAGAATAGTCCTCTTACATAAAAATTGACACTTTAGCGTCAGAAAACGAAGTAGGGCAAAAGTTCTACAAATAGTAGACAGCATAGTTTGACTATATAAATTTTCCTTTTAGGGCAAGCGTTAGTCAAAGTAAAAACGACACCAGTCATAGTTGTAGAAGTGTGTCTGTACTCTGGCAACCCGTTAAAAGCGTCAGTGAACTGCAACCGACGTGACACAGTACAGAACCGTTTCACATAGACATGAGCGTACGGCGTAGATAAACATTGCACGTCTAGATGTGTTTTGACCAGTGTCGTTAGATGTGGCCGGGTTGATCATCCGGTAAGAAGTTAGGGTCAAGGTTCAAGGCTGAAGTCTCATTCAGGACACGAAAGTCTGACCGGTTGACGACTGGGCACGTAGATCGCCATCGCGAAACAGTGGACTGCCGGCTAGTGATGGGGAGCTCGTGAATGAGTCGTTCAAATGAACGCTTCACTCCAGTGGACTGTGAACTAACCACTCAATTTCAATGAACTGGTACTTCAAATTCTTCACAGATAGCACACTCCACACTTTTTTCTAGTTCACTCACTCTCTTCCCCTCTCTCTCTCCCACTACATCGGCGCTACGTCACTCATCCTCCCTTCACTTCAGTCCTCCCTCCACTGCCTGTCGACGAATCGCGCGGTGTTTGTGGGGAACGATAGGTTTAGAAGGGGTTGCTTCCTGCAGGGCTGACAACATTACCCGTGACTATTTGTGCAGTTATACTTTGCGTCTACGGGTAGCCTACCGTTGGCAGCGCTTGCAGACAAATGAATATTAAAGATACAAACGAAGAGTCTGGCTGTGTGAGGACGCACAGCCAATATGAAAGTAAAATACTTACCTTCTGAGTCTGGAACTGAAGTGTGAGTCGAATCCACGCTTGAAAGATAATCGTTCATGTTGGATTGTTTTATCTCGTACACATTATTGAAATAATTACACTAAATGTCAATTTAAGGATTGTACTAATTATATTTAAAAAATACATATATATTTATGAATAAAAATCAACGGATTTGGCGAATGTTCAGAGATTTCCGTTTGATAACATGATTTGTTCCACTTTTTTTCCAGTCAGGTGATTTCTTCTGTCAGTTATGAGGTATCCTGCCTTCGAGAACACTCTTTCACACGGCGTGGAGGTTGCAACAATACACAGTCGTATTTTTGCAACTTCAAAGAGCGAGGGGTATACTGACAGCCGTTCAGACCACCCTGAAGTGGACTGCCTTGTCTCTGTAGCAGGGGCTCTTGTAAGTATTTGTCCACTTCCACCATTGCAGCAGCTCTCGGGTGTGAACTACTCTGCAGCCTGGAAAGCACTTCATCAAATTCGAGCCAGAGACTAGAAATAGATTGTTATTGATGCCTGCTGTCTGATAATGAAATGATACTGTTATTTTCTGCCACCGACTGCTGTTCGCTTCTGACAATTGCAGGTGTTGGTTCCGGATTGTCCGGGTTATTTGTCCAAGAAATATCGGAAGATGCAGGAGCGGGGGACGCTAAGCGCCTGACTGACAATGACACTGTTGGGTACAGCACTCGAACATGACGCACTAGATTAAATGTAATTAATTCCTCCTTTATATGAAACACACTTAGAACAACAGTTGCACTTTGCTTTCCCATCACCTAAATCTGTGAAGAAATCCCAAATTTCACTACTTTTATGCGATCGCGAGTTGCTAGCCATAGAATAAGAGTGAACAGACACAAAAACTGGTTTCCGAATAAAATAAAAAGGGATTTTACCTGAAATTGTACCAATGACTACAGGTGACAGTTTACGTTTTGAATCTGGAGTGTTATTATTCTCAACAAAAATAAAATCTACAGGAAAACTTCTGAATAATTACTTTAACGTAGGTATATAGACTTTGTGACAGTGGTAAACATATTCATTCTATTTTGGATAAAATTTTAAAAGGAACATAAAATTGCATGGCATTTCATTGGTAGCCCTAGTTTGCAGTCCATGAACACAACAAATAAGGTTTCACTTGGCACATAACGACTTTTTTTGGCGCTTCATGAGAAACTGCCGAGCAAGATTAAATGTAATACCTTCTTTATATGTGACAGGCTTCTTTGCTTATCTTTCCTTTGTCCCCTTCGACCATGCTCTATTTAAGTTAACTCAGACGCTGTAAGAGCGTAAAACGTAGCGTGCACGTTACTGCATAGTTCGGCCATCTGTTGGTAAAATTATGAAGTATTACGAAGCTTTGTTGTACGAGCGAGACGAAGCGAGCGTAGCCGCGGCTGAGCAACTTCGCCAGGCTTCCGTACTTCGTGAATGAACTACTTCATTTGAACGCTTCACGGCAAGAGTGAAATGAATGAAGTAGTTCACGCGACTGAACGAGTTCGACCCGTCTCTACTGCCGGCAGGAAGCTCGACAGAGGCCGGGGCTTCCCCGAGCAGCTGACGCAGTGCGGCCACACCTGCAGAAAAGTACTGGCTGTCATGGCGGGGGAGGGGGGATGTGCAGCAGCTAGGCTGACGTCACGGTGGGGACGACAGTGGCCTTGGTGTCGCAGGCATCCTCCGTCGCACACCGCAAAGCTGTCTGACGAGTAGGGATGTAGGTGCTTAGTTATTTTGGCAAAACGCTCCATCACATTGTTAATTTGTCAGTTCTTCATGGCAAGGATCGGTTTCTATACCAGGTACGCGATGAACATGACCAAATAGAACGAACTAGGATTTTCCGGACGACAGCATACAACTATTGTCATTGCAGTATATATCATACACTTCATGTAGCTTATAACATTGTTCTGTATTAATATGGAAAGCATTGGTACTTAAAAAACTACTGTATACACCATATGAGGTTTGCAGGTATAACAGTGATTTCTCCACCTTTAACAAATGATGCGATTTCTCATTTTGGATAGTTTTAGTAAAACTGGTTTGTTGACTGACGAGCTGCATTCTTTTCCTCTTCTACACAACGTTCACTCCCAAGAGGTGAGGCTCAGACTGAAGGCAGACTCAGAATTTCTGTGCTGGGATTCGACAAAGTGACTTCGCTAGAAGATGATGGGTACGAAACTCATTAAAACGTTGCGACAAGACGACGCCACCACTCGGCTGATAACCCGAGCAGAATTCATCGAGTGACCCCTCGGTTTCCGGGCTCGCGCCAAACCGCCAGGCCCACCAGACTCCAGGAAGCTGGAGAGAGCCTTTAATCTCCCCTGCACAGCCAACACAGCGGTAAGACTAGGCGACAGTGGTAAATGGTAGAATGGCGATGTTGAACAGCTGAAAAAAATTTTGCTGTCATAGTTTCTTTCATGGTTTCAGACCACCCTTTCTCACTTCTCTTTCGCGCTGCATGTGTCATTTCCTCACTGACGCAAAATTTTCGCTCTAGTTTCCTGTTGCACTTTCTTGGGCTCGCTCTTTGGCCAGCTTGTGTCCTAATTCATTCACAGGACTGCAGACTTTTACTTCTGATCATTCCAAGATGAGGTGCCACTTCCCCTTGCGCAGTTCTCATTTATGCCCTTATTTATCTAAGATTACTGTAATTTTTCAGGGAATCCAGCGTAACTGGACTGTCTGAGCATATTTCTCGTGAGTCGTCCTGAGCTTCTGTGCCTGAACCTGGAACAAGCAGCATTTTCTAATATTTTCCAGTTCCTAAAATTATTCTCTGTTCCATGGCTCGAAATGCCTCGATAATGCCCACGTGTAGTTCATACATGTCAACAGCCACGGTTACTTTCATCATTTCCACCGGAAGATAGCGATGGATTTGCAGGTATGTGTGCAAACTCAGGAAGTAACTTAATGAACCATGATCGCTGCACCTCAGAACTCTGACGATGCTGAAATAACGGTCGAGTGGAGGATGATTAAACTGTTCTATCAGGACAC
The DNA here is from genome assembly GCF_021461395.2 of Schistocerca americana. Taxonomy (NCBI): domain Eukaryota; kingdom Metazoa; phylum Arthropoda; class Insecta; order Orthoptera; family Acrididae; genus Schistocerca; species Schistocerca americana. The sequence goes on from NC_060129.1 coordinate 50,080,292, forward strand.
AAGTGACTGCCCTTTTCCACAACTATAGACATATTCGTAAGGTACAAAGAACTAAATACAACAGGACTGACAAGTCAAAAAGAGTGAGAGATAAACTATTTAGTGCTCGTTCAACAGTATCTAACGTGAAAAAGTGCTCATAGCTCATAAGGTATGCATTTTAGAACGTTTACTGGACCGTTTCTCTCTGATCGCCCTTTATAGAGGTGTTCATTCTTATTCTACTGAACTGGCTAATGCGCTATATTGCAGTATCAGTAGCTTCAGAGACATTTAAGCTTGCCTCTCCATTACTTAGTACTTACGTATTCCACTTTTTTGCCTATTGTTTCTTCCTGACTAATGTATCAAACTTCAGTTTACTCTTCACCACTATTAAATTGTGAGCTGAGTCTATAACTGCTCCTGGGTCTGCCTTACAATCCAATACCTGATTTCGGAACCTCTGCCTGACTGTAATGTAATGTAACTGGAATCCTCCTGTATTTCACGGCCAGTATGTTATCCAGACATAAACCCTATCGAACATGGCTGGGACAGATTGAAAAGAGCTGTTAATGTGCGACGTGACCCACCAACCACTCTGAGGGATCTACGCCGAATCGCTGTTGACGAGTGGGACAATCTGGACCAACAGCGCCTCGATGAACTTGTGGATAGTACGCCACGTTGAATACAGGCATGCATCATTGCAAGAGGACGTGCTACTGCGTATTAGAGATACCGTTGTTCACAGCAATCTAGACCACCACCTCTGAAGCTCACGCTGTATGGTGGAACAATATGCAATGTGTGGTTTTCATGACCAATAAAAAGGGCGGAAATGATGTTTATCTTGATTCTATTCCAGTTTTCTGTACAGGTTCTGGATCTCTCGGAACCGAGGTGATGTAATACATTTTGATGTGTGTATCTACAGCCATATCTGATTTGCAAACCTTTTTAGCATCAAATTCTAATCATTGTCCTAACAGAAAGCCTGAAGGTAGTATTATTGAACCTCCATTTACAAAGTCAATACCGTCTTCAGTTGCTCATATCTCTGTTTTAAGTATGTGGGTATTTGCAAGTAACTTCAGACAAGTACACATTGTAAATAACTTTGTTTATTAACGTTTTGTACTTGCAGAAAATAAAATAACAATTGTTGACACATTTCTTATTATTCACACTATCTTATATCCCTACATTATTCTTTAAATAACTGTTCTTTTTACGCTATAAATTCTGCTTCCATTGTGTTCAAACCAACAGGAGCAACGACGTATTTCCGTTCTCTGTCTCTAAACCAGGCTCTACAGTTTCAATATTTACAGGGCATCGGTGCTGCAAGCATACATGTATTTACATATTCTTCTAAATCATCTTGTATGCAACATTCACTTACATAACATACAACATCGTTTAATACCGCTTTCATATATAGTTGCCACCGTATTTGTCTGTTGCATTGCATAGAGTACTGCATAACCAATTCAACTTCACGACACTTCAAAGTTTTAAATAAACACACTGTGAAGAGTCCTCTGCTGACGATGAGAACTTTAATTAGGAGTTTTATACAGGTCGATGATGGTTGCCTTATTACTACAGATGTTCATGTCAAGAGGAAGTTGAAATGGATCGTAGTGTGTTGTCATCAACCTCTCAGTGTGCTTCATCGGCCAACATTGCTCGCCCCAGTTCATACCTGTAAATTGTTTTTTACATTACGACGGACATCCACAGTTTCTACTATAGCTCTACACTCACGATCACAACTTAATCCTACATTTACATGTTTTGAACCATAAGCTAACATGTATGTACTGGTAAAGAGTAGTTGTTGTTGGCCGGCCGAAGTGGCCGTGTGGTTAAAGGCGCTGCAGTCTGGAACCGCAAGACCGCTACGGTCGCAGGTTCGAATCCTCCCTCGGGCATGGATGTTTGTGATGTCCTTAGGTTAGTTAGGTTTAACTAGTTCTAAGTTCTAGGGGACTAATGACCTCAGCGGTTGAGTCCCATAGTGCTCAGAGCCATTTCTGTTGTTGTTGTTGTTGTTGTTGTTGTCTTCAGTCTTGAGACTGGTTTGATGCAGCTCTCCATGCTACTCTATCCTGTGCAAGCTTCTTCATTTCCCAGTACTTACTGCAACCTACATCCTTTTGAATCTGCTTAGTGTAATCATCTCTTGGTCTCCCTCTACGATTTTTACCCTCCACGCTGCCATCCAATGCTAAATTTGTAATCCCCTCATGCCTCAGAACATGTCCTACCAACCGGTCCCTTCGTCTTGTCAAGTTGTGCCACAAACTCCTCTTCTCCCCAATTCTATTCAATACCTCCTCATTAGTTATGTGATCTACCCACGTAATCTTCAGCATTCTTCTGTAGCACCACGTTTCGAATGCTTCTATTCTCTTCTTGTCCAAACTATTTATCGTCCATGTTTCACTTCCATACATGGCTACACTCCATACAAATACTTTCAGAAACGACTTCCTTACACCTAAATCTATACTCGATGTTAACAAATTTCTCTTCTTCAGAAACGCTTTCCTTGACATTGCCAGTCTACATTTTATATCCTCTCTACTTCGACCATCATCAGTTATTTTGCTCGCCAAATAGCAAAATTCCTTTACTACTTTAAGTGTCTCATTTCCTAATCTAATTCCCTCAGCTTCACCGACTTAATTTGACTACATTTCATTATCCTCGTTTTACTTTTGTTGATGTTCATCTTATATCCTCCTTTCAAGACACAGTCCATTCCGTTCAACTGCTCTTCCAAGTCCTTTGCTGTCCCTGACAGAATTACAATGTCATCGGCGAACCTCAAAGTTTTTATTTCTTCTTCATGGATTTTAATACCTACTCCGAATTTTTCTTTTGTTTCCTTCACTGCTTGCTCAATATACAGATTGAATAACATCAGGGAGAGGCTACAACCCTGTCTCACTCCCTTCCCAACCACTGCTTCCCTTTTGATGCCCCTCATCTCTTATAACTGCCATTTGGTTTCTATACAAATTGTAAATAGCCTTTCACTCCCTATATTTTACCCCTGCCACCTTCAGAATTTGAAAGAGAGTATTCCAGTCAACATTGTCAAAAGCTTTCTCTAAGTCTACAAATGCTAGAAACGTAGGTTTGCCTTTCCTTAATCTATTTTCTAAGATAAGTCGTAGGGTCAGTATTGCCTCACGTGTTCCTACATTTCTGCGGAATCCAAACTGATCTTCCCCAAGGTCGGCTTCTACCAGTTTTTCCATTCGTCTGTAAAGAATTCGCGTTAGTATTTTTCAGCCGTGACTTATTAAACTTATAGTTCGGTGATTTTCCCATCTGTCAACACCTGCTTTCTTTGGCTTGGGATTATTATATTCTTCTTGAAGTCTGAGGGTATTTCGCCTGTCTCATACATCTTGCTCACCAGATGGTATAGTTTTGTCAGGACTGGCTCTCCCAAGGCCGTCAGTAGTTCCAATGGAATGTTGTCTACTCCCGGGGCCTTGTTTTGACTCAGGTCTTTCAGTGCTCTGTCAAACTCTTCACGCAGTATCGTGTCTCCCATTTCATCTTCATCTACGCCCTCTTCAATTTCCATAATATTGTCCTCAAGTACATCGCCTTTGTATAGACCCTCTATATACTCCTTCCACCTTTTTGCTTTCTCTTCTTTGCTTAGAACTGGGTTTCCATCATAGCATTCTGAAATGAACTGACAATATAAGAGAGCTGTATGGTTTATATACCTCTCTGCAGTCTAGATGACCTCGAAATCGCAAGTCTTAATGCAATACAATGTAAAAATTATATAGCACAATGGCAGGCGAGTTAACACACTTTCTGAACAGTGAAGAGATAGTGAAAATGACACTGTGCAACGACTCCCGTCGGTAAGTATTATTTCAGTATCCACGGTCCAGTTCACCTCAGGATACAGAGGCCAAGACCGTGGGAGAAGAATAACTGATAAAAACATGTGTAATTATTTGATGAAATTATGATATACATCTCAGGATCCAGCGACAGCCCCAGGGTAATTACATATCTTGATGATTAAGCTTGCATATAATCGAATCAGCACGTTTGGTGATAAAGAGATCTCTGGAATTAGCATTAGATTTGATCATTATGCGACGTCACAGCAGCGGGCAGGGCATGCAGCTGCCTCAAGCGTGTTGCAACATGTGACCCTGTTTCTGTTGTGATAGTACTGAGGCCATTGAAACTGGAATATTTAGAAAGCGACATTGAATTGTCTGTAAAAAGAACACTCACCCCATGCTTAAGACAAACACATCAGCGTGCTCCGCTGCTAATCCATATCCTCTACTGATGTCTGGGGAGACGTGGGTCCTTGACTAGATGCTTATTGACTATTATGAGAGATCCCACTGAATTTTCCGTGATTGGTTGACAATCAAAGAGGACACAACAAGGATTCCTGCTGTGCATGATGAGGGTTTCCTTGATCTCAAGTGTTGATGTTCTGCCTGTGCAGCATCTCGATGACTGGATAGCTGAGGATTCTTCAGAATGTTTTTCCAGACCTTTAGGAGAGCTGGTCTTCTTAGAGGTGGAGGTGGGATGATGCTGAGAACAGGAAGTGTTAGGGTGATTGTACTCTGAATACATGTCGTAAGGCCTGATTCAGTTGGGCATCTATGTTCTTAGTATGAGCACTATTGCTCCTGATCGAATAGTAATCTTCAGCAACAGAGCACCTATGATAGGGTTAGAGCTATGGATCTCAAAATACGAGCATTAGCTCCGCATAAGATAGCACCAAATTTTAGAAGACTGTTGTTTCTCGTTTTGACTTTAGGTGCTACTTGTAAGTCAAGAGTTTTATCTAGCGCTGTTCCTAGATATTATGGAGTAATGCAGTACAACGGGACATGGTCTCTGAATCTGTCTCCTGGTGTGCACTCTGACTGTCTCTTGCATACACGTAATGTAGATACAGTTATTTTCTGTGGATTTAGGTGGAGCCACTATTTCTTGATGTATACATCCAAGACGTCCATGTCAGTGGATAAAGAGGTTTCAGCATCAGAAACGTTGAAGATATGAGCCACGAAGCAAATGTCATCCACATAAATCAATTTTTTTGAAGAGGTTTTGGTAAGCTACCAAAGAGGTAGTGGACTCAGAACACACATTTGAAGTAAACTATCATTTGTTTTAAGTACCCTGCATCTGTCATTGTCAGAATAGATATGAAATGATCTATTGCTTAGCATGTTGTTAAGTAGGTCCTTAAATTTACGACACAATCGTAAATTTCTAAAGAAGTGCTTCTCACCAAGCGCTGTCGTAAAGAGCTGATAGGGCCAAAAAGGAAGCTACACTTATTAAATTCTGTTCATACTCATTTTCGATATAAGTAACTAGAGAGAGTGTCTCTTCCTTAAATTACTTTCGCTTCTTAAGCCTTTGTTTTTAACGAAAGAGTGTGTTTTGATTGTTACTATATGTTGTGAGTTGCACTCTGTAACTTCGTTGGTGTAACCAACAGTCTATAGAAAACATGGCTCATTAGTCAGAATGGTATGTTTTCATTATTTCTATTTGCTTATTTCTTTAATATCTTAAAACAGTTTACTATTCACATTCAGCTGATAGGTACTTTCCAATTACTTACACAGCTCCAGGAAATGCTATTAGATGATGGGACTCAAGCCTACAGAATTCTTAGCCAGGTAGTATTTACCATGATTGGCAAATCATCACGCAATACTAAGTAACTTTATTAAATTTGGTTAAATCTAAGGCAAATCCCTGTTTCTTGTTTCTTTTGCAAGCCTGACAGTAGTTGATTGGCGACCAAAACGTGTAATGAATGGTAAAGCAATGTGTTTTTGCGATCAAGAAAATTAAAAGGGTTCATAATTTAGTTTTAATCTTTTAGTAACACATAAGATCACCTGATAAGTCAGGTCTTAATAACATGTGATTAATGTCAAGATCATTCATCGACTGCTTCAGAGTGACTTTGTTAAAAATTTCTGTTTCTGATTTTCTGATGCCAATTACAGTCACAGTTGACAGGAGAGGTGAAAATGAAAATGTTTAAGTTTAGTAGAAGCAGTAATGTGGCTTACTAAACGTGTTATTCTTTGAACGGAAATGTGCTTAATGATGTGGTGACGGTGTTCATCTTTAATCTGAGGCTCTTATTTGGTTTTGACGCAGCGTATAATCCTGGCGGATTGGAGGACGATGTTATTCTTACAGCTGAGTCCTGGCATTCGCCTTATGAGTGGGTTAAAACCTTCCTTTAAAAAAGCAGCACCTGCGTTTATTTGTCCATCGTCAAGGCATGTTGTGGATTGGCAGGAGCCAACCCACGGAGTTTGGAGGAAGCCGAAAGGCACGCGTTTAAGCTCACGCAGGCTGGCGTGAGGTCTGGAACAGGACAGGGATTTTAGACTTCAGAAAAAAGGTGGTACTTGGTGGAATACTTAACTTTAATCCATTAATGTTGAACGTAGCTCTTGTCTGTACATTATTTACAATATCAATAGTAACTGAATATTGGCGCCTTGCTAGGTCGTAGCAAATGACGTAGCTGAAGGCTATGTTAACTATCGTCTCGGCAAATGAGAGGGTATTTTGTCAGTGAACCATCGCTAGCAAAGTCGGTTGTACAACTGGGGCGAGTGCTAGGAAATCTCTCTAGACCTGCCGTGTGGCGGCGCTCGGTCTGCAATCACTGATAGTGGCGACACGCGGGTCCGACGTATACTAACGGACCGCGGCTGATCTACAGACTACCACCTAGGAAGTGTGGTGTCTGGCGGTGACACCACAAGGCATTTTGTTTCCTGTTACATTGTATTGTTAGTCTTTAAGACAAATGCTTAGGAGCTAATATCTAGTATGATACGAAGCGATTTGTAAGATAACTTTGTAAGTCGGAGGTAAGTGCTGTGTTATGTGGGAGAAACTGCTGTCTGAATGGTGTAGTGATATATGTCTTTGTATAGTCAATAGCATAGCTACATCATATTTATAATTTCTGCTGTCATGACATTACATAGGTTTTGTTTTCAGCAATTGTAGTTATGTCAGTTATATCTCACTGAAGGTAATATTACAGATAGGGAAGTGGTCATGGATGTAAATGAGGTGGGAGATGCAACAATGCGAGATCAAATTTGACAGTGTTCTGAAATATCTAAGTCGAAATGAGGCCCAGGGAGTAAACAGTCTTCTGCCAGGATTACAGGCAGCCTCGGGAGAGCCGGCCACGGCGGAGCTCTCCCACCTGTTGTGCCCGGCGTATGAGACAGGCGAAGTACACACAGACTTTAAGAAGAACGTAATGTTATCACTTCCAAAGAAAGCAGTTGCTGGTAGGTGTTTACTGAACTATCGGTTTAATAACTCGTCGTTGTAAAATACTAACACAAATTCTTTACAGAAGAATGAAAAAACTGGTAGACGCTGACCTCAGGGAAGATAAGTTTGGATTACCGAGAAACGTGGGAACATGCGAGGCGCTACTTGTCCAAATGGAGGGGCGGTTGGTAGGACACGTTCCGAGACGTCGACAGGTAACCAATTTAGTTTTGAAGTGAAGTGTGGGTGAAAATCGTAGAGGAAGACCAGGTGGTGAATACAGTAAGGAGATTGGGATGGATGTGGGCTGCAGTATGTACTTGGAGATGAAGAGGCCTGCAAGTTATACAGTAGAATGGAGAGCTATTTTTAAAACCAGTCTTGACACTGAGGGGCGCAACAACATCTCTCTGTGTTATAACATCTTATTTTCCAGTTGGCGTATTTCTTCATTGTTTATAACTGACTGTCAGAGTACCTCTGAAGATGACGTGAGGAATACATATTTATTTAAAGTAGGAGTAGTTCAAGATCACAGGTTGGTGCTGAAGGATAGATTTCGTGGATCCACTGTATTTTAATCTACTCGACTTGCTTAGCGATGACTCCTGCTTGTCTGTGAAGGGGCTGACCTGCTCGTTAATTCTGCCGCATGTCGGGCCGTGACAACAGTACGCAGTGTCGTCTGTGTACAGGGCTCTTCTTTCGTTCCTCGACCTTTAGCGATGTCAGCCGTGTTGTTGGTGTGTAGCAGTGGAGACGTGACTGTCCCATGTGACGTCGCTGCGGCTGGCTTAATACTTGTCCAATGGTGATCACCAAGCAGCGCTTGTACTTACCTATTTCCAGCATCGTTTTTAGTAAGCTGCACACTTTGGCATGCGAAGTTCAAAAGTAACGTTTCAAAGAGCAGCCCAGCATGCCACAACCAATGGAAGGCGCGTTCGCCGTCCACGAGAAAGCGTGCTGGCGTTGCGCCTGCCGTGTTGCGTTCAGCCTGCGTCGCTCTGCTGCTCAGTCCTGGGACCGGGTCACCTGTGCTGTGGTTGCCGCTGAACCCGGCTTGTTCTTGTGCGATTATGTTGCTCTATTCCTTGAATATTTGTAGTCTGTCTCGAAAGCTTTCCCTGTCACTGAGAGCACGGTAACCTATGATTTGGTGTTTTTTTTTGGTCTTTCGGGTTGGGAAATCATCTTGATTTTAGCTTCCTTCTATTTTAGAGAGACTATTTTCAGTTTCATGGCCGCGATGAAGAAACGTCTGATGTGTTTGAGGCAGGTGTCTTATGAAAGGAGTGATTTATTTTGTTATCTTCCAGTGCCTCCAGTCTAAAATGGTTCAAATGGCTCTGAGCACTATGGGACTTAACATCTATGGTCATCAGTCCCCCTAGAACTTAGAACTACTTAAACCTAACTAACCTAAGGACAGCACACAACACCCAGCCATCACGAGGCAGAGAAAATCCCTGACCCCGCCGGGAATCGAACCCGGGAACCCGGGCGTGGGAAGCGAGAACGCTACCGCACGACCACGAGATGCGGGCGCCTCCAGTCTCTGAGCTGCTTTCTTTCCATTTCATATTCGTCAATCTTATAAAGTAGTGGATATTAAGCGGTTGCATTCGGGACTCTTTCTCTTTGTTATTTTCTTCTTAGGGTAGTTTTAGGTATAGCAGGTTGTCTTGCTTCCACCTGTGTTTGGTGATTACAATATGTTATAAGGAGTGGTTTGAATAGTTGATTCGTTAGATTTTGTGTTAAAACGTATCAATCCGAATTTTTCGACTATCCGATTTGGTGAGTTTATGATCGTTTTAAGTTTTTTCCTAGTTTTTGTGGTTCACAGCATAATAAATGTGAGGCATTCGTTTGCTATGCAGTCGCCAAATTCAGTACAGCTTCAGAATCTGGGTAGCTATGTTGTACGTAGTATATGTTCTATGATAGAAGTGCCATAGTGACTGATAAAAGGCGGAGAGTCATTTCTGAGTCTTGCGTGATTCAAAATGGCTACAACAAGTTTAATATCTTTCTTGTTCAATTTTTCAGCAAATATCGCAGATCTAGTACTGAGCCTCCTGTTCCTTTAGCTGGGCAAAATGAGAGTATATAATTAACGAGATCAGTTGGCAGTTCCTCGGCGGGATACATCATTGTGGTGTTTTATATGAAAGACTCTGAAGCATCTATCTCAGCTTCTACTACGGTCTGGTTTGCGTGACAGATACAGTTCTCTAGATTGATTTCTCTACCTGCTCATGAGGTATGTGCTGCGACTATAATACCAACTTGTTTTTCTATTACTATGCCTTTAGTGAGTTTGTTTTTAGAGCAGAAACCCAGTGTGTTGACAATGCAGATAGTGGCAATATCTTTCTTAGGCTTGAATGTGAAGGTTAATTCTTGTTTCCTGGTGTCTCAGGCTAGGTTGGGCATAGGCCTCCTTGTCTGTCAATATGGCGATATAGACGTGGATCCGTGTTCGCCAAAGAACGTAGTAGGAGCTTTTCAGAAACTGCTGTTATTCTTTCCCTTCTTACAAATATCAAGTTGGGAAGGGCTGTAGTGAAGACTCAGAGTATGTTTTCCGTTTGATTGTTTTCGTGTCATTCTTGGACGAAGACCGTGATAGTCTCATCAATGCGCCTAATGTTTTCAGTTTTGTTTGCTGAGACAGGCTGTTTTGGTCTTTCTTTGCAACTCTCATCACTATTAACGTTATCAGTGTTGCAGCTCCTGCATTTTGGTGCTTCTTGTTTCGGGTCTATTTTGCAATTAAAAATTCGATGTGCTCGACCCCGTTCTTCACATTTCAATTTATTTCGCAGCTTTTCGTGGCTTATTGGAAAGTGTTGCAATATGGACGTTGCTGTTATTGAGGAGGTAGTGTTTAAATAGTCCAACCTTGTGAGGTACACAGTACGTTCTGAAATGGTGAACAAGTAGCTTGTTAGTTGGTTCTTTGCAACTATAGATGACTGGAAGGAATAGCGGAGAATTTTGATTTAGTTTCCCGGTATCTTTAGGTCCCCTTCAGTTTTTTCTTTTGTTATATCACGTTCAAAATTGGTTATCACAAAGGCGAGCGTGAGTCTGTGTGGTTTCTCTTTTGCTTAGTGTTTGGCGTGTATCGTGATTTCTGTTACTGTTGCTTCAGATCGGTAAGTAACTCGAACTGTTCTCTAGGGTTTCCATATCTGATGGGTGTGTTGTAATGTTGGCAAATTTTTTCGGATTTTTTTGTGAACGACTTGGTGGCCCAGGCAACTGTTTTAGTGCAGGTTACAACGATTTGGCGGTTTCTGTGCCACCTTCTTATTTTACAGTTTATTGCAGGGTTTGCTAAAGTGCCATAAGTTGTGTTAGATGTGCTTTAATTCCATCTGAATCCAACCAGCTGTAAACCTTGTTCTTCGTGAGATGTATTTGGATGAGTGTAAACTTTTTGTAATTGGAGTATCGTGTTTGTGGCGGCTTTTCCTGTTTACTTCGGGTTTCTTGTCTGGGTTTTCAGGTAGTTCGCGTAGCGTTGCGTTTCTTGAGATCTGGTGGAGACAGAGTTCCCTGCTTCAGTCTGGTGCGCTGAAAACTGTTGTTGCATATCGGAAACAGGACGATCCATAGTCCCCACGCCCTGCTTGAGAACGCTCGCAGTCAGCGTTGAGTTCTGTGCCTTTAGCCTCGGCAGATGTGAGTTGGTCGTCCCTGTCTCAAAGTGTGGCGGTTGTGCAGACTGCTGATCCCAAGTCTGAATCGCTCTGACAATGCTGCGTTTGACGACAGTGGCGCGAGTTACGCATGATGCACTTTGCAGGGGACATCGTCTGAGTGACATGTGTGCTGTCGAACAACTACGTACATGTAACAACAGTTCTAGCAGTTTCGGCTGCGAGAATGCTTGCCTCCAGATATATCAGAGGAAAGCACTTAATAGGTATATCGATTGCAGAAGTTTTCTTGATACCCCACGAGTGAAACGGTTGTAACAGGTGATTCCCTGACCACCCATATGTGCTCGCTGGTTCGCCTTTTTGAAGACCAGAACGTGACAGCAGCGGATGTAAGCAGCAGCAGGGAGTGGCCAGTGGTGGGGCTTGCAGTCCTCTGCTGCTCCTGATTGGCTGAAAGGCCCACGTGTAGAATGATTTCGTGGAGAGGCCCGGAGCTCGGGGAATCGAAAGCTGGCCGTCGGCGACCGTGTGGCCGACGTGGCGGGTCGCGGGCGCTCTGGAGCGGAGTTCTGTGTCGCGACGCACAGTGTTCTCGAGTTTCCAAACGCGTTCTCGTTTGCGCGCATCCATTACCGCTTAAGAACTTTCCTGTCGTTATCTGCGAACGTTGCATAGTAATTAGTGTGGGCGTTTACGGCGAATTGTAGCTCAGGGAAAACTCGGTGATGTTGGCTAAGTGGCAGTGGTGCTCCGACTCAAATGACTGACTTGGATGGGGTAATTGGATAGCGATAATCTCAGTTTGTTATCCAAATCTGGGAGTAATGTTTTTTGAGTGACCGTCTTCCTGTTGAGTTTGAACTGTGTATTTCGTACAGCCAGTCGAAAGTAATTTCCGGGACTTGGCTGTGAATGTTCCCAGTACTGCAGTCGCAACTCGGGATCCTGCCTGGGGGTAAGTAGGTAGCACGAGGGCCGTTAACTACTGGCTTTCGAGCGATGAGGTTCGATACTTTCCAGCGGGTCGAGGCTCGGCTGGCGACCACTGTGTCGGACTGACTTTACGCGTGTACCGCTGGTGCAGGACGCTTGTCTGGGTGGGCCGCTAAGCGCTCCCAGTGCGCCCCGTGTCGGCTCTGGCCGCCACCACCTAAAGAGAAGGCCGCGGCGCGCTCTTGTGACGTCAGGTAAAGCGGGCCAGGGTTGGCTTGGCGCTGCGCTGACAGAATCGAGGCGCACGGCCTGCAAATTTTCGTCAAACGGTTTTACAGAATCTGTTGATCTGCCGGCGCCCCCCTGCGGCCAGGCGGGCTGCACCCGGCACCTGCCTCCCTCGTGGCGCTGCGGCCTCTCGTTCCACTGCGTCCAGTTCGAAAATCGTTGTTAACACTGCGGACACCTGCTAAGTGTGCGATGATGCCTTAGTTTCACAATTCACGAAAATCACTCCACGTAGTACTATTTATCACAGGATTTTCCGTTGGGCTGGATACTAAATTCACACAGACACTCCTTTACTTTGCTCACTCAGGTTTTATTTGAACAAATGGGAGATCGTCTATTGATTACGAATCACAACAATTTCGGCGTACTGTGTGCTTCTAGTGAAGCTACTATGGCACATGTTTTCCAGGACTCACAGTACTGGCACAAGTTTATCCTGCCACAGTACTGTTTCTGTAAATACGCCTTTAAGTAATGTTCTTCCTTGCTCAAGAGTGGCACATGGAACATTAACTTTTAATATGTGCCATAGTACCCTTACAAACCTCTAGCTTAACAAATCACCATCTTGTCTCACAAACCCAATAATGCTAATCTCATATAACTCTGCCATTCGACACTTTGCGTTCACATCATGCCACATTTCACACAACAAGTCATGTGTTACTTTATTACAATACTTGTTTCAGCCACTCTATGTAATCGAACCACTAATAAGCTCAACAAACCCATTTACACTTTCATGCACACACCACTTCAGTCATTGGCCCCTCTCTTTTGATTTTATAAGTATCTGAATGTCTCTTGTCATGGTACTTGACTTACAAATCATGTAAAAGTACATCTTTCACACACATATGGAAAATTTCTTTGTTTCAGACATAATGTTATATACTAATATCACACATTATACATTAATAAAACCGACAAACTGCAAAGACAGATCCTCGAAGGGAAACGGAGAAAAAACGTCCTACGAACATGTGTCCAGAAATGCACCATCGCCACGGTAGATTACACTGACGAACGGGAATTCCTCTGACAATGTGCTGCGTTTTCCTTGGATATAACAGACCGTGTGATTGACGCAGCCTATTGTATACACGAAGCATTTCCCAACAATTTTAGTAAGTAGTCTCAGTGCATTAGAATAGGTAGACAGAGGCTACCACTCACAAACAAGCACACAGTTGTAAATGAAGGGGACGTTAGGAAAGAGAAGTACTGGCTGTACGATATCAGATTTAATGACATTTAATATTGTCATACCAGGTAGAGTCCATTTTTATTGCTGGGCTTAATGCAGTGTAGTGTGGAGACAGTTATTTGCGAAAAATACTGAAGGAGGCTACAGCGAGGATTCTGAAAAGGGAGACTGTTCATTGTTTCTCCTGGCCAGATTCCTCTCGGCTGCCGAACACAGCTCTAGATCTGCAGGGATGTTGGTTGGGTTCCACCAAAGAAGTATCCTGTTCTTCAGTATGGGGAGCGTCGTTCCATTGCAAACGAAACAGACGAAGAGCACTGGTCCTTGCACCATCGTAACTAGATGCATATAGTACACTAACTGCGCTATTCCCTGAGCCTGGTGGAACCCAATTCTAATAATAATTCCTATTCCACTTAATATAATGGCCTTAACTGACATAAAAAGACATTGCTTCTTTGAGGCAAATTTCTTGTTATGAACAATTTTGAGTTGCCGCATGGAGCACCGAGTACGTAGGTACATGTATCCAAGCAGTCCGAGACAAATGAAATTGAATGCCACAGACACTGAAATCCCTGCAAGGACTACTATGCGACTGTGGATCAGGTAATATTTACTCGTCTTTTCCAAAGCAACAGCTGCCACACATACCATACTCCACGGTATAAGCACATACAGCACCTCACGACAGAATAACTGGCTTACTTCAGCAGGTAGTAGCTGGTTAGGAAGCCTGAGATGGCGAACACAAGAATACATCTGGTAGCAGAATGAGTTCAGCCAGATACAGCTGCGAAGTGCGAGGGCGCTGTTTATCAGCACTGCTGTAGGTAAGTCAGGGACGCCTGCCATACGATACACGACCTCAGAACACAGGATCTGGGTTATGCACGTGATCTGAAAGGACAACAAAATCTTTCCAGGCAAGTTACGTAACTGGGGAAGGTACATGTATACTCCGGCAGTCGAAAAACGGAAAATGATATTTATCAGTATAAATGAGATTTCTAAAGGCTTCAAGTTGTCGATTTTGAAATCCTTGTATTTCAAGGTGGCGTTGTTTAAACTGTTTTTGTAGTTCAGTGTTTCTTGTGTTAGCTTTTGATACAGTACACTGCTACTATTACGGAATATTTTATTTGCGAAATTAATGAACGTACAATTCAGGGAAGTCCTAATGGAGGAAAAGTCGCGACACTTTAGCAACAGAATAGCTCTGGAAACAGAGCAGATGGCGTCTGTAGCGTTCGATTGCAGACATGATTGATCGTTGGGACTATCGAAATAGCAGCGAGCATCGTGCACGGACTGTATCATACTGAACGGGACGTCCTGACAAATGCCGTACGAGTTGACCGCCATCCAGGCGAGCAGACAGAGGTTGACGTTTATCCTCTGCGTGTAGGCCAGGTAGCTGGTGACGGGTATGTGGGGCGACCTCTGCACCACGTCGTCCCACAGCTGCTCGCGGCACTGCTCGCGCTGCTTCACGGCTTCCAGTGGCAGGTCTTCCAGCGGACACGTGGGGTGGTCCAGGGCGTTCACCAACAGCTGCACGCAGTCAGTGTTCACGGAGAGCGTAGCGTGGCTTCTGTCCTCCAGCTGCCACTCCTCCTCTGCAAGAAAACGACAGCAAGTAGGTGGTGGCCGTACACTGCAGGCAGCTGAATCCAAAGTCTTCTCTGGATGACGAGCCTGGGCGTTGTTTACCCACATTACCCAGGTTCAGTTACCCAGAGCTATGTAAGGCGGCATGTCAACACAAAGTAAGAGTACTAACAAAGACAGATATCATGTTACTATGCACGTCTATTTCATCTACAGGGTGTTCAACAAGTCCCTGTATCGCTCTCGACATAGTAAAAATGAGGAAGTAAATAGGTTTTATTGATAGTCCTGCACTGAAGATGGCATAAAAACAATGTTATCAGAATTATATTTTTGTTTCAGCACTGCAGTCTTTGAGTTCCGAATCCATCCTGTAAAGGAGAGTTTAGTGGCCGATTTGTGGGTGCATGAACATCCGCAGATAGGAAAAACTATGTAACGCATGATGAGACCATTTGCCTCAGTCCACCTCGTAAAGTAGCCATGCCTGATTGAGATAAATGTCCTGTATTTTCAGGCTGTCTCAAAGTCAGGCCACGTATTGGAAGAAATAAAAAGTGAGAGGAAACGTGTGTCACCCACTCTTAACCAGGTGAGCAGTCTCCAATGAAAACCATTTGCAAAAGAGCAGTTCGACTTAAAGCAACTTCTTCAACAATGTACGACACCACTGAAAAAATATGAATACGAAAGGATTTAGGCCCATGTTTGTTACTGAATTATCTGACAATGGTGTGGAGCAACGATTTGTAACCTACCGTACTTCGTTGTGGCGACTTGTGCCATGTCTCGCTCAAGAGTGTTGTTTACCTATAAATGTCCCATCAGGAAAAATATTGTTTTCTTGTCTAAGGAAAGTACCCATTATCAGCAAGAGTTGGAAAGGAACCTACCTCAGATTATGTGGGCCATTGTGTGATCAGAATACCTGTTAGGACCACATTCTTTGGAAGCTTACATGAATGGGAACTTCCATTTCTCAGTACAACAGAAGTTTTCAGTATCTCAGCTCCATGACAATACAATCACGGATCTTGTGTGGTTGTAGAAGGAAGGAGCTTAAGCCTCGTTTTGTTGTTCAGATGTGTGGGTTTCTTAATGAACAACTTATTCTCGGATTCTATTTGGTTCTGCAGCATTTAAAGCCACATTAAAATGGTTACCACGAAATCGCAACATTACCACCTCAACAACCTTTTGAAATCGTCATGACAAAAGTTTGATCTTACCACGCAAATAACTGAATATGAAGAATAATAAAGCCTCATGTGGCTCAACGTTGAAAGATTAATGGAAAATTGACACAAGTGTTGAGGAAGTCTTTCTAAGCGGAATTGCTAGAACGATCCGCAATAAGGCAAGGGGGACAGCGAGACACACAGATATCTGAGGAAGGTGTGATCGTCCATACACTGATCCGTTGGATACGTATTTTTTTTTTTATATCTAACTACGTCCATACAGAATATACCCTTTTGACATAACTCCATAGGCGTCCTGCACAAAGATACAGGATGCAGGCTGAATTCTTGTCTTTGTGGTATGTTACTTTCCTCCGTGAAGTTAGTGACCCCATCACGCAGCGTAAAAAAGGGTGACGGAGCATATTTGTCACCTGTTTGTTTCGTTAGCACGAGATTGTCGAGAAAAAGCACAACAAAATACAGTGACTGACGATTTTGGAAGTACCTTTACCACAATGAACGATTTACTGTTAATACTCTGTTTGCATACATTCAAAAACACGCAGAAAAATGTAATTACTTCGTCTCACTTGTACCTAGTGTAATGATAATAATGCAGCAATAAATGCAATTGGAACATATATGCCACAGCTGCTGAGTGCATGAATGTGGGATTACAACTCCAGAGGTTTGGGATTCAGGCATTGCTCCCGAGATTCCTTCTGTCACTTATCTCTTCTTTCACCTCTGACATTGATTTATGGGAATCGAAAATGTTCGAACTGTAGAATTGTTCGAAGACCCAATAATTAACTTTGTTCCCCAATTATTAACTGGGTAAGTTAGTTCAAAAGTAGGAAGACGGCGAGTGACCACAACCTGCAGTAGGACAATGGCTCGCGAAGCACTGTGGTGACCAAACCAGGCTTCAGCTTGATGACGGCTTTACCTACTGCATTCTGAGAAGTCCTGATGGTCGTTTTCCTCGAGCACTATTCCTGTTCGGAGTACAAATCAAAGGAGAATGATACTGATATGCTACACATCATCCAATGTATATAGTTCATTGGCGTGTTGATCGCAAATGAATACCCAGTAAGACGAATAAGATCTGAAAGATTCTTATGCACAGGCACATTCTGTGAAAGGCCGAATGCACGACTTTGTCGTAAACACTCCATTTTCTTTGTTATTCATTCCACTCCCACCACATTATCGTGTAGGGCGCAAGCTTCGGACACTTTGCTGCTCTTCAGCCTATCGAAGTTAGGCCAGTATAGCTTTTATGGGAGAATGAATAAAATGATAGGCTTCAAAAAAATAAAAGCCATAGCGTCTCTACATAAACACATGTACATTGAAGCTGATGATGGTGCTATGGTGAAGATAAGGCTCGTGCTTCTGGCAAGTCACTGGCAGTCAGTTCCCAATAACTACTACGAGGGTAATACAGTATGACGCAGGTGCAGGCCCGAAAGGGTGTGTGTATTCAAGGTGTTGGAGTGGGCTGGGAAGTATGATTGACAAGCTAGGATTATAGCTGGTTGGAGGAGTAAGTGTCTACATACTATTCTGGAACAGGAAGAACCAGCCAGCAGAAGTTCCGCTCGAATAGGATACAGAAGGGTGGCAAGTGGAGGGTGGATATGACATGTTGGTATAGGCGCACCAGAAGCCTAGGTATACTGAGGATAGGCGAGAAAAATTGCTTTTGTTCCCCACGTTTATGGAACGTTTACAATTTGTGACAAAGTCTGAGGAACTTCAGAAGAGAGGGCAATGTAATCAGCTGATAGAGGTTGCGTCTGAGACGGCAAATATGATACAGAGTGCAAGGTGTTCTAAGACTGTAAGGAATAGTAAATTTTTGAGAGTGCTGAGATCCAAGCTACATTGGCGAAAGTAACACTGGGGCCACTAAGGCTTTTGGAAAGGCGAAGGAAGAAATAAGATCAGGGGTTAACGTCCTGTTGGTGAAACAGCTATTAGAGCATAACGCAGAATTGGGAAGAATG
This sequence comes from Schistocerca americana, assembly GCF_021461395.2. Taxonomy (NCBI): domain Eukaryota; kingdom Metazoa; phylum Arthropoda; class Insecta; order Orthoptera; family Acrididae; genus Schistocerca; species Schistocerca americana. Next base: position 50,098,539 of record NC_060129.1, read on the forward strand.
GGGAAGCAGGACAGCTGCGTCCACCCATAGGGACCGTCGTGTCATTCCCCTTAAGCTGTGTAGGGACATCGCTGAGAAACTAAATATGGTCGAAAATCAAGTTTGGAGCCAACAGCTTACCACAGCATCGCCTCGTTCAGTGGGTTTTACCCAAGTACAGAGGATGGCTGAATGATGGAATCCCCACATTGTCGAGTTTCCTGTCTTCTTAATTTGAGTTTGTTGTAAGCTGGGGATGCGTGATTATTCCAAGATATGAGAAAGTGAGAGTCCTCTGCCATGTCAGCAGAGAGGAATGGAGCAGCAGGTCCACCGCCTTACTGCAAGCGCTTATCTTCCTCCACGTAATTGGACACTGTCCTTGCATTGTGAGAGAACTGTGACTCGGAGTTATCTGTTGAGTGTACATGACTGTAATGGATGCGTTAAGAGCTTAACATCTACATCTGACACACATGTTGTTGTGTCATGCTTTTAATAAATTTACAAGTAGATAAATGAAACAGTCAATGATCAGAACGCCTTATTGGTTGGAAAGCAATACGCTTTATCTTTAGCTCCTCGGGACTGTGACTGCGGGAGCACGTGTGGTATTAATTGGGGTCCAAATACACAGGAGCTGCTGAAAACACTGAGCGGCATTACAGTGCAAGTCTGCACATGATGAGCACTGAACGTTTACTACAACTGTGCCAAATATGTGTCTGTTGTTGGCCCTCGACTCTCTGTACGTGCATGCTTGGCCTAGGCTTGACTCAGTGACGTTACGCCGACACTGCACCCTGAAGGCAGAAATTCGTCGCTTCTCTGCAGTCGTCATGGAACTGTTGATACCCTCGTAGACAGAACAGAACTCAGGCTGGACTCTGGCAGAACTCGTACCAGGCACTTGCAGATCTGGAAATACTTGTCGTGTGTGGCGCCTCGAAGCTACAGGAGGCGTGGCTTACTACTTCTTTCTCATAGCCGGTGGCGATGCTGCTTAGGTGTACAGCATCTCTGCGGTGGTCGATTGACGATTTGCTGCAGGCGATTATCGTCGACACCACATGTGTCACCCTCAACAGTGTCACAGGCATCAGTGTATCATGATACACTGAGGAGAGGTAATTTAATGTGCGAGGGGCGTTCAGAAAGTAAGCTCGGATCGGTCGCGAAATGGAAACGACTATGAAAATCCGATAAAGCTTTGCACAAATGTGTTGGGTAGTGTCTCTAGTAAAACCCCAGTTAGCATCACGTCGCTCTTCTCATTTCTGAGCTCGCAGTGAGTGCGTAAAGATGTCTAGAAAATAGTGTCTGCCGCCAAGTACGAGGGCCTGGTGAGAAATTTCGCCTGAAGCTATGCAGCTAACATTACATAACTGTCGTGCTGTTTCTTCTTCAAGACAATTCTCAGCCGCATTCTGCAGGGGCAATGAAGATGCTCCTGCATCGTTTTCAAATGGAAATGTTAGATTACCCACAATACATTCCGCAATTGTCTCCCCCTGAGTTTCATCTCTGGTCGCATGAACCGCTGTCTTTGAAGGCAACATTTTGACACAGACAACGAGGTGTAGGCCAGCGTGGAGAATTGGCGAAAAGCACTGGCGGCTGCCTTCTATGATGAGGCTATTGAAAAGTTGGTACAACGCTATGACAAAAGTCTAAGTCAGAACGGCGACTACGTAGAGAAGTAGCTGAAAGGTGTAGCTAATTGTTACAAGTAAAACATTTCTGATGTTCACTGTGGTTTCAATTTAGCAATCAATCGGAGCTTACTTTCTGAACAGGCCTCGTAGAACACTGACACGAGGTCTGATGATGAGAAACTTTATGCGTCAATTCCCCCTCCCATTACTGGGGAAATACCAGCAATGCAAATTTCTTCCATCACCTGGATTCGAACCAGCCTACCTTTGAAGAGGGTACCACCACATAGTCATGTTTATGTGTGCCATGGTGGAAGTTAGGGAGAGAGAAATGATTGGTGGTATTTATTGTAATAATTCCTTGGGTTTTTAACATAAGTGATTTTGATGTAGCAGAGGCTACACCAAGAGGAGAAGTTATCGAGGCAGATGGAGATATGCTGTTGAGTAAGATTTACAGTAACAAAAGAAGCATGGTGTGCCAGACAAGGAGCTATACAGTAAACATAATTCATTGGGACACCTGGCACTTGCCAGTTTCCTCCCAGAGATCCGAATGTGCGACTATTGCGGAATATTTCGCCAATGGAGGAGTCATCATACCACTTTTCAATTATAGGCCACATGTCCTGTGGACAGACAACAGTGGTTCCCATTACCTTCTAAAAAAGTGCCTTGAAGCTCTATCCGCCCATCCATCATTACTGATGATTTTTATTCTAAATTTAAGCAGTAGCGAGGTTCAAACTTAGGTTCCATGACGTTTTGATTAGTATACAAAGACACTACCCTTAAATCATAGGTGAGCCGTGGGATATAAACTTGCATACAGTATGATATCACACAAATTGACTATAGGTAGTAGGAAATAAGAGCTTCCTTTTTTTTTAAGAAGGTCGAAAGTAATGGAGTCATGAGGCAGCCTCTCATAAGAATTTCCTGAAATTGTAAGACGTCGTGGTCTCCTTCATTGCTTACATATTCCGCTCTCACAATCATATTCTGCACATCAAGACGCTTCATTCGAGCCCAAACTCGATAAGATAAAGTCAGTATTGTATGAATTCATGTAAACGATATGCAAATAACTAATAAATCACAAGTGCGCACCGTGGTTGAAATACTCGAGGCTGGCGTACACACATACATTTCAGACACGACGGTCACAGGAGCATTTAGCTCGAGAGAGGCAACTGCACCCCAGGAGGCCGGTCCCAAGCTATCTACGTCGGCCAGTGACCGCCTGTAGAGCAGACAGCATTAGCCCGAGTGAAAGGACGACCCTGTGTTCGGCTTAAAAGCAAATTCCGCTACATTGTGTGGGAGCGGTTAGCCTATGCATTCTTTACACATAGCACGCAGTTTCAGAGATTTTCACAGGGAGACAGCAAGCGCCAAACACCGATACTACAGATTTCCGGATTGGTCACCTTAAACAAAACGTCATTGTCCCGTTTTAGAAGAGCAATGCTGATTGGCAGACGATATTTCTGACGCCTTGAGCTGAAGGAGTAATGGAAGAGATCGAAAGATATACCCTTTCACGTCTGGCGTGCAGAGAGGCCGTTCCGTTGTCGCTCTTGGAGCGAGAACACGTAACGAGAGCATGCGCGCTCGTACATGTACTCAAAGAGCGAGGAACAAGTCTCTCCTCAGTACTTCACTGGGAGAGCATCTCTGTCGAGAGCGAATCGAAGTGCTACTGTATATTGAGTCCTTGCGATTAAGCGTTGTTCACTGTGTTGGCCGCCACACTTATTGTGCGGTGTGAATGGACTGAGTAATAGTTAAACGCCTGCGAGCGAATTTTTGAGTGGCATCGCGGTGGACTGGTCATCTGACCGGTGTACCACGCCAGTAGACTAGGGGCGAATAGGAGTCCTTGACTTCATCAAGGCGTAGGAAGAGTTTGATTGGCAAAGGTCAAGGTATAGAACGAGAGTTATCTTATTTGTCGGCAGCGAGCAGCGCAGACAGCAGTCACCACAGCTACAGCTCTTGCGACCCCCACATTTCCTTCAAAACAGTACCCTTCACTGCATATCACACGTGACAGCATCGACTGTACCTAGCAACATTCTAACCGATAATTATTCAAGTTGAGTAGGTGCAGCTCTCAGCCATTCTGCCAAGTCAATAACAATCTTAAACTTTGTGTAGAAATTTCATCAGCGAATCCTATCCTTAAGAGGTAACTTCACATTCTGAAAAGAACCCGCAAATAACGTGTTCAATTCATGACTAAAAGTGCTATTGTGATTTCTCAGAATTTTAGCAAAATAAATAATAATTTTCGTTACTTTCATGTTTTTCTTACACTAACTAGCACTACTCCAGTACCCAAGTATCCCATTAGTTACGTAAGACATTTTGTGAATGTTTGTGTCATTTCGTTACAGTGGACGACTCCAGAAGGTATTTATTGCTGAAAGTTTTTCAGGCATTTCTCTTTAGAACGTTAGGAGTGTCCATCTGACTTCTGTAGTAGCATGGGGGTGGAAATTGCATCTTGCAGGGGGTAAAGGGTACATATCAGATTAATCTGTTGTGCAGAATGACAGAATAGCACCAACCCACATGCTCACAAAATGTGTGGCTTTATAGTCTTGTGTTGTAAATGCTATATTTAATTCGTTTTGTGGCGTTATAGACAGGTATTTTAAACTGGGAACAAGAGATGTGGTGGTCGTATTTGTGTGACATTGTATGTACCGAATTGTCGAGCAGCCATTAGATACAGTGAGTATATCTTGAAGATATGAAGCACTGAGTCTGGCTTGTTGAGGTTGTTTGGTAACGTGTGGTTGTTGTGGATGAGAGGAGAATGAATCCTTTTTCAATAGATTGTTCAGTTTATGGAAAATGTGGCAGTGTTTTTGTTCATGTGTATCACCAATCCCAGGGTTTCTGATCTGCAGAATGAGGTGCTGGTATCAGGATATCTCACAAGCAGCCATTGGCAGTACCATCTGATTCTATGTTGTAGCAATTATCTGTGCTTTGTAGAGTGTAGAGTGACTGGGACTGTGTTATGTGACTGTAACAATTTTCATTAAAGTATAGTTGTAGCATTGAGATAACATGTAACTGATGCAGATCTCGTTGGAGTTGATGGAACTGACGTATGGATGGAATGCTGTGCTGCTGCTTTGTCTTGATGTTTTATGTGGCGAAACAAGGTTAGGTATAGGTTTTAAGCTGATGTTTTGGTGTGGCTGAAGATAAAGTTGGATTGCTTTTTGGAATAGGTGACTTGGATGTTAAAATGGAAGGTGACTGTGGCTGTTATCGTCATCTGTTGGACGATATGTGGACGTTGAAAGAGATTCAATTTTGTGGAAAACAGTGGTTCTAAACTGTATGTCTTTCATGTTAGGGATGCGACACAAGAAACTGTTGGGATGAAGACGATGAGCTCGACTAACGGTGTAGAAAACTGTGGATCTGAACTCAATATCTTTGATGGTGAGGATGCAATGCATGTAGTTGTTGGGATGCGGAATGTAAGTTTAGTGTCGTGAATAATGCGTTTACTTTATATTTATTAGATCATTCGAGTTGAGGCTGTGTAGATGATGCAATTGCGCTAGGATTGTACATTTGGCGTAGTTAACTTGGGTGGTTTTACGAACTTCCAGTATGCTGCAACAGCTTGGGTCAGCAACTTCTGGTAATCAGTGAACGAAAAACCGTGCCAAGTTTTTGTTCATTCGATGAGTTATCTGTATGCGCTGTAAATATTCATTGCACGTTATTGACATCTTCGGAAATGCCATTTTCGACTATGTTATGGTGATTTGAAAATGGGTCTCGGTCCGAAACAAATCATCGAATGAATAAAAATTAAAAATTTGCAACTTGGACGGGTTTTTCGTCCTACTGATGGGTGGTCTTGTTTGTAACTGGGATAGGTCAGGTGGTTCTGCGATACTGGGTCAAATAGTCGTCACACAGAAAGTACTTGTGAGATCTGTAGGCTTGGATTTGCGATTTAGGTGACTTTACACAATGGCAGCGACAGCAAATGAGGACTCAGTTCTTGATACGTTGGTCTGTTGTGGGCAAGCATCTAGTTCTGCTGGACAGTGATGCGTAAAGAAGCCGGCAGAGAAGCGCCACGGTTTTAATAGTGGCGATGGCAACTCTTTCAGACAAGGGCGTTGTAGCAGCCTGCTGCATGGTGCAAACCGTTTCGAACATCGCCACGTGCTCAGAAGAGATTCGCACGAGTTTCTTCATTCTCTCCCCCCCTCCCTATCTCGACCGAACTGCCACGACCTCTCCGATCTCTCTGGATTATCACGACCACTTTCCCCTGAAGATAAAATGGCTCTGAGCACGATGGGCCTTAACATCTGAGGTCATCAGTCCCTTAGAACTACTTAAACCTAACTAACACACACATCCATGCCCGAGGCAGGATTCGAACCTGCGACCGTAGCGGTCACGCGGTTCCAGACTGAGGCGCCTAGAACCGTACGGCCACACCGGTCGGCTCCTGAAGATATCTTCAATGTCGGGCTTAATTAGCTTCCAGACAAACGGCTAGTGGTCCACAACTCTGTAAGGTCTTGTCGCTGCTCATTCTTTAATATCTTGTCGCCCCTCGTGAGGAATTGAAACATCAACTACAGCTCACACGTTTGTCATCGGTGTCCATAACAGTTTCAGTCATAATTATAGACATGCTGCAGAGTGCAGCTCAGTCTAGCAACAGATGGGGTAGGAGTCTGCTTGTTTAGTAACTTGCTAACAATGCGTATTTCCTTTTATCTGCCAGTATTATTCTTATGAGTGTCGGCAGTAAATTATAGGTGACAGCCGAAATTTTGGAAAGGCCTTTCTTCTCAGTATTGCAGTTCCTGGTTCTACTATACGGATATTTTTGTGATAACGTACTTCCTTATCTGTTGTAACCCTTTTCGACCACCTTAGTTTCTTAATTAGTCGGCTTACTACCAATGAAAACCCTGGAAGTTCAATTGCCTGAAGCGGTCAAGAGTGACAACGGCAGGCATAAATAATTTTTCCGCTGAGAGAGCACAAGCCCACTGTCCTCCCTTCCTCTCATTTAAATGGAGTTACTCGCTGCCGAACAAGAAGCTATCAGACAGTTACAAAGAGAGAAATGAACGATTACAACTCGTTTCATGTCTGGTGCACGATAGATAGATGATCGAGTAAGAGATAAAGTCCCGCAACGAGAATAAAATAATAAATTAAAAAAATATAGTGATTCGAACAAATAGAGTTGTTTAGCAGACAGGTGCGATAGCTGTGTTTCCTCAGTCCTACTACAGTGTTAACACTTCTAAGGATAATATTAACAGTGTATCTGAAACAATTAACTGTTCAGTTACAAATATAAATATTATTCGTCGAAGAAAATTAGTAAATACGAACAGTATAGTGCTAGGATCACACTTGAGAAATGTAAATCACTACACCAGTTACAGTATTGACAGAACATTAGCTTGTCTGTAGCCGTTATGTTGCAGAGACCATTCGCCATTTTTAAAAAGCCTTAGACCAGGTCTGAAAAAAACTACATGTACAGAATTTTAGAGTGTTTATAGAAGATAAAAAGGAACACTTTTTTATATGAGGCACGTGTCGCGCATGTATGAGGGTCTTATCTGCACTGGCGTTCAGAGACGGTGTTCAAAGTGCTGTGGGATGGGCACTGTTTTAGAGGTGTTGCGTGCCTCCTACGGGAGGGAGACGAGTTGTTCTGTGTACCAGACACTGGTTGACACCCCAGGTGAGGTGGTCGCCTGTTAGGCTGAGGCTGCAAACATTATTTGAGAGACACCCACTTGTTTCGAGTGTGTTAGCGCCCAGCTGGCAATTCAGTAACGTCTCTAAAACATCACACAGCCTCTGTACATAACTGGCGTCGAAACCTTCATGGGCCACGTGCAGGTGGAGGGTACACCTGTGACATTTGTGTCACATAAAATTTGTTTTTTTTTAATCTTCTGTAAACAATTCAAAAATTTGTGTACGTAGTCTTTTTTTAGTCCCTGTATAATGGAGAAGTCAATAATACATCGAAATGAAGTAGTTAGCTTGTCATAGATCCAGACGGAAAGTTGCCGAGGAATCTAAAAACTGACTTTGGAAAGAGCACCAGAGATTATCTTGCGTGGCGTGCAAAATCACGCAAGAGCTAAAACTACATATTCTGAAGGATATTTGAATCTCATTCCTCGAACAACTGAACAGTTGTCAGCGCATAACCGTGAAGTGGCCGGGTCCGAGTATTAAACTTACCTACAATCTTGACGTCATCTTCGTAGAATGCATCGATGTACTCAGGTGTAGTGTACCAGTAGACACGATGGAAGGTGTACAGATCGTCAGCGAGGCTGAACATTTGCGACGCCTCTGGCTGCCGCTCCTCGCACAGCGCACTGAAGTCGTCGTCAAAGGAGGGGCTCCACGGCTGATAGCGCAGCAGGCGTTCACTCAACAGCGGCCGCCTGTAGCACACAAGGTGCCAGGTTAAAAGTTAAAAACCAAGCATGTATAGTCTATGCAAGAACGTAAAAGTATGCAAAAATGTGTGTGAAATTTTATGGGACTTAACTGCTAAGGCCATCAGTCCCTAAGCTTACACACTACTTAACCTACGTTATCCTAAGGACACACACACGCACACACTCATGCCCGAGGGAGGGCTCGAACCTCCGCCGGGACCAGCCGCACAGCCCGACTGCAGCGCCCCCTTGACCGCTCGGCTAATCCCGTGCGGCTAAAAGTATCCAGAGCGGATTTCCACTCAGCAGTGGATTAGAAACTTCCTGACAGATGAGTACTATGTACCAGACTGGGACACAAACCTGGAACTTTTTCATTCTTTAAAGGATGCATAGTAACACAGCAAACAATCGCAAATCCATTGGTCTTTTTAGCATTTTAGCGCATCGAGATTTCATCTTTAGATTTCAGAGCACTTGAGTGAGGTACCGATTGTAACTACTTCTTGCAGATCATCCACTCCGTTCAGTGCTGCTATACCGTTTTAACTGGTTTCAGACACATCAAACAGCAGAGCTGCAGCGCTTGCCGCAGAATACCTCTTTTCTTTCAAGAAGAATTTCGTATGCATTGCAAGAGAGTGAACATGTGATATTTTTGTTAAGGATATGAATGAATTGTTCGAATTTGTTATAGATGATTTTAGACGCTGACATGTACGCAAGTCTGTCATGAGCTGAAGCACACATTACCACTTGAAAATGGCTCAAAAGGCCGAAACTGCAATAGTAAAACAAATAATTTTTAAAGTCAATGGCGAATATGACGCCCTTAAAAAGATAGACATCGAGCTAGGCAGGCACGAACCGAGAGCCGCCGTCGCAGCCTTACTTCCGCCAGTACCTCAGCCGCTGCCTTTCAGGCCGTCACAGAAGCTCCCCTGCACGGCCGGCGGGACCAGCGCTCCCGGAAGGATGGGCACTGCAGTGACCAGAGGCCTCGGGAGTTGCTTCCTCGACGAATCCTCACTCTGCAGTGGAGGGTGCAGTCACTTGAAACGTCGGGGATCCGACACACGGCTCTGACCTGCCAGGGAGTTTCCTATCTGCATTAGGTGATGTGACATCTGCGATAATATTCCGTAAAGACTGTATGACAGCTGAAAGCAGAACTCCCACAGGAAGAAGAGCTCTATGGACAAATCTGAATGTACCGTCAAGCAGGTCCACTTATTCAGTCCCTTTCAGCTAATGCGACGGCTAAGGACAGCGCGATACGATGACTTAAACTATTTCAAATCCGTCTTTACAAATACCAAACATGTGTTTTTATTTCACAAGAGGTCTTTCGTTTTACTCATTATACCCTTATCAGTTGTGGCATTTTTACAATGTTTCTGCTTACATCCGGCAGTGTGCATCCCACCATCTCACACTGCTATGCTTGACGTGCAGAAGTACATGTCTGCTGACGTAAAACTTGAGAAAATGACGCTTCACTATTGCATAAAAATGTTTCTTTACTTGGCTCTGAAGCATTCGCTCCGTCTCGTTTCGTGAGTGGTTGGTGCGGGTCTCTCGTTTGGCAGTGGAAATTATCATACAGAAATTGTTGGCCGTAAAACTTTGTCCTAAGGTCAGTGTTCGGTACATCGATTCTATGCATATGTGTCAGGTACATGTTGTGATGAGAATGGAGAATCGGGTGTGAGACAATTTTTTCCTGATTAATCTACGACTGCATTCCCTATAGCCCATCAACGATGGAAAGTTTCCATACTGCCAGATACAATGCAGAACAATCATTACTCCCTGTACTCCTTGTAGTATGGTCCTTGGTTATCACTGTTACTTGACAACGTCGTTGCCAGTTAAAGCATGAAGCTGCATCATAATGAGTTCCGTGTGATGTCTGGGTCCCCAGTTTGACCGGAAAGCTGTCCCTCCCATAAGACATGTGGTGCCATGGTGCTAAGGCTCGCAAATCATTTCCACGCTACGTGCACCAGCACGCTGTTCTGCTTGGAGGTACCGTACCACACCTACTGCACTGACAAGCTGGGACTCAGAATCCGTGCCGTGATAAAATTTATCGTTTGCATGCCACAGATCCAGGAAGTAGATGCATACTGACAATGATCTGAATTATCATTATACTGAGATTTTTTTTTGGCAAAGAATTTCGGGAAAGGGCTGTTTTTAACGCAATGGAACCGTTTATTTCATAAGGCAACCAAAGAAAGTATTGAAGTGGAGGAAGGAGGTGAACATACGGCCGCTGTGAACGAGCGGTTCTAGGCGCTTCAGTCTGGAACCGCGCAGCTGCTACGGTCGCAGGTTCGAATCCTGCCTCTGGTATGGGTTTTGTGTGATGTCCTTAGGTTAGCTTAAGTAGTTCTAAGTTCTAGGGGATAGACGACCTCAGATGTTAAGTCCCATAGTGCTCAGAGCCATTTGTACCATTTGAGGTGAACATACAATCTCCACTAAAATGATAAAGAAAGCCCGGAGACTTCTGGACAATTTGCCTATGTACTACACAGCAGTAATATTACAATACTGACTGCCATATTCATTTTGGGGGAACGTGCGTTGGCACACAGAGTGGCGAATCCACAGAAGACGCAATCAATATTCGCCACAGGGACGTGGAGTGTCGATAAGCGAGGCAGACCGCTACCACGGAAGGCAATCGTCGTCAATTAGGGTACAGAGGCAGGGTCAGTGTGCTATAGGCGGCTTTGGCCTGTAGTGCTGGAGCCGTTACTAAAGGTATCATGCGAGTCCAGTAATGAAGTGGATTGGCGGAATTTAGAAATGACCGACTGTAAATGACGATACGTGAACTAGAGAAGAGACACGAAATGGTGCGCTGCCTGAACTAGGAGGGCGGTACCCAAGCTGCACCACTGCCGCTGGAGCTCTGTGACCCCCTCCCCTCTTGCATCTCCGGTTTTCGACTTTGTACTGACATCCAACAGAAGGTAAACACGGTGGGTCGTATGAATAAACAAGACGACGTTCTCTGGAGAAGATTCTCGGAGCAAAAGGACATCCTCTGAGAAAGCTCTTACGAGCAAAACATTCGAAGTCATAATCTGTGACGAGAGTGTTCCTTTTTCTCACTACCTCTGCTCCCTGCTGAGTTCTCGGTGTGTGTGGTCTGCCGTGTCCGGCACAGAAAGCACGCGCAGTGTCACGTTTCATTCAGCTCGCTCAAACGGGCGACATGTCTGGAACCGGTATCAGTGTGTTCAGGCAGAGTTGCACTACGTTTCATTTCGTTTATTTTATGTGCAGGAACAAATTATTAAGACAACTACGTACAGTTTACGAAAATGTATTTACTTGCGATGTTACCGAATTTACAACATGTGGAAAAATTTTCTGTTATAGATGTTAGGTGAACACATTATGCGAACGAAATCTGAAGATTAAATGACACCAAATCCGAACTCTGTCACAGTTCTCCAACACGAGATAATTTTGGTTATATACGGCGCACAACTGTCTGCTCGCGTGGCAAGCACGTAAGCGCCCCACCATGCGTTCCTTACGAGTAACAGGTCGCTAGGTTTGCAATAAACCAGTTATTAATTTTTCTGGTAACATCACACTATATAAGACTTGTGATTGTATTTTATTGTCTAAGTGAGACGCTGACAACTGCATATCAACTCTCCTAGCGTTCTCGACTGATTTACTGACTTTCGTAACCATAGTCGCTATGATAACATCATGATCACTAATCCCCATCTCTATGCTCACGCCATCGATAAGGTCCTGCCTGTTTGTGCTGGCTGACGAACTAGCTGCTCAACACAGTTTTCGGAAAACGTGTTCAAAAGCCCCTCACAAGACTGTCTGTCTGCACGACCTGCAGTGAATCCATAGACGTCCCAGTCTATACTCGGTAGGTTAAGGTCACCGCCAGCTAGTGTCGCGTGATCTGGATATTTATGCAATGCTGACTATTTACCTTCTTTGAATGGCTCCACATCTGTCCCAGCGGAGTCGGGTGGGTGGTAAAAACATCCAACAACTGATATGGTTTCACCTAGTCCTGTTATGTGCGACCACGTAACTTCACTATTGCACTCAAATTAACCTCAGTAAAGAGAATATTTTTTGTCAGCTGCAATGAACACTTCCCCTCCTACGGCGTCAAATATGTCTTTCCGATAAACATTCCAAGACTCGCTAAATATCTCAGAGTTTTTTTTACTTTGGGTCTTAGCCAGCTCTCAATTCAAGAATAATTTGAGGCTGAGAACGTTCATGGAGGAGAGTAAATTTGGGAACTATGTTACAAATACTTCGACAGTTGACTGATAAAAGTTTTAGAGTCGAACTGACTATTCTGAAAGCTATCTGATTTCCCTAAATGAGAACCAACTGGCGAGTGTTCATGAGAGTACCTCAAACTACTGGCTAGCCTGAAACCCCCCATGTACTCTCCACAAGTACTCTGCTATCCGATTAGCTGCTTCCTTTGTGTACTGCACCCCTGTCTTGAAATCACTGTTGCCTTCATTCCCACTGCCAGACACAATTACCGATAGTTTTATCCCATCACACTATCTGCATGTGTCTATACACAGTGAACCAGTAACCCACTCATAGTTCTGATGACAGATGTGGAGTAGCAAATCAAAAATCACCACACAATAAACATTGTAGAGTAACAATACCGTTCCTCAAAAACAGCTCCAGTTGGCTACAAATCATGTTCAATCATCCTGCATAATACTTTATACTGAGTGTGTATTTTACCACCCTGACCGTGATCTGTCCTACTGCCTGTCTCTGTCATCATCCTATAGCACATAATTTCGTTTCTCACACTGACCACTGCCTCTCCACAGCTGTTTACCCACATCAATTCTCATGATGAACTTAACTGTGGATGTCGGTTGATCACCTTCGTTTCAGAAGACTTAGTCCATTTCCCAGACACACTCATTCCAAAGTGACTCCCCTACCGACCTCTTCAGATATAACTGCAGAAGTCTTTCATCCTATTGATAGTAATCACGACTGAGTCTAACTGTCAATCCTAATCCACGTCTTCGACCTCCATAGCTATCCCACAATAAGCCACCTAAAATAATCCAAGAACACCGCCACAAGACCTGGGGTGCCTGCTGGGAGCTTGCCCATTCCCACATAGGAAGCCACCTGGTCACCCTCCATAGTGCCAACATATCTCCTACAATACTCCATTCCACGGCCCCATATGTCAACCACTCGAGAGACTATTCCGCTTTCCTCCCGCTCGCAACCTCCAGTATTTACTCTCTATGCTACGGACTGATTTAAACACACCAACCACAGGACACAATATAAGAACGATGGCTATCCGCTTCCTGCCCTCTGCTGACGTCTTCCCATCTTCCCTCATCCCTGCTTAGATGTTTCCTCCATCTATTGAGATGAACATGACTTGTGGCCTCTTTTCCTCACCGGCTGGATGCCAGTATCTGGACTAGAGTCGCTACTACGTGGTATTACCGTAATTTCTCCCGAAGTGTTTCTTTTTTTTTGTCCCGAATAAGACGAGGACACGCCCGCTTTTCGTGTCAGGTTCCACATCATTGTTTCCACAAATTATGAAAACTTCGGAAGTATCTGTAACCATCAATACTTTCTCTAGTAAAAGCAGTAACATCAGTTATTGTGTCAGTTTTCTCCGCTTGTCTGTTACGTAATACGTGGCACATTTTAAGACACAATACGAATCAAAATATCGAAGGCTAAACGGAGTCAAAAACCTTTGTAAATCACGAGTTTCTGTAACCATGTCCTTCACTACTGACTATTAATGCTAGTTCTTTACTCCATTCTGAATTAAATGATCCCTGTGTTTTCTATAACTCTAATGAATACTTCCATGGATAAAAGTGAGATAAACTCCAATAAACCATAGTGAGTACGACAGACATTTGAGTGTACCCTGGCTTATACCTGAGTATCAAGTGCCCTGGCCTGTCCTTGTCTTCTTCCACCTCGTAGTGCTCCACCTGTTTGCTGGCTAATTGCATGTCATGTACCCATCCGGTTAATTTCGTGCGCAGCATGTTTTTCACACGTTCCATGTCCTTAATCCAACCGTGGAGTTGCTGATCACTTGCGTGGTTACCCTGAGACACACAGAAAATAGTTCAAATTACTTTCATAACATCCACAAGCCTGTGGTAGCAGATGTTTTATTAAATAAATACATTTCTCAAACTGTGACATCAGATAAGAGAGGTGCAGATATTTCTTGGTAGTTGACATTACAGACGTCTGAATATATGAATGTATACTCCCGTGACGATGTATCCAACTGAAATGTTCTGGAGCTGCCAGCAGTGTCGAGTTCCTACGTGTAAAGCCACATGGCGTGGCTGGAACTCTGAGGAGATTCTATTCAAACTTTTGAACGATTTTCGAAAATAGAATGGCCAGACTGTTGACAAATCCGTCAAAATCCTACTCGTTACCAACGCTGTGAGAAACTTGAACACATGTTATGACCTTCTACAAACGCAATGATAGACATCAGCCGCTCCATATCTGAAACATTATCTGAGTTAATTGTGCACACACGAAATGTCAGTTTGACTCAAAATTTTGTAGCGTTTGTCTGTTGCCTGGCTGATCGCTTTTGCCGAAAATTAGCGTTTGTTGCTCGTCATCTAACACGATGTCATCTGTATCTGAACACGTCTCGAATATTGCAGATTGAAAGGAATGTATTGACTGTCCGAGTGTTAAGATCATTTTTTCTTGACCATTTTCGGGTACGAATTTCACATTTATGTCACATATTAAGGTCTATGCTCCTTTGGCGTTGTACAAATTGTAGGCTTCTAAGCCAATGCAATAAAGATATGGCCATTTAATTACACATTTTCATACTTGAAAAATCGCTCACAAAAATCTATAAGGTGCTCCCTGTTGATTTAGAATCATGACATTTTGGAAGAAGCCAGATTTCACAGTGCAAATAAAGGAAAAAATCTTAAAATCCATAATTGGTAACTATATAACTCTAGAAAATACTTTTCGTATTATTTTTTATCAGTCTGTCTATTTGTCTGTCCATCTGTTGGGAATCTTTTTCTCTGGATCAGTTCTGGGTATCATGTTCAAATTATGTCACATACAACGGTATGTGGACCCTTGGCGGCGTAAAAATTGTAAGCTTATAACTGACTCCAGTCAACAGATATGGCTGTTTATGTCTCGTGTTTTGATAATCGAAAACTCACTCATCGAAACCTAAAGGGTGCCCTCCATTGACTTGGAATCATGAGATTTGGCAACAACAAAGTTTTCCCGTACAAGTAAAGCAAAAAATCTGAAACTTGTTAACTTGTAATTATATCACATAAAAATGTCGTTTTCGATTTGGACATACATTGTATTCATCACCTGTTCAAAGTATAACATATGAACATTACTGCATCCAAAAATAAATTGTATGTTGTATTCATGATTTAGTACGTAAACAGAAATATGTTATTAAATCTTCTCTCCCTACATACATAAACTAAAGTCCTCTGCTTGCTTGTTCTTGTTTGTTTGGGCTGGGCTGAGGAAATAACGTAGAATTTTTTAACCGATCTTGGTATTCCTGGGACCAGTATCCTGCCAGTAAAGTTACAAAGTGTCCATAACAGGCAAAAATTATTGGGAATCTCCATTCCCAGGATGAGGAGTTTGTACAGAACACTGAAACAGGTGACAGTGGTTCCACAATAGATTATATTGAGATAGGGAACCAATACTCGAAAGTGCATATTTATTGTGTTAAGGGCATACACAGCATACACCACCTAACAACAATGTAGCTCATAGTAATTCTTCAAAGCAACGACTGTCAGTCTGAATGCATGTATTGCAATGATGCCTGCAGTTCTTCACACTCTGGCAAAGATCTCGGGTGTCCGTTGTGCACTCGAACAGTAGCATCTGATAAACTGTGTACACACCTGTCCACCAGACAGACATACTGTGCACAATTGGTCTCACAGCACTCTAGCATCGCACAGGCGCGTTAACCCGTGCCGCAAGCACACCACTGACCCTGCTGTCAGCTGTCCATTGCATCAGATAGCTTGTGTCGTGTTCATGGTGAGGTGTGTTGCTGTGTACAGTGCACAATGAGTAATCAAAGATGAAATGTGCAAGCACGGGGACGAACGGACTTTGAGCCCTATGTCTGCTTGTGTCAATCCAGTATAGTTCACAGCGCTGTACTGTGCAACTTCATACAGTTTGTATTGTTTGTGGATGAGGCCTCATTCATCCGTGATGTTGTTTTCAAAAGCCAAACAGGCAGATCTAGAATGAGGACAACACCCACGCCACCCATATCGGAGGCCAACAGCAAAGATTCTCAGTCAAGGTATTTTAGGGCATTGTCCAAGATCATTCCACTTTGATGTTAATGTTTGCAAGCACCAAGCACCTGAAGAATACTCACACTCATTGTAGGACTGGAAAGGGGGGTCTTCTCTGATGGCCATTGCGATCGCTGGATCTTACAACCCTCGACTTCATTCTCTGAGGTTATGCCAAGATGTAGGTGTACGAAACACCTGTAGATACAGCTGAAGACCTGCTTGCCAGGGTCCAAGCTGCCTGCCTCCTGGTACAACATTGTTGCTCACGGGCGAGGCCTCCACGACGAGTGCGGCCGCTTCATGTTTAAAGATGATTAAAGATGTAGCTGTTGTCACACACATCGACTCAGTCTGTGATTCGTCAAGTTTCTACACAGTTGTCACTTCTGCCCAGCTGCTCAGAACAATAAAGTGTGACATGTCTTGGAAGACAGTAGCGTGATTCACTCGATTCCACTATCGCAGTAGCCGCCACGATACAGGAATGACCTATCAGGATATGCTGACATCACTCCGAAACTGTGATCACAGAGAGAGCGTCATGCAGTCAAAGGTCGTGAGGTGGTGGTATGAATGTGGGATATTTTCAAGAACACTGCCATCCTGAATTTGGAATCATTCAACTGTATGTCAGGAAAACACCTTAAGCAAGTGCATGGTGCTGGAGAGAAAAATGGATTTACTTGTGTTGCAGATATGTGCAAATATTATTTTCTTAATAAAAGTTTTGTACTTGTTTAGATACTCCCGAGCTCATTTTTTATAGTTCTTTTGTCACCTGTGTTTATTATCAGGTGACATCTACACTCTTTTTGGAGAACTGTCGAGATGATTTCCCAAGTTTCTGCAATGTGTCACTCAAAACGTAGCCGATCAGCAGCTACTTGCAGCCAGCATATTCCATTTCGCGCATTTCTGTCACAGCACAATACCACTCGTTTAATATGTGGAAGTTCTTTTTTTACGAGAAATAAACCCGTTTGTGCTGCCTTGCGTCCACGCTTGGTAAGTAATGAGAGTGGTAGCAAGTTGAGAGAGGCATGTTCAAATGTGTACCAACACGCTGGGCACTGTCGCAATGCGCTATGTGTGAGTAATGTTAGTGGGGAGAGCAGAAGCGTGATGAATTGCAAATGATTAGCTTTTCAGAGCATTCACACAATGTTGGCGCCGGTGGCGACATCTACAACGTGCTGACATGAGGAAAGTTTCCGACCGATTTCTCATACACAAACAGCAGTTGACCGGCGTTGCCTGGTGAAACGTTGTTATGAAGCCTCGTGTAAGGAGGATAAATGCGTACCATAACGTCTCCGACTTTGATAAAGGTCGGATTGTAGCCTATCGCGATTGCGGTTTATCGTATCGCGACATTGCTGCTAGATTTGGTCGAGATCCAATGACTGTTAGCAGACTATTGAAACGGTGGGTTCAGGAAGGTACTACGGAACGCCGTGCTGGATCCCAAGTGCCCCGTATCGCTAGCAGTCGAGATGACAGGCATCTTAGCCGCGTAGCTGTAATGGATCGTGCAGCCACATCTCGATCCCTGAGTCAACAGATGGGGACATTTGCAAGACAACAATCATCTGCACGAACAGTTCGACGACGCTTGCAGCAGCATGGACTATCAGCTTGGAGACTGTGGCTGCGGTTACCCTTGACGCTGCATCACAGACAGGAGTGCCTGCTATGGTGTACTTAACGACGAACCTGGGTGCACGAATGGCAAAACGTCATTTTTTCGGATGAATCCAGGTTCTGTTTACAGCATCATGATGCTCGCATCCGTGTTTGCTGACATCGCGGTGGACGCACATTGGAAGCGTGTATTCGTCATCGCCATACTGGCGTATCGCCCGGCGTGATGGTATGGGGTGCCATTGCTTATACGTCTCGGTCACCTCTTGTTCGCAATGACGGCACTTTGAACAGTGGACGTTACATTGCAGATGTCTTACGATCCGTGGTTCTACCTTCATTCGATCCCTGCGAAATCCTACATTTCAGCAGGACAATTCCTGACCGCATGTTGCAGATCCTGTACGGGCCTTTCTGGATATAGAAAATGTTCGACTGCTGCCCTGGCTAGCACATTCTCCAGATCTCTCACGAATTAAAAACGTCTGGTCAATGGCGGCCGAGCAACTGGCTCGTCACAATACGCCAGTCACTACACTTGATGAACTGTGGTATCGTGTTGAGGCTGCATGGGCATCTGTACCTGTACACGCCATCAAAGCTCTGTTTGACTCAATGCCCAAACGTATCAAGGCCGTTATTACGGCCAGAGGTGGTTGTTTTGGGTACTGATTTCTCAGGATCTATGCACCGAAGTTCCATGAAAATGTAATCGCTGTCAGTTCTAGAATAATATATTTGTCTAATGAATACCCGTTTATCATCTGCATTTCTTCTTGGTGTGGCAATTTTAATGGCTAGTAGTGTAAGTGATTCTTATGAGTTCTACTTCTTCTTTTCTAGGTGTGAGCAGGCGTTACTCGCTGTGGGATCTGAACCCAGCAGCTGATAATGATGATGACGATGATGATGATCTCTGGGGAACGACTTCGATTGTTCAGAGGCAGATATCGCTTATTCTACAGTATTAAATTTTTTGTCTGTTATTTTTGAGATGCTCTAGTTTGTAGATGTTCTCAATGCGAATATCTGTGTTTTGACACGACCACCTGCTACTAGTTCTTTTGCACCTGTGTTTACGTTTGGGTTTGTCCATATTCTTTCAGACACCTTCCCCTGCCGACGTCATACACCTCCTCTAGTACCCATGCTGGATATGCCCTTAATGACAAACATGCCACGAACCTACTATGCTGTCATAGTAGGAGGAGAGGTGATACTCCTACGTGGCGCGTCCCAGGTGGCGGATAGGGAAGTCCTCACCGGTTTACTGGCGGACCTGACTGAAATAAAATAGCTCTCGCGGACCAAACACACCCTCTGCGGTTAACAACCGGAGTTGTAAATCGGAGCTTGCTCCAACTAAGGTTGACAACCTTCGACAGTCAAAAATGGAAAGGTCTTTTAGGAAAAAATTTCCACCGTCCTGCTCAAAAGGACAGGAAAAGGCTACATCGGATTCGGTGGGTAGTCAACTAGAAGACAGCAACGAATCGGAGCGTTTGCAACCATCCAAATGCACACTAAAACACAAAAAGAAGATTAAACATGAGCAAATAAATTATATAGCAACACACAACATAAACTCACTACTTCAGACCGGAAAACTCAAGCAGCTCACAGATGAACTAAATAAACAAAAAATTTTAATAACAGGGATCCAAGAAATGAGAAACACCACAGAGGACCCATTCGAATCACAAGGATACAGAATTTATAATGGGAAACCAGGACCGAGGGCAATGAAACAATGTCCCCAGTTTGGAACAGGGTTTTTAGTAAACGTAAAAATAATAGATTCAGTAACGGATTTCCTAGCAGTATCACCAAGAATTGCGACTCTAAGCTTTAAAACAATGAATAAAACCTATACAATAATATGCTCATGCCCCAACAAATGAAAGAAATTGTCTAACAAAAACTAAGGAAGAGGTAGATAAATTTTGAGACCTTCTAGAACAAACTGTGAACAGAGTAAATAAAAAGAATGTAAAAATCTTATTGGGAGATTTCAATGCTCAGTTGGGAAAAGAAAGGAAATATAAAGATATAATTAGAAAATGGAGTCCACATAAATTTACAAACAAAAACGGTCAAAGACTTGTAGAACTCTGCAGAGAACACAACCTTATATCTAAATCAACATACTTTAAGAGGGAGCCAAGTAAACTTAAAACATGGATCCAGACTGGAGGAAGGGCGAATGGCAGCTAGACCATGTCTGTATGGACAAAAATTTTCATAAGGAGATCCACAATGTTAAAGTACTGAGAGGAGTGGACACAGGCTCAGACCATTATATGCTTAAAATTAAAATCAAATTCACACCATTAAAGAAGAGGACCGGAAAAACTAATAAAATAAAAAGGAGGTTTGACCCACCTCAGCTAATTAAAAATAATGAGTACCAACAAATAACACAAACCATCAAATTAACAGATGATCTAGAACAACTAGTGCCTAAACTTAAAAAAGAAGCAGAGAATCTAGCTCCCTTGAATCCACGAAGGATACATGCATGGTGGACATCAGAATGTGACAAATTCCATGAAGATAGACACCAAGCATGGTTAAAGTTTCAAACACATAAAACTGAAGAAAATGCCATCAACCCAAAAAATGAAAGAAAAAAATTCACTCAAAATATTAGAAGAATCAAGAGAGGATTTCATAAAGATATTATAAAGTCTATAGAAGGTAATTATCATAAAACCAACTCCAGGAACTACTACAAAATCTTTGGGAAACAACTACAACAATATGAGACCCCTACACTAATACTAAATGGCTCTGAGCACTATGGGACTTAACATCTATGGTCATCAGTCCCCTAGAACTTAGAACTACTTAAACCTAACTAACCTAAGGACAGCACACAACACCCAGCCATCACGAGGCAGAGAAAATCCCTGACCCCGCCGGGAATCGAACCCGGGAACCCGGGCGTGGGAAGCGAGAACGCTACCGCACGACCACGAGATGCGGGCACTAATACTGAAAGATGAAGATGGAGGAATGACACACAGTAACAAGGAAAATGCAGAAATCACGGCAAAAGCATTTTACAAACTTCTGAATTGCGAGGAACCCAAAGAACCCTTACAAATCAACATAAATACCCCAATAAAAACCAAACCTAACGAACTAGACCCTCCAACTCTCCAAGAAGTAGAAGAAATTCTTAAAGAACAAAAAATTATAAGGCATGTGGAGAAGATCAGGTTTTTGTTGAAATGTGGAAATATGCAAGTGACACAGTCAAGACCTCCTTACACATGGCTCTAACAAAAATTTGGGTAACAGAACAATTTCCCGAACATTGTACCACAGCTATCATCCACCCACTACACAAAGAGGGAGATAAGAGCAACCCAGACAACTACAGAGGAATCTCTCTCCTAGATTGCACATATAAAATTCTATTCAAGATCCTATATGAAAGAATCAAGGAGCAATTAGAACAGGAGTTAGGGGAATATCAGGGAGGTTTCAGACCATGGAGAAGCCGTGCAGAGCAGATAATTAGTTTAAAATTGATTATGGCATACTACAAGAAACGGAACAAACCTCTGGCAATAACATTTGTAGATTTTAAGAAGGCATATGACTGTCTCCACAGACCTTCAGTATTAAAAATTTTAAGAAATCTGGGACTCCATCCAAAACTAATTAAAATAATACAACTCACTCTAACCAACACCACATCAAAAGTGAAGTTTAGAGGAGAAATTTCGGAACCATTCCTTATAAAAACAGGCTTAAGACAAGGTGACTACCTATCACCATTACTTTTCAACTGTGCACTGGAATACATAATGAGAGAATGGTACAAGGACAATCCAAAGAGGATAAGAATTGGAAGTGCAAAAGATGATATTAGCTTAAACTGCTTGGGATTCGCTGATGATCTTGCTCTCCTAGCCAACGCCGTTCAAGAAGCCAGGCAACAAGTGAAATCACTACAAGAAATAGCAGAGAAAGTAGGCCTCAGAATATCATTCGAAAAAACAGAGATTATGCTAACTGATCCACCACTTGGAAACAAAATTACAATAGGAGAACAGGAAATCAAAATTGTTGATAAATTTAAATATTTAGGCGAAATAATAACATACAATCTAAATGAGAAGCCATCATGGCAAAATGAATAAAAAAACTGAACTATGCAAATTACATTACCAAAACTACATACAACAAAAAAAACCTATCTATAGATGCAAAATTAAAACACTATAAAACAGTTACACAACCAGAAATAACATATGCAGCTGAAACTATCTTCAAAACAACTAATACAGCAGAAATTGACAGAATACTAAAAATAGAAAGAAGAATAATTAGGACATGTATAAATAAACAGTATAAAATAAATGGACACTGGAGAATAGCATCAAATGAAACAGTATATAAGAAAATAGAACCAGTCATGAGCACAATCAGGAAGAAACGCATCTCATTCTTTGGACATCTGATGAGAACTCCAGAAAACAGAATTAGTAAAAAAATAATACAAAAATTGTGGAATAGCAAGAGCGACATTAAATGGATCACAGAAATTAAGGAAGATATAATAGAACTTCAAATTACAGTAGATGACCTAAAAAACAAGACAGAGAAAACCAAAATACTGCAAGACCCGCAAACCAGACTACAAATGGAAATCAATAAAAGGAGTACAGGAAGAGTTGTCTCAGATGAAGAAAGAAAGAAAATATCTGAAAGAATGAAGAAATATTGGGCAGACAGAAGAGCAAAACACCTTTCATATAAGAATAGCGTCTAATAATTATATTACCTAAATATATTAAGTTATTGTCGAACCAGATTGTATCCATGTGTAACAACTTGTTTAGAACTTTGTATTTTTTACTACAGTGGTCCAATGAAGGCCATAAAATAAATAATAATAAAATGACAAACATGCCCACTGATGATGAGTTGCTGGAAGTGTATTCCAGTAATGAACATAACAGCAGTTTTACTTGTAAGTACTCAGAATTTATTATTATTATTATACGAATACGGATTTTTATTTCTCCTTCCTTAGATACTTATCAACTGCGTCTGTTTCTCCTTCTTGTGTGCAGAGTTATTAGGAGTTCGACATGTTGTTGAGGGGAAGAGCATTGTCCAAGTTAGGGGGAGAGCTGTCGTGACATCATGGGCTGAGTCGATACCAGAGTGGTCATACTGAGTCACTTTTCTGAGGTGCAGGAAAGGGGGTCCTGTAAGACACTCAGCTGTATGCTCTGCCTTGATTTAAGTTCATAAGATTTTGATCAACTTATTGTGGGGTCCAGTTACATCTCTCTTCAAAAGTATATACTGCTAACAAAAAGCATCCTAATGCCCAGAATCATGAAGAGAGGAATTTAAATTGATTTCCATGGTTGCTTCTCACTAATGATAGAAATTAACCAAAAAATACAGGGCATACAGATACACAACGAACAACCGATGTCCAGTGACGTTCTAATTTCTCGTTTATGGCCGAATGTAGGAAAGCCATAAGAAGAAGACAAACATTAATACGCTGTGTGGCACATCGACAAAGAAGTCGAGCGTAAATTAGGTGGTCCCCTCTTCTTGTCCATATTAGCCGAGAAACATCCAAAAAGTGTAGACATGCTGCTAATCTCTGAAGACGATAAGCAACACAACGTTTCGATAAAATGCATGTCCCACCTACGTTCCTCTGAAATGAAAACAAAAAAGGAGCAAGATATTTTTGCTGTAGATGTCTCAAGTCGTTTACCAAGAGCATGTATCTTGAAAGACACCTGATTGACTGCTAGAGCCAGGAAACAATAGGTGTGGAAATGCTTATCTAGGATAAACGGTTCTCGAAGTTTAAGAATGCCTCTCACCAACACTTCTGTCCCTTTGTCGTTTACGTCGATTTAGAGGGCCTCCTAGCTCCTGTGGTACAGTGTGAACGTGGTGCCTCTGCCTCCCGTATCACTGTCACAAAATGATGCATACGATATGTGGCTACCCATCAAGTTCTGTGCACTAAAATTAAAATCTTATGTCAAGGGAATAGTGCGAGATGGCTGCTCACTGAGCTTGAAAGTCTTGTACGGGATGTTTATAACATTTATAGTGAAAACGTCCTCATGACCAACGTGAAGGAGAATGATGCACTGTACAAGCAGGCAGCTGATCGTTATATCTGGGGACTGTGACTGGACAGAGGTGAGGAAGCTCCCTGTAGAGACTGTTGCCACGTAACGGGGAAGTCCCAGAGTGCAGCTGACAACCCATGTAACTTTAAGTACCATCTGCCACAGCACACAGCCATCTTTTCCACAATTTCAGTGAGCATGATGCCCACTTTCTAGTTCAGCACTTTGACGAGTCTGGGTAGCAGGATGATAAGATCAGTGTCATTGCTGACACCGTTGACAAATACATGCCGCTTGAAAGAGGATCACACCACTTCCTGGATTCACAACGCTTCATGCCCACGTCTCTTTAGAAATTTGCTGAACCAACGCGTCCTGGAGATATTCTTAGCAAAGGGAGCCACCTATCTCGATGATGTAGAGTTTCAAGAGTTTCAACTTGTGACGGAGAAGGGGTCTTTCCATACGAATATCTGGATTCTCTAGTAAACTAAGAGGCATTTCCATAATGAATGGAAAGAACGGGCACTTGGTGAATGAACAGCAGGACTTCGGCATCTCTGATTTATCAGAACATGTAAAATGATGAACACGAGTGTACATCTGACCGGCAACATCTTCGAGAAGTTCTGTAGCATATGACTGAGATTTCGTGGGATGCCATGTTAAGAAAGACACAAGCCAGCATCGGATTCTTGACCAACGTTGAAATGCATGTCTTCCTGGAACATGCGGTCCACGAGTGACTTTGCCAATGTGTGCGCAGGTATGCCAAGGCAAATAACTTGCAAATAATCGAGGAGGAGTACAGGTTGTCTGACGATTTCAGTTTCTCCTGTACCTGGATGTAAACTGTCTCTAAAGGCAAACCGTGCAACAAAGACTCCCTTTTCAAGGGCTCTCATTGATGTCCAAAGGGGAAATGACCAGACTGGGGAAAGGGATCAAATATGTGGCTGCTGATGCTGTTGAGGGATATGTCCTAGAGGTAGAGCTGGACTATCCCACAAGTCTGCATGACAGAGACGGCGATTTGCTCAGCCTGAAAGACTTTCACGTTCAGGGACTTCAACAGGTGCCTCCTCTAGGTCATTGGCGCTGCACCACAAATGCTTATCAGGAGACCTTCCGACTGAGGTTATATACAGAGGTATATACTGCAATTCCAGCTGGAAGCAGGGGTGTCCTATCACGATCACAAGTGGTTCATCGGCGGGCATAGGTGTGGAAATCTGCTGCACCCAGACTATTTACTGATGTGTCTGGGTGGGTTTATTTGTTAGTAAAAAGGTGTTCCACTTAACTGGGTGTGTGTGGAATAGTTTGATGAGCTGTTTGTCACAGTTCTGACTGCATGTTTGAGATTACGAATGTTTCATTGCACACTGAGTGCGTCCATGTGTGCGTGTGTGTGTGTGTGTGTGTGTGTGAGAGAGAGAGAGAGAGAGAGAGAGAGTATATATTTCGTGTGGAACATGTACAATATGCATCCGTGTAAAGAAAGTATTTTATATGTTCATGGTGCGTGTGTGTGTGTGTGTGTGTGTGTGTGTGTGTGTGTGTGTGTATTGTTTTTGAGCTGCCATTGCTGTTGCTGTTCTAAGTATGTACACACTGAAAACTTCTCTCTCTCTCTCTCTGAGTTACTAATAAGTGTTTAATAGACATTGGAAATTGAAAAATTACCTTATTCACAAAAGAATGTGTATATTGTAATGAATCAATTACGAAATAACAAAACTGTTACGTATATCACAAATACGAGAAAAAATGGAAATTAAAAAGCTTTCAGTTGTTTTCACAATACAGTTGCTCTTCTTTTTCATATTTTTTGAATGAAATACCTCCTTTATCAGTTTTATATTGATGGCAGGAGCCCGAGATAAAAGGAATCCTTTTCGAATACAATATATTTTAAATTTACATACATACATACATGGCCGACCAGTTCTAGACGGGATCGCGATTTATCGCCTCCAATTCGTATTTGCGTAAGTAGAGCTTTGCGGATGTGCGCCAGGAATACTGCACGCATTTACTTGTGTGTGTGTGTGGGACGTGCGTCACGTCCTCGCTGTGACAGCGTGCGGTTAGCGGTCAGCGGGCAGCTAACATCCCGTTTGCGGTCTGAGCCGCTTCGCGCTTCCGACAGTCCGGCTGTGGGCGTCACAACAACACAGGGCGAGGGAGGCCAGCGGGGGACACGGGCCGAGTCCACACAGCAGGGGGCCCGGCGTACGGCCCAACCCAAAATCATTGTAGTGGTGACACGTTACTGCAGACGACTCTTACCCGTACGTCGATAAGCAGTATAGAAAACGAAAAATAAAATTCAGAATTTCCCACGTTCTGCAGGAGCAGTGAATTGGAAGGTGGTGCATACTTTTGAATCTGCACCTTCCAATACATTGAATCCGTCGTCCTTGCCATGGCGCCACTGCGCTTTCTGCCATCTAGACCTAATCTATGCCGGCCGATGTGGCCGAGCAGTTCTAAACGCTTCAGTCTGGAACCGTGCGACTGCTACGGTCGCAGGTTCGAATCCTGCCTCTGGCATGGATTTGTGTGATGTCCTTAGGTTAGTTAGGTTTAAGCAGTTCTAAGTTCTAGGGGACTGATTACCTCAGAAGTCAAGTCGCATAGTGCTCAGAGCCATTTGAACTATTCTGAACATACATACATACATACATATTTGTACACAGTATTATGTGAGAGCCCAGTTACCAGGGGCACAGGGTCAAAATCGTAAGCGGCGTCGTTACCTGGGCCACAGCACGCTTTGCCGTACTACTCTGCGGGGCTGTAGTGAAGAACCACGAGAGGAATTATCTCGAATACGAATACCTCAAGACTGCTGCAGCTGTCTGAAGACTTAAGTTTCATTCAGAAAGCAAAGTGTGTCTTTAAATCGAAACTATCTGTACAACATTGGTTTCACGGAATAACTTTTCGCAATTACACTTTTCCTAAGCAGGTGCAGTGTATGATCAACGAAGCGTCGCTGCACCGCAAATGAAATAAAG
Source organism: Schistocerca americana (assembly GCF_021461395.2). Classification (NCBI taxonomy): domain Eukaryota; kingdom Metazoa; phylum Arthropoda; class Insecta; order Orthoptera; family Acrididae; genus Schistocerca; species Schistocerca americana. The sequence continues at coordinate 50,125,834 of NC_060129.1, forward strand.
AAGTCGTCCTTTAAACATTCTCGGAAGCTGTGAGGTACTAACTACAAAATATTGGATACGTATCAGGTAAATTGCCTTTGCTGCAGTGAAATGCATGGATGATGGTAACGAAAACTAGATGCAATGACAGGACATGATACGATGTCGGCAGAAACCATTCTTAAATACGGAACCCGCAACTATCAATGTTTGAAATTACCATCCAGCAAACATCCGTAATATTTATAGGAAAAAGATTTAATGTACCCAGAACCTTTTCAGTTCACTAAAACAGGTATCTCCTAATTCTCTTCTCAAAGGATCCAAAATGAGGCTCACACGACACTTTAGGGACGGACTAGTTGCTACATACGCCACAAAAAGCTACACAAAGACACAGATCATACTGCGTCCTTTTGCTTTCCATGTATACTACTGTCAGAATCCAAACAGTCATAATGCACAGTGGCCATTCTATGTGTTAAGGTTGGGTTGTTTGGGGAAGGAGACCAGACAGTGAGGTCATCGATCTCATCGGATTAGGGAAGGATGGGGAAGGAAGTCGGCGATGCCCTAAATCAGAATGGTCGGACACGGGATTGAACCGTCGTCCTCCCGAATGCGAGTCCAGTGTATGTGTTAAGACCACATAGCTTTTATTCTCGCTAGTGGGAAAATCACTGGGTTAGTGTTCTTAAATCATAGACAGAGAATTCAGACTCGATAATGGTTCGAGTTAGGCCACGAGACACGTGCAGAAAGGCTAACGACTAAGATGAGTGCTCTCAGAAAGCAGCATCCGCTTTCAGGTTAGTCTGGCACACATTTTGATTGGCCTTGACGCATTCACTAGATATTCCGCTTGTGACTGTAGTAGCACAGTGCCTTTAACAAAGCCACTCGCTGACGCAACACGCGCTAACTGGTGGACCTTCGTTATTGACGCGCGTCCTCTGTGGCTGCGGCGGCTGGGGCATTGCCGTGTCACACGGACAGTGCTGGCTGGCAGTGGTGAGCACAGGGGACCACCAATGGCGTCGAGCCACAAGTGTCAGCTGCGCTATCGTGTGGTCATGGAGTCGTGGGAAATGGTCACGTGAATGTTAAGGTGGGAAGAGTTTGAGCAGTTGTAACGAACTGTATAAATTATGTGGTATGTATACAGGTTCATTACGAGATTTGAAGTTGACGAACCTCCATGTTGAGAGAAGTAATTTTACAGGCCTTCCATATGGAGTAGAGATTCTTAGGAAGAGAAGATGCTGATGGAGACTTGAAATGCCACACTGAGACTCTAGACCACTCTCCACTAAATATGAAGCTAACATGTTTCAGCTTGTAAAGCAGGATTGGTTGCAAAGTTATCTGAATCTGTTAAAGAAGTAGCTAGCAAATACGAGAAAAGAAAGATACAGATGATTTTCTTCGATCTCTAACCATTCCGAGCTTAGCCTCCCTGTATCATAGCCCCAAAAGGCTCACAGAAGTAGAGGTTGGTTCAGAATTCTTCCAGATGTTTAGTATTAGAACTGGAGAGCCAAAGATAGCTACAGTGTGAAGAAGGTAAACTGGGAAACACTCTCCAAGAACTGACCAGGTGGTGTGTGTCATTTTCTCACCCCCTGTACGTACAATACAGTTTATAAGAGGAGGAAGAAAACTCCACTTACCATTCGTTCGAATGCGAGGGGAACCAACAGCTGCGAGGCGAGGGTCGCATCGAGTGAGAGCAGCTGCGCCAAGTCCCGCCAGTAGCTGGAGAGTCGTTCCCGGAAAACAGCCGCCTGGGCCTGCAGTCCTGCACAAGACGGGAGACGACGGACTGGTGAACAAGCTAGTGGATCAGACTTCTGTAGGAAGCACAGCTTTCACTTTCTGCACCCACAAAGTGTATGCAGGTAGGATTTACCTTTTGAAACTAGATCAATACACAATGTCAGTAATCGTATGAGTTACAGCACGGACACCTAGACCGGACTTTACAAAGCTCATATTCCAGCGACAAATTTAAAGAGCACATCAAGCAAAGAGAGAGGAGTGCCACCACCTAACGTAGATCCAGTAATAAAAATTAACCTAAGGGTAGAAGTATCAAAATACCTGAAGAAGTGGAAATATACAACTATTTCAAAAATCACCCACACGGCTTGCCCAACAATAAGACAGATTTAAGAAATAAGAGATCTTGAGATAAATTCCAGTCAGTTTTATGTGCTAATAATAGAAAGTAACATTAATGAGGATGTATAGTTCGGCTATTTGACTTTGACTTACTGAGAAGCATAGGACGTAACGATTTGCACAGAATCGTGTCTATGCTGGTTTTATAATATGAGTAGTCTTTACGACGTTTCCCGTGAGTTGTATGATATGTATAGAAATGAGGAGAATTACGTCCACTCATACACGTATTTATAATTAGGGTGTATTTATTTTAACATAAGTAATGCATTTTAATAATTCAGTAAAAAAATGAATAAGGTGTTTTGCAAGTGTAGCTGAAAAAGCCATTCTCGGCCTAAACGTTCTAAGGACCATGGAAATGTATGACTATATTTGTACTGGTACAATACCTTACATATTAACAGTACATACCGCAATTACATGGTGATACACATAATGTTCTGTAATTTGTGACAAGTATCCAATCACATGTTTTTATCTCATTTTTGTACTCCTTTTTCTTTTTATTTGTCCAGTGGATCAATTCATGTACGAAAGTTGTTGTGAAGGCGATTTATGCCTTTGTGATGTAATATGGTACAAAGACTACATATGTAAAATGATATATATATATATGATTATTACTGCCATGGTTTCATGAGCAGCCAAGCTACTGCAAGCCTTTGACGATGGATACCATATGTACTATTACGCCCCATCATAATAAAGAAATGTCTTATCTTATTTCTTTACACCAAATGATTGTATCGTAATCACGATGTTGATACTCTGATACAAAACGTTTACTGTGGGATGTATAATCACTGCTAAGAACAAAGAAGAAACGACTTGTGAATATGTTCCCCACCAACCGCCTCAGTTGTCATGTAAACAACATGAACAGTGATTTGGGGGGATTCATGTTAGTGAAGTTAACATCAGTAACAATAAATTTACCTTATGCCATAACTATGATCCTTACGCTCATCTAAAGTTGATGTACACTCGGAGTTAGGAGACTCAACATACAGAGACAACAGTGAGATATACACACATCAGAAGATTCGTAAATTTTGACACCTCCAGTGGCCCAATGCAAGTGACGTACAGTTTATAGCACTTGTTGTAATATAACTGCCTCATGTATGGGATGATAGTGGCGTTCTATACATGCCATCTGCCCTTCACTTTTCGGTTATATATATATACCTGTATAAAGGGCATAGGATCGAAACTGTAGTCGTGGAAACAAATAATGTTACAGTTAATGGCAGATACGACGTCTTTAAGAAAAATACTGCATTATTTTTATGCCTGTGCGAAATTTTTCGCATTTCGTCCTTATGCGAGCTTATTTTCAGTACAGAAAAGAGATTGCTACAGATGGAGAATGATGCGTGTACACGATGTTTATTGTGTTCCTAATGCTATTGGGATTACTCAGCGGCAAATCGCAAAAGAGAAGGTCGAAGGAACGTGCATCTTTATGTCTCTGTAAAAAAACGAATCATCGGCATGAGGGACTTGAGAGCATCGTACCGACACATTACACTGGCATCTGGCTGTAGGGCAACGACTGCAGAATGTATAGCCACAGGTTGGGGTGGAGACAACAGAGAGCTGAGAAGTTTACCAGCCATCACAGACAGACCGGTGTAACCTGGGTTGAGATCTGTGGCTACCACTGACACCACACCACAAGCAGCATAGTGTAGGGCGTTCTGTGGTGTTCAGCGGCGGGAGTCGCTTTTGCCTGTGGCGGTCAGGTCGACGCTGCTCTGTCCTCAGGTGGCCTCGTGAGACGTCACGGGAAGCAGCGGTCATCGAGATGCCTACCTCTCCCGCCCACAGAAGCAAACAGGGGTTAGGAAGACTCGCGATCAAATCATGTGGAAGGCATGTGGAACAGTTCTTAGGAATTTCGAAAATTCTTGAGAAATTTGGAAGCCAAATTATTATTCAAATTGGTTCTCGAGATAAACAATCAGTATCTCAGTAAAATATCATTCATATAGTTCTGTATGTTGCAAGGGCACATAAGTGCGAGGACATCCGCAGAAATACCTAAAGAGCTCTCACACTCAAGTTGCTGACAAGAATATGTATATAAGAGGAGAAAGAAGATTGAGGAAGTGTTAGATTACGATCAATTTGGTTTTAGGAAAGGTAAAGGCATCAGAGAAGGACTTCTGGGTTGGCGATTGATGATTAAAGGGAGACTTGGGGACAAATCTAGAAACGTCCGTAGGATTTGTAGTTAGATAAAAATACCACGATACTTTAAAATGATGCAGGATTTCCGAAACTCTCAGGAAAATGGGTGTAACCTCTAGCAAAAGAAGGGTTACGTGCAATATGTACATCAAACAAGAGGATAAAACAGGAAGACCAATAACAGCTCAAATTAGGAAAGGTGAAAGACATAAATGTAATCGCCCCTACCATTCAATCTGTACATCGAAGTAGGAATGAGAGGTTCAGAAATGGAATTAAAATTTGTGTTGAAAGGCTATCAATGACAGGGTACACTCTATGAATTAAGACTAAACCGAAGAAAGACTAAATTAATGAACTCTAGCAGAAATGGGATCAGTGTTCAACTTAAGGTCAGAACTGTAGACAAGGATCTAGACCAACTGAAAGAATTCTGCTACCTTGAGAAAAAAGTAACTCATAATGGACAAGTTAAAGAGAACATAAAAAGTAGAGAAGAACGTTCAAAGCGAATGTTCCTGGCCAAACGAAGTCAACTAACATCAAATGTCAGTTTTGTAACAACGAAAACAAACAATTATTCATAAAATTATTTAATAGGATAGATAAAAGAATCAACTCACGAAGCAGCGGCAGAACACACATGAAAGACTGTTGTGATTGGCAAGCTTTTGGAACCAGTGGCACCTTCCTCAGGCAGAAGGGTTGAGGGGGGAAGAAGAAGGGTGAAGAAAAGGATTGAAGGGGTCTAGGAAAAGGGGGAGATTTTGGGAAAGTCACCCAGAACAGCGGGTCAGGGAGTCTTACCGTACAAGATGAGAAGGAAAGACTGATTGTTGGGGACTGCATCGGACAAGATTTGGAAACCTGAGAGCTTGCAAGACAGAGATTACTGCTAAAACAGTGATCACAAGTTAATAATAGTGTGTCCTCCTATCACCACCTATAAAAGCCCTGTAACTGGCAAAACATATTCTATCAAAGGGAGAGCCAGCTGCGAAACGACACAAGTCATATACCAGCTATTATAACACTGTTCAGCCCTCTACATAGGCATGACTACCATCAGATTATCAGTTAGGATGAATGGGTATAGGGTGAGGGTATACACTGCCAACTCACAATATCCTGTGGCAGAGTGTGCTCTACAGCATGACATTCGTGACCTCGGCGCCTGTTTCACCATCTGGATTCTTCCCCCAGACACCAGTTTCCCAGAACTCTGTAGGTGGGAACTAGCTCTACAACATGTCCTTGGTTCTCGCCGCTCAGCTTTTTATCAGTGTAACTGCTCTTTGCATCACTCCATTTCAGTCTCCTGCATCTTTCATTGTCTTTCCCATCTATTTTTCACCGCCCATCCCACCTCTGTTATGTACAATGCACTTAGCTTCTTACTCTTCATAACTTATGGTAAATGTCTTAGCAGTAATCTCTGTCGTACATATCACCTCGTCTTCTACCTTTAAGCTTCAGGTTTTCAAATCTCGTCCGATGCAGTCCCCAACAATTAGTCTTCCCTTCTCATCTCGTACGGTAAGTCTCCCCCGACCTGCGGTTCTGGGTGACTTTCCCAAAATCTACCCCTTTTCCTAGACCTCTTCAGTCCTTTTCCTTCACCCTTCTTCCTTCCTTTTCAACCCTCCTACCGAAAGAAGGAGCCACTGGCCAGAAAGCTTGTCTATCACAACAGTCTTTTATGTGTGTGCTCTGCTGCTGCTTAGTGAGTAGTTTTTTTTTTATCTATCCAATTAAATGTCGGTTTTAGTTGGAGGACGAGTAACTCATATTGTAAGTTTGGAGCACAATACTCTATGAAAGTGAATCATGGACAGTGGGAAAACCGGGACAGAAGAGAACTGAAGCGTTTGATATGTGGTGCTAGAGAAGAATGTCGAAAATTAGATGGACTGATAAGAAAAGAAATGATGAGGTTCTCAGCAGAATCGGTGAAGAATGGAACATACCAAATACTTTGGTAGGACGATGGGACAGCATTATGTTCTTGGTCATGCAACCTTATTGTTCCCTCTTGGTTCTTGTACGTATTACCTGTCTTTCTTTGCAACTTACTCTTATTTTTCTCAATATTCCGAACATTTTGCAGAATTTTACATTTCCGGATGTTTTTCCTTTCAGGGCCTATGAATGTGTCCATTTTATTTTCCAAGTTTTGCTTCCCTCATCAGTTACAATGTCAGACGTGCCGCTCTCGCGTGCTATTAGCCTTCTGTCAGTCAAAATGATCGTCATCTATCATATCCTCTATTATCTTTTCCATTCCTCTGTATATATTAGTCCTGTCGACAAATTCCATACATGAGGTGTTATGCTAGTTGTGCGATAGGCCTGCAAGTTTCTGCTCTTATCTTCATGGTTGTGTCTAATGGTATACCACCATTCTCGTATATTCTAGACGCCAACTTCAATAATTCTTGGTTGACACTTTTGCCAATGATTTCGGAAACTCTGAAGGTATGTTACCTATCGCTTCTGCCTTCCAAAGCTGTGTTAAGCTCTGACTCTTATGTGGGATCTCCAGTGTCTTGCGTTGTGATTCTCATTTCTTCTTCTGTCAAGTCATCAGACTGGTCTTTCCCCTCGTAGATGCCTTCAGTTTACTCTCTCCATCTATCTGCACTCTCCTCTGCATTTGACAGTGGAATTCCTGATGGAAAAAAATGGCTCTGAGCACTATAGGACTTGACTGCTGAGGTCATCAGTCCCCTAGAACTTAGAACTACTTAAACCTAACTAAGCTAAGGACATCACACACATCTATGCCCGAGACAGGATTCGAACCTGCGACCGTAGCGGTCGCGCGGTTCCAGACTGTAGCGCCTAGAACCGCTCGGCCACCATGGCCGGCTCCTGATGCACTCTTAAAGATTACGTCAAATGTTCTTTTGAGTAATCTGTACAATGAATAAATCTTTCAGACGCCCATGTGTTATTCTTTCTCTTCACATTTTTCCAACAGCCATTTCGCTTTGGTTTCACATCTACCCCTAGTTACTTCGTCCCCAAGTGACTTATACTGCTGTATTCCTGTGTTCCTCTGAACGTTTCTGCACCTTCTACATTTACCGATCAGTTGCAGTGTTTTTTTCTGTTTGACAAGGTTTCTTTTCTGTTAGCTCCTTATATCTATCTTTGTTTGATATATAGGACATAAAATCCCGTCTGAGGCCTGCGATAATTTTTATGTTAATAATTGGCCACCAATGCTGTACAATCGCAATAAAGTCATGAGATGTTCAATTGAATCTTTTATTTCGGAATTACACCCATCTTCAGACATATGTTACAAACAAGTACGAAACATAAGTGAACAGCACACTCAACACATCTCAACGTTACATAAAATGAGAACTGGTCATATGAGTTACATACCTCAACCTTGAACTCGTTCCTACCCTACCAGGCGTACAGTCTGGACAATGCAAAGAAAGTGTTGGGGCGCTGCATTCACAAGTTATTCAATAATAATATACTCAGAATATAAATCTAACAGGGTGTAATTACGACGGGCTAACGGGTACTGGGAAAAATTTATACGAGAGTTTGGAGCTAAAATTATTAACAAGACGCGGCAGTCAGGCCGCCAAAAATTAAATAGTAAGTTTCTGTCAATGGAATATGTTGTACCATGTTGCCAAAAAATAACTAGAACATTCAGGGAGGCTGTCGTTCGCGTAGGCTACCATACAAAAAAGAAGTTGGGGGAATATTACTACATAAGGACGAAGGGAAAACAGATAAGTTTAAGCAATCCGGTATATACGAATGTAAGTGTGGGGGATGTGCTGGGACATACATTAGCCAGACGGGTAGGGATTTTGCCACTATAGTAATAATAGTGGGCTGGGCTGCCATATGAGGGAGACTGGCCAAAAGCGGGACCTGATAGAAGATAGCCTAAGAATTCAGCATTTATGACCTAAAGGGAAGATTTTAGATAACTTTGAAGATCTGGAGATCTACGCGCGTATACAGCACGCTGCACACCCAGTATTTAATAAACAGGCTTCCGGTGGGAACAACTGGTTTTCTGGCTTGTTTGAATGGATACTATTTTGAACTTGGTATCTATTATCTCCTCAATAGAAGTATGACTGTGTATTTTATAGGAGCTCGTGGTGTTCTGTCCACGTACCGTTATGATAAGCTATGTTTTTGCCTAGTGGTTGGCTAGTTTAACGTCATACAGGGAAAGTTAGATGGGCATATAGGTTGGCATTTACAGATTTGTTCACCACCGTGCCCTTTGGGTGTTCTTTGGTGACACCATGGTTTATTTTATTGATTTTAGACTAAAGTTTTAAAACTTTTAATGTTTTGTATTTGTTTTTTAAAAATCTATAGCTCTCCGGTATGCGGATAGCATAGGTGGGACTCGGCCAATTGTCGTGCCACTAGTTTCTATAAGGAATGTATGAGGTATAGCCCACGTATCTTTTAGGATTTTATGAAAATGCTCTTCCCCTCACCATTAAACTTTTTCCATGTGGTAGAGGGGTGTAAGTTGCTGTCTGAAGGCTTCTGTTTGGGCAATCATGGCCCGTGAGTATCACTTGGCTGTAACTCGATAGGCGGATGGCTTCCACCGATGTGGTTGCCGTTGGCTATAACAGATGCCGCCTAAGACGTTTGTGTACGCGAGCTGATCACAGGGTTTTAGATTATGATGGATAATGTTGGTTATATTTAATTTGGTGGTATTCTCTTAAAGATTTGAGAGGCTGAAAGGTTTATTCACCAAGGAACTCCCCCCCTCCCCCTCCCTATTATTTATTTTATATTGACATATGGTTTGAGTTGTGTTTAGGGCCACTACTGGCTATAGGCATAGTATGGCAATGTAAAAAAAAATTGGCGTTTAAAAAAAATTAAAAAGCTTTTAGTGTTAACGTGTACAGAAGTACTATTCTGACTGCTAGTCGTAATTACACCCTGTTAGATTTATATGATGAGCATATTATTCTTAAATTACATGTAAACCATACAGCATCCCCTAACGAGGGCACTTCGCTGCTGGTTGACTTGTTTAGCGTCAGTATATGCTCTGCTTCAAGACTGCTCGAGCCGCAGTCATATATTATTCGACACTTTCTTTGAATTGTCAAGGCTGTACGCCTGGTTGGGTAGGAAGGAGTTGAAGTTTGCGGTATGTAACTCATATGATCACATCTCATTTTCTGTAACGTTGAAACGTGTTGAGTATGCTGTTCGCTTATGTTTTGTACTTTTTTGTATCATATGTCTGAAAATGGGTGTAATCCCGAAACGCGTAACATGCTCTAATAAAAGATTCAATTGAACATCTCATGACTTTATTGCGATTGTACAGCATTGGTTGCCAGTTATTTGTTTGTCCAACTTCTGTGATGCCCTTTTCATAGACGTCCATTCCTGTTCAAATGAACTGCCTGTGTGGTATTCATCAACGTAATATCTACAGCCCAAGAGAAATTCAGAGGCATTTCCTGAATGCTCTCCACTTCAGTGTCCCACTCCTTCCCGCATTTATTCTTCCAGACAATTCTCTTAAACTCCTATCCACTCTTCATCGCAGTTCAATTGAGATCTGAACTTATATCTGGCCCTACGCGTGCCACACAATCTGCGAACAGGATTTACAAAACGATAGATTTCGACTTCTAGACGTAGATAATCGGAAAATTCTTCCCATAAATACAAATGTACGAGTATTAACAAGAGTCTCGCCAGGACGTAACCTCAGATGGAACTTTCCTGTGCCCCGATCCTTTTCGAAGCATACATCCCGTGGGGCAGCGAGAGTTTTCTATAGCTACCGACGGTTGCGAGTTAAAACAAAGAGCGACAGAGGGAGAGAGAAAGGGACTCCCCTCTCTTCCACTCCACTCCAAGGTCAAACGTCGTGTGCAGTCATGACTGTTTGTACTGAAGCAATAATGTCATGTAATTGCAGTACGTTAAGTTTTGATATTTTTATCATTATGTAATTTGTTAAAAGAAAGGCGAACAAACATGTAAAAGTAATGCATCCACAGTTTGAAACAGTTACACTGTTTTACATCTAAGTCAACTTAAAGAGGCAGAGCTACAATTTTTGTAGTATGTGTATTCTGATATAAAGCATAACATGTGGAATGTATGAAACCTCATACATTAATATCTGTCATCAGTGATAATACCTGCTACAGTTGCAAAACTGTACATCAGCAGTTGATTTTATCACTGGGATGTGTATCAACAGTTGTGCATGCCCCATCAAGAGAAACGTGTGTTCTTATGTGTCTCCATTGTTGTTGTTGTTGTTGTTATTAGCGGAAGTAGTATAGTTAACACTACCGTGTGTTACTCGTGTACTTCGCATGTCGTAATGTTGACTCATTGAGATGTCAGGTTATGTATAAGAGAGTGCACGAATGCCATAATTTTATCAGGTGGAATAAACGCATAAAGAAGTAAATAAATGTACACAATGTGCGAAATTCCGCTACTTTTTATAACGCACATTACACTATTTCTAAGGAAACGGGCTCTGTCGTTTCTTGCGACTCTTAGTGTCTGTTCTGCTGGGGTTGGCATCGTGTAGTGGATCCCCGTACGCTCAGTAGCGTATGGCATTAAAGGTCTAAAAATTTCGTAAAAGTTACAGCACCTTCCTGCATTGTCACCTTTATCGCAACGACAATGAACGGGAGTGTTAAAACGTCACGTGTCAGAGATCTGTGCTGAAGTTTAGTGAGCGAGCAGTCTAGATCGCATCACATCGCATAGTGATTTTTAATCCGGACCTGTGCGCTACCTTCATGCTGAGTATCCTGGGGACGCTCCCAAGACAGCAGCCGTATTCACAGACCGCGTGGAGACGCTCCTGGCTGGACGACCGAACACTCAGCCGTCCTGCCGCATCCCGACATGCCCGCTAAGCCATCCGGTCTCAGCCTCACAGGAAATGTCTGGCACCAGCGTGTGGACAGCGGCGGTCTCAACGTCGCTGCGATCTGGCGGCTCTACGGGACCTGTTGAGTGACGTCAGCTGAACACGACACAACTGGAGAGACTCGTGGACTCTCTTTGTCGGCCAACGCAGGCCCTTGTCAGGGCTAGAGGTGGTGTGCTCTACTCCTGTGTCAGCATGATCTCTCCTTATCTGACATCGAATGAAATCTGTCCTCAACCTTCACGTTTATTACTTGTAACCTTCCACATAAACGTAACTAACTCGACCTTGTTTTGTAAGGAGAAAAACGTACACTTGCGAGATCTCAACCCTAGATACCAAACACCCGCCCCCTCTTAAAATAAATGGCCATACTTAAGATAATACTCATTTTAGACGTCTTGAATGCAGAGTTTTTAAAGTTCTGTAGGTGCAGGTTGCCTGCCACTGGCTCCCCCCCACTGCAGCTGCCTGATGCACGAGTGCAGAGTACTGTGCAGCGGGGAGACGTCCAGAGCCCTCATACCCGCTTCATGTCGCAAGTGTGGGAAGACGTGTGTGGGGCCTGTCACTTCTGCCCCATGTGTTTCGAAAGTTTGTTCTTCAAGTAGAACACATGTTATTTAACATGAAAAACGGGTAAGCAATATGAGCAGATAGTATGTCAATGCCATGCGCATATATGGTCAACACTATTGAGCAATATCTTAGGACAAATTGTGCAGCAGTTTTATATAAAACACACACACACACACACACACACACACACACACACACAGATCTCTGTTACGGACAGAGGCAAGGTGAAATCTGACAATATTACCTCTTCAAAGCAAGCTTCCTAAACAGTCAGTTCGTGATTTTACGTCTCCGTCGCATTGTGCCAATGAAGTTGTTTGACGAAAATGGTTGTGGTGAAAGGGTATCGTCATCATTGTCACCACCATCCACTCATAAAGAATAGTCTAACGTCAATCAACTATTCTTCTCTCCATTTAACGGGTCTTCTCTATGACTGCCGCAACTAAATCGCAAGGTACAAATAGTAGCACAAAGAAACGCTCATAGAGTTTCTTTTGCCTCGTGTAAGAGTTAGTCGAATAGCCACATATAACGACGCTTACCGGTCACAACTGTCGCGAGCTTTGACGTTTAAACGTGGCAATTTGACCGTCACTGTATACTGCTGCTGGAGGTGCCACACTATAGCTTGTCGGTTGACCGGCACTATAAACGCGAACCTCTTACTCACCGTACCGTACAGTAGTTCGAGCTCCGACAGTGGGCGAACGCAGCGGAGCGTGTCAGAAACAAGTGGTACACGAGCGTTGAAAAGCTATGTCTTCAGAAGGTTTTGACTGCGTACAGTCATAATCGTGGCGCAAATCTCCGCGCGACATAGACAGCTGGGGCTCACACCTGGCAAGTGTGCGTTTTGTATATCAGACCAGGTTGATGATCTTCTCTTGTTACATGAAATCGGTTGTGATTAGATAACTGTTTCTTTTCTCCAGTGTGATTATTATTTAGTTCTTATGTTTTTATTTCTGTGCACTTTAATTAGGACAGAATTTTCAAATGTGGTGCAACTCCATCACCATGTGTTGATTAACTTCGACGAGAGTTTTTATAGAAAACCTAAATGAGCACATTACGGTTTATTTAACAATAACGAACTTCCAAATAATATACTCACCAGGTTTATCCCTCCACTCAAACTGAACATGACGCCACCACTCACAATTCACTCTGCTGGCCATGGCTTTTGTGATGCGTCGAACAGCATACGCTGACTGGGACAGGATATGATGCCTCAGATCATTTGTTTGCAGCGTTGTCACGTTCCATTCCATGTTGTTCAACCTTTCAAAATAAAATGGAGTCAGCTTATGTGACAGATGATATTATGAAACTTGACTGTATTTTGTAGAATAGAATAGTGAAAACTAAACTCAACTTGCACTTCTCCCGCTTTCACGTTTCCCATTGATAGAGGTCGCCAGCCCATTAGAGACGAATCAAGGTGTCAGGAATTATGGCGTACATTACGGGTGGTATGCGAGTCTGCTAACATATTCTGGCGAATTGATCGTTTCTGATGAAATGCAAGAATTCACATACAAACATGCAGCCAGAACTCTGATTGGACAAGCACAGCAGACCGCCTTCAAAGGCGTGGAGTGGGCGCTGCCCCACAACATGGCTCACCGTCTGCTCCTTGGCGCCATAATCACGAGCAGCACTTCCACTGTAATACCACGTTTTCAAGACGTTGCCATGTCTCTCTTGTGCCGTTTGGATGAGGTTGAATTTTGATCTTTCGTGACAAGAAAGACCATACTGCGCTACCTTACTCAGTTGGACTAAATACTTATTGCACTCTGTCTTAGGAACTAGTACCTTGGCATCCTTGGGGACAAAATTTGACAGAACATACAACCCCTAAGTGGGAGCTGTTGTAGCAATGTCATAAATAGTCAACATGGCTCCTTACGTCTTAACTGTATGAGTGCCATTCTCCCATGCTTTAGCACAATATGCGACAGCTCAATAACCAAGAGAAATTGCAGCGTTGTTTCGTTTGTCTACATTTGCTCCCCAGTTTTTTGCAGGAATGTAGTGCAGTTGATTTAGAATAGAACCAAACGACTTTCACAGGTCCGCGCAGTGCTGCATAAACGACAGTGACAGGAAGAGGGAGACACCAAGGTAATTAAGGAAGTAGCTGCAGGAAATTTTGGTCCTATCCAGGGGCACATATGACTGCCTGTGTGCCTCTGTATCATGGAGGTAGAACTCTGTGGGCTCAGTTCCGCTTGTGTTTTGCTGGAGTCTCTATCTGTAAAAGTACTCCCTCTGTTTGGTGTCAACTCGGAGGCTCGTCGACACAGTCAGTAAGTAGCCAGTCTCACACGATGAATTTGGTCACTAGGCAACCACTACGAACAACAATAAAAAACTACCTGGGACCTTGGAGTGCGAAGAAATTGGCTAAGGGGACACGTGAAACGGAACCTGGATCAGTGGAGTGGGCTTGTGTTCACCGGCGAGTACAGGTTTCGAATGTCGACTGGGGATCGTCGTACAAGGCTGTGTAGGCGACCAGGCACCGGTGCAGGTCTCTATCCATGGGTTCGGCTGTGGGGCGGGACTGTCGTATTTTGGGCTGCTATTATGGTAATATCAACAGTAGCAGAAAACAGTATAGCGGGAGTAGGATTCTTTAGGAAGGTAGAGCAGAGAGTGTGTTACACTGAAGTTCAGTGATACAGTTACGCTTATCACAATCGACAAAAAACCGACAACGATAGTTCAGATAGTACATGCCGACGTCGGAAGCTTAAGATGAAGAGACAGAAAAAGTATATGAAGGTATTGAAAGAGTAATACAGGACGTAAAGGGAGATGAAACTCCATTACTCGTGGGAGACTGGAATGCAGTTGTAGGGGAAAACGTGGAAGAAATGGTTACTGGAGAATATGGGGTTGGGATAGGGAATGAGAGAGAAGAAAGACTAACTCAGGCCTGATATAAATTTCGGCTAGTAATAGCGAATACTCTTAATCGCAAGAGGAGGATGTGTAATTGGAAAAGGCTGGGTGATATGGGGAACTACAGTTAGATTACATCATGGTCCGACAGAGCTTCCGAAAGGATATAGTGGATTTAAGGCATACGCAGGAGCAGGTATAGACTCATATCACAATGTAGTAATGATAAACAGTACGCTGCAGTTTAAGAGATAACTCAGAAAGAATCTATACGCAAATGTGTCAGTTACAGAAGTACTAAGGAATGACGAAATAATCTTGAAGATCTGCAAGGCTATGGATACAGCAACAAGGAATATCCCAGTAGGCAGTCCACTTGAAGAGGAATGGATCTCTCTCAAAATGACAATAACAAAAGTTGGAAAGAAAACCATAGGTACAAAGAAAGCAACTGCGAAGAAACCATTTCAATTAAAATATTATTACCCATGATGAAAGAGGGAAGTTCAAAAATGTTCAGGGAAATTCAGGAATACAACAACTTTAACAGAAAGAAGGACGAGAGAAATTAGACTAGTTGCTGGCCTCAGTGCTGAATACAGAAACCAGCGCCAAGTGTTCCCCAGCAGAAGCTCGACAACACACGCACTCGTGACTCTGCGCTCTTAAGCAGCCGTCTGATGACATCACAGCCCGACTGTGGCAGGGATCCGAACAAACAGTTCAGCTTGTAGAGACCTTTCGTTGCTTTTTTTTTTTCTTTTTTTTTTTTGAGTCATCAGTCTTCTGATTCTTTTGATGTGGTCCACCACGAATTCCTCTCCTATGCCAACCTCTTCATCTCAGTGCAGCACTTGTGACCTGCGTCCTCAATTATTTGCTGGATGTATTCTCCAATTTCGTTAAGCAGGCTGTTCGATAATTGTCGCACTTGTCAGCTCTTGCAGTCTTAGAAATTGTGTGGATGATATATTTCCGAAAACTAGATGATATGTCGGCGGACTCATATATTTTACACACCAACGTGAATAGTCGCTTTGTCGCCAGTTCCCCCCAATGATTTTAGACATCCTGATGGAAAATTATCTATCCCTTCTGCCTTATTTGATATTAAGTCCTCCAAAGCTCTTTTAAATTCTGATTCTATTACTGGACTCCTATCTCTTCTAAATCGACTCTTCTTTCTTCTTCTATCACATCAGACAAATCTTCCCTCCTCATGGAGGCCTTCAATGTATGCTTTCCATATATCCACTTCCTCCTCCTTTTTTGACGGTGAAATTCCCCCTGCACTCTTCATGTTACCACCCTTTGCTAACAATTTCACTCAAGGTTGCTTTAACATGCGCTCACTCAGTCCTTCCAACTATCATTTCTTTTTCGATTTCTTCACATTTTTCAGGCAGCCATTTCGCCTTAGCTTTCCTACCCATCCTGTCTATTTCATCCCTCAGGAATTGCATTTCTGCCTGGATAGTCATGGTATACCAACCTTACTGTCGTCCGCCATATGGTCTGACAACCTCGAGTGATGGTGTGGGGTGTCATTTTCTTTTCACAGCACGACTTCTTTGGTTTTAATCTGTGGTACCCTTACAGCACAGCAGTTCGTCTATGCTGTTCTACACCCCGTTTTGCTGCCTTCAAGGTAAGCCATTCTTGGCTAACTTCTTTGCAAAATAATGCCCTCTCGCATATGGGGAGAGTTTTTACTATTTGTTTTTAGACTTGCCAAACCCTACCTCGGCCAGCAAGGTTGCCAGACTTCTTCGCAATTGAGAATAATTGGAGCGATATAGGCAGGGACGTCCTACCAGGTCGGGATTTTGACGATCTACCGCAGCATTTGGACAAAATATGGCATGATGTTCCTCAGGGAGGCATCCAACAACTCTGTCAATCAATGTCAAGATGAAAAATTGCTTACATAATGACGCATTATTGACTTACTTAACTTGTTAAGCTTCCCTCTTGAAGAAGTCATCCACTTGTTTGTCTCCTCATGTACAGCACAACTACTACTTTCTGTATCTTTCGAATATTTCCTTCACGGAGTGTTCCTTTTTTTGCCTAAGAGTGTAAATTCCATATGTGACATCGTTTTATTAAGAGCAACTATAGTAAGCAGTAATAGAACGTCTAAATGGGCTAATATCTGATGGACATGAAGGATTCTATTTTTTGTATAATGAACTGAACCTTTTATACGTCTTTTTTTGCTACAGAGGTCTGTTGAAGACTGTCCAGGTATTTGGCAGTCACGCTTGTCGAACAGTCCATAGCGCTAACAACTGGTCTTAATGGAATGACGGGTTTGTGAATTTTTGGTGTACCACACAATCTTGATGAGACCAGTTCTGATTTAGTAAGACATTTCTAGTTGGTGAGAGAAATCGAAGAGGCTTTTACTGGCTGATGCGTTACCCTAAGTACTGATCTTGACAGATTGCTTTTAACCTCATTGTACCTTCGTGGTTGTAATACAACGCAAGTTTTTCTGCAGTAGGTTCATTATTTCATGAGCATTGTAGCGTTGCCCTTATCTGCTGGAAGCTCTAGAATACATCAAAACCGAGCGAGGTGGCGCAGTGGCCAGCACACTGGACTCGCATTCGGGAGGACGACGGTTCAATCCCACGTCCGGCCATCCTGATTTAGGTTTTCCGTGATTTCCATAAATCGCTCCAGGCAAATGCCGGGATGGTTCCTTTGAAAGGGCACGGCCGACTTCCTTCCCCGTCCTTCCCTAATCCGATGAGACCGATGACCTCGCTGTCTGGTCTCCTCCCCAAACAATCCAATCCAATCCAATCCAACACATCAAAACTGATATCTCGGATAGGTGTCTTTCCACAAGTTAGTGTTGTGTCATTGTTTATTGCCTCTGGTGGTGTCTCTGGTGGTGCCTCCACATTTAGGAGACGAAGTCTTAGGCACACAAATATGCCATGGACAGTGGCCTAATACCCATTAAGCAAAATTCACCAGTAGGTTGTATTTAAATTAGTTATCAGTAGGAATACAGGTGTTAGTGTTTGCAGGAATTACGAAAGAAACGAGGAGTGTAGAAATGGGGTGGCCAAGACATTGGCTCACGGGCCATGCCCAGGCACAAGTGCATTTGGCCCATTATATACATCTCCCCAATTAACATTTATTAAATTTTCTCTGAAGTGCTCAATAAACACTGGGTTGAGCAACCTTACAGTTTTATTTCATGGTTTCTGAACTGTACACTTTGCTGTGTTTTCTAATTTAATCAATTGTACATCATGGGCTGATAATCCATTTATCAATGGAAAAGCATGTGTTAGTTTTACACCCTCTTGCTTTACAAATACATTATCTATTAGAGCGCTACTGCCTTGAGCTATACGTGTAGGGAAATTGATAGCTGATTCTATGTTATATGCAATTAATAACACTTACACTTTTCCCGTCTGACCTGGTTAGAAAGTTTACATAGAAATCATCACAGATTAACAACTTCCTGTTATTGTCTGACAGACAGCGTAATAGGTCATCTACACATACTAACAGATCATCTATTTTATTTTTTATTCCCCTGATATTCTGATGAAGTATGTTGATACTACCCTTAGCTCATCCCTATTTACTGTACATGGAGCTTCTTTTAATTCTATTTTTTTTAGTGTTGACAGTTTGGACTTTGACCTTGACATAAAAAACCTGTCTACCTGGTCCCATTAACCACAGGGGTCACCCTCGTGTGACTGAGGCTCCCCCTTACAGTGTCTGCTAATAGAGAAGCTGACTTCTCTTTCCCTTTCCTATTTAGGTGCAGGCCATGCGTAGTGTATCCTCACCTACCAGTAGTGTCAACAGGAACATCGCGTGTGTAAGGTTTTGGCGGTATATGGAACATCACGTTCCTCCACTACTTCAGATAGCAGTAATTACAGAATAAATAAGAGTGCATGTGGTTGAGATCATATACTATTTGTGACAGTATATTTTTCTATATCATGCACTACCGCTTTTGCGTCAGTCACCTAGCTCGTGACATTTATTTTTTCCTGTGCGGAAGTAAATATTCAGTCATAAGGCTGTAAAAATAACGTGCTGGTAATATCTAAATCAACTTCCACTTCCATACTCCACAAACCCCTGCGAAGTGCGAGGTAGAGGGTTTTTCCTGCAGTAGCACATACTGGACCGTCTCCCTGGCCACTTCGCTCTTGTGCGCCCTGTAATTAGTGTGTCCTCGTCTTTGCCGGCCCTACGAGAGTGACAGCCAGGCGTCCGTCTTGTATTCTCAGATTCTTCGCTTCATACAGCTTCTTGGAATGTTATGAGTAGATATTCATCTTGAGGTGATTTCTCTACATGAAATCTCATTTTTTTAAATCTCGTCTTTGATTTAAGAACAAAAGTTTGAAAAGATTCAACCTTGAAAAAACACGGTTTCTTCTCTTTTTACCGATACGTATTTAAGCCATATTTCATTATCACCAGTGGGTTTCCTTTATTCTTCTGCAGAGTAAAGAGTAAAATATCGCATTGGGATAGACATATTTTTGGGAATGTGTTATTTTTGCTCAGAACGTTATAACAGACATGTAAACCATAGTAGCACATGCAGTTGTTCATGTCGCTGCACGTCATCTGCAATACCGAGATACCAGCCAAACTGGAAATAGCAGACACGGACATCAGCAACAGCATGTGCCATTAACGCATAATAACTTCTTAGAACGTTTCGAATGCAAATGTACAATTCTAAAATTATACGTTTCCCCGTGTAACAATATATTCTTTCTAGACTCAAATTTTCTCTCTACAGCGGAGTGTGCGCTGATGTGAAACTTCCTGGCACATTAAAACTCGAACTCGCGACCTTTGCCTTTCGCGGGCAAGTGCTCTACCAACTGAGCTACCAAAGGACGACTCGCACCCCGTCCTCACAGCTTCAATTCCACCAGTACCTCGTCTCCTACCTACCGAACTTCACAGAAGCTCTCCTGCGAACCTTGCAGAGCTAGCACTCCTGGAAGAAAGAATATTGCTGAGACATGGCTTACCCACAGCCTGGGGGATGTTTCTAGAATGTAATTTTCACTCTACAGCCGAGTGTGCGCTGATATGAAACTTCCTGGCGGAGTAAAACTGTGTGCCGGACCGAGACTCGAACTCAGGACTTTTGCCTTTCGCGGGCAAGTGCTCTATCAACTTTTTTTCCTTTTTTTTTATGAAGAGGAAAAGAAAATTTTTCGCATCCACCCACGCGCGAACCCATGACCTTCCGTATCCTATTTCCGCGCGCTAACTACTTTTTTTCTTTTAGGAAGGTCACAGGGCGTGGTAAACGCCGCACTAGCAGTGGGGTCTCTTCACGGCACTGCCGGTGCGTCGAGGCCCAAACCCCTCCCACCCCTTTTTTCATGTCCCCAGTTGGGTCATAGCACTAAGTGTGCAGAAATCTTAACACAAAATTCCCATTCTCCGATGTAAGAAAGACAAAGAAACCTCTTCTCTGAGTAGAAACTGATCACTGACAGAAACTTAACAATTCTTCTTGAATCACACAAATACTTTGGAAGTCGAACACGAGTAATTCTGAAAATTTTGAAAAAACTCTTCGTGTAAAATAGAAGTAAATAACAATAAGAACACAACTGACTTTTAATTTTCTTCTGTTCGTTCTCGTTCAAGGTGTTGTCGTGGTGCCACATATTTAACCGACACCCATTCCTTCAAAAATGATCTCCAGCATGTGGCCGTAGTGCTTCTTGTGGTTGCGATACGTGCTGATTTTTGCGTATTCACACTTCATGTAAACGCGGAATTCTATCTCGTTGTCCGACCCAAGTTTGTTGATGACATAACTAACACATTTTCCCAGTGACCAGCTAATGGCGTTCGTTTTTAATTTCGGAATGTATGTCATGTCTGGTCTCAGGAGGAGCGATGGCGTTATATATTCGGTCGAGAATCGGTGAGAAAGGCGCTTTGTTGCCTGATCCAATTCCAGTTATTCACACTGCCGCCACAGGTGAATCTGTGGATGAGTGTATCCACCAGATTGCGTTTTCCACAAAGGTGTGTCTGGTTTAAACAGATCCCATACAGTCTCTCGTTGGTGCTGATGACATTGTTAACTGTTTTGTACCATGCGGAAATAGCGTCTGCAGATAGCCCGGCATAGTTGATGTTCCGCCATACAGCTTTCCAGTCACAATTAGGGAATTTCTTTTCAGTTTTGTTTCTGCCCTCATTTAACTTCCTTTCAAGTATGATGTCGCGCGCTGTGATTCATGTGTTGCTTCTGACTTCGTCACTAAGGTAACTTGCTTCGAGGAAAAAGTTCCTCACATACTGCAGACGGGCATTAATCCTTCGCACATCAATCGGTGCTTTCAGGCTATGGGGTTTCACAACCTCAAAGAGCTTTGCGGTTATACATTGTGGAAGTTCTCTGAGTATAAGGAAAGCCCGTTTGAGGAACAGAGCAGATGCTCTATTTCGAATGTCCACCAAACCGAGGCCCCCGTTTCTGACATCCAGTATAACGGTAGTCGCACCAACCCTGAATATGTCTCCTCGCCATAAATAATTGGTAACAGTGGACATGATCCCTTTCGCTACTAGTTTGGGGATTGGAAATACCTGTGCAATGAAATACGCTTTAGACAAAATGCAGGAGTTAATGAATCTGACATTTTGCACCTGGTCCACAGTTCGATGGATGTTCTCCATTGCAGCACTGCCTCATGCACTTCATCTTTAGTAATAGGTGACAGGCTGTCAGCGTTTTCTGTTCCCGACAACTGTGGACCTAAAATAGTGAGAAAGTCCTCGAGAGCTGCATCGTCCACTGTGGTAGGGGCATATAAGTTGTCATAGTACCTGTGGACTTGGTCCAGTATTTCTTTCTGGCATGTGAGCCTTGTACCAGTATGCGTCTGGACTTCAGCAATAAAAGCTTGACGTCTGTTTTTAGCATGCCGCACCAAGTGATACACAGAAGCAGTTTCATCAGCTACTACTGATGTGGCTTTCGATTTAATTTTTAGTCCCTCCATCTGTTGCTGTTTAATGCTTAATAACTTGGCTTTTATTTTTTGATATCATTCACAAGAATTGCGTCATCATGTGCCTCTTGATATAAGTCTCTTAAAACTTTATAATAAAACTCCATTGTATTCCTCAACTCCCTGCGCCTCGCTACACTATACTGCATGACAACTTTTAGCAGCCTTGGTTTAGCCCTCCTAGTCCACCAGTCAATGACTGTTGGGTGCTGGTCTGCTGTGGTGCGGAGGCCCATAGTCCACGCTACTCTTATTTCCTGTTCCAGTTCTTCGTCAGTTAAAACAGATATATTCAAATTCCTACTCTTATTTCCTGTTCCAGTTCTTCGTCAGTTAAGACAGATATATTCAAACTCCATTGCCCTCTGAATCGACGGGTTGACTGTACACTTGAATTAAAGCAAGTTAAAAGTGTACTGTGATCGCTAGGATACACGGGAACTGTTTCAACGTTTAATAAAAAAATTTCCATATTTGGTGGCACGTAAATTCTATCTAGTCTGCTGCGGCGGTGGCTGGTTATATATGTGAACTCGACTGATGTCGGGTGCTGAAGTTCCTATACATCTTTGAGTTGTAGATCACTTACTAACTTTTTTAACTGTGGCGAGTAGTTGAAATTGGGTTGTTGATCTTTCTGGTTTAAAACACAGTTAATATGTCGACCTAATATAAGAGAACCCTGATTTTTCCTCAATAAATAAATTAGTTCATCTTGAAAAAACATCGCACCATCCAATTTATGGGAATTTCCTGATGGGGCGTAAAGGTTAAGCAAGGTCATATCGAAAATTTTTATGCCTACGGTTCTTCCTGATTCTAGTCGTTCGATTTCAGCCACTGGAGTGCCTTCCCTTATAAGAATGGCTGTACCGATATGGCTTCCGTAGAAACATTAACAATTTCAAAACAGCCTGGGATCCGAAATGCCGTCAACGGAACTTCTTGTAGCAATGCGATATCTGTCCCAGACCGGTAGACGAATTCTTCTGATTCTGCCAATTTCACGGGTGACTGTATTTTATTAATGTTAATAGTAGTAGTGCTATAAACTTGCATCACAGACATACCAGAAGAAGCTATTTGGTAGGTATGATTATAGCAGCAACGAGCTTCTCTACAAGTCACGATCTTTACAAGCTGTATGCCCATTACATGCACTAACTTCACAGAAAAATTTTTACTGCTTTTAAACAAAGTGCTCGAAAAGAAAATTATCCTGAAATCCTGACAATGCATTGCTATAAGTCACTGTGGTCCTTCTCTTTCTCCTCGTCAGTGTTGGCCCTGATGACTTAATATTTAATATTCTTTTTCTTGACGTCTTTCTTCTCTGGTGTGGCTTTCGCTTGATGACGCGTGACAGCAAGACCTGGTTTCGGTCGCAGCCTCCGACGGTGGCCGTCTTGCGCAACGGCGGTGGATTGTGAGTCGTCAATATTTGGCTCCGGGGTGTTGTCGGTTGCCTTGTCTTGCTGGCGAGGCGGTGATGCTTGTTTATTTCCTCCTTCGGCGCGGTGTTGCGCTTCGGAGCCAGCAGGTTGTTTACTTGGTACTTCCTCGTACTGTTCGCACTATATGGGCTGTGCACTCGATGCGGTTATTGCAGCTGTGACCTCAGGCTCAGGGTCACATTTCTGTGAAAGGTCACTACGAGCTGCGTCATTATCTGTTCGTGGCGGTATAATTCCTTGTGCGGGAGCCACATCGACCTGCATTTAATCTCCTTTTACCACTTCCAACAGGACTTGGCTTCGGCTTCCTGGCAACGGGTGTTTCACAGGAAGAGTCCTCATCAACATTTTTTTCAGTGTCCTCTAGTGGACGCTTTTTAGTGGGAGTCTCGCTGTCACGGGACGGAATTTCAGCAGTTAATGCAGGTTTTAAAGACGGAAAGTCATTACCATTAAGTGCAACATTTTCAGAGGTAGTAACCGGATCCACGACAGCCGCCGCCTCTGTTGTATTACTGGCTGGCAACAAATCGTTGAGTGTTAATTTCCGGCGTTGCGTAAGGTTATTTGTTAGCACAGAAACACGGCGAGGGCAGTCCTGACGGAGGTGACCAGATTAGTTACATACATGACATGTAGGGGTTTGCCATGAGTAAATAACATGCGCCTTGTGCCCGTCAACAACGATGTGGGAGGGAATGTTTGCCTTCACTTCCATCTCCAAGAAGCGAATGCCGTTAAAGCACTGCAGCTTGAAATGCGAAGCCCACCTATCGTTGACTATTTGCCTGACAACCCCACACTTTGAAAGGATATCTTTAATTTTCGAGTTGTCTACTTCTATGGGAATATTCAAAACCCTAACATTTCTAATTACAGACTCGGAATTCCTGAGTTTTACAGTACTTTTAGTACCATCACGCTGTATAAATTCCGTTTCATAACCAAATTTTTCCAGAAAGCGGTCAACACTCACGGAATCGTTAAACTTTACAAAAATGCAGTATTCATCAGAGTCTAGCTGCATGGTATGGACAGATTCAGGATGAAGCCCAAATACTTCGGTAATCCAGTCGTGTATTTCAAGTGGAGAGGGCTGTACTGGACGGGTGTACTTGTCGAAGGTGAAAATCACGGTGTTTTTTCTCACGGAGTTTGCAATGGTGTTCTGCAGCGAAGAAATTTCGGAAAACGCCGAAATCCCAATAGGACTACGTAGAAAGACGACATGAACGAAGACCAATAGCTCAATTTATAACACTTAATTCACGTGCAAAAAGCCAATAAACAGTCACGAAACACGAAAACACTGGCGTAAACACTGAACGTTCACGGAGCAAACTTGAGGAGCGTGCGACCGCGGCGACAGCTAAAGCCAGACTGCTGGCCACGCGAACTCAGCTACCCAAGCGCGACTCACGCCCCGTCCTCACAGCTTTAATTCCGCCAATACCTCGTCTCCTACCTTCCAGACTTCACAGAAGCTCTCCTGCGAACCTTGCAGAAACTAGCACTCCTGGGAGAAAGGATATTGCGGAGACATGGCTTAGCCACAGCCAGGGGGATGTTTCTAGAGCGAAATTTTCACTTTACTCCGGAGCGTGCGCTGATATGAAACTTCCTGGCAGATTAAAACTGTGTGCCGGACCGAGAGTCGAACTCGGGACCTTCGCCTTTCGCGGGCAAGCGCTCTACAAACTGAGCTACCCAAACGCGACTCAACGAGGTACTGTCGGATTGAAAGCAGTGAGGACGGGGCGTGAGTCGTGCTTGGGTGGCTGAGTTGGTAGAGCGCTTGCCCGCAAAAGGCGGAAGTCCCGAGTTCGAGTCACGGTCCGGCACACAGTTTTAATCTGCCAGGAAGTTTCATATCAGCGCACGCTCCGCTGTAAAGTGAAAATTTCGTCCTAGAAACATCCCCCTGGCTGTTGGGTAAGCCATGTCTCCGCAATATCCTTTCTTCTAGGAGTGCTAGTTCTGCAAGGTTCGCAGGAGAGCTTCTGTGAACTTTAGGAGACGAGGTACTGACAGAAGTAAAGCTGTGAGGACAGGGCGTGAGTCGTGCTTGGGTAGCTGAGTTGGTAGAGCGCTTGCCTGCGAAAGGCGAATGTCCCGAGTTCGAGTCTCGGTCCGGCACACAGTTTTAATCTGCCAGGAAGTTTGAATATATCCTTTGCTCGGCAGAAAAATGAAGGGAACCTCTCATGACGGTAAAGCTTCGCCGAAACATGTATGGGTGAAAAAGAAGAAACTGTGTTTTGTTGAAGGCAGGACGTTTTCAAATAACTTTTATTTACAGGTAGGCTTTAAGGGAATATTTGCGACTGCCAGTACAGATTTCTGTGTTTCGCGCATCTACGTGTTTCTATAAACCGACTGATTCCAAATATTAATCACTGGTATGGCAGGTGTAGGATAACTATTATCTGCTTATTTTTTAAGTGCACAGTTTTACGTTTACAAACAAGTAAAGGAAGTTTTCAGTTTTCACTGCAGTTTAACTCTCGATTGAGCGGGACTATGCATAAAATGCGCCACCCGCAAATGGCATTGTCTTGTCCAATTCTCTGCATAATAAATAAAAAAATTGCATTGTTGTTATAAAATTGCCAGCCGTACCTATTCCTTCATTATAGCTTCAGCTAGCTCAGTGGTAAGTTGTGTTGTCATACGTCCAAGTGAGCAGCAGAAAAGCATAATAAACAACGCGTGTGCCGTCTTGGAATACAAGGTACACAACGCGCCCAGTTGTGTAAGTGGCGTTCCTTTCACTCTCATCTCGTTACCTTTCGTCCACAAGCGGGCCCTGCCACCCTGTACAGGCCACAACAAAGCTGGCCGACAACGAGGAGGCTGCGTGGCCACTCGACGAGGATCCAGGGTTCGACACCGAATCAGGCAAGGAAATTGGCAATGACGCTGAGGAAGAAGAGGAACAGTTTGCCACACGACGTGACCGAGGTTCGGATCCCGGACGGGAACACAATTCAGACGATGGCCGCGAACAGTCGCTCTCCGCTGTTTATATTTTTATTAGGAAAGAGAAAAATGAAAATGTAATCAATTATGTGCTAATGTAGTCATAAAAACAAGAAGAAAGAATATTGTAAATATATTTCCTGGGTCATAAAGCGTATCCAGAAAGGTCATAAGTGAAATGGACAGTACTTAGCGTGGAAACGATTGACAAAATATTAAGTACACACTCTTCTGTACTCAGTCTAAGAAAGAAAGTGTACAGTATTCAAGAGAAAGGGATGCTAAAAACACTACAGAAGAAGAAATAATGGCATTACTTGGATTGCTTTACCTCTCTGGGATTACGTAAGCCAGCCACACTAATGTGGTCGAACTGTGGAGAGCAGATGGCAGAAGTATGGAGATTACGGGAGCTGTGACGAGCTATAGAAGACTGCTGTTCCTTTTACGTTGCATCCGTTTTGACGACAAAAGCTCAAGACAAGAAGGGAGAGCAACTGATAAACTTGTTGCAATAAGGCAGTTATTACAATGTCACAAATGGAGGGGTCTACATAGTCGATCAACTGGGAAGAGCGTATTCCATAGCATGGGTCACAAGAAGATGGCCACTGGTCTTATCTTATTCTGTAATGGATATAGCTGGAATAAGAGCTCAAATCATTTTCGACGCAAATGAGGTAAATCCACAAAAGGAGCATTTTCCTTGAAAGACTTAGCATTTTCCCTTGCGAGGCTTCAGCTAGTCAAAACAGATAAGGTTGCTTCACTTCCTGTCGACGTAGCAACTTTCCTAGAGAAATTCAAAGATCCGTGGGTTGAAACAATTGGGTAGCCTGCCACCAAGAAAAGAGGACGGTGTGTGACATGTGGACGAGAGAAAAAGGAAAAGCTCCTCTACTACCTTAAGTTGCAGCTCAGACCGCAGCTTTCTTTAGTAAAAGGCATGGGAGAACAGCGTTTACATGTGAAAAGTTTCAAGTAGCTCTCGAAAATGCGTAAGGCAGTTAACAATGCATATAGAAAGAATTTGTGATAAATGACACTGTCCAGCTCGAAGGTTAAGATCTTATCCAGATGTGATTAGGTACATGCGGTGCTTTTGCTTTGAGATAGTACGTTTGGACGTGCTGATAGCCCGTAAAGGAATATTTTAGTGAAATGGTTTAAAGAATTTACTTCAAAGGCCCAATGAAATCTTTACAAGTTTTCTCCCAGAGCAACTTACGCTGTGCCTACGTGACAGAAGTTGCCTGCCTTCCATGACTGTGGCAGTTCTGTCCAGTTGAAGCCGCTGACAAGAGACGCCTTGAGCCCTGTGCTGAGACTGCTAGTGGATTCACGCCATCGGTTTTATCCAGTAGCGTGTGTGGGATACAGGTCACGTGTGTGGACACTGGAGCACTCTGCAATGCAGAACACGGTTGCTTCTCTCTCTCGTGATCCAGACCTCGAGCAGAACAGACGTCTTTCTTGTGAGACGTTCCACGAACGGCCACCAACATCAGTTAATGTGAATCGCCTCCCCTTCCGTTGCCATCTTCAATTGTAGTTTGGCCTCCTAGAATGGCCTAGACCTGGTAACTTTCGTCTCTGGGCGCGCTCCTTGCGCAGTGTGCACTGAAATATATCCTCTTTATTTTAGCTATTTTCCTGTACTGTCATTCGACGGCAGCCTCGGATGCCCACTTATGAATCCTGACTGCGCGACCTCCTGTACGTTGTCGTCGCGAGCAGAATCCAACATTTCCCCTCCTTACCTGACCATGTTCACTTTGTTACAGACAACTACACCGTCTGTGCAGTGACTGTTAACTATGTCTGCCAGATCATTAATGTCCGACATGTGCAGCAGGAGTCCCACAGCTCCCCTGGGACGCGCCTGCCCGTGACCCTCGTCGTGCTGCCCACACATGGCCGAGCCGTCGCTCCTCGGGCCTGTACCGCCACAGTCCTGGAAGGCGGCCCTCGCGAGCTCACGTGACGAGTGTGGAGAGGGTACTGACACCATCAGGCGGTCTGAGCACCCTTGTCCCGGTTCGTGTAGCAGGTGTAGTGCAATTTTATTCCTTCGAGGATCCATCTTTGACGAAAATTGGGCATCGGTTGCTTCACAGGTTGACAACTGAAAACATGTATATAGAGGCATGTGGACACCCATAAGTCTAGTTTAACGGAGATGAGCAGACAGTTGGCCGTGAGGTCATGGAAGGAATCACCTGGGCATTTGCCTGAAGTAATTTAGGAAGATCACGAAGTAACATAATCAGAACATCTGGTGGGAATTACACAGCCAGCATCATCCTGTATACAAGGTCAGAGTGTTAGAAGCAGCGATTTGAAAAACTCGTAAACTGTTTGTCAAACAAGGACACCTGATCCGTCTATTGTGACTTACGCTTGCTACTGTTTGCCCAAATCATTCTAAAGAAATGACAGGAACATCATTGCCATCCTCATAATCGTCATATCAGCCTTTTCCGGCATCATGTGGGGTCGGCGTTGTTTTGCCGGATCCTTCTCTTCCATAAATTCCTATCCAGTGCTTCTTCTGTGAGCCATCTTTTCTCCCATAGGTCTCCTGCTACCTTGTCTTTCCAGCTCAGTTTCGGTCTTCCTCTTCTCCTTGATATTTCGATTTCTAGGTCTTCAACTCTTCTCCCCGCATAGTACTCCCCTCTTCTCTGCACGTGTAAATACCATCTCAGCCTACTTTCTTGGATCTTCTTCCCTATGGGCTCCACTTTCACTGTTCCCCTGGTGTACACTTTCCTTAGTCTATCCTTTCGTGTCACCCCAATCATCCACCTTATCATTCTCATTTCAGCCACTTCCATCTTTTTCTCTTGGACTTTTGTAATTGGGCAAGTTTTTGCACTATACAGCATCGCAGGCCTCACCACAGACTTGTAAAACTTTCCTTTCATTCTGCACCTAACCTTCTTATCACACAGTACTCAGCTCAGTTTCCTCCTGTTCATCCATAACTATTTATCCTTTGCTGTAGTTCGACCTCCAGTCCTCCATTACTTTTCATGTAAGAGCCTAGGTATTTAAATTTCTTGATCATTAGTTGTTCTCCTTCCAGGTTAACATATAGATTTTTCGCATCCTTTCTTGGTTCTTCCTCTTCCCGGCATAAATCCAAACTGTTCTTTACATACGTCAGTTTCTAGACGCACCCTGTTCTCAAATATCCTTTCCAAGATCTTCATTGTGTGGGACATCACTTTTATCCCTCTATAATTGCCCTTATATAGAAGCATACTGCTTCTCCACACATGCGGCGTTCTTTCTCCTTTCCAGATCTTCTGCATTAGATCCCAGAGAATATCAGTACCCTGTTCTTCCAGACTTCTCCATGCTTCTATTGGTATTTGGTCAGCCCCTAGGGCCTCCCATTTTTCATTTTCTTCATCGCATGTTGGACTTCTTTCCTACTTATACTTTGGGTCATTTTTTCATTTGTATCTCCATACTCATACTTCTCTTACACATTTTCCTCATACAATATGTTGAAATGGCTCTGAGCACTATGGGACTTAACTTCTGAGGTCATCAGTCCCATAGAACTTAGAACTACTTAAACCTAACTAACCTAAGGACATCACGCACATCCATGCCCGAGACAGGATTCGAACCTGCGACCGTAGCGGTCGCGCGGGTCCAGACTGTAGTGCCTAGAACCGCTCGGCCACTCCGACCGGCCCTCATTCAATAGCCTTAGAAAGTACTCCCACCACCTATTCAGGATTTTCTCAAGGTCGTATAATACTACACCTGATTTATCCTTTATCGGCCTCACTGATGTTGTGTCCTTGGTCGCCTTATCTCTTGCTTTAGCTATCCGTAGGAGTTGCCTGTCGTCCTGTCTTCTTTCCAGCTCTTCATACGCCTCTTCCAAGACAGGAACATGCATACCAAACTGCCGTGGCTGACATCTTATCATTCCGAGAACGAGGTGCCGGAGAAAAGAAAATGTCAAAACTGAAGCTGTGAGTACAAGTCGTGAGTCATGTCTCCATAGAGTAATTTTGTTTGGAACTCTTCCAGATGGTGTTTGCATACAAAGAAAGGGAACTGTGAGTCCTTCTCGATGCAAAACGACTTTGTTGTTTAGTTATTTATTCCCCAATATAGTTTCCGTGACAAATGTCGCTATCATTAATGGGTCATGGGGTCTTTATATGTAAAACATGCAGAGAATAGCATAGTTATAAAACACTGTAAAACATTATTATATGTGTACTGTTTGTTTTATAAATCCCGTTTTCCGTGAGTACTTTCATAATACCTTATTTATTATACAGTACGGCATGGTTTTAAGATTGTTGTTGGTGTTTGGGGCATATTTTCTGTGTGCCTCTGTTTCCGTTTTTCGCTGTATAGGTTATGTCATCTGCAACTGTATGAGCGGCTATTACTAAACAAATACATAAACATTAACTTATGTATGTCAGCGTTATACAGATGGGATTGCCGTAGTGTTGTGGATAGAGCTTTGATGTGTACTCGGTTGTTACATGGTTTCTCGTGTACTTACGTTCGCGGCACGGCTTTCAGCTAATTTTACACACAGAAAAACGTAAGTTTCGCACTTCGTTCATAATCCAAAACATTACGCCATCTTGCCATTAGCATGTGTCGCGAGAAAAGTATCGCATGTTACAAGGACGCTATGAAAATTGTAGCGGAAGTTCTGACGACTTCGCCGGCCGGAGTGGCCGTGCGGTTCTAGGCGCTACAGTCTGGAGCCGTGTGACCGCTACGGTCGCAGGTTCGAATCCTGCCTCGGGCATGGATGTGTGTGATGTCCTTAGGTTAGTTAGGTTTAAGTAGTTCTAAGTTCTAGGGGACTGATGACCACAGCAGTTAAGCCCCATAGTGCTCAGAGCCATTTGAACCATTTCTGACGACCTCTGTTCACTTTCGATATTAGTAGAGGTACAGTTTTTGTTCATTGGGTGTCTTGCGAAAGTGGAATGTGTGCTGTCACTTTTTAGGACTCTGTGTACTTCGTTCGGATATTTTTGATTGTTTCTCCCATGGGTTAGGCCTGATAGCAGTTACATGAGAGCTGGTATATTCCAACATGCTGAATTTTTCTGAGATTCTTTTGTCTGATCTTAGCCTTCTTTGAACTATGTTGTTTGTATAGAATATTATTGGGATCCCTTGCTTTTTCAAGATGTTTCCAGTTCTATGTGATATTTTATTACTGTATGTCAGTGTGTACCATATGTTTCCGTTTCCTGAAGTGATGTGGCCTGCTGTGTTGTCTGTGTGTTTGGCCTGTGGGTTTTCAGATTCTTTGCTGGTGCTTTTGAGTGGGTGGCCACTATTTTTATGTTTCATATTTACCTTGCTGTTGAGCTTGTTTATGATATCTGTTTTGTAGTCATTTTCAACAGCAATTTGATTATAAATGGTTCAAATGGCTCTGAGCACTATGGGAATTAACTGCTGTGGTCATCAGTCCCCTAGAACTTAGAACTACGTAAACCTAACTAACCTAAGGACATCGCACACTTCCATGCCCGATGCAGGATTCCAACCTGCGACCGTAGCGGTCGCGTGGTTCCAGACTGTAGCGCCTAGAACCGCTCGGTCACTCCGGCCGGCTGTGTTTGATTATATTTAGTTCCTGTGTGTACTCTTCTGTTTAAGACGTATTCTGTTTATCCTGTGGAGCATGGGTGCAAAGCTGGCATATTTACTGAATGTATGGTGGTTGGATGAGCTATGGGTAGCAGCGGTTGTGGATGTGGGTTTTCTGAAGATGGAAAAATAATGTTGGTGCTTGTTTCTTGTAACTGTAAGATTCAAGAAATTTAGATTATAATTTTTTTTTTTTTGTCTTTCATTTGTGAAGTGGGACTGAGGTAGTACTGTGTTGATGTTACTGTGTAGCTCTTCAACTGTTTTGTGTTTCATCTATAAGACAATTATGTCATCCTCGTATCGGTACCAGTCAATTATTTTGTACTCATCTTGTTTTAGAAAGTTGTTGAATATTGTGTTCTCTATACGATCCAAGAATATGCCTACTAATTTCCCACTGAGGGGATATCCCATGGTTAGCCCCTCTTTTTGCAAACACAAGTTGTTGCTGAAAGTGAAGTGGATGAGATTTCATTTATTTGTCTTTCTGGGAATTTCTTGTACTTTAGCTGTTGTTCTATAGTGTTTATAGTTTCTTCTGTGAGTATGTGTGTGTACATGGATGTAATGTCAGAAGATACAAGTTTTGCTGCTGGGGGGATGTTCTTAATTTTCTCTATTATGTCTTCTGCCGTTTTGAAGCTTCTGTTGTTTGTGTATGTGTATGTTTTCTCTAGGAATGTGTACATGTGTCTCTCTGAAGTCCACCGCTGGCCTGACTAGAATGAGAAGTTTGTGGACCTTTGGGAGGCCTGTTAAGAGTAGAGCTTTAGGATTCCTTTGTATCATTCTTTTTGTCTGGTTCTGTGTGAGGATGCGTGTGATGCTTTTTATTAATGCCTTTGGGTTCCTTTGATATCTTTGTGTTGGATAATCACTTAGGTTGGTCATTTTATTCTATCCCAGAAGTTTTTCTGTTTATACCAACAACAACAGAAGAAAATTATTACATACAAAAAGCAATAGTGGAAGGGAAGAACGTAATAAACGAAGAAACAACACTTTTCAACGACACAATCTTCACTGCTCTGGGAGAACTGACGCACGACACACAACAGAAAGCACACACTTGCAAAAGAACCACTCGCCCATCAGACAGAGACACATAAATGAGGAACGGAAGTCGTCAGAACTCGCGCTTAAATTTTCATAACCTTCTTGCAACGTGTGATACATTTCTCACGAGACACCCCAGCGGCAAGTTGGCGTAACGTTATGCATTATGAAAGAAGTGCAACGGTTATGTATTTCTGTGTATAGAACTAGCTGCAAGTCGTCCAGTGAACATGAGTACACGAGAAACTATGTAACAACCTAGTGCACACCAAACCTGTATCCACAATACTACCGTAATCCCGACTGCATAACGCTGACATACGTAAGTTCACGTTTTCGTATTTGTTTACTAATAGTCGCTCACACAGTTGCAAATGACATGATTCATGTTGAGAAAAACGGCAACAGAAAAACACAGAAAATATGCCTCAAACACCAACAAGAATCCTAAAACCACGCTGTAATGTATAATAAATATGCTATTATGAAAGTACCCACAGAACACAATATTTAAGAAACAAACAGTAAACATGTAATAACGTTTTACACCGTTTTATAACTGTGCTATTTTCTGCATGTTTTACATTGATGGCGATATTTGTCTCTGAAACTAACATGGGCAATGAATAAATAAATAAATGAACAATCCACTGAAGTAGTAGCCATTGGGCGGCCTGAGCGAGGCATGTGATTTGCAGTTCCTGTCTCTCTGTATCTCCTCCGTGTCCGAACAACATCGCTTTGGTTCACTCCAAGAAGCCTGGACACTTCTCCTGTTCAGAGCCCTTCCTGGCACAAAGTAACAATGCGGCCGCTACCGAACCGCGGTATTGACCGTCTAGGCACGGTTGAACTACGGACAACACCAGCCGTGTACCTCCTTCCTGGTGGAACGACTGGAACTGTCGGACCCCTTCCGTCTAATAAGCGCTGCTCATGCACGGTTGTTTACGTCTTTGGGCGGATTTAGTGACATCTCTGAACAGTGGAAGGGACTGTAACTGTGATACAATATCCACAATCAACGTCTATCTTCAGGAGTTCTGGGAACTGGGGTGATGCAAAACTTTTTTCATGTGTGTATGACGGAGACATAACCATATTTGACAGAAAATGAAACTAAGTAAATGAATTATCGCTCGATGATCGACAGAGCATGAAAATAATATCACAACGTATTTTCCCAATGTTGTGCAGATGTTACGAATTTAATCACAACCCATCATATCTCAGCATAAGAACATGAACCCAAGTCCGTGGTTATGTAAATAGTAGTTGCAGAACATCAGGAACGTTTTCCTTTATGTTATTAAAATGGCATTATATGCAAATGAGGAACTAAGATTTGAAATTGGTGTATGTTCAGTGAACAGCACACATATGCCTCTAACAGCAATAACAACACTTGGGTGGCGATCGTAAAACGATATTTCTTTTGTAGTAAGAAAGTAATCCACCGATTATGGTACGCCATTTATGAGTGAAATTAAAAACGAACAAAGTGTGCTTGAAGTCACCAACTACAAAGTTATTTCCCACCTGATGCTTATCATAGGCGAATTAAGTGTTGGCTAAAAGTGTACAAAACGCAGAGCTTCTGGAAAGCATGAACTAATCTCATCAGCCGAAATGCTATGCCTCCACTTAATTGAGCACAGAGGTCGCTTTGGAGGGCTGGATGCCGTGCTGCAGGGGAGGAACCAGGCGGTCACGTGACGCTCCACCGTTGACGTCAGTGGTGACGGTGAGGTGACAATCGCGGTGTGTACGTGCCAGTCGCTCGCGTGGGATCAGGGCGGTCACCTGCGTCGAGAAGTGGCAGAAAGGAATTTTTGCGTTTCGACATGTCCACGACCACACCACTAGTAAAGTTACACGATCTGTTGGTCTATGAATGTGGACTGTCCAAGTATCTGCAACGAATGGTGAACCTCTCATAGTGATGTGAGGCAGTGGCGTAAAAAGATCCTAGCCGACAGGGCTGTTGACGAGTGTCACTCCAAGTGACTGGCGATCGGTTTCAAACCAGACGCAAATTGCCAATGCCTGGCAAAGCAGCTCCATCTGACCAGCTGCCTAGCAATCGTTCGGAAGGCGGCTGCACAGACTTGACATTTGGAGTCAGCGGCCGTCGTTCACACAGACACACACAGCTGCGCGTCTTGAGTTGCCCAAACCACACAGAGACGGACAGTGGCTGGGTGGAGGTGCGTCACACGAGTCGCGCGATTTCGCCTCTTCTGAAATTATGTAGGTGGCAATTGGACTGACGGCCTATAGAGGATGCAGTTCAAGCCACTGGTGGTTCCATGGTGTCATAGGGGTGTTTCTGTCGCCGAGACTTGGATTCAGTCACCAAGGTTAATGTGAACCTGAACCAGCACGTTTATTTCAACATTGTCGGTGACGAAGTGTTGCCCTATTCTCTGGACACTTGCGTTGTAGAAGATGAGACACACAGTCGTGTTCCCAGGGCTGCGTGAATACACTCCCGGTTTCACGAACACTCAGGCGCCCTACAGCGCCTCGAGGCGACCGCTAGACAACCCGGTCTCAGAGCCGCAGACGTTGTACGGTACTGTCTGGAACAGCAGCTGAGACGTGGAAGCCGACATCCCCACACACTGGTAGGTCTGCGGGATCTGATACAGCGGTGGGAGGCCTCGGTCAGATGCTGAAGAAACTTTCGGAACTCTCTTCCCCGCCGAGTTGACGAAGTCTTCGAGGCTAGAGGCGGTAATACCGTGATGCCATTTCATGATCCTTGAAGCAAAAGTTGGCTTGAATGTGACTGTCTTACTATAACTTAATGATGTATGGAAAGAATGGGAATCATGCACCAGCTGGTTGTACTTCACAAGTTTATTCGAATCCTTACCTAGGTTTAAACAGATATAAACCTTTCTTACTTGGAAGAAGTAGTAACGTGTGTAAACTTATTATGTGAAAAGGTCATAAAGCTCAGTCAACACTACAATGAGCCATATAAATGCTAAGGTATAGCCACATGGCTTAATGAACAGTAAAGTAAGGTAAAAGTGTGAATAAACATCTGACGTGCCACTGGTTGGCTGTTCGATTCCTATGGCTTCCATAATTTTACTGTTGCTGACTGCTGCCATGTTAGAGATTTTAATTACGTATATACAGCAAATGTTGTGGAGTATTACTGTAACCTGGTGGTGCAGGGTGTTGACTCTACAATTGCTTCTTTCGAAAAGTAATTAATTTAGCCACTTGCAGTGTTTATTGTTCACTTTTGAACTAATATACAACTAACAACGATATCGAGCTACAGCTGTTGTCATCTCAAACGACGCTGTACTTTTATTGATTTTTGATAATACGGTTGGGAAATAGGAATATAAATTCAATTTTAGTAAGGCAAGCAATGAAAAGCTTTAATTGTTAGTTACCGCTTTCAGTCTTCGACTGTCATCATCAGATTATTTGCTGTCTGCTGTAGCGATATGTGGAGACAGCGAGCGGAGAGAGACGTATGCCACGAGGCACATTCCATTGACTGCTCGGTGGAAAGTGTCAACAAAAGAGGCGGCGGCAGAAGGTATTAGCGCGCTTCCTCTTTGGGTCTCACAAATGTGCCCTTATTGACAGATAGTTAGTATCGCAAAACTGGAAAAGTAGGTAACATCATTGACAATAAATTTAAGGAAAGAGTTAGTTGTACGGTTAGCAGTAATGGCGTCGAGTGGTCTACATACCTCGGTACACAGCGGGAGTCGATACAGTCGTCAGCGATCTGGCAGTCGAGCTCCACGAGGACTTCCATGGATTCGCCCAACGTGAGGGGGCGGAGCTGCGCCAGGGCGCCGGCGCACCCACCTCCCGCCTCCGCTCCACCTGCTGGCGGCGGCGGCAGTGCGGAGTCCCAGAGCCGGGCTGCCAAGCGCTGCGCAGCTGACCACGGAGGGGGCGGCTGCTCCAGGCTGTCGCACGTTGGGAACCCCAGTAGCCAATCTGCAAAACGTTCTTCAGTCACTTAGAGGTCTGCACTCGTGACTCACGAGCTTCCATGGGCTACTCATATGCACATCAGTACTAGCAGCTACTGAAAGTGAAGCACTAAGAGAGCTGCAGCCAACGACAATCGACACGGCGTGAGGTGTGCTGCACACTTTTACAAGCAAAAGGTCAACAAGTCAGCCGACTGTCAGCACGGCGGCCACTGCTGCGGCTCCCCTTGACGAGGGAGCGGGAAGAGCTGCGCCGACAACACAACACTGGACACTGTGCCGTCATTCCGTATGAGCCGAGGTTCTGACTGCAGCATCGGTGTGGACGATCCGTGCATCGAGGCCCTGAGCAGAGCGGAGAATGCCACGTTGCACTCTCGCCCATCTCACGGGGAACCACTCGGTATACAATACGTAATTGGTTACACTGATCGCAGCTGTTACATTTCTGAGTCCTTGAGACAGCTCGCTTGCGATATTTTCGACATCCTTTCAACAAAATAATTTAATGTCGCATGTCAGCCATGCTGTTCTGCCCCAGCTTGACAGAGTTAGCACCGCTACCACAGGAACGTGCGAAGTACCTGGCTAGGCGCAGACAGTAATATTTAAGTGAAGATCGCACTTATCGTTAACTGGTTTGGTTGGCGAGATTGGGGCTAAGACATTTGGACCCGCGCTCAGAGATCTTTGCAGAACGCCAGAGCAGATACAGTCTCACGTTGGTGTCAGAGCTGGCAGTGCGGAGCTGGAGAGGAGACTCCAGGCTGGCCGAGAGGCAGCTGGGCTGCAGGCGGCAGGGCGCTCCGGACTCGAGCGGCAGCCGGTGGGAGCCTTTCCTGGTGACTTAAGATCTCCAGTCCAGGCTGGGCCGTGAATGACGACCCCAGGCATTCTGTACTCTCATCTCCTGGAGCGCCGCACACTTAGCCTGTCACATCACAGTCTACCTGCCAAGTACTGCGTCACAGTCAAATAACTGCAGCCTGAAAAGCTGGAATTCCCAATGATGCAATCGGCATACCACTCTCCTCTCGCTTTAATCTCTGGGATCCGCCTCTGAGCTGTATTTTCCTCTTAGCTGTAGCCGTGATTACCCAGGGTATCTCGTTAGGTAAGTAGCAGAGGCGCTGCCATTCGTTGTTCTGTACACTTCCGAGGCAGTACCTGCACTTCTGTCCCTTTGTA
The DNA here is from genome assembly GCF_021461395.2 of Schistocerca americana. Classification (NCBI taxonomy): domain Eukaryota; kingdom Metazoa; phylum Arthropoda; class Insecta; order Orthoptera; family Acrididae; genus Schistocerca; species Schistocerca americana. The sequence goes on from NC_060129.1 coordinate 50,163,980, forward strand.
CTTGTGTGGGAACCTTCAGCGCTTACGGAGCAGAGAGAAAACAAATGTAATAGCTAAGTACTCATCAAATGTTGAGATCATTTTAGAATTAATCGAAATTGTCGACTGATATGCAAGTGCGGTTGACATACGGTTCCTCGCCGCAGATAAAGCAGCAATGAAGGCACTGAGTGGCAGAGAGTGGCTTTGGACTAAAAAGCGCTGATCTGTTCTCATCCGCCAGAAAGTTTACGGCAGAATCTCTGGACACACAAAAGATATTCTGCCTGCTCATTCGCTCACGAGGGACTCACGTCTTTTTGAGCAAATGCGTGACAAAACCCTCAGTGAGTTAGACTGCAAAATGAAGCAAAAGGAAAGAAGAAAGCGTAACGTCTCTGTGAAGGAACAGACGGTCAGGCCGCGCAGCTACACTCGTCAGATCCGCTTCGCTTAGGGAGTCCAGCTGAGGCTACCTCGGCGGTGAGCTGACCTCGCCGGTAAACATTCTGAAAGTTTCGTACCTGCCCAGTGAGACGGCTAATTCTGATGACGTCTCTCGCCGTCGGTGTGGCTACCGGGCTGTAAACATACAAACAGTCGCTTCTGATGGGACTGTGGGCAGCTGCTAATGTTAACCGAAAAATCGGGATGCCATTGCTGTATGCCTATTGCAATTAACCACTGCGAACGTTCGAGTAATGCACACCTGATATCAATGAACGTAATTGACTCGTACAGAGGGAAGTCCACGCTCCTGGCACAACACGGAGACCTCCGCCTCGTCGTGTCTGAGGGCCGACTGACTCACTTGGCGCTCTCCGTAACCTGCGATGTATTCTCGCGAGAGCCTGTCCCCGTCAACTGTGCAGCGATACTTGAAGCTTCCCGTACTGGAATAATGCCACAGTTACGGCCAATGACTGAGGGACCTTCCCTGACAATCACTGTAACGATAGGAAACTACTCCTATTTTGATTAAGTGAAAGTGTGTTTACGGCCGACTGGCGCGCCTCCTCCACGTACTCCCCGACCTGTGTGTCTGGCTGCAGGCAGGCCGGCCTCCCACGCAGCGGGCCACGGCCCCCACCCCCGCACGGGACGACTCGCGCCGCGGGCCGCTCGCGTTCTCCGGCCGTGGGAACACACTCCAGCCACAGCCTGCAACCTCTATTAGTCTGGAAACTCTACAAGCCCCAGAAAAGAGACGGTTGTGCAGATTATAAATATATGTCATGAAACAATCGTACTTCGATTCTGCCTCGTATGAGATCATTTTTTCTGCATCTTTAGTTTTTATCGTGTGATATTTTATCTTGTTCAAATAGCAAGTGTATGACTGAAAGCATTACCCGGGATTGCCAAGGTTCACTTTCACTTCTGAACCTCCGTGAGGAAGTTTATGGGCATTCCTACAGCAGACAGGAGTGACGGGAAAGATCGCCATTGATATACTGGCGGAAAAAAATAGCAGCGCCAAAAATATAATTAGTGTGAAGTAATGAAATTGCGGGAGTACATCTCTCTAGATGAAACACCTTAAAGCTTCGAAGGGAATTATGAAATTCAGAGGCCGCCGCCTCAGCTCGAGTTAAGGCAAGCGTAAACAAGCCGAGGTAAGGCATTCTGCAGCTCTTTTAACGTAAATGTTTGTAAAAGCAACATTTGCATTTCCTGCTTCACTCCTACCAATAACCCATTTTGTTTTCCGTGTTTGCTGTTAGCTAAGGGTAAAGGCACAAGCTGTACATGCCTTGACATGTCAGATCTAACGTCATTTGACGCCCCACATTTTGCCTACCGTGCTAACACAACACTGGCTGCAGACGCCAACAGGGGGAGGGACTGGAGCTATCAAATGCTGTCGACAGCACGAGGCTACGGAGCGTAGCTGAACTGCTTAGTCGACGAGTAACTCACGATAGTGCTACAGTGCTAATGGTGTTGATACAAAGCAGAGCAATGGCAACGATAAACAAAGCAAACATTGCGTTATATCTTCAGTAACAGTAGCCGAAGTTGAGATTCCGTCAGAAAGAAACCCAAGAAATTTCGCTGAGTGAGAAAGAAGTGGCAGATGAAGGATTAGCCTTTCTGCAAATGAGGCAGTGGAATGGGTGGTGTCGTGCGGACAATGTAAAAAAGGCGTATAGTGGTGGTGACACGTGCACGGCAATAGAAAGAAAGTGTTACTGAGACAGGTGTGGGGCACTTCATCGACGCTGTCGGACAGGGAGCCCCAGTTGCTGTTTCCAGTGAAACGTACTGAAGGACAGTCGTTGTCCTAAGAGTTGGTACTAAACGTAATTTTGTATTTGGAAAATCATCCGTGGCATAGGAAAACAACAATTACGAATATACACTACTGGCCATTAAAATTGCTGCACCACGAAGAAATGCAGATGATAAACGGATATTCATTGGACAAATAGATTATTCTAGAACTGACAGTGATTACATTTTCACGGAATTTCTGTGCATAGATCCTGAGAAATCAGTACCCAGACAAACCACCTCTGGCCGTAATAACGGCCTTGATACGCCTGGGCATCGAGTCAAATAGAGCGTGGAAGGCGTGTACAGGTACAGCTGCCCATGCAGCTTCAACACGATACCACAGTTCATCAAGAGCAGTGACTGGCGTATTGTGACGAGCCAGTTGCTCGGCCACCATTGACCAGAGGTTTTCAGTTGGTGAGAGATCTGGAGAATGTGCTGGCCAGGGCAGCAGTCGAACATTTTCTGTATCCAGAAAGGCCCATATGGGACCTGCAACATACGGTCGTGCATTATCCTGCTGAAATGTAGAGTTTCGCAGGCATCGAATGAAGGGCAGAGCCACTGGTACTAACACATCTGAAATGTAACGTCCACTCTTCAAAGTGCCGTCAATGCGAACAAGAGGTGACCGAGGCGTGTAACCAATGGCACCCCATTCCATCACGCCAGGTGATACGCCAGTGTGGCGATGACGAATACACACTTCCAATGTGCGTTCAGTGCGATGTCGCCAAACACGTATGCGACCATCGTGATGCTGTAAGCAGAACCTGGATTCATCCGAAAAAATGAAATTTTGCCATGCTGCTGCAAACGTCGTCGATCTGTTCGTGCAGATGGTTGTTGTATTGCAAACGTCCCCACCTGTTGACTCAGGGATCGAGACGTGGCTGCACGATCCGTTACAGCCATGCCTGTCATCTCGACTGCTAGTGATACGAGGCCGTTGGGATCCAGCATGGCGTTCCGTATAACCCTCCGGAACCCACCGATTCCATATTCTGTTAACAGTCATTGGATCTCTACCAACGCGAGCAACAATGTCGCTATATGATAAACCGCAATTGCGATAGGCTACAATTCGACCTTTATCAAAGTTGGAAACGTGATGGTACGCATTTCTCCTCCTTACACGAGGCATCACAACAACGTTTCACCAGGCAACGCCGGTCAACTGCTGTTTGTGTATGAGAAATCGGTTGGAATGTATCCTCATGTCAGCACGTTGTAGGTGTCGCCACCGGCGCCAACCTTGTGTGAATGCTCTGAAAAGCTAATCATTTGCATATCACAGCATCTTCTTCCTGTCGGTTAAATTTCACGTCTGTAGCACGTCATCTTCGCGGTGTAGCAATTTTAATGGCCAGTAGTGTATTTTGAAGAAGTTCGCAGAAATATGACCGTTAGTGCATAAGAAAAACTACGGTTATGGAACAGACAAGACGCACTTGTCACAAAAACTGATGTTTTCGCGTTTCGAGGATGCTCGATACAATTTACAGGATGTAGATGCTGGTGACCTACTACGTTATCCACATCAAACTGCGCGCGACGTACATATAGTGATTTGAAGAGAAATAGTGGATGCTTGCTTAACGTCAAACTGTGCTACAGAATTGTAGGACAATGAAATTTCAAACGAAGCTTGACGATGCGCAGCATACTACGGAATCGGCCCAGAAATTTGTAGGGGAGATATTCAAACTTACCTTATCGTTGAGTAAGGAATTTGTTTTCAACTGCAACCAATCTGCGTTTGAAGAGGAAACACATATGAAAGGGACCCTGGAAATTAAAGGTATCAAGAGAATTCTGTCAAGATCATGAATATCAATTCGTATACAATTAACTGACTCTTTAACCGGAGGGTAAATATGCTGGAACGCTATTCATTGCTCTGCAAGAACTAACAGTTGCTTTGCGCCCCTTGATCCTTTCTCATGTGAGTGACTTTGGCAAGGGCAGTAGGGGATATTTACATCATAGCAAGCAAGAGTGGGAGAACGGGCGTTAGATAACTGCAACTATGGTATGAACACTGCATTTGGCTAATAGCTCGTCAAAATAAGTTGCTTTTGTTTGATTCGTAGTCTGCTATAAAAGTAAACTCCTAAAGAACAAACTATCGCTCCTGGAAAGTGTGTGACATTGCAGTTCATATCACCTGGAACCACCAGATAAATTCAACCTCCACATGTTTGTCTTTTCTGTGCGTGTAAAACATATTATTGCACTATCTGCATCAACGCCTTAAAGGACAGCCAGTTTCACGATACGCTCCACGACAGGCTGTTTCGCATTCGGTTGCACGCCATCACTTTCCATCAGTTCTCGTCACCATGTTACTCCAATGTGATTTCTGTATGCATTCTTCAAGACTGGATGCCTTGCACGCTTCGTAGCTACCAAGGAGCTCGTCTTTGATCTCGATGGTGCGAACCTTTGTGATCATTGAGACGCGCCATTTTTATTCGGTTTCCGTGGTCCAAGTTAATGGTTTGTTTCTTACATTTCTTGGATGTCGATGATGTCCATTTTGTGAGGTGTAATACATGCACCCCATAGAAGGTTGATCTCTGCGCATCCCAGACTCTCGTTTTCTGTGAACATGGTGCGTCATCACCAGTTAATATTTTTCTGGTCATAATTTTCACTTTCGAATAAGCCTTACTAAAGACTGTTCCTGCGACGTCGCACTTAACAGTTTCCTTGTAAGTCATCTAACAGAGAAGGTTAAGAAGTGTGGGGAATCTATTGGACATAAGAATGCTTTTTTAGCTTTATCAGTCCTTGGAAAAACAGAAATTATGCAACATCTTAGCTTTCAGGCAAAACACAGGAAGACAGAACGGCGATATAAGACAAACTCGCTATGTTCTTTCCAAGATAAAGTTCTGCAGTGAGTCTGAACTTGCGCTATGTGTACATGATGAAACAGTAGAATCTAACAGTCCTAGAATACTTAGGGAACGGGTAAACTTCACTTCTGCGTCAGCTGCGGATGTGAAAGGGCAGGCGAGCAATGCTGCTGTCTTTTAGGTGCACCCAGTGGTATACAGAAGAATTTATTGGACTGTACGTTACATGTGTGTCAGGACGAAGATAATGCAGAACTATCGGAGACAGTTTTTGTGTCTCTGTTAGCAGATGAAACATATGATGTAGCTTCTAAATTTTAGTTACTGGTAGTATTTCGTTTTCTGTTATCTGCTGAAGAGCCGGTTGAAAGATTTTGCATGTTTTCAAATCAATCGCTTATCAGTGCTACCTCCTTGGCTGAATCAATTAAAGATGTACTCGCCGATGTTGTCCAAGAAACGAAAGAAAACGTAATATCTCAAATTTATGATGGCGCCAGCGTCATGCGTGACCATCATACAGAAATCCAATCAGCTGTAATATAAGGGCATAATTTCGTGTATTACGTACATTGTTATGAACATTCACTGAACTTAATTTTTGCCCAAGCGACAAGTCGAAACAAACAAATGAAACCGTTTTTCGGAACTACTGCAGAGGTAGCAATACTTTTCTGTCATTCACCTCGAAAAGTGGCTGTTCCAGATGCACTTGTGAAACAAAGAATCCCACACGGATCGGCCATTACATGGAACTTTAAATCGTGAAAAGTGCTCACAGTTAATGAGAACAGAGAGGCCACTCCAGAATGTCTTAAACACATTGAAGATACCAGCAGCCAGACAACAAATGTAAATCAGACATGTGGTCTAGGGATAAAACTCTGTCACACAAAATTTTCCTTTCGGTTAGGGATATCTTATAAAAATAACTAGCTGACAAACCCAGCAATGTAGAGGTGTTCATTTGGCAATTTCCTATGAGATATGAAAACAAAAATTGAACTGTGTTTTTCTGTAATATCGAAATAATTTCATTTATATGTATTCGTGAAAACACTTTTAAAATCACGAAACAGTCGCACAAAGAAATACGCATAATTTACAGAAGTGTAAGCACAGCTTATTCTCATGTCTAGACCGTGATTCTGTAAACGCCTGCATAGACTCTTCACAGCCCTACAGGTGGCTAATGTTTTCGCCTACAGTCGTTTGCGCTTCGCAGCTGAAAGATGTTGAAAGCTCTACCAGGTATCGGGGATTTCTCTTAAGTGGACTCGACTCTGTGTGTGTCTCAGCTCTAACGAATAAATGTATTAAAAATTCATACATGACGCGGCATTTCTTCACACAGCTCATCACTCATGACGCCACATTTCCTGGGCCTTGCGTCATACAATGACACGACTTTGCAGGTACATTCCCTGGTGTACATCGGTACTGTGTGCAGAATGTGCTGTGATCAGAGGTGGTGGGGAAGAAGCAGTAAATTTAGACGTCATGCATTATGAGGCAATTTGTCGTGCATGTAACTGTTTATGACGTTATGTGTCCTGAACTATGATAGATGAGTAGTTATTACCCCCACAGCAATTCATTGCTGACAGTAAGAGATGTGTGTAGCAAGTTTGGTTGAAATCGGTCCAGGAGGGGATGTGGTACATCTGCAAACCACACACACACACACACACACACACACACACACACACACACACACACACACATACATATATCCATTTTTATAATATGTATGTATGCCCTACGTGAACATCTAGTACAGCCAATTTCAAAAATATACCACTGGTGGCCTCTCAATAAAGTAAGCAGCAGCATCATTCCGAAACGAAATTTTTAAAATGAGAGACAATGGTAATGGTATCACAGAAGGAACAGAGGTTTGAATTCTGCAGCCACTTGTTGCCCTCTAATTTACTCAAACACCGCTTCTTTCTTTCATTGAAAAATTAGTGTCCTGAAAATGTTCTGTCTGCTGTTACGCAGTCCTATCAATTTTTTAAGTAAAGCTGAGTTAAAAACAGAGCTGCAGACCATTTATTCTCGAAATAGGTTTCAAGAAAAAAAAACGCGGGAGCCCTTATAAAGTTTGTCATTGAAAATAATCTGCAAGAACCTTTTGGCGACGTCAGGAACCTGCTGAAATCAGCGGCTGCTGTCCCATGAGAAGCTGTGAAGCAGAGACGTGTTTCCGCACGTTGTCGCGGATCAAACAGTTTCTTAGAAGTACCAGAGATGAAGATAGGCTGTCACATCTTGCCGTGGTATCTGTTGCAAAGAAAACGATTCACAGGTTTCCAAATTTCAACGACAGAGTCATAGATCCATCACGAAAAAGGAAAGGAGGATGGTCTTTTTCTATACGTCTACAGGCGATTCAACCCTACGAACGTTTTCAGGCTCATTGTAAGGTAATTTTAGAACTACAAAAATATTATACTTAATTTAGGAAATTAAACTGTTCGGAAAGGTAAGTTGCACAGTGCAGTCAAGGTAGTGAACTCCGTCCCAGCCACTTGAGGCATCAGCCACCGATGTCTGTGCTGTACCGCTAGGGATACGTCCTCTGCACCGCGATGACACAACGGCGAATGTTAATTTCTGAAGCGCAGAATGCAGCCCACCATTTTCTCTTGTCACTCGGAACTTTCCACTCTTCATTGTGCTTGGCAACGATCGAAATTTTGTTCTTAGTTTGTATTTCATTTTCTTTCTTATAAATATATCGCTGTACGTTAAGTAGTTAAGAGCCGTTTGACATCACTATATTCATTGTGAATTGTTTTTTATTGTAATATCAATGTCCACGATTATGTAGAATACTGAACTACGGAAAATACGTAAAGGGTGCTGTTATGACGAGGTACGGCAGAAATTCTGCACGAAGGTGCTTCGGTTTTAAAGAATCTACACGTTGTATTTCGCAACATCTTACTTCCATCTATTCTCCCACATATGAGAAACGTTTTGGGCTCAGTTCGGAAATATACATGCTTAATTTACCGTCTTTCCAAATCGTACTTTATGATATTTTTTCACTTGCGAATGGGTGTTACAAAGTACATTGACCGAAAAGGGTGAGAATGAAGTGCAGTTTGTCCCCAATGCAGTCCTTCACTGTCAGGGAAAAAAAGGTATAATCTTTGATAAGAGTATGTGTAAGCCAAGGCGCCTGTGCGTGACTGAAAACTGCACTGTGCATAAGGTCTTGTCAGTCTGTACTGCACGAAAAAGCACTTACCTTCATCAACACAGTAGTCCCATAGCGTGATAGCTGTACGGAAACTTTCAGAGATTCTGCCAGAGTCGAGGTGGCTGCAGACGCAGTCCAGCACCGAGGAGGTCCCGTTTGCTGCAAGCAGAGCTGCCACTGTGGCAATTACGCCCGCCGGCTGCATTGTCCGCTGTCGACACTGGGGAACAAACAGAAGCAGTGCGCGCCGCAGGGAGCGCGCGCTCAATATGACGGCGGGCGCAGCGGAAGTCTGCCGCAGGACGGCCAAACCACGGGAAGCGTGGCGTGACGCCTCTCATCCGGATGACCGCCGTATTCCTGTTTGCCTGGTGAGAGTTCACGAAAGTCGTCGAGTAAAACAAACGTGGTATCTGCCCTTCCCCAAGGAAATGTTGTAGTCATTGTGCTGTTCCTAATCTATAAAAACGATTTAGGAGGCAATCTGAGCAGTTATTGTTTGCAGATGATGCTGTCTTTTAGCATCTAGTAAAGTCATCGGAGGATCAGACACAATGGCAAAATGATATAGAGAGGTTATCGGCGCGGTGCGTTAAGTGGCAGTTGATTCTAAATAATGAAAAGTGTTACGTCATCCACAGGAGAACTAGAAGGAATCCGTTATATTTCTTTTACTCGATGAGTCACATAAATCGAAAGGGTGCCGTTTCAGCTAAATCCCAAGGTATTACAATTAGGACCAACTTAAATAGGAACGATCAAATCTTCTAGGGAAGACGAGCCAAAGACTGTGTTTTGCTTGCATAACACCTAGACGATGCGGCAAGCCCAGTAAAGAGACTGTCACTTGGCGATGCTTGAAGAACCTTCCGCCACACACCGCCAGGTGGCATGCTGAGTACTGGTACATATGCATCTACATACATATTCTATAAGTCAGAATATGGTGCATGGCGGAAGTTGCCTTGCACCACCGCCAGTCATATCCTTTCGTATAACGCTCGTATATACAGCGACTATGTATATGCCTCCACAGACACCCTAATTCCTCTATCTTAGTGCTCCTTATAACAAATGGACTTTGACGCCAGTGAAATCGTGCTGCAGTCAGCTTCGAATGTCGGTTCTCTAAATTTGCTCAATAGTGTTCCTCCAAAATAACATCGTCTTCCCTGCAGGGGTTCTTATTTGGGCTCACAAACCACCTTCATAACACTAGCGTGGAGTTCGAGCCTAGAGGTAACAAATCTGGCTGCACAGTTCTCGATTGCTTCGACGTCTTGCTTTAATATGGCCTTGTGTAGATCCAAAACACCCAAACAGTACTCAGGAATGGGTTGTACTAGTGTCCTATGTTTTCTACACATTCACCGTACTTTCCTATAATTCCCCCAATCGAAGTCGAGCATTCACCTTCTGTGCTGTACCCTTACATGCTCATTCCATTCCATATCGCTTTGCAACGTCACAGCTAGACATCTAATCGACGTGACTGTCAAGTAGCGCACGGCTACTGCTGTGTTCGAATGTTTCTACATTTAGACCTAACTACCATTCATCTTACCAACAAATTTTGCTTAAGACAACTTGCAATCTCCTACAGTAATTCAGCAATTACATCTCCCTGTACACCACAGCACCATCAGCTCATCCTGTCTGTCAGATTATATTCTGGGGCACTCCTGGCGATACGTTTGTCTCTCATGAGCACTGACTGTCGAGTACAATGTAAGGGTTTTGTTATAAAGAAATTTTCCAACCACTCACATATCTAGAAACCTATTCTGTACGCTTGTTCGTTCGTTAACAGACTGCAGTGAAGGACCATACCACGGGATCACTGTGGCCTGCGAGCAAATCGTTGCCTCACGAACTGTCAATATTATTTTTTTTTATTTTACAGCAGACACAGCTGCCATCCGCTCACCCCTCCCACCCCACTCCAAAACCCCTCCATTCCCCTCCCAACACTGCTTTCGCCCAATAAGTATCATTTCAGGTCAGTACAGAGTAGTGAAAAGAACATCGCAAAGTGCTGTCACCAGGGATGGGCCAAAAAAACAGATATATTGGATTATACCTATGTATTTTTACACCAGGCCAATGAACTCCAGGTGAACTGCAGCAGCAAGCCACGGCCTACCTTCCAGATTTAGCAGACCTGCAGTCTTTCTACTTTTAGACATCAGAGCTTCCTCAAGGCGGCAAGTCTCAGTTAAGTCTACTGCTTATCACCAAGACATATAATTTTACTGTTAGTCTATTCAAATGCGTGAATGTAGGTCTAGAACGCGACAGTGGGTTTGGGATGGCTACAGAGACAGACGTGCTGCGTAGCATGAGGGAGTATACAAAGAAGTAGATGACAACATATTAAGTTGCATTTCAATCACCAACCGACATTAAAATGTATGGGAGGAGGGATTCAACAGTGCATATGTACAGGGAAGCTATGACTGAATCAACTTCAGGGGATATGCGCATTTAAATAAAACATACGAGTGTGGAGAATTTGGATGATTTATACTGCATCTTAGCGACTGCTACAGACAGACAGACGTGCTGGTATCTGAGTTAAGAGGAGCAGTGTATGAATGCATGTATTGTCGCTGTGCCAGGAGAGTCTATTAGTTTGAGGTCCATTCGAGCAGAATTTAGGTATGATATGTCTACTCATGTATGTGTTGAGGCACTTGTTGGACAGAATACTATACAAGCTGAATTTAAGGCTCATATGAAGCAACTCCTCGAAAAACATTGCCCTACACAACGAGTATGGTTCAAACAGCTCTGAGCACTATGGGACTTAACTTCTAAGGTCATCAGTCCCCTTGAACTTAGAACTACTTAAACCTAATTAACCTAAGGACATCACACACATCCATGCCCGAGGCGGAATTCGAACCTGCGACCGTAGCGGTCGCGCGATTCTAGACTGTAGCGCCTAGAACCGCTTGGCCACCCCGGCCGGCCACAATGAGTAAAAAAGGTACATATGTAAATAAAGAAAATACAGAATAAATTGTTCTTCCTGCCTCAGTGTGCACCAATCCTCACCATTCAAGTGCATATAAATGTGCCATGAGCCAGTGCTTACTCGGGAGTCTCCAGCACTGTGCGCGAGACGCCTCTGTGGGGCAGCGGCGCACGTGTCGGCCGGGCAGTGCTGTGGCGAGCTGCCGCCGCGGGCCCCACGTCGCCACTGGCTGGGTGGGGAGCCGCCAGCCCGCCTCCAGAGGAGACCTGCAGAGGTGGGGCCGCAGCCAGCAGCCAGCAGCCAGCTCCCCACCCAGCCAGCCAGCCACGGCCTCCACAGCAGTGCTGGCGCCGCAGCTGGTGAGGGCAGCCAGAGGGGTGGCACGTCACAGAGAGTGGCCGGCAGCAGTCAGCATTTTGATGTTAATAATGAATTACATTCAGTTACTCTAACTCAGGGGTAATGTTTTGCGAAGCTGCTGTGACTGTACATAATTTTTTTTTGTTCCTATTGTTTTACCTTGAAGTTTACTTTTTGCTGATATGTAAGGTGTCTATTGTTGAAGAAAAGACATGTGTAATGCAACACACTGTAAATAACTAGCCACATCTTACAATATCGATTTAAGGAAATCCTTCTTTTTCATCATTTACATCTGGCTAGTCATTTGTAGTGATTAGGTTCTTTTCTATGAAATAACAATGATATAACTAAACTATAACTAATAGTTTTTTAGTTAAGAATCTTTTTTTCTGTAAAAAAAAAATGATCCATGTGTATTTCTTATAATGCATATTACTTATATCACTTAATCACATACAATACTTCACATTTAATTCCATATACACTTTTAAACTAATAACCAATTTTTTGTTCCATTTAAATGTGTACCATATATGCATTTAATTCCATGTACAAATTAAAAACTAATAATAAGGACTTTGTTTTCCCAGTCAATAATTTTTTTCTTTTCTGCTTCGTTTCTCTGTGTAAGAATGATTTTGTGCACTAGCACCAGTAGGTGAAAAAACAGTCATAGGCACATGCACACGTATATAGACTGAAGAGCCAAACAAACTGGTACATCTGCCTCATACCGTGCGCAGCCCCCGCAAACACGCAGAAGTGCCGCAACGTGATGTGGCACACACTCGACTAATGTCTGAAGTACTGCTGGAGGGAATTGACGCCGTGACTCCTGCAAGGGTGTCCACAAAGGGGTAAGAGTAGGAGGGGGTGGAGATCTCTTCTGTACACCAAGTTGCAAGGCGTCCCAGACATGCTCAATAATGTTCACAATTGGGGAGTTCGGTGTCCAGCGGATGTTTTTAAATTTAGAATAATGTTCCAGGAGCCACTCTGTAACAATCCCGGACGTGTGGAGCGTGGTATTATCCTCCTGGAATTGGCCAATTACGTCGGACTGCACAATGGACACGCATGGATGCAGGTGGTTAGACAGGATGCTTACGTAAGTGTCACCCATCACAGTTGTATTTAGACGTATCAGAGGTCCTATATCACTCAAACTGTACACGCCCCACACCACTGCAGAGCCTCCAGCACTTTAACCGCCCCCTGCTGATTTGCAGAGTCCATGGATTCGTAAGGCTGTCTCCATATCCTTAAATAGTCTTGTTTGAGGCAAAGCCCAAGGTAATCATGGCCTACCAGAAGAAGTTATATAACTTTTGGCCCCTAAGGTAGCTCCATGTTTATGTCTCGTTTATAATCGATGTCTAGAAATTGGTCATGGAAAATCGCGGAGGTAGTTATAATCAAGGAAGTCCGATAAATCTAGTTGGTTGCTGGCTGTAAAAAGAATCTGAAAAGCTGGGTGGCGCCAGAAGTCGTCTCACCGGCTTCTGAGCGGTACAAACTACTGTCAGCTCGCTTTCCGTGCAGGGAAGGCCACTAAGAATGCCGCAAGTGCAGTACAACAATTTGTCTGTGCAGCCGCGTGAAAACACGTAGTGGGCGGCCGAGTGGGTGCCTCGGAGGCTGACGGCAGCTGACGGTGGCGGCCGGCGCTGTCCTCTCAGGCAGTGGGGGCTGCCGAGGTAGCCGCCACGGCTGCGGCATCGTGGTAAGCGTCCTGGAAGACCGGCGCGAGTGACTGCAGCAAAGGCTGCATTTTCTTTCTTTTCCGAGCCTGCATTTGCACAGCCAGGGTCCGCCGTCTGATAATTGTCTGCGGACCTCAGTGCTCCACTCAGTGCACTCGGCCCCCGCCTCACCGCGGTGTCTGGCTGCGCAGTTGACGTCACGGGCAGCGCTGCCCGTGCACTGCCGCGTGGAGGTCTTTTGTCATTTTTTGTGTAAGATACAGCTGTAATCACTTCTCGAAATTATAATACATGGAATTTACAAATCGAAAATTATAAAATTTTTAACTTTTGAGAAGAGAAAAAAAGCAAAGTAGGAATGATTGGTACTTGTGGCCTCAACAACGCTGCTGAGGAACGCGGCCTCAGATCGTGTCCTCGAGCCCGACTTCCCTGGGCAGCGCCTCCCATTATTAGTTTACCACATGAGATATTTCACACCTCCAATGTCACGAGGCCATTCATCTCTCGCATAAATGTTCTAATGCCTAAATGTACTCTGGGAAGACAGAAACGAGGATAAAAAGAAGCACAGAATGTGGCGAGGTATCCAGAATTACTTACCCTGCAAGGTCAGCTTGATGGTATTACTTGTAGTAATTAACATCAACCAGTTTACCCATTGCTCACAGGCCACATTGGAGAACGTGATTCATGTTCTCCAGTTGGACAGATCACACAGCAATACACAAACTTCACCACATCCAACAACACCCACTTGTTCCACAGGATGTAAACAAACCAAAGAGTGTGATTAAGGCTAAGGTTCAAAGATATTGCGTTTGGACGGAGCTTATCATTGGTCAACAGTAGCATTCTAGAAAACTGCACGCTGATGACGCTAAAAATAAAGTGTGTGTCAGAAAGGACTTTGTAGCTTTGGAGATACAGAAATATATTGAGATAACTAACAGAGTAGATTGACGTGTTATTTTGTAGCAAAGAACCTCAAGTTTCACATAAAAGTGTCATTTCGTTTCGATGTGAATACCATTTATGATGTGAGACGCATCCCGCTTGTAGTCAATTTCCTCTTCCCACATTCGCTGTGGCAAATCGGGCGAAACTTGTGCAACAGCAGCGTAGATTCGATTTTCGGGTCGGCCAAATTGTTTGCTATGGGAGGAACAAAATGGCACTGAGCACTATGCGACTCAAATTCTGAGGTCAGTAGTATGTGGGAGGAACATACACGCCATCTTTAATGAAACCGCCGAACAGTTATTGCAGAGTTCGTTTCATGGTACCAGGGCACACAGCGCGCACGCTCCACGCCAGTAGAAGCAGCCATCTTAACTGTGCACAACGCTGGTGTTCCTGCTGATGGAATGGGCTACTGATGGACTGAAGTACATGCAGGTGGTTTGCTGCAGAATCGTACATGTACCGGCTCTATAAGTTATCTCAATACATTTCTATATCATTCTAAAGTTGCAAATTCCTTTTTGACTCGCCATGTACATCTCTATTTGGATTACATTCATTATAACAAAAGTGGCACCTACTGTATTACCTGGGACAGAGAGAGTCTTTTATAAGACTAACTTTAAATGGCGAAGTCTTCTGATACGAAAACTTTATTTGCTGAAATTGCAATTGTACAGTGATGACTAGTTTCGGCAAATTTGAACTGCCATTTTCTAAATATTCTTCCTTAATACAAATTGACTAAAACTAGACGTCTGAGCTCGTAACCCCACACCCTGTATGAGTTGCAAACCATTGTCGCCACATCAGTAGTAGAGCTAGAACAAGCCTACAAGGGATCCACGGACATTTCTGTGTGAAGTTATCTATTTTAATTACAAGTTACTTGTCATTTAATGTGTATGGCGAGCGTGGACTAGAGGTAGAAGATGGACGCTGATGATCTCACAGTATAGGATTATTGTCTGCAAATGCTGCCGCTCATGGTTGCTAATACACTGACAGAAAAAAATTAGCTGCTTTTGGAGGTTAATAGGTGACTCAAGATTTATTGTTGAAACACTGCATATGGAGTACATGAAGTGGTAACACATACAGACGAATAGCACACACGGTTGGACGAACCAGGCATCGACCCAACCTGAGACATCCATACTAGCACGTGGCGTAGCCACCACGGGCGGCAACACAGGCGCTGACTCTGTCATCGAGTCCATAGTATGGGTGGCGAATACAGCCCTGGGATACGTGATGTCACGTCGTTGTGTAAGAGTCCTCGCTTGACACGTCGCACCTGTCACTTGTCGTCCCATCATACCCCACACCTGCTGGACTGGAGAGGAGTCCAGAGATCATGCCAGCCAGGGAAGTTGCCACACGTCTGACAGGGCACATTGAGTCGATGAGCAGTATGTGGACGAGCATTATCCTCTTGGAACAACACACCCTGTTACAAGAAAAGCAAAAGAGCGGCTTTAACAACATTCTGCATGTCCTCTCCAGGTACGGCACAGGTGAACAGTAAGGCCAGTGTGTTTCGGAAGAGTACACTCTTTGAGGTAGCACTCACCAGCTCTTCTTCGTATGCACAAACGACCGTCACTGGGATGCAGGCAGTATCTGCTGGCGTCGCTGAAGACCAGGGCACGCCATTCCTTCTTCCAGGTGAAGGAAGCCCTGGCGGCACCAGTCGAGCTCTCCACGTCGATGCTGTGGTGTGTGTGTGTGTGTGTGTGTGTGTGTGTGTGTGTGTGTGTGGGAGGGGGGGCTGAGGGGAGAGGAGCTAGAAGCGTGGGTGCCCACAGTCTCACTGCTAATGGGTGTTTCGCAGCAGTTTGTGTTGAGGAGTCTGGTCTCACGAGCTGTGTTACCTGTGCTGCGGTAGCTGTGCGCCCTGTCGCCGCTGCCCCTGGAATAAGACGATTCTGGCGGGGGTCATGGCTGCGTGGACGTGCAGGAGCTCGTCTGCGAGTGCGAGAGTGATCACGTGACCACTGACAGCATCACAGAGTGGCGCAGCACGTGCAGCTTATGCAGCAGTTCTGTAAAAGGACGACAATTTGACCCCTTCCAGATGTACGAATATATGATATAGTTATGAATATGATCAGGGATAAATTGAGTTTTGTCAGGCAGAAATTATCTAGCTGACTAGTTAGATTCATGGCTGACTGTAGAGGAAATATTTGGACTCCATAACGAAAATATCTGACCTTGATTTGTCGTATGAACATTGTAATCAAAATATTGGTTTTGATTACTTGAAGAGCATTAGTTTGACTTTTCCGTCTTTCATAGGTACTGAATTCAGTGTTCAGTAACTTTCATCAAGTGAACAGCGTCGATACAATATTGCAAAGTTCAAAAGACGCGGTGGAACGGCATTTAAATATGACTGATACTGTCTTCCAGAAGGAAAGAAATGATAGCTGTTCAGGTATTTACTCTCAATAGGGGGTTTATTGGTGAATGCAGTATTACTTTCACCTCATACCCTACTGTATTAGTGAAGGAGCTGAGCTGTCCCACTGCCACCTGCTGCGGTCTCCCAGTGGCAGAGCGGTCGGCGCCGGGGCGTCGCTCCGCCCCCGCACGGCGGCAGCAGAGGCCGGCGCTGCAGCTGGTGAGGCGCTGCGGCCGCCCCCGCCTGCCTCAGTCAGCACAGCACTGCAGCTGGAGCAGTCCCACGTCGAACGGCGGCCTATAGAGCTCTGTACACTGTCGTCAGTGTTGGGTTATTCGCGTGTGCAAACCGGAGTGACGCGAATACCACAGGCGGTGTACGCCGAAATGCTACATCCGCGTTGACGATTTGTTCACCTGATTGTTCCGTAAACTTGTGTCTCTGATCCTACTGGTGAACGTAATACAGTACTACGCTCGCTAGAAGTGTTCTTTGATGGAAACTAATACCTACCATAGCGCGTTACACAGAATATGCTGGAGTATAGTGAACACGGCTGCTTGTTAAATCACTGACCCTGTATCAGTTGAAACAAAGAATAGCAGGTGCGCACTGTGATTTCTTGACAAGCCCAGTGGTTGTAGGCTGTTCAGTTACAGACACGTTTGCTGGATGTACGAGTACGGTGTGGATGACAGATTTGATCATTTCTGACACAATACAACTTTCACTGCTCCAAGTTATTCGTTCTTTTGAGAATAAAAGTTGTTCTACAATGTGTTGAGCATTTTTTGCTTATAACATAGCTTCAATATATTTACTGTTAAATGGTAGACGTTTATTAGTACGTTTTTGACCTGGTTGCAAGCCTCGTCAATGCGATCGCGCGACATGTGTGGGCGACATGTATACACTGGCGGGTTTTATGCCAGATGTGAAGACACGCTTCCGTTGTGGAAACTATTAAAAGCATACCGCATTGAAGTCCGGCAAAATTTTGACTTTCAGCAAAACATCGCCATTCTTGGTGATACTGTCCTTTTTTTTAAAGTCATTTCTCTCGTTCCTTCTTCAACAGTGGCAGTTTTGTGTGCCAAGGGAGAATAGAGCCGTGTCTCACTAACATGTTTGGTATAAATCTGTCGATTACTGGGAAGCTACTATTGCAGGATCGCGATTTCTCGCCTCCAAGTCGTATTTGCGTAAGTGGAGCTTTGCGGATGTGCGCCAGGAATACTCCACGCGTTTATCTGTGTGTGGCTGTGGGAAGCGCGTCATGTCCTCCCTGTGACAGCATGCGGTTAGCGATCAGCGGGCAGCTAACATCTTGTTTGTGGTCTGAGCCGCTTCCCACTTCCGACAGCCCGGCTGTGGGCGTCACAGCAACACAGGGCGAGGGAGGCCAGCGAGCGACACGGGCCGAGTCCACACAGTAGGGGGTGCAGCGCACAGACAAACCCAAACTCACTGCAGTGCTGACACGTTACTGCAGGCGACTCTTGTCGGTACGTCGATAAGCAGTACAGAAAACGAAAAATAAAATTCAGAATTTCCATCGTGGGGCAGGAGCAGTGAATTGGAAGGTGCTGCACACTTTTGAATCGGCACCTTGCAAGACGTTGAATCCATCGTCGTTGCCATGGCTTCACTGCGTTCTCTGCCATCTAGACCTAAATCTATGGCCGGGAGGTGTGACCGAGCGGTTCTAGGCGCTTCAGTCCGGAACCGCGCGACTGCTACGGTCGCAGCTTCGAATCCTGCGTCGGACATGGATGTGTGTGATGTCCTTAGGTTAGTTAGGTTTAAGTAGTTCTATGTTCTTGGGGACTGATGACCACAGATGTTAAGACCCATAGTGCTCAGAGCCATTTTGAGCCTAAATGTATGCCCTGACATACTTTGTCGCTTACATGATGCCACTCTCACCATGAACTTCATGTCAAATATCTACAAGGAATCCAAAAGAAATTTCTTCTGTTTCGAATAGCTACACCCATTGGAAACCGCTTCATTAAGTTTTAACTGTGTATCTACAGATATAATTAACTGATTTATAAATTTTATATAAGAATATAAGGAGAAGATTAAATCGATTAAGTAGACATATAGATATCAGAGTAGCAAATTTTACCTGTTGATTATCAGTACAACGGAGAATACAGAGAATCTGTGGTACCCTCATGTCGTTAATGTACGAAGTAAAATATTCGACAATGTACACTAAATTATTCCAATCCCTCCTCCGCCTACACTGTTTGGCGGAAAGACCCTCGCCGCCGTGGGGTGGCGTGCGTGCCTCAGTGATGCAGACAGCCGTACTGCAGATCCAACAACGCGGAAGGGGCGTCTATGCAGGAGCCAGACCAACATATGGTTCCCGTAGAGGGCCAGCAGCCTACACAGAATAGTGCTGAAAATAAGATGGGTAAATCCAGTTCTTAACGAAAAGTAACATAATCGAATGGATGAAACATATAGAAGGAATCGAGTGACAGCAAACGTCTTCAAGTATCGGGGAATCGTTAATGAGATAATGGAACAAAGTGTGTGGTAGTACAGATAAAGCAAAGAAGCTAGACAGTGAATAGTTGGAGGTATCAGGAATTCTTTACGTCATTAGCTACAATTGAAAACATTACTTACAGATATTAGCATCCATAGGTTTAATACTGATTCGCAGGGCAATTTGAGACACATTGCTCATGATATCCAACCTGTAGAATACGAACGACTGTGCAAAGAGTGTTACTAAAATAACGGTCAAAGTTTAGCTTCGAGATAGAGATTTTCTTACGTCAGTCCCATACTCTTCTACCTCTGTTCTTCAGAAGTACAGTGCAATGTTCTTTCGGACATGCATACATATATGCACGCTTGCATGTCCGAAGAAACATTGCATTGTATTTCTGAACAACACAGGCACTTCAGCATCGCATTTATCCGCCGATTCCGGGCAAGCGACTGTCAGTTAAAATGTCTCCAAATCAAATGGCTCTGAGCACTATGGGACTTAACTTCTAAGGTCATTAGTCCCATAGAAGGTAGAACTACTTAAACCTAACTAACCTAAGGACATCACACACATCCATGCCCGAGGCAGGATTCGAACCTGCGATTGTGGCGCTCGCGCGGTTCCAGACTTTAGCGCCTAGAACCACTCGGCCACCCCGGCCGGCAACATGTCTCCCCTGTACGGGAATATACATAACGTATGTACGAGTGCAGGGGTAGCAGACACGTGGTTGACGACATATGGAAATCAGGGTCTGGTCTTGAAGAAATGCAAGTGAATTTACGCTAACGCGCATAAATTTATGCACCATCTTGCCACATAAGTATTCTAATGTCAATTAAGTAGGTGGTAGAACACTGGCATTTTTTCCTGGGTTTGTTGGTGAGTTAATGTTTACATTTTTTTCCAATTCTTTCCCTGAGCGACCAGCTCGTACTTCCTGTTCCAATTTCTGCTGAACGTGAATGTGGCGTTCCACATTCGTTCGAAAAACTAAAGGCAGGTACACACTCTCAGATGAGAACCGCAGACAGTAGAGCGTTGTATCATCTGCAGTTCGATAGAAACAAAACACAGCGACAAAGAAAGAAATAAAGAATTATTTACTCATTGCGTGATAATGTAATGACTGCTGGAGCGATGAAAATTTATACATTGCCCTGGGTGAGAGCAGTAACAGGCGGTAGTGTTCTGTCTATACCAGTGGTACAGACACTAGTCCCTGCCCCTGTACATACACACACTCACACACACACACATAGTCAGAAGGTTAAGAGCTGCAAAGATGACAAATTTGTTCTTATTGAGGTAGTGGATAAGTTGCAGAACAAGAAGATGTACTGGTTATGGAAACATTAAATGCAGCCGGGTTCAGACGTCCATTCCCTCCAAAGTGTTGACCACCCCACCTCAATCATGTGCAAACAGACACACCTTGACTCTAGCCATTCCTAGACCCACGCAATTGTATAAAAGAAACAACCACTTTTCAAACTCGTAACTACAGCCTTAAGAAACCATCTTATCCAATTTACTAACTTATGGGGTGTAAAGCTAGTTCGCGTCCGTAGTGTAACACTACACATGCACTCTGGGTAACGCTAAATGAACTAGCACATACTGGCAGTCAGATAATCTGAGGATCTCCTGACTATAAGAAACTTTCAGTAAGAGTTATGTCACCAGACAGACCAAACGGCCCTTGTCAGGTCCCTCTGACCAGGAAACTCGGCCCCGTGGTTCGAATTTGTCACATAAACATAGAAGGCATAAGCTATGCTAAGTGCCAATTTCTATCAAAACTATTAAAAAATGACAACATTGACTTGGTTGCTATACAGGAAACTCATTGTGATACAGTGCAACAACTAAATAAAAGGGGCAAAATACCAGGCTATGAACTGTTGGAAGCGACCTATCATAGGTCTTATGGAGTAGCCACATATGTCAAACAAGATACTGAAAACGCTTTCCTAATTTCTACATCCACCAACGAAGACATTCATAACGTTATCACAAAAATCGGAAGCATTACCGTCTCCAATATTTATAAGCCACCTGCTACACCTTGGCCAGCCCACGTTCTTCAAACTCATCCACATCCTGCTGCATACGTTGGGGGTTTCAATAGTCATCATGAACAGTGGAAGTATAAAGACAATGATGCAAATGGAGAAGTACTAGCAAAATGGGCGGAAGACGAATACTTATACCATGTATTCGATGCTAAGGATCGATTTACGTTTAAATCAGCTGCCTGGAGACAGGAATACAACCCTGACCTGTGTTTCGTCTCGTCCAACAACAGAGACCAACCTCTCACGGCCTCGCGTAGAGTTCTGTCCGACTTTCCGCACAGTCAGCACCGTCCAATCATAATAGAGGTAGGAACTCAAATTCCCCTAATTACCTCTATACCTCGCCCACGATGGAATTTTAAAAAAGCCAATTGGGCTGGGTTCTCCACAGATCTGGACAAATGTTTGGGATGGATACTACCTACTAGCAAAAATTACCAAAGATTTGTTGGTGCCATGATAAGCACGGCCAAGAAGCACATACCAAGAGGGCACCGCAAAGAATACATCCTTGGATGGTCCCAAACGAGCGAAGAACTATACCAGAGCTTCCTTGAATACGGAGATCAGGAAATAGCGGATGAACTGCTTCACAGCTTGGATGCTGCCAGAAGACAAAAGTGGACGGAAACTGTAGAAAGCCTCAATTTCCAAACATCTAGCAGGCAAGCATGGTCTATGCTAAGAAAACTAGGTAGCAGCCCACTAGCACAACGACAAAAAGCAGCTGTAAGACCAAATGCCATAGCTGCACATCTAGTTAACACGTCTAGGACACCAAAGGATAAAACTCATACAATCCAAGTGAAGCGAGAACTCAAAATCTTAAAACATGAAGCCACAGAAACTGCTGCCATACGATAAATAAATACTAACTTATTAAAATACACAAGATTAACCCTAGACTGTACACTAACGTGAAAGCTGCACATACAGACCATACAAGGAAAGTGTACAACAGAAGAATACTTCTGTATCTACTTACTGATCAAACATGAGAATTGCATCCTTCTACTGTACTCCACAACTCCAAACCTGGGAATTGACTTGTCTCATTTTCCAGAGCCTGCAGTGTCGCTGGTATGTTCTATGGCGCCCCCTGTGGACATCAAATGAATGACTACTGTCGATTGCCTAGCGCCGTAAGACGAGGCTCCAACCCACTGCAACAACATTTTCGTGATATTGACAGAGAACAAGCGAGTAGCGAATTACTATAGAATGCATCAGACGTAAATTAACGGTTAAGACGGAGGTGAACGTTGTTGGACACGAATACATTTTAACGAAAATGAGATCGTCGTTAGCATCAGCCAACATGTGTCTGCATATTCAAATACATTACCTATGGTTTCGTGAATTTAGTCTCTGCACGTGCCCTAACTGATATACGGATCACTGTCTGTTGCTTTTTCAGCAAAACCGTACTGAACATGCAAGTTTTCGAAGGAGGTGGCGAGTTCTGCTCTCGAAAAATAGGAAGAATGTTTAAAGCTTCAAGTCCTCTTAACGTCGAGACCATTCGAGTAGCGACATGGCCTCTCACTACAGAAGAATTAGGGCAGAAATCAACAGTACCCGTATTTAAGAGAAGGCCGCACTGTTTTCTGCAGTGGTTTGGCAAAACCACAAAAAACCTAAATCTGGGAAGATGGACCGTGATTTGATCGTTACCTCTCGTAAATACGGCGCCGACTGTACCACGGCTTTTTCTGTACATTTTTGGTTTCTGTTGGCGTTCCCTGTACGGCCACAGCGTGGGGATGTCAGGCACTCCAGCTGTACACATCACAAGGAACACGTACACAAATGCGCACAAACTAAGTATCTGTCGAATAATGTTCACAGAAATTTGTTGCCAAAGCATTCGGCTGCCGCATTCTATAGACAAGAATTTCTCAGGATATCGTGAACAGTTCCAATGCAACACAGTGACGACGTCATGAGTTATAGATTCTTCTATGATATTTCTGCAGCCATGGTCCAGGGGTAGTTCCGCATCGAGCGCCGGCTGGGAGGGTCACCAGTTTACTGCCTGACCACAGCTTTTCTTCAGTGTTTTCGTGGCCTCCTGTGTAACACATCGTCTTGGCCAGAAGCTAACAAGAGTTTACTTTGGTCTCTTAGAGTGATGTGACGGGTATACGATGTGAACGCTAGTCCACTCAATACCCTTCGCAGAGTTATAGTAGGATCCGTTCAGTGAAGATGGTAGTAAAATACAACATTCCTTCCCATCTACAGTTTTGTGTGTACCGCATTCACACATCATATTATGAGGAAGCAGCGACGTGCTTTCCCATCAGCTAAAGTGGCCACCTCTGATCTAATATGCTATTGGAGGATAATTGTGTTGAAGTCCTCCTTGGAACAGCGTCGAAATTGGCGTTAGCTGATCTCGTTTCTACTGCCCACGAGATTTTTGCCACGTCTTGGCCAGGTGCAATGGAGCAACAGATGAATGCGCATCTACCTGCTCCTGACTTTTCAGTTTGAAATTCGTTGCAGGGTCGTGAAACTGTTGTTAGCAGACTGGCTGTGTCCGCAGTGCAACACAAGAGATGTCGTATACAGGACAGAGAGGAGTTGGGTACATCTACTCCTCACACAGCGCCCCCTGAAGTGAGTCTGTTGGTTGTTGTATACTGTAGTGCTGACTCCTGCTCTACTGGTAGGATCGATGGTGCGAAAAAGGAAGTTGAGATAGCTGGTGTGTGTCCTAACATCTTCCAGAAACATACACGTGTGGGGAAGTCGTCGGGATTTCTGGTGTTGCAATGATTAAACAACAGAAAAACTGAGACGCCTCTAAATTTGTCTGTTCCGTTTACATCACCCTTTCCTACGACCTCTTACCGACTTTCTCCTGTAACTCCCATTAAGCTGATTGGTGACCAGGATGTCCTCCCTCTTTATCCAGGTTTGATGCCTGACTCCTCTCATGTGTGCCGATCAGAACTGCAAGACAGAGCCTCTGGTTCAAATTGTTTTTCAGATAATGTGGCTAATGTTCAAGAACAACCTACGTACCTGACAGCAGTCGCTCTATTGCCTCGTAATCGCTATAAGCAACGCATCTTCCTTGAGCAGGTAGCAACTTGTAAAAGGAAGAAAATGGGTCCTGGCCAGAAACTAGCTATCAATTGAATAAAAAAGTGAAATATCCCACAGTGGCTGATTTTTCGTTGTACAGATATTTTGTTTCAGCCAGTATGTTGCTAAAAACTTCCGTGATTTCGAGACAACGTTGATTTAACAGTACTCGCTCCTAAAGACTTATCTAGTGCCATAAACTTAATATTATCAACCAAAGAATATGAAAAGTAAGAGTTGTATCGAGTGGATGGACGGACACAACCTCGTGAATCCATGGACTCTGCATATGAGCAGGGGACTGTTCAAGATGATGGATGCTCTGTAATGGTGTGCAGCATGTGCAGTTGGAGTGATATGGGACCTCTGATACGTCGAGATACGACTCTGAGAGGTGACATGTATGTAAGCATTCTGTCTGGTCACCTGCATCCACTCATGTCCATTGTGCATTCTGACGAACTTGGGAAATTCCAGCAGGACAATGCGACACCCCACACGTCCACAATTTCTACAGAGTGGCTCTAGGAACACTCTTCTGAGTTTAAACATTTCCACTCGCCCCAAATTCCCAGACATGAACATTATTGAGCATATCTGGTATGCCTCTCAACGTTCAGAACAGATTCCCAGCCCCTCGTACTATTACGTATTTATGGACAGCCCTGGACGATTCATGGTGTTACTTCCCCCAGAACTCATTCAGACATTAGTCGTTTTGCGGCGCTTCTGCGAGCTCACGGGGACACTACACGATATTAGGCCTGTGTACCAGTTTCTTTGGTTCTTCAGTGTATAACGTAACAATTGAGAAATTTAATGCGGATGATACAGAAATACACGACGTTTCAATGTATAGCTATGCTGAATTTGAACGACAGGTAGAACCTGAACCTGAATCTGGATGTTCAAGGAGTGTACGCAGACCTACATATGAAGAAACGATCACCATAATAAAATAAGGGAAGTCAGAGGTCGCACTGAAATATATAAGCGCTGTTTTTTCCACGCGCTATTCTTGATTGAAGTAACAGAGAATTGTGAAGGTGGTTCCATGAACCCTCTGACAGGCACTTACATGGGATTTGCAGAGTATCCATGTAGATGTAGATGTAGACTTCTGCTGCAGCACCTGGAGACCTGGTCAAGTCGGCATGACAGCGGGTATGGAGCAAAATCAGAAGGAGTGCTAGGACTGAGCATACGCAGAAGTAACAGAGGTGGTTGTGGAATTCAAACCGGAGTGTTTGGCAGAAGGACGAAGTTGTATTCGTGAAATTCTCAAAAAAATGGTTCAAGTGGCTCTCAGCACTATGGGACAACATCTGAGGTCATCATTCCCCTAGACTGAGAAATATTTAAACCTAACTAACGTAAGGACATCACACACATCCAAGCCCGAGACAGGATTCGAACCTGCGACCGCAGCACCACCGCGGTTCCGGGATGAAGCGGCTAGAGCAGCTCGGCCACAGCGGCCGAAGTGAAATTCTATTAGGTAAATTTACAGAAAAGGAATGCGAGGCAAAATGTGCTACATTTATGTTGAAACTATTGCACGTCTCAAGTAGGAACCTCGAAAACGAAGTAAAAGAAATTAATGTGCGTACAATGGTATCCATTCAGTTATACACACTAAATAAATATGGCAAAGAAACAGTGGATACATTCGTTAAGGTTGTTACCAAGTACCATTGACCATGCTGTATTAATCATTGATCAATCATCAGTGATTGTTTGCATAATGGTTCCTCTAAAACATGATACTCAAAAGTGAGGTTGCATGTCATTGCCAGTGGAGCTGATGGACATCAGAACTACTTGTGCCACTTATCGCAGATAGCGACAGAAAGGGCGGTGTTCTTGTGGAACATCGTCTCCTACTCACCCAGCAGAGGCAGGACAACACTCTGGACACCTGCAGAGTTCAGTAATTCCTCAGACACAGGAGGATCGTTTCATGTTAAAGTTCCCCAAGACACGCAACTGAGAGTGTATCTGATTTGTTACTTCCGAGGGAACTGTGGTATGTGATGGAGAGTAGTGAAAGTGTATAAATGTCTTGTCCTGTTGAAAGATCACCCCCAAAAGTAGCACAGTAGTACAGCTTGGAGGAATCCAGCACAGTTTAGTGTTCCCTCACAGAACAACGTGTGTTATTTTAAGTTACAGTTGGCCACAAAGGATATTTAAAAACTGATCCTTTAACCAGTTATACAGGATATGAGGAACATCTGCGCTAGAGCAGCTGTGTGATTCAGAAAGCTAGTCAATAAGAGCTGTCCTGCTGAAACAACACATCCCAGTAAAGTTGTCCAAAAGGCAGCAGACCATGCTTGTTGTATCTAGCAAATTCTGTGTTTTCCGACCAAACACCACTGGTTATTTTGGCTTAAGATTGTGTCCAGCATGAAACGCCAATAAATCAGCATGTCTGCGTCAGGTGAACTGAGGAACACCCTGCAGAGGAGATCTGTGTAACACAATAACTGAGTAGATGGGTGTCGTTCTGAGCAAAGGTGAAATCAGCTGGTTTTGTAGAAACAGTGTAGGAACAGGTCTGGTGTATACTGCTCTCATCAGGGTGCCGTGAACAGGCTTCAGGGGCTACTTTTGGCCCCAACTGAACACGACATGCAACCTGGATTAGCTCTTAGATGTCACAACCAGGTTGGTTGAGCTACTTCAGCACGACTGGAGCTATGAGTGAGGCCCATTGTCGTGCTGGTATATACCAGTGTAGCAGGGACAGTGCAGGCTAACGCATCTTATGTTCTCCACAGTTCGGCGTCTCCTTAACAAATACCAGGCTTTGTTTCACCCTAGGTTTCCGTACAGCGTGATATATTAATCTGGTCTTGCATGTCTTCATGGTGGGACATAATGAGTATCACATCAACTGTATCACTGTAACACAGCATGGAAGGTGAGGTAATGCTGATAACGTACGAACGGCAGCAGAGCAGGCTGGATGCTCCTACTAACTTCCGTTTTACCTCCACAACCACCACATGTGATCTGCTGTAAACTTATAAGATTCACTCTCACCTTTAAAGTTATCTTTCACATCAGACTCTATAACGTTTCCACGTAAAACATGCTTTATAACTATGCAACTACAATTTTATTTGTGTATATACAGGCACTGATTACGTCTGTGAGCTCTGAATAATAATAGAATAGAGACAATTATGATATATTTTGTATTTGTAAAGGATTAAGTAGTGGTTTTGTGAAATAATATCTGTGACGGCGACTTCTGAACCCGCCACAGAAAATAATTAATGAAGAAAAACTCAAAGATTTCATGACAATCAGGCATTTTATAGATAGTAGTGTAAGAATAATATTGTCGCTGTCGTCTTCTTGGAGTCACATGGAGAGGAGGAACCTGTGACGCCATGTTTAAGACATAGGTAGCTTTCATTTGTCAAGATTGTAAGCAGGACGCTATTGGGCGCTGATTATTAAGAATGCTGTGTGAACTTGTTATTCGAGTTTTAAATATAGTTGTGTAATGAAAATTCGTATGGTACTATTAGACAGCTTGCCTGCTATTTTACACATCTATTTGCGACACTTTCAGCTTTTTAAGTCGTGTCCGCGGTGCAGAGCTGCGACACGGCGGAGCGAGCCGCCGCCGCGGCAGATTCAAATCTGATAATAAGGGCAATCATACGGCAATAAGCGGTCAGGCGAAAAGTGCATTTAAAATTATTTCTCACAGCAGTTCGAGATCGCAGTACAAAGCAGCAGATTTTACGTTGTGTCTCACAGGCGGACGCGGGCTGCTAATATTGTAAACTTTAACAGTGTCAAAGTTAAAATACTTTCATGTTTCAAAAGGAAACCTTGCTAAGCAAAAATTATGCGCTAGTAAAAGTTATAGAAAATGGGTCGAATGACTCTGAGCAGTATGGGACTTAACTTCTGAGGTCATCAGTCCCCTAGAACTTAGAACTAATTAAACCTAACTAACCTAAGGACATGACACACATCCATGCCCAAGGCAGGATTCGAACGTGCGCTCGGCCCCCACGGCAGGCCAAAAGTTATAGAAAAAACATTTTCTGGTTAATAATGTTATTCTTATGCCCTAGTGTTAGCCATGGCACTGATTAATAATTAATGTTGACGAAAAATCCACTGCAAGGTTTGAGGTTCTTTAAGCATTACGTACGGTAGCTTCATTATTTTTGATAACAGAAATAATTTCAGAACATTTTTACGATAATTGTAGCAGAGGTGGATACGTTGTGCATTCTACTGAGTTACAGTAACGAAACTATTCATTTAATAAGAAGCCAGTTCCAGTATAATAATAATTAATATCATTTGTTCGCAACATACAATTAACCAAAGTAAACCAGTATACAGAAAAAATAATTGGAGCGCGAAAAGTCATGCAATGAATTTTGACAATAATATCCCACATACTAGCAAAAGTACTGCAACTAACAAATCTGGGCCTGGGGTAGAGCGAGACACAGTAATACGGTGTGACTTCCAGAACTGGAACCTAGGGGAGGAAATCGACATAAAGCTGCGATATCCATCTCTCAGTCACTCGACATGAATTTCCAGCTGTTCCATCTCAGTTCATCCTCGAGCCGCGAATTAACGTCATTCCATTCCAGTCTGGACATTATACGTGAAATGCAAGCAAACCCAGTAATATACAGGCAGGGGCAAATTAAAATGACAACGAGAAATCGATAGGATTGGACGTCAATGTGACACAGACACCACGTATGTGCCGGCCACGTGATCCAGACCAGTGCAGAGCGCAGTGCGAGCTGTGTCAGTGCGAGTGGAGCAGTGCAAAGGAGACGACGGCGCTCACAGAGGAGCAGCGGGTGTCCGTTGTGGAAAGTAACGTGACAAAAAGGCATTGGAATGGTGTGATCAGTTGTTTGTCGAGAAGTTTAATGGTCTCAAAGTGCCAGCAAGAAACGCCACGCAACGTTCAGTGCAAAAATGGCCTCAGACAGTATCTGTTTTGAACAAGTCAAAAAACATTCCGAAACATGCCCGGACACCAGAAAATGTGAATGGAGCTCACCAGAAAATGCTTTAAAGTCCTATCAAATCAATCCGACGCCTGTTGCAAAAAACTGGAATGACACGTCGATCATGCTGCCGAATACTCTAGCTGCGCCTGCACATGCATCCCTACTGAGTGTCTGTAGTTCGCGCATTAAAACCAGCCGAGTTCCCTTAGTGCCTCCAGTTTTTTGATTGGCTTCTTTATGTCTGACGAAGTCTGGTTTCACCTGAGTGGTTATGTCAACTCACAGAATCACAGGTTCTGTGCAGCGGAGAATCCATATAATTTCCACAAAACGCAGCTGCATTATCGCAAAGATGGGGTTTGGTGTGCAGTGTCTGCACACCACGTTATTGGCCCCATCTGATTTCATCAGAGTCTGACTTCGGGGCGTTACATTGCCAACATTTTGAAATCATTTCTGGCAGCACTAACGGAGGAGGTAAACACCTACAGTTAGTTTCAACAGGATGAAGCAGCTGCCCATACAGCCAGCTAAATCTAGGAGTCATGTGTGACGGAGTTTTTAGCGGAGGTCAGTCTGGTCACGACCGTAGCTCGCCAGCCATTTCGCCTGATCTGTCACTGTGCAATCATTTTGTGTGGGGAGCCCTCAAGTCTAGGGTGTGTCGCACCAACCCTCATAGTCTTCAAGGACTGCAGCAGAGCATTTGGGACGAGACTGCATCAATCCCAGCGGTCCAGCTTCGATCCACGTTCAGCAGCTGGCTGACCAGGACCCACAAGTGCCAAGACGTGGACGGTGGTCACTCGCGACATCTGTTACAGACAGGTCAGTACTGTATTTCCTTCACCCTGCTGTGTTCCTTCGTACCCTGAACTCTGTCCTCTGGGCCACTTTTATTTGCCCACCATATAAACTGGCGAGCTATATTGAAGGCTAAATTCATCATCAAGTCTCATCACAACCGCATTTATCCTCTGATCATTAGTTTGTAACACGACAGCATGACGCAGCTAGCAATTAAAGAGATGCAAGATTTATGATGTGCCACGAAAATTGCTCTGGGCCACAAACTCCGTTACAGCATGGAACTAAGTTTCTGATGATGACGTTCTTATGTCGTATGTTCTCGAAATTCCTTCCGTGTTAAATATGAACAAAAAGTTCAGAAGAAATATCTCCATCGTCATTATCAAAAACAACAGATTACCACTGGGCTACCAGATAAGGGGTCGGTGGCGGCCCAACCGTATACATTGCCGAATGCTGTTTTCTCAAGTTTTGATGTAAATAATTTGGCGAATTACTTTATAGTCTCCTAGGGATAAGATAATGACCGTCATTCCGGTGAAAGCCAAAGCCCTACATTCTGATGTCTACAGCCTCTTACACAGCAGAAAATGTAAGACATGAATGGCGTGTCGCATTTTTTATTGAACAAAACATCCACGTCCGTCTTCCGAGAATTACCTGCTCCTTTCTCTTCATTCGTATTAAATATATTTTAGTTTTCTAACATTCTGTACTTTTCTCGAGTGTTTTTCTGTGGTTTGGTAAACAGTTCCATCATACAGAGTGCCGAAAACTCGTCACGGCGTAATCAGCGTCTGACAGGCATAAGCAGACGTAAAAAGCACCTGCCGTAGAAAACTGCCGTGTCGCTGCACGCCTCACGTGCTTATACACGTCTGTGACGTCACAACATCAGCGCTTGTGACACGCTTATTAGGAGTTAGTCTGACCCAGCACATCCAGTCAGGAGAGGTCGGCCGTACATTCCTTTCACTACATTAATGCTTTGTAAGTGTCCAGAATTATGAAGGGCAAATTCTACGTTTGTTTTTTGCCTCCTCAGCGGTATTGTGTTGCGTGGTTCTCGTATTTGTTTGTATGTCTTCTCTGTAGAACCAGTGGAGATAACCCAGTGCAGTCGCAGAGTGGCGCTGAGGCGGCCTGCGGCAGGGCACACACTTACCACTCGTCGCCGCTGATTCTGCATAAAGCCTCGATGCAGCTGACATCAGTACCCCATTCCCACCCGCTTCCTTTCTTCCCCCTCCTCAATTTACATATAAAAATACACATTCCTCACACACTGTCAGTCGAACAACGACGAATACAATACTGAATTTTTTTTGTTTTAGTCTTCAGTAGCAGTTTATTTATTTTGCTACTGGTGACGTTTACTTCCCAAGTAGATGTAACGTGTCAAATACAAAAATCTGACACAGTTACTTCGGAAGTGAGGGTCACAAATGCGTGCCAGAGGATGGCCTGAGGATGGTAGTGTGTACCGTATCTGGTAGCTGGGAGGGAAAATAAACACACTGTGGGTATAGACTAAAACCAACATTTTCAAAACAAAAATAAGCGCTCATTTTTACCTTCTTGTATCAGTCTACCTCAACATTATTTGACCTCGGTGTGAGGGCGGTTTGGTCGACCTGTTATAAGTAGTCACGTAATCTGTTTGATAGTTTATGCTTAACAGACCTGAAAGCATCGACATACAGTGAGTTTTCCTTAGTCACCAATGTATTTGTTTACTGTAACAGAGTTGTCCGAGTCGGGTACACCAGCCTCTCGCGCACTTTGGTCCACCCTCCTACGTACTGCGCACTTGGCTGAGGTTTGGGCACCCTTTTTTTTTTTTTTGCTTTATTGTGATTTCATTCCCCTGTCCCATATGGGCAGGGGAGGACTGTCAGCGGCACAATCCGCCGTTCTTCATCCGAGCGACATGATAACTAAATTAAGAAGAAAATGTTACATACATAAGGCGATAAAAAATGGGAACATAAAACAGTGCAAAGGGAGAAAATGGAGATAAAATTAGACTGACATGGAGACGTTCACAGGCGACAGTTAAAAAAGCCACCAGGAAGTTAAAAAACACAGTTGGCGATGCTTAAAACACAGAGAAGACACTGAATGGACATGCACAGGTTAAAAGTTGGCCACAGTATTAAAAAAAACTCCAGAACAACACACTTAAAACCCACGTGTAGCACACACGACGAAGAATAAAACTGCCAGGTGGGATCTGCCGGGGGAAAGGTCAGAGCGGATGGAAAAGGAGGGAGAGCAAGGGGCAGCAGGGGAAGCGGCAGGATGAAGAGAATAGGGGTGTCAGCGGGTACATGAAGAGGCCAGGAGATACGTGTGGCGGGAGAGAAGAGGGAAGACAGGGCAGGAGGGAGTGCAGAGACACTGAAAGAGGGCACAAGAGAGGGAAGGAAGTAGGAGGGGGAAGCCGCTCAGGAGGAGGAAGGGGGAGGAGAGGGAGCCCTGAGGAGGAGGCAGGAAGATGGGGTTAGATTTGGTAGGAAGAGTAGATGTCAGGGCGAAGCTCATCATCTGGGAGGGGTAGACGGTGGAAGTTGAGATGGAGGGTGTGGAGATGGAGAGAGGGTGTGACACAATGGTAAAGGTGTGGCAACTGGTTGGGGGTGGAGAGGAAGGGAGACACCTGAGGGTGAGGGGGATCAAGGTGGCGGACAATACATAGTGTGCAGATGTGTTCAAGGAAAAGGAGAAGGTGGGGGAGGGGGATGAGGTCATAGAGGATGCTCGTGGGGGATGGAAGGCGGATGTGGAAGGCGAGGCGGAGCGCAGGGCATTCGAGGATTTGGAGGGCTTTATAGAACCGGGGAGGGGCGGAAATCCAAGCTACACTGGCATAACAGGGAATGGGGCGGATCAAGGCTTTGTAGGTGTGAAGGGTGGTGGAAGGATGCAGACCCCACATCCGGCCGGACAGGAGTTTCAGAAGGCGGAGGCGGTTGTGAGGTTTGTTTTGGATGGTAAGGAGATGGGGAGTCCAGGTGAGGTTGCGATCGATTGTGAGGCCAAGGTATTTGAGGGTAGGAGTGAGGTGGATAGGACGGCCATAAATGGTGAGATTGAAATCATGGAGGCGGAAGGAGTAGGTGGTGCAGCCTATGATCATCACCTGGGTCATGAAAGGATTGATACGGAGGAACCACTGGTTGCACCAAGTGGTGAATTGGTCAAGGTGGGTTTGGAGGGTATGTTGGGACTATTGAAGGGTAGGATAAAGGGCTAGGAAGGCGGTGTCATCAGCAAACTGGAGAAGATGAACAGGTGGGGAAGGTTTGGGCATATCAGCAGTGTACAGGAGATAGAGAGGGGAAAGGACAGAACCTTGGGGCACACCGGCAGAGGGATAGAAAATACTGGAGTTGGAACTGTGGATAGTCACATAGGAGGGACGATGGGAGAGGAAGGAAGCAACAAGATGGAAGAAGTTGATGGGGAGAGCATACATCTGAAGAGGAGCCCGGGATGCCAGACATGGTCATAGGTGTTCTGGAGATCAAGGGAAACAAAGATAGCAGAGCAACCGGAGTTAATTTGGAGGGAAAGAAGATTGGTAAGTTTAAGGGCCTGGTCGTTGGCAGAGAAGGAAAGCCGGAAGCCACATTGGGTAAGGGGAAGGAGGTGGCATTGGTTAAGGTGGCGGTGAATACGGTGAGAGAGGATGGCCTCAAAGACCTTACTGAACATGGAGGTGAGGCAGATGCGACGATAGGAGGAAGTATCAGAGGGGGGTTTGTTAGGATTAGGGAACAGCAGGACATGGGAAGTCTTCCACAGGTCGGGGTAAAATCCAGTGGAGAGGAGGACATTGTAGAAGGTAGCAAGGACAGACAGGAAGGATGTGGGGGATTCCTTAAGGTGGCGGTAGATGACGCCATCATGACCAGGGGTGGTGTTGCGTTTGGAGCAGTCCCAGCGTTTTTTTTTGTTGTAAGGAGTTTCCAGATGTGTCGCTGTAATTGCCGGTGGCGGGTGAGAGTATCCCGGCCACGGGTGCGGAGGAAGGAGCGGTAGAGCTGTGCGAGTGGCCAAATCATCCGCTCTAACTGTCCAGATTGTTCTTCAAATCCGTAGCGAACAATTGTGTCCTGGTGACATGACGCATTGTTGTTTGGGAAGATAAAGTCAATGAATGGCTGCAAATGTTCACCAAATACGCGAGCATAACCATGTCTAGCCAACAATTAATTCAGCTGGGCCAGAGGACCCAGTCTGTTCCATGGAAGACAGCCCACACCAAGATGGACCCACCATTTCTATTGGTGGACGGCCGAAATGCCACTCAGCTGCTCTGTTTCCATGTTCTTCTGCATACGGTATTACTTTCAGTTTATAGCCCACATCATATGAATACTTTTTATTTTTTCCATTAAGAAACTATGTGAACACCTGGCTGAAAATGATTCACAAGTTCGTGGCACCCTCCATCGGTAATGCTGGAATTCAATGTGGTATTAGCCCTTCCTTAGCCTTGATGACACCTCTCACAGGCATACGTTCAATCAGGTTCTGGAAAGTTTCTTGGGGAATGGCAGCCCATTCTTCACGGAGTGCTGCACTGAGGAGAGGTATCGATGTCGGTCGGTGAGGCCTGGCACGAAGTCGGGCTCCAAAACACCCCAAAGGTGTTCTATATGAGTTAGGTCAGGAATCTGTGCAGGCCTGTCCGTTACAGGGATGATGTTTTAGTCCAATCACTCCGCCAAAGGCCTTGCATTATGAACAGGTGCTCGATCGTGTTGAAAGATGCGATCACCATCCCCGAATTGCTCTTCAACATTGGGAAGCAAGAAGGTGCTTAAAAGATTAATGTAGGCCTGTGCTATGATAGTACCAGTCAATAGAAGAAGACGTGCAAGCCCCATTCATGGAAAACACGACCGCACCATAACACTACTGCCTCCGAATTTTACTGTTGGCACTACACACGCCGGCCTATGACGTTCACCGTGCATACGCCATTCCCACACCCTGCCATCGGATCGCCACATTCTGTACCGTGATTCGTCACTCCATACAGCGTGTTTCCACTGTTCAATCATCCAATGTTTACTTGACAGGATTCGTGGCAGAACAGTCTTCTTTTGATTGTAGTAAATCAGCTGGAGGACGTAGTAGAGAGTTGTTTCCCTGATTCTAAAATTTCAGATGCTACTCAACTGCGTTGAACTGAATGTTTCCAGATTGTAAACAATGTGATAGGAGAGAGCCATAACAACGCAGAACGAAGTACCAAGAAAACTGAGACACACTAAATTCAGTGTTCTCACTGATGAGTCAACAGACGTAGAATGTGTTAAAACCTCGTGGTTCTCGTTTGATATTTTGATAAGGACACAAATAAAACTGAAAGTAATTTTGGAACCTTTGTGAAATTTTAAAACATGGCAAATATGATAAGGTGCAACAAGTAAAAATCTTTATAATAATATAATGCTTCCCTTTTCTGAGTACGATGTTTCTCAAAACAATCTTATAAAATTTACCTTTGCTGATTGCAATTATATGATACGATCAAGAAACACTGGTGCTACTCGCTTAACTGAACAATGTCCTGGACTAATTATACCCAAATGCATATTTCATATTTTCCCATATGGGTCAGTAAAGCTGTTAAATCTTTCCAAACCTAGCTAGGAATATTCATAACCATTTTAAAGCTGGTGTTAAGTGTCAGGATGTGCTACACACAGGCCTCCATACAGTATAGACGCACTTGCCTTTAAAGGACATGTTTATCCTTTAGTGGGAAGCCACTGACGCAGGAACGCATATTTGCCTAACGAGATCACTGCGGATGTGCGCCAGGAATACTCCAGCTTCTTACGTGCGTGTGTGTGGGAAGAGCAGGCAAGAGTGCTGGCGTCATATCCCAGCTGTGACCGCAGGCGGCTAGCGGTTTGCGGTCAGCTGAAATCCTGTCTGTGCTCCAAACTGAGTCCCGGTTGCGACAGCGCGGCTGTGGGCGTTATAATGCAGGGTCTGCGAGGTCAGCGACATGGACCGAGACCGTACAGTTTGGGGCCCACCGTACGGGCCAACCCAAAATCACTACAGCGGTGACACATGACTGCAGCTAACACTTACCAGTACATTGATAAGCATTACAGAGAATGTAAAATTAACTTCAGAATTTCTATCGTTATGCAAGAGCTGCGAATCGGAAGCCGCTGCACACTTTAGAATCAGCACCTCCCAAAACGTTGAATCCGTCGTCCTTGCCACGACGGCACTGCGTTCCCTGCCCACTAGAGTTCTGGCCCTGACACCAACTCATTTCTTTTCTCCAGGGGTTATGTGAAATACCGATGTCTAAAACCATTACACAACACAAATCGCTCATTTCTGATGCGACAATTCATCCACAGACGCATCTAAATGTATGATACGAAATGTTCTCGCTTACATACCGTCTGTGTCGACAAGGGCTTCATACAAAATATCTATAAAGAATCTAAAATAAATTTGCTCCGTACGGAGTATCTACAGCCACTGGTAATCGCTTCATTCTGTTTTATCTGTATACCTAGAGATAGAAATACGTAATTTATAAATTTTACATAAGAATATGAAGAAAGACTCAGAAGACTAAAAGGATTCATTAGACGTCTAGACAATCTTACCCGGCGATTATCAGTGCAAGGGACAATATAGAGAGCCTGTGATACACTCATGTCATTTATGAAGCAAAGAAAATATTGGACAGCGTAGGCTACACTACTCCAGTCCCACCTCCACCTCCACTGTTTAGCAGCAAGGCTAAGCAGGAGTGGGGTGGCCTGCGTGCCTCAGTGATGCAGACAGCCGTACTGCAGGTGCAACAACGTGGAAGGGGCGTCTATACAGCAGCCAGACCAACACCTGGTTCCCGAAGAAGAGGGCAGCCTGTTCTTTAGTTAGAGGGGACCAGTCCAGATGAGTTTCAGAAGGACTGGCCCTGCAACATTGTCCCACTGGCCCCCCATACGTTGGTGTTATGGGCGGATGATGGCAAGCAGAAAATACAAGTGTCATGCTCCCATCGTAGCAGAATCTGAAATGCGATACAGAATAATTCTGAAGATGGTGAAATAGAATATATAATGAAGAGGCACAGGATCGAACTGATAGGAAACAATAGAGCCACTGTCTGACTAATAGAAGGAATCGATTGACAGGATACATCCTCAGATATCAAGGAATCGTAAAGTAGGTAACCGAAGGATGTGTGAGGTAGTGCAAAAAAATCTGAATAGCAAGCAATGAATGGTTGGAGGTATCAGAAATTCCTTACGTCACTAGGTACACCTGAAAGCATTACATACAGATATTAGCATCCATACGTTACACGCTGGTGCGCAAGTCAATTTGCGACACATTGTTCATAATTTCCAGTTCTGCTAATGACAAAGAACTATACAGACTTTCCCTCAGACCACAACTCAAACATGTCCTACGGACGTAAACAAACTAAAGAGTGTGACTAAAATATTGGTCAATATTTTTGTTTCGCACGAGAGCTTTTAGTGGGCCAGTACTATACTGCTCTACCTGTGTTCTTCAGAAGTGCACTGT
The DNA here is from genome assembly GCF_021461395.2 of Schistocerca americana. Taxonomy (NCBI): domain Eukaryota; kingdom Metazoa; phylum Arthropoda; class Insecta; order Orthoptera; family Acrididae; genus Schistocerca; species Schistocerca americana. Next base: position 50,201,807 of record NC_060129.1, read on the forward strand.
AATGTTCTTTCGGACATGCATGCAAATACGGACGCATGCATGTCCGAGGAAACATTCCATCGTATTTATGAACAACACAGGAACTGCAGTATTGCATTTATCCGCCAATACCGGACAATCGATTGTCAATTAACATGTCTCACCTGTTGGGGAATATATTTAGTCTAAGTGCGAGTGCAAGGGGTTGCAGACATATGGTTGACGACATATGGAACTCATGGTCTGGTCTTGAAGAAAAGCAAGTGAATTTACGCTAATGAAGATTTTATGCGCCATATCGTTACATAAGTATTTGAATGTCAATTAAATAGTTGGTAGGACGCTGGCATTTATTCCTGTGTTTGTTTGTGACTGAAGCTTCATATTTTTTTCATTTCTTTCTCTGTGCGACTAGCTCGTACTTCCTGTTCCACTTTCTCCTGAACGTGAATGTGGCGTTCCACGTTCGCTCCAAAAACTACACGCAAGTACACACTCTCAGATGAGAACAGCAGACAGTAAAGCGGTGTACCATCTGCAGTTCGATAGAAACACAACACAGTGACAAAGGCCGGCCGAAGTGGCCATGCGGTTAAAGGCGCTGCAGTCTGGAACCGCAAGACCGCTACGGTCGCAGGTTCGAATCCTGCCTCGGGCATGGATGTTTGTGATGTCCTTAGGTTAGTTAGGTTTAACTAGTTCTAAGTTCTAGGGGACTAATGACCTCAGCAGTTGAGTCCCATAGTGCTCAAAGCCATTTTGAACCATTTTGAACCAGTGACAAAGAAACAACTAAAGAACTATTTACCCATTGTGTGATAATGCAATGACTACTGTAGCGATGAAAATTAATACATTGCACTGGGTGAGAGCAGTATCACGCGGTAGTGTTCTGTCTATACTAGTGGTACAGGCATCAGTCCCTGCTCCTGTGCATACACACACTCACACACACACATAGTCAGAAGGTTAAGAACTGCAAATATGACAAATTTGTTCTTATTGAGGTAGTGGATAAGTTGCAGAACATAGTCAATGAAGGAGAAGTTCCAAGTGAACCCTACTCTTATTGACAAGAAGATGTACTGTTTATGGAAACATTAGGAGCGGCTGGGTTCAGACATCCTGTCCATTTCCTCCAATGTGTTGACCATCACACCTCAACCATGCTAACCAGACACACCTTGAATCTAGCCATTCCAAAAGGCAGGCAAATGTATAAGACAAACAACCACTTTTCATCCTCATAACTACTGCCTCATGGAAATATGCTATCCAAATTACTAACTCACTAAAATACACAGAACTACGCCTCGACTGTAAAGAAACGTGAAAACTGCAAGTACAAATCGTACAAGAAAAGTGTACAACAGAAGGATACTTCTGTAGCTACTTACTGACCAAACATGCGAACTGCATCCCTCTACTGTACTCCGCACCTCCAAGCCTGGGAATTGACTTGCCTCATTTTCCAGAGCTGGTATTTTCTATGAACGCCCCCTGTGAACATCAAATGAATGACTACTGTCGAATAATGTTCAGAGAAATTTGTTGCCAAAGCATTAGTCTGCCTCATTTTATAGACAAGTTGCGTAATTAGTCACTCAGAAATTCGTGAACAGTTCCTATGCAACACATTAACCAGAGAAATCTGATTTGCAAATACGACGTCATAAGGTATAGATTCTTCTATGATATTTCTGCATCCGTGGTCCAGGGGTAGTTCCGCATCGAGCACCAGGTGGGAGGGTCGCCGGTTTACTGCCTCACCACAGAATGTGCATACCTGGACAGCTTTCACTCAGCGTTTTCGTGTCCTCGTGTGTAACAACAGTTTACTTTGGTCTCTTAGAGTGATGTGAGGCGTATACGATGTGAACGCTAGTTCACTCAATATCCTTCACAGAGTTACAGAAGGATCCGTTCAGTGGAGGTGGTAGTAAAGAACAACACTCCTTCCCATCTACAGTTTTGTGAGTACCGCATTCATACAACATATAATGAGGAAGTAGCGATGTTCTTTCTCATCACCTAAAGTGACCGCCTCTGATCTAATATGCTGGTGGAGGATATTTGTGTTGAAGTCCTCCTTGGAACAGTGTCGAAATTGGCGTTAGCTGATCTCGTTTCTACTGCCCACGAGATTGTTGCCATGTCTTGGCCAGGTGCAATGGAGCAACAGATAAATGCACATCTACCTGCTCCTGACTTTTCAGTTTGAACTTCGTTACAGGGTCGTGAAACTGTTGTTAGCAGACTGGCCGTGTCTGCAGTGCAACACAAGAGATGTCGTATACAGGACAGAGAGCAGTTGGGTACAGCTACTCCTCACACAGCGCTCCCTGAAGTGAGTCTGTTGGTTGTTATATACTGTAGTGCTGGCTCCTGCTCTACTGGTGGGATCGATGGTGCGAAAAAGGAAGTTGAGATAGCTGGTGTGTGTCCTAGCATCTTCCAGAAACATACAGGCGTGGGGAAGTCGTTGGAATTTCTGGTGTAATGATTAACAAAAGAAAAACTGAGATGCCTCTAAATTTGTCTGTTCCATTTAAGTCACCCTTTCCGATGACCTCTTAACGACCTTCTCCTGTTACTGCCATTAAGCCAATTGGTGGCCAGGATGTCCTACCTCTTTATCCAGATGTGTTGCCTGCTCCCTCTCATGCGTGCCGATCAGAATCGCCTCTGGTTCTGTTTTTCATATAATCTGGCTAACGTTCAAGAACAACCAACAGCAGTCGCTCTACTGCCTCATAGTCGCTATAAGCAACGCATCTATCCTGAGCGGGTGGCAACTCGTAAAAGGAAGATAATGGGTCCTGGCTCTTAACTAGCTATCAAGTGAATAAAAAAGTGAAATATCCCACATTGTCTGATTTTTCGTTGTACTGACATTTTGTTTCAATCAGTATGTTGCTAAAAACGTCCTTAATTTAAGTCTTTTTATCAGGGTCCTCCAGGAATCCGAAGAATACCTCGCATCTAATGACTTAACTAGTGTCATTAGTGTCATAAACTTAGTATTATCAACCAAAGAAAATGAAAGGTAAGAGTTGTATCGATTGGATGGACGTGTATGGGTATAGAGGAAACCTCATGAATCCGAGGACTCTGCATGTCAGCAGGGGACTGTTCATGCTTGTGGAGGCTCTGTAATGGTGTTGGGTGTGTGCCGTTTTTGGCTGATATGGGACCTCTGATACGTCTAGATTCGACTCTGACAGGTGACACGTATGTAAGAATCCTGTCTGATCACCTGCATCCATTCATGTCCATTGTGCATTCCGACGGATTTGGGCAACTCCAGCAGGACAATGCGACACCCTATACGTCCACAGTTGCTACAGAGTGGCTCCAGGAACACTCATCTGAGTTTAAACGCCTCCGCTGGCCCCAAACTCTCAGACATGAACATTATTGAGCATTTGTGGTGTGCCTTGCAACGTGCTGTTCAGAAGAGATCGCCAGCCCCTCGTACTATTACGGATTTATGGACACCCCTGCAGGATTCATGGTGTCATTTCCCCCCAGAACCAATTCAGACATTAGTCGCGTTGCGGCACTTCTGCGAGCTCGCCAGAGGCCTACATGATATTAGGCCGGTGTAGCAGTTTCTTTGGCTCTTCAGTTTATAATGTAACAATTCAGAAATGTAATAGGGATGATAAAGAAATACATGAGGTTTCAATGTATCGATATGCTGATTTTGAACGACAGGAAGGACCTGAACTTGAAGGGGGATGTTCAAGCAGTATACGCCGACATAATATGAAGAAACGATCACCATAATAAAATAATGGAAACCAGAGCTCTCACGGAAATATATAGGTGTTTATTTCTTCCATGCCCTATACAAGATTGGAATAACAGACAACTGTGAATGGGGTTCGATGAACCCTCTGACAGGCACTTAAATGTTATTTGCAGTCTATCCATGCAGATGCAGATCTAGACTTCTGCTGCAGAAGCTGGAGACCTGGTCAAGACGACTTGACTGCGGGCATGGAGCAAAATCAGAAGGACTGCTAGGACTGAGCACACGCAGAAGTAACAGCGGGGCTTGTGGAATTCAAACGGGAGTGTTTAGAGGGACGAAGTTGTTTCCGTGAAATTCCATTCGGTAAATTTACAGAAACGGAATTCGAGGCACAGTGTGCTACATTTAACTATTGCACGTCTCAAGCAGGACCATCGACGACGAAGTAAGAGAGATTAATGTGCGTACAATGGTATCTAATCAGTCACATAGAGCCGGTAAATATGGCAAAGAAATATCGTTGTTGCCAAGTGTCATTGACCATGCTTTATTATTCATTGGTTGTTTCCTTAATGGTTCCCCTAAAACATGAGAGTGAAAAGTGAGGTTGTATGTCACTTCCAGGGGAACTGATGAACCTCAGAACAACTTGTGCCACTTAACACAGAATGGGACTGAAAGGGCGGTGTTCTTGTGGAACACCGTCTCCTACTCACCCAGCAGAAGCAGGACAACACTCTGGACACCTGCAGAGTTCAGTAATTCCTCAGACTCAGGAGGATCGTTTCATGTTGAAGTTCCCCAAGCCATGCGACTGAGAGTGTATCTGATTCGTCACTTCCGAGGGAACTGTGGTACGTACTGGAGAGTAGTGAAAGTGAATAAATGTCTTGTGCTGTTGAAAGGTCACGTGCAAAGCAGCACAGTACTATAGCCTGGAGGAATCCAGCACAGTTTAGTTTCCCCTCACAGAACAGCATGGGTTATTTTAAGTTGCAGTTGTCCACAAAGTATATTTGGAAACTGACCCTTTAACCAGTAACACAGGATATGAGGAACGTGTGTCTTCAGGAAGTTAGTCAGTAATCGCTGTCTTGCTGGAACAACACATCCCAGTAAAGTTGTGCAAAAGGCACCAGACCAGGCTTGTTGTAACTTGCGAATTCTGTGATTCCCGACCAAACACCACTGGTTATTTTGGCTTATGATTCTGTCAGCATGAAACGCCAATATAGGTCTGGGTCAGGTGAACTCCTTGCTGAACGTATTTGTGTAACACAATAATTGAGTAGATGGGTGTCATCCCATTCAAAGATTAAATCAGCTGGTTTTGTAGTAATGGAGTCGGAACAGGTCTGGTGTATCCTGCTCTCTTCAGGGTGTCCTGAACGAGCTTCATGGGTTACCTGTGGCAGCAACTGAACAAGACGTGCTACCTGGATTAGCTCTTAGATGTCACAACCAGGTTGGTTGAGCTACTTCAGCACGACTGGAGCTATGAGTGAGGCGCACTGTCGTGCTGGTAGATACCAGTGTCAGTGCAGGCTAACGCTCCTTATGTTCTCCACAGTTCGGCGTCTCCTTAAGAAACACCAAGCTTCGTGTGACCTTACGTTTCCGCACAGCATGATATATTAAAGTGGTCCTGCATGTCTTCAGGGTGGGGCATAATGAGCATTACGTCGGCTGTATCGCTGCAACAGAGTATGGGAGATGAGGTAAAGCTGATAATGTACCAGCGGCAGCAGAGCTGGCTGGATGCTCCTACTAACTTCCGTTTTACCTCAACAACCACGATATGTGACTGTCGGTTACAGATACACTCAGTAAGGTTCCTGCCGTCTCATCAACAATCAGTGCGTATACATATTATGTTAGGAAGTGCTGACTATTTGATTCCAAAGACTGATCTTTTATCTCTGTGCCATAAAATCGTAGGAATTTGTTGGAGGGAGAATCAGTTTCACACAGTATGTTAGTAAAAGCGCGTTGTCTTGCTGAAAGTAAACGTGTTGCAGAATCTTCAGCGGAACCGACAGGATGTATACAGCACACTACTGTATTATTTAAACATTACCCTGGTGCAATTTTAGGTTGTGATTTCGCACAGCACGATACTCAGTCTTGGTCGGGTATGCCACCGCCAGCCGAAGTAATGAACACTTGTGAGAGCAGAGCGTGGAAAGCAGTGAGTACAGTCGCGGTGTCTTGCTGGAAGCACGCGTTCCAGCGACGTAGTGGAGGAGCAAACAGAATGGGCTTTGTTTCATCCTGCACCATAAGGATCCCTCAACAGACGATAAGGCTTGTTTTGGGTTACGTTTGCTTGTGGTGTCCCCTCTATGTTTTGTACATTGTCCAGGAAACTGAATAACCAGCGGAAGATTGGAGCTGTGTGACATGTTCAGTGAGTGATCGAGCGTTGTGCTGCTGGAAGAACACTTGCCACTTGTGACGCAACACCACAGTATGTAACACAATAATACGGCATTACAAGTGAAATACTTAATTTTGTTCTTTCTTGCCAATGTGATTTTTTATTTTTGTTATATATAATCAGTACCATATGAAGTTACATACATGTGCGTGTTCTGTAAATGTTTGCATTTTTCGCCATTTGGGTACTGAACGGATATAGTGGGTCGACTATTTTTCGATATAATAGAATGAATTTGTAATGCATATCACTTAATTTTTATGGTTTCAGAGTATAGATTACAATAACAAACATCGTAACAGCTTTTCTTGACGTTTTGGTTTGACTATTTGTGCCGAAATTGCCGAAGATGAATAATTTCGCGAGTTTTATTACAACCTGTAAACTTCACACTTGGCTCCAGCACCACAGCTCCGCACAGTGGGTGTCAGTAGAAATTAATATCCCAGGGGATTATAATTGACGTGCATCTGCTCATGGAGGCGAGTACTGGCTGTAATTATTCCATGGCAGCGAAATTTGGTAGATATGCTGATGCATTAATGCGGAAACCACTCTTTTCATGCAAGATGGGACAACAACTCAAGTCGTTGAACCCATGAATGATCTGCTTAACGCTGCCTCCGGAATTCCGATTTTGCCCACCCGGTACAAATCAGCTTTAATTGTTTGTATGAGGCTAATATATCAGCGTAAGAGTGGAAATGTCAAAGCACTGTCATCTCTATTAACATTTTATTTTCAACATGTTGACATCATTTATTACCTTATTAAAACAGTTGCAGTTAAAACAGTTCACTAACGACGCAATATGGACGTCACGTCAGTCTAGACGTACTTGAAAATGCGACAGAACCGAAACAGTCTATCGTAAATAAAGATTACTGATTTTTAGCAGGTATTCGGTGCATCTGCTCTAATAATCATGTCGTTATCAGACATTCATTATGCTGCTGGCCCCAAAGAAAATAAAAGATAAACTTCTATCCTTCTTTCTAGCATTCACAGCACCAGAGCTGCACCTGGTGGCCAAAACTGGAACTACGTTTTTTTTGTCAGCGTAAATCATTTCTGTGTTAAGGCATTAGAATGTCTACCAACTTTCGTGATAATACGGTAATTACAGCCCACACTAGACCACTCCTAGTAATTGCACTGCAATTATAACCACGCTTTACGTTCGTACAGACTTTCAGACCAACTGTGTGTATGGACTGAAGAGCTCCTAGCAAACAGAACACAACATGACACTCTAAACGCAGAGAAATCGTCAGAAGTTAAAGTAATTTCGAGTATGGTCCAAAAGAGTGGTAAATAACTTATTTTTTATCACATAAATGACCTAGCAGATAACGTCAGAATTCCCATAAGATTTCCAAGGATGATGCTGTTGTATACAGAGAAGTCGCTAATCAAACAATTACTGCGAAATGCAGGAAGACCTGGAGAGGATCGACGCCTGGTGCAGGGAGTGGCAGCTGACGCTCAACATAAACGAATGTAGTGTACTGGCAATACGTAAACAGAAAGACTCTTTATCGTATGACGACATGAGCGCGAAACAATCACCGGAAGCTGTTATTTCCGTAATATATCTAGGAGTTTATGGAGTGATTTGAAGTGGAACAGCACACAAAACAGTTTTCGGGTGAGGGAGACGCCAGAGCGAGACTCGCTGGAAGCCAACGTACTGTTTCCTCCTACATACATCTCGCGAAAAGACCACGAAGATAAAAGTAGAGAGATCTTAGCACAGAAGGAGGGTAACTAGTGGTCGCTCTTCCTGCGAACCATACACGGCTGGAACAGAAAGGCGGGAGGTGACAGCTTTGCGTAAAGTACCCTCCGCCACACAGCGCAAGCCGGCTTCAGCAGTATAGATGTAGATGTAGTTGTAGATGTCACCACATGTCGCTAACCTTATTAATTTTTCCTGAATATGCAAATCAATTATATCTAAGACTTAAGGTCTAATTAGTACTTTAAAATACACCATGCCCAGTTTCTTGATAGTTAAATAAATAAGGCGATAACTTGCGCTACTACCTTAACTATTCCTTGTCTTTCCCACAGCAAATTTATATCTATTACATCCCCCAGGTTTCAGTTCTAAAGGTCGTACCTTACTACTGTCTCTAGCCCCCTCGCCACAGCCTTGGATATGTTACGTGCCATTAGCATCACGCCCTATCTGTACTCACTTTTAATGTGCCACAGAAGCCTACACTTTTAATAATGACAATTATAATAAAATACAGTACCTGACAAAAAAAAAAAAGATTAAATATCGAGAAGGGGAGGAGAAAACGAAATGAAACTTCAGCTCTATAGGGAGATAATCGGTGTAACTTACGTAATTGCAAAATCGAGTCAAATTCACAGAGATGTGGGCATATGAGCCCAGTTATCAGTGTGACGTTCCACCGCCTCTGCTGGGATGGTTGTCATGGAGCCGTTCTGTACCCACCTGGGGCCAGCAGGCACACAGCTGCTGATACACTGGGACGAAGCCGGCGTCCGAGGCTGTCCCACACACATTCCGTCAGGGTCAGGGAATACTTCAACACGACACTGCCCGTTCATAGAGACACGTGCAATATGTGGGCGAGCATTGTCCTGCTGGAAAACAGCACCACGATACTGTCACACTAGAGGTAGCGCATGAGGATGCAAGTTATTTCTATTCATTAAGTAAACAGAGGTAAAATTTCATTTACCTTATCCAATATCAGTACTGTCCTTGATCTGATGGTAAATTAAAAAAAAAACTAATAATATTTGCTCTGACCTTTAAAGTTATCTTTCTCATCAGACTCTTGCAACGAATTTTGTCAATAATGTCTCACATAATAGGAAAAGTACGGCAAGTAACAAATCTGTGGCATGGGATGGGGGCGGACACAGTAATACGGGGCGAAATCCTGAACTGGAACCTGAGGGAAGAAATCGACATAAAACTGCAGTCTCAGTATGTCCATCTCTCAGTCACTTCCAGCTGTTCCATCTCACTTCATCCTCAAGCCGCGAGTTAACGTCATTCCATTCCAGTCTGGGCATCATACATGAAATGTGAGCAAACCCAGTAATATACAGGCAGGGACAAATAAAAATGGCGAGGACGAATGGATACGATTGGACGTGAATGTGTGCACATAACAACACTCTGTGACGTATACGCCGGCCACGTGATCCAGACCAGTTAAGAGAGCAGTGCGAGCTGTGCCAGTGCGAGTGGAGCAGTGCAAAGGAGGCGTCGGTACTCACAGAGGAGCTGCTGGTGTCCGTTGTGGAAAGTTACGTGACAAAAAAGGCGGTGGAATAGTGTAGTCAGTTGTTTGTCGAGAACTTTAGTGGTTGCAAAGTGCCAGCCAAAAAAATGGCTCTGAGCATTATGGGACTTAACATCTGAGGCCATCAGTCCCCTAAAACTTAGAACTACTTAAACCTAACTAAAGACATCACACACATCCTTGCCCGAGGCAGGATTCGAACCAGCGACCGTAGCGGTCGCACGGTCCAGACTTAAGCGCCTAAAACCGGTCGGCCAAAACGGCCGGCAATAATTTGGCGAATTCCTTTATCGGCTCCTAGGGATAAGATAATAACCGTCATTACGGTGAAAGTTATTGCTCTACATTCTGATGCCTACAGCCTCTTACACAGCAGAGAATGTAAGACATGAATGGTGTGTCGCATTTATTATTATGAAGAGCATCTACGTCCGTCTTCTGAGAATTACCTGTTTCTTTCTCTTCATCTGCATTAAATATATTTTAGTTTTGTAACGTTCTTTACTTTTTCCTAGTGCATTTCTGTAGTTTGTGCAAACCACTGCACTATACACATATTTTTAATTTCAGAGGAGAAAGTTGGTGACTGAAATTTTGTGAGAAGTTCTCGCCATAAGAAGAATCATTTTTGTTCAAATTACTGGCATCCCAACTCGTAGGTCATATCCACGACACTCTTCACTATTTTGCGACGGTACAACAGTAACTGTCCTTCATTGAACTTTTGCGATGTCTTCCACCAACTCAGTCAGCAGATGGTCCCATACTGCAGAGCAAAATTTCAGAAGATGTCAAGGAAGGACTCATTACTCTCGTCATGGTGGGACGTTAAGCACCACCAACACGAGGCGAAAGCAAAGGGTGTGTGGCGCGGGGAAAGCTGCGTTACTAGAGGCACACCTACTGTTCCTCCTGAGTTGAGCGCAGCAGTTGGGCGAGGGTATGAGGGTAATTCTAACGACGATTCTGGAACCCTGCGGCCTGGCTGCTGCAGGTCATGTCCTGGATGACGTTAAGAGTCTCCCAACCCAAGGCGAAAGCAAATGGTGCATGGCGCAGAGGGAGCTGCGAAAAGGGACACAACATCTGTCATTTCTTGGTTATGGGCTGAGTGGCAGTGTATGGCCGGTGCGGCACGTTGCTGGCCTTGGCTGTGGCGTGTTGCGCCTCCCAGGCGCTGATGCTCCCCAGATCGCAGGGATGTGCCACCATCCGTGTCTCTGCTGCTGGTGGCCTGGTTTGCTGGCGTGAAATCTTACCCCAAGTCGGCAAGTGTGCCTCGCCACTCCTCTGTCTTCCGAGGCGTGTTCTGCCAAGCCCACGGGGTGGTAACACAGCCAGGGTTAGGCTAAATGGGTCCACACCCCCGAACAACTGCGTGACCAGCCCACCACCTGAGTAGGAGTGGGTCGTTGGCCGCAAGGTGGAAGCTCTTACCAGTACGGGTCGAAGGGCGGGAAGTGCGTCCACCTCTACGGACTGCGGGCTGTACTTGCCGATGCAGGACGAGTGAAATCGGCGGTGACCAAGTACTGAAGGGACAAGTGTGCTGGTAACAAGGCACTGAACCCGGCAGCTGAGGGATCCTCGGTCTACAGGCGAGGCCGGCGGTGGAGCTGCAGTTTAGTCCCCCCCCCCACCCATGCCAGAGGAGTCGGTCCAGGTTAAGAGATGTGGTTCCCAATCATTTTCGCTTGCCAAGAAATGATGGATACTGAAGAGACAAGCGATTCTGGTGCGCCCATAAGGGTTTCAAGATGGCCTGGGTCAGGCGATGGAGGATAGTATCATGGATAGGCATACAAGGATAATTCAGTTCCTAGATCAAAATATTAAAAACGTAAAATTAGTCAGGACGCAGTATGGGCCATCAAAAATGAGCTGGTGGCATGGGCAATTGTCAATGCCAAGTTAGAAGGCAGATTTGAGGAGCTAGAAGAGGAAAATGAAAGACTAAAAAATCAAGCAGTCAAAACATGGGCTGGTGTGGTTGCACAAGCAGGACCAAAGGCCTAGTTAATGGAGGACACCATGGTCAAGGTCTGCAAATGGCCAGACACGGCAGTCTTTTTAAGACCAATGCCTGGCCAAGATGTCAAGAAAGTTCAGGAGATATTCGCCACTACAGTAAATCAGGTCAGAGAAAAAATTAAAATTAATAGAGTTAAGGCAACTAAAAATGTAATCATAGTTGATGTTGATACAGAGGATGATAAAAACAAGTTATTAGCTGACGTGGGCATAAATACCTTTATGAAAGATTTCGAGCTAAGATTGAGGACAGGACCTAGGAACCGAGATGTAGTCCATCGCGTCACGGAGGTCTCAGGGGCGCTGTGGAAGAAACTAACAGCTCTGGAAAAGGATTAGGTAGGGTTCCATGCCATACACATCAAAAATTACCTCTTGGTATACTTCGTGGTACCTCATTGCCACAATTGCGGAGACATGGATCACATACACAAATACTGTAGCAGGAAGCCTGCATGCTCAAAGTCAAAGCCGAGAACCACTTAAGAAAAAACTACAATAAACCAGGCGTCTGTATACCATGCATGCATAGGAGCAAAAAGACCTGTGGTGCATTTGGTACAAATTGCCCAACCTATAAAATGTTGGAACAGCACCTAATTTCCAGAATAGACTATGGCTAATGGTGTCACTGAGACCAGGAGAGCCAAAAAAAGAAAGTCTCTCAGGCTCCTATTGGTTTCTCCTCCTCCTTCATCTGGGGGCCTACTCAAACTGATGAAGTGGAAAGATCTGTTGGGCGACCAGTGGCAGTGGGCTGACCAGTCATAATCCAACGCAGCCCAGTATTAGACAACAGCCCACATGCTAGTACAATAAACAGTGTCATGCCCATACAATAAGGACTTTCATAACAAATACTACAGGAAAGCACTGTTACCAGCACGATGCAGCTACAGGCAGCACAAAGAGCTATGGGAGCAGACCCAAGAAGAGTGTACCCAAACTTAGAGCTTGACATGCACGTCATATGCATAGGGTACAAATATGGTAGAAAGGCCACCCTTTCGGCAATGGAGTCTGTAGATAGGATACAACTCAAGTCGATGAATCTCCCCACTGACTTCAGAGCCCTGCGTGACCCAATTGAAAAGGTTATTGAAAGACGAGATGAAAGATTTGATTTGGAGGAGATTTAAATACAGTATGTCCTAGCAAACGGACACATTGCGTTAGATTGGAAAAAGACCTGACCTGATTGTAACGTACATACTTACTTTCCATAATGTCCAGTGAAATAATGATTGGACAGATAATAGTCGCTAGGTCATTCAGGAAGTGCCAAGGGCAGTGGAGGAATGGAGGCTGGATATAATCTGCTTGTAGGAGCCATACTCCCAAGCTAGACAAATCTCCTATATGGCTGCCACTTGGCAAGTAATGTACACTGGGGAGGAGCCAAAAGCAGCTATAATTGTAGCAAATAAGGCCTTACGAGTTGCTACCATAGCACAATTATCAAATAGCCACTGCAACATCGTGGAATTACAATCACCTGTAAGACTAGTGTACATCATTAACATGTACTTCCAATATAGAGGTAGTTTTGACGTCTTCTTGGATCATCTCACTCGAGTCACCACGGCATTGTGGGAGCAAAAGATTATTGTAACCGCGGATATGAATGCCAAATCGCCTCTATGGTAGGGCGGCACTAGAGATGCAAATGGGGAGAAAGCTGAAGAGCTAATCATGGCCTCAGAACTAGTTGCGGCAAACAGATGAGGGAACCCCCACACCTATAGAGGTGAGGTGGATTTGGAAAAAACATAGATGTCATCCTGTCAGCACTCAGTTCCATCAGCAACATCGAACTGGAGAGTCCTAGATCAAGTCACAACGACCATGATCTGATTGTGTTTAGCCTTAGTGATAAGGAGTGCCACTGGGACCTGGGGTGGGAGATCCAATACAGCTTCAATAAGACATATTTGTAATGCCTAGCTCAGGAGTGCGACATTCATCTGTTGCCTGAGGATGATGTAGACGTTGATAGGTATGCTGAAAAGATGGTGGGGTCTGTAGTTAGAGCAGTGAAAGCTGCTGTACCACCCAGGAGGAGAGCCATTGCAGCCTCCCCATCACCATGGACTGCCGAACTACAACGTATGCGCCAGTCTGTGAGACAGACGAGGAAGTATTACCAGCAATGTGTCATCTGGCAAGAAAAACAGTTCTGGCTGCAGCGATACAGGTCAGCCAGAAAGGTCTTCCATAAAGAACTGAGGGGGTTAGGGTTAAAAGCTGGGAAAGATATGTGCTGCACCAACTGGCCACTGCCCGTAGGGGAGGCCCCTATAAATTGGTCAGAGAGAAAAAATAAGATCTCTCAAGGTTCTCTCGACAATCAGAGATGGCGACCAAATGACAGAGTCCTGGCAGGAGTCTGCCGAGGTCCTTCTACAGATTCTGTTACCAGATGATGAGGAGAATGAGGACAATGAGATTCAGTGCCAGATCTGTAGGGAACATCATGTAGAGTAGAACAACAACACCATAGTGTACCCCTTTTAGAAGGAAGAAGTGGCAGTACATACTAAATGTTTCAGAAGGGGGAAGGCTCCAAAGCCAGATGGCATAGTAGCAGAGGTTGTACAATTCCTCGCCCCTCAGCTAATAGGACCTCTGACAGGGCTCTTCAATGAATGCCTAAGGCTTGGTAAATTTCCGAAAATTGGGAAAAGGGCAAATTTGGTAATTATAAAGAAAGGAAAAGATAAGGACCATAAGGAAGCCAATTCCTACCGGCCGATATGTCTCCTAGATATCCTGGGGAAATTAATAGAGAAGTTTTTGGCTGACAGTCTGGCGATACACAGCATACTGCGCGGGATGAGTAACAGGCAGTTTAGCTTTTGGCTGGGCCAATCAGTGTCTGACGCAACTGCCCTGGTGGTTGAGGTCTGCAGCTCAACCCCACGCAAGTATGTGGTAGGCATCATGGTGGACATCAGTGGCGCCTTCGACAACCTGTGGTGGCCCTTGCTCTTCTCCCCCTTGTGTGAGAAGGAGTGCTCAGAGCCCCGCTGTGGCTGTCTGAGGAGCTGTTAAGAGGACAGGGAGGTTTGGTTATCATCACCCAGCGGAAAAATAAGTAAAACCATCACGAAGGGTGGCCCACGGATCTGTTCGGGGGACACTCTCTCGGAATGTAAATATAGAACCACTGCTAGAGAAATTATATCTCAGCTAGGACATACACTCCTGGAAATTGAAATAAGAACACCGTGAATTCATTGTCCCAGGAAGGGGAAACTTTATTGACACATTCCTGGGGTCAGATACATCACATGATCACACTGACAGAACCACAGGCACATAGACACAGGCAACAGAGCATGCACAATGTCGGCACTAGGACAGCAGCTGCTATTCTCCCATGGAGACGATCGTAGAGATGCTGAATGTAGTCCTGTGGAACGGCTTGCCATGCCATTTCCACCTGGCGCCTCAGTTGGACCAGCGTTCGTGCTGGACGTGCAGACCGCGTGAGACGACGCTTCATCCAGTCCCAAACATGCTCAATGGGGGACAGATCCGGAGATCTTGCTGGCCAGGGTAGTTGACTTACACCTTCTAGAGCACGTTGGGTGGCACGGGATACATGCGGACGTGCATTGTCCTGTTGGAACAGCAAGTTCCCTTGCCGGTCTAGGAATGGTAGAACGATGGGTTCGATGACGGTTTGGATGTACCGTGCACTATTCAGTGTCCCCTCGACGATCACCAGTGGTGTACGGCCAGTGTAGGAGATCGCTCCCCAAACCATGATGCTGGGTGTTGGCCCTGTGTGCCTCGGTCGTATGCAGTCCTGATTGTGGCGCTCACCTGCACGGCGCCAAACATGCATACGACCATCATTGGCACCAAGGCAGAAGCGACTCTCATCGCTGAAGACGACACGTCTCCATTCGTCCCTCCATTCACGCCTGTCGCGACACCACTGGAGGCGGGCGCACGATGTTGGGGCGTGAGCGGAAGACGGCCTAACGGTGTGCGGGACCGTAGCCCAGCTTCATGGAGACGGTTGCGAATGGCCCTCGCCGATACCCCAGGAGCAACAGTGTCCCTAATTTGCTGGGAAGTGGCGGTGTGGTCCCCTACGGCACTGCGTAGGATCCTACGCCCTCGCTCAAAGTCCGTCAACTGCACATACGGTTCACGTCCACGCTGTCGCGGCATGCTACCAGTGTTAAAGACTGCGATGGAGCTCCGTATGCCACGGCAAACTGGCTGACACTGACGGCGGCGGTGCACAAATGCTGCGCAGCTAGCGCCATTCGACGGCCAACACCGCGGTTCCTGGTGTGTCCGCTGTGCCGTGCGTGTGATCATTGTTTGTACAGCCCTCTCGCAGTGTCCGGAGCAAGTATGGTGGGTCTGACACACCGGTGTCATTGTGTTCTTTTTTCCATTTCCAGGAGTGTACTAGACGTGACAGCCTACGCAGATGACCTCCTGCTGGTTGATGGCCATAGCCGTGAAGACCTAGAACCGAAAGTGGAAAAAACATTAACATCACTTTTAGAATGGTGCCACGAAGCGAAAATAAGGATTGTATCACACAGATCCACGTATCTATTGCTGAAAGGTAGCCTGATTAGAAATCCAACCGTTAGAGAGAAAGATTCACCAGTTCTAGGGCGCCGCGAGGCCAGATATCTAGGGGTTGTAATGAATGAAAAGTGGAATTATACATCAGATATAGACACCATATCTCAATGAGCCCTACAAGTTTTAAAAAATCTCATCAACACAGGTCATAAAAGATTCCATCTGAAACCCAATCTCATTAAACTCTATCAGAATAGTATTTCAACATCAATAGTAGGATACAGGTGTGGGGTCTGGGCACACAGGCTCACGAGGCCTGCCATGACCGTGAGAAGGGTGCAGAGGAATATGCTGTTACGCTCTATTGGGCATATCGAACTCCTACTCGGGGGGGGGGGGGGGGGACTGTATCCATTAGACATCAATATACAGGAGCAGGCAGCATGGTACTGAATAAACAAAGGAAAGTTCAAAAAGACCAAGGAAATAATGGGGGTACAGTTAGGTGACATCTTCTCCATAATACGACGTGCTGACACCTATCATATCCTAAATAGTTTGACAAACGAGGTATCACGAAAGATTGTGAGGGAATTTGTTAGGGACTAAAATAGTTAACAAACAAACCAACAAAGGCTGAGGGGCACCTACCCAATACCGCCGGACCGCCGGACGCGGATTGGCCGCGCTCCAGGATCAGGCAGGCAGGTGTATCAAATCTCATCAACAGTAACAGCACTTCCAATTTCACACTGGATATTAGAAATATAAGTTAGAATGTAGATGAACTAACAATACTAACAAGATTAGGGAAACGCAGTTTTTGGTTCCTTTTCCGACAACATTTTCTGTAATATCGTTCAAATTCGAATAGTTCGTAACTGTAATCCCTAGGTATTTAGTTGAACTGACAGTTTTTATATTTGTGTGATTTATTACGTATCCGGTACGTGAAGGATTTCTTTTCGTATTCATGTGCATGACCTACCTCTGTGCATTGTTTGGAGTCAGTTGTCACTTTTGGCTAATTAAATTGGCATTTGGCGATTGTTTTTTATCTTATGACAACTTTACTAGAGGGTTAACGGCAGAATAACGTGCAAACACTCTGACAAAGCTGTTCAAATTGTCTCCTAAAACGTTTATACAGATTAGGGACAGCAGACGGTTTATAACCCTTCCCTTTCGTACCCCTAATGCCATTTCTGTTTTACTCGATGACTTTCCGTCAGTTAGTACGCCCAGTGACCCTTCCGCCAGCAAATGACGGATCCAGTCGCACAACTAGGACAAAATTCAATGGGTTTGCAAAATGATTACAAGCCGTTTCTGAGAAATGGTATCAAAAGCCTTCTGGAAATCAAGAAAAGAACCAGTTCAAAGTCCGTTGTCGATAGCACTCGCTACTATGAAAGCTAGGTGTGGCTCAGAAGAACGATATTTACTGAATCGGTGGTGAGTATAACTCAATAGAGCGTTTTCTCCGAGACAATTCATAATGTTCGAGCCCAGTGAATGTTCCAAATATTACTGCAGATCGACGTTACTGGTATGGGGCAATAATTCAGGGAATTACTCCTGTTTGCTTTCGTGACTGTTGGTGTGACGTGCCGAACTTTCCATTCATTAGGGGCCGATATTTTGTCGAGTTAGTGGTTAAAGATGATTTCTAAATAAATACCACCATACTCGTAAGGGGACGTGACTGGTATACAATTCGGCCGAAAAAGTTGCCTTTACTAAGTGGTTTAAGTTGCTCCTCTACATCGAGGATATCTACTTCTAACTTACTCAAGTCGGCTGCTGTTATTGACCGAATTTTGTAATAATTACCGCATTTCGTGACTCCGCTTTAGCGGCACTTTGATCAGTAACATAACCAATGTCATCATACTGAGATGGCACCGATTGTGTCTTGCCTCTGATGTACTTTACATACGACCAAAATCTCTTTGGGTTTTTCTATCGGATGTGTAGGCAAAGCTCCGTTGTGGACACTATTAAAAGCATCTCGCATTAAAGTCCGCGCAAAATTTTGAGCTTTTATAAAACATTGCCAATCTTGGTGATATTCCATTGTTTTAAGTTTCCCGTGATTTTTTCCTTTCTTCTTGAATAGTGACCTGTCCTGTGCGCAATAGGAGATCAGTACCGTCGCTTATTAATATATTTGGTATAAATCTCTCGATCTGCGGGAAGCTACTAACGCAGGATCGCGATTTGTCGCCTCCAAGTAGTATTTGCGTATTTGGACCATTACGGATGTGCGCCAGGAATACTCGACGCGTTTACGTGTGTGTGTGTGTGTGTGTGGGAAGTGCGTCATGTCTTCACTGCGATTGCATGCGGTTAGCGGTCAGTGGGCAGCTAACATCCCGTTTGCGGTCTGAGCCGCTTCGCGCTTCCGACAGCCCGGCTGTGGGCGTCACAACAACACAGGGTGAGGGAGGCCAGCGGGGGACACGGGCCGAGTCCACACAGTAGGGGGTGCAGCGCACGGAAAAACCCTAAATCACTGTACTGGTGATACGTTACTGCAGGCGACTCATGCCGGTACGTCGATAAGCAGTACAGAAAACGAAAAATAAAATTCAGAATTTTCATCGTTGTGGAAGAGTAGTGAATCGGTAGGCACTGCACACTTTTGAATCAGCACCCCCCAAAACGTTGAATCCGTCGTCCTTGCATGGCGGCACTGCGTTCTCTGCCACCTAGACCTATGGGCCTGACACCCAAGGATTTTTTGTCGTGGGGTTATGCGAAATACCTTGTGTATATGCCGCATTCGCCGAAAACTATTCGCCCATTTCTGAAGCGTCGGTTACTTTACACACACTCCTAAATGTATGGCGTGACATGGTTTGTCGCTTACATGTTACACGTGTCATCATGGGCTTCATGGAAAATACCTATAAACAATCTAAAATAAATTTGCTGTGTTTCGAATTGCTACACCTAATGGTAACCGCTTCATTAAGTTTCAACTCTACATCTACAAATACATATACGTAATTCGACAAATTTATATAACAACAAAATGCAAAAGAATAAGGAAAATATTAATGGGATTAAGTAGACATATAGGTATCAGAGTAGCAAATCTTACCTGGAGATTATCACTGCAAGGGAGAGCCGGAGAAACTGTCGTACCCCAATGTCATTTGTGCACTAAGTAAAATATTCAACGTTGTAAACTAAATTAGTCCAATCGCGCCTCCACCTGCATTTTTTAGCGAAAAGACTGCCGTGGGGTGGTGTGATTACCTCAGTGATGCAGTGCAGATGCAACAACACGGGAGAGGCGTCCATGCAGGAGCCAGACCAACATGGGGTTCCCAAGAGGGGCAGCAGCCTATGGTGAATAACGCTGAAGATGGGTACATCGAGTATTTAATGAACAGATGCTGAATCGAAGTGATGCAACATATAGAAGGAATCGATTTTCAGTAGATGACCGGAAGGATCAAGGAATAGTGAATCAGATAATGGAACCAAGTGCGTGGTACATAAAAAGGGAAGACGCTAAACACTGAATGGTTGGAGTTATCAGGAATTCTTTACGTCATTAGCTACTATTTAAACCATTACTTCTAGATAGTAGCATCCATATATTTAATCCTGATACGCAATGCAATTTACAACACATCATTCGTGATTTCCAGTCCTGTTGATTACAAACAACTATACAAACTTTACATCAAACCTCAACCCAAATGTGTCTTACGGACGTAACCAAACCAAAGAGTGTGCCTAAAATATTGGTTTTCCTCCTCAGGATCGACAGCAAACCCACACCTACAAAGATAGTTCAGGTATACTTGCCAATGTTTCAAGCGGAAGATGAAGATATGGAGATCACATATGAGGGTTTTGAACGTGTAATTCAGTATGGAAGGAGAGGGGACACAAAATAGTCATGAGGAACTGGAATTCGGTTGTATGGGAGGGAGTAGAAGAAAATGTTAAAGAACAATATGGGCTTGGCAGTAATAATGAGAGAGGACAAAGACTAATTGAGCTCTTCAGTAGATATCAGGTAGTAATAGCGAATGCTCTGTTCGGTATTTACAAGTGGTAGGGGTAGGTCTGTACTAGGAAAAGACTCGGAAATATGGGAAAAGTCCAGTTAGATGACATCATGGTCAGCCAGAGATTCCGAAATCAAAAGAGAAATGGAATCCAGTACTAGAATCAGGTACACGCAGAAGCTGATGTAGTCTCAGATCACAATTTAGTAATGACGAAGAGTACACTGAAGTTTAACAATTTGTGCAGGAAGAAATAATGCGCTAAGAACTGGGATACAGATATACTCATGAATAAAGGTAGATGGTTGAAGATCTCTGAGGCTATAATTACAGCGCCAATGAATAGCTCAGAAGGAAATTAAATTGAGGAGGAATGGACATTTATAAAAAGAAGGACTACACAATTTGGAAAGAGAAACATAGCTAAAAAGAAGGTAATTGAGAGGAAACAGAAAGAAGGTAACAGAAGAAATACTTCAGCTGGCTGACGAAAGGAGGAAGTACAGAAACGTGCAGGCAAAATCAGGAATAAGGTGATACAAGTCATTTAGGAATGAAATAAACAGGAAATGAATGAAAGCTAAAGTGGAATGGCTGCATTAAATGTGATGATATCAAAAAAGAGATAAATAATTGGCGGAAGGAGTGACTCAGGAAATAGAAAAGTCAAAACAGCCTTCGGTGAAATTAAAAGGAAGGGCGGTAAAATTACGAGTCCACTTGGAATTCCAGTGTTAAATGCGGAGGAGCAGCTGAATACAGTAATAGAATCACAAACAGCTATGGAAGATGTAAGTTTGATCTCCGATTTCCGCCAACTGATCTATTTCAGAATTTCGCTACCAGAATGAAGATGATGGTCTCAGATTAGTGTTTGGAGTAGCAAAACAGAGGATGTAGACATACTGAATATCAGGAAATGTAATTTCCAGGTCGCTGTTCGGTAATCGCTCTATGGTGAACGATTGGTTTGAAAAAACTAAGACATCATTTTTGAACGATTGGAGGAGCTGCTCATGTAATCTATAAGAAAGAACATTTTAAATTAGGAATAAAATCACGCCAGGGTCGGATGAGTACCACATTGAAATGTGGCGTCTTCCCAGCTAGATACGCTGAAAATTAAAATTGATGACACAGTTAATAATGAAATTAAACATGTGGACTGGAGTACTTAAGTAACTCAAGATAAGCTAGTATATTATAATATCACTACAATTACAGGCCGTAATGGTTACATTATGGAAGTAGACTGCAGAAAGACAAGAGTGAACACGCAGGTTTTTACTATCTGCTCTTAAAATTTTACGAGGACACAAATAAAGGTGAACGTAAATTTTGGAACCTTTGTGAAATCTCTAGGCACGGTGAATATGACAAGGTGCAACAAGTAAAACGTTTTATTCTAATCTAATTCTTTCATTTTTTAGTACAACTTTTCTGAAAACAATATTATAAGATTTCCTTCTGCTGACTGTAATTATATGAAGCGTCCAAGAATCGCTGCTGCTACTCGGTTAACTGAAAAACTTCCTGAACTAATTATTTCCTAATTCACATTTTACTCTCTTCACAAATGTGCTGGTGAAGCTAGTAAATGTTTTCCCAGAGATTCGGCGACCTAGCTAGGAACATTCATAAACATTGTAAAACAATTGTTAGGTGACAGGAGCAACTGCATGAGTTTAAAAAATTTTTAGATATCAAAATTCATAAATTGTTGCATCCATCATAGACAAGATGGCTATCTTTGCAGGGCATGGTAGTGAGAAATTTAGAAGAGTGGAATACGTTGGAGGTGTCTCCTTTGATTCTAAGTACAACAGTTCTCTGCCAGTCAATCGAGGTCCGAGTCAACCAGTTTCAAAGTGGATATTTCCTATAATAGCTGCACAGAGAAGAGATGTGGAGCTCGGTACCTGTAAGAAGGCCATCGCCCACAGTGGCACATAACGCTGCACGTCTCCAGTGGGCCAAACAGCACAGGAACTGTCCAGAGGCTGACTGGAGTGTGTGTGTTTGGGGGGGGGGGGGGGGAGGCGAGTGCAGTGTGCTCTGAGCGGTCGCGTCTTTCAGATGATGTGAGGTGTCAAGGCCACTGACCGTCCAGTGAGTTGTTTAACTCGCCCTGTGTTGAGCGCACTGCTCAGGTTGCAGACGCTTCTGTGATGTTATGATAATGTACCATGAATATCGTGAATATAAATCAGGTCGTTTATTTCAACATTCTTGGTGACCAATTGTTGTCCTTCATGCTACCCATTCATGGCGAGTGTGCTATGGACAGTTACATCTTCCAGGTCTGTACACAAACGTTCCTGCTATTAGGAACCTCGAAGCACTCTATCGCGCCTTGAATGGTTCATTAAGCAAACAGATCCTAATCCTGCAGACCATGTAGGGGTTATTTGGAATGCCACATCAAACCAGAAACAGTACTGAAATGGAGAGTTGCAGCCTATCTCCACGTCGAGCTATCTGTTTACTAAGCAACAAGTAAAGGAACAGGAAGAGAAGTTTTGTGAGGAAATGAAAGTTCTGGGGCGAGAAGCAAAACCTTTAAGCATTCTGCATGACACAGTTCCCCCAGGAATGCCGAAACTCATGGTACAGCAATAGCACTGAATGGATAATATCTTGAAAACCGGTTGTAAATGATTTTCTACGAAAGTAAAAGAGTGATAATGGAATGTAGTGAAATTAAATGAGGCCCTGCTGAACGAATTAATTTACGAAATTATGTAGGCATGAGTTTTGCTCTATGGGCAAGATGGACGAAACGAAGGGCGACAAAATAAAAAAGAAATAGCACGAAATGAGATTTTGAAGAATGTAAAAGCGTATCTGAATAAGAGGAATTTACTACCATTGAATGTAAATAGAAATTTTATGAACTTCTCCCGAAGGTATTTGTCCTATGTTGAACAGCAGTTTCGGCAAGAAGGGAGCAGAAGCTTCTAAAAAGTGGCGTTACAAAATACTGTTGACTATTTAATGGGTAGATCGAGTAACTAATGTGGAAGTACTACATTGACATGGTAAAAACGGAAACTTAAGCGGTAACTTGCTTAAGAGTTTGGTTGGGTTGAGAGGTCACACTGAGACTTCAAGGAATTGTAGAGTTTCTAATGAGGGAATTAGCGGAGGTTGAAACTGCAGAGGTGGACCAACGCTCGACTACCGTAAGAACGCTGAAATGGATATCACGGCAGTGGCTGTACAGAAGTGCAAAGGACATACCAGCCGGTAAAGTACCATCAGACCAGTGTCTGCACCACAAACCAGTGTTGACCAAATAAAGTGTGTAGGCGGACAACACGTGTACATGACCGCACCGTAATTGACTCTATAAAGTGCCTGGTAGAGGGTCTGTCGAACCACCAGCCTATTTCTGTACACTTCCGCTCTCGAACATCGGGCATGAGAAATGATATGCTACCTGCGATTTCTTGTACTTTATTACGATTATCGTTCCTCGCTATTTGGATGGACATCCACAAATTATTTTCATATTCGCAGGAGAAAGTTTTTAACTGAATTTGTCTCGCCGCAACGAAAAACATCTTTGTCTGAATTATTGCCACCACAAACGCGCAGATCATATGCGTGACACTCCTTCCTCTACATCGCGCAGTACAACACGAACTGGTTTTGAGCTTATGTTGACTTTCCGTCAGTTATTACGAACTATGTCGTTTCCGACAGGGATACACGATTACAGATGAACAACTGGGACGACACTCCATAGGCACGCAATGTGACTACGTCTTTTGTGAGCAACGGTATCAAAAGCCGTCCAGAAATGTGGAAATGAATCCGTTTAAGGTACCTTGCCAAAAGCACTCATTACTTTGAGTGAGTGCAGAGCCGGTAGTGTTTCAGAGGAGCGATATTAACTGACTGAATCGGTGCTGAGTAAGTGTCGGTAAGCCCGCCCGGCTAGCCGCTCGCTCTAACGTGGACGCGTCTGCGGACTCGGAAATGGACCCTGACGCAATCTGGTCACGTAATTAAGCCAGCCATGAGATCGAATTTAGCTTCTTGTTTGTTAAAGTGTGCTGGCTCATACGCTTCTTCCTTTGAATATTGATAAGGTTGTGTCGGATTTGCGGCTAGCTTCTTCATGTAAATTGTTCTGCGTTTCCTTTGCAGGTACCGTATTCCTGCAAGAAGTCGAGTCAACATCTTTTTCTGTCTCGGTTTTTTGCATGTGTTTAATGTGGCTCCCGTGTGTTCTATATGTTTTTTTTGTGGAGGACATTTCCATTGAAGGAATTGAAATCCTTGATAATGGTAAAGAGATAAGATGAACTTTTCTTCACGTGACCATTCTCCTTTATGCGTCATCCAGTACGTGACGCACTTTAGATCTATCCGAATTTTTTAAGCAACAGGTGATTCATTTGTTACACAAATGTTTGGATACTATTTTGACAGGTGGTTGTTCTAACTGTGTGTTGCGTCCTGTAGACCAGTTTTCTAATTTTTATTTCTGTCGGTAGTAGTTAAATTCCAGAATGAGATTTTCACTGTGCAGCGGAGTGTACGCTGATATGAAACTTCCTGGCAGATTAAAACTGTGTGCCGGACCGAGAGTCGAACTCGGGACCGAGTTCGAGTCTCGGTCCGGCACAGTTTTAATCTGCCAGGAAGTTTCACTAGATAAATTGTCCGTTCTTTGCGTCTGTAAATATCCGACTTCTGTCAGTTTTACTTATTTTACTGTTTCCTCTAGCAACAGGTGTCACATATTTAGTCTGACCGGACTTGTGAAAGGACTTTGGCTATCGATGTCATCCCTGCCGACTTCACGGACCACAGTGTAGTGACTATCACATTACGTCATTCACGACAGTCGGTGAAAATGGTTTTGATTCCCTTGGGCGTTGAACACGGCGCAAATGGAGATCCTTACCATATGAGGTGAACCCAGAAGTGTTGTACCATAGTTTCTGGTCAGCTGCGTTACAAGCCTCCATTTTGGAATGCTGAGTTCAGAGGGCAAACCCTAGGTTCTGACAACCGTTGACACGACTGTGCGCTGATAGAGCGCGGAAATTTCGGAACACGCAAGAATTTTACAACTCTCTCTTATGTGGCCTTTAAGAAAGTGCGCATCAGGCTCTGCTACGTATTGCAGACGTCACGCGTGTAAAGGCGCGATCATTAGGAGTGAAGCGGGGCCAAGTGGGATGGTTGAGGTGGCGTTCCAAACCACGTCCGCTGGGTTGTGGACCAACTGACTTCTCTGTATCATCTGATTCGGCATCAGACTCGTCTTCCTCATGCGTGTAACACGTCTCTCGAGATCGCCGAGGGCAATGTTGTGACGGCACAGAAGGACATACGGCATGCTCTACACCATTTCTACGTTAGGCTAAATCAGGTACCCATTAACTTTTTTATTCTTTAAAGTCAGTACCGCCATTAGACGTTTATTTACAGTGTTACATTTACACTTACACAATCATGATATCGTCTTCAAAGTGCCATTATCAAGTGTCTTTTGAAAGTAGGTTAGACAATAACTGTGAAATACGTAACAAATGACATTATCATATAAGAATCTATATTTGAAATGCTTACTTACAAGTGTTATAAATTTCCTAAGATGGCCTACTGTAGTATTAAAATGTACAATTAGACACAGAGTCTACTGCTTTGCTTCATTACTGAGTACACCATCTTGACTGAATGACAGTTGGCTAAGTGTCAAATTGTCTTGGTCTAAGAAATTCCTCTTACAAGCAGGTGACTTTTTTAAATCTTTGGACTCAGTGTCCTGAAGGATATGAAAGGTTAGGAGCAATTTATTTTCTTTGGTAGCTGTTACATCTTTGCAGTACCCGTTTATCTCAGTATACCATGAAGTTGCCTGCTCATAAACATATACTGTAACAAACCTGTCGATAACATCCGCTGCATCCTTAAATATAGCGGTCCAGCTAGTCATTGATGTTGTTTGAAGTTCATTTTCCTCCCTCTGAGATATACTACTTTCATGAGGAATCAATATACCTCATCCCGACCTTCTGTCAGTAACCAAAGGACAAGCTGACTAAGTGTCAATAAAACCTTTTATTTTATTAAATTTATGGAATAAAGTTTAGTATCACAATTATTTAACACATAAAATACTATGACACATGAAGCCACACAGAGAATATACCGATACACACTAAAGCCATACCTTCAATTTGGACACATCATTCCCACACAATTACCTAACATTTGCTATATTTGGTCCTAGCTTTAACATTTAAAAGTGCCCATTTACCATAGGTGTATCTTAATTTTTAAAAAGTCAGTCTCTTCACATTTTTATTCATATTCCTTTATTAGTTACCCTTTTGTCCCCCCCCCCCCCCACTATAATAGCTTCTTCATTTTATTAGTCATTTCATAACCCGCCCCCAGTCCATCCTTCTGCACCCTCCTCCCTTACATTTACACTCCATATGCCTACATACGACAATGAATGATTCATAGTATTCTTGATCTTGTGTTTCTTCTCAATTGTTTATTACCGCTCTAAGAAGTAATTATGATCAATAATGTTACATTTGTCTTTGTTGTTAAGAAATACGAATTAACCCTTTTGTTCGGTATTTTGTGTTCACTCAATCCACAGTTCATGTCTCTGTTATTGTGCTGCCTGTGGCTGGGGAGTGCTGATCCGTCTGTCGATGTTGGTCTATTGACGATACTCCATAGACACGTAATGTGACTGCAAGCAGTTTGTGAAGAACGGTATCAAAAGACTCCCAGAAATCTGGAAATTAATCGGTTTAAGATTACTTGTAGATAGCTCTCATTACTTTGACTGAGTGAAAAGCTGGTTGTGTTTCATAGGAACGATATGTGCTGAATCGGTCCAGGGTAAGTGTCGATATATCGCTTTCTTCGAGATAATTCGTAATGTTCGAACACAGTGGATGTTCAAGGTCATAGTAAAAATCGATGTTACTCGTATTGGTTTCCTTTCTTCACCGTAGGTGTGGTGTGTGGAACATTTCAAATCTTTATGTGCGGACATTTTGTCGAGCCAGCGGATGTACATGATTCCGAAATATGGAGATATTTGACCAGCGCCCTCCGTAGTTGATCCAACAGGTATACTTATTAGGTAGTTTCAGTTGCTTCTCTACATCGATGGTATCTACTGCAAATTCACTCATGTTGGCAGCTGTTGCTGATTCGAATTCTATAATATTTACTCCGTCTTATTTGGTGAAGGACTTTCGGAAAACCGTGTTTAGTGACTCCGCCGTAGCCGCACTTTGGTTAGTAACATTACCACTGCCATCATGCAGAGATGGTATTGATTGTGTCTTGCCACTGACGTACTTTACATACGACCAGAATCTCTCTTGGTTTGCTGCCAGATGTAGAGACAAAGAGTCATTGTGAGGAATATTAAAAGTTTCTCACACTGAAGCGTACTCTAAATTTTGAGTTTCTATAAAACATCGTCAGTCTTGGCGATATTGTATTGTTTTAAATTTCACAACGTTTCCTGTTGTTTCTTCTTCGAAAGTGACCTGTTTTGTGCGCCATGGGAGAGCAGTTTCGTGTCATACTCATCTGTTGTTATAAGTCTCTCGAATGCTGTCGATACTACCTTTTTTTTTTAAATTGAAGTGAAAACCGGTCATAGGTTTGAAAGCTTATGAAGTCATGAAGCTAACGTTTGTCTCCTTTTTTTTTAATAGATATATTTTTCTTTGCTTTTCAGTGATTTTGGGTGTTAAGTTGTTCAGTCTAGCTGCAACAATCCGTGTAAGCGTCATGATGCTCCCAATGTGCTCAGAATTATTTGTAACTGAATGGTCACTGAATGTTTTCGCTGACGTTGTCTCCGCAACCAATTCCTTGAAATAAATTTCGGAAAAAGCATTTAGTGGTTTTTTGGGCAGTATTTTATGCCGATCACCTACTTAAATATGCACTGTCGCAAACATAACGAGGGTAGACTGGAGTCACCACCATTTACAATGGCTATTCGGAGAGTAGGGTGGGATCGGCCGCGGAATGGAAACCACAGTGATAATATAAAGTGTTTTATTTGTAACAGCTACGCGATCGCGATACTTCTCTACATACTCAGCACCCCGACTTAGATATTTGTCGTTGCGTTGAACCAACATTCCGACATCCTTGTCATAGAAAGCAGCCACCTGTGCTGTCCGCCAATTCTCTGAGCTGGTCTGCAGCTCTCTGTCTGTTCCAAGAGGGTGTCCTGAAAGTGAGCAGGCCATATGAGCAGAGATAAAAGCTCAGAGGTAATCAAGTCCGGGATGTATGGTGGCCGATCAAAACTGCCCATCCAAAACGCTGCTGGAGCGTCTTCGTTGCCACAGCAGAAGGAAACACACGACAGGTACGTTATGCGGGGTTGCATGAAATCAGGCGAAACACAGGGCACACACCCTTACTTGACGGCAGACACTATTTTCGAGTAATCTTTACGTGCTCACTCTGCGTTCAGAACTGGAAAGAGTGACATGACGCGATCGATTACCATACTAGACTCACTGCCAGTCACATCTGTGCAAAGCATCATTGTATTTTCTCTGTGCTTTCCATTTTACACCTGATCGGATCTTACTTCCCAAATAGGGCTTTACATGATTGTGTTAGTGGGGTACCTGTCTGACATGAGGATCAAAATTTCCTTGAACCTTTTAAAAACTATAGATTCTCTATTGGGAGGTCGATGTGAAAATGTATTTTAGGCATAAACTATTAAATAGTATTAGGAGCTTGTGACATATGGCCTTGGTGGCTATCGACGGTTGTGAGTAACCATTACACATTACATTTCAGTTTGCGTAAATCACGTGGGCGGAAACAGCACACTAGTCAGCACACTAGTCCACCACAGACAGGTGTCCACACAGTATCGATTCACTTGCTGTTTAAGGACATGTTATGTCTTATTTGCGTAACGAGATCACTGCGGATGTGCGCCAAGAATACTCCACATGCTTACGTGTGTGTGTGGGAAGTGCGGCCACGAGTGCTGGTATCATATCCTAGCTGTGACCGCAGGCGGTTGGCGATTTGCGTGAGCTGAAATCCTGTTTGTGCTCCAAACTGTTCCTAATTCTGACAGAGCGTATGTGAGCGTCATAAGTATTATAGGCAATGTAAAATAAACTTCAGAATTTCCATCGTTGTGCAAGAGCGGAGAATCCAAAGCCGCTCCACATTTTTGAAGCTGCACCTCCCAAAACGATGAATCCGTCGACCTTGCCATGGCGGCGTTGCGTTCTCTGCCGCCTATATCTTTGGGCCTGACACTCAAGGTTTTCTTTTCGTGGGGTTATGCGACATACCTTGCGTGTACGCCACCTTTGCCGGAAACCATTCCAGAACACAAATCACAAATTCCTGCTACGCCACAAACTCCACATACGCTTCTAAATGTGTGGCGTGAAATGGTTGGAGGCTTAAATGTAGTACATGTCACCAAGTGCTTCATACAAAACACATATAAAGAATCAATAATTAATTTCCCCTCTGTTTTATATCTACAGTAACTGGTAACCGCTTCATTCAGTTTTAACTGTGTATCCTCAGATACAAATCCCTAATTAAAAACTTTTATGTAAGAATCTCAAAAAAAAAAAAAAGATTCAGTAGACATATAGACGTCAGAGCAGCCAGTCTTACCTGGCCATTATCAGTGCAAGGGAGAATACAGAGAACCTGTGATACCCTCATGTCTTTTATGAACCAAGAAAAATATTCCGCACTGTTTAGGAACAAGGCCATACAGAGGTGGGGTGGTGTATGTGCCTCACTGATGCAAACAGCCATACTGTAGATGCTACAACGTGCAAGGGGCGTCTATGCAGGAGCCAGACCAACATATGGTTCCCGATGAGGGGCAGCAGCCTATTCCTTAGTTAGAGGGGACCAGTCCAGATGACTGGCAGAAGGTCTCGCCTTGCAACATTAGCCCACATGCCCTCCATACGTTGGCAAGCGGAAAACAAGCTGTCATGCTCTCATCGATTCAGCATCTGAAATGATATACAGAACAAAGCTGAAGATAAGGTGGCTAAATCGAGTACGTAATGAAGAAGTATTGGGCCGAACTGATAGAAATCAGTACTGGTACAATCTGACTAATAGGAGGAATCGATTTGTAGGATATATCGTCGAGTATCAAGAAATCGTAACGGAAGGAATTGTGTGGTATTACATAAAAATCGGAAAAGCTAAGCACTGAACGGTTGGAGGTACCAAAAATTCTTTATGTCATTAAGTACACCTAAAAGCATTACTTACAGATATTAGCATCTATAGGTTACATTCTGATGCACAAGTTAATTTGTTTATGATTTCTAGGCCTGTTGATTACAAAGGACTATACAAACTTTCCCTCAGACAACCCGGACGTGTCGTACACGATCTACACAAAGTAAAGAGTGTGACTAAAATTTTGGTCAAAGTCTTTTCCTTGGACGAGTGTATAAAATTGTACTTGCTGTGTTCTTCAGAAGTACAATGCAATGTTGTTCTGGACATACATGCATATATGCATCGTATTTCTGAACAACATACACACTTAAGCGACGTATTTGTCGGCAGACACCGGACAAGCGACTTTCAGTTAAAATGACTCCCCGTATTAGAATATTCACTGTGGATGTACGAGTCCAGGGGTTGCAAACACATGCTTGACGACATATCGAAGTCTGGGTCTGATCATGAAGAAAATCAATTGAATGTACGCTAATGGGCATGATTTTATGCGCCAACTCGTCACATAAAGCCTTGAACGTCATTTAAACATATTGTTACACACTGGCACTTTTTCCTATGTTTGTCAGCGAGTCAAAGTTTATACTTTTTTCATATCTTGCCCTGTGCGAGCAACTCGTACTTCTTGTTCGGCTTTCTCGTGAGCGTGAATGTGACGTTCCACCTTCACTCCAAACAGTAAAGGGAAATACACGCATTCAGATGGGCAACAGAGGGGAGAAAAGCGGTCTACCGTATAAACGTCGGTAGAGTCACAACACAGCGACAAAGAAAGAAAGATTTCGTCATGCGAATTTAATTATGTTTTTAATAAATCACGAAGAAGTGCACACAGTACAGGAGTGAAACGAAATATGACGACTGGTACTTCCGAACAGTACTTGAGTAAATCTTAAATTGTGTAATGAGTGAAAGTTGTGGGTGTAAACTTGAGTAGGAGTCCCAACGTCATTTACACTGTGCATTATAATTTCTGATATTAAACTGATTTTCTATGAAGAATGCTTTGAAATTTGATGTCAACTTGTGATTATATATTTTGTTAAGGGTTTACTATATACATTTTTAAGAGGGATTTGAATTTTAATGTTACGCAGTTAGCTAGTTTTAGCAGTAACTTTCACTAATGTCGTAATTGTCATAATCTTAAATTTGACGTCATTCTATCACCACTAGTTGCAGTCAATACTGGATCAGGATTAATATTTAATGAAGAGTATTGTAATGATTACATTTTTTAAAGAAAAGAATAGGTTGGGCGACATGAATTTTTTGTTAATATTGAGTAGGAATTTCTTGTTAATAATCAGTGATGAACTCTTCTTGGGTTATCAGCCGAGTGGTGGCGTCGTCTTGTCGCAACGTTTCAATGAGTTTCGTACCCATCATCTTCTGGCGAACATCACGCCACCACTCGGCTGATAACCCGAGAAGAATTCATCAGTGGAATACGCGGAGAAAGACTGAAATCACATATACGTCTGAATCAGTGTTAGCCCAGCACCTGACCACTTTATACACCATCACACCGACGCTAGCAGACCACACTGAGAGCGCAGTGAGAGGGCTTGTGAGCTTGCCACGTGGTAGTCAAGAAAATTAGTCGAGAAGAGGCTGACGGCAGCGCGACAGCACTGTCGCAGCGGCTGCGCGGAGTGCGGGGACGCTGTCTTGTTGTCAGCACGGAAACAGTGGGCCGGCTGAGTAACGCCTGTCGGTGCTGCAATATCCTCCTGGAAAGGGTGCAGGCCAGTACACAGTTGTTGCAGTTTAGTATTTCTAGCCACGTGCTGCTCTTGCGAATGCAAGTGTATATAGATCAATTTCTCAATTGGTAGGACAGGTCGTGGCTCATCAGCAACAGTGGCTCCCTTGAAATGGCCACCAAGAAGTCCTGCCCTCACCACACCTGACAACACGTGGTGGGGAGTCATTGAGGCACATGCATCTGCACGTCGCTATGCTGCAGACGAGGAACTGTGCAATGCTGTTCTAGGGGCACAGACACTAGTCCCTCACCCGTAAGAGCTGCGGAGATGACGAATTTGCTAATATTGAGTTAGTGGATAAGCTGACAAAGAAATGTACTCTTTATGGAAATGGTAGGAGTGGGTGGGTTCAATCACCCTGCCCGTTTCCTCCAATCTATTGACGACCCCACCTTAACCAGGTGCTACCAAAGACACCTTGAAACCACCCATACCAAGATCCGTACAATTGAATATGACAAATCGCCGCTTTTCACCCCCGCAACTACTGCCTCATGAAACCATCCTATCCAGTTTAGTAACTCACTAAAATGCACAGGACAAACCATTGGCTGGAACCTAACATGAAATCTGCACATAGAAATCGTACAGGAAAATTGTACAACAGAAGAATACTTCTGTAGCCATTTACCGATGAAACATGAGAATTGGATCTTTGTAGTGTACTCCACACCTGCAAAGCTGGAAATTGCCTTGTCTCATTTTCCAGGGCCTGGAGTGTCGCCGATATTCGTATGACACCCCCTCCAAACATCAGATGAATGACTACTATCGATTGCCCAGCACCGTAAGACGTGCCTCAGCCCTACTGCAACTACAAATTCTTGATGTTGACATAGAATAGGC
The DNA here is from genome assembly GCF_021461395.2 of Schistocerca americana. Taxonomy (NCBI): domain Eukaryota; kingdom Metazoa; phylum Arthropoda; class Insecta; order Orthoptera; family Acrididae; genus Schistocerca; species Schistocerca americana. The sequence goes on from NC_060129.1 coordinate 50,234,770, forward strand.
CAGTAGGGGCTGTCTAAGGAAAGTGGCAAACGTAATTTAACGGTTAAGGCGGAGATGAACATTCTTGGGCACTAATATATATTTTTAGAGAACTGGGGTCTTCTGCATCAGCTGACATGTCTCCACAGGCCCTTACATAATCTAAGCTCTCGTATACTTAGTTTGAGCAGGACCCTCAGCTGATATACGGATTACTATGTGTAGCTACTTCAGCGAAACCATATTGCCTGTGACAGGTATCGAACGAAACAGCGGGACCTGTTCCTGAAGAAAAGGAGGAATGTTTGAACTTTAAAGTTCTCTTGTCATCGAGACCATTCGAACAATGACATGGGCTCTCACTAGACAAGGATGGAGGCAAGAATCAACAGAAGCCGTGTTCAAGGAAAAGCCACGCTGGTTGTCTGCAGTGGTTTGCCGAAACCACAAAAATTTAAATCTGGTAAGATGGACCGCGATTTCATCGTTACCTCTCGTAAACGCGGCGCCGAATATACCACGGCTACTGCTACAGATTTGTGGTCTCTGTCGACATTCCGTGTATGGTCATAGTGTGGGAATGTCAGGCACCCTAGCTGTATAACTCGCTTGGAACACGCACACAAACACGCACAAAAGAAATATTTGTGGAATAATGTTTGGAGAAATTGTTTGCCAAAGCATGAGATTGCCACATACTACAGGCTAGTAGTGTAATTAGCCATCCAGGAACTCGTGAAAGCTTCAATGCAACAGCGTGATCAGAGAAATCTGAGTTTCAAATGTGATGTCATAAGATACAGAATCTTCTACGATATTTCTGCAGCCTTGGTCCAGGGGTAGTTCCGCATCGAGCACCGACTGGGAGGGTCGCCAGTTTACTGCCTCACCACAGTACGCGCGCACCTGGACAGCTCTCTCTCGGTGTCTTTCGTGTCGTCGTGTGAAGAACATCATCGTCAGGACGTTAGTGTCAGTTGTTGTGTGAGTCCACTGATAACAGAGCAGTCCGCTCATAATATCGGCCATGGGTGTTCTGGGAAAAGGTAGAGACAGGTTCTGTTTCGACAAACCCACTGGTTCCTTCCAGCCTGCGTCTTTCGAGATCCACGACTGGCTCGTTGATACAATAGATGAAACATCTGATCTCGTTCATACTGTCTATTTTCATTCTGATATGTCTTTTTCGTTAAGTTTTTGGATCAACTACAAGTAGATAGGTTGCTTTAGCCTCCATGTTCTCAGGTTCCATTTAAGCACTGAGATGGTTCAATTAGTATGCTGCTTCCCGGTAACCAGGAACTGAATTATATTAATGTCTGAGTGTTTAATCTCCCGCCGGAAGCTGACAACAGTCGACATTTCTCTCTCATAGTCATGTGAGGGGTATACGCTGTGAAGCTAGTCCATTCGATACCGATTGTAATATAATAGCAGGATCCGTTGAGTGGACATGGTAGTCAAACAAAACATACCTTCTCATTTACAGATCTCTGATTACCGCACTCATGCAACGAATGAGGGCAAGTAGGGACGTGCTTTCCCTGCAACGAACCTTAGACCTAACGTTCAGAGGGAGGTATTGTTGTTGAAGGTCTCCTCCGAACAGCGTCGGAAACTGCGGTTGGCTGGTCTCGTTTGTACTGCTGCCGAGGATGATGCCACCTGTTCTGTGTGCGCAATGGAACAACACCGCCACAGCATGGTCCTGAAATTGTTGTTGCGAAACTGGCAGTGCAGACAGTGAACACGAGAGACGTCGTATACAGCTCTCACTCACCGCCCCCTCAAGTGAGTCTGTTGGTTGCTGTATCCTGTAGTGCTGAGTCCTGCACTACTAACAGGGTCGGAAAGGAGATACTCGTATCCCAAAAGAAAATCCTGTCGTTTCCATAGAAACGTTACTCGATTTAGAAGGAGAAGTCATAGAACACATAGTATTTCATAGCCCCGCAATTTCCGTGTTAATTCGTCAATGCGAGGGAGCGAGGGATGCAGTAAAGAAGGAATAGTGCATCAGAAAGGAGATAGGCGTATCCTAAATGAAAATCCTGTCGTTTCCATAGAAACGTTACTCGATTTAAAAGAAGTCTTGGAACCCATATTATTTCATAGCGACGCAATTTCTGTGTTAATTCGTCAATGTGAGGGAGCGAGGGATGCAGTAAAGAAGGAACAGTGCATCGGAAAGGAGATACTCGTATCCCAAAACAAAATCCTTTCGTTTCCATAGAAACGTTACTCGAGTTAGAAGGAGATGTCATAGAACCTATGTTATTTCATAGCGACGCAATTTCTGTGTTAATTCGTCAATGTGAGGGAGCGAGGGATGCAGTAAAGAAGGAATAGTGCATCGGAAAGGAGATACTCGCATCCCAAAAGGAAATCCTGTAGTTTCCATAGAAACTTTACTCGATTTAGAAGGAGATGTCATAGAACCCAGAGTATTTCATAGCGAAGCAATTTCCGTGTTCATTCGTCAAAGTGAGAGAGCGAGGGATGCAGTAAAGAATGAAAAGTGCATCGGAAAGGAGATAATCGTATCCGAAAAGAAAATCCTGTCGTTTCCATAGAAACGTTACTCGATTTAGAAGGAGAAGTCATAGAACCCATAGTATTTCGTAGCGACGTAATTTCTTTGTTAATTCGTCAATGTGACGGAGCGAGGGATGCAGTAAAGATGGAATAGTGCATCGGAAGGGAAATACTCGTATCCCAAAAGAAAATCCTGTCGCATCCATAGAAACGTTACTCGATTTAGATGGAAATGTCATAGAACCGACAGTATTTCATAGCGACGCAATTTCAGTGTTAATTCGTCAATGTGAAGGAGCGAGGGATGCAGTAAAGTAGGAATAGCGCATCGGAAAGGAGATACTCGTATCCCAAAAGAAAGTCCTGTCGTTTCCATAGTAACGTTACTCCTTTTATAAGGATATGTCATAGATCACATAGTATTTCATAGCGACACACTTTCTGCGTTAATTCGTCAATGCGAGGGAGCGAGGGGTGCAGTAAAGAAGGAATAGTGCATCGGAAAGGAGATACTCGTATCCCAAAAGAAAATACTGTCGTATACATAGAAACGTTACTCGATTTAGAAGGAGAAGTCATAGAACCCATAGTATATCATAGCGACGCAATTTCTGTGTTAATTCGTCAATGTGAGGGAGCGAGGGATGCAGTAAAGAAGGAATAGTGCATCGGAAAGGAGATACTCGTATCCCAAAACAAAATCCTTTCGTTTCCATAGAAACGTTACTAGAGTTAGAAGGAGATGTCATAGAACCCAAAATATTTCATAGCCCCGCAATTTCTGTGTTAATTCGTCAATGTGAGGGAGCGAGGGTTGCAGTAAAGAAGGAATAGTGCAACGGAAGGGGGATAGTCGTATCCCAAAAGAAAGTCCTGTGGTTTCCATAGAAACGTTAGTCCATTTAGACGGAGATGGCATAGAACACATAATATATCATAGCGAAGCAATTTCTGTGTTTACTGTGTCAATGTGAGGGAGCCAGCGATGTTGTTAAGAAGGAATAGTGCATCGGAAAGGAGATAGTCGTATCCCAAAAGAAAATCTTGTCGTTTACATAGAAACGTTACTCGATTTGGAAGGAGAAGTCATAGAACCCATAGTATTTCATAGCGACGCCATTTCTGTGTTAATTCGACAATGTGAGGGAGCGAGGGATGCAGTAAAGAAGGAATAGTGCATCGGAAAGGAGATACTTGATTCCCAAATGAAAATCCTGTCGTTTCCATAGAAACGTTACTCGATCTAGACGTAGGTGTCATAGAACACATAGTATTTCACAGCGACGCAATTTCTGTGTTAATTCGTCAATGTGAGGGAGCGAGGGATGCAGTAAAGAAGGAATAGTGCACTGGAAAGGAGATACTCGCATCCTGAAAGAAAATCCTGTTGTTTCCATAGAAACGCTACTCGATTTAGAAGGCGAAGTTAGAAAACCCATAGTATTTCATAGCCCCGCAATTTCTGTGTTATTTCGTCAATGTGAGAGAGCGATAGATGTAGTAAAGAAGGAATAGTGCATCGGAAAGGAGATAGTCGTATCCCAAAAGAAAATCCTGTCTTTTCCGTAGAAATGTTACTCGATGTAGAGGGAGAAGTCATAGACCCCATAGTATTTCATAGTCCCGCTATATCTGTGTTAATTCGCCAATGTGAGGGAGCGAGGGATGCAGTAAAGAAGGATTAGTGCATCGGAAAGGAGATACTCGTTTCCCAAATGAAAATCCGGTCGTTTCCATGGAAGCGTTACTCGATTTAGAAGGAGAAGTCATAGAACACATAGTATTTCATAGCGACGCAATTTCTGTGTTAATTCGTCAATGTGAGACAGCGAGGGATGAAGTAAAGATGGAATAGTGCTTCGGAAAGGAGATACTCGTATCCCAAAAGAAAATCCTGTCGTTTCTATAGAAACGTTACTCGATTTAGAAGGAGAAGTCATAGCAACCATAATATCACATAGCCCCGCAATTTCTGTGTTAATTCGTCAACGTGAGGGAGCGAAGGATGCAGTAAAGATGGAAAAGTGCATCGGAAAGGAGATAATCGTATCCCAAAAGGAAATCCTGTCGCTTCCATAGAAACATAATTCGATTTAGAAGAAGAAGTCATAGAACCCATAGTATTTCATAGCGACGTAATTTCTGTGTTAATTCGTCTACGTGAGAGAGCGAGGGATGCAGTAAGAAGGAATAGCGAATCGGCAGGCGATACTCGTATCCCAAAAGAAAGTCCTGTGGTTTCCATAGACACGTGTGTCGATTTAGAAGGAGATGTCATAGAACACATAATACATCATAGCGACGCAATTTCTTTGTTAATTCGTCAATGTGAGGGAGCGAGCGATGTAGTGCAGAAGGAATAGTGCATCGGAAAGGAGAGAGTCGTATCCCAAATGAAAATCCTGTCGTTTCCATAGAAACGTTGCTTGATTTAAAGGGAGAAGTCATAGAACACATAGTATTTCATAGCGACGCAACTACTGTGTTAATTCGTCAATGTGAGGGAGCGAGGGATGCAGTAAAGAAGGAATAGTGCATGGGAAAGGAGATACTCGTATCCCAAAAGAAAATCCTGTAGTTTCCATAGAAATGTTATTCGAACTAGAAGGGGAAGTCATAGAACCCATAGTATTTAATAGCGACGCAATTTCTGAGTTAATTCATCAATGTGAGGGAGCGTGGGATGCAATAAAGAAGTAACAGTGCATCGGAAAGAAGATAGTCGTATCCCAAATGAAAATCTAGTCGTTTCCATAGAAACGTTACTGGATTGAGAAGGAGAAGCCTTAGAACCTGTAGTATTTCATAGCGACGCAACTTCTGTGTTAATTCGTCAATGTGAGGGAGCGAGGGATGCAGTAAAGAAGGAATAGTGTATCGGAAAGGCGATACTCGTATTCCAAAGGAAAGTCCTGTGGTTTCCATATAAACGTTAGTCGATTTAGAAGGAGATGTCATAGAACACATAATATTTCATAGCGACGCTATTTCTTCGTTAATTCGTCATTGTGAGGGAGCGAGCGATGTAGTTAAGAAGGAATAGTGCATCGGAAAGGAGATAGTCGTATCCCAAATGAAAATCCTGTCGTTTCCATTGAAACGTTACTGGATTGAGAAGGAGAAGGCTTAGAACCCATAGTATTTCATAGCGACGCAATTTCTGAGTTAATTCGTCAATGTGAGGGAGCGAGGGATGCAGTATAGAAGGAATAGTGCATCGGAAAGTAGATACCCATATCTCAAAAGAAAATCCTTTCTTTTCCATAGAAACGTTACTCGATTTAGAAGGATATGTAATAGAACACATAGTATTTCATAACGACGCAATTTCTGTGTTAATTCGGCAATGCGAGGGAGCTAGGGATGCAGTAAATAGCAATAGTGCATCGGAAAGAAGATAGTCGAATCACAAAAGAAAATCCTGTAGTTTCCATAGAAGCGCTATTCGTTTTAGAAGGAGAAGTCTTAGAACCCATAGCATTTCATAGCGACGTAATATCTGTGTTAATTCGTCAGTGTGAGGGAGCGAGGGATGCAGTAAAGATGGGATAGTGCACCGGAAAGGAGATACTCGTATCCCAAAAGAAAGTCCTGTGTTTCCATAGAAACGTTAGTCGATTTAGAAGGAGTTGTCATAGAACACATAATATATCATAGCGACGCAATTTCTGTGTTAATTCGTCAATGTGAGTTAGCGAGCGATGCAGTAAAGATGGAATAGTGCATCGGAAAGGAGATAGTCGTATCCCAAAAGAAAGTCCTGTGGTTTCCAAAGAAACGTGACTCGATTTAATCGGAGATGCCATAGAACACATAGTATGTCATAGCGACGCAATTTCTGTGTTAATTCGTCAATGTGAGGGAGCGTGGGATGCAGTAAAAATGTAATAGTGCATCGGAAAGGAGATATTCGTATCCCAAAAGAAAATCCTATCGTTTCCATAGAAACGTTACTCCATTATATGGAGAACAAATAGAACCCATAGTATTTCATAGCCCCGCAATTTCTGTGTTAAATTGTCAACGTGAGGGAGCGAGGGATGCAGTAAAGTTGGAATAGAGCATCGGAAAGGAGACAGTCGTATCCCAAAAGAAAATCCTGTCGTTTACATAGAAACGTTGCTCGATTTAGATGGAGAAGTCATAGAACCCATAGTAGTTCATAGCGACGCCATTTTTGTCTTAATTCGACAATGTGAGGGAGCGAGTGATGCAGTAAAGAAGGAATAGTTCATCGGAAAGGAGTTACTCGTATGCCAAATGAAAATCCTGTCGTTTCCATAGAAGCGTTGCTCCATCTAGAAATAGATGTCATAGGACACATAGTAATTCATAGCGACGCTATTTCTGTGTTAATTCGTCAATGTGAGGTAGCGAAGGATGCAGTAAAGAAGGAATAGTGCATTGGAAAGGAGATACTCGTATCCCGAAAGAAAATCCTGTCGTTTCCATAGAAACGTTACTCCATTTAGAAGGAAAACACATAGAACCCACAGTAATTCATAGCCGCGCAATTTCTGTGTTAATTCGTCAACGTGGCGGAGCGAGGGATGCAGTAAAGGGGGAATAGTGCATCGGAAAGGAGATAGTCGTATCCCAAAGAAAAACCTGTAGTTTCCATAGAAACGTTATTCCATTTAGGAGAATTCATAGTACCTATAATATTTTATAGTGACGTAATTACTATGTTAATTCGTCAATGTGAGCAGCGAAGGATACAGTAAAGAAGGAATAGTTCATCGGAAAGAAGATACTCGTATCCCGAATGAAAATCCTGTCGTTTCCATAGAAACGTTACTCGATCTAGAAGTAGATGTCATAGAACACATTGTAATTCATAGCGACGCTATTTCTGAGTTAATTCGTCAATGTGAGGGAGCGAGGGATGCAGTAAAGAGGTAGTAGTGCATTGGAAAGGAGATACTCGGATCCCGAAAGAAAATCCTGTCGTTTCGATAGAAACGCTACTCGATTTAGAAGGATATGTCATAGAACACATAGTTATTCATTGCGATGCACTTTCTGTGTTAATTCGTCAATGGGATGGAGCGAGGGATGCAGTAAAGAAGGAATAGTGCATCGGAAAGGAAAAACTCGTATACTAAAAGAATATCCTTTCGTTTCCATAGAAACGTTACTCGATTTAGAAGGAGAAGTCATAAAACCCATAGAATATCATAGCCCAGGAATTTCTGTGTTAATTCGGCAAAGTGTGGGAGCGAGGGATGCAGTACAGAAGGAATAGTGCATCGGAAGGGTGATAGCCGTATCCCAAAAGAAAATCCTGTCTTTTCCATAGAAACGTTACTTGATTTAGAAGGAGAAGTTATTGAACAAATAGTATTTCATAGCAACGCAATTTCTGTATTAATTCGTCAATGTGAGGGAGCGAGGGATGCAGTCTAGAAGGAATAGTGCATCGGAAAGGAGATAGTCGTGTCCCGAAAGAAAATGCTGTCGTTTCCATTGAAACGTTACTCGATTTAGGTGATGTCTTGGAACACATAGTATTTCACAGCGACGCAATTTCTCTTTTAATTCGTCAATTTGACGGAGCGAGGGCTGCAGTAAAGATGGAATAGTGCATCGGAAAGGAGATACTCGTATCCCAAATGAAAGTCCTGTGGTTTCCATAGAAACATGACTCGATTTAAACGGAGATGCCATAGAACACATAGTATGTCGTAGCGACGCAATTTCTGTGTTAATTCGTCAATGTGAGGAAGCGAGGGATGCAGTAAGGAAGGAATAGTGCATCGGAAAGTAGATACTCGTATCCCAAAAGAAAATCCTATCGTTTCCATAGAAACGTTACTCCATTATAAGGAGAACAAATAGAACCCATAGTATTTCATAGCCCCGCAATTTCTGTGTTAATTTGCCAACGTGAGGGAGCGAGGGATGCAGTAAAGAAGGAATAGGTCATCGCAAAGGAGATACTCGTATCCCAAATAAAAATCCTGTCGTTTCCATAGAAACGTTGCTCGATCTAGAAATAGATGTCGTAGAACACATAGTAATTCATAGCGACGCTATATCTGTGCTAATTCGTCAATGTGAGGTAGCGAAGGATGTAGTAAAGAAGGAATAGTGCATTGGAAAGGAGATACTCGTATCCCGAGAGAAAATCCTGTCATTTCCATAGAAACGCTACTCGATTTAGAAGGAGAAGTCATAAAACACATAGAATTTCATAGCCCCGCAATTCCTATGTTAATTCACCAATTTGAGGGAGCGAGGGATGCAGTAAAGAAGGAATAGTGCATCGGAAAGGAGATAGTCGTATCCCAAAAGAAAATCCTTTCGTTTCCATAGAAACGTTACTCGATTTAGAAGGATATGTCATTGAACACATAGTATTTCGTAGCGACGCACTTTCTGTGTTAATTCGTCAATGCGATGGGGCGAGGGATGCAGAAAAAGAAGGAATAGTGCATCGGAAAGTAGATACTCGAATACCAAAAGAAAATCCTGTCGTTTCCATAGAAACGTTACTCGATTTTGAAGGAGAAACCATAGAACCCATAGTATTTCATAGCGACGCAATTTTGTGTGTTAATTCGTCAATGTGAGGGGGCGAGGTATGCTGTCAAGAAGGAATAATGCATCGGAAAGGAGATACTCGTATCCCAAAAGAAAATTCTGTCGTTTCCATAGAAACGTTACTCCATTTAGAAGGAAAACACATAGAACCCATAATAATTCATAGCCCCGCAATTTCTGTGATAATTCGTCAACGTTGCGGAGCGAGGGATGCAGTAAAGAGGGAATAGTGCATTGGAAAGGAGATAGCCGTATCCCAAAGAAAATCCTGTAGTTTCCATAGAAACGTTATTCGATTTAGAAGGAGAAGTCATAGTACCCATAGTATTTTATAGCGACGTAATTACTATGTTAATTCGTCGATGTGAGCAGCGAAGGATGCAGTAAAGAAGGAATAGTTCATCGGAAAGGAGCTACTCGTATCCCGAATGAAAATCCTGTCGTTTCCATAGAAACGTTACTCGATCTAGAAGTAGATGTCATAGAACACATCGTAATTCATAGCGACGCTATTTCTGAGTTAATTCGTCAAAGTGAGGGAACGAGGGATGCAGTAAAGAGGGAATAGTGCTTTGGAAAGGAGATACTCGTATTCCGAAAGAAAATCCTGTCGTTTCGATAGAAACGCTACTCGATTTAGAAGGAGAAGTCATAGAAAACATAGTATTTCATTGCGACGTCATTTCCGTGTTAATTCGTCAATGTGAGGGAGCGAGGGATGCAGTAAAGAAGGAATAGTGCATCGGAAAGAAGATAGTCGTATCCCAAAAGAAAATCCTGTCGTTTCCATAGAAACGTTACTCGATTTGGAAGGAGAAGTCATAGAACCCATAGCATTTCATAGCGACGTAATTTCTGTGTTAATTCGTCAATGTGAGGGAGCGAGGGATGCAGTAAAGATGGAATAGTGCATCGGAAAGGAGATACCCGTATTCCAAGAGAAAGTCCTGTGGTGTCCATAGAAACGTTAGTCGATTTAGAAGGAGAAGTCATAGAACACATATCATAGCGACGCAATTTCTGTGTTCATTCGTCAAAGTGAGGGAGCGAGCGATGCAGGAAACAAGGAATAGTGCATCGGAAAGGAGATACTCGTATCCCAAAAGAAAGTCCTGTGGTTTCCACAGAAACGTTAGTCGATTTAGAAGGAGATGTCATAGAACACATAATATTTCATAGCGACGCAATTTCTGTTTTAAATCGACAATGTGGGGGAGCGGGCGATGCAGTTGAAAAGGAATAGTGCATCGGAAAGGCGATACTCGTTTCCCACATGAAAATCCTGTCGTTTCCATGGAAACGTTACTCGATTTAGAAGGAGAAGTCATAGAACACATAGTATTTCATAGCGACGCCATTTCTGTATTAATTCGTCAATGTGAGGGAGCGAGGGATGCAGTCAAGAAGGAATAGTGCATCGGAATGGAGATACTCGTAACCCAAGAGTAAATTCTGTCGTTTCCATAGAAACGTTATTCGATTTAGAAGGAGAAGTCATAGAACCCGTAGTATTTCATAGCGACGTAATTTCTGTGTTAATTCGTCAATGTGAGGGAGCGAGGGATGCAGTAAAGAAGGAATAGTGCATCGGAAAGCAGATACACGTATCCCAAAAGGAAATCCTGTCATTTCCCTAGAAACGTTCCTCGATTTAGGAGGAGATGTCATAGAACACATAGTATTTCTTAGCGACGCAATTTCTGTGTTAATTCGTCAATGTGAGGGAGCGAGGGATGCAGTAAAGAAGGAATAGTGCATCGGAAAGGAGATACTCGTATCCCAAAAGGAAATCCTGTCGTTTCAATAGTAACGTTACCCGATTTAGAAGGATATGTCATAAAACACATAGTATCTCGTAGCGCACACTTTCTGTGATAATTCGTCAATGCGAGGGAGCGAGGGGTGCAGTAAAGAAGGAATTGTGCATCGGACAGGAGATACTCGGATCCCAAAGAAAATCCTGTCGTTTCGGTAGATACGTTACTCGATTTAGAAGGAGAAGTCATAGAACCCATAGTATTTCATAGCCCCGCAATTCCTGTGTTAATTCGTCAATGTGAGGGAGCGAGGGATGCAGTAAATAAGGATTAGTGCATCGGAAAGGAGATACTCGTTTCCCAACTGAAAATCTTGTCGTTTCCATAGAAACGTTACTCGATTTAGAAGGAGAAGTCATAGAACCCATAGTTTTTCATGGCGACGCAATTTCTGTGTTAATTCGCTAATGTGAGGGAGCGAGGGATGCAGTAAACAAGGAAAAGTGCATTGGAAAGGAGATACTCGAATCCTAAAAGAAAATTCTGTCGTCTCCATAGAAACATTGCTAGATTTAGAAGGAGAAGTCATAGAACACATAGTATTTCATAGCCCCGCAATTCCTGTGTTAATTCGTCAATGTGAGGGAGCATTGTAAAGGAGATACTCGTATCCCAAATGAAAATCCTGTCGGTTCCATAGAAACGTTACTCGATTTTGAAGGAGAAACCATAGAACCCATAGTATTTCATAGCGACGCAATTTCTGTGTTAACTCGTCAATGTGAGGGAGCGAGGTATGCTGTCAAGAAGGAATAATGCATCGGAAAGGAGATACTCGTATCCCAAAAGAAAATCCTGTCGTTTCCATAGAAACGTTACTCCATTTAGAAGGAAAACACATAGAACCCATAGTAATTCATAGCCCCGCAATTTCTGTGTTAATTCGTCAACGTTGCGGAGCGAGGGATGCAGTAAAGAGGGAATAGTGCATTGGAAAGGAGATAGCCGTATCCCAAAGAAAATCCTGTAGTTTCCATAGAAACGTTATTCGATTTAGAAGGAGAAGTCATAGTACCCATAGTATTTTATAGCGACGTAATTACTATGTTAATTCGTCAATGTGAGCAGCGAAGGATGCAGTAAAGAAGGAATAGTTCATCGGAAAAGAGCTACTCGTATCCCGAATGAAAATCCTGTCGTTTCCATAGAAACGTTACCCGATCTAGAAGTAGATGTCATAGAACACATCGTAATTCATAGCGACGCTATTTCTGAGTTAATTCGTCAAAGTGAGGGAACGAGGGATGCAGTAAAGAGGGAATAGTGCTTTGGAAAGGAAATACTCGTATTCCGAAAGAAAATCCGGTCGTTTCGATAGAAACGCTACTCGATTTAGAAGGAGAAGTCATAGAAAACATAGTATTTCTTTGCGACGTCATTTCCGTGTTAATTCGTCAATGTGAGGGAGCGAGGGATGCAGTATAGAAGGAATAGTGCATCGGAAAGAAGATAGTCTTATCCCAAAAGAAAATCCTGTCGTTTCCATAGAAACGTTACTCGAATTGGAAGGAGAAGTCATAGAACCCATAGAATTTCATCGCGACGTAATTTCTGTTTTAATTTGTCAATGTGAGGGAGCGAGGGATGCAGTAAAGATGGAATAGTGCATCGGAAAGGAGATACTCGTATCCCAAGAGAAAGTCCTGTGGTGTCCATAGAAACGTTAGTAGATTTAGAAGGAGAAGTCATAGAACACATAATATATCATAGCGACGCAATTTCTGTGTTCATTCGTCAAAGTGAGGGAGCGAGCGATGCAGTAAAGAAGGAATAGTGCATCGGAAAGGAGATATTCGTATCCCAAAAGAAAGTCCTGTGGGTTCCACAGAAACGTTAGTCGATTTAGAAGGAGATGTCATAGAACACATAATATTTCATAGCGACGCAATTTCTGTTTTAAATCGACAATGTGGGGGAGCGAGCGATGCAGTTGAGAAGGAATAGTGCATCGGAAAGGCGATAATCGTTTCCCACATGAAAATCCTGTCGTTTTCATGGAAACGTTACTCGATTTAGAAGGAGAAGTCATAGAACACATAGTATTTCATAGCGACGCCATTTCTGTATTAATTCGTCAATGTGAGGGAGCGAGGGATGCAGTCAAGAAGGAATAGTGCATCGGAATGGAGATACTCGTAACCCAAGAGTAAATTCTGTCGTTTCCATAGAAACGTTATTCGATTTAGAAGGAGAAGTCATAGAACCCGTAGTATTTCATAGCGACGTAATTTCTGTGTTAATTCGTCAATGTGAGGGAGCGAGGGATGCAGTAAAGAAGGAATAGTGCATCGGAAACCAGATACACGTATCCCAAAAGGAAATCCTGTCATTTCCCTAGAAACGTTACTCGATTTAGGAGGAGATGTCATAGAACACATAGTATTTCTTAGCGACGCAATTTCTGTGTTAATTCGTCAATGTGAGGGAGCGAGGGATGCAGTAAAGAAGGAATAGTGCATCGGAAAGGAGATACTCGTATCCCAAAAGGAAATCCCGTCGTTTCAATAGTAACGTTACCCGATTTAGAAGGATATGTCATAAAACACATAGTATATCGTAGCGCACACTTTCGGTGATAATTCGTCAATGCGAGGGAGCGAGGGGTGCAGTAAAGAAGGAATTGTGCATCGGACAGAAGATACTCGTATCCCAAAGAAAATCCTGTCGTTTCGGTAGATACGTTATTCGATTTAGAAGGAGAAGTCATAGAACCCATAGTATTTCATAGCCCCGCAATTCCTGTGTTAATTCGTCAATGTGAGGGAGCGAGGGATGCAGTAAATAAGGATTAGTGCATCGGAAAGGAGATACTCGTTTCCCAACTGAAAGTCTTGTCGTTTCCATAGAAACGTTACTCGATTTAGAAGGAGAAGTCATAGAACCAATAGTTTTTCATGGCGACGCAATTTCTGTGTTAATTCGCTAATGTGAGGGAGCGAGGGATGCAGTAAACAAGGAAAAGTGCATTGGAAAGGAGATACTCGAATCCTAAAAGAAAATTCTGTCGTTTCCATAGAAATATTGCTAGACTTAGAAGGAGAAGTCATAGAACCCATAGTATTTCATAGCCCCGCAATTTCTGTGTTAATTCGTCAACGTGACGGAGCGAGGGATGCTGTAACGAAGGAATAGTCCATCGGAACGGAGGTATTCGTATCCCAAAAGAAAATCCTGTAGTTTCCATAGAAACGTTATTGGATTTAGAAGGAGAAATCATAGAACCCATAGTATTTCATAGCGTCGCTATTTCTGTGTTTTTTCATCAATGTGAGGGAGCTAAAGATGCAGTAAAGGAGAAACAGTGCATCGGAAAGGAGATACTCGTATCCCAAAAGAAAATCCTGTCGTTTACATAGAAACGTTACTTGTTTTAGAAGGAGAAGTATTAGAACCCATAGTAATTCATAGCGACGCAATTTCTGTGTTCATTCGTCAATGTGAGGGAGCGAGGAATGCAGTAATGAAGGAATAGTGCATCGGAAGGTAGATACTCGTATTACAAAAGAAAATCCTTTCGTTTCCATAGAAACGTTACTCGATTTAGAAGGAGAAGTCATAGAACACATAGTATATCATTGCGACGTCATTTCCGCGTTAATTCATCGATGTGAGGGAGCGAGGGCTGCAGAAAAGAAGGAATAGTGCATCGGAAACAAGATAGTCGTGTCCCAAAAGAAAATCCTGTCGTTTCCATAGAAACGATATTCGACATAGAAGATGTCATAGAACCTATGTTATATCATAGCGCCGCAGTTTCTGTGTTAATTCGCCAATGTGAGGGAGCGAGCGATGCAGTAAAGAAGGAATAGTGCATCGGAAGGGAGATAGTGGTATCCCAAAAGAAAATCATTTCGTTTCCATAGAAACGTTACTCGATCTAGAAGTAGATGTCACAGAACACATAGTATTTCATAGCGACGCTATTTCTGTGCTAAATTGTCAGTGTGAGGGAGCGAGGGATGCATTAATGAAGGACTAGTGCATTGTAAAGGAGATACTCGTATCCCGAAAGATAATCTTGTCGTTTCCATAGAAACGCTACTCGATTTAAAAGGAGGTCATAAAACCCATAGTATTTCATAGCCTCGCAATTTCTGTGTTATTTCGTCAATGTGAGGGAGCGAGGGATGCAATAAAGAAGGAATAGTGCATCGGAAAGGAGATACTCGTATCCCAAAAGAGAGTCCTGTGGTTTCCATAGAAACTTTAGTCGATTTAGAAGGAGATGTCATAGAACACAAAGTATATCATAGCGACGCAATTTCTGTGTTAATTCGTCAATGTGAGTGAGCGAGCGATGCATTTAAGAAGGAATAGTGCATCGGAAAGGAGGTAGTCGTATCCCAAATGAGAATCATGTCGTTTCCATAGAAACGTTTCTTGATTTGGAAAGAGAAGTCATAGAACACATAGTATTTCATAGCGACGCAATTTTGTGTTAATTCGTCAATATGAGGGAGCGAGGGATGCAGTAAAGTATGAATAGTGCATTGGAAAGGAGATACTCCTTTCCCAAAAGAGAATCCTGTCGTTTCCATAGAAATTTTACTCCATTTAGAAGGAGAACACATAGAACCCATAGTATTTCTTAGCCCCGGAATTTCTGCGTTAATTCGTCAACGTGAGGGAGCGAGGGTGCAGTAAAGAAGGAATAGTGCATTGGAAAGGAGATAGTCGAATCCCCAAAGAAAATCCTGATTCAAATGGCTCTGAGCACTATGGGAGACAACTGCTGAGGTCATTAGTCCCCTAGAACTTAGAACTAGTTAAACCTAACTAACCTAAGGACATCACAAACATCCATGCCCGAGACAGGATTCGAACCTGCGTCCGTAGCGGCCTTGCGGTTCCAGGCTGCAGCGCCTTTAACCGCACAGCCACTTCGGCCGGCAGACAATCCTGTCGTTTACATAGAAACGTTACTAGATTTAGAAGGAGAAGTCATAGAACACATAGTATTTCATAGCGACGCCATTTCTGTGTTAATTCGACAATGTGAGAGAGCGAGGGATGCAGTAAAGAAGGAATAGTGCATCGGAAAGGAGATAGTCGTATCCCAAAAGAAAATCCTGTCGTTTCCATAGAAACGTTATTCGATTTTAAAGGAGAAGTCATAGAACCCGTAGTATTTCATAGTGACGTAATTTCTGTGTTAATTCGTCAATGTGAGGGAGCGAGGGATGCAGTAAGGAAGGAATGGTGCATCGGAAAGGAGATACTCAAATCCCAAACGAAAGTCCTGTGGTTTCCATAGAAACGTTAGTCGATTTAGAAGGAGATGTCATAGAACACATAATATATCATAGCGACGCAATTTCTGTGTTAATTCGTCAATGTGAGGGAGCGAGCGGTGCAGTTAAGAAGGAATAGTGCATCGGAAAGGAGACAGTCGTATCCAAAATGAAAATCCTGTCGTTTCCGTAGAAACGTTATGTGATTTAGAAGGAGAAGTCATAGAACACATAGTATTTCATAGCGACGCAATTTCTGTGTTAATTCGTCAATGTGTGGGAGCGAGGGATGCAGTAAAGAATGAAAAGTTCATCGGAAAGGAGATACTCCTATCCCATTAGAAAATCCTGTAGTTTCCATAGAAACGTGACTCCATTTAGAAGGAGAACACACAGAACACATAGTATTTCATAGCCCCGCAATTTCTGTGTTAATTCGTCAACGTGAGGGAGCGAGGGATGCAGTAAAGAAGGAATAGTGCATCGGAAGGCAGATACTAGTATCCCAAAAGAAAATCCTGTCGTTTACATAGAAACGTTACTCGATTTAGAAGGAGAAGTCATAGAACCAATAGTATTTCATAGCGACGCCATTTCTGTGTTAATTCGATAATGCGAGGGAGCGAGGTATGCAGTAAAGAAGGGATAGTGCATCGGAAAGGTGATACTCGTATCCCAAAAGAAAATCCTGTCGTTTCCATAGAAACGTTACTCGATTTAGAAGGAGATGTCATAGAACCCATAGTATTTCATAGCGACGCAATTTCTGTGTTAATTCGTCATTGTGAGGGAGCGAGGGATGCAGTAAAGATGGAATAGTGCATCAGAAAATAAAATAAAAAAAAAATATATTGTTATTTAAATATGTTAATTATTCTATCTGTATGATGGTGATTGTGAATGCAATTGTATTTGGTTATCTGGAACGTGGACGTTTAATTATTCGGTATCAGACGCTTGACAATGGCTTTTTCGTAAAGACAATGTAACTCGTAGTTGACCGTGAAATAAAACTGAATAATCGGTCTTCGTAATTAAATCGTTTCCAAAGACTGCTGCGGTAGGTGCGGACTCATAATCTAAATCTCAATATTACAATAATTTGCCAGCCATGCCAATACGTCGTACAGAGGTGATTGTCTACTAAACATAAAAAAGTTACACAGTTAGTTAAATCAGATATATTCAATGAATAAGCCTACAGTTCATAATCCTACTTACTTTTATAAATATAAATTCTTTACAGAATCGAGTGCCTAGTGTGGTTGCAACTCGCAGTATTCTTCTATAACATGAAATATGGCGGTGTGCCAGACAATAAAAAAAAATACGTGCTTCTCGCACCACTTCAACCAGAGCTCTCCCTTTCTTAATCAAACATAAGAGTAACGTAATTGTGCTTTTGTTTTATCAGCGACACAGCACTGCAGTTGTGTGCCATAGGCTTTATTTATTTGTCACTGATTATTTATTTAATTAATATTTCGCGTTTCCGAGGAAACTCACGCTCGGCATGCAAATGTGCCTTTATATTGCCCCCTGAATTGCGAGGCGAAAGGACACACCTGCAGGCGAGCAATTCACCTAAAGGCACAAGAAAATCTAAGTTATCTACAACTATTTACATGACTTACATTACACATTATACACATTATATACAAAATTTGAATGACGCGGGTGCGCCGTAAAAGTTCTTATGTTGGCAGATAGAGTGCGCGCACGCGCAGAAGCGTCTGTGTAACTGCGGCACTGCCGTTATATCGTACAGTTAGATCACGCGGCACAGTATTGCAGTTCATATTGTTCGTGTGCGCGCGTTTTTCAGTCGTTGCACAAAGAAAATATTCAACCAAGATTACATATGAAGACTACATTCTATGACAGGTAACTTAGTTTTAAATTTACAATATTTGTTATAACACAATACAACTTAGATTGTTGAATGTTCTTAGTTACATAGTATTGTTTTGAAATACTTCAAAGAAAAATGTCCGTATTTTTCAGGTGCGTTGACCTGTACACACCGTGTCGTTATTACAGTTCATATTCATCCGCTGCACAATAATTTTTTACAGGTTAGTATCGTCGTGGTAAAGTTTTTTGATGACAGTAACATCGTTGTATAACAATGTGATTAATACATAAGCGTGTCCATTTCTCATTTCCATTATAGTCGTAGTGATGCAGTTGGTTGTGACTAAAAGCATTGCTTATTACAGATCAGACGTGACCCGTCGAGTAATTGGTCCACGTGCAGTTCGTTTTTTACATTCCGTGGAAGCTTGGTTGCAGAACCTCGGACGGCACATAGCTGGCGTCGATCCGTGGACAGTCCAGGTAAGAGTGTCCGTCACATTTCGAGAACATTTCATTCCCTGAAGTTCCAACCAAAATTCTTCCACCCGTCGTGTTGTTTTCTGGACAGGCACTTTGTGTCCATTTCATCCAGTTAACATCTTGAAGTTGGGTACTGTAGTAATGTCACTAGACGATGCACGAATTATGCACTTCACATTTTCAGTTTTTTGCTGAATATAGCTCACCTAAATGTTCGTAGTTATTAATCAAGGAAATCGTTCATCGCGTTTACATAGATACGCTGCATAATGAATGGCATTAACAGTTTCTTTCACATGGGTTTCCGCGTAGTTGCAGAGTTAGTAATGTTCGTTAATGTCCGTGAACAGTGGTTCACTATGCAATGTCTTTTTGGCACTCGTTTTGTTCAAATTTTTACATAGTAACAGTTGCACTATACATCAGTTAAAAAAATAAGTAATTATACATACACACGTCACATATTTTCTTAGCATAAACATAACATAGTTGCACATAAACATGTTTACATCATCATTACATCGCTATAGGTTATTACATTGTGTCACATTTGATTACATGAATTGCAGATATTTACATCCTCTTTAGCGGTTTTGCTGGGATATTATCGATGTTTTTTGTGATGTCATCTGAAATTAAGATAGGTTAGACACAACATTCATTACATCAGTAGGCAAGACCAGGCGTTTTCACTACACAATAAATATTCAAAATAGTAAGAGAGAGAAAATGTTCGATTCCTCGCGTTTTGTGCGTGTGTGTAGAGTGTCTGTGTGGCCTTGACTACTGATAGATGCTTTTCGTGTTGAGAGATGTGCGTCTAATCTATTTCTCAAAGTAAAAGATCGCTTCACAGATGACGTCTGTCAGTTCGTCAGGTGTCACACCAAGTCAGTGGTACCTTCAGTAACAAATGTTCCGTGAAAAATTAATATGTCATCCACTGCTACGTAATCATAAATTTTACTTTAATATTCCGTCTTTCACGTGGAGGCTCGCGCTGAAAGAACAGTTCTTCTGTCTTCAACTGCGTCACTGGAACCGCTGAAATGAAAATTTCTAAACTACTTATTATCTGTGTTGTAACAACAGAGTTTTTTCGAGTTGCTTAGCAATATTTTGATGGGTATGACCTTGACATTACTCAGCATGAAATGCTCTAAGATCTCGGTGTGCGTATAGCCCAATAATTTTGTTAGTTCTAGGATGTTGTAACAGATACGCACCAGGATGCGGTATGTTAACAATTATATAAGGTCCTTCATATAGCAGACGCCACTTAGCGTTGCGTCGTTTGAGTGCTACAGATTTATGATGAGTACGAAGTAGTACAAGCATTCCTACCTCGAATTTTTGTTTTCTTTTTATTATGTTTCTGTGATGTTTGTTTCGTATTTGTGCGTGATGTGTCAATGTAGTCAATACTTCTTTTATTTTCTGTTCAGGTGTGATTTCCTTGTCTGACAACTTAGGTAATGGTTCTATCCACTGATCGTTCTGTTTGCAATTGAACATGATCTCGTTAGGTGTGTAATTTGTATCGTAAATATTTAAGTTATTGTGTACGTCTTCGAAAAGACTTAGGTAGGACACCCAATTAGTATGTTTTGATGAAATATAGGTCCTCATGAATCGATTTAATTCTCGGAAAAGTCTCTCAGTCGCGTTACATTGTGGACTAAACCTCGAAATAAATATACTTTTGATGTTATTGTCCTTCAAGAAATTTCTCCATTTGTACCCATAGTAGTATGCTGCATTATCTGATAGAATTGCTTTAGGTTTTCCCACGTGCGTCAGGTAATCACTTGAGAATCTTCGTATTATAGCAATTGCAGTGGCGGATTTTAAAGCATAAAGTTTTACATGTTTAGAAAATATATCGTAAAGAGCTAAGATATATTTGACGCCTCCAGAGTTTGCTGGATGCGGTCCACTGATGTCAGTACACAGAATTTCCAGGGGTTTACTGGGTAAAATAGAATGTAAATCTGTTTTTGTGGATAAATTCTGAGGTTTTGATTTTTGACATATGACACATGTTTTCAGTTCCCTGTAAATTTTTCTTCTCATATTGCTAAAATAACAGTATGTACTGAGCTTTGCCAAACACTTTTTCGTCCCATAATGACCCCAAACTAAGTGTGTGTGCCAAATTAAATTACGTTCAGACTCTTTGGGAATGCATACACACCAGTTAGTAGCATTTGGATGTCGGCGGTAAAATAACACATCATTGTGTAACTTGTAATACTTAGTCAAAGGATGATTGTGTTTTTCTACCAGTAATGTTATTATCTTATACCAGTGAGGATCACATTTTTGTAATTCAGCCATGTTTCTGCACATATCAATATAATATTGGTGATACTGCTTGTCTTGCATTAAGAGAATACTGTAGTCATTTATATTTTCTAAGTCACTGTTGGTATCATTCATACCTTGTGGAAGTCTAGACAAAGTGTCTGCAATGGTGTTGTCCTTACCTCTTATGTACTTAATTTCAAAAGAGTAGTTCTGGAGTGTAACTGCCCATCGTGATAGTCTAGGATGTACAAGCTTACAAGTTAACAAAAATGTCAGGGCCTGGTGATCGGTGTAAATTACTGTATGTTTTCCAAATAAACAATAATTGAATTTCTTGAATGCCCATACTATGGAAAGTGGTTCTAACTCAGTAGTGGAGTATGTACGCTCACATTCAGTTAGAGTGCGACTCGCAAACCCAATAATTCTTATCTGTTCCTCCTCTTTATTCTTTACAACTTGAAATAAGCAACAGCCCAAGCCAGTACGTGAAGCGTCACAAGTCATACAAAAATCTAAATTGAAATCTGGATGGCTCAATATGTTAGCATGCACTAAAGCATGTTTAATTGTATTAAAGTCATTCTGGCACTGTTCCGACCAGATCCAAACTTGATTCTTTCTGAGTAGATTTAGCAGATGTTTACTGTTCAAAAGTGGTTGTGGCAAAAAACGTCTGAAAAATGAACATAGCCCAAGGAATGATTTTAACTGCTTTTTAGTTCGAGGGCTAGGAAAGTTTCTGATAGCATCTAATTTACTGGGATCCGGACGTATGCCCTGTGAATTAATGACATGTCCTAAATACTTTATCTCACTGCAACCAAATTTTGATTTTCTTAGGTTGGCTGTGACTCCAGCTTGTGCAAA
This sequence comes from Schistocerca americana, assembly GCF_021461395.2. NCBI lineage: Eukaryota > Metazoa > Arthropoda > Insecta > Orthoptera > Acrididae > Schistocerca > Schistocerca americana. Next base: position 50,256,389 of record NC_060129.1, read on the forward strand.
TTTTTCTAAAATTCTTTGAAGAGTGTCAACGTGTTCATTCCAAGATTGTGTAGCTATCAGTATATCATCTACATAGTGTGTGACTGTGTCAACTAAATCGTCGCCAAGCACGGTATCCAGGGCTGTAATGAATACCCCAGAGCTGACATTCAGTCCGAAGGGTAGAACACAAAACTGATAGGTTCGCCCCCCGAACATAAATGCAGTATATTTCCGAGAATCAGGAGTGATACCCACCTGCCAAAACGAATTAGCGAGATCTATTGTGGAAAAATATTTTGCATCTAGAAATTTCTGTAATTGCTCTTCTAAATTTTCAGGTTTTGTGTGAACCGGTAAAATTATTTCATTAATAGCTCGTGCGTCTAACACTAACCTAATGCTTCCATTTGATTTTTTTTTGACAACAAGTAGAGGACTACAATAAGGTGAGGTGGATGGTTCAATGACCTTCCAGTATAACATTTGTTTTAATTCTTGCCACACAGCAGGTCGTTGAGATAACGGTACATTATATGTCTTATGGTAGACGATCTTGTGAGGCTTAACTTCAATCTTGTACACATACGTGTTGATAACACCTAATCGTTTGGTAAAAACTTGTAAATATTTGGATAACACTTCCTGTAGTTTTATACGTTCATGTACACTGAGAGCCGTAGCTTCACTTATCTTATGATCAAGCAATGTTTTCAAGTCCATTAGCTCTGTGTCAGATGAGTGTGTTTGCATGTCTTGAATGTCATTGTGAAGTACTAACTGAACCTTGTACCCTGTACAGTGTTTGTCATGCTTTAGAGTTCTCCTGTCCAAATCAATAATAATTACACTGCCTTTATCATTTAAAATACATTTACCTTTGGAGAAGTCTATAATGCAGTCCTTCCCGCTCATAGTATCTATTCCTAATATGCAATTTGTCACAAGGTTTTGTACAACCAGGAATGGCCATTGTACGGTTCCATTACCTATTTTAACGTTTACAAAAACTTGCTTCGTAACCCTACATGACTTATTACCTAGTGCAGTAGTTATTTTACAGTTTTGGGCAGGAAACTCAGGCACAGGTTCCAATTCACACATCTTTTTATAGAAATTAAAAGACAAAACGCTCACAGCTGCACCTGTATCTAGGATAATAGTAGTTGGAATCCCACCTACTACACCAGTAGTAGATGCTAAAACAATTTCATTTGTGTTTAAACGACATTGTGTACTGTCTTGTAAAAGTTCATCTGATATATTGTTATTGTGGTTGTATCTTATAAATAAAACAGGTATTTTTTGTTTAGAATTACTCGGCATATCATTATTCTGTTGTTCAAGCGTGGTGTCAAATAACTGATTAACATTGAAGTCGCCCCCCAAGAATTCTTCAGCCACGACCTGGGGCAAAGTAGTGACTGTTTCTAGTTTGTTGGATTATCATTTGTACTAGGTACTGACACAGATTGAGGTTGTGGATCAGGTGTCATTTCTATTATATTCACATTCGGATATTGCCTATTATGATCTCCAAACTTTTGCGGTTGTTGTTGCTGTTGCGCATTATAACTTACCTGTCGGTCGTAAGGTATGCTCCAATTTTGTCCTGGTGGCTGCTGTGGTAAAGCAGAGTTTGAATGAAAGTACTGATCGTTACGAGTCCAACCTTGATGCTGTCTTGGCTCGTAGTTATTATTATTTCTATTTCTGTTTGTGTTTTTGTTATTACCTTTGTATCCGTTGTTACCGTTGTAGTTATTACCGCGGTGCCTCTTGTATGGATTGCCGCATGAAATGTTATTACTGTTGTAACTATTGTTTGTATTGGAATACGCGTGTTGATTTTGATTTCCGTACTGAGACGGCATGTGAGTTTGCTGTTTTTGTTGTACCGCGTATCCAACTGTGGGCGCGCCAGAATTGTGTTGGCAAGCCTGCATGTTTTGCATACCACTAGTGTAAACATTGTGGCTGCTGTTTTTCCCCGCGAAGCGCTGATCTTCAAGTAACATGTCAACCGAATCTAAAGCTGTCAAAAAATAATCTGAATCGTCATCCGGGATATGTAGAAGTTTTTCCTTAATGTTGAAAGGCAATTTGGCCTTCAACGCTCGGAGTATATCACGCGTTGCGACTGGTTCGTCTAAAAAATGTCCCATGTTCAAGTATTTTTCAAAATATCTGCGTAAGTTACCATTTTTACTGTTAAAAGTTTCAGGTTCTAAAATTTGTCTTCTGAGTCGCTCCTGGACGGATTGCGACCAGAATTTGTTCAGAAAAGCACGCTCAAACTCACTGTACGTGGTACATACGTCAGCTTGACTGTATGCCCAGACAGCTGCATCGCCTTGGATGTAACCGACAATATATGAAATCTTTTTCCGGTCACTCCAAGTGCGTGGAAATGCGTTACTAAAAGATTTAAGAAAAATCACCGGATGAATGGTTCGTTTTTCTGGGATAAAAATCTGAAATTGCCTGTGTTTCATTAAGCTTTCATCTTCCTTCGCATTGTGATATGGATTTATTCCACTGTAATTACTGGTATGTTCAGCTGGCGAGTAATTACGATAATGTTGCTGTGGTTTACCATGATAATAGCTTGTGTTTGTGTTTCCACATCGTGGTATGTGTTGTAGTCGTGGTGTGTTTTGTTCTTGTGTATTTGTCGTGTGCGGAATGTGTGTATCATACTCGAATGTATATTGGTTTCTGAACTGTACATTTTGACTGATATTTTCGTTACATTCAGACTGTAGTTGATCGGTGAATTGTCTCATGGGTGCAGTGACGGATTGTACTGCGTCACTGATGAGCTGTTTGTTATTAGTAATGTATTGCGCTACGGAGTCGTGCACAATTGTTGGTAAATTTTCACGTAAGCATCTATCAAAATGTTTGTCTTTGTTCTCAACCCAATCATGAAATTCTTTATTAATATTTTGAAAATGAGCTGTGGCATCTGATTGTAAGATGTCAGTCAGGTGTTGTTCAACATTGTCAAATTTATTCTGTACGTCAGTAATTCGTTTTTCAAGATTGTCATGTACTGAAGGATATGTTTGAATTTGTTCAGTAAGAACTTCACACGTGACATTAAGGTTTTTTACTTGTGTCTGTAAAAGTGCTACGTCAGTTGTAGTCTTTTCTTGTCTCGTATTGAGCTGGGAAAATTTAGTACGGAGTTCGGTCATCTGTTTGGTCAGTGTGGCGTCTATAAGTTCCACACGCTTACATAAAGTGTCATTACCTATCTTGATTGCTATGAGATCAGATTTGATTTCGTCATTTTGTGTTTTTAACTGTTCATTTTGTGTCTCTAATTGTGCCTTTAAGGTTGCCATGTTTTCGGCGTTTTGTTTCATTAGCATTTGTAACATGTCGGCAATGTTTACCGTTTGCAAGGTCTCTGCCCCCGCCGCGTCATTAGACGTGACGTCATGCATTAACATGGGCTCTGATTGAGATTTTGAAATTTTTGTAGTGGACGGCCTATCGTCAAAATTTTCGTCAACACTTGCGTCAATGTTTGATGAATCGTCACTACCGGTTGCTGTCGTAAAGTCATTTTCTAACACTTGTCTCACGTCCGAGTCGGATTGCGTCTGAATAGTACGTCCTTGCTGTTCCATTTTTGCGTATTGTTTTCTAGTTATTACCATGCCACACGTGATATATGTTTCAAGAAAATTTTTGACACTGATTTTAAAACAAAATGTAGTTGAGCATGAATCGCTCGTAGCAACAATGGCTGTCTGTTAATTTAAAAATATAAACTGAATTTGAGATTATTGGTAATGGCCGCTGGCCATGTTACATGATATCGTACAGAAGTCGGCCATATTGTACACTCGTGTATTGGTATTGTTACATACGTTATTGTTTAGGGAAAAGTACTGAGAATGAAATTTATCACTGAAACTGTTATGCACAAAAAAACACTACAGAATTTACTGAAAAGCTAATACACTGAATTATACGTCTGGTCAAGCCTACCAATGCAAAGATGCTGCGTCTTACCTTATTTTGCTGGAAGTTTCATTGCGTCTTCCCGCAAAATTTCAGAATTGGAAAATATCTTCAGATTTTGTTATCTCTCATACATTGACGTCCAGGTCCAGAAAGTTGGTTTTTTACATGAAACAAAGAGAACAATGTAACAAATGACAAAATAACAAGTCCGACACGCAGTCGCAAATATAAAATAAATAAAATAAATTAAATAAAAAATGTTGTTTTGAATATGTTAATTATTCTATCTGTATGATGGTGATTGTGATTGCAATTGTATTTGCTTATCTGGAACGTGGACGTTTAATTATTCGGTATCAGACGCTTGACAATGGCTTTTTCATAAAGGCAATGTAACTCGTAGTTGACCGTGAAATAAAACTGAATAATCGGACTTCGTAATTAAATCGTTTCCAAAGACTGCTGCGGTAGGTGCGGACTCATAATCTAAATCTCAATATTACAATAATTTGCCAACCATGCCAATACGTCCTACAGAGGTGATTGTCTACTAAACATAAAAAAGTTACACAGTTAGTTAAATCAGATATATTCAATGAATAAGCCTACAGTTCATAATCCTACTTACTTTTATAAATATAAATTCTTTACAGAATCGAGTGCCTAGTGTGATTGCAACTCGCAGTATTCTTCTATAACATGAAATATGGCGGTGTGCCAGACAATAAAAAAAAATACGTGCTTCTCGCACCACTTCAACCAGAGTTCTCCCTTTCTTAATCCAACATAAGAGTAACGTAATTGTGCTTTTGTTTTATCAGCGACACAGCGCTGCAGTTGTGTGCCATAGGCTTTATTTATTTGTCACTGATTATTTATTTAATTAATATTTCGCGTTTCCGAGGAAACTCACGCTCGGCATGCAAATGTGCCTTTATAAGGAGAACACACAGAACACATTGTATTTCGTAGCCCCGCAATTTCTGTGTTAATTCGTCAACGTGAGGGAGCGAGGGATGCAGTAAAGAAGGAATAGTGCATCGGAAGGCAGATACTCGTATCCCAAAAGAAAGTATTGTGGTTTCCATAGGAACGTTAGTTGATTTAGAAGGAGATGTCATAGAACACATAATATTTCATAGCGACGCAATTACTGTGTTGATTCGTCAATGTCAGGGAGCGAGGGATGCAGTAAAGAAGGAATAGTGCATCGGAAAGGAGATACTACTATCCCAAAAGAAAATCCTGTCGTTTACATAGAAACGTTACTCGATTTAGAAGTAGAAGTCATAGAACCAATAGTATTTCATAGCGACGACATTTCTGTGTTAATTCGATAATGTGAGGGAGCGAGGTATGCAGTAAAGAAGGGATAGTGCATCGGAAAGGTGATACTCGTATCCCAAAAGAAAATCCTGTCGTTTCCATCGAAACGTTACTAGATTTAGAAGGAGATGTCATAGAACCCATAGTATTTCATAGCGACGCAATTTCTGTGTTAATTCGTCAATGTGAGGGAGCGAGGGATGCAGTAAAGATGGAATAGTGCATCGGAAAGGAGATACTCGTATCCGAAAACAAAATCCTGTCGTTTCCATAGAGACGTCACTCGATTTAGAAGGAGCTGTCATAGAACCCATAGTATTTCATAGCGACGCAATGTCTGTGTTAATTCGTCAATGTGAGGGAGCGAGGGACGCAGTAAAGGAGAAATAGTGCATCGGAAAGGAGATAGTCGTATCCCAAATGAAAATCCTGTCGTTTCCATAGAAACGTTACTCGATTTAGAAGGAGATGTCATAGAACACATAGTATTTCAGAGCGACGCAATTTCTGTGTTAACTCGTCAATGTAGGGGAGCGAGGGACGCTGTAAAGAAGGAATAGTGCATCGGAAGGGAGTTCGGCGTATCCCAAAAGAAAATCCTGTCGTTTCCATAGAAACGTTACTCGTTCCAGAAAGAGATGTCATAGAACACATAGTATTTCATAGCGACGCAATTTCTGTATTAATTCGTCAATGTGAGGGAGCGAGGGATGCAGTAAAGAAGGAATAGCGCATCGGAATGGAGATACTCGTAACCCAAGAGTAAATTCTGTCGATTCCACAGAAACGTTATTCGATTTAGAAAGAGAAGTCATAGAACCCGTAGTATTTCATAGCGACGTAATATCTGTGTTAATTCGTCAATGTGAGGGAGCGAGGGATGCAGTAAAGAAGGAATAGTGCATCGGAAAGCAGATACACGTATCCCAAAAGGAAATCCTGTCATTTCCATAGAAACGTTACTCGATTTAGGAGGAGATGTCATAGAACACATAGTATTTCTTAGCGACGCAATTTCTGTGTTAATTCGTCAATGTGAGGGAGCGAGGGATGCAGTAAAGAAGGAATAGTGCATCGGAAAGGAGATACTCGTATCCCAGAAGAAAATCCTGTCGTTCACATAGAAACGTTACTCGATATAGAAGGAGAAGTCATTGAACCCATAGTATTCCATAGCGACGCAATTTCTGTGTTAATTCGTCAATGTGAGGGAGCGAGGGATGCAGTAAAGAAGGAATAGTGCATCAGAATGGAGATAGTCGTATCCCAAAAGAAAATCCTGACGTTTCCATAGAAACGTTACTCGATTTAGAGGGAGAAGTCATAAAACCCATAGTATTTCATAGCCCCGCAATGTCTGTGTAAATTCGTCAATATGAAGGAGCGAGGGGTGCAGTAAAGAAGGAATAGTGCATCGCAAAGGAGGAAGTCGTGTCCCAACAAAAAATCCTGTCGTTTCCATAGAAACGTTACTCGATTTAGAAGGAGCTGCCGTAGATCCCATAGTATTTCATAGCCCCGCAATTTCCGTGTGTATTCGTCAATGTGAGGGAGCGAGGGATGCAGTAAAGCAGGAATAGTGCAGCGTAAGGGAGAGAGTCTTATCCTAAAAGAAAATCCAGTCGTTTCCATAGAAACGTTATTCGATTTAGAAGGAGATGTCATAGAACAAATAGTTTTTCATAGCGACGCAATTTCTGTGTTAATTCGACAATGTGAGGGAGCGAGGGATGCAGAAAGGAAGGAATAGTGCATCGGAAATGAGATACTCTTTTCCCAAATGAAAATCCTGTCGTTTCCATAGAAACGTTACTCGATTTAGAAGGAGATATCATAGAACCCATAGTATTTCATAACGACGCAATTTCTGTATTAATTCGTCAATGTGAGGGAGCGAGGGATGCAGTAAAGAAGGAATAGCGCATCGGAATGGAGATACTCGTAACCCAAGAGTAAATTCTGTCGATTCCACAGAAACGTTATTCGATTTAGAAAGAGAAGTCATAGAACCCGTAGTATTTCATAGCGACGTAATATCTGTGTTAATTCGTCAATGTGAGGGAGCGAGGGATGCAGTAAAGAAGGAATAGTGCATCGGAAAGCAGATACACGTATCCCAAAAGGAAATCCTGTCATTTCCATAGAAACGTTACTCGATTTAGGAGGAGATGTCATAGAACACATAGTATTTCTTAGCGACGCAATTTCTGTGTTAATTCGTCAATGTGAGGGAGCGAGGGATGCAGTAAAGAAGGAATAGTGCATCGGAAAGGAGATACTCGTATCCCAGAAGAAAATCCTGTCGTTCACATAGAAACGTTACTCGATATAGAAGGAGAAGTCATTGAACCCATAGTATTCCATAGCGACGCAATTTCTGTGTTAATTCGTCAATGTGAGGGAGCGAGGGATGCAGTAAAGAAGGAATAGTGCATCAGAATGGAGATAGTCGTATCCCAAAAGAAAATCCTGACGTTTCCATAGAAACGTTACTCGATTTAGAGGGAGAAGTCATAAAACCCATAGTATTTCATAGCCCCGCAATGTCTGTGTAAATTCGTCAATATGAAGGAGCGAGGGGTGCAGTAAAGAAGGAATAGTGCATCGCAAAGGAGGAAGTCGTGTCCCAACAAAAAATCCTGTCGTTTCCATAGAAACGTTACTCGATTTAGAAGGAGCTGCCGTAGATCCCATAGTATTTCATAGCCCCGCAATTTCCGTGTGTATTCGTCAATGTGAGGGAGCGAGGGATGCAGTAAAGCAGGAATAGTGCAGCGTAAGGGAGAGAGTCTTATCCTAAAAGAAAATCCAGTCGTTTCCATAGAAACGTTATTCGATTTAGAAGGAGATGTCATAGAACAAATAGTTTTTCATAGCGACGCAATTTCTGTGTTAATTCGACAATGTGAGGGAGCGAGGGATGCAGAAAGGAAGGAATAGTGCATCGGAAATGAGATACTCTTTTCCCAAATGAAAATCCTGTCGTTTCCATAGAAACGTTACTCGATTTAGAAGGAGATATCATAGAACCCATAGTATTTCATAACGACGCAATTTCTGTGTTAATTCGTCAGTGCGAGGGAGCGAGGGAAGCAGTAAAGAAGGAATAGTGCATCGGAAAGGAGATACTCGTATCTCAAAAGAAAATCCTGTCGTATCCATACAAACGTTACTCGATCTAGAAGGAGATGTCATAGAACACATAGTATTTCATAGCGACGCAATTTCTGTGTTAATTTGTCAATGTGAGGGAGCGAGGGATGCAGTAATGAAGGAATAGTGCATCGGAAAGTAGATACTCGTTTCCCAAAAAAATCCTGTCGTTTCCATAGAAACGTTACTCGATTTGAAGGAGATGTCATAGAAAACATAGTATTTCTAGCGACACAATTTCTGTGTTAATTCGTCAATGTGTGAGATCGAGAGACGCATTTAAGAAGGAATAATTCATCGGAAAGGAGAAAGTCGTATCCCAAAAGAAAATCCTGTCGTTTCCATAGAAACGTTACTCGATATAGAAGAAGTCTTATAACCCATAGTATTTCATGGCGACGTAATTTCTGTGTTAATTCGTCAATGTGAGGGAGCGAGAGATGCAGTAACGAAGGAGTAGTGCATCGGAAAGGAGATACTCGTATCCCAAACGAACATCCTGTCGTCTCCATAGATACGTTACTCGATTTAGAAGTAGAAATAATAGAACCCATAGAATTATATAACGACGCAAATTCTGTGTTAATTCGTCAATGTGAGGAAGCGAGGGAAACAGTAATGAGGGAATACTGCATCGGAATGGAGATACTCATATCCCATAAGAAAATCCAGTCGTTTCCATAGAAATTATATTCGATTTAGAGGGACAAGTCAAAGAATCCATAGTATTTCATAGCGACGTAATTTCTACGTTAATTCGTCAGTGTCAGGGAGCGAGGGATGCAGTAAAGAAGGAATAGTGCATCGGAAAGGAGTTACTCGTATCCCAAAAGAAAGTATTGTGGTTTCCATAGAAACGTTAGTCGAAATAGAAGGAGATGTCACAGAACACATAATATTTCATAGCGAGCAATTTCTGTGTTACTTCGTCAATGTGAGTGATCGAGCGATGCAGTTGACTAGGAATAGTGCATCGGAAAGGAAAATCCCGTCGTTTCCATAGAAACGTTACTCGATTTAGAAGGAGAAGTCATAGAACCTATAGTATTTCATAGCCCCGTAATTTCTGTGTTAATTCGTCAACGTGAGGGAGCAAGGGATGCAGTAAGGAATTAATAGTGCATCGGAAAGGAGATACTCGTATCCTAAAAGAAAATCGTGTCGTTTCCATAGAAACGTTACTCGATTTAGAAGGAGAAGTCATAGAACCAATAGTATTTCATAGAGACGCCATTTCTGTGTTAATTCGATAATGTGAGGGAGCGAGGTATGCAGTAAAGAAGGGATAGTGCATCGGAAAGGTGATACTCGTATCCCAAAAGAAAATCCTGTCGTTTCCATAGAAACGTTATTCGATTTAGAAGGAGATGTCATAGAACCCATAGTATTTCATAGCGACGCAATTTCTGTGTTAATTCGTCAATGTGAGGGAGCGAGGGATGCAGTAAAGATGGCATAGTGCATCGGAAAGGAGATACTCGTATCCGAAAACAAAATCCTGTCGTTTCCATAGAGACGTCACTCGACTTAGAAGGAGCTGTCATAGAACCCATAGTATTTCATAGCGACGCAATGTCTGTGTTAATTCGTCAATGTGAGGGAGCGAGGGATGCAGTAAAGAAGGAATAGTGCATCGGAATGGAGATACTCGTAACCTAAGAGTAAATTCTGTCGTTTCCATAGAAACGTTACTCGATTTAGGAGGAGATGTCATAGAAAAACACAGTATTTCTTAGCGACGCAATTTCTGTGTTAATTCGTCAGTGTGAGGGAGCGAGGGATGCAGTAAAGAAGGAATAGTGCATCGGAAAGGAGATACTCGTATCCCAAAAGAAAATCCTGTCGTTTCCATAGAAACGTTACTCGATTTAGAAGGAGATGTCATGGAACGCATAATATTTCATAGCGACGCAATTTCTGTGTTAATTCGTCAATGTGAGGGAGCGAGGGATGCAGTAAAGAAGGAATAGTGCATCGGAAGGGAGATACTCGTATCCCAAAAGAAAATCCTGTCGTTTCCATAGAAACGTTACTCGATTTAGAAGGAGATGTCATGGAACGCATAATATTTCATAGCGACGCAATTTCTGTGTTAATTCGTCAATGTGAGGGAGCGAGGGATGCAGTAAAGAAGGAATAGTGCATCGGAAGGGAGTTAGTCGTATCCCAAAAGAAAATCCTGTCGTCTCCATAGAAACGTTACTCGATCTAGAAGGAAATGACATAGAACACATAGTATTTCATAGCGACGCAATTTCTGTGTTAATTTGACAATGTAAGGGAGCAACGGATGCAGTAATGAAGGAATAGTGCATCGGAAAGATGATACTCGTTTCCCAAAAGAAAATCCTGTCGTTTCCATAGAAACGTCACATGATTTAGAAGGAGATGTCATAGAAAACATAGTACTTCACAGCGTCACAATTTCTGTGTTAATTCGTCAATGTGAGGGAGCGAGGGATGCAGTAAAGAAAGAATAGTGCATCGGAAAGGGGATAGTCGTATCCCAAAAGAAAATCCTGACGTTTCCATAGAAACGTTACTCGATTTAGAGGGAGAAGTCATAAAACCCATAGTATTTCATAGCCCCGCAATGTCTGTGTAAATTCGTCAATATGAAGGAGCGAGGGGTGCAGTAAAGAAGGAATAGTGCATCGCAAAGGAGGAAGTCGTGTCCCAACAAAAAATCCTAACGTTTCCATAGAACCGTTCTCGATTTAGAAGGAGCTGCCATAGATCCCATAGTATTTCATAGCCCCGCAATTTCTGTGTGTATTCGTCAATGTGAGGGAGCAAGGGATGCAGTAAAGAAGGAATAGTGCAGCGTAAAGGAGAGAGTCTTATCCCAAAAGAAAATCCTGTCGTTTCCATAGAAACGTTACTCGATTTAGAAGGAGATGTCATGGAACGCATAATATTTCATAGCGACGCAATTTCTGTGTTAATTCGTCAATGTGAGGGAGCGAGGGATGCAGTAAAGAAGGAATAGTGCATCGGAAGGGAGTTAGTCGTATCCCAAAAGAAAATCCTGTCGTCTCCATAGAAACGTTACTCGATCTAGAAGGAAATGTCATAGAACACATAGTATTTCATAGCGACGCAATTTCTGTGTTAATTTGACAATGTAAGGGAGCAACGGATGCAGTAATGAAGGAATAGTGCATCGGAAAGATGATACTCGTTTCCCAAAAGAAAATCCTGTCGTTTCCATAGAAACGTCACATGATTTAGAAGGAGATGTCATAGAAAACATAGTACTTCACAGCGTCACAATTTCTGTGTTAATTCGTCAATGTGAGGGAGCGAGGGATGCAGTAAAGCAAGAATAGTGCATCGGAAAGGGGATAGTCGTATCCCAAAAGAAAATCCTGACGTTTCCATAGAAACGTTACTCGATTTAGAGGGAGAAGTCATAAAACCCATAGTATTTCATAGCCCCGCAATGTCTGTGTAAATTCGTCAATATGAAGGAGCGAGGGGTGCAGTAAAGAAGGAATAGTGCATCGCAAAGGAGGAAGTCGTGTCCCAACAAAAAATCCTAACGTTTCCATAGAAACGTTACTCGATTTAGAAGGAGCTGCCATAGATCCCATAGTATTTCATAGCCCCGCAATTTCTGTGTGTATTCGTCAATGTGAGGGAGCGAGGGATGCAGTAAAGAAGGAATAGTGCAGCGTAAAGGAGAGAGTCTTATCCTAAAAGAAAATCCAGTCGTTTCCGTAGAAACGTTATTCGATATAGAAGGAGATGTCATAGAACAAATAGTTTTTCATAGCGGCGCAATTTCTGTGTTAATTCGACAATGTGAGGGAGCGTCGGATGCAGAAAATAAGGAATAGTGCATCGGAAATGAGATACTCTTTTCCCAAATGAAAATCCTGTCGTTTCCATAGAAACGTTACTCGATTTAGAAGGAGATATCATAGAACCCATAGTATTTCATAACGACACAATTTCTGTGTTAATTCGTCAGTGCGAGGGAGCGAGGGAAGCAGTAAAGAAGGAATAGTGCATCGGAAAGGAGATACTCGTATCTCAAAAGATAATCCTGTCGTATCCATACAAACGTTACTCGATTTAGAAGGAGTAGTCATTGAAGCGATAGTATTCCATAGCGACGCAATTTCTTTGTTCATTCGACGATGTGAGATAGCGAGGGATGCAGTAATGAAGGAATAGTGCATCGGAAGGGAGATAGTCGTATCCCAAACGAACACCCTGTCGTCTCCATAGATACGTTACTCGATTTAGATGTAGAAATCGTAGAACCCATAGTAATATATAACGACGCAAATTCTGTGTTAATTCGTCAATGTGAGGATGCGAGGGAAGCAGTAATGAGGGAATACTGCATCGGAATGGAGATACTCATATCCCATAAGAAAATCCAGTCGTTTCCATAGAAATTATATTCGATTTAGAAGGACAAGTCAAAGAACCCATAGTATTTCATAGCGACGTAATTTCTACGTTAATTCGTCAATGTCAGGGAGCAAGAGATGCAGTAAAGAAGGAACAGTGCATCGGAAAGGATATACTCGTATCCCAAAGGAAAATCATGTCATTTCCATAGAAACGTTACTCGATTTAGAAGGAGCTGCCATAGAACACATAGAATTTCTTGGCGACGCAATTTCTGTAATAATTCGTCAATGTGAGGGAGCGAGGGATGCAGTAAAGAAGGGATAGTGCATCGGAAAGGAGATACTCGTATGCCAAAAGAAAATCCTGTCGTGTTCATAGAAACGTTACTCGATTTAGAAGGAGATGTCATAGAATCCATAGTATTTCATATCGACGCAATTTCTGTGTTAATTCGTCAATGGGAGGGAGCGAGGGATGCAGTAAAGAAGGAATAGTGCATCGGAAAGGAGATTCTCGTATCCGAAAAGAAAATCCTGTCGTTTCCATAGAAACGTCACTCGATTTAGAAGGAGCTGTCATAGAACTCATATTATTTCATAGCGACGCAATTTCTGTGTTAATTCGTCAATGTGAGGGAGCGAAGGATGCAGTAAAAGAGCAATAGTGCATCGGAAAGGAGATAGTCGTATCCCACATGAAAATCCTGTCGTTTCCATAGATTCGTTACTCGATTTAGAAGGAGATGTCATAGAACACATAGTATTTCATAGCGACGCAATTTCTGTGTTAATTCGTCAATGTAAGGGAGCAAGGGATGCAGTAAAGAAGGAATAGTGCATCGGAAGGGAGTTAGGCGTATCCCAAAAGAAAATCCTGTCGTTTCCATAGAAACGTTACTCGGTCTAGGAGGAGTTGTCCTAGAACACATAGTATTTCATAACGACGCAATTTCTTTGTTAATTCGTCAATGTGAGGGAGCGACGGATGCAGTAAAGAATAAATGGTGCATCGGAAAGGATATACTCGTATCCCAAAGGAAAATCATGTCATCTCCATAGAAACGTTACTCGATTTAGGAGGATATGACACAGAACACATAGTATTTGATAGTGACGCACTTTTTGTTATAATTCGTCAATACGAGGGAGCGAGGAATGCAGTAAAGAAGGAATAGTGCATCGGAAAGGAGATACTCGTAACTCAAAAGAAAATCCTGTTGTTTCCATAGACACGTAACTCGATTTAGAAGGAGAAGTCATACAACCCATAGTATTTCATAGCGACGCAATTTCTGTGTTAAATCGTCAATTTGAGGGAGCGAGGGATGCAGTAAAGAAGGAATAGTTCATCGGAATGATGATAGTCGTAACGCAAAAGAAAATTCTTTCGTTTCCATAGAAACGTTACTCGATTTAGAAGGAGATGTCATAGAACCCATAGTATTTCATAGCGACGCCATTTCTGTGTTAATTCGCAAATGTGAGAATGCGAGGGATGCAGTAAAGGAGAAATAGTGCATCGGAAAGGAGATAGTCGTATCCCAAATGAAAATCCTGTCGTTTCCATAGAAACGTTATTCGATTTAGAAGGAGATGTCATAGAACCCGTAGTATTTCATAGCGACGTAATTTCTTTGTTAATTCGTCAATGTCAGGCAGCGAGGGATGCAGTAAAGAAGGAATAGTGCTTCGGAGTAGAGATACTCGTATCCCAAAAGAAAATCCTGTCATTTCCATAGAAACGTTACTCGATTTAAGAGGAGATGTCATAGAACACATAGTATTTCATAGCGACGCAATTTCTGTGTTAATTCGTCAATGTGAGGGAGCGAGGGACGCAGTAAAGGAGAAATAGTGCATCGGAAAGGAGATAGTCGTATCCCAAATGAAAATCCTGTCGTTTCCATAGAAACGTTACTCGATTTAGAAGGAGATGTCATAGAACACATAGTATTTCAGAGCGACGCAATTTCTGTGTTAACTCGTCAATGTAGGGGAGCGAGGGACGCTGTAAAGAAGGAATAGTGCATCGGAAGGGAGTTCGGCGTATCCCAAAAGAAAATCCTGTCGTTTCCATAGAAACGTTACTCGTTCCAGAAAGAGATGTCATAGAACACATAGTATTTCATAGCGACGCAATTTCTGTATTAATTCGTCAATGTGAGGGAGCGAGGGATGCAGTAAAGAAGGAATAGCGCATCGGAATGGAGATACTCGTAACCCAAGAGTAAATTCTGTCGTTTCCACAGAAACGTTATTCGATTTAGAAAGAGAAGTCATAGAACCCGTAGTATTTCATAGCGACGTAATATCTGTGTTAATTCGTCAATGTGAGGGAGCGAGGGATGCAGTAAAGAAGGAATAGTGCATCGGAAAGCAGATACACGTATCCCAAAAGGAAATCCTGTCATTTCCCTAGAAACGTTACTCGATTTAGGAGGAGATGTCATAGAACACATAGTATTTCTTAGCGACGCAATTTCTGTGTTAATTCGTCAATGTGAGGGAGCGAGGGATGCAGTAAAGAAGGAATAGTGCATCGGAAAGGAGATACTCGTATCCCAGAAGAAAATCCTGTCGTTCACATAGAAACGTTACTCGATATAGAAGGAGAAGTCATTGAACCCATAGTATTCCATAGCGACGCAATTTCTGTGTTAATTCGTCAATGTGAGGGAGCGAGGGATGCAGTAAAGAAGGAATAGTGCATCAGAATGGAGATAGTCGTATCCCAAAAGAAAATCCTGACGTTTCCATAGAAACGTTACTCGATTTAGAGGGAGAAGTCATAAAACCCATAGTATTTCATAGCCCCGCAATGTCTGTGTAAATTCGTCAATATGAAGGAGCGAGGGGTGCGGTAAAGAAGGAATAGTGCATCGCAAAGGAGGAAATCGTGTCCCAACAAAAAATCCTGTCGTTTCCATAGAAACGTTACTCGATTTAGAAGGAGCTGCCGTAGATCCCATAGTATTTCATAGCCCCGCAATTTCCGTGTGTATTCGTCAATGTGAGGGAGCGAGGGATGCAGTAAAGCAGGAATAGTGCAGCGTAAGGGAGAGAGTCTTATCCTAAAAGAAAATCCAGTCGTTTCCATAGAAACGTTATTCGATTTAGAAGGAGATGTCATAGAACAAATAGTTTTTCATAGCGACGCAATTTCTGTGTTAATTCGACAATGTGAGGGAGCGAGGGATGCAGAAAGTAAGGAATAGTGCATCGGAAATGAGATACTCTTTTCCCAAATGAAAATCCTGTCGTTTCCATAGAAACGTTACTCGATTTAGAAGGAGATATCATAGAACCCATAGTATTTCATAACGACGCAATTTCTGTGTTAATTCGTCAGTGCGAGGGAGCGAGGGAAGCAGTAAAGAAGGAATAGTGCATCGGAAAGGAGATACTCGTATCTCAAAAGAAAATCCTGTCGTATCCATACAAACGTTACTCGATCTAGAAGGAGATGTCATAGAACACATAGTATTTCATAGCGACGCAATTTCTGTGTTAATTTGTCAATGTGAGGGAGCGAGGGATGCAGTAATGAAGGAATAGTGCATCGGAAAGTAGATACTCGTTTCCCAAAAAAATCCTGTCGTTTCCATAGAAACGTTACTCGATTTGAAGGAGATGTCATAGAAAACATAGTATTTATAGCGACACAATTTCTGTGTTAATTCGTCAATGTGTGAGATCGAGAGATGCATTTAAGAAGGAATAATTCATCGGAAAGGAGAAAGTCGTATCCCAAAAGAAAATCCTGTCGTTTCCATAGAAACGTTACTCGATATAGAAGAAGTCTTATAACCCATAGTATTTCATGGCGACGTAATTTCTGTGTTAATTCGTCAATGTGAGGGAGCGAGAGATGCAGTAACGAAGGAGTAGTGCATCGGAAAGGAGATACTCGTATCCCAAACGAACATCCTGTCGTCTCCATAGATACGTTACTCGATTTAGAAGTAGAAATAATAGAACCCATAGAATTATATAACGACGCAAATTCTGTGTTAATTCGTCAATGTGAGGAAGCGAGGGAAACAGTAATGGGGGAATACTGCATCGGAATGGAGATACTCATATCCCATAAGAAAATCCAGTCGTTTCCATAGAAATTATATTCGATTTAGAGGGACAAGTCAAAGAACCCATAGTATTTCATAGCGACGTAATTTCTACGTTAATTCGTCAGTGTCAGGGAGCGAGGGATGCAGTAAAGTAGGAATAGTGCATCGGAAAGGAGTTCCTCGTATCCCAAAAGAAAGTATTGTGGTTTCCATAGAAACGTTAGTCGAAATAGAAGGAGATGTCACAGAACACATAATATTTCATAGCGAGCAATTTCTGTGTTACTTCGTCAATGTGAGTGATCGAGCGATGCAGTTGACTAGGAATAGTGCATCGGAAAGGAAATACTCGTTTCCCAAATGAAAATCCCGTCGTTTCCATAGAAACGTTACTCGATTTAGAAGGAGAAGTCATAGAACCTATAGTATTTCATAGCCCCGCAATTTCTGTGTTAATTCGTCAACGTGAGGGAGCAAGGGATGCAGTAAGGAATTAATAGTGCATCGGAAAGGAGATACTCGTATCCTAAAAGAAAATCGTGTCGTTTCCATAGAAACGTTACTCGATTTAGAAGGAGAAGTCATAGAACCAAGAGTATTTCATAGAGACGCCATTTCTGTGTTAATTCGATAATGTGAGGGAGCGAGGTATGCAGTAAAGAAGGGATAGTGCATCGGAAAGGTGATACTCGTATCCCAAAAGAAAATCCTGTCGTTTCCATAGAAACGTTATTCGATTTAGAAGGAGATGTCATAGAACCCATAGTATTTCATAGCGACGCGATTTCTGTGTTAATTCGTCAATGTGAGGGAGCGAGGGATGCAGTAAAGATGGCATAGTGCATCGGAAAGGAGATACTCGTATCCGAAAACAAAATCCTGTCGTTTCCATAGAGACGTCACTCGACTTACAAGGAGCTGTCATAGAACCCATAGTATTTCATAGCGACGCAATGTCTGAGTTAATTCGTCAATGTGAGGGAGCGAGGGATGCAGTAAAGAAGGAATAGTGCATCGGAATGGAGATACTCGTAACCTAAGAGTAAATTCTGTCGTTTCCATAGAAACGTTACTCGATTTAGGAGGAGATGTCATAGAAAAACACAGTATTTCTTAGCGACGCAATTTCTGTGTTAATTCGTCAGTGTGAGGGAGCGAGGGATGCAGTAAAGAAGGAATAGTGCATCGGAAAGGAGATACTCGTATCCCAGAAGAAAATCCTGTCGTTTACATAGAAACGTTACTCGATTTAGAAGGAGAAGTCATTGAACGCATAGTATTCCATAGCGACGCAGTTTCTGTGTTCATTCGACAAAGTGAGGGAGCGAGGGATGCAGTAAAGAAGGAATAGTGCATCGGAAAGGAGATACTCGTATCCCAAAAGAAAATCCTGTCGTTTCCATAGAAACGTTACTCGATTTAGAAGGAGATGTCATGGAACGCATAATATTTCATAGCGACGCAATTTCTGTGTTAATTCGTCAATGTGAGGGAGCGAGGGATGCAGTAAAGAAGGAATAGTGCATCGGAAGGGAGTTAGTCGTATCCCAAAAGAAAATCCTGTCGTCTCCATAGAAACGTTACTCGATCTAGAAGGAAATGACATAGAACACATAGTATTTCATAGCGACGCAATTTCTGTGTTAATTTGACAATGTAAGGGAGCAACGGATGCAGTAATGAAGGAATAGTGCATCGGAAAGATGATACTCGTTTCCCAAAAGAAAATCCTGTCGTTTCCATAGAAACGTCACATGATTTAGAAGGAGATGTCATAGAAAACATAGTACTTCACAGCGTCACAATTTCTGTGTTAATTCGTCAATGTGAGGGAGCGAGGGATGCAGTAAAGTAAGAATAGTGCATCGGAAAGGGGATAGTCGTATCCCAAAAGAAAATCCTGACGTTTCCATAGAAACGTTACTCGATTTAGAGGGAGAAGTCATAAAACCCATAGTATTTCATAGCCCCGCAATGTCTGTGTAAATTCGTCAATATGAAGGAGCGAGGGGTGCAGTAAAGAAGGAATAGTGCATCGCAAAGGAGGAAGTCGTGTCCCAACAAAAAATCCTAACGTTTCCATAGAACCGTTCTCGATTTAGAAGGAGCTGCCATAGATCCCATAGTATTTCATAGCCCCGCAATTTCTGTGTGTATTCGTCAATGTGAGGGAGCAAGGGATGCAGTAAAGAAGGAATAGTGCAGCGTAAAGGAGAGAGTCTTATCCCAAAAGAAAATCCTGTCGTTTCCATAGAAACGTTACTCGATTTAGAAGGAGATGTCATGGAACGCATAATATTTCATAGCGACGCAATTTCTGTGTTAATTCGTCAATGTGAGGGAGCGAGGGATGCAGTAAAGAAGGAATAGTGCATCGGAAGGGAGTTAGTCGTATCCCAAAAGAAAATCCTGTCGTCTCCATAGAAACGTTACTCGATCTAGAAGGAAATGTCATAGAACACATAGTATTTCATAGCGACGCAATTTCTGTGTTAATTTGACAATGTAAGGGAGCAACGGATGCAGTAATGAAGGAATAGTGCATCGGAAAGATGATACTCGTTTCCCAAAAGAAAATCCTGTCGTTTCCATAGAAACGTCACATGATTTAGAAGGAGATGTCATAGAAAACATAGTACTTCACAGCGTCACAATTTCTGTGTTAATTCGTCAATGTGAGGGAGCGAGGGATGCAGTAAAGAAAGAATAGTGCATCGGATAGGGGATAGTCGTATCCCAAAAGAAAATCCTGACGTTTCCATAGAAACGTTACTCGATTTAGAGGGAGAAGTCATAAAACCCATAGTATTTCATAGCCCCGCAATGTCTGTGTAAATTCGTCAATGTGAAGGAGCGAGGGGTGCAGTAAAGAAGGAATAGTGCATCGCAAAGGAGGAAGTCGTGTCCCAACAAAAAATCCTAACGTTTCCATAGAAACGTTACTCGATTTAGAAGGAGCTGCCATAGATCCCATAGTATTTCATAGCCCCGCAATTTCTGTGTGTATTCGTCAATGTGAGGGAGCGAGGGATGCAGTAAAGAAGGAATAGTGCAGCGTAAAGGAGAGAGTCTTATCCTAAAAGAAAATCCAGTCGTTTCCATAGAAACGTTATTCGATATAGAAGGAGATGTCATAGAACAAATAGTTTTTCATAGCGGCGCAATTTCTGTGTTAATTCGACAATGTGAGGGAGCGTCGGATGCAGAAAATAAGGAATAGTGCATCGGAAAGGAGATACTCGTATCTCAAAAGATAATCCTGTCGTATCCATACAAACGTTACTCGATTTAGAAGGAGTAGTCATTGAAGCGATAGTATTCCATAGCGACGCAATTTCTTTGTTCATTCGACGATGTGAGATAGCGAGGGATGCAGTAATGAAGGAATAGTGCATCGGAAGGGAGATAGTCGTATCCCAAAAGAAAATCCTGTCGTTTCCATAGAAACGTTACTCGATCTAGAAGGAGATGTCATGGAACACATAGTATTTCATAGCGACGCAATTTCTATGTTAATTTGTCAATGTGAGGGAGCGAGGGATGAAGTAATGAAGGAATAGTGCATCGGAAAGTAGATACTCGTTTCCCAAAAAAAATGCTGTCGTTTCCATAGAAACGTTACTCGATTTTAAGGAGATGTCATAGAAAACATAGTATTTCATAGCGACACAATTTCTCTGTTAATTCGTCAATGTGTGAGGGCGAGGGATGCATTTAAGAAGGAATAATGCATCGAAAAGGAGAAAGTCGTATCCCAAAAGAAAATCCTGTCGTTTCCATACAAACGTTACTCGATTTAGAAGAAGTCTTATAACCCATAGTATTTCATGGCGACGTAATTTCTGTGTTAATTCGTCAATGTGAGGGAGCGAGAGGTGCAGTAAAGAAGGAGTAGTGCATCGGAAAGGAGATAGTCGTATCCCAAACGAACATCCTGTCGTCTCCATAGATACGTTACTCGATTTAGATGTAGAAATCGTAGAACCCATAGTAATATATAACGACGCAAATTCTGTGTTAATTCGTCAATGTGAGGATGCGAGGGAAGCAGTAATGAGGGAATACTGCATCGGAATGGAGATACTCATATCCCATAAGAAAATCCAATCGTTTCCATAGAAATTATATTCGATTTAGAAGGACAAGTCAAAGAACCCATAGTATTTCATAGCGACGTAATTTCTACGTTAATTCGTCAAAGTCAGGGAGCAAGAGATGCAGTAAAGAAGGAACAGTGCATCGGAAAGGATATACTCGTATCCCAAAGGAAAATCATGTCATTTCCATAGAAACGTTACTCGATTTAGAAGGAGCTGCCATAGAACACATAGAATTTCTTGGCGACGCAATTTCTGTAATAATTCGTCAATGTGAGGGAGCGAGGGATGCAGTAAAGAAGGGATAGTGCATCGGAAAGGAGATACTCGTATGCCAAAAGAAAATCCTGTCGTGTTCATAGAAACGTTACTCGATTTAGAAGGAGATGTCATAGAATCCATAGTATTTCATATCGACGCAATTTCTGTGTTAATTCGTCAATGGGAGGGAGCGAGGGATGCAGTAAAGAAGGAATAGTGCATCGGAAAGGAGATTCTCGTATCCGAAAAGAAAATCCTGTCGTTTCCATAGAAACGTCTCTCGATTTAGAAGGAGCTGTCATAGAACTCATAGTATTTCATAGCGACGCAATTTCTGTGTTAATTCGTCAATGTGAGGGAGCGAAGGATGCAGTAAAAGAGCAATAGTGCATCGGAAAGGAGATAGTCGTATCCCACATGAAAATCCTGTCGTTTCCATAGATTCGTTACTCGATTTAGAAGGAGATGTCATAGAACACATAGTATTTCATAGCGACGCAATTTCTGTGTTAATTCGTCAATGTAAGGGAGCAAGGGATGCAGTAAAGAAGGAATAGTGCATCGGAAGGGAGTTAGGCGTATCCCAAAAGGAAATCCTGTCGTTTCCATAGAAACGTTACTCGGTCTAGGAGGAGTTGTCCTAGAACACATAGTATTTCATAACGACGCAATTTCTTTGTTAATTCGTCAATGTGAGGGAGCGACGGATGCAGTAAAGAATAAATGGTGCATCGGAAAGGATATACTCGTATCCCAAAGGAAAATCATGTCATTTCCATAGAAACGTTACTCGATTTAGGAGGATATGACACAGAACACATAGTATTTGATAGTGACGCACTTTTTGTTATAATTCGTCAATACGAGGGAGCGAGGAATGCAGTAAAGAAGGAATAGTGCATCGGAAAGGAGATACTCGTAACTCAAAAGAAAATCCTGTTGTTTCCATAGACACGTAACTCGATTTAGAAGGAGAAGTCATACAACCCATAGTATTTCATAGCGACGCAATTTCTGTGTTAAATCGTCAATTTGAGGGAGCGAGGGATGCAGTAAAGAAGGAATAGTTCATCGGAATGATGATAGTCGTAACGCAAAAGAAAATTCTTTCGTTTCCATAGAAACGTTACTCGATTTAGAAGGAGATGTCATAGAACCCATAGTATTTCATAGCGACGCCATTTCTGTGTTAATTCGCAAATGTGAGGATGCGAGGGATGCAGTAAAGGAGAAATAGTGCATCGGAAAGGAGATAGTCGTATCCCAAATGAAAATCCTGTCGTTTCCATAGAAACGTTATTCGATTTAGAAGGAGATGTCATAGATCCCGTAGTATTTCATAGCGACGTAATTTCTTTGTTAATTCGTCAATGTCAGGCAGCGAGGGATGCAGTAAAGAAGGAATAGTGCTTCGGAGTAGAGATACTCGTATCCCAAAAGAAAATCCTGTCATTTCCATAGAAACGTTACTCGATTTAAGAGGAGATGTCATAGAACACATAGTATTTCATAGCGACGCAATTTCTGTGTTAATTCGTCAATGTGAGGGAGCGAGGGATGCAGTAAGGAAGGAATAGTGCATCGGAAAGGATATACTCGTATCCCAAAAGAAAATCCTGTCGTTCACATAGAAACGTTACTCGATTTAGAAGGAGAAGTCATTGAACTCATAGTATTCCATAGCGACGCCATTTCTTTGTTCATTCGACGATGTGAGATAGCGAGGGATGCAGTAAAGAAGGAATAGTGCATCGGAAAGGAGATACTCGTAACTCAAAAGAAAATCCTGTTGTTTCCATAGACACGTAACTCGATTTAGAAGGAGAAGTCATACAACCCATAGTATTTCATAGCGACGCAATTTCTGTGTTAAATCGTCAATTTGAGGGAGCGAGGGATGCAGTAAAGAAGGAATAGTTCATCGGAATGATGATAGTCGTAACGCAAAAGAAAATTCTTTCGTATCCATAGAAACGTTACTCGATTTAGAAGGAGATGTCATAGAACCCATAGTATTTCATAGCGACGCCATTTCTGTGTTAATTCGCAAATGTGAGGATGCGAGGGATGCAGTAAAGGAGAAATAGTGCATCGGAAAGGAGATAGTCGTATCCCAAATGAAAATCCTGTCGTTTCCATAGAAACGTTATTCGATTTAGAAGGAGATGTCATAGAACCCGTAGTATTTCATAGCGACGTAATTTCTTTGTTAATTCGTCAATGTCAGGCAGCGAGGGATGCAGTAAAGAAGGAATAGTGCTTCGGAGTAGAGATACTCGTATCCCAAAAGAAAATCCTGTCATTTCCATAGAAACGTTACTCGATTTAAGAGGAGATGTCATAGAACACATAGTATTTCATAGCGACGCAATTTCTGTGTTAATTCGTCAATGTGAGGGAGCGAGGGATGCAGTAAGGAAGGAATAGTGCATCGGAAAGGATATACTCGTATCCCAAAAGAAAATCCTGTCGTTCACATAGAAACGTTACTCGATTTAGAAGGAGAAGTCATTGAACTCATAGTATTCCATAGCGACGCCATTTCTTTGTTCATTCGACGATGTGAGATAGCGAGGGATGCAGTAAAGAAGGAATAGTGCATCGGAAGGGAGATACTCTTTTCCCAAATGAAAACCCTGTCGTTTCCTTAGAAACGTTACTCGAATTAATAGGAGAAGTCAGAGAACACATAGTATTTCATAGCGACGCATTTTCTGTGTTAATTCGACAACGTGAGGGAGCGAGGGATGGAGAAAAGAAGGAATAGTTCATCGGAAAGTAGATACCCGTTTCCCAAAAGAAAATCCTGTCCTTTCCATAGAAACGTTACTCGATTTAGTAGGAGAAGTCATAGAAAACATAGTATTTCATAGCGACACAATTTCTGTGTTAATTCGTCAATGCGTGGGAGCAAGGGATGCATTTAAGAAGGAATAGTGCATCGGAAAGGAGAAAGTCGTATCCCAAAAGAAAATCCTGTCGTTTTTATAGAAACGTTAATCGATTTAGAAGGAGATGTCATAGAACAAACAGTATTTCATAGAGATGCAATTTCTGTGTAAATTCGTCAATATGATAGAGCGAGGGATGCAGTAAAGAAGGAATAGTGCATGGTAAAGGAGAAAGTCGTATCCCAAAAGAAAATCCTGTCGTTTCCATAGAAACGTTATTCGATTTACAAGTTGATGTCATAGAACAAATAGTATTTCATAGCGACGCAATTTCTGTGTTAATTCGTCAATGCGAGGGAGCGAGGGTTGCATTAATAAGGAATAGTGCATCGGAAAGGAGTTACTCTTTTCCCAAATGAAAATCCTGTCGTTTCCGTAGGAACGTTACTCGATTTTAAAGAAGATATCATAGAACCCATAGTATTTCATAGTGACGCATTTTCTGTGTTAATTCGTCAATGTGAGGGAGCGAGGAATGCAGTATAAATGGAATAGAGAATCGTAAAGGAGATACTCAAATCCCAAAAGAAAATCCTTTCGTTTCCATAGAAACGTTACTCGATTTAGAAGGATATGTCATAGAACACATAGTTTTTCATAACGACGCAAATTCTGTGTTAATTCTTCAGTGCGAGGGAGCGAGGGAAGCAGTAAAGGAAGAATAGTGCATCGGAAAGGAGATACTCGTATCCCAAAAGAGAATCCTGTCGAATCCATAGAAACGTTACTCGATTTAGAAGGAGAAATCATAGAACACATAGTATTACAAAGCGACGCAATTTCTATGTAAATTCGTCAATGCGAGGGAGCGAGGGACGCAGTAAAGAAGGAATAGTGCATCGGAAAGGAGATACTCGTATCCCAAAAATATTCCTGTCGTTTCCACAGAAACGTTAATCGATTTAGAAGGAGATGTCATAAAAACAATAGTATTTCATAGCGACGCAATATCTATGTTAATTCGTCAATGAGAGGGAGTGAGGGATGCAGTAAAGAAGGAATAGTGCATCGGAAAGGACATAGTCGTATCCCAAATGAAAATCCTGTGGTTTCCATAGAAACGTTACTCGATCTAGAAGGAGATGTCATAGAACTCATACTGTTTCATAGCGTCGCAATTTCTGTGTTAATTCGTCAATGTGTGAGAGCGAGAGATGCAGTAAAGAAGGAGTAGTGCTTCGGAAAGGAGATAGTCGTATCCCAAAAGAAAATCCTGTCGTTTCCATAGAAACGTTACTCGATTTAGAAGGAGGAATCATAGAACCCATAGTATTATATAACGATGCAATTTGTGTGTTAATTCGTCAATGTGAGGGAGCGAGGGATGCAGTAAAGAAGGAATAGTGCATCGGAAAGCAGATACTCGTATCCCAAAAGAAAATCCTGTCGTTTACATAGAATCGTAACTCGATTTAGAAGGAGAAGTCATAGAACCAATAGTATTCCATAGCGACCCCATTTCTGTGTCAATTCGATAATGTGAGGGAGCGAGGTATGCAGTAAAGAAGGGATAGTGCATCGGAAAGGAGATACTCGTAACCCAAAAGAAAATCCTGTCGTTTTCATAGAAACGTTACTCAATTTGGAAGGAGATGTAATGGAACGCATAGTATTACATAGCGACGCAATTTCTGTGTTAATTCGTCAATGAGAGGGAGCGAGGAATGCAGTAAAGAAGGAATAGTGCATCGGAAGGGAGATAGTCGTATCCCAAAAGAAAATCCTGTCGTTTCCATAGAAACGTTACTCGATTTAGTAGGAGAAGTCATAGAAAACATAGTATTTCATAGCGACACAATTTCTGTGTTAATTCGTCAATGCGTGGGAGCAAGGGATGCATTTAAGAAGGAATAGTGCATCGGAAAGGAGAAAGTCGTATCCCAAAAGAAAATCCTGTCGTTTTTATAGAAACGTTAATCGATTTAGAAGGAGATGTCATAGAACAAACAGTATTTCATAGAGCCGCAATTTCTGTGTAAATTCGTCAATATGATGGAGCGAGGAATGCAGTAAAGAAGGAGTAGTGCATCGTAAAGGAGAAAGTCGTATCCCAAAAGAATATCCTGTCGTTTCCATAGAAACGTTATTCGATTTAGAAGGAGATGTCATAGAACAAATAGTATTTCATAGCGACCTAATTTCTGTGTTAATTCGTCAATGTGAGGGAGCGAGGGTTGCATTAATAAGGAATAGTGCATCGGAAAGGAGTTACTCTTTTCCCAAATGAAAATCCTGTCGTTTCCATAGGAACGTTACTCGATTTTAAAGAAGATATCATAGAACCCATAGTATTTCATAGTGACGCATTTTCTGTGTTAATTCGTCAATGTGAGGGAGCGAGGAATGCAGTATAAATGGAATAGAGAATCGTAAAGGAGATACTCAAATCCCAAAAGAAAATCCTTTCGTTTCCATAGAAACGTTACTCGATTTAGAAGGATATGTCATAGAACACATAGTTTTTCATAACGACGCAAATTCTGTGTTAATTCTTCAGTGCGAGGGAGCGAGGGAAGCAGTAAAGGAAGAATAGTGCATCGGAAAGGTGATACTCGTATCCCAAAAGAAAATCCTGTCGAATCCATAGAAACGTTACTCGATTTAGAAGGAGAAATCATAGAACACATAGTATTACAAAGCGACGCAATTTCTATGTAAATTCGTCAATGCGAGGGAGCGAGGGACGCAGTAAAGAAGGAATAGTGCATCGGAAAGGAGATACTCGAATCCCAAAAATATTCCTGTCGTTTCCACAGAAACGTTAATCGATTTAGAAGGAGATGTCATAAAAACTATAGTATTTCATAGCGACGCAATATCTATGTGAATTCGTCAATGAGAGGGAGTGAGGGATGCAGTAAAGAAGGAATAGTGCATGGGAAAGGACATAGTCGTATCCCAAATGAAAATCCTGTGGTTTCCATAGAAACGTTACTCGATCTAGAAGGAGATGTCATAGAACTCATAGTGTTTCATAGCGTCGCAATTTCTGTGTTAATTCGTCAATGTGTGAGAGCGAGAGATGCAGTAAAGAAGGAGTAGTGCTTCGGAAAGGAGATAGTCGTATCCCAAACGAAAATCCTGTCGTTTCCATAGAAACGTTACTCGATTTAGAAGGAGGAATCATAGAACCCATAGTATTATATAACGATGCAATTTGTGTGTTAATTCGTCAATGTGAGGGAGCGAGGGATGCAGTAAAGAAGGAATAGTGCATCGGAAAGCAGATACTCGCATCCCAAAAGAAAATCCTGTCGTTTACATAGAATCGTAACTCGATTTAGAAGGAGAAGTCATAGAACCAATAGTATTCCATAGCGACCCCATTTCTGTGTCAATTCGATAATGTGAGGGAGCGAGGTATGCAGTAAAGAAGGGATAGTGCATCGGAAAGGAGATACTCGTAACCCAAAAGAAAATCCTGTCGTTTTCATAGAAACGTTACTCAATTTGGAAGGAGATGTAATGGAACGCATAGTATTACATAGCGACGCAATTTCTGTGTTAATTCGTCAATGAGAGGGAGCGAGGAATGCAGTAAAGAAGGAATAGTGCATCGGAAGGGAGATAGTCGTATCCCAAAAGAAAATCCTGTCGATTCCATAGAAACGTTACTCGATTTAGTAGGAGAAGTCATAGAAAACATAGTATTTCATAGCGACACAATTTCTGTGTTAATTCGTCAATGCGTGGGAGCAAGGGATGCATTTAAGAAGGAATAGTGCATCGGAAAGGAGAAAGTCGTATCCCAAAAGAAAATCCTGTCGTTTTTATAGAAACGTTAATCGATTTAGAAGGAGATGTCATAGAACAAACAGTATTTCATAGAGCCGCAATTTCTGTGTAAATTCGTCAATATGATGGAGCGAGGAATGCAGTAAAGAAGGAGTAGTGCATCGTAAAGGAGAAAGTCGTATCCCAAAAGAATATCCTGTCGTTTCCATAGAAACGTTATTCGATTTAGAAGGAGATGTCATAGAACAAATAGTATTTCATAGCGACCTAATTTCTGTGTTAATTCGTCAATGTGAGGGAGCGAGGGTTGCATTAATAAGGAATAGTGCATCGGAAAGGAGTTACTCTTTTCCCAAATGAAAATCCTGTCGTTTCCATAGGAACGTTACTCGATTTTAAAGAAGATATCATAGAACCCATAGTATTTCATAGTGACGCATTTTCTGTGTTAATTCGTCAATGTGATGGAGCGAGGAATGCAGTATAAATGGAATAGAGAATCGTAAAGGAGATACTCAAATCCCAAAAGAAAATCCTTTCGTTTCCATAGAAACGTTACTCGATTTAGAAGGATATGTCATAGAACACATAGTTTTTCATAACGACGCAAATTCTGTGTTAATTCTTCAGTGCGAGGGAGCGAGGGAAGCAGTAAAGGAAGAATAGTGCATCGGAAAGGTGATACTCGTATCCCAAAAGAAAATCCTGTCGAATCCATAGAAACGTTACTCGATTTAGAAGGAGAAATCATAGAACACATAGTATTACAAAGCGACGCAATTTCTATGTAAATTCGTCAATGCGAGGGAGCGAGGGACGCAGTAAAGAAGGAATAGTGCATCGGAAAGGAGATACTCGAATCCCAAAAATATTCCTGTCGTTTCCACAGAAACGTTAATCGATTTAGAAGGAGATGTCATAAAAACTATAGTATTTCATAGCGACGCAATATCTATGTGAATTCGTCAATGAGAGGGAGTGAGGGATGCAGTAAAGAAGGAATAGTGCATCGGAAAGGACATAGTCGTATCCCAAATGAAAATCCTGTGGTTTCCATAGAAACGTTACTCGATCTAGAAGGAGATGTCATAGAACTCATAGTATTACAAAGCGACGCAATTTCTATGTAAATTCGTCAATGTGAGGGAGCGAGAGATGCAGTAAAGAAGGAGTAGTGCTTCGGAAAGGAGATAGTCGTATCCCAAAAGAAAATCCTGTCGTTTCCATAGAAACGTTACTCGATTTAGAAGGAGGAATCATAGAACCCATAGTATTATATAACGATGCAATTTGTGTGTTAATTCGTCAATGTGAGGGAGCGAAGGATGCAGTAAAGAAGGAATAGTGCATCGGAAAGGAGATACTCGTATCCCAAAAGAAAATCCTGTCGTTTACATAGAAACGTTACTCGATTTAGAAGGAGAAGTCATAGAACCAATAGTATTCCATAGCGACCCCATATCTGTGTCAATTCGATAATGTGAGGGAGCGAGGTATGCAGTAAAGAAGGGATAGTGCATCGGAAAGGAGATACTCGTAACCCAAAAGAAAATCCTGTCGTTTTCATAGAAACGTTACTCAATTTGGAAGGAGATGTAATGGAACGCATAGTATTACATAGCGACGCAATTTCTGTGTTAATTCGTCAATGTGAGGGAGCGAGGAATGCAGTAAAGAAGGAATAGTGCATCGGAAGGGAGATAGTCGTATCCCAAAAGAAAATCCTGTCGTTTCCATAGAAACGTTACTCGATCTAGAAGGAGATGTCATAGAACTCATAGTATTTCATAGCGACGCAATTTCTGTGTTAATTCATGTGAGGGAGCGAGGGATGCAGTAAATTACGAATAGTGCATCGGAAAGGAGATAGTCGTATCCCAAATGAAAATCCTGTCGTTTCCATAGAAACGTTATTCGATTTGTAAGGAGATGTCATAGAACACATAGTATTTCTTAGCAACGCAATTTCTGTGTTAATACGTCAATGTGTGGGAGCGAGGGATTCAGTAAAGAAGGAATAGTGCATCGGAAAGGAGATACTCGTATCGCAAAAGAAAATCCTGTCGTTCACATAGAAACGTTACTCGATTTAGAAGGAGAAGTCTTAGAACCCATAGTATTTCATAGCGACGCAATTTCTGTGTTAAATCTTCAATGTGAGGGAGCGAGGGATGCTGTGTAGAATGAATAGTGCATCGGAAAGGAGATACTCATATCCCAAAAGAATATCCTGTCTTTTCCATAGAAACGTTACTCGATTTAGAAGGATATGTAATAGAACACATAGTATATCATAACGACGAAATTTGTGTGTTAATTCGTCTATGCGAATGAGCGAGGGATGCAGTAAAGAAGAAATAGTACATCGGAAGGGAGATAGTCGTATCCCAAAAGAAAATCCTGTCGTTTCCATAGAAACGTGACTCTATCTAGAAGGAGATGTCATAGAACACATAGTATTTCATAGCGACGCAATTTCTGTGCTGATTCGTCAATATGAGGGAGCGAGTGATGCAGTAAAGAAATAATAGTGCATCGTAAAGGTGAAAGCCGTATCCCAAAAGAAAATCCTGTCGTATCCATAGAAACGTTACTCGATTTAGAAGGTGAAGTCATAGAACACATAGTATTACATAGCGACGCAATTTCTATGCAATTTCGTCAATGTGAGGGAGCGAGGGACGCAGTAAAGTAGTAATAGTATATCGGAAAGGAGATACTCGTATCCCAGAGAAATTCCTGTCGTTTCCACAGAAACGTTAATCGATTTATAAGGAGATGTCATAAAGACTATAGTATTTCATAGCGACGCAATTTCTGTGTTAATTCGCCAATGAGAGGGAGGGAGGGATGCAGTAAAGAAGGAATAGTGCATCGGAAAGGAGACAGGCGTATCCCAAACGAAAATCCTGTCGTTTCCATAGAAACGTTACTCGATTTAGAAGGAGAAATCATAGAACCCATAGTATTATATAACGACGCAATTTCCGTGTCAATTCGTCAATGTGAGGAAGCGAGGGATCAGTAAAGAAGGAATACTGCATCGGAATGGAGATACTCATATCCCAAAAGAAAGTCCTGTCGATTCCATAGATACGTAACTCAATTTAGATGGAGAAGTCATAGAACACATAGTATGTCTTGGCGACGCAATTTCTGTGTAAATTCGTCAATGTGAGGGAGCCAGGGATGCAGTAAAGAAGGAATAGTGCATCGGAAAGGAGATAGTCGTATCCCAAAAGAAAATCCTGTCGTTTCCATTGAAACGTTACTCGATTTGGCAGGAGATGTCATAGAACCTGAAGATTTGCATTGCGACGCAATTTCTGTGTTAATTCGTCAATGTGAGGGAGCGAGGGATGCAGTAAAGAAGGAATAGTGCATCGGAAGGGAGTTAGTCGTATCCCAAAAGAAAATCCTGTCGTCTCCATAGAAACGTTACTCGATCTAGAAGGAAATGTCATAGAACACATAGTATTTCATAGCGACGCAATTTCTGTGTTAATTTGACAATGTAAGGGAGCAACGGATGCAGTAATGAAGGAATAGTGCATCGGAAAGATGATACTCGTTTCCCAAAAAAAATCCTATCGTTTCCATAGAAACGTCACATGATTTAGAAGGAGATGTCATAGAAAACATAGTACTTCACAGCGTCACAATTTCTGTGTTAATTCGTCAATGTGAGGGAGCGAGGGATGCAGTAAAGAAAGAATAGTGCATCGGAAGGGGGATAGTCGTATCCCAAAAGAAAATCCTGACGTTTCCATAGAAACGTTACTCGATTTAGAGGGAGAAGTCATAAAACCCATAGTATTTCATAGCCCCGCAATGTCTGTGTAAATTCGTCAATATGAAGGAGCGAGGGGTGCAGTAAAGAAGGAATAGTGCATCGCAAAGGAGGAAGTCGTGTCCCAACAAAAAATCCTAACGTTTCCATAGAACCGTTCTCGATTTAGAAGGAGCTGCCATAGATCCCATAGTATTTCATAGCCCCGCAATTTCTGTGTGTATTCGTCAATGTGAGGGAGCAAGGGATGCAGTAAAGAAGGAATAGTGCAGCGTAAAGGAGAGAGTCTTATCCTAAAAGAAATTCCAGTCGTTTCCATAGAAACGTTATTCGATTTAGAAGGAGATGTCATAGAACAAATAGTTTTTCATAGCGGCGCAATTTCTGTGTTAATTCGACAATGTGAGGGAGCGTCGGATGCAGAAAATAAGGAATAGTGCATCGGAAATGAGGTACTCTTTTCCCAAATGAAAATCCTGTCGTTTCCATAGAAACGTTACTCGATTTAGAAGGAGTAGTCATTGAACCCATAGTATTCCATAGCGACGCAATTTCTGTGTGTATTCGTCAATGTGAGGGAGCGAGGGATGCATTTAAGAAGGAATACTGCATCGGAAGGGAGTTAGTCGTATCCCAAAAGAAAATCCTGTCGTCTCCATAGAAACGTTACTCGATCTAGAAGGAAATGTCATAGAACACATAGTATTTCATAGCGGCGCAATTTCTGTGTTAATTTGACAATGTAAGGAAGCAACGGATGCAGTAATGAAGGAATCGTGCATCGGAACGATGATACTCGTTTCCCAAAAGAAAATCCTGTCGTTTCCATAGAAACGTCACATGATTTAGAAGGAGATGTCATAGAAAACATAGTACTTCACAGCGTCACAATTTCTGTGTTAATTCGTCAATGTGAGGGAGCGAGGGATGCAGTAAAGAAAGAATAGTGCATCGGAAGGGAGTTAGTCGTATCCCAAAAGAAAATCCTGTCGTCTCCATAGAAACGTTACTCGATCTAGAAGGAAATGTCATAGAACACATAGTATTTCATAGCGGCGCAATTTCTGTGTTAATTTGACAATGTAAGGAAGCAACGGATGCAGTAATGAAGGAATCGTGCATCGGAAAGATGATACTCGTTTCCCAAAAGAAAATCCTGTCGTTTCCATAGACACGTCACATGATTTAGAAGGAGATGTCATAGAAAACATAGTACTTCACAGCGTCACAATTTCTGTGTTAATTCGTCAATGTGAGGGAGCGAGGGATGCAGTAAAGAAGGAATAGTGCATCGGAAGGGAGTTAGTCGTATCCCAAAAGAAAATCCTGTCGTCTCCATAGAAACGTTACTCGATCTAGAAGGAAATGACATAGAACACATAGTATTTCATAGCGACGCAATTTCTGTGTTAATTTGACAATGTAAGGGAGCAACGGATGCAGTAATGAAGGAATAGTGCATCGGAAAGATGATACTCGTTTCCCAAAAGAAAATCCTGTCGTTTCCATAGAAACGTCACATGATTTAGAAGGAGATGTCATAGAAAACATAGTACTTCACAGCGTCACAATTTCTGTGTTAATTCGTCAATGTGAGGGAGCGAGGGATGCAGTAAAGAAAGAATAGTGCATCGGAAAGGGGATAGTCGTATCCCAAAAGAAAATCCTGACGTTTCCATAGAAACGTTACTCGATTTAGAGGGAGAAGTCATAAAACCCATAGTATTTCATAGCCCCGCAATGTCTGTGTAAATTCGTCAATATGAAGGAGCGAGGGGTGCAGTAAAGAAGGAATAGTGCATCGCAAAGGAGGAAGTCGTGTCCCAACAAAAAATCCTAACGTTTCCATAGAAACGTTACTCGATTTAGAAGGAGGTGCCATAGATCCCATAGTATTTCATAGCCCCGCAATTTCTGTGTGTATTCGTCAATGTGAGGGAGCGAGGGATGCAGTAAAGAAGGAATAGTGCAGCGTAAAGGAGAGAGTCTTATCCTAAAAGAAAATCCAGTCGTTTCCATAGAAACGTTATTCGATATAGAAGGAGATGTCATAGAACAAATAGTTTTTCATAGCGGCGCAATTTCTGTGTTAATTCGACAGTGTGAGGGAGCGTCGGATGCAGAAAATAAGGAATAGTGCATCGGAAATGAGATACTCTTTTCCCAAATTAAAATCCTGTCGTTTCCATAGAAACGTTACTCGATTTAGAAGGAGATATCATAGAACCCATAGTATTTCATAACGACGCAATTTCTGTGTTAATTCGTCAGTGCGAGGGAGCGAGGGAAGCAGTAAAGAAGGAATAGTGCATCGGAAGGGAGATAGTCGTATCCCAAAAGAAAATCCTGTCGTTTCCATAGAAACGTTACTCGATGTAGAAGGAGATGTCATGGAACACATAGTATTTCATAGCGACGCAATTTCTATGTTAATTTGTCAATGTGAGGGAGCGAGGGATGCAGTAATGAAGGAATAGTGCATCGGAAAGTAGATACTCGTTTCCCAAAAAAAATCCTGTCGTTTCCATAGAAACGTTACTCGATTTTAAGGAGATGTCATAGAAAACATAGTATTTCATAGCGACACAATTTCTCTGTTAATTCGTCAATGTGTGAGAGCGAGGGATGCATTTAAGAAGGAATAATGCATCGAAAAGGAGAAAGTCGTATCCCAAAAGAAAATCCTGTCGTTTCCATACAAACGTTACTCGATTTAGAAGAAGTCTTATAACCCATAGTATTTCATGGCGACGTAATTTCTGTGTTAATTCGTCAATGTGAGGGAGCGAGAGGTGCAGTAAAGAAGGAGTAGTGCATCGGAAAGGAGATAGTCGTATCCCAAACGAACATCCTGTCGTCTCCATAGATACGTTACTCGATTTAGATGTAGAAATCGTAGAACCCATAGTATTATATAACGACGCAAATTCTGTGTTAATTCGTCAATGTGAGGATGCGAGGGAAACAGTAATGAGGGAATACTGCATCGGAATGGAGATACTCATATCCCATAAGAAAATCCAGTCGTTTCCATAGAAATTATATTCGATTTAGAAGGACAAGTCAAAGAACCCATAGTATTTCATAGCGACGTAATTTCTACGTTAATTCGTCAATGTCAGGGAGCGAGGGATGCTGTAAAGGAGCAATAGTGCATCGGAAGGGAGATAGTCGTATCCCAAAAGAAAATCCTGTCGTTTCCATAGAAACGTTACTCGATTTAGAAGGAGAAGTCATAGAACCTATAGTATTTCATAGCCCCGCAATTTCTGTGTTAATTCGTCAACGTGAGGGAGCAAGGGATGCAGTAAGGAATTAATAGTGCATAGGAAAGGAGATACTCGTATCCCAATAGAAATTCTTGTCGTTTCCATAAAAACGTTATTCGATTTAGAAGTAGAAGTCATAGAACCCACCGTATTTCATAGCGACGTAATTTTTGTGTTAATTCGTCAATGTCAGGGAGCAAGAGATGCAGTAAAGAAGGAACAGTGCATCGGAAAGGATATACTCGTATCCCAAAGGAAAATCATGTCATTTCCATAGAAACGTTGCTCGATTTAGAAGGAGCTGCTATAGAACACATAGAATTTCTTGGCGACGCAATTTCTGTAATAATTCGTCAATGTGAGGGAGCGAGGGATGCAGTAAAGAAGGGATAGTGCATCGGAAAGGAGATACTCGTATGCCAAAAGAAAATCCTGTCGTTTTCATAGAAACGTTACTCGATTTAGAAGGAGATGTCATAGAATCCATAGTATTTCATATCGACGCAATTTCTGTGTTAATTCGTCAATGGGAGGGAGCGAGGGATGCAGTAAAGAAGGAATAGTGCATCGGAAAGGAGATTCTCGTATCCGAAAAGAAAATCCTGTCGTTTCCATAGAAACGTCACTCGATTTAGAAGGAGCTGTCATAGAACTCATAGTATTTCATAGCGACGCAATTTCTGTGTTAATTCGTCAATGTGAGGGAGCGAAGGATGCAGTAAAAGAGCAATAGTGCATCGGAAAGGAGATAGTCGTATCCCAAATGAAAATCCTGTCCTTTCCATAGAAACGTTATTCGATTTAGAAGGAGATGTCATAGAACCCGTAGTATTTCATAGCGACGTAATTTCTTTGTTAATTCGTCAATGTCAGGCAGCGAGGGATGCAGTAAAGAAGGAATAGTGCTTCGGAGTGGAGATACTCGTATCCCAAAAGAAAATCCTGTTGTTTCCATAGACACGTAACTCGATTTAGAAGAAGAAGTCATACAACCCATAGTATTTCATAGCGACGCAATTTCTGTGTTAAATCGTCAATTTGAGGGAGCGAGGGATGCAGTAAAGAAGGAATAGTTCATCGGAATGATGATAGGCGTAACGCAAAAGAAAATTCTTTCGTTTCCATAGAAACGTTACTCGATTTAGAAGGAGATGTCATAGAACCCATAGTATTTCATAGCGACGCCATTTCTGTGTTAATTCGCAAATGTGAGGATGCGAGGGATGCAGTAAAGGAGAAATAGTGCATCGGAAAGGAGATAGTCGTATCCCAAATGAAAATCCTGTCCTTTCCATAGAAACGTTATTCGATTTAGAAGGAGATGTCATAGAACCCGTAGTATTTCATAGCGACGTAATTTCTTTGTTAATTCGTCAATGTCAGGCAGCGAGGGATGCAGTAAAGAAGGAATAGTGCTTCGGAGTGGAGATACTCGTATCCCAAAAGAAAATCCTGTCATTTCCATAGAAACGTTACTCGATTTAAGAGGAGATGTCATAGAACACATAGTATTTCATAGCGACTCAATTTCTGTGTTAATTCGTCAATGTGAGGGAGCGAGGGATGCAGTAAGGAAGGAATAGTGCATCGGAAAGGATATACTCGTATCCCAAAAGAAAATCCTGTCGTTCACATAGAAACGTTACTCGATTTAGAAGGAGATGTCATTGAACCCATAGTATTCCATAGCGACGCCATTTCTTTGTTCATTCGACGATGTGAGATAGCGAGGGATGCAGTAAAGAAGGAATAGTGCATCGGAAGGGAGATACTCTTTTCCCAAATGAAAACCCTGTCGTTTCCTTAGAAACGTTACTCGAATTAATAGGAGAAGTCATAGAACACATAGTATTTCATAGCGACGCATTTTCTGTGTTAATTCGACAACGTGAGGGAGCGAGGGATGGAGAAAAGAAGGAATAGTTCATCGGAAAGTAGATACCCGTTTCCCAAAAGAAAATCCTGTCCTTTCCATAGAAACGTTACTCGATTTAGTAGGAGAAGTCATAGAAAACATAGTATTTCATAGCGACACAATTTCTGTGTTAATTCGTCAATGCGTGGGAGCAAGGGATGCATTTAAGAAGGAATAGTGCATCGGAAAGGAGAAAGTCGTATCCCAAAAGAAAATCCTGTCGTTTTTATAGAAACGTTAATCGATTTAGAAGGAGATGTCATAGAACAAACACTATTTCATAGAGCCGCAATTTCTGTGTAAATTCGTCAATATGATGGAGCGAGGGATGCAGTAAAGAAGGAATAGTGCATGGTAAAGGAGAAAGTCGTATCCCAAAAGAAAATCCTGTCGTTTCCATAGAAACGTTATTCGATTTAGAAGTTGATGTCATAGAACAAATAGTATTTCATAGCGACGCAATTTCTGTGTTAATTCGTCAATGAGAGGGAGCGAGGGTTGCATTAATAAGGAATAGTGCATCGGAAAGGAGTTACTCTTTTCCCAAATGAAAATCCTGTCGTTTCCATAGGAACGTTACTCGATTTTAAAGAAGATATCATAGAACCCATAGTATTTCATAGTGACGCATTTTCTGTGTTAATTCGTCAATGTGAGGGAGCGAGGAATGCAGTATAAATGGAATAGAGAATCGTAAAGGAGATACTCAAATCCCAAAAGAAAATCCTTTCGTTTCCATAGAAACGTTACTCGATTTAGAAGGATATGTCATAGAACACATAGTTTTTCATAACGACGCAAATTCTGTGTTAATTCTTCAGTGCGAGGGAGCGAGGGAAGCAGTAAAGGAAGAATAGTGCATCGGAAAGGAGATACTCGTATCCCAAAAGAAAATCCTGTCGAATCCATAGAAACGTTACTCGATTTAGAAGGAGAAATCATAGAACACATAGTATTACAAAGCGACGCAATTTCTATGTAAATTCGTCAATGCGAGGGAGCGAGGGACGCAGTAAAGAAGGAATAGTGCATCGGAAAGGAGATACTCGTATCCCAAAAATATTCCTGTCGTTTCCACAGAAACGTTAATCGATTTAGAAGGAGATGTCATAAAAACTATAGTATTTCATAGCGACGCAATATCTATGTTAATTCGTCAATGAGAGGGAGTGAGGGATGCAGTAAAGAAGGAATAGTGCATCGGAAAGGACATAGTCGTATCCCAAATGAAAATCCTGTGGTTTCCATAGAAACGTTACTCGATCTAGAAGGAGATGTCATAGAACTCATACTGTTTCATAGCGTCGCAATTTCTGTGTTAATTCGTCAATGTGTGAGAGCGAGAGATGCAGTAAAGAAGGAGTAGTGCTTCGGAAAGGAGATAGTCGTATCCCAAACGAAAATCCTGTCGTTTCCATAGAAACGTTACTCGATTTAGTAGGAGGAATCATAGAACCCATAGTATTATATAACGATGCAATTTGTGCGTTAATTCTTCAATGTGAGGGAGCGAGGGATGCAGTAAAGAAGGAATAGTGCATCGGAAAGCAGATACTCGTATCCCAAAAGAAAATCCTGTCGTTTACATAGAAACGTAACTCGATTTAGAAGGAGAAGTCATAGAACCAATAGTATTCCATAGCGACCCCATTTCTGTGTCAATTCGATAATGTGAGGGAGCGAGGTATGCAGTAAAGAAGGGCTAGTGCATCGGAAAGGAAATACTCGTAACCCAAAAGAAAATCCTGTCGTTTTCATAGAAACGTTACTCAATTTGGAAGGAGATGTAATGGAACGCATAGTATTACATAGCGACGCAATTTCTGTGTTAATTCGTCAATGAGAGGGAGCGAGGAATGCAGTAAAGAAGGGATAGTGCATCGGAAGGGAGATAGTCGTATCCCAAAAGAAAATCCTGTCGTTTCCATAGAAACGTTACTCGATTTAGTAGGAGAAGTCATAGAAAACATAGTATTTCATAGCGACACAATTTCTGTGTTAATTCGTCAATGCGTGGGAGCAAGGGATGCATTTAAGAAGGAATAGTGCATCGGAAAGGAGAAAGTCGTATCCCAAAAGAAAATCCTGTCGTTTTTATAGAAACGTTAATCGATTTAGAAGGAGATGTCATAGAACAAACAGTATTTCATAGAGCCGCAATTTCTGTGTAAATTCGTCAATATGATGGAGCGAGGGATGCAGTAAAGAAGGAGTAGTGCATCGTAAAGGAGAAAGTCAAATCCCAAAAGAAAATCCTGTCGTTTCCATAGAAACGTTATTCGATTTAGAAGGAGATGTCATAGAACCCATAGTATTATATAACGATGCAATTTGTGTGTTAATTCGTCAATGTGAGGGAGCGAAGGATGCAGTAAAGAAGGAATAGTGCATCGGAAAGGAGATACTCGTATCCCAAAAGAAAATCCTGTCGTTTACATAGAAACGTTACTCGATTTAGAAGGAGAAGTCATAGAACCAATAGTATTCCATAGCGACCCCATATCTGTGTCAATTCGATAATGTGAGGGAGCGAGGAATGCAGTAAAGAAGGAATAGTGCATCGGAAGGGAGATAGTCGTATCCCAAAAGAAAATCCTGTCGTTTCCATAGAAACGTTACTCGATCTAGAAGGAGATGTCATAGAACTCATAGTATTTCATAGCGACGCAATTTCTGTGTTAATTCATGTGAGGGAGCGAGGGATGCAGTAAATTACGAATAGTGCATCGGAAAGGAGATAGTCGTATCCCAAATGAAAATCCTGTCGTTTCCATAGAAACGTTATTCGATTTGTAAGGAGATGTCATAGAACACATAGTATTTCTTAGCAACGCAATTTCTGTGTTAATACGTCAATGTGTGGGAGCGAGGGATTCAGTAAAGAAGGAATAGTGCATCGGAAAGGAGATACTCGTATCGCAAAAGAAAATCCTGTCGTTCACATAGAAACGTTACTCGATTTAGAAGGAGAAGTCTTAGAACCCATAGTATTTCATAGCGACGCAATTTCTGTGTTAAATCTTCAATGTGAGGGAGCGAGGGATGCTGTGTAGAATGAATAGTGCATCGGAAAGGAGATACTCATATCCCAAAAGAATATCCTGTCTTTTCCATAGAAACGTTACTCGATTTAGAAGGATATGTAATAGAACACATAGTATATCATAACGACGAAATTTGTGTGTTAATTCGTCTATGCGAATGAGCGAGGGATGCAGTAAAGAAGAAATAGTAAATCGGAAGGGAGATAGTCGTAACCCAAAAGAAAATCCTGTCGTTTCCATAGAAACGTGACTCTATCTAGAAGGAGATGTCATAGAACACATAGTATTTCATAGCGACGCAATTTCTGTGCTGATTCGTCAATATGAGGGAGCGAGTGATGCAGTAAAGAAATAATAGTGCATCGTAAAGGTGAAAGCCGTATCCCAAAAGAAAATCCTGTCGTATCCATAGAAACGTTACTCGATTTAGAAGGTGAAGTCATAGAACACATAGTATTACATAGCGACGCAATTTCTATGCAATTTCGTCAATGTGAGGGAGCGAGGGACGCAGTAAAGTAGTAATAGTATATCGGAAAGGAGATACTCGTATCCCAGAGAAATTCCTGTCGTTTCCACAGAAACATTAATCGATTTATAAGGAGATGTCATAAAGACTATAGTATTTCATAGCGACGCAATTTCTGTGTTAATTCGCCAATGAGAGGGAGGGAGGGATGCAGTAAAGAAGGAATAGTGCATCGGAAAGGAGACAGGCGTATCCCAAACGAAAATCCTGTCGTTTCCATAGAAACGTTACTCGATTTAGAAGGAGAAATCATAGAACCCATAGTATTATATAACGACGCAATTTCTGTGTCAATTCGTCAATGTGAGGAAGCGAGGGAATCAGTAAAGAAGGAATACTGCATCGGAATGGAGATACTCATATCCCAAAAGAAAGTCCTGTCGATTCCATAGATACGTAACTCAATTTAGATGGAGAAGTCATAGAACACATAGTATGTCTTGGCGACGCAATTTCTGTGTAAATTCGTCAATGTGAGGGAGCCAGGGATGCAGTAAAGAAGGAATAGTGCATCGGAAAGGAGATAGTCGTATCCCAAAAGAAAATCCTGTCGTTTCCATTGAAACGTTACTCGATTTGGCAGGAGATGTCATAGAACCTGAAGATTTGCATTGCGACGCAATTTCTGTGTTAATTTGTCAATGTGGCGGTGCGAGGGATGCAGTAAATAAGAAATAGTGCATCGGAAAGGAGATACTCGTATCCCAAAAGAAAATCCTTTCGTTACCATAGAAACGTTTTTCGATTTAGAGGGAGATGTCATAGATCACATTGTATTACATAGCGACGCGTTTTCTGTGTTAATTCGTCAACGTGAGTGAGCGATGGATGCAGTAAAGATGGAATAGTGCATCGGAAAGGAGATACTCGTATCACAGAAGAAAATCCTGACGTTTCCATAGAAACATTATTCGATTTAGAAGGAGAT
The DNA here is from genome assembly GCF_021461395.2 of Schistocerca americana. Taxonomy (NCBI): domain Eukaryota; kingdom Metazoa; phylum Arthropoda; class Insecta; order Orthoptera; family Acrididae; genus Schistocerca; species Schistocerca americana. The sequence continues at coordinate 50,297,775 of NC_060129.1, forward strand.
GTCATAGAACATATAGTATTTCATAGCAACGCAATTTGTGTGTTAATTCGTCAATGTGAGGGAGCGAGGGATGCTGTGTAGAATGAATAGTGCATCGGAAAGGAGATACTCATATCCCTAAAGAATATCCTGTCTTTTCCATAGAAACGTTACTCGATTTAGAAGGATATGTAATAGAACACATAGTATATCATAACGACGAAATTTGTGTGTTAATTCGTCTATGCGAATGAGCGAGGGATGCAGTAAAGAAGAAATAGTAAATCGGAAGGGAGATAGTCGTATCCCAAAAAAAAATACTGTCGTTTCCATAGAAACGTGACTCTATCTAGAAGGAGATGTCATAGAACACATAGTATTTCATAGCGACGCAATTTCTGTGCTGATTCGTCAATATGAGGGAGCGAGTGATGCAGTAAAGAAATAATAGTGCATCGTAAAAGTGAAAGCCGTATCCCAAAAGAAAATGCTGTCGTATCCATAGAAACGTTACTCGATTTAGAAGGTGAAGTCATAGAACACATAGTATTACATAGCGACGCAACTTCTATGCAATTTCGTCAATGTGAGGGAGCGAGGGACGCAGTAAAGTAGTAATAGTATATCGGAAAGGAGATACTCGTATCCCAATGAAATTCCTGTCGTTTCCACAGAAACGTTAATCGATTTATAAGGAGATGTCATAAAGACTATAGTATTTCATAGCGACGCAATTTCTGTGTTAATTCGCCAATGAGAGGGAGGGAGGGATGCAGTAAAGAAGGAATAGTGCATCGGAAAGGAGACAGGCGTATCCCAAACGAAAATCCTGTCGTTTCCATAGAAACGTTACTCGATTTAGAAGGAGAAATCATAGAACCCATAGTATTATATAACGACGCAATTTCTGTGTCAATTCGTCAATGTGAGGAAGCGAGGTAAGCAGTAAAGAAGGAATACTGCATCGGAATGGAGATACTCATATCCCAAAAGAAAGTCCTGTCGATTCCATAGATACGTAACTCAATTTAGATGGAGAAGTCATAGAACACATAGTATGTCATAGCGACGCAATTTATGTGTAAATTCGTCAATGTGAGGGAGCCAGGGATGCAGTAAAGAAGGAATAGTGCATCGGAAAGGAGATAGTCGTATCCCAAAAGAAAATCCTGTCGTTTCCATTGAAACGTTACTCGATTTGGCAGGAGATGTCATAGAACCTGAAGATTTGCATTACGACGCAAATTCTGTGTTAATTTGTCAATGTGACGGTGCGAGGGATGCAGTAAATAGGAAATAGTGCATCGGAAAGGAGATACTCGTATCCCAAAAGAAAATCCTGTCGTTACCATAGAAACGTTTCTCGATTTAGAGGGAGATGTCATAGATCACATAGTATTACATAGCGACGCGGTTTCTGTGTTAATTCGTCAACGTGAGTGAGCGACGGATGCAGTAAAGAAGGAACAGTGCATCGGAAAGGAGATACTCGTATCACAAAAGAAAATCCTGACGTTTCCATAGTAACATTATTCGATTTAGAAGGAGATGTCATAGATAAAATAGTATTTCATAGCAACGCAATTTGTGTGTTAATTCGTCAATGTGAGGGAGCGAGGGATGCAGTAAATAAGGAATAGTGCAACGGAAAGGAAATACTGTTTCCCCAAATGAAAATCCTGTCGTTACCATAGAAGGGTTACTCGATTTAGAAGGAGATATCATAGAACCCATAGTATTTCATAGTGACGCATTTTCTGTGTTAATTCGTCAATGTGAGGGAGCGAGGGATGCAGTATAAATGGAAGAGTGATTTGTAAAGGAGATACTCATATCCCAAAAGGAAATCCTTTCGTTTCCATAGAAACGTTACTCGATTTAGAAGGATATGTCATAGAACACATAGTTTTTCATAACACCGCAATTTCTGTGTTAATTCGTCAGTGCGAGGGAGCGAGGGAAGCAGTAAAGAAGGAATAGTGCATCGGAAAGGAGATAGTCGTAGCCCAAAAGAAATTCCTGTCGTTTTCATAGAAACGTTACTCGATTTAGAAGGAGATGTCATAGAAACCATAGTGTTTTATAGCGTCGCAATATCTGTGTTGATTCGTCAATATGAGGGAGCGAGTGATGCAGTAAAGAATTAATAGTGCATCGTAAAGGTGAAAGTCGTATCCCAAAAGAAAATCCTGTCGTATCCATAGAAACGTTACTCGATTTAGAAGGAGAAATCTTAGAACCCACAGTATTTCATAGCGACGCAATTTGTGTGTTAATTCGTCAATTTGAGGGAGCGAGGGATGCAGTAAATAAGGAATAGTGCATCGGAAAGGAAATACTGTTTCCCCAAATGAAAATCCTGTCGTTTCCATAGAAGCGTTACTCGATTTAGAAGGAGATATCATAGAACCCATAGTATTTCATAGTGACGCATTTTCTGTGTTAATTCGTCAATGTGAGGGAGCGAGGGATGCAGTATAAAGGGAAGAGTGATTTGTAAAGGAGATACTCATACCCCAAAAGGGAAATCCTTTCGTTTCCATAGAAACGTTACTCGATCTAGAAGGAGATGTCATAGAACTCATAGTATTTCATAGCGACGCAATTTCTGTGTTAATTCGTCTATGTGAGGAAGCGAGGGATGCAGTAAATTACGAATAGTGCATCGGAAAGGAGATAGTCGTATCCCAAATGAAAATCCTGTCGTTTCCATAGAAACGTTATTCGATTTATAAGGAGATGTCATAGAACACATAGTATTTCTTAGCAACGCAATTTCTGTGTTAATACGTCAATGTGTGGGAGCGAGGGATGCAGTAAAGAAGGAATAGTGCATCGGAAAGGAGATACTCGTATCGCAAAAGAAAATCCTGTCGTTCACATAGAAACGTTACTCGATTTAGAAGGAGAAGTCTTAGAACCCATAGTATTTCATAGCGACGCAATTTCTGTGTTAAATCTTCAATGTGAGGGAGCGAGGGATGCTGTGTAGAATGAATAGTGCATCGGAAAGGAGATACTCATATCCCAAAAGAATATCCTGTCTTTTCCGTAGAAACGTTACTCGATTTAGAAGGATATGTTATAGAACACATAGTATATCATAACGACGAAATTTGTGTGTTAATTCGTCTATGCGAATGAGCGAGGGATGCAGTAAAGAAGAAATAGTACATCGGAAGGGAGATAGTCGTATCCCAAAAGAAAATCCTGTCGTTTCCATAGAAACGTGACTCTATCTAGAAGGAGATGTCATAGAACACATAGTATTTTATAGTGACGCAATTTCTGTGCTGATTCGTCAATATGAGGGAGCGAGTGATGCAGTAAAGAAATAATAGTGCATCGTAAAGGTGAAAGCCGTATCCCAAAAGAAAATCCTGTCGTATCCATAGAAACGTTACTCGATTTAGAAGGTGAAGTCATAGAACACATAGTATTACATAGCGACGCAATTTCTATGCAATTTCGTCAATGTGAGGGAGCGAGGGACGCAGTAAAGTAGTAATAGTATATCGGAAAGGAGATACTCGTATCAAAAAGAAACTCCTGTCGTTTCCACAGAAACGTTAATCGATTTATAAGGAGATGTCATAAAGACTATAGTATTTCATAGCGACGCAATTTCTGTGTTAATTCGCCAATGAGAGGGAGGGAGGGATGCAGTAAAGAAGGAATAGTGCATCGGAAAGGAGACAGGCGTATCCCAAACGAAAATCCTGTCGTTTCCATAGAAACGTTACTCGATTTAGAAGGAGAAATCATAGAACCCATAGTATTATATAACGACGCAATTTCTGTGTCAATCCGTCAATGTGAGGAAGCGAGGGAAGCAGTAAAGAAGGAATACTGCATCGGAATGGAGATACTCATATCCCAAAAGAAAGTTCTGTCGATTCCATAGATACGTAACTCAATTTAGATGGAGAAGTCATAGAACACATAGTATGTCTTGGCGACGCAATTTCTGTGTAAATTCGTGAATGTGAGGGAGCCAGGGATGCAGTAAAGAAGGAATAGTGCATCGGAAAGGAGATAGTCGTATCCCAAAAGAAAATCCTGTCGTTTCCATTGAAACGTTACTCGATTTGGCAGGAGATGTCATAGAACCTGAAGATTTGCATTGCGACGCAATTTCTGTGTTAATTTGTCAATGTGGCGGTGCGAGGGATGCAGTAAATAAGAAATAGTGCATCGGAAAGGAGATACTCGTATCCCAAAAGAAAATCCTGTCGTTACCATAGAAACGTTTTTCGATTTAGAGGGAGATGTCATAGATCACATTGTATTACATAGCGACGCGTTTTCTGTGTTAATTCGTCAACGTGAGTGAGCGATGGATGCAGTAAAGATGGAATAGTGCATCGGAAAGGAGATACTCGTATCACAGAAGAAAATCCTGACGTTTCCATAGAAACATTATTCGATTTAGAAGGAGATGTCATAGAACAAATAGTATTTCATAGCAACGCAATTTGTGTGTTAATTCGTCAATGTGAGGGAGCGAGGGATGCTGTGTAGAATGAATAGTGCATCGGAAAGGAGATACTCATATCCCTAAAGAATATCCTGTCTGTTCCATAGAAACGTTACTCGATTTAGAAGGATATGTAATAGAACACATAGTATATCATAACGACGAAATTTGTGTGTTAATTCGTCTATGCGAATGAGCGAGGGATGCAGTAAAGAAGAAATAGTAAATCGGAAGGGAGATAGTCGTATCCCAAATAAAAATACTGTCGTTTCCATAGAAACGTGACTCTATCTAGAAGGAGATGTCATAGAACACATAGTATTTCATAGCGACGCAATTTCTGTGCTGATTCGTGAATATGAGGGAGCGAGTGATGCAGTAAAGAAATAATAGTGCATCGTAAAGGTGAAAGCCGTATCCCAAAAGAAAATCCTGTCGTATCCATAGAAACGTTACTCGATTTAGAAGGTGAAGTCATAGAACACATAGTATTACATAGCGACGCAATTTCTATGCAATTTCGTCAATGTGAGGGAGCGAGGGATGCAGTAAAGTAGTAATAGTATATCGGAAAGGAGATACTCGTATCCCAAAGAAATTCCTGTCGTTTCCACAGAAACGTTAATCGATTTATAAGGAGATGTCATAAAGACTATAGTATTTCATAGCGACGCAATTTCTGTGTTAATTCGCCAATGAGAGGGAGGGAGGGATGCAGTAAAGAAGGAATAGTGCATCGGAAAGGAGACAGGCGTATCCCAAACGAAAATCCTGTCGTTTCCATAGAAACGTTACTCGATATAGAAGGAGAAATCATAGAACCCATAGTATTATATAACGACGCAATTTCTGTGTCAATTCGTCAATGTGAGTAAGCGAGGTAAGCAGTAAAGAAGGAATACTGCATCGGAATGGAGATACTCATATCCCAAAAGAAAGTCCTGTCGATTCCATAGATACGTAACTCAATTTAGATGGAGAAGTCATAGAACACATAGTATGTCTTGGCGACGCAATTTCTGTGTAAATTCGTGAATGTGAGGGAGCCAGGGATGCAGTAAAGAAGGAATAGTGCATCGGAAAGGAGATAGTCGTATCCCAAAAGAAAATCCTGACGTTTCCATTGAAACGTTACTCGATTTGGCAGGAGATGTCATAGAACCTGAAGATTTGCATTGCGACGCAATTTCTGTGTTAATTTGTCAATGTGGCGGTGCGAGGGATGCAGTAAATAAGAAATAGTGCATCGGAAAGGAGATACTCGTATCCCAAAAGAAAATTCTGTCGTTACCATAGAAACGTTTTTCGATTTAGAGGGAGATGTCATAGATCACATTGTATTACATAGCGACGCGTTTTCTGTGTTAATTCGTCAACGTGAGTGAGCGATGGATGCAGTAAAGATGGAATAGTGCATCGGAAAGGAGATACTCGTATCACAGAAGAAAATCCTGACGTTTCCATAGAAACATTATTCGATTTAGAAGGAGATGTCATAGAACAAATAGTATTTCATAGCAACGCAATTTGTGTGTTAATTCGTCAATGTGAGGGAGCGAGGGATGCTGTGTAGAATGAATAGTGCATCGGAAAGGAGATACTCGTATCCCTAAAGAATATCCTGTCTGTTCCATAGAAACGTTACTCGATTTAGAAGGATATGTAATAGAACACATAGTATATCATAACGACGAAATTTGTGTGTTAATTCGTCTATGCGAATGAGCGAGGGATGCAGTAAAGAAGAAATAGTAAATCGGAAGGGAGATAGTCGTATCCCAAATAAAAATACTGTCGTTTCCATAGAAACGTGACTCTATCTAGAAGGAGATGTCATAGAACACATAGTATTTCATAGCGACGCAATTTCTGTGCTGATTCGTCAATATGAGGGAGCGAGTGATGCAGTAAAGAAATAATAGTGCATCGTAAAGGTGAAAGCCGTATCCCAAAAGAAAATCCTGTCGTATCCATAGAAACGTTACTCGATTTAGAAGGTGAAGTCATAGAACACATAGTATTACATAGCGACGCAATTTCTATGCAATTTCGTCAATGTGAGGGAGCGAGGGACGCAGTAAAGTAGTAATAGTATATCGGAAAGGAGATACTCGTATCCCAAAGAAATTCCTGTCGTTTCCACAGAAACGTTAATCGATTTATAAGGAGATGTCATAAAGACTATAGTATTTCATAGCGACGCAATTTCTGTGTTAATTCGCCAATGAGAGGGAGGGAGGGATGCAGTAAAGAAGGAATAGTGCATCGGAAAGGAGACAGGCGTATCCCAAACGAAAATCCTGTCGTTTCCATAGAAACGTTACTCGATTTAGAAGGAGAAATCATAGAACCCATAGTATTATATAACGACGCCATTTCTGTGTCAATTCGTCAATGTGAGGAAGCGAGGTAAGCAGTAAAGAAGGAATACTGCATCGGAATGGAGATACTCATATCCCAAAAGAAAGTCCTGTCGATTCCATAGATACGTAACTCAATTTAGATGGAGAAGTCATAGAACACATAGTATGTCATAGCGACGCAATTTATGTGTAAATTCGTCAATGTGAGGGAGCCAGGGATGCAGTAAAGAAGGAATAGTGCATCGGAAAGGAGATACTCGTATCCCAAAAGAAAATCCTGTCGTTACCATAGAAACGTTCCTCGATTTAGTGGGAGATGTCATAGATCACATAGTATTACATAGCGACGCGTTTTCTGTGTTAATTCGTCAACGTGAGTGAGCGACGGATGCAGTAAAGAAGGAACAGTGCATCGGAAAGGAGATACTCGTATCACAAAAGAAAATCCTGACGCTTCCATAGAAACATTATTCGATTTAGAAGGAGATGTCATGGAAAAAATAGTATTTCATAGCAACGCAATTTGTGTGTTAATTCGTCAATGTGAGGGAGCGAGGGATGCAGTAAATAAGGAATAGTGCAATGGAAAGGAAATACTGTTTCCCCAAATGAAAATCCTGTCGTTACCATAGAAGGGTTACTCGATTTAGAAGGAGATATCATAGAACCCATAGTATTTCATAGTGACGCATTTTCTGTGTTAATTCGTCAATGTGAGGGAGCGAGGGATGCAGTATAAATGGAAGAGTGGTTTGTAAAGGAGATACTCATATCCCAAAAGGAAATCCTTTCGTTTCCATAGAAACGTTACTCGATTTAGAAGGATATGTCATAGAACACATAGTTTTTCATAACGCCGCAATTTCTGTGTTAATTCGTCAGTGCGAGGGAGCGAGGGAAGCAGTAAAGAAGGAATAGTGCATCGGAAAGGAGATAGTCGTAGCCCAAAAGAAATTCCTGTCGTTTTCATAGAAACGTTACTCGATTTAGAAGGAGATGTCATAGAAACCATAGTGTTTTATAGCGTCGCAATATCTGTGTTGATTCGTCAATATGAGGGAGCGAGTGATGCAGTAAAGAATTAATAGTGCATCGTAAAGGTGAAAGTCGTATCCCAAAAGAAAATCCTGTCGTATCCATAGAAACGTTACTCGATTTAGAAGGAGAAATCTTAGAACCCATAGTATTTCATAGCGACGCAATTTGTGTGCTAATTCGTCAATTTGAGGGAGCGAGGGATGCAGTAAATAAGGAATAGTGCATCGGAAAGGAAATACTGTTTCCCCAAATGAAAATCCTGTCGTTTCCATAGAAGCGTTACTCGATTTAGAAGGAGATATCATAGAACCCATAGTATTTCATAGTGACGCATTTTCTGTGTTAATTCGTCAATGTGAGGGAGCGAGGGATGCAGTATAAAGGGAAGAGTGATTTGTAAAGGAGATACTCAAATCCCCAAATGAAAATCCTGTCGTTTCCATAGAAGCGTTACTCGATTTAGAAGGAGATATCATAGAACCCATAGTATTTCATAGTGACGCATTTTCTGTGTTAATTCGTCAATGTGAGGGAGCGAGGGATGCAGTATAAATGGAATAGTGCATCGTAAAGGAGATACTCATATCCCAAAAGAAAGTCCTTTCGTTTCCATAGAAACGTTACTCGATTTAGAAGGATATGTCATAGATCACATAGTTTTTCATAACGACGCAAATTCTGTGTTAATTCTTCAGTGCGAGGGAGCGAGGGAAGCAGTAAAGGAGGAATAGAGCATCGGAAAGGAGATACTCGTATCCCAAAAGAAAATCCTGTCGTATCCATAGAAACGTTACTCGATTTAGAAGGAGAAGTAATAGAACACATAGTATTACATAGCTACGCAATTTCTATGTAAATTCGTCAATGCGAGGGAGCATGGGACGCCGTAAAGAAGGAATAGTGCATCGGAAAGGAGATACTCGTATCCCAAAAAAATTCCTGTCGTTTCCACAGAAACGTTAATCGATTTAGAAGGAGATGTCATAAAAACTATAGTACTTCATAGCGACGCAATTTCTGTGTTAATTCGTCAATGAGAGGGAGGGAGGGATGCAGTAAAGAAGGAATAGTGCATCGGAAAGGTGATAGTCGTAGCCCAAAAGAAAATCCTGTCGTTTTCGTAGAAACGTTACTCGATTTAGAAGGAGATGACATAGAACCCATAGTGTTTCATAGCGTCGCAATTTCTGTGCCAATTCGTCAATGTGAGGGAGCAAGTGATGTAGGAAAGACGGAATAGTGCATCGGGATGGAGACAGGCGTATCCCAAAAGAAAATCCTGTCGTTTCCATAGACACGCCTCAGGATTTAGAAGAAGTCTTATAACCCATACTATTTCATAGCGACGTAATTTCTGTGTTAATTCGTCAATGTGTGAGAGCGAGAGATGCAGTAAAGAAGGAACTGTGCATCGGAAAGGATATACCCGTATCCCAAAAGAAAATCCTGTCATTTCCATGGAAACGTTACTCGATTTAGAAGGAGCTGCCATAGAACACATAGAATTTCTTAGCAACGCAATTTCTGTGTTAATTCGTCAATGTGAGGGAGCGAGGGATGCAGTAAAGAAGGAATAGTGCATCGGAAAGGAGATACTCGTATCCCAAAAGAACATCCTGTCGTTTACATAGAAACGTTACTCCATTTAGAAGGAGATGTCATAGAACGAATAGTATTTCATAGCGACGCCATTTCTGTGTTAATTCGATAATGTGAGGGAGCGAGGTATGCTGTAAAGAAGGGATAGTGCATCGGAAAGGAGATACTCGTAACCCAAAAGAAAATCCTGTCGTTTCCATAGAAACGTTACTCGATTTAGAAGGAGATGTCATGGAACACATAGTATTTCATAGCGATGCAACTTCTGTGTTAATTCGTCAATGTGAGGGAGCGAGGGATGCAGTAGAGAAGGAATAGTGCATCGGAAGGGAGATAGTCGTATCCCAAAAGAAAATCCTGTCGTTTCCAAAGAAACGTTACTCGATCTAGATGGAGCTGTCAAAGAACTCATAGTTTTTCATAGCGACGCAATTTCTGTGTTAATTCGTCAATGTGAAGGAGTGAGGGATGCAGTAAAGGAGGAATAGTGCATCGGAGATGAGATAGTCGTATCCCAAATGAAAATCCTGTCGTTTCCATAGAAACATTACTCGATTTAGAAGGTGATGTCATAGAACACATAGTATTTCATAGCGACGCAATTTCTGTGTTAATTCGTCAATGTAAGGGAGCGAGGGATGCAGTAAAGAAGGAATAGTGCACCGGAAGGGAGTTAGGCGTATCCCAAAGAAAATCCTGTCGTTTCCATAGAAACGTGACTCTATCTAGAAGGAGATGTCATAGAACACATAGTATTTCATAGCGACGCAATTTCTGTGTTAATTCGTCAATGTCAGGCAACGAGGGATGCAGCAAAGAAGGAATAGTGCATCGGAAAGGAGATACTCGTATCCCAAAAGAAATTCCTGTCATTTCCATAGAAACGTTACTCGTTTTAGAAGGAGAAGTCATTGAACCCATAGTATTCCACAGCGACGCCATCTCTTTGTTCATTCGACAATGTGAGGGAGCGAGGGATGCAGTAAAGAAGGAATAGTGCATCGGAAAGGAGATACTCGTATCCCAAAAGAAAATTCTGTCGTTTCCATAGAAACGTTACTCTATTGAGAAGGAGATGTCATGGAACGCATAGTATTTCATAGCGACGCAATTTCTATGTTAATTCGTCAATGTGAGGGAGCGAGGGATGCAGTTAAGAAAGAATAGTGCATCGGAAGGGAGATAGTCGTATCCCAAAAGAAAATCTTGTCTTTTCCATAGAAACGTTACTCGATCTAGATGGAGATATCATGGAACGCATAGCATTTCATAGCGACGCAAGTTCTATGTTAATTCGTCAATATGAGGGAGCGAGGGATGCAGTTAAGAAAGAATAGTGCATCGGAAGGGAGTTAGGCGTATCCCAAAGAAAATCCTGTCGTTTCCATAGAAACGTGACTCTATCTAGAAGGAGATGTCATAGAACTCATAGTATTCCATAGCGACGCAATTTCTGTGTTAATTCGTCAAAGTGAGGGAGCAAGGGATGCAGTAAAGAAGGAATAGTGCATCGGAAAGGAGATACTCGTATCCCAAAAGAAAATCCTGACGTTTCCATAGAAACGTTACTCGATTCAGAGGGAGATGTCATAAAACCCATAGTATTTCATAGCCCCGCAATTTGTGTGTAAATTCGTCAATATGAAGGAGCGAGGGATGCAGTAAAGAAGGAATAGTGCATCGTAACGGATGAAGTCATGTCCCAAAAAAAAAATCCTGTCGTTTCCATAGAAACGTTACTCGATTTAGAAGGAGCTGCCATAGATCCCATAGCATTTCATAGCCCCGCAATTTCTGTGTTGATTCGTCAATGTGAGGGTGCGAGTGATGTAGTACAGAAGGAATAGTGCATCGTAAAGGAGAAAGTCGTATCCCAATAGAAAATCCTGTCGTTTTCATAGAAACGTTATTCGATTTAGAAGGAGATGTCATAGAACAAATAGTATTTCATAACGAGGCAATTTCTGTGTTAATTCGTCAATGTGAGGGAGCAAGGGATGCAGTAAATATGGAATAGTGCATCGGAAAGGAGATACTCTTTTCCCAAATGAAAATCCTGTCGTTTCCATAGAAACGTTACTCGATTTAGAAGGAGATATCATAGAACCCATAGTATTTCATAGTGACGCATTTTCTTTGTTAATTCGTCAATGTGAGGGAGCGAGGCATGCAGAAAAGAAGGAATACTGCATCGGAAAATAGATACTCGTGTCCCAAAAGAAGATCCTGTCATTTCGGTAGAAACGTTACTCGATTTAGGAGGAGATGTCATAGTTCCCATAGTGTTTCATAGCGACGCAATTTCTGTGCTAATTCGTCAATGCGAGGGAGCAAGGGATGCAATAAAGAAGGAATAGTGCATCGGAAAGGAGATATACGTATCGCAAAAGAAATTCCTGTCGTTTCCATAGAAACGTTACTCGATTTAGAGGGAGATGTCATAGAACCAATAGCATATCATAGCGACGCAATATCTGTGTTAATTCGTCAATGTGAGGGAGCGAGGGATGCAGTAAAGCAGGAATACTGCTTCGGAAAGGAGATACACGTACCCCAAAAGAAAATCCTGTCGCTATCATAGAAACGTTACTCGATTTAGATGAAGGCTTAGAACCCATAGTATTTCATAGCGACGCAATTTCTGTGCTAATACGTCAATGTGAGGGAGCGAGGGATGCAGTAAAGAAGGAATACTGCATCGGAAAGGAGATAGTCGTATCGCAAAAGAAAAACCTGTCGTTTCCATAGATACGTTACTCGATTTAGAAGGAGAAGTCATAGAACCCATGGTATTTCATAGCGATGCAATTTCTGTGGTAATTCTTCAATGTGAGGGAGCGAGGGATGCAGAAAAGAAGGAATACTTCATCGGAAAGGAGATACTCGTGTCCCAAAAGCAGATCCTGTCGTTTCGGTTGAAACGTTACTCGATTTAGAAGGAGATGTCATAGAACCCATAGTATTTCATAGCGAAGCAATTTCTGTGTTAATTCATGAATGTGAGGGAGCGAGGGATGTAGGAGAGAAAGAATAGTGCATCGGAAAGGAGATACTCGTATCCCAAAAAAAAAAATCCTGTCGTATCCATAGAAACGTTACTCGATTTAGAAGGAGAAGTCATAGAACACATAGTATTACATAGCTACGCAATTTTTATGTAAATTCGTCAATGCGAGGGAGCGAGGGACGCCGTAAAGAAGGAATAGTGCATCGGAAAGAAGATACTCGTATCCCAAAAAAATTCCTGTCGTTTCCACAGAAACGTTAATCGATTTAGAAGGAGATGTCATAAAAACTATAGTACTTCATAGCGACGCAATTTCTGTGTTAATTCGTCAATGAGAGGGAGGGAGGGATGCAGTAAAGAAGGAATAGTGCATCGGAAAGGTGATAGTCGTAGACCAAAAGAAAATCCTGTCGTTTTCGTGGAAACGTTACTCGTTTTAGAAGGAGATGACATAGAACCCATAGTGTTCCATAGCGTCGCAATTTCTGTGCCAATTCGTCAATGTGAGGGAGCAAGCGATGTAGGAAAAACGGAATAGTGCATCGGGATGGAGACAGGCGTATCCCAAAAGAAAATCCTGTTGTTTCCATAGACACGCCTCTCGATTTAGAAGAAGTCTTATAACCCATACTATTTCATAGCGACGTAATTTCTGTGTTAATTCGTCAATGTGTGAGAGCGAGAGATGTAGTAAAGAAGGAGTAGTGCATCGGAAAGGAGATAGTCGTATCCCAAACGAAAATCCTGTCGTTTCCATAGAAACGTTACTCGATTTAGAAGGAGAAATCATAGAACCCATAGTAGTATATAACGATGCAATTTCTGTGTTAATTCGTCAATGTGAGGAAGCGAGGGAAGCAGTAAAGAAGGAATACTGCATCAGAATGGAGATACTCATTTCCCAAAAGGAAATCCTGTCGTTTCCATAGAAATGTTATTCGATTTAGAAGGAGAAGTCAAAGAACCCATAGTATTTCATAGCGACGTAACTTCTATGTTAATTCGTCAATGTCAGGGAGCGAGGGATGCAGTAAAGAAGGAATCGTGCATCGGAAAGGAGATACTCGTATCCCAAAAGAAAGTATTGTGGTTTTCACAGAAACGTTAGTCGATTTAGAAGGAGATGTCATAGAACACATAATATTTCATTGCGAGAAATTTCTGTGTTAATTCGTCAATGTGAGGGAGCGAGCGATGCAGTTAACTAGGAATAGTGCATAGGAAGGGAGATACTCGTTTCCTAAATGAAAATTCTGTCGTTTCCATAGAAACGTTACCCGATTTAGAAGGAGAAGTAATAGAACACGTAGTATTTCATAGCGACGTAATTTCTGTGTTAATTCGTCAATGTCAGGGAGCGAGAGATGCAGTAAAGAAGGAACTGTGCATCGGAAAGGATATACCCGTATCCCAAAAGAAAATCCTGTCATTTCCATAGAAACGTTACTCGATTTAGAAGGAGATGTCATGGAACACGTAGTATTTCATAGCGACGCATTTTCTGTGTTAATTCGTCAATGTGAGGGAGCGAGGGATGCAGTAAAGAAGGAATAGTGCATCGGAAGGGAGATAGTCGTATCCCAAAAGAAAATCCTCTCGTTTCCAAAGAAACGTTACTCGATCTAGAAGGAGCTGTCATAGAACTCATAGTTTTTCATAGCGACGCAATTTCTGTGTTAATTCGTCAATGTGAGGGAGCGAGGGATGCAGTAAAGAAGGAATACTGCATCGGAAAGGAGATAGTCGTATCGCAAAAGAAAATCCTGTCGTTTCCATACAAACGTTACTCGATTTAGTAGGAGAAGTCTTAGAGCCCATAGTGTTTCATAGCGACGCAATTTCTGTGTTAATTCGTCAATATGAGGGAGCGAACGATGCAGTAAAGAAGGAGTAGTGCATCGGATAGGAGAGACTCGTATCCCAAATGAAAATCCTTTCGTTTCCATAGAAACGTTAATAAATTTAGAAGTCGAAGTCATAAAACCCATAGTATTTCATAACCCCGCAATTTCTGTGTTAATTCGTCAATGTGTGGGAGCGAGGGATGCAGTAATGAAGGAATAGTGCATCGGAAAGGAGATAGTCGTATACCAAAAGAAAATCCTGTGTATTCCATAGAAATGTTACTCGCTTTAGAAGAAGTAGTCATAGAACCCATAGTATTTCATAACCCCGCAATTTCTGTGTTCATTCGTCAATGAGAGGGAGCGAGTGATGCAGTAAAAAAGGAATAGTGCATCGGAAAGGAGAAAGTCGTATCCCAAAAGAAAATCCTTTCGTTTCCATAGATACGTTACTCGATTTAGAAGGAGAAGTCATAGAACCCATGGTATTTCATAGCGATGCAATTTCTGTGGTAATTCGTCAATGTGAGGGAGCGAGGGATGCAGAAAAGAAGGAATACTTCATCGGAAAGGAGATACTCGAGTCCCAAAAGAAGATCCTGTCGTTTCGGTAGAAACGTTACTCGATTTAGAAGGAGATGTCATAGAACCCATAGTATTTCATAGCGAAGCAATTTCTGTGTTAATTCATGAATGTGAGGGAGCGAGGGATGTAGGAGAGAAGGAATAGTGCATCGGAAAGGAGATACTCGTATCCCAAAAAAAAATCCTGTCGTATCCATAGAAACGTTACTCGATTTAGAAGGAGAAGTCATAGAACACATAGTATTACATAGCTACGCAATTTCTATGTAAATTCGTCAATGCGAGGGAGCGAGGGACGCCGTAAAGAAGGAATAGTGCATCGGAAAGGAGATACTCGTATCCCAAAAAAAAATCCTGTCGTATCCATAGAAACGTTACTCGATTTAGAAGGAGAAGTCATAGAACTCATAGTTTTTCATAGCGACGCAGTTTCTGTGTTAATTCGTCAATGTGAGGGAGTGAGGGATGCAGTAAAGGAGGAAAAGTGCATCGGAAAGGAGATAGTCGTATCCCAAATGAAAATCCTGTCGTTTCCATAGAAACATTACTCGATTTAGAAGGTGATGTCATAGAACACATAGTATTTCATAGCGACGCAATTTCTGTGTTAATTCGTCAATGTAAGGGAGCGAGGGATGAATTAAAGAAGGAATAGTGCACCGGAAGGGAGTTAGGTGTATCCCAAAGAAAATCCTGTCGTTTCCATAGAAACGTGACTCTATCTAGAAGGAGATGTCATAGAACACATGGTATTTCATAGCGACGCAATTTCTGTGTTAATTCGTCAATGTCAGGCAACGAGGGATGCAGCAAAGAAGGAATAGTGCATCGGAAAGGAGATACTCGTATCCCAAAAGAAATTCCTGTCATTTCCATAGAAACGTTACTCGTTTTAGAAGGAGAAGTCATTGAACCCATAGTATTCCACAGCGACGCCATCTCTTTGTTCATTCGACAATGTGATGGAGCGAGGGATGCAGTAAAGAAGGAATAGTGCATCGGAAAGGAGATACTCGTATCCCAAAAGAAAATTCTGTCGTTTCCATAGAAACGTCACTCGATTGAGAAGGAGATGTCATGGAACGCATAGTATTTCATAGCGACGCAATTTCTATGTTAATTCGTCAATGTGAGGGAGCGAGGGATGCAGTTAAGAAAGAATAGTGCATCGGAAGGGAGATAGTCGTATCCCAAAAGAAAATCCTGTCTTTTCCATAGAAACGTTACTCGATCTAGATGGAGATGTCATGGAACGCATAGTATTTCATAGCGACGCAATTTCTATGTTAATTCGTCAATGTGAGGGAGCGAGGGATGCAGTTAAGAAAGAATAGTGCATCGGAAGGGAGTTAGGCGTATCCTAAAGAAAATCCTGTCGTTTCCATAGAAACGTGACTCTATCTAGAAGGAGATGTCATAGAACACATAGTATTTCATAGCGACGCAATTTCTGTGTTAATTTGTCAATGTGAGGGGGCAAATGATGCAGTAATAAAGGAATAGTGCATCGGAAAGTAGATACTCGTTTCCCAAAAGAAAATCCCGTCGTTTCCATTGATACGTTACTCGATTTAGAAGGAGATGTCGTTAAAAACATATTATTTCACAGCGACACAATTTCTGTGTTAATTCGTCAATGTTTGGGAGCGAGGGATGCAGTAAAGAGAGAATAGTGTATCGGAAAGGAGATAGTTGTATCCCAAAAGAAAATCCTGTCGCTTCCATAGAAACGTTACTCGATTTAGAAGGAGTAGTCTTAGAACCCATAGTATTTCATAGCGACGCAATTTCTGTGTTAAATCTTCAATGTGAGGGAGCGAGGGATGCTGTGTAGAAGGAATAGTGCATCGGAAAGGAGATACTCATATCCCAAAAGAAAATCCTTTCTTTTCCATAGAAACGTTACTCGATTTAGAAGGATATGTAATAGAACACATAGTATTTCATATCAACGCAATTTGTGTGTTAATTCGTCAATGCGAATGAGCGAGGGATGCAGTAAAGAAGGAATATTGCATCGTAACGGAGGAAGTCGTGTCCCAAAAAAAAAAATCCTGTCGTTTCCATAGAAACGTTACTCGATTTAGAAGGAGCTGCCATAGATCCCATAGCATTTCATAGCCCCGCAATTTCTGTGTTGATTCGTCAATGTGAGGGAGCGAGTGATGTAGTACAGAAGGAATAGTGCATCGTAAAGGAGAAAGTCGTATCCCAATAGAAAATCCTTTCGTTTTCATAGAAACGTTATTCGATTTTGAAGGAGATGTCATAGAACAAATAGTATTTCATAGCGAGGCAATTTCTGTGTTAATTCGTCAATGTGAGGGAGCAAGGGATGCAGTAAATATGGAATAGTGCATCGGGAAGGAGATACTCTTTTCCCAAATGAAAATCCTGTCGTTTCCATAGAAACGTAACTCGATTTAGAAGGAGATATCATAGAACCCATAGTATTTCATAGTGACGCATTTTCTTTGTTAATTCGTCAATGTGAGGGAGCGAGGGATGCAGAAAAGAAGGAATACTGCATCGGAAAAAAGATACTCGTGTCCCAAAAGAAGATCCTGTCGTTTCGGTAGAAACGTTACTCGATTTAGGAGGAGATGTCATAGTTCCCATAGTGTTTCATAGCGACACAATTTCTGTGCTAATTCGTCAATGCGAGGGAGCAAGGGATGCAATGAAGAAGGAATAGTGCATCGGAAAGCAGATATACGTATCGCAAAAGAAATTCCTGTCGTTTCCATAGAAACGTTACTCGATTTAGAGGGAGATGTCATAGAACCCATAGCATATCATAGCGACGCAATATCTGTGTTAATTCGTCAATGTGAGGGTGCGAGGGATGCAGTAAAGAAGGAATACTGCTTCGGAAAGGAGATACACGTACCCCAAAAGAAAATCCTGTCGCTTTCATAGAAACGTTACTCGATTTAGATGAAGGCTTAGAACCCATAGTATTTCATAGCGACGCAATTTCTGTGCTAATACGTCAATGTGAGGGAGCGAGGGATGCAGTAAAGAAGGAATACTGCATCGGAAAGGAGATAGTCGTATCGCAAAAGAAAATCCTGTCGTTTCCATACAAACGTTACTCGATTTAGTAGGAGAAGCCTTAGAGCCCATAGTGTTTCATAGCGACGCAATTTCTGTGTTAATTCGTCAATGTGAGGGAGCGAACGATGCAGTAAAGAAGGAGTAGTGCATCGGATAGGAGAGACTCGTATCCGAAATGAAAATCCTTTCGTTTCCATAGAAACGTTAATAAATTTAGAAGTCGAAGTCATAAAACGCATAGTTTTCATAGCCCCGCAATTTCTGTGTTAATTCGTCAATGTGTGGGAGCGAGGGATGCAGTAATGAAGGAATAGTGCATCGGAAAGGAGATAGTCGTATACCAAAAGAAAATCCTGTGTATTCCATAGAAATGTTACTCGTTTTAGAAGAAGTAGTCATAGAACCCATAGTATTTCATAACCCCGCAATTTCTGTGTTCATTCGTCAATGAGAGGGACCGAGGGATGCAGTAAAGAAGGAATAGTGCATCGGAAAGGAGAAAGTCGTATCCCAAAAGAAAATCCTTTCGTTTCCATAGATACGTTACTCGATTTAGAAGGAGAGGTCATAGAACCCATGGTATTTCATAGCGATGCAATTTTTGTGGTAATTCGTCAATGTGAGGGAGCGAGGGATGCAGAAAAGAAGGAATACTTCATCGGAAAGGAGATACTCGTGTCCCAAAAGAAGATCCTGTCGTTTCGGTAGAAACGTTACTCGATTTAGAAGGAGATGTCATAGAACCCATAGTATTTCATAGCGAAGCAATTTCTGTGTTAATTCATGAATGTGAGGGAGCGAGGGATGTAGGAGAGAAGGAATAGTGCATCGGAAAGGAGATACTCGTATCCCAAAAGGAAATACTGCTGTTTCCATAGAAACGTCACTCGATTTAGGAGGAGATGTCATAGTTCCCATAGTGTTTCATAGATATGCAATTTCTGTGCAAATTCGTCAATGTGAGGGAGCGAGGGTTGCAGTAAAGAAGGAATACTGCATCGGAATGGAGATATTCATATCCCAAAAGAAAATTCTCTCGTTTACATCGGAACGTTACGCGATTTAGAAGGAGAAGTAATAGAACTAATAGAATTTCATAGCGACGTAGTTTGTGTGTTAATTCCTCAATGTGAGGGAGCGAGGGATGCAGTAAAGAAGGAATAGTGCATCGGAAAGGAGAGACTCGTATCCCAAAAGAAAATCATGTCGTTTCCATAGAAAAGTTACTCGATTTAGGAGATGTCATGGAACACATAGTATTTCAAAGCGACGCAATTTCTGTGTTATTTCGTCAATGTGAGGGAGCGAGGGATGCAGTAAAGAAGGAATAGTGCATCGTGAAAGAGATACTCATATCCCTAAAGTAAATCCTGTTGATTTATAGAAACGTTACTTGATTTAGAAGGAGATGTCATAGTACCCATAGTGTTTCATAGCGACGCAATTTCTGTGCTAATTCGTCAATGTGAGGGACCGAGGGACGCAGTAAAGAAGGAATAGTGTATCGGAAAGGAGATAGGTGTATCCCAAAAGAAAATCCTGTCGTTTGCATAGAAACGTTACTCGATTTAGAAGAAGTGTTAGAACCCGTAGTATTTCATAGCGACGCAACTTCTGTGTTAATTCGTCAATGTGAGGGAGTGAGGGATGCAGTAAAGAAGGAATAGTGCATCGGAAAGGAGATAGTCGTATCCCAGAAGAAAATCCTGTAGTTTCCATAGAAACGTTACTCGATTTAGAATTAGAAGTCATAGAACACATAGTATTTCATAGCGACGCAATTTCTGTGTTGATTCGTCAATGTGAGGGAGCGAGGGATGCAGTAAAGAAGGAGTACTTCATCGGAATGGAGATACTTATATCCTAAAAGAAAAATCTGTCGTTTCCATAGAAGCGTTACTCGATTTAGAAGGAGAAGTCATAGAACCCGTAGTAGTTCTTAGCGACGCAATTTCTGTGTTATTTCGTCAATGTGAGGGAGCGAGGGATGCAGTAAAGAAGGAATAGTGCATCGGAAAGGAGATAGTCGTATCCCAAAATAAAATCCTGTCGTTTCTATAGAAATGTTACTCCATTTAGAAGGAGATGCCATAGAACACATAGTATTTCATAGAGACGCAATTTCTGTGTTAATCCGTGAATGTGAGGAAGCGAGGGAAGCAGTAAAGGTGGGAATACTGCATCGGAGTGGAGATACTCGTATCCCAATAGAAAGTCCTGTCGTTTCCATAGAAACGTTACTCGATTTAGAAGGAGAAGTCATAGACACATAGTATTTCATAGAGACGCAATTTCTGTGTTAATTCGTCGATGTAAGGGTGCGAGGGGTGCAGTAGAGAAGGAATAGTCCATCGGAAAGAAGATAGTCGTATCCCAAAGAAAATGCTGTTGTTTCCATAGAAACGTTACTCGATTTAGAAGGAGATGTCATAGTTACCATAGTGTTTCATAGCGACGCAATTTCTGAGCTAATTCGACAATGTGGGGGAGCGAGGGATGCAGTAAAGAAGGAATAGTGCATCGGAAAGGAGATAGGCGTATCCATAAAAAAAAAATCCTGTTGTTTCCATAGAAACGTTACTCGATTTAGCAGAGGTCTTAGAACCCATAGTATTTCTATAGCGCCGCATTTTATGTGTGAATTTGTCAATGTGAGGGAGCGAGGGATGCAGTATAGAAGGAATACTGCATCGGAAAGGAGATAGTCGTATCCCAAAACATAATCCATTCGTTTCCATAGAAACGTTACTCGATTTAGAAGTGGAAGTCATAGAACACATAGTATTACATAGCGACGCAATTTCTGTGTTAATTCGTTAATGTGAGGGAGTGAGGGATGCAGTAAAGAAGGAATACTTCATCGGAATGGATATACTCATATCCCAAATGAAAATCCTGTCGTTTCTATAGAAACGTTACTCGATTTAGAAGGAGATGTTATAGAACACATAGTATTTCATGGCGACGCAATTTTTGTGTTAATTCGTCAATGTGAGGGATCGAGGGATGCAGTAAGGAAGGAATACTTCATCGGAATGGATATACTCATATCCCAAAAGAAAATTCTCTCGTTTCCATATAAACGTTACTCGACTTAGAAGGAGAAGTAATAGAACCCATAGTAATTCATAGCGACGCAATTTCTGTGTTAATTCGTCAATGTGAGGGAGCGGGGGATGTAGTAAAGAAGGAATAGTGCTTCGGAAATGCGATAGTTGTATCCCAAAATAAAACCCTGTCTTTTCGATAGACACGTTACTCGATTTCGAAGAAGATGTTATTGATCCCATAGTATTTCATAGCCCCGGAATTTCTGTGTTAATTCGTCAATGTGAGGGAGCGAGGAATGCAGTAAAGAATTAATAGTGCATCGGAAAGGAGATAGTCGTATCCCAAAAGAAAATCCTGTCGTTTCCATAGAAACGTTACTCGACTTAGGAGGAGATGACATAGAACACATTGTATTTCATAGCGACGCAATTTCTGTGTTAATTCGTCAATGTGAGAGGGGGAGGGATGCAGTAAAGAAGGAATAGTGCTTCGGACAGGAGTTATTCGTATTTCAAAAGAAAATCCTCTCGTTTCCACAGAAACGTTACGCGAAGATGATGGAAATGTCATAGAACACATAGTATTTCACTGCGACGCAAATTCTGTGTTAATTGGTCAATGTGGGGGAGCGAGGGATGCAGTAAAGTAGTAATAGTGCATCAGAAAGGAGATACTCGTATCCCAAAAGAAAATCCTGTCGTTCCCATAGAAACGTTACTCGATTTAGAAGGAGATGTCATAGAACCCATAGTATTTCATAACGTCGCAATTTCCGTATTAATTAATCAATGTGAGGGAGCGAGGGATGCAGTAAAGAGCAATAGTGCATCGGAAGGGAGGTAGTCGGAACCTATAAGAACATCGTGTCGTTTCCATAGTAACGTTACTGGAATTAGAAGGAGAAGTCATGGAACCCATAGTATTTCGTAGTGACGCCATTTCTGTGTTATTTCGTTAATGTGAGGGAGCGAGGGATGCAGTAAAGAAGGAATAGTGCATCGGAAAGGAGATAGTCGTATCCCAAAAGAAAATCCTGTCGTTTCCATAGAAACGTTACCCGATTTAGAAAGAGACGTCAAAGAACGCACAGTATTTCATAGCCCCGCAATTTCCGAGTTAAATCGTCAATGTGAGAGAGCGAGGGATGCAGTAAAGACGGAGTAGCGCATCGAAAGGGAGATACTAGTATCCCAAAAGAAAATCCTCTCGTTTTCGTAGAAACGTTATTGATATAGAAGGAGAAGTCATAGGACGCATAGTATTTCATGGCGACGCAATTTCTGTGTTAATTCGTTAATGTGAGGGTGCGAGGTATGCAGTAAAGAAGGAATAGTGAATCCGAAAGGAGTTACTCGTATCCCAAAAGAAAATCCTATCGTTTCCATAGAAACGTTATTGATATAGAAGGAGAAGTCATAGAACCCATAGTATTTCATAGCGACGCAATTTCTGTGTTAATTCGTCAATGTGAGGGAGCGAGGGATGCAGTAAAGAAGGAATAGTGCATCGGAGAGAAGATACTCGTATCCCAAAAGAAAATCCTGTTGTGTCCATAGATACGTTACTCGATTTAGAAGGAGATGACATAGAACCAATAATGTCTCATAGCGACAAATTTCTGAATTCGTCAATATGAGCGAGCGAGGAATGCAGTATTGAAGCAATAGTGCATCGGAAAGGAGATAGTCGTTTCCCAAAAGAAAATCCTGTCGTTTCCATAGAATCGTTAGTCGATTTGGAAGGAGAAGTCATAGAACACATAGTATTTCATAGCGACACAATTTCTGTGTTATTCAACAATGTGAGGGAGCGAGGGATGATGTGTAGAAGGAATAGTGCATCGGAAACGAGATACTCGTATCCCAAAAGAAAAAACTGTCGTTTCCATAGATGCGTTTTTCGTCTTAGAAGGAGATGTCATAGAACCCATAGTATTTCACAGCGGCGCAATTTCTGTGTTAATTCGTCAATGTGAGGGAGCGAGGGATGCAGTAGGGAAGGAATAGTGCATCGGAAAGGAGATGGTCGTATCCCAGAAGAAAATCCTGTCGTTTCCATTGAAAAGTTACTCGATTTAGAAGGAGAAGTCATAGAGACCATAGTATATAAAAAAGCGTGTCAATTTCTGTGTTAATTCGTCAATGTGAGGGAGCGAAGGATGCAGTAAAGAAGGAATAGTGCATCGGAAAGGAGATACTCCTACCCCAAAAGATACTCCTTTCGTCCCCATATAAACGTTACTCGATTTTGAAGGAGAAGTCATAGAACCCATAGTATTTCAAAGCGACGAAATTTCTGTGTTAATTCGTCAACGTGGGGGAGCGAGGGATGCAGTAAAGAAGGAATAGTGCATCGGGAAAGAGATACTCGTATCCCAAAAGAAACTCCTGTCGTTTCCGTAGAAACGTTACTCTATTTCGAATGAGACGACATAGAACACATAGTATTTCATAGCGACGCAATTTCTGTGTTAATTCGTCAATGTGAGGGAGCGAGGGATGCAGTATGGAAGGAATAGTGCGTCGGAAAGGAGATACTCGTATCCCAAAAGATAATCCAGTCGTTTCCATAGAAACGTTACTCGATTTAGAAGGAGATGTTATAGAACCCATAGTTCTCCATAGCGACACAATTTCTGTGTTATTTCGTCAAAGTGAGGTAGCGAGGGATGCAGTAAAGAAGGAATAGTGCAACGGAAAGGAGATACTCCCATCCCAAAAGAAACTCCTGTCGTCTCCACAGAAACGTTACTCGATTTAGAAGGAGATGCCATTGAACCCATAGTATTTCATAGCGACGCAATTGCTGTGTTAAATCGTCAGTGTGAGGGAGCGAGGGATGCAGTAAAGAAGGAACAGTGCACCGGAAAAGAGATATTTGTATCATAAATGAAAATTCTGTCGTTTCCATAGAAACGTTACTGGATTTAGAAGGAGAAGACATACAACCCATAGTATTTAATAGCGACCAATTTCCGTGTTGATTCGTTAATATGAGGGAGCGGGGGATGCAGTATGGAAGGAATAGTGCATCGGAAAGGAGGTAGTCGTATCCCAAAAGAAAATCCTGTCGTTTCCATAGAAATGTTACGCGATTTGGAAGGAGAAGTCATAGAACACATAGTATTTCATAGCGATGCAATATCTGTGATAATTCGTCAATGTGAGGGAGCGAGGGATGCAGTATAGAAGCAATTGTGCATCGGAAAGGAGCTACTCGTATCCCAAAAGAAAAAACTGTCGTATCCATAGATACGTTATTCGATTTACACGCAGATTTCATAGATCCCATAGTATTTCACAGCGACTCAATTTCTGTGTTAATTCGTCGATGTGAGGGGGCGAGGGATGCAGTAAAGAAGGAATAGTGCATCGGAAAGGAGCTGGTCGTATCCCAAAAGAATATCCTGTCGCTTCCATTGAAACGTTACTCGATTTAGAACTAGATGTCATAGAACACATAGTATTTCACAGCGACTCAATTTCTGTGTTAATTCGTCAATGTGAGGGAGCGAGGGATGCAGTAAAGAATGAATAGTACATCGGAAAGGAGATGGTCGTATCCCAAATTAAAATCCTGTCGTTACCATAGGAACGTTACTTGATTTAGAAGGAGAAGTCATAGAACTCATAGTATTTCATAGCGAACAATTTCTGTGTTAATTCGTCAATATGAAGGAGCGGGGGATGCAGTATGGAAGGAATAGTGCATCGGAAAGGAGCTGGTCGTATCCCAAAAGGAAATCCAGTAGTTTCCATAGAAACGTTATTCAATTTATAAGGAGATGTCATAGAACCCATAGTATTTCATAGCGACGCAATTTCTGTGTTAGTTCGTCAAAGTGATGGAGCGAGGGATGCAGTAAGAATGAATAGTGCATCGGAAAGGAGATAGTCGTATCCCAAAAGAAAATCCTGTCGTTTCCATAGAAACGTTACTCGATTAGAAGGAGATGTTACAGAACCTATAGTATTTCATAGCGACGCAATTTCTGTGTTAAGTCGCCTATGTGAGGGAGCGAGGGATGCAGTAAAGAAGGAATAGTGCATCGGAAAGGAGATACTCGTATCCCAAAAGAAAATAATGTCGTTTCCATAGGTACGTTACTCGATGTAGAAGGAGAAGTCTTGGAATACGTAGTATTTCATAGCCCCGTAATTTACGTTTTAAATCGTCAATGTGAGGGAGCGATGGATGCAGGAAAGGAGGAATAGTGCATCAGAAAGGAGATACTCGTATCCCAAACGTAAATCCTGTCGTTTGCATAGAAACGTTACTCGATTTAGAAGGAGAAGTCATAGAACCCATAGTATTTCATAACGTCAGAATTTCTGTGTTAATTCGTCAATGTAAGGGAGCGAGGAATGCAGTAAAGAATTAATAGTGCATCGGAAAGGAGATAGTCGTATCCCAAAAGAAAATCCTGTCGTTTCCATAGAAACGTTACCCGATTTAGAAAGAGACGTCAAAGAACGCATAGTATTTCATAGCCCCGCAATTTCCGAGTTAAATCGTCAATGTGAGAGAGCGAGGGATGCAGTAAAGACGGAGTAGCGCATCGAAAGGGAGATACTAGTATCCCAAAAGAAAATCCTCTCGTTTTCGTAGAAACGTTATTGATATAGAAGGAGAAGTCATAGGACCCATAGTATTTCATGGCGACGCAATTTCTGTGTTAATTCGTTAATGTGAGGGAGCGAGGTATGCAGTAAAGAAGGAATAGTGAATCGGAAAGGAGTTACTCGTACCCCAAAAGAAAGTCCTATCGTTTCCATAGAAACGTTATTGATATAGAAGGAGAAGTCATAGGACCCATAGTATTTCATGGCGACGCAATTTCTGTGTTAATTCGTTAATGTGAGGGAGCGAGGTATGCAGTAAAGAAGGAATAGTGAATCGGAAAGGAGTTACTCGTACCCCAAAAGAAAATCCTATCGTTTTCATAGAAACGTTATTGATGTAGAAGGAGAAGTCATAGAACCAATAGTATTTCATAGCGACGCAATTTCTGTGTTAATTCGTCAATGTGAGGGAGCGAGGGATGCAGTAAAGACGGAATAGTGCATCGGAGAGAAGATACTCGTATCCCAAAAGAAAATCCTGTTGTGTCCATACATACGTTACTCGATTTAGAAGGAGATGACATAGAACACATTGTATTTCATAGGGACGCAATTTCTGTGTTTATTCGTCAATGTGAGGGAGGGAGGAATGCAGTAAAGAAGGAATAGTGCTTCGGATATTAGTTATTCGTATTCCAAAAGAAAATCCTGTCGTTTCCATAGAAACGTTACTCGATTTAGAAGGAGAAGACTTGGAACCAATAGTGTCTCATAGCGACAAATTTCTGAATTCGTCAATATGAGGGAGCGAGGAACGCAGTATTGAAGCAATAGTGCATCGGAAAGGAGATAGTCGTTTCCCAAAAGAAAATCCTGTCGTTTCCATAGAAACGTTAGTCGATTTGGAAGGAGAAGTCATAGAACACATAGTATTTCATAGCGACACAATTTCTGTGTTATTCAACAATGTGAGGGAGCGAGGGATGCAGTGTAGAAGGAATAGTGCATCGGAAAGGAGATACTCGTATCCCAAAAGAAAAAACTGTCGTTTCCATAGATACGTTTTTCGTCTTAGAATTAGATGTCATAGAACCCATAGTATTTCACAGCGGCGCAATTTCTGTGTTAATTCGTCAAAGTGAGGGAGCGAGGGATGCAGTAGGGAAGGAATAGTGCTTCGGAAAGGAGATGGTCGTATCACAGAAGAAAATCCTGTCGTTTCCATTGAAAAGTTACTCGATTTAGAAGGAGAAGTTATAGAGACCACAGTATATAAAAAAGCGTGTCAATTTCTGTGTTAATTCATCAATGTGAGGGAGCGAAGGATGCAGTAAAGAAGGAATAGTGCATCGGAAAGGAGATACTCCTATCCCAAAAGATACTCGTTTCGTCCCCATATAAACGTTACTCGATTTTGAAGGAGAAGACATAGAACCCATAGTATTTCATAGCGACGCAATTTCTGTGTTAATTCGTCAACGTGGGGGAGCGAGGGATGCAGTAAAGAAGGAATAGTGCATCGGGAAAGAGATACTCGTATCCCAAAAGAAACTCCTGTCGTTTCCGTAGAAACGTTACTCGATTTCGAAGGAGACGACATAGAACACATAGTATTTCATAGCGACGCAATTTCTGTGTTAATTCGTCAATGTGAGGGAGCGAGGGATGCAGTATGGAAGGAATAGTGCGTCGGAAAGGAGATACTCGTATCCCAAAAGAAAATCCAGTCGTTTCCATAGAAACGTTACTCGATTTAGAAGGAGATGTCATAGAACCCATAGTTCTCCATAGCGACACAATTTCTGTGTTATTTCGTCAAAGTGAGGTATCGAGGGATGCAGTAAAGAAGGAATAGTGCAACGGAAAGGAGATACTCCCATCCCAAAAGAAACTCCTGTCGTCTAGACACAAACGTTACTCGATTTAGAAGGAGATGCCATAGAACCCATAGTACACTCCTGGAAATGGAAAAAAGAACACATTGACACCGGTGTGTCAGACCCACCATACTTGCTCCGGACACTGCGCACGGCGCAGCGGACACACCAGGAACCGCGGTGTTGGCCGTCGAATGGCGCTAGCTGCGCAGCATTTGTGCACCGCCGCCTTCAGTGTCAGCCAGTTTGCCGTGGCATACGGAGCTCCATCGCAGTCTTTAACACTGGCAGCATGCCGCGACAGCGTGGACGTGAACCGTATGTGCAGTTGACGGACTTTGAGCGAGGGCGTATAGTGAGCATGCGGGAGGCCGGTTGGACGTACCGCCGAATTGCTCAACACGTGGGGCGTGAGGTCTCCACAGTACATCGATGTTGTCGCCAGTGGTCGGCGGAAGGTGCACGTGCCCGTCGACCTAGGACTGGACCGCAGCGACGCACGGATGCACGCCAAGACCGTAGGATCCTACGCAGTGCCGTAGGGGACCGCACCGCCACTTCCCAGCAAATTAGGGACACTGTTGCTCCTGGGGTATCGGCGAGGACCATTCGCAACCGTCTCCATGAAGCTGGGCTACGGTCCCGCACACCGTTAGGCCGTCTTCCGCTCACGCCCCAACATCGTGCAGCCCGCCTCCAGTGGTGTCGCGACAGGCGTGAATGGAGGAACGAATGGAGACGTGTCGTCTTCAGCGATGAGAGTCGCTTCTGCCTTGGTGCCAGTGATGGTCGTATGCGTGTTTGTCGCCATGCATGTGAACGCCACAATCAGGACTGCATACGACCGAGGCACACAGGGCCAACACCCGGCATCATGGTGTGGGGAGCGATCTCCTACACTGGCCGTACACCACTGGTGATCGTCGAGGGGACACTGAATAGTGCACGGTACATCCAAACCGTCATCGAACCCATCGTTCTACCATTCCTAGACCGGCATGGGAACGTGCTGTTCCAACAGGACAATGCACGTCCGCATGTATCCCGTGCCACCCAACGTGCTCTAGAAGGTGTAAGTCAACTACCCTGGCCAGCAAGGTCTACGGATCTGTCCCCCATTGAGCATGTTTGGGACTTGATGAAGCGTCGTCTCACGCGGTCTGCACGTCCAGCACGAACGCTGGTCCAACTGAGGCGCCAGGTGGAAATGGCATGGCAAGCCGTTCCACAGGACTACATCCAGCATCTCTACGATTGTCTCCATGGGAGAATAGGAGCCTGCATTGCTGCGAAAGGTGGATATACGCTGTACTAGTGCCGACATTGTGCATGCTCTGTTGCCTGTGTCTATGTGCCTGTGGTTCTCTCAGTGTGATCATGTGATGTATCTGACCCCAGGAATGTGTCAATAAAGTTTCCCCTTCCTGGGACACTGAATTCACGGTGTTCTTATTTCAATTTCCAGGAGTGTATTTCATAGCGACGCAATTGCTGTGTTAAATCGTCAGTGTGAGGGAGCGAGGGATGCGGTAAAGAAGGAACATAGCACCGGAAAAGAGATACTTGTATCATAAATGAAAATTCTGTCGTTTCCATAGAAACGTAACTGGATTTAGAAGGAGAAGACATACAAACCATAGTATTTCATAGCGACCAATTTCTGTGTTGATTCGTCAATAAGAGGGAGCGGGGGATGCAGTATGGAAGGAATAGAGCATCGGAAAGGAGATAGTCGTTTCCCAATAGAAAATCCTGTCGTTTCCAAAGAAACGTTACTCGATTTAGAAGGAGAAGTCATACAACCCATAGTATTTAATAGCGACCAATTTCAGTGTTGATTCGTTAATATGAGGGAGCGGGGGATGCAGTATGGAAGGAATAGTGCATCGGAAAGGAGATAGTCGTATCCCAATAGAAAATCCTGTCGTTTCCATAGAAACGTTACTCGCTTTGGAAGGAGAAGTCATAGAACACATAGTATATCATAGCGACACAACTTCTGTGTTATACATCAATGTGACGGAGCGAGGGTTGCAGTATAGAAGGAATAGTGCATCGGAAAGGAGATACTCGGATCCCAAAAGAAAAAACTGTCGTATCCATAGATACGTTACTCGATTTAGAAGGAGATGTCATAGAACCCACAGTATCTCATAGCGCCAATTTCTGTGTTAACTCGTCAATATGAGGGAGCGAGGGATGCAGTATGGAAGGAATAGTGCATCGGAAAGGAGATACTCGAATCCCAAGAGAAAAAACTGTCGTTTCCATAGATACGTTACTCGATTTAGAAGGATATGTCATAGAACCCATAGTATTTCATAGCGACGCAATTGCAGTCTTAATTCGTCAATGTTGGGGAGCGAGGAATGTAGTAAAGAAGCATAGTGCACCGGAAAGGAGGTACTCGTATCCAAACGAAAATCCTGTCGTTTCCATAGAAACGTTATTCGATTTATAAGGAGATGTCATAGAACCCATAGTATTTCATAGCGACGCAATTTCTGTGTTAATTCGTCAATGTGAAGGAGCGAGGGATGCAGTCAAGAAGGAATAGTGCATCGGAAAGGAGATAGTCGTACCCCAAAAGGAAATACAGTCGTTTCCATAGAAACGTTATTCGATTTATAAGGAGATGTCATAGAACCCATAGTATTTCATAGCGACGCAATTTCTGTGTTAATTCGTCAATGTGAAGGAGCGAGGGATGCAGTAAAGAAGGAATAGTGCATGGGAAAGGATATGGTCGTATCCCAAAAGGAAATCCAGTCGTTTCCATAGAAACGTTATTCGATTTATAAGGAGATGTCATAGAACCCATAGTATTTCATAGCGACGCAATTTCTGTGTTAATTCGTCAATGTGAAGGAGCGAGGGATGCAGTCAAGAAGAAATAGTGCATCGGAAAAGAGATAGTCGTATCCCAAAAGGAAATCCAGTCGTTTCCATAGAAACGTTATTCGATGTATAAGGAGATGTCATAGAACCCATAGTATTTCATAGCGACGCAATTGCTGTGTTAATTCGTCAAAGTGATGGAGCGAGGGATGCAGTAAGAATGAATAGTGCATCGGAAAGGAGATAGTCATATCCCAAAAGAAAATCCTCTCGTTTCCATAGAAACGTTACTCGATTTAGAAAGAGAAGTCATAGAGCACATAGTATTTCATAGCGACGCAATATCTTTGTTAATTCGTCAAAGTGATGGAGCGAGGGATGCAGTGAAAAATGAATAGTGCATCGGAAAGGAGATAGTCGTATCCCAAAAGGAAATCCTGTCGTTTCCACAGAAACGTTTCTCGAATTAGAAGGAGGAGTCATAGAACCCATAGTATTTCATAGCGACCATTTGCTGTGTTAATTCGTCAATATGAGGGAGCAAGGGATGCAGTATGGGAGGAAAAGTGCATCGGAAAGGAGATAGTCGTACCCCAAAAGAAAATCCTGTCCTTTCCATAGAAACGTTACTCGATTAAAAGGAAAAGCCATAGAATCCATAGTATTTCAATGCGACGCAATTTCTGTGTTAATTAATCAATGTGTGGGAGCGAGGAATGCAGTAAAGAAGAAATAGTGCATCTCAAAGGAGATACTCGTATCCCAAAAGAAAATCCTGTCGTTTCCATAGAAACGTTACTCGATTAGAAGGAGATGTTACAGAACCTATAGTATTTCATAGCGACGCAATTTCTGTGTTAATTCGTCAATGTGAAGGAGCGAGGGATGCAGTAAAGAAGGAATAGTGCATGGGAAAGGATATGGTCGTATCCCAAAAGGAAATCCAGTCGTTTCCATAGAAACGTTATTCGATTTATAAGGAGATGTCATAGAACCCATAGTATTTCATAGCGACGCAATTTCTGTGTTAATTCGTCAATGTGAGGGAGCGAGGGATTCAGTAAAGAAGGAATAGTGCATCGGAAAGGAGATACTCGAATCCCAAAAGAAAATCCTATCGTTTCCATAGAAACGTTATTGATATAGAAGGAGAAGTCATAGAACCCATAGTATTTCATAGCGACGCAATTTCTAATTCGTCAATGTGAGGGAGCGAGGGATGCAGTAAAGAAGGAATAGTGCATCGGAGAGAAGATACTCGTATCCCAAAGGAAAATCCTCTCGTTTCCATAGAAATGTTACTCGATTTAGAAAGAGAAGTCATAGAGCACATAGTATTTCATAGCGACGCAATATCTTTGTTAATTCGTCAAAGTGATGGAGCGAGGGATGCAGTAAAGAATGAATAGTGCATCGGAAAGGAGATAGTCGTATCCCAAAAGAAAATCCTGTCGTTTCCACAGAAACGTTACTCGAATTAGAAGGAGAAGTCATAGAACCCATAGTATTTCATAGCGACCATTTGCTGTGTTAATTCGTCAATATGAGGGAGCAAGGGATGCAGTATGGGAGGAAAAGTGCATCGGAAAGGAGATAGTCGTACCCCAAAAGAAAATCCTGTCCTTTCCATAGAAACGTTACTCGATTAAAAGGAAAAGCCATAGAATCCATAGTATTTCATAGCCACGCAATTTCTGTGTTAATTCATCAATGTGTGGGAGCGAGGAATGCAGTAAAGAAGAAATAGTGCATCTCAAAGGAGATACTCGTATCCCAAAAGAAAATCCTGTCGTTTCCATAGAAACGTTACTCGATTAGAAGGAGATGTTACAGAACCTATAGTATTTCATAGCGACGCAATTATTGTGTTAATTCGTCAATGTGGGGAAGCGAGGAATGCAGTAAAGAAGGAATAGCGCTTCGGGAAAGAGATGCTCGTATCCCAAAAGAAAACCCTGTCGTTTCCATAGAAACGTTACTCGATTTAGAAGGAGAAGACATAGAACCCATAGTATTTCATAGCGACCATTTGTTGTGTTAATTCGTCAATATGAGGGAGCGGGTAATGCAGTATGGAAGGAAAAGTGCATCGGAAAGGAGATAGTCGTATCTCAAAAGAAAATCCTGTCGTTTCCATAGAAACGTTAATCGATTTGGAACGAGATGTCATAGAACACATTGTATTTCTTAGCGACACAATTTCTGTGTTATTCATCAACGTGAGGGAGCGAGGCATGCAATATAGAAGGAATTGTGCATCGGAAAGGAGATACTCGTATCCCAAATGAAATAACTGTCGTATCCATAGATACGATACTCGATTTAGAAGGAGATGTCATAGAACCCATAGTACTTCATAGCGACGCAATTGCAGTGTTAAATCGTCAATGTGAGGGAGCGAGGTATGCAGTAAAGAAGGAATGGTGCATCGGAAAGGAGATAGTCGTATCCCAAAATAAAACCCTGACGTTTCCATGAAAACGTTACTCGATTTAGAAGGAGAAGTCATAGAACCCATAGTATTTCATAGCGAAGCAATTTCTGTGTTAATTCGTCAATGTGAGGGAGCGAGAAGTGCAGTAAAGAAGGAATGGTGCATCGGAAAGGAGATAGTCGTATCCCAAAAGAAAACCCCGTCGTTCCCATAGAAAAGATACTCGATTTAGAAGGAGAACTCATAGAACACATAGTACTTCATAGCGACTCAAATTTTGTGTTAATTCGTCAATGAGAGGGAACGTGGGATGAAGTAAAGAAGGAATAGTGCATCGGAAAGGAGATAGTCGTATCCCAAAAGAAAATCCTGTCGTTTCCATAGAAACGTCACTCGATTTAGAAGGAGATGTCATAGAACCCATAGTATTTCATAGCGACGCAATTGCAGAGTTAAATCGTCAATGTGAAGGAGCGAGGGATATAGTAAAGAAGCAAAGTGCACCAGAAAGGAGATAATCGTGTCCCAAAAGAAAATCCTGTCGTTTCCATAGAAACGTTACTCTATTTAGAAGGAGAAGTCATAGAGCCCATAGTATATCATAGCGTGGCAATTTCTGTGTTAATTCGTCGATGTGAGGAAGTGAAAGATGCAGTATAGAAGGAATTGTGCATCGGAAAGGAGATACTCGTATCCCAAAAGAAAAAACTGTCGTATCCGTAGATACGTTACTCGATTTAGAAGGAGATGTCATAGAACCCATAGTATTTCATAGCGACGCAATTGCAGTGTTATATCGTCAATGTGAGGGAATGAAGGATGCAGTAAAGAAGGAAAGGTGCATCGGAAAGGAGATAGTCGTATCCCAAAAGAAAACCCTGTCGTTTCCATAAAAACGTTACTCGATTTAGAACGAGAAGTCATAGAACTCATAGTATTTCATAGCGAAGCAATTTCTGGGTCAATTCGTCAATTTGAAAGAGCGAGAAGTGCAGTAAAGATGGAATGGTGCATCGGAATGGAGATAGTCGTATCCCAAAAGAAAACCCCGTCGTTCCCATAGAAAAGTTACTCGATTTAGAAGGAGAAGTCCTAGAACCCATAGTATTTTATAGCGACACAATTTCTGTGTTAATTCGTCAATGAGAGGGAGTGTGGGATGCAGTAAAGAAGGAATAGTGCATCGGAAAGGAGATACTCCTATCCCAAAATAAAATCCTGACGTTTCCATAGAAACGTTACTCGATTTAGAAGGTAATCACATAGATACCATAGTATTGTATAGCGACGCAATTTCTGTGTTAATTCGTCAATGTGGGGGGCGAGGGATGCAGTAAAGAAATAATAGTGCATCGGGAAGGAGATAGTCGTATCCCAAAAGAAAATCCTGTCGTTTCCATTGAAACGTTACTCGATTTAGAATGAGAAGTCATAGTGCCCATAGTATATCATAGCGTGGCAATTTCTGTGTTAATTTGTCAATGTGAGGGAGCGAAGGGTGCAGTATGGAAGGAATAGTGCGTCGGAAAGGAGATACTCGCATCCCAAAAGATACTCCTGTCGTCTCCATAGAAACGTTACTCGATTTTGAAGGAGAAAACATAGAACCCATAGTATTTCATAGCGACGCAATTTCTGTGATAATTCGTCGATGTGAGGGAGCGAGGGATGCAGTAAAGAAGGAATAGTGCGTCGGAAAGGAGATACTCGTATCCCAAGAGAAAATCTTGTCGTTTCCACTGAAACGTTACTCGATTTAGACAGAGATGTCATAGAATCCATAGTATTTCATAGCGACGCAATTGCTGTGATAAATCGTCTGTGTGAGGAAGCGAGGGATGCAGTAAAGAAGGAACAGTGCATTGGAAAAGAGATACTTCTATCCCAAAAGTAAATCCTTTCGTTTAGATAGAAACGTTACTCGATTTAGAAGGAGAAGTCATAGAGCAAATAGTATTTCATAGCGACCAATTTCAGTGTTAATTCGTCAATATGAGGGAGCGGGGGATGCAGTAAAGAAGGAATAGTGCATCGGAAAGGAGATAGTCGTATCCCAAAAGGAAATCCAGTCGTTTCCATAGAAACGTTATTCGATTTATAAGGAGATGTCGTAGAACACATAGTATTTCATAGCGACGCAATTGCTGTGTTAATTCGTCAATAAGAGGGAGCGAAGGAAGCAGTAAAGAATGAAGAGTGCATCGGAAAGGAGATAGTCGTATCCCAAAAAAAAAATCCTGTCGTTTCCATAGAAACGTTACTCGATTGAGAAGGAGATGACATAGAACCCATAGTATTTCATAGCGACGCAATCTCTGTGTTAATTCGTCAATGTGAGGGAGCGAGGAAAGCAGTAAAGAGGGTATAGTGCATCGGAAAGGTGATACTCGTATCCCAAAAGAAGCTCCTGTCGTTTCCTTAGAAACGTTTCTCGATTTAGAAGGAGATGACATAAAACCCATAGTATTTCATAGCGACGCAATTATTGTGTTAATTCGTCAATTTGGGGGAGCGAGGGATGCAGTAAAGAAGGAATAGTGCATCGGAAAGGAGATACTCCTATCCCAAAAGAAACTCCTGTCGTTTCCATAGAAACGTTTCTCGATTTAGAAGGAGATGACACAGAACCCATAGTATTTCATAGCGCGCAATTTCTGTGCTAATTCGTCAATGTGGGGGGCGAGGGATGCAGTAAAGAAGGAATAGTGCATCGGGAAAGAGATGCTCGTATCCCAAAAGGAAATCCTTTCGTTTCCATAGAAACGTTACTCGATTTCGAAGGAGATGTCATAGAACACATTGTATTTCATAGCGCGCAATTTCTGTGTTAATTCGTCAATGTGAGGGAGCGAGGGATGCAGTAAAGAAGGAATAGTGCATCGGAAAGGAGATACTCGTATCCCAAAAGAAAATCCTGTCGTTTCCATAGAAACGTCACGCGATTTAGAAGAAGAAGTCATAGAACCCATAGTATTTCATAGAGACGCGATTGCGGTGTTAATTCCTCAATGTCAGGGAGCGAAGGATGCAGTATAGAAGGAATAGTGCATCGGATAGGTGATACTCGTATCGCAAAAGAAAATCCTGTCCTTTCCACAGAAACGTTACTCGATGTAGAAGGAAAAGCCATAGAATCCATAGTATTTCATAGCGACGCAATTTCTGTGTTAATTCATCAATATGAGGGAGCGAGGAAAGCAGTAAAGAGGGTATAGTGCATCGGAGAGGTGATACTCGTATCCCAAAACATACTCCTGTCGTTTCCTTAGAAACGTTTCTCGATTTTGAAGGAGATAACATAAAACCCATAGTATTTCATAGCGACGCAATTATTGTGTTAATTCGTCAATGTGGGGAAGCGAGGAATGCAGTAAAGAAGGAATAGTGCTTCGGGAAAGAGATGCTCGTATCCCAAAAGAAAACCCTGTCGTTTCCATAGAAACGTTACTCGATTTAGAAGGAGAAGACATAGAACCCATAGTATTTCATAGCGACCATTTGTTGTGTTAATTCGTCAATATGAGGGAGCGGGTAATGCAGTATGGAAGGAAAAGTGCGTCGGAAAGGAGATAGTCGTATCCCAAAAGAAAATCCTGTCGTTTCCATAGAAACGTTAATCGATTTAGAAGGAGAAGTCATACAACCCATAGTATTTAATAGCGAACAATTTCAGTGTTGATTCGTTAATATGAGGGAGCGGGGGATGCAGTATGGAAGGAATAGTGCATCGGAAAGGAGATAGTCGTATCCCAATAGAAAATCCTGTCGTTACCATAGAAACGTTACTCGCTTCGGAAGGAGAAGTCATAGAACACATAGTATATCATAGCGTCACAATTTCTGTGTTATACATCAATGTGACGGAGCGAGGGTTGCAGTATAGAAGGAATAGTGCATCGGAAAGGAGATACTCGGATCCCAAAAGAAAAAACTGTCGTATCCATAGATACGTTACTCGATTTAGAAGGAGATGTCATAGAACCCACAGTATCTCATAGCGCCAATTTCTGTGTTAACTCGTCAATATGAGGGAGCGAGGGATGCAGTATAGAAGGAATAGTGTATCGGAAAGGAGATACTCGTATCCCAAAAGAAAAAACTGTCGTTTCCATAGATACGTTACTCGATTTCGAAGGATATGTCATAGAACCCATAGTATTTCATAGCGACGCAATTGCAGTCTTAATTCGTCAATGTTGGGGAGCGAGGAATGTAGTAAAGAAGCATAGTGCACCGGAAAGGAGGTACTCGTATCCCAAACGAAAATCCTGTCGTTTCCATAGAAACGTTATTCGATTTATAAGGAGATGTCATAGAACCCATAGTATTTCATAGCGACGCAATTTCTGTGTTAATTCGTCAATGTGAAGGAGCGAGGGATGCAGTCAAGAAGGAATAGTGCATCGGAAAGGAGATAGTCGTATCCCAAAAGGAAATACATTCGTTTCCATAGAAACGTTATTCGATTTATAAGGAGATGTCATAGAACCCATAGTATTTCATAGCGACGCAATTTCTGTGTTAATTCGTCAATGTGAAGGAGCGAGCGATGCAGTAAAGAAGGAATAGTGCATGGGAAAGGATATGGTCGTATCCCAAAAGGAAATTCAGTCGTTTCCATAGAAACGTTATTCGATTTATAAGGAGATGTCATAGAACCCATAGTATTTCATAGCGACGCAATTTCTGTGTTAATTCGTCAATGTGAAGGAGCGAGGGATGCAGTCAAGAAGGAATAGTGCATCGGAAAGGAGATAGTCGTATCCCAAAAGGAAATCCAGTCGTTTCCATAGAAACTTTATTCGATGTATAAGGAGATGTCATAAAACCCATAGTATTTCATAGCGACGCAATTGCTGTGTTAATTCGTCAAAGTGATGGAGCGAGGGATGCAGTAAGAATAAATAGTGCATCGGAAAGGAGATAGTCGTATCCCAAAAAAAAATCCTCTCATTTCCATAGAAACGTTACTCGATTTAGAAAGAGAAGTCATAGAGCACATAGTATTTCATAGCGACGCAATATCTTTGTTAATTCGTCAAAGTGATGGAGCGAGGGATGCAGTAAAGAATGAATAGTGCATCGGAAAGGAGATACTCGTATCCCAAAAGAAAATCCTGTCGTTTACATAGAAACGTTACTCGATTTAGAAGGAGATGTCATAGAACCCACAGTATCTCATAGTGCCAATTTCTGTGTTAATTCGTCAATATGAGGGAGCGAGGGATGCAGTATGGAAGGAATAGTGCATCGGAAAGGGGATACTCGTATCCCAAAAGAAACAACTGTCCTTTCCATAGATACGTTACTCGATTTAGAACTATATGTCATAGAACCCATAGTATTTCATAGCGACGCAATTGCAGTGTTAATTCGTCAATGTTGGGGAGCGAGGAATGTAGTAAAGAAGCATAGTGCACCGGAAAGGAGATACTCGTATCCCAAACGAAAATCCTGTCGTTTCCATAGAAACGTTTCTCGATTAGAAGGAGCTGTCATAGAACACATTGTATTTCATAGCCCCACAATTTCCGTGTTAAATCGTCAATGTGAGGGAGCGAGGGATGCAGTAAAGAATAAGTATTCCATCGGAATGGACATACTCGTCTCCCAAAAGAAAATCCTCTCGTTTCCAATAGAAACGTTATCGATTTTGAAGGAGAAGTCATAGAACCCATAGTATCTCATAGCGACGTAATTTCCGTGTTAATTCGACAATGTTAGGGAGCGGGGGATGCAGTAAATTAGGAATAATGCATCGGAAAGGAGATACACGTTTCCCAAAAGAAAATCCTGTCGTTTTCATAGAAACGTTACTCGACTTAGGAGGAGATGTCATAGAACACATTGTATTTCATAGCGACGCAATTTCTGTGTTAATTCGTCAATGTGAGAGGGGGAGGGATGCAGTAAAGAAGGAATAGTGCTTCGGACAGGAGTTTTTCGTATACCAAAAGAAAATCCTCACGTTTCCACAGAAACGTTACTCGAATTAGATGGAAATGTCATAGAACACATAGTATATCACTGCGACGCAAATTCTGTGTTAATTGGTCAATGTGGGGGAGCGAGGGATGCAGTAAAGTAGTAATAGTGCATCAGAAAGGAGATACTCGTATCCCAAAAGAAAATCCTGTCGTTTCCATAGAAACGTCACTCGATTTAGAAGGAGATGTCATAGAACCCATAGTATTTCATAGCGACGCAATTGCAGTGTTAAATCGTCAATGTGAGGGAGTGAAGGATGCAGTAAAGAAGGAAAGGTGCATCGGAAAGGAGATAGTCGTATCCCAAAAGAAAACCCTGTCGTTTCCATAAAAACGTTACTCGATTTAGAACGAGAAGTCATAGAACTCATAGTATTTCATAGCGAAGCAATTTCTGTGTCAATTCGTCAATTTGAAAGAGCGAGAAGTGCAGTAAAGATGGAATGGTGCATCGGAAAGGAGATAGTCGTATCCCAAAAGAAAACCCCGTCGTTCCCATAGAAAAGTTACTCGATTTAGAAGCAGAAGTCCTAGAACCCATAGTATTTTATAGCGACACAATTTCTGTGTTAATTCGTCAATGAGAGTTAGCGTGGGATGCAGTAAAAAAGGAATAGTGCATCGGAAAGGAGATACTCCTATCCCAAAAGAAAATCCTGACGTTTCCATAGAAACGTTACTCGATTTGAAAGGAGATGACATAGATACCATAGTATTGTATAGTGACGCAATTTCTGTGTTAATTCGTCAATGTGGGGGGCGAGGGATGCAGTAAAGAAATAATAGTGCATCGGGAAGGAGGTACTCGTATCCCAAAAGAAAATCCTGTCGTTCCATAGAAACGTTACGCGATTTAGAAGGAGAAGTCATTGAACCCATAGTATTTCATAGCGAGGCGATTGCAGTGTTTATTCGTCAATGTCAAGGAGCGAAGGATGCAGTAAAGAAGGAATAGTGCATCGAAAAGGAGATACTCGTATCGCAAAAGAAATTCCTGTCCTTTCCATAGAAACGTTACTCGATTTAGAAGGAAAAGCCTTAGAATCCACAGTATTTCATAGCGACGGAATATCTGTGTTATTTCATCAATGTGAGGGAGCGAGGAATGCACTGAAGAAGGAATAGTGCATCGGTAAGGAGATACTCATATCCCAAAAGAAAATCCTGTCGTTTCCATAGAAACGTTACTCGATTATAATGAGATGTCATAGAACCCATAGTATTTCATACCGACGAAATTTCTGTGTTATTTCGTCAAAGTGAGGGAGCGAGGGATGCAGTAAAGAATGAATAATGCATCGAGGAGGAGAAAGTCGTATCCCAAAGGAAAATCCTGTCGTTTCCATATAAACGTTACTCGATGTAGAAGGAGATGCCATAGAACCCATAGTATTTCATAGCGACCAATTTCTGTGTTAATTCGTCATTATGAGGGATCGAGGGATGCAGTACGGAAGGAATACTGCATCGGAAAGGAGATAGACGTTTCCAAAAAGAAAATTCAGTCGCTTCCATAGAATCGTTACTCGATTTGGAAGGAGAAGTCATAGAACACATAGTATTTCATAGCAACACAATTTCTGTGTTATTCAACAATGTGAGGGAGCGAGGGATGCAGTATAGAAGGAGTAGTGCATCGGAAAGGAGATACTTGTATCCCAAAGGAAAAAACTGTCGTTTCCATACATACGTTACTCTACTTCGAAGGAGATGTCATAGAACCCACATAATTTCATAGCGACGCAATTTCTGTGCTAAGTCGCCAATGCGAGAGAGCGAGGGATGCAGTAAAGAAGGAATAGTTCATCGGAAAGGAGATACTCGTATCCCAAAAGAAAATCCTGTCGTTTCCATAGAAACGTTACTCGATTAAGAAGGAGATTTCATTGAACTTATAGTATTTCATAGCGACGTTATTTCTGTGTCAATTCGTCAATGCGAGGGAGCGAGGGATGCAGTAAGAAAGGAATAGAGCATCGGAAAGGAGATACTCGTATCCCAAAAGAAAATCCTGTCGTTTCCATAGAAACGTTACTCGATTTACAAGGAGATGACATAGAACAAATAGTATTTCATTGCGACGCAATTTCTGTGTTAATTCGTCAATGTGGGGGAGCGAAGGATGTAGTAAAGAAGGAATAGTGCATCGGAAAGGAGATACTCCTATCCCAAAAGAAACTCCTGTCGTTTCCATAGAAACGTTTCTCGATTTAGAAGGAGATGACATAGAACCCATAGTATTTCATAGCGACGGAATTTCTGTGTTAATTCGTTAATGTGGGGGAGCGAGGGATGCAGTAAAGAAGGAATAGTGCATCGGGAAAGAGATGCTCGTATCCCAAAAGAAAATCCTTTCTTATCCATAGAAACGTTACTCGATTTCGAAGGAGATGTCATAGAACACATTGTATTTCATAGCGACGCAATTTCAGTGTTAATTCGTCAATGTGAGGGAGCGAGGGATGCAGTAAAGAAGGAATAGAGCATCGGAAAAGAGATACTCGTATCCCAAAAGAAAATCCTGTCGTTTCCACAGAAACGTTACGCGATTTAGAAGAAGAAGTCATAGAACCCATAGTATTTCATAGCGACGCGATTGCAGTGTTAATTCGTCAATGTCAGGGAGCGAAGGATGCAGTATAGAAGGAATAGTGCATCGGATAGGAGATACTCGTATCGCAAAAGAAAATCCTGTCCTATACATAGAAACGTTACTCGATGTAGAAGGAAAAGCCATAGAATCCATAGTATTTCATAGCGACGCAATTTCTGTGTTAATTCATCAATATGAGGGAGCGAGGAATGCAGTAAAGTGGGAATATTGCATCGGAAAGGATATACTCGTATTCCAAAAGAAACTCCTGTCGTTTCCTTAGAAACGTTTCTCGATTTAGAAGGAGATGACATAGAACCCATAGTATTTCATAGCGACGCAATTTATGTGTTAATTCGTCAATGTGAGGGAGCGAGAGATGCAGTAAAGAAGGAATGGTGCATCGGGAAAGAGATGCTCGTATCCCAAAAGAAAATCCCGTCGTTTCTATAGAAACGTTACTCGATTTGGAACGAGATGTCATAGAACACATTGTATGTCATAGCGACACAATTTCTGTGTTATTCATCAACGTGAGGGAGCGAGGGATGCAGTATAGAAGGAATTGTGCATCGGAAAAGAGATACTCGTATCCCAAATGAAATAACTGTCGTATCCATAGATACGATACTCGATTTAGAAGGAGATGTCATAGAACCCATAGTATTTCATAGCGACTCAATTGCAGAGTTAAATCGTCAATGTGAAGGAGCGAGGGATGTAGTAAAGAAGCAAAGTGCACCGGAAAGGAAATAATCGTGTCCCAAAGAAAATCCTGTCGATTCCATAGAAACGTTACTCTATTTAGAAGGAGAAGTCATAGAGCCAATAGTATATCATAGCGTGGCAATTTCTGTGTTAATTCGTCAATGTGAGGAAGTGAAGGATGCAGTATAGAAGGAATTGTGCATCGGAAAGGAGATACTAGTATCCCAAAAGAAAAAACTGTCGTATCCATAGATACGTTACTCGATTTAGAAGGAGATGTCATAAAACCCATAGTATTTCATAGCGACGTAATTGCAGTGTTAAATCGTCAATGTGAGGGAGCGAGGGATGCAGTAAAGAGGGAATGGTGCATCGGAAAGGAGATAGTCGTATCCCAAAAGAAAACCCTGTCGTTTCCATAAAAACGTTACTCGATTTAGAAGGAGAAGTCATAGAACCCATAGTATATCATAGTGACGTCATTTCTGTGTTAATTCGTGAATGTGAGGGAGCGAGGGATGCAGTAAAGAAGGAATAGTGCATCGGAAAGAAGATACTCGTATCCCAAAAGAAAATCCCGTCGTTTCCATAGAAACGTTACTCGATTTCGAAGGAGATGTCATAGAACACATTGTATTTCATAGCGACGCAATTTCTGTGTTAATTTGTCAATGGGGCCCCCCCCATGAACCATGGACCTTGCCGTTGGTGGGCTGGCTTGCGTGCCTCAGCGATACAGATAGCCGTGCCGTAGGTGCAACCACAACGGAGGGGTATCTGTTGAGAGGCCAGACAAACGTGTGGTTCCTGAAGAGGGGCAGCAGCCTTTTCAGTAGTTGCAAGGGCAACAGTCTGGATGATTGACTGATCTGGCCTTGTAACAATAACCAAAACGGCCTTGCTGTGCTGGTACTGCGAACGGCTGAAAGCAAGGGGAAACTACAGCCGTAATTTTTCCCGAGGGCATGCAGCTTTACTGTATGATTAAATGATGATGGCGTCCTCTTGGGTAAAATATTCCGGAGGTAAAATAGTCCCCCATTCGGATCTCCGGGCGGGGACTACTCAAGAGGATGTCGTTATCAGGAGAAAGAAAACTGGCGTTCTACGGATCGGAGCGTGGAATGTCAGATCCCTTAATCGGGCAGGTAGGTTAGAAAATTTAAAAAGGGAAATGGATAGGTTGAAGTTAGATATAGTGGGAATTAGTGAAGTTCGGTGGCAGGAGGAACAAGACTTCTGGTCAGGTGACTACAGGGTTATAAACACAAAATCAAATAGGGGTAATGCAGGAGTAGGTTTAATAATGAATAGGAAAATAGGAATGCGGGTAAGCTACTACAAACAGCATAGTGAACGCATTATTGTGGCCAAGATAGATACGAAGCCCACGCCTACTACAGTAGTACAAGTTTATATGCCAACTAGCTCTGCAGATGACGAAGAAATTGATGAAATGTATGATGAAATAAAAGAAATTATTCAGATTGTGAAGGGAGACGAAAATTTAATAGTCATGGGTGACTGGAATTCGAGTGTAGGAAAAGGGAGAGAAGGAAACATAGTAGGTGAATATGGATTGGGGGACAGAAATGAAAGAGGAAGCCGCCTGGTAGAATTTTGCACAGAGCACAACATAATCATAACTAACACTTGGTTTAAGAATCATGAAAGAAGGTTGTATACATGGAAGAACCCTGGAGATACTAAAAGGTATCAGATAGATTATATAATGGTAAGACAGAGATTTAGGAACCAGGTTTTAAATTGTAAGACATTTCCAGGGGCAGATGTGGACTCTGACCACAATCTATTGGTTATGACCTGTAGATTAAAACTGAAGAAACTGCAAAAAGGTGGGAATTTAAGGAGATGGGACCTGGATAAACTGAAAGAACCAGAGGTTGTACAGAGATTCAGGGAGAGCATAAGGGAGCAATTGACAGGAATGGGGGAAATAAATACAGTAGAAGAAGAATGGGTAGCTTTGAGGGATGAAGTAGTGAAGGCAGCAGAGGATCAAGTAGGTAAAAAGACGAGGGCTAGTAGAAATCCT
This sequence comes from Schistocerca americana, assembly GCF_021461395.2. Classification (NCBI taxonomy): domain Eukaryota; kingdom Metazoa; phylum Arthropoda; class Insecta; order Orthoptera; family Acrididae; genus Schistocerca; species Schistocerca americana. The sequence continues at coordinate 50,341,830 of NC_060129.1, forward strand.
TGGGTAACAGAAGAAATATTGAATTTAATTGATGAAAGGAGAAAATATAAAAATGCAGTAAGTGAAACAGGCAAAAAGGAATACAAACGTCTCAAAAATGAGATCGACAGGAAGTGCAAAATGGCTAAGCAGGGATGGCTAGAGGACAAATGTAAGGATGTAGAGGCCTATCTCACTAGGGGTAAGATAGATACCGCCTACAGGAAAATTAAAGAGACCTTTGGAGATAAGAGAACGCCTGGTATGAATATCAAGAGCTCAGATGGAAACCCAGTTCTAAGCAAAGAAGGGAAAGCAGAAAGGTGGAAGGAGTATATAGAGGGTCTATACAAGGGCGATGTACTTGAGGACAATATTATGGAAATGGAAGAGGATGTAGATGAAGATGAAATGGGAGATAAGATACTGCGTGTAGAGTTTGACAGAGCACTGAAAGACCTGAGTCGAAACAAGGCCCCCGGAGTAGACAATATTCCATTGGAACTACTGACGGCCGTGGGAGAGCCAGTCCTGACAAAACTCTACCATCTGGTGAGCAAGATGTATGAAACAGGCGAAATACCCTCAGACTTCAAGAAGAATATAATAATTCCAATCCCAAAGAAAGCAGGTGTTGACAGATGTGAAAATTACCGAACTATCAGCTTAATAAGTCACAGCTGCAAAATACTAACACGAATTCTTTATAGACGAATGGAAAAACTAGTAGAAGCCAACCTCGGGGAAGATCAGTTTGGATTCCGTAGAAACACTGGAACACGTGAGGCAATACTGACCTTACGACTTATCTTAGAAGAAAGATTAAGGAAAGGCAAACCTACGTTTCTAGCGTTTGTAGACTTAGAGAAAGCTTTTGACAATGTTGACTGGAATACTCTCTTTCAAATTCTGAAGGTGGCAGGGGTAAAATACAGGGAGCGAAAGGCTATTTACAATTTGTACAGAAACCAGATGACAGTTATAAGAGTCGAGGGACATGAAAGGGAAGCAGTGGTTGGGAAGGGAGTAAGACAGGGTTGTTGCCTCTCCCCGATGTTGTTCAATCTGTATATTGAGCAAGCAGTAAAGGAAACAAAAGGAAAATTCGGGGTAGGCATTAAAATTCATGGAGAAGAAATAAAAACTTTGAGGTTCGCCGATGACATTGTGATTCTGTCAGAGACAGCAACGGACTTGGAAGAGCAGTTGAATGGAATGGACAGTGTCTTGAAAGGAGGATATAAGATGAACATCAACAAAAGCAAAACAAGGATAATGGAATGTAGTCTAATTAAGTCGGGTGATGCTGAGGGAATTAGATTAGGAAATGAGGCACTTAAAGTAGTAAAGGAGTTTTGCTATTTGGGGAGCAAAATAACTGATGATGGTCGAAGTAGAGAGGATATGAAATGTAGGCTGGCAATGGCAAGGAAAGCGTTTCTGAAGAAGAGAAATTTGTTAACATCCAGTATTGATTTAAGTGTCAGGAAGTCATTTCTGAAAGTATTCGTATGGAGTGTAGCCATGTATGGAAGTGAAACATGGACGATAAATAGTTTGGACAAGAAGAGAATAGAAGCTTTCGAAATGTGGTGCTACAGAAGAATGCTGAAGATTAGATGGGTAGATCACATAACTAATGAGGAAGTATTGAATAGGATTGGGGAGAAGAGAAGTTTGTGGCACAACTTGACCAGAAGAAGGGATCGGTTGGTAGGACATGTTCTGAGGCATCAAGGGATCACCAATTTAGTATTGGAGGGCAGCGTGGAGGGTAAAAATCGTAGAGGGAGACCAAGAGATGAATACACTAAGCAGATTCAGAAGGATGTAGGTTGCAGTAGGTACTGGGAGATGAAAAAGCTTGCACAGGATAGAGTGGCATGGAGAGCTGCATCAAACCAGTCTCAGGACTGAAGACCACAACAACAACAACATTGTCAATGGGAGGGAGCAAGGGATGCAGTAAAGAAGGAATAATGCATCGGAAAGGAGATACTCGTATCCCAAAAGAAAATCCTGTCGTTTCCATAGAAACGTACCGCGATTCGGAAGAGATGTCATAGAACACATAGTATTTCATAACGACGCAATTTCTGTGTTAAGTCGCCAATGTGAGGGAGCGTGGGATGCGGTATAGAAGGAATAGTGCATAGGAAAGGAGGTACTCGTATCCCAAAAGAAAATCCTGTCGTTTCCATAGAATCGATACTCGATTAAGAAGGAGATTTCATAGAACACATAGTATTTCATAGCGACGATGTTTCTGTGTTAATTAGTCAATGCGAGGGAGCGAGGGAAGCAGTAACGAAGGAATAGTGCATCGAAAAGGAGATATTCGTATCCCAAAAGAAAATCCGGTCGTACCCATAGAAACGTTACTCGATTTAAAAGGAGATGTCATAGAACCCATAGTATTTCATAGTGACGCAACTTCTGTGTTAATTCGTCAATGTGAGGGAGCGAGTGATGCAGTAAAGAAGGAATAGTGCATCGGGAAGGAGATACTCGTATCCCAAAATACAATCCTGTCGTTTCGATGGAAACGTTACTCGATTTAGAAGGAGAAGTCATAGAACACATAGTATATCATAGCGACGCAATTTCTCTGTTAATTCACCAATGTGATGGAGCGAGGGATGCAGTAAAGAAGGAATAGTGCATCGGAGTGGAGATACTCGTATCCCAAAAGGAAATCTTGTCGTTTCCACAGAAACGTCACTCGATTTAGAAGGAGATGTCATAGAACTCACAGTGTTTTATAGCGGCGTAATTTCTGTGATAATTCATCGATGTGAGGGAGCGAGGGATGCAGTAAAGAAGGAATAGTGCATCGGAAAGGAGATATTCATATCCCAAAAGAAAATCCTGTCATTTTCATAGAAACGTTACTCGATTTAGAAGGAGAAGTCATAGAACACATAGTATTTCATAGCGACGCAATTTCTGTGTTAATTCGTCAATGTGTGGGAGCGAGGGATGCAGTAAAGAAGGAATAGTGCATCTGGAAAGAGATGCTCGTATCCCAAAAGAAAATCCTGTCGTTTCCATAGAAACGTTACTCGATTTCGAAGGAGATGTCATAGAGCAAATTGTATTTCATAGCGACGCAATTACTGTGTTAATTCGTCAATGTGAGGGAGCGAGGGATGCAGTAAAGAAGAAATAGTGCATCGGAAAGGAGATACTCGTATCCCAAAAGAAAATCCTGTCGTTTATATAGAAACGTTACGCGATTTAGAAGGAGAAGTCATAGAACCCATAGTATTTCATAGCGACGCGATTGCTGTATTAATTCGTTAATGTCAGGAAGCGAAGGATGCTGTAAAGAAGGAATAGTGCATCGGATAGGAGATACTCGTATCGCAAAAGAAAATCCTGTCCGTTCCATAGAAACGTTACACGATTTAGAAGGAAAAGCCATAGAATCCATAGTATTTCATATCGACGCAATTTCTGTGTTAATTCGTCAATATGAGGGAGCGAGGAGTGCAGTAAAGAAGGAATAGTGCATCGGAAAGGAGATACTCGTATCCCAAAAGAAACTCCTGCCGTTTCCATAGAAACGTTTCTCGATTTAGAAGGAGATGACATAGAACCCATAGTATTTCATAGCGACGCAATATCTGTGTTAATTCGTCAATGTGGGGGAGCGAGGGATGCAGTAAAGAAGGAATAGTGCATCGGAAAAGAGATGCTCGTATCCCAACAGAAAACACTGTCGCTTCCATAGAAACGTTACGCGATTTAGAAGGAGATATCATAGAACCCATAGTATTTCATAGCGACGCGATTGCAGTGTTAATTCGTCAATATGAGGGAGCGGGGGGGTGTAGTATGGAAGGAAAATTGCATCGGAAAGGAGATTGTCGTATCCCAAAAGAAAATCCTGTCGTTTCCATAGAAACGTCACTCGATTTACAAGGAGATGTCATTGAACCCATAGTATTTCATAGAGACGCAATTGCAGTGTTTAATCGTCAATATGAAGGAACGAGGGATGTAGTAAAGAAGCAAAGTGCACCGGAAAGGAGATACTCGTGTCCCAAAAGAAAATCCTGTCGTTTCCTTAGAAACGTTACTCTATTTAGAAGGAGAAGTAATAGAGCCCATAGTATATCATAGCGACGCAAATTCTGTGTTAATTCATCAATGTGGGGGATCGAGGGATGCAGTAAAGAAATAATAGTGCATCGGGAAAGAGATACTCGTATCCCAAAAGAAAATCAAGTCGTTTCCATAGAAACGTTACTCGATTTCGAAGGAGATGTCATAAAACACATTGTATTTCATAGCGACGCAATTTCTGTGTTAATTCGTCAAGGTGAGGGAGCGAGGGATGCAGTAAAGAAGGAATAGTGCATCGGAAAGGAGATACTCGTATCCCAAAAGAAAATCCTGTCGTTTCCATAGAAACGTTACGCGATTTAGAAGGAGAAATCATTGAACCATAGTATTTCATAGCGACGCGATTGCAGTGCTTATTCGTCAATGTAGGGGAGCGAAGGATGCAGTAAAGAAGGAATAGTGCATCGGAAAGGAGATACTCGTATCGCAAAAGAAAATCCTGTCCTTTCCATAGAAACGTTACTCGATTTAGAAGGAAAAGCCATAGAATCCATAGTATTTCATAGCGTCGCAATATCTGTGTTAATTCGTCAATGTGAGGGAGCGAGGAATGCACTAAAGAAGGAATAGTGCATCAGAAAGGAGATACTCGTATGGGAAAAGAAAATCCTCTCGTTTCCATAGAAACGTTACTCGATTTGAAGGAGGTGTCATAGAACCCACAGTATTTCATAGCGACGCAATTTCTGTGCTAAGTCGCCAATTCGAGAGAGCGAGGGATGCAGTAAAGAAGGAATAGTTCATCGGAAAGGAGATACTCGTATCCGAAAAGAAAATCCTGTCGTTTCCATAGAAACGTTACTCGATTAAGAAGGAGATTTCATTGAACTTATAGTATTTCATAGCGACGCAATTTCTGTGCTAAGTCGCCATTGCGAGAGAGCGAGGGATGCAGTAAAAAAGGGATAGTGCATCGGAGAGGTGATACTCGTATCCCAAAAGGAAATCTTGTCGTTCCCACAGAAACGTCACTCGATTTAGAAGGAGATGTCATAGAACTCACAGTATTTCATAGCGACGCAATTTCTGATCTAATTTGTCAATGTGAGGGAGCGAGGGATGCAGTAAGGAAGGAATAGTGCATCGGAAAGAAGATAATCGTATCCCAAAAGAAAATCTTGTCGTTTCCATAGAAGCGTTACTTGATTTTGAAGGAGATGTCATAGAAACCATAGTATTTCATAGCGACCAATTTCTGTGTTAATTCGTCAATATGAGGGAGCGAGGGATGCAGTATGGAAGGAATAGTGCATTGGAAAGGAGATACTCGGATCCCAAAATCAAATCCTGTCGTTCCCATTGAAACGTTATTCAATTTAGAAGGAGAAGTCATAGAACCCATAGTATTTCATAGCGACGCATTCTCTGTATTATTTCGTCAATGCGAGGGAGCGAGGGATGCAGTAAAGAAGGAATAGAGCATCGGAATGGAGATACTCGAAACCCAGAAGACAATGCTTTCGTTACCATTTAAACGTTACTCGATTTAGAAGGAGAAAACATAGAACCCATAGTATCTCATAGCGACGCAATTTCTGTGTTAATTCGTCAATGTGAGGGAGCGAGGGATGCAGTAAAGAAGGAATAGTGCATCGGAAAGGAGATACTCGTATCCAAAATGAAAATCCTGTCGTTTCCATAGAATCGTTACTCGATTCAACAGGAGATGTCATAGAACACATAGTATTTCATAGTGACGCAATTTCTGTGTTAATTCGTCAATGTGAGGGAGCGAGCGATGCAGTAGAGAAGGAATAGTGCATCGGAAACGAGATACTCTTATCCCAAAAGTAAATCCTGTCGTTTCCATAGAAACGTTACTCGATTAGAAAGTGATGTCATAGAACCCATAGTATTTCATAGCGACGCAATATCTGTATTAAGTCGCCAATGTGAGGGAGCGAGGGATGGAGTAAAGAAGGAATAGTGCATCGGAAAGGAGATAGTCGTATCCCAAAGGAAAATCGTGTTGTTTCCATAGAAACGTTACTCGATTAAGAAGGAGATTTCATAGAGCCCATAGTATTTCATAGCGACGCTCTTTCTGCGTTAATTCGTCAACGCGAAGGAGCGAGGGATGCAGTAAAGAAGGAATAGTGCATCGGAAAGGAGTTACTCGTATCCCAAAAGAAAACCCTGTCGTTCCCATAGGAACGTTACTCGATTTAGAAGGAGATGTCATAGGACACATAGTATTTCATAGCGACGCAATTTCTGTGTTAATTCGTCAAAGTGAGGGAGCGAGCGATGCAGTAAAGACGGAATAGTGCATCGGAAAGGAGATACTCTTATCCCAAAAGTAAATCCTGTCGTTTCCATAGAAACGTTACTCGATTAGAAAGTGATGTCATAGAACCCATAGTATTTCATAGCGACGCAATATCTGTATTACGTCGCCAATGTGAGGGAGCGAGTGATGCAGTAAAGAAGGAATAGTGTATCGGAAATGAGATACTCGTATGCCAAAAGAAAATCCTGCCGTTTACATAGAAACGTTACTCGATTTAGAAAGGAAAGTCATGGAACCCATAGTGTTTCATAGCGACGCATTTCCTGTGTCAATTCGTCAATGTGAGGGAGCGAGGGATGCAGTAAAGAATTAATAGTGTATCGGAATGGAGATGCTCGTATCCCAAAAGAAAATCCTGTTTTTTCCATAGAAACGTTACTCGATTAGAAAGAGATGTCATACACCCCATAGTATTTCATAGCGACGCAATTACTGTGTTAAGTCGCCAATGTGAGGGCGCGAGGTATGCAGTAAAGAAGAAATAGTACATCGGAAAGGAAATACTCGTATCCCAAAAGAAAATCCTGTCGTTTCCATAGAAACGTTACTCGACTAAGAAGCAGATTTCATAGAACACATAGTATTTCATAGCGACGCTATTTCTGTGTTAATTCGTCAATGCGAGGGGGCGAGGGATGCAGTAAAGAAGGAATAGTGCATCGGGAAGGAGATACTCGTATCCCAAAATACAATCCTGTCATTTCGATGGAAACGTTACTCTATTTAGAAGGAGAAGTCATAGAACCCATAGTATATCATAGCGATGCAATTTCTGTGATAATTCGTCAATGTGAGGGAGCGAGGGATGCAGTAAAGAAGGAATAGTGCATCGGAGAGGAGATACTCTTATCCCAAAAGGAAATCCTGTCGTTTCCATAGAAACGTCACTAGATTTAGAAGGAGATGTCATAGAACTCACAGTATTTCATAGCGGCGTAATTTCTGTGTTAATTCATCGATGTGAGGGAGCGAGGGATGCAGTAAAGAAGGAAGAGTGCATCAGAAAAGAGATATTCGTATTCCAAAAGAAATTCCTGTCATTTTCATAGAAACGTTACTCGATTTAGAAGGAGAAGTCATAGAACCCATAGTATTTCATAGCGACGCAATTTCTGTGTTAATTCGTCAATGTGAAAGAGCGAGAAGTGCAGTAAAGAAGGAATGGTGCATCGGAAAGGAGATACTCGTATCCCAAAAGAAAATCCTGTCGTTGCGTAGACACGTTACGCGATTTAGAAGGAGAAGTCATTGAACCCATAGTATTTCATAGCGACGCGATTGCAGTGTTTATTCGTTAATGCCAAGGAGCGAAGGATGCAGTAAAGAAGGAATAGTGCATCGGAAAGGAGATACTCGTATCGCAAAAGAAAAGCCTGTCCTTTCCATAGAAACGTTACTCGATTTAGAAGGAAAAGCCATAGAATCCACAGTAGTTCATAGCGACGGAATATCTGAGTTAATTCGTCAATGTGAGGGAGCGAGGAATGCACTGAAGAAGGAATAGTGCATCGGAATGGAGATACTCGTATCCCAAAAGAAAATCCTGTCGTTTCCATAGAAACGTTACTCGATTAGAATGAGATGTCATAGAACCCATAGTATTTCATAGCGACGCTATTCCTGTGTTACGTCGCCAATGTGAGGGAGCGAGGGATTCAGTAAAGAAGGAATAGTGCAACGGAAAGGAGACAGTCGTATCCCAAAATAAAATCCTGTCGTTTACATAGAAACGTCACTCGATTTACAAGGAGATGTCATTGAACCCATAGTATTTCATAGCGACGCAATTGCAGTGTTAAATCGTCAATATGAAGGATCGAGGGATGGAGTAAAGAAGGAATAGTGCATCGGAAAGGAGATAGTCGTATCCCAAAGGAAAATCGTGTTGTTTCCATAGAAACGTTACTCGATTAAGAAGGAGATTTCATAGAACCCATAGTATTTCATAGCGACGCTCTTTCTGTGTTAATTCGTCAACGCGAAGGAGCGAGGGATGCAATAAAGAAGGAAAAGTGCATCGGAGAGGAGATACTCGTATCCCAAAAGGAAATCTTGTCGTTTCCACAGAAACGTCACTCGATTTAGAAGGAGATGTCATAGAACTCACAGTATTTCATAGCGACGTAGTTTCTGTGTTAATTCATCGATGTGAGGGAGCGAGGGATGCAGTAATGAAAGGATAGTGCATCGGAAAGGAGATATTCGTATCCCAAAAGAAAATCCCGCCATTTTCATAGTAACGTTACTCGATTTAGAAGGCGATGTCATACAGCACATAGTATTTCATAGCGACGAAATTTCTGTGTTAATTCGTCAATGTGAGGGAGCGAGGGATTCAGTAAAGAAGGAATAGTGCATCGGGAAGGAGATACTCATATCCCAAAATACAATCCTGTCGTTTAGATGGAAACGTTACTCGATTTAGATGGAGAAGTCATAGAACCCATAGTATTTCATAGCGACAAAATTTCTGCGCTAATTCGTCAATATGAGGGAGCGAGGGATGCAGTAAGGAAGGAATAGTGCATCGGAAAGAAGATAATCGTATCCCAAAAGAAAATCCTGTCGTTTCCATAGAAACGTTACCCGATTTTGAAGGAGATGTCATAGAACCCATAGTATTTCATAGCGACCAATTTCTGTGTTAATTCGTCAATATGAGGGAGCGAGGGATGCAGTATGGAAGGAATAGTGCATTGGAAAGGAGATACTCGGATCCCAAAATCAAATCCTGTCGTTTCCATTGAAACGTACTCAATTTAGAAGGAGAGGTCATAGAACCCATAGAATTTCATAGCGACGCATTTTCTGTATTATTTCGTCAATGTGAGGGAGCGAGGGATGCAGTAAAGAAAGAATAGAGCATCGGAATGGAGATACTCGAAACCCAGAAGACAATGCTTTCGTTACCATTGAAACGTTACTCGATTTAGAAGGAGAAAACATAGAACCCATAGTATCTCATAGCGACGCATTTTCTGTGTTAATTTGTCAATGTGAGGGAGCGAGGGATGCAGTAAAGAAGGAATAGTGCATCGGAAAGGAGATACTCGTATCCAAAATGAAAATCCTGTCGTTTCCATAGAATCGTTACTCGTTTCAACAGGAGATGTCATAGAACCCATAGTATTTCGTAGCGACGCAATTTCTGTGTTAATTCGTCAAAGTGAGGGAGCGAGCGATGCAGTAAAGAAGGAATAGTGCATCGGAAAGGAGATACTCTTATTACAAAAGTAAATCCTGTCGTTTCCATAGAAACGTTACTCGATTAGAAAGTGATGTCATAGAACCCATAGTATTTCATAGCGACGCAATATGTGTATTAAGTCGCCAATGTGAGGGAGCGAGGGATGGAGTAAAGAAGGAATAGTGCATCGGAAAGGAGATAGTCGTAACCCAAAGGAAAAATCGTGTTGTTTCCATAGAAACGTTACTCGATTAAGAAGGAGATTTCATAGAACCCATAGTATTTCATAGCGACGCTCTTTCTGTGTTAATTCGTCAACGCGAAGGAGCGAGGGACGCAGTAAAGAAGGAATAGTGCATCGGAAAGGAGTTACTCGTATCCCAAAAGAAAACCCTGTCGTTCCCATAGAAACGTTACTCGATTTAGAAGGAGATGTCATAGAACACATAGTATTTCATAGCGACGCAATTTCTGTGTTAACTCGTCAATGCGAGGGGGCGAGGGATGCAGTAAAGAAGGAATAGTGCATCGGGAAGGAGATACTCGTATCCCAAAATACAATCCTGTCATTTCGATGGAAACGTTACTCGATTTAGAAGGAGAAGTCATAGAACCCATAGTATATCATAGCGATGCAATTTCTGTGATAATTCGTCAATGTGAGGGAGCGAGGGATGCAGTAAAGAAGGAATAGTGCATCGGAGAGGAGATACTCTTATCCCAAAAGGAAATCCTGTCGTTTCCATAGAAACGTCTATCGATTTCGAAGGAGATGTCATAGAACTCACAGTATTTCATAGCGGCGTAATTTCTGTGTTAATTCATCGATGTGGGGGAGCGAGGGTTGCAGTAGGGAAGGAAGAGTGCATTGGAAAGAAGATAATCGTATCCCGAAGGAAAATCCTGTCGTTTCCATAGAGACGTTACTCGATTTAGAAGGAGACGTCATAGAACCCATAGTATTTCATAGCGACCAATTTCTGTGTTAATTCGTCAATATGAGGGAGCGAGGGATGCAGTAAGGAAGGAATAGTGCATCGGAAAGGAGATACTCGGATCCCAAAATAAAATCCTGTCGTTTCCATTGAAACGTTACTCAATTTAGAAGGAGAAGTCAAAGAACCCATAGTATTTCATAGCGACGCATTTTCTGTATTATTTCGTCAATGTGAGGGTGCGAGGGATGCAGTAAAGAGGGAATAGAGCATCGGAATGGAGATACTCGAAACCCAGAAGACAATGCTTTCGTTACCATTGAAACGTTACTCGATTTAGAAGGAGAAATCATAGAACCCATAGTATCTCATAGCGACGCAATTTCTGTGTTAATTCGGCAATGCGAGGGAGCGAGGGATGCAGTAAAGAAGGAATAGTGCATCGGAAAGGAGATACTTGTATCCAAAAAGAAAATCCTGTCGTTTCCATAGAATCGTTACTCGATTCAACAGGAGATGTCATAGAACCCATAGTATTTCATAGCGACGCAATTTCTGTGTTAATTCGTCAAAGTGAGGGAGCGAGCGATGCAGTAAACAAGGAATAGTGCATCGGAAGAGACATACTCTTATCCCAAAAGTAAATCCTGTCGTTTCCATAGAAACGTTACTCGATTAGAAAGTGATGTCATAGAACACATAGTATTTCATAGCGACGCAATGTCCGCCCCAGTAGCTGAGTGGTCAGCGTGACGGATTGCCGTCCTCTGGGCCCGGGTTCGATTCCCGGCTGGGTCGGAGATTTTCTCCGCTCAGGGACTGGGTGTTGTGTTGTGTTCATCATCATTTCATCCCCATCCGGCGTGCAGGTTGCCCAATGTGGCGCCGAATGTAATAAGACCTGCGATATGGCGGCCGGACCTGCCCCGCGAGCGGCCTCCCGGCCAATGACGCCAAACGCTCATTTCCATTTCCATAGCGACGCAATATCTGTATTAAGTCGCCAATGTGAGGGAGCGAGTGATGCAGTAAAGAAGGAATAGTGCATCGGAAATGAGATACTCGTATGCCAATAGAAAATCCTGCCGTTTACATGGAAACGTTACTCGATTTAGAAAGGCAAGTCATGGAACCCATAGTGTTTCATAGCGACGCAATTGCTGTGTTAATTCGTCAATGTGAGAGAGCGAGGTATGCAATAAAGAAGGAAGAGTGCATCGGAAAGGAGATAATCGTATCCCAAAAGAAAATCCTGTAGATTCCATAGAAACGTTACGCGATTTAGAAGGAGAAGCCATAGAACCCATAGTATTTCTTAGCGACGCAATTTCTGTGTTATTTCGTCAATGTGAGGGAGCGAGGGATGCAGTAAAGAATTAATAGTGCATCGGAATGGAGATACTCGTATCCCAAAAGAAAATCCTGTTTTTTCCATAGAAACGTTACTCGATTAGAAAGAGATGTCATACACCCCATAGTATTTCATAGCGACGCAATTACTGTGTTAAGTCGACAATGTGAAGGCGCGAGGTATACAGTAAAGAAGGAATAGTACATCGGAAAGGAAATACTCGTATCCCAAAAGAAAATCCTGTCGTTTCCATAGAATCGTTACTCGACTAAGAAGGAGATTTCATAAAACACATAGTATTTCATATCGACGCTATTTCTGTGTTAATTCGTCAATGCGAGGGGGCGAGGGATGCAGTAAAGAAGGAATAGTGCATCGGGAAGGAGATACTCGTATCCCAAAATACAATCCTGTCATTTCGATGGAAACGTTACTCGATTTAGAAGGAGAAGTCATAGAACCCATAGTATATCATAGCGATGCAATTTCTGTGATAATTCGTCAATGTGAGGGAGCGAGGGATGCAGTAAAGAAGGAATAGTGCATCGGAGAGGAGATACTCTTATGCCAAAAGGAAATCCTGTCGTTTCCATAGAAACGTCACTCGATTTAGAAGGAGATGTCATAGAACTCACAGTATTTCATAGCGGCGTAAGTTCTGTGTTAATTCGTCAATGTGAGGGAGCGAGGGATTCAGTAAAGAAGGAATAGTGCATTGGAAAGAATATAATCGTATCCCGAAGGAAAATCCTGTCGTTTCCATAGAAACGATACTCGATTTTGAAGGAGATGTCATAAAACCCATAGTATTTCATAGCGACCAATTTCTGTGTTAATTCGTCAATATGAGGGAGCGAGGGATGCAGTATGGAAGGAATAGTGCATTGGAAAGGAGACACTCGGATCCCAAAATCAAATCCTGTCGTTTCCATTGAAACGTTAATCAATTTAGAAGGAGAAGTCATAGAACCCATAGCATTTCATAGCGACGCATTTTCTGTATTATTTCGTCAATGTGAGGGAGCGAGGGATGCAGTAAAGAAGGAATAGAGCATCGGAATGGAGATACTCGAAACCCAGAAGACAATGCTTTCGTTACCATTGAAACGTTACTCGATTTAGAAGGAGAAAACATAGAACCCATAGTATCTCATAGCGACGCAATTTCTGTGTTAGTTTGTCAATGTGAGGGAGCGAGGGATGCAGTAAAGAAGGAATAGTGCATCGGAAAGGAGATACTCCTATCCAAAATGAAAATCCTGTCGTTTCCATAGAATCGTTACTCGTTTCAACAGGAGATGTCATAGAACCCATAGTATTTCAAAGCGACGCAATTTCTGTGTTAATTCGTCAAAGTGAGGGAGCGAGCGATGCAGTAAAGAAGGAATAGTGCATCGGAAAGGAGATACTCTTATCCCAAAAGTAAATCCTGTCGTTTCCATAGAAACGTTACTCGATTAGAAAGTGATGTCATAGAACCCATAGTATTTCATAGCGACGCAATTTCTGCGTTAATTCGTCAAAGTGAGGGAGCGAGCGATGCAGCAAAGAAGGAATAGTGCATCGGAAAGGAGATACTCTCATCCCAAAAGTAAATCCTGTCGTTTTCATAGAAATGTTACTCGATTAGAAAGAGATGTCTTACACCCCATAGTATTTCTTAGCGACGCAATTACTGTGTTAATTCGTCAATGCGAGGGGGCGAGGGATGCAGTAAAAAATGAATAGTGCATCGGGAAGGAGATACTCGTATCCCAAAATACAATCCTGTCATTTCGATGGAAACGTTACTCGATTTAGAAGGAGAAGTCATAGAACCCATAGTATATCATAGCGATGCAATTTCTGTGATAATTCGTCAATGTGAGGGAGCGAGGGATGCAGTAAAGAAGGAATAGTGCATCGGAGAGGAGATACTCTTATCCCAAAAGGAAATCCTGTCGTTTCCATAGAAACGTCACTCGATTTAGAAGGAGATGACATAGAACTCACAGTATTTCATAGCGGCGTAATTTCTGTGTTAATTCATCGATGTGAGGGAGCGAGGGTTGCAGTAGAGAAGGAAGAGTGCATCAGAAAGGTGATATTCGTATTCCAAAAGAAATTCCTGTCATTTTCGTAGAAACGTTACTCGATTTAGAAGGAGAAGTCATAGAACCCATAGTATTTCATAGCGACGCAATTTCTGTGTTAATTCGTAAATGTGAAGGAGCGAGGGTTGCAGTAAAGAAGGAATGGTGCATCGAAACGGAGACAGTCGTATCCCAAAAGAAAATCCTGTCGTTTCCATAGAAACATTACTCGGTTTAGAAGAAGATGTCATAAACCCAATAGCATTACATAGCGACACAATTTCTGTGTTAACTCGTCAATGTGAGATAGCGAGGGATTCAGTAAAGAAGGAATAGTGCATTGGAAAGAAGATAATCGTATCCCGAAGGAAAATCCTGTCGTTTCCATAGAAACGTTACTCGAATTGGAAGGAGACGTCATAGAACCCATAGTATTTCATAGCGACCAATTTCTGTGTTAATTCGTCAATATGAGGGAGCGAGGGATGCAGTAAGGAAGGAATAGTGCATCGGAAAGGAGATACTCGGATCCCAAAATCAAATCCTGTCGTTTCCATTGAAACGTTACTCAATTTAGAAGGAGAAGTCATAGAACCCATAGTATTTTATAGCGACGCATTTTCTGTATTATTTCGTCAATGTGAGGGTGCGAGGGATGCAGTAAAGAAGGAATAGAGCATCGGAATGGAGATACTCGAAACCCAGAAGACAATTCTTTCGTTACCATTGAAACGTTACTCGATTTAGAAGGAGAAATCATAGAACCCATAGTATCTCATAGCGACGCAATTTCTGTGTTAATTCGTCAATGTGAGGGAGCGAGGGATGCAGTAAAGAAGGAATAGTGCATCGGAAAGGAGATATTCGTATCCAAAAAGAAAATCCTGTTGTTTCCAAAGAATCGTTACTCGATTCAACAGGAGATGTCATAGAACCCATAGTATTTCATAGCGACGCAATTTCTGTGTTAATTCGTCAGAGTGAGGAAGCGAGCAATGCAGTAAACAAGGAATAGTGCATCGGAAAAGACATACTCTTATCCCAAAAGTAAATCCTGTCGTTTCCATAGAAACGTTATTCGATTAGAAAGTGATGTCATAGAACCCATTGTATTTCATAGCGACGCAATATCTGTATTGTCGCCAATGTGAGGGAGCGAGGGATGCAGTAAAGAAGGAATAGTGCATCGGAAAGGAGATAGTCGTATCCCAAAGGAAAATCGTGTCGTTTCCATAGAAACGTTACTCGATTAAGAAGGAGATTTCATAGAACCCATAGTATTTCTTAGCGACGCTCTTTCTGTGTTAATTCGTCAACGCGAAGTAGCGAGGGATGCAGTAAAGAAGGAATAGTGCATCGGAAAGGACTTACCCGTATCCCAAAAGAAAACCCTGTCGTTCCCATAGAAACGTTACTCGATTTAGAAGGAGATGTCATAGAACACATAATATTTCATAGCGACGCAATTTCTGTGTTAATTCGTCAATGTGAGGGAGCGAGGGATGCAGTAAAGAAGGAATAGTGCATCGGAAAGGAGATACTCGTATCCAAAAAGAAAATCCTGTCGTTTCCATAGAATCGTTACTCGATTCAACAGGAGATGTCATAGAACCCATAGTATTTCATAGCGACGCAATTTCTGTGTTAATTCGTCAAAGTGAGGGAGCGAGCGATGCAGTAAACAAGGAATAGTGCATCGGAAAAGACATACTCTTATCCCAAAAGTAAATCCTGTCGTTTCCATAGAATCGTTACTCGATTCAACAGGAGATGTCATAGAACCCATAGTATTTCATAGCGACGCAATGTCTGTGTTAATTCTACAAAGTGATGGAGCGAGCGATGCAGTAAAGAAGGAATAGTGCATCGGAAAGGAGATACTCGTAATTTAAAAGAAATCATGTTGTTTCCATTGAAACGTTACTCGATTTAGAAGTAGAAGCCATAGAACTCATAGTATATCATAGCGACGCAATTTCAGTGTCAATTCGTCAATGTGAGGGAGCGAGCGATGCAGCAAAGAAGGAATAGTGCGTCGGAAATGAGATACTCGTACGCCAAAAGAAAATCCTGTCATTTCCATAGAGACGTTACTCGATTTACAAGGAGAAGTCATGGAACCCCTAGTATTTCATAGCGATATAATTTCTGTGTTAAATCGTCGATGTAATTGAGCGAGGGATGCAGTAAAGAAGGAATAGTGCATCGGAAAGGAGATACTCGTATCCCAAAAGAAAATCCTGTCATTTTCGTAGAATCGTTACTCGAATTAGAAGGAGAAGTCATAGAACCAATAGTATTCCATAGCGACGCAATTTCTGTGTTAATTCGTCAATGTGAGGGAGCGAGAGATGCAGTAAAGAAGGAATAGTGCATAGGAAAGGAGATACTCGTATACGAAATGAAAATTCTGTCGTTTCCATAGAAACGTTACTCGATTTTGAAGGAAAAGCCATAGAATCCTTAGTATTTCATAGCGACGCAATTTCTGTGTTAATTCGTCAATGTGAGGGTGCGAGGGATGCAGTGAGGAAGGAATAGAGCATCGGAAAGGAGATACTCTCATCCCAAAAGTAAATCCTGTCGTTTTCATAGAAACGTTACTCGATTAGAAAGAGATGTCATACACCCCATAGTATTTCTTAGCGACGCAATTACTGTGTTAATTCGTCAATGCGAGGGGGCGAGGGATGCAGTAAAAAATGAATAGTGCATCGGGAAGGAGATACTCGGATCCCAAAATCAAATCCTGTCGTTTCCATTGAAACGTTACTCAATTTAGAAGGAGAAGTCATAGAACCCATAGTAAACCATAGCGATGCAATTTCTGTGATAATTCGTCAATGTGTGGGAGCGATGGATGCAGTAAAATGGAATAGTGCATCGGAGAGGAGATACTCTTATCCCAAAAGGAAATCCTGTCGTTTCCATAGAAACGTCACTCGATTTAGAAGGAGATGTCATAGAACTCACAGTATTTCATAGCGGCGTAATTTCTGTGTTAATTCATCGATGTGAGGGAGCGAGGGTTGCAGTAGAGAAGGAAGAGTGCATCAGAAAGGAGATATTCGTATTCCAAAAGAAATTCCTGTCATTTTCGTAGAAACGTTACTCGATTTAGAAGGAGAAGTCATAGAACCCATAGTATTTCATAGCGACGCTATTCCTGTGTTACGTCGCCAATGTGAGGGAGCGAGGGATTCAGTAAAGAAGGAATAGTGCAACGGAAAGGAGACAGTCGTATCCCAAAATAAAATCCTGTCGTTTCCATAGAAACGTCACTCGATTTACAAGGAGATGTCATTGAACCCATAGTATTTCATAGCGACGCAATTGCAGTGTTAAATCGTCAATATGAAGGATCGAGGGATGGAGTAAAGAAGGAATAGTGCATCGGAAAGGAGATAGTCGTATCCCAAAGGAAAATCGTGTTGTTTCCATAGAAACGTTACTCGATTAAGAAGGAGATTTCATAGAACCCATAGTATTTCATAGCGACGGTCTTTCTGTGTTAATTCGTCAACGCGAAGGAGCGAGGGATGCAATAAAGAAGGAAAAGTGCATCGGAGAGGAGATACTCGTATCCCAAAAGGAAATCTTGTCGTTTCCACAGAAACGTCACTCGATTTAGAAGGAGATGTCATAGAACTCACAGTATTTCATAGCGACGTAGTTTCTGTGTTAATTCATCGATGTGAAGGAGCGAGGGATGCAGTAATGAAAGGATAGTGCATCGGAAAGGAGATATTCGTATCCCAAAAGAAAATCCCGCCATTTTCATAGTAACGTTACTCGATTTAGAAGGCGATGTCATACAGCACATAGTATTTCATAGCGACGAAATTTCTGTGTTAATTCGTCAATGTGAGGGAGCGAGGGATTCAGTAAAGAAGGAATAGTGCATCGGGAAGGAGATACTCATATCCCAAAATACAATCCTGTCGTTTAGATGGAAACGTTACTCGATTTAGATGGAGAAGTCATAGAACCCATAGTATTTCATAGCGACAAAATTTCTGCGCTAATTCGTCAATATGAGGGAGCGAGGGATGCAGTAAGGAAGGAATAGTGCATCGGAAAGAAGATAATCGTATCCCAAAAGAAAATCCTGTCGTTTCCATAGAAACGTTACCCGATTTTGAAGGAGATGTCATAGAACCCATAGTATTTCATAGCGACCAATTTCTGTGTTAATTCGTCAATATGAGGGAGCGAGGGATGCAGTATGGAAGGAATAGTGCATTGGAAAGGAGATACTCGGATCCCAAAATCAAATCCTGTCGTTTCCATTGAAACGTACTCAATTTAGAAGGAGAGGTCATAGAACCCATAGCATTTCATAGCGACGCATTTTCTGTATTATTTCGTCAATGTGAGGGAGCGAGGGATGCAGTAAAGAAAGAATAGAGCATCGGAATGGAGATACTCGAAACCCAGAAGACAATGCTTTCGTTACCATTGAAACGTTACTCGATTTAGAAGGAGAAAACATAGAACCCATAGTATCTCATAGCGACGCATTTTCTGTGTTAATTTGTCAATGTGAGGGAGCGATTGATGCAGTAAAGAAGGAATAGTGCATCGGAAAGGAGATACTCGTATCCAAAATGAAAATCCTGTCGTTTCCATAGAATCGTTACTCGTTTCAACAGGAGATGTCATAGAACCCATAGTATTTCGTAGCGACGCAATTTCTGTGTTAATTCGTCAAAGTGAGGGAGCGAGCGATGCAGTAAAGAAGGAATAGTGCATCGGAAAGGAGATACTCTTATCCCAAAAGTAAATCCTGTCGTTTCCATAGAAACGTTACTCGATTAGAAAGTGATGTCATAGAACCCATAGTATTTCATAGCGACGCAATATGTGTATTAAGTCGCCAATGTGAGGGAGCGAGGGATGGAGTAAAGAAGGAATAGTGCATCGGAAAGGAGATAGTCGTAACCCAAAGGAAAAATCGTGTTGTTTCCATAGAAACGTTACTCGATTAAGAAGGAGATTTCATAGAACCCATAGTATTTCATAGCGACGCTCTTTCTGTGTTAATTCGTCAACGCGAAGGAGCGAGGGACGCAGTAAAGAAGGAATAGTGCATCGGAAAGGAGTTACTCGTATCCCAAAAGAAAACCCTGTCGTTCCCATAGAAACGTTACTCGATTTAGAAGGAGATGTCATAGAACACATAGTATTTCATAGCGACGCAATTTCTGTGTTAATTCGTCAAAGTGAGGGAGCGAGCGATGCAGTAAAGAAGGAATAGTGCATCGGAAACGAGATACTCTCATCCCAAAAGTAAATCCTGTCGTTTTCATAGAAACGTTACTCGATTAGAAAGAGATGTCATACTCCCGATAGTATTTCTTAGCGACGCAATTACTGTGTTAACTCGTCAATGCGAGGGGGCGAGGGATGCAGTAAAGAAGGAATAGTGCATCGGGAAGGAGATACTCGTATCCCAAAATACAATCCTGTCATTTCGATGGAAACGTTACTCGATTTAGAAGGAGAAGTCATAGAACCCATAGTATATCATAGCGATGCAATTTCTGTGATAATTCGTCAATGTGAGGGAGCGAGGGATGCAGTAAAGAAGGAATAGTGCATCGGAGAGGAGATACTCTTATCCCAAAAGGAAATCCTGTCGTTTCCATAGAAACGTCTATCGATTTCGAAGGAGATGTCATAGAACTCACAGTATTTCATAGCGGCGTAATTTCTGTGTTAATTCATCGATGTGGGGGAGCGAGGGTTGCAGTAGGGAAGGAAGAGTGCATTGGAAAGAAGATAATCGTATCCCGAAGGAAAATCCTGTCGTTTCCATAGAGACGTTACTCGATTTAGAAGGAGACGTCATAGAACCCATAGTATTTCATAGCGACCAATTTCTGTGTTAATTCGTCAATATGAGGGAGCGAGGGATGCAGTAAGGAAGGAATAGTGCATCGGAAAGGAGATACTCGGATCCCAAAATAAAATCCTGTCGTTTCCATTGAAACGTTACTCAATTTAGAAGGAGAAGTCAAAGAACCCATAGTATTTCATAGCGACGCATTTTCTGTATTATTTCGTCAATGTGAGGGTGCGAGGGATGCAGTAAAGAGGGAATAGAGCATCGGAATGGAGATACTCGAAACCCAGAAGACAATGCTTTCGTTACCATTGAAACGTTACTCGATTTAGAAGGAGAAATCATAGAACCCATAGTATCTCATAGCGACGCAATTTCTGTGTTAATTCGGCAATGCGAGGGAGCGAGGGATGCAGTAAAGAAGGAATAGTGCATCGGAAAGGAGATACTTGTATCCAAAAAGAAAATCCTGTCGTTTCCATAGAATCGTTACTCGATTCAACAGGAGATGTCATAGAACCCATAGTATTTCATAGCGACGCAATTTCTGTGTTAATTCGTCAAAGTGAGGGAGCGAGCGATGCAGTAAACAAGGAATAGTGCATCGGAAGAGACATACTCTTATCCCAAAAGTAAATCCTGTCGTTTCCATAGAAACGTTACTCGATTAGAAAGTGATGTCATAGAACACATAGTATTTCATAGCGACGCAATGTCCGCCCCAGTAGCTGAGTGGTCAGCGTGACGGATTGCCGTCCTCTGGGCCCGGGTTCGATTCCCGGCTGGGTCGGAGATTTTCTCCGCTCAGGGACTGGGTGTTGTGTTGTGTTCATCATCATTTCATCCCCATCCGGCGTGCAGGTTGCCCAATGTGGCGCCGAATGTAATAAGACCTGCGATATGGCGGCCGGACCTGCCCCGCGAGCGGCCTCCCGGCCAATGACGCCAAACGCTCATTTCCATTTCCGTAGCGACGCAATATCTGTATTAAGTCGCCAATGTGAGGGAGCGAGTGATGCAGTAAAGAAGGAATAGTGCATCGGAAATGAGATACTCGTATGCCAATAGAAAATCCTGCCGTTTACATGGAAACGTTACTCGATTTAGAAAGGCAAGTCATGGAACCCATAGTGTTTCATAGCGACGCAATTGCTGTGTTAATTCGTCAATGTGAGAGAGCGAGGTATGCAATAAAGAAGGAAGAGTGCATCGGAAAGGAGATAATCGTATCCCAAAAGAAAATCCTGTAGATTCCATAGAAACGTTACGCGATTTAGAAGGAGAAGCCATAGAACCCATAGTATTTCTTAGCGACGCAATTTCTGTGTTATTTCGTCAATGTGAGGGAGCGAGGGATGCAGTAAAGAATTAATAGTGCATCGGAATGGAGATACTCGTATCCCAAAAGAAAATCCTGTTTTTTCCATAGAAACGTTACTCGATTAGAAAGAGATGTCATACACCCCATAGTATTTCATAGCGACGCAATTACTGTGTTAAGTCGACAATGTGAAGGCGCGAGGTATACAGTAAAGAAGGAATAGTACATCGGAAAGGAAATACTCGTATCCCAAAAGAAAATCCTGCCGTTTCCATAGAATCGTTACTCGACTAAGAAGGAGATTTCATAAAACACATAGTATTTCATATCGACGCTATTTCTGTGTTAATTCGTCAATGCGAGGGGGCGAGGGATGCAGTAAAGAAGGAATAGTGCATCGGGAAGGAGATACTCGTATCCCAAAATACAATCCTGTCATTTCGATGGAAACGTTACTCGATTTAGAAGGAGAAGTCATAGAACCCATAGTATATCATAGCGATGCAATTTCTGTGATAATTCGTCAATGTGAGGGAGCGAGGGATGCAGTAAAGAAGGAATAGTGCATCGGAGAGGAGATACTCTTATCCCAAAAGGAAATCCTGTCGTTTCCATAGAAACGTCACTCGATTTAGAAGGAGATGTCATAGAACTCACAGTATTTCATAGCGGCGTAAGTTCTGTGTTAATTCGTCAATGTGAGGGAGCGAGGGATTCAGTAAAGAAGGAATAGTGCATTGGAAAGAATATAATCGTATCCCGAAGGAAAATCCTGTCGTTTCCATAGAAACGTTACTCGATTAGAAAGTGATGTCATAGAACCCATAGTATTTCATAGCGACGCAATTTCTGCGTTAATTCGTCAAAGTGAGGGAGCGAGCGATGCAGCAAAGAAGGAATAGTGCATCGGAAAGGAGATACTCTCATCCCAAAAGTAAATCCTGTCGTTTTCATAGAAATGTTACTCGATTAGAAAGAGATGTCTTACACCCCATAGTATTTCTTAGCGACGCAATTACTGTGTTAATTCGTCAATGCGAGGGGGCGAGGGATGCAGTAAAAAATGAATAGTGCATCGGGAAGGAGATACTCGTATCCCAAAATACAATCCTGTCATTTCGATGGAAACGTTACTCGATTTAGAAGGAGAAGTCATAGAACCCATAGTATATCATAGCGATGCAATTTCTGTGATAATTCGTCAATGTGAGGGAGCGAGGGATGCAGTAAAGAAGGAATAGTGCATCGGAGAGGAGATACTCTTATCCCAAAAGGAAATCCTGTCGTTTCCATAGAAACGTCACTCGATTTAGAAGGAGATGACATAGAACTCACAGTATTTCATAGCGGCGTAATTTCTGTGTTAATTCATCGATGTGAGGGAGC
Organism: Schistocerca americana; assembly: GCF_021461395.2. Taxonomy (NCBI): domain Eukaryota; kingdom Metazoa; phylum Arthropoda; class Insecta; order Orthoptera; family Acrididae; genus Schistocerca; species Schistocerca americana. The sequence continues at coordinate 50,364,324 of NC_060129.1, forward strand.
GAGGGTTGCAGTAGAGAAGGAAGAGTGCATCAGAAAGGTGATATTCGTATTCCAAAAGAAATTCCTGTCATTTTCGTAGAAACGTTACTCGATTTAGAAGGAGAAGTCATAGAACCCATAGTATTTCATAGCGACGCAATTTCTGTGTTAATTCGTAAATGTGAAGGAGCGAGGGTTGCAGTAAAGAAGGAATGGTGCATCGAAACGGAGACAGTCGTATCCCAAAAGAAAATCCTGTCGTTTCCATAGAAACATTACTCGGTTTAGAAGAAGATGTCATAAACCCAATAGCATTACATAGCGACACAATTTCTGTGTTAACTCGTCAATGTGAGATAGCGAGGGATTCAGTAAAGAAGGAATAGTGCATTGGAAAGAAGATAATCGTATCCCGAAGGAAAATCCTGTCGTTTCCATAGAAACGTTACTCGAATTGGAAGGAGACGTCATAGAACCCATAGTATTTCATAGCGACCAATTTCTGTGTTAATTCGTCAATATGAGGGAGCGAGGGATGCAGTAAGGAAGGAATAGTGCATCGGAAAGGAGATACTCGGATCCCAAAATCAAATCCTGTCGTTTCCATTGAAACGTTACTCAATTTAGAAGGAGAAGTCATAGAACCCATAGTATTTTATAGCGACGCATTTTCTGTATTATTTCGTCAATGTGAGGGTGCGAGGGATGCAGTAAAGAAGGAATAGAGCATCGGAATGGAGATACTCGAAACCCAGAAGACAATTCTTTCGTTACCATTGAAACGTTACTCGATTTAGAAGGAGAAATCATAGAACCCATAGTATCTCATAGCGACGCAATTTCTGTGTTAATTCGTCAATGTGAGGGAGCGAGGGATGCAGTAAAGAAGGAATAGTGCATCGGAAAGGAGATATTCGTATCCAAAAAGAAAATCCTGTTGTTTCCAAAGAATCGTTACTCGATTCAACAGGAGATGTCATAGAACCCATAGTATTTCATAGCGACGCAATTTCTGTGTTAATTCGTCAGAGTGAGGAAGCGAGCAATGCAGTAAACAAGGAATAGTGCATCGGAAAAGACATACTCTTATCCCAAAAGTAAATCCTGTCGTTTCCATAGAAACGTTATTCGATTAGAAAGTGATGTCATAGAACCCATTGTATTTCATAGCGACGCAATATCTGTATTGTCGCCAATGTGAGGGAGCGAGGGATGCAGTAAAGAAGGAATAGTGCATCGGAAAGGAGATAGTCGTATCCCAAAGGAAAATCGTGTCGTTTCCATAGAAACGTTACTCGATTAAGAAGGAGATTTCATAGAACCCATAGTATTTCTTAGCGACGCTCTTTCTGTGTTAATTCGTCAACGCGAAGTAGCGAGGGATGCAGTAAAGAAGGAATAGTGCATCGGAAAGGACTTACCCGTATCCCAAAAGAAAACCCTGTCGTTCCCATAGAAACGTTACTCGATTTAGAAGGAGATGTCATAGAACACATAATATTTCATAGCGACGCAATTTCTGTGTTAATTCGTCAATGTGAGGGAGCGAGGGATGCAGTAAAGAAGGAATAGTGCATCGGAAAGGAGATACTCGTATCCAAAAAGAAAATCCTGTCGTTTCCATAGAATCGTTACTCGATTCAACAGGAGATGTCATAGAACCCATAGTATTTCATAGCGACGCAATTTCTGTGTTAATTCGTCAAAGTGAGGGAGCGAGCGATGCAGTAAACAAGGAATAGTGCATCGGAAAAGACATACTCTTATCCCAAAAGTAAATCCTGTCGTTTCCATAGTATCGTTACTCGATTCAACAGGAGATGTCATAGAACCCATAGTATTTCATAGCGACGCAATGTCTGTGTTAATTCTACAAAGTGATGGAGCGAGCGATGCAGTAAAGAAGGAATAGTGCATCGGAAAGGAGATACTCGTAATTTAAAAGAAATCATGTTGTTTCCATTGAAACGTTACTCGATTTAGAAGTAGAAGCCATAGAACTCATAGTATATCATAGCGACGCAATTTCAGTGTCAATTCGTCAATGTGAGGGAGCGAGCGATGCAGTAAAGAAGGAATAGTGCGTCGGAAATGAGATACTCGTACGCCAAAAGAAAATCCTGTCATTTCCATAGAGACGTTACTCGATTTACAAGGAGAAGTCATGGAACCCCTAGTATTTCATAGCGATATAATTTCTGTGTTAAATCGTCGATGTAATTGAGCGAGGGATGCAGTAAAGAAGGAATAGTGCATCGGAAAGGAGATACTCGTATCCCAAAAGAAAATCCTGTCATTTTCGTAGAATCGTTACTCGAATTAGAAGGAGAAGTCATAGGACCAATAGTATTCCATAGCGACGCAATTTCTGTGTTAATTCGTCAATGTGAGGGAGCGAGAGATGCAGTAAAGAAGGAATAGTGCATAGGAAAGGAGATACTCGTATACGAAATGAAAATTCTGTCGTTTCCATAGAAACGTTACTCGATTAGAAAGAGAAGTCATACAACCCATAGTATTTCATAGCGACGCAATTACTGTGTTAAGTCGCCAATGTGAGGGCGCGAGGGATGCAGTAAAGAAGGAATAGTGCATCGGAAAGGAGATACTCGTATCACAAAAGAAAATCCTGTCGTTTCCATAGAAACGTTACTCGATTTTGAAGGAAAAGCCATAGAATCCTTAGTATTTCATAGCGACGCAATTTCTGTGTTAATTCGTCAATGTGAGGGTGCGAGGGATGCAGTGAGGAAGGAATAGAGCATCGGAATGGAGATACTCGAAACCCAGAAGACAATGCTTTCGTTACCATTGAAACGTTACTCGATTTAGAAGGAGAAATCATAGAACCCATAGTATCTCATAGCGACGCAATTTCTGTGTTAATTCGTCAAAGTGAGGGAGCGAGCGATGCAGCAAAGAAGGAATAGTGCATCGGAAAGGAGATACTCTCATCCCAAAAGTAAATCCTGTCGTTTTCATAGAAACGTTACTCGATTAGAAAGAGATGTCATACACCCCATAGTATTTCTTAGCGACGCAATTACTGTGTTAATTCGTCAATGCGAGGGGGCGAGGGATGCAGTAAAAAATGAATAGTGCATCGGGAAGGAGATACTCGGATCCCAAAATCAAATCCTGTCGTTTCCATTGAAACGTTACTCAATTTAGAAGGAGAAGTCATAGAACCCATAGTAAACCATAGCGATGCAATTTCTGTGATAATTCGTCAATGTGTGGGAGCGATGGATGCAGTAAAATGGAATAGTGCATCGGAGAGGAGATACTCTTATCCCAAAAGGAAATCCTGTCGTTTCCATAGAAACGTCACTCGATTTAGAAGGAGATGTCATAGAACTCACAGTATTTCATAGCGGCGTAATTTCTGTGTTAATTCATCGATGTGAGGGAGCGAGGGTTGCAGTAGAGAAGGAAGAGTGCATCAGAAAGGAGATATTCGTATTCCAAAAGAAATTCCTGTCATTTTCGTAGAAACGTTACTCGATTTAGAAGGAGAAGTCATAGAACCCATAGTATTTCATAGCGACGCAATTTCTGTGTTAATTCGTCAATGTGAGGGAGCGAGGGATGCAGTAAGGAAGGAATAGTGCATCGGAAAGAAGATAATCGTATCCCAAAAGAAAATCTTGTCGTTTCCATAGAAGCGTTACTTGATTTTGAAGGAGATGTCATAGAAACCATAGTATTTCATAGCGACCAATTTCTGTGTTAATTCGTCAATATGAGGGAGCGAGGGATGCAGTATGGAAGGAATAGTGCATTGGAAAGGAGATACTCGGATCCCAAAATCAAATCCTGTCGTTCCCATTGAAACGTTATTCAATTTAGAAGGAGAAGTCATAGAACCCATAGTATTTCATAGCGACGCATTCTCTGTATTATTTCGTCAATGCGAGGGAGCGAGGGATGCAGTAAAGAAGGAATAGAGCATCGGAATGGAGATACTCGAAACCCAGAAGACAATGCTTTCGTTACCATTTAAACGTTACTCGATTTAGAAGGAGAAAACATAGAACCCATAGTATCTCATAGCGACGCAATTTCTGTGTTAATTCGTCAATGTGAGGGAGCGAGGGATGCAGTAAAGAAGGAATAGTGCATCGGAAAGGAGATACTCGTATCCAAAATGAAAATCCTGTCGTTTCCATAGAATCGTTACTCGATTCAACAGGAGATGTCATAGAACACATAGTATTTCATAGTGACGCAATTTCTGTGTTAATTCGTCAATGTGAGGGAGCGAGCGATGCAGTAGAGAAGGAATAGTGCATCGGAAACGAGATACTCTTATCCCAAAAGTAAATCCTGTCGTTTCCATAGAAACGTTACTCGATTAGAAAGTGATGTCATAGAACCCATAGTATTTCATAGCGACGCAATATCTGTATTAAGTCGCCAATGTGAGGGAGCGAGGGATGGAGTAAAGAAGGAATAGTGCATCGGAAAGGAGATAGTCGTATCCCAAAGGAAAATCGTGTTGTTTCCATAGAAACGTTACTCGATTAAGAAGGAGATTTCATAGAGCCCATAGTATTTCATAGCGACGCTCTTTCTGCGTTAATTCGTCAACGCGAAGGAGCGAGGGATGCAGTAAAGAAGGAATAGTGCATCGGAAAGGAGTTACTCGTATCCCAAAAGAAAACCCTGTCGTTCCCATAGGAACGTTACTCGATTTAGAAGGAGATGTCATAGGACACATAGTATTTCATAGCGACGCAATTTCTGTGTTAATTCGTCAAAGTGAGGGAGCGAGCGATGCAGTAAAGACGGAATAGTGCATCGGAAAGGAGATACTCTTATCCCAAAAGTAAATCCTGTCGTTTCCATAGAAACGTTACTCGATTAGAAAGTGATGTCATAGAACCCATAGTATTTCATAGCGACGCAATATCTGTATTACGTCGCCAATGTGAGGGAGCGAGTGATGCAGTAAAGAAGGAATAGTGTATCGGAAATGAGATACTCGTATGCCAAAAGAAAATCCTGCCGTTTACATAGAAACGTTACTCGATTTAGAAAGGAAAGTCATGGAACCCATAGTGTTTCATAGCGACGCATTTCCTGTGTCAATTCGTCAATGTGAGGGAGCGAGGGATGCAGTAAAGAATTAATAGTGTATCGGAATGGAGATGCTCGTATCCCAAAAGAAAATCCTGTTTTTTCCATAGAAACGTTACTCGATTAGAAAGAGATGTCATACACCCCATAGTATTTCATAGCGACGCAATTACTGTGTTAAGTCGCCAATGTGAGGGCGCGAGGTATGCAGTAAAGAAGAAATAGTACATCGGAAAGGAAATACTCGTATCCCAAAAGAAAATCCTGTCGTTTCCATAGAAACGTTACTCGACTAAGAAGCAGACTTCATAGAACACATAGTATTTCATAGCGACGCTATTTCTGTGTTAATTCGTCAATGCGAGGGGGCGAGGGATGCAGTAAAGAAGGAATAGTGCATCGGGAAGGAGATACTCGTATCCCAAAATACAATCCTGTCATTTCGATGGAAACGTTACTCTATTTAGAAGGAGAAGTCATAGAACCCATAGTATATCACAGCGATGCAATTTCTGTGATAATTCGTCAATGTGAGGGAGCGAGGGATGCAGTAAAGAAGGAATAGTGCATCGGAGAGGAGATACTCTTATCCCAAAAGGAAATCCTGTCGTTTCCATAGAAACGTCACTAGATTTAGAAGGAGATGTCATAGAACTCACAGTATTTCATAGCGGCGTAATTTCTGTGTTAATTCATCGATGTGAGGGAGCGAGGGATGCAGTAAAGAAGGAAGAGTGCATCAGAAAAGAGATATTCGTATTCCAAAAGAAATTCCTGTCATTTTCATAGAAACGTTACTCGATTTAGAAGGAGAAGTCATAGAACCCATAGTATTTCATAGCGACGCAATTTCTGTGTTAATTCGTCAATGTGAAAGAGCGAGAAGTGCAGTAAAGAAGGAATGGTGCATCGGAAAGGAGATACTCGTATCCCAAAAGAAAATCCTGTCGTTGCGTAGACACGTTACGCGATTTAGAAGGAGAAGTCATTGAACCCATAGTATTTCATAGCGACGCGATTGCAGTGTTTATTCGTTAATGCCAAGGAGCGAAGGATGCAGTAAAGAAGGAATAGTGCATCGGAAAGGAGATACTCGTATCGCAAAAGAAAAGCCTGTCCTTTCCATAGAAACGTTACTCGATTTAGAAGGAAAAGCCATAGAATCCACAGTAGTTCATAGCGACGGAATATCTGAGTTAATTCGTCAATGTGAGGGAGCGAGGAATGCACTGAAGAAGGAATAGTGCATCGGAATGGAGATACTCGTATCCCAAAAGAAAATCCTGTCGTTTCCATAGAAACGTTACTCGATTAGAATGAGATGTCATAGAACCCATAGTATTTCATAGCGACGCTATTCCTGTGTTACGTCGCCAATGTGAGGGAGCGAGGGATTCAGTAAAGAAGGAATAGTGCAACGGAAAGGAGACAGTCGTATCCCAAAATAAAATCCTGTCGTTTCCATAGAAACGTCACTCGATTTACAAGGAGATGTCATTGAACCCATAGTATTTCATAGCGACGCAATTGCAGTGTTAAATCGTCAATATGAAGGATCGAGGGATGGAGTAAAGAAGGAATAGTGCATCGGAAAGGAGATAGTCGTATCCCAAAGGAAAATCGTGTTGTTTCCATAGAAACGTTACTCGATTAAGAAGGAGATTTCATAGAACCCATAGTATTTCATAGCGACGCTCTTTCTGTGTTAATTCGTCAACGCGAAGGAGCGAGGGATGCAATAAAGAAGGAAAAGTGCATCGGAGAGGAGATACTCGTATCCCAAAAGGAAATCTTGTCGTTTCCACAGAAACGTCACTCGATTTAGAAGGAGATGTCATAGAACTCACAGTATTTCATAGCGACGTAGTTTCTGTGTTAATTCATCGATGTGAGGGAGCGAGGGATGCAGTAATGAAAGGATAGTGCATCGGAAAGGAGATATTCGTATCCCAAAAGAAAATCCCGCCATTTTCATAGTAACGTTACTCGATTTAGAAGGCGATGTCATACAGCACATAGTATTTCATAGCGACGAAATTTCTGTGTTAATTCGTCAATGTGAGGGAGCGAGGGATTCAGTAAAGAAGGAATAGTGCATCGGGAAGGAGATACTCATATCCCAAAATACAATCCTGTCGTTTAGATGGAAACGTTACTCGATTTAGATGGAGAAGTCATAGAACCCATAGTATTTCATAGCGACAAAATTTCTGCGCTAATTCGTCAATATGAGGGAGCGAGGGATGCAGTAAGGAAGGAATAGTGCATCGGAAAGAAGATAATCGTATCCCTAGAGAAAATCCTGTCGTTTCCATAGAAACGTTACCCGATTTTGAAGGAGATGTCATAGAACCCATAGTATTTCATAGCGACCAATTTCTGTGTTAATTCGTCAATATGAGGGAGCGAGGGATGCAGTATGGAAGGAATAGTGCATTGGAAAGGAGATACTCGGATCCCAAAATCAAATCCTGTCGTTTCCATTGAAACGTACTCAATTTAGAAGGAGAGGTCATAGAACCCATAGCATTTCATAGCGACGCATTTTCTGTATTATTTCGTCAATGTGAGGGAGCGAGGGATGCAGTAAAGAAAGAATAGAGCATCGGAATGGAGATACTCGAAACCCAGAAGACAATGCTTTCGTTACCATTGAAACGTTACTCGATTTAGAAGGAGAAAACATAGAACCCATAGTATCTCATAGCGACGCATTTTCTGTGTTAATTTGTCAATGTGAGGGAGCGAGGGATGCAGTAAAGAAGGAATAGTGCATCGGAAAGGAGATACTCGTATCCAAAATGAAAATCCTGTTGTTTCCATAGAATCGTTACTCGTTTCAACAGGAGATGTCATAGAACCCATAGTATTTCGTAGCGACGCAATTTCTGTGTTAATTCGTCAAAGTGAGGGAGCGAGCGATGCAGTAAAGAAGGAATAGTGCATCGGAAAGGAGATACTCTTATCCCAAAAGTAAATCCTGTCGTTTCCATAGAAACGTTACTCGATTAGAAAGTGATGTCATAGAACCCATAGTATTTCATAGCGACGCAATATGTGTATTAAGTCGCCAATGTGAGGGAGCGAGGGATGGAGTAAAGAAGGAATAGTGCATCGGAAAGGAGATAGTCGTAACCCAAAGGAAAAATCGTGTTGTTTCCATAGAAACGTTACTCGATTAAGAAGGAGATTTCATAGAACCCATAGTATTTCATAGCGACGCTCTTTCTGTGTTAATTCGTCAACGCGAAGGAGCGAGGGACGCAGTAAAGAAGGAATAGTGCATCGGAAAGGAGTTACTCGTATCCCAAAAGAAAACCCTGTCGTTCCCATAGAAACGTTACTCGATTTAGAAGGAGATGTCATAGAACACATAGTATTTCATAGCGACGCAATTTCTGTGTTAATTCGTCAAAGTGAGGGAGCGAGCGATGCAGTAAAGAAGGAATAGTGCATCGGAAACGAGATACTCTCATCCCAAAAGTAAATCCTGTCGTTTTCATAGAAACGTTACTCGATTAGAAAGAGATGTCATACTCCCGATAGTATTTCTTAGCGACGCAATTACTGTGTTAACTCGTCAATGCGAGGGGGCGAGGGATGCAGTAAAGAAGGAATAGTGCATCGGGAAGGAGATACTCGTATCCCAAAATACAATCCTGTCATTTCGATGGAAACGTTACTCGATTTAGAAGGAGAAGTCATAGAACCCATAGTATATCATAGCGATGCAATTTCTGTGATAATTCGTCAATGTGAGGGAGCGAGGGATGCAGTAAAGAAGGAATAGTGCATCGGAGAGGAGATACTCTTATCCCAAAAGGAAATCCTGTCGTTTCCATAGAAACGTCTATCGATTTCGAAGGAGATGTCATAGAACTCACAGTATTTCATAGCGGCGTAATTTCTGTGTTAATTCATCGATGTGGGAGAGCGAGGGTTGCAGTAGGGAAGGAAGAGTGCATTGGAAAGTAGATAATCGTATCCCGAAGGAAAATCCTGTCGTTTCCATAGAGACGTTACTCGATTTAGAAGGAGACGTCATAGAACCCATAGTATTTCATAGCGACCAATTTCTGTGTTAATTCGTCAATATGAGGGAGCGAGGGATGCAGTAAGGAAGGAATAGTGCATCGGAAAGGAGATACTCGGTTCCCAAAATAAAATCCTGTCGTTTCCATTGAAACGTTACTCAATTTAGAAGGAGAAGTCAAAGAACCCATAGTATTTCATAGCGACGCATTTTCTGTATTATTTCGTCAATGTGAGGGTGCGAGGGATGCAGTAAAGAGGGAATAGAGCATCGGAATGGAGATACTCGAAACCCAGAAGACAATGCTTTCGTTACCATTGAAACGTTACTCGATTTAGAAGGAGAAATCATAGAACCCATAGTATCTCATAGCGACGCAATTTCTGTGTTAATTCGGCAATGCGAGGGAGCGAGGGATGCAGTAAAGAAGGAATAGTGCATCGGAAAGGAGATACTTGTATCCAAAAAGAAAATCCTGTCGTTTCCATAGAATCGTTACTCGATTCAACAGGAGATGTCATAGAACCCATAGTATTTCATAGCGACGCAATTTCTGTGTTAATTCGTCAAAGTGAGGGAGCGAGCGATGCAGTAAACAAGGAATAGTGCATCGGAAGAGACATACTCTTATCCCAAAAGTAAATCCTGTCGTTTCCATAGAAACGTTACTCGATTAGAAAGTGATGTCATAGAACACATAGTATTTCATAGCGACGCAATGTCCGCCCCAGTAGCTGAGTGGTCAGCGTGACGGATTGCCGTCCTCTGGGCCCGGGTTCGATTCCCGGCTGGGTCGGAGATTTTCTCCGCTCAGGGACTGGGTGTTGTGTTGTGTTCATCATCATTTCATCCCCATCCGGCGTGCAGGTTGCCCAATGTGGCGCCGAATGTAATAAGACCTGCGATATGGCGGCCGGACCTGCCCCGCGAGCGGCCTCCCGGCCAATGACGCCAAACGCTCATTTCCATTTCCATAGCGACGCAATATCTGTATTAAGTCGCCAATGTGAGGGAGCGAGTGATGCAGTAAAGAAGGAATAGTGCATCGGAAATGAGATACTCGTATGCCAATAGAAAATCCTGCCGTTTACATGGAAACGTTACTCGATTTAGAAAGGCAAGTCATGGAACCCATAGTGTTTCATAGCGACGCAATTGCTGTGTTAATTCGTCAATGTGAGAGAGCGAGGTATGCAATAAAGAAGGAAGAGTGCATCGGAAAGGAGATAATCGTATCCCAAAAGAAAATCCTGTAGATTCCATAGAAACGTTACGCGATTTAGAAGGAGAAGCCATAGAACCCATAGTATTTCTTAGCGACGCAATTTCTGTGTTATTTCGTCAATGTGAGGGAGCGAGGGATGCAGTAAAGAATTAATAGTGCATCGGAATGGAGATACTCGTATCCCAAAAGAAAATCCTGTTTTTTCCATAGAAACGTTACTCGATTAGAAAGAGATGTCATACACCCCATAGTATTTCATAGCGACGCAATTACTGTGTTAAGTCGACAATGTGAAGGCGCGAGGTATACAGTAAAGAAGGAATAGTACATCGGAAAGGAAATACTCGTATCCCAAAAGAAAATCCTGTCGTTTCCATAGAATCGTTACTCGACTAAGAAGGAGATTTCATAAAACACATAGTATTTCATATCGACGCTATTTCTGTGTTAATTCGTCAATGCGAGGGGGCGAGGGATGCAGTAAAGAAGGAATAGTGCATCGGGAAGGAGATACTCGTATCCCAAAATACAATCCTGTCATTTCGATGGAAACGTTACTCGATTTAGAAGGAGAAGTCATAGAACCCATAGTATATCATAGCGATGCAATTTCTGTGATAATTCGTCAATGTGAGGGAGCGAGGGATGCAGTAAAGAAGGAATAGTGCATCGGAGAGGAGATACTCTTATCCCAAAAGGAAATCCTGTCGTTTCCATAGAAACGTCACTCGATTTAGAAGGAGATGTCATAGAACTCACAGTATTTCATAGCGGCGTAAGTTCTGTGTTAATTCGTCAATGTGAGGGAGCGAGGGATTCAGTAAAGAAGGAATAGTGCATTGGAAAGAATATAATCGTATCCCGAAGGAAAATCCTGTCGTTTCCATAGAAACGATACTCGATTTTGAAGGAGATGTCATAAAACCCATAGTATTTCATAGCGACCAATTTCTGTGTTAATTCGTCAATATGAGGGAGCGAGGGATGCAGTATGGAAGGAATAGTGCATTGGAAAGGAGACACTCGGATCCCAAAATCAAATCCTGTCGTTTCCATTGAAACGTTAATCAATTTAGAAGGAGAAGTCATAGAACCCATAGCATTTCATAGCGACGCATTTTCTGTATTATTTCGTCAATGTGAGGGAGCGAGGGATGCAGTAAAGAAGGAATAGAGCATCGGAATGGAGATACTCGAAACCCAGAAGACAATGCTTTCGTTACCATTGAAACGTTACTCGATTTAGAAGGAGAAAACATAGAACCCATAGTATCTCATAGCGACGCAATTTCTGTGTTAGTTTGTCAATGTGAGGGAGCGAGGGATGCAGTAAAGAAGGAATAGTGCATCGGAAAGGAGATACTCGTATCCAAAATGAAAATCCTGTCGTTTCCATAGAATCGTTACTCGTTTCAACAGGAGATGTCATAGAACCCATAGTATTTCAAAGCGACGCAATTTCTGTGTTAATTCGTGAAAGTGAGGGAGCGAGCGATGCAGTAAAGAAGGAATAGTGCATCGGAAAGGAGATACTCTTATCCCAAAAGTAAATCCTGTCGTTTCCATAGAAACGTTACTCGATTAGAAAGTGATGTCATAGAACCCATAGTATTTCATAGCGACGCAATTTCTGCGTTAATTCGTCAAAGTGAGGGAGCGAGCGATGCAGCAAAGAAGGAATAGTGCATCGGAAAGGAGATACTCTCATCCCAAAAGTAAATCCTGTCGTTTTCATAGAAATGTTACTCGATTAGAAAGAGATGTCTTACACCCCATAGTATTTCTTAGCGACGCAATTACTGTGTTAATTCGTCAATGCGAGGGGGCGAGGGATGCAGTAAAAAATGAATAGTGCATCGGGAAGGAGATACTCGTATCCCAAAATACAATCCTGTCATTTCGATGGAAACGTTACTCGATTTAGAAGGAGAAGTCATAGAACCCATAGTATATCATAGCGATGCAATTTCTGTGATAATTCGTCAATGTGAGGGAGCGAGGGATGCAGTAAAGAAGGAATAGTGCATCGGAGAGGAGATACTCTTATCCCAAAAGGAAATCCTGTCGTTTCCATAGAAACGTCACTCGATTTAGAAGGAGATGACATAGAACTCACAGTATTTCATAGCGGCGTAATTTCTGTGTTAATTCATCGATGTGAGGGAGCGAGGGTTGCAGTAGAGAAGGAAGAGTGCATCAGAAAGGTGATATTCGTATTCCAAAAGAAATTCCTGTCATTTTCGTAGAAACGTTACTCGATTTAGAAGGAGAAGTCATAGAACCCATAGTATTTCATAGCGACGCAATTTCTGTGTTAATTCGTAAATGTGAGGGAGCGAGGGTTGCAGTAAAGAAGGAATGGTGCATCGAAACGGAGACAGTCGTATCCCAAAAGAAAATCCTGTCGTTTCCATAGAAACATTACTCGGTTTAGAAGAAGATGTCATAAACCCAATAGCATTACATAGCGACACAATTTCTGTGTTAACTCGTCAATGTGAGATAGCGAGGGATTCAGTAAAGAAGGAATAGTGCATTGGAAAGAAGATAATCGTATCCCGAAGGAAAATCCTGTCGTTTCCATAGAAACGTTACTCGAATTAGAAGGAGACGTCATAGAACCCATAGTATTTCATAGCGACCAATTTCTGTGTTAATTCGTCAATATGAGGGAGCGAGAAATGCAGTAAGGAAGGAATAGTGCATCGGAAAGGAGATACTCGGATCCCAAAATCAAATCCTGTCGTTTCCATTGAAACGTTACTCAATTTAGAAGGAGAAGTCATAGAACCCATAGTATTTTATAGCGACGCATTTTCTGTATTATTTCGTCAATGTGAGGGTGCGAGGGATGCAGTAAAGAAGGAATAGAGCATCGGAATGGAGATACTCGAAACCCAGAAGACAATTCTTTCGCTACCATTGAAACGTTACTCGATTTAGAAGGAGAAATCATAGAACCCATAGTATCTCATAGCGACGCAATTTCTGTGTTAATTCGTCAATGTGAGGGAGCGAGGGATGCAGTAAAGAAGGAATAGTGCATCGGAAAGGAGATATTCGTATCCAAAAAGAAAATCCTGTTGTTTCCAAAGAATCGTTACTCGATTCAACAGGAGATGTCATAGAACCCATAGTATTTCATAGCGACGCAATTTCTGTGTTAATTCGTCAGAGTGAGGAAGCGAGCAATGCAGTAAACAAGGAATAGTGCATCGGAAAAGACATACTCTTATCCCAAAAGTAAATCCTGTCGTTTCCATAGAAACGTTATTCGATTAGAAAGTGATGTCATAGAACCCATTGTATTTCATAGCGACGCAATATCTGTATTGTCGCCAATGTGAGGGAGCGAGGGATGCAGTAAAGAAGGAATAGTGCATCGGAAAGGAGATAGTCGTATCCCAAAGGAAAATCGTGCCGTTTCCATAGAAACGTTACTCGATTAAGAAGGAGATTTCATAGAACCCATAGTATTTCTTAGCGACGCTCTTTCTGTGTTAATTCGTCAACGCGAAGTAGCGAGGGATGCAGTAAAGAAGGAATAGTGCATCGGAAAGGACTTACCCGTATCCCAAAAGAAAACCCTGTCGTTCCCATAGAAACGTTACTCGATTTAGAAGGAGATGTCATAGAACACATAATATTTCATAGCGACGCAATTTCTGTGTTAATTCGTCAATGTGAGGGAGCGAGGGATGCAGTAAAGAAGGAATAGTGCATCGGAAAGGAGATACTCGTATCCAAAAAGAAAATCCTGTCGTTTCCATAGAATCGTTACTCGATTCAACAGGAGATGTCATAGAACCCATAGTATTTCATAGCGACGCAATTTCTGTGTTAATTCGTCAAAGTGAGGGAGCGAGCGATGCAGTAAACAAGGAATAGTGCATCGGAAAAGACATACTCTTATCCCAAAAGTAAATCCTGTCGTTTCCATAGAATCGTTACTCGATTCAACAGGAGATGTCATAGTACCCATAGTATTTCATAGCGACGCAATGTCTGTGTTAATTCTACAAAGTGATGGAGCGAGCGATGCAGTAAAGAAGGAATAGTGCATCGGAAAGGAGATACTCGTAATTTAAAAGAAATCATGTTGTTTCCATTGAAACGTTACTCGATTTAGAAGTAGAAGCCATAGAACTCATAGTATATCATAGCGACGCAATTTCAGTGTCAATTCGTCAATGTGAGGGAGCGAGCGATGCAGTAAAGAAGGAATAGTGCGTCGGAAATGAGATACTCGTACGCCAAAAGAAAATCCTGTCATTTCCATAGAGACGTTACTCGATTTACAAGGAGAAGTCATGGAACCCCTAGTATTTCATAGCGATATAATTTCTGTGTTAAATCGTCGATGTAATTGAGCGAGGGATGCAGTAAAGAAGGAATAGTGCATCGGAAAGGAGATACTCGTATCCCAAAAGAAAATCCTGTCATTTTCGTAGAATCGTTACTCGAATTAGAAGGAGAAGTCATAGAACCAATAGTATTCCATAGCGACGCAATTTCTGTGTTAATTCGTCAATGTGAGGGAGCGAGAGATGCAGTAAAGAAGGAATAGTGCATAGGAAAGGAGATACTCGTATACGAAATGAAAATTCTGTCGTTTCCATAGAAACGTTACTCGATTAGAAAGAGAAGTCATACAACCCATAGTATTTCATAGCGACGCAATTACTGTGTTAAGTCGCCAATGTGAGGGCGCGAGGGATGCAGTAAAGAAGGAATAGTGCATCGGAAAGGAGATACTCGTATCACAAAAGAAAATCCTGTCGTTTCCATAGAAACGTTACTCGATTTTGAAGGAAAAGCCATAGAATCCTTAGTATTTCATAGCGACGCAATTTCTGTGTTAATTCGTCAATGTGAGGGTGCGAGGGATGCAGTGAGGAAGGAATAGAGCATCGGAATGGAGATACTCGAAACCCAGAAGACAATGCTTTCGTTACCATTGAAACGTTACTCGATTTAGAAGGAGAAATCATAGAACCCATAGTATCTCATAGCGACGCAATTTCTGTGTTAATTCGTCAAAGTGAGGGAGCGAGCGATGCAGCAAAGAAGGAATAGTGCATCGGAAAGGAGATACTCTCATCCCAAAAGTAAATCCTGTCGTTTTCATAGAAACGTTACTCGATTAGAAAGAGATGTCATACACCCCATAGTATTTCTTAGCGACGCAATTACTGTGTTAATTCGTCAATGCAGGGGGCGAGGGATGCAGTAAAAAATGAATAGTGCATCGGGAAGGAGATACTCGGATCCCAAAATCAAATCCTGTCGTTTCCATTGAAACGTTACTCAATTTAGAAGGAGAAGTCATAGAACCCATAGTAAACCATAGCGATGCAATTTCTGTGATAATTCGACAATGTGTGGGAGCGATGGATGCAGTAAAATGGTATAGTGCATCGGAGAGGAGATACTCTTATCCCAAAAGGAAATCCTGTCGTTTCCATAGAAACGTCACTCGATTTAGAAGGAGATGTCATAGAACTCACAGTATTTCATAGCGGCGTAATTTCTGTGTTAATTCATCGATGTGAGGGAGCGAGGGTTGCAGTAGAGAAGGAAGAGTGCATCAGAAAGGAGATATTCGTATTCCAAAAGAAATTCCTGTCATTTTCGTAGAAACGTTACTCGATTTAGAAGGAGAAGTCATAGAACCCATAGTATTTCATAGCGACGCAATTTCTGTGTTAATTCGTAAATGTGAGGGAGCGAGGGATGCAGTAAAGAAGGAATGGTGCATCGAAACGGAGACAGTCGTATCCCAAAAGAAAATCCTGTCGTTTCCATAGAAACATTACTCGGTTTAGAAGAAGATGTCATAAACCCAATAGCATTACATAGCGACACAATTTCTGTGTTAACTCGTCAATGTGAGGGAGCGAGGGATTCAGTAAAGAAGGAATAGTGCATTGGAAAGAAGATAATCGTATCCCGAAGGAATATCCAGTCGTTTCCATAGAAACGTTACTCGTATTAGAAGGAGACGTCATAGAACCCATAGTAAATCATAGCGATGCAATTTCTGTGATAATTCGTCAATGTGAGGGAGCGATGGATGCAGTAAAGAAGGAATAGTGCATCGGAAAGGAGATACTCGTATGCCAAAAGAAAATCCTGTCATTTCCATAGAGACGTTACTCGATTTACAAGGAGAAGTCATGGAACCCCTAGTATTTCATAGCGATATAATTTCTGTGTTAAATCGTCGATGTAATTGAGCGAGGGATGCAGTAAAGAAGGAATAGTGCATCGGAAAGGAGATACTCGTATCCCAAAAGAAAATCCTGTCATTTTCGTAGAATCGTTACTCGAATTAGAAGGAGAAGTCATAGAACCAATAGTATTCCATAGCGACGCAATTTCTGTGTTAATTCGTCAATGTGAGGGAGCGAGAGATGCAGTAAAGAAGGAATAGTGCATAGGAAAGGAGATACTCGTATACGAAATGAAAATTCTCTCGTTTCCATAGAAACGTTACTCGATTAGAAAGAGAAGTCATACAACCCATAGTATTTCATAGCGACGCAATTACTGTGTTAAGTCGCCAATGTGAGGGCGCGAGGGATGCAGTAAAGAAGGAATAGAGCATCGGAATGGAGATACTCGAAACCCAGAAGACAATGCTTTCAATACCATTGAAACGTTACTCGATTTAGAAGGAGAAATCATAGAACACATAGTATCTCATAGCGACGCAATTTCTGTGTTAATTCGTCAATGTGAGGGAGCGAGGGATGCAGTAAAGAAGGAATAGTGCATCGGAAAGGAGATATTCGTATCCAAAAAGAAAATCCTGTCGTTTCCATAGAAACGTCACTCGATTTAGAAGGAGATGTCATAGAACTCACAGTATTTCATAGCGGCGTAATTTCTGTGTTAATTCATCGATGTGAGGGAGCGAGGGTTGCAGTAGAGAAGGAAGAGTGCATCAGAAAGGAGATATTCGTATTCCAAAAAAAATTCCTGTCATTTTCATAGAAACGTTACTCGATTTAGAAGGAGAAGTCATAGAACCCATAGTATTTCATAGCGACGCAATTTCTGTGTTAATTCGTAAATGTGAGGGAGCGAGGGTTGCAGTAAAGAAGGAATGGTGCATCGAAACGGAGACAGTCGTATCCCACAAGAAAATCCTGTCGTTTCCATAGAAACATTACTCGGTTTAGAAGAAGATGTCATAAAACCAATAGCATTACATAGCGACACAATTTCTGTGTTAACTCGTCAATGTGAGGGAGCGAGGGATTCAGTAAAGAAGGAATAGTGCATTGGAAAGAAGATAATCGTATCCCGAAGGAAAATCCTGTCGTTTCCATAGAAACGTTACTCGAATTAGAAGGAGACGTCATAGAACCCATAGTATTTCATAGCGACCAATTTCTGTGTTAATTCGTCAATATGAGGGAGCGAGGGATGCAGTAAGGAAGGAATAGTGCATCGGAAAGGAGATACTCGGATCCCAAAATCAAATCCTGTCGTCTCCATTGAAACGTTACTCAATTTAGAAGGAGAAGTCATAGAACCCATAGTATCTCATAGCGACGCAATTTCTGTGTTAATTCGTCAATGTGAGGGAGCGAGGGATGCAGTAAAGAAGGAATAGTGCATCGGAAAGGAGATAGTCGTATCCCAAAGGAAAATCGTGTCGTTTCCATAGAAACGTTACTCGATTCAACAGGAGATGTCATAGAACCCATAGTATTTCATAGCGACGCAATTTCTGTGTTAATTCGTCAAAGTGAGGAAGCGAGCGATGCAGTAAACAAGGAATAGTGCATCGGAAAAGACATACTCTTATCCCAAAAGTAAATCCTGTCGTTTCCATAGAAACGTTATTCGATTAGAAAGTGATGTCATAGAACCCATTGTATTTCACAGCGACGCAATATCTGTATTGTCGCCAATGTGAGGGAGCGAGGGATGCAGTAAATAAGGAATAGTGCATCGGAAAGGAGATAGTCGTATCCCAAAGGAAAATCGTGTCGTTTCCATAGAAACGTTACTCGATTAAGAAGGAGATTTCATAGAACCCATAGTATTTCTTAGCGACGCTCTTTCTGTGTTAATTCGTCAACGCGAAGGAGCGAGGGATGCAGTAAAGAAGGAATAGTGCATCGGAGAGGACTTACCCGTATCCCAAAAGAAAACCCTGTCGTTCCCATAGAAACGTTACTCGATTTAGAAGGAGATGTCATAGAACACACAACATTTCATAGCGACGCAATTTCTGTGTTAATTCGTCAATGTGAGGGAGCGAGGGATGCAGTAAAGAAGGAATAGTGCATCGGAAAGGAGATACTCGTATCCAAAAAGAAAATCCTGTCGTTTCCATAGAATCGTTACTCGATTCAACAGGAGATGTCATAGAACCCATAGTATTTCATAGCGACGCAATTTCTGTGTTAATTCGTCAAAGTGAGGGAGCGAGCGATGCAGTAAACAAGGAATAGTGCATCGGAAAAGACATACTCTTATCCCAAAAGTAAATCCTGTCGTTTCCATAGAAACGTTATTCGATTAGAAAGTGATGTCATAGAACCCATAGTATTTCATAACGACGCAATATCTGTATTGTCGCCAATGTGAGGGAGCGAGGGATGCAGTAAAGAAGGAATAGTACATCGGAAAGGAAATACACGTATCCCAAAAGAAAATCCTGTCGTTTCCATAGAATCGTTACTCGACTAAGAAGGAGATTTCATAGAACACATAGTATTTCATACCGACGCTATTTCTGTGTTAATTCGTCAATGCGAGGGAGCGAGGGATGCAGTAATGAAGGAACAGTTCATCGGAAAGGAGATACTCGGATCCCAAAAGAAAATCCTGTCGTGTCCATGGAATCGTTACTCGATTCAACAGGAGATGTCATAGAACCCACAGTATTTCATAGCGACGCAATGTCTGTGTTAATTCTACAAAGTGAGGGAGCGAGCGATGCAGTAAAGAAGGAATAGTGCATCGGAAAGGAGATACTCGTAATTTAAAATAAATCATGTCGTTTCCATTGAAACGTTACTCGATTTAGAAGTAGAAGCCATAGAACTGATAGTATATCATAGCGACGCAATTTCAGTGTCAATTCGTCAATGTGAGGGAGCGAGCGATGCAGTAAAGAAGGAATAGTGCATCGGAAATGAGATACTCGTATGCCAAAAGAAAATCCTGTCATTTCCATAGAGACGTTACTCGATTTACAAGGAGAAGTCATGGAACCCCTAGTATTTCATAGCGATATAATTTCTGTGTTAAATCGTCGATGTAATTGAGCGAGGGTTGCAGTAAAGAAGGAATAGTGCATCGGAAAGGAGATACTCGTATCCCAAAAGAAAATCCTGTCATTTTCGTAGAATCGTTACTCGAATTAGAAGGAGAAGTCATAGAACCAATAGTATTCCATAGCGACGCAATTTCTGTGTTAATTCGTCAATGTGAGGGAGCGAGAGATGCAGTAAAGAAGGAATAGTGCATAGGAAAGGAGATACTCGTATACGAAATGAAAATTCTGTCGTTTCCATAGAAACGTTACTCGATTAGAAAGAGAAGTCATACAACCCATAGTATTTCATAGCGACGCAATTACTGTGTTAAGTCGCCAATGTGAGGGCGCGAGGGATGCAGTAAAGAAGGAATAGTGCATCGGAAAGGAGATACTCGTATCCCAAAAGAAAATCCTGTCGTTTCCATAGAAACGTTACTCGATTTTGAAGGAAAAGCCATAGAATCCTTAGTATTTCATAGCGACGCAATTTCTGTGTTAATTCGTCAATGTGAGGATGCGAGGGATGCAGTAAAGAAGGAATAGAGCATCGGAATGGAGATACTCGAAACCCAGAAGACAATGCTTTCGTTACCATTGAAACGTTACTCGATTTAGAAGGAGAAATCATAGAACCCATAGTATCTCATAGCGACACAATTTCTGTGTTAATTCGTCAAAGTGAGGGAGCGAGCGATGCAGCAAAGAAGGAATAGTGCATCGGAAAGGAGATATTCTCATCCCAAAAGTAAATCCTGTCGCTTTCATAGAAACGTTACTCGATTAGAAAGAGATGTCATACACCCCACAGTATTTGTTAGCGACGCAATTACTGTGTTAATTCGTCAATGCGAGGGGGCGAGGGATGCAGTAAAAATGAATAGTGCATCGGGAAGGAGATACTCGGATCCCAAAATCAAATCCTGTCGTTTCCATTGAAACGTTACTCAATTTAGAAGGAGAAGTCATAGAACCCATAGTATATCATAGCGATGCAATTTCTGTGATAATTCGTCAATGTGAGGGAGCGAGGGATGCAGTAAAGAAGGAATAGTGCATCGGAGAGGAGATACTCTTATCCCAAAAGGAAATCCTGTCGTTTCCATAGAAACGTCACTCGATTTAGAAGTAGATGTCATAGAACTCACAGTATTTCATAGCGGCGTAATTTCTGTGTTATTTCATCGATGTGAGGGAGCGAGGGTTGCAGTAGAGAAGGAAGAGTGCATCAGAAAGGTGATATTCGTATTCCAAAAGAAATTCCTGTCATTTTCATAGAAACGTTACTCGATTTAGAAGGAGAAGTCATAGAACCCATAGTATTTCATAGCGACGCAATTTCTGTGTTAATTCGTAAATGTGAGGGAGCGAGGGTTGCAGTAAAGAAGGAATGGTGCATCGAAACGGAGACAGTCGTATCCCAAAAGAAAATCCTGTCGTTTCCATAGAAACATTACTCGGTTTAGAAGAAGATGTCATAAACCCAATAGCATTACATAGCGACACAATTTCTGTGTTAACTCGTCAATGTGAGGGAGCGAGGGATTCAGTAAAGAAGGAATAGTGCATTGGAAAGAAGATAATCGTATCCCGAAGGAAAATCCTGTCGTTTCCATAGAAACGTTACTCGAATTAGAAGGAGACGTCATAGAACCCATAGTATTTCATAGCGACCAATTTCTGTGTTAATTCGTCAATATGAGGGAGCGAGGGATGCAGTAAGGAAGGAATAGTGCATCGGAAAGGAGATACTCGGATCCCAAAATCAAATCCTGTCGTTTCCATTGAAACGTTACTCAATTTAGAAGGAGAAGTCATAGAACCCATAGTATTTTATAGCGACGCATTTTCTGTATTATTTCGTCAATGTGAGGGTGCGAGGGATGCAGTAAAGAAGGAATAGAGCATCGGAATGGAGATACTCGAAACCCAGAAGACAATTCTTTCGTTACCATTGAAACGTTACTCGATTTAGAAGGAGAAATCATAGAACCCATAGTATCTCATAGCGACGCAATTTCTGTGTTAATTCGTCAATGTGAGGGAGCGAGGGATGCAGTAAAGAAGGAATAGTGCATCGGAAAGGAGATATTCGTATCCAAAAAGAAAATCCTGTTGTTTCCAAAGAATCGTTACTCGATTCAACAGGAGATGTCATATAACCCATAGTATTTCATAGCGACGCAATTTCTGTGTTAATTCGTCAAAGTGAGGAAGCGAGCAATGCAGTAAACAAGGAATAGTGCATCGGAAAAGACATACTCGTATCCAAAAAGAAAATCCTGTCGTTTCCATAGAATCGTTACTCGATTCAACAGGAGATGTCATAGAACCCATAGTAATTCATAGCGACGCAATTTCTGTGTTAATTCGTCAAAGTGAGGGAGCGAGCGATGCAGTAAACAAGGAATAGTGCATCGGAAAAGACATACTCTTATCCCAAAAGTAAATCCTGTCGTTTCCATAGAAACGTTATTCGATTAGAAAGTGATGTCATAGAACCCATAGTATTTCATAGCGACGCAATATCTGTATTGTCGCCAATGTGAGGGAGCGAGGGATGCAGTAAAGAAGGAATAGTGCATCGGAAAGGAGATACTCGGATGCCAAAAGAAAATCCTGTCGTGTCCATGGAATCGTTACTCGATTCAACAGGAGATGTCATAGAACCCATAGTATTTCATAGCGACGCAATGTCTGTGTTAATTCTACAAAGTGAGGGAGCGAGCGATGCAGTAAAGAAGGAATAGTGCATCGGAAAGGAGATACTCGTAATTTAAAAGAAATCATGTCGTTTCCATTGAAACGTTCCTCGATTTAGAAGTAGAAGCCATAGAACCCATAGTATATCATAGCGACGCAATTTCAGTGTCAATTCGTCAATGTGAGGGAGCGAGCGATGCAGTAAAGAAGGAATAGTGCATCGGAAATGAGATACTCGTATGCCAAAAGAAAATCCTGTCATTTCCATAGAGACGTTACTCGATTTACAAGGAGAAGTCATGGAACCCCTAGTATTTCATAGCGATATAATTTCTGTGTTAAATCGTCGATGTAATTGAGCGAGGGATGCAGTAAAGAAGGAATAGTGCATCGGAAAGGAGATACTCGTATCCCAAAAGAAAATCCTGTCATTTTCGTAGAGTCGTTACTCGAATTAGAAGGAGAAGTCATAGAACCAATAGTATTCCATAGCGACGCAATTTCTGTGTTAATTCGTCAATGTGAGGGAGCGAGAGATGCAGTAAAGAAGGAATAGTGCATAGGAAAGGAGATACTCGTATACGAAATGAAAATTCTGTCGTTTCCATAGAAACGTTACTCGATTAGAAAGAGAAGTCATACAACCCATAGTATTTCATAGCGACGCAATTACTGTGTTAAGTCGCCAATGTGAGGGCGTGAGGGATGCAGTAAAGAAGGAATAGTGCATCGGAAAGGAGATACTCGTATCCCAAAAGAAAATCCTGTCGTTTCCATAGAAACGTTACTCGATTTTGAAGGAAAAGCCATAGAATCCTTAGTATTTCATAGCGACGCAATTTCTGTGTTAATTCGTCAATGTGAGGGTGCGAGGGATGCAGTAAAGAAGGAATAGAGCATCGGAATGGAGATACTCGAACCCCAGAAGACAATGCTTTCGTTACCATTGAAACGTTACTCGATTTAGAAGGAGAAATCATAGAACACATAGTATCTCATAGCGACGCAATTTCTGTGTTAATTCGTCAATGTGAGGGAGCGAGGGATGCAGTAAAGAAGGAATAGTGCATCGGAAAGGAGATATTCGTATCCAAAAAGAAAATCCTGTCGTTTCCATAGAAACGTCACTCGATTTAGAAGGAGATGTCATAGAACTCACAGTATTTCATAGCGGCGTAATTTCTGTGTTAATTCATCGATGTGAGGGAGCGAGGGTTGCAGTAGAGAAGGAAGAGTGCATCAGAAAGGAGATATTCGTATTCCAAAAGAAATTCCTGTCATTTTCATAGAAACGTTACTCGATTTAGAAGGAGATGTCATAGAACCCATAGTATTTCATAGCGACGCAATTTCTGTGTTAATTCGTAAATGTGAGGGAGCGAGGGTTGCAGTAAAGAAGGAAAGGTGCATCGAAACGGAGACAGTCGTATCCCAAAAGAAAATCCTGTCGTTTCCATAGAAACATTACTCGGTTTAGAAGAAGATGTCATAAACCCAATAGCATTACATAGCGACACAATTTCTGTGTTAACTCGTCAATGTGAGGGAGCGAGGGATTCAGTAAAGAAGGAATAGTGCATTGGAAAGAAGATAATCGTATCCCGAAGGAAAATCCTGTCGTTTCCATAGAAACGTTACTCGAATTAGAAGGAGACGTCATAGAACCCATAGTATTTCATAGCGACCAATTTCTGTGTTAATTCGTCAATATGAGGGAGCGAGGGATGCAGTAAGGAAGGAATAGTGCATCGGAAAGGAGATACTCGGATCCCATAATCAAATCCTGTCGTTTCCATTGAAACGTTACTCAATTTAGAAGGAGAACACATAGAACCCATAGTATTTTATAGCGACGCATTTTCTGTATTATTTCGTCAATGTGAGGGTGCGAGGGATGCAGTAAAGAAGGAATAGAGCATCGGAATGGAGATACTCGAAACCCAGAAGACAATTCTTTCGTTACCATTGAAACGTTACTCGATTTAGAAGGAGAAATCATAGAACCCATAGTGTCTCATAGCGACGCAATTTCTGTGTTAATTCGTCAATGTGAGGGAGCGAGGGATGCAGTAAAGAAGGAATAGTGCATCGGAAAGGAGATATTCGTATCCAAAAAGAAAATCCTGTTGTTTCCATAGAATCGTTACTCGATTCAACAGGAGATGTCATAGAACCCATAGTATTTCATAGCGACGCAATTTCTGTGTTAATTCGTCAAAGTGAGGAAGCGAGCGATGCAGTAAACAAGGAATAGTGCATCGGAAAAGACATACTCTTATCCCAAAAGTAAATCCTGTCGTTTCCATAGAAACGTTATTCGATTAGAAAGTGATGTCATAGAACCCATTGTATTTCATAGCGACGCAATATCTGTATTGTCGCCAATGTGAGGGAGCGAGGGATGCAGTAAAGAAGGAATAGTGCATCGGAAAGGAGATAGTCGTATCCAAAAGGAAAATCGTGTCGTTTCCATAGAAACGTTACTCGATTAAGAAGGAGATTTCATAGAACCCATAGTATTTCTTAGCGACGCTCTTTCAGTGTTAATTCGTCAACGCGAAGGAGCGAGGGATGCAGTAAAGAAGGAATAGTGCATCGGAAAGGACTTACCCGTATCCCAAAAGAAAACCCTGTCGTTCCCATAGAAACGTTACTCGATTTAGAAGGAGATGTCATAGAACACATAATATTTCATAGCGACGCAATTTCTGTGTTAATTCGTCAATGTGACGGAGCGAGGGATGCAGGAAAGAAGGAATAGTGCATCGGAAAGGAGATACTCGTATCCAAAAAGAAAATCCTGTCGTTTCCATAGAATCGTTACTCGATTCAACAGGAGATGTCATAGAACCCATAGTATTTCATAGCGACGCAATTTCTGTGTTAATTCGTCAAAGTGAGGGAGCGAGCGATGCAGTAAACAAGGAATAGTGCATCGGAAAAGACATATTCTTATCCCAAAAGTAAATCCTGTCGTTTCCATAGAATCGTTACTCGATTCAACAGGAGATGTCATAGAACCCATAGTATTTCATAGCGACGCAATGTCTGTGTTAATTCTACAAAGTGATGGAGCGAGCGATGCAGTAAAGAAGGAATAGTGCATCGGAAAGGAGATACTCGTAATTTAAAAGAAATCATGTCGTTTCCATTGAAACGTTACTCGATTTAGAAGTAGAAGCCATAGAACTCATAGTATATCATAGCGACGCAATTTCAGTGTCAATTCGTCAATGTGAGGGAGCGAGCGATGCAGTAAAGAAGGAATAGTGCATCGGAAATGAGATACTCGTATGCCAAAAGAAAATCCTGTCATTTCCATAGAGACGTTACTCGATTTACAAGGAGAAGTCATGGAACCCCTAGTATTTCATAGCGATATAATTTCTGTGTTAAATCGTCGATGTAATTGAGCGAGGGATGCAGTAAAGAAGGAATAGTGCATCGGAAAGGAGATACTCGTATCCCAAAAGAAAATCCTGTCATTTTCGTAGAATCGTTACTCGAATTAGAAGGAGAAGTCATAGAACCAATAGTTTTCCATAGCGACGCAATTTCTGTGTTAATTCGCCAATGTGAGGGCGCGAGGGATGCAGTAAAGAAGGAATAGTGCATCGGAAAGGAGATACTCGTATCCCAAAAGAAAATCCTGTCGTTTCCATAGAAACGTTACTCGATTTTGAAGGAAAAGCCATAGAATCCTTAGTATTTCATAGCGACGCAATTTCTGTGTTAATTCGTCAATGTGAGGGTGCGAGGGATGCAGTAAAGAAGGAATAGAGCATCGGAATGGAGATACTCGAAACCCAGAAGACAATGCTTTCGTTACCATTGAAACGTTACTCGATTTAGAAGGAGAAATCATAGAACCCATAGTATCTCATAGCGACGCAATTTCCGTGTTAATTCGTCAAAGTGAGGGAGCGAGCGATGCAGCAAAGAAGGAATAGTGCATCGGAAAGGAGATACTCTCATCCCAAAAGTAAATCCTGTCATTTTCATAGAAACGTTACTCGATTAGAAAGAGATGTCATACACCCCATAGTATTTCTTAGCGACGCAATTACTGTGTTAATTCGTCAATGCGAGGGGGCGAGGGATGCAGTAAAAAATGAATAGTGCATCGGGAAGGAGATACTCGGATCCCAAAATCAAATCCTGTCGTTTCCATTGAAACGTTACTCAATTTAGAAGGAGAAGTCATAGAACCCATAGTAAATCATAGCGATGCAATTTCTGTAAAAATTCGTCAATGTGAGGGAGCGATGGATGCAGTAAAGAAGGAATAGTGCATCGGAGAGGAAATACTCTTATCCCAAAAGGAAATCCTGTCGTTTCCATAGAAACGTCACTCGATTTAGAAGGAGATGTCATAGAACTCACAGTATTTCATAGCGGCGTAATTTCTGTGTTAATTCATCGATGTGAGGGAGCTAGGGTTGCAGTAGAGAAGGAAGAGTGCATCAGAAAGGAGATATTCGTATTCCAAAAGAAATTCCTGTCATTTTCGTAGAAACGTTACTCGATTTAGAAGGAGAAGTCATAGAACCCATAGTATTTCATAGCGACGCAATTTCTGTGTTAATTCGTAAATGTGAGGGAGCGAGGGTTGCAGTAAAGAAGGACTGGTGCATCGAAACGGAGACAGTCGTATCCCAAAAGAAAATCCTGTCGTTTCCATAGAAACATTACTCGGTTTAGAAGAAGATGTTATAAACCCAATAGCATTACATAGCGACATAATTTCTGTGTTAACTCGTCAATGTGAGGGAGCGAGGGATTCAGTAAAGAAGGAATAGTGCATTGGAAAGAAGATAATCGTATCCCGAAGGAAAATCCTGTCGTTTCCATAGAAACGTTACTCGAATTAGAAGGAGACGTCATAGAACCCATAGTATTTCATAGCGACCAATTTCTGTGTTAATTCGTCAATATGAGGGAGCGAGGGATGCAGTAAGGAAGGAATAGTGCATCGGAAAGGAGATACTCGGATCCCAAAATCAAATCCTGTCGTTTCCATTGAAACGTTACTCAATTTAGAAGGAGAAGTCATAGGACCCATAGTATTTTATAGCGACGCATTTTCTGTATTATTTCGTCAATGTGAGGGTGCGAGGGATGCAGTAAAGAAGGAATAGAGCATCGGAATGGAGATACTCGAAACCCAGAAGACAATTCTTTCGTTACCATTGAAACGTTACTCGATTTAGAAATAGAAATCATAGAACCCATAGTATCTCATAGCGACGCAATTTCTGTGTTAATTCGTCAATGTGAGGGAGCGAGGGATGCAGTAAAGAAGGAATAGTGCATCGGAAAGGAGATATTCGTATCCAAAAAGAAAATCCTGTTGTTTCCATAGAATCGTTACTCGATTCAACAGGAGATGTCATAGAACCCATAGTATTTCATAGCGACGCAATTTCTGTGTTAATTCGTCAAAGTGAGGAAGCGAGCGATGCAGTAAACAAGGAATAGTGCATCGGAAAAGACATACTCTTATCCCAAAAGTAAATCCTGTCGTTTCCATAGAAACGTTATTCGATTAGAAAGTGATGTCATAGAACCCATTGTATTTCATAGCGACGCAATATCTGTATTGTCGCCAATGTGAGGGAGCGAGGGATGCAGTAAAGAAGGAATAGTGCATCGGAAAGGAGATAGTCGTATCCCAAAGGAAAATCGTGTCGTTTCCATAGAAACGTTACTCGATTAAGAAGGAGATTTCATAGAACCCATAGTATTTCTTAGCGACGCTCTTTCTGTGTTAATTCGTCAACGCGAAGGAGCGAGGGATGCAGTAAAGAAGGAATAGTGCATCGGAAAGGACTTACCCGTATCCCAAAAGAAAACCCTGTCGTTCCGATAGAAACGTTACTCGATATAGAAGGAGATGTCATAGAACCCACAGTATTTCATAGCGACGCAATTTCTGTGTTAATTCGTCAATGTGAGGTAGCGAGGGTTGCAGTAAAGAAGGAATAGTGCATCGGAAAGGAGATACTCGAAACCCAGAAGACAATGCTTTCGTTACCATTGAAACGTTACTCGATTTAGAAGGAGAAATCATAGAACCCATAGTATCTCATAGCGACGCAATTTCTGTGTTAATTCGTCAATGTGAGGGAGCGAGGGATGCAGTAATGAAGGAATAGTACATCGGAAAGGAAATACACGTATCCCAAAAGAAAATCCTGTCGTTTCCATAGAATCGTTACTCGACTAAGAAGGAGATTTCATAGAACACATAGTATTTCATACCGACGCTATTTCTGTGTTAATTCGTCAATGCGAGGGAGCGAGGGATGCAGTAATGAAGGAACAGTTCATCGGAAAGGAGATACTCGGATCCCAAAAGAAAATCCTGTCGTGTCCATGGAATCGTTACTCGATTCAACAGGAGATGTCATAGAACCCATAGTATTTCATAGCGACGCAATGTCTGTGTTAATTCTACAAAGTAAGGGAGCGAGCGATGCAGTAAAGAAGGAATAGTGCATCGGAAAGGAGATACTCGTAATTTAAAAGAAATCATGTCGTTTCCATTGAAACGTTACTCGATTTAGAAGTAGAAGCCATAGAACCCATAGTAAATCATAGCGACGCAATTTCAGTGTCAATTCGTCAATGTGAGGGAGCGAGCGATGCAGTAAAGAAGGAATAGTGCATCGGAAATGAGATACTCGTATGCCAAAAGAAAATCCTGTCATTTCCATAGAGACGTTACTCGATTTACAAGGAGAAGTCATGGAACCCCTAGTATTTCATAGCGATATAATTTCTGTGTTAAATCGTCGATGTAATTGAGCGAGGGATGCAGTAAAGAAGGAATAGTGCATCGGAAAGGAGATACTCGTATCCCAAAAGGAAATCCTGTCATTTTCGTAGAATCGTTACTCGAATTAGAAGGAGAAGTCATAGAACCAATAGTATTCCATAGCGACGCAATTTCTGTGTTAATTCGTCAATGTGAGGGAGCGAGAGATGCAGTAAAGAGAGAATAGTGCATAGGAAAGGAGATACTCGTATACGAAATGAAAATTCTGTCGTTTCCATAGAAACGTTACTCGATTAGAAAGAGAAGTCATACAACCCATAGTATTTCATAGCGACGCAATTACTGTGTTAAGTCGCCAATGTGAGGGCGCGAGGGATGCAGTAAAGAAGGAATAGAGCATCGGAATGGAGATACTCGAAACCCAGAAGACAATGCTTTCGTTACCATTGAAACGTTACTCGATTTAGAAGGAGAAATCATAGAACCCATAGTATCTCATAGCGACGCAATTTCTGTGTTAATTCGTCAATGTGAGGGAGCGAGGGATGCAGTAAAGAAGGAATAGTGCATCGGAAAGGAGATATTCGTATCCAAAAAGAAAATCCTGTCGTTTCCATAGAAACGTCACTCGATTTAGAAGGAGATGTCATAGAACTCACAGTATTTCATAGCGGCGTAATTTCTGTGTTAATTCATCGATGTGAGGGAGCGAGGGTTGCAGTAGAGAAGGAAGAGTGCATCAGAAAGGAGATATTCGTATTCCAAAAAAAATTCCTGTCATTTTCATAGAAACGTTACTCGATTTAGAAGGAGAAGTCATAGAACCCATAGTATTTCATAGCGACGGAATTTCTGTGTTAATTCGTAAATGTGAGGGAGCGATGGTTGCAGTAAAGAAGGAATGGTGCATCGAAACGGAGACAGTCGTATCCCAAAAGAAAATCCTGTCGTTTCCATAGAAACATTACTCGGTTTAGAAGAAGATGTCATAAACCCAATAGCATTACATAGCGACACAATTTCTGTGTTAACTCGTCAATGTGAGGGAGCGAGGGATTCAGTAAAGAAGGAATAGTGCATTGGAAAGGAGATAATCGTATCCCGAAGGAAAATCCTGTCGTTTCCATAAAAACGTTACTCGAATTAGAAGGAGACGTCATAGAACCCATAGTATTTCATAGCGACCAATTTCTGTGTTAATTCGTCAATATGAGGGAGCGAGGGATGCAGTAAGGAAGGAATAGTGCATCGGAAAGGAGATACTCGGATCCCAAAATCAAATCCTGTCGTTTCCATTGAAACGTTACTCAATTTAGATGGAGAAGTCATAGAACCCATAGTATTTTATAGCGACGCATTTTCTGTATTATTTCGTCAATGTGAGGGTGCGAGGGATGCAGTAAAGAAGGAATAGAGCTTCGGAATGGAGATACTCGAAACCCAGAAGACAATTCTTTCGTTACCATTGAAACGTTACTCGATTTAGAAGGAGAAATCATAGAACCCATAGTATCTCATAGCGACGCAATTTCTGTGTTAATTCGTCAAAGTGTGGAAGCGAGCGATGCAGTTAACAAGGAATAGTGCATCGGAAAAGACATACTCTTATCCCAAAAGTAAATCCTGTCGTTTCCATATAAACGTTATTCGATTAGAAAGTGATGTCATAGAACCCATTGTATTTCATAGCGACGCGATATCTGTATTGTCGCCAATGTGAGGGAGCGAGGGATGCAGTAAAGAAGGAATAGTGCATCGGAAAGGAGATAGTCGTATCCCAAAGGAAAATCGTGTCGTTTCCATAGAAACGTTAACCGATTAAGAAGGAGATTTCATAGAACCCATAGTATTTCTTAGCGACGCTCTTTCTGTGTTAATTCGTCAACGCGAAGGAGCGAGGGATGCAGTAAAGAAGGAATAGTGCATCGGAAAGGAGATACTCGTATCCAAAAA
The DNA here is from genome assembly GCF_021461395.2 of Schistocerca americana. Lineage (NCBI taxonomy): Eukaryota > Metazoa > Arthropoda > Insecta > Orthoptera > Acrididae > Schistocerca > Schistocerca americana. Next base: position 50,395,351 of record NC_060129.1, read on the forward strand.
GAAAATCCTGTCGTTTCCATAGAATCGTTACTCGATTCAACAGGAGATGTCATAGAACCCATAGTATTTCATAGCGACGCAATTTCTGTGTTAATTCGTCAAAGAGTGGGAGCGAGCGATGCAGTAAACAAGGAATAGTGCATCGGAAAAGACATACTCTTATCCCAAAAGTAAATCCTGTCGTTTCCATAGAAACGTTATTCGATTAGAAAGTGATGTCATAGAACCCATAGTATTTCATAGCGACGCAATATCTGTATTGTCGCCAATGTGAGGGAGCGAGGGATGCAGTAAAGAAGGAATAGTACATCGGAAAGGAAATACACGTATCCCAAAAGAAAATCCTGTCGTTTCCATAGAATCGTTACTCGACTAAGAAGGAGATTTCATAGAACACATCGTATTTCATACCGACGCTATTTCTGTGTTAATTCGTCAATGCGAGGGAGCGAGGGATGCAGTAATGAAGGAACAGTTCATCGGAAAGGAGATACTCGGATCCCAAAAAAAAATCCTGTCGTGTCCATGGAATCGTTACTCGATTCAACAGGAGATGTCATAGAACCCACAGTATTTCATAGCGACGCAATGTCTGTGTTAATTCTACAAAGTGAGGGAGCGAGCGATGCAGTAAAGAAGGAATGGTGCATCGGAAAGGAGATACACGTAATTTAAATAAATCATGTCGTTTCCATTGAAACGTTACTCGATTTAGAAGTAGAAGCCATAGAACTCATAGTATATCATAGCGACGCAATTTCAGTGTCAATTCGTCAATGTGAGGGAGCGAGCGATGCAGTAAAGAAGGAATAGTGCATCGGAAATGCGATACTCGTATGCCAAAAGAAAATCCTGTCATTTCCATAGAGACGTTACTCGATTTACAAGGAGAAGTCATGGAACCCCTAGTATTTCATAGCGATATAATTTCTGTGTTAAATCGTCGATGTAATTGAGCGAGGGATGCAGTAAAGAAGGAATAGTGCATCGGAAAGGAGATACTCGTATCCAAAAAGAAAATCCTGTCATTTTCGTAGAATCGTTACTCGAATTAGAAGGAGAAGTCATAGAACCAATAGTATTCCATAGCGACGCAATTTCTGTGTTAATTCGTCAATGTGAGGGAGCGAGAGATGCAGTAAAGAAGGAATAGTGCATAGGAAAGGAGATACTCGTATACGAAATGAAAATTCTGTCGTTTCCATTGAAACGTTACTCGATTAGAAAGAGAAGTCATACAACCCATAGTATTTCATAGCGACGCAATTACTGTGTTAAGTCGCCAATGTGAGGGCGCGAGGGATGCAGTAAAGAAGGAATACTGCATCGGAAAGGAGATACTCGTATCCCAAAAGAAAATCCTGTCGTTTCCATAGAAACGTTACTCGATTTTGAAGGAAAAGCCATAGAATCCTTAGTATTTCATAGCGACGCAATTTCTGTGTTAATTCGTCAATGTGAGGGTGCGAGGGATGCAGTAAAGAAGGAATAGAGCATCGGAATGGAGATACTCGAAACCCAGAAGACAATGCTTTCGTTACCATTGAAACGTTACTCGATTTAGAAGGAGAAATCATAGAACCCATAGTATCTCATAGCGACGCAATTTCTGTGTTAATTCGTCAATGTGAGGGAGCGAGGGATGCAGTAAAGAACGAATAGTGCATCGGAAAGGAGATATTCGTATCCAAAAAGAAAATCCTGTCGTTTCCATAGAATCGTTACTCGATTCAACAGGAGATGTCATAGAACCCATAGTATTTCATAGCGACGCAATTTCTGTGTTAATTCGTCAAAGTCAGGAAGCGACCGATGCAGTAAACAAGGAATAGTGCATCGGAAAAGACATACTCTTATCCCAAAAGTAAATCCTGTCGTTTCCATAGAAACGTTATTCGATTAGATAGTGATGTCATAGAACCCATTGTATTTCATAGCGACGCTATATCTGTATTGTCGCCAATGTGAGGGAGCGAGGGATGCAGTAAAGAAGGAATAGTGCATCGGAAAGGGGATAGTCGTATCACAAAGGAAAATCGTGTCGTTTCCATAGAATCGTTACTCGACTAAGAAGGAGATTTCATAGAACACATAGTATTTTATAGCGACGCTATTTCTGTGTTAATTCGTCAATGCGAGGGAGCGAGGGATGCAGTAATGAAGGAACAGTTCATCGGAAAGGAGATACTCTGATCCCAAAAGAAAATCCTGTCGTGTCCATGGAATCGTTACTCGATTCAACAGGAGATGTCATAGAACCCATAGTATTTCATAGCGACGCAATGTCTGTGTTAATTCCACAAAGTGAGGGAGCGAGCGATGCAGTAAAGAAGGAATAGTGCATCGGAAAGGAGATACTCGTAATTTAAAAGAAATCATGTCGTTTCCATTGAAACGTTACTCGATTTAGAAGTCGAAGCCATAGAACCCATAGTATATCATAGCGACGCAATTTCAGTGTCAATTCGTCAATGTGAGGGAGCGAGCGATGCAGTAAAGAAGGAATAGTGCATCGGAAATGAGATACTCGTATGCCAAAAGAAAATCCTGTCATTTCCATAGAGACGTTACTCGATTTACAAGGAGAAGTCATGGAACCCCTAGTATTTCATAGCGATATAATTTCTGTGTTAAATCGTCGATGTAAGGGAGCGAGGGATGCAGTAAAGAAGGAATAGTGCATCGGAAAGGAGATACTCCTATCCCAAAATACACTCCTGTCGTTTCGATGGAAACGTTAATCGATTTAGAAGGAGAAGTCATAGAACCCATAGTATTGCATATCGACGCAATTTCTGGATTAATTCGTCAATGTGAGGGAGCCAGGGCTGCAGTAAAGAAGCAATAGTGGACCGGAAAGGAGATGCTCGTATCGTAAAGGAAATCCTGTCGTGTCCATAGAAACGTCATTCGATTTAGAAGGAGATATCATAGAACTCACAGTATTTCATAGCGACTTAATTTCTGTGTTAATACATCGATGTGAGGGAGCGAGGGATGAAGTAAAGAAGGAATAGTGCATCGGAAAGGAGATACTCGTATCCCAAAAGAAAATCCTGTCATTCTCATTGAAACGTTACTCGATTTAGATGGAGAAGTCATAGAACCCATAGTATTTTGAAGCGACGCAATTTCTGTGTTAATTCGTCAATGTGAGACAGCGAGGGATTCAGGAAAGAAGGAATAGTGCATCGGAAGGGAGATAATCGTATCCTGAAAGAAAATCCAGTCGTTTCCATAGAAACGTTACTCGATTCAGAAGGAGACGTCATAGAACCCATAGTATTTCATCTCGACCAATTTCTGAGTTAATTCGTCATATGAGGGAGCGAGGGACGCAGTAAGGAAGGAACAGTGCATCGGAAGGGAGATACTCGTAATTTAAAAGAAAATCCTGTCGTTTCCATTGAAACGTTACTCGATCTAGAAGTAGACGCCATAGAACCCATAGTATTTCATAGCGACGCAATTTCTGTGTCAATTCGTCAATGTGAGGGAGCGAGGGATGCAGTAAAGAAGGAATAGTGCATCGGAAAGGAGATACTCGTAGCCCAAAAGAAAATCCTGTCGTTTCCATAGAAAAGTTACGCGATTAGGAAGAGATGTCATAGAACACATAGTATTTCATAGCGACGCAATTTCTGTGTTAAGTCGCCAATGTGAGGGTGCGTGGGATGCAGTAAGGAAGGAATAGTTTATAGGAAAGGAGATACTCGTATCCCAAAAGAAAACCCTGGCGTTTCCATAGAAACGTTAATCGATTAAGAAGGAGATTTCATAGAACACATAGTATTTCATAGCGACGATATTTCTGTGTTAATTAGTCAATGCGAGGAAGCGCGGGAAGCAGTAAAGAAGGAATAGTGCATCGAAAAGGAGATACCCGTATTACAAAAGAAAATCCTGTCATTTTCATAGAAACGTTACTCGATTTAGAAGAAGAAGTCATAGAACCTATAGTATTGCATAGCGACGCAATTACTGTGTTAATTCGGCAATGTGAGGGAGCGAGGGATACAGTAAAGAAGGCATAGTGCATCTTGAAGGAGATACTCGTATCCCAAAATACAATCCTGTCGTTTCGATGGAAACGTTACTCGATTTGGTGGGTGGAGTCATAGATCCCAAAGTATTTCATAGCGACGCAATTTCTGTGTCAATTGGTCAATGTGAGGGAGCGAGCGATGCAGTGGAGAAGGAATAGTGCATCGGAAAGGAGGTACTCGTAATTTAAAAGAAAATCCTGTCGTTTCCATTGAAACGTTACTCCATTCAGAAGTAGAAGCCATACAACCCATAGTATTTCATAGCGACGCAATTTCTGTGTCAATTCGTCAATGTGAGGGAGTGGGGGATGCAGTAAAGAAGGAATAGTTCATCGGAAAGGAGATACTCGTATCCCAAAAGGTAATCCTGTAGTTTCCATTGAAAAGTTACTATTTTAAGAAGGAGAAGTCATAGAACCCATATTATTTCGTAGCGACGCAATTTCTGTGTAAATTCGTCAATGTGAGGGAGCGAGGGATGCAGTAAAGAAAGAATAGTGCATCGGAAAGGAGATACTCGTATCCCAAAAGTATATCTTGCGGTTGCCATAGAAACGATATTCGAATTAGAAGGAGATGTCATAGAACCCATAGTATCTCATAACAACGCAATTTCTGTGTTAATTCGTCAATGTGAGGGAGCGAGTGAAGTAGTAAAGAAGGATTAGTGCATCGGAAAGGAGATACTCGTATCCCAAAATAAAATCCCGTCGTTTCCACAGAAACGTAAGTCGATTTAGAAGGAGAAATCATAGAACACGTAGTATATTTCATAGCAACGCAATTTCTGTATTATTTCGTCAATGTGAGGGCGCGAGGGATGCAGTAAAGAAGGCATAGTGCATCGGAAAGCAGATACTCGTATCCCAAAAGAAAATCCTGTCGTTTCCATAGAAATGTAACTATTTTTAGAGATGAAGTCTTAGAACCCATAGTATTTCGTAGCGACGCAATTTCTGTGTTAATTCCTCAATGTAAGAGAGCGAGGTATGCAGTAAAGAAGGAATAGTGCATCGGAAAGGAGATACTCGTAATTTAAAAGAAAATCCTGTCGTTTCCATTGAAACGTTACTCGATTTAGAAGTACAAGCCTTAGAACCCATAGTATTTCATAGCGACGCAATTTCTGTGTCAATTCGTCAATGTGAGGGAGCGAGGGATGCAGTAAAGAAGGAATAGTGCATCGGAAAGGAGATACTCGTATCCCAAAAGAAAATCCTGTCGTTCCCATAGAAACGTTACTCGATTTAGAAGGAGATGTCATAGAACCCACAGTATTTCATAGCGACGCAACTTCTGTGCTAATTCGTCAATGTAAGGGAGCGAGTGATGCACTAAAGAAGGAATACTGCATCGGGAAGGAGATACTCGTATCCCAAAATACAATCCTGTCGTTTCGATGGAAACGTTACTCGATTTAGAAGGAGAAGTCATAGAACCCATAGAATTTAATAGCGACGCAATTTCTGGGTTAATTCGTCAATGTGAGGGACCGCGGAATGCAGTAAAGAAGGAATAGTGCATCGGAAAGGAGATATTCGTATCCCAAAAGAAAATCCGGTCATTTTCATAGAAACGTTACTCGATTTAAAAGAAGAAGTCATAGCACCCATAGTATTGCATAGCGACGCAATTTCTGTGTTAAATCGTCAATGTGAGGGAGCGAGGGATGCAGTAAAGAAGGAATAGCGCATCGGAACGGAGATACTCGTATCCCAAAAGAAAATGCTGTCGTTTCCATAGAAACGTTACTCAATTTAGGAGAAGTCATAGACCCCATAGTATTTCATAGCGACGCAATTTCTGTGTCAATTCGTCAATGTGAGGGAGCGAGCGATGCAGTGAAGAAGGAATAGTGCATCGGAAAGGAGATACTCGTAATTTAAAAGAAAATCCTGTCGTTTCCATTGAAACGTTACTCGATTCAGAAGTAGAAGCCATAGAACCCATAGTATTTCATAGCGACACAATTTCTGTGTCAATTCGTCAATGTGAGGGAGCGGGGGATGCAGTAAAGAAGGAATAGTTCATCGGAAAGGAGATACTCGTATCCCTAAAGATAATCCTGTAGTTTCCATAGAAAAGTTACTATTTTAAGAAGGAGAAGTCAAGAACCCATACTATTTCATAGCGACGCTATTTCTGTGTTGATTCGTCAATGCGAGGGAGCAAGGGATGCTGTAAAGAAAGAAAAGTGCATCGGAAAGGAGATACTCGTAACCCAAAAGAATATCTTGTCGTTTCCATAGAAACGTTACTCGATTTAGAAGGAGATGTCATGGAACCCATAGTATCTCATAGCGACGCAATTTCTGTGTTAATTCGTCAATGTGAGGGAGCGGGTGAAGTAGTAAAAAAGGAATAGTGCGACGGAAAAGAGATACTCGTATCCCAAAATAAAATCCCGTCGTTTCCATAGAAACGTAAGTCGATTTAGAACGAGATATCATAGAACACATAGTATATTTCATAGCGACGCAATTTCTGTATTATTTCGTCAGTGGGAGGGAGCGAGGGATGCAGTAAAGAATGCATAGTGCATCGGAAAGGAGATACTCGTAACCCAAAAGAAAATCCTTTCGTTTCCACAGAAACGTTACTCGATTTAGAAGGAGATGTTATGGAACCCATAGTATCTCAAAGCGACGGAATTTCTGTGTTAATTCGTCAATGTGACGGAGCGAGGGAAGCAGTAAAGAAGGAGTAGTGCATCGGAAAGGAGATACTCGTATCCGAAAAGAAAATCCTGTAGTTTCCTTAGAAAAGTTACTATTTTAAGAAGGAGAAGTCATAGAACCCATAGTATTTCATAGCGTCGCAATTGCAGTGTTAATTCGTCAATGTGAGGGAGCGAGGGATGCAGTATAGAAGGAATAGTGCATCGGAAAGGAGATATTCGTATCCCAAAAGATAATCCTGTAGTTTCCATAGAAAAGTTACTATTTTAAGAAGGAGAAGTCATAGAACCCATAGTATTTCATAGCGTCGCAATTGCAGTGTTAATTCGTCAATGTGAGGGACCGAGGGATGCAGTAAAGAACGAATAGTGCATCGGAAAGGAGATACTCGTAACCCAAAAGAAAATACTTTCGTTTCCATAGAAACGTTACTCGATTTAGGAGAAGTCATGGAACCCATAGTATCTCATAGCGACGGAATTTCTGTGTTAATCCGTCAATGTGGGGAAGCGAGGGATGTAGTAAAGAAGGAATAGTGCATCTTGAAGGAGATACTCGTAATGTAAAAGAAAATCCTGTCGTTTCCATTGAAACGTTACTCGATTTAGAAGTAGAAGCCATAGAACCCATAGTATTTCATAGCGACACAATCTCTGCGTTAATTCGTCAATGTGAGGGAGCGAGGGATGCAGTAAAGAAGGAATAGTGCATCGGAAAGGAGATACTCGTATCCGAAAAGAAAATTATGTCGTTTCCAAAGAAACGTTACTCGATTTAGAAGGAGCTGACTTAGAACCCATAGTATTTCATATTGACGCAATTTCTGTGTTAATTGGTCAATGTTAGGGAGCGCAGTATGCACTAAAGAAGGAATAGTGCATCGTAAAGGAGATACTCGTATCCCAAAAGGAAATCCTGTCGTTTCCATAGAAACGTTACTCGATTTAGAAGGAGATGTCATAGAACCCATAGTATCTCATAGCGACGCAATTTCTGTGTTAATTCGTCAATGTGAGGGAGCGAGTGAAGTAGTAAAGAAGGAATAGTGCATCGGAAAGGAGATACTCGTATCCCATAATAAAATCCCGTCGTTTCCATAGAAACGTAAGTCGATTTAGAACGAGATATCATAGAACACATAGTATATTTCATAGCGACGCAATTTCTGTATTATTTCGTCAATGTGAGGGAGCGAGGGATGCAGTAAAGAAGGAATAGTGCATCGGAAAGGAGATAGTCGTATCCCAAAAGAGAATCCTGTCGTTTCCATAGAAACGTTACTCGATTCGGAAGGTAATGTCATAGCTCCCATAGTATTTCGTAGCGACGCAATATCTGTGTTAATTCGTCAATGTAAGGGAGTGAGGGATGCGTTAAAGCAGGAACAGTGCATCGAAAAGGAGTTATCGTATCCCAAAAGAAAATCCTGTCGTTTCCATAGAAACGTTACTCGATTTAGAAGGAGATGTCATAGAACCTATAGTTTATCATAGCGACGCAATTTCTGTGTTAATTCGTAAATGTGGGGGAGCGAGGGATGCAATGAAGAAGGAATAGTGCATCGGAAAGGAGATACTCGTAACGTAAAAGAAAATCCTGTCGTTTCCATTGAAACGTTACTCGATTTAGAAGTAGAAGCCATAGAACCCATAGTATTTCATAGCGACGCAATTTCTGTGTTAATTCGTCAATGTGAGGGAGGGAGGAATGCAGTAAAGAAGGAATAGTGCATCGGAAAGGACATACTCGTATCCGAAAAGCAAATTATGTCGTCTCCAAAGAAACGTTACTCGATTTAGAAGGAGCTGTCATAGAACCCATAGTATTTCATATTGACACAATTTCTGTGTTAATTCGTCAATGTGAGGGAGCGAGGTATGCACTAAAGAAGGAATAGTGCATCGTAAAGGAGATACTCGTATCCCAAAAGAAAATCCTGTCGTTTCCATAGAAACGTTACTCGATTTAGAAGGAGATGTCGTAGAACCCATAGTATCTCATAGCGACGCAATTTCTGTGTTAATTCGTCAATGTGAGGGAGCGAGTGAAGTAGTAAAGAAGGAGTAGTGCATCGGAAAGGAGATACTCGTATCCCATAATAAAATCCCGTCGTTTCCATAGAAACGTAAGTCGATTTAGATGGAGATATCATAGAACACATAGTATATTTCATAGCGACGCAATTTCTGTATTATTTCGTCAATGTGAGGGAGCGAGGGATGCAGTAAAGAAGGAATAGTGCATCGGAAAGGAGATAGTCGTATCCCAAAAGAAAATCCTGTCGTTTCCATAGAAACGTTTCTCGATTCGGAAGGTAATGTCATAGCTCCCATAGTATTTCGTAGCGACGCAATATCTGTGTTAATTCGTCAATGTGAGGGAGTGAGGGATGCATTAAAGAAGGAATAGTGCATCGAAAAGGAGATTATCGTATCCCAAAAGAAAATCCTGTCGTTTCCATAGAAACGTTACTCGATTTAGAAGGAGTTGTCATAGAACCTATAGTTTATCATAGCGACGCAATTTCTGTGTTAATTCGTAAATAGGGGAGAGCGAGGGATGCAGTGAAGAAGGAATAGTGCATCGGAAAGGAGATACTCGTAACGTAAAAGAAAATCCTGTCGTTTCCATTGAAACGATACTCGATTTAGAAGTAGAAGCCATTGAACCCATAGTATTTCATAGCGACCCAATTTCTGTGTTAATTCGTCGATGTGAGGGAGAGAGGGATGCAGTAAAGAAGGAATAGTGCATCGGTAAGGAGATACTCGTATCCGAAAAGAAAATTATGTCGTCTCCAAAGAAACGTTACTCGATTTAGAAGGAGCTGTCATAGAACCCATAGTATTTTATATTGACACAATTGTCTGTGTTAATTCGTCAATGTGAGGGAGCGAGTGAAGTACAAATGAAGGAATAGTGCATCGGAAAGGAAATACTCGTATCCCAAAATAAAACCCCGTCGTTTCCATAGAAACGTAACTCGATTTAGAAGGAGATATCATAGAGCACATAGTGTTTCATAGCGACGCAATTTCTGTATTATTTCGTCAATGTGAGGGAGCGAGGGATGCGGTAAAGAAGGAATGGTGCATCGGAAAGGAGATACTCGTAACCCAAAAGAAAATTCTATCGTTTCCATAGAAACGTTACTCGATTTAGTAGGAGAAGTCATAGAACCCATAGTATTTCATAGCGACGCAATTTCTATGTCTATCGTCAATGTGTGGGAGCGAAGGATGCAGTAAAGAAGGAATAGTGCATCGGAAGGATGATACTCGTATCCCAAAAGAAAATACTGTCATTTCAATAGAAACGTTACTTCATTTAGAAGGATATGTCATAGAAACCATAGTATTTCATAGCGACGCAATTGCAGTGTTATCCGTCAATGTGAGGGAGCGAGGGATGCAGTAAAGAAGGAATAGTGAATCGGAAAGGAGATACTCGTAACTCAAAATAAAATTCTGTTGTTTTCATAGAAACGTTACTCGATTTTGAAGTCATAAAACACATAGTATTTCATAGCGACGCAATTTCTGTGTTAATTCGTCAATGTGAGGAAGCGAGGGATGCAGCAAAGAAGGAATAGTGCATAGGAAAGGAGATACTCGTATCCCAAAAGAAGATCCTGTCGTTTCAATAGAAACGTTACTCGATTTAGATGGAGATGTCATAGAGCCCATAGTATTTCATAGCGAAGCAAATTCTGTGTTAATTCGTCAATGTGAGGGATCGAGGGATGGAGCAACGATGGAATAGTGCATCGGAAAGGAGATACTCGTATCCCAAAAGAAAATCCTGTCTTTTCCATAGAAACGTTACTCGATTTAGAAGAAGAAGTCATAGAACCCATAGCATTTCATGGTGACACATTTTCTGTGTTAATTCGTCAATGTGAGAGAGCGAGGCATGCTGTGAAGAAGGAATAGTGCATCGGAAAGGAGATACTCGTATCCAAAAAGAAAATCCTGTCGTTTCCATAGAAACGTTACTCGATTTAGAAGGAGATGTCATAGAACCCATAGTATCCCAAATCGACGCAATTTCTGTGTTAATTGGCCAATGTGAGGGAGCGAGGGATTCAGTAAAGGAGGAATAGTGCATCGGAAGGGTGATAGTCGTATCCCAAAAGAGAATCCTGTCGTTTCCATAGAAACGTTACTCGATTCGGAAGGTAATGTCATAGCTCCCATAGTATTTCGTAGCGACGCAATATCTGTGTTAATTCGTTAATGTGAGGGAGTGAGGTATGCGTTAAAGCAGGAATAGTGCATCGAAAAGGAGATTATCGTATCCCAAAAGAAAGTCCTGTCGTTTCCATAGATACGTTACTAGATTTAGATGGAGAAGTGATATAACCCATAGTATTTCATTGCGACCTATTTCCTTGTTAATTCGTCAATATGAGGGAGCGAGGGATGCAGTAAAGAAGGAATAGTGCATCGAAAAGTAGGTAGTCGTATCCCAAAAGAAAATCCTGCCGTTTCCATAGACACGTTACACGATTTAGAATGAGAAGTCATAGAATCCATAGTATTTCACAGGGACGCCATTTCTGTGTTAACTCGTCAATGTGAGGGAGCGAGGGATGCAGTAAAGAAGGCACAGTGCTTCGGAAAGGAGATAGTCGTATCCCAAAAGAAAATTATGTCATTTCCAAAGAAACGTTACTCGATTTAGAAGGAGCTGACATAGAACCCATAGTATTTCATATTGACGCAATTTCTGTGTTAATTGGTCAATGTTAGGGAGCGCAGTATGCACTAAAGAAGGAATAGTGCATCGTAAAGGAGATACTCGTATCCCAAAAGGAAATCCTGTCGTTTCCATAGAAACGTTACTCGATTTAGAAGGAGATGTCATAGAACCCATAGTATCTCATAGCGACGCAATTTCTGTGTTAATTCGTCAATGTGAGGGAGCGAGTGAAGTAGTAAAGAAGGAATAGTGCATCGGAAAGGAGATACTCGTATCCCATAATAAAATCCCGTCGTTTCCATAGAAACGTAAGTCGATTTAGAAGGAGATATCATAGAACACATAGTATATTTCATAGCGACGCAATTTCTGTATTATTTCGTCAATGTGAGGGAGCGAGGGATGCAGTAAAGAAGGAATAGTGCATCGGAAAGGAGATAGTCGTATCCCAAAAGAGAATCCTGTCGTTTCCATAGAAACGTTACTCGATTTAGAAGGAGATGTCATAGAACCTATAGTTTATCATAGCGACGCAATTTCTGTGTTAATTCGTAAATGTGGGGGAGAGAGGGATGCAATGAAGAAGGAATAGTGCATCGGAAAGGAGATACTCGCAACGTAAAAGAAAATCCTGTCGTTTCCATTGACACGTCACTCCATTTAGAAGTAGAAGCCATAGAACCCATAGTATTTCATAGCGATGCAATTTCTGTGTTAATTCGTCAGTGTGAGGGAGGGAGGGATGCAGTAAAGAAGGAATAGTGCATCGGAAAGGAGGTACTCGTATCCGAGAAGAAAATTATGTCGTCTCCAAAGAAACGTTACTCGATTTAGAAGGAGCTGTCATAGAACCCATAGTATTTCATATTGACACAATTTCTGTGTTAATTCGTCAATGTGAGGGTGCGAGGTATGCACTAAAGAAAGAATAGTGCATCGTAAAGGAGATACTCGTATCCCAAAAGAAAATCCTGTCGTTTCCATAGAAACGTTACTCGATTTAGAAGGAGATGTCATAGAACCCATAGTATCTCATAGCGACGCAATTTCTGTGTTAATTCGTCAATGTGAGGGAGCGAGTGAAGTAGTAAAGAGGGAATAGTGCATAGGAAAGGAGATACTCGTATCCCTTAATAAAATCCCGTCGTTTCCATAGAAACGTAAGTCGATTTAGATGGAGATATCATAGAACACATAGTATATTTCATAGCGACGCAATTTCTGTATTATTTCGTCAATGTGAGGGAGCGAGGGATGCAGTAAAGAAGGAATAGTGCATCGGAAAGGAGATAGTCGTATCCCAAAAGAAAATCCTGTCGTTTCCACAGAAACGTTTCTCGATTCGGAAGGTAATGTCATAGCTCCCATAGTATTTCGTAGCGACGCAATATCTGTGTTAATTCGTCAATGTGAGGGAGTGAGGGATGCGTTAAAGAAGGAATAGTGCATCGAAAAGGAGATTATCGTATCCCAAAAGAAAATCCTGTCGTTTCCATAGAAACGTTACTCGATTTAGAAGGAGATGTCATAGAACCTATAGATTATCATAGCGACGCAATTTCTGTGTTAATTCGTAAATGTGGGAGAGCGAGGGATGCAGTGAAGAAGGAATAGTTCATCGGAATGGAGATACTCGTAACGTAAAAGAAAATCCTGTCGTTTCCATTGAAACGTTACTCGATTTAGAAGTAGAAGCCATAGAACCCATAGTATTTCATAGCGACCCAATTTCTGTGTTAATTCGTCAATGTGAGGGAGAGAGGGATGCAGTAAAGAAGGAATACTGCATCGGTAAGGAGATACTCGTATCCGAAAAGAAAATTATGTCGTCTCCAAAGAAACGTTACTCGATTTAGAAGGAGCTGTCATAGAACCCATAGTATTTCATATTGACACAATTTCTGTGTTAATTCGTCAATGTGAGGGAGCGAGTGAAGTACAAATGAAGGAATAGTGCATCGGAAAGGAGATACTCGTATCCCAAAATAAAACCCCGTCGTTTCCATAGAAACGTAACTCGATTTAGAAGGAGATATCATAGAGCACATAGTGTTTCACAGCGACGCAATTTCTGTATTATTTCGTCAATGTGAGGGAGCGAGGGATGCAGTAAAGAAGGAATGGTGCATCGGAAAGGAGATACTCGTAACCCAAAAGAAAATTCTATCCTTTCCATAGAAACGTTACTCGATTTAGAAGGAGAAGTCATAGAACCCATAGTATCTCATAGCGACGCAATTTCTATGTAAATCGTCAATGTGTGGGAGCGAGGGATGCAGTAAAGAAGGAATAGTGCATCGGAAGGAAGAACCTCGTATCCCAAAAGAAAATACTGTCATTTCAATAGAAACGTTACTTCATTTAGAAGGATATGTCATAGAAACCATTGTATTTCATAGCGACGCAATTGCAGTGTTATCCGTCAATGTGAGGGAGCGAGGGATGCAGTAAAGAAGGAATAGTGCATAGGAAAGGAGATACTCGTATCCCAAAGGAAGATCCTGTCGTTTCAATAGAAACGTTACTCGATTTAGATGGAGAAGTCATATAACCCATAGTATTTCATTGCGACCTATTTCCTTGTTAATTCGTCAATATGAGGGAGCGAGGGATGCAGTAAAGAAGGAATAGTGCATCGAAAAGTAGGTAGTCGTATCCCAAAAGAAAATTATGTCGTATCCATAGAAACGTAACTCGACTTGAATGGAAATGTCATAGAACCCATAGTATTTCATAGCGACGCGGTTTCTGTGTTAATTCCTCAATGTGAGGGAGCGAGGGATGCAGTACAGAAGGAATAGTGCATCGGAATGGAGATACACGAATCCCAAAAGAAAATTCAGTTGTTTCCATAGAAACGTCACTCGATTGAGAAGGAGATGTCATACAACCCATAGTACTTCATAGCGACGTAATTTCTGTGTTAATTTGTCAATGTGTGGGAGCGAGGTATGCAGTAAAGAAGGAATAGTGCATCTTAAATTAGATACACGTATCCCAAAAGAAAATCCTGCCGTTTCCATAGACACGTTACACGATTTAGAATGAGAAGTCATACAATCCATAGTATTTCACAGGGACGCCATTTCTGTGTTAACTCGTCAATGTGAGGGAGCGAGGGATGCAGTAAGGAAGGCACAGTGCTTCGGAATGGAGATAGTCGTATCCCAAAAGAAAATCAAGTCGTTTCCATAGAAACGTTACTCGATTTAGAAGGAGATCTCATAGAACCAATAGCTTTATGTAGCGACGCAATTACTGTGTTAAGTCGCCAATGTGAGGGCGCGAGGTATGCAGTAAAGAAGAAATAGTACATCGGAAAGGAAATACTCGTATCAGAAAAGAAAATCCTGTCGTTTTCGTAGAAACGTTACTCGACTAAGAAGGAGATTTCATAGAACACATAGTATTTCATAGCGACGCTATTTCTGTGTTAATTCGTCAATGCGAGGGGGCGAGGGATGCAGTAAAGAAGGAATAGTATATCGGGAAGGAGATACTCGTATCCCAAAATACAATCCTGTCATTTCGATGGAAACGTTACTCGATTTAGAAGGAGAAGTCATAGAACCCATAGTATATCATAGCGATGCAATTTCTGTGATAATTCGTCAATGTGTGGGAGCGAGGGATGCAGTAAAGAAGGAATAGTGCATCGGAGAGGAGATACTCTTATCCCAAAAGGAAATCCTGTCGTTTCCATAGAAACGTCACTCGGTTTAGAAGGAGATGTCATAGAACTCACAGTATTTCATAGTGGCGTAATTTCTGTGTTAATTCATTGATGTGAGGGAGCGAGGGATGCAGTAAAGAAGGGAGAGTGCATCAGAAAGGAGATATTCGTATTCCAAAAGAAATTCCTGTCATTTTCATAGAAACGTTACTCGATTTAGAAGGAGAAGTCATAGAACCCATAGTATTTCATAGCGACGCAATTTCTGTGTTAATTCGTCAATGTGAGGGAGCGAGGGTTGCAGTATAGAAGGAATGGTGCATCGGAAAGGAGACAGTCGTATCCCAAAAGAAAATCCTGTCGTTTCCATAGAAACATTACTCGGTTTAGAAGAAGATGTCATAAACGCAATAGCATTACATAGCGACACAATTTCTGTGTTAATTCGTCAATGTGAGGGAGCGAGGGATTCAGTAAAGAAGGAATAGTGCATTGGAAGAAGATAATCGTATCCCGAAGGAAAATCCTGTCGTTTCCATAGAAACGTTACTCGATTTAGAAGGAGACGTCATAGAACCCATAGTATTTCATAGCGACACAATTTCTGTGTTAATTCGTCAATATGAACGAGCGAGGGATGCAGTAAGGAAGGAATAGTGCATCGGAAAGGAGATACTCGGATCTCAAAATCAAATCCTATTGTTTCCATTGAAACGTTACTCAATTTAGAAGGAGAAGTCATAGAACCCATAGTATTTCATACCGACGCATTTTCTGTATTATTTCGTCAATCTGAGGGTGCGAGGGATGCAGTAAAGAAGGAATAGAGCATCGGAATGGAGATACTCGAAACCTAGAAAACAATGCTTTCGTTACCATTGAAACGTTACTCGATTTAGAAGGAGAAATCATAGAACCCATAGTATCTCATTGCGACGCAATTTCTGTGTTAATTCGTCAATGTGAGGGAGCGAGGGATGCAGTAAAGAAGGAATAGTGCATCGGAAAGGAGATACTCTTATCCCAAAAGTAAATCCTGTCGTTTCCATAGAAACGTTATTCGATTAGAAAGTGATGTCATAGAACCCATGGCATTTCATAGCGACGCAATATCTGTATTAAGTCGCCAATGTGAGGGAGCGAGGGATGCAGTAAAGAAGGAATAGTGCATCGGAAAGGAGATAGTCGTATCCCAAAGGAAAATCGTGTCGTTTCCATAGAAACGTTACTCGATTAAGAAGGAGATTTCATAGAACCCATAGTATTTCATAGCGACGCTCTTTCTGTGTTAATTCGTCAACGCGAAGGAGCAAGGGATGCAGTATAGAAGGAGTAGTGCATCGGAAAGGAGTTACTCGTATCCCAAAAGAAAACCCTGTCGTTCCCATAGAAACGTTACTCGATTCAACAGGAGATGTCATAGAACCCATAGTATTTCATAGCGACGCAATTTCTGTGTTAATTCGTCAAAGTGAGGGAGCGAGCGATGCAGTAAAGAAGGAATAGTGCATCGGAAAGGAGATACTCTTATCCCAAAAGTAAATCCTGTCGTTTCCATAGAAACGTTATTCGATTAGAAAGTGATGTCATAGAACCCATAGTATTTCATAGCGACGCAATATATGTATTAAGTCGCCAATGTGAGGGAGCGAGTGATGCAGTAAAGAAGAAATAGTGCATCGGAAATGAGATACTCGTATGCCAAAAGAAAATCCTGCCGTTTACATAGAAACGTTACTCGCTTTAGAAAGACAAGTCATGGAACCCATAGTGTTTCATGGCGACGCAATTCCTGTGTTAATTCGTCAATGTGAGAGAGCGAGGTATGCAATAAAGAAGGAAGAGTGCATCGGAAAGGAGATAATCGTATCCCAAAAGAAAATCCTGTAGATTACGGAGAAACGTTACTCGATTTAGAAGGTGATGTCATAGAACCCATAGTATCTCATAGCGACGTAATTTCTGTGTCCATTCGTCAATGTGAGGGAGCGAGGGATTCAGTAAAGAAGGAACAGTGCATCGGGAAGGATATACTGCGATCCCAAAAGAAAATCCTGTCGTTTCCATCGAAATTTTTCTCGATTTAAAAGGAGATGTCATAGAACCCATAGTATATCATTGCGACGCAATTGCTGTGTTAATTTGTCAATGTGAGGGAGCGAGGGATGCAGTAAAGAAGGAACAGTGCACCGGAAAAGAGTTACTCATATCCCAAAAGAAAATCCTGTCGTTTCCATAGTAACGATACCCTATTTAGAAAGACACGTCATAGAACCCATAGTATTTCATGGCGACGCAATTTCTGTGTTAATTCGTCAATGTGAGGGAGCGAGTGATGCAGTAAAAAAGGAATAGTGCTTCGGAAAGGAGATACTAGTATCCCAAAAGAAAATCCTGTCGAATCCATAGATACGTTAATCGATTTAGAAGGAGAAGTCATAGAACCCAAAGTATTTCATAGCGACGCAATTGCTGTGTCAATTCCTCAATGTGAGGGAGTGAGGGATGCAGTAAAGAAGGATCAGAGCACCGGAAAAGAGATACTCGTATCCCAAAAGAGAATCCTGTCGATTCCATAGTAACGTTACTCGTTTTAGAAGGTGATGTCATAGAACCCATAGTATCTCATAGCGACGCAATTTCTGTGTCCATTCGTCAATGTGAGGGAGCGAGGGATTCAGTAAAGAAGGAATAGTGCATCGGAAAGGAGACAGTCGTATCCCAAAAGAAAATCCTATCGTTTTCATTGAAACGTTACTGGACTTAGAAGGAGATGTCATAGAACCCATAGTATATCATAGCGACGCAAATTCTGTGTTAATTCGTCAATGTGAGCGAGTGAGTGATGCAGTAAAGAAGGATTATTGCATCGGAAAGGAGATACTCGTGTCCCAAAAGTATATACTGTCGTTTCCATTTAAACGTTTCTATTTTTAGATGGAGAAGTCATATAAAGCATAGTATAACATAGCGACGCAATTTCTGTGTCAATTCGTCAATGTGAGGGAGCGAGTGCTGCAGTAAAGAAGGAATAGTGCATGAGGAAGGAGATACTCGTATCCCAAAAGAAAACCTGTCGTTTCCATAGAAACGTTACTCAATTTAGAAGGAGAAGTCATAGAACACATAGTATTTCATAGCGACGCAATTTGTGTGTTAATTCGTCGATGTGAGGGAGTGAGGGATGCAGTAAAGACGGAATAGTGCATCGGAAAGGAGATTCTCGTAACCCAAAAGAAAATCGTTTCGATTCCATAGAATCGTTACTCGATTTAGAAGGAGAAGTCATAGAACCCATAGTATCTCAGATCGACGCAATTTCTGTGTTAATTGGCCAATGTGAGGGAGCGAGGGATTCAGTAAAGAAGGAATAGTGCATCGGAAGGGTGATAGTCGTATCCCCAAAGAAAATCCTTTCGTTTCCATAGAAACGTTACTCGCTTTAGAAGGAGATGTCATAGAACCCATAGTATTTCATAGCGACGCAATTTCTGTGTTAATTCGTCAATGTGAGGGAGCGAGGGATGCAGTATAGATGGAATAGTGCATCATAAAGGAGATACTCGTAATTTAAAAGAAAAGTCTGTCGTTTCCATTGAAACGTTACTTGATTTAGAAGGAGAGGTCTTAGAACCCATAGTATCTCATACCGACGCAATTTCTGTGTTAATTGGTCAATGTGAGGGAGCGAGAATGCAGTAAAGAAGGAAAAGTGCCTCGGAAAGGAGATATTCGAATCCCAAACAAAAATCCTATCGTTTCCATAGAAATGTTACTCGATTGAGAAGGAGAAGTCATAGAACCAATAGTTTTTCATTGCGACGCAATTTCTGTGTTAATTCGTCAATGTGAGCGAGCGAGGGATTCAGTAAAGAAGGAATAGTGCATCGGAAAGCACATACTAGTATCCCAAAAGAAAATCCTGTCGATTCCATAGAAACCTTGCCCTATTTAGAAGGACAGGTCATACTACCCATAGTATTTCATAGCGACGCAATTTCTGTGTTAAGTCGTCAATGTGAGGGAGCGAGGGATGCAGTAAAGAAGGAATATTGCATCGGAAAGGAGATACTCGTGTCCCACAAGAAAATCCTGTCGTTTCCGTAGAAACGTTACTCCATTTAGATGGAGATGTCTTATAACCCATTGTGTTTCGTAGCGACGCAATTTCTGTGTTAATCCGTCAATGTGAGGGAGCCAGGGATGCAGTAAAGAAGGAATGGTGCATCGGAAAGGGGATACTCGTAATTTAAAAGAAAAGCCACTCGTTTCCATTGAAACGTTACTCGATTTAGAAGGAGAAGTCATAGAACCCTTAGTTTTTCATAGCGACGCAAGTAGTGTGTTAATTCGTCAATGTGAGGGAGTGAGGGATGCAGTAAAGAAGGAATATTGCGTCGGAAAGGAGATACTCGTAATTCAAAAGAAATTCCTGTCGTTTCCATTGAAACATTACTCGATTTAGAAGGAGAAGTCATAGAACCCATAGCATTTCATAGCGACGCAATTTCTGTGTTAATTCGTCGATGTGAGGGAGTGAGGTATGCAGGAAAGAAGGAATAGTGCATCGGAAAGGAGATAGTCGTATCGCAAAAGAAAATCCTATCGTTTCAATAGAAACGTTACTCGATTTAGAAGGAGAAGTCATAGAACCCATAGTATGTCATAGCGACGAAATTTCTGTGTTAATTCGTCAATGTGAGTGAGCGAGGGATGCAGTAAAGAACTAAAAGTGCATCGGGAAGGAAATACACGTATCCCAAGAGAAAATCCTGTCGATTCCATGGAAACGTTACTATTTTTAGAAGGAGAACACATAGTATTTCATACCGACGCAATTTGTGTGTTCATTCGTCAGTGTGAGGGAGCGAGGGATGCAGTATAGAAGGAATAGTGCATCGGAAAGGAGATACTCGTAATTTAAAAGAAAAGCCTGTCGTTTCCATAGAAACGTTACTCGATTTAGAAGCAGAACTCATAGAACCAATAGTATTTCATAGCGACGCAATTTGTGTGTTAATTCGTCAACGTGAGCGAGCGAGGGATTCAGTAAAGAAGGAATAGTGCATCGGAAAGCAGATACTAGTATCCCAAAAGAAAATCCTGTCGTTTGCATAGAAACATTACTCTACTTAGATGGACAAGCCATTCAACCCATAGTATTTCATAGCGACGCTATGTCTGTGTTAATTCGTCAATGTGAGGGAGCGGGGGATGCAGTAAAGAAGGAAAAGTGCCTCGGAAAGGAGATATTCGTATCCCAAAATAAAATCCGGTCGTTTCCATTGAAACGTTACTCTGTTTAGAATGACAAGTCATAGAACCCATAGTATTTCATAGCGACGCAAATTCTGTGATTATTCGTCAATGGGAGGGAGCGAGGGATGCAGTAAAGAAGGAAAAGTGCATCGGAAAGAAGATAACCGTAATTTAAAAGAAAACCCTGTCGTTTCAATAGAAACGTTCCTCGATTTAGAAGGAGAACTCATAGAACCCGTAGTATTTCATAGCGACCCAATTTCTGTGTTAATTCGTCGATGTAAGGGAGGAAGGGATGCTGAGAGGAAGGAATAGTGCATCGGAAAGGAGATAGTCGTATCCCAAAAGAAAATCCCTTCGTCTCAATAGAAACGTTACTCGATTTAGAAGGAGCAGTCATAGAACCCATAGAATTTCATAGCCACGCAATTTCAGTGTTATGTCGTCAATGTGATCGAGCGAGGGATGCAGTAAAGAAGGAAAGATGCCTCCGAAAGGAGATATTCGTAACCGAAAATAAAATCCTGTCGATTCCACAGAAACGTTACTATTTTTAGAAGGAGAAGTCATAGAACACATAGTATTTCATAGCGACGCAATTTCTGTGTTAATTCGTCGATGTGGGGGAGAGAGGGATGCAGTAAAGAAGGAAGAGTGCATCGGAAGTGAAATACAAGTATCCCAAAAGAAAATCCTGTCGTTTCCATGGAAACGTTACAATTTTTAGAAGGAGATGTCATAGAACACATAATATATCATAGCGACGCAATTTCTGTTTTTAATCGTCAATGTGAGGGAGCGAGTGATGCAGTAAAGAAGGATTAGTGCATCGGAAAGGAGATACTAGTATCCCAAAAGAAAATCCGGTCGTTTCCATAGAAACGTTACTCGATTTAGAAGGAGAAGTCATATAACCCATAGTATTTCATAGCGACGCAATTTCTGTGTTAATTCGTCAATGTGAGGGAGTGAGGGATGCAGTAAAGACGGAATAGTGCATCGGAAAGGAGATAGTCGTATCCCAAAAGAAAATCCTGTCGTTTCCATGGAAACGTCACTATTTTTAGAAGGAGGAGTCATAGAACACATAGTATTTCATAGTGACGCAATTTCTGTGTTATTTCGTCAATGTGAGGGAGCGAGGGATGCAGTAAAGAAGAAATAGTGCATCGGAAAGGAGATTCTCGTAACCCAAAAGAAAATCGTTTCGATTCCATAGAAACGTTACTCGATTTAGAAGGAGAAGTCATAGAACCCATAGTATCCCAGATCGACGCAATTTCTGTGTTAATTGGCCAATGTGAGGGAGCGAGGGATTCAGTAAAGAAGGAATAGTGCATCGGAAGGGTGATAGTCGTATCCCCAAAGAAAATCCATTCGTTTCCATAGAAACGTTACTCGATTTAGAAGGAGATGTCATGGTACCCATAGTATTTCATAGCGACGCAATTTCTGTGTTAATTCGTCAATGTGAGGGAGCGAGGGATGCAGTATAGATGGAATAGTGCATCGGAAAGGAGATACTCGTGATTTAAAAGAAAAGCCTGTCGTTTCCATTGAAACGTTACTCGATTTAGAAGGAGAGGTCTTAGAACCCATAGTATTTCATAACGACGCAATTTCTGTGTTAATTGGTCAATGTGAGGGAGCGAGGATGCAGTAAAGACGGAAAAGTGCCTCGGAAAGGAGATATTCGAATCCCAAACAAAAATCCTATCGTTTCCATAGAAACGTTACTCGATTGAGAAGGAGAAGTCATAGAACCCATAGAATTTCATAGCCACGCAATTTCAGTGTTATGTCGTCAATGTGAGCGAGCGAGGGATGCAGTAAAGAAGGAATATTGCATCGGAAAGGAGATACTCGTGTCCCAAAAGAAAATCCTGTCGTTTCCGTAGAAACGTTACTCGATTTAGATGGAGATGTCTTATAACCCATTGTGTTTCGTAGCGACGCAATTTCTGTGTTAATTCGTCAATGTGAGGGAGCGGGGGAGGCAGTAAAGAAGGAAAAGTGCCTCGGAAAGGAGATATTCGTATCCCAAAATAAAATCCGGTCGTTTCCATTGAAACGTTACTCTGATTAGAGGGACAAATCTTACAACCCGTAGTATTTCATAGCGACGCAATTTCTGTGTTAAGACGTCAGTGTGAGCGAGCGAGGGATGCAGTAAAGAAGGAATAGTGCATCGGAAAGGAAATACTCGTATCTCAAATGAGAATCCTGTACTTTCCATAGAAACGTTACAATTTTAGAAGGGGAAGTCATAGTACCCATAGTATTTCATAGTAACGCAATTTCTGTGTAAATTCGTCAAAGTTAGGGAGCGAGGGATGCAGTATAGAAGGAATAGTGCATCAAAAAGGTGATACGCGTATCCCAAAAGAAATTCCTGTCGATTCCATAGAAACGTTACTCGATTGAGAAGGAGAGGTCATAGATCCCAATGTATTTCATAGCGACGCAATATCTGTGTTAGTTCGAGGAAGTGAGCGTGCGCGGGATGCAGTATAGAGGGAATAGTGCATCGGAAAGGAAATACACGTTTCGCAAAAGCAAATCCTGTCGTTTCCATAGAAACGTTATAATTTTTAGAAGGAGATGTGATAGAACACATAGTATTTCATACCGACGCAATTTCTGTGTTAATTCGTCATTGTGAGCGAGCGAGTGATGCAGTAAATAGGGAATAGTGTATCGGAAAGGAGATACTCGTATCCCAAAAGGAAATCCTGTCGTTTCCATAGAAACGTTACTTGATTTAGAAGGAGAAGTCATAGAATCTATAATATTTCATAGCGACGCAATTTCTGTGTTAATTCGTCAATGTGAGGGAGCGAGGGATGTGGTAAAGAAGAAATGGTGCATCGGAAAACAGATTCTCGTATCCCAAACTAAAATCCCGTAATTTCCATAGAAACGGTACTCTACTTAGAATGATAAGTCATAGAACCCATAGTATTTCATAGAGACGCAAATACTGTGATTATTCGTCGATGTGAGGGGACGAGGGATGCAGTAAAAAAGGAATAGTGCAACAGAAAAGAGACACTCGTGTCCCAAAAGAAAATCCTGTCGTTTCCATAGAAATGTTACTCGATTTAGAAAGAGATGCCATAGAACCCATAGCATTTCATAGCGACGCAATTTCTGAGTAAACTCGTCAATGTGAGGGAGCGAGTGATGCAGTAAAGAAGTAATAGTGCATCGGAAAGGAGATACTAGTATCCCAAAAGAATATCATGTCGTTTCCATAGAAACGTTTCTCGATTTAGAAGGAGATGTCATAGAACCCATAGTATTTCATTGCGATGCAATTGCTGCGTTATTTTGTCAATGTGAGGGAGCGGGGGATGCAGTAAAGAGGGATTGGTGCATCGGAAAAAGATATACTCGTAAATGAAAAGTAAATCATGTCTTTTCCATTGAAACATTACTCGATTTAGAAGGAGAAGTCATAGAACTCATAGTGTATCATAGCGACGCAATTTCTGTGCTAATTCGTCAATGTGAGCGAGCGAGGGATGCAGTAAAGAAAGAATAGTGAATCGGAAAGGAGATAGTCGTATCCCAAAAGGAAATCCTGTCGTTTCCATTGAAACGTTACTCGATTTAGAAGGTGAAGTCATAGAACCCATAGTGTATCATAGCGACGCAATGTCTGTGTTAATTCGTCAATGTGAGCGAGCGAGGGATGCAGTAAAGAATGATTAGTGCATCGGAAAGGAAATACTGGTATTCCAAAAGAAAATCCTGTCGTTTCCATAGAAATGTAACTATTTTCAGAAGGAGAAGTCATAGAACACATGGGGTTTCATAGCGACGCAATTTCTGTGTTATTTCGTCTTTGTGAATGAGTGAGGGAAGCAGTAAAGAAGGAATAGTGCATCGGAAAGGAGATACTCGTATCCCAAAATAAAATCCTGTCGTTTCCATAGAAACGTTACTCTATTTCGAATGACATGACATAGAACCCATAGAATTTCATAGCGTCGCAAATTCTGTGTTAATTCGCCAAAGTGAGCGAGCGAGGGATGCAGTAAAGAAGAAATAGTGCATCGGAAAGGAGATTCTCGTAATTTAAAAGAAAAGCCTGTCGTTTCCATTGCAACGTTACACGATTTAGAAGGAGAAGTCATAGAACCCATTGTCTTTCATAGCGACGCAATTTCTGTGTTAATTCGTCCATGTGAGCGAGCGAGGGATGCAGTAAAGAAGGAATAGTGCATCGGAAAGGAAATACTCGTATCCCAAAAGAAAATCATCTTGTTTGCATAGAAACGATACCACTTTTAGAAGCAGAAGTCATAGGACACATAGTATTTCATAGCGACGCTATTTCTCTGTTATTTCGTCAGTGTGAGGGAGTGAGGGATGCAGTAAAGAAGGAATAGTGCATGGGAAGGAGATAATCGTATCCCAATATAAAATCCTGTCGTTTCCATAGAAACGTTACTTGATTTAGAAGGAGAAGTCGTAGAATCTATAATATTCCATAGCGACGTAATTTCTGTGTTAATTCGTCAATCTGAGGGAGCGAGGCATGCAGCAAGGAAGGAATAGTGCATCGGAAAGGAGATATTCGTATCCCAAAAGAAAATCCTGTCGTTTCCATAGAAACGTTACTAGATTTAGAAGGAGATCACATAGATCCCACAGCATTTCAAAGCGACGCAATATCTGTGTTAATTCGTCAATGTGAGGGAGCGAGGGATGCTGTAAAGAGGAAATAGTGCATCGGAATGGAGATACTCGTATCCCATAAGAAAACCTGTCGTTACCATAGAAACGTTACTCGATTTAGAAGGAGATGTCATAGAACCCATAGTATTTCATTGTGATGCAATTGCTGCGTTATTTTGTCAATGTGAGGGAGCGGGGGATGCAGTAAAGAGGGATTGGTGCTTCGGAAAAAGATATACTCGTAAATGAAAATAAATCCTGTCTTTTCCATTGAAACATTACTCGATTTAGAAGGAGAAGTCATAGAACCCATAGTGTATCATAGCGACGCAATTTCCGTGTTAATTCGTCAATGTGATGGAGCGAGGGATGCAGTAAAGAAGGAATAGTGCATCGGAAAGGCGATAGTCGTATCCCAAAAGAAAATCCTGTCGTTTCCATAGAAACGTTACTAGATTTAGAAGGAGATCACATAGATCCCACAGCATTTCAAAGCGACGCAATATCTGTGTTAATTCGTCAATGTGAGGGAGCGAGGGATGCAGTAAAGAAGAAATAATGCATCGGAATGGAGATACTCGTGTCCCAAAAGAAAACCTGTCGTTTCCATAGAAACGTTACTCGATTTAGAAGGAGATGTCATAGAACCCATAGTATCTCATAGCGACGCAATTTCTGTGTTAATTCGTCAATGTGAGGGAGCGAGTAATGCAGTAAAGAAGGAATAGTGCATCGGAAAGAAGAAACTCGTAATTTATAAGAAAAGCCTGTCGTTTCCATAAAAACGTTACTCGATTTAGAAGGAGAAGTCATAGAACCCATAGTATTTCCTAGCGACGCAATTTCTGTGTCAATTCGTCAATGTGAGGGAGCGAGGGATGCAGTAAAGAAGGAATAGTGCATCGGTAAGGAAATACTCGTATCCCAAAATAAAAAACTTTGGTTTTCTTAGAAACGTTACTCGATTTAGATGTAGATGTCATAGAACCCGTAGTATTTCATAGCGACGCAATTTCTGTGTTAATTCGTCAATGTGAGCGAGCGAGGAATGCAGTAACGAAGGAATAGTGCATCGAAAAGGAGAAACTCGCAATTTAAAAGAAAAGCCTATCGTTTCCATAAAAACGTTACTCGATTTAGAAGGAGAAGTAATAGAACCCATAGTATTTCATAGCGACGCAATATCTGTGTTAATTCGTCAATGTGATTGAGCGAGGGATTCAGTAAAGAAGAAATAGTGCATCGGAAAGGAGATACTAGTATCCCATCAGAAAATCCTGTCGTTTCCATAGAAACGTTACTCTATTTAGAGGGACAAGTCATACAACCCATAGTAATTCATAGCGACGCAATTTCTGTGATAAGTCGTCAATGTGAGGGAGCGAGGGATGCAGTAAAGAAGGAATATTGCATCAGAAAGGTGATACTCGTCTCCCAAAAGAAAATCCTGTCGTTTACATAGAAACGTTACTCGATTTAGAGAGAGATGTCATAGAACCCATAGTATTTCATGGCGACGCAATTTCTGTGTTCATTCGTCAATGTGAGGGAGCGAGTGATGCAGTAAAGAAGGAATAGTGCATCGGAAGGAGATACTAGTATCCCAAAAGGAAATCCAGTCGTTTCCATAGAATCGGTACTCGATTTAGAAGGAGATGCCATAGAACCCATGGTAATTCATAGCGACGCAATTTCTGTGTTAATTCGTCAATGTGGGGTAGCGAGGGATGCCGTAAAGAAGGAACAGTGCACCGGAAAAGAGATTCCCGTATCCCAAACGAAAATCCTGTCGTTTCCATAGAAGCGTTACTCTACTTAGAATGACAAGTCATAGAACCCACAGTATTTCATAGCGACGGAATTTCTGTGATTATTCGTCAATGTGAGGGAGCGACGGATGCATTTAAGAAGG
Organism: Schistocerca americana; assembly: GCF_021461395.2. Classification (NCBI taxonomy): domain Eukaryota; kingdom Metazoa; phylum Arthropoda; class Insecta; order Orthoptera; family Acrididae; genus Schistocerca; species Schistocerca americana. The sequence goes on from NC_060129.1 coordinate 50,422,303, forward strand.
AATAGTGCATCGGAAAGGATATACTCGTAGTTTAAAAGAAAAGCCTGTCGTTTCCATTGAGACGTTACTCGATTTAGAAGGAGCAGTCATAGTACCCACAGTATTACATAGCGACGAAAGTTGTGCGTTAATTCGCCAATGTGAGAGAGCGAGGGATGCAGTAAAGAAGGAATATTGCATCGGAAAGGAGATACTCGTGTCCCAAAAGAATATCCTGTCGTTTACATAGAAACGTTATACGATTTAGAAAGAGATGCCATTGAACCCATAGCATTTCATAGCGACGCAATTTCTGTGTTAATACGTCAATGCGAGGGAGCTAGTGATGCAGTAAGGAAGGAATAGTGCATCGGAAAGGAGATACTAGTATCCCAAAAGAAAATCCTGTCGTTTCCATAGAAACGTTACTCGATTTAGACGGAGATGTCATAGAACCCATAGTTTTTCGTAGCGACGCAATTTCTGTGTAAATTCGTCAATGTGAGGGAGCGAGGGATGCAGCAAAGAAGGAATAGTGCATCGGATAGGAGATACTCGTAATATAAAAGAAAACCCTGTCGTTTCCATTGAAACGTTACTCGATTTAGAAGGAGAAGTCATAGAAGCCATACTTTTTCATAGCGACGCAATTTCTTTGTTAATTCGTCAATGTGAGGGAGCGAGTGATGCAGTAAAGAAGGAATAGTTCATCGAAAAGGGGATACTAGTATCCCAAAAGGTAATCCTAACGTTTCCATAGAATCGTTACTCGATTTAGAAGGAGATGTCATAGAACCCATAGTATATCATAGCGACGCAATTGCTGCGTTAATTCGTCAATGTGAGGGAGCGAGGGATGCAGTAAAGAAGGAACAGTGCACTGGAAAAGAGATACCAGTATCCCAAAAGAAAATCCTGTCCTTTCCATAGAAACGTTACTCTATTTAGAATGACATGTCATAGAGCCCATAGTATTTCATAGCGACGCAATTTCTGTCTTAACTCGTCAATGTGAGGGAGCGAGGGATGCAGTAAAGAAGGAATATTGCATCGGAAATGAGATACTCGTGTCCCAAAAGAAAATCCTGTCGTTTCCATAGAAACGTTACTCTATTTAGAATGACAAGTCATAGAACCCATAGTATTTCATAGCGACGCAATTTCTGTGATATTTCGTCAATGTGTGGGAGTGAGGGATGCAGTAAAGATGGAATAGTGCATCGGAAAGGAGATAATCGTATCCCAAAAGAAAATCCTGTCGTTTTCATAAAAAAGAAACTATTTTTAGGCGGAGAAGTCTTAGAACCCATAGTATTTCTTAAGGACCGAATTTCTGTGTTAATTCGTCAATGTGCGGGAGCGAGGGCTGCAGTAATGATGGAATAGTGCATCAGAAAGGAGATACTCGTAATTTAAAAGAAAAGCCTGTCGTTTCCATTGAAACGTTTGCCGATTTAGAAGGAGAAGTCATAGAACACATAGTATTTCATAGCAACGCAATTTCTGTGTTAATTCGTCAATGTGAGGGAGCGAGGGATGCAGTAAGGAAGGAAAATTGCATTGGAAAGGAGATACTAGTATCCCAAAAAAAATCCTGTCGTTTCCATAGAAACGTTACTCGATTTAGAAGGAGATGACATAGAGCCCATAGCATTTCATAGCGACGCAATTTCTGTGTTAATTCATCAATGTGAGGGAACAAGGCAAGCAGTAAAGAAGAGATACTCGTATCCCCAACGAAAATTCTGCTGTTTTCATAGAAACGTTACTCCATTTAGAATTACAAGTCATACAACCCATAGTATTTCATATCGACGCTAATTCTGTGTTAATTCATCAATGTGAGGGAGCGAGGGATGCAGTAAAGGAGGAATAGTGCATCGGAAGGGAGATACTAGTATCCCAAAAGAAAATCCTGTCGTTTCCATAGAAACGTTACTCGATTTAGATAGAGATGTCATGGGACCCATAGTATTTCATAGCGACGCAATTGCTGCGTTACTCCGTCAATGTGAGGGAGCGAGGGATGCAGTAAAGAAGGAACAGGGCACTGGAAAAGAGATACTCGTATCCCCAACGAAAATCCTGTCGTTTCCATTACGTTACACTATTTAGAATGACCAGTCATAGAACCCATAGTATTTCATAGCGACGCAAATTCTGTGTTAATTCGTCAACGTGAGGTAGCGAGGGATGCAGTAAAGAAGGAATAGTGCATCGGAAAGTAGGTACTCGTATCCCAAAACAAAATCCTGTTGTTTCCATAGAAACGTTACTTGATTTAGAAGGAGATGTCATAGAACCCATAGTACTTCATAGCGACGCCAGTTGTGTGTTAATTCGTCAATGTGAGGGAGCGAGGGATGCAGTAAAGAAGCAATAGTGCATCGGAAAGAAGATAATCGTAATTTAAAAGAAAATACTGTCGTTTCCATTGAAACGTTACTCGATTTGGAAGGAGAAGCCATAGAACCCATAGTATTTCATAGAGACGCAATTTCTGTGTTAATTCGTCAATGTGAGGGAGGGGGGGTTTGAGTAAAGGAGCAATAGTGCAACGGAAAGGAGACAGTCGTATCCCAAAAGAAAATCCTGTCGTTTCCATAGAAACGTTACTCGATTTAGAAGGAGATTTCATAGAACCCATAGTTTTTCGCAGCGACGCAATTTCTGTGTAAATTCGTCAATGTGAGGGAGCGAGGGATGCAGCAAAGAAGGAATAGTGCATCGGATAGGAGATACTCGTAATATAAAAGAAAACCCTGTCGTTTCCATTGAAATGTTACTCGATTTAGAAGGAGAAGTCATAGAAGCCATACGTTTTCATAGCGACGCAATTTCTTTGTTAATTCGTCAATGTGAGGGAGCGAGTGATGCAGTAAAGAAGGAATAGTTCATCGAAAAGGGGATACTAGTATCCCAAAAGGTAATCCTGTCGTTTCCATAGAATCGTTACTCGATTTAGAAGGAGATGTCATAGAATCCATAGTATATCACAGCGACGCAATTGCTGCGTTAATTCGTGAATGTGAGGGAGCGAGGGATGCAGTAAAGAAGGAACAGTGCACTGGAAAAGAGATTCTCGTATCCCCAACGAAAATCCTGTCGTTTCCATAGAAACGTTACTCTATTTAGAGTGACAAGTCATAGAACCCACAGTATCTCATAGCGGCGCAATTTCTGTGTTAATTCGTCAATGTGAGGGAGGGGGGTTTCAGTAAAGGAGAAATAGTGCAACGGAAAGGAGACAGTCGTATCCCAAAAGAAAATCCCCTCGTTTCCATAGAAACGTTACTCTATTTAGAATGACAAGTCATAGAACCTAGAATATTTCATAGCGACGCAAATTCTCTGATTATTCGTCAATGTGAGGGAGCGAGGGATGCATTAAAGAAGGAATAGTGCATCGGAAAGCAGATACTCGTAATTTAAAAGAAAGGCATGTCATTTCCATTAAAACGTTACTCGATTTAGAAGGGGAAGTCATAGAACTTATAGTATTTCATAGCGATGCAAGTTGTGTGTTAATTCGTCAATGTGAGGGAGCGAAGGATGCAGTAACGGAGGAATATTGCATCGGAAAGGAGATATTCGTATCCAAAAAGAAAATCCTGTCGTTTCCATAGAAACGTTACTCTATTTAGAATGACCAGTCATAGAACCCATAGTATTTCATAGCGACGCAAATTCTGTGTTAATTCGTCAATGTGAGCGAGCCAGTGATGCAGTAATGAAGGATTAGTGCATCGGAAAGGAGACACTCGTATCCCAAAAGAAAATGCTGTCGTTACCATAGAAACGTTACTCGATTTAGAAACAGATGCCAATGAACCCATAGCATTTCATAGCGACGCAATTTCTGTGTCAATTCGTCAATGGGAGGGAGCGAGAAATTCAGTAAAAAAGGAATACTGCATCGGAAAGGAGATACCAGTATCCCAAAAGAAAATCCTGTCGTTTCCATAGAAACGTTACTCTATTTAGAATGACATGTCATAGAGCCCATAGTATTTCATAGCGACGCAATTTCTGTCTTAACTCGTCAATGTGAGGGAGCGAGGGATGCAGTAAAGAAGGAATATTGCATCGGAAATGAGATACTCGTGTCCCAAAAGAAAATCCTGTCGTTTCCATAGAAACGTTACTCTATTTAGAATGACCAGTCATAGAACCCATAGTATTTCATAGCGACGCAAATTCTGTGTTAATTCGTCAATGTGAGCGAGCCAGTGATGCAGTAATGAAGGATTAGTGCATCGGAAAGGAGACACTCGTATCCCAAAAGAAAATGCTGTCGTTACCATAGAAAAGTTACTATTTTTAGAAGGAGAAGTCATATAAATCATAATATGACATAGCGACGCAATTTATGTGTTAATTCGTCAATGTGAGGGAGCGAGGGATGCAGTAAAGAAGGAATAGTGCTTCGGAAGAGAGATACTCGTATCCCAAAAGGAAATCCTGTCATTTCCACAGAAACGTTACAATTTTAGAAGGAGAATTCTTAGTACCCATAGTATTTGGAAGCGATGCAATTTGTGTGTTAATTCGTCAATGTTAGGGAGCGAGGGATGCAGTATAGAAGGAATAGTGCACCAATAGGTGAAACTCGTATCCCAAAAGAAAATTCTGTAGTTTCCATATAAACGTTACTCGATTTAAGAAGAGATGTCATAGAACCAATAGTATTTCATAGCGACGCCAGTTGTGTGTTAATTCGTCAATGTGAGGGAGCGAGGGATGCAGTAAAGAAGGAATAGTGCATCTGAAAGAAGATTATCGTAATTTAAAAGAAAATCCGTCGTTTCCATTGAAACGTTACTCGATTTAGAAGGAGAAGTCACAGAACCCATAGTATTTCATAGCGACGCATTTTCTGTGTTAATTCGTCAATGTGAGGGACCGAGGGCTGCAGTAATGAAGGAAGAGTGCATCGGAAAGGAGATAGTCGTATCCCAAAACAAAATCCTGTCGTTTCCATAGAAAAGTTACTCGATTTAGAAGAAGAAGTCATAGAACCTACAGTATTTCATAGCGACGCAATTTCTGTGTTAATTCCTCAATGTGAGGGAGCGAGGGAGCGGTAAATGTGGAATAGTGCATCGGAAGGGAGATACTCGTATCGTAAAAGAAAATCCAGTCGTTGCCACAGAAACGTTACAATTTTAGAAGAAGGAGTCATAGTACCCATAGTATTTCATAGCGACGTAATTTCTGTGTTAATTCGTCAATGTGAGGGAGCGAGGGATGCAGTAAAGAAGGAATATTGCATCGGAAAGGAGATACTCATGTCCCAAAAGAAAATCCTGTCGTTTCCACAGAAACGTTACTCGATTTAGAAGGAGATGTCATAGAACCCATAGTATTTCGTAGCGACCCAATTGCTTTGTTAATTCGTCAATGTGAGGGAGCGAGGGATGCAGTAAAGGAGGAACAGTGCACCAGAAAAGAGATACTCGGACCCTAGCCTTAAATCCTGTCGATCCATAGAAACGTTACTAAATTTAGAATGACAAGTCATAGAACCCATAGTATTTAATAGCGACGCAAAGCCTGTGTTAATTCGTCAACGTGAGGTGGCGAGGGATGCAGTAAAGAAGGAATAGTGCATCGAAGAGGAGATACTCGTATCCCATAAGAAAATCCTGTCGTTTCCATAGAAACGTTACTCGATTTAGAAGAAGTCATTGAACCCATAGTATTTCATAGCGACGCAATTTCTGTGTTAATACGTCAATGTGAGGGCGCGGGGGATGCAGTTAAGAAGGAAGAGTGCTTCGGAATGGAGATACTCGTATCCCAAAAGAAAATCCTGTCGTTTCCATAGAAACGTTACAATTTCAGAAGGAGAAGTCATATAAAACGTAATATTTCATAGCGACGAAATTTCAGTGTTAATTCGCCAATGTGAGGGAGCGAGGGATGCGGTAAAGAAGGAATAGTGCATCGGAAGGGAGATACTCGTATCTTAAAAGAAAATCCGGTCGTTTCCATAGAAACGTTACAGTTTTTGACGTAAAGGTCTTAGTACCCATAGTATTTCATAGCGACGCAATTTCTGTGTTAATTCGTCAACGTTAGGGAGCGAGGGATGCAGTATAGAAGGAATAGTCCATCTAAAAGGTGAAGCTCGTATCCCAAAAGAAAATCCTGTCGTTTCCATAGAAACGTTACTCGATTTAGAAGGAGATGTCATACAACACAAAGTATTTCATATCGACGCAAACTCTGTGTTATTTCGTCATTGTGAAGGAGCGAGGGATGCAGTAAAGAAGGAATAGTGTATCAGAAATAAGTTACTCGTATCCCGAAAGAAAATCCTGTCGTTTCCATAGAAACGTTACACGATTTAGAAGGAGAAGTAATTGAAACCATAGTATTTCATAGCGACGCAATCTCTGTGTTAATTCGTCAATGTGAGCGAGCGAGGGATGCAGGAAAGAAGGAATAGCGCATCGGAAAGGAAATACTCGTATCCCAAAAGAAAATCCTGTCTTTTCCATTGAAACCTTACTATTTTTAGAAGGAGAAGTCATAGAACACATAGTATTTCATAGCGACGCAATTTCTGTGTCATTTCGTCAATGTGTGGGAGTGAGGGATGCAGTAAAGAAGGAATAGTGCATGGGAAAGGAGATACTCGTAACCCAAAAGAAAATCATTTCGTTTCTATAGAAACGTTACTCGATTAAGACGGTGAAGTCATAGAACCAATAGTATCTCATATCGTCGCAATTTCTGTGTTAATTCGTCAATGTGAGGGAGCAAGGGATACAGTAAAGAAGGAACAGTGCATCGGAAGGGAGATAGTCGTATCCCAAAAGAAAATCCTGTCGTGTCCATAGAAACGTTACTCGATTTAGAAAGAGATGCCATATAACCCATAGTATTTCGTAGCGACGCAATTTCTGTGCTAATTGTTCATTGTGAGGGAGCGAGGGAGAACCAATAGTATCTTATATCGTCGAAATTTCTGTGTTAATTCGTCAATGTGAGGGAGCGAGGGATACAGTAAAGAATGAATAGTGCATCGGAAAGGAGATACTCGTAATTTAAAAGAGCAGCCTGTCGTTTCCATTGAAACGTTACTCGATTTAGAAGAAGAAGCCATAGTACCCATAGTATTTCATAGCGACGCAATATCTGTTTTAATTCGTCAATGTGAGGGAGCGAGGGATGCAGTAAAGAAGGAATAGTGCATCGTATAGGAGATTATAGTATCCTAAAAGAAATACCTGTCGTTTCCATAGAAACGTTACTCGATTTAGAAGGAGATGTCATAGAACCCATAGTATTCTATAGCGACGCAATTTCTGTGCTAATTGTTCATTGTGAGGGAGCGAGGGATGCAGTAAGGAAGGAATAGTGCATCGGAAAGGAGATACTCGTAATTTATAAGAAAAGCCTGTCGTCTCCATTGAAACGTTACTCGATTTAGAAGAAGAAGTCATAGTACCCATAGTATTTCATAGCGACGCAATATCTGTGTTAATTCGTCAATGTGAGGGAGCGAGGGATGCAGTGAAGAAGGAATAGTGCATTGTATAGGAGATAGTCGTATCCCAAAATAAAATGCTGTCGTTTTTATAGAAACGTTATTCGATTTAGAAGGAGAAGTCATAGAACCCATAGTATTCTATAGCGACGCAATTGCTGTGTTAATTCGTCAATGTGAGGGAGCGAGGGATGCAGTACAGAAGGAATTGTGCATCGGAAGGGAGACACTCGTATCGCAAAAGAAAATCCTGTCGTTTCCATAGAAACGTTACTCGATTTAGAAGGAGATGTCATAGAACCCATAGTATTTCATAGCGACGCAATTTCTGAGTTAATTCGTCAATGTGAGGGATCGAGGGATGCAGTAAGGAAGGAGGAGTGCATCGGAATGGAGATAGTCGTATGCCAATAGAAAATCCTCTCGTTTTCATAGAAACGTTACTTGATTTAGAAGGAGATGTCATTGAACACAAAGTATTTCATATCGACGCAAACTCTGTGTTATTTCGTCATTGTGAAGGAGTGAGGGATGCAGTAAAGAAGGAATAGTGCATCAGAAATAAGTTACTCGTATGCCGAAAGAAAATCCTGTCGTTTCCATAGAAACGTTACACGATTTAGAAGGAGAAGTCATTGAAACCATAGTATTTCATAGCGACGCAATTTCTGTGTTAATACGTCAATGTGAGCGAGCGAGGGATGCAGGAAAGAAGGAATAGTGCATCGGAAAGGAAATACTCGTATCCCAAAAGAAAATCCTCTCGTTTCCATCGAAACGTTACTATTTTTAGAAGGAGAAGTCATAGAACACATAGTATTTCATAGCGACGCAATTTCTGTGTTATTTCGTCAATGTGTGGGAGTGAGCGAAGCAGTAAAGAAGGAATAGTGCATGGGAAAGGAGATACTCGTAACCCAAAAGAAAATCATTTCGTTTCTATAGAAACGTTACTCGATTAAGACGGTGAAGTCATAGAACCAATAGTATCTTATATCGTCGAAATTTCTGTGTTAATTCGTCAATGTGAGGGAGCGAGGGATACAGTAAAGAATGAATAGTGCATCGGAAGGGAGATAGTCGTATCCCAAAAGAAAATTCTGTCGTTTCCATAGAAACGTTACTCGATTTAGAAGGAGATGCCATATAACCCATAGTATTTCGTAGCGACGCAATTTCTGTGTTAATTCGTCAATGTGAGGGAGCGAGGGATGCAGTAAGGACGGAATAGTGCATCGGAAAGGAGATACTCGTAATTTAAACGAGCAGCCTGTCGTTTCCATGGAAACGTTACTCGATTTAGAAGAAGAAGAAGTCATAGTACCCATAGTATTTCACAGCGACGCAATTTCTGTGTTAATTCGTCAATGTGAGCGAGCGAGGGATTCAGTAAAGAAGGAATTGTCCATCGGAAAGGAGATTATAGTATCCTAAAAGAAATACCTGTCGTTTCCATAGAAACGTTACTCGATTTAGAAGGAGATGTCATAGAATCCATAGTATTCTATAGCGACGCAATTGCTGTGTTAATTCGTCAATGTGAGGGAGCGAGGGATGCAGTAAAGAAGGAATAGTGCACCGGAAAAGAGATACTCGTACCCCAAAGGAAAATCCTGTCGTTTCCATAGAAACGTTCCTCTATTTAGAAGGACAAGTCAATCAACCCACATTTTTTTTAGAGACGCAATTTCGGTGTTATGTCGTTAATATGAGGGAGCGAGGGATGCAGTAAAGAAGGAATATTGCATCGGAAAGGAGATACTCGTGTCCCAAACGAAAATCCTGTCGTTTCCATAGAAATGTTACTCTATTTAGAATGACAAGTCATAGAACCCATAGCATTTCATAGCGGCTCAATTTCTGTGTTAATTGGTAAAAGTGAGGGAGTGAGGGATGCAGTTAAGTAGGAAGAGTGCATCGGAGAGGGGATAGTCCTATCCCAAAAGAAATTCCTGTCGTTTCCATAGAAACGTTACTCTATTTAGAAGGAGAAGTAATAGATCATAAAGTATTTCATAGCGACGCAATTTCTGTGTTAATTCGTCAATGTGAGGGAGCGAGGGATGCAGTAAAGAAGGAATATTGCATCGGAAAGGAGATACTCGTGTCCCAAACGAAAAACCTGTCGTTTCCATAGAAACGTTACTCTATTTAGAATGACAAGTCATAGAACCCATAGTATTTCATAGCGACGCAAATTCTGCGCTAACTCGTCAAAGTGAGGGAACGAGGAATGCAGTACAGAAGGAATAGTGCATCGGAAGGGAGACACTCGTATCGCAAAAGAAAATCCTGTCGTTTCCATAGAAACGTTATTCGATTTAGAAGGAGATGTCATAGAAACCATAGTATTTCATAGCAACGCAATTTCTGTGTTAATTCGTCAATGTGAGCGTGCGAGTGATGCAGTAAAGAAGGAATAGTGCATCGGAAAGGATGTACTCGTATCCCAAAAGAAAATCCTGACGTTTCCATGGAAACGTTACTATTTTTAGAAGGAGAAGTCTTATAAATCATAATATTTCATAGCGACGCAATTTCTGTGTTAATTAGTCAATGTGAGGGAGCGTGGGATGCATTAAAGAAGGAATAGTGCATCGGAAGGGAGATACTCGTATCCCAAAAGAAAATCCTGTCGTTTCCATAGAAACGTTACTATTTTTAGAAGTAATAGTCATAGAACCCATAGTATTTCATAGCGACGGAATTTCTGTGTTAATTCGTCAATGTTAGGGAGCGAGGGTTTCAGTAAAGAAGGAATAGTGCATCGGAAAGGAGATAGTCGTATCCCAAAAGAAAATCCTGTCGTTTCCATAGAAACGTCACTCGATTTAGAAGAAGATGTCATAGAACCCAAAGTATTACATGGCGACACATATTCTGTGTTATTTCATCACTGTGAGGGAGCGAGGGATGCAGTAAAGAAGGAACAGTGCACCGGAAAGGAGATATCCGTACCCCAAAAGAAAATCCTCTCGATTCCATAGAAACGTTCTTCTATTTAGAAGGACAAGTCAATCAACCCATATTTTTTCATACAGACGCAATTTCTGTGTTAAGTCGTCCATATGAGGGAGCGAGGGATGCAGTAAAGAAGGAATATTGCATCGGAAAGGTGATACTCGTGTCCCAAACGAAAATCCTGTCGTTTCCATAGAAACATTACTCTATTTAGAATGACAAGTCATAGAACCCATAGTATTTCATAGCGAAGCAAATTCCGTGTTAACTCGTCAATGTGAGGGAGCGAGGGATGCAGTAAAGAAGGAATAGTGCATCGGAAGGGAGATACTCGAATCGCAAAAGAAAATCCAGTCGTTTCCATAGAAACGTTAATCGATTTAGAAGGAGATGTCATAGAACCCATAGTATTTCATAGCGACGCAATTTCTGTGTTAATTCGTCAATGTGAGCGAGCGAGTGATGCAGTAAAGAAGGAATAGTGCATCGGAAAGGTGATACACGTATCCCAAAAGAAAATCCTGTCGTTTCCATGGAAACGTTACTATTTTTAGAAGGAGAAGTCTTATAGATCATAATATTTCATAGCGACGCAATTTCTGTGTTAATTCGTCAATGTGAGGGAGCGAGGGATGCAGTAAAGAAGAAATAGTGCATCGGAAGGGAGATACTCGTATCCCAAATGAAAATCCTGGTGTTTCCATAGAAACGTTACTATTTTTAGAAGGAGAAGCCATAGAACCCATAGCATTTCATAGCGACGCAATTTCTGTGCTAATTCGCCAATGTTCGGGAGCGAGGGATGCAGTGAAGAAGGAATAGTGCATCGGAAAGGAGATACGCGTGTCCCAAAAGAAAATCCTGTCGGTTCCATAGAAACGTTACTCGATTTAGAAGGAGATGACATAGAACCCAAAGTATTTCGTAGCGACGCAAATTCTGTGTTATTTCGTCACTGTGAGGGAGCGAGGGATGCAGTAAAGAAGGAATAGTGCATCGGAAAGGAGATACGCGTGTCTCAAAAGAAAATCCTGTCGTTTCCACAGAAACGTTACTCGATTTTGATGGAGATGTCATAGAACCCATAGTATTTCATAGCGACGCAATTTCTGTGTTAATTCGTGAATGTGAGCGAGCGAGGGATGTAGTATAGAAGGAATAGTGCATCAGAAAGGTGATACTCGTATCCCAAAAGAAAATCCTGTCGTTTCCATCGAAACGTTACTCGATTTAGAAGGAGATGTCATAGATCACAAAGTATATCATAGCGACGCAAATTCTGTGTTATTTCGTCAATGTGAGGGAGCGAGGGATGCAGTATAGAACGATTAGTGCATCGGAAAGGAGTTACTCGTATCCCAAAAGAAAATCCTGTCGTTTCAATAGAAACGTTACTCGATTTAGAATGAGAAGTCATAGAACCCATAGTATTTCATAGCGACGCATTTGCTGTGTTAATTCGTCAATCTGAGGGCGCGAGGGAGGCAGTAATGAAGGGACAGTGCATCGGAAAAGAGATACTCGTACCCCAAAAGAAAATTGTGTCCTTTCCATAGAAACGTTACGCTATTTAGAAGGACAAGTCATACAACCCATAGTATTTCATTGCGACGCTATTTCTGTGTTAAGTCTTCAATGTGACGGAGCGAGGGATGCAGTAAAGAAGGTATATTGCATCGTAAAGGAGGTCCTCGTGTCCCAAAAGAAGATCCTGTCTTATCCATAGAAACGTTACTCGATTTAGAAGGAGATGTCATAGAACCCAAGGCATTTCATAGCGACGCAATATCTGTGTTAATTCGTCAATGTGAGATAGCGAGTGATGCAGTAAAGAAGGAATAGTGCTTTGGAAAGGAGATACTCGTGTCCCAAAAGAAAATCCTGTCGTTTCCATGGAAACGTTACGCTACTTAGAATGACAAGTCATAGAACAAATAGTATTTTATAGCGACGCAAATTCTGTGTTAATTCGTCAATGTGAGGGAGCGAGGGATGGAGCAAAAGAGGAATAGTGCATCGGAATGGAGATAGTTGTCATTTAAAGAAAAGCCTGTCGTTTCCATTGGAACTTTACTCTACTTAGAATGACAAGACATAGAACGCATAGTATTTCATAGCGACGCAATTTCTGTGTTAATTCGCCAATGTGAGGGAGCGAGGGATGCAGTAAAGAAGGAATATTGCATCGGAAAGGAGATACTCGTGTCCCAAAAGAAAATCCTGTCTTTTCCACAGAAACGTTACTCGATATAGAAGGAGATGTCATAGAACCCATAGCATTTCATAGCGACGCAATTTCTGTGTTAATTTGTCAATGTGATGGACGAGGGATGCAGTAAAGAAGGAATGGTGCATCGGAAGGGAGATACTCGTATCCCAAAAGAAAATCCTGTCGTTTCCATAGACACGTTACCCTATTTAGAACGACATGTCATAGAACCCATAGTATTTCATAGCGACGCATTTCTGTGTTAGTTCGTTAATGTGGGGGGGCTAGGGATGCTGTATAGAAGGAATAGCGCATCGGAAAGGAATTACCCGTAATTTAAAAGAAATTCCTGTCGTTTCCCTTGAAACGTTACTCGATTTAGAAGAAGAAGTCATAGACCCCATAGAATTTCATAGCGACGCAATTTCTTTGTTAATTCGTAAATGTGAGGGAGCGAGGGATGCAGTAAAGAAGGAATAGTGCATCGGAAAGGAGATACTCGTATATTAAAAGAAAATCCTCTAGTTTCAATAGATACGTTACTATTTTTAGAAGGAGAAGTCATAGAACACATAGTCTTTCATTGCGACGCAATTTCTGTGTTATTTCGTCAATGTGAGGGAGTGAGGGATGGAGCAAAGAAGGAATAGTGCATCGGAAAGGAGATACTCGTATCCCAAATGAAAATCCTGTCGTTTCCATAGAAACGTTACTCGATTAAGAAGGATAAGTCATAGAACCCATAGTATTTCATGGCGACCGAATTTCTGTCTTAATTCGTCAGTGTTAGGGAGCGAGGGATGCAGTATAGAAGGAATAGTGCATCAGAAAGGTGATACTCGTATCCCAAAAGAAAATCCTGTCGTTTCCATAGAAACGTTACTCGATTTTGAAGGAGATGTCATAGAACACAAAGTATATCATAGCGACTCAAATTCTGTGTTAGTTCGTCAATGTGAGGGAGCGAGGGATGCAGCAAGGAAGGAATAGTGCATCGGAAAGGAGATACTCGTATCCCAAAGGGAAATTCTGTCGTTTCCATAGATACGTTACTCGATTTAGAAGGAGAATTCATAGAACCCATAGCATTTCATAGCGACGCATTTTCTGTACTAATTGGCAATGTGAGGGAGCGAGGGATTCAGTAAAGAAGGAATAGTGCGTCGGAAAGGAGATAGTCGTATCCCAAAAGAAAATCCTGTCGTTTCCATATAAACGTTACTTGATTTAGAAGGAGATGTCATAGAACACAAAGTATATCATAGCGACGCAAATTCTGTGTTATTTCGTCAATGTGAGGGAGCGAGGGATGCAGTAAAGAAGGAATAGTGGATCGGAAAGGAGTTATTCGTGTCCCAAAGAAAAAATCCTGTCGTTTCCGTAGAAACGTTACTCGATTTAGAAGGAGATGTCATAGAACCCATAGTATTTCATGGCGATGCAACTTCTGTGTTAATTCGTCAATGTGAGGGAGCGAGGGATGCAGCAAAGGGGGAATAGTTTATCGGAAAGGAGATACTCGTATCCCAAATGAAAATCCTGTCGTTTCAATAGAAACGTTACTCGATTTAGAATGAGGAGTCATAGAACCCATAGTATTTCATAGTGATGCAATTTCTGTGTTAATTCGTCAATGTAAGGGAGCGAGGGATTCAGTAAAGAAGGAATAGTGCATCGCAAAGGAGGTACTCGTATCCCAAAAGAAAATCCTGTCGTTTCCATTGAAACGTTACTCGATTTAGAAAGAGATGTTTTAGAACACATAGTGATGTGTCGACAGAAGTGCCGACACAGTGTTATTTTGAGGTTGCCGATAGGCACGCTATAAGCTCTCGCAGAATATCTTGAAGTCTGAAACAGGACGCTCAATGAATTGCTATAAAGAAAAGTACGTTACTTTGGGAATACTTAACTTTTAATCCGTCATTGGTTTACAACGTTCTTGATGAGACATTTCATACGATAACTATCGAACTATGTAAGCCTAATGGCGCCTTGCTAGGTCGTAGCCATGGACTTAGCTGAAGGGTATTCTAACTGTCTCTCGGCAAATGAGAGAAAGGCTTCGTCAGTGTAGTCGCTAGCAAAGTCGTCGTACAACTGGGGCGTGTGCTATCCCGTATCTCGAGACCTGCCTTGTGGTGGCGCTCGGTCTGCGATCACACAGTGGCGACACGCGGGTCCGACATGTACTAAATGGACCGCGGCCGATTTAAGCTACCACCTAGCAAGTGTGGTGTCTGGCGGTGACACCACATTCCTCCCCCGCAAATCGGCGAACGGTCGTGTTATAAGGCTTCCGCCCGCCGTGGGGAGGATTCCATGTTGACGTATGCGATGAGGTGGGGAGCCTAACAACAGGCGAGGCTGTGCCACCCGAACCCGGCCATTCCGTCCGACGGGAGCTAGGAAACGCCTGAAAACCTAGTCCAGGGTGCACGTCAACATGCGGTGTATGCGCCCGTAAAGAGACAGGAGGGGCCGAAAATTCGACCTCCATTGCGTCAGGGTATCCGACGCGCGAAGACGTCATGTGGTCCGGAGCGGGCAAGAGTTCCATGTCGGAGGACGGCTGGTCACGGGAAGCGATCGGCGGCGCGTGACCCAGGGAGGCGCTTGGCGGCTGCAGCGAAGCGTCCAATGCGGGCGGCGCCGGCGGGAGAACAGGCGGCGGCGGCGGCGGCGGCGGCGGCGGCGGAGGCGCGTCGCCATGGGGCAAAATGGAAGGCAGCGTCGGTAACACCTGGGGATGCGGCGAGCCAGTAGATGGGTCCCCAGGGCGCTGACCGGACGGCACCGTCGCTGAAAGCAGACGGGGAGCGGCAGAACCCGCGCGACGACAGAGGCACAGCTGATTGAGATGCCGACGCACCTCACTAGAGGCCCCCAAAAACAAGTACATCGCGCGGCCGAGGCAGCGAAGAATGCGCCCTGCGAGCCAACGCCGTGAACCTCGATAGTTGCGATAGAATACAACGTCGCCTGGAGCAAAAGCAGGAGTCTGCCGCTGCACAGGTACCTGATGCGGCGGGTGCAGCAAAGACATCAAGGTTCGATGAGGACGACCGTGGAGCAACTCAGCCGGCGAGCGACCATCTCGGGGCTGAGAGCGATACGAAGACAAAAAGAGCAACAAAGCGTCCTCTCGAGAATCCGACTCTTTCAATTTCAACATCTGTGACTTGAAAGTCCGGACCAATCGTTCAGCGGCACCGTTTGACTGAGGCGAAAACGGCGCGGATGTCAGATGTTGAATACCATTGGCCTGGCAGAATGACTGAAATTCTGCAGACATGAATTGTGGGCCATTGTCGGAAACAATAGTCTGTGGAAGACCTTCAATGCAAAAGATAGCAGACAACGCTTGGATGGTGGTAGAGGACGTCGTGGAAGACGTCTGGACAACAAAAGGAAAATTACTGAAGGCATCTACCAGAACCAACTATCGAGCGTTCCAGAATGGACCAGCAAAATCGATGTGCAAGCGCTGCCAAGGGGAAGTGGCTTTTGGCCATGCAAAGACTTTCCGCGGCGGTGCGGATTGTTGTTCGGCACACGCCATGCAAGAAGAACACATATTCGTAATCGCAGCATCGATTCCGAACCAAGTACAGTGCTGACGAGCAAGTTGCTTCGTTCGCACTATATCCCAATGTCCTTGGTGAAGAAGCCGTAAAACAGAGGACTGTAACGAACGTGGGACCACGACTCTGGACTGATTGTTGTGGTGTAACAAGACAGCTACGCCACACTGAAGTAGCCGAAAGGCACGCGTAATCTCACTTAGGCTAGATAGAGGTCTGAAACAGGATACGTGATGAATGGTAGCAAGAAAACGCAAAACGGTAGCAAGGACCGGGTCTGCAGCTGTGGCTGTAGCTACACGAGAAAAATCAATCGGAAACGATTCGACCACTTCATCGGTTTCCGCATCAATGAACATGCAAGCAAGTTTGGAAGAATCGAATGCTTTATCCTCAGCAACAGGCAAACGGGACAACGCATCGGCGTTTCCGTGCTTAGCAGCGGACCGATACAAGATATCGTAGCGGTACTGCGAGAGGAAAATCGACCAGCGAATGAATTTCTGCACTGTACGCAGAGGTACAGACTTTGTCGGATGAAAACGCGACGTCAAAGGTTTGTGGTCTGTGATGATGGTAAAGTGACCACCATACAAGAAATCATGGAACTTAGTAACACCAAACACGAGAGCCAAAGCTTCTTTCTCTATCTGTGAATAATTTCTTTGTGCAGATGAGAGCAATTTGGACGCAAAGGCAATAGGGCGATCATGTGAGCCAACTTTGTGCGCAAGCACAGCACCGATCCCGAAATCCAATGCATGTACCATCAACAAAAGGGGTTTCTGGGAACCGAATGGCGTAAGGCAAGTATTTGAAAGCAACGCCAATTTCAACTGGCGAAAGGCGCGTTCGCATTCCGTCGTCCAGACGAACGGAACACCTGTACGGGGTAAGCGATGAAGCGGAGCTGAAAGGGAAGAGGCATTGCGCACATTCACTCACACCTTGTGATTCTAAATCGTTTAATGTTCTTGCGACCTCATCACGCAATGCGTGGGGAACATAGCGCGCTCGGAAAAATTTCGGTTGCGCATTGACTTTCAGTTCCAAATGTGCTTCATAGTTCTTAGCGCAACCAAAGCCCGGTGCAAAAATGTCTGCAAATTCTTCACATAGCCAAGGAACACTGTCTGAAGGCACAGTCTGATTCACTTAGGACCTGATTTACTATAGACAAGTTAAACAACTGAAATAAATCTAAACCAAACAAGTTCACTGCAGTAGAAGAACGAAGAACGTAAAAGGACACAAGTTTTGTTTGTCCCTTATATATTGCAAGAAGGGTGCACTGTCTTAACACAGGGATAAGCTGTCCTGAATAACTTTTTAACTGAACATTTGCGGCATGCAACGGAGGTTTGCCCAGTTGTTTGTACTTGTCGTGATTGAGCAATGAAACTGCAGCTCCGGTATCGAGCTGGAATGGTATGACCTTGCCATTAAAGTCCCAATCTACAATAAGTTTATTGTCCTGCCGACGACAAGAGCGATTGTCTTGTGCAATTTGAACTGATACAGGTACAGCACCACCTGCTAATTGACGTGATTTCCGGCGACGTCGACGCACAGTATTTGTGGGACGAACACAGTCACTGTTAGACAAAGTGGCACTGGATGAAGCGGAATTAACTACATGAATGTCCATGGGTGAAGGTTCACGAGTCTGAGTGTCCTGGGTCGACTCCGGCGCGAAGCAAAGGGCCTGGAATGGTTGTGATTGTCTGATCGGAGCTTTTTCTGGCAAACACTTTGAACATGTCCTTTCTTATTACAGAAAAAGCAAATAGCTTGGCGTGACGAGCAATTGTCACGCGAATGTCTAGTTGCACACCGCGGGCATGATTTCACTGCATTTGTAGGCGGGCGCGGCACACCTGGTTTAGAGCGTGGCGGCAGCTGCTTGGACGTGCGCGAGGGCAGGTTACCGGGCCACGCAGCGCGCCGGGCGGGCCGGTTAATGTTACACACGGCTGGCGAAGTAGCAAATGATTCCTGAGCAAAGTCAAGTGTGTCTTGTCTATCCAATATGTCTATCACTTGCTGAAGGGAGGGATTAACTAGTTTCAAAATCTGTTCCCGTATGCAAACATCAGAAACGTTCTGTGCTATTGCATCACATACCATTGTATCTGAATAAAGGAGTCCACATTCACACTCAAAAGCACAATCCCTTGTAAGGCCTTGCAATGTTGCAACCCACTCCCTATTAGTCTGACCGGCCGTACGTTTTGTACGAAAGAACGTATACCTTTTTGCAACGACATTAATTGTTTCTTTAAAATAGGCGTCCAATGCCGACAAAATTTCTTCGTAGGACAGAGTTGCTACGTCGCGTCGGGGAAACAATTTCACTATCACACGATACGTTTGCACCCCTACACACGACAATAAATGAGGCTGCCGCTCGTTACCTGGAATTCTGTAGGTGGCGAGATAAAATCCAAACTGGCGCGATCACTCGGTCCATGATTCTTGCGCCGCATCAAAATTGCGACACGGCGGGGCAACTGCATGTTGTGGCTGCGGTAGCGGTGAAGCGGCGGCTGACGCATCGCTTTGAATGGCACGTTGACCCTGGACGAACTGTCCAAGGGCATCCAATAACGCCTGCGTCTGCTGATTCTGCAAGCGATAAAATTCGGACGGTACATCTGGCGAAGCCATGACACAAGTAAATTTGAGCAATACGAACGCGAAATCCTCTTTTAATCCTCGTCGTCATGTGATGTGTCGACAGAAGTGCCGACACAGTGTTATTTTGAGGGGGCCGATAGGCACGCTATAAGCTCACGCAGAATATCTTGAAGTCTGAAACAGGACGCTCAATGAATTGCTATAAAGAAAAGTACGTTACTTTGGGAATACTTAACTTTTAATCCGTCATTGGTTTACAACGTTCTTGATGAGACATTTCATACGATAACTATCAAACTATGTAAGGCTAATGGCGCTTTGCTACGTCATAGCCATGGCCTTAGCTGAAGGCTATTCTAACTGTCTCTCGGCAAAAGAGAGAAAGGCTTCATCAGTGTAGTCGCTAGCAAAGTCGTCGTACAACTGGGGCGTGTGCTATCCCGTATCTCGAGACCTGCCTTGTCGTGGCGCTCGGTCTGCGATCACACAGTGGCGACACGCGGGTCCGACATGTACTAAATGGACCGCGGCCGATTTAAGCTACCACCTAGCAAGTGTGGTGTCTGGAGGTGACACCACAAAAAGTATATCATAGCGACGCAAATTCTGTGTTATTTCGTCAATGTGAGGGAGCGAGGGATGCAGTAAAGAAGGAATAGTGCATCGGAAAGGAGTTACTCGTATGCCAAAAGATAATCCTGTCGTTTCCATAGAAACGTTACTCGATTTTGAAGGAGATGTCATAGAACCCATAGTATTTCATAGCGACGCAATTTCTGTGTTAATTCGTCAATGTGAGAGAGCGAGGGATGCAGTAAAGAAGGAATAGTGCGTCGGAAAGGAGATAGTCGTATCCCAAAAGAAAATCCTGTCATTACCATTGAAACGTTACTCGATTTAGAAGGAGAAGCCATAGAACCCATTTTATTTCATAGCGACGCAATTTATGTGGTAATTTGTCGATGTGAGGGAGCGAGGGATGCAGTAAACAAGGAATAGTGCATCGGAAAGGAGATAGTCGTATCCCAAAAGAAAATCCTGTCGTTTCCATAGAAACGTTACTCGATTTAGAAGGAGAAGCCATAAAACCCACAGTATTTCATTGGGGCGCAATTTCTGTGTTAATTCGTCAATGTGGGGGAGCGAGGGATGCAGTAAAGAAGGAACAGTGCATCGGAAAGGAGATACTCGTATAACAAAAGAAAATCCTGTCGTTTCATTAGAATCGTTACTATTTTTAGAAGGAGAAGTCATAGAACACATAGTATTTCATAGCGACGCAATTTGTGTGTTATTTCGTCAATGTGAGGGAGTGAGGGATGCAGCAAAGAAGTAATAGTGCATCGGAAAGGAGATACTCGTATCCCAAAAGAAAATCCTTTCGATTCCATAGAATCGTTACTCGATTTAGAAGTAGAAGTCATAGAACTTATAGTATTGTATAGCGACCCAATTTCTGTGTTAATTCGTCAATGTTAGGGAGCGAGAGATGCAGTATAGAAGGAATAGTGCATTAGAAAGGTGATACTCGTATCCCAAAAGAAAATTCTGTCGTTTCCATAGAAACGTTACTCGATTTAGAAGGAGATGTCATAGAACACAAAGTATACCAAAGCGACGCAATTTCTGTGTTATTTCGTCAATGTGAGGGAGCGAGGGATGCAGCAAAGAAGGAATAGTGCATCGGAAAGGAGATACTCGTATCCCATAAGAAAATCCTATCAAATCAATAGAAACGTTACTCGAACTAGAAGGCGATGTCATAGAACCCATAGTATTTCATAGCGACGCAATTCCTGTGTTAGTTCGTCAATGTGAGGGAGCGAGGGATGCAGCAAAGAAGGAATAGTGCATCGGAAAGGAGATACTCGTATCCCAAAAGAAAATCCTTTCGTTTCCATAAAACGGTACTCGATTAGAAGGAGAAGTCATAGAACCCATAGCATTTCACAGCGACGAATTTTTGTGTTAATTGGCAATGTGAGGGAACGGGGGACACAGTGAAGAAGGAATAGTGCATCGGAGAGGAGATACTCGTATCCGAAAAGAAAATCCTGTCGTTTCCATAGAAATGTAACTATTTTTAGAAGCAGAAATCATAGAACCCACAGTATTTCATAGCGGCCGAATTTCTGTGTTAATTCGTCAATGTTAGGGAGCGAGGGATGCAGTATGGAAGGAATAGTGCATCAGAAAAGTGATACTCGTAGCCCAAAAGAAAATCCTGTCGTTTCCATTGAAACGTTACTCGATTTTGAAGGAGATGTCATAGAACCGATAGTATTTTATGGCGACGCAATTTCTGTGTTAATTCGTCAATGTGAGGGAGAGGGGGATGCAGCAAAGAAGGAATAGTGCATCGGAAAGAAGATACTCGTATCCCAAAATAAAATCCTGTCGTTTCCATAGAAACGGTACTCTCTTTAGAATGACAAGTCATAGAACCCATAGTATTTAATAGCGACACAAATTCTGTGTTAATTCGTCAATGTGAAGCAGCGAGGAATGCAGTAAAGAAGGAATAGTGCACCGGAAAGGAGATACTCGTATTTTAAAAGAAAAGCCTGTCGTTTCCATTGAAACGTTACTCGATATAGAAGGAGATGTCATAGAATCCATGGTATTTTATAGCGAACAAGTCCTGTGTTAATTCGTCAATGTGAGGGAGCGAAGGATGCAGTAAAGAAGGAATATTGCATCGGAAAGGAGATACTCGTATAACAAAAGAAAATCCTGTCGTTTCCGTAGAAACGTTACTCGTTTTAGAAGGAGATGTCATAGAACACATAGCATTTCATAGCGGCGCATTTCCTGTGTTAATTAGTCAATGTGAGGGAGCGAGGGATGCAGTGAAGACGGAATAGAGCAGCGGAAAGGAGATTGTCGTATCCCAAAAGAAAATCCTCTCATATCCATAGATACGTTACTCGATTTAGAAGGAGAAGTCATATAACTCATAGAAATTCATAGTGGCTATTTCTGTGTTAATTGGTCTATGTGAGGGAGCGAGGGATTCAGTAATGAAGGAATAGTGAATCGGAAAGGAGGTACTCGTAATTTAAAAGAAAATCCTGTCGTTTCCATTGAAACGTTACTCGATTTAGAAGGAGAAGTCGTAGAACGCATAGTATTTCATAGCGACGCAATTTCTGTGCTATTTCGTCATTGTGAGGGAGTGAGGGATGCAGTAAAGAAGGAATAGTGCATCGGAAAGGAGATACTCGTATCCCAAAAGAAAGTCCTGTCGTTTCCATGGAAACGTAACTATTTTTAGAAGGAGAAGCCATAGAACTCATAGTATTTCATAGCGACCGAATTTCTGTGTTAATTCGTCAATGTGAGGCTGCGAGGGATTCAGTAAAGAAGAAATAGTGCATCGGAAAGGAGATAGTCGTATCCCAAAAGAAAATCCTGTCATTTCCATAGAAGCGTTACTCTAATTAGAAGGACAAGTCATACAACCCATAGTATTTCATAGCGACGCAATTTCTTTGTTAATTCGTCAATGAGAGGGAGCGAGGGATGCAGTATTGAAGGAATAGTGCATCGGAAAAGAAATACTCGTAATTTAAAAGAAAATCCTGTCGTTTCCATTGAAACGTTTCTCGATTTAGAAGGAGAAGTCATAGAATCCATAGTATTTCATAGCGACGCAATGTCTGTGTTAAATCGTCGATGTGAGGGAGCGAGGGATGCAGTAAAGAAGGAATAGTGCATCGGAAAGGAGATAGTCGTATCTCAAAAGAAAATCCTGTCGTTTCCATAGAAACGTTACTCGATTTAGAAGGAGAAGTCATAGAACACATAGTATTTCATAGCGACGAAATTTCTGTGTTATTTCCTCATTGTGAGGGAGTGAGGGATGCAGTAAAGAAGGAATAGTGCATCGGAAAGGGGATACTCGTATCCCAAAAGAAAATCCTGTCGCTTCCATAGAAACGTAAGTATTTTTAGAAGGAGAAGCCATAGAACCCATAGTATTTGATAGCGACCGAATTTCTGTGTTAATTCGTCATTGTTAAGGAGCGAGGGATGCAGTATAGAAGGAATAGTGCATCAGAAATGTGATACTCGTGTCCCAAAAGAAAATCCTGTCGTTTCCATTGAAACGTTACTCGATTTGGAAGGAGATGTCATAGAGCTGATAGTATTTTATAGCGATGCAATTTCTGTGTTAATTCGTCAATGTGAGGGAGCGAGGGATGCAGTAAAGGAGGAACAGTGCCTCGGAAAGTAGATAGTCGTATCCCAAAGGAAAATCCTGTCGTTTCCATAGAAACGTTACTCGATTTAGAAGGAGAAGTCATTGAACCCATAGAATTTCATAGCGACGCAATTTCTGTGTTAATTCGTAAATGTGAGGGAGCGACGAATGCAGTACAGAAGGAATAGTGCATCAGAAAGGAGATACACGTATCCCAAAAGAAAATCCTGTCGTTTCCACTGAAACGTTAATCGATTTAGAAGGAGAAGTCATAGAACCCATAATATTTCATAGCGACGCAATTTCTGTGTTAATTCGTCAATGTGATGGAGAGACGGATGCGGTTAACAAGGAATAGTGCATCGGAAAGGAGATAGTCATATCCCTAAAGAAAATCCTGTCGTTTCCATAGAAACGTTACTCGATTTTGTAGGAGATGCCATAGAACCCATAGTATTTCATAGCGAAGCAATTTCTGTGTTAATTCGTCAATGTGAGGGAGCGAGGGATGCTGTAAAGAAGGAATAGTGCATCGGAAAGGAGATAGTCATATATCTAAAGAAAATCCTGTCGTTTCCATAGAAACGTTACTCGTTTTTGTAGGAGATGACATATAACACATAGTATTTCATAGCGACGCAATTTCTGTGTTTATTCGTCAATGTGAGCGAGCGAGGGATGCAGTAAAGAAGGAATAGTGGATCGGAAAGGAAATAGTCGTATCCGAAAAGAAAATTCTGTCGTTTGCATAGAAACGTTACTCGATTTAGATGGGGATGTCATAGAACACATAGTATTTCATAGCCGCTCAATTTCTCTGTTAATTCGTCAATGTGGGGTGAACGAGGAATGCAGTAAAGAAGGAATAGTGCATCGGAAAGGAGTTACTCACATCCCAAAAGAAAATCCTGTCGTTTCCATAGAAACGTTACTCGTTTTTGTAGGAGATGCCATATAACACATAGTATTTCATAGCCCCTCAATTTCTGCGTTAATTCGACAATATGAGGGAGCGAGGGATGCTGTAAAGAAGGAATAGTGCATCGAAAAGGAGATACACGAACCCCAAAAGAAAGTCCTGTCGTTTCCATAGAAATGTTACTATTTTTAGAATGAGAAGTCATAGAACCCATACAATTTCATAGCGACGCAATTTCTGTGTTAATTGGTAAAAGTGAGGGAGCGACGAATGCAGTACAGAAGGAATAGTGCATCAGAAAGGAGATACACGTATCCCAAAAGAAAATCCTGTCGTTTCCACTGAAACGTTAATCGATTTAGAAGGAGAAGTCATAGAACCCATAATATTTCATAGCGACGAAATTTCTGTGTTAATTCGTCAATGTGATGGAGAGACGGATGCAGTTAAGAAGGAATAGTGCATCGGAAAGGAGATACTCGTATCCCAAAGCAAATTCTGATGTTACCATAGAAAAGTATCTCGATTTAGAAGGTATTGTCTTAGAACCCATAGTATTCCATAGCGACGCAATTTCAGTGTTCATTCGTCAATGTGAGGGAGCGAGTGATGCAGTAAAGAAGGAATAGTGCAATGGAATGTAGATAGTCGTATCCCAAAGGAAAATTCTGACGTTTCCATAGAAACGTTAATCGATTTAGAAGGAGATGTCATAGAACCCATAGTATTTCATAGCGACGCAATTTCTGTGTTAATTCGACAATGTGAGGTAGCGAGGGATGCTGTAAAGAAGGAATAGTGCATCGGAAAGGAGATAGTCATATCCCAAAAGAAAATCCTGTCGTTTCCATAGAAACGTTACTCGATTTTGTAGGAGATGTAATAGAACCCATAGTATTTCATAGCGACGCAATTTCTGTGTTAATTCGTCAATGTGAGGGAGCGACCGATGCAGTAAAGAAGGAATAGTGGGTCGGAAAGGAAATAGTCGTATCCGAAAAGAAAATTCTGTCGTTTGCATGGAAACGTTACTCGATTTAGATGGAGAAGTCCTAGAACACATAGTATTTCATAGCCACTCAATTTCTGTGTTAATTCGTCAATGTGGGGGGAGCGAGGGATGCAGTAAAGAAGGAATAGTCCATCGGAAAGGAGTTACTCATATCCTAAAAGAAAATCCTGTCGTTTCCATAGAAACGTTACTCGTTTTTGTAGGAGATGCCATATAACACATAGTATTTCATAGCCCCTCAATTTCTGCGTTAATTCGACTATGTGAGGGAGCGAGGCATGCAGTAAAGGAGGAATAGTGCATCGGAAAGTAAATACTCGTGTCCCAAAAGAAAATCCTGTCGTTTCCATAGAAAAGTTACTCGATTTAGGAGGAGATGTCATAGAACCCATAGAATTTCATAGCGACGCAATTCCTGTGGCAATTCGTCAATGTGAGGGAGCGAGGGATGCAGTAAAGAAGGAATATTGCATCGGAAAAGAGATACTAGTATCCCAAAAGAAAAACCTGTCGTTTCCATAGAAACGTTACTCGATTTAGGAAGAGATGTCATAGAACCCATAGAATTTCATAGCGAAGCAATTTCTGTGTTAATTCGTAATGTGAGGAAGCGAGGGATGCAATAAAGAAGGAATAGTGCATCGAGAAGGAGATAGTCGTACCCCAAAAGAAAGTCCTATCGTATCCATAGAAACGTTACTCGATTTAGTGGGAGATGTCATATAACCCATAGTATTTAGCGGCGCAATTTCTGTGATAATTCGTCTATGTGAGGGAGCGAGGGATGCGGTAAAAAAGGTATAGTGCATCGGAAAGGAGATACTCGGAGCCCAAAAGAAAATCCTGTCGTTTCCATAAAAACGTTACTCGATTTAGAAGGAGAAGTCATAGAACCCATAGTATTTCATAGCGACGCAATTGCTGTGTAAATTCGTCAATGTGAGGGAGCGACGGATGCAGTAAAGAAGGGATAGTGCATCGGAAAGGGAATAGTCATAACCCAAAATTAAATCCTCTCGTTTGCATAGAAACGTTACTCGATTTAGGTGGAGAAGTCATAGAACACATAGTATTTCATAGCCCCTCAATTTCTGTGTGAATTCGTCAATGTGAGGAAGCGACGAATACAGTAAAGAAGGAATAGTGCATCGAGAAGGAGATACTCGTAACCCAAAATAAAATCCTGTCGTTTGCATAGAAACGTTACTCGATTTAGATGGAGAAGTCATAGAGCCCATAGTATTTCACAGGCCCTCAATTTCTGTGTTAATTCGTCAACGTGAGGGAGCGAGGGATGCATTAAAGAAGGAATAGTGCATCAGAAAGGAAAAACTAGTATCCCAAAAGAAAATCTCGTCGTTTCCATAGAAACGTTACTCGATTTAGAAGGAGATGTCATAGAACACATAGTATTTCATACCGACGCAATTGCTGTGTGAATTCGTCAGTGTGAGGGAGCGACGGATGCAGTAAAGAAGGAATAGTGCATCAGAAAGGAGGTACACGTATTCCAAAAGGAAATCCTGTCGGTTCCATAGAAACGTTACTCGATTTAGAAGGAGATGTCATAGAGCCCATAGTATTTCACAGCGGCGCTATTTCTGTGTTAATTCGTCAATGTGAGGGAGCGAGGGATGCAGTAAAGAAGGAATAGTGCATCGGAAAGGAGAAACTAGTATCCCAAAAAAAATCCTAATGTATCCATAGAAACGTTACTCGATTTAATGGGAGATGTCATATAACCCATAGTATTTGGCGACGCAATTTCTGTGTTAATTCGTCAATGTGAGGGAGCGAGAGATGCGGTAAAGAAGGTAGAGTGCATCGGAAAGGAGTTACTCATTTCCCAAAAGAAAATCCTGTCTTTTCCATAGAAACGTTACTCGATTTAGAAGGAGAAGTCATAGAACCCATATCATATCATAGCGACGCAATTTCTGTGTTTATTGGACAATGTGAGGGACCGAGGGATGCAGTAAACAAGGAATAGTGCATCGGGAAGGAGATACACGTATCCCAAAAGAAAATCCTGTCGTTTCCATTGAAACGATACTCGCTTTAGAACGAGATGTCATAGAACCCATAGTATTTCTTAGCAACGCAATTTCTGTGTTAATTCGTCAATATGAGGGAGCGAGGGATGCAGTAAAGAAGGAATAGTGCATCGGAATGGAGATACTAGTATCCTGAAAGAAAATCCTGTCGTTTCCGTAGAAACGTTACTCGATGTAGAAGGAGATGTCATAGAGCTAATAGTATTTCCCAGCGACACAATTTCAGTGTTCATTCGTCAATGTGAGTGAGCGAGGGAAGCAGTGAAGAAGGAATAGTGCATTGGAATGTAGATAGTCGTATCCCAAAGGAAAATCCCGTCGTTTCCATAGAAACGTTACTCGATTTAGAAGGAGAAGTCCAAGAACCCATATTATTTCATAGCGACGCAATTTCAGTGTTAATTCGTCAATGTGAGGGAGCGAGGGATGCTGTAAAGAAGGAATAGTGCATGGGAAAGGAGATAGTGATATCCCAAAAGAAAATCCTGTCGTTTCCGTGTAACGTTACTCTATTTAGTGGGAGATGTCATATAACCCATAGTATTTCATAGCGACGCCATTTCTGTGTTGATTCGTCAATGTGAGGGAGCGACGGATGCAATAAAGAAGGAATAGTGCATCGGAAAGGAGATACGCGTATCCCAAAAGAAAATCCTGTCGTTTCCATAGAATCGTTACTCGATTTAGAAGGAGAAGTCATAGAACCCATAGTATTTCATAGCGACGCAATTGCTGTGTAAATTCGTCAGTGTAAGGGAGCGACGGATGCAGTAAAGAAGGAATAGTGCATCGGAAAGGGGATAGTCGTAACCCAAAATAAAATCCTGACGTTTCCATAGAAGCGTTATTTGATTTAGAGGGAGATGTCATAGAACACATAGTATTTCATAGCGACGCGATTGCTGTGTTTATTCGTCAATGTGAGGGAGCGAGGGATGTAGTAAACAAGGAACAGTGCAACGGAAAGGAGACACTCGTATCCCAAAAGAAAATCCTGTCGTTTCCATTGAAACGTTACTCTATTTAGAATGACAAGGCATAGAACCCATAGTATTTAATAGCGACGCAATTTCTGTGTTAATTCGTCAATATGAGGGAGCGAGCGATGCAGTAAAGAAGGAATAGTGCATCGGAAAGGAGATACTAGTATCCTGAAAGAAAATCCTGTCGTTTCCATAGAAACGTTACTCGATGTAGAAGGAGATGTCATAGAGCCCATAGTATTTCACAGCGGCGCTATTTCTGTGTTAATTCGTCAATGTGAGGGAGCGAGGGATGCAGTAAAGAAGGAATAGTGCATCGGAAAGGAGAAACTAGTATCCCAAAAAAAATTTTAATGTATCCATAGAAACGTTACTCGATTTAATGGGAGATGTCATATAACGCATAGTATTTGGCGACGCAATTTCTTTGTTAATTCGTCAATGTGTGGGAGCGAGGGATGCGGTAAAGAAGGTAGAGTGCATCGGAAAGGAGTAACTCATATCCCAAAAGAAAATCCTGTCTTTTCCATAGAAACGTTACTCGATTTAGAAGGAGAAGTCATAGAACCCATATCATATCATAGCGACGCAATTTCTGTGTTTATTGGACAATGTGAGGGACCGAGGGATGCAGTAAACAAGGAATAGTGCATCGGGAAGGAGATACACGTATCCCAAAAGAAAATCCTGTCGTTTCCATTGAAACGATACTCGCTTTAGAACGAGATGTCATAGAACCCATAATATTTCATAGCAACGCAATTTCTGTGTTAATTCGTCAATATGAGGGAGCGAGGGATGCAGTAAAGAAGGAATAGTGCATCGGAATGGAGATACTAGTATCCTGAAAGAAAATCCTGTCGTTTCCATAGAAACGTTACTCGATGTAGAAGGAGATGTCATAGAGCTAATAGTATTTCCCAGCGACACAATTTCAGTGTTCATTCGTCAATGAGAGTGAGCGAGGGAAGCAGTGAAGAAGGAATAGTGCATCGGGAAGGAGATACACGTATCCCAAAAGAAAATCCTGTCGTTTCCATTGAAACGCTACTCTATTTAGAAGGACAAGTCATAAAACTTATAGTATTTCATAGCGACGCAACTTCTGCATTAATTCGTCAATGTGAGGGAGCGAGGGATGCAGTAATGAAGGAATACGGCATCGGAAAGGAGATACTCGTATCCCAAAGAAAATCCAGTCGTTTCCATACAAAAGTTTCTCGATTTTGAAGGAGATGTCGTAGAACCCATAGTATTTAACAGCGACGCAAATTTAAGTGTTCATTCGTCAATGTGAGGGAGCGAGGGATGCAGTAAAGATGGAATAGTACATTGGAAAGTAGATAGTCGTATCCCAAAGAAAAATCCTGTCGTTTTCATAGAAACGTTACTCGATTTAGAAGGAGATGTCATAGAACCCAAAGTAATTCATAGCGACGCAATTTCTGCGTTATTTCGTCAATGTGAGGGAGCGAGGGAAGCAGTAAAGAAAAAATAGCGCATCGGAAACGAGATAGTCGTAATTTAAAACAAAATTCTTTCGTTACAATTCATACGTTACTCGATTTAGTGGGAGAAGTCATAGAACCCATAGTATCTCATAGCGACGCAATTTCTGTGTCAATTCGTCAATGTGAGGGAGCGAGGGTTACAGTAAAGAAGGAATGATGCATCGGAAAGGAGATACCCGTATCCCAAAAGAAAATCCTGTTGTTACCATAGAAACGTTACTCGATTTAGAAGGAGATGTCATAGAACCCATATTATTTCATTGCGTAGCAATTGCTGTGTAAATTCGTCAATGTGAGGGAGCAAGGGATGCAGTATGGAAGGAATAGTGCATCGGAAAGGAGGTAGTCGTAACCAAAAAGAAAATCCTCTTGTTTCCATAGAAACATTACTCGATATAGAAGGAGATGCCATAGAACCCATAGTATTTCATAGCGACGCAATTTCTGATTTAATTCGTCAATGTGAGGGAGCGGGGGATGCAGTAAAGAAGGAATAGTGCATCGGAAAGTAGATACCCGTATCCCAAAAGAAAATCCTGTTGTTTCCGTAGAAAGGTTGTTCGATTTAGAAGGAGATGTCGTCGATCCCTTAGTATTTCATAGCGACGCAATTTCTGTGTTAATTGGTCATTGTGAGGGAGCGAGGGATGCAGTAAATAAGGAACAGTGCACCGGAAAAGAGACACACGTATCCCAAAAGAAATTCCGGTCGTATCCATAGAAACGTTACTCTATTTAGAATGACAAGTCATAGAACACATATTACCTCATAGCGACGCAATATCTGTGTTAATTCGTCAATGTCAGGGAGCGAGAAATACGGTAAAGAAGGAATGGTGCACCGGAAAGATGATACTTGTATCCCAAACGAAAAACCTGTCGTTTCCATAGAAGCGTTACTCGATTTGGAAGGAGAAGTCATTGAACCCACAGAATTCCATAGGGACGCAATTTCTGTGTTAATTCGTCAATGTGTGGGAGCGACGGATGCAGTATAGAAGGAATAGTGCATCGGCAAGGAGATAGTCGTAACCCTAAAGAAAATCTTCTTGTTTCCTTAAAAACGTTACTCGATATAGAAGGAGATGCCATAGAACCCATAGTATTTCATAGCGGCGCTATTTCTGCGTTAGTTGGTTAATGTGAGGGAGCGAGGTGTTTAGTATAGAAGGAATAGTGCATCGGAATGGACATAGTCGAACCCCAAAGGAAAACCCCGCCGTTTCCACAGAAACGTTTCTCGAGTTAGAAGGAGATGTCATGGAGCCCATGGTATTTCATAGCGACGCGATTGCTGTGTTAATTCGTCAGTGTGAGGGAGCGAGGGATGCAGTAAAGAAGGAGTTATGCATCGGAAAGGAGATACTCGTATCCCAAAAGATAATCCTGTCGTTTCCATAGAAACGTTACTCGATTTAGAAGGGGATGTCATTGATCCCATAGTATTACATAGCGACGCAATTTCTGTGTTAATTCGTCAATGTGAGGGAGCGAGTGATGCAGTGAAGATGGAGTAGTGCATCGGAAAGGAGATACTAGTATCCCAAAAAAAATCCTTTCGTTTCCCAAGAAACGTTACTCGATTTAGTAGGAGATGGCATAGTACCCATAGTATTTCATAGCGACGCAATTTCTGTGTTAATTAGTCAATGTGAGGGAGCGAGGGATGCAGTAAAGAAGGAATAGTGCATCGGAAAGGAGATACTATTATCCCAAAACAAAATCTTGTCGTTTATACAGAAACAATACTCAATTTAGAAGGAGATATCATGGAACCCATAGTATTCCATCGCGACGCAATTGCTGTGTTAATTCGTCAATGTGAGGGTGCGAAGGATGCTGTAAAGAAGGAATAATGCATCGGAAAGGAGATAGTCGTATTCCTAAAGAAAAGCCTGTCGTATCCATAGACACGATTTGAAGGAAAAGTCATATGAGCCATAGTATTTCATAGCGACGCTATTTCTGTGTTAATTGGTCAATGTGAGGGAGCGAGGGATGCAGTAAAGAAGGAATTTTGCATTGGAGAGGAGATACTCGTATCCCAAAAGATAATCCTGTCGTTTCCATAGAAACGTTACTCGATTTAGAAGGGGATGTCATTGATCCCATAGTATTTCATAGCGACGCAATTTCTGTGTTAATTCGTCAATGTGAGAGAGAGAGTGATGCAGTATAGATGGAATAGTGCATCGGAAAGAAGATGCTCGTATCCCAAAAGAAAATCCTGTGGTCTCCTTAGAATTGTTACTCGATTTAGAAGGAGATGTCATAGAACCCATAGTATTTCATAGCGACGCAATTTCTGTGTTAATTCGTCAATGTGAGGGAGCGAGGGATGCAGTAAAGAAGGAATAGTGCATCGGAAGGGAAATACTAGTATCCCAACACAAAATCCTGTCGTTTATATGGAAACAATACTCAATTTAGAAGGAGATGTCATGGAAACATAGTATTCCATTGCGACGCAATTGCTGTGTTAATTCGTCAATGTGAGGGAGCGAAGGATGCAGTAATGAAGGAATAGTGCATCGGAAAGGAGATACTTGTATCCCAAAGAAAATCCAGTCGTTTCCATAGAAAAGTTTCGCGATTTAGAAGGAGATGTCGTAGAACCCATAGTATTTAATAGCGACGCAATTTCAGTGTTCATTCGTCAATGTGAGGGAGCGAGGGATGCAGTAAAGATGGAATAGGGCATTGGAAAGTACATAGTCGTATCCCAATGGAAAATCCTGTCGTTTTCATAGGAACGTTACTCGATTTAGAAGGGTAAGTTATAGAACACTTAGTATTTCATAGCGACGTAATTTCTGTGATATTTCGTCAATATGAGGGAGCGAGGGATGTAGTATGGAAGGAATAGTGCATCGGAAGGGAAATAGTCGTATCCCAAAAGAAAATCCTGTCGTTTCCATAGGAACGATGTTCGTTTTTGAAGGAGATGTCATAGAACACTAAGTATTTCATAGCGACGCAATTTCTGTGTTATTTCGTCAATGTGAGGGAGCGAGGGAAGCAGTAAAGAAGAAATAGTGCATCGGAAAGGAGATACTCGTAATTTAAAAAAAAATTCTTTCGTTACAATTCATACGTTACTCGATTTAGTGGGAGAAGTCATAGAACCCATAGTATCTCATAGCGACGCAATTTCTGTGTCAATTCGTCAATGTGAGAGAGCGAGGGTTGCAGTAAAGAAGGAATAATGCATCGGAAAGGAGATACCCGTATCCCAAAAGAAAATCCTGTTGTTACCATAGAAACGTTACTCGATTTAGAAGGAGATGTCATAGAACCCATAGTATTTCATTGCGTAGCAATTGCTGTGTAATTTCGTCAATGTGAGGGAGCAAGGGATGCAGCATGGAAGGAATAGTGCATCGGAAAGGAGGTAGTCGTAACCAAAAAGAAAATCCTCTTGTTTCCATAGAAACATTACTCGATATAGAAGGAGATGCCATAGAACCCATAGTATTTCATAGCGACGCAAATTCTGATTTAATTCGTCAATGTGAGGGAGCGGGGGATGCAGTAAAGAAGGAATAGTGCATCGGAAAGGAGATACCCGTATCCCAAAAGAAAATCCTGTTGTTTCCGTAGAAAGGTTGTTCGATTTAGAAGGAGATGTCGTCGATCCCTTAGTATTTCATAGCGACGCAATTTCTGTGTTAATTGGTCATTGTGAGGGAGCGAGGGATGCAGTAAATAACGAACAGTGCACCGGAAAAGAGACACACGTATCCCAAAATAAATTCCGGTCGTATCCATAGAAACGTTACTCTATTTAGAATGACAAGTCATAGAACACATATTACCTCATAGCGACGAAATTTCTGTGTTAATTCGTCAATGTGAAGGAGCGAGTGATGCAGTGAAGATGGAGTAGTGCATCGGAAAGGAGATACTAGTATCCCAAAAGAAAATCCTTTCGTTTCCCAAGAAACGTTACTCGATTTAGTAGGAGATGTCATGGTACCCATAGTATTTCATAGCGACGCAATTTCTGTGTTAATTAGTCAATGTGAGATAGCGATGGATGCAGTAAAGAAGGAATAGTGCATCGGAAAGGAGATACTAGTATCCCAAAACAAAATCTTGTCGTTTATACAGAAACAATACTCAATTTAGAAGGAGATATCATGGAACCCATAGTATTCCATCGCGACGCAGTTGCTGTGTTAATTCGTCAATGTGAGGGTGCGAAGGATGCTGTAAAGAAGGAATAATGCATCGGAAAGGAGATAGTCGTATCCCAAAAGAAAAGCCTGTCGTATCCATAGACACGATTTGAATGAAAAGTCATATGAGCCATAGTATTTCATAGCGACGCTATTTCTGTGTTAATTGGTCAATGTGAGGGAGCGAGGGATGCAGTAAAGAAGGTATTTTGCATTGGAGAGGAGATACTCGTATCCCAAAAGATAATCCAGTCGTTTCCATAGAAACGTTACTCGATTTAGAAGGGGATGTCATTGATCCCATAGTATTTCATAGCGACGCAATTTCTGTGTTAATTCGTCAATGTGAGAGAGAGAGTGATGCAGTATAGATGGAATAGTGCATCGGAAAGCAGATGCTCGTATCCCAAAAGAAAATCCTGTGGTCTCCTTAGAATTGTTACTCGATTTAGAAGAAGATGTCATAGAACCCATAGTATTTCATGGCGACGCAATTTCTGTGTTAATTCGTCAATATGAGGGAGCGAGGGATGCAGTAAAGAGGGAATAGTGCATCGGAAGGGAAAAACTAGTATCCCAAAACAAAATCCTGTCGTTTATATGGAAACAATACTCAATTTAGAAGGAGATGTCATGGAAACATAGTATTCCATAGCGACGCAATTGCTGTGTTAATTCTCAATGTGAGGGAGCGAAGGATGCAGTAAAGAAGGAATAGTGCATCGGAAAGGAGATAGTCGTATCCCAACAGAAAATCCAGTCGTTTCGATAGAAACGTTACTCGATTTAGAAGGATATGTCATAGATCCCAAAGTATTTCATAGCGACGCAAATTCTGTGTTATTTCATCAACGTGAGCGAGCGAGGGATGCAGCAATGAAGGAATAGTGCATCGGAAAGGAGTTACTCGTATCCCAAAAGAAAATCCTGTCGTTTCCATAGAAACGATTTGAAGGAAAAGTCATATAAGCCAGAGTATTTCAAAGCGAAGCAATTTCTGTGCTAATTGGTCAATGTGAGGGAGCAAGGATTCAGTAAAGAAGAAATTGTGCATCGGAAAGGAGATACACGTATCCCAAAAGAAAATTCTGTCGTTTCCATAGAAACGTTACTCGATTTAGAAGGATATGTCATAGTTCCCAAAGTATTTCATAGCGACGCAAATTCTGTGTTATTTCGTCAATGTGAGGGAGCGAGGGATGCAGTAAAGAAGGAATAGTGCATCGGAAAGGAGTTACCCGTATCCCAAAAAAAAATATCTTGTCGTTTCTATAGAAACGTTACTCGATTTAGAAGGAGAAGTCATATATCTCATAGTATTCCATAGCGACGCTATTTCTGTGTTACTTGGTCAATGTGAGGGAGCGAGGGATTCAGTAAAGTTGGAATAGTGCTTCGAAAAGGAGATAGTCGTATCCCAAAAGAAAATAATGTCGTCTCCATAGAAACGTTACTCGATTTAGAAGTAGATGTCATAGAACACATAGTATTTCATAGCGACGCAATTTCTGTGTTAATCCGTCAGTGATAGGGAGCGAGGGATGCAGTGAAGAAGGAATAGTGCATCGGAAAGGAAATACTCGTATCCCAAAAGAAAACCTGTCGTTCCATATTAACGTTACTCGATGCAGAAAGAGAAGTCATATAACCCATAGTATTTCAAAGCGGCGCTATATCTGTGTTAATTGGTCAATGTGAGGGAGCGAGGTGTTTAGTATAGAAGGAATAGTGCATCGGAATGGACATAGTCGTATCCCAAAGGAAAATCCTGTCGTTTCCATAGAAACGTTTCTCGAGTTAGAAGGAGATGTCATAGACCCCAAAGTATTTCATAGCGACGCAATTTCTGTGTTAATTCGTCAATGTGAGGGAGCGAGGGATGCAGTAAAGAAAGTATAGTGCATCTGAAAGGAGATACTAGTATCCCAAAAGAAAATCCTGTCGTTTCCATAGAAACGTTACTCGATTAGAAGGAGAAGACATGGAACCCATTGTATTACATAGCGACGCAAATTCTGTGTTAATTCGTCATGGTGAGGGCGCAAGGGATTCAGCAAAGAAGGAAAAGTGCAACTGAAAGGAAATACTCGTATCCCAAAAGAAAAACCTGTCGTTTCCATGGAAACGTTACTCGAATTAGAAGGAGATGTCATAGAACCCACAGTATTTCATAGCGACGCACTTTCTGTGTTAATTCGTCAATGTCGGGGAGCGAGGGATGCAGCAAAGAAGGAATAGTGCATCGGAAAGGAGATACTCGAATCCCTAAAGGAAATCCTGACGATTCCATATAAACGTTTCTCGATTTAGAAGGAGAAGTCAAAGAACACATAGCATTTCATAGCGACCCATTTTCTGTGTAACTTTGTTAATGTGAGGGAGCGAGGGATGCAGTGAAGAAGGAATAGTCTATCGGAACGGAGATACTCGTATCCCAAAACAATATCCTGTCGTTTCCATAGACACGTTACCCGATTTAGAAGGAGGAGTCATATAACCCATAGTATTTCATAGTCCCTCAATTTCTGCGTTAATTCGTGAATGTGAGGGAGCGAGGGATGCAGTAGAGAAGGAATAGTGCATAGGGAAGGAGATACTAGTATCCCAAAAGAAAATCCTGTCGTTTCCATAGAAACGTTACTCGATTTAGGAGGAGATGTCATAGAACCCATAGTATTTCATAGCGACGCAATTTCTGTGGTAATTCGTCAATGTGAGGGAGCGAGGGATGCAGTAACGAAGGATTAGTGCATCGGAAAGGAGATAGTCGTATCCCAAAAGAAAGGACTGTCGTTTCCATAGAAATGTTACTATTTTTAGAAGGAGAAGTCATAGAACACATAGTATTTTATAGCGACGCAATTTCTGTGTTAATTCGTCAATTTGAGGGTGCGAGGGATGCAGTAAAGAAGGAATAGTGCATCGGAGAGTAGATACTCGTATCCAAAACGAAAATCCAGTCGTTTCCATAGAAACGCTACTCGATTTAAATGGAGAAGTCATTGAACCCATAATATTTCATACCGACGCAATTGCTGTGTAAATTCGTCAGTGTGAGGGAGCGAGGAATGCAGTAAAGAAAAAACAGTGCATCGGAAAGGAGATACACGTATCCCAAATGGAAATCCCGTCGTTTCCATAGAAAAGTTACTCGATTTAGAAGGAGAGGTCATAGAACCCACAGTATTTCATAGCGACGCAATATCTGTGTTAATTCGTCAATGTGAGGGAGCGACGCATGCAGTAGAGAAGGAATAGTGTATCGGAAAGTAGATACTGGTATCCCAAAAGAAAATCTTGTCGTTTCCATTGAAACGTTACTCGATTTAGAAGGAATTGTCATAGAACCCATAGTATTTCATAGCGACGCAATTTCAGTGTTCATTCGTCAATGTGAGGGAGCGAGGGATGCAGTAATGAAGGAATAGTGCAATGGAATGCAGATAGTCGTATCCCAAAGGAAAATCCTGTCGTTTCCATAGAAACGTTACTCTATTTAGAAGGATAAGTTATAGAACATTTATTATTTCATAGCGACGTAATTTCTGTGATAACTCGTCAATATGAGGGAGCGAGGGATGCAGTATGGAAGGAATAGTGCATCAGAAAGGAAATAGTCGTATCGCAAAAGAAAATCCTGTCGTTTCTATAGGAACGTTGCTCGATTTAGAAGGAGATGTCATAGAACCCTAAGTATTTCATAGCGACGCAATTTCTGTGTTATTTCGTCAATGTGAGGGAGCGAGGGAAGCAGTAAAGAAGAAATAGTGCATCGGAAAGGAGACACTCGTAATTTAAAAGAAAATTCTTTCGTTACAATTCATACGTTACTCGATTTAGTGGGAGAAGTCATAGAACCCATAGTATCTCATAGCGACGCAATTTGTGTGTCAATTCGTCAATGTGAGGGAAGGAGGATTGCAGTAAAGAAGGAATAATGCATCGGATAGGAGATACCCGTATCCCAAAAGAGAATCCTGTTGTTACCATAGAAACGTTACTCGTTTTAGAAGGAGATGTCATAGAACCCATAGTATTTCATTGCGTAGCAATTGCTGTGTAAATTCGTCAATGTGAGGGAGCAAGGGATGCAGTATGGAAGGAATAGTGCATTGGAAAGGAGGTAGTCGTAACCCAAAAGAAAATCCTCTTGTTTCCATAGAAACGTTACTCGATTTAGAAGGATATGCAATAGATCCCAAAGTATTTCATAGCGACGCAAATTCTGTGTTATTTCGTCAATGTGAGGGAGCGAGGGATGCAGTAAAGAAGAAATAGTGCATCGGAAAGGAGTTACTCGTATCCCAAAAGAAAAACCTGTCGTATGCATAGACACGATTTGAAGGAAAAGTCATATGAGCCATAGTATTTCATAGCGACGCTATTTCTATGTTAATTGGTCAATGTGAGGGAGTGAGGGATGCAGTAAAGAAGGAATTTTGCATTGGAGAGGAGATACTCGTATCCCAAAAGATAATCCTGTCGTTTCCATAGAAACGTTACTCGATTTAGAAGGGGATGTCATTGATCCCATAGTATTTCATAGCGACGCAATTTCTGTGTTAATTCGTCAATGTGAGGGAGCGAGTGATGCAGTAAAGATGGAATAGGGCATCGGAAAGAAGATGCTCGTATCCCAAAAGAAAATCCTGTGGTCTCCTTAGAATTGTTACTCGATTTAGAAAGAGATGTCATAGACCCCTTAGTATTTCATAGCGACGCAATTTCTGTGTTAATTCGTCAATGTGAGGGAGCGAGGGATGCAGTAAAGAAGGAATAGTGCATCGGAAGGGAGATACTAGTATCCCAAAACAAAATCCTGTCGTTTATATGGAAACAATACTCAATTTAGAAGGAGATGGCATGGAAATCATAGTATTCCATAGCGACGCAATTGCTGTTTTAATTCGTCAATGTGAGGGAGCGAAGGATGCAGTAAAGAAGGAATAGTGCATCGGAAAGGAGATACTCGTATCCCAAAAGAAAATCCTGACGTTTCCATAGAAACGATTTGAAGGAAAAGTCATATAAGCCACAGTATTTCAAAGCGAAGCAATTTCTGTGCTAATTGGTCAATGTGAGGGAGCGAGGATTCAGTAAAGAAGGAATAGTGCATCGGAAAGGAGATACTCGTATCCCAAAAGAAAATTCTGTCGTTTCCATAGAATCGTTACTCGATTTAGAAGGATATGTCATAGTTCCCAAAGTATTTCATAGCGACGCAAATTCTGTGTTATTTCGTCAATGTGAGGGAGCGAGGGATGCAGTAAAGAAGGAATAGTGCATCGGAAAGGAGTTACCCGTATCCCAAAAAAAATATCTTGTCGTTTCCATAGAAACGTTACTCGAGTTAGAAGGAGAAGTCATATAACTCATAGTATTCCATAGCGACGCTATTTCTGTGTTACTTGGTCAATGTGAGGGGGCGAGGGATTCAGTAAAGTTGGAATAGTGCTTCGAAAAGGAGATAGTCGTATCCCAATAGAAAATAATGTCGTCTCCACAGAAACGTTACTCGATTTAGAAGTAGTTGTCATAGAACACATAGTATTTCATAGCGACGCAATTTCTGTGTTAATTCGTCAGTGATAGGGAGCGAGGGATGCAGTGAAGAAGGAATAGTGCATCGGAAAGGAGATACTCGTATCCCAAAAGAAAATCCGATCGTTTCCATAGAAACCTTACTCGATTTAGAAGGAGATGTCATAGAACCCATAGTATTCCATTGCGACGCAGTTGCTAATTTAATTCGCCAATGTGAGTGAGCGAGGGATGCAGTAAAATAGGGACAGTGCACCGGAAAAAAGATAGTAGTATCCCAAAAAAAACCCTGTCGTTTCCATAGACACGATCTGAAGGAAAATTCATATGAGCCATAGTATTTAATGGCGAAGCTATTTCTGTGTTAATTGGTCAATGTGAAGGAGCGAGGATTCAGTAAAGAAAGGAGATAGTCGTATCCCAAAAAAAAATCCTGTCGTTACCATAGAATCGTTACTAGATTTAGAAGAAGATGTCATAGAACCCAAAGTATTTCATAGCGACATAATTTCTGTGTTAATTCGTCAAAGTGAGGGAGCGAGGGATGCAGTGAAGAAGGAATAGTGCATCGGAAAGTAGATACTCGTATCCCAAAAGAAAATCCCGCCGGTTCCATAGAAACGATACTCGATTTAGATGGAGAAGTCATAGAACACATAGTATTCCATAGCGACGCAATTTCTGTGTTAATGCGACAATGAGAGGGAGCGAGGGATGCAGCAAAGGAGGAATAGTGTATCGGAAAGAAGATACTCGTATCCCAAAAGAAAATCCAGTCGTTTCAATGGAAACGTTACTCGGTTTAGAAGGAGAAGCCATAGAACCCATAGTATCACATACCGACGCAATTTCTGAGTTAATTCGTCAATGTGTGGGCTCGAGGGATGCAGGAAAGAAGGAATAGTGCATCGGAAAGGAGATAGTCGTATCCCAGAAAAAATCTTGTCGACTCCATAGAAACGTTACTCGATTTAGAAGTAGATGTCATATAACCCATAGTATTTCATAGCGACACAATTTCTGTGTTAATTCGTCAATGTGAGGGAGCGAGGGATGCAGTGAAGAAGGAATAGTGCATCGAAAGGAGATACTTTCATCACAAAAGAAAACCTGTCGTTTCCATAGAAACGTTACTCGATTCAGAAGGAGAAGTCATATAACCCATAGTATTTCATAGCGGCGCTATTTCTGTGTTAATTCGTCAAAGTGAGGGAGCGAGGGATGCAGTAAAGAAGAAATAGTGCATCGGAACGGAGGTAGTCGTATCCCAAAACAAAATTCTGTCATTTTTATAGAAAAGTTATTCGATTTAGAAGGAGATGTCACAGAACCCAAAGTATTTTATAGCGACGCAATTTCTGTGTTTATTCGTCAATGTGAGGGAGCGAAGGATGCAGTAAAGTAGGAATAGTGCTTCGGAAAGAAGATACTCGTATCCCAAAAGGAAATCCTGTCGTCTCCTTAGAACCGATACTCGATTTAGAAGGACATGTCATAGAACAAATAGTATTTCATAGCGACGCAATTTCTGTGTTAATTCGTCAAAGTGAGGGAGCGAGGGATGCAGTAAAGAAGAAATAGTGCATCGGAATTGAGGTAGTCGTATCCCAAAAGAAAATGCTGTCGTTTCCATAGAAACGTTACTCGATTTAGAAGGATAAGTCATAGATCCCAAAGTATTTCATAGCGACGCAAATTCTGTGCTATTTCGTCTATCTGATTGAGCGAGGGATGCAGTAAAGAAGGAATAGTGCATCGGAAAGGAGTTACTCGTATCCCAATAGAAAATCCTGTCGTTTCCATAGAAACGAAATGAAGGAAAAGTCATATAAGCCATCGAACTTCATAGCGAAGCTATTTCTGTGTTAATTGGTCACTGTGAGGGAGGGAGGATTCAGTACAAAAAGGAGTAGTGCATCGGCTAGGAGTTACACGTATCCCAAAAGGAAATTCTGTCGTTTCCATAGAAACTTTACTCGATTTAGAAGGAGAAGTCATAGAACCCTTAGTACGTCATAGCGACGGAATATCTGTACAAATTCGTCACTGTGAGGGAGCGAGGGATGCAGTATAGAAGGAATTTTGCATGGGAAAGCAGTTACTCGTATCCCAAAAGATAATCCTGTCGTTTCCATAGAAACGATATCCGATTTAGAAGGAAATGTCATAGATCCCATATTATTTCATAGCGACGCAATTTCTTTGTTAATTCGTCAATGTGAAGGAGCGAGAGATGCTGTAAAGAAGGAATAGTGCATCGGAAAGGAGATACTAGTATCTCAAAAGAAAATCCTGTCGATTCCATAGAAACGTTACTCGATTTAGATGGAGATGTCATAGAACCCATAGTATTCCATAGCGACGCAATTGCTGTGTTAAAACGTCAATGTGAGGGAACGAGGGATGCAGTAAATAAGGAATAGTACATCGGAATGGAGATAGCCGTATCCCAAAAGAAAATCCTCTCGTTTCCATAGAAAGGTCTCTCGATTTAGAAAGAGATGTCATAGAACCCATAGTATTTCATAGCGACGCAATTTCTGAGTTAATTCGTCAATGAGAGAGAGCTAGTATTTCGGTAAAGAAGGAATAGTGCATCGGAAAGGAGATAGTCGTATCCCAAACGAAAATCCTGTCGTCTCCATAGAAACGTTACTCGATTTAGATGGAGAAGTCATAGAACCCATAATATATCACAGCGACGTAATCTCTGTGTTAATTCGTCAATGTGAGGAAGCGAGGGATGCAGTGAAGAAGGAATAGTGGATCGGAAAGGAGATACTCGTATCCCAAAAAAAATCCTGTCGTTTCCATAGAAACGTTACTCGATTTAGTAGTAGATGCCATATAACTCATAGTATTTCATAGCTTCACAATTTCTGTGTTAATTCGTCAATGTGAGGGAGCGAGGGATGCACTAAAGAAGGAATAGTGCATCGGAATGGAGACTCTCGTATCCCAAAAGAAAATCCTGCCGTTTCCATAGAAACGTTACACGATTTAGAAGGAGAAGTCATAGAACCCATAGTGTTTCATAGCGACGCAATTGCTGTGTTAATTGGTCAATGTGAGGGAGCGAGGGATGCAGTAAAGAAGGAACAGTGAACCGGAAGAGAGATACTTGTATCCCAAAAGAAAATCCTGTCGTTTCCATAGAAACGTTACTCTATGTAAATGGACAAGTCATAGAACCCATAGTATCTCATAGCGACGCAATTTCTGTGTTAATTCTTCAATGTGAGGACGCGAGGGATGCAGAGAAGAAGGAACAAAGCACCGGAAGAGAGATACTAGTTTCACAAAAGAAAATCCTGTCGTTTCCATAGAATCGTTACTCTATGTAAATGGACAATTCATAGAACCCATAGTATCTCACAGCGACGCAATTTCTGTGTTAATTCGTCAATGTGTGGGAGCGAGGGATACAGTAAAGAAGGAACAGTGCACCGGAAGAGAGATACTTGTATCCCAAAAGAAAATCTTGTCGTTTCCATAGAAACGTTACTCTATGTAAATGGACAAGTCATGGACCCCATAGTATCTCATAGCGACGCAATTTCTGTGTTAATACGTCAATGTGAAGGAGCGAGGGATGCAGTAAAGAAGGAACAGTGCACCGGAAGTGAGATACTTGTATCCCAAAAGAAAATCCAGACGTTTCTATAGAAACGTTACTCGATTTAGAAGGAGATGTCTTAGAACACATAGTATTTCATAGCGACATTAATTCTGTGTTAATTGGTCAATGTGAGGGAGCGATGGATTCAGTAAAGAAGGAATAGTGCATCGGAAAGGAGATAGTCGTAACCCAAAAGAAAATCCTGTCGTCTCCATAGAAACGTTACTCGATATAGAAGTAGTCGTCATGGAACCCATAGTATTTCATAGCGACGCAATTTATGTGTTAATTCGTCAATGTGAGGGAGCGAGGGATGCAGTAAACTAGGAATAGTACATCGGATTGGAGATACTTGTATCCCAAGAGAAAATCCCGTCATTTCCATAGAAACGTTACTAGATTTAGAAGGATAAGGCATAGAACCCTTAATATTTCATAGCAACGCAATTTCTGTGTTAATTCGTCAATGTGTGGTAGCGAGGGATGCAGTAAAGAAGGAACAGTGCACCGGAAGAGAGATACTTGTATCCCAAAAGAAAATCCAGTCGTTTCCATAGAAACGTTACTCGATTTAGAAGGAGATGTCATAGAACACATAGTATTTCATAGCGACGCAATTTATGTATTAATTCGTCAATCTGAGGGAGCGAGGAATGCAGTAAAGAAGGAACAGTGCACCGGAAAAGAGATACTGGTATCCAAAAAGAAAATCCTGTCTTTCCCATAGAAACGTTACTCTATGTAAATGGACAAGTCATAGAACCCATAGTATCTCATTGCGACGCAATTTCTGTGTTAATTTGTCTATGTGAGGGAGCGAGGGATTCAGTAAAGAAGGAATAGTGCATCGGAAAGGAGATAGTCGTATCCCAAAAGAGAATCCTGTCGTTTCCACAGAAACGTTACTCGATTTAGAAGGAGATGTCATAGAACCCATAGTATTTCATAGCGACGCAATTCCTGCGTTAATTCGTCATAGTGAAAGAGCGAGGGATGCAGTAAAGAAGGAACAGATCACCGGAAAAGACATACTCGTATCCCAAAAGCAAAACCTATCGTTTCCATAGAAACGTTGCTCGATTTAGAAAGAGAGGTCATAGAACCCACAGTATTTCATAGCGACGCAATTTCTGTGTTAATTCGTCAATGTGAGGGAGCGAGGGATGCAGTAA
Organism: Schistocerca americana; assembly: GCF_021461395.2. NCBI lineage: Eukaryota > Metazoa > Arthropoda > Insecta > Orthoptera > Acrididae > Schistocerca > Schistocerca americana. Next base: position 50,466,361 of record NC_060129.1, read on the forward strand.
AGAAGGAATAGTGCATCGGAAAGGAGAATGTCGTATCCCAAAGGAAAATCGTGTCGCTTCCATAGAAACGTGACTCGAATTAGATGGAGAAGTTATAGAACCCATAGCATTTCATAGCGACGCAATTTCTGTGTTAATTCGTCAATGTGAGGAAGCGAGGGATGCAGCGAAGAAGGAAAAGTGGATCGGAAAGGAGATACTCGTATTACAAAAGAAATTCTATCGTTTCCGTAGAAACGTTACTTGATTTAGAAGGCGATGTTATAGGACCCATAGTATTTCATAGCGACGCAATATCTGTGTTAATTCGTCAATGTGAGGGAGCGAGGGATGCTGTAAAGAAGGAATATTGCAACGGAAAGCAGATAGTCATATCCCAAAAGAAAATCCTGTCGTTTCCATAGAAACGTTACTCGATTTAGAAAAGAATGTTATAGAACATATAGTATTTCATAGCGACGCAATCTCCGTGTTAATTCGTCAATGTGAGGGAACGAGGGATGCAGTAGAGAGGGAACAGTGCACCGGAAAAGAGATACTTGTATTCCAAAAGAAAATCCTCTAGTTTCCATAGAAAAGATACTCTATTTAGAATGACAAGACATAGAACCCATAGCATTTCATAGCGACGCAAATTCTATGTTAATTCGTCAATGTGAGGGAGCGAGGGATTCAGTAAAGAAGGAATAGTGCATCGGAAAGGAGATAGTCGTATCCCAAAAGAGAATCCTGTCGTTTCCACAGAAACGTTACTCTATGTAGGTGGACAAGTCATAGAACCTATGGTATCTCAAAGGGACGCAATTTCTGTGTTAATTCGTCAATGTGAGGGAGTGTGTAATTCAGTAAAAAGGGAATAGTGCATCGGAAAGGAGATAGTATTATCCCAAAAGAAAACCCTGTCGTCTCCATAGAAACGTTACTCGATTTAGAAGTAGAAGTCATAGAACACATAGTATTTCATAGCGACGCAATTTATGTGTTAATTCGTCAATGTGAGGGAGCGAGGGATGCAGTAAAGTAGGAATAGTGCTTCGTAAAGGAGAAACTTGTATCCCAAAAGAAAATCCTGTCGTTTCCATAGAAGCGTTACTAGATTTAGAATGAGATGTCATAGAACCCATAGTATTCCATAGCGACGCAATGGCTGTGTTAATTCGTCAATGTGAGCGAGCAAGGGATGCAGTAAAGAAGGAATAGTGCATCGGAAAGGAGATAGTCGTATCCCAAAAGAAAATCCTGTCGTTTCCATAGAAACGTTACTCGATTTAGAAGGAGATGTCATAGAACACATAGTATTTCATAGCGACGAAATTTCTGTGTTAATTCGTCAACGTGAGCGAGCAAGGGATGCAGTAAAGAAGGAATAGTGCATCGGAAAGGAGATAGTCGAATCCCAAATGAAAATCCTGTCGTTTCCATAGGAACGTTACTCGATTTAGTAGAAGACATGGAACCGATAGTATTTCATAGCGACACAATTTCTGTGTTAACTCGTAAATGTGAGCTAGCGTGGGATGCAGAAAAGAAGGAATTGTGCATCGGAAAAAAGATAGTCGTATCCCAAAGGAAAATCGTGTCGTTTCCATGGAAACGTGACTCGATTTAGATGGAGAAATCATTGAACCCATAGTATTTCATAGCGACGCAATTTCTGTGTTAAGTCGTCAATGTGAGGCAGCGGGGATGCAGTAGAGAAGGAATAGTGCATCGGAAAGGAGATGGTCGTATCCCAAAAGAAAATCAAGTCGTTTCCATAGAAACGTTGCTCGATTTAGAAAAAGATGTCATAGAACCCATAGTATTCCATAGCGATGCAATTTCTGTGTTAATTCGTCAACGTGAGGGAGCGAGGGATGCAGTAAAGAAGGAATAGTGCATTGGAAAGGAGATACTCGTAACCCAAAAGAAAATCCTGTCGTTTCCATAGAATCGTCACTCGATTTAGAAGGAGATGTCATAGAATACATAGTATTTCATAGCGACGCAATTGTTGTGTTAATTCGTCAATCTGAGGGAGCGAGGGATGCAGTAAAGATGGAACAGTGCTCCGGAAAAGAGATACTCGTATCCAAAAAGAAAATCATGTCGTTTAGATAGAAACGTTACTCTATGTAGATGGACAAGTCATAGAACCCATAGTATCTCATAGCGAAGCAATTTCTGTGTTAATTCGTCAATTTGAGGGAGCGAGGGATGCAGTAAAGATGGAGTAGTGCATCGGAAAGGAGATACTAGTATTCCAAAAGGAAATCCATTCGTTTCCATAGAAACGTTACTCGATTTAGAAGGATAAGGCATAGAACCCTTCGTATTTCATAGCGACGCAATTCCTGTTTTAATTCGTCAATTTGTGGGAGCGAGGGATGCATTAAAGAAGGAATAGTACATCGGAATGGAGATACTAGTATCCCAAAAGGAAATCCTGTCGTTTCCATAGAAACGTTACTGGATTTAGAAGGAGATGTCTTAGAACCCATAGTATTTCATAGCGACGCAAACGCTGTGTAAATTCGTCAATCTGAGGGAGCGAGGGATGCAGTAAAGAAGGAACAGTGCACCGGAAGGAGATACTCGCAATTTAAAAGAAAATCCTATTGTTTCCATATAAACGTTACTCGATTTAAAAGGAAAAGTCATAGAACACATAGTAATTCATAGCGACGCAATTTCTTTGTTAATTCGTCATTGTGAGGCAGCGTGGGATGCAGTAAAGAAGGAATAGTGCATCGGAAAGGAGATAGTCGAATCCCAAATGAAAATCCTGTCGTTTCCATAGAAAAATTGCTCGATTTAGCAGGAGATGTCATAGAACCCATAGCATTTGATAGCGACGCAATTTCTGTGTTAATTCGTCAATGTGAGCGAGCAAGGGATGCAGTAAAGAAGGAATAGTGCATCGGAAGGAGATACTCGCAATTTGAAAGAAAATTCTTTCGTTTCCATAGAAACGTTACTCGATTTAGAAGGAGAAGTCATAGAACCAATAGTATTTCATAGCGACGCAATTTCTGTGTTAATTCGTCAATGTGAGGGAGCGAGGGAAGCTGTAAAGAAGGAATAGTGCATCGGAAAGGAGGTACTCGTATCCCAAAAGAAAATCCTGTGGTTTCCATAGAAACGTTACTCGAAATACTAGGCGATGTCATAGAACCCATAGTATTTCATAGCGACGCAAATGCTGTGTTAAATCGTCAATGTGAGGGAGCGAGGGATGCAGTAAACAAGGAATAGTGCATCGGAAAGGAGATACTAGAATCCCAAAAGAAAATCCTGTGGTTTCCATAGAAACGTCATTCGATTTAGAAGGAGATGTCATAGAACACATAGTGTTGCATGGCGACGCAATTGCTGTGTTAATTCGTCAATGTGAGGGAGCGGGGGATGTAGTAAAGAAGGAATAGTGCATCGTAAAGGAGATACTCGTATCCCAAAAGAAAATCCTGTCGTTTCCATACAAACGTTACTCAGTTTAGAAGAAGATGTCATAGAACCCAAAGTATTTCATAGCTACGCAATTTCTGTGTTATTTCGTCAATGTGAGGGAACGATGGCTGCAGAAAAAAGGGAATAGTGCATCGTAAAGGAGATACTCGTATCCCAAAAGAAAATCCTGTCGTTTCCATAGAAACGTTACTGTATTTAAATGCACAAGTGATAGAACCCACAGTATCTCATAGCGACGCAATTTCTGATTTAATTCGTCAATGTGAGGGAGCGAGGGATGCAGAAAAGAAGGAATAGTGCATCGGAATGTTGATACTTGTATCCCAAAAGAAAGTCCTCTCGTTTCCACAGAAACGTTAATGCATTTAGAAGGAGAAGTAATAGAACCCATAGCATTTCATTGCGACGCTATTTCTGTTATTTCGTCAATGTGAGGGAGCGGGGGATGCAGTACAGAAGGAAAATTGCATCGGAAAGGAGGTACCCGTATCCCAAAATAAAATCCAGTCGTTTCCATAGAAACGTTACTCGATTTAGAAGGAGATGTCATAGAACCCATCATAGCGACGCAATTTCTGTGTTCATTCGTCAATGTAAGGGAGCGAGGGATTATGTAAAGAAGGTATAGTGCAACGGAAAGGAGATACTCGTAACCCAAAAGAAAATCCTTTCGTTTCCATAGAAACGTTACTCCATTTAGTAGGAGAAGTCATAGAACACATAGTCTCTCATAGCGACGCAATTTCTATGTTAATTCGTCAATGTGAGGGAGCGAGGGGTGCAGTATAGAAGGAATAGTGCATCGGAAAGGAGATAGACATATACCAAAAGAAAATCCTGTCGTTTCCATAGATACGTTACTCGATTTAGATAGAGATGTCATAGAACCCATAGTATTTCATGGCGACGCAATTTCTGTGTTAATTCGTCAATGTGAGGGAGCGAGGGAAGCTGTAAAGAAGGAGTAGTGAATCGGAACATAGATACTCGTATCCCGAAGAAAATCCTGTCGTTTCCATAGAAAAGTTACTCGATTTAGAAGGATATGTCATAGAACCCATTGTATTTCATTCCGACGAAACTTCTGTTAATGGAAAAAAGAAGGAATTGTGCATCGGAAAGGAGATAGTCGTATCCCAAAATAAAATACAGTTGCTTCCATAGAAACGTTACTCGATTTTAAAAGATGTGTCATAGATCTCAAAGTATTTTATAGCGACGCAAATTCTGTACTATTTCGTCAATGTGAGGGAGCGAGGGATGCAGAAAAGAAGGAATAGTGCACGGGTAAGGAGTTACTCGTATCCCGAGAGATAATTATGTCGTACCCATAGAAACGTGACTCGATTTAGAAGGAGACGTCTTATAACCCATAATATTTAATAGCAACGATATTTCTGTGTTAATTGGTCAATGTGAGGGAGCGAGGGATTCAGTAAAGAAGGAATAGTGTATCGGAAAGGCGATAGTCGTATCCCAAAAGAAAATCCTGTCGTTTCAATAGAAACGTTAATCGGTTTAGAAGGAGATGTCATAGAACCCAAAGTATTACATAGCGACGCGATTCCTGTGTTATTTCGTCAATGTGAGGGAGCGAGGGATGCAGTAAATAAGAAATATTGCATCGGAAAGGAGAACTCGTAATTTAAAAGAAGAACCTGTCGTTTCCATAGAAATGTTACTCGCTTTAGATGGAGATGTCGTAGAACCCATAGTATTTCATAGCGACGCAATTTCTGTGTTAGTTCGTCAATGTGAGGTAGCGAGGGATGCAGTAAAGAAGGAATAGTGCATCGGAAAGGAGGTACTCGTATCCCAAAAGAAAATCCTGTCGGTTCCATAGAAACGTTACTAGATTTAGAAGGAGAAGTCATAGAACCCATAGTCTTTAATAGCGAGGCAATTTCTGAATTTATTCGTCAATGTGAGGACGCGAGGGATGCAGTAAAGGAGGAATAGTGCATCGGAACGGACATAGTCATATCCCAAAAGATAATCCTGTCGTTTCCATACAAACGTTACTCGATTTAGAAGGAGATGTCATAGAACCAATAGTATTTCAAAGCGACACAATTGCTGTGTTCATTCGTCAATGTGAGGGAGCGAGGGATGCAGTAAAGATTGAACAGTGCACCGGAAAAGAGATACTCGTATCCCAAAAGAAAATCCTGTCGTTTCCATAGAAACGTTACTCTATTTAGATGGACAAGTGATAGAACCCACAGTATCTCATAGCGACGCAATTTCTGAGTTAATTCGTCAATGTGAGGGAGCGAGGGATGCAGAAAAGAAGGAATAGTGCATCGGAATGTAGATACTTGTATCCCAAAAGAAAGTCCTCTCGTTTCCATAGAAACGATACTCCATTTAGAAGGAGAAGTAATAGAACCCATAGCATTTCATTGCGACGCTATTTCTGTTATTTCGTCAATGTGAGTGAGCGGGGGATGCAGTAAAGAAGGAAAATTGCATCGGAAAGGAGGTACCCGTATCCCAAAATAAAATCCAGTCGTTTCCATAGAAACGTTACTCGATTTAGAAGGAGATGTCATAGAACCCATCATAGCGACGCAATTTCTGTCTTAATTCGTCAACGTAAGGGAGCGAGGGATTAAGTAAAGAAGGTATAGTGCAACGGAAAGGAGATACTCGTAACCCAAAAGAAAATCCTTTCGTTTCCATAGAAACGTTACTCCATTTAGTAGGAGAAGTCATAGAACACATAGTCTCTCATAGCGACGCAATTTCTATGTTAATTCGTCAATGTGAGGGAGCGAGGGGTGCAGTATAGAAGGAATAGTGCATCGGAAAGGAGATAGACGTATACCAAAAGAAAATCCTGTCGTTTCCATAGATACGTTACTCGATTTAGATAGAGATGTCATAGAACCCATAGTATTTAATAGCGAGGCAATTTCTGAATTTATTCGTCAATGTGAGGACGCGAGGGATGCAGTAAAGAAGGAATAGTGCATCGGAACGGACATAGTCATATCCCAAAAGATAATCCTGTCGTTTCCATACAAACGTTACTCGATTTAGAAGGAGATGTCATAGAACCAATAGTATTTCTAAGCGACACAATTGCTGTGTTCATTCGTCAATGTGAGGGAGCGAGGGATGCAGTAAAGATTGAACAGTGCACCGGAAAAGAGATACTCGTATCCCAAAAGAAAATCCTGTCGTTTCCATAGAATCGTTACTCTATTTAGATGGACAAGTGATAGAACCCACAGTATCTCATAGCGACGCAATTTCTGAGTTAATTCGTCAATGTGAGGGAGCGAGGGATGCAGAAAAGAAGGAATAGTGCATCGGAATGTAGATACTTGTATCCCAAAAGAAAGTCCTCTCGTTTCCATAGAAACGATACTCCATTTAGAAGGAGAAGTAATAGAACCCATAGCATTTCATTGCGACGCTATTTCTGTTATTTCGTCAATGTGAGTGAGCGGGGGATGCAGTAAAGAAGGAAAATTGCATCGGAAAGGAGGTACCCGTATCCCAAAATAAAATCCTGTCGTTTCCATAGAAACGTTACTCGATTTAGAAGGAGATGTCATAGAATCCATCATAGCGACACAATTTCTGTGTTAATTCGTCAATGTAAGGGAGCGAGGGATGCAGTAAAGAAGGAATAGTGCATCGGAAAGGAGGTAGTCGTATCCCAAAATAAAATACAGTTGCTTCCATAGAAACGTTATTCGATTTTAAAAGATGTGTCTTAGATCTCAAAGTATTTTATAGCGACGCAAATTCTGTGCTATTTCGTCAACGTGAGGGAGTGAGGGATGCAGAAAAGAAGGAATAGTGCACTGGTAAGGAGTTACTCGTATCCCGAAAGATAATCCTGTCGTACCCATAGAAACGTGACTCGTTTTAGAAGGAGACGTCTTATAACCCATAATATTTCATAGCAACGATATTTCTGTGTTAATTGGTCAATGTGAGGGTTCGAGGGATTCAGTACAGAAGGAATAGTGCATCGGAAAGGCGATAGTCGTATCCCAAAAGAAAATCCTGTCGTTTCAATAGAAACGTTAATCGGTTTAGAAGGAGATGTCATAGAACCCAAAGTGTTTCATTGCGACGCAATTTCAGTGTTATTTCGTCAATGTGAGGGAGCGAGGGATGCAGTAAAGAAGGAATAGTGCAACGGAAAGGAGATACTCGTAACCCAAAAGAAAATCCTTTCGTTTCCATACAAACGTTACTCGATTTAAAAGGTGAAGTTATAGAACACATAGTCCCCCATAGCGACGCCATTTCTATGTTAATTCGTCATTGTGAGGGAGCGAGGGGTGCAGTATAGAAGGAATAGTGCATCGGAAAGGAGATAGTCGTATACCAAAAGAAAATCCTGTCGTTTCCATAGAAACGTTACTCGATTTAGAAGGAGATGTCATAGAACCCAAAGTATTACATAGCGACGCAATTCCTGTGTTATTTCGTCAATGTGAGGGAGCGAGGGATGCAGTAAAGAAGGAATAGTGCATCGGAAAGGATGTAGTCGCATCCCAAAAGAAAATCCTGTCGTTTCCATAGAAAAGTTTCTGAATTTAGAAGGAGATGTCATAGAACCCATTGTATTTCATAGCGACGCAATTTATGTGCTAATTCGTCAATGTGAGGGAGCGAGTGATGCAGTAAAGAAGAAATAGTGCATTGGAAAGTAGATAGTTGTATCCCAAAGGGAAATCCTGTCGTTTGCATAGAAACGTTACTCGATTTCGAAGGAGAAATAGTAGAACCCATAGTATTTCATTGCGACGCAATTTCTGTTAATTCGTCGATGTGAGTGAGGAGGGATGCAGTAAAGAAGGAATATTGCATCGGGAAGGAGATAAGCGTATCCCAAAAGAAAATCCTGTCGTTTCCATAGAAACGTTACTCGATTTAGAAGGAGATGTCATAGAACCAATAGTAATTAATAGCGACGCAATTTCTGTGTTTATTTGTCAATGTGAGGGAGCGATGGATGCAGTAAAGAAGGAACAGTGCATCGGAAAGGAGGTACTCGTATCCCAAAAGAAAATCCTGTCGTTTCCATAGAACTGTTACTCGATTTAAAAGGAGAAGTCATAGAACCCATAGTATTTAATAGCGACGCAATTTCTGTGTTAATTCGTCAATTTGAGGGAGCGGGGGATGTGGTAAAGAAGAATTAGTGCACCGGATAGGAGAACTCGTAATTTAAAAGAAGAACCTGTCGTTTCCATAGAAACGTTACTCGATTTAGAAGGAGATGTTATAGAACCCATAGTATTTCATAGCGACGCAATTTCTGTAGTAATTCGTCAAACTGAGGGAGCGAGGGATGCAGTAAAGAAGGAATAGTGCAACGGAAAGAAGTTACCCGTATCCCAAAAGAAAATCCTGTCGTATCCATAGAAACGTTACTCGATTTAGAAGGAGAAGTCATAGAACCAATAGTATGTCGTAGCGACGCAATTGCTGTGTTAATTCGTCAATGTGAGTGCGCGAGGGATGCAGTAAAGAAGCAACAATGCACCGGAAAAGAGATATTCGTATCCCAAAATAAATTCCTGGCGTTTCCATAGAAACGTTACTCTATTTAGGCGGACAAGTCATAGAACACATAGTATCTCATAGCGACGGAATTTCTGTGTTAATTGGTCAATGTGAGGGAGGGAGGGATGCAGTAAAGAAAGAATAGTGCATCGGAAAGGAGATAGTCGTATCCCAAAAGAAAATCCTGTCGTTTCCATAGCAACGTTAATCGATTTAGAAGGAGATGTCATAGAACACATAGTAATTCATAGCGACGCAATTTCTGTGTAAATTCGTCAATGTGAGGGAGCGAGGGATGCAGTAAAGACGAAATATTGCATCGGAAAGGAGAACTCGTAATTTAAAAGAAGAACCTGTCGTTTCCATAGAAACGTTACTCGATTTAGAAGGAGATGTCATAGAACCCATAGTATTTCATAGCGACGCAATTTCTGTGTTAATTCGTCAATGTGAGGGAGCGAGGGAAGCTGTAACGAAGGAGTAGTGAATCGGAGAGGAGATACTCGTATCCCAAAGAATATCCTGTCGTTTCCATAGAAAAGTTTCTTGATTTTTAAGGAGATGTCATTGAACCCATTGTATTTCGAAGCGACGCCATTTCAGTGTTCATTCGTCAATGTGAAGGATCGAGTGATGCAGTAAAGAAGGAATAGTGCATTGGAAAGTAGATAGTCGTATCCCAACGGAAAATTCTGTCGTTTGCATACAAAACGTTACTCGATTTGGAAGGAGAAATAATAGAACCCATAGTATTTCATTGCGACGCAATTTCTGTTAATTCGTCAATGTGAGGGAGCGAGGGATGCAGTAAAGAAGGAATATTGCATCGGGAAGGAGATAATCGTATCCCAAAAGAAAATCCTGTCGTTTCCATACAAACGCTACCCGATTTAGAAGGAGATGTCATAGAACAATAGTAATTAATAGCGACGCAATTTCTGTGTTAATTTGTCAATGTGAGTTAGCGAGGGATGCAGTAAAGAAGGAACAGTGCATCGGAAAGGAGGTACTCGTATCCCAAAAGAAAATCCTGTCGTTTCAATAGAAACTTTACTCGGTTTAGAAGGAGATGTCATAGAACCCAAAGTATTTCATTGCGACGCAATTTCAGTGTCATTTCGTCAATGTGAGGGAGCGAGGGATGCAGTAAACAAGGAATAGTGCAACGGAAAGGAGATACTCGTAACCCAAAAGAAAATCATTTCGTTTCCAAAGAAACGTTACTCGATTTAGAGGGAGAAGTCATAGAAACCATAGACTCTCATAGCGACTCATTTTCTGTGTTAATTCGTCAATGTGAGGGAGCGAGGGGTGCAGTATAGAAGGAATAGTGCATCGGAAAGGAGATAGTCGTATCCCAAAAGAAAATCCTGTCGTTTCAATAGAAACTTTACTCGGTTTAGAAGGAGATGTCATAGAACCCAAAGTATTTCATTGCGACGCAATTTCAGTGTCATTTCGTCAATGTGAGGGAGCGAGGGAAGCTGTTAAGAAGGAGTAGTGAATCGGAAAGGTGATACTCGTATCCACAAGAAGATGCTGTCGTTTCCATAGAAACGTTACTCGATTTAGAAGGAGATGTCATAGAACCAATAGTAATTAATAGCGACGCAATTTCTGTGTAAATTGTCAATGTGAGGGAGCGAGGGATGCAGTAAAGAAGGAATAGTGCATCGGAAAGGAGGTACTCGTATCCCAAAAGAAAATCCAGTCGTTTCCATAGAAACGTTACTCGATTTACAAGGAGAAATCATAGAACCCATAGTATTTAGTAGAGACGCAATTTCTGAGTTTATTCGTCAATGTGAGGACGCGAGGGATGCAGTAAAGATGGAATAGTGCATCGAAAAGGAGATAGTCATATCCCAAAAGATAATCCTGTCGTTTCCATACAAACGTTACTCGATTTAGAAGGAGATGTCATAGAACCAATAGTATTTCAAAGCGACATAATTGCTGTGTTCATTCGTCAATGTGAGGGAGCGAGGGATGCAGTAAAGATAGAACAGTGCACCGGATAAGAGATACTCGTATCCCAAAAGAAAATCCTGTCGTTTCCATAGAAACGTTACTTTATTTAAATGGAGAAGTGATAGAACCCACAGTATCTCATAGCGACGCAATTTCTGAGTTATTCGTCAATGTGAGGGAGCGAGGGATGCAGAAAAGAAGGAATAGTGCATCGGAAAGTAGATACTTGTATCCCAAAAGAAAGTCCTGTCGTTTCCATAGAAACGTTACTCGATTTAGAAGGAGAAGTAATAGAACCCATAGCATTTCATTGCGACGTTATTTCTTTTGATTCGCCAATGTGAGGGAGCGAGGGATGCAGTAAAAAAGGAAAATTGCATCGGAAAGGAGGTAGTCGTATCTTAAAATAAAATCCTGTCGTTTCCGTAGAAACGTTACTCGATTTAGAAAGAGATGTCATAGAACCCAAAGTATTTCGTAGCGACGCAATTTCTGTGTTATTTCGTCAATGTGAGGTTGCGAGGGATTCAGTAAAGAAGGAATAGTGCATCGGAAAGTAGATACTCGTATCCCTAAGGAATATCCTGTCGTTTCCATAGAAACGTCACTCGATTTTGGAGGAGAAATAATAGAACCCATATTATTTCATTCCGACGAAACTTCTGTTAATGGAGTAAAGAAGGAAGTGTGCATCGGAAAGGAGATAGTCGTATCCCAAAAGAAAATACAGTTGTTTCCATAGAAACGTTACTCGATGTAAAAGGATGTGTCATAGATCTCAAAGTATTTCATAGTGACTAAAATTCTGTGTTATTTCGTCAATGTGAGGGAGCGAAGGATGCAGAAAAGAAGAAATAGTGCACAGGAAAGGAGTTACTCGTATCCCAAAAGAAAATCCTGTAGTACCCATTGAAATGTGACTCGATTTAGAGGGTGACGTCATATAACCCATAATATTTCATAGCGACGCTATTTCTGTGTTAATTGGTCAATGTGAGGGAGCGAGGGATTCAGTAAAGAAGGAATAGTGCATCGGAATGGCGATAGTCATATCCCAAAAGAAAATCCTGTCGTTTCAATAGAAACGTAACTCGGTTTAGAAGAAGATGTCATAGAACCCAAAGTATTCCATTCCGACGCAATTTCAGTGTTATTTCGTCAATGTGAGGGAGCGAGAGATGCAGTAAAGAAGGAATAGTGCATCGGAAAGGAGTTACTCGTATCCCAAAAGAAAATCCTGTCGTTTCCATAGAAACGTTACTCGATTTAGAAGGAGAAGTCATATAACCCATAGTATTACATGGCGACGCTATTTCTGTGTTAATTGGTTAATGTTAGGGAGCGAGGGATTCAGTAAAGAAGGAGTAGCGCATCACAAAGGAGATAGTCGTATCCCAAAAGAATAACCTGTCGTTTCCATACAAACGTTACTGGATTTAGAAGGAGATATCATAGAACCCATGGTATTACATAGCGACGCCATTCGTCTGTTATTTCGTCAATATGAGGGAGCGAAGGATGCAGTAAAGAAGGAATAGTGCATCGGAAAGGAGATAGTCGTATCCCAAAAGAAATACCTGTCGTTTCAGTAGAAACGTTACTCGGTTTAGAAGGAGATGTTATAGAACCCAAAGTATTTCATTGCGACGCAATTTCAGTGTTATTTCGTCAATGTGATAAAGCGAGGGATGCAGTAAAGAAGGAATAGTGCCACGGAATGGAGATATTCGTAACCCAAAAGAAAATCCTTTCGTTTCCATGGAAACGTTCCTCGATTTAGAAGGAGAAATCATAGAACCCATAGTCTCTCATAGCGACGCAATTTCTGTGTTAATTCGTCAATGTGAGGGAGCGAGGGGTGCAGTATAGAAGGAATTGTTCATCGTAAAGGAGATAGTCGTATCCCAAAAGAAAATCCTGTCGTTTCCATAGAAACGTTACTCGACTTAGAAGGAGATATCATAGAACCCAAAGTATTTCATAGCGACGTAATTCCTGTGTTATTTCGTCAATGTGAGGGAGCGAGGGATGCAGTATAGAAGGAATAGTGCATCGGAAAGGAGATACTCGTATCCCAAAATAATATCCTGTCGTTTCCATAGAAACGTTACTCGATTTAGAAGGAGAAGTCATAGAACACATAGTAATTCATAGCGACGCAATTTCTATGTTAATTCGTCAATGTGAGGGAGCGAGGTATGCAGTAAAGAAGGAATAGTGCATCGGAAAGAAGATAGTCGTATCCCAAAAGAAAATCCTGTCGTGTCAATAGAAACGTTACTCCATTTAGAAGGATATGTCATAGATCCCAAAGTAATTCATAGCGACGCAAATTCTGTGTTATTTCGTCAATGTGAGGGAGCGAGGGATGCAGTAAAGATGGAATAGTGCAACGGACAGCAGTTAGTCGTATCCCAAAAGAAAATCCATTCGTTTCCATAGAAACGTTACTGGATTTAGAAGGAGATGTCATAGAACCCAAAGTATTACATAGCGACGCAATTCCTCTGTTATATCGTCAATGTGAGGGAGCGAGGGATGCAGTAAAGAAGGAATAGTGCATCGGAAAGGTGTTACTCGTATCCCAAAAGAAAATCCTGTCGTTTCCATAGAAACGTTACTCGATTTAGAAGGAGAAGTCATATAACCCATAGTATTTCACAGCGACGCTATTTCTGTGTTAATTGTTCAACGTGAGGGAGCGAGGGATTCATTAAATACGGAATAGTGTATCGGAAAGGCGATAGTCGTACCCCAAAAGAAAATCCTGTCGTTTCCAAGGAGACGTTACTCGATTTAGAAGTAGAACTCATAGAACAAATAGTCTCTCATAGCGACGTAATTTCTGTGTTAATTCGTCAATGTGAGGGAGCGAGGGATTCAGAAATGAAGGAATAGTGCATCGGAAAGGAGATGGTCGTATCCCAAAAGAAAATCCTGTCGTGTCAATAGAAACGGTACTCGATTTGCAAGGAGAAGTCATATAACCCATAGTATTTCATAGCGACGCTATTTCTGTGTTAATTGGTCAATGTGAGGGAGCGAGGGATTCATTAAAGAAGGAATAGTGCATTGGAAAGTAGATATTCGTATCCCAAAGGAAAATCCTGTCGTTTCCATGGAAACATTACTCGATTTACAAGGAGAAGTCATACAACCCAAGGTATTTAATAGTGGTGCAATTTCTGTGTTAATTCGTCAATGTGAGGTAACGATGGATGCAGTAATGGAGGAATAGTGCATCGGAAAGGAGTTAGTCGTATCCCAAAAGAAAATCCTGTCGTTTCCGTAGAAACGTTACTCGATTTAAAAGGAGAAGTCATAGAACCCATAGTATTTCACAGCGACGAAATTTCTGTGTTAATTCGTCAATATGAGGGCGCGAGGGATGCAGTAAAGAAGGAATAGTGCATCGGAAAGGAGATACATGTATCACAAAAGAAAATCCTGTCGTTTCCATAGAAACGTTACTCGATTTTCTAGGAGAAGTAATAGAACACATAGTATTTCATTCCGACGAAAATTCTGTTAATGGAGTAAAGAAGGAATTGTGCATCGGAAAGGAGTAACTCGTATCCCAAAAGATTATCCTGTCGTTTCCATAGCAACGTTACTCGATTTAGAACTAGATGTCATAGAACGCATAGTAATTCATAGCGACGCAATTTCTGTGTTAATTCGTCAATGTGAGGGAGCGAGGGATGCAGTAAAGAAGGAATAGTGCATCGGAAAGAGAATACTTGTATCCCAAAAGAAAATCTTGTCGTTTCCTTTGAAACGTTAATCGATTTAGCAGCAGAAGTCATAGAACCCATAGTATTTCATAGCGATGCAATTTCTGTGTTAAGTCGTGAATGTGAGGAAGCGAGGGATGCAGTAAAGAAGGAATAGTGCATCGGAAAGGAGATACTAGTATCCCAAAAGAAAATGTTCTCGTTTCCATAGAAACGTTACTCTACTTAGATGGACAAGTCATAGTACCCATAGTATCTCATAGCGAAGGAATTTCTGTGTTAATTCGTCAATGAGAGCGAGCGAGGGATGCAGTAAAGAAGGAATAGTGCATCGGTAAGGGAAAATCGTAATTTAAAAGAAAATCCTGTCGCTTCCATAGATACGTTACTCGATTTAGAAGCAGATATCATAGAACCCATAGTATTTCTTAGCGACGCAATTTCTGTGTTAATTCGTCTATGTGAGGGAGCGAGGGATTCTGTAAAGAAGGAATAGTGCAACGGAAAGGTGTTACTCCTATCCCAAAAGAAAATCCTGTCGTTTCCATAAAAACGTTACTCGATTTAGAAGGATATGTCATAGATCTCAAAGCATTTCATAGCGACGCAAATTCTGTGTTATCTCGTCAATGTGAGGGAGCGAGGGATGCAGTAAAGAAAGAATAGTGCAACGGAAAGGTGTTACTCGTATCTCAAAAGAAAATCCTGTCGTTTCCATAGAAACGTTTCTCGATTTCGAAAGAGAAGTCATATAACCCATAGTATTTCATAGAGACGCTATTTCTGTGTGAATTGGTCAATGTGAGGGAGCAAGGGATTCAATAAAATAGGAATAGTGCATCGGAACGGAGATAGTCGTATCCCAAAAGAAAGTCCTCTCGTTTCCTTAGAAACGTTACTCGATTTAGAAGGATATGTCATGGACCTCAAAGTACTCCATAGCGACGCTATTTCTGTGTTATTTCGTCAATGTTAGGGAGCAAGGGATAGTACAAAGAAGGAATAGTACTTCGGAAAGGCGTAACTCGTAACCCAAAAGAAAATCCTGTCGTTTCCACAGAAACGTTACTCGATTTAGAGGGAGAAGACATAGAACACATAGTATTTCATAGCGACGCTATTTCTGTGTTAATTGGTCAATGTGAGGGAGCGACGGATTAAGTAAAGAGGGAATAGTGGATCGGAAAGGAGATAGTCGTATCCCAAGAGAAAGTCCTGTCGATTCCATAGAAACGTTACTCGATTTAGAAGGATTTGTCATAGAACCCAAAGTATTTCATTGCGACGCAATTGCTGTGTTAATTCGTCAATGTGAGGGAGCGAGGGATGCAGTAAAGCAGGAGCAGTGCACCGGAAAAGAGATACTCGTATCCCAAAAGATAATCCTGTCGTTTTAATGGAAACGTTACTCGATTTAGAAGGAGATGTCATAGAAAACATAGTATTACATAGCGACGCAATATCGGTGTTAATTCGTCAATGTAAGGGAGAGGGGGATGCAGTAAAGTAGGAATACTGCATCGGAAAGGGAAAATCGTCATTTAAAAGAAAATCCTGTCGCTTCCATAGAAACGTTACTCGATTTAGAAGGAGATGTCATAGAACCCATAGTACTTCATGTGAGGGAGCGAGGGATGCAGTAGAGATGGACCCGTGCACCGGAAAAGAGATACTCGTGTCCTAAAAGAAATTCCTGTCGTTTCCATAGAAACATTACAGTATTTAGATGGACAAGTCATAGAACCCATTGTATCTCATAGCGCCGGAATTTCTGTGTTAATTCGTCAATGTGAGGGAGCGAGGGATAGTACAAAGAAGGAATAGTGCATCGCAAAGGCGTTACTCGTAACCCAAAAGAAAATCCTGTCGTTTCCACAGAAACGTTACTCTTTTTGGAGGGAGAAAATATATAACACATAGTATTTCATAGCGACGCTATTTCTGCGTTAATTGGTCAATGTGAGGGAGCGTGGGATTCAGTAAAGAAGGAATAGTGTATCGGAAAGGAGATAGTCGTATCCCAAAAGAAAGTCCTGTCGTTTCCATAGAAACGTTACTCGATTTAGAAGGATTTGTCATAGAACCCAAAGTATTTCATAGCGACGCAATTGCTGTGTTAATTCGTCAATGTGAGGGAGCGAGGGATGCAGTAAAGAAGGAACAGTGCAACGGAAAAGGGATACTCGTATCCAAAAAGAAATTCCTGTCGTTTCCATAGAAACGTTACTCTTTTTAGATGGACAAGACATAGAACCAATAGTATCACATAGCGACGGAATTTCTGTGTTAATTCGTCAATGTGAAGGAGCGAGGGATGCAGTAAAGAAGGAATAGTGCATCGGAAAGGAGATAGTCGTATCCCAAAAGAAAGTCCTGTCGTTTCCATAGAAACGTTAATCGATTTAGAAGGTGATGTCATAGAATCCATAGTATTTCATAGCGACGCAATTTCTTTGTTAATTCGTCAATTTGAGGGAGCGAGGGATGCGGTAAAGAAGAAATAGTGCATCGGAAAGGAGAACTCGTAATTTAAAAGAAGAACCTGTCGTTTCCATAGAAACGTTACTCGATTTAGAAGGAGATGTCATAGAACATATAGTATTTCATAGCGACGCAATTTCTGTGTTAATTCGTCAATGTGAGGGGGCGAGGGATGCGGTAAAGAAGGAATAGTGCATCGGAAAGGGAAAATCGTAATTTAAAAGAAAATCCTGTCGCTTCCATAGAAACGTTACTCGATTTAGAAATAGATATCATAGAACCCATAGTATTTCTTAGCGACGCAATTTCTGTGTTAATTCGTCAATGTGAGGGAGAGAGGGATTCTGTAAAGAAGGAATAGTGCAACGGAAGTGTGTTACTCGTATCCCAAAAGAAAATCCTGTCGTTATAATACAAACGTTACTCGATTTAGAAGGAGATGTCTTAGAACCCATGTTATTTCATGGCGACGCAATTTCTGTGTTAATTCGTCAATGTGAGGGAGCGAGGGATGCAGTAAAGAAGGAATAGTGCATCGGAAAGGGAAAATCGAAATTTAAAAGAAAATCCTGTCGCTTCCATAGAAACGTTACTCGATTTAGAAGAAGATATCATCGAACCCATAGTATTTCATAGAGTCGCTATTTCTTTGTTAACTGGTCAATGTGAGGTAGCGAGGGATTCAGTAAAGTAGGAATAGTGCATCGGAACGGAGATAGTCCTATCCCAAAAGAATGTCCTCTCGTTTCCGTAGAAACGTTACTCGATTTAAAAGGATACGTCATAGAACCCAAAGTACTTCATAGCGACGCTATTTCGGTGTTATATCGTCAATGTGAGGGAGCGAGGGATGCTACAAAGAAGGAATAGGGCATCGAAAAGGCGTTACTCGTATCCCAAAAGTAAATCCTGTCGTTTCGACAGAAACGCTACTCGATTTAGAGGGAGAAGACATATAACACATAGTATTTCATAGCGACGCTATTTCTGTGTTAATTGGTCAATGTGAGGGAGCGAGGGATTCAGTAAAGAAGGAATAGTGCATCGGAAAGGAGATAGTCGTATCCCAAAAGAAATTCCTGCCGTTTCCATAGAAACGTTACTCGATTTAGAAACATTTGTCATACAACCGAAAGTATTTAATTGCGACGCAATTGCTGTGCTAATTGGTCAATGTGAGGGTGCGAGGGATGCAGTAAAGAAGAAATAGTGCATCGGAAAATAGAACTCGTAATTTAAAAGAAGAACCTGTCGTTTCCATAGAAACGCTACTCGATTTAGATGGAGATGTCATAGAACGCATAGTATTTCACAGCGACGCAATTTCTGTGTTAATTCGTCAATGTGAGGGGGCGAGGGATGCAGTAAAAAAGCAGCAGTGCACCGGAAAAGAGATACTCGTATCCCAAAATAAATTCCTGGCGTTTAAATCGGAACGTTACGCTATTTAGATGGACATGTAATAGAACCCATAGTATCTCATAGAGACGGAATTTCTGTGTTAATTCGTCAATGTGAGGGAGCGAGGGATGCAGTAAAGAAGGAATAGTGCATCGGAAAGGAGATAGTCGTATCCCGAAGGAAAATCCTGTCGTTTGCATAGAAACGTTACTCGATTTGGAAGGAGAAATAATAGAACCTATAGTATTTCATTGCGACGCAATTTCTGTTTATTCGTTAATGTGAGGGAGCGAGGGATGCAGTAAAGAAGGAATATTGCATCGGGAAGGAGATAATCGTATCCCAAAAGAAAATCCTGTCGTTTCCATAGAAACGTTACTCGATTTAGAAGGAGCTGTCAAAGAACCAATAGTAGGTAATAGCGACGCAATTTCTGTGTTAATTTGTCAAAGTGAGGGAGCAAGGGATGCAGTAAAGATTGAACAGTGCACCGGAAAAGAGATACCCGTATCCCAAAAGAGAATTCTGTCGTTTCCATAGAAACGTTACTCTATTTAGATGGACAAGTCACAGAACGCACAGTATCTCATAGCGACGCAATTTCTGAGTTAATTCGACAATGTGAGGGAGCGAGGGATGTAGAAAAGGAGGAATAGTGCATCGTTAAGTAGATACTTGTATCCCAAAAGAAAGTCCTCTCGTTTCCTTAGAAACGTTACTCGATTTAGAAGGATATGTCATGGACCTCAAAGTACTCCATAGCGACGCTATTTCTGTGTTATTTCGTCAATGTTAGGGAGCAAGGGATAGTACAAAGAAGGAATAGTACATCGGAAAGGCGTAACTCGTAACCCAAAAGAAAATCCTGTCGTTTCCACAGAAACGTTACTCGATTTAGAGGGAGAAGACATATAACACATAGTATTTCATAGCGACGCTATTTCTGTGTTAATTGGTCAATGTGAGGGAGCGACGGATTAAGTAAAGAAGGAATAGTGGATCGGAAAGGAGATAGTCGTATCCCAAGAGAAAGTCCTGTCGATTCCATAGAAACGTTACTCGATTTAGAAGGATTTGTCATAGAACCCAAAGTATTTCATTGCGACGCAATTGCTGTGTTAATTCGTCAATGTGAGGGAGCGAGGGATGCAGTAAAGCAGGAGCAGTGCACCGGAAAAGAGATACTCGTATCCCAAAGGATAATCCTGTCGATTTAATGGAAACGTTACTCGATTTAGAAGGAGATGTCATAGAAAACATAGTATTACATAGCGACGCAATATCGGTGTTAATTCGTCAATGTGAGGGAGAGGGGGATGCAGTAAAGTAGGAATACTGCATCGGAAAGGGAAAATCGTCATTTAAAAGAAAATCCTGTCGCTTCCATAGAAACGTTACTCGATTTAGAAGGAGATGTCATAGAACCCATAGTACTTCATGTGAGGGAGCGAGGGATGCAGTAGAGATGGAACCGTGCACCGGAAAAGAGATACTCGTGTCCTAAAAGAAATTCCTGTCGTTTCCATAGAAACATTACAGTATTTAGATGGACAAGTCATAGAACCCATTGTATCTCATAGCGCCGGAATTTCTGTGTTAATTCGTCAATGTGAGGGAGCGAGGGATAGTACAAAGAAGGAATAGTGCATCGGAAAGGCGTTACTCGTAACCCAAAAGAAAATCCTGTCGTTTAAACAGAAACGTTACTCTTTTTAGAGGGAGAAAATATATAACACATAGTATTTCATAGCGACGCTATTTCTGCGTTAATTGGTCAATGTGAGGGAGCGTGGGATTCAGTAAAGAAGGAATAGTGGATCGGAAAGGAGATAGTCGTATCCCAAAAGAAAGTCCTGTCGTTTCCATAGAAACGTTACTCGATTTAGAAGGATTTGTCATAGAACCCAAAGTATTTCATTGCGACGCAATTGCTGTGTTAATTCGTCAATGTGAGGGAGCGAGGGATGCAGTAAAGAAGGAACAGTGCAACGGAAAAGGGATACTCGTATCCAAAAAGAAATTCCTGTCGTTTCCATAGAAACGTTACTCTTTTTAGATGGACAAGACATAGAACCAATAGTATCACATAGCGACGGAATTTCTGTGTTAATTCGTCAATGTGAAGGAGCGAGGGATGCAGTAAAGAAGGAATAGTGCATCGGAAAGGAGATAGTCGTATCCCAAAAGAAAATCCTGTCGTTTCCATAGAAACGTTAATCGATTTAGAAGGTGATGTCATAGAATCCATAGTATTTCATAGCGACGCAATTTCTTTGTTAATTCGTCAATTTGAGGGAGCGAGGGATGCGGTAAAGAAGAAATAGTGCATCGGAAAGGAGAACTCGTAATTTAAAAGAAGAACCTGTCGTTTCCATAGAAACGTTACTCGATTTAGAAGGAGATGTCATAGAACCCATAGTATTTCATAGCGACGCAATTTCTGTGTTAATTCGTCAATGTGAGGGGGCGAGGGATGCGGTAAAGAAGGAATAGTGCATCGGAAAGGGAAAATCGTAATTTAAAAGAAAATCCTGTCGCTTCCATAGAAACGTTACTCGATTTAGAAATAGATATCATAGAACCCATAGTATTTCTTAGCGACGCAATTTCTGTGTTAATTCGTCAATGTGAGGGAGAGAGGGATTCTGTAAAGAAGGAATAGTGCAACGGAAGTGTGTTACTCGTATCCCAAAAGAAAATCCTGTCGTTTTAATACAAACGTTACTCGATTTAGAAGGAGATGTCTTAGAACCCATGTTATTTCATGGCGACGCAATTTCTGTGTTAATTCGTCAATGTGAGGGAGCGAGGGATGCAGTAAAGAAGGAATAGTGCATCGGAAAGGGAAAATCGAAATTTAAAAGAAAATCCTGTCGCTTCCATAGAAACGTTACTCGATTTAGAAGAAGATATCATCGAACCCATAGTATTTCATAGAGTCGCTATTTCTTTGTTAACTGGTCAATGTGAGGTAGCGAGGGATTCAGTAAAGTAGGAATAGTGCATCGGAACGGAGATAGTCCTATCCCAAAAGAATGTGCTCTCGTTTCCGTAGAAACGTTACTCGATTTAAAAGGATACGTCATAGAACCCAAAGTACTTCATAGCGACGCTATTTCGGTGTTATATCGTCAATGTGAGGGAGCGAGGGATGCTACAAAGAAGGAATAGGGCATCGAAAAGGCGTTACTCGTATCCCAAAAGGAAATCCTGTCGTTTCGACAGAAACGCTACTCGATTTAGAGGGAGAAGACGTATAACACATAGTATTTCATAGCGACGCTATTTCTGTGTTAATTGGTCAATGTGAGGGAGCGAGGGATTCAGTAAAGAAGGAATAGTGCAACGGAAAGGTGTACTCATATCCCAAGAGAAAATCCTGTCGTTTCCACAGAAACGTTACTCGATTTAGAGGGAGAAGACATATAACACATAGGATTTCATAGCTACGCTATTTCTGTGTTAATTAGTCAATGTGAGTGAGCGAGGGATGCAGTAAAGAAGGAATAGTGCATCGGAAAGGAGATAGTCGTATCCCGAAGGAAAATCCTGTCGTTTGCATAGAAACGTTACTCGATTTGGAAGGAGAAATAATAGAACCTATAGTATTTCATTGGGACGCAATTTCTGTTTATTCGTTAATGTGAGGGAGCGAGGGATGCAGTAAAGAAGGAATATTGCATCGGGAAGGAGATAATCGTATCCCAAAAGAAAATCCTGTCGTTTCCATAGAGACGTTACTCGATTCAGAAGGAGCTGTCAAAGAACCAATAGTAATTAATAGCGACGCAATTTCTGTGTTAATTTGTCAAAGTGAGGGAGCAAGGGATTCAGTAAAGCTTGAACAGTGCACCGGAAAAGAGATACCCGTATCCCAAAAGAAAATTCTGTCGTTTCCATAGAAACGTTACTCTATTTAGATGGACAAGTCACAGAACGCACAGTATCTCATAGCGACGCAATTTCTGAGTTAATTCGACAATGTGAGGGAGCGAGGGATGTAGAAAAGGAGGAATAGTGCATCGTTAAGTAGATACTTGTATCCCAAAAGAAAGTCCTGTCGTATCCATAGAAACGGTACTCGATTTAGAAGGAGAAGTAATAGAACCCATAGCATTTCATTGCGGCGCTATTTCTGTCAATTCGTCAATGTGAGGGAGCGAGGGATGCAGTAAAGAAGGAAAATTGCATCGGAAAGGAGATACTCGTATCCTAAAATAAAATCCTGTCGTTTCCATAGAAACGTTACTCGATTTAGAAGGAGATGTCATAGAACCCATCATAGCGGCGCATTTTCGTGTTAATTCGTCAATGTAAGGGAGCGAGGGATGCAGTAAAGAAGGATTAGTGCATCGGAATGGAGATACTCGTATCCCAAAAGAAAATCCTGTCGTTTCCATAGAAACGTTTCTCGATTTAGAAAGAGAAGTGATAGAACCCATAGTATTTCATAGCGACGCTATTTCTGTGTTAATTGATCACTGTGAGGGAGCGAGGGATTTAGTAAAGAAGGAATAGTGCATCGGAAAGGATATAGTCGTATCCAAAGTGAAAATCCTGTCTTTTCCATAGAAACGTTACCCGATTTAGAAGGAGATGTCATAGAACCCAAAGTATTTCATTGCGACGCAATTTCAGTGTTATTTCGTCAATGTGAGGGAGCGAGGGATGCAGTAAAGAAGGAATGGTGCATCGGAAAGGAGATAGTCGTATCCCAAAAGAAAAACCTGCCGTTTCCATAGAAACGTTACTCGATTTAGAAGGAGAAGTGATAGGACCCATAGCATTTCACAGCGACGCAATTTCTATGTTAATTCGTCAATGTGAGGGAGCGAGAGATGCAGTAAAGAAGGACTAGTGCATCGGAAAGGAGATACTCGTATCCCAAAACAAAATCCTGTCGTTTCCATAGAAACGTTATTCGATTTAGAAGGAGACATAGAACCCATAGTATTTCATGGCGACGCTATTTCTGTGTTAATTGGTCAATGTGAGGGAGCGAGGGATTCAGTAAAGAAGGAATAGTGCACCAGAAAGGCGATACCCGTATCAAAAATGAAAATCTTGTCGTTACAATAGAAACGTTACTCGATTTAGAAGGATATGTCATAGATCCAAAAGTATTTCATAGCGACGCAAATTTTGTGTCATTTCGTCAATATGAGGGAGCGAGGGATGCAGCAAAGAAGAAATAGTGCAACGCAAATGAGTAACTCGTATCACAAATGAATATCCTGTCGTATCCATAGAAACGTTACTCAACTTAAAAGGAGAAGTCATTTAACCCATAGTATTTCATAGCGACACTGTTTCTAAGTTAATTAATCAATGTGAGGGAGCGATGGGTTCAGTAAAGAAGGAATAGTGCATCGGAAAGGCGATAGTGGTATCCCAAAAGAAAATCCTGTCGTTTCAATAGAAACGTTACTCGATTTAGAAGGAGATGTCATAGAAAACAAAGTATTTCATAGCGACGCAATTTCTGTGTTATTTCGTCAATGTGAGGGAGCGAGGGATGCAGTAAAGAAGGAATAGTGCATCGGAAAGGAGATAGTCGTATCCCAAAAAAAATCCTTTCGTTTCCATAGAAACGTTACTCGATTTAGAAGTAGATGTCATAGAACCCATAGTATTTCATAGCGACGCAATTTCTGTGTTAATTCTTCAATGTGAGGGAGCGAGGCAAGCAGTAAAGAAGGAATAGTGCATCGGAAAGGCGATAGTCGTATCCCTA
This sequence comes from Schistocerca americana, assembly GCF_021461395.2. Classification (NCBI taxonomy): domain Eukaryota; kingdom Metazoa; phylum Arthropoda; class Insecta; order Orthoptera; family Acrididae; genus Schistocerca; species Schistocerca americana. The sequence continues at coordinate 50,490,661 of NC_060129.1, forward strand.
AAGAAAATCCTGTCGTTTCCATTCAAACTTTACTCGATTTTAAAGGATGTGTCATAGATCTCAAAGTATTTCATAGCGACGCAAATTCTGAGTTATTTCGTCAATGTGAGGGAGCGAGGGATGCAGTAATGAAGGAATAGTGCAACGGAAAGGTGTAACTCGTATTCAAAAGAAAATCCTGTCGTTTCCATAGAAACGTTACTCGATTTAGAAGGAGAAGTCTTATAACCCATAGTATTTCATAGCGGCGCTATTTCTGTGTGAATTGGTCAATGTGGGGGAGCGAGTGATGCAGTTAAGAAGGAACAGTGCATTCGAAAGTTGATAGTCGTGTCCCAATGGAAAATCCTGTCGTTTCCATAGAAACGTTACTCGATATATTAGGATAAGTAATAGAACCCATAGTATTTCATTCTGACGAAATTTCTGTTAATGGAGTAAAGAAGGGATAGTGCATCGGAAAGGAGATAGTCGTATCCCAAAAGAAAATACAGTCGTTTCCATAAAAACGTTACTCGATTTAAAAGGATGTGTCATAGATCTCAAAGTATTTCATAGCGACGCAAATTCTGAGTTATTTCGTCAATGTGAGGGAGCGGGGGATGCAGTAAAGAAGGAATAGTGCAACGGAAAGGAGATACTCGTAACCCAAAAGAAAATTCTTTCGTTTCCGTAGAAACGTTGATCGATTTAGAAGGAGAAGTCGTAGAACCCATAGTCTCCCATAGCGACGCAATTTCTGTGTTAATTCGTCAATGAGAATGAGAGAGGGGTGCAGTATAGAAGGAATGGTGCATCGGAGAGGAGATAGTCGTATCCCAAAAGAAAAACCTGCCGTTTCCAAAGAAACGTTACTCGATTTAGAAGGAAATGTCATAGAACCCAAAGTATTACATAGCGACGCAATTCCTGTGTTATTTCGTCAATGTTAGAGAGCGAGGGATGCAGTAAAGAAGGAATAGTGCATCGGAAAGGAGGTAGTCGTTTCCCAAAAGAAAATCCTGTCGTTTCCATAGAAACGTTACTCGATTTAGAAGGAGAAGTGATAGGACCCATAGCATTTCACAGCGACGCAATTTCTGTGTTAATTCGTCAATGTGAGGGAGCGAGGAATGCAGTAAAGAAGGAATAGTGCATCGGAAAGGCGATAGTCGTATCCCTAAAGAAAATCCTGTCGTTTCCATTCAAACGTTACTCGATTTTAAAGGATGTGTCATAGATCTCAAAGTATTTCATAGCAACGCAAATTCTGAGTTATTTCGTCAATGTGAGGGAGCGAGGGATGCAGTAATGAAGGAATAGTGCAACGGAAAGGAGTAACTCGTATTCAAAAGAAAATCCTGACGTTTCCATAGAAACGTTACTCGATATATTAGGATAAGTAATAGAACCCATAGTATTTCATTCTGACGAAATTTCTGTTAATGGAGTAAAGAAGGGATAGTGCATCGGAAAGGAGATAGTCGTATCCCAAAAGAAAATAGAGTCGTTTCCATAAAAACGTTACTCGATTTAAAAGGATGTGTCATAGATCTCAAAGTATTTCATAGCGACGCAAATTCTGAGTTATTTCGTCAATGTGAGGGAGCGAGGGATGCAGTAAAGAAGGAATAGTGCAACGGAAAGGAGATACTCGTAACCCAAAAGAATATCCTTTCGTATCCATAGAAACGTTACTCGATTTACAAGGAGAAGTCATAGAACCCATAGCATCTCATAACGACGCAATTTCTGAGTCAATTCGTCAATGTGAGGGAGCGAGGGATGCAGCAAAGAAGGAATAGTGCATCGGAAAGGCAATAGTCGTATTACAATAGATAATCCTTTCGTTTCAATAGAAACGTTACTCGGTTTAGAACGAGCTGTCTTAGAAACCGAAGTGTTTCATAGCGACGCAATTTCAATGTTATTTCGTTAATGTGAGGGAGCGAGGGATGCAGTAAAGAAGGAATAGTGCAACGGAAAGGAGTTATTCGTAACCCCAAAGAAAATTCTTTCGTTTCCATAGAAACGTTACTCGATTTAGAAGGAGAAGTCATAGAACCCATGGTCTCTCGTAACGGCGCAATTTCTGAGATAATTCGTCAATGTGAGGGAGCGTGGGTTGCAGTAAAGAAGGAATAGTGCATCGGAATGGAGGTAGTCGTATCCCAAAAGAAAATCCTGTCGTTTCCGTAGAAACGTTACTCGATTTTGAAGGAGAAGTCATAGAACCCATAGCTTTTTACAGCGACGCCATTTCTGTGTTAATTCGCCAATGTGAGGGAGCGAGGGATGCAGTAAAGAAGTAATAGTGCATCGGAAAGCAGATACTCGTATCCCAAAAGAAAATCCTGTCGTTTCCATAGAAACGTTATTCGATTTAGAAGGAGATATCATAGCACACATAGTAATTCATAGCGACGCTATTGCTGTGTTAATTCGTCAATGTGAGGGAGCGAGGGATTCAGTAAAGGAGGAATTGTGGATCGGAAAATAGATAGTCGTATCCCAAAAGAATAACCTTTCGTTTCCATAGAGTCGTTACTGGATTTAGAAGGAGATGTCATAGAACCCAAAGTAATACATAGCGACGCAATATCTGTGTGATTTCGTCAATATGAGGGAGCGAGGGATGCAGTAAAGAAGGAATATTGCATCGGAAAGGAGTTACTCGTATCCCAAAAGAAAATCCTGTCGTTTCCATAGAAACGCTACTCGATTTAGAAGGAGAAGTCATATAACCCATAGCATTTTTCAGCGACGCAATTTCTGTGTTAATTCGTCAATGTGAGGGAGCGAGCTATGCAGTAAAGAAGGACTAGTGCATCGGAAAGGAGATACTCGTATCCCAAAAGAAAATCCTGTCGTTTCCATAGAAACGTTACTCGATTTAGAAGGAGATGACATAGAACCCATAGTATTTCATAGCGACGCTGTTTCTAAGTTAATTGGTCAATGTGAGGGAGCGATGGATTCAGTAAAGAAGGAATAGTGCATCGGAAAGGCGATAGTGGTATCCCAAAAGAAAATCCTGTCGTTTCAACAGAAACGTTACTCGATTTAGAAGGAGAAGTCATAGAACCCATAGCAGCTCATAGCCACGCAATTTCTGTGTCAATTCGTCAATGTGGGGGAGCGAGGGATGCAGCAAAGAAGGAATAGTGCATCGGAAAGGAGATAGTCGTATCCCAAAAAAAATCCTTTCGTTTCCATAGAAACGTTACTCGATTTAGAAGTAGATGTCATAGAACCCATAGTATTTCATAGCGACGCAATTTCTGTGTTAATTCTTCAATGTGAGGGAGCGAGGCATGCAGTAAAGAAGGAATAGTGCATCGGAAAGGCGATAGTCGTATCCCTAAAGAAAATCCTGTCGTTTCCATTGAAACGTTACTCGATTTTAAAGGATGTGTCATAGATCTCAAAGTATTTCATAGCGACGCAAATTCTGTGTTATTTCGACAGTGTGAGGGAGCGAGGGATGCAGCAATGACGGAATACTGCAACGGAAAGGAGATACTCGTAACCCAAAAGAATATCCTTTCGTTTCCATAGAAACGTTACTCGATTTAGAAGGAGAAGTCATAGAACCCATGGTCTCTCGTAACGACGCAATTTCTGAGTTAATTCGTCAATGTGAGGGAGCGTGGGTTGCAGTAAAGAAGTAATAGTGCATCGGAAAGAAGATACTCGTATCCCAAAAGAAAATCCTTTCGTTTCCATAGAAACGTTATTCGATTTAGAAGGAGATATCCTAGCACACTTAGTAATTCATAGCGACGCTATTGCTGTGTTAATTCGTCAATGTGAGGGAGCGTGGGATTCAGTAAAGAAGGAATTGTGCATCGGAAAATAGATAGTCGTATCCCAAAAGAATAACCTGTCGTTTCCATAGAAACGTTACTGGATTTAGAAGGAGATGTCATAGAACCCAAAGTATTACATAGCGACGCAATATCTGTGTGATTTCGTCAATGTGAGGGAGCGAGGGATGCAGTAAAGAAGGAATAGTGCATCGGAAAGGAGATACTCGTATCCCAAAAGAAAATCCTGTCGTTTCCATAGAAACGTTACTCGATTTAGAAGGAGAAGTCATAGAACCCATAGCAGCTCATAGCGACGCAATTTCTGAGTCAATTCGTCAATGTGGGGGAGCGAGGGATGCAGCAAAGAAGGAATAGTGCAACGGAAAGGAGTTACTCGTATCCTAAAAGACAATCCTGTCGTTTCCATTGAAACGTTACTCGATTTTAAAGGATGTGTCATAGATCTCAAAGAATTTCATAGCGACGCAAATTTTGTGTTATTTCGTCAATGTGAGGGAGCGAGGGATGCAGTAAAGAAGGAATAGTGTAACGGAAAGGAGTAACTCGTATTCCAAAAGAAAATCCTGTCATTTCCATAGAAACGTTACTCGATTTAGAAGGAGAAGTCTTATAACCCATAGTATTTCATAGCGGCGCTATTTCTGTGTGAATTGGTCAATGTGAGGGAGCGAGTGATGCAGTTATGAAGGAACAGTGCATTCGAATGTTGATAGTCGTATCCCAAAGGAAAATCCTGTCGTTTCCATAGAAACATTACTCGATTTATTAGGTGAAGTAATAGAACCCATAGTCTTTCATTCTGACGAATTTTCTGTTAATGGAGTAAAGAAGGAATAGTGCATCGGAAAGGAGATAGTCGTATCCCAAAAGAAAATAGAGTCGTTTCCATAGAAACGTTACTCGATTTAAAATGATGTGTCATAAATCTCAAAGTATTTCATAGCGACGCAAATTCTGTGTTATTTCGTCAATGTGAGGGAGCGAGGGATGCAGAAAAGAAGGAATAGTGCAACGGAAAGGAGTTACTCGTATCCTAAAAGACAATCCTGTCGTACCCATAGAAACGTGACTCGATTTAGAGGGAGACATCATATAACCCATAATATTTCATAGCGACGTTATTTCTGTGTTATTTCGTCAATGTGAGGGAGCGAGGGATTGAGTAAAGAAGGAATAGTGCATCGGAAAGGCGATAGTGGTATCCCAAAAGAAAATCGTGTCGTTTCTATAGAAACGTTACTCGATTTAGAAGGAGTTGTCTTGTGACAGCTAGAGCGAGAGCACCTGCAGCAGCGAGTACTGTTTGTATAAAGCGTTTATTTTGCATTTTGTTTACGACCTTCCACTAAGGAAGGGATTCTATTTGTGTTTATCTGCTCTGCATAGTAACTAACAGTTCTTGATAAAACTTTACGTAGTTTTCGTGTTAGATTTCTTAGTGTTTTCTTGATCGTTTAGAACAGAAAGCGCCCTAAAACCGTCTTTTGTTTGTTTCTCGGCCGTTAGCCACTAGTCACCTGATTCAGCAGTTGTCTTGTGACAGCCAGAGCGAGAGCACCAGCAGCAGCGAGTACTGTTTGTATAAAGCGTTTTTGTACTTATTTGCTGCGCTTAGCTTTTAAATAGTTTTTCTGGGAAAACCTAGCGTAGTTTTCGCGTCTCGTATTTCAGTGAGTATTTCTTGATTATCAGAGTAGCTCATCAGAAGATTATCTTGGGAATTTGTCACCGTATAGAGTAGGGTAAACATAGTCATGTGTAGGGACTGTGGTTGTTGTGAGCGGACGCAAGGAGAATTGGCCACTCTTCGGGGGCAGGTGGAGGCTTTGTCTGTTAGGCTCATCGAGCTCGAGGCGCAGGCGTCGGCTCGTAGTGGCGTTGGATCAACTGTGGTGAGACCTATGCCTACTTCGGTGGCCTTGGAATCACATGGAACCCCTGATGTCGCTGCGTCTTCCGGCAGTGAGCATGTTACCGGTCAGCCATCACTCCAGGGTGAATGGCGGACAGTGGTGGGCTCGCGCGTGCCGGGCCGAAAGGCGAAGGTGGGATCTGGCCGCGTGGCAGCTGCCTTACCCCTTTCCAACAGGTACGGGGTGCTTCCTAGTGGTGATGACATCGTTCCCGAGCCACCACAGGATGCCTCGCCTGTTGGGCCAGTGGCCTATTCTCCGGCAAGGTCCCGACAGTCACAGAGGGCGGGCCTATTAGTTATAGGGAGCTCCAACGTTAGGCGGGTTATGGAGCCCCTCAGGAAAATAGCGGGTAGGTCGGGGAAGAATGCCAGTGTGCACTCGGTGTGCTTGCCGGGGGGTCTCGTCCGTAATGTGGAGGAGGCCCTTCCGGCAGCTATTGAACGCACTGGGTGTGACCGGCTGCAGATAGTAGCACATGTCGGAACGAATGACGCGTGCCGCTTGGGTTCTGAGGCCATCCTTGGTTCCTTCCGGCGGCTGGCTGATTTGGTGAAGACAACCAGCATCGCACGCGGAGTGCAAGCTGAGCTTAATATCTGCAGCATAGTGCCCAGAGTCGATCGCGGTCCTCTGGTTTGGAGCCGTGTGGAGGGTCTAAACCAGAGGCTCAGACGACTCTGCGACTATAATGGTTGCAAATTCATCGACCTCCGTTATTGGGTGGAGAACTGTAGGGCCCCCCTAGACAGGTCAGGCGTGCACTACACACCGGAAGCAGCTACTAGGGTAGCAGAGTACGTGTGGCGTGCACACGGGGGTTTTTTAGGTTAGAGGGACCCCCCCTTGGGCGAAACGATAAAATACCTGACGGCTTACCAGAGAGGACATTATCATCGTTGATAAAGAACGTCCGTCCTCAGAGACCAAAAACAGGAAAAGTTAACGTAATATTGGTAAACTGCAGGAGTATCCAGGGCAAGGTTCCTGAATTAGTATCTCTTAATGAAGGAAATAGTGCGCATATAGTATTAGGAACGGAAAGTTGGTTAAAACCGGAAGTGAACAGTAACGAAATCCTAGACACAGAATGGAATATATACCGCAAGGATAGGATAAACGCCAATGGTGGAGGAGTATTTATAGCAGTAAAGAATTCAATAATATCCAGTGAAGTTATTAGCGAATGCGAATGTGAAATAATCTGGGTTAAGTTAAGTATCAAAGGTGGGTCAGATATGATAGTCGGATGCTTCTATAGACCACCTGCATCAGCAACCGTAGTAGTTGAGCGCCTCAGAGAGAACCTGCAGAACGTCGTGAAGAAGTTTCGTGATCATACTATTGTAATAGGGGGAGACTTCAATCTACCAGGTATAGAATGGGATAGTCACACAATCAGAACTGGAGCCAGGGACAGAGACTCTTGTGACATTATCCTGACTGCCTTGTCCGAGAATTACTTCGAGCAGATAGTTAGAGAACCAACTCGTGAAGCTAACGTTTTAGACCTCATAGCAACAAATAGACCGGAACTTTTCGACTCCGTGAATGTAGAAGAGGGTATCAGTGATCATAAGTCAGTGGTTGCATCAATGACTACAAGTGTAATAAGAAATGCCAAGAAAGGAAGGAAAATATATTTGCTTAACAAGAGTGATAGGGCACAAATCGCAGAATATCTGAGTGACCACCATCAAACGTTCATTTCTGAGGAAGAGGATGTGGAACAAAAATGGAAAAAATTCAGAAACATCGTCCAGTACGCCTTAGATAAGTTCGTACCGACTAAGGTCCAAAGCGAGGGGAAAGATCCACCGTGGTATAACAATCATGTACGAAAGGTACTACGGAAACAAAGAAAGCTTCATCATAGGTTTAAGAGTAGTCGAATCATAACTGATAAGGAAAAGCTGAACGAAGCGAAAAAGAGCGTAAAGAGAGCAATGAGAGAAGCATTCAACGAATTCGATCATAAAACATTGGCAAACAATCTAAACAAGAACCCTAAAAAGGTTTGGTCATATGTAAAATCGGTAAGCGGATCTAAATCCCCTATTCAGTCACTCGTTGACCACGATGGCACCGAAACAGAGGACGACCGAAGAAAGGCAGAAATACTGAATTCAGTGTTCCGAAACTGTTTCACTGCGGAAAATCGTAACACGGTCCCTGACTTCAGCCGTCGCACGGACGCCAAAATGGAAAATATTGAAATAAACGATATCGGAATTGAAAAACAACTGCTATCACTTAGTAGCGGAAAAGCATCCGGACCAGACGAGATACCCTTAAGATTCTACAGTGATTATGCTAAAGAACTTGCCCCCTTTCTATCAGCAATTTATCGTAGATCGCTGGAAGAACGTAAAGTACCTAGCGACTGGAAGAAAGCGCAGGTCGTTCCCATTTTCAAGAAGGGTCATAAATCAGATGCGAATAATTATAGGCCTATTTCGCTTACGTCAATCTGTTGTAGAATAATGGAACATGTTTTGTGTTCTCGTATTATGACGTTCTTAGATAATACAAATCTCCTTCATCATAACCAACATGGATTCCGCAAACAGAGATCATGTGAAACTCAGCTCGCCCTATTTGCCCAAGAAATTCACAGTGCCGTAGACACTGGCGAGCAGATTGATGTCGTATTCCTGGACTTCAGGAAGGCATTTGATACGGTTCCGCACTTACGTTTAGTGAAAAAAATACGAGCTTACGGAATATCGGACCAGGTTTGTGATTGGATTCAGGATTTCCTAGAAGAAAAAACACAACATGTAATTCTTAACGGTTCAAAATCTGCAGATGTAGAGGTAATTTCGGGAGTACCGCAGGGAAGCGTGATAGGACTTTTATTGAATACAATATACATAAATGACTTAGTTGACAACATCGGTAGCTCCGTGAGGCTATTTGCAGATGACACGGTTGTCTACAAGTAAGTAGCAACATCAGAAGACTCGTACGTACTCCAGGAGGACCTGCAGAGGATTAATGCATTGTGCGACAGCTGGCAGCTTTCCCTAAACGTAGAAAAATGTAACATAATGCGCATACATAGGGACAGAAATCCATTCCAGTACGATTATGCCATAGGTGGTAAATCATTGGAAGCGGTAACGACCGTAAAATACTTAGGAGTTACTATCCGGAGCGATCTGAAGTGGAATGATCACATAAAACAAGTAGTGGGAAAAGCAGGCGCCAGGTTGAGATTCATAGGAAGAATTCTAAGAAAATGTGACTCATCGACGAAAGAAGTAGCTTACAAAACGCTTGTTCGTCCGATTCTTGAGTATTGCTCATCAGTATGGGACCCTTACCAGGTTGGATTAATAGAAGAGATAGACATGATCCAGCGAAAAGCAGCGCGATTCGTCATGGGGACATTTAGTCAGCGCGAGAGCGTTACGGAGATGCTGAACAAGCTCCAGTGGCGGACACTTCAAGAAAGGCGTTACGCAATACGGAGAGGTTTATTATCGAAATTACGAGAGAGCACATTCCGGGAAGAGATGGGCAACATATTACTACCGCCCACATATATCTCGCGTAACGATCACAACGAAAAGATCCGAGAAATTAGAGCAAATACGGAGACTTACAAGCAGTCGTTCCTCCCACGCACAATTCGTGAATGGAACAGGGAAGGGGGGATCAGATAGTGGTACAATAAGTACCCTCCGCCACACAACGTAAGGTGGATCGCGGAGTATAGATGTAGATGTAGATGTAGATGTAGAGATGTCATAGAAAACAAAGTATTTCATAGCGACGCAATTTCTGCGTTATTTCGTCAATGTGAGGGAGCGAGGGATGCAGTAAAGAAGGAATAGTGCAACGGAAAGGAGATACTCGTAACCCAAAAGAATATCCTTTCGTCTCCATAGAAACGTTACTCGATTTAGAAGGAGAAGTCGTAGAACACATAGCATCTCATAGCGACGCAATTTGTGAGTCAATTCGTCAATGTGAGGGAGCGAGGGATGCAGCAAAGAAGGAATAGTGCATCGGAAAGGCGATAGTCGTATTACAAAAGAAAATCCTTTCGTTTCAATAGAAGCGTTACTCGGTTTAGAAGGAGCTGTCTTAGAAACCGAAGCATTTCATAGCGACGCAATTTCAGTGTTATTTCGTCAATGTGAGGGAGCGAGGGATGCAGTAAAGAAGGAATAGTGCAACGGAAAGGAGATACTCATAACCCAAAAGATGATTCTTTCGTTTCCATAGAAACGTTACTCGATTTAGAAGGAGAAGTCATAGAACCCATGGTCTCTCATAACGACGCAATTTCTGAGTTAATTCGTCAATGTGAGGGAGCGAGGGATTCACTAAAGAAGGAATAGTGCATCGGAAAGGAGATGGTCGTATCCCAAAAGAAAATCCTGTCGTGTCAATTGAAACGTTACTCGATTTAGAAGGAGAAGTCATAGAACCCATAGTATTTAATAGCGACGCAATTTCAGTGTTCATTCGTCAATGTGAGGGAGCGAGTGATGCAGTAAAGATGGAATAGTGCGGTGGAAAGTAGATAGTCGTATCCCAAAGGAAAATCCTGTCGTTTCAATAGAAACGTTACTCGATTTAGAAGGAGAAGTAATAGAACAGATAGCATTTCATTGCGACGCCATTTCTGTTAATTCGTCAATGTGAGGGAGCGAGGGATGCAGTAAAGAAGAAATATTGCATCGGAATGGAGATACTCGTATCCCAAAATAAAATCCTATCGTTTCCATAGAAACGTTACTCGATTTAGAAGGAGACGTCATAGAACCCATAGTAATTCATAGCGACGCAATTTCTGTGTTAATTCGTCATTGTGAGGGAGCGAGGGATGCAGCCAAGAAGGAATAGTGCATCGGAAAGGAGATACCCGTATCCCAAAAGAAATTCCTGTCGTTTCAATAGAAACGTTACTCGAATTAGAAGAAGAAGTCATAACACCCATACCATTTCACAGCGACGTAATTTCTCTGTTAATTCGTCAATATGAGGGAGTGAGGGATGCAGTAAAGAAGGAATAGCGCATCGGAAAGGAGATACTCGTATCCCAAAAGAAAATCCTGTCGTTTCCATAGAAACGTTCCTCGATTTAGAAGGAGAAGTCATAGAACCCATAGTATTTCATAGCGACGCTATTTCTGTGTTAATTGGTCAATGTGAGGGAGCGAAGGACTCAGTAAAGAAGGAATAGTGCATCGGAAAAGAGATAGTCGTATCCCAAGAGAAAATCCAGTCTTCTCCATAGAAACGTTAATCGATTTAGAAGGAAATGTCATAGAACCCAAAGTATTTCATAACGACGCAATTTCTGTGTTATTTCGTCAATGTGAGGGAGCGAGGGATTCAGTAAAGAAGGAATAGTGCATCGGAAAGAAGTTACTCGTATCCAAAAGAAAATCCTGCCGTTTCCATAGAAACGATACTCGATTTAGAATGAGAAGTCATATAACCTATAGTATTTCATAGCGACGCTATTTCAGTGTCAATTGGTCAATGTGAGGGGCAAGTGATGCAGTAAAGAAGGAATAGTGCATTGGAAAGTAGATAGTCGTATCCCAAAGGAAAATCCTTTCGCTTCCATAGAAACTATACTCGATTTTCTAGGAGACGTAATAGAACCCATAGTGATCCATTCCGACGAAATTTCTGTTAATGGAGTAATGAAGGAATTTTGCATCGGAAAGGAGATAGTCGTATCCCACAAGAAAGTACAGTCGTTTCCATGAAAACGTTACTCCATTTAGAAGGAGAAGCCATATAACCCATGGTATTACATAGCGACGCTATTTCTGTGTTAATTGGTCAATGTGAGGGAGCGAGGGATTCAGTAAAGAAGGAATAGTGCATCGGAACGGAGATAGTCGTATCCCAAAAGAATATCCCGTCGTTTCCAGAGAAATGTTACTCGATTTAGAAGGAGATGTCATAGAACCCAGAGTATTTCATAGCGACGCAAATTCTGTGTTATTTCGCCAATGTGAGGGAGCGAGGGATGCAGTAAGGAAGGAATAGTGCAACGGAAAGGAGTAACTCGTATCCCAAAAGAAGATCCTGTCGTTTCCATAGAAACGTTACTCGATTTAAAAGGAGAAGCCATATAACCCTTAGTATTTCATAGCGACGCTATTTCTGTGTTCATTGGTCAATGTGAGGGAGCGAGGGATTTAGTAAAGAAGGAATAGTGCATCGGAAAGGCGATAGTGGTATCCCAAAAGAAAATCCAGTCGTTTCAATAGAATCGTTACTCGATTTAGAAGGAGATGTCATAGAAACCAACGTATTTCATAGCGACGCAATTTCTGTGTTATTTGGTCAACGTGTGGGAGCGAGGGAGGCAGTGAAGAAGGAATAGTGCAACGGTAAGGAGATACTCGTAACCCAAAAGAAAATCCTTTCGTTTCCATAGGAACGTTACTCGATTTAGAAGGAGAAGTCATAGTACCCATAGTATCTCATAGCGACGCAATTTCTGAGTTAATTCGTCAATGTGAGGGAGCGAGGGATTCAGCAAAGAAGGAATAGTACATCGGAAAGGAGATAGTCGTATCCTAAAAGAAAATCCTTTCGTTTCCATAGAAACGTTACTCGATTTAGAAGTAGATGTCATAGAACCCACAGTATTTCATAGCGACGCAATTTCTGTGTTACTTCTTCAATGTGGGGGAGAGAGGGATGCACTAAAGAAGGAATAGTGCATTGGAAAGAAGATGTTGTGTCCCATAAGAAAGTCCTGTCGTTTCCATAGAAACGTTACTCGATTCAGAAGGAGATGTCATAGAACCCATAGTATCTCATAGCGACGCAATTTCAGTGTTAATTCGTCGATGTGACGGAGCGAGAAATGCAGTAAAGAAGGAATAGTGCATTGGAAAGTAGATAGTCGTATCCCAAAGGAAAATCCTGTCGTTTTCATAGACACATTACTCGATTTAGAAGGAGAAGTCATGGAACCCATGGTATTTCACAGTGGTGCAATTTCTGTGTTAATTCGTCAATGTGAGGTAACGAGGGATGCAGTAATGGAGGAATAGTGCATCGGAAAGGAGTTAGTTGTATCCCAAAAGAAAATCCTGTCGTTTCCGTAGTAACGTTACTCGATTTAGAAGGAGAAGTCATAGAACGCATAGCATTTCACAGCGACGCAATTTCTGTTTTAATTAGTCAATGTGAGGGAGCGAGGGATGCAGTAAAGAAGGAATAGTGCATCGGAAAGTAGATACTCATATCCCAAAACAAAACACTGTCGTTTCCATTGAAACGTTACTCGATTTAGAAGGAGAAGTCATATAACCCATAGTATTTTATTGCGGCGCTATTTCTGTGTTAATTGGTCAATGTGAGTGAGCGAGGGATGCAGCAGAGAAAGAGTGGTGCATCGGAAGGGAGATGCTCGTATCCCAAAAGAAATTCCTGTCGTTTCCATAGAAACGTTACTCGAATTAGAAGCAGAAGTCATAGAACCCATAGCATTTCACAGCGAAGCAATTTCTGTGTTAATTCGTCAATATGAGGGAGCGAGGGATGCAGTAAAGAAGGAATAGTGCATCGGAAAGTAGATACTCGTATCCCAAAAGAAAATCCTGTCGTTTTCATAGACACTTTAGTCGATTTAGAAGGTGAAGTCATGGAACCCATTGTATTTCACAGTGGTGCAATTTCTGTGTTAATTCGTCAATGTGAGGTAACGAGGGATGCAGTAATGGAGGAATAGTGCATCGGAAAGGAGTTAGTTGTATCCCAAAAGAAAATCCTGTCGTTTCCGTAGAAACGTTACTCGATTTAGAAGGAGAAGTCATAGAACCCATAGTATTTCATAGCGACGCAATTTCTGTGTTAATTCGTCAATGTGATGGAGAGAGGGATGCACAAAGAAGGAATAGTGCATGGGAAACGAGATACCCGTATCCCAAAAGAAAATCTTTTCGTTTCCATAAAAACGTTACTAGATTTAGAAGGAGAAGTCATAGAACCCACAGTATCTCATAGCGACGCGATTTCTGAGTAAATTCGTCAATGTGAGGGAGCAAGGGATCCAGCAAAGAAAAAATAGTGCATCGGAAAGGAGATAGTAGTATCCTAAAAGAAAATCCTTTGGTTTCCACAGAAACGTTAGTCGATTTAGAAGCAGATGTAATAGAACCTATAGTATTTCATAGCGACGCCATTTCTGTTAATTCGTCAATGTGAGGGAGCGAGGGATGCAGTAAAGAAGGAATAGTGCATCGGAAAGGAGATACTCGTATCCCAAAATAAAATCATGTCGTTTCCATAGAAACGTTACTCGATTTAGAAGGAGTTGTCATAGAACCCATAGTATTTCATAGCGACGCAATTTATGGGTTCTTTCGTCAATGTGAGGGAGCGTGGGATGCAGTAAAGAAGGAATAGTGCATCCGAAAGGAGATACTCGTAATTAAAAGAAAATCCTGTCGTTTCCATTAAAACACTACTCCATTTGAAAGGAGAAGTCATAGAACCCAAAGCACTTCATAGCGACGGAATTTCTCTGTTAATTCGTCTATGTGAGGGAGCGATGGATGAAGTAAACAAGGACTAGGGTATCGAAAAAGAGATACTTGTATCCCAAAGGAAATCCTGTCGTTTCCATAGAAACGTTACTATTTTTAGATGGAGAAGTCATAGAACCCTTAGTATTTCATAGCGACGCAATTTCTGTGTTAATTCGTCAATGTGATGGAGAGAGGGATGCACAAAGAAGGAATAGTGCATGGGAAAGGAGATACCCGTATCCCAAAAGAAAATCCTGTCGTTTCAATAGAAACAATACTCGATTTAGAAGGAGAAGTCAGAGAACCCAAAGTATTTCATAGCGACGAAATTACTGTGTTAATTGGTCAATGTTAGTGAGCGAGGGATGCAGCAAAGAAGGAATAGTGCATCGGAAAGGAGGTACTCGTATCCCAAAAGAAAATCCTGTCGTTTCCATAAAAACGTTACTCGATTTAGAAGGAGAAGTCATATACCGCATAATATTTCATAGTGACGCTATTTCTGTGCTAATTGGTCAATGTGAGGGAGCGAGTGATGCAGTAAAGAAGGAATAGGGCATTGGAAAGTAGATAGTCGTATCCCAAAGGAAAGTACTGTCTTTTCCATAGAAACGTTACTCGAATTAGAAGGTGAAGTAATAGAAACCATAGAATTTCATTGCGACGAAATTTCTGTTAATGGAGTAAAGATGGAGTAGTGCATCGGAAAGGAGATAATCATATCCCAAAAGAAAATCTAGTCGTTTCCATAGAAACGTAACTAGATTTAGAAGAAGAAGTCATAGAACCTATAGAATATCATAGCGACGCAATATCTGTTTTCAATCGTCAATGTGACGAAGCGAGGGTGCAGTAATGAAGGAATAATGCATCGGGAAGTAGATACTCGTATCCCAAAACAAAATCCTTTCGTTTCCATAGAAACGTTTTTCGATTTAGAAGGAGAAGTCATATAGCGCATAATATTTAATGGCGACGCTATATCTGTGTTAATTGGTCAATGTGAGGTGCGAATGATGCAGTAAAGAAGGAATAGTGCACTGCAAAGTAGATAGTCGTATCCAATGGAAAATCCTGTCGTTTCCATGGAAACGTTACTCGATATTCTAGGAGAAGTAATAGATCCCATAGTATTTCATTGCGACGAAATTTCTGTTAGTGGAGTAAAGAAGGAATAGTGCATCGGAATGGAGATAGTCGTTTCCCAAAAGAAAATACAGTCGTTTCCATAGAAATGTTACTAGATTTAGTTGGAGAAGTCATAGAACCCATAGGATTTCATAGCGACGCAATTTCTGTGTTCATTCGTCAATGTGAGGGAGCGAGGGATGCAGTAAAGAAGGAATAGTGCAACGGAAAGGAGTTACTCGTTTCCCAATAGAAAATCCTGTTGTTTCCATAGAAACGTGACTCGGTTTAGAAGGAGGAGTCATATAGCGCATAATATTTAATAGCGACGCTATATCTGTGTTAATTGGTCAATGTGAGGGAGCGAGGGATTCAGTAAAGAAGGAATAGTGCATCGGAAAGGCGATAGTCGTATCCCAAAAAAATAATCCTGTCGTTTCAATAGAAACGTTTCTCGATTTAGAACGAGATGTCATTGAAACCCAAAGTATTTTATAGCGACGCAATTTCTGTGTTATTTCGTCAATGTGAGGGAGCGAGGGATGCAGTAAAGAAGGAATAGTGAAACGGAAAGGAGAAACTCGTAACCCAAAAGAAAATACAGTCGTTTCCATAGAAGCGTTACTAGATTTAGTTGGAGAAGTCATAGAACCCATAGTATTTCATAGCGACGCAATTTCGGTGTTAATTCGTCAATGTGAGGGAGCGAGGGATGCAGTAAAAAAGAAATAGTTCATTGGGAAGGAGATAGTCGTATCCCAAAAGAAAATCCTGTCGTTTCCATAGAAACGTTACTCGAATCAGAAAGAGAAGTCATAGACCCATAGTATATAATAGCGACGCAATTTCGGTGTTAATTCGTCAATGTGAGGGAGCGAGGGATGCAGTAAAAAAGAAATAGTTCATCGGAAAGGAGATAGTCGTATCCCAAAAGAAAATCCTTTCGTTTCCATAGAAACGATACTCGATTTAAAAGGAAATGTCATAGAACCCAAAGTATTTCTTAGCGACGCAATTTCTGTGTTATTTCATCAATGTGAGGGATCGAGGGATGCAGTAAAGAAGGAATAGTTCATTGGAAAGTAGATAGTCGTATCCCAAAATAAAATCCAGTCGTTTCCATAGAAACGTAGCTAGATTTAGAAGGAGAAGTCTTAGAACCCATAGTATTTCATAACGACGCAATTTCTGTGTTAATTCGTCAATGTGATGAAGCGAGGGATGCAGTAAAGAAGGAATAGTGCATCGGAAAGTAGATACTCGTATCCCAAAAGAAAATCCTTTCGTTTCCATAGAAACGTTACTCGATTTAGAAGGAGATGTCATAGAACCCAAAGTATTTCTTAGCGACGCAATTTCTGCGTTATTTCGTCAAATTTAGGGATCGAGGGATGCAGTAAAGAAGTAAAAGTGCATCGGAAAGAAGATATAACCCAAAAAAAATTTTGTCGTTTCCTGAGAAACGATACTCGATTTAGATGGAGTTTTCCTATAACGCATAGTATTTCATAGCGACGCAATTTCTGTGTTCATTCGTCAATGTGAGGGAGCGTGGGATGCAGTAAAGAAGGAATAGTGCATCGGAAAGGAGGTACTCGTAATTAAGAAGAGAATCCTGTCGGTTCCATTGAAACGTTACTCGATTTGGAAGGAGAAGTCTTAGAACCCACAGTATTTCATAGCGACGCAATTTCTGTGTTAATTCGTCAATGTGAGGGAGCGAGGGATGCAGTAAAGAAGTAATACTGCATCGGAAAGTAGATACTCGTATCCCAAAAGAAAATCCTGTTGTTTACATAGAAACGTTACTCGAAATAGAAGGAGAAGTCATAGAACCCATAGTATTTCATAGCGACGCAATTTCACTGTTAATTCGTCAATGTGAGGGAGCGACGGATGCAGTAAAGAAGGAATAGTGTATCGGAAAGGAGATACATGTATCCCAAAAGAAAATCCTGTCGCTTCCATAGAAACGTTACTATTTTTAGAAGGAGAAGTCATAGAAACCGTAGTATTTTATAGCGACGCAATTTCTGTATTAATTCGTCAATGTGAGGGAGCGAGTGATGCAGCAAAGAAGGAATAGTGCATCGGAAAGGAGATACCTGTATCCCAAAAGAAAATCCTGTCGTTTAAATATAAACGTTACTCGATTTAGAAGGAGAAGTCATAGAACCTGTTATATCGTAGCCAGTAATGCCACCCGACCCCGCTGCCAAAAAGGTTGGCAGCATCAAAGTCCGGACGCCGTCCGCTTAAGCAGCGCCAGCGAGACAGGAAATCGCCGCAAGTCTGCGCGCGCCACCGCTGGCTTCTGGTTTCTTAAGCGCTGGAGTCGCGACCGCTAGGACCGTTCTGTATTCGCCGCTCAGTTGTATACTCCCCACCGAATTGTGTACTTGCTAGTCAGTTGTGTGTTCACCGCAGCAGAGTTGTTGTTTGTCGTCAGCCGACGCTGACCTAGCCGCTCCGACTCGCACTAGACAGATTTCTGTAGACACGGAGTTCACTACTGTGTTTCTGTATCTTCGTTAATAAAGATAAGTACCGACTTTTATCTTATCAGAGTGTTTGGGTTTTCATCTTTCTGTTCACTGTTCCAGCGGACCGGTCGGCCCGCTATTAAAAATGTGGCGGTGACTTCGTAAGCCATTTCTACAGCGAATTGTTTGTCGCTACGAACGCCGCCACAAAACTGGCGACGAGGGCTTCCGAACTCGTGTGCAGGGCTGGTTCAACTTGTTTCTGGTTATACAAATTATAGCGATAAATGTTTCGGGGCTGGTTTAATTTGTGTTCACTATGTCTGCCGAATTACAACAGTTGATCTTGTTACAGAGTCAGCAAATACAAAGTCTGGTGGAAGCAATCGCCAAACAAGCGGCTAATCCTCCAACACAAAAGGAACAAGCACAGGCAGCACCACATTTCCGTGCTTTTGATGCATCAAGAGAAGAATGGCGAGAATATTTCGCGCAGTTGCAGGCGCACATGACAGTCTACAAAATGACGGGTACTGAGCGGCAGCTTTATTTAATTTCCACTGCAGGCGTGGAAGTCTATCGACTACTTTGTAAGTTGTTCCCGGAATCCCAGCCAGAAGCTTTAGACTATGACGTTGTTGTTAACAAGCTTGCTGAGTATTTCGAGTCGCGAATTCATGTGGCAGCAGCCAGATTCAAGTTCTTCAGATTAAAGAAACTGCCACATCAATCTAATAAACAGTGGTTAACAGATTTACGGGGCCTCACCCGTCAGTGCCGATTTAATTGTGTGTGTGGAGCTTCCTACAGTGATGTCATGTTACGAGACGCTATTACTCAAAACATTGCAGATTCTCGTATTCGTGCTGCTATCTTAAAGTTGCCTGACCCGTCATTAGAGACTGTGATGAACATCATTGAAGCCCGAGATACTTTTGACTATGCTGAGTGTGAGTTAGATCAGCCATGTATTTCTCAAATTGCCTGTGCTAAGCAAGTTATGTCACGCCCGCGGCCCCACCGGCAGAGTCAGACTGTAAACACTAGTCGGCCGCGTCATGTTAAACACATTCGTCAGCCGCGTGTGCAAAATGATAGAGTTAAGTCTTGCTCTAAGAGTTTTAAGAGTTTTCTTGCTCATCCTCGTGAACGTTGCCCGTTGAGAAACGCGGTTTGTCACTTTTGTCAAAGGAAAGGACACATCCAGACTGTTTGTTTGCGTAAACGCAAGAACAATTCTAGTGCTGTACAGCCCATGGATATTCATGTTCTTCAAAGCCAGCCCGCCCAGAAGGTCGCGTTTAAAGACTCTTCCACGGTTCGTGTGGGTAATAATCTTGTTCGCAATAAGCCACCCACCCAGCCCTCTGCTATGCGACCCAAGCGTAATTCAAACGCTGTAAAAAGTAATGTACAGACTCCAAGTGAAGCGGGAGTTGTTGTTCCACCCGCCCAACCCACGGGTTGTCGTACGCAGCGAACACGCGCTAAACGCGCTGATTTTGTGTCTTCCGCCTCCACTGCACCGATCCAGAGGCAGTGTAATAAACTATTTGTGAAGCTACGCATCCAGGATAAGACCTTCAATTTTCAATTCGACACTGGTGCGTCTGTGACTCTCATAAATAGTGCTACGTATGCGGCTATCGGCCGCCCTAAACTTTCAGCGGCAAAACATTCTTTGCCTACTTATAGTGGAGAACAAATTCCTGTGTTAGGTGTATGTAGCGTGCCAGCCACATTCCGTGGCAATACAAAAACAGTTTCATTCACAGTGCTCCGCGCTACAGACAGTGTAAACATTTTCGGATTAGACTGTTTTGACTTATTTGGCCTGTCTATCGAAGACAATGTGTTGCAAATTAATTCTGTTGTTGTTCCTCAAGACAGCATAACCGATTTGTGTAAACAATACAGTGACATATTTAAAGACGAACTAGGTTCTGCTGCGAACTTTGCCGCTCATATTACGTTAAAAGATAATGCTCAGCCTCGATTTTTTCGTGCTCGTCCAGTGCCTCACGCCCTCCGGGCACCTGTAGAAGATGAACTTCGTCGTTGGCAAAACAACGGTGTTATTCAACCCGTTTCAGCGAGCCAGTGGGCTTCTCCCTTAGTTATTATAAAGAAACCGTCTGGCAAGTTACGTTTGTGTGCTGATTTTAAGTCGACAGTTAATCCTCAGACTGTCATTGATTCTTTTCCTTTGCCTAGACCGGACGAGCTGATGGATAAGTTAGGGGAAGCTCGTTTCTTTTCCAAAATTGATCTCCGTGAAGCATATTTGCAATTGCCCCTCGACGAGCAATCACAACAGTATTTTGTCATAAACACGTCGTTGGGGTTGTTCCGTTTTCTGCGTTTGCCTTTTGGTTGTGCGTCAGCTCCAGCTGTTTTTCAGCGTTTTTTGTCACAACTTCTGGCTAATGTGCCATCGTGTTGCAACTATTTAGACGATATTGTTGTGTCCGGTCGGACGCCTGCTGAACATTCCCGTAATTTGGAGTGTTTGTTTACAGTGTTGTCTCAGGCAGGCCTACGTTGCAACATCGATAAATGTTCATTTTTCCTTACGGAGATGGAGTATCTGGGACATGTTATTAATGCTCAAGGCATTCATCCCTCCCAGTCACATTTAGCAGCTATTCGTGATTTGCCCGCCCCTCGCAATCTGCATGAATTGCAAGCAGTTCTTGGCAAATTGACATATTATATTAGGTTTATACCTAATGCATCACAGATTGCTGCACCGTTGCATCGTCTCCGCCGTAAGAATATTCCGTTTGTGTGGTCAGCTGATTGCCAATCAGCCTTTCAGCAGCTTAAAGAGGCTTTATTGAATGATCGTTGTCTGGTCCATTACGACCCTAACAAGCCTCTGGTGTTAGCTTGTGATGCCTCTTCTTCCGGCCTCGGTGCTGTGTTGTCTCACCGAGTCGGTAACACCGAACGTCCTATTGCGTTCGCATCTAAATTGCTAAACAAAGCTCAGTGTAATTATAGCCAATTGGACAAGGAAGCGTTGGCTATTGTGTTCGGTGTCACAAAATTCCATCACTACCTCTATGGTAGACCATTCTATTTAGTAACAGATCACAAGCCCCTGACGTCACTGTTTCATCCGTCTAAACCAGTTCCTCAGCGGACAGCTCAGAGACTACAACGTTGGGCTCTTTTGTTATCACAATACCAGTATGCGATACTGTATCGCCCTACAGCTCAGCATGCAAACGCTGACGCGCTTTCTAGATTGCCGATTGCTGCGGATGATGTCTTCGATTCCTCTGACGACTCTTGCCATCAGATTGACGCCGATGAGCATCAATCCCTCCGGGATTTTCCGATTGATTATCGTCAGGTGGCACGTGAGACAGCTACGGATCCTCATCTGAGTTTACTATTCCGTTTTATTCAACGTGGTTGGCCGTCCAAGGCAAAGGACATATCGGATCCTGTGGTTCGTCGCTATTATCCGCAACGTCATCTGTTGTCTATTTCGCACGGAGTTTTGCTATTACGCACCGAGAATGACCAGCTTCGTGTAGTGGTTCCCCAAGTGCTCCAATCCAAGGTCCTCGACTTGTTGCATCAAGGTCATTGGGGTGTGGTCCGCACCAAGCAGCTTGCCCGCCGTCATTGTACATGGATCGGCATTGATAAGCAGATTACGCAGATGTCGACAGATTGTTCGACGTGTGCCGAACACCAAGCTGCTCCGCCTCAACGCTATTTTGAGTGCGCACGCCCTGCCGGTCCCTGGCAGCGAGTACATATTGATTTCGCTGGTCCATATTGGAATTCTCGTTGGCTCATCGTGATAGATGCATTTAGTAATTTTCCGTTTGTTGTGCCCATGCAGTCTACAACGTCTGCACAAACTATACAGGCGTTGACTTCAATTTTTTGTATTGAGGGTCTTCCAGAAGTTTTAGTGTCTGACAATGGTCCACAATTTACCTCTGCTGAATTTGAAAGTTTTTGTTCTGCCAATGGCATTCGCTATGTTCTTACTCCGCCGTTCCACCCTCAATCGAATGGTGCAGCGGAACGTTTTGTACGCACATTCCAGGATCATATGGACCGCCTTCATGCTACGCACTCTCGTCAGCAGGCCCTCATCACGTTCCTGTCGTCGTACCGGACCACGCCACGCGACGGCCCTTCGCCTGCGGAGCTTCTCCACGGCCGTCGTCATCGCACCCTACTACGGTTGTTGCACCCCCCGGATCGACCCGCCGCTTCTGAGCATCGAACGCGTTTTCAGCGCAACGACGCCGTTTTTTTCAGAGTTTATCACGGTCGCCGTCGTTGGGAACGTGGTACCGTGATAAGTGTCCAAGGTCGCGGTTTTTATACTGTTCAAGGTGCTACTGGGGTGCACAGGAGGCATCAGAACCAGTTGCGCCGCGCTGGCCGCCCGGATTCTGCCGCTCGTTCTTTGTCCACAGATTTGGTCCGCGGCGGGTTCCAGCCGCGCCTTCCGACTTCGCTGCCGCCCCCAGAGCAGCAGCAGCAGCAGCAGCAGCCGTCGCCGCTACCACGCCGACAGCCCATCCCGTTGAAGCCTCCCGCGCAGCTTCATCCGGGAGCGCCCCCGGTGGTCGTTAATAAAGATAAGTACCGACTTTTATTTAATCAGAGTGTTTGGGTTTTCATCTTTCTGCTCACTGTTCCAGCGGACCGGTCGACCCGCTATTAAAAGTGTGGCGGTGACTTCGTAAGCCGTTTCTACAGTGAATTGTTTGTCGCTACGAACGCCGCCACAAAACCTTCTTTACTGCATCCCTCGCTCCCTCACATTGACGAATTAACACTGAAATTGCGTCGCTATGAAATACTATGGGTTCTAAGACTTCTCCCTCTACATCGAGTAACGTTTCTATGGAAACGACAGTATTTTCTTTTGGTATACGACTATCTCCTTTCCGATGCACTATTCCTTCTTTACTACATACCTCGCTCCCTCACATTGACGAATCAACACAGAAATTGCGTTGGTATGAATACTATGTGTTCTAAGACATCTCCTTCTTTTGGGAAACGACTATCTCCTTTCCGATACGCTATTCCTTCTTTTCTGCATCCCTCGCCCCCCCATTGACGAATTAACAAAGAAATTGCGTCGCTATGAAATACTATGGGTTCTATGACTTCTCCTTCTAAATCGCGTAACGTTTCTATGGAAACGACAGGATTTCCTTTTGGGATACGACTATCTCCTTTCCGATGCACTATTCCTTCTTTACTGCATTCATCGCTAACTCACATTGACGAATTTACACAGAAATTGAGCCGCTATGAAATACTATGGGTTCAATGACTCCTCCTTCGAATTCGAGTAACGTTTCTACGGAAACGACAGAATTTTCTTTTGGAATACGAGTATCCCCTTTCCGATGCACAATTCCTTCTTTACTGCATCCCTCGCTCCCTCACTTTGTCGAATTAACACAGAAATGGCGTCCCTATGAAATTCTATGGGTTCTATGACATCTCCTTCTTTAGAGATACGAGTATCTCCTGTCCGATGCACTATTCCTTCTTTACTGCATACCTCGCTCCCTCACATTGATGAATTAACACAGAAATTGCGTCGCTATGAAATACTGTGGGTTCTATGACTTCTCCTTCTAAATCGCGTAACGTTTCTATGGAAACGACAGGATTTTCTTTTGGGATACGACTATCTCCTTTCCGATGCACTATTTCTTCTTCACTCCATCCCTCGCTCCCTCACATTGACGCATTAAAACAGAAATTACGTCGCTATGCAATACTATGGGTTCTTTGACATTTCTTCTTTGGGATACGAGTATCTACTTTCCGAAGTACTATTCCTCCTTTACTGCATCCCTCGCCCCCTCGCATTGACGAATTGAAACAGAAATTTTGTCGCTATGAAATACTATGGGTTCTATGACTTCTTCTAAATCGAGTAACGTTTCTATGGAAACGGCAGGATTCTCTTTTGGGATACGAGTATCTCCCTTCAAATGCTATATTCCTTCTTTACTGCATCCTCGCTCCCTCACATTGACGAAGTAACACAGACATTGCGTCGCCATGAAGTAGTATGTCTTCTATGACTTCTCCTTCTAAATCGATTAACGTTGCTATGGAAACGACAGGATTTTCTTTTGGGATACGACTTTCTCCTTTCCGTTGCACTATTCCTTCTTTACTGCATCCCTCGCCCCCTCACATTGACGAATTAACACAGAAATTACGTCGCTATGAAATACTATGGGTTCTATGACATCTTCCTCTTTGGAATACGAGTATCTCCATTCCGATGCACTATTCCTTCTTTACTGCATCCCTCGCTCCCAAAGTTTGACGATTTAACACAGAAATTGCGACGCTATGAAATACTATGGGTTTTATGACATCTCCTTCTAAATCGAGTAAGGTTTCTATGGAAACGACAGGATTTTCTTTTGGGATACGAGTATCTCATTTCCGATGCACTATCCCTTCTTTACTGCATCCCTCGCTCCCTCACATTGACGAAGTAACACAGAAATTGCGTCGCTATGAAGGACTATGTCTTCTATGACTTCTCCATCTAAATTGAGTAACGTTGCTATGGAAACGACAGGATTTTCTTTTGGGATACGACTATCTCCTTTCCGATGCACTATTCCTTCTTTACTCCATCCCTCGATCCATCACATTGACGAATTAACACAGATATTACGTCGCTAGGAAGTACTATGGGTCCTATGACATCTTGCTCTTTGGGATCGTGTATCTCCTTTCCGATGCACTATTACTTCTTAACTGCATCCCTCGGTCCCTCAGATTGACGAATTAACACAGAAATTGCATCGCTATGAAATACTATCGGTTTTATGACTTCTTCTTCTAAATCGAGTAACGTTTCTGTGGAAACGACTCGATATTATTTTGGGATACGAGTATCTCCTTTCCGATGCACTATTCTTTCTTTAATGCATACCTCCCTCCCTCACATGGACCAATTAACACAGAAATTGCGTCGCTATTAAATACTATGGGTTCTATGACTTTTCCTTCCAAATCGAGTAAGGTTACTATGGAAATGACAGGATTTTCTTAGGGATACGAGTATCTACTTTCCGTTGCACTATTCCTTCTTTACTGCATCCCACGCTCCCTCACATTGACGAATTAACACAGAAATTGCGTCCCTATGAAGTTCTATGGGTTCTATGACATATCCTTCTTTTGAGATACGAGTATCTCCTTTCCGATGCACTATTCCTTCTTTCCTGCATGCCTCGCTCCCTCACATTGACGAATTAACGCAGTAATTGCGTCCCTATGAATTTCTATGGGTTCTATGACTTCTCCTTCTAAATCGAGTAAGGTTTCTTTGGAAACGACAGGATTTTCTTCTGGGATACGAGTATCTCCTACCCGATGCACTATTCCTTCTTTACTGCATCCCTCGCTCCCTCACATTGACGAATTAATACAGAAATTGCGTCGCTATGAAATACTATGGGTTCTATGACTTCTCCTTCTAAATCGAGTAAGGTTTCTTTGGAAACGACAGGATTTTCTTTTGGGATACGAGTATCACCTATCCGATGCACTATTCCTTCTTTACTGCATCCCTCGCTCCCTCACATTGACGAATTAATACAGAAATTGCGTCGCTATGAAATACTATGGGTTCTATGACTTCTCCTTCTAAATCGAGTAAGGTTTCTTTGGAAACGACAGGATTTTCTTAGGGATACGAGTATCTACTTTCCGTTGCACTATTCCTTCCTTACTGCATCCCTCGCTCCCTCACATTTGCGAATTAACACAGAAATTGCGTCCTTATGAAATTCTATGGGTTCTATGACATCTCCTTCTTTAGAGATACGAGTATCTCCTTTCCGATGCACTATTCCTTCTTTACTGCATACCTCGCTCCCTCACATCGACGAATTAACACAGAAGTTGCATCGCCTTGAAATACTATAAGTTCTATGACTCTCCTCCTAAGTCGAGTAACGTTTCTATGGAAACGACAGGATTTTCTTTTGTGATACGACTATCTCCTTTCCGATGCACTATTCCTTCTTTACTGCATCCCTCGCTCCCTCACATTGACGGATTAAAACACAGAAATTGTGTCGCTATGAAATACTATGGGTTCTATGACTTCTCCTTCTAAATCGAGAAAGGTTTCTCTGGAAACGACAGGATTTTCTATTGGGATACGAGTATCTCCTATCCGATGCACTATTCCTTCTTTACTGCATCCCTCGCTCCCTCACATTGACGAATTAATACAGAAATTTCGTCGCTATGAAATACTACGGGTTCTATGACTTCTCCATCTAAATCGAGTAACGTTTCTTTGGAAACGGCAGGATTTTATTTTGGGATACGAGTATCTCCTTTCCGATGCACTATTCCTTCTTTATTGCTTCCCTCGCTCCTTCACATTGACGAATTAACACAGAAATTGCGTCGCTATGAAATACTATGGGTTCTATGCCTTCTCCTTCTAAATCGATTAACGTTTCTATGGAAACGACAGCATTTTCTTTTGGGATACGAGTATCTCCTTTCCGATGCACTATTCCTTCCTTACTGCATCCCTCGCTCCCTCACATTTGCGAATTAACACAGAAATTGCGTCCTTATGAAATTCTATGGGTTCTATGACATCTCCTTCTTTAGAGATACGAGTATCTCCTTTCCGATGCACTATTCCTTCTTTACTGCATACCTCGATCCCTCACATTGACGAATTAACAGAGAAATTGCGTCGCTATGAAATACTGTGGGTTCTTTGATTTCTGCTTCGAAATTGAGTAACGTTGCTATGGAAACGACAGGATTTTCTTTTGGGATACGACTATCTCCTTTCCGATGCACTATTTCTTCTTCACTCCATCCCTCGCTCCCTCACATTGACGCATTACCACAGAAATTACGTCGCTATGCAATACTATGGGTTCTTTGACATCTTCTTCTTTGGGATACGAGCATCTACTTTCCGAAGTACTATTCCTCCTTTACTGCATCCCTCGCTCCCTCACATTGACGAATTAACACAGTAATTGCGTCCCTATGAATTTCTATGGGTTCTATGACATCTCCTTCTTTCGAGATACGACTATCTCCTTTCCGATGCACTATTTCTTCTTCACTCCATCCCTCGCTCCCTCACATTGACGCATTAACACAGAAATTACGTCGCTATGCAATACTATGGGTTCTTTGACATCTTCTTCTTTGGGATACGAGTATCTACTTTCCGAAGTACTATTCCTCCTTTACTGCATCCCTCGCTCCCTCACATTGACGAATTAACACAGTAATTGCGTCCCTATGAATTTCTATGGGTTCTATGACATCTCCTTCTTTCGAGATACGAGTATCCCCTTTCCGATGCACTATTCCTTCTTTACTGCATACCTCACTCCCTCACATCGACGAATTAACACAGTAGTTGCATCGCCTTGAAATACTATAAGTTCTATGACTCTCCTCCTAAGTCGAGTAACGTTTCTATGGAATCGACAGGATTTTCTTTTGTGATACGACTATCTCCTTTCCGATGCACTATTCCTTCTTTACTGCATCCCTGGCTCCCTCACATTGACGGATTAAAACACAGAAATTGTGTCGCTATGAAATACTATGGGTTCTATGACTTCTCCCTCTAAATCGAGTAAGGTTTCTTTGGAAACGACAGGATTTTCTTTTGGGATACGAGTATCTCCTATCCGATGCACTATTCCTTCTTTATTGCTTCCCTCGCTCCTTCACATTGACGAATTAGCACAGAAATTGCGTCGCTATGAAATACTGTGTTTTCTATGACTTCTCCTTTCAATATCGAGTAACGTTGCTACGGAAACGACAGGATTTTCTTTTGGGATACGGCTATCTCCTTTCCGATGCACTATTCCTTCTTTACTGCATCCTTCTCACCCTCACATTGACGAATTAACACAGAAATTGCGTCGCTATGAAATACGTGGGGTCTATGACATCTCCTTCGAAATCTAGTAACGTTTCTACGGAAACGACAGGATTTTCTTTCGGGATACGAGTATCGCCTTTCCGATGCACTATTCCTTCTTTACTGCATCCCTCGCTACCTCACATTGACGAATTAACACAGATATTGCGTCGCTATGAAAGTCTATGGTGCAGTGTTACCTTTTATTATCTTCTCCACATTGAAACAACATCGCTTTGTTATGTAATTTTAATTTTCACCAAAAGCACATTCAACACATCACGGAAAAAATATACGGCTTTCGTATCAAGACAAGCGAGAGAGAGCCATCCATTAGTTCTGAAAAACAAAAAAAACTACGCAAAAGTAAAAAAAAAGAACAAAATTATTGATAAAATCGGTCGCTGGCGCTGCGCTCTTCTGCGTGCGCGATCGTAAATTATATGTTTCCGGAAGTCAAAGTACCATTAGAATGCCTCCTCTACTGACACGCTCCGCAAGCGAGCGTTGCAGGATAGAAAATTTACATAGATACATACATATATGAGAAAATAAGAAATTTACATATTACAAAAAAATATTTCTGAGCATAATGCTCTTTGCATATCAGTCTTTGTATACAGTCTTTTTGGTGTGTATCATCTTTAGGAGTCGTAACATTCATGTCTTTGAATTGCAGCGTATAATCGTTGCTTAGCACAGCGTTTGAGTTCAGTTCACATGATTCGTGTTTACAATGGAATTAATTCGAACAATAAATGTTTCTATTATATTGCTCCAATGTCTTTAAACGTAGTGTCGGATTCTGAGTGTGTATGTACTGCCTGGATCTCTTGCGTGTGACTTGAAGAAAATCCAAAGTTTGTTCACTGTGTCAACACGAAATTGTGATCTCCAGCAGTCGAATTTTGGTGCCGTCTACCGGGGTATAAATGGTCAATGAGGGCACAGGAAACACCTCACTGCCTACAACAGGTGATGAGCTTGTCTTTTACACCAACCTGAAGACCTGCCGGCTTCCAGAACACCATACACTTCAAAGCGTATTGACACTACGTAAATATTGCTTGACCAGTGTTCCATCACGTTGGTTTCTTCTTTGCATTTCCAGTTCCATTTATATGAATCATGTGCTACATGCACAAGTCCTTTGCAGCTCGTTAACATCTCCTTAAAATACATTTCTTGATATAGTAAGTACATAAATATACAAATATTTACAATTAATCATTACATGAGATAGTTACATTGTTGTCATATACTACATATACAGAATTAAATGAAAAATATAGTAAATTTTTTACGTTACATTCAATATCAATGTGCTGACATGTGAATTACATTACATTCAGATTGAAATATACATTTTATTTATTTTATTTGTTAGCTCTCTTTTTCTTTATTTCTCCGTTACACTTGCAACATTTGAAGATAATTGTGGCAACTCGCTGGAATATTCAACTTAAAATTCATCTTGCACCTTGGAATAAAATTTACACATATTTCAAGCCTCAAGACAGCCCTCTGTAGGAGAGTGGTGCCCCTCTAAATATCCTAGGATCCTACAAGTATGTACATCAGTGTGGTGTATATATATATATATATATATATATATATCAAGTCAATCATGTTCCTATAAGTTTGTGTAGTTCATCTCCTTCCTTTCATGAGTATCAAGCAATATAAATAAATGTTTTACTTAATAAATAAATAAATAAATCTTCTTAGATAATTGCTGCCGCATTCCATGCTGTATATCCATTCTGTATTTACCTTGTGGTACCTGTAAAATTCTATTCATAAATAAATATGTGTGTATGTCTCTCCATACTGTCAGATAATCACGAATTATATAATGTCAAATATTTCATCAACATGTATAAATTTTTCTAAGGAAGGGATGAGAGTATGAACCGCAACAGAGGACTGACCTTTTGTTTTCTCCTTATTCGCCTTTCTATTTAATGGCACATTAGTTCAGTACAGTAGATGAGCTTTAATTATGTCATTAGGTGACTGCTAAATATGTTCTCTTAAATAATTCTTCCAATCTGAAGTGTCAAGCCTACATAACTCCAAAAATTTCATTACAAGTTCCCATTAGATTAGTGTTAAAGTGTTATAGATTTAAATCTTCTGGTATATTTCCAACAGTGGCTGCTGTAAATAATTCTTTCCACATAAATCTATACTTTCACCTTTAGTTATAAGAATATATTATCTCAGGTATACCAATCTTTCAATAAATAATATTCTTTCCACTACTTTCATTCTGTATTCCATGAGTACATGTGATATAGCGTTCAAATCTAGTTTCTCTCCTCTCAACATATTCTCAGTTACTCATAACATTCTCACCTATCCATTATTCATTCTTCACAAAATAACATATACTTATTCCTCAGCATTAATTATATATATATATATATATATATATTCCTCTTATTCATCACCACTTACTTTTTACTTCAACAACAACAACAACAACAACAACAACAACAACAATAATAATAATAATAATACCATTTTCTCATCTTATATACCATTTACCTCTCTCCATATTACTATTTGTCCTCTTATTAAACTAAAATTACATTCACTCATCTCATTCAGTCACTCACATCACTCATATCAACATTACTATTATCACATGCCTCCTAAAGAAATTAATTCTGTTTAGTTCTCTGCCTCCTCTAATGTGTATATGCCTCCTCTAATGTGTATATGCCTCCTCTAATGTGTATATTCCTCCTCTAATGTGTATATGCCTTAATAGCAACTCCTCTTATAACCAAATATCTTATTAGCTATTGGATGGTTCACATTGCTTTCTAGACTTACCTGCATTCATTAGATTGTAGGTATCTGTACAACTTAAATGTAGGCTCATCATAAATGTATACCATATTAATTATCTTCTCCTCAGTAGCTAACATTTTACTGTATGTATTTTTTCAAATGTCTGTGTGGATGTAGACATCTGGGTTTATGTGTTAATGGATATTCTAATGAATAACAGCCAGGGTGTGGAATATTTGCAATTCGGTATGGTCCAGAGTATAAGATCTGCCATTTCCTGCTTAAATGTTTCAGTTTTGTGGGTTTAGGATGTGTTCTTAGTAAAACTAACTCATCAACTTGAAATGTTTGGGCTTTCCTGACACCTCTGTCATATTTCTGCTTTCTTTCCTTAGCTTTGTCACATAATGTTGTGTAAGCTTGTCTTACCTTTTCTTCTAAACTAACATGATTTGTTGTTGCTGTAAATTTAGGTAGAGAGTCTGTCCATTCATTTCTTTCTGTTTTATCCATAATTAATTCAGTTGGTGTGTATCCAGTATAAATGTGAGTTAAATTGTTCACTATTTGTTCAAATGGTGCTAGGTATTCTACCCATTTTGTGTGCTTGTCTGGTGTGTGTGTTCTCATAAACTGTCCAAATTCTCGAAATGTTCTTTCTACTGGGTTTCCTGCTGCGTGAAATCTTGAAATTAAAATATGTTTAACATTCTGTTCTTCAATAAATGTCTTCCATTTTAAACTGGTAAAATATGCTGCATTATCCGTGATCATAACTTCCAGGTTTTCCTATTCTTACAAAATAATCTGTTAATAGACGTCTGGTAATAGCAGTGGTAGAAACTGAACGTAAAGCATATAATTTTAAATACTTTGTGAAAACATCTAACACAGCAAGGATGTATTTCATTCCTCCACGTGCTTGTGGATAGGGTCCTGCAATATCTAAAGAAATTAGCTATAATGGCCTCTTAGGTGTGATTGGGTGCAATTCATTCATGCTTGTGCGATTAGAATATTTGGCTTTCTGACATATGATGCATTTCCTAATATTACTCAATACTCTTCGCCTTAAATTTGGAAAATAGCAATATTGTATAATCTTATCTGTACATTTGGTTACACCATGGTGTCCCCAAGTTCTGTGTGTAAATAAAATAAAATCATCAACATGAGCTTCAGGTAATCACCAATGCTGTGATTCAGGGTTTCGTCGGTGAAATAATACTTCTTTGTGTAACGTGTAATATTTTTCAAGATGTGGGTCTGTTCCTGCACGTAATTTATTCTTTATCTGGATCCACCTGGGATCATTGTCCTGCAATATGGCTAACTTCCTGCACATGTTTTTGTAGTAAGGTGCAAATGTACCGTCATACATGAGTAAAATTTTAAAATCTAATGTTTGTTCTGTCACATCTGACAATTCTTGTAGGCCTTGTGGCAAACGAGATAGAGCATCGGCTATAATGTTGGATTCTCCTTTTATATATATAATATCAAAATCATATTCTTGTAGTGATGCACACCAGCGTGCAAGACGTGGATGTAATAACTTGCATGATAGCAGGAAAGAAAGAGCTTGATGGTCAGTATAAAGCTTAGTACGTTTTCCCCATAGAATGTAGCGAAACTTGCGAAACGCCCATACTATGGCAAGTGTTTCGCGCTCGGTCACTGAATATGACTTTTCGCATTCAGTGAGCGTGCGGCTAGCAAAACTTATGGGTTTGATGATTGTTTGTTCTTCTTCTACATGAATTTGGAATAGAAACGTCATGTCAGGATGACATAACAACGGTGCATTAACTAAAGCATTCTTAATCGCTTCAAAATCTGTCTGACAGAACTCTGTCCATTTCCAAATATTATTTCTTTTGAGTAAAGATAGAAGATGTGGACTGTTAAGAGGGTGGTAGGGTACAAATTTCCTGAAGAATGAAGATAGACCAAGAAAGGCTTTGAGTTGTTTACGATTCTGTGGGGATGGAAAATTCTTTATTGCATCAATTTTTCTTGAGTCTGGATAAATGCCTTCAGTTGATATGATGTGACCAAGGAATTTGATTTCTCTCCTCCCTAATTTCGTCTTTGATAAATTGATAGTGACACCTGCGTCACAAAATTTAG
Source organism: Schistocerca americana (assembly GCF_021461395.2). Classification (NCBI taxonomy): domain Eukaryota; kingdom Metazoa; phylum Arthropoda; class Insecta; order Orthoptera; family Acrididae; genus Schistocerca; species Schistocerca americana. The sequence goes on from NC_060129.1 coordinate 50,523,391, forward strand.
TCAGAAGTTGCTTCAAAAGATTTACATGTTCTTCCCAAGTAGTGGTTGCAATGACAATGTCGTCAACATAAACTGTGATTTGCGATATCAATTGTGGTCCAAGAACAGCATCTAAGGCTTCAATAAATACTCCAGCACTCACTCGTAGACCAAAGGGTAGAACACAAAATTGATAACTACGTCCCTCACATAGAAATGCGGTGTATTTACGACTGTTTTTATGGAGGTGCACCTGCCAAAATGATGAGCGGAGGTCGATATTGGTTAAATACAGTACATTATGAAATTTTAAAAGTTGTTCTTCCAAATTAATAGGCCGTGTGTTGATTGGAATTATAACTTTGTTAATTTCTCGTGCGTCCAGCACTAACCTTACACTACCATCCTCTTTATTAACTGAAAGTATCGGACTGCAATATGGTGAATGTGACCTCTCAATGATACCCCAAGCTTGCATTTTTTCAATCTCTTTCAAAACTGCGGGTTTCTTTGACCAAGGAATATTATAATGTGTTTTGTGTGGTTTAACATCCATCTCATAAGTATAGCCTCTAATAATTCCACGTTTTTCCACAAATACCTCAGCAAATTGCTGCAAAACTTCAAGTAATTCAAGTTGTTGTTCCTTCGTCAGATATTCAGATTCTGTGCATTTCTCATATAAATCATTAGGTGTAATTCCGTGAGATACAGCTTCATTAAAAGTTAAATCACATATGTTTATTGCTGGTGGATACACAAAATGTAACTGTTCAAATTTACCTTGTTTACTGCTTAAGTTCTTACCCTGTGTTAACTCTATTGTCAGTTGTTGTTGGTTTACGGTTAAATGACATTTCCCTTTTCCTAAATCTATGATTGCTTGATATTCATTCAAAAAGTCAATTCCTAATATGTAATGCATAACTAATTTATCTACTACCAGAAAACTGTAATTGAGTGGTATATTTGAAAATGTGAAGTTAATTAGCACTTGAAATTTCACATTCTTTGATTTGTTACCAGTGGCACTTATAATGTGACAATTCTGTACTGGCAATGTTTGTACGTTCATTATTTCTTTGAGTTCATTATATAAGGACATTGAAATGACACTTGCTGCTGCTCCTGTATCTAACATTACTTCCACTTCATAACTACCAATCATAACTCGTGTTATAGCCTTTATAATCTTCTTTGTTTTACTGGCACTATTAAAATCTACATCCTGATATAATTCTTTTTCTATTCTCTTACTGTCATCATATCGGAGAAAACAAATCATCGGTTCCGTTGCGCTCTGCTCCCTATTGACCGTAACTCGAGCGCTTAGCTCGGTCGTCGTTCGTTTTTCGGCAACTTCGGTTGTTGCTGCGGGTTGGGTTCATTGCCCAACTCAATAATATTTACATTTCTGTCACGCATCACCCAAGTAACAGCTGTTTGGTTGTTGACATTACCCCGCGTCGCATCGGGAGTTCCGTTAGGTACAAATTGAGGGTTGCTGTATTGTATGTGTCGTGGCGGTTGTCCATTGTGATTTCCCCATACATTATTTCGCCCATGACTGTAACTGGTATTGTCATTACTGTTATTCCTGCAATACATGTTTGGATGTTGTTGGATGTTGTTTCTCTGAAAATATCCTGGATAGTACCTGTTATCCTCTCTTCTTTGATCTCTATAATTTCGGTTCCTGCTTCTGTTGTTGTTATTTTGAATATAACTGTTATTGTTCTGATTGTAATTACTGTTCGGATAACCATTATAGTAATAATTACTGTTTCCTTGCCAATGCTGAGAGTTGTTTCTCCTAATATTGAATGGATTTGTCCCACTGTAGTGTGAATTGTTTCTTTGAGTGTTTTGTTGTGGTGTCAGAGGCGGATTCCAATAGCCTCTGTCATTTCTGTTGTGCGTACGCGAATTGCTTGGATGGATCGGATACAATTGATTGAAATTCCTGATCTCATCTCTGTAAACAACATCTATCTCATCAACATAACTGAAAAAGTTCTTTATGTTGTCCTTGGACACTCCTATTAATTTATCATGGTAAGGAAATGGTAAGTGGCTTTTAAGTGTTCTAATTACATCTGGTAAATCTGCTGGTTTTGTCCAATATAATGTTTTGTTTAGGTAGCGTTCAAAGTATTGTCGTAATGTCTCTCTCTTCGGGTTGTAAATTTCTGGATTGTATACTTCTCGTTTTAAACTTTGCTGTTCTGTGATCGACCAGAATTCCTCAAGAAATGCTTGTTCAAACTGTTCAAATGTTAAACATCGTCTTTTAATTGCTGCTCCCCACTTAGCTGCTCTTCCACGTAACAAATTTGTAACATATCGAATTTTATCGGCTTCTAACCAATGTCTCGTGAAAATGCCATCAAAAGAGCGGATGAAAACAATCGGATGCACTTTGTCTTTCTCGTCACATGAAAATGTCTGAAAGTATCCATGTCGTACTAATGTTTCATCAGCTACTCCCGATGGTATTATGGGTCCTGTATTTTGTGTCACACTGTGCATAGTATGTGGTGATGTCTGATAGTAATTTTGATCTTGTGGTAGCATTGAAAATGGTTCATTGGGATTTGTGTCACTCATTGGTAATTCTATTTTCGGCTGTGTGCTGGGTCTAGCATTATTATGATTCTCATTTATGTTTTGGTTGTCTGTTATGGGTTTTGGTATCACTGACGAACTTGGTATTAAATTCTCTTTAAGTTTACGTACCTCTTTCTGAATATTATCTGTTTCTCCCTTTACTTGTTCCTTTGTCCTATCTAAAATGATCTGTGTCATTGTCTCAAACTTCTCATCTAAATAATCATTAAATAATTAGCATTCATGTACAAGTTTTTCTGCTAGAGTTGTGTCATTTTTTAAAGATGCTGCATCAGCTCTGTCCTCAAGCTTTTCTAACTTTTCCTGTAAGGATTTCTGCTCCAATGTTACATCATTTAATCTGTCTGAAAGGTCTGTAATCGTCAAGTCTAAGTGTTCTTGGTTTGTTTTTACGGAATTGTGTGACTGTCGTAATTCGTCAACTTGGGTACTGGTTTTCTGTTGTTCAAAAACTACTGTTAACAATTTCTCATTACATCGTTGTAAGTCAGTTTTTGTCTCGTTACTGAATTCCACAAATACCTTTTCTTGTCTCGTAACCTTGTCTGATAAGTCAGTAAATTTCCTTCCAAGACTACTGGTGGTTTCTGTCAAGTCGGCAATTTGTATCGATTGTTTTTTCAAAATTTTATGTCCCGAGTCAGTTCATCGAATTTAGTGTCAAATTTCCCAATGTCACGTTTTAAAATTTCGTTTTTCTCGTCTAAAGCGTCAGATCTTTTGTCAAATTTTCTGTTTTGGTCACCAAGTAACTTCAGAATCTGTTTGAGCATGTCAGAGTCCTGTGTCTTAGTTTCGTCATTTTTTCGTGTCTGATTGATGTCTGGTTCTGAAGTTGACGTTGTCAATGTCACGTTTTGTCGCGTAGTACTCACTCTCCATCCGCCTGTATATCTGTTTAAATATAGGGGTTGTTGTCTTAATCGATCCGGTAAAATTATGTCTTGACCATCCTCCCTATTAAGTACAATATTCATTTGACTGTCGGACATGTTTTGCAATGTGTCACTTTCACTAAGCTCGTCCGCGGAAACAATTTCTACGCGTCTAGCGTCCATCTTGCGATTTTCATAATTAATTGCAAATAAAATTTTCCAATGGTAAATTTTTTTTAAAAATATGATATGCTGATATCTGAAATTTCTCTTATGGAAATGGATATTTCTATATGATTTCTAATTAGAAATTGAATTATTAAACTGGTACTGAAATTTCCCTCTCACAAATAAATGACTGTGAATATGCTCTTCACTTACCATTTCCAATAATAGTACTAAATCAATATTAAATACAATTTGAAAAAATAATTTCGAAATAAATGGATCGGAATAAACGAAATACAGATGGCTGTTTGAAACTGGAAAAATTTGTAAATATCTGTACTCACCAATTTTTTTCAGTCTTATGTTGCATATGTAGCGTCGTTATGAAATACTATGGGTTCTTTGACTTCTCGTTCTACATCGAGTAACGTTTCTATGAAAACGAAAGGGTTTTCTTTGGAATGAGAGTATCTCCTTCCCGATGCACTGTTCCTTCTTTACTGCATGCCTCGCTCCCCCACAACGACGAATTAACACAGACGTTGCGTCGCTATGAAATACTATAGGTTCTATGTCTTCTCATTCCTTTGGGATACAAGTATCTCCTATCCGATGCACTATTCCTTCTTTACTGAAACCCTCGCTCTCTCACATTGACAAATTAACACAGAAATTGCGTCGCTATGAAATACTATGCGTTCTATGACAACTCCTTCTAAATCGAGTAACGTTTCTATGGAAACAACATGATTTTATTTTGGGATACGAGTATCTCCTTTCCGATGCACTATCCCTTCTTTACTGCATCCCTCGCTCCCTCACATTGACGAAGTAACACAGAAATTGCGTCGCTATGAAGGACTATGTCTTCTATGACTTCTCCTTCTAAATCGAGTAACGTTTCTAAGGAAGCGACAGGATTTTCTTTTGGGATGCGATTATCTCCTTTCCGATGCACTATTCCTTCTTTAATGCATCCCTCGCTCCCTCACATTGTCGAATTAACACAGAAATTGCGTCGCTATGAAATACTGTGGGTTCTATGACTTCTCCATCTAAATCGAGTAACGTTGCTATGGAAACGACAGGATTTTCTTTTGGGATACGACTATCTCCTTTCCGATGCACTATTCCTTCTTTACTCCATCCCTCGCTCCTTCACATTGACGAATTAACACAGATATTACGCCGCTAGGAAGTACTATGGGTTCTATGACATCTTGCTCTTTGGGATTCGTGTATCTCCTTTCCGATGCACTATTCCTTCTTTACTGCATCCCTCGGTCCCTCAGATTGACGAATTAACACAGAAATTGCATCGCTATGAAATACTATCGGTTTTATGACTTCTTCTTCTTAATCGAGTAACGTTTCTGTGGAAACGACTCGATATTCTTTTGGGATACGAGTATCTCCTTTCCGATGCACTATTCTTTCTTTAATGCATACCTCGCTCCCTCACATGGACCAATTAACACAGAAATTGCGTCGCTATTAAATACTATGGGTTCTATGACTTTTCCTTCTAAATCGAGTAAGGTTTCTATGGAAATGACCGGATTTTCTTAGGGATACGAGTATCTACTTTCCGTTGCACTATTCCTTCTTTACTGCATCCCACGCTCCCTCACTTTGTCGAATTAACACAGAAATTGCGTCCCTATGAAATTCTATGGGTTCTATGATATCTCCTTCTTTAGAGATACGAGTATCTCCTTTCCGATGCACTATTCCTTCTTTACTGCATACCTCGCTCCCTCACATTGACGAATTAACACAGAAATTGCGTCGCTGTGAAATACTGTGGGTTCTATGACTTCTGCTTCGAAATAAAGTAACGTTGCTATGGAAACGACAGGATTTTCTTTTGGGATACGACTATCTCCTTTCCGATGCACTATTCCTTCTTTACTCCATCCCTCGCTCCTTCACATTGACGAATTAACACAGATATTACGCCGCTAGGAAGTACTATGGGTTCTATGACATCTTGCTCTTTGGGATTCGTGTATCTCCTTTCCGATGCACTATTCCTTCTTTCCTGCATCCCTCGCTCCCTCACATTGACGAATTAACGCAGTAATTGCGTCCCTATGAATTTCTATGGGTTCTATGAATCTCCTTCTTTTGAGATACGAATATCTCCTTTCCGATGCACTATTCCTTCTTTACTGCATACCTCGCTCCCTCACATCGACGAATTAACACAGAAGTTGCATCGCCTTGAAATACTATAAGTTCTATGACTCTCCTCCTAAGTCGAGTAACGTTTCTATGGAAACGACAAGATTTTCTTTTGTGATACGACTATCTCCTTTCCGATGCACTATTCCTTCTTTACTGCATCCCTCGCTCCCTCACATTGACGGATTAAAACACAGAAATTGTGTCGCTATGAAATACTATGGGTTCTATGACTTCTCCTTCTAAATCGAGTAAGGTTTCTTTGGAAACGACAGGATTTTCTTTTGGGATACGAGTATCTCCTATCCGATGCACTATTCCTTCTTTACTGCATCCCTCGCTCCCTCACATTGACGAATTAATACAGAAATTGCGTCGCTATGAAATACTATGGGTTCTATGACTTCTCCATCTAAATCGAGTAACGTTTCTTTGGAAACGGCAGGATTTTATTTTGGGATACGAGTATCTCCTTTCCGATGCACTATTCCTTCTTTATTGCTTCCCTCGCTCCTTTACATTGACGAATTAACACAGAAATTGCGTCGCTATGAAATACTATGGGTTCTATGCCTTCCCCTTCTAAATCGATTAACGTTTCTATGGAAACGACAGCATTTTCTTTTGGGATACGAGTATCTCCTTTCCGATGCACTATTCCTTCTTTACTGCATCCCTCACTCCCTCACATTTGCGAATTAACACAGAAATTGCGTCCTTATGAAATTCTATGGGTTCTATGACATCTCTTTCTTTTGAGATACGAGTATCTCCTTTCCGATCCATTATTTCTCCTTTACTGCATCCCTCGCTCCCTCACATTGACGAATTAACACAGAAATTGCGTTCCTATGAAATTCTATGGGTTCTATGAAATCTCCTTCTTTAGAGATACGAGTATCTCCATTCCGATGCACTATTCTTTCTTTACTGCATACCTCGATCCCTCACATTGACGAATTAGCAGAGAAATTGCGTCGCTATGAAATACTGTGGGTTCTTTGATTTCTGCTTCGAAATTGAGGAACGTTGCTATGGAAACGACAGGATTTTCTTTTGGGATACGACTATCTCGTTTCCGATGCACTATTCCCTCTTTACTCCATCCCTCGCTCCTTCACATTGACGAATTAACACAGATATTATGTCGCTAGGAAGTACTATGGGTTCTATGACATCTTGCTCTTTGGGATTCGTGTATCTTCTTTCCGATGCACTATTCCTTCTTTACTGCATCCCTCGGTCCCTCAGATTGACGAATTAACACAGAAATTGCATCGCTATGAAATACTATCGGTTTTATGACTTCTTCTTCTAAATCGAGTAACGTTTCTGTGGAAACGACTCGATATTCTTTTGGGATACGAGTATCTCCTTTCCGATGCACTATTCTTTCTTTAATGCATATCTCGCTCCCTCACATGGACCAATTAACACAGAAATTGCGTCGCAATTAAATACTATGGGTTCTATGACTTTTCCTTCCAAATCGAGTAAGGTTTCTATGGAAATGACAGGATTTTCTTAGGGATACGAGTATCTACTTTCCGTTGCACTATTCCTTCTTTACTGCATCCCACGCTCCCTCACTTTGTCGAATTAACACAGAAATTGCGTCGCTATGAAATACTGTGGGTTCTATGACTTCTGCTTCGAAATAGAGTAACGTTGCTATGGAAACGACAGGATTTTCTTTTGGGTACGACCGTCTCCTTTCCGATGCACTCTTTCTTCTTCACTCCATCCCTCGCTCCCTCACATTGACGCATTAACACAGAAATTACGTCGCTATGCAATACTATGGGTTCTTTGACATCTTCTTCTTTGGGAAACGAGTATCAACTTTCCGAAGTACTATTCCTCCTTTACTGCATCCCTCGCTCCCTCACATTGACGAATTAACACAGAAATTGCGTCCCTATGAAGTTCTATGGGTTCTATGACATCTCCTTCTTTTGAGATACGAGTATCTCCTTTCCGATGCACTATTCCTTCTTTCCTGCATCCCTCGCTCCCTCACATTGACGAATTAACACAGAAATTGCGTCCCTTTGATATTCTATGGGTTCTATGACATCTCCTTCTTTTGAGATACGAGTATCTCCTTTCCGATGCACTATTCCTTCTTTACTGCATCCCTCGCTCCCTCACATTGACGAATTAACACAGAAATTGCGTTCCTATGAAATTCTATGGGTTCTATGAAATCTCCTTCTAAATCGAGTAAGGTTTCTTTGGAAACGACAGGTTTTTATTTTGGGATACGAGTATCTCCTATCCGATGCACTATTCCTTCTTTACTGCATCCCACGCTCCCTCACATTGACGAATTAATACAGAAATTGCGTCGCTATGAAATACTATGGGTTCTATGACTTCTCCATCTAAATCGAGTAACGTTTCTTTGGAAACGGCAGGATTTTATTTTGGGATACGAGTATCTCCTTTCCGATGCACTATTCCTTCTTTATTGCTTCCCTCGCTCCTTCACATTGACGAATTAACACAGAAATTGCGTCGCTATGAAATACTATGGGTTCTATGCCTTCTCCTTCTAAATCGATTAACGTTTCTATGGAAACGACAGCATTTTCTTTTGGGATGCGATTATCTCCTTTCCGATGCACAATTCCTTCTTTACTGCATCCCACGCTCCCTCACATTGTCGAATTAACACAGAAATTGCGTCGCTATGAAATACTGTGGGTTCTATGACTTCTCCATCTAAATCGAGTAACGTTTCTATGGAAACGAAATGATTTTATTTTGGGATACGAGTATCTCCTTTCCGATGCACTATTCCTTCTTTATTGCTTCTCTCGCTCCTTCACATTGACGAATTAACACAGAAATTGCGTCGCTATGAAATACTATGGGTTCTATGACTTCTCCTTCTAAATCGAGTAACGTTTCTATGGAAGCGACAGGATTTTCTTTTGGGATGCGACTATCTCCTTTCCGATGCACTATTAATTCTTTACTGCATCCCTCGCTCCCTCACATTGTCGAATTAACACAGAAATTGCGTCGCTATGAAATACTGTGGGTTCTATGACTTCTCCATCTAAATCGAGTAACGTTGCTATGGAAACGACAGGATTTTCTTTTGGGATACGACTATCTCCTTTCCGATGCACTATTCCTTCTTTACTCCAACCCTCGCTCCTTCACATTGACGAATTAACACAGATATTACGTCGCTAGGAAGTACTATGGGTTCTATGACATCTTGCTCTTTGGGACTCGTGTATCTCCTTTCCGATGCACTATTCCTTCTTTACTGCATCCCTCGGTCCCTCAGATTGACGAATTAACACAGAAATTGCGTCGCTATGAAATACTGTGGGTTCTATGACTTCTCCTTCTAAATCGAGTAACGTTTCTATGGAAGCGACAGGATTTTCTTTTGGGATGCGATTATCTCCTTTCCGATGCACTATTCCTTCTTTCCTGCATCCCTCGCTCCCTCACATTGACGAATTAGCACAGAAATTGCGTCCCTATGAAATTCTATGGGTTCTATGACATCTCCTTCTTTTGAGATACGAGTATCTCCTTTCCGATGCACTATTCCTTCTTTACTGCATACCTCGCTCCCCCACATCGACGAATTAACACAGAAGTTGCATCGCCTTGAAATACTATAAGTTCTATGACTCTCCTCCTAAGTCGAGTAACGTTTCTATGGAAACGTCAGGATTTTCTTTTGTGATACGACTATCTCCTTTCCGATGCACTATTCCTTCTTTATTGCTTCCCTCGCTCCTATACATTGACGAATTAACACAGAAATTGCGTCGCTAAGAAGTACTATTGGTTCTATGCCTTCTCCTTCTAAATCGATTAACGTTTCTATGGAAACGACAGCATTTTCTTTTGGGATGCGATAATCTCCTTTCTGATGCACTATTCCTTCTTTACTGCATCCCTCGCTCCCTCACATTGTCGAATTAACACAGAAATTGCGTCGCTATGAATTACTGTGGGTTCTATGACTTCTCCATCTAAATCGAGTAACGTTGCTATGGAAACGACAGGATTTTCTTTTGGGATACGACTATCTCCTTTCCGATGCACTATTCCTTCTTTACTGCATCCCTCGCTCCCTCACATTGACGAAGTAACACAGAAATTGCGTCGCTATGAAGGACTATGTCTTCTATGACTTCTCCTTCTAAATCGAGTAACAATTCTATGGAAGCGACAGGATTTTCTTTTGGGATGCGATTATCTCCTTTCCGATGCACTATTCCTTCTTTACTGCATCCCTCGCTCTCTCACATTGTCGAATTAACACAGAGATTGCGTCGCTATCAAATACTGTGGGTTCTATGACTTCTCCATCTAAATCGAGTAACGTTGCTATGGAAACGACAGGATTTTCTTTGGGATACGAGTATCTCTTTTCCGTTGCACTATTCCTCCCTTACTGCAACCCTCGCTAACTCACATTGACGAATTAACACAGAGATTTCGCCGCTATGAAATACTATGGGTTCAATGACTCCTTCTTCCAAATCGAGTAACGTTTCAAAGGAAACGAGTGGATTATCTTTTCGAATACGAGTATCTCCTTTCCGATGCACTATTCCTTCCTTCCTGCATCCCTCGCTCCCTCACATTGACGAATTAACACAGAAATTGCGTCGCTATGAAATACAATGCGTTCTATGACTTCTCCTTTTAAATCGAGTAAGGTTTCTATGGAAACGACAGGAATTTCTTTTGGGATAAATCTCCTTTCCGATGCACTATTATTTCTTTACTGCATCCCTCGCTCCCTCACACTGATGAATTAACACAGAAATTGCGTCGCTAGGTATTACTATGGGTTCTATGACTTCTCCTTCTAAATCGGATAACGTTTCTACGGAAACGACAGGATTTTCTTTTGGGATACAGGTATCTCCTTTCCGATGCACTATTCTTCCTTTTCTGCATCCCTCGCTTCCTCACATTGACGAATTAACACAGAAATTGCGTCGCTATGAAATACTATGGGTTCTATGACCTTTCCCCCTACATCAGGTAATGTTTCTATGAAAACTACAGGATTTTTTTTCTTTTTTTTGGGATACGAGTATCTCCTTTCCGATGCTCTATTCCTTGTTTACTGCATCCCTCGCTCCCTCACATTGACGAATTAACACATAAATTTCGTCGCTATGAAATACTATGTCTTCTATGACATCTCCTTCTAAATCGAGTAACGTTACAGTGGAAACGACATTATTTTCATTTGGGATAATAGTATCTCCTTTCCGATGCACTAGTCCTTCTTTACTGAATTCCTCGCTCCTACAAATTGACGAATTAACACAGAAATTGCGTCGCTATGAAATACTATGGGTTCTATGACTTCTCCATCTAAATCGAGTAACGTTTCTTTGGAAACGGCAGGATTTTATTTTGGGATACGAGTATCTCCTTTCCGATGCACTATTCCTTCTTTATTGCTTCCCTCGCTCCTTCACATTGACGAATTAACACAGAAATTGCGTCGCTATGAAATACTATGGGTTCTATGCCTTCTCCTTCTAAATCGATTAACGTTTCTATGGAAACGACAGCATTTTCTTTTGGGATGCGATTATCTCCTTTCCGATGCACAATTCCTTCTTTACTGCATCCCACGCTCCCTCACATTGTCGAATTAACACAGAAATTGCGTCGCTATGAAATACTGTGGGTTCTATGACTTCTCCATCTAAATCGAGTAAAGTTTCTATGGAAACGAAATGATTTTATTTTGGGATACGAGTATCTCCTTTCCGATGCACTATTCCTTCTTTATTGCTTCTCTCGCTCCTTCACATTGACGAATTAACACAGAAATTGCGTCGCTATGAAATACTATGGGTTCTATGACTTCTCCTTCTAAATCGAGTAACGTTTCTATGGAAGCGACAGGATTTTCTTTTGGGATGCGACTATCTCCTTTCCGATGCACTATTAATTCTTTACTGCATCCCTCGCTCCCTCACATTGTCGAATTAACACAGAAATTGCGTCGCTATGAAATACTGTGGGTTCTATGACTTCTCCATCTAAATCGAGTAACGTTGCTATGGAAACGACAGGATTTTCTTTTGGGATACGACTATCTCCTTTCCGATGCACTATTCCTTCTTTACTCCAACCCTCGCTCCTTCACATTGACGAATTAACACAGATATTACGTCGCTAGGAAGTACTATGGGTTCTATGACATCTTGCTCTTTGGGACTCGTGTATCTCCTTTCCGATGCACTATTCCTTCTTTACTGCATCCCTCGGTCCCTCAGATTGACGAATTAACACAGAAATTGCGTCGCTATGAAATACTGTGGGTTCTATGACTTCTCCTTCTAAATCGAGTAACGTTTCTATGGAAAAGACAGGATTCTCATTTGGAATACGACTATCTCCTTTCCCATGCACTATTCTTTCTTTACTGCATCCCTCGCTCACTCACATTGACGATTGAACACAGAAATTGCGTCGCTATGAAACACTATAGGTTCTATGACTTCTCCTTCTAAATCGAGTAACTTTTTATGGAAACGACAGGATTTTTTTTTGGGATTCGACTATCTCCTTTCCCATGCACTATTCCTTCCTTACTGCATCCCTCGCTCTCTCACATAGACGAAATAACACAGAAATTGCGTCGCTATGAATTACTATCGGTTCTATGACATCTCCTAGTAAATCGAGTATCGTTTCTACGGAAAAGACAGAAATTTCTTTTGTTATACGAGTATCTCCTTTCCGATGCACTATTCCTTCTTTACTGCATCCCTCGCTCCCTCACATTGACGAATTAACACAGAAATTGCGGTGCTATGAAATACTATGGGATCTATTACTTCTCCTTCTAAATCGAGTAACGTTTCTGTGGAAACTACAGGATTTTCTTTTCGAATACATCTCCTATCCGATGCAGTATTCCTTCTTTACTGCATCCATCGCTCCCTCACATAGACGAATTAACACAGAAATTGCGTCGCTATGAATTACTATCGGTTATATGACATCTCCTTGTAAATCGAGTTTCGTTTCTATGGAAAAGATAGGAATTTATTTTGGGATAAGAGTATTTCCTTTCCGATGCACTATTCCTATTTTACTGCATCCCTCGCTCACTCACTTTAACTAATTAACACAGAAACTTCGTCGCTATGAAATACTATGGGTTCTATGACGTCTCCTTCTAAATCGAGTAACGATTCTATGGAAACGACAGGATTTTCCTTTGGGATACGACTATCTCCTTTCCGATGCACTATTCCTTCTTTACTCCATCCCTCGCTCCTTCACATTGACGAATTAACACAGATATTACGTCGCTAGGAAGTACTATGGGTTCTATGACATCTTGCTCTTTGGGATTCGTGTATCTCCTTTCCGATGCACTTTTCCTTCTTTACTGCATCCCTCGGTCCCTCAGATTGACGAATTAACACAGAAATTGCATCGCTATGAAAGACTATCGGTTTTATGACTTCTTCTTCTAAATCGAGTAACGTTTCTGTGGAAACGAATCGATATTCTTTTGGGATACGAGTATCTCCTTTCCGATGCACTATTCCTTCTCTACTGCATCCCTCGCTCTCTCACATTGACCAATTAACACAGAAACTGCGTCGCCGTGAAATACTATGGGTTCTATGACTTCTCCTTCTAAATCGAGTAAGGTTTCTATGGAAACGATAGGATTTTCTTTGGGATACGAGTATCTCCTTTCCGTTGCACTATTCCTTCATTACTGCATCCCTCGATAACTCACATTGACGAAGTAACACAGAAATTGCGCCGCTATGAAATACTATGGATTCAAAGACTCCTCCTTCTAAATCGAGTAACCTTTCTATGGAAACGACAGGATTTTCTTTTGGAATACGAGTTTCTCCTTTCCGATGTACTATTCCTTCTTTACTGCATCCCTCGCTCCCTCACATTGACGGATTAAAACACAGGAATTGCGTCGTTATGAAATACTATGGGTTCTATGACTTCTCCTTCTAAATCGAGTAAGGTTTCTATGGAAACGACAGGATTTTCTCTGGGATACGAGTATCTCCTTTCCGTTGCACTATTCCTCCCTTACTGCATCCCTCGCTAACTCACATTGACGAATTGACACAGAAATTTCGCCGCTATGAAATACTATGGGTTCAATGACTCCTCCTTCCAAATCGAGTTACGTTTCAATGGAAACGAGTGGATTATCTTTTGGAATACGAGTATCTCCTTTCCGATGCACTATTCCTTCCTTCCTGCATCCCTCGCTCCCTCAGATTGACGAATTAACACGGAAATTGCGTCGCTATGAAATACAATGCGTTCTATGACTTCTCCTTTTAAATCGAGTAAGGTTTCTAGGGAAACGAAAGTAATTTCTTTTGGGATACATCTCCTTTCCGATGCACTATTATTTCTTTACTGCATCCCTCGCTCCTTCACATTGACGAATTAACACAGAAATTGCATCGCTAAGTAATACTATGCGCTCTATAACTTCTCCTTCTAAATCGAGTAAGGTTTCTATGGAAACGACAGGTTTATCTTTTGGGATACGACTATCTCCTTTCCGATGCACTATTCCTTCTTTATTGCATCCCTCGCTCCCTCACATTGGCGAATTAATACAGAAATTGTGTCGCTATGAAATACTATGCCTTCTATGACTTCTATTTCTAAATCGAGTAACGTTACTATGGAAATGACAGGATTTTCTTTTGGGATAATAGTATCTCCTTTCCGATGCACTAGTCCTTCTTTACTGTATTCCTCGCTCCCTCACATTGACGAATTAACACAGAAATTGCGTCGCTGTGAAATACTATGGGTTCTTTGACTTCTCGTTCTTCATCGAGTAACGTTTCTGTGAAAACGACAGGGGTCTCTTTTGGGATGCAAGTATCTCCTTTCTGATGCACTGTTCCTTCTTTACTGCATCCCTCGCTCCCTCACATTGACGAATTAACACAGAAATTTCGTCGCTATGAAATACTATGTCTTCTATGACTTCTGTTTCTAAATCGAGTAACGTTGCTATGGAAACGACGGGTTTTTCTTTTGGGATAATAGTATCTCCTTTCCGATGCACTAGTCCTTCTTTACTGAACTCCTCGCTCCCTCACATTGTCGAATTAACACAGAAATTGCGTCGCTATAAAAACTATGTGTTCTTTGACTTCTCGTTCTACATCGAGTAACGTTTCTATGAAAACGACAGCGTTTTCTTTTGGGATGCGAGTATCTCCTTTCCGGTGCACTGTTCCTTTTTTACTACGTCCCTCGCTCCCTCACATTGGTGAATTAACACAGACATTGCGTCGCTATGAAATACAATAGGTTCTATGACATCTCCTTCTTTTGGGATACGAGTATCTCCTTTCCGACGCACTATTCCTATATTTACTGCATCCCTCGCTCCCTCACATTGACGAATTGGCACAGAAAGAAGGATCCTTTATTGTATGATTATATGATAGCGGAACGAACACTGGTAGCAGTTACTTCTGTAAAATATCTGGGAGTATGCGTGCGGAATGATTTGAAGTGGAATGATCATATAAAATTAATTGTTCGTAAGGCGGGTACCAGGTTGAGATTCATTGAGAGAGTTCTTAGAAAATGTAGTCCATCAACAAAGGAGGTGGCTTACAAAACACTCGTTCGACCTATACTTGAGTGTTGCTCATCAGTGTGCGATCCGTACCAGATCGGTCTGACGGAGGAGATAGAGAAGATCCAAAGAAGAGCGGCGCGTTTCATCACAGGGTTATTTGGTAACCGTGATAGCGTTACGGAGATGCTTAATAAACTCAACTGGCAGACTCTGCAAGAGAGGCGCTCTGCATCGCGGTGTAGTTTGCTCGCCAGGTTTAGAGAGGGTGCGTTTCTGGATGAGGTATCGAATATATTGCTTCCCCCTACTTATACCTCCCGAGGAGATCACGAACGTAAAATTAGAGAGATTAGAGCGCACCGGGAGGCTTTCAGACAGTCGTTCTTCCCGCGAACCATACGCGACTGGAACAGGAAAGGGAGGTAATGACAGTGGCACGTAAAGTGCCCTCCGCCACACACCGATGGGTGGCTTGCGGAGTATCATTGTAGATGTAGATGTAGATGCAGAAATTGCGCCGCTATAAAATGCTATGGGTTCTTTGACTTCTCGTTCTGCATCGAGTAACGTTTCTACGAAAACGACAGGGTTTTCTTTTGGGATGCAAGTATCTCCTTTCCGATGCACTGTTCCTTCTTTACTGCATCCCTCGCCCCTCACATTGACGAATTAAAACAGACATTTCGTCGCTATGAAATTCTATGCCTTCTATGACTTCTCCATCTAAATCGAGTAACGTTTCTATGGAAACGACAGGAATTTCTTTTGGGATAATAGTATCTCCTTTCCGATGCACTAGTCCATCTTTACTGAATACCGCGCTTCCTCACATTGACGAATTAACACAGGAATTGCGTCGCTATGAAATACTATAGGTTCTATGACATCTCCTTCTTTTGGGATACGAGTATCTCCTTTCCGATGCACTATTCCTTCTTTACTGCATCCCTCGCTCCCTTACATTGACGAATTACCACAGAAACTGCGTCGCTATGAAATACTATGGGTTCTATGACTTCTCCTTCTAAATCGATTAACGTTGCTATGGAAACGACAGGATTTTCTTTTGGGATACGACTATCTCCTTTCCGATGCACTATTCCTTCTTTACTGCATCCCTTGCTCCCTCACATTGACGAATTAACACAGAAATTACGTCGCTATGAAATACTATGGGTTCTATGACATCTTCTTCTTTGGGATACGAGTATCTCCTTTCCGATGCAGTATTCCTTCTGTACTGCATCCCTGGCTCCGACACATTGACCAATTAACATAGAAATTGCGTCGCTATGAAATACTATACGTTCTATGGCTTCTCCTTTTTAATCGAGTAACGTTTCTATGGAAGCGACAGGATTTTCTTTTGGGATACGGGTATCTCCTTTCCGACGCACTATTCCTTCTTTACTACATCCCTCGCTCCCTCAGATTGACGAATGAAAACAGAAATTGCGTCGCTACGTATTACTATGGGTTCTATGACTTCTCCTTCTAAATCGAGTATCGTTTCTACGGAAACGACAGGATTTTCTTTTGGGTTACGAGTATCTCCTTTCCGATGCACTATTCCTTCTTTTCTGCATCCCCCGCTCCCTCACATTGACGAATTAACACAGAAATTGCGTCGCTATGAAAAACATTGGGTTCTATGACTTCTTCTAAATCGCGTAACGTTTCTATGGAACCGACAGTTTTGGGATACGAGTATCTCCTTTCTGATGCATTATTCATTCTCTACTGCATCCCTCGCTCCCTCACATTGACGAATTAACACAGAAATTGCGTCGCTATGAAATACTATGCGTTCTATGACTTCTCCTTCTAAATCGAGTAACGTTTCTATGGAAACGACAGGTTTTCCCTTTGGGATAAGAGTATCTCCTTTCCGATGCACTATTCCTTCCTTACTGCATCCCTCGCTCCCTCACATTGACGAATTAACACAGAAATTGGGTCGCTATGAAATACTATGTGTTCTATGACGTCTCCTTTCAAATCGAGTAACGTTTCTATGGAAACAACAAGATTTACTTTTGGAATACGAGTATCCTCTATCCGATGCACTATTCCTTCTTTACTGCATCCCTCGCTCCCTCACATTCACGAATTAACGCAACATTGCACCGCTATGATATACTATAGGTTCTATGACATCTCCTTCTTTTGGGATACGAGTATCTCCTTTCCAATGCACTATTCCTTCTTTACTGCATCCCTCGCTCCCTGACATTGACAAAATAACACAGAAATTGCGTCGCTATGCAATACTATGGGTTCTATGACATCTCCTTCTAAATCGAGTAACGTTTCTATGGAAACGACAGGATTTTCTTTTGGGATACGAGTATCTCCTTTGCGATGCACTATTCCTCCTTTACTGCATCCCTCGCTCCCTCACATTGACGAATTAACACAGAAATTGCGTCGCTATGAAATACTAAGATTCTATGACATCTCCTTCATTTGGGATACGAGTATCTCATTTCCGATGCACTATTCCTTCTTTACTGCATCCCTCGCTCCCTCACAAAGACGAATTAACACAGAAATTACGTCGCTATGAATTACTATCGGTTCTATGACCTCTCCTAGTAAATCGAGTATCTTTTCTATGGAAATGACATGAATTTATTTTGGGATACGAGTATTTCCTTTCCGATGCTCTTTTCCTTCTTTACTGCATCCCTCGCTCCCTCACATTAACGAATTAACACAGAAACTTCGTCGCTATGAAATACTATGCGTTCTATGACTTCACCTTCTAAATCGAGTGACGTATCTGTGGAAAAACGACATGGATTTTCTTTTGGGATACGAGTATCTTCTTTCCGACGTACTATTCCTTATTTATTGCATCCCGCGCGCCCTCACATTGACGAATTAACACAGAAATCGCGTCGCTATGAAATTCTATGGGTTCTATGAGTTCTCCTTCTAAATCGAGTAACGTTTCTATGGAAACGAAAGTATTTTCTTTTGGGATACGAGTATCTTCTTTCCGATGCACTATTCCTTCTTTACTGCATCCCTCGCTCTCTCACATTGACGAATTAACACAGAAATTGCGTCGCTATGAAAAACTATAGGTTCTATGACTTCTCCTTCTAAATCGAGTACGTTTCTATGGAAGCGACAGGATATTCTTTTGGGATACGAGTATCTCCTTTCCGATTCACTATTCCTTCTTTACTGCATTCCTCGCTCCCTCACATTGTACAATTAATACAGATATTGCGAAGCTATGATATTCTATGTGTTCTATAACTTCTCCTTCTAGATCGAGTAACGTAACAATTGAAACGACAGGATTTTCATTTGGAATACGACTATCTCCTTTCCCATGCACTATTCCTTCTTTACTGCATCCCTCGCCCTCCCACATTGACCAATTAAGACAGATATTGCGCCGCTATGAAATACTATGGGTTCAATGACTCCTCCTTCTAAATCGAGTAACGTTTCTATGGAAACGAGAGGATTTTCTTTTGGAATACGACTGTCACCTTTCCGATGCACTATTCCTTCCTTACTGAATCCTTCGCTCCCTCACATTGACTAATTAACACAGAAATTGCGGGGCTATGAAATACTATGGGATCTATTAGTTCTCCCTCTAAATCGAGTAACGTTTCTATGGAAACGACAGGATTCTCCTTTGGGATACATCTCCTGTCCGATGCACTATTCCTTCTTTACTGCATCCATCGCTCCCTCACATAGTCGAATTAACACAGAAATTACGTCGCTATGAATTACTATCGGTTCTATGACATCTCCTTGTAAATCGAGTTTCGTTTCTATGGAAAAAACAGGAATTTATTTTGGGATACGAGTATCGCCTTTCCGAAGCACTATTCCTTCTTTACTGCATCCCTCGCTCCCTCACACTAACGAATTAACACAGAAACTTCGTCGCTATGAAATACTATGGGTTCTATGACATCTCCTTCTAAATCGAGTAACGATTCTATGGAAACGACATGATTTTCTTTTGGGATACGACTGTCTCCTTTCCGATGCACTATTCCTTCTTTACTGCATCCCTGGCTCCCTCACATTGACGAATTAACACAGAAACTGCGTCGCTATGATATACTATGCGTTCTATGACTTCTCTTTCTAAATCGAGTAACGCATCTGTGGAAAAACGACATGGATTATCTTTTGGGATACGAGTATCTTCTTTCCGACGTACTATTCCTTATTTATTGCATCCCTCGCTCCCTAACATTGACGAATTAACACAGAAAACGTGTCGCTATGAATTACTATGGGTTCTATGACTTCTCCTTCTAAATTGAGTGACGTTTCTATGGAAACGAAAGTATTTTCTTTTGGGATACGAGTATTTTCTTTCCGATGCACTATTCCTTCTTTACTGCGTCCCTCGCCCCATCACATTGACGAATTACCACAGAAATTGCGGCGCTATTAAATACTATTGGTTCTATGACATCTCCTTCTAAATTGGGTAACGTTTCTATGAAAACGACAGGATTATCTTTTGGGATACGAGTATCTCTTTTCCCATGCTCTATTCTTTCTTCACTGCATCCCTCGCCCCTCACATTGATGAATTAACACAGAAATTGCGTCGCTATGAATTACTATGTCTTCTATGACTTCTCCTTCTAAATCGAGTAACGTTTCTGTGGAAACGACACGATTTTCTTTTGCGATACGGCTATCTCCTATCCGATACACTTTTCCTTCTTTACTGCATCCCTCGCTCCCTCCGATTGACGAATAAACACAGAAATTGCGTCGCTATGAAATACTATCATTTTATGACTTCTCCTTCTAAATAGAGTACGTATCTATGGAAACGACAGGATTTTCTTTTGGGATACGAGTATCTCCTTTCCAATGCACTATTCCTTCTTTACTGCATTCCTCGCTCGCTCACATTGACGGATTAAAACACAGAAATTGCGTCGATATGAAATACTATGGGTTCTATGACTTACCTTCTAAATCGAGTAAGGTTTCTATGGAAACGACAGAATTTTCTTTTGGGATACATCTCCTTTCCGATTCACTATTCTATTTTTTCCTGCATCCCTCGCTCCCTCACATTGACGAATTAACACAGCAATTGCGTCGCTATGAAATACTATGGGTTTTATGACATCTCCTTCTTTTGGGATACGAGTATCTCCATTCCGATGCACTGTTCCTTCTTTACTGCATCCCTCGCTCCCTCACATTAACGAATTAACACAGACATTGCGTCGCTATGAAATACTATAGGTTCTATGACATCTCCTTCTGTTGGGATACGAGTATCTCCTTTCCGATGCACTACTCCTTCTTTACTGCATCTGTCGCTCCCTCACATTGACGAATTAATTCGGAAATTATGTCGCTATGAAATACTATGGGTTCTATGACTTCTCCTTCTAAATCGAGTAACGTTTCTATGGAAACGACAGGATTTTCTTTTGGGATGCTGTAAGTAGCGTGCAATTGACCTCATCCGCGCCGCTGGCTCACCTTCGAGGTAGCCGCACATATACTCTATTTTGTGCGCACTGGGCCACGTAGGAGGGAGGGAGAACTCGAACTGCTGTAACCAGGCCCGCGGGTGAATCCCCGTAGCCGAGTTACGGAAGACTTCAAACTTCCTCACGGTCAGAAAATGTTTAAAGTCAAATTCGTGAGTTTCCCTTGGCGAACGTTCCTGAGGGGATCCGCGCCGTTCCCACCTGGTACGAGATCCGTGATCATGACGATGATCAATTTCGCCATCGTTCCCGGAAACATCGCCGGAATAATGGCCCTTTCGTTCATTTCTTTCAACCTCATGGGCCTTTAACCCTTTTAGGTGAAGTTCTAAACGGGCCATGCGCTCACATATTCTCTCGATAACCCCTTTTTGTTGTATTTTTATTTCACACTGTCCACGCCGACGTTTCGTTATCGACCGTATTTCGTCTGCATCCGCCGATGACGAGGTAATCGTTTCCCTATTATTGTCAGACTTACGCGCCACTGCGTCTGAGATCCTGGCTATTTCTTCTCGCATCTCTCGGTGGGCCTTGTCTTGTTTTGTTTGCGTAAGCCCTTGCTCTCGCTCGAGAGCTATTATCTCCTGGCTGAGTGTTTCTACCTGCGCGCTAAGGTGGACCGAGCACTTAGCCGCAGTGTCTTCTATTCGGGACACAAGAGCCGCGTGGTCACTCTGGCACTGTTCCGCTAACGCGCGGAGATCCCTGGCGGAATTTCGTCCTACTCGGGACTCAAGAGCCGCTCGTTCACTCTGGCATTGTTCTACTAGAATACGTTTATTCCCAGCGAACCTCTCTTCTAGCTCCATCACCTGCTGGCTAATGACTTGGTACCCCTCTTCTAAGGCGGAGATGCGTTGGTCAATGATCGTCAGTTTGTCCCCAACACCCTGTACTATTTCACTACTCAATCTTTTATTTGCTTCCTCGATATCCCTTCTATTACTCTCTAGTAATTGCCGTAGTATAGTCTGTAACGAATTTGCATCTATCGACTGATTCGAAAACACTACAGCGGGCTCAGGATGGACAACATTTGTGCTTGCGTTTTCTGCGTTTCGTTCCTGGTCGGACTCGACGTTCTGATCTCGTCCTTGTTCAGAGTTGTTGTCTGACTGGTTTTTCCGATCGCGGGTCCCTGAACAGCTACGTGTCTCCATCATAAGGTTAGTTACTCCGTGCTCCAAAATACAAGAATAGTACCAAAGTCTCCTAATGGACTCACAGTCCCCACAAGGCAGCCAAGATTTACTATATCACACCGATACACGACACAGGACAAGAATCAACCCACACTTGTAACACAATGGAATACCGAATCACAATGTCTATACAGTAATACATAAACAAAATAAAACATGGAAGAAAATGCACACCTATATCCTAAATTCAAATAAATTCTGTGTTGCAGAAAGACAATATACCAATTAGCACATCCAACCGAAAATGACTAATCCTCACTGCGCATCAGAAGATGTCTAGTTTACCGAAATCCGTGAGCAGGGTAAGCCATGTGTAAGTAGCGTGGATAAAAGGACGCTATGTGCAAGAAGCATGAAGCGCCCTTTGAATGTATCCTGATAGCTAAAACAGCCACGCGCACTTTGAATAAGAAAATGCTACTTGACACTGAAATCAATATAAAAGATAGGGTCGCCACCAACTTTAGCCACATGACAAAGAAGAAGTAGCACTGAGTCGGAAAATTACTTAATTCATTAATAAGAAAAACTCACAAAAGAACATTCATTGTAAAGTCATTGATAAAGAATGGGATGTAGTTATTAATATGATCCAGGCATTCTTCCCGTGAATCAAATATTGAGTAAAGTAAATAGGTCGTGAACAACACGTGTAAGTGCAGCCTGCAGCAAGATTCGTGAAAACACCATCTATTCCAGAGCATTTGTTTCAGATAAAAAAAGGGACACTAATCACTACACCTGTGCACATGGAAACGCTATAGGTGGGCCAACAAGGAAAACTACAAGGTAAATGGCGAAGGTAACGGCGACGTAACATCGGTACACAAGATAAGATTGAAGGCAAAATTAGTTATTCCTTAAAACATTGATGTAGTGCATCTATAGACTGCTGTTGCATGCTAACTATGTACAATTGCTTGTGAAATACTATACGTTACATAACAGACTCGCGTGCCCACTCAGTCCGCGGAGACAATTTCTATGGACCGTGACCAAATTTTAATCACATGAGACAAAGAAAATTCACAAATACACAAAAATTACCAAGATCCGGAAAAGATTAGAAGCATACACACATTGTTGTAGGCACATAAACACTCACACCGAACCGAGGGCACTTCAACATATGCAACTCCCTTGTGCTGCGTTCCTCTCACGGATCAAAGTCATGACTGCATTGGGAATCAAACTGAAAGTCTACAAAAGCCTTGCATTCCCTGCTGCAACCCAGCAAGTAAATCTTTATAGGACGAAATTCGTGACCAAAAGCTAAAAGCTCCCCTCTCTATGAGACAACGCGCCACGCGGTTAGTCCAACTCACCCTTCTTCAACTGGAGCACAGCTGTGTACGCTTCCCGTACCGGCGGCAGACTGCCTCCCGCTTCTCCAGCCTCTTCCACGCTCCGCGTGGACCGGAAAACCCCAGGATGCCATTTCCGCCACCAACCTAACGCAGGTGGATTTCTCCCAAGTAGCAGAAACCTCTTTGCCGACTTGACCACTACGAGAGTTGGCAATGAAAGGTGGCTACAGGACCCTTTCATCACCCCAAACGTCCCGGAGAAGACTGTGCCGCGAATTTTCTCGCCATGCTAGGAGATTCGCCAACAGTCTTCGAAACAAACATACCCTAACGAGTAACAATTGCAACAGTAAACAGCAGCACAAAGGAGTTGATTAATCTCTTATATCCAAGTGAGCTTTATCTGACCTTAGTCAATAATTGTGACCTCATGCGGTCCGCAAAGCAAACAGAACAAATTAAATTAAGCGTGATATACTACGCTAACATCATGTCATCTGACCTACTACGACCACAACCATGAGATATTATTTTAAAATTGCTTTAATCAACTATCAAAAGTTAACATAGAGACATAGGTGAACAGGTACATAATATATATAAATATATAAACAAATACAATGATGCAAAATCATTATCACGAACCAAAGCAATATCATCTGGTGCTGACATATATAAAAACATGCAAGTTGTAATGTTGCTACACGAATTTGCTATGCTGAAATCGGGTGCTAATAGTAGAATAAAAGCGGGTTAAAAGCCGTGATCTGTCTGGGGACGTTAACCGTGGATTACTGGGCAACTGTTTCATCAGATATTTAGTCTAGGTTTACCAAGCAGACTAACATTAATGATAATCTTTTAATAGTCATACAAAACCGGTAATATATATATATATATATATATATATATATATATATATATATATATATATATAAAAAGAGAATTTAAATAAAAAGAAAGAAATCAGTTTATATTTGGAAATTTATTTTAAGATTGTTCATTGAAATTTCAGCATATTATACGTGAGTTATAACTGAGCTGGTGCCTTATTTACGATTGAAAAATGTGAGATTGTAATCTTACGGAACACATAAAATATGGAGCCAAGATTGGGAGACTGCATACGACACTGCATTCATAAAATAACTCACGAAGAACATTGAAACATAAGCAAGAAGAAATTAACCACAACCAACAGATTCAGTTTTTACCCAAAGAAATTACGTTCATACCACAATCCTGTCCGTCATGTAATTACCACACACTGATATACTAAATTCATATTAACTCTTTGTGAAGTCTTCGCAAAAAGAATAGCTGAGGGCTACTTTGATGATTACACCACATGCTCCACGTGGTCAACTTGGTTTACACAAAGCGTACAACTCCACAATAATTTTGATAATTAAAATACATTAGATCGAAAAGCAATTGACAAAAGCAAAACCTTGAACTGGTTACTAACGTCTTACTATTAACCTGATGGGTCAAACAGTTATATAAGCACATGGTACTGGTCTCACAAAGTACACTCCACGTGGGTTGAACATAAAGAAAAGTTGCTATATTGTAAAATATTGTCAAGACGAGACGTTATAATCACACAAGCATTCACATTTAAGATTGATGAACTTAGAGTTACTGATCAACACGTGGTTCCACTTTACTCGCAAAGTAATGACAAAGCAACTACCGCAAAATAATCTGAACTTCACACGAGAATTACACTACGCTGCAATTTAAGATAACCTTAGATATTTTAGAGCTAAACCCGAGATAAAGATGATTAAATTTTCAGTTAGGCTGAACTTAACAAATCCATTGTCCTATGGACTTAGCAGACACGCGCTTAGCCGGAGATCTTACCACTTCAGACGCTCGCCACCGCCAGACTGCAACTGCCTGCTGCCGAGCGTGTTTCCTGAGGGTGGCTCACAAAGACAAACGGAAGGGGCCAGAGGGGCAGCTTCCTATACCAACATGACAACGGACGGACAGAACCATACTAAGGATAGAAACCTCTCTGCTTTAAGAAAGCGTAGCTACCTGTTCCGACGTTGGTCCTACTGTTCTCTAGCAGACAGCCTTGTCTGCTACCCTCAAGCATGCAACTACAAATACATTTGCTCATTCATACTCTCACACAGAAGGGAAGGGGGATGACAGTATCTTATCATATACAGTATATAAAAGAAAGCGGATGTAGGTTCCGTATGAGACTGTGTGACATGAATTACATATAAACTGTGTTTTAAAGTGTAGTAGTGTGACAGATCGTTCTTGTTTATGTGTAAAAGTAACACGTTCCACTACTCAGTCTCCTCCCAGATAGTCAGAAACGCCACAGTAAATTTAGGAGAGGAATTTACTCCATAAATTACAACAGATTTAAGAAATTAAACATGAAAGGAATCCAACAGAGACCTTTCATAACCCCAACGCTCCGGGAAAAGACTGTGCAGGGAATTTTCTGGCCATGCTAGGACATTCCCAAGCAGGCTTCTCACACCCTACTTAAACCAAAAGTGTAAAGAAAAGGCAAAAGGTCACCAGCTACTTGCTAAAACACAATAATTTCAACAAATCTTTAAAATCTACTAATTTCAAACAGAAAAAAAGAACACAATCTGTGACACCTATTTAAAAGATAGTGTAGACCTAATTCGGTCAGCAAGTAAAAACAATGGTTCCTGTGTCACTAATATGAAAACAATTTCTGGTTGTTACCCTTACGGAGTTCACCAGCATTTGCTCATTGCAAGAGCCAACTGATCACAGGCAAATTTATGACTGTTTATTAACAAGCAAAATTTATGAAAATAGCAAAGGTACCACAGCAATTAAAAAAGAACATGAAATAACATCAGTATTATAAAGCAGAACATTACAATGCACAATCCGCAAAAGCAAAAATTGATAAGAAAAAAAACATGTTTTACAAAGTCGTTATCGCAAAAAAAATTCTATATCTTATAAAACTAATAATTTGTAGAATTAACATAACTATGTGGCATTAATTTAATCACTCTACTATATTTCAGTTAGTTAGCAAACAATGAGCACTGTGTCATTATACTGAAAATACAATTAATTATGTGATTGTTACCCTTAAGGGGTTCCTCACTATAAATATGCCCCATGCAAAGGCTAATCGATCACAGTCCAATGAGAATGAATAGCAATCTGACTGATAAACGAAGCAATGCCACATGAATGAATTTACGAAACAAAATAACACAAATCTAATACATCACACAAGAACAAACATTGATCAATAAAACAGTACAATAGTCAATATCTAATAAAAAAACACCAATAAATAAAACACCTGCAAAATACAAGAGTCAAAGTCTAAAATAAACAATAAATAGAACACCTGCAAAATACGAGAGTCAAAGTCTAAAAAAAATAATAAATAGAACACCTGCAAAATACAAGAGTCAAAGTCTAAAAAAAATTAATAAATAGAACACCTGCAAAATACAAGAGTCAGTCTAGTAAACACCAATAAATCGAATCCCTGCAAAACACACGAGTCAAAGTTTCTGTGACAGAAACACACGTATATGCATTGAACTAAGAACCGTATAATCACTGTTCACTGATACACTCACTAGTTCCACTGTTCCGAGGCACAGTATAAGGGGAGGGGAAGGGAGTGCGTCGCCGCAGCTGTCAGTAGGGATTTTTGTCCATCTGTTGCGTGCAATCCCGCCGTCTCTGCCCTCTCATGAAGTTTCTCTTGGTGGTCTGTGTCATGTACATCTCGATTTGGTTCCATGTTTGTGTTGTCAAATTCGTGCGGTATCCTCGATTGACACGCCAGTTTGATATTCCTGGGCAAGGATGACACTTAATGGCTCTTCTTTTGTGCCACCCTTAGCGACCAGAGAACATCGAACCATGATTTACTGTCGCTTGACAGTGGGCATCCGTCAGGAAATGTCGATAGGCGTCGTTGACGTCTGCAAGTTTCTCTGGACAGTATGTGTCAAAAGGCTCCACGCCCCTTGTGTTGTTTCTCCGCGGCCGTCTCGTCACGGTCGCGTGCGTGCGGTGCGTTGCCAGCAGATGGATTTCCGCGTGGTGGACCGCTCGCCCATCTCAGGTCGTCGCCTTCAGGAAGGGTCGCACGGGGCGGCCGCCCATTAGCTCCAGGTGCAAGGGAAAGTGTTTGCCGCATGCCCTTCTTTTGTGGTCGACCGCGCTCCCGAAGTGGCCCGGTTGACAGCGTCCCCCGCTGGGAAACCCGCCAGTTTACAACTAGTCCGGCTGCTCCCGCTGTCTCGTAAGAGTTTTAGCCGGTTCGCTTTCACGTTCTCAACTGCATTCACAGAAAATTTTTTTTTTAATCGTAGTTATGTGATTACACAATGTCATACATAATACCACTTAGTATTGTCTTTCACAGTTTTTAAGAACAAAGTGAGACTTAATTTTTTTTTTTTTATAAAACAATTAGATGAATCGACAATATAAAATAAAAATTAAATGACTTGACAATGTAAAAGAATAAAAATGAAATGACTTTACAATGTAAAAAAAATAAGAATTAAATGAACTGACAATATAATATTTAAATCCACATCACTAATGTGGTTCACTTACGTTTTAATAAATCAAATGCTACTTATTAATTCACTAAAATGAATAGGATTATGCCTTGTGCAAGTATAGGTCGGGTCAGCATAGGGTTCACATGTTATTTACACACACACATGCACACCTGTTGTCTATTCTACAAACTAACTACCCATAAACATGCATTACTCAAAATTCTACTTCACTCCACTACTAGTTAAGCCCACAAGCTACTTCAATGCTATTTCAACACCGTGTATATACCACTACAACATTGTTCTAATTCGTCCTCTTCTTGACGCTCGCGGCATACGTCTTGTCACACGATAAATATGGAGAAACTTTCCTTAAACATACACAGTAAAAAGAACAATGGTTATTTACACACCAAAACATTTATACCAGTTCGCACACCTGAAAAGAGACTCGCAATTATACATTTATCATACTCATATATTCACACATAAAACAGTAAGAAAATTTCATCTAAAATTACGTTATCACAAGAATTAATCACACAGATGGCTCTGAGAAGGGTACAAATATTTTAATTATACAGGTTATACTACATTTTCTTACCCATTTTGCTGCGATTTCGTTCCTTCTTTAAGTTACCTCTCGCTTCCAAATCAGTCATTTCGCCTGTGGTGGTTATTCTGGATTCATTTCTCATGAATGGCAAAATTGTGGTCACCTCTATTCTTAAACCAAGCTTTCCTTCGGTCCCATAATCAAAATCATTTAATCATCCTCTACCTTCAAGAGGGAAATTTCCTCAGTACACATCATATAGGCTGCAGTGCATCCCGCACCAGCGAAAACAGTAAGCTGTAATGCTCACAGCATCAGCAAAACACATAAACGTCGCTTTTCTAGGACAAGTATTAACGCAGAATAATTTTTTTTTTTTTTTTTTTTTTTTTTTTTTTTAGGCTTTGGCTCAACATCAATCAAGAGTACAGAAAGGATCCATATTTCTGTTCCATTCTCCATCTGCTGAAAAACTGCTCGTATTTGACTACCACAATAATATTTCAGGGCTACGTAAATTACACAAACCACAATTCTTCTTTCACCTTGAAGGGAATCAATATACTTACGAAATCCACAGACAGCACTTTACGTACTCAGCTATAAAGAACAAAAAAGACATATATCATCAATATTAACATATCATCACACATTGGGAAACCAATGGTTAAACAATCGTATTATCGCGTCCTGTTTTCAAGATTCCAGATTTACTCATTCCTTTCTCAGAGTTCTCCTGTCTTAAAATATTCATACAGCACGCATACTATAGTAAGAGATCCTCATTTATACTGACAGATATAGAATAGTAATAGATAGATAGTAGCACTGAAAGCAGAAAATCGGAAACAAGGCTACTAACAGCTGGGGACCTGGGTTTGCCAGACCCATAATACCCACG
Organism: Schistocerca americana; assembly: GCF_021461395.2. NCBI lineage: Eukaryota > Metazoa > Arthropoda > Insecta > Orthoptera > Acrididae > Schistocerca > Schistocerca americana. Next base: position 50,552,876 of record NC_060129.1, read on the forward strand.
GATCGGATATTCCCCTGAGTTTATGCACTAATTCAGCAACGATCTTGCTTTCCTCAGGAGCGACTCTTTTCAATTTACACAAAAAAAAACATAAACAGCATTTTACTCGTTTACAAGGAAACCTTTTATCTTTACGTTTGAATCAAACTAAATCCTAATTGCACAAGGAAAGAAAACAAATTAACAACATCACTTCAATCAATCACATAAAAACATCTTTATCATTAATTTTTACCAACATATTATTCAAAATGCATGTCACAAATTTAAACTAATCAATTCATTCTCTCCACCGTCCTCTCTACTCCCCACTGTCCTTTCTACACATTTGCCATGTCGCTCATTTGTTCCGATTGGGCGCCTTCTGCGCTGATCGTTAGTCATTGCCGGTTTTGCTCATTTCTATTTGCTGGATTATGTCTAGGGTTAGCCGGCCGAATTTCCACATCATGAGGTGCTCCGCCTACAGTCCTATTCCCACCGTGTTCACCGTGATATCGATTCTGGTTGCCGTACCTGTAGCGTTCACGATCTTGTCCACGTCCTCGATCATTTCCGTTGTTCCACCTGTGCTCGCGAGTGTTACCCCAGTTTCTATACGGCCTGTCCCGATTATTGTTCCGTTCGCGTCGCGACGACCAGTCACGCCGTTGATTAGTAATACGGCCACGACTGCGGTCGCGCTGCTGTGCCCCGTAATAACTTTGTGCCTGATTAGGCGGGCATTCTCCTGTATTGTATTCCAACTCTTGGAGAAGCGTCTTAAACGTTTCCACGTCCTCTTTGGATCGTCCCGCAAGAATGACGTGCCGCAAGTGCATCGGCAATTTGGTGATGCATATCCTAATTAGTTCCGCAGGCCCGTATGGGTCGTATAGGAATTGATTTGCCTGCAGCATGTGGTCGAATAGGCGTGCAGGGCTGCCGAAACCAGACTGGTTCAAATTTGGCAGCATAATTATGTCATGTTTGACCCTATCTTGTGCCGCTTCCGACCAATAGGCGGACAGAAAGGCTTGTCGAAACTCCCGAGTGGAGTTGCAGTGACGCGCTGCCGACCTCATGCGAATCGCCGGTTCGCCTTCCAAATAGCCACACATATATTCTATCTTATGTGAACTTGCCCAGTCGGGAGGAAGACAGAACTCAAATTGCTCGAGCCATGCTCGTGGATGTATTCCTTTTTGCGAATTTCGGAATATCTCAAACTTTCTCACCGTAAGGAAATGTTTGAAATCAAATCCCCGCATTTCCTCCTGGCGAGGCCCTTGAATGTTTCTATTATTCTCATGTCTGCCCCTCAAATTACATTCTTACCTGTCGTCAAAATCTCCCTCGTGGCCGGAGTCCCACTCTGCACTGTTCGTACGGCTATTTTTAATGCTATTGACGAGTTCGGAATCACACGCCATGCGGTTTTCCAGATGCGCCACGCGTTCTTGTAATTCGCCTGTTACAGCTCTGTTTTGACTGTTCACTTCGAACTGTCCCTTCTGAAATCTCAGAAACGAACGCACTTCTTCGGTCCCTGCGGCCGCTACCGGTGTAGTATTGTTCTCGCTTTCCGTCAGCTTCATCGTGCCTACAATGTCCGCTAATGCCGCAATCTTATCATCAATTTGTCTCTTGTCCTCCGCCCCAGTCTGCTTCAATTGTTCTGTTTGCTGTTCCAGCGCGTGGATCGCTAAACTGTTGTCCGCTATTGTGTTGCTAACGGACGTGGGACAATGCGTTTCTACCTCTTGGACCCTCGAGAGTACCTGCTGGTGCTCCCTTTGGCATTCTTCCCTCAGCTCTTGGAAATTCCTAAGTAGCCGTTCTTCGCTTTCTTTAGATTCGGCATCGCCCCTCCGCTTGCTCTGTTCTAAGGCTTGCAGACGATCATCGATTTGTTCAAATGTACAGCCTAATTCTTTCATAATATCACTTTTTATCTCACTTGCCAGATTGTTTATTCTTTGTGAGATATCATCGGACACTCTCTGCATCGACTTGTCGACTTTATTTGTCTGCTGGATTAGTTTTTCGTCTATTTGTTCGGCTAGCTCTCGGATCGATTTTTCGGATGATTCTTTTTGTTCTCGGAACGATTTTTCTGATTTCTGCGTCATTTGTTCCCCTAGCTCGCGGATCGATTTCTCTGTGTTTTCTTTATTTTGTTGCAATAAGGCTTTCATGAGTTCTGCTAAATCAATTTGGTTAGTTGGAGGCAAATTAATTTCTGGCTCTGCTGTGAGCCCGTTCGTGCTGTTTTGCATTTCGTCTGAAGTATTCCCCATTGCATTTTCGGAACCGCCCGACGCGTTAATATTGGAAATCAAATTATCCCCTTGGTCCATGTTGCTTAAGTTGTTGGACCGCTTACTTTTAGCTTGGTTACGTGTTTGCATTAGTGCAATTTATACTCAGTACGCAACACACTAATCACAATAAATGTGTCCCCCAAAAATTACGACAGTCACACGAAAGATACCCAACCTAGTACACACTTTTTCACACGCAAAACAAATTTTTATCTTTGATCGAAACAGTGGAATTTACAAGCGAGAATAAAAAAACACACAGACATATAACACACACAAATATAAAAAACAAAACAAGACAAACAACGCAACGCCGATCAACAACGCCGTGAATCTTTTGAAAGTCTGCTCGGAAACAACACAGAAGTTGTTTGAGCGCTGTAGGAAAAAAATTAAGATTATAACACGCTCGCAATCTAACGTTTCAGAGATTCCAGAGTCTAGCGGAATCACAGAACAGGGTCGCCATGTGTAATGTTGCTACATGAATTTGCTATGCTGAAATCGGGTGCTAATAGTAGAATAAAAGCGGGTTAAAAGCCGTGATCTGTCTGGGGACGTTAACCGTGGATTACTGGGCAACTGTTTCATCAGATATTTAGTCTAGGTTTACCAAGCAGACTAACATTAATGATAATCTTTTAATAGTCATACAAAACCGGTAATATATATATATATATATATATATATATATATATATATATATATATATATATAAAGAGAATTTAAATAAAAAGAAAGAAATCAGTTTATATTTGGAAATTTATTTTAAGATTGTTCATTGAAATTTCAGCATATTATACGTGAGTTATAACTGAGCTGGTGCCTTATTTACGATTGAAAAATGTGAGATTGTACTCTTACGGAACACACAAAATATGGAGCCAAGATTGGGAGACTGCATATGACACTGCATTCATAAAATAACTCACGAAGAACATTGAAACATAAGCAAGAAGAAATTAACCACAACCAACAGATTCAGTTTTTACCCAAAGAAATTACGTTCATACCACAATCCTGTCCGTCATGTAATTACCACACACTGATATATTAAATTCATATTAACTCTTTGTGAAGTCTTCGCAAAAAGAATAGCTGAGGGCTACTTTGATGATTACACCACATGCTCCACGTGGTCAACTTGGTTTACACAAAGCGTACAACTCCACAATAATTTTGATAATTAAAATACATTAGATCGAAAAGCAATTGACAAAAGCAAAACCTTGAACTGGTTACTAACGTCTTACTATTAACCTGATGGGTCAAACAGTTATATAAGCACGTGGTACTGGTCTCGCAAAGTACACTCCACGTGGGTTGAACATAAAGAAAAGTTGCTATATTGTAAAATATTGTCAAGACGAGACGTTATAATCACACAAGCATTCACATTTAAGATTGATGAACTTAGAGTTACTGATCAACACGTGGTTCCACTTTACTCGCAAAGTGATGACAAAGCAACTACCGCAAAATAATCTGAACTTCACACGAGAATTACACTACGCTGCAATTTAAGATAACCTTAGATATTTTAGAGCTAAACCCGAGATAAAGATGATTAAATTTTCAGTTAGGCTGAACTTAACAAATCCATTGTCCTATGGACTTAGCAGACACGCGCTTAGCCGGAGATCTTACCACTTCAGACGCTCGCCACCGCCAGACTGCAACTGCCTACTGCCGAGCGTGTTTCCTGAGGGTGGCTCACAAAGACAAACGGAAGGGGCCAGAGGGGCAGCTTCCTATACCAACATGACAACGGACGGACAGAACCATACTAAGGATAGAAACCTCTCTGCTTTAAGAAAGCGTAGCTACCTGTTCCGACGTTGGTCCTACTGTTCTCTAGCAGACAGCCTTGTCTGCTACCCTCAAGCATGCAACTAAAAATACATTTGCTCATTCATACTCTCACACAGAAGGGAAGGGGGATGACAGTATCTTATCATATACAGTATATAAAAGAAAGCGGATGTAGGTTCCGTATGAGACTGTGTGACATGAATTACATATAAACTGTGTTTTAAAGTGTAGTAGTGTGACAGATCGTTCTTGATTATGTGTAAAAGTAACACGTTCCACTACTCAGTCTCCTCCCAGATAGTCAGAAACGCCACAGTAAATTTAGGAGAGGAATTTACTCCATAAATGACAACAGATTTAAGAAATTAAACATGAAAGGAATCCAACAGAGACCTTTCAAAGTGAAAGTGCAAAATACAATATTCACAACAAATACAGTGATACAAAATCATTAATGAACCCAGTGGTATGACAGCTGGTAAATAATCACCTATGGAAAATAAGACATGAGTACGAAAACACATCCAGAAATCAACTCGTTGACACGCTGTCATTTTTCAGTTTCGCCACACGGTTGTTTCACTGGGTATTCTCTTTAGGTGCTGGGGTGGGCGTCTCTTCTAAAGGCGACTTGGAGGATAAGCTACTAGGGGACCACAACACTGAACTGGGAAGTTCGCAGCGGCGTTGATTGTAACGTCCGTTGTAACCCAGGTTGTTCATCCTAGACAGCACCCCGCGACGTTGCCTCGTGCCCGTTTCCACCCTCTGCGTCCATACTGTGGGATGGTTCGGCGTTGCAGATTTGCAGGACACCGCCACTTGTGGGCTCTGCCTCATCATCGAGAAGGCGGCTTGGCGGTCGTCGTCCGTGTGTTGTGGAGGAATGTGTTTTACCGACACACGCCCCCGTCTCCTGTCGTGTCAATGGGGAGACACGCGCTCTTCTGCGTCGCATCGAGGTCGACGTAAACTCGTGCGGGTGTCGGGCTTGAGACCCGCTTATCACCTCTTTGCACCGTCTCAGCTGATGCGTCAGTGGTGGGACCCGCGTCCCTCCGGGCACTGGGCGTTACCTCACCACAGCAGCCGTCTGGACTAGCGGCGCTCAGGGATCGGCGGCCTCGCCTGGTGTGCGTCATACTTTCCCTTTCGCTTGTCAGATGACTAGCGCATGGGGTGGAACGCCGGCCATCAGCTGGCGCTGCCGTGGTGACACGCCTGCGGGCTCCGGTGTGAGCCTGCGCCTGGGGGAAGACCAGCATCCCCTCCCCTCTGACGGGGAAACAGCTGTGACCGCTCGCCACACCACTGCTTCGCCGTTGATACCAGGGTTCTGCAACGCCTGCCGGTGGACCAAGCCCTGTGCTTTCTGATGCGGAGGCTCCCTAGGCGGCCTTGCACCCACTTAAGAACTGCGCTCACAGGGATCGTTACAAAATATCATGTGTACAGATTACCACAAAATCTTTGGAGTATCTCACTCCTGATCAAAACATGGAATAGTGCCCAAAATTAACTTGACAAAAAGGACCTTCTTAACATTACTAATAAAAAAACAATGAAGAAAATTAAATAACCAATATTCAAACAAACAAAAAATCCTTTTTTATAAAATATAGTTCCAGCATTACATCTGCTGTCAATCATTCAGGGTAGATCTTGTACAAGGTTTGGTCAGGATTTGGATAGGATTTGGCGCCGCTGCTAGCTACAGACACAAAACTCTACCTGCTCCTAACTACGCTCTCACACACAATCTACACAGCTCGTACTAGTCACCATCACCATATAGCCCGACTACAATTCCCACATATAAACAAAATATTCCTTTCAACACCAATACCCATATCGTTGTTCATTGACTGCTCCTCCAAGGTTTGCAGAACATGTTTGCTGATCTGTGAAAAATTTCTGAGACTTCTTTTCTATGGACATTGCATAATAAAAGTTATGATTAATGAGAAACAGAAGGTTCATTCAAGTCACATCTGGAATGGTAACTGTTTCAACATCTATTCATCAGACTAATGCAAAAGGTTAGTGGGCATAAAAATGAAAATAAAAATCATCCTATCCTATTAGCAACACATAAACACTTCGTCCTATAAGTACATAAAAAAAATACTGTCAAAAGAAATCCATTGTCCAGGGCCATGAGTACCCAACTTACTGCTATCATGAGATACTCATAATGATTACACACTTACTCACCACATGTCCCCAGGGGTCCTCACCTACCGTCATGTTATTTTAGCTTGGAGGTAGTCGCATTGATTCTCTATTAAATATCAAGCTGCTTGAGTTTATAAGCTGTTTCCATATACGTCTTCTGGGGTTTCACATCCTGGTGTCCTCAACCGTACCTAGTAGTATGTCACGGCAAGTTACACTTTCCAAATATCTTATAAGATGGCAACTCTGAAAATCAAACACTATTAATCTCCCTTCATACACAAGTCCTTCACCTACAAGTCACCAAGTTGCTTCATTAACATCGCAGTACATTTGAAAAATCTCACTGAATCTTGCTCACCTAAGGGGAATAAGAACACTAAAACTGTAATTTATCTTCAAGAATTACCTTACGACCATTGACTCGCCACGCCAACACACGCGATACCTTTTTAGTCATCAAAGAACGAAAGCCATCTTACTGTAATAGGAAACGCTTCATATGAGCCTCATAATCACTCACATCCAGATGTTTTGAAGCTGCACAACACTACTCCTTTCTGCTGAGAAGAAGAAATAACTACACACATATTAGGGGACCCTTTACAATTCACAGAAAATATAAACTTTAATTTCAATCACACCAGAGTGAATTAAAACATTGGAAAATATACACTGTAAATGTACTAAACAGACACGACTGGGTTTACCGCGGGCACACCAATACTGTGGCCCTCCCTCAACAAATCTTCCCTAATATCGTCTTCCTTTATTCAAATGCACATCAATATCATCAATAGCACCGGTCCTCATTAAGTTTGACGCCAACCGAGCCAGCCAACAGTCATTGATCCCTTTGATTAGAGGCATTTGTCGGATTGTGCCGTGGGTTTGCGGGACGAATTTCAACACCCACTGGCGGACCACCCGTACTGTTTACGGCACCCCTGTTGTTGCTTGTTCGATAATTATTCTGGGGTCGGTCACGACTACCATTCCTAGGTCTGCTGTAATTGCGCCTAAATCTCTGCTCATTACCATATCTTCTAAACTCCCAGGGGTGTCTTTGATTTCCTCTAGGCGAATGATGACCATTGGCATAGTTCGTTCTGCCCGCGTTCCGTGAGGAGTCGCGACGCTGCCAACGCTCGCGCATTCTGTAACTCTCAGGCGACTCATTACGTCTGTATTGCCACCTGTCTCTACAGCTGCGGCTTCGCTTGCGCGGCCGCTGCTCGTAGGCGCTCTGGCCGTAATTCTGCGTGGTGCCATTCGCATCGCACTCAAGCTCTAAAAGGAGACTGCAAAACCCCTCTACGTCATCCTGACATCGTCCTGCAAGGATAACATGCCGCAACTGCATTGGAAACTTTCCCAGGCAAATACGAATAATTTCTGCAGGTCCATAAGGCTCGTCAAGATGTTCATTCGCCTGCAGCATGTGCTCGAACATCTGCACAGGGCTGGAGAATTTTGACCTGTTTAACTCTGGTAGCATAATGAGTCCGTGTTTTACACGACTTTGCGCTGCCACTGACCAATATATCGACAGGAAGTGTTGACGAAACTCCCCAACAGTGTAGCAATTGCATGCAATTGACCTCATCCGCGCCGCTGGCTCACCTTCGAGGTAGCCGCACATATACTCTATTTTGTGCGCACTGGGCCACGTAGGAGGGAGGGAGAACTCGAACTGCTGTAACCAGGCCCGCGGGTGAATCCCCGTAGCCGAGTTACGGAAGACTTCAAACTTACTCACGGTCAGAAAATGTCTAAAGTCAAATTCGTGAGTTTCCCTTGGCGAACGTTCCTGAGGGGATCCGCGCCGTTCCCACCTGGTACGAGATCCGTGATCATGACGATGATCAAATTCGCCATCGTTCCCGGAATCATCGTCGGAATAATGGCCCTTTCGTTCATTTCTTTCAACTTCATGGGCCTTTAACCCTTTTAGGTGAAGTTCTAAACGGGCCATGCGCTCGCATATTCCCTCGGTAACCCCTTTTTGTCGTATTTTTATTTCACACTGTCCACGCGGACATTTCGTTATCGACCGTATTTCGCCTGCATCCGCTGATGACGAGGTAATCGTTTCCCTATTATTGTCAGACTTATGCCCCACTGCTTCTGAGATCCTGGCTATTTCTTCTCGCATCTCTCGGTGGGCCGTGTCTTGTTTTGTTTGCGTAAGCCCTTGCTCTCGCTCGAGAGCTATTATCGCCTGGCTGAGGGTTTCTACCTGCGCGCTAAGGTGGACCGGGCACTTAGCCGCAGTGTCCTCTATTCGGGACACAAGAGCCGCGTGGTCACTCTGGCATTGTTCTGCTAACGCGCAGAGATCCCTGGCGGAATTTCGTCCTACTCGGGACTCAAGAGCCGCTTGTTCACTCGGGCATTGTTCTGCTAGTATACGTATATTCCCAGCGAACCTTTCTTCTTGCTCCATCACTTGCTTGCTAATGACTTGCTGCCCCTCCTCTAAGGCGGAGATGCGTTGGTCAATGATCGCCAGTTTCTTCCCAACACCCTGTACTATTTCACTACTCAATCTTTTATTTGCTTACTCGATATCCCTTTTATTACTGTCTAGTAATTGCCGTAGCATAGCCTGTAATGAATTTGCATCTATCGACTGATTCGAAATCACTACGGCGGGCTGTGGATGGACAACACTTGTACTTGCGTTTACCGCGTTTCGTTCCTGGTCGGACTCGACGTTTTGACCTCGTCCTTGTTCAGGGTTATTGTGTGGCAGGTTTTTCCAATCACGGCTCCCTGAACAGCTACGCGTCTCCATCATAAGGATAGTTACTCCGTGCTCCAAAATACAACAAGAATAATGCCAAAGTCTCCTAATGGACTCACAGACTCCAAAAAGCACCCAAGATTTACTATATGACACTGGTTCACGCCACAGGACAAGAATCAACCCAAACTTGTAACACAATTGAATACTAAATCACAATGTCTATACAGTAATACATATCCAAGATAAAACATGTAAGAAAATGCACGTCTATATCATAAATTCACGTAAATTCTGTATTACAGAAAAACAATATACCAATTAGCACATCCAACTGAAAATAACTAATCCTCACTGCGCATCAGAAGATCTCTGGTTTACCGAAATCCGAGAGAAGGGTAAGCCATGTGTAAGTACCGTGAATAAAAGGACGCTATGTGCAAGAAGTATGAAGCGCCCTTTGAATGTATCCTGATAGCTAAAACAGCCACGCGCACTTTGAATAAGAAAATGCTACTTGACACTGTAATCAATATAAAAGATAGCGTCGCCACCAACTCTAGTCACACGACAAAGAAGAGGTAGCACTGAGTCGGAAAATTACTTAATTTATTAATAAGAAAACCTCACAAAGGAACATTCATTGTAAAGTCATTGATAAAGAATGGGATGTAGTTATTAATATGATCCAGGCATTCTTCCCGTGAATCAAATATTGAGTAAAGTAAATAGGTCGTGAACACCATGTGTAAGTGCAGCCTGCAGCAAGATTCGTGAAAACACCATCTATTCCAGAGCATTTGTTTCAGATAAAAAAAGGGACACTAATCACTACACCTGTGCACATGGAAACGCTATAGGTGGGCCAACATGGAAAACTACAAGGTAAATGGCGAAGGTAACGGCGACGTAACATCGGTACACAAGATAAGATTGAAGGCAAAATTATTTATTCCTTAAAACATTGATGTAGTGCATCTATAGACTACTGTTGCATGCTATGTACAATTGCTTGTGAAATACTATACGTTTCATAACAGACTCGCGTGCCCACTCGGTACGCGGAGACAATTTCTATGGACCGTGGCCAAATTTTAATCACATGAGACAAAGAAAATTCACAAATACACAAAAATTACCAAGATTCGGAAAAGATTAGAAGCATACACACACAGTTGTAGGCACATAAACATTCACACTGAACCGAGGGCACTTCAACATATGCAACTCCTTTGTGCCGCGTTCCTCTCACGGATCAAAAGACTGCATTGGGAATCAAACTGAAGGTCTACAAAAGCCTTGCATTCCCTGCTGCAACCCAGCAAATAAATCTTTATAAGACGAAATTCGAGACCAAAAGCTAAAAGCTCCCCTCTCTATGTGACAACGCGCCACGCGGTCAGTCCAACTCACCCTTCTTCAACTGGAGCACAGCTGTGTACGCTTCCCGTACCGGCGGCAGACTGCCTCCCGCTTCTCCAGCCTCTTCCACGCTCCGCGTGGACCGGAAAACCAAAGGATGCCATTTCCGCCACCAACCTAACGCAGGTAGACTTCTCCCAAGTAGCGGAAACCTCTTTGCCGACTTGACCACTACGGGAGTTGGCAATGAAAGGTGGCTACAGGGCCCTTTCAATGCGATTATTTCCTTTCCGATGCACTATTCCTTCTTTACTTTATCCCTCGCTCACTCACATTGATGAATTAACACAGATATTGTGTCGCTATGAAATACTGTGGGTTCTATGACTTCTCCTTCTACATCGAGTAACGTTGCTATGGAAACGACACGATTATCTTTTGCGATACGACTATCTCCTATCCGATACAGTTTTCCTTCTTTACTGCATCCCTCGCTGCCTCAGATTGACGAATTAACACAGAAATTCCCTCGCTATGAAATACTGTCCTTTTTATGACTTCTCCTTCTAAGTCGAGTACGTTTCTATGGAAACGACAGGATTTTCTTTCGGGATACGAGTATCTCCTTTCCAATGCACTATTCCTTCTTTACTGCATCCCTCGCTCCCTCACATTGACGGATTAAAACACAGAAATTGCGTCGATATGAAATACTATGGGTTCTATGACTTCTCCTTCTAAATCGACTAAGATTTCTATGGAAACGACAGGATTTTCTTTTGGGATACATCACCTTTCCGATGCACTATTCCTTTTTTACTGCATCCCTCGCTCCCTCACATTGACGAATTAACACAGAAATTGCGTCGCTATGAAATACTATGCGTTGTATGACTTCTCCTTCTAAATTGAGTAACGTTTATATGAAAACGACAAGATTTTCTTTTGGGATACGAGAATCTCCTATCCGATGCCCTATTTCTACTTTACTGCATCCCTCGCTCCCTCACATTGACGAATTAAGACAGACATTGCGTCCCTATGAGATACTATAGGTTCTATGACATCTCCTTCTTCTGGGATGCGAGTATATCCTTTCCAAGGCACTATTCCTTCTTTACTGCATCCCTCGCTCCCTTACATTGAACTATTAACACAGAAATTGCGTCGCTATGAAATACTATGCGTTCTATGACTTCTCCCTCTACATCGAGTAACTTTTCTATGGAAACGACAGGATTGTCATTTGGGATACGAGTATCTCCTTTCCGATGCTCTATTCCTTCTTCACTGCTTCCCTCGCTCTTTTACATTGACGAATTAACACAGAAATATCGTCGCTATGAAATACTATGTCTTCTATGACTTCTCCTTCTAAATCGAGTAACGTTTCTATGGAAACGATAGGATTTTGTGTTGGGATAATATTATCTCCTTTTCGATGCACTATTCCTTCTTTACTGAATTCCTCGCTCCCTCACATCGACGAATTAACACAGAAATTGGGCCGCTATGAAGTACTATGGGTTCTATGACTTCTCCTTCTAAATGGAGTAACGTTTCTATGGAACCGACCGGATTCTCTTTTGGGATACGAGTATCTCCTTTCCGATGCATTATTCCTTCTATACTGCATTACTCGTTCACTCGCATTGACGAATTAACACAGATATTGCGCCGCTATGAAATACTATGGGTTCTATGACATCTCCATCTTTTGGGATACAAGTAACTCCTTACCGATGAACTATCCCTTCTTTACTGCATCCCTCGCTCCCTCGCTTTGACGAACTAAACGGATATTTTGTCGCTATGAAATACTATGGATTCTATGACTTCCCCTTCCAAATCGAGTAACGTTTCTATGGAAGTGACAGGATTCTCTTTTGGGATACTAGTATCTCCCTTCCAATGCACTAATCCTTCTTTACTGCATCCATCGCTCCCTCACATTGACGATTTAACATAGAAATTGCGTCCCTATCAAATACTATAAGTTCTATGACTTCTCCCTCTACATCGAGTAACGTTTCTATGGAAACGACAGTATTTTCTTTTGGGATTCGAGAATCTCCTTTCCGAGGCACTATTTCTACTTTACTGCATCCCTCGCTCCCTCACATTGACGAATTACCACAGAAATTGCGTCGCTATTAAATACTATGGGTTCTTTGACCTCTCGTTCTACATCGAGTAACGTTTCTATGGAAACGACAGGATTTTCTTTTGAGATGCGATCAGCTCCTTTCCGATGCACTATTCCTTCTTTACTGCATCCCTCGCCCCCTCACATCGACGAATTAACACAGAAATTACGTCGCTATGAAATACTATGAGTTCTATGACATCTTCATCTTAGGGACACGAGTATCTCCTTTCCGATAAACTATTCCTTCTTTACTGCATCACTCGCTCCCTCAGATTGACGAATTAACTCAGAAATTGCGTCGCTATGAAATATTATGGGTTTTATGACTTCTCCTTCTAAATCGAGTTACGTTTCTATGGAAACGACCCGATTTTCTTTTGGGTACGAGTATCTCCTTCCCGATGCACTATTCCTGCTTTACTGCATCTCTCGCTCCCTCACATTGACCAATTAACACAGAAATATCGTCGCTATGAAATACTATGGGCTCTATGATATCTCCTTTCTTTGGGATACGAGTATCTCCTTTCCGATGCACTATTCCTTCTTTACTGCATCCCTCGCTCCCTCACAATGACGAATTAACACAGAAATTGCGTCGCTATGAAATACTATGGGTTCTATGACTTCTCCTTCTATATCGAGTAACGTTTCTATGGAAACGACAGGATTTTCTTTTGGGATACGAGTATTTCCTTTCCGATGCACTATTCCTTCTTTACTGCATCCCTCGCTCCCTCACATTGACGATTTAACACAGAAATTGCGTCCCTATCAAATACTATAAATTCTATGACTTCTCCCTCTACATCGAGCAACGTTTCTATGGAAACGACAGGATTTTCTTTTGGGATGCGAGTATCTCCTTTCCGATGAACTGTTCCTTCTTTACTGCATATCTCGCTCCCTCACATTGACGAATTAACACAGACATTGGGTCGCTATGAAATACTAAAGGTTCTATGATATCTCCTTCTTTTTGGATGAGACTATCTCCTTTCCGTTGCACTATTCCTTCTTTACTGCATCCCTCGCACCCTCACATTGACGAATTAACACAGAAATTGCGTCGCTAGGAAATATTATGGGTTCTATGACTTCTCCTTCTAAATCCAGTAACGTTTCTATGGAGACGACAGGATTTTCTTTGGGATACGAGTATTTCCTTTCCGATGCACTATTCCTTCTTTACTGCATCACTCGCTCCCTCACATTGACGATTTAACACAGAAATTGCGTCCCTATCAAATACTATAAGTTCTATGACTTCTCCCTCTACATCGAGTAACGTTTCTATGGAATCGACAGGATTTTCTTTTGGGATGCGAGTATCTCCTTTCCGATGCACTGTTCCTTCTTTACTGCATCCCTCGCTCCCTCACATTGACGAAATAACGCAGACATTGGGTCGCTATGAAATACTATAGGTTCTATGATATCTCCTTCTTTTTGGATGCGAGTATCTCCTTTCCGATGCACTGTTCCTTCTTTACTGCATCCCTCGCTCCCTCACATTGACGAATTAACACAGACATTGGATCGCTATGAAATACTATAGGTTCTATGATATCTCCTTCTTTTTGGATGCGAGTGTCTCCTTTCCGATGCACTATTCCTCCTATACTGCATCCCTCGCTCCCTCACCTTGACGAATTAACACAGAAATTGCGTCGCTATGAAATACTATGTCTTCTATGACTTCTCCTTCTAAATCGAGTTACGTTTCTGTGGAAACGACAGGATTTTCTTTTGGGATACGAGTATTTCCTTTCCGATGCACTATTCCTTCTTTACTGCATCCCTCGCTCCCTCACATTGACGAATTAACACAGAAATTGCGTCGCTATGAAATACTATGGGTTCTATGACTTCTCGCTCTACATCGAGTAACGTTTCTATGGAGACGACAGGATTTTCTTTTCGGATAATATTATCTCCTTTTCGATGCACTAACCCTTCTTTACTGAATTCCGCGCTCGCTCACATTGACGAATTAACACAGAAATTGGGCATCTATGAAGTACTATGGGTTCTATGACTTCTCCTTCTAAATGGAGTAACGTTTCTATGGAACCGACAGGATTCTCTTTTGGGATACGAGTATCTCCTTTCCGATGCATTATTCCTTCTATACTGCATTACTCGTTCACTCACATTGACGAATTAACACAGATATTGCGTCGCTATGAAATACTATGGGTTCTATGACTTCTCCTTCTATATCGAGTAACGTTTCTATGGATGCGACAGGATTCTTTTTCGGGATACGAGTATCTCCCTTCCAATGCACTATTCCTTCTTTACTGCATCCTTCGCTCCCTCACATTGACGAATTAACACGGAAATTGCGTCGCTATGAAATACTATGTCTTCTATGACTTCTCCTTCTAAATCGAGAAACGTTTCTATGGAATCGACAGGATTTTCTTTTGGGATGCGATTATCTCTTTTCCGATGCACTATTCCTTCTTTACTGCATCCCTCGCTCCCTCACCTTGAAGAATTAATACAGAAATTGCGTCGCTATGAAATACTATGGGTTCTATGACTTCTCCTTCTATATCGAGTGACGTTTCTTTGGAAACGACAGGGTTTTCTTTTGGGATACGAGTATCTCCTTTCCGAGGCACTATTTCTACTTTACTGCATCCCTCGCTCCCTCACATTGACGAATTAACACAGAAATTGCGTCGCTATTATATACTATGCGTTCTTTGACTTCTCGTTCTACATCGGGTAACGTTTCTATGGAAACGACAGGATTTTCTTTTGGGATGCGATTAGCTCCTTTCTGATGCACTATTCCCTCTTTACTGCATCCCTCGCTCCCTCAGATTGACGAATTAACACAGAAATTGCGTCACTATGAAATGTTATGGGTTTTATGACTTCTCCTTCTAAATCGAGTAACGTTTCTATGGAAACGACCTGATTTTCTTTTGGGTACGAGTATCTCCTTTCCGATGCACTATTCCTGCTTTACTGCATCCCTCGCTCCCTCACATTGACGAATTAACACAGAAATTGCGTCGCTCTGAAATATTATGGGTTCTATGACTTCTCCTTCCAAATCGAGTAACATTTCTATGGAAACGACAGGATTTTCTTTTGGGATACGAGTATTTCCTTTCCGAAGCACTATTCCTTCTTTACTGCATCCCTCGCTCCTTCACATTGACGATTTAACACAGAAATTGCGTCTTTATCAAATACTATAAGTTCTATGACTTCTCCCTCTACATCGAGTAACGTTTCTACGGAAACGACAGGATTTTCTTTTGGGATGCGAGTATCTCCTTTCCGATGCACTGTTCCTTCTTTACTGCATCCCTCGCTCCCACACATTGACGAATTAACACAGACATTGGGTCGCTATGAAATTCTATAGGTTCTATGATATCTCCTTCTTTTTGGATGCGAGTATCTCCTTTCCGATGCACTATTCCTTCTTTACTGCATCCCTCGCTCCCTCACATTGACGAATTAACACAGAAATTGCGTCCCTATCAAATACCATAAGTTCTATGACTTCTCACTCTACATCGAGTAACGTTTCTATGGAAACGACAGGATTTCCTTTTGGGATGCGAGTATCTTCTTTCCGATGCACTGTTCCTTCTTTACTGCATCCCTCGCTCCCTCACATTGGCGAATTAACACAGACATTGGGTCGCTATGAAATACTATAGGTTCTATGATATCTCCTTTTTTTTGGATGCGAGTATCTCCTTTCCGATGCACTATTCCTTCTTTACTGCATCCCTCGCTCCCTCACATTGACGAATTAACACGGAAATTGCGTCGCTATGAAATACTATGGTTTCTATGACTTCTCCTTCTAAATCAAGTAACGTTTCTATGGAAACGATAGGATTTTCTTTTCGGATACGAGTATCTCCTTTGCGATGCACTATTCCTTCTTTACTGCATCCCTCGCTCCCTAACATTGACGAATTAACACAGAAATTGCGTCGCTATGAAATACTATGGGTTCTATAACTTCTCCCTCTACATCGAGTAACGTTTCCATGAAACGACAGGATTTTCTTTTGGGATACGACTATCTCCTTTCCGATGCTCTACTCCTTCTTTACTGCATCCGTCGCTCCCTCACATTGACGAATTAACACGGAAATTGCGTCGCTATGAAATACTATGTCTTCTATGACTTCTCCTTCTAAATCGAGTAACGTTTCTATGGAAACGACAGGATTTTCTTTTGGGATACGAGTATTTCCTTTCCGATGCACTATTCCTTCTTTACTGCATCCCTCGCTCCCTCACATTGACGATTTAACACAGAAATTGCGTCCCTATCAAATACTATATATTCTATGACTTCTCCCTCTACATCGAGTAACGTTTCTATGGAAACGACTGGATTCTCTTTTGGGATGCGAGTGTCTCCTTTCCGATGCACTGTTCCTTCTTTACTGCATCCCTCGCTCCCTCACATTGACGAATTAACACAGACATTGGGTCGCTATGAAATGCTATAGGTTCTATGATATCTCCTTCTAAATCAAGTAACGTTTCTATGGAAACGATAGGATTTTATTTTCGGATACGAGTATCTATTTTCCGATGCACTATTCCTTCTTTACTGCATCCGTCACTCCCTCACCTTGACGAATTAACACAGAAATTTCGTCGCAAAGAAATACTATGTTTTCTATGACTTCTCCTTCTAAATCGAGTAACGTTTCTATGGAAACGACAGGATTTTCTTTTGGGATACGAGTATTTCCTTTCCGATGCACTATTCCTTCTTTACTGCATCCCTCGCTCCCTCACATTGACGTATTAACACAGAAATTGCGTCGCTATGAAATACTATGGGTTCTATGACTTCTCCCTCTACATTGAGTAACGTTTCTATGAATTGACAGGATTTTCTTTTGGGATACGACTATCTCCCTTCCGATGCTCTACTCCTTCTTTACTGCATCCGTCGCTCCCTCACCTTGACGAATTAACACAGAAATTTCGTCGCAAAGAAATACTATGTCTTCTATGACTTCTCCTTCTAAATCGAGTAACGTTTCTATGGAAACGACAGGATTTTCTTTTGGGATACGAGTATTTCCTTTCCGATGCACTATTCCTTCTTTACTGCATCCCTCGCTCCCTCACCTTGACGAATTAACACAGAAATTTCGTCGCAAAGAAATACTATGTCTTCTATGACTTCTCCTTCTAAATCGAGTAACGTTTCTATGGAAACGACAGGATTTTCTTTTGGGATACGAGTATTTCCTTTCCGATGCACTATTCCTTCTTTACTGCATCCGTCGCTCCCTCACATTGACGAATTAACACGGAAATTGCGTCGCTATGAAATACTATGTCTTCTATGACTTCTCCTTCTAAATCGAGTAACGTTTCTATGGAAACGACAGGATTTTCTTTTGGGATGCGATTAGCTCCTTTCCGATGCACTATTCCTTCTTTACTGCATCCCTCGCTCCCTCACATCGACGAATTAACACAGAAATTACGTCGCTATGAAATACTATGTGTTCTATGACATCTTCTTCTTAGGGATACGAGTATCTCCTTTCCGATAAACTATTCCTTCTTTACTGCATCCCTCGCTCCCTCAGATTGATGAATTAACACAGAAATTGCGTCGCTATGAAATATTATGGGTTTTATGACTTCTCCTTCTAAATCGAGTAACGTTTCTATGGAAACGACCTGATTTTCTTTTGGGTACGAGTATCTCCTTTCCGATGCACTATTCCTGCTTTACTGCATCTCTCGCCCCCCTTACATTGACCAATTAACACAGAAATATCGTCGCTATGAAATACTATGGGCTCTATGATATCTCCTTTCTTTGGGTTACGAGTATCTCCTTTCCGATGTACTATCCCTTTGTTACTGCATCCCTCGCTCCCTCACATTGACGATTTAACACAGAAATTGCGTCCCTATCAAATACTATAAGTTCTATCACTTCTCCCTCTACATCGAGTAACGTTTCTATGGAAACGACAGGATTTTCTTTTGGGATGCGGTTTCTCCTTTTCGATGCACTGTTCCTTCTTTACTGCATAACTCGCTCCCTCACATTGACGAATTAACACAGACATTGGGTCGCTATGAAATTCTATAGGTTCTATGATATCTCCTTTTTGGATGCGAGTATCTCCTTTCCGATGCACTATTCCTTCTTTATTGCATCCCTCGCTCCCTCACATTGACGAATTAACACAGAAATTGCGTCGCTATGAAATACTATGGTTTCTATGACTTCTCCTTCTAAATCAAGTAGCGTTTCTATGGAAACGACAGGATTTTCTTTTCGGATACGAGTATCTCCTTTCCGATGCACTATTCCTTCTTTACTGCATCCCTCGCTCCCTCACATTGACGAATTAACACAGAAATTGCGTCGCTATGAAATACTATGGGTTCTTATGACTTCTCCCTCTACATCGAGTAACGATTCTATGAAACGACAGGATTTTCTTTTGGGATACGAGTATCTCCTTTCCGATGCTCTATTCCTTCTTTACTGCATCCGTCGCTCCCTCACATTGACGAATTAACACGGAAATTGCGTCGCTATGAAATACTATGTCTTCTATGACTTCTCCTTCTAAATCGAGAAACGTTTCTATGGAATCGACAGGATTTTCTTTTGGGATGCGATTATCTCTTTTCCGATGCACTATTCCTTCTTTACTGCATCCCTCGCTCCCTCACCTTGACGAATTAATACAGAAATTGCGTCGCTATGAAATACTATGGGTTCTATGACTTCTCCTTCTATATCGAGTGACGTTTCTTTGGAAACGACAGGGTTTTCTTTTGGGATACGAGTATCTCCTTTCCGAGGCACTATTTCTACTTTACTGCATCCCTCGCTCCCTCACATTGACGAATTAACACAGAAATTGCGTCGCTATTATATACTATGCGTTCTTTGACTTCTCGTTCTACATCGGGTAACGTTTCTATGGAAACGACAGTATTTTCTTTTGGGATGCGATTAGCTACTTTCCGATGCACTATTCCTTCGTTACTGCATCCCTCGCTCCCTCAGATTGACGAATCAACACAGAAATTGCGTCACTATGAAATATTATGGGTTTTAAGACTTCTCCTTCTAAATCGAGTAACGTTTCTATGGAAACGACCTGATTTTCTTTTGGGTACGAGTATCTCCTTTCCGATGCACTATTCCTGCTTTACTGTATCTCTCGCTCCCTCACATTGGCCAATTAACACAGAAATATCGTCGCTATGAAATACTATGGGCTCTATGATATCTCCTTTCTTTGGGATACGAGTATCTGTTTCCCGATGCACTATTCCTTCTTTACTGCATCCCTCGCTCCCTCACATTGACGAATTAACACAGAAATTGCGTCGCTCTGAAATATTATGGGTTCTATGACTTCTCCTTCCAAATCGAGTAACATTTCTATGGAAACGACAGGATTTTCTTTTGGGATACGAGTATTTCCTTTCCGAAGCACTATTCCTTCTTTACTGCATCCCTCGCTCCTTCACATTGACGATTTAACACAGAAATTGCGTCTTTATCAAATACTATAAGTTCTATGACTTCTCCCTCTACATCGAGTAACGTTTCTACGGAAACGACAGGATTTTCTTTTGGGATGCGAGTATCTCCTTTCCGATGCACTGTTCCTTCTTTACTGCATCCCTCGCTCCCACACACTGACGAATTAACACAGACATTGGGTCGCTATGAAATTCTATGGGTTCTATGATATCTCCTTCTTTTTGGATGCGAGTATCTCCTTTCCGATGCACTATTCCTTCTTCACTGCATCCCTCGCTCCCTCACATTGACGAATTAACACAGAAATTGCGTCCCTATCAAATACCATAAGTTCTATGACTTCTCACTCTACATCGAGTAACGTTTCTATGGAAACGACAGGATTTCCTTTTGGGATGCGAGTATCTTCTTTCCGATGCACTGTTCCTTCTTTACTGCATCCCTCGCTCCCTCACATTGGCGAATTAACACAGACATTGGGTCGCTATGAAATACTATAGGTTCTATGATATCTCCTTTTTTTTGGATGCGAGTATCTCCTTTCCGATGCACTATTCCTTCTTTACTGCATCCCTCGCTCCCTCACATTGACGAATTAACACGGAAATTGCGTCGCTATGAAATACTATGGTTTCTATGACTTCTCCTTCTAAATCAAGTAACGTTTCTATGGAAACGATAGGATTTTCTTTTCGGATACGAGTATCTCCTTTGCGATGCACTATTCCTTCTTTACTGCATCCCTCGCTCCCTAACATTGACGAATTAACACCGAAATTGCGTCGCTATGAAATACTATGGGTTCTATAACTTCTCCCTCTACATCGAGTAACGTTTCCATGAAACGACAGGATTTTCTTTTGGGATACGACTATCTCCTTTCCGATGCTCTACTCCTTCTTTACTGCATCCGTCGCTCCCTCACATTGACGAATTAACACGGAAATTGCGTCGCTATGAAATACTATGTCTTCTATGACTTCTCCTTCTAAATCGAGTAACGTTTCTATGGAAACGACAGGATTTTCTTTTGGGATACGAGTATTTCCTTTCCGATGCACTATTCCTTCTTTACTGCATCCCTCGCTCCCTCACATTGACGATTTAACACAGAAATTGCGTCCCTATCAAATACTATATATTCTATGACTTCTCCCTCTACATCGAGTAACGTTTCTATGGAAACGACTGGATTCTCTTTTGGGATGCGAGTGTCTCCTTTCCGATGCACTGTTCCTTCTTTACTGCATCCCTCGCTCCCTCACATTGACGAATTAACACAGACATTGGGTCGCTATGAAATGCTATAGGTTCTATGATATCTCCTTCTAAATCAAGTAACGTTTCTATGGAAACGATAGGATTTTCTTTTCGGATACGAGTATCTATTTTCCGATGCACTATTCCTTCTTTACTGCATCCGTCACTCCCTCACCTTGACGAATTAACACAGAAATTTCGTCGCAAAGAAATACTATGTTTTCTATGACTTCTCCTTCTAAATCGAGTAACGTTTCTATGGAAACGACAGGATTTTCTTTTGGGATACGAGTATTTCCTTTCCGATGCACTATTCCTTCTTTACTGCATCCCTCGCTCCCTCACATTGACGAATTAACACAGAAATTGCGTCGCTATGAAATACTATGGGTTCTATGACTTCTCCCTCTACATTGAGTAACGTTTCTATGAATTGACAGGATTTTCTTTTGGGATACGACTATCTCCCTTCCGATGCTCTACTCCTTCCTTACTGCATCCGTCGCTCCCTCACCTTGACGAATTAACACAGAAATTTCGTCGCAAAGAAATACTATGTCTTCTATGACTTCTCCTTCTAAATCGAGTAACGTTTCTATGGAAACGACAGGATTTTCTTTTGGGATACGAGTATTTCCTTTCCGATGCACTATTCCTTCTTTACTGCATCCCTCGCTCCCTCACCTTGACGAATTAACACAGAAATTTCGTCGCAAAGAAATACTATGTCTTCTATGACTTCTCCTTCTAAATCGAGTAACGTTTCTATGGAAACGACAGGATTTTCTTTTGGGATACGAGTATTTCCTTTCCGATGCACTATTCCTTCTTTACTGCATCCGTCGCTCCCTCACATTGACGAATTAACACGGAAATTGCGTCGCTATGAAATACTATGTCTTCTATGACTTCTCCTTCTAAATCGAGTAACGTTTCTATGGAAACGACAGGATTTTCTTTTGGGATGCGATTAGCTCCTTTCCGATGCACTATTCCTTCTTTACTGCATCCCTCGCTCCCTCACATCGACGAATTAACACAGAAATTACGTCGCTATGAAATACTATGTGTTCTATGACATCTTCTTCTTAGGGATACGAGTATCTCCTTTCCGATAAACTATTCCTTCTTTACTGCATCCCTCGCTCCCTCAGATTGATGAATTAACACAGAAATTGCGTCGCTATGAAATATTATGGGTTTTATGACTTCTCCTTCTAAATCGAGTAACGTTTCTATGGAAACGACCTGATTTTCTTTTGGGTACGAGTATCTCCTTTCCGATGCACTATTCCTGCTTTACTGCATCTCTCGCCCCCCTTACATTGACCAATTAACACAGAAATATCGTCGCTATGAAATACTATGGGCTCTATGATATCTCCTTTCTTTGGGTTACGAGTATCTCCTTTCCGATGTACTATCCCTTTGTTACTGCATCCCTCGCTCCCTCACATTGACGATTTAACACAGAAATTGCGTCCCTATCAAATACTATAAGTTCTATCACTTCTCCCTCTACATCGAGTAACGTTTCTATGGAAACGACAGGATTTTCTTTTGGGATGCGGTTTCTCCTTTTCGATGCACTGTTCCTTCTTTACTGCATAACTCGCTCCCTCACATTGACGAATTAACACAGACATTGGGTCGCTATGAAATTCTATAGGTTCTATGATATCTCCTTTTTGGATGCGAGTATCTCCTTTCCGATGCACTATTCCTTCTTTATTGCATCCCTCGCTCCCTCACATTGACGAATTAACACAGAAATTGCGTCGCTATGAAATACTATGGTTTCTATGACTTCTCCTTCTAAATCAAGTAGCGTTTCTATGGAAACGACAGGATTTTCTTTTCGGATACGAGTATCTCCTTTCCGATGCACTATTCCTTCTTTACTGCATCCCTCGCTCCCTCACATTGACGAATTAACACAGAAATTGCGTCGCTATGAAATACTATGGGTTCTTATGACTTCTCCCTCTACATCGAGTAACGATTCTATGAAACGACAGGATTTTCTTTTGGGATACGAGTATCTCCTTTCCGATGCTCTATTCCTTCTTTACTGCATCCGTCGCTCCCTCACATTGACGAATTAACACGGAAATTGCGTCGCTATGAAATACTATGTCTTCTATGACTTCTCCTTCTAAATCGAGAAACGTTTCTATGGAATCGACAGGATTTTCTTTTGGGATGCGATTATCTCTTTTCCGATGCACTATTCCTTCTTTACTGCATCCCTCGCTCCCTCACCTTGACGAATTAATACAGAAATTGCGTCGCTATGAAATACTATGGGTTCTATGACTTCTCCTTCTATATCGAGTGACGTTTCTTTGGAAACGACAGGGTTTTCTTTTGGGATACGAGTATCTCCTTTCCGAGGCACTATTTCTACTTTACTGCATCCCTCGCTCCCTCACATTGACGAATTAACACAGAAATTGCGTCGCTATTATATACTATGCGTTCTTTGACTTCTCGTTCTACATCGGGTAACGTTTCTATGGAAACGACAGTATTTTCTTTTGGGATGCGATTAGCTACTTTCCGATGCACTATTCCTTCGTTACTGCATCCCTCGCTCCCTCAGATTGACGAATCAACACAGAAATTGCGTCACTATGAAATATTATGGGTTTTAAGACTTCTCCTTCTAAATCGAGTAACGTTTCTATGGAAACGACCTGATTTTCTTTTGGGTACGAGTATCTCCTTTCCGATGCACTATTCCTGCTTTACTGTATCTCTCGCTCCCTCACATTGGCCAATTAACACAGAAATATCGTCGCTATGAAATACTATGGGCTCTATGATATCTCCTTTCTTTGGGATACGAGTATCTGTTTCCCGATGCACTATTCCTTCTTTACTGCATCCCTCGCTCCCTCACATTGACGAATTAACACAGAAATTGTGTCGCTCTGAAATATTATGGGTTCTATGACTTCTCCTTCTAAATCGAGTAACGTTTCTATGGAAACGGCAGGATTTTCTTTTGGGATACGAGTATTTCCTTTCCGATGCACTATTCCTTCCTTACTGCATCCCTCGCTCCCTCACATTGACGATTTAACACAGAAATTGCGTCCCTATCAAATACTATAAGTTCTATCACTTCTCCCTCTACATCGAGTAACGTTTCTATGGAAACGACAGGATTTTCTTTTGGGATGCGGTTTCTCCTTTCCGATGCACTGTTACTTCTTTACTGCATCCCTCGCTCCCACACATTGACGAATTAACACAGACATTGGGTCGCTATGAAATTCTATAGGTTCTATGATATCTCCTTCTTTTTGGATGCGAGTATCTCCTTTCCGATGCACTATTCCTTCTTTACAGCATCCCTCGCTCCTTCACATTGACGAATTAACACAGAAATTGCGTCGCTATGAAATACTATGGTTTCTATAACTTCGCCCTCTAAATCAAGTTACGTTTCTATGGAAGCGACAGGATTTTCCTTTCGGATACGAGTGTCTCCGTTCCGATGCACTATTCCATCTTTACTGCATCCCCCGCTCCCTCACATTGACGAATTAACACGGAAATTGCGTCGCTATGAAATACTATTTCTTCTATGACTTCTCCTTCTAAATCGAGTAACGTTTCTATGGAAGCGACAGGATTTTCTTTTGGGATGCGATTATCTCCTTTCCGATGCACTATTCCTTCTTTACTGCATCCCTCGCTCCCTCACATTGACGAATTAAAACAGAAAATGCGTCGCTATGAAATACTAAGCTTTCTATGACTTCTCCTTCTAAATCGAGTAACGTTTCTATGGAAACGTCAGGATTTTCTTTTGGGATACATCTCCTTTCCGATGCACTATTCCTTCTTTCCTGCATCCCTCGCTCTCTCACATTGACGAATTAACACAGAAATTGCGTCGCTATGAAAAACTGTGGGTTCTATGACATCACATTCTTTTGGGATACGAGTATCACCTTTCCGATGCACTATTCCTTCTTTACTGCATCTCTCGCTCCCTCACATTGACGAATGAACACAGACATTGCGTCGGTATGAAATACTATAGGTTCTATGACATCTCCTTCTTTTGGGATACGAGTATTTCCTTTCCGATGCACTATTCCTTCCTTACTGCATCCCTCGCTCCCTCACATTGACGATTTAACACAGAAATTGCGTCCCTATCAAATACTATAAGTTCTATCACTTCTCCCTCTACATCGAGTAACGTTTCTATGGAAACGACAGGATTTTCTTTTGGGATGCGGTTTCTCCTTTCCGATGCACTGTTCCGTCTTTACTGCATCCCTCGCTCCCACACATTGACGAATTAACACAGACATTGGGTCGCTATGAAATTCTATAGGTTCTATGATATCTCCTTCTTTTTGGATGCGAGTATCTCCTTTCCGATGCACTATTCCTTCTTTACAGCATCCCTCGCTCCTTCACATTGACGAATTAACACAGAAATTGCGTCGCTATGAAATACTATGGTTTCTATAACTTCGCCCTCTAAATCAAGTTACGTTTGTATGGAAGCGACAGGATTTTCCTTTCGGATACGAGTATCTCCTTTCCGATGCACTATTCCATCTTTACTGCATCCCCCGCTCCCTCACATTGACGAATTAACACAGAAATTGCGTCGCTATGAAATACTATGTGTTCTATGACTTCTCCCTCTACATCGAGTAACGTTTCTATGAAACGACAGGATTTTCTTTTGGGATACGAGTATCTCTTTTCCGATGCTCTATTCCTTTTTTACTGCATCCGTCGCTCCCTCACATTGACGAATTAACACGGAAATTGCGTCGCTATGAAATACTATTTCTTCTATGACTTCTCCTTCTAAATCGAGTAACGTTTCTATGGAAGCGACAGGATTATCTTTTGGGACGCGATTATCTCCTTTCCGATGCACTATTCCTTCTTTACTGCATCCCTCGCTCCCTCACATTGACGAATTAAAACAGAAAATGCGTCGCTATGAAATACTAAGCTTTCTATGACTTCTCCTTCTAAATCGAGTAACGTTTCTATGGAACCGACAGGATTCTCATTTGGGGTGCGAGTATCTCCTTTCCGTTGCACTATTCCTTCTTTACTGCATCCCTGGCTACCTCATATTGACGAATTAGCACAGAAATTGCGTCGCTATGATATACTATGGGTTCTATGACTTCTCCTTCTAAATCGAGTAACGTTTCTATGGCAACGACAGGAGTTTCTTTTGGGATTCGAGTATCTCCTTTCCGATGCACTATTCTTCTTTACTGCACCCCTCGCTCCCTCACATTGACGATTTAACACAGAAATTGCGTCCCCATCAAATACTATAAGTTCTATGAGTTCTTCCTCTACATCGAGTAACGTTTCTATGGAAACGACAGAATTTTCTTTTGGGATGCGAGTATCTCCTTTCCGATGCACTGTTCCTTCTTTACTGCATCCCTCGCTCCCTCACATTGACAAATTAACACAGACATTGGGTCGCTATGAAGTACTACAGGTTCTGTGATTGCTCCTTTTAAATCGAGTATCGTTTCTATGGAAACGACAGGATTTTCCTTTGGGATACGAGTATCTCCTTTCCGATGCACTATTCCTTCTTTACTGCATCCCTCGCTCCCTCACATTGACGAATTAACACAGAAATTGCGTCGCTATGAAATACTGTGGGTTTTATGACATCACCTTCTTTTGGGATACGAGTATCACCTTTCCGATGCACTATTCCTTCTTTACTGCATTCCTCGCCCCCTCACATTGACGAATTAACACAGATATTGCGTCGCTGTGAAATACTATGGGTTCTATGACGTCTCCTCCTAAATTGAGTAACGTTTCTATGGAAACGACAGGATTTTCTTTTGGGATACGACTATCTTCTTCCCAATGCACTATTCCTTCCTTACTGCATCCTACGCTCCCTCACATTGACGAATTAACACAGGTATTCCGTCGCTATGAAGTACTATTGGTTCTATGATTGCTCCTTTTAAATCGAGTATCGTTTCTATGGAAACGACAGGATTTTCCTTTGGGATACGAGTATCTCCTTTCCGATGCAATATTCCTTGTTTACTGCATCCCTCGCTCCCTCACATTGACGAATTAACACAGAAATTGCGTCGCTATGAAATACTATTTCTTCTATGACTTCTCCTTCTAAATCGAGTAACGTTTCTATGGAAACGACAGGATTTTCTTTTGGGATAATATTATCACCATTCCGATGCACTATTCCTTCTTTACTGAATTCGTCGCTCCCTCACATTGACGAATTAACACAGAAATTGCGCCGCTATGAAGTACTACGGGTTCTATGACTTCTCCTTCTAAATCGAGTAACGTTTCTATGGAAGCGACAGGATTATCTATTGGGATACGAGTATCTCCTTTCCGATGCACCATTCCTTCTTTACTGTATCGCTCGCGCCCTTACACTGACGAATTGACACAGAAATGTCGTCGCTATGAAATACAACGGGTTCTATGACATCTCCATCTAATTCGAGTAACGTTGCTATGGAAACGACAGGATTTTATTTGGGATACGATTATCTTCTATCCGATGAACTATTCCTTCTTTACTGCATCCCTCGCTCCCTCGCATTCACGAATTAAAACGGATATTTTGTCGCTATGAAATACTATTGGTTCTATGACTTTTCCTTCTAAATCGAGTAACGTTTCTATGGAAGCGACAGGATTATCTATTGGGATACGATTATCTCCCTTCCAATGCACTATTCCTTCTTTACTTCATCCATCGCTCCCTGACATTAACGAAGTAACACAGAAATTGCGTCGCTATGATATACAATGCGTTGTAGGACTTCTCCTTCTAAATTGAGTAATGTTTCTATGGAAAAGACAAGATTTTCTTTTGGGATACGAGTATCTCCTATCCATTGCTCTATTCCTTCTTCACTGCATCCCTAGCTCCCTCACCTTGACGAATTAACACAGAAATTGCGATGCTATGAAATACTGGGGTTGTATGACTTCTCCTTTTAAATCGAGTAACGTTTCTATGGAAGCGACAGGATTATCTATTGGGGTACGAGTATCTCCTTTCCGATGCACTATTCCTTCTTTACTGCATCCCTGGGTACCTCACATTGACGAATTAACACACAATTTGCGTCACTATGAAATACTATGGGTTGTATGACCTCCGGCTTTTGGGATACGAGTATCTCCTTTCCGATGCACTATTCCTTCTTTACTGCATCGCTCGCCCCGCCACAGTGACGAATTAACACAGAAATTGCGTCGCTAAGAAATACTATGGGTCCTATGCCTTCTCCTTCGAAATCGAATAAAGTTTATATGGAAACGACAGGATTTTTATTTGGGACACGAGTATCTCGTTTCTGATGCACTATTCTTTCTTTACTGCATACCTCGCTCCCTCACATTAACGAATTTACACAAAAATTGAGTCGCTATGAAATACTATGTCTACTATGACTTCTCCTTCTAAATCGAGTAACGTTTCTATGGCAACGACAGGAGTTTCTTTTGGGATTCTAGTATCTCCTTTCCGATACACTATTCTTCTGTACTGCACCCCTCGATCCCTCACATTGACGAATTAACACAGAAATTGCGGGGTTATGAAATACTTTGGGTTCTATGACTTCTCCTTCTTAATCGAGTAACGTTTCTATGGAATCGAAAGGATTTTCATTTGGGATACGAGTAATTCCTTTCCGATGCACTATTCCTTCTTTACTGCATCGCTCGCTCCCTCACATTGACGAATTAACACAGAAATTACGTCGCTATGATATACTATGTGTTCTATGACATCTCCTTCTAAATCAAGTAACGTTTCTATGGAAACGAAATGATTTTCTTTTGGGATACGACTATCTCCTTTCCGATGCACTATTCCTTCTTTCCTGCAATCCTCGTTCCCTCACATTGACGAATGAACACAGAATTTGCGTCGCTTAGAAATACTATACGTTCTATGACATTTCCTTCTAAATCGAGTATCGTTTCTATGGAAAAGCCAGAAATTTCTTTTGGGATAGGAGTATCTCCTTTCCGATGGACTATTGCTTCTTTACTGCATCCCTCGCTCCCTCACATTGACGAATTAACACAGAAATTGCGTCCCTATGAAATACTATGTGTTCTATGACATCTCTTCTTTTGGGATAATAGTATCTCCTTTCCTATTCACTATTCCTTCTTTACTGAATTCCTCGCTCCCTCACATTGACGAATTAACACAGAAATAGCGTTGCTATGAAATAGTATGGGTTCTATGACTTCTCCTTCTAAATCGAGTAACGTTTCTACTGAACCGGCAGGATTCTATTTTTGGGTACGAGAACCTCCTTGCCGATGCCCTATTCCTTCTTTACTGCATCCCTGTCTACCTCACATTGACGAATTAACACAGAAATTGCTTCGCCAAGAAATACTGTGGGTTGTATGACTTATCCTTCTAAATCGAATAACGCTTCTGTGGAAACGACAGGATTTTCTTTTGGGATATGAGTATCTCCTTTCCGATGCCCTATTCCTTCTTTACTGCATCCCTGGGTACCTCACATTGACGAATTAACACAGAATTTGCGTCACTATGAAATACTATGGGTTGTATGACATCTCCGGCTTTTGGGATACGAGTATCTCCTTTCCGATGCACTATTCCTTCTTTACTGCATCGCTCGCCCCGCCACAGTGACGAATTAACACAGAAATTGCGTCGCTAAGAAATACTATGGGTCCTATGCCTTCTCCTTCGAAATCGAATAAAGTTTATATGGAAACGACAGGATTTTTATTTGGGACACGAGTATCTCGTTTCTGATGCACTATTCTTTCTTTACTGCATACCTCGCTCCCTCACATTAACGAATTTACACAAAAATTGAGTCGCTATGAAATACTATGTCTACTATGACTTCTCCTTCTAAATCGAGTAACGTTTCTATGGCAACGACAGGAGTTTCTTTTGGGATTCTAGTATCTCCCTTCCGATACACTATTCTTCTGTACTGCACCCCTCGATCCCTCACATTGACGAATTAACACAGAAATTGCGGGGTTATGAAATACTTTGGGTTCTATGACTTCTCCTTCTAAATCGAGTAACGTTTCTATGGAATCGAAAGGATTTTCATTTGGGATACGAGTAATTCCTTTCCGATGCACCATTCCTTCTTTACTGCATCGCTCGCTCCCTCACATTGACGAATTAACACAGAAATTACGTCGCTATGATATACTATGTGTTCTATGACATCTCCTTCTAAATCAAGTAACGTTTCTATGGAAACGAAATGATTTTCTTTTGGGATACGACTATCTCCTTTCCGATGCACTATTCCTTCTTTCCTGCAATCCTCGTTCCCTCACATTGACGAATGAACACAGAATTTGCGTCGCTTAGAAATACTATACGTTCTATGACATTTCCTTCTAAATCGAGTATCGTTTCTATGGAAAAGCCAGAAATTTCTTTTGGGATAGGAGTATCTCCTTTCCGATGGACTATTGCTTCTTTACTGCATCCCTCGCTCCCTCACATTGACGAATTAACACAGAAATTGCGTCCCTATGAAATACTATGTGTTCTATGACATCTCTTCTTTTGGGATAATAGTATCTCCTTTCCTATTCACTATTCCTTCTTTACTGAATTCCTCGCTCCCTCACATTGACGAATTAACACAGAAATAGCGTTGCTATGAAATAGTATGGGTTCTATGACTTCTCCTTCTAAATCGAGTAACGTTTCTACTGAACCGGCAGGATTCTATTTTTGGGTACGAGTACCTCCTTGCCGATGCCCTATTCCTTCTTTACTGCATCCCTGTCTACCTCACATTGACGAATTAACACAGAAATTGCGTCGCTATGAAATACTGTGGGTTGTATGACTTATCCTTCTAAATCGAATAACGCTTCTGTGGAAACGACAGGATTTTCTTTTGGGATATGAGTATCTCCTTTCCGATGCACTATTCCTTCTTTACTGCATCCCTGGCTACCACACATTGATGAATTCACACAGAAATTGCGTCGCTATGAAATACTATGGGTTCTATGACATCTCCGTCTTTTGGGATACGAGTATCTCCTTTCCGATGCTCTATTCCTTCTTTACTGCATCGCTCGCTCCGTCACATTGACGAATTAACACAGAAATTGCGTCGCTATGAAATACTATGGGTCCTATGCCTCCTCCTTCTAAATCGAGTAACGTTTATATGGAGACGACAGGATTCTCTTTTGGGATACGGGTATCTCGATTCTGATGCACTATTCCTTCATTACTGCATACCTCGCTCCCTCACATTAACGAATTAACACAGAAATTGCGTCGCTATGAAATACTATGTCTACTATGACATCTCCTTCTAAATCGAGTAACGTTTCTATGGAAACGATAGTACTTTCTTTTGGGATACGTCTATCTCCTTTCCGATGCACTATTCCTTCCTAACTGCATCCCTTGCTCCCTCACATTGGCGAATTAACACAGAAATTGCGTCGCTATGAAATACTATGGGTTCTATGACTTCTTTTTCTAAATCGAGTGACGTTTCTATGGTAATGACCGGATTTTCTTTTGGGATACGAGTATCTCCTTTCCGATGCACTATTCCTTCTTTAATGCATCCCTCGCTCCCTCACATTGACGAATTAACACCGAAATTCCGTCGCTATGAAATACTATGTCTTCTATGACTTCTCCTTCAAATCCGAGTAACGTGTCTATGGAAACGACAGCATCTTCTTTTCGGATTATAGTATCTCCTTTCCGATGCACTGTTCCTTCCTAACTGCATCCCTTGCTCCCTCACATTGGCGAATTAACACAGACATTGCGTCGCTATGAAATACTATAGGTTCTATGATATCTACTTCTTTTGGGATAAGAGTATCTCCTTTCCGATGCACTATTCCTTCTTTACTGCATCCCTCGCTCCCTCACATTGACGAATTATCACAGAAACTGCATCGCTATGAAATACTATGGGTTCTATGACTTCTTCTTCTAAATCGAGTAACGTTTCTATGGAAACGAAAGTATTTTTTTTTGGGATACGACTATCTCCTTTCCGATGCAATATTCCTTCTTTACTGCATCCCTCGCTCCCTCACATTGACGAATTAACACAGAAATTGCGTCACTATGAAATACTATGGGTCCTATGCCTTCTCTTTCTAAATCGAGTAACGTTTATATGGAGACGACAGGATTCTCTTTTGGGATACGGGTATCTCGATTCTGATGCACTATTCCTTCATTACTGCATACCTCGCTCCCTCACATTAACGAATTAACACAGAAATTGCGTCGCTATGAAATACTATGTCTACTAAGACATCTCCTTCTAAATCGAGTAACGTTTCTATGGAAACGATAGTACTTTCTTTTGGGATACGTCTATCTCCTTTCCGATGCACTATTCCTTCCTAACTGCATCCCTTGCTCCCTCACATTGGCGAATTAACACAGACATTGCGCCGCTATGAAATACTTTGTGTTCTCTGACATCTCATCTTTTGGGATACGAGTGTCTCCTTTCCGATGCACTATTCCTTCTTTACTGCATCGCTCGCGCCCTCACATTGACGAATTAACACAGAAATTGCGTCGCTATGAAATACTATAGTTTCTTTCACTTCTCCTTCTAAATCAAGTACCTTTTTTATGGAAACGAGAGGATTTTCTTTTGGGATACGAGCAACTCCTTTCCGATGCACTATTCCTTCTTTACTGCATCCCTCGCTCCCTGACATTAACGAATTAACACCGAAATTCCGTCGCTATGAAATACTATGGGTTGAATGACTTCTCCCTCTACATTGAGTAACATTTCTATGAAACGACAGGATTTTCTTTTGGGATACGAGTATCTCCTTTCCGATGCACTATTCCTTCTTTACTGCATCCCTCGCTCCCTCACATTCACGAATTAACACAGATATTGCGTCGCTATGAAATACTATGGGTTCTATGACTTCTTTTTCTAAATCGAGTGACGTTTCTATGGTAATGACCGGATTTTCTTTTGGGATACGAGTATCTCCTTTCCGATGCACTATTCCTTCTTTAATGCATCCCTCGCTCCCTCAAATTGACGAATTAACACCGAAATTCCGTCGCTATGAAATACTATGTCTTCTATGACTTCTCCTTCAAATCCGAGTAACGTGTCTATGGAAACGACAGCATTTTCTTTTCGGATTATAGTATCTCCTTTCCGATGCACTGTTCCTTCCTAACTGCATCCCTTGCTCCCTCAAATTGGCGAATTAACACAGGCATTGCGTCGCTATGAAATACTATAGGTTCTATGATATCTACTTCTTTTGGGATAAGAGTATCTCCTTTCCGATGCACTATTCCTTCTTTACTGCATCCCTCGCTCCCTCACATTGACGAATTATCACAGAAACTGCATCGCTATGAAATACTATGGTTTCTATGACTTCTTCTTCTAAATCGAGTAACGTTTCTATGGAAACGAAAGTATTTTTTTTTTTTGGGATACGACTATCTCCTTTCCGATTCAATATTCCTTCTTTACTGCATCCCTCGCTCCCTCACATTGGCGAATTAACACAGAAATTGCGTCGCTATGAAATACTATAGGTTCTATGATATCTACTTCTTTTGGGATAGGAGTATCTCCTTTCCGATGCATTATTCCTTCTTTACTGCATCCCTCGCTCCCTCACATTGAAGAATTAACAAAGAAATTGCGTCGTTATGAAATACTATGGGTTCTATGACTTCTTTTTCTAAATCGAGTTACGTTTGTATGGTAACGACCGGATTATCTTTTGGGATACGAGTATCTCCTTTCCGATGCACTATTCCTTCTTTAATGCATCCCTCGATCCCTCACATTGACGAATTAACACCGAAATTCCGTCGCTATGAAATACTATGGGTTGAATGACTTCTCCCTCTACATTGAGTAACATTTCTATGAAACGACAGGATTTTCTTTTGGGATACGAGTATCTCCTTTCCGATGCTCTATTCCTTCTTTACTGCATCCCTGGCTCCCTCACTTTGTCGAATAAACACGGAAATTGCATCGCTATGTTATACTATGTCTTCTATGACTTCTCCTTCAAATCCGAGTAACGTTTCTATAGAAACGACAGGATTTTCTTTTCGGATAATAGTATCTCCTTTCCGATTCACTATTCCTTCTTTACTGAATTCCTTGCTCCCTCACATTGACGAATAAACACAGAAATTGTGTCGCTATGAATTACTATCGGTTCTATGACATCTCCTAGTAAATCGAGTATCGTTTCTATGGAAAAGACAGGATTTCTTTTGGGATACGACTATCTCCTTTCCGATGCACTAATCCTTCTTTACTACATCCCTCGCTCCCTCACATTGACGAATTAACACAGAAATTGCGTCGCTTGAAATACTATTTGTTCTGTGACATCTCATTCTAAATCGAGTAACGTTTCTATGGAAGCGAAATTATTTTCTTTTGGGATACGAATATCCTCTTTCCGACGCACTATTCCATCTTTACTGCATCCCTCGCTCCCTCGCATTGACGAATAAACACAGAAATTGCGCCACTATGATATACTATGGGTTCTATGAATTCTCCTTCTAAATCGAGCGACGTTTCTATGGAAACGACATGGATTTTCTTTTGCGATACGAGTATGTTCTTTCCGACGTACTATTCCTTCTTTACTGCATCCCTCGCTCCCTCACATTGACGAATTAACACAGAAATCCCGTCTCTATGATATACTATGGGTTCTATGGCTTCTCCTTCTAAATCGAGTAACGTTTCTACGGAAACGACAGGATTTTCTTTTGGGATACGAGTATCTCCTTTCCGATGCACTATTCCTTCTTTACTGCATCCCTCGCCCCCTCACATTGACGAATTAACACAGAAATTGCGACGCAATGAAATACTATGTGGTCTATGACTTCTCCTTCTAAATCGACTAACGTTACTACGGAAACGACCGGATTTTCTTTTGCGATACGAGTATCTCCTTTCCGATGCACTATTCCTTCTTTACCGCATCCCTCGCTCCCTCACATTGACGAATTAACACAGAAATTGCGTCGCTTGAAATACTATTTGTTCTGTGACATCTCATTCTAAATCGAGTAGCGTTTCTATGGAAGCGAAAGTATTTTCTTTTGGGATACGTATATCCTCTTTCCGATGCACTTTTCTTTCTTTACTGCAACCCTCGCTCCCTCGCATGGACGAATTAACGCAGAAATTGCGTAGCTATGAAATATTATGGGTTGTATGACTACTCCTTCTGAATCGAGTAACGTTTCTATGGAAACGACAGGACTTTCTTCTGGGATACAAGTATCTCCTTTCCGATGCACTATTCCTTCTTTACTGCATCCCTCGCTCCCTCACATTGACGAATTAACACAGAAATTGCGGAGCTATGAAATACTATGGGTTCCACTAGTTCTCCTCCTAAATCGAGTAACGTTTCGATGGAAACGACATGATTTTCTTTTGGGATACATCTCCTATTCGATGCACTATTCCTTCTTTACTGCATCCATCGCTCC
This sequence comes from Schistocerca americana, assembly GCF_021461395.2. Classification (NCBI taxonomy): domain Eukaryota; kingdom Metazoa; phylum Arthropoda; class Insecta; order Orthoptera; family Acrididae; genus Schistocerca; species Schistocerca americana. Next base: position 50,588,789 of record NC_060129.1, read on the forward strand.
CTCACATAGACCAATTAACACAGAAATTGTGTCGCTATGAATTACTATCGGCTCTATGACATCTCCTTGTAAATCGAGTATCGTTGATATGGAAAAGACCGGAATTTCTTTTGGGATACGAGTATCTCCTTTCCGATGCACTATTTCTTCATTACTGCATCCCTCGCTCACTCACATTGACGAAATAACACCGATATTGCGTCGCTATGAAAAATTATGTGTTCTATGACATCTCCTTCTAAATCGAGTAATGTTTCTTCGGAAACGAAAGGATTTTCTTTTGGGATACTAATATCCCCATTCCGATGCACTATTCCTTCTTTACTACATCGCACGCTCCCTCTCATTGACGAATTAACACAGAAATTGCGCAGCTGTGAAAAACTATGCGTTCTATAACATCTCCTTCTTAGCCGAGTAACGTTTCTATGGAATCGACAGGATTTTCTTTTGGGATACGAGTATCTTCTTTCCGATGTACTATTCCTTCATTACTGCATCCCTCGCTCCCTTACATTGACGAATTAACACAGAAATTGCGTCGCTATGAAATAGAATGTGATCTATGACATCTCCTTCTACATCGAGTCACGCTTCTATGCAAACGAGAGGATTTTCTTTGGGATTCGAGAATCTCCTTTCCGATGCACTATTCCTTCTGTACTGCATCCGTCGCTCCCTCACATTGTCGAATTAACACAGAAATTACGTCTCTATTAAATACTATGGGTTCTTTGACTTCTCGTTCTACTTCGAGTAACGTTTCTATGAAAAAGACAGGGTTCTCTTTTAGGATGCGAGTATCTCCTTTCCGATGCACTGTTCCTTCTTTACTGCATCCCTCGCTCCCTCACATTGATGAATTAACACAGACACTGCGTCGCTATGAAATACTATGTCTACTATGACTCCTCCTTCTAAATCGAGTAACATTTCTATGGAAACGACATGACTTTCTTTTGGGGTACGAGTATCTTCTTTCCGATGCGCTATTCTTCTTTACTGCATCCCTCGCTCCCTCACATTGACGAATTAACACAGAAATTGCGTCGGTATGAAATTAAATGTGATCTATGACATCTCCTTCTAAATCGAGTAACGCTTCTATGGAAACGAAAGGAATTTCTTTTGTGATACAAGTATCTAATTTCCGATGCACTATACCTTCTTTACTGCATCCCTCCTTCCCTCACATTGACGAATTAACACAGAAATTGCGGGGCTATGACATACTAAGTGTTCTACTATTTCTCCTTCTAAATCGAGTAACGTTTCTATGGAAACGGCAGGATTTTCTTTTGGGATACATCTTTTTTCCGATGCACTATTCCTTCTTTACTGCATCCCTCGCTCCCTCACATTGACGATTTAACACTGAAATTGCGTCGCTATGAAATACTATGGATTCTATGACACCTCCTTCGAAATCGAGTAGCTTTTCAACGGAATCGGCAGGATTTTCTTTTGGGATAGGAGTATCTCCTTTCCGATGCACTATTCCTTCTTTACTGCATCCCTCCCTCCCTCACATTGTCGAATTAACACAGAAATTACGTCTCTATTAAATACTATGGGTTCTTTGACTTCTCGTTCTACTTCGAGTAACGTTTCTATCAAAACGACAGGGTTTTCTTTTAGGATGCGAGTATCTCCTTTCCGATGCACTATTCCTTCTTTACTGAATCCCTCGCGGCCTTACATTGACGAATTAACACTGTCATTGCGTCGCTATGAAATACTATGCGTTCTATGACTTCTACTTCTAAATCGAGTATTTTTTTTATGGAAAATACAGGCATTCCTTTTGGGATACGAGTATCTCCTTTCCGATGCACTATTCTTTCTTCACTGCACCCCTCGCTACCTCACATTGACGAATTTACACAGAAATTGCGGGGCTATGAAATACTATGTGTTGTATGAGTTCTCCTTCGAAATTGAGTAACGTTTCTATGGAAACGACAGGATTTTCTTTTGGGATACGACTATCTCCTTTCCGATGCACTATTCCTCCTTTACTTCCACCCTGCGCCCAATCACTTTGACGAATTAACACAGGAATTGCCTCGCTATGAAATACTATGGGTTCTATGACTTCTCGTTCTAAATCGCGTAACGTTGCTATGGAAACGACCGGATTTCTGTTTGGGATACGCGTATCTCCTTTCCGATGCACTATTCCTTCTTTACTGAATCCCTCGCTCCCCCACATTGACGAATTAACACAGAAATTGTGGGGCTATGAAATACTACGAGTTCTATGACTTCTCCTTCTAAATCGAGTATCGTTTATTTGGAAACGACAGGATTTACTTTTGGGATACGAGTATCCCCTTTCCAATGCTCTATTCCTTCATTACTGCATCCCTCGCTCCCTCACATTGACGAAGTAACGCATAAATGGCGTCGCTATAAAATACTATGTGTTCTATGACATCTCCTTCTAAATCGAGTACCGTTTCTGTGGAAACGAAAGGATTTTCTTTTGGAATACGACTATATCCATTCCGGTGCACTATTCCTTCTTTACTGCATCCCTCGCTCCCTCACATTGACGAATTAACACAGGAATTGCGTCGCTATGAAATACTATGGGTTCTATGACTTCTGCTTCTAAATCGAGTAACGTTTCTATGGGAACGATAGGATTTTATTTTGGGATTCGACTATCTCCTTTCCGATGCACTATTCCTTCTTTACTGCACCACTGGCTCCCCCACATTGATGAATTAACACAGAAATTGCGTCTCTATGAAATACTAGTTCTATGACTTCTCCTTCTAAATCGAGTAACGTTTATGTGGAAACGACAGGATTTTATTTTGGGATACGAGTATCTCCTATCCGATGCACTATTCCTTCTTTACTGCATCACTGGCTCCCACACATTGACGAATTAACACAGAAATTGCATCGGTATGAAATACTAGTTCTATCACTTCTCATTCTAAATCGAGTAACGTTTCTATGGAAACGATAGGATTTTATTTTGGTATTCGGCTATCTCCTTTCCGATGCACTAATCCTTCTTTACTGCATCCCTCGCTCCATCACATTGACGAATTAACGCAGGAATTGCGTCGCTATGAATTACTACGAGTTCTATGACTTCTCCTTCTAAATCGCGTAACGATTCTGTGGAAACGATAGGATTTTCTTTTGGGATACGAGTATCTCCTTTACAATGCACCATTCCATCTTTACTGCATCCCTCGCTCCCTCACATTGACGATTTAACACAGACATTTTGGGGCTGCGAAATACTATGTGTTCTATGACTTCTCCTTCTAAATCGAGTAACGTTTACTTGGAAAAGACAGGATTTACTTTTGGGATACGAGTATCCCCTTTCGAATGCTCTTTTCCTTCTTTACTGCATCCCTCGCTCCCTCACATTGACGGAGTAACACAGAAATGGCATCGCTATGAAATATTATGTGTTCTATGACATCTCGTTCTAAATCGAGTACCGTTTCTGTGGAAACGAAAGGATTTTCTTTTGGAATACGACTATATCCTTTCCAATGCACTATTCCTTCTTTACTGCATCTCTCGCTCCCTCACATTGACGAATTAACACAGGAAATACGTCGCTATGAAATACTATGGGTTCTATGACTTCTCCTTCTAAATCGAGTAACGTTTCTATGGAAACGATATAATTTTATTTTGGGGTTCGACTATCTCGTTTCCGATGCACTATTCCTTCTTTACTGCATCACTGGCTCCCTCACATTGACGAATTAACACAGAAATTGCGTCGCTATGAAATACTAGTTCTATGACTTCTCCTTCTAAATCGAGTAACGTTTCTATGGAATCGATAGGATTTTATTTTGGCTTTCGGCTATCTCCTTTCCGATCCACTAATCAATCTTTACTGCATCACTCGCTCCCTCACATTGACGAATTAACACAGGAATTACGTCGCTATGAAATACTACGAGTTCTATGAGTTCTCCTTCTAAATAGAGTAACGTTTCTATGGAAACGACAGGATGTACTTTTGGGATACGAGTATCCCCTTTCCAATGCTCTATTCCTTCATTACTGGATCCCTCGCCCCTCACATTGACGAAGTAACGCATAAATGGCGTCGCTATGAAATATTATGTGTTCTATGACATCTCCTTCTAAATCGAGTAACGTTTCAAGGGATACGATAGGATTTTATTTTGGTATTCGGCTATCTCCTTTCCGATGCACTAATCCTTCTTTACTGCATCCCTCGCTCCATCACATTGACGAATTAACGCAGGAATTGCGTCGCTATGAATTACTACGAGTTCTATGACTTTTCCTTCTAAATCGAGTGACGTTTCTATGGAAAAGAAAGGATTTTATTTTGGGAATTGACTTAATTCATTCCGATGCACTATTAATTCCTTACTGCATCCCTCTCTCCCACACATTGACGAATTAACACAGAAATAGCGGTGCTATGAAAAACAATGTGTACTATGACTTCTCCTTCTAAATCGAATAACGTTTCTGTGGAAATAACAGGATATTGGTTTGGGATATGAGTATCTGCTTTCCGATGCACTATTCCTTCTTTACTGCATCCCTCGCTCCCTCACATTGACGAATTAACACAGAAATTGCGGAGCTATGATATACTATGCGTTCTATGACTACTCATTCTAAATCGAGTAAAGTGTCTATGGAAACGACAGGATTTTCTTTTGGAATAGGAGTATCGCCTTTCCGATGCTCTATTCCTTCTTTACTGCATCCCTCGCTCCCTCTTATTGACGAAGTAACACAGAAATTGCGTCGCTACGAAATATTATGTGACGTATGACATCTCCTTCTAAATCGAGTAAAGTTTCTATGGAAACGACAGGATTTACTTTTGGGATACGAGTATCTCCTTTCCGATGCTCTATTCCTTCTTTACTGTATCCATCGATCCCTCACATTGACGAAGTAACACAGAAATTGTGGGGCTTCTAAATACTATGTGTTCTATGTCATCTACATCGCGTAACGCTTTAATGGAAACGACACGATTTTCTTTTGGGAAACATCTCCTTTCCGATGCACTATTCCTTCTTTATTGCATTCGTCGCTCCCTCACATTGACAAATTAACACAGAAATTGCGTCGCTATGAAATACTATGGTTTCTATGCACCTCCTTCTAAATCGAGTAACGTTTCTATGGAATTGAAAGGATTTTCTTTTGGGATACGACTATCTTCATTCCGAAGCACTATTTATTCCTTACTGCATCACTCGCTCCCACACATTGACGAATTAACACTGAAATTGCGTCGCTATGAAATACTATGGGTTCTATGACTTCTCCTTCTAAATCGAGTAACGTTTATTTGGAAACGACAGGATTTACTTTTGGGATACGAGTATCCCCTTTCCAATGCTCTATTCCTTCTTTACTGCATCCCTCGCTCCCTCACATTGACGAAGTAACACAGAAATGGCGTCGCTATGAAATATTATGTGTTATATGACATCTCCTTCTAAATCGAGTACCGTTTCTGTGGAAACGAAAGGATTTTCCTTTGGGATACGACTATATCCTTTCCGATGCACTATTCCTTCTTTACTGCATCCCTCGCTACCTCACATTGACGAATTAACACAGGAATTGCGTCTCTATGAAATACTATGGGTTCTATGACTTCTCCTTCTAAATCGAGTAACGTTTATGTGGAAACGACAGGATTTTATTTTGGTATCCGGCTATCTCCTTTCCGATGCACTAATCCTTCTTTACTGCATCCCTCGCTCCATCACATGACGAATTAACGCAGGAATTGCGTCGCTATGAATTACTACGAGTTCTACGACTTCTCCTTCTAAATCGCGTAACGATTCTGTGGAAACGGTAGGATTTTCTTTTGGGATACGAGTATCTCCTTTACAATGCACTATTCCATCTTTACTGCATCACTCGCTCCCTCACATTGACGATTTTTCACAGACATTTTGGGGCTACGAAATACTATGTGTTCTATGACTTCTCCTTCTAAATTGAGTAACGTTTACTTGGAAAAGACAGGATTTACTTTTGGGATACGAGTATCCCCTTTCCAATGCTCTATTCCTTCTTTACTGCATCCCTCGCTCCCTCACATTGACGAAGTAACACAGAAATGGCATCGCTATGAAATATTATGTGTTCTATGACATCTCCTTCTAAATCGATTACCGTTTCTGTGGAAACGAAAGGATTTTCTTTTGGAATACGACTATATCCTTTCCAATGCACTATTCCTTCTTTACTGCATCCCTCGCTCCCTCACATTGACGAATTAACACAGGAATTACGTCGCTATGAAATACTATGGGTTCTATGACTTCTCCTTCTGAATCGAGTAAAGTTTCTATGGAAACGACAGGATTTTCTTTTGCTATAGGATTATCTCCTTTCCGCTGCTCTATTCCTTCTTTACTGCATCACTGGCTCCCTCACATTGACGAATTAGCACAGAAATCGCGTCGCTATGAAATACTAATTCTATGACTTCTCCTTCTAAATCGAGTAACGTTTCTATGGAAACGACAGGATTTTCTTTTGGGATGCGACTATCTCCTTTCCGATGCACTAATCCTTCTGTACTGCATCCCTCGCTCCCTCACAATGACGAATTAACACAGGAATTGCGTCGCTATGAAATAATACGAGTTGTATGAGTTCTCCTGCTAAATAGAGTAACGCTTCTATGGAAACGACAGGATTTATTTCGGGATTCGACTATCTCCATTCCGATGAACTATTCCTTCTTTACTGAATCCCTCGCTCCCCCACATTGACGAAGTAACACAGAAATTGCGTCGCTATGAAAGACTATGAGCTCTATGACTTCTCCTTCTAAATCGCGTAACGTTTCTGTGGAAACCACAGGATTTTCTTTTGGGATACGACTATCTCCTTTACAATGCACTATTCCTTCTTTACTGCATCCCTCGCTCCCTCACATTGATGAATTAACACAGAAATTGTGGGGCTACGAAATACTATGTGTTCTATGACTTCTCTTTCTAAATCGAGTAACGTTTATTTGGAGACGACAGGATTTACTTTTGGGATACGAGTATCCCCTTTCCAATGCTGTATTCCGTCTTTACTGCATCCCTCGCTCCCTCACATTGATGAAGTAACACAGAAATGGCGTCGCTATGAAATATTATGTGTTCTATGACATCTCCTTCTAAATCGAGTACCGTTTCTGGGGAAACGAAAGGAGTTTCTTTTGGGATACGACTATATCCTTTCCGATGCACTATTCCTTTTTTACTGCATCCCTCGCTCCCTCACATTGACGAATTAACACAGGAATTGCGTCGCTATGAAATACTATGGGTTCAATGACTTCTCCTTCTAAATCGAGTAACGTTTCTATGGGAACGATAGGATTTTATTTTGGGATTCGACTACCTCCTTTCCGATGCACTATTCCTTCTTTACTGCACCACTGGCTCCCCCACATTGACGAATTAACACAGAAAATGCGTCGCTATGAAATACTAGTTCTATGACTTCTCCTTCTAAATCGAGTAACGTTTCTATGGAAACGACAGGATTTTCTTTTGGGATACGACTATCTCCTTTCCGATGCACTAATCCTTCTGTATTGCACCCTCGCCACATCACATTGACGAATTAACACAGAAATTGCGCCGCTATGAAATACTATGGGTTCTATGACTTCTCCTTCTAAATCGAGTAACGTTTCTGTGGAAACGACAGGATTTTAATTTGGGATACGAGTATCTCCTTTCCGATGCACTATTCCTTCTTTACTGCATCACTGGCTCCCACACATTGACGAATTAACACAGAAATTGCGTCGGTATGAAATACTAGTTCCATGACTTTTCTATAAATCGTGTAACGTTTCTATGGAAACGATAGGATTTTATTTTGGAATTCGGCTATCTCCTTTCCGATGCACTAACCCTTCTTCACTGCATCCCTCGCTCCCTCACATTGACGAATTAACACAGGAATTGCGTCGCTATGAATTACTACGAGTTCTATGACTTCTCCTTCTAAATCGCGTAACGTTACTGTGGAAACGATAGGATTTTCTTTTGGGATACGAGTATCCCCTTTCCAATGCTCTATTCCTTCTTTACTGCATCCCTTGCTCCCTCACATTGACGAAGAAACACAGAAATGGCGTCGCTATGAAATATTATGTGTTCTATGACTTCTCCTTCTAAATCGAGTACCGTTTCTGTGGAAACCAGAGGATTTTCTTTTGGAATACGACTATATCCTTTCCGATGCACTATTTCTTCTTTACTGCATCCCTCGCTCCCTCACATTGACGAAATTACACAGGAATTCCGTCGCAAGGAAATACTATGGGTTCTATGACTTCTCTTTCTCAATCGAGTAACGTTTCTATGGAAACGATATAATTTTATTTTGGGTTCGACTATCTCGTTTCCGATGCACTATTCCTTCTTTATTGCATCACTGGCTCCCTCACATTGACGAATTAACACGGAAATTGCAACGCTAAGAAATACTAGTTCTATGACTTCTCCTTCAAAATCGAGTAACGTTTCTATGGAAACGATAGGATTTTAATTTGGTTTTCGGCTATCTCCTTTCCGATGCACTAATCATTCTTTACTGCATCTCTCGCTCCCTCGCATTGACGAATTAACACAGGAATTACGTCGCTATGAAGTACTACGAGTTCTATGAGTTCTCCTTCTAAATAGAGTAACGTTTCTATGGAAACGACAGGATTTTATTTCGGGATTCGACTATCTCCTTTCCGATGAACTATTCCATCTTTACTGAATCCCTCGCTCCCCCACATTGACGAAGTAACACAGAAATTGCGTCGCTATGATATACTATGGGCTCTATGACTTCTCCTTCTAAATCGCGTAACGCTTCTGTGGAAACGACAGGATTTTCTTTTGGGATACGAGAATCTCCTTTACAATGCACTATTCCTTCTTTACTGCATCCCTCGCTCCCTCATATTGACGAATTAACACAGGAATTGCGTCGCTATGAAATACTATGGGTTCTATGACCTCTCTTTCTAAATCGAGTAACGTTTCTATGGAAACGTTAGGATTTTCTTTTGGGATTCGACTATATCCTTCCCGATGCACTATTCCTTCTTTACTGCATCCCTCGCTCCCTCACATTGACGAATTAACACAGGAATTGCGTCGCTATGAAATACTATGGGTTCTATGACTTCTCCTCCTAAATCGCGTAACGTTTCTGTGGAAACGACAGGATTTTCTTTTGGGATACGAGTATCTCCTTTACAATGCACTATTCCTTCTTTACTGCATCCCTCGCTCCCTCACGAATTAACACAGGAATTGCGTCGCTATGAAATACTATGGGTTCTATGACTTCTCCTTCTAAATCGAGTAACGTTTCTATGGAAACGATAGGATTTTCTTTTGGGACACGACTATCTCCTTTCCGATGCACCATTCTTCTTTACTGCACCCTCGCCCCATCACATTGACGAATTAACACAGAAATTGCGTCGCTATGAAATACTATGGGTTCTTTGACTTCTCCTTCTGAATCGAGTAAAGTTTCTATGGAAACGACAGGATTTTCTTTTGCTATAGGCTTATCTCCTTTCCGATGCTCTATTCCTTCATTACTGCATCACTGGCTCCCTCACATTGACGAATTAACACAGAAATTGCGTCGCTATGAAATACTGATTCTATGACATCTCCTTCTAAATCGGGTAACGCTTCTATGGAAACGATAGGATTTTATTTTGGTATTCGGCTATTTCCTTTCCGATGCACTATTCCTTCTTTACTGAATGCCTCGCTCCCCCACATTGATGAAGTAACACAGAAATTGCGTCTGTATGAAATACCATGGGTTCTATGACTTCTCCTCCTAAATCGCGTAACGTTTCTGTGGAAACGACAGGATTTTCTTTTGGGATACGAGTATCTCCTTTACAATGCACTATTCCTTCTTTACTGCATCCCTCGCTCCCTCACATTGACGAATTAACACAGAAATTGTGGGGCTACGAAATACTGTGTGTTCTATGACTTCTCCTTCTAAATCGAGTAACGTTTCTCTGGAAACGATAGGATTTTATTTTGGTATTCGGCTATCTCCTTTCCGATGCACTATTCCATCTTTACTGCTCCCTCGCCCCATCACATTGACGAATTAACACAGAAATTGCGTCTCTATGAAATACTATGGGTTCTATGACTTCTCCTTTTAAATCGAGTAACATTTCTGTGGAAAGGAGAGAATTTTGTTTTGGGATACGAGTATCTCCTTTCCGATGCACTATTCCTTCTTTACTACATCCCTCGCTCCCCCACATTGACGAAGTAACACAGAAATTGCGGGGCTAAGATATACAATGAGTTCTATGAGTTCTCCTTCTAAATAGAGTAGCGTCTCTATGGAAACGAAAGGATTTTATTTTGGTATTCGACTATCTCCTTTCCGATGCACTATTCCTTCTTTACTGAATCCCTCGCTCCCCCACATTGACGAAGTAACACAGAAATTGCGTCGCTATGAAATACTATGGGTTCTATGACTTCTCCTTCTAAATCGAGTAACGTTTCTATGGCAATGATAGGATTTTAATTTGGGATTCGACTATCTCCTTTCCGATGCACTATTCCTTCTTTACTGCATCACTGGCTCCCTCACATTGACGAATTAACACAGAAATTGCGTCGCTATGAAATACTAGTTCTATGACTTCTCCTTCTAAATCGACTAACGTTTCTATTGAATCGACAGGATTTTATTTTGGTATTCGGCTATCTCTTTTCCGATGCACTATTCCTTCTTTACTGCACCGTCGGCCCATCACATTGACGAAGTAACACAGAAATTGCGTCACTATGAAATACTATGGGTTCTATGACTTCTCCTTCTAAATCGAGTAACGTTTCTGTGGAAAGGAGAGAATTTTGTTTTGGGATACGAGTATCTCCTTTCCGATGCACTATTCCTTCTTTACAGCATCCCTGGCTCCCTCACATTGAAGAATTAACACGGAAATTGCGGGGCTACGAAATACAATGAGATCTATGAGTTCTCCTTCTAAATAGAGTAACGTTTCTGTGGAAACGAAAGGATTTTATTTTGGGATTCTACTATCTCCTTTCCGATGCACTATTCCTTCTTTATTGCATCCGTGGCTCCCACACATTGACGAGTTAACACAGAAATTGCGTCGCTATGAAATACTATGGGTTCTATGACTTCTAAATAGAGTAACGTTTCTATGGAAACGACAGGATTTTCTTTAGGGATACATCTCCTTTCCGATGCACTATTCCTTCCTTACTGCATCTCTCGCTCCGTCACATTGACGAATTTACACAGAATTTTCGTCGCTGTGAAATACTGTGATTTCTATGACATCTCCTTCTAAATCGAGTAACGTCTCTATGGAAACGAAAGGATTTTATTTTGGGATATGACTTTCTTCATTCCGATGCACTATTAATTCCTTACTGCATCCCTCGCTCCCACACATTGACGAATTAACACGGAAATTGCGGGGCTATGAAATACAATAAGTTCTATGAGTTCTCCTTCTAAATTGAGTAACGTTTCTATGGAAACGACAGGATTTTCTTTAGGGATACATCTCCTTTCCGATGCAGTATTCCTTCTTTACTGCTCCCTCGCCCCATCACATTGACGAATTAACACAGAAATTGCGTCTTTATGAAATACCATGGGTTCTATGACTTCTCCTTCTAAATCGAGTAACGTTTCTATGGCAACGATAGGATTTTATTTTGGGATTCGACTATCTCCTTTCCGATGCACTATTCCTTCTTTACTGCATCACTGGCTCCCTAACATTGACGAATTAACACAGAAATTGCGTCGTTATGAAATACTAGTTCTATGACTTCTCCTTCTAAATCGAGAAACGTTTCTATGGAAACGATAGGATTTTATTTTGGTATTCGGCTATCTCCTCTCCGATGCACTATTCCTTCTTTACTACTCCCTCGCCCCATCACATTGACGAATTAACACAGAAATTGCGTCTCTATGAAATACTATGGGTTCTATGACTTCTCCTTTTAAATCGAGTAACGTTTCTGTGGAAAGGAGAGAATTTTGTTTTGGGATACGAGTATCTCCTTTCCGATGCACTATTCCTTCTTTATTGCATCCGTGGCTCCCACACATTGACGAGTTAAAACAGAAATTGCGTCGCTATGAAATACTATGGGTTCTACGACTTCTAAATCGAGTAACGTTTCTATGGAAACGACAGGATTTTCTTTTGGGATACATCTCCTTTCCGATGCACTAATCCTTCTTTACTGCATCCCTCGCTCACTCACATTGACGAATTAACACAGGAATTGCGTCGCTATGAAATACTATGGGTTCTATGACTTCTCCTTCTAAATGGAGTAACGTTTCTATGGAAACGATAGGATTTTATTTTGGGATACGACTATCTCCTTTCCGATGCACTATTCCTTCTTTACTGCATCACTGGCTCCCTCACATTGACGAATTAACACAGAAATTGATCGCTATGAAATACTAGTTCTATGACTTCTCCTTCTAAATCGACTAACGTTTCTATGGAATCGATCGGATTTTATTTTGGTATTCGGCTATCTCTTTTCCGATGCACTATTCCTTCTTTACTGCACCGTCGGCCCATCACATTGACGAATTAACACAGAAATTGCGTCGCTATGAAATACTATGGGTTCTGTGACTTCTCCTTCTAAATCGAGTAACGTTTCTGTGGAAAGGAGAGAGTTTTGTTTTGGGATACGAGTATCTCCTTTCCGATGCACTATTCCTTCTTTACTGCATCCCTGGCTCCCTCACATTGACGAATTAACACGGAAATTGCGGGGCTATGAAATACAATGAGTTCTATGAGTTCTCCTTCTAAATAGAGTAACGTTTCTATGGAAACGACAGGATTTTATTTCGGGATTCTACTATCTCTTTTCCGATGAACTATTCCTTCTTTACTGAATCCCTCGCTCCCCCACATTAACGAAGTAACACAGAAATTGCGTCGCTATGAAATACGATGGGCTCTATGCCTTCTTCTAAATCGCGTAACGTTTCTGAGGCAACCACAGGATTTTCTTTTGGGATACGAGTATCTCCTTTACAATGCACTATTCCTTCTTTACTGCATCCCTCGCTCCCTCACATTGACGAATTAACACAGAAATTGTGGGGCTACGAAATACTATGTGTTCTATGACTTCTCCTTCTAAATCGAGTATCGTTTATTTGGGAACGACAGGATTTACTTTTGGGATATGAGTATCCCCTTTCCAATGCTCTATTCCTTCTTTACTGCATCCCTCGCTCCCTCACATTGATGAAGTAACACAGAAATGGCGTCGCTATGAAATATTATGTGTTCTATGACATCTCCTTTTAAATCGAGTACCGTTTCTGTGGAAACGAAAGGAATTTCTTTTGGGATACGACTATATCCTTTCCGATGCACTATTCCTTCTTTACTGCATCCCTCGCTCCCTCACATTGACGAATTAACACATGATTGCGTCGCTATGAAATACTATGGGTTCTATGACTTCTCCTTCTAAATCGAGTAACATGTCTATGGAAACGATAGGATTTTATTTTGGGATTCGACTATCTCTTTTCCGATGCACTATTCCTTCTTTACTGCATCACTGGCTCCCTCACATTGACGAATTAACACAGATATTGCGTCGCTATGAAATACTAGTTCTATGACTTCTCCTTCTAAAGCGAGTAACGTTTCTATGGAAACGATAGGATTTTATTTTGGTATTCGGCTATCTCCTTTCCGATGCACTATTCCTTCTTTACTGCACCCTCGCCCCATCACATTGACGAATTAACACAGAAATTGCGTCGCTATGAAATACTATGGGTTCTATGACTTCTCCTTTTAAATCGAGTAACATTTCTGTGGAAAGGAGAGAATTTTGTTTTGGGATACGAGTATCTCCTTTCCGATGCACTATTCCTTCTTTATTGCATGCGTGGCTCCCACACATTGACGAGTTAACATAGAAATTGCGTCGCTACGAAATACTATGGGTTCTATGACTTCTAAATCGAGTAACGTTTCTATGGAAACGACAGGATTTTCTTTTGGGATACATCTCCTTTCCGTTGCACTAATCCTTCTTTACTGCATCCCTCGCTCCCTCACATTGACGAATTAACACAGGAATTGCGTCGCTATGAAATACTATGGGTTCTATGACTTCTCCTTCTAAATCGAGTAACGTTTCTATGGAAACAATAGGATTTTCTTTTGGGATACGACTATATCCTTTCCGATGCAGTATTCCTTCTTTACTGCATCCCTCGCTCCCTCACATTGACAAATTAACACAGGAATTGCGTCGCTATGAAATACAATGGGTTCTATGACTTCTCCTTCTAAATGGAGTAACGTTTCTATGGAGACGATAGGATTCTATTTTGGGATTCGACTATCTCCTTTCCGATGCACTATTCCTTCTTTACTGCATGACTGGCTCCCTCACATTGACGAATTAACACAGAAATTGCGTCGCTATGAAATACTAGTTCTATGACTTCTCCTTCTAAATCGACTAACGTTTCTATGGAATCGATAGGATTTTATTTTGGTATTCGGCTATCTCCTTTCCGATGCACTATTCCTTCTTTACTGCACCCTCGGCCCATCACATTGACGAATTAACACAGAAATTGCGTCGCTATGAAATACTATGGGTTCTATGACTTCTCCTTCTAAATCGAGTAACGTTTCTGAGGAAAGGAGAGAATTTTGTTTTGGGATACGAGTATCTCCTTTCCGATGCACTATTCCTTCTTTACTGCATCCCTCGCTCCCTCACATTGACGAATTAAGACGGAAATTGCGGGGCTATGAAATACAATGAGTTCTATGAGTTCTCCTTCTAAATAGAGTAACGTTTCTATGGAAACAAAAGCATTTTTATTTGGGATTAGACTATCTCCTTTCCGATGCACTATTCCTTCTTTATTGCATCCGTGGCTCCCACACATTGACGAGTTAACACAGAAATTGCGTCGCTATGAAATATTATGGTTTCTATGACTTCTAAATCGAGTAACGTTTCTATGGAAACGACAGGATTTTCTTTAGGGATACATCTCCTTTCCGATGCACTATTCCTTCCTTACTGCATCTCTCGCTCCACACATTGACGAATTAACACGGAAATTGCGGGGCTATGAAATACAATGAATCCAATGAGTTCTCCTTCTAAATAGAGTAACGTTTGTATGGAAACGACAGGATTTTATTTCGGGATTCGACTATCTCCTTTCCGATGAACTATTCCTTCTTTACTGAATCCCTCGCTCCCCCACATTGACGAAGTAACACAGAAATTGCGTCGCTATGAAATACTATGGGCTCTATGACTTCTTCTAAATCGCGTAACGTTTCTGCGGAAACCACAGGATTTTCTTTTGGGATACGAGTAACTCCTTTACAATGCACTAATCCTTCTTTACTGCATCCCTCACTCCCTCACATTGACGAATTAACACAGAAATTGTGGGGCTACGAAATACTATGTGTTCTATGACTTCTCCTTCTAAATCGAGTAACGTTTATTTGGAAACGACAGGATTTACTTTTGGGATACGAGTATCCCCTTTCCAATGCTCTATTCCTTCTTTACTGCATCCCTCGCTCCCTCTCATTGACGAATTAACACAGGAATTGCGTCGCTATGAAATACTAGTTCTATGACTTCTCCTTCTAAATCGAGTAACGTTTCTATGGAAACGATAGGATTTTATTTTGGTATTCGGCTATCTCCTTTCCGATGCACTATTCTTTCTTTACTGCACCCTCGCCCCATCACATTGACGAATCAACACAGAAATTGCGTCGCTATGAAATACTACGGGTTCTATGACTTCTCCTTTTAAATCGAGTACCGTTTCTGTGGAAACGAAAGGATTTTCTTTTGGGATACGACTATATCCTTTCCGATGCACTATTCCTTCTTTACTGCATCCCTCGCTTCCTCACATTGACGAATTAACACAGGAATTGCGTCTTTATGAAATACTATGGGTTCTATGACGTCTCCTTCTAAATCGAGTAACGTATCTATGGAAACGAAAGGATTTTATTTTGGGATTCGACTATACCTTTTGTGATGCACTATTCCTTCTTTACTGCATCCCTCGCTCCCCAAAATTGACGAATTAACACAGGAATTGCGTCGCTATGAAATACTAGTTCTATGATTTCTCCTTCTAAATCGAGTAACGTTTCTATGGAAACGATAGGATTTTGTTTTGGTATTCGGCTATCTCCTTTCCGATGCACTATTCCTTCTTTACTGCATCCCTCGCTCCCCCACATTGACGAATTAACACAGGAATTGCGTCGCTATGAAATACTAGTTCTATGATTTCTGCTTCTAAATCGAGTAACGTTTCTATGGAAACGATAGGATTTTATTTTGGTATTCGGCTATCTCATTTCCGATGCACTATTCCTTCTTTACTGCATCACTGGCTCCCTCACATTGACGAATTAACACAGAAATTGCGTCGCTATGAAATACTAGTTCTATGACTTCTCCTTCTAAATCGAGTAACGTTTCTATGGAAACGATAGGATTTTATTTTGGTATTCGGCTATCTCCTTTCCGATGCACTATTCCTTCTTTACTGCACCCTCGCCCCATCACATTGACGAATTAACACAGAAATAGCGTCGCTATGAAATACTATGGGTTCTATGACTTCTCCTTTTAAATCGAGTAACGTTTCTGTGGAAAGGAGAGAATTTTGTTTTGGGATACGAGTATCTCCTTTCCGATGCACTATTCCTTCTTTACTGCATCCCTCGCTCCCTCACATTGACGAATTAACACGGAAATTGCGGGGCTATGAAATACAATGAGTTCTATGAGATCTCCTTCTAAATAGAGTAGCGTCTCTATGGAAACGAAAGGATTTTATTTTGGGATTCGACTATCTCCTTTCCAATGCACTATTCCTTCTTTATTGCATTCGTGGCTCCCACACATTGACGAATTAACACAGAAATTGCGTCGCTATGAAATACTAGTTCTATGACTTTATAAAGGCACATTTGCAAGCCGAGTGTGAGTTTCCGCAGAAACGCGAAATACTAATTAAATAAATAATCAGTGACAAATAAATAAAGCCAATGGCACACAACTGCGGCGCTGTGTCGCTAATAAAACAAAAGCACAATTACGTTACTCTTATGTTTGATTAAAAAAGAGAGAGCTCTGGTTGAAGTGGTGCGAGAAGCACGTATTTTATTTTATTGTCTGGCACACCGCCATATTTCATGTTATAGAAGAATACTGCGAGTTGCAACCACACTAGGCACTCGATTCTGTAAAGAATTTATATTTATAAAAGTAAGTAGGATTATGAACTGCAGGCTTATTCATTGAATATATCTGATTTAACTAACTGCGTAACTTTTTTATGTTTAGTAGACAATCACCTCTGTACGACGTATTGGCATGGCTGGCAATTTATTGTAATATTGAGATTTAGATTATGAGTCCGCACCTACCGCAGCAGTCTTTGGAAACGATTATTTACGAAGTCCGATTATTCAGTTTTATTTCACGGTCAACTACGAGTAACATTGCCTTTACGAAAAAGCCATTGTCAAGCGTCTGATACCGAATAATTAAACGTCCACGATCCAGATAAGCAAATACAATTGCAATCACAATCACCATCATACAGATAGAATAATCAATATCAAAATAACAATATATTTTTATTTATTTATTTATTTTATATTGGCGACCGTGACAGGACTTTTTATTTTGTCATTTGTTACATTGTTCTCTTTGTTTTATGTAAAAAATCAACTTTCTGGACCTGGACGTCAATGTATGACAGATAACAAAATCTGAAGATATTTTCCAATTCTGAAATTTTGCGGGAAGACGCAATGAAACTTCCAGCAAAATAAGGTAAGACGCAGCATCTTTGCATTGGTAGGCTTGACCAGACGTATAATTCAGTGTATTAGCTTTTCAGTAAATTCTGTAGTGTTTCTTTTCCGCATAACAGTTTCAGTGATAAATTTCATTCTCAGTACTTTTCCCTAAACAATAACGTATGCAACAATACCAATACACGGGTGTACAATATGGCCGACTTCTGTACGATATCATGTAACATGGCCAGCAGCCATTACCAATAATCTCAAATTCAGTTTATATTTTTAAATTAACAGACAGCCATTGTTGCTACGAGCGATTCATGCTCAACTACATTTTATTTTAAAATCAGTGTCAAAAATTTTCTTGGAACATATATCACGTGTGGCATGGTAATAACTAGAAAACAATACGCAAAAATGGAAGAGCAAGGACGTACTATTCAGACGCAATCCGACTCGGACGTGAGACAAGTGTTAGAAAATGACTTTACGACAGCAACCGGTAGTGATGATTCATCAAATATTGGCGCAAGTGTTGACGAAAATTTTGACGATAGGCCATCCACTACAAAAATTTCAAAATCTCAATCAGAGCCCATGTTAATGCATGACGTCACGTCTAATGACGCGGCGGGGGCAGAGACCTTGCAAACGGTAAACATTGCCGACATGTTACAAATGCTAATGAATCAAAACGCAGAAAATATGGCAACCATAAGGAAACAGAACGCCGAAAACATGGCAACCTTAAAGGCACAATTAGAGACACAAAATGAACAGTTAAAAACACAAAATGACGAAATCAAATCTGATCTCATAGCAATCAAGATAGGTAATGACGCTTTGTGTAAACGTGTGGAACTTATAGACGCCACACTGACCAAACAGATGACCGAACTCAGTACGAAATTTTCCCAGCTCAATACGAGACAAGAAAAGACTACAACTGACGTAGCACTTTTACAGACACAAGTCAAAAACCTTAATGTCACGTGTGAAGTTCTTACTGAACAAATTCAAACATATCCTTCAGTACATGACAACCTTGAAAAAAGAATTATTGACGTACAGAATAAATTTGACAATGTTGAACAACACCTGACTGACATCTTACAATCAGATACCACAGCTCATTTTCAAAATATTAATAAAGAATTTCATGATAGGGTAGAGAACAAAGACAAACATTTTGATAGTTGCATACCTGAAAATTTACCAACAATTGTGCACGACTCCGTAGCGGAATACATCACTAATAACAAACAGCTGATTAGTGACGCAGTACAATCCGTCACTGCACCCATGAGACAATTCACCGATCAACCAAAGTCTGAATGTAACGAAAATATCAGTCAAAATGTACAGTTCAGAAACCAATATACATTCGAGTATGATACACACATTCCGCACACGACAAATACACAAGAACAAAACACACCACGACTACAACACATACCACGATGTGGAAACACAAACACAAGCTATTATCATGGTAAACCACAGCAACATTATCGTAATTACTCGCCAGCGGAACATACCAGTAATTACAGTGGAATAAATCCATATCACAATGCGAAGGAAGATGAAAGCTTAATGAAACACAGGCAATTTCAGATTTTTATCCCAGAAAAACGAACCATTCATCCGGTGATTTTTCTTAAATCTTTTAGTAACGCATTTCCACGCACTTGGAGTGACCGGAAAAAGATTTCATATATTGTCGGTTACATCCAAGGCGATGCAGCTGTCTGGGCATACAGTCAAGCTGACGTATGTACCACGTACAGTGAGTTTGAGCGTGCTTTTCTGAACAAATTCTGGTCGCAATCCGTCCAGGAGCGACTCAGAAGACAAATTTTAGAACCTGAAACTTTTAACAGTAAAAATGGTAACTTACGTAGATATTTTGAAAAATACTTGAACATGGGACATTTTTTAGACGAACCAGTCGCAACGCGTGATATACTCCGTGCGTTGAAGGCCAAATTGCCTTTCAACATTAAAGAAAAACTCCTACATATCCCGGATGACGATTCAGATTATTTTTTAACAGCTTTAGATTCGGTTGACATGTTACTTGAAGATCAGCGCTTCGCGCGGCAAAACAGCAGCCACAATGTTTACACTAGTGGTATGCAAAACATGCAGGCTTGCCAACTCAATTCTGGCGCGCCCACAGTTGGATACGCGGTACAACAAAAACAGCAAACTCACATGCCGTCTCAGTACGGAAATCAAAATCAACACGCGTATTCCAATGCAAACAATAGTTACAACACTAATAACATTTCATGCGGCAATCCATACAAAAGGCACCGCGGTAATAACTACAACGGTAACAACGGATACAAAGGTAATAACAAAAACACAAACAGAAATAGAAATAATAACAACTACGAGCCAAGACAGCATCAAGGTTGGACTCGTAACGATCAGTACTTACATTCAAACTCTGCTTTACCACAGCAGCCACCAGGACAAAATTGGAGCATACCTTACGACCGACAGGTAAGTTATAATGCGCAACAGCAACAACAACCGCAAAAGTTTGGAGATCATAATAGGCAATATCCGAATGTGAATATAATAGAAATGACATCTGATGCACAACCTCAATCTGTGTCAGTACCTAGTACAAATGCTAATCCAACAAACTAGAAACAGTCACTACTTTGCCCCAGGTCGTGGCTGAAGAATTCTTGGGGGGCGACTTCAATGTTAATCAGTTATTTGACACCACACTTGAACAACAGAATAATGATATGCCGAATAATTCTAAACAAAAACTACCTGTTTTATTTATAAGATACAACCACAATAACAATATATCAGATGAACTTTTACAAGACAGTACACAATGTCGTTTAAACACAAATGAAATTGTTTTAGCATCTACTACTGGTGTAGTAGGTGGGATTCCAACTACTACTATCCTAGATACAGGTGCAGCTGTGAGCGTTTTGTCTTTTAATTTCTATAAAAAGATGTGTGAATTGGAACCTGTGCCTTAGTTTCCTGCCCAAAACTGTAAAATAACTACTGCACTAGGTAATAAGTCATGTAGGGTTACGAAGCAAGTTTTTGTAAACGTTAAAATAGGTAATGGAACCGTACAATGGCCATTCCTGGTTGTACAAAACCTTGTGACAAATTGCATATTAGGAATAGATATTATGAGCGAGAAGGACTGCATTATAGACTTCTCCAAAGGTAAATGTATTTTAAATGATAAAGGCAGTGTAATTATTATTGATTTGGACAGGAGAACTCTAAAGCATGACAAACACTGTACAGGGTACAAGGTTCAGTTAGTACTTGACAATGACATTCAAGACATGCAAACACACTCATCTGACACAGAGATAAAGGACTTGAAAACATTGCTTGATCATAAGATAAGTGAAGCTACAGCTCTCAGTGTACATGAACGTATAAAACTACAGGAAGTGTTATCCATATATTTACAAGTTTTTACCAAACGATTAGGTGTTATCAACACGTATGTGTACAAGATTGAAGTTAAGCCTCACAAGATCTTCTACCATAAGACATATAACGTACCGTTATCTCAACGACCTGCTGTGTGGCAAGAATTAAAACAAATGTTAGACTGGAATGTCATTGAACCATCCACCTCACCTTATTGTAGTCCTCTACTTGTTGTCAAAAAATCAAATGGAAGCATTAGGTTAGTGTTAGAAGCACGAGCTATTAATGAAATAATTTTACCGGTTCACACAAAACCTGAAAATTTAGAAGAGCAATTACAGAAATTTCTAGATGCAAAATATTTTTCCACAATAGATCTCGCTAATTCGTTTTGGCAGGTGGGTATCACTCCTGATTCTCGGAAATATACTGCATTTATGTTCGGGGAGCGAACCTATCAGTTTTGTGTTCTACCCTTCGGACTGAATGTCAGCTCTGGGGTATTCATTACAGCCCTGGATACCGTGCTTGGCGACGATTTAGTTGAGACAGTCACACACTATGTAGATGATATACTGATAGCTACACAATCTTGGAATGAACACGTTGACACTCTTCAAAGAATTTTAGAAAAATTTGCACAAGCTGGAGTCACAGCCAACCTAAGAAAATCAAAATTTGGTTGCAGTGAGATAAAATATTTAGGACATATCATTAATTCACAGGGCATACGTCCGGATCCCAGTAAATTAAATGCTATCAGAAACTTTCCTAGCCCTCGAACTAAAAAGCAGTTAAAATCATTCCTTGGGCTATGTTCATTTTTCAGACGTTTTTTGCCACAACCACTTTTGAACAGTAAAGATCTGCTAAATCTACTCAGAAAGAATCAAGTTTGGATCTGGTCGGAACAGTGCCAGAATGACTTTAATACAATTAAACATGCTTTAGTGAATGCTAACATATTGAGCCATCCAGATTTCAATTTAGATTTTTGTATGACTTGTGACGCTTCACGTACTGGCTTGGGCTGTTGCTTATTTCAAGTTGTAAAGAATAAAGAGGAGGAACAGATAAGAATTATTGGGTTTGCGAGTCGCACTCTAACTGAATGTGAGCGTACATACTCCACTACTGAGTTAGAAACACTTTCCATAGTATGGGCATTCAAGAAATTCAATTATTATTTATTTGGAAAACATACGGTAATTTACACCGATCACCAGGCCCTGACATTTTTGTTAACTTGTAAACTTGTACATCCTAGACTATCACGATGGGCAGTTACACTTCAGAACTACTCTTTTGAAATTAAGTACATAAGAGGTAAGGACAACACCATTGCAGACACTTTGTCTAGACTTCCACAAGGTATGAATGATACCAACAGTGACTTAGAAAATATAAATGACTACAGGATTCTCTTAATGCAAGACAAGCAGTATCACCAATATTATATTGATATGTGCAGAAACATGGCTGAATTACAAAAATCTGATCCTCACTGGTATAAGATAATAACATTACTGGTAGAAAAACACAATCATCCTTTGACTAAGTATTACAAGTTACACAATGATGTGTTATTTTACCGCCGACATCCAAATGCTACTAACTGGTGTGTATGCATTCCCAAAGAGTCTGAACGTAATCTAATTTGGCACACACACTTAGTTTGGGGTCATTATGGGACGAAAAAGTGTTTGGCAAAGCTCAGCACATACTGTTATTTTAGCAATATGAGAAGAAAAATTTACAGGGAACTAAAAACATGTGTCATACGTCAAAAATCAAAACCTCAGAATTTATCCACAAAAACAGATTTACATTCTATTTTACCCAGTAAACCCCTGGAAATTCTGTGTACTGACATCAGTGGACCGCATCCAGCAAGCTCTGGAGGCGTCAAATATATCTTAGCTTTTTACGATATATTTTCTAAACATGTAAAACTTTATGCTTTAAAATCCTCCACTGCAAATGCTATAATACGAAGATTCTCAAGTGATTACCTGACGCACGTGGGAAAACCTAAAGCAATTCTATCAGATAATGCAGCATACTACTCTGGGTACAAATGGAGAAATTTCTTGAAGGACAATAACATCAAAAGTATATTTATTTCGAGGTTTAGTCCACAATGTAACGCGACTGAGAGACTTTTCCGAATTAAACCGTTTCATGAGGACCTATATTTCATCAAAACATACTAATTGGGTGTCCTACCTAAGTCTTTTCGAAGACGTACACAATAACTTAAATATTTACGATACGAATTACACACCTTACGAGATCATGTTCTATTGCAAACTGAACGATCAGTGGATAGAACCATTACCTAAGTTGTCGGACAAGGAAATCACACCTGAACAGAAAATAAAAGAAGTATTGACTACATTGACACATCACGCACAAATACGAAACAAACATCACAGAAACATAATAAAAAGAAAACAAAAATTCGAGGTAAGAATGCTTGTACTACTTCGTACTCATCATAAATCTGTAGCACTCAAACGACGCAACGCTAAGTGGCGTCTGCTATATGAAGGACCTTATATAATTGTTAACGTACCGCATCCTGGTGCGTATCTGTTACAACATCCTAGAACTAACAAAATTATTGGGCTATACGCACACCGAGATCTTAGAGCATTTCATGCTGAATAATGTCAAGGTCATACCCATCAAAATATTGCTAAGCAACTCGAAAAACTCTGTTGTTACAACACAGATAATAAGTAGTATAGAAATTTTCATTTCAGCGGTTCCAGTGACACAGTTGAAGACAGAAGAACTCTTCTTTCAGCGCACGCCTCCACCTGAAAGACGGAATATTAAAGTAAAATTTATGATTACGTAGCAGTGGATGACATATTAATTTTTCACGGAACATTTGTTACTGAAGGTACCACTGACTTGGTGTGACACCTGACGAACTGACAGACGTCATCTGTGAAGCGATCTTTTACTTTGAGAAATAGATTAGACGCACATCTCTCAACACGAAAAGCATCTATCAGTAGTCAAGGCCACACAGACACTCTACACACACGCACAAAACGCGAGGAATCGAACATTTTCTCTCTCTTACTATTTTGAATATTTATTGAGTAGTGAAAACGCCTGGTCTTGCCTACTGATGTAATGAATGTTGTGTCTAACCTATCTTAATTTCAGATGACATCACAAAAAACATCGATAATATCCCAGCAAAACCGCTAAAGAGGATGTAAATATCTGCAATTCATGTAATCAAATGTGACACAATGTAATAACCTATAGCGATGTAATGATGATGTAAACATGTTTATGTGCAACTATATTATGTTTATGCTAAGAAAATATGTGACGTGTGTATGTACAATTACTTATTTTTTTAACTGATGTATAGTGTAACTGTTACTATGTAAAAATTTGAACAAAACGAGTGCCAAAAAGACATTGCATAGTGAACCACTGTTCACGGACATTAACGAACATTACCAACTCTGCAACTACGCGGAAACCTATGTGAAAGAAACTGTTAATGCCATTCATTATGCAGCGTATCTATGTAAACGCGATGAACGATTTCCTTGATTAATAACTACGAACATTTAGGTGAGCTATATTCAGCAAAAAACTGAAAATGTGAAGTGCATAATTCGTGCATCGTCTAGTGAGATTACTACAGTACCCAACTTCAAGATGTTAACTGGATTAAATGGACACAAAGTGCCTGTCCAGAAAACAACACGACGGGTGGAAGAATTTTGGTTGGAACTTCAGGGAATGAAATGTTCTCGAAATGGGACGGACACTCTTACCTGGACTGTCCAAGGATCGACGCCAGCTATGTGCCGTCCGAGGTTCTGACACCAAGCTTCCACGGAATGTAAAAAACGAACTGCACGTGGACCAATTACTCGACGGGTCACGTCTGATCTGTAATAAGCAATGCTTTTAGTCACAACCAACTGCATCACTACGACTATAATGGAAATGAGAAATGGACACGCTTATGTATTAATCACGTTGTTATACAACGATGTTACTGTGATCAAAAAACTTTACCACGACGATACTAACCGGTAAAAAATTATTGTGCAGCGGATGAATATGAACTGTAATAACGACACGATGTGTATAGGTCAACGCACCTGAAAAATACGGACATTTTTCTTTGAAGTATTTCAAAACAATACTATGTAACTAAGAACATTCAACAATCTAAGTTGTATTGTGTTATAACAAATATTGTAAATTTAAAACTAAGTTACCTGTCATTGAATGTAGTCTTCATATCTAATCTTGGTTGAATATTTTCTTTGTGCAACGACTGAAAAACGCGCGCACACGAACAATATGAACTGCAATACTGTGCCGCGTGATTTAACTGTACGAAATAACGGCAGTGCCGCAGTTACACAGACGCTTCTGCGCATGCGCGCACTCTATCTGCCAACATAAGAACTTTTACGGCGCACCCGCGTCATTCAAATTTTGTATATAATGTGTATAATGTGTAACGTAAGTCATGTAAATAGTTGTAGATAACTTAGATTTTCTTGTGCCTTTAGGTGAATTGCTCGCCTGCAGGTGTGTCCTTTTGCCTCGCAATTCAGGGGACAATATAAAGGCACATTTGCATGCCGAGCGTGAGTTTCCGCGGAAACGCGAAATACTAATTAAATAAATAATCAGTGACAAATAAATAAAGCCTATGGCACACAACTGCAGCGCTGTGTCGCTGATAAAACAAAAGCACAATTACGTTACTCTTATGTTTGATTAAGAAAGAGAGAGCTCTGGTTGAAGTGGTGCGAGAAGCACGTATTTTATGTTATTGTCTGGCACACCGCCATATTTCATGTTATAGAAGAATACTGCGAGTTGCAACCACACTAGGCACTCGATTCTGTAAAGAATTTAAATTTATAAAAGTAAGTAGGATTATAAATTGCAGGCTTATTCATTGAATATATCTGATTTAACTAACTGTGTCACTTTTTTATGTTTAGTAGACAATCACCTCTGTACGACGTATTGGCATGGCTGGCAGTTTATTGTAATATTGAGATTTAGATTATGAGTCCGCACCTACCGCAGCAGTCTTTGGAAACGATTATTTACGAAGTCCGATTATTCAGTTTTATTTCACGGTCAACTACGAATAACATTGCCTTTACGAAAAAGCCATTGTCAAGCGTCTGATACCGAATAATTAAACGTCCACGATCCAGATAAGCAAATACAATTGCAATCACAATCACCATCATACAGATAGAATAATCAATATCAAAATAACAATATATTTTTATTTATTTATTTATTTTATAACTTCTCCTTCTAAATCGAGTAACGTTTCTATGGAAACGATAGGATTTTATTTTGGTATTCGGCTATCTCTTTTCCGATGCACTATTCCTTCTTTACTGCACCCTCGCCCCATCACATTGACGAATTAACACAGAAATTGCGTCGCTATGAAATACTATGGGTTCTATGACTTCTCCTTCTAAATCGAGTAACGTTTCTATGGAAAGGAGAGAATTTTGTTTTGGGATACGAGTATCTCCTTTCCGATGCACTATTCCTTCTTTACTGCATCCCTCGCTCCCTCACATTGACGAATTAACACGGACATTGCGGGGCTATGAAATACAATGAGTTCTATGAGTTCTCCTTCTAAATAGAGTAACGTTTCTATAGAAACGAAAGGATTTTATTTTGGGATTCGACTATCTCGTTTCCGATGCACTATTCCTTCATTACTGCATCACTGGCTCCCTCACATTGACGAATTAACACCGAAATTGCGTCGCTATGATATACTAGTTCTATGACTTCTCCTTCTAAATCGAGTAACGTTTCTATGGAAACGATAGGTTTTCATTTTGGTATTCGGCTATCTCCTTTCCGATGAACTATTCCTTCATTACTGAATCCCTCGCTCCACCATATTGACGAAGTAACACAGAAATTGCGTCGCTACGAAATACTATGGGCTGTATGACTTCTCCTTCTAAATCGAGTTACGTTTATTTGTAGACGACAGGATTTACTTTTGGGAAACGAGTATCCCCTTTCCAATGCTCTGTTCCTTGTTTACTGCATCCCTCGCTCCCTCACATTAATGAAGTAACACAGAAATGGCGTCGCTATGAAATATTATGTGTTCTATGACATCTCCTTCTAAATTGAGTACCGTTTCTGTGGAAACGATAGGATTTCCTTTTGGGATACGACTATATCCTTTCCGATGCACTATTCCTTCTTTACTGCATCCCTCGCTTCCTCACATTGACGAATTAACACAGGAATTGCGTCTTTATGAAATACTATGGGTTCTATGACATCTCCATCTAAATCGAGTAACGTATCTATGGAAACGATAGGATTTTCTTTTGGGTTTCGACTATATCCTTTCTGATGCACTATTCCTTCTTTACTGCATCCCTCGCTCCCTCACATTGACGAATTAACACAGGAATTGCGTCGCTATGAAATACTATGGGTTCTATGACTTCTCCTTCTAAATCGAGTAACGTTTCCATGGAAACGACAGGATTTTCTTTTGGGATACGACAATTTCCTTTCCGATGCACTATTCCTTCTTTACTGCATCCCTCGCTCCCCCACATTGACGAATTAACACAGGAATTGCGTCGCTATGAAATACTAGTTCTATGACTTCTCCTTCTAAATCGAGCAACGTTTCAATGGAAACGATAGGATTTTTTTTTGGTATTCGGCTATCTCCTTTCCGATGCACTATTAATTCTTTACTGCATCACTGGCTCCCTCACATTGACGAATTAACACAGAAATTGCGTCGCTATGAAGTACTAGTTCTATGACTTCTCCTTCTAAATCGAGTAACGTTTCTATGGAAACGATAGGATTTTATTTTGGTATTCGGCTATCTCCTTTCCGATGCACTATTCCTTCTTTACTGCATCACTGGCTCCCTCACATTGACGAATTAACACAGAAATTGCGTCGCTATGAAATACTAGTTCTATGACTTCTCCTTCTAAATCGAGTAACGTTTCTATGGAAAATATAGGATTTTATTTTGGTATTCGGCTATCTCCTTTCCGATGCACTATTCTTTCTTTACTGCACCCTCGCTCCATCACATTGACGAATTAACACAGAAATTGCGTCGCTATGAAATACTATGGGTTCTATGACTTCTCCTTTTAAATCGAGTAACGTTTCTGTGGAAAGGAGAGAATTTTGTTTTGGGATACGAGTATCTCCTTTCCGATGCACTATTCCTTCTTTACTGCATCCCTCGCTCCCTCACATTGACGAATTAACACGGAAATTGCGGGGCTATGAAATACAATGAGTTCTAGGAGAGTAGAGTAGCGTCTCTATGGAAACGAAAGGATTTTATTTTGGGATTCGACTATCTCCTTTCCGATGCACTATTCCTTCTTTATTGCATCCGTGGCTCCCACACATTGACGAGTTAACACAGAAATTGCGTCGCTATGAAATACTAGTTCTATGGCTTCTCCTTCTAAATCGAGTAACGTTTCTATGGAAACGATAGGATTTTCTTTTGGGATACGACTATATCATCTCCGATGCACTATTCCTTCTTTACTGCATCCCTCGCTCCCTCACATTGACAAATTAACACAGAAATTGCGTCGCTATGAAATACTATGGGTTCTATGACTTCTCCTTCTAAATCGAGTAACGTTTCTATGGAAACGATAGGATTTTATTTTGGGATTCGACTATCTCCTTTCCGTGCACTATTCCTTCTTTACTGCATCACTGGCTCCCTCACATTGACGAATTAACATAGAAATTGCGTCGCTATGAAATACTAGTTCTATGACTTGTCCTTCTAAATCGAGTAACGTTTCTATGGAATCGATAGGATTTTATTTTGCTATTCGGCTATCTCCTTTCCGATGCACTATTCCTTCTTTACTGCACCCTCGCCCCATCACATTGACGAATTAACACAGAAATTGCGTCGCTATGAAATACTATGGGTTCTATGACTTCTCCTTCTAAATCGAGTAACGTTTCTATGGAAAGGAGAGAATTTTGTTTTGGGATACGAGTATCTCCTTTCCGATGCACTATTCCTTCTTTACTGCATCCCTCGCTCCCTCACATTGACGAATTAACACAGAAATTGTGGGGCTACGTAATACTATGTGTTCTATGACTTCTCCTTCTAAATCGAGTTACGTTTATTTGGAGACGACAGGATTTACTTCTGGGAAACGAGTATCCCCTATCCAATGCTCTGTTCCTTCTTTACTGCATCCCTCGCTCCCTCACATTAATGAAGTAACACAGAAATGGCGTCGCTATGAAATATTATGTGGTCTATGACATCTCCTTCTAAATCGAGTACCGTTTCTGTCGAAACGATAGGATTTTCTTTTGGGATACGACTATATCCTTTCCGATGCACTATTCCTTCTTTACTACATCCCTCGCTCCCTCACATTGACAAATTAATACAGGAATTGTGTCGCTATGAAATACTATGGGTTCTATGACTTCTCCTTCTAAATCGAGTAACGTTTCTATGGAAACGATAGGATTTTATTTTGGTATTCGGCTATCTCCTTTCCGATGCACTATTCCTTCTTTACTGCATCCCTCGCTCCCTCACATTGACGAATTAACACGGAAATGGCGGGGCTATGAAATACAATGAGTTCTATGAGATCTCCTTCTAAATAGAGTAGCGTCTCTATGGAAACGAAAGGATTTTATTTTGGGATTCGACTATCTCCTTTCCGATGCACTATTCCTTCTTTATCGCATCCGTGGCTCCCACACATTGACGAGTTAACACAGAAATTGCGTCGCTATGAAATACTATGGGTTCTATGACTTCTAAATCGAGTAACGTTTCTATGGAAACGAAAGGATTTTCTTTTGGGATACATCTCCTTTCCGATGCTCTAATCCTTCTTTACTGCATCCCTCGCTCCCTCACATTGACAAATTAACACAGGAATTGCGTCGCTAGGAAATACTATGGGTTCTATGACTTCTCCTTCTAAATCGAGTAACGTTTCTATGGAAACGATAGGATTTTCTTTTGGGATACGACTATATCCTTTCCAATGCACTATTCCTTCTTTACTGCATCCCTCGCTCCCTCACATTGGCAAAATAACACAGGAATTGCGTCGCTATGAAATACTATGGGTTCTATGACTTCTCCTTCTAAATCGAGTAACATTTCTATGGAAACGATAGGATTTTATTTTGGGATTCGACTATCTCCTTTCCGATGCACTATTCCTTCTTTACTGCATCACTGGCTCCCTCACATTGACGAATAAACACAGATATTGCGTCGCTATGAAATACTAGTTCTAGGACTTCTCCTTCTAAATCGAGTAACGTTTCTATGTAAACGATAGGATTTTATTTTGGTATTCGGCTATCTCCTTTCCGATGCACTATTCCTTCTTTACTGCTCCCTCGCCCCATCACATTGACGAATTAACACAGAAATTGCGTCGCTATGAAATACTATAGGTTCTATGACTTCTCCTTCTAAATCGAGTAACGTTTCTATGGAAAGGAGAGAATTTTGTTTTGGGATACGAATATCTCCTATCCGATGCACTATTCCTTCTTTACTGCATCCCTCGCTCCCTCACATTGACGAATTAACACGGACATCGCGGGGCTATGAAATACAATGAGTTCTATGAGTTCTCCTTCTAAATGGAGTAACGTTTCTATGGAAGCGAAAGGATTTTATTTCCGGATTCGACTATCTCCTTTCCGATGAACTATTCCTTCATTACTGAATCCCTCGCTCCCCCACATTGACGAAGTAACACAGAAATTGCGTCGCTATGAAATACTATGGTTTCTATGACTTCTCCTTCTAAATCGCGTAACGTTTCTGTGAAAACCAAAGGATTTTCTTTTGGGATACGAGTATCTCCTTTACAATGCACTACTCCTTCTTTACTGCATCCCTCGCTCCCTCACATTGACGAATTAACACAGAAATTGTGGGGCTACGAAATACTATGTGTTCTATGACTTCTCCTTCTAAATCGAGTTACGTTTATTTTGAGACGACAGGATTTACTTTTGGGAAACGAGTATCCCCCTTCCTATGCTGTATTCCTTCTTTACTGCCTCCCTCGCTCCCTCACATTTATGAAGTAACACAGAAATGGCGTCGCTATGAAATATTATGTGTTCTATGACATCTCCTTCTAAATCGAGTACCGTTTCTATGGAAACGAAAGGATTTTCTTTTGGGATACGACTATATCCTTTCCGATGCACTATTCCTCGTTTACTGCATCCACGCTCCCTCACATTGACGTATTAACATAGGAATTGCGTCTTTATAAAATACTATGGGTTCTATGACTTCTCCTTCTAAATCGAGTAACGTTTCTATGGAAACAATAGGATTTTATTTTGGGATTCGACTATCTCCTTTCCGATGCACTATTCCTTCTTTATAGCATCACTGACTCCCTCACATTGACGAATTAACACAGAAATTGCGTCGCTATGAAATACAAGTTCTATGACTTCTTCTAAATCGAGTAACGTTTCTATGGAAACGATAGGATTTTATTTTGGTATTCGGCTATCTCCTTTCCGATGCACTATTCCTTCTTTACTGCACCCTCGCCCCATCACATTGACGAATTAACTCAGAAATTGCGTCGCTATGGAATACTATGGGTTCTATGACTTCTCCTTCTAAATCGAGTAACGTCTCTGTGGAAAGGAGAGAATTTTGTTTTGGGATACGAGTATCTCCTTTTCGATGCACTATTCCTTCTTTACTGCATCCCTCGCTCCATCACATTCACGAATTAACACGGAAATTGCGGGGCTATGAAATACAATGAGTTCTATGAATTCTCCAA
This sequence comes from Schistocerca americana, assembly GCF_021461395.2. Classification (NCBI taxonomy): domain Eukaryota; kingdom Metazoa; phylum Arthropoda; class Insecta; order Orthoptera; family Acrididae; genus Schistocerca; species Schistocerca americana. Next base: position 50,621,045 of record NC_060129.1, read on the forward strand.
CTAAATCGAGTAACGTTTCTATGGAAACGACAGGATTTCCTTTAGGGATACATGTCCTTTCCGATGCACTATTCCTTCTTTACTGCATCTCTCGCTCCGTCACATTGACGAATTTACACAGAAATTTCTTCGCTATGAAATACTGTGATTTCTATGACATCTCCTTCAAAATCGAGGAACGTTTCTATTGAAACGAAAGCATTTTATTTTGGGATATGACTTTCTTCATTCCGATGCACTATTAATTCCTTACTGCATCCCTCGCTCCCACACATTGACGAATTAACACAGAAATTGCGGTGCTATGAACTACTATGTGTTCTATGACTTCTCCATCTAAATCGAGTAACGTTTCTATGGAAACGACAGGATTTTGTTTTGGGATTCGACTTATAAAATAAATAAAATAAAATAAAATAAAATAAAATATTAATTATGTATTATTGTATGATTGTGATTGGTTGTAATTAATATTTGCGTATCTGGAACTTGGACGTTTAATTATTCGGTATCAGACGCTTGACAATGGCTTTTTTGTAAATGTAATGTTATTCGTAGTTGACCGTGAAATAAGACTCAAATAATCGGACTTCGTATTTAAGTCGTTTCCAAAGACTGCTGCGGTAGGTGCGATTTCAAATCTAAATTCTCAATATTAGAATAATTTTGCCAGCCATGTCAATACGTCGTACAGAGGTGACTGTCTACTAAACATAAAAAGTTTACACAGTTAGTTACATCAGATATATTCAACCAATAAGCCTACAATTGAATAATTCTACTTACTTTTATTAATATAAATTCTTTACAGAATCGAGTGCCTAGTAAGATTGCAACTCGCAGTGATCTTATATAACATTAAATATGGCGGTGTGCCAGTCAATAAAATATACGTGCTTCCAGCACCACTTGTCCAAGACCTCCCTCTCCTTAATCAAACATAAGAGTATCGTAATTGTGTTTTTGTTTTATCAGCGACATAGCGCTGCAGTTCTGTGCCATAGGCTTTATTTATTTGTCAGAGATTAATTATTTAATTAAGATTTCCCGTTTCCGAGGATACTCGCCCACGGCATGCAAATGTGCCATTATATTGCCCCCTGAATTGCGAGGCGAAAGGACACACCTGCAGGCGAGCAATTCACCTAAAGGCACAAGAAAATCTAAGTTATCTACAACTATTTACATGACATACATTATACAGTATATTATATACAACATTTGAATGACGCGCGTGCGCCGTAAAAGTTCTTATGTTGGCAAAACAGAGTGTGCGCATGCGCAGAAGCGTCTGTGTAACTACGGCACTGCCGTTATATCGCAAATTTAGATCACGCGGCACAGTATTGCAGTTCATATTGTTCGTGTGCGCGCGCATTTCTTAGTCGTTGCACATAGAAAATATTCCACCAAGATTACATATGAAGACTACATTCTATGACAGGTAACTTAGTTTTAAAATTACAATATTTGTTATAACACAATACAACTTAGATTGTTGAATGTTCTTAGTTACATAGTATTGCAATGAAATGCTTCAAAGAAAAATGTCCTGTTGTTTCAGGTGCGTTGACCTATACACATCGTGTCGTTATTACAGTTTATATTCATCTACTGCACAGTACTGTTTCACAGGTTAGTGTCATCGTGGTAAAGTTTTTTGATCACAGTAACATCGCTGTATAACAACGTGATTGATACTTAAGCATGTCCATTTCCTATTTCCATTATAGTTGTTGTGATGCAGTTCGTTGTGACAAAAAGCATTGTTTATTACAGATCAGATGTGACCCGTCGAGTAATTAGTCCATATGCAGTTCGTTTTCGATATTCCGTGGAAGCTTGGTTGCAGAACCTCGGACGGCACATAGCTGGCGTCGATCCTTGGACAGTCCAGGTAAGTGTGTCCGTCACATTTCGAGAACATACCATTCCCTGAAGTTCCAACCAAAATTCTTCCACTCGTCGTGTTGTTTTCTGGACAGGCACGTTGTGACCATTTAGTCCAGTTAACATCTTGAAGTTAGATACTGTAGTAATGTCACTAGACGATGCACCAATTACGCACTTCACATTTTCAGTTTTTTTTTTTTTTTTTTTTTTTTTTTTTTTTTTTTTTTTTTTTGCTAAATATAGCTCACCTAAATGTTCGTAGTTACTCATCAAGGAAATCGTTCATCGCGTTTACAAAGGTACGATGCATGATGAATGTCATTAACAGTTTCTTTCACATAGGTTTCTGCGTAGTTGCAGACTTAGTAATGTACGTTAATGTCCGTGAACAGTGGTTCACTACGCATTTTTTTTTTTTTAAAGTTTTTCACATTTTGGCACTCGTTATCGTTCAAATTTTCACACAGTAACAGTTACATTATACATCAGTTTAAAAAAAAATATAAGTAATCATACATATACATGTCACATATTTTCTTAGCATAAACATAATACAGTTACACATAAACATGTTTACATCATCATTACATAGCTATAAATTATTACATTGTGTCACATTTGATTACATGGATTGCAGATATTTTCGTCCTCTTTAACGGTTTTGCTGGGATTTTATCGATGTTTTTTGTGATGTCATCTGAAATTAAGATAGGTTAGACACAACATTCATTACATCAGTAGGCAAGACCAGGCGTTTTCACTACTCAATAAATATTCAAAATAATAAGAGACGGAAAACTGTTCGATTCCTCGCGTTTTGTGCGTGTGTGTATAGTGTCTGTGTGGCCTTGGCTACTGGTAGATGCCTTTCTTGCTGAGAGATGTGCGTCTAATCTATTTCTCAAAGTAAAAGATCGCTTCACAGATGACGTCTGTCGGTTCGTCAGGTGTCATACCAAGTCAGTGGTACCTACAGTCACAAATGTTCCATGAAAAATTTATATATCATTCACTGCTACGTAATCATAAATTTTACTTTAATATTCAGTCTTCTCGGTGGTGCCGCGGCGTTGAAAGAAAAGTTCTGTCTTCAACTGCGTCACTGGAACCGCTGAAATGAAAATTTCTATACTACTTATAATCTATGTTGTAATTTGTTTTAGTTCTTGCCACACAGCAGGTCGTTGAGATAACGGTACGTTATATGTCTTGTGGTAGAAGATCTTGTGAGGCTTAACTTCAATCTTGTACACATACGTGTTGATAACACCTAATCTTTTGGTAAAAACTTGTAAATATTTGGATAACACTTCCTGTAGTTTTATACGTTCATGTACACTGAGAGCTGTAGCTTCATTTATCTTATGATCAAGCAATGTTTTCAAGTCCATTAGCTCTGTGTCAGATGAGTGTGTTTGCGTGTCTTGAATGTCATTGTCAAGTACTAACTGAACCTTGTACCCTGTACAGTGTTTGTCATGCTTTAGAGTTCTCCTGTCCAAATCAATAATAATTACACTGCCTTTATCATTTAAAATACATTTACCTTTGGAGAAGTCTATAATGCAGTCCTTCTCGCTCATAATATCTATTCCTAATATGCAATTTGTCACAAGGTTTTGTACAACCAGGAATGGCCATTGTACGGTTCCATTCCCTATTTTAATGTTTACAAAAACTTGCTTCGTAACCCTACATGACTTATTACCTAGAGCGGTAGTTATTTTACAGTTTTGGGCAGGAAACTCAGGCACAGGCTCGAATTCACACATCTTTTTATAGAAATTAAAAGACAAAACGCTCACAGCTGCACCTGTATCTAGGATAGTAGTAGTTGGAATCCCACCTACTACACCAGTAGTAGATGCTAAAACAATTTCATTTGTGTTTAAACGACATTGTGTACTGTCTTGTAAAAGTTCATCTGATATATTGTTATTGTGGTTGTATCTTATAAATAAAACAGGTAGTTTTTGTTTAGAATTATTCGGCATATCCTTATTCTGTTGTTCAAGTGTGGTGTCAAATAACTGATTAACATTGAAGTCGCCCCCCAAGAATTCTTCAGCCACGACCTGGGGCAAAGTAGTGACTGTTTCTAGTTTGTTGGATTAGCATTTGTACTAGGTACTGACACAGATTGAGGTTGTGCATCAGATGTCATTTCTATTATATTCACATTCGGATATTGCCTATTATGATCTCCAAACTTTTGCGGTTGTTGTTGCTGTTGCGCATTATAACTTACCTGTCGGTCGTAAGGTATGCTCCAATTTTGTCCTGGTGGCTGCTGTGGTAAAGCAGTGTTTGAATGAAAGTATTGATCGCTATGAGTCCAGCCTTGATGCTGTCTTGGCTCGTAGTTATTATTATTTCTATTTCTGTTTGTTTTTTTGTTGTTACATTTGTATCCGTTGTTACCGTTGTAGTTATTACCGCGGTGCCTTTTGTATGGATTGCCGCATGAAGTGTTATTACTGTTGTAATTGTTGTTTGCATTGGAATACGCGTGTTGATTTTGATTTCCGTATTGAGACGGCATGTGAGTTTGCTGTTTTTGCTGTACCGCGTATCCAACTGTGGGCGCGCCAGAATTGAGTTGGCAAGCCTGCATGTTTTGCATACCACTAGTATAAACATTTTGGCTGCTGTTTTGCCGCGCGAAGCGCTGATCTTCTAGTAACATGTAGACCGAATCTAAAGCTGTTAAAAAATAATCTGCATCGTCATCCGGAATATGTAAGAGTTTTTCTTTAATGTTGAAAGGCAATTTGGCCTTCAACGCACGGAGTATATCACGTGTTGCGACTGGTTCGTCTAAAAAATGTCCCATGTTCAAGTATTTTTCAAAATATCTGCGTAAGTTACCATTTTTACTGTTAAAAGTTTCAGGTTCTAAAATTTGTCTTCTGAGTCGCTCCTGGACGGATTGCGACCAGAATTTGTTCAGAAAGGCGCGCTCAAACTCACTGTACGTGGTACATACGTCAGCTTGACTGTATGCCCAGACAGCTGCATCGCCTTGGATGTAACCGATAATATATGAAATCTTTTTCCGGTCACTCCAAGTGCGTGGAAATGCGTTACTAAAAGATTTAAGAAAAATCACCGGATGAATGGTTCGTTTCTCTGGGATAAAAGCCTGAAATTGCCTGTGTTTTATTAAGCTTTCTTCTTCCTTTGCATTATGATATGGATTTCTTCCACTGTAATTACTGCAATGCTCAGCTGGCGAGTAATTACGATAATGTTGCTGTGGTTTACCATGATAATAGCTTGTGTTTGTGGTTGCACGTCGTGGTATGTGTTGTAGTCGTGGTGTGTTTTGTTCTTGTGTGTTTGTCGTGTGCGGTATGTGTGCGTCATACTCGAATGTATATTGGTTTCTGAACTGTACATTTTGACTGATATTTTCGTTACATTCAGACTTTGGTTGATCGGTGAATTGTCTCATGGGTGCAGTGACGGATTGTACTGCGTCACTAATCAGCTGTTTGTTATTAGTGATGTATTCCGCTACGGAGTCGTGCACAATTGTTGGTAAATTTTCAGGTATGCAACTATCAAAATGTTTGTCTCTGTTCTCTACCCAATCATGAAATTCTTTATTAATATTTTGAAAATGAGCTGTGGCATCAGATTGTAAGATGTCAGTCAGGTGTTGTTCAACATCGTCAAATTTATTCTGCACGTCAGTAATTCGTTTTTCAAGGTTGTCGTGTACTGAAGAATATGTTTGAATTTGTTCAGTAAGAGCTTCACACGTGACATTAAGGTTTTTTAATTGTGTCTGTAAAAGTGCTACGTCATTTGTAGTCTTCTCTTGTCTCGTATTAAGCTTGGAAAATTTCGTACTGAGTTCAGTCATCTGTTTGGTCAGTGTGGCGTCTATAAGTTCCACACGTTTACACAAAGTGTCATTACATGCCTTGATTGCTATGAGGTCAGATTTAATTTCGTCATTTTGTGTCTTTAAGGTTGCCATATTTTCCGCGTTCTGTTTCATTAGCATTTGTAACATGTTGGCAATGTTTACTGTTTGCAAGGTCTCTGCCCCCGCCGCGTCATTAGACGTGACGTCATGTATTAACATGGGCTCTGACTGAGACTTTGAAATTTTTGTGGTGGACGGCCTATTGTCAAAATTTCCGTTAACACTTGCGTCAATATTTGATGAATCGTCACTACCGGTTGCTGTCGTAAAGTCATTTTCTAACACTTGTCTCTCGTCCGAGTCGGATTGCGTCTGAATAGTATGTCTTTGCTGTTCCATCTTTGCGTATTGTTTTCTAGTTATAACCATGCCACACGTGATATATATTTCCAGAAATTAATGTTTGTCACTGGTTTTAAAATAAAATGCAGTTGAGCATGAATCGCTCGTAGCAACAATGGCTGTTTGTTAATTTAAAAATGTAAACTGAATATGGGATTATTGTTAATGGCTGCTGTCCATGTTACAACGTATCGTACAGAAGTCGGCCATATTGTACACTCGTGTATTGGTATTGTTGCAGAAGTTATTGTTTAAGGAAAAGTACTGAGAATGAAATTTATCACTGAAAACTGCTACGCGCGAAAGAAATACTACAGAATCTACTGAAGAGCTAATAGACTGAATTATGCGTCTGGTCAAGCCTGCCAATGCAAAGATGCTGCGTCTTACCTTATTTTGCTGGAAGCTTCATTGCGTCTTCCCGCAAAATTTTAGAATTGGAAAATATCTTCAGATCTTTGTTATTTCTCATACATTCACGTCCAGGTCCAGAAAGTTGATTTTTCACATGAAACAAAGAGAACAATGTAACAAATGACAAAATAACAAGTCCGACACGCAGTCGCCAATATAAAATAAATAAAATAAAATATTATATTAATTATTCATTATGTGTATGATAGTGATTGGTTGTAATTAATTTTTGCGCATCTGGAACTTGGACGTTTAATTATTCGGTATCAGAGCTTGACAATGGCTTTTTCGTAAATGTAATGTTATTCGTAGTTGACCGTGAAATAAGACTCAAATAATCGGACTTCGTATTTAAGTCGTTTCCAAAGACTGCTGCGGTAGGTGCGGACTCAAATCTAAATTCTCAATATTAAAATAATTTTGCCAGCCATGTCAATACGTCGTACAGAGGTGACTGTCTACTAAACATAAAAAGTTTACACAGTTAGTTACATCAGATATATTCAACCAATAAGCCTACAATTGAATAATTCTACTTACTTTTATAAATATAAATTCTTTACAGAATCGAGTGCCTAGTAAGATTGCAACTCGCAGTGATCTTATATAACATTAAATATGGCGGTGTGCCAGTCAATAAAATATACGTGCTTCCAGCACAACTTGTCCAAGACCACCATCTCCTTAATCAAACATAAGAGAATCGTAATTGTGTTTTTGTTTTATCAGCGACATAGCGCTGCAGTTATGTGCCTTAGGCTTTATTTATTTGTCAGAGATTAATTATTTAATTAAGATTTCGCGTTTCCGAGGAAACTCACGCTCGGCATGCAAATGTACCTTTATAGACTATCTCCTTTCCGATGCACTATTCCTTCTTTACTGCATCCCTGGCTCCAACACATTGACGAATTAATACAGAAATTGCGTCGCTATGAAACACTATGGGTTCTATGACTTCTAAATCGATTAACGTTTCTATGGAAACGACAGGATTTTCTTTTGGGATACATCTCCTTTCCGATGCAATATTATTTCTTTACTGCATCCCTCGATCCCTCACATTGACGATTTAACACAGAAATCTGTCGCTATGAAATACTATGGTTTCTATGACACCTCCTTCAGAATCGAGTAACGTTTCTATGGATGCGAAAGGATTTTCTTTTGTGATACGACTATCTTCATTCCGATGCACTATTAATTCCTTACCGCATCCCTCGCTCCCACACATTGACGAATTAACACAGAAATTGCGTCGCTATGAAATACTATAGGTTCTATGACATCTCCTTCTAAAACGAGTAACGTTTCTATGGAAACGACAGGATTTTCTTTTGGGATACATCTCCTTTCCGATGCAATATTATTTCTTTCCTGCATCCCTCGATCCCTCACATTGACGAATTAACACAGAAATCTGTCGCTATGAAATACTATGGTGTCTATGACACCTCCTTCTGAATCGAGTGACGTTTCTATGGAAACGGCAGGATTTTGTTTTGGGATACGACTATCTCCTCTCCGATGCACTATTCCGTCCTTGCTGCATTCCTCGCTCCCTCACACTGAGGAATTAACACAGAAATTGCGACGCTATGAAATACAATGTGTTCTATGATATCTCCTTCTAAATCGAGTACCGTTTCTATGGAAACGACAGGATTTTCTTTTGGGATACGTGTACCTCCTTTCCGACGAACTATCCCGCCTTTACTGCATTCCTCGCCTCCTCACGTTGAAGAATTACCACAGAAATTGCGTCGCTATGAAATGCTATATGTTCTATGATTTCTCCTTCTAAATCGAGTAACGTTTCTTTGGAAACGACAGGATTTACTTTTGGGATACGAGTATCTCCTTTCCGATGCTCTGTTCCTTCTTTACAGCATCCCTCGCTCCCTCACATTGACGAAGTAACACAGAAATTGCGTCGCCATGAAATATTATGTGTTCTATGACATCTCCTTCTAAATCGAGTAACGTTTCTGTGGAAACGAAAGGATTTACTTTTGGGATACGACGATATCCTTTCCGATGCACTATTCCTTCTTTACTGCATTCCTCGCTCCCTCACATTGACGAATTAACACAGATATTGCGTAGCTATGAAATACTATGGGTTCTATGACATCTAAATCGAGTAACGTTTTAATGGAAACGACAGGATTTTCTTTTGTGATACATCTCCTTTCCGATGCACTATTCCCTCTTTACTGCATTCCTCGCTCCCTCACATTGACGAATTAACACAGAAATGGCATCGCTATGAAATACTATGGGTTCTATGACATCTAAATCGACTAACGATTCCATGGAAACGACAGGATTGTCTTTTGGGATACATCTCCTTTCCGATGCGCTTTTCCTTCTTTACTGCATCTGTAGCTCCGTCACATTGTCGAATAAACACAGAAATTGCGACGCTATGAAATAGTATGGGTTCTCTGTCTTCTCCTTCTCAATCGAGTAACGTTTCTATGGATACGAAAGGGTTCTCTTTTGGGATACGACTACCTCCTTTCCGACGCACTATTCCTCCTTCACTGCATCCCTCTCTACCTCACATTGACGAATTGTCACAGAAATTGCGTCGCTAAGAAATGTTATTAGTTCTATGACTTCTCCCTCTAAATCGAGTAACGTTTTTATGGAAACGACAGTATTCTCCTTTGGGATACGAGTATCTCCTTTCCGATGCGCTATTCCTTCTTTACTGCATCCCTCGCTCGCTCATATTAAAATAAACACAGAAATTGCGTCGCTGTGAAATACTATGGGTTCTATGACTTCTCATTCTAAATCGAGTAATGTTTCTATGGAAACGATAGGATTCTCTTTTGGGATACGAGTATCTCCTTTCCGATGCACTATTCCCTCTTTACTGCAACCCTCGCTCCCTCACATTGACGAATTAGCACAGAAATTGCGTGGCTTGAAATATTATGGGTTCTATGACTACTCATTCTGAATCGAGTATTGTTTCTATGGAAACGACAGGATTTTCTTTTGGGATACGAGTATCTCCTTTCCGATGCACTATTCATTCTTTACTGCAACCCTCGCTCCCTCACTTTGACGAATTAACACAGAAATTGCGTCGCTATGAAATACTATGTGTTCTATAACTTCTATTTCTAAATCGAGTAACGTTTCTATGGAAACGACAGGATTTTCTTTTGGGATACGGTTATCTCCTTTCCGATGCACTATTGACTCTTTACTGCATCCCTCGCTCCCTCACATTGACGAATTAACACAGAAATTGCGGGGCTATGAAATACTATGTGTTCTATGACATCTCCTTCTAAATCGAGTAACGTTTCTGTGGAAACGAAGGGATTTACTTTTGCGATACGACGATATCCTTTCCGATGCACTATTCCTTCTTTACTGCATTCCTCGTTCCCTCACATTGACGAATTAACACAGATATTGCGTAGCTATGAAATACTATGGGTTCTATGACATCTAAATCGAGTAACGTTTTAATGGAAACGACAGGACTTTCTTTTGTGATACATCTCCTTTCCGATGTACTATTCCCTCTTTACTGCATTCCTCGCTCCCTCACATTGACGAATTAACACAGAAATGGCATCGCTATGAAATACTATGGGTTCTATGACATCTAAACCGACTAACGATTCCATGGAAACGACAGGATTGTCTTTTGGGATACATCTCCTTTCCGATGCGCTATTCCTTCTTTACTGCATCTGTAGCTCCGTCACATTGTCGAATAAACACAGAAATTGCGTCGCTATGAAATAGTATGGGTTCTCTGTCTTCTCCTTCTCAATCGAGTAACGTTTCTATGGAAACGAAAGGGTTCTCTTTTGGGATACGACTACCTCCTTTCCGACGCACTATTCCTCCTTCACTGCATCCCTCTCTACCTCACATTGACGAATTATCACAGAAATTGCGTCGCTAAGAAATGTTATTAGTTCTATGACTTCTCCCTCTAAATCGAGTAACGTTTTTATGGAAACGACAGTATTCTCCTTTGGGATACGAGTATCTCCTTTCCGATGCGCTATTCCTTCTTTACTGCATCCCTCGCTCCCTCATATTAAAATAAACACAGAAATTGCGTCGCTGTGAAATACTATGGGTTCTATGACTTCTCATTCTAAATCGAGTAATGTTTCTATGGAAACGATAGGATTCTCTTTTGGGATACGAGTATCTCCTTTCCGATGCACTATTCCCTCTTTACTGCAACCCTCGCTCCCTCACATTGACGAATTAGCACAGAAATTGCGTGGCTTGAAATATTATGGGTTCTATGACTACTCATTCTGAATCGAGTATTGTTTCTATGGAAACGACAGGATTTTCTTTTGGGATACGAGTATCTCCTTTCCGATGCACTATTCATTCTTTACTGCAACCCTCGCTCCCTCACTTTGACGAATTAACACAGAAATTGCGTCGCTATGAAATACTATGTGTTCTATAACTTCTATTTCTAAATCGAGTAACGTTTCTATAGAAACGACAGGATTTTCTTTTGGGATACGGTTATCTCCTTTCCGATGCACTATTCCCTCTTTACTGCATCCCTCGCTCCCTCACATTGACGAATTAACACAGAAATTGCGGGGCTATGAAATACTATGTGATCTATGACATCTCCTTCTAAATCGAGTAACGTTTCTGTGGAAACGAAAGGATTTACTTTTGGGATACGACGATATCCTTTCCGATGCACTATTCCTTCTTTACTGCATTCCTCGCTCCCTCACATTGACGAATTAACACAGATATTGCGTAGCTATGAAATACTATGGGTTCTATGACATCTAAATCGAGTAACGTTTTAATGGAAACGACAGGACTTTCTTTTGTGATACATCTCCTTTCCGATGCACTATTCCCTCTTTACTGCATTCCTCGCTCCCTCACATTGACGAATTAACACAGAAATGGCGTCGCTATGAAATACTATGGGTTCTATGACATCTAAATCGACTAACGATTCCATGGAAACGACGGGATTGTCTTTTGGGATACATCTCCTTTCCGATGCGCTATTCCTTCTTTACTGCATCTGTAGCTCCGTCACACTGTCGAATAAACACAGAAATTGCGTCGCTATGAAATAGTATGGGTTCTCTGTCTTCTCCTTCTCAATCGAGTAACGTTTCTATGGAAACGAAAGGGTTCTCTTTTGGGATACGACTACCTCCTTTCCGACGCACTATTCCTCCTTCACTGCATCCCTCTCTACCTCACATTGACGAATTATCACAGAAATTGCGTCGCTAAGAAATGTTATTAGTTCTATGACTTCTCCCTCTAAATCGAGTAACGTTTTTATGGAAACGACAGTATTCTCCTTTGGGGTACGGGTATCTCCTTTCCGATGCGCTATTCCTTCTTTACTGCATCCCTCGCTCCCTCATATTAAAATAAACACAGAAATTGCGTCGCTGTGAAATACTATGGGTTCTATGACTTCTCATTCTAAATCGAGTAATGTTTCTATGGAAACGATAGGATTCTCTTTTGGGATACGAGTATCTCCTTTCCGATGCACTATTCCCTCTTTACTGCAACCCTCGCTCCCTCACATTGACGAATTAGCACAGAAATTGCGTGGCTTGAAATATTATGGGTTCTATGACTACTCATTCTGAATCGAGTATTGTTTCTATGGAAACGACAGGATTTTCTTTTGGGATACGAGTATCTCCTTTCCGATGCACTATTCATTCTTTACTGCAACCCTCGCTCCCTCACTTTGACGAAATATCACAGAAATTGCGTCGCTATGAAATACTATGTGTTCTATAACTTCTATTTCTAAATCGAGTAACGTTTCTATGGAAACGACAGGATTTTCTTTTGGGATACGGTTATCTCCTTTCCGATGCACTATTCCCTCTTTACTGCATCCCTCGCTCCCTCACATTGACGAATTAACACAGAAATTGCGGGGCTATGAAATACTATGTGTTCTATGACATCTCCTTCTAAATCGAGAAACGTTTCTATGGAAACGACAGGATTTTCATTTGGGATACGGGTATCTCCTTTCCGATGCACTATTTCTTCTTTACTGCATCCCTCGCTCCATCACATTGACGAATTAACACCGAAATTGCTTCGATAAGAAATACTAATGCTTCTATGACTTGTCCTTCTAAATTGAGTAAAGCTTCTATGGAAACAACATGATTTTCGTATGGGATACGAGAAGCTCCTTTCCGATGCACAATTCCTTATTTACTGCATCCCTCTCCCTCACATTGCCGAATAAACACAGAAAATGCGTTGGTATGAAATACTATGGGTTCTATGACTTCTCCCATTAAATCGAGTAATATTTCTATGGAAACGACTGGATTCTCTTTTGGGATACGAGGATCTCCTTTCCGATCCACTATTCCTTCTTTACTGCAAACCTCCCTCCTTCAAATTTACGAATTAACACTGAAATTGCATCGCTATGAAATACTATTGGTTCTATAAGTGGTCCTTCTAAATCGAGTAACTTTTATATTGAAACGACAGCATTTTGTTTTGGGATACGACTATCTCCTTTCCGATGCACTATTCCTTCTTTACTGCATCCCTCGCACCCTCACATTTACGAATTAACACAGAAATTGCGTATCTTGAAATATTATGGGTTCTATGACATCTCCTTCTAAATCGAGTAACGTTTCTATGGAAACGACAGGGTTATCTTTTGGGATACGACTATCTCCTTTCCGATGCACTATTCCTTTTTTTCTGCATCCCTCTCTCCCTCACTTTGACGAATTAACACAGAAATTGCGACGGTATGAAATAATATGGGTTCTATGACATCTGCTTCTAAATCAAGAAACCTTTCTATGGAAACGACAGGATTTTCTCTTGGGATACGACTAACTCATTTCCGATGCAATATTCCCTCTTTACTGCATCCCTCGCTCCCTCTCATTAACGAATTAACACAGAAATTGCGTCGCTATGAATTACTATGGGTTCAATGATATCTCTTTCTAAATCGAGTAACGTTTCTATGGAAACGACAGGATTTTCTTTTGGGAAAAGGGTATCTCCTTTCCGATGCACTGTTCCTTCTTTACTGCATTTCTCGCTCCCTCACATTGGCGACTTAACACAGGAATTGCGTCGCTATGAATTACTATGGGTTCTATGTCATCTCCTTGTTTTGGGATACGACTGTCTCCTTTCCGATGCACTATTCCTCCTTTTCTGCATCCCTCGCTCTCTCCCATTGACGAATTAACACAGAAATTGCGTCGCAATGAAATACTATGGGTTCTATGACTTCTCCCTTTAAATCGAGTAATATTTCTATGAAAACGACAGGTTTCTCTTTTGGGATACGAGTATCTCTTTTCCGATGCACTATTCCTTCTATACTGCATCCCTCCCTACCTCAAATTTACGACTTAACACAGAAATTGCTTCGCTATGAAATACTATGGGATCTATAACTGATCCTTCTAAATCGAGTAACGTTTCTATGGAAACGACAGGATTTTCATTTGGTATACGAGTATCTCCTTTCCGATGCACTATTCCTTCTTTACTGCATCCCTCGCTCCATTACATTGACGAATTAACACAGAAACTGCGTCGCTTGAAATACTATGGGTTCTATGACATCTCCTTACAAATCAAGTAACGTTTCTATGGAAACAAAAGTATCTTCTTTTGGGATACGACTATCTCCTTTCCGATGCACTATTCCTTCTTTACTGCATCCCTCGCTCCCCCACATTGACGAATTAACACAGAAATTGCGTTGGTATAAAATACTATGGGTTCTATGACACCTCCTTCTTTTGGGATACAACTATCTCCTTTCCGATGTATTAATCCTTTTTTTCTGCATCCCTCGCTTCCTCACATTGACGAATTAACACAGAAATTTCGTCGCTATGAAATACCATAGGATCTACGACTCTCCTTCTAAATCGAGTAACGTTTCTATGGAAACGACAGGATTTTCTTTTGGGATAAGAGTATCTCGTTCCCGATGCACTATTCCTTCTTTACTGCATCCCTCGCTCCCTCACATTTACGAATTAACAAAGAAATTGCGTCGCTTGGAATACTATGGTTTCTATGACATCTCCTTCTAAATCGAGTAACGTTTCTATGGAGACGAAAGTATTTTCCTTTGGGATACGTCTATCTCTTTTCCGATGCACCATTCCTTCTTTGCTGCATCCCACGCTCCCTCACATTGACGAATTAACACAGAAATTCCGTAACTATGATCTACTATGGGTTCTATGACATCTCCTTCCAAATCGAGTAACGTTTCTATCGAAACGACAGGATTTTCTTTTGGGATACGTCTATCTCCTTTCTGATGCACTATTCCCTCTTTACTGCATCCATCGCTCCCTCACATTGACGAATCATCACAGAAATTGCATCGGTATGAAATACAATGGGTTCTATGACATCTCCTTCTAAATCGAGTATTGTTTCTATGGAAATGACAGGATTTTCTTTTGGGATACAAGTATCTCCTTTCCGATGAGCTATCATTTCTTTACTGCATCCCTCGCTAACTCGCATTGACGAATTAACACAGAAATTGCGGGGCTATGAAATACTATGGGTTCTATGACATCTGCTTCTAGATCGAGTAACGTCTCTATGGAAACGACACGATTTTCTTTAGGGATACGAGTATCTCCTTTCCGATTCACTATTCCTTCTTTACTGCATCCCTCGCTCCGAAACATTCACGAATTAACACAGAAATTGCGTCGCCACGAAATACTTTGTGATCCATGACTTCTCCATTTAAATCGAGTAACGTTTCTATGGAAACGACAGGATTTTCTTTTGGGATACGAGTATCTAGTTTCCCATGCACTATTCCTTCTTTTCTGCATCCCCCGCTAACTCACACAGATGAATTAACACAGAAATAGCGCCCCTATGTAATACTATGGGTTCAATGACTCCTTCTTCTAAATCGAGCAACGTTTCTATGGGAACGACTGGATTTTCATTAGGAAAACGAGTATCTCTTTTCTGATGCACTATTCCTTCTTTACTGCATCCCTTGCTAACTCTCATTGACGGATTAACATTGCGTCGCTATGAAATACTATGGGTTCTATGACTTCTCCTTCTAAAACGCGTAACGTTTCTGTGGAAATGACGGGATTTTCGTTTGGGATTCGAGTATCTCCTTTCCGATGCAGTATTCCTTCTTTACTGCATCCCTCGCTACCTCACATTGCCGAATTAACACAGAAATTGCGTTGCCATGAATTATTATGGGTTCTATGATATAACCTTCGAAATCGAGTAACGTCTCCATGGAAACAACAGGATTTTCTTTTGGGATAAGGGTATCTTCTTTCCGATGCACTATTCCTTCTTTACTGTACTTCTCGCTCCCTCTCATTAGCGAATTAACACAGCAACTGCGTCGCTATGATATACTGTGGGTTCTATGTCATCTCCTTCTTTTGGGATGCGACTGTCTCCTTTCCGATGCACTATTCCTTCTTTTCTGCGTCACTCGCTCCCTCCCATTGACGAATTAACACAGACATTGCGTGGCAATGAAATACTATGGGTTCTATGACTTCTCTCTTTAAATCGAGTAATATTTCTATGGAAACGACTGGATTCTCTTTTGGGATACGAGTATCTCCTTTCCGACGCACTATTCCTTATTTACTGCATCCCTCCCTCCCTCAAATTTACGAATTAACACTGAAATTGCTTCGCTATGAAATACTATTGGTTCTATAAGTGGTCCTTCTTAATCGAGTAACGTTTATATTGAAACGTAGGTATCTCCTTAGGGATACGACTATCTCCTGTCCGATGCGTAACTCCTTCTTTACTGCATCCCTCGCTCCCTCACATTGACGAATTAACACAGAAATTGCGTTGGTATGAAATACAATGGGTTCTATGACATCTCCTTGTTTAGGGATATAACTATTTCCTTTCCGATGCATTATTCCTTCTTTTCTGCATCCCTCGCTCCCTCACATTGACGAATTAACACAGAAATTGCGTTGGTATGAAATACTATGGGTTCTATGACATCTCCTTGTTTAGGGATATAACTATTTCCTTTCCGATGCATTATTCCTTCTTTTCTGCATCACTCGCTACCTCACATTGACGAATTAACACTAACGTTTATATGGAAACGACAGCATCTTGTTTTGGGATACGACAATCTCTTTTCCGATGCACTATTCCTTCTTGATAGCATCCCTCGCTCACTCACACTGACAAATTGACACAGAAATTGCGTCGCTAAGATCTACCGTGGGCTCTCTGACATCTCCTTCTAAATCGAGTAACGTTTCTATGGAAACGACTGGATTTTCCCTTGTGATACCAGTATCTCCCTTCCGAAGAACTATCCCTCTTTACTGCATCCCTCGCTCCCTCGAATTGACGAATTAACACAGAAATTGCGCGGCTATGAAATACTATGGTTTCTATGACCTCTCCTTCCAAATGGAGTAACGTTTCTATGGAAACGACAGGATTTTCTATTGGGATACGAGTATCTCCTTTCCGATGCACTATTCCCTCTTTACTGCATTCCTCGCTCCCTTACATTGAAGGATTAACACATATATTCCGTCGGTATGAAATACTATGGGTTCAATGACATCTCCTTCTTTTGGGATACGACTATCTCCTTTCCGTAGCACTATTCCTTCTTTTATGCATGCTTCGCTCCCTCCCATTGACGTATTAACACAGAAATTGCGTCGCTATGAAATACTATAGGTTCTATGATTCTCCTTCAAAAACGAGTAACGTTTGTATGGAAAGGACAGGATTTTGTTTTGGGATACGTGTATCTCCTTTCCGATGCACTATTCCTTTTTTACTGCATCTCTCGCTCCCTCACATTGACGAATTAACACAGAAATTGCGTGCCTATGGAATACTATGGATTCTATGAAAACTCCTTCTAAATCGAGTATCGTTTCTGTGGAAACGACAGGAATTTCTACTGGGATACGACTCTCTCCTTTCCGATTCAGTATTCCTTCTATACTGCATCCCTCGCTCTCTCACATTGACGAATTAACATAGAAATTGCGTCGGTATGAAATACTATGGGTTCTATGACATCTCCTTCTTTTGGGATATGAATATCTCCTTTCCGATGCACTATTCCTTCTTTTCCGCATCCCTCGCTCCCTCGCGTTCACGAAATAACACAGAAATTGCGTCGATATGAAAAAATATGGGTTATATAACATCTGCTTCTAAATCGAGTAACCTTTCTATATAAACGACAGGACCTTCTCTTGGGAACCGACTATCTCAATTCCGATGCACAATTCCCTCTTTACTGCATCCCTCACTACCTCACATTGACGAATTAACACAGAAAATTCGTCGCTAAGAAATACAATGAGTTCTATCACATCTCCTTCTAAATCAAGTAACGTTACTATCGAAACGACAGGATTTTCATTTGGGATACAAGTATCTCTTTTCCGATGAGCTATCCCATCTTTACTGCATCCCTCGCTCCCTCGCATTGACGAATTAACACAGAAATTGCGGGGCTATGAAATACTATGGGTTCTATGACTTCTCTTTCTAGATCGAGTAACGAGTCTATGAAAACGACAGGATTTTCTTTAGGGATACGAGTATCTCCTTTCCGATTCACTATTATTTCTATACTGCATCCCTCGCTCCGTCACATTGACGAATTAACACAGAAATTGCGTCGCCACGAAATACTATGTGTTCTATGACTTCTCCATTTAAATCGAGTAACGTTTCTATGGAAACGAAAGGATTTTCTTTTGGGATACGAGTATCTCCTTTCCGATGCACTGTTCCTTCTTTACTGCATTCCTCGCTCCATTACATTGACGGATTGACACAGAAATTGCGTCGCTATGAAATACTATGGGTTCAACGGCTCTTCCTTCTAAATCGTGTATGTTTCCGTGGAAACGACAGGATTTTCTTTTGGAATACGAGTATCTCCTTTCCGATGCACTATTCCCTCTTTACTGCATGCCACGCTCCCTTACATTGAAGGATTAAGACAGAAATTGCGTCGCTATGAAATACTATGGGATCTATGACTTCTCCTTCTAAATCGAGTAACGTTTCTATGGAAACGATAGTATTTTCTTTTGGGATACGAGTATCTCGATGCACTATTCCTCCTTTACTGCATCCCTCGCCCCCTCACATTGACTAATTAACACAGGTATTGCGTCGGTATGAAATACTATGGGTTCTATGACATCTCCTTCTTTTGGGATACGACTATCTAGTTTCCCATGCACTATTCCTTCTTTTCTGCATCCCTCGCTAACTCACATTGACGGATTAACATTGCGTCGCTATGATATACTATGGGTTCTATGACTTCTTCTTCTAAATCGAGTAAAGCTTCTCTGGAAACGACAGAATTTTCTTGTTGGATACGACTCTCTCCCTTGCGATGCATTATTCCTTACTTACTGCTTCCCTCGCTCTCTCACATTGACGAATTAACATAGAAATTGCCTTGCTATGAAATACGATGGGTTCTGTGACATCTCCTTCTTTTGGGATACGACTGTCTCCTTTCCGATGCGCTAATCCTTCTTTTCTGCATCCCTCGCTTCCTCACATTGACTAATTAACACAGAAATTTCACCGCTATGAAATACTATCGGTTCTATGACTCTCCTTCTAAATCGAGTAACGTATCTATGGAAACGATAGGATTATGTTTTGGGATGCGACTATCCCCTTTCCGATGCGTAATTCCTTCTTTACTGCATCCCTCGCTCCCTCACATTGACGAATTAACACAGAAATTGCGTTGGTAAGAAATACCATGGGTTCTATGCCTTCTCCTTCTAAATCGAGGAACGTTTCTATGGAAACGACAGCATTTTGTTTTGGGATACGACTATCTCCTTTCCGATGCACTATTCCTTATTGACAGCATCCCTCGCTCCCACACATTGACGAATTAACACAGAAATTTCGTCGCTATGAAATACTATGGGTTCGATGACTTCTCCTTCTAAATCGAGGACCGTTTCTATGGAAACGACAGGATTTTCCTTTGGGATACGACTATCTCCTCTCCGATGCACTATTCCTTCTTTACTGCACCCCTCGCTCCCTCACATTGACGAATTAGCACAGAAATTGCGACGCTATCCAGTACTAGAGGTTCTATGACATCTCCTTCTCAATCGAGTAACGTTTCTGTGGAAACGACAGGATTTTCTTTTGGAATACGGGTACCTCCTTTCCGATGCACTATTCCTTCTTCACTGCATGTCTCGCTCACACACATTTGCGAATTAACACAGGAATTGCGTCGCTATGAAATACAATGGGTTCTATGACTTCTCCTTCTAAATCGAGTAACGTTACTATGGAAACGACAGGATTTTCTTTTGGGATACGAGTATCTCCTTTCCCATGCACTATTCCTTCTTTACTGCATCCCCTGCTACCTCACATTGCCGAATTAACTCAGAAATTGCGTCGCTATGAATTACTATGGGTTTTATGACATCTCCATCTAAATCGAGTAACGTTTCTATGGAAGCGACGGGACTTTCTTTTGGGATAAGGGTATCTCCTTTCCGATGCACTACTCCTTGTTTACTGCATCCCTCGCTCCCTCACATTTACGAATTAACACAGAAATTGCGTCGCTTGAAATACTATGCGTTCTATGACATCTCCTTCTAAATCGAGTAACGTTTCTATGGAAACGAAAGTATTTACTTTTGGGATACGACTATCTCCTTTCCGATGCAATATTCCTTCTTTACTGCATCCCTCGCTCCGTCACATTGACGAATTAACACGGAAATTGCGTGGCTATGAAATACTACGGGTTCTATAACTTCTCCTTCTAAATCGAGTAACGTTTCTGTGGAAGCGACAGGATTTTGTTTTGGGATACGAGTATCTCCTTTCCGATGCACTATTCCTTCTTTACTGCATCCCTCGCTCCCTCACATTTACGTATTAACACAGAAATTGCGTCGCTTGAAATATTATGGGTTCTATGACATCTCCTTCTAAATCGTGTAACGTTTCTATGGAAACGACTGGACTTTCTAATGGGATACGACTCTCTCCTCTCCGATGCGCTATTCCTTCTTTACTGCATCCCTCGCTCTCTCACATTGAAGAATTAACACGGAAAATGCGTTGGTATGAAATACGATTGGTTCTATGACATCTCCTTCTTTTGGGATACGACTATCTCCTTTCCGATGCTCTAATCCTTCTTTTCTGCATCCCTGGCTTCCTTACATTGATGAATTAACACAGAAATTGCGTCGCTATGAAACACTATGAGTTGTATGACTTTTCCTTCTAAATAGAGTAACGTTTCTATGGAAACGACAGGGTTATCTTTTGGGATACGACTATCTCCTTTTTGATTCACCATTCCTTCTTTACTGCATCCGTCGCTCCCTCACATTGAAGAATTAACACAGAATTTGCGTCGCTAAAAATTACTATGGGTTCAATGGCATCTCCTTCTAAATCGAGTAACGTTTCTATGGAAACGACAGTATTTTCTTTTGGGATACGACTATCTCATTTCCGATGGACTATTCCTTCTTTACTGGATCCTCGCTCCCTCACATTGCCGAATTAACACAGAAATTGCGTCGCTTTGAAATACTATGAGTTCTGTGACTTCTCCTTCTACATCGAGCAGCGTTTATATGGAATCGACAGGATTTTCTTCTGGGGTAAGAGTATTTCCTTCCCGATGCACTATTCCTTCGTTACTGCATCTTTCGCTCCCTCATATTGACGGATTAACACAGAAATCGCGTCGCTATGAAATACTATGTGTTCTATGACATCTTCTTCTAAATCGAGAAACGTTTCTATGGAAATGACAGGAATCTCTTTTGGGATACAAATTTTTCATTTCCGATGCCCTATTATATCTTTACTGCATCCCTCGCTCCCTCACATTGACGAATTAACACAGAAATTGCGGGGCTATGAAATACTATGGGATACATGACGTCTCCTTCTAAATCGAATAACGTATCTATGGAAAAGACAGGATTTTCCTTTGGGATACGAGTATCACTTTTCCGATGCACTATTCCTTCTTTACTGCATCCCTCGCTCCCTCACATTGACAAATTTACACAGAAATTGCATCGCTATGAAATACTATGTGTTTTAAGACTTCGCCTTCTAAATCGTGTAACGTTTCTATGGAAACGGGAGGATTTTCTTTTGGGGTAAGAGTATCTCCTTTCCGATGCACTATTCCTTCTTTACTGCATTCCTCGCTCCCTCAGATTGACGAATTAACACAGAAATTGCGTCGCTTTGATATACTATGTGTTCCATGACATCTCCTTCTAAATCGAGTTACGTTTCTATGGAAACGACAGGATTTTCTTTTGGGATACGAGTTGCTAGTTTCCGATGCACTATTCCTTCTATACTGCATCCGTCGCTCCCTCGCATTAACGAATTAACACAGAATTTGGGTCGCTATGAAATACTATGTGTTCTATGACGTCTCCTTCTAAATCGAGTAACGTTTCTACGGAAACGACAGCAATTTGTTTTGATATACCACTATCACCATTCCGATGCACTATTCCTCCTTTACTGCATCCCTCGCTACCTTACATTGACGAATTAACACAGATTTTGCGTCGCTATGAAATACTATGTGTTCTATGACGTCTCCTTCTAAATCGAGTAACATTTCTATGGAAACGACAGCATTTTGTTTTGATATTCGACTATATCCATTCCGATGAACTGTTCCTCCTTTACTGCATCCCTCGCTACCTTACATTGACGAATTAACACAGAAAATGCGTCGCTATGAAATACTATGAGTTCTATGACTTCTCCTTCTACATCGAGTAACGTTTCTATGGAAACGACAGGATTTTCTTCTGGGGTAAGAGTATCTCCTTTCCGATGCACTATTCCTTCTTTACTGCATCCCTCGCTACCTCGACGAATTAACACAGAAATTGCGGGGCTTTGAAATACTATGGGTTTTATGACTTCTCCTTCTAATTCGAGTAACGTTTCTATGGAAACGACACGATTTTCTTTTGGGATACGAGTATCTCCGTTCCGATGCACTATTCCTTCTTTACTGCAACACTTGATCCCTCACATCGACGAATTAACACAGAAATTGCGTCGATATGAAATACTATGTGTTCGATGACGTCTCCTTCTAATTCGAGTAACGTTCCTATGGAAACGATAGGATTTTCTTTTGGGATACGAGTATCTCCTTTACGATGCACTATTCCTCCTTTACTGCATCCCTCGCTACCTTAAATTGACGAATTAACACACAAATTGCGTCGCTATGATATACTATGTGTTCTATGACGTCTCCTTCTAAATCGAGTAACGTTTCTATGGAAACAGCAGCATTTTGTTTTGATATACGACTATCTCCATTTCGATGAACTATTCCTCCTTTACTGAATCCTCGCTCCCTCACATTGACGAATTAACACAGAAATTGCGTCGCTATGAAATACTATAGGTTCAATGACTTCTCCTTCTAAATCGAGTAACGTTTCTATGGAAATGACAGGATTTTCTTTTGGGATACGACTATCTCCTTTCCGATGCACTATTAATTCTTTACAGCATCCCTCGCTCCCTCACATTGACGAATTAACGCAGAAATTGCGGGGTTATGTAATACTATGGGTTCTATGACATCTCCTTCTCAATCGAGTAACGTTTCTATGGAAACGACAGGATTTTCTTCTGGGGTAAGAGTATCTCCTTTCCGATGCACTATTCCTTCTGTACTGCATCCCTCGCTCCCTCACATTGACGAATTAACACAGATTTAGCGTCGCTATGAAATACTATGTGTTCTATGACGTCTCCTTCTAAATCGAGTAACGTTTCTATGGAAACGACAGGATTTTGTTTTGATATATGACTATCACCATTCCGATGCACTATTCCTCCTTTACTGCATACCTCGCTACCTTACATTGACAAATTAACACAGAAATTGCGTTGCTATGAAATACTATGAGTTCTATGACTCCTCCTTCTAAATCGTGTAACGTTTCTATGGAAACGACAGGATTTTCTTTTGGATTACGAGTATCTCGTTTCTGATGCACTATTCCATCTTTACTGCATCCCTCGCTGCCTCACATTGAAGTATTAACTCAGAAAATAAGTCGCTATGAAATACTATAGGTTCTATGACTTCTAAATCCAGCAACGTTTCTATGGAAACGACAGGATTTTCTGTTGAGATACGACTATCTCCTTTCCGATGCACTATTCCTTCTCTACTGCATCCCTCGCTCCCTCACATTGACGAATTGACAAAGTAATTGCGTCGCAATGAAATCCTATCGGTTCTATGACCTCTCCTTCGAAATCGAGTAACGTTTCTAAAGAAACGACAGGATTTTCTTTTGGGATACAAGTATCTCCTTTCCGACGCACTATTCCTTCTTTACTGCATCCCTGGCACCCTCGCATAGACGAATTAACATAGATATTGCGTCGTTATTAAATACTATGTGTCCTATGACATATCCTTCTAAATCGAGTAACGTCTCTTTGGAAACGAAAGGAATTTCTTTTGGGGTATGAGTATCTCCTTTCAGATGCACTATTCCCTCAATACTGCATCAGTCGCTCCCTCACATTGACGAATTAACACAGAAATTGCGTCGCTATGAAATACTATGGGTTCAAAGACTTCTCCTTCAAAATCGAATAACGTTTCTATGTAAACGTCAGGATTTTCTTTTGGGATACGACTATCTCCTTTCCGATGCACTATTCCTTCTTTACTACATCCCTCGCTCCCTCGCTCCCTCACATTGACGGATTAACACAGAAATTGCGTCGCAATGAAAATACTATGTGTTCTATGACATCTCCTTCTAAATCGATTAACGTTTCTATGGAAACGACAGGATCTTCTTTTGGGATACGACAATCTCCTTTCCGATGCACTATTCCATATTTACTGCATCCCTCGCTCCCTCACATTGACGAATTAACACAGAAATTGCGTCGTTATGAAATACTATGGGTTCTATGACTTCTCCTTCTAAATCGAGTAACGTTTCTTTGGAGACGACAGGATTTTCTTTTGGGGTAAGAGTATCACCTTTCCGATGCACTATTCCTTCTTTACTGCATATCTCGCTCCCTCACATTGACGAAATAACACAGAAATTGCGTCGCTATGAAATACTATGGGTTTTATAACTTCTGGTTCTAAATCGTGTAACGTTTCTATTAAAACGACAGGATTTTCTTTTGGGATAGGACTATCTCCTTTCCGATGCACTATTCCTTCTATACTACATCCCTCGTCCCTCACATTGACGAATTATCACAGATATTGCGTCGCTGTGAAATACTATGGGCTCTAGGACTTCTCCTTCTAAATCGAGTAACGTTTCTATGGAAACGACAGGATTTTCTTTTTGGATACAACTATCTCCTTTCCGAATCACTATTCCTTCTTTACTGCATCCCTCGCTCCCTCACATTGACGGATTAACCCAGAAATTGCGTCGCTATGAGGCTTTATGGCTTCTATGACATCTCCTTCTAAGTCGAGTAACGTTTCTATGGAAACGACAGGATCTGCTTTTGGGATACGACTATCTCCATTCCGATGCACTATTCCTTATTTACTGCATCCCTCGCTCCCTCACATTGACGAATTAACACAGAAATTGCGTCGCTATGAAATACTATGTGTCCTAAGGCTTCTCCATCTAAATCGAGTAACGTTTCTATGGAAACGACTGGATTTTGTTTTGGGATACGACTATCACCTTTCCGATGCCGAATTCCTTCTTTACTGCATCCCTCGCTCCTTCACATTGACGAATTAACACAGAAATTGTGTCGCTGTGAAATACTATGGTTTCAATGACATCTCCTTCTAAATCGAGTAACGTTTCTATGGAAACGACAGGATTTTCTTTTGGGATACGACTTTCTCCTTTCCGATGGACTATCCCTTCTTTACTGGATGTCTCACTCCTTCACATTGACGAATTACACAGAAATTGCGGGCTAAGAATTACTATGGGTTTTATGACTTCTCCTTATAAATCGAGTAACGTTTCTATGGAAACGACAGGATTATCTTTTGGGAAACCATTATCTTCTTTCCGATCCACTATTCCTTTTTTACTGCATCCCTTGCTCCCTCACATTGACGAATTAACACAGAAATTGCGTCGCTATGAAATACTATGTGTTCGATGGCATCTCCTTGTAAATCGAGTTACGTTTCTATGGAAGCGACAGGATTTTCTTTTGGGATACGACTATCTCCTTTCCGATGCACTATTCCTTCTTTACTGCATCCCTCGCTCCATCACATTGACGGATTAACACAGAAATTGCGTCGCTATTAAAATACTATGTGTTCAATGACATCTCCTTCTAAATCGAGTAACGTTTCTTTCGAAACGACAGGATTTTCTTTTGAAATACGAGTATCTCATTTCCGATGCACTATTCGTTGCTTACTGCATCCCTCGCTCCCTCACATTGACGGATTAACACAGAAATTGGGTCGCTATGAGACATTATGGGTTCTATAACGTCTCCTTGTAAATCGAGTAACGTTTCTATGGAAACGACAGGATCTTCTTTTGGGATACGACTATCTCCTTTCCGATGCACTATTCCTTATTTACTGCATCCCTCGCTCCCTCACATTGACGAATTAACACAGAAATTGCGTCGCTATGAGATACTATGAGTTCTATGACTTCTCCTTCTACATCGAGTAGCGTTTATATGGAAACGACAGGATTTTATTCTGGGGTAAGAGTATTTCCTTCCCGATGCACTATTCCTTCTTTACTGCATCCCTCGCTCCCTCACATTGACGGATTAACAGAGAAATGGCATCGCTATGAAGTACTATGTGTTCTATGACATCTCCTTCTAAATCGAGAAACGTTTCTATGGAAACGACAGGATTTTCTTTTGGGATACGAGTATCTCCTTTCCGATGACCTATTATTTCTTTACTGCATCCCTCGCTCCCTCACATTGACGAATTAACACAGAAATTGCAGGGCTATGAAATAGTATGGGATCTATGACATCTCCTTATAAATCGAATAACGTTTCTATGGAAAAGACAGGATTTTCCTTTGGGATAAGAGTATCTCCTTTCCGATGCACTATTCCTTCTTTACTGCATCCCTCGCTCCCTCACATTGACGAATTAACACAGAAATTGCGGGCTATGAAATTCTATGGGTTTTACAACTTCTCCTTCTAAATCGAGTAACGTTTTTATTGAAACGACAAGATTTTCTTTTGGGAAACGAGTATCTTCTATCCGATCCACTATTCCTTCTTTACTGCATCCCTAGCTCCCTCACATTGACGAATTAACACAGAAATTGCATCGCTATGAAATACTACGTTTTCCATGACATTTCCTTCTAAATCAAGTTACGTTTCTATGGAAACGACATAATTTTCTTTTGGGATACGAGTATCTCCTTTCCGTTGCACTATTCCTTCTATACTGCATCCCTCGCTCCCTCACATTGACGAATTATCACAGATTTTGGGTCGCTATGAAATACTATGTGATCTATGACGTCTCCTACCAAATGAGTAACGTTTCTATGGAAACGACAGGATTTTGTTTTGATATACGACTATCACCATTCCGATGCACTATTCCTCCTTTACTGCATCCCTCGTTACATTACATTGACGAATTAACACAGAAATTGCGTTGCTATGTAATACTATGGGTTCTATGACTTCTCCTTCTCAATCGAGTAACGTTTTTTATGAAAAGACAGGATTTTCTTTTGGGATACGACTATCTCTTTTCCGATGCACTATTCCTTCTTTACTGCATCCCTTGCTACCTCGACGAATTAACGCAGAATCTGCGGGGCTATGAAATACTATGGGATTTATTACGTCTCCTTCTAAATCGAATAACGTTTCTATGGAAAAGACAGGATTTTCTCTTGGGATACGAGTATCTTCTTTCCGATGCACTATTCCTTCTTTACTGCATCCCCCGCTCCCTCACATTGACGAATTAACACAGAAATTGCGGGGCTATGAAATTCTATGGGTTTTATGACTTCTTCTTCTAAATCGTGTAACGTTCCTATGGAAACGGGAGGATTTTCTTTTGGGGTAAGAGTATCTCCTTTCCAATGCACTATTCCTTCTATACTGCATTCCTCGCTCCCTCACATTGACGAATTAACACAGAAATTGCGTCGCTATGACATACTATGTGTTCGATGACATCTCCTTCTAAATCGAGTTACGTTTCTATGGAAACGACAGGATTTTCTTTTGGGATACGAGTATCTCCTTTCCGATGCACTATTCCTTATTTACTGCATCCCTCGCTCCCTCACATTGACGGATTAACACAGAAATTGTGTCGCTATGAAAATACTATATGTTCTATGATATCACCTTCTAAATCGAGTAACGTTTCTATGGAAACGACAGGATCTTCTTTTGTGATACGACAATCTCCTTTCCGATGCAGTATTCCTTATTTACTGCGTCCCTCGGTCCCTCACATTGACGAATTAACACAGAAATTGCAGGGCTATGAAATAGTATGGGATCTATGACATCTCCTTATAAATCGAATAACGTTTCTATGGAAAAGACAGGATTTTCCTTTGGGATAAGAGTATCTCCTTTCCGATGCACTATTCCTTCTTTAATGCATCCCTCGCTCCCTCACATTGACGAATTAACACAGAAATTAAGGGGCCTAAGAAATTCTATGGGTTTTATGACTTCTCCTTCTAAATCGTGTAACGTTCCTATGGAAAAGGGAGGATTTTCTTTTGGGGTAAGAGTATCTCCTTTCCAATGCACTATTCCTTCTATACTGCATTCCTCGCTCCCTCACATTGACGAATTAACACAGAAATTGCGTCGCTATGACATACTATGTGTTCGATGACATCTCCTTCTAAATCGAGTTACGTTTCTATGGAAACGACAGGATTTTCTTTTGGGATACGAGTATCTCCTTTCCGATGCACTATTCCTTATTTGCTGCATCCCTGGCACCCTCGCATTGACGAATTAACATAGATATTGCGTCGTTATGAAATACTATGTGTTCTATGACATATCCTTCTATATCGAGTAACGTTTCTTTGGAAACGAAAGGATTTTCTTTTGGGATACGAGTATCTCCTTTCCGATGCACTATTCCTTCTATACTGCATCCCTCGCTACCTCACATTGACGAATTAACACAGAAATTGCGTCGCTATGTAATACTATGGGTTCTATAACTTCTCGTTCTAAATCGAGTAACGTTTCTATGGAAACGAGAGGATTTTCTTTTGGGATACGAGTATCTCCTTTCCGATGACCTATTATTTCTTTACTGCATCCCTCGCTCCCTCACATTGACGAATTAACACAGACATTGTAGGGCTATGAAATACTATGGGATCTATGATATCTCCTTATAAATCGAATAACGTTTCTATGGAAAAGACAGGATTTTCCTTTGGGATAAGAGTATCTCCTTTCCGATGCACTATTCCTTCTTTACTGCATCCCTCGCTCCCTCACATTGACGAATTAACACAGAAATTGCGGGCTATGAAATTCTATGGGTTTTACAACTTCTCCTTCTAAATCGAGTAACGTTTTTATTGAAACGACAGGATTTTCTTTTGGGAAACGAGTATCTTCTATCCGATCCACTATTCCTTCTTTACTGCATCCCTAGCTCCCTCACATTGACGAATTAACACAGAAATTGCATCGCTATGAAATACTACGTTTTCCATGACATCTCCTTCTAAATCAAGTTACGTTTCTATGGAAACGACATAATTTTCTTTTGGGATACGAGTATCTCCTTTCCGTTGCACTATTCCTTCTATACTGCATCCCTCGCTCCCTCACATTGACGAATTATCACAGATTTTGGGTCGCTGTGAAATACTATGTGATCTATGACGTCTCCTACCAAATGAGTAACGTTTCTATGGAAACGACAGGATTTTGTTTTGATATACGACTATCACCATTCCGATGCACTATTCCTCCTTTACTGCATGCCTCGTTACATTACATTGACGAATTAACACAGAAATTGCGTTGCTATGTAATACTATGGGTTCTATGACTTCTCCTTCTCAATCGAGTAACGTTTTTTATGAAAAGACAGGATTTTCTTTTGGGATACGACTATCTCTTTTCCGATGCACTATTCCTTCTTTACTGCATCCCTTGCTACCTCGACGAATTAACGCAGAATCTGCGGGGCTATGAAATACTATGGGATTTATTACGTCTCCTTCTAAATCGAATAACGTTTCTATGGAAAAGACAGGATTTTCTCTTGGGATACGAGTATCTTCTTTCCGATGCACTATTCCTTCTTTACTGCATCCCCCGCTCCCTCACATTGACGAATTAACACAGAAATTGCGGGGCTATGAAATTCTATGGGTTTTATGACTTCTTCTTCTAAATCGTGTAACGTTCCTATGGAAACGGGAGGATTTTCTTTTGGGGTAAGAGTATCTCCTTTCCAATGCACTATTCGTTCTATACTGCATTCCTCGCTCCCTCGCATTGACGAATTAACACAGAAATTGCGTCGCTATGACATACTATGTGTTCGATGACATCTCCTTCTAAATTGAGTTACGTTTCTATGGAAACGACAGGATTTTCTTTTGGGATACGAGTATCTCCTTTCCGGTGCCCTATTCCTTCATTACTGCATCTCTCGCTCCCTCGCAATGACGATTTGACACAGAAATTGCGTCGTTATGAAATACTATGTGTTCTATGACATATCCTTCTATATCGAGTAACGTTTCTTTGGAAACGAAAGGATTTTCTTTTGGGATACGAGTATCTCCATTCCGATGCACAATTCCTTCTATACTACATCCCTCGCTCCCTCACATTGACGAATTGACACAGATAGTGCGTCGCTGTGTAACACTATGGGCTCTATGACTTCTCCTTCTGAATCGAGTAACGTTTCTATGGAAACCACAGGATTTTCTTTTTGTATACGACTATCTCCTTTCCGATGCTCTATTCCTTCTTTACTGCATCCCTCGCTCCCTCACATTGACGGATTAACACAGAAATTGGGTCGCTATGAGACATTATGGGTTCAATGACGTCTCCTTCTAAATCGAGTAACGTTTCTATGGAAACGACAGGATCTTATTTTGCGATACGACTATCTCCTTTCCGATGCACTATTCCTTATTTACTGCATCCCTCGCTCCCTCACATTGACGAATTAACACAGAAATTGCGTCGCTATGAAACACTATGGGTTCTATGACTTCTCCTTCTAAATCGAGTAACGTTTCTATGGAAACGACAGGATTTTCTTTTGGGATACGAGTATCCCCTTTCCGGTGCCCTATTCCTTCATTACTGCATCCCTCGCTCCCTCGCAATGACGATTTAACACAGAAATTGCGTCGTTATGAAATACTATGTGTTCTATGACATATCCTTCTAAATCGAGTAACGTTTCTATGGAAACGAAAGGATTTTCTTTTGGGATATGAGATTCAACTTTCCGATGCACTATTCCTTCTATACTGCATCCCTCGCTACCTTACATTGACGAATTAACACAGAAATTGCGTCGCTATGAAATACTATGAGTTCTATGACTTCTCCTTCTACATCGAGTAGCGTTTATATGGAAACGACAGGATTTTATTCTGGGGTAAGAATATTTCCTTCCCGATGCACTATTCCTTCTTTACTGCATCCCTCGCTCCCTCACATTAACGGATTAACAGAGAAATGGCGTCGCTATGAAGGACTATGTGTTCTATGACATCTCCTTCTACAACGAGAAACGTTTCTATGGGAATGACAGGAATCTCTTTTGGGATACGAATTTCTCATTTCCGATGCCCTATTATTTCTTTACTGCTTCCCTCGCTCCCTCACATTGACGAATTAACACAGAAACTGCAGGGCTATGAAATACTATGGGATCTATGACGTCTCCTTATAAATCGAATAACGTTTCTGTGGAAAAGACAGGATTTTGCTTTGGGATAAGAGTATCTCCATTCCGATGGACTATTCCTTCTTTACTACATCCCTCGCTCCCTCACATTGACGAATTAACACAGAAATAGCGGGCTATGAAATTCTATGGGTTTTACGACTTCTCCTTCTAAATCGAGTAACGTTTTTATGGAAACGACAGGATTTTCTTTTGGGAAACGAGTATCTTCTATCCGATCCACTATTCCTTCCTTACTGCATCCCTAGCTCCCTCACATTGACGAATTAACACAGAAATTGCTTCGCTATGAAATACTATGTGCACTATTACTTCTCCTTCTAAATCGCGTAACGTTTCTATGGAAACGGGAGGATTTTCCTTTGGGGTAAGAGTATCTCCTTTCCGATGCACTATTCCTTCTATACTGCATCCCTCGCTCCCTCACATTGACGAATTAACACAGAAATAGCGGGCTATGAAATTCTATGGGTTTTACGACTTCTCCTTCTAAATCGAGTAACGTTTCTATGGAAAAGACAGGATTTTCCTTTGGGATAAGAGTATCTCCTTTCCGATGCACTATTCCTTCTTTAATGCATCCCTCGCTCCCTCACATTGACGAATTAACACAGAAATTAAGGGGCCTAAGAAATTCTATGGGTTTTATGACTTCTCCTTCTAAATCGTGTAACGTTCCTATGGAAAAGGGAGGATTTTCTTTTGGGGTAAGAGTATCTCCTTTCCAATGCACTATTCCTTCTATACTGCATTCCTCGCTCCCTCACATTGACGAATTAACACAGAAATTGCGTCGCTATGACATACTATGTGTTCGATGACATCTCCTTCTAAATCGAGTTACGTTTCTATGGAAACGACAGGATTTTCTTTTGGGATACGAGTATCTCCTTTCCGATGCACTATTCCTTATTTGCTGCATCCCTGGCACCCTCGCATTGACGAATTAACATAGATATTGCGTCGTTATGAAATACTATGTGTTCTATGACATATCCTTCTATATCGAGTAACGTTTCTTTGGAAACGAAAGGATTTTCTTTTGGGATACGAGTATCTCCTTTCCGATGCACTATTCCTTCTATACTGCATCCCTCGCTACCTCACATTGACGAATTAACACAGAAATTGCGTCGCTATGTAATACTATGGGTTCTATAACTTCTCGTTCTAAATCGAGTAACGTTTCTATGGAAACGACAGGATTTTCTTTTGGGATACGAGTATCTCCTTTCCGATGACCTATTATTTCTTTACTGCATCCCTCGCTCCCTCACATTGACGAATTAACACAGACATTGTAGGGCTATGAAATACTATGGGATCTATGATATCTCCTTATAAATCGAATAACGTTTCTATGGAAAAGACAGGATTTTCCTTTGGGATAAGAGTATCTCCTTTCCGATGCACTATTCCTTCTTTACTGCATCCCTCGCTCCCTCACATTGACGAATTAACACAGAAATTGCGGGCTATGAAATTCTATGGGTTTTACAACTTCTCCTTCTAAATCGAGTAACGTTTTTATTGAAACGACAGGATTTTCTTTTGGGAAACGAGTATCTTCTATCCGATCCACTATTCCTTCTTTACTGCATCCCTAGCTCCCTCACATTGACGAATTAACACAGAAATTGCATCGCTATGAAATACTACGTTTTCCATGACATCTCCTTCTAAATCAAGTTACGTTTCTATGGAAACGACATAATTTTCTTTTGGGATACGAGTATCTCCTTTCCGTTGCACTATTCCTTCTATACTGCATCCCTCGCTCCCTCACATTGACGAATTATCACAGATTTTGGGTCGCTATGAAATACTATGTGATCTATGACGTCTCCTACCAAATGAGTAACGTTTCTATGGAAACGACAGGATTTTGTTTTGATATACGACTATCACCATTCCGATGCACTATTCCTCCTTTACTGCATGCCTCGTTACATTACATTGACGAATTAACACAGAAATTGCGTTGCTATGTAATACTATGGGTTCTATGACTTCTCCTTCTCAATCGAGTAACGTTTTTTATGAAAAGACAGGATTTTCTTTTGGGATACGACTATCTCTTTTCCGATGCACTATTCCTTCTTTACTGCATCCCTTGCTACCTCGACGAATTAACGCAGAATCTGCGGGGCTATGAAATACTATGGGATTTATTACGTCTCCTTCTAAATCGAATAACGTTTCTATGGAAAAGACAGGATTTTCTCTTGGGATACGAGTATCTTCTTTCCGATGCACTATTCCTTCTTTACTGCATCCCCCGCTCCCTCACATTGACGAATTAACACAGAAATTGCGGGGCTATGAAATTCTATGGGTTTTATGACTTCTTCTTCTAAATCGTGTAACGTTCCTATGGAAACGGGAGGATTTTCTTTTGGGGTAAGAGTATCTCCTTTCCAATGCACTATTCCTTCTATACTGCATTCCTCGCTCCCTCACATTGACGAATTAACACAGAAATTGCGTCGCTATGACATACTATGTGTTCGATGACATCTCCTTCTAAATCGAGTTACGTTTCTATGGAAACGACAGGATTTTCTTTTGGGATACGAGTATCTCCTTTCCGATGCACTATTCCTTATTTACTGCATCCCTCGCTCCCTCACATTGACGGATTAACACAGAAATTGTGTCGCTATGAAAATACTATATGTTCTATGATATCACCTTCTAAATCGAGTAACGTTTCTATGGAAACGACAGGATCTTCTTTTGTGATACGACAATCTCCTTTCCGATGCAGTATTCCTTATTTACTGCGTCCCTCGGTCCCTCACATTGACGAATTAACACAGAAATTGCAGGGCTATGAAATAGTATGGGATCTATGACATCTCCTTATAAATCGAATAACGTTTCTATGGAAAAGACAGGATTTTCCTTTGGGATAAGAGTATCTCCTTTCCGATGCACTATTCCTTCTTTAATGCATCCCTCGCTCCCTCACATTGACGAATTAACACAGAAATTAAGGGGCCTAAGAAATTCTATGGGTTTTATGACTTCTCCTTCTAAATCGTGTAA
This sequence comes from Schistocerca americana, assembly GCF_021461395.2. Taxonomy (NCBI): domain Eukaryota; kingdom Metazoa; phylum Arthropoda; class Insecta; order Orthoptera; family Acrididae; genus Schistocerca; species Schistocerca americana. The sequence goes on from NC_060129.1 coordinate 50,655,730, forward strand.
CGTTCCTATGGAAAAGGGAGGATTTTCTTTTGGGGTAAGAGTATCTCCTTTCCAATGCACTATTCCTTCTATACTGCATTCCTCGCTCCCTCACATTGACGAATTAACACAGAAATTGCGTCGCTATGACATACTATGTGTTCGATGACATCTCCTTCTAAATCGAGTTACGTTTCTATGGAAACGACAGGATTTTCTTTTGGGATACGAGTATCTCCTTTCCGATGCACTATTCCTTATTTGCTGCATCCCTGGCACCCTCGCATTGACGAATTAACATAGATATTGCGTCGTTATGAAATACTATGTGTTCTATGACATATCCTTCTATATCGAGTAACGTTTCTTTGGAAACGAAAGGATTTTCTTTTGGGATACGAGTATCTCCTTTCCGATGCACTATTCCTTCTATACTGCATCCCTCGCTACCTCACATTGACGAATTAACACAGAAATTGCGTCGCTATGTAATACTATGGGTTCTATAACTTCTCGTTCTAAATCGAGTAACGTTTCTATGGAAACGACAGGATTTTCTTTTGGGATACGAGTATCTCCTTTCCGATGACCTATTATTTCTTTACTGCATCCCTCGCTCCCTCACATTGACGAATTAACACAGACATTGTAGGGCTATGAAATACTATGGGATCTATGATATCTCCTTATAAATCGAATAACGTTTCTATGGAAAAGACAGGATTTTCCTTTGGGATAAGAGTATCTCCTTTCCGATGCACTATTCCTTCTTTACTGCATCCCTCGCTCCCTCACATTGACGAATTAACACAGAAATTGCGGGCTATGAAATTCTATGGGTTTTACAACTTCTCCTTCTAAATCGAGTAACGTTTTTATTGAAACGACAGGATTTTCTTTTGGGAAACGAGTATCTTCTATCCGATCCACTATTCCTTCTTTACTGCATCCCTAGCTCCCTCACATTGACGAATTAACACAGAAATTGCATCGCTATGAAATACTACGTTTTCCATGACATCTCCTTCTAAATCAAGTTACGTTTCTATGGAAACGACATAATTTTCTTTTGGGATACGAGTATCTCCTTTCCGTTGCACTATTCCTTCTATACTGCATCCCTCGCTCCCTCACATTGACGAATTATCACAGATTTTGGGTCGCTATGAAATACTATGTGATCTATGACGTCTCCTACCAAATGAGTAACGTTTCTATGGAAACGACAGGATTTTGTTTTGATATACGACTATCACCATTCCGATGCACTATTCCTCCTTTACTGCATGCCTCGTTACATTACATTGACGAATTAACACAGAAATTGCGTTGCTATGTAATACTATGGGTTCTATGACTTCTCCTTCTCAATCGAGTAACGTTTTTTATGAAAAGACAGGATTTTCTTTTGGGATACGACTATCTCTTTTCCGATGCACTATTCCTTCTTTACTGCATCCCTTGCTACCTCGACGAATTAACGCAGAATCTGCGGGGCTATGAAATACTATGGGATTTATTACGTCTCCTTCTAAATCGAATAACGTTTCTATGGAAAAGACAGGATTTTCTCTTGGGATACGAGTATCTTCTTTCCGATGCACTATTCCTTCTTTACTGCATCCCCCGCTCCCTCACATTGACGAATTAACACAGAAATTGCGGGGCTATGAAATTCTATGGGTTTTATGACTTCTTCTTCTAAATCGTGTAACGTTCCTATGGAAACGGGAGGATTTTCTTTTGGGGTAAGAGTATCTCCTTTCCAATGCACTATTCGTTCTATACTGCATTCCTCGCTCCCTCGCATTGACGAATTAACACAGAAATTGCGTCGCTATGACATACTATGTGTTCGATGACATCTCCTTCTAAATTGAGTTACGTTTCTATGGAAACGACAGGATTTTCTTTTGGGATACGAGTATCTCCTTTCCGGTGCCCTATTCCTTCATTACTGCATCTCTCGCTCCCTCGCAATGACGATTTGACACAGAAATTGCGTCGTTATGAAATACTATGTGTTCTATGACATATCCTTCTATATCGAGTAACGTTTCTTTGGAAACGAAAGGATTTTCTTTTGGGATACGAGTATCTCCATTCCGATGCACAATTCCTTCTATACTACATCCCTCGCTCCCTCACATTGACGAATTGACACAGATAGTGCGTCGCTGTGTAACACTATGGGCTCTATGACTTCTCCTTCTGAATCGAGTAACGTTTCTATGGAAACCACAGGATTTTCTTTTTGTATACGACTATCTCCTTTCCGATGCTCTATTCCTTCTTTACTGCATCCCTCGCTCCCTCACATTGACGGATTAACACAGAAATTGGGTCGCTATGAGACATTATGGGTTCAATGACGTCTCCTTCTAAATCGAGTAACGTTTCTATGGAAACGACAGGATCTTATTTTGCGATACGACTATCTCCTTTCCGATGCACTATTCCTTATTTACTGCATCCCTCGCTCCCTCACATTGACGAATTAACACAGAAATTGCGTCGCTATGAAACACTATGGGTTCTATGACTTCTCCTTCTAAATCGAGTAACGTTTCTATGGAAACGACAGGATTTTCTTTTGGGATACGAGTATCCCCTTTCCGGTGCCCTATTCCTTCATTACTGCATCCCTCGCTCCCTCGCAATGACGATTTAACACAGAAATTGCGTCGTTATGAAATACTATGTGTTCTATGACATATCCTTCTAAATCGAGTAACGTTTCTATGGAAACGAAAGGATTTTCTTTTGGGATATGAGATTCAACTTTCCGATGCACTATTCCTTCTATACTGCATCCCTCGCTACCTTACATTGACGAATTAACACAGAAATTGCGTCGCTATGAAATACTATGAGTTCTATGACTTCTCCTTCTACATCGAGTAGCGTTTATATGGAAACGACAGGATTTTATTCTGGGGTAAGAATATTTCCTTCCCGATGCACTATTCCTTCTTTACTGCATCCCTCGCTCCCTCACATTAACGGATTAACAGAGAAATGGCGTCGCTATGAAGGACTATGTGTTCTATGACATCTCCTTCTACAACGAGAAACGTTTCTATGGGAATGACAGGAATCTCTTTTGGGATACGAATTTCTCATTTCCGATGCCCTATTATTTCTTTACTGCTTCCCTCGCTCCCTCACATTGACGAATTAACACAGAAACTGCAGGGCTATGAAATACTATGGGATCTATGACGTCTCCTTATAAATCGAATAACGTTTCTGTGGAAAAGACAGGATTTTGCTTTGGGATAAGAGTATCTCCATTCCGATGGACTATTCCTTCTTTACTACATCCCTCGCTCCCTCACATTGACGAATTAACACAGAAATAGCGGGCTATGAAATTCTATGGGTTTTACGACTTCTCCTTCTAAATCGAGTAACGTTTTTATGGAAACGACAGGATTTTCTTTTGGGAAACGAGTATCTTCTATCCGATCCACTATTCCTTCCTTACTGCATCCCTAGCTCCCTCACATTGACGAATTAACACAGAAATTGCTTCGCTATGAAATACTATGTGCACTATTACTTCTCCTTCTAAATCGCGTAACGTTTCTATGGAAACGGGAGGATTTTCCTTTGGGGTAAGAGTATCTCCTTTCCGATGCACTATTCCTTCTATACTGCATCCCTCGCTCCCTCACATTGACGAATTAACACAGAAATAGCGGGCTATGAAATTCTATGGGTTTTACGACTTCTCCTTCTAAATCGAGTAACGTTTCTATGGAAAAGACAGGATTTTCCTTTGGGATAAGAGTATCTCCTTTCCGATGCACTATTCCTTCTTTAATGCATCCCTCGCTCCCTCACATTGACGAATTAACACAGAAATTAAGGGGCCTAAGAAATTCTATGGGTTTTATGACTTCTCCTTCTAAATCGTGTAACGTTCCTATGGAAAAGGGAGGATTTTCTTTTGGGGTAAGAGTATCTCCTTTCCAATGCACTATTCCTTCTATACTGCATTCCTCGCTCCCTCACATTGACGAATTAACACAGAAATTGCGTCGCTATGACATACTATGTGTTCGATGACATCTCCTTCTAAATCGAGTTACGTTTCTATGGAAACGACAGGATTTTCTTTTGGGATACGAGTATCTCCTTTCCGATGCACTATTCCTTATTTGCTGCATCCCTGGCACCCTCGCATTGACGAATTAACATAGATATTGCGTCGTTATGAAATACTATGTGTTCTATGACATATCCTTCTATATCGAGTAACGTTTCTTTGGAAACGAAAGGATTTTCTTTTGGGATACGAGTATCTCCTTTCCGATGCACTATTCCTTCTATACTGCATCCCTCGCTACCTCACATTGACGAATTAACACAGAAATTGCGTCGCTATGTAATACTATGGGTTCTATAACTTCTCGTTCTAAATCGAGTAACGTTTCTATGGAAACGACAGGATTTTCTTTTGGGATACGAGTATCTCCTTTCCGATGACCTATTATTTCTTTACTGCATCCCTCGCTCCCTCACATTGACGAATTAACACAGACATTGTAGGGCTATGAAATACTATGGGATCTATGATATCTCCTTATAAATCGAATAACGTTTCTATGGAAAAGACAGGATTTTCCTTTGGGATAAGAGTATCTCCTTTCCGATGCACTATTCCTTCTTTACTGCATCCCTCGCTCCCTCACATTGACGAATTAACACAGAAATTGCGGGCTATGAAATTCTATGGGTTTTACAACTTCTCCTTCTAAATCGAGTAACGTTTTTATTGAAACGACAGGATTTTCTTTTGGGAAACGAGTATCTTCTATCCGATCCACTATTCCTTCTTTACTGCATCCCTAGCTCCCTCACATTGACGAATTAACACAGAAATTGCATCGCTATGAAATACTACGTTTTCCATGACATCTCCTTCTAAATCAAGTTACGTTTCTATGGAAACGACATAATTTTCTTTTGGGATACGAGTATCTCCTTTCCGTTGCACTATTCCTTCTATACTGCATCCCTCGCTCCCTCACATTGACGAATTATCACAGATTTTGGGTCGCTATGAAATACTATGTGATCTATGACGTCTCCTACCAAATGAGTAACGTTTCTATGGAAACGACAGGATTTTGTTTTGATATACGACTATCACCATTCCGATGCACTATTCCTCCTTTACTGCATGCCTCGTTACATTACATTGACGAATTAACACAGAAATTGCGTTGCTATGTAATACTATGGGTTCTATGACTTCTCCTTCTCAATCGAGTAACGTTTTTTATGAAAAGACAGGATTTTCTTTTGGGATACGACTATCTCTTTTCCGATGCACTATTCCTTCTTTACTGCATCCCTTGCTACCTCGACGAATTAACGCAGAATCTGCGGGGCTATGAAATACTATGGGATTTATTACGTCTCCTTCTAAATCGAATAACGTTTCTATGGAAAAGACAGGATTTTCTCTTGGGATACGAGTATCTTCTTTCCGATGCACTATTCCTTCTTTACTGCATCCCCCGCTCCCTCACATTGACGAATTAACACAGAAATTGCGGGGCTATGAAATTCTATGGGTTTTATGACTTCTTCTTCTAAATCGTGTAACGTTCCTATGGAAACGGGAGGATTTTCTTTTGGGGTAAGAGTATCTCCTTTCCAATGCACTATTCGTTCTATACTGCATTCCTCGCTCCCTCGCATTGACGAATTAACACAGAAATTGCGTCGCTATGACATACTATGTGTTCGATGACATCTCCTTCTAAATTGAGTTACGTTTCTATGGAAACGACAGGATTTTCTTTTGGGATACGAGTATCTCCTTTCCGGTGCCCTATTCCTTCATTACTGCATCTCTCGCTCCCTCGCAATGACGATTTGACACAGAAATTGCGTCGTTATGAAATACTATGTGTTCTATGACATATCCTTCTATATCGAGTAACGTTTCTTTGGAAACGAAAGGATTTTCTTTTGGGATACGAGTATCTCCATTCCGATGCACAATTCCTTCTATACTACATCCCTCGCTCCCTCACATTGACGAATTGACACAGATAGTGCGTCGCTGTGTAACACTATGGGCTCTATGACTTCTCCTTCTGAATCGAGTAACGTTTCTATGGAAACCACAGGATTTTCTTTTTGTATACGACTATCTCCTTTCCGATGCTCTATTCCTTCTTTACTGCATCCCTCGCTCCCTCACATTGACGGATTAACACAGAAATTGGGTCGCTATGAGACATTATGGGTTCAATGACGTCTCCTTCTAAATCGAGTAACGTTTCTATGGAAACGACAGGATCTTATTTTGCGATACGACTATCTCCTTTCCGATGCACTATTCCTTATTTACTGCATCCCTCGCTCCCTCACATTGACGAATTAACACAGAAATTGCGTCGCTATGAAATACTATGAGTTCTATGACTTCTCCTTCTGCATCGAGTAACGTTTCTATGGAAACGACAGGATTTTCTTCTGGGGTAAGAGTATCTCCTTTCCGATGCACTAATCCTTCTTTACTGCATCCCTCGCTTCCTCACATTGACGAATTAACACAGATTTTGCGTCGCTATGATATACTATGTGTTCTATGACGTCTCCTTTGAAATCGAGTAACGTTTCTATGGAAACGACAGGATTTTGTTTTGATATACGACTATCACCATTCCGATGCACTATTCCTCCTTTACTGCATCCCTCGCTACCTTACATTGACGAATTGACACAGAAATTGGTCGCTATGAAATACTATGGGTTCTATGACTTCTCCTTCTAAATCGAGTAACGTTTCTATGGAAAAGACAGGATTTTCTATTGGCATACGACTATCTCCTTTTCGATGCACTATTCCTTCTTCACTGCATTCCACGCTACCTCGACGAATTAACAAAGAAATTGCGGGGCTATGAAATACTATGGGATTTCTGACTTCTCCTTCTAATTCGAGTAACGTTTCTATGGAAACTTAACGATTATCTTTTGGGATACGAGTATCTCCTTTCCGATGCACTATTCCTTCTTTACCGCATCACTTGCTCCCTCACATTGACGAATTAACACAGAAATTGCGTCGATATGATATACTATGTGTTCCATGACATCTCCATCTATGGAAACGACAGGATTTTCTTTTGGGATACGACTATCTCCTTTCCGATGCACTATTAATTCTTTACAGCATCCCTCGCTCCCTCACCATGACGAATTAACACAGAAATTGCGGGGTTATGAAATACGATGGGTTCGAAGATTTCTCCTTCTAAATCGAGTAACGTCTCTATGGAAACGACGGGATTTTCTTCTGGGGTTTGAGTATATCCTTTCCGATGCACTATTCCTTCTATACTGCATCCCTCGCTCCCTCACAATGACGAATTAACACAGATATTGCGGGGCTATGAAATACTATGGTATCCATGACGTCTCCTTCCAAATGGAATAACGTTTCTATGGAAAAGACAGGATTTTCCTTTGGGATACGAGTATCTCCATTCCGATTCACTATTCCTTCTTTACTGCATCTCTCGCTCCCTCACATTGACGAATTAACACAGAAATTGCGGGGCTATGAAATTCTATGGGATTTATGACGTCTCCTACTAAATCGGGTAACATTTCTATGGAAACGATATGATTTTCTTTTGGGATACGAGTATCTCCTTTCCGATGCACTATTCCTTCTTAACTGCATCCCTCGCTCCCTCTCATTGACGAATTACCACAGAAATTGCGTCGCTATGAAATACTATGCGTTCTATGACTTCCCTTTCTAAATCGAGTCACGTCCATATCGAACCGAAAGGATTTTCTTTTGGGTACGACTTTCTCCTTTCCGATGAACTATTCCTTCTTTTTTGCATCCCTCGCTCCCTGGAATTGACGAATTAACACAGAAATTCGGGGCTATGAAATACTATGGAATCTAGGACGTCTCTTCTAAATCGAGTAACGTTTCTATGGAAACCAAAGGATTTTCTTTTGGGATACGAGTATCTCCTTTCCGATGCACTATTCCTTCTTTACTTCTTCCCTCGCTACTCACATTGACGAATTAACACAGAAACTTCGTCGCTATTAAATACTATGGGTTCTAAGACTTCTCCTTCTAAATCGAGTAACTTTTGTAAGGAAACGACAGGATTTTCTTTTGGGATACGTGTATCTCCTTTCCGATGCACTATTCCTTATTTACTCCATCCCTTGCTCCCTCACATTGACGAATTTACACAGAAATTGCGTCGCTATAAAATTCTATGGATTCTATGACTTCTCCTTCTAAATCGAGCAACGTGTCTATGAAAACGACAGTATTTTCTTTTGGGAAACGACTTTCGCTTATCCGATGCACTATTCCTTCTTTACTGCATCCCTCGCTCAATCACATTGACGAATCTACACAGAGATTGAGGGGCTATGAAATACTACGGGTTCTATGACTTCTCCTTCTAAATCGACTAACGTTTTATATGGAAACGACAGGATTTTTATTTTGGGATACGAGTATTTCCTTTCTGATCCACTATTCCTTCTTTACTGCATCCCTCGCTCTCTCACATTGACGAATTAACACAGATTTTGCATCGCTATGAAATACTATGTGTTCTATGACGTCTCCTTCTAAATCGTGTAACGTTTCTATTGAAATGACAGGATTTTCTTTTGGGATACGAGTATCTCCTCTCCGATGCACTATCCCTTCTTTACTGCATTCCTCGCTCCCTCACATAACGAATGAACACAGAAATTGCGTCGCTATGAAATACTATGGGTTCTATGTCATCTCCTTCTAAGTCGAGTAACATTTCTATGGAAACGACATGTTTTTTTTCGGATACGAATTTCTCCTTTCCGATGAACTATTCCTTCTTCACTGCATCCCTCGCTCCCTCACATTGACGAATTAACACAGAAATTGTGGGGCTATGAAATACTATGGGTTTTATGACTTCTCCTTCTAAATCGAGTAAGCTTTCTGTGGAAACGACAGGATTTTCATTTGGGATACGACTTTCTCCTTTCCGATGCACTATTCCTTCCTTACTGCATACCTCGCTCCCTCACATTTGACGAATTATCGCAGAAATTCGGGGCGATTAAATACTATGGGATCTATGACGTCTCTTCCAAATCGAGTAACGTTTCTATGGAAAAGACAGGATTTTCTTTTGGGAAACGAGTATCTCCTTTCCGATGCACTATTCCTTCTGTACTGCATCCCTCACTCCCTCGCATTGACAATTAGCACTGAAATTGCGGGGCTATTAAATACTGTGGGTTCCATGACTTCTCCTTCTAAATCGAGTACCGTTTCTGTGGAAAAAGATGATTTTTTTTTTTGGGATACGACTATCTCCTTTCCGATGCACTATTCCTTCTTTACTGCATAGCTCGCTACCTCAATTGACGAATTAACACAGAAATTGCGGGGTTATGAAATACTATGGGTTCTATGACATCTCCTTCTAGATCGAGTAACGTTTCTATGGAAACAACGGGATTTTCTTTTGGGATGTGAGTATCTCCTTTCCGATGCACTATTCCTTCTATACTGAATACCTCGCTCCCTCACATTGACGAATTAACACAGAAATTGCGTCGCTATGAAATTCTGTGTGTTCTAAGACTTCTCCTTCTAAATCGAGTAACGTTTGTATGGATACGACAGGATTTTCTTTTGGGATACGACTATCTCCTTTCCGATGCACTATTCCTTCTTTACTGCATCCCTCGCTCCCTCTCATTGACGAATTAACACAGAAATTGCGTCGCTATGCAATAGCATGTGTTCTATGACATCTATTTCTAAACCGAGTAACGTTTCTATGGAAACGATAGGATCTTCTTTTGGGATACGATTATCTCCTTTTTCATGCACTATTCCTTATTTCCTGAAACCCTCGCTCCCTCACATTGACGAATTAACACAGAAATTGCGTCGCTATGAAAAACTATGTGTTCTATGACTTCTCCTTCTAAATCCAGCAACGTTTCTATGGAAACGACAGGATCTTCTTATGGGATGCGAGTATCTCATTTCCGATGCACTATTCCTTGCTTGCTGCATCCCTCGCTACCTCACATTGACGAATTAACACAGAAAATCCGTCGCTATGAAACAAAATGGGTTCTATGACTTCTCCTTCTAAATCGAGTAACGTTTATATGGAAACGACAGGATTTTTCTTTGGGATACGACTATCTCCTTTCCGATGCACTATTCCTTCTTTACTGCATCCCTCGCTACCTCGACGAATATACACAGAAATTGCGGGGCTATGAAATACTATGGGTTTTATGACTTCTCCTTCTAAATCGAGTAACGTATCTTTCGAAACGATAGGATTTTCATTTGGGATACGAGTGTCTCCATTCCGATGCACTATTCCTTCTTAACTGCATCCCTCGCTCCCTCACATTGGCGAATTGACACAGATATTGAGTCTCTATGAAATACTATGTGTTCCATGACGTCTCCTTATAAATCGATAAACGTTTCTATGGAAACGACGGGATTGTCTTTTGGGATATGAGTATCTCCTTTCCGATGCACTATTCCTTCTATACTGCATACCTCGCTCCTTCACATTGACGAATTAACACAGAAATTGTGTCGCTATGAAATTCTATGGGTTCTTAGACTTCTCCTTCTAAATCGAGTAACGATTGTGTGGATACGACAGGATTTTCTTTTGGGATATGACTATCTCCTTTCCGATGCACTATTCCTTCTTTACTGCATCCCTCGCTCCCTCTTAATGACGAATTAACACAGAAATTGCGACGCTATGAAATAGTATGGGTTCTATGACTTCTCCTTCTAAATACAGCAACGTTTCTATGGAAACGACAGGATCTTCTTATGGGATGCGAGTATCTCATTTCCGAAGCACTATTCCTTGCTTACTGCATCCCTCGCTACCTCACATTGACGAATTAACACAGAAATTGCGTCGCTATGAAACACTATGTGTTCTATGACTTCTCCTTCTAATTCGAATAACGTTTCTATGGAAAAGGGAGGATTTTCGTTTGGGATACGACTATCTATTTTCCAATGCATTATTCCTTCTATACTGCATCCCCCGCTTCCTCACATTGACGAATTAACACAGAAATTGCGTCGCTATGAAATATTATGTGTTCTATGTCGTCTCCTTATAAATCGAGAAACGTTTCTATGGAAACGACGGGATTTTCTTTTGGGATATGAGTATCTCCTTTCCGATGCACTATTCCTTCTATACTGCATACCTCGCTCCCTCACATTGACGAATTAACACAGAAAATGCGTCGCTATGATATTCTATGGGTTCTTAGACTTCTCCTTCTAAATCGAGTAATGTTTTTGTGGATACGACTGGATTTTCTTTTGGGATATGACTATCTCCTTTCCGATGCACTATTCCTCCTTTACTGCATCCCTCGCTCCCTCACATTGACGAATTAACACAGAAACTGTGGAGCTACGATATACTATGTGTTCCATGACATCTCCTTCTAAATCGGAAATCGTTTCTATGGAAAAGACAGCATTTTCTTATGGGATACGATTATCTCCCTTCCGATGCACTATTCCTTCTTTACTGCATTCCTCGGTCCCTCACATTGACGAATTAACACAGAAATTGCGGGTCTATGAAATACTATGGGTTTTATGACTTCTCCTTCTAAATCGAGTAACATTTCTATGGAAACGAAAGGATTTTCATTTGGGATACGAGTATCTCCTTTCCGATGCACTATTCCTTCTTTAATGCATCCCTCGCTACCTCACATTGACGAATTAACACGGAAATTGCGTCGCTATAAAATACTGTCGGTTCTATGTCTTCTCTTTCTAAATCGAGTAACGTATCTATGGAAACGACAGGATTTTCTTTTGGGATACTACTTTCTCCTTTCCGATGCACTATTCCTCCTTTACTGCATCCCTCGCTCCCTCTCAATGACGAATAACACAGAAATTGCGTCGCTATGAAATAGTATGGGTTCTATGACTTCTCCTTCTAAATCCAGCAACGTTTCTATGGAAACGACAGGATTTTCTTATGGGATGCGAGTATCTCATTTCCGATGCACTATTCCTTGCTTACTGCATCCCTCGCTACCTCAAATTGACGAATTAACACAGAAATTGCGTTGCTATAAAACACTATGGGTTCTATGACTTCTCCTTCTAAATCGACTAACGTTTCTATGGAATCGAAAAGATTTTCTTTTGGGATACGACTATCTCCGTTCCGATGCACTATTCCTTGTTTACTGGATCCCTCGTTCCCTCACTTTGACGAATTAACACAGAAATTGTAGGGCTATGAAATACAATGGGTTTTATGACTTCTCCTTCTAAATCGAGTAACGTTTCTATGGAAAAGAGAGGATTTTCTTTTGGGATACGACTATCTAAGTTCCAATGCATTATTCCTTCTATACTGCTTCCCTCGTTCCCTCACATTGACGAATTAACACAGAAATTGCGTCGCTATGAAATACTATGGGTTCTATGTCATCTCCTTCTATATCGAGTAACCTTTCAATGGGAACGACAGGATTTTCATTTGGGATACGAGTATCTCCTTTCCGATGCACTATTCCTTCTTTACTGCTTCCCTCGTTCCCTCACATTGACGAATTAACACAGAAATTGCGTCGCTATGAAATACTATGGGTTCTATGTCATCTCCTTCTATATCGAGTAACCTTTCAATGGGAACGACAGGATTTTCATTTGGGATACGAGCATCTCCTTTCCGATGCACTATTCCTTCTATACTGCATACCTCGCTCCCTCGCATTGACGAATTAACACAGAAAATGCGTCGCTATGATATTCTATGGGTTCTTAGACTTCTCCTTCTAAATCGAGTAACGTTTTTGTGGATACGACTGGATTTTCTTTTGGGATATGACTATCTCCTTTCCGATGCACTATTCCTCCTTTACTGCATCCCTCGCTCCCTCACATTGTCGAATTAACACAGAATCTGTGGGGCTACGAGATACTATGTGTTTCATGACATCTCCTACTAAATTGAGTAACGTTTCTATAGAAAAGACAGGAATTTTTCTTTGGGATACGAGTATCTCCTTTCCGATGCACTATTCCTTCTTTAATGCTTCCCTCACTACCTCACATTGACGAATTAACACAGAAATTGCGTCGCTATAAAATACTATCGGTTCTATGACTTCTCCTTCTAAATCGACTAACGTTTCTATGGAAACGAAAGGATTTTCTTTTGGGATACGACTTTCTCCGTTCCGATGCACTATTCCTTGTTTACTGCATCCCTCGGTCCCTCACTTTGACGAATTAACACAGAAATTGTAGGGCTATGAAATACAATGGGTTTTATGACTTCTCCTTCTAAATCGAGTAACATTTCTATTGAAAAGAGAGGATTTTCTTTTGGGATACGACTATCTATGTTCCAATGCATTATTCCTTCTATACTGCTTCCCTCGCTCCCTCACATTGACGAATTAACACAGATTTTGCGTCGCTATGAAATAATATGTGTTCTATGACGTCTCCTTCTAAATCGAGTAACGTTTCTATGGAAATGACAGGATTATCTTTTGGGATACGACTATCTCCCTTCCGATGCACTATTCCTTCTTTACTGCATCCCTCGCTCCCTCGCATTGACGAATTAACACAGAAATGGCGTCGCTATGAAGTACTGTGCGATCTGTGACATTTCCTTCTAAATCGAATAACGTTTTTATGGAAACGACAGGATTTTCATTTGGGATACGAGTATCTCCTTTCCGATGCACTATTCCTTCTTTACTGCATCCCTCGCTCCCTCTCAATGACGAATTAACACAGAAATTGTGTCGCTATGAAATAGTATGAGTTCTATGACATCTCCTTCTTAATCGAGTAACGTTGCTATGGAAACGACCGGATGTTCTTTTGGGATACGACTATCTCCTTACCGATGCACTATTCCTCCCCTACTGCGTCCCTCGCTCCCTCACATTGACGATTTAACACTATGGGTTTCATGACTTCTCCTACTAAATCGAGTACGTTTCTATGGAAACGACAGGATTTTCATTTGGGATACGAGTATCTCCTTTCCGATGCACTATTCCTTCTTTACTGCATCCCTCACTCCCTCGCATTGACGAATTAACACAGAAATTGCGTCGCCATGATATACTATTGGTTCTATGTCATCTCCTTCTAAATCGAGTAACGTTTCTATGGAATCGACAGTATTTTCTTTTGGGATACGACATTCTCCTTTCTGATGCACTATTCCTTCTTTACTGCGTCCCTCGCTCCCTCACATTGACGAATTAACACAGGAATTGTGGGGCTATGAAATACAATGGGTTTATGACTTCTCCTTCTAAATCGAGTAACGTTTCTATGGAAAAGAAAGGATTTTCTTTTGGGATGCGACTATCTATTTTCCGATGCATTATTCCTTCTATACTGCATCTCTCGCTCCCTCACATTGACGAATTAACACACATTTTCGGTCGCTGTGAAATACTATGTGTTCTATGACGTCTCCTTCTAAATCGAGTAACGTTTCTATGGAAACTACAGGATTTTATTTTGATATACGACTATCTCCATCCCGATGCACTATTCCTCCTTTACTGCATCCCTCGCTACCTTACATTGACGAATTAACACAGAATATGCGTCGCTACTATATACTGTGTGTTCCATGACATCTCCTTCTAAATCGAGAAACGTTTCTATGGAAACGACAGGATTTTCTTTTGGGATACGAGTATATCCTTTCCGATTCCCTATTCCTTCTATACAGCATGCCCCGCTCCCTCACATTGACGAATTAACACAGAAATGGAGTCGCTATGAAGTACTATGTGTTCTATGACATTTGCTTCTAAATCCAATTACGTTTCTGTGGATAAGATAGGATTTTCTTTTAGGATACGACTACCTCCTTTCCGATGCACTATTCCTTGTCTACATCTTCCCCCGCTCCCTCACATTGACGAATTAGCACAGAAATTGCGGGGCTATGAAATACTATGGGTTCTGTGACTTCTCCTTCTAAATCGAGTAACGTTTCCGTGGAAAAAAGAAGATTTTCTTTTGGGATACGACTATCTCCTTTCCGATGCACTATTCCTTCTTTACTGCATCCCTCGCTCCCTCACATTGACGAATTAACACAGAAATTGCGGGGCTATGGAATACTATGGGATCTATGACGTCTCCTTCTAAATGGAATAAATTTTCTATGGTAAAGACAGGATTTTCCTTTGGGATACGCGTATCTCCTTTCTGATGCACTATTCCTTCTTTACTGCATTCCTCGCTCCTTCACATTGACAAATTAACACAGAAATTGCGTCGCTACGATATACTATGTGTTCCGTGACATCTCCTTCTAAATCGAGTATCGTTTCTATGGAAACGAGAGGATTTTATATTGGGATACGAGTATTTCCTTTCCGATGCACTATTCCTTCTATACCGCATCCCTCGCTCCCTCACATTGACGAATTAACACAGAGTTTGGGTCGCTATGAAATACTTTGTGTTCAATGACGTCTCCTTCTAAATCGTGTAACGATTCCATGGAAACGACAGGATTTTCTTTTGGGATACGACTTTCTCCTTTCCGATGCACTATTCCCTCTTTAATGCATCCCTCTCTCCCTCACACTGACGAAATAACACGTAAATTGCGTCGCTTTGAAATACTATGTGTTCAATGACTTCCCCTTCCAAATCGAGTAATGTTTCTGTGGAAACGACAGGATTTTCGTTTGGGATATGAGCATCTCCTTTCCGATGCACTATTCCTTCTTTACTGCATCCCTCGCTCCCTCACACTGAGGAAATAACACAGAAATTGCGTCGCTATGAAATACTATGGGTTCTAAGACTTCTCTTTCTAAATCGAGTAACGTCTATATGGAAACGACAGGATTTTCTTTTGCAATACGACTTGCTGCTTTCCGATCCACTAGTCCTTCTATACTGCATCCCTCGTTCCCTCGCATTGACGAATTAACTCAGAAATTCGGGGCTATGAAATCCTATGGGATCTATGACGTCTCTTCTACATCGAGTAACGTTTCTATGGAAAAGACAGGTATTTCTTTTGGGATACGAGTATCTCCTTTCCGATGCACTATTCCTTCTTTACTGCATTCCTCGCTCCCTCAAATTGACGAATTAACACAGAAATTGCGGGGCTATGAAATACTATGGGTTTTATGATTTCTCCTTCTAAATCGAGTAACGTTTCTATGGAAACGACAGGATTTTCTTTTGGGATACGGGTATCTCCTTTCTCATGCAATATTCCTTCTTTACTGTATCCCTTGCTCCCTCACATTGACGAATTAACGCTGAAATTACGTCGCTACGAAATACTATGTGTTCCATGACATCTCCTTCCAAATCGAGTAACGTTTCTATGGAAATGACAGGATTTTCTTTTGGGATACGAGTATCTCCTCTCCGATGCACTATTCCTTCTTTACTGCATCCCCCGCTCCCTCACATTGACGAATTGACACAGAAATTGCGTCGCTATGAAATACTGTGGGTTCTATGACATCTCCCTCTAAATCGAGTAACGTTTCTGTGGAAACGACAGGATCTTCTTTTGGGATACGACTATCTCATCTGCGATGCACTATTCCTTATTTACTGCATCCCTCGCTCCCTCACACTGACGAATTAACACAGAAATTGCGTCGCTATGAATTACTATGGGTTCTATGACTTCTCGTTCTAAATCGAGTAACGTTTCTATGGAAACGACAGGATCTTCTTTTGGGATACGACTATCTCCTCTCCGAAGCACTATTCCTTATATACTGCATCCCTCGCTACCTCACATTGACGAATTAACACAGAAATTGGGTCGCTATGAAGTACTATGGGTTCTATGACTTCTCCTTCTAAATCGAATAACGTTTCTATGGAAAAGACAGGATTTTCTTTTGGGATACGAGTACCTCCTTTCCGATGCACTATTCCTTCTTTACTGCATCCCTCGCTCCATCACCTTGACGAATTAACACAGAAATTTCGGGGCTATGAAATACCATGAGTTTTTTGGCTTCTCCTTCTATATCGAGTAACGTTACTATGGAAACGACAGGATTTTATTTTGGGATTCGAGTATCTCCTTTCCGATGCACTATTCCCTCTTTACTGCATCCCTTTCTCCCACACAGTGACGAATTAACACAGAAATTGCGTCGCTATGAAATACTATGTGTTCTATGACATCTAGTTCTAAATAGAGTAACGTTTCTATGGAAAAGACAGGATTTACTTTTGGGATACGTCTATCTCCTTTCCGATGCACTATACCTTCTTTACAGCATCCCTCGATCCCTCACTTTGGCGAATTTACACAGAAATTGCGGGGTTATGAAATACTATGGGTTCAATAAATCCTCCGTCTAAATCTAGTAATGTTTCTATGGAAAAGAAAGGATTTTCTTTTGGGATACGACTATCTCCTTTCCGATGCACAATTCCTTCTTTACTGCATCCCTCGCTCCCTCACATTGACGAGTTAACACAAAAATTGCGTCGCTATGAAATACAATATTTTCTATGACATCTCCATCTAAATCGAGTAACGTTTCTATGGAAACGACAGGATTTTCATTTGGGATACGAGTATCTCCATTCCGATGCACTATTCCTTCTTTACTGCATCCCTCGCTCCCTCACATTAAAGAATTAACACAGAAATTGCGTCACTATGAAATACTTTGGTTTCTATATCCTCCCCTTCTACATCGAGTAACGTTTATATGGAAACGACAGGATTTCCTTTTGGGATACGACTTCTCCGTTCCGATGCACTATTCCTTCGTTAGTGCATCCCTCGCGCCCTCACATTAACGAATTAACACAGAAATTGCCGGGCTATGAAATACTATGGGTTTTATGACTTCTTCTAATTCGAGTAACGTTTCTGTGGAAACGACAGGAATTTCTTTTGGGATACGATAATCTCCTTTCCGATGCACTCAACCTTCTTTACTGCACCCCTCGCTCCCTCACATTGAAGAATTGACTCAGAAATTGCGGGGCTATGAAATACTACGGATTCTATGACTTCTCCTTCTAAATCGAGTAACGTTTCAATGAAAACGACCGGATTTTCTTTTGGGACACGACTACCTCCCTTCCGATGCACTATTCCTTCTTTACTGCATCCCTCGCTCCCTCACATTGACAAAATAACACAGAAATCGCGTCGCTATGAAATACTATTGGTTCTAAGACATCTCCTTCTAAATCGTGTAACGTTTCTATGGAAACGACAGATTTTACTTATAGGAGTATCTCCTTTCCGATGCACTAATCCCTCTTAACTGCATCCCTCGCTCCCTCACATTGACGAATTAACACAGAAATTGCGTCGCTATGAAGTACTATGGGTTCTATGACTTCTCATTCTAAATCGAATAACGTTTCTATGGAAAAGACAGGATTTTCTTTTGGGATACGAGTACCTCCTTACCGATGCACTATTCCTTCTTTACTTCATCCCTCGCTCCCTCACATTGACGAATTAACACAGAAATTTCGGGGCTATGAAATACCATGGGTTTTTTGACTTCTCCTTCTAGATCGTTAGCGTTTCTATGGAAACGAGAGGAATTTCTTTTTGGATACGACCATCTTCCTTCCGATGCACTATTCCTTCTTTACTGCATTCCTGGCTCCCTCACATTGACTGATTAACACAGACATTGCGTCGCTATTATATACTATGTGTTCCATGACATCTCCTTCTAAATCGAGTAACGTATCTATGGAAACGACAGGATTTTCTTTTGGGATTTGAGTATCTCCTTTCCGATGCACTATTCCCTCTTTACTGCATCCCTTGTTCCCTCACTTTGACGAATTAACACAGAAATTGCGTCGCTATGAAATACTATGTGTTCTATGACATCTAGTTCTAAATAGAGTAACGTTTCTATGGAAAAGACAGGATTTTCTTTTGGGATACGACAATCTCCTTTCCGATGCACTATACCTTCTTTACAGCATCCCTCGATCCCTCACTTTGACGAAATAACACAGAAATTGCGTCGCTGTAAAATACTATGTTTTCTATGACATCTCCCTCTATATCGAGTAACGTTTCTATGGAAACGACAGGAATTTCTTTTGGGATACGACTACCTCCCTTCCGAATCACTATTCCTTCTTTACTGCTTCTCTCGCTCCATCACAATGACGAATTAGTAGAGAAATTGCGTCGCTATGAAATCTATGGGTTCTATGACATCTCCTTCTAAATCGAGTAACGTTTCTATGGAAACGACAGGATTTTCTTTTGGGATACGACTACCTCCCTTCCGAATCACTATTCCTTCTTTACTGCTTCCCTCGCTCCATCACATTGACGAATTAGTAGAGAAATTGCGTCGCTATGAAATCTATGGTTTCTATGACATCTCCTTCTAAATCGAGTAACGTTTCTATGGAAACCTCAAGATTTTCTCTTGGGATACGATTATCTCCTTTCCGATTCAGTATTCCTTCTTTACTGCATCCCTCGCTCCCTCACATGGACGAATTAACACAGAAATTGCGGGGCTATGAAACACTATGGGTTCTATGACTTCTTCTTCTAAATCGAGTAACGTTTCTATTGAAAAGACAGGATTTTCTTTTGAGATACGTCCATCCCTATTCCGATGCAATATTCCTTCTTTACTGTATCCCTCGCTCCCTCACATTGACGAATTGACACAGAAATTGCGTCGCTATGAAATACTATGCGTTCTATGACAACTCCTTCTATATCGAGTAACGTCTCTATGGAAACGACAGGATTTTCTTTTGGGATAAGACTACCTCCCTTCCGATGCACTGTTCCTTCTTTACTGCATCCCTCGCTCCCTCACATTGACGAATTAACACAGAAATGGCGTCGCTATTAAATACTATGGGTTCTATGACTTCTCCTTCTAAATCGAGTAACATTTCTATGGAAACGGCAGGATATATTTTTGGGATACGACTATCTCCTTTCCGATGCACTAATCCCTCTTTACTGCATCCCTCTCTCCTTCACATTGACGAATTAACAAATAAATTGTGTCGCTATGAAATACTATGTGTTCTATGGCTTCCCCTTCTAAATCGAGTAACATTTACATGGAAACGAAAGGATTTTCTTTTGGGATATGGGTATGTGCCTTCCGATGCACTACTCCTTCTTTACTGCATCCCTTGCTCCCTCACATTGACGAAATAACACAGAAATTGCGTCGCTATGAAATACTATGGGATCTATAACTTCTCCTTGTAAATCGTGTAACGTTTCTATGGAAACTACAGAATTTTCTTTTCGGATACGAGTATCTCCTATCTGATCCACTATTCCTTCTTTACTGCACCCCTCGCTCCCTCAAGTTGACGAATTTACACAGAAATTGCGGGGCTATGAAATACTATGGGTTCTATGACTTCTACTTCTAAATCGAGTAACGTTTCTGTGGAAATGACAGGATTTTCTTTTGGGATACGAGTATCTCCTTTCCGTTGCAGTATTCCTTCTTTACTGCGTCCCTCGCTCCCTCACATTGACGAATTAACACAGAAATTGCGGGGCTATGATATGCTATGGGTTATATGACTTCTCCTTCTAAATCGAGTAACGTTTCTATCGAAACGGCAGGATTTTCTTTTGGGATACGAGTATCTCCATCCCGATGCACTATTCCTTCTTTATTGCATCCCTCGCTCCCTCACATTGACGAATTATCACAGAAATTGCGTCACTATGAAATACTATGTGTTCTATGACATCTCCTTCTAGATCGAGTAACGTTTCTATGGAAACGACAGGATTTTCTTTTGGGATACGATTATCTCCTTTCCGATGCAGTATTCCTTCTTTACTGCATCCCTCGCTCCCTCACATTGACGAATTAACACAGAAATTGCGGGGCTATGAAATACTGTGGGTTCTATGACTTCTCCTTCAAAATCGAGTAACGTTTCTATTGAAAAGACAAGATATTCTTTTGAGATACGACTATCTAATTTCCGATGCAATATTCCTTCTTTACTGCATCCCTCGCTCCCTTACATTGACGAATTAACACAGAAATTGCGTCGCTATGAAATACTATGTGTTCTATGACATCTCCTTCTATATGGAGTAACGTTTCTATGGAAACGACAGGATTTTCTTTGGGGATACGACTACCTCCCTTCCGAATCACTATTCCTTCTTTACTGCTTAACTCGCTCCCTCACATTGACGAATTAACACAGAAATTGAGTCGCTATGAAATCCTATGGGTTCTATGATTTCTACTCCTAAATCGTGTAACGTCTATATGGAAACGACAGGATTTTCTTTTGGGATACGACTAGCTCCTTTCCGATCCACTATTCCATCTATACTGCGTCCCTCGCTCCCTCACATTGACGAATTAACTCAGAAATTCGGGGCTATGAAATACTATGGGATCTATGACGTCTCTTCTAAATCGATTAACGTTTCTATGGAAAAGACAGGTATTTCTTTTGGGATACCAGTATCTAACTTCCGCTGCACTATTCCTTCTTTACTGCATCCCTCGCTACCTCATATTGACGAATTAACACAGAGATTGCGGGGCTATGAAATACTATGGGTTTTATGATTTCTCCTTCTAAATCGAGTGACGTTTCTATGGAAACGAAAGGATTTTCTTTTGGGATACGACTTCTCCGTTCCGATGCACTATTCCTTCTTTAATGCATCCCTCGCTCCCTCACATTGACGAATTAACACAGAAATTGCCGGGCTATGAACTACTATGGGTTCTGTGACCTCCTTCTAAATCGAGTATCGTTTCTATGGAAAAGACAGGATTTTCTTTGGGATACGACTATCTCCTTTCCGATGCACTATTCCTTCTTTACTGCATCCCTCGCTCCCTCACACTGACGAATTATCACAGAAAATGCGGGGCTATGAAATACTATGGGTTTTACGACTTCTACTTCTAATTCGAGTAACGCTTCTATGGAAACGAAAGGGTTTCCTATTGGGATACAACCTCCTCCTTTACGTTGCACGATTCCCTCTTTATTGCATCCCTCTCTCCCTCACACTGACGAATTAACACATAAATTGCGTCGCTGTGAAATACTATGTGATCCATTACTTCATCTTCCAAATCGAGTAACGTTTCTGTGGAAACGACAGGATTTTCTTTTGGGATATGAGTATCTCTTTTCCGATGCACTATTCCTTCTTTACTGCATCCCTCGCTCGCTCACATTGACGAAATAACACAGGAATTGCGTCGTTATGAAATACTATGGGTTCTAAGACTTCTGCTTCTAAAACGTGTAACGTTTCTATGGAAACGACAGAATTTTCTTATGGGATACGAGAATCTACTTTCCGATGCACTATTCCTTCCTTTCTGCATCCCTCGCTCCCTCACATGGACGAATTAACACAGAAATGGCGTCGCTATGAAATACTATGTGTTCTATGACATCTAGTTCTAAATCGAGTAACGTTTCTATGGAAACGACAGGATTTACTATTGGGATACGACAATCTCCTTTCCGATGCACTATTCCTTCTTTACAGCATCCCTCGCTCCCTCACATTGACGAATTAACACAGAAATCTACGGGTTATGAAATACTATGGGTTTTATGACTTCTACTTCTAAATCAAGTATCGTTTCTATGGAAACGACAGGATTTTCATTTGGGATACGACTATCTCCTTTCCGATGCACTAATCCCTCTTTACTGCATCCCTCTCTCCCTCACATTGACGATATAACACATCAATTGTGTCGCTATGATATGCTATGTGTTCTATGACTTCCCCTTCTAAATGTAGTAACGTTTCTATGGAAACGACAGGATTTTCTTTTGGGATATGAGTATCTCCATTCCGATGTACTATTCCTTCTTTACTGCATCCCTCGCTCCCTCACATTGACTAAATGACACAGAAATTGCGTCGCTATGAAGTACTATGGGTTCTAAACCTTCTCCTTCTAAATCGTGTAACGTTTCTATGGAAGCGACAGATATTTCTTTTGGGATACGAGTATCTCCTTTCCGATGCACTATTCCTTCTATACTGCATCCCTCGCTCCCTACGTTGACGAATTTACACAGAAATTGTGGGGCTATGAAATACTATGGGTTCTCTGACTTCTACTTCTAATTCGAGTAATGTTTCTATGGAAATGACATGATTTTCTTTTGGGATACGAGTATCTCCTTTCCGTTGCACTATTCTTTCCTTACTGCGTCCCTCGCTCCCTCTTATTGACGAATGAACACAGAAATTGCGGGGCTATGAAATACTATGGGTTTTATGACTTCTACTACTAAAACAAGTATCGTTTCTGTGGAAACGACAGGATTTTCATTTGGGATACGACTATCTCCTTTCCGATGCACTATTCCTTCTTTACTGAATCCTTCGCTCCCTCACATTGACGAATTAACACAGAATTTGCGTCGCTATGAAATACTATGTGTTCTATGACATCTCCTTCTAGATCGAGTAACGTTTCTATGGAAACGACAGGATTTTCTTTTGGGATACGATTATCTCCTTTCCGATGCAGTATTCCTTCTTTACTGCATCCCTCGCTCCCTCACATTGACGAATTAACACAGAAATTGCGGGGCTATGAAATACTGTGGGTTCTATGACTTCTCCTTCAAAATCGAGTAACGTTTCTATTGAAAAGACAAGATTTTCTTTTGAGATACCACTATCTAATTTCCGATGCAATATTCCTTCTTTACTGCATCCCTCGCTCCCTTACATTGACGAATTAACACAGAAATTGCGTCGCTATGAAATACTATGTGTTCTATGACATCTCCTTCTATATGGAGTAACGTTTCTATGGAAACGACAGGATTTTCTTTGGGGATACGACTACCTCCCTTCCGAATCACTATTCCTTCTTTACTGCTTAACTCGCTCCCTCACATTGACGAATTAACACAGAAATTGAGTCGCTATGAAATCCTATGGGTTCTATGATTTCTACTCCTAAATCGTGTAACGTCTATATGGAAACGACAGGATTTTCTTTTGGGATACGACTAGCTCCTTTCCGATCCACTATTCCATCTATACTGCATCCCTCGCTCCCTCACATTGACGAATTAACTCAGAAATTCGGGGCTATGAAATACTATGGGATCTATGACGTCTCTTCTAAATCGATTAACGTTTCTATGGAAAAGACAGGTATTTCTTTTGGGATACCAGTATCTAACTTCCGCTGCACTATTCCTTCTTTACTGCATCCCTCGCTACCTCATATTGACGAATTAACACAGAGATTGCGGGGCTATGAAATACTATGGGTTTTATGATTTCTCCTTCTAAATCGAGTGACGTTTCTATGGAAACGAAAGGATTTTCTTTTGGGATACGACTTCTCCGTTCCGATGCACTATTCCTTCTTTAATGCATCCCTCGCTCCCTCACATTGACGAATTAACACAGAAATTGCCGGGCTATGAACTACTATGGGTTCTGTGACCTCCTTCTAAATCGAGTAACGTTTCTATGGAAAAGACAGGATTTTCTTTGGGATACGACTATCTCCTTTCCGATGCACTATTCCTTCTTTACTGCATCCCTCGCTCCCTCACACTGACGAATTATCACAGAAAATGCGGGGCTATGAAATACTATGGGTTTTACGACTTCTACTTCTAATTCGAGTAACGCTTCTATGGAAACGAAAGGGTTTCCTATTGGGATACAACCTCCTCCTTTACGATGCACGATTCCCTCTTTATTGCATCCCTCTCTCCCTCACACTGACGAATTAACACATAAATTGCGTCGCTGTGAAATACTATGTGATCCATTACTTCATCTTCCAAATCGAGTAACGTTTCTGTGGAAACGACAGGATTTTCTTTTGGGATATGAGTATCTCTTTTCCGATGCACTATTCCTTCTTTACTGCATCCCTCGCTCGCTCACATTGACGAAATAACACAGGAATTGCGTCGCTATGAAATACTATGGGTTCTAAGACTTCTGCTTCTAAAACGTGTAACGTTTCTATGGAAACGACAGAATTTTCTTATGGGATACGAGAATCTACTTTCCGATGCACTATTCCTTCCTTTCTGCATCCCTCGCTCCCTCACATGGACGAATTAACACAGAAATGGCGTCGCTATGAAATACTATGTGTTCTATGACATCTAGTTCTAAATCGAGTAACGTTTCTATGGAAACGACAGGATTTACTATTGGGATACGACAATCTCCTTTCCGATGCACTATTCCTTCTTTACAGCATCCCTCGCTCCCTCACTTTGACGAATTAACACAGAAATCTACGGGTTATGAAATACTATGGGTTTTATGACTTCTACTTCTAAATCAAGTATCGTTTCTATGGAAACGACAGGATTTTCATTTGGGATACGACTATCTCCTTTCCGATGCACTAATCCCTCTTTACTGCATCCCTCTCTCCCTCACATTGACGATATAACACATCAATTGTGTCGCTATGATATGCTATGTGTTCTATGACTTCCCCTTCTAAATGTAGTAACGTTTCT
This sequence comes from Schistocerca americana, assembly GCF_021461395.2. Taxonomy (NCBI): domain Eukaryota; kingdom Metazoa; phylum Arthropoda; class Insecta; order Orthoptera; family Acrididae; genus Schistocerca; species Schistocerca americana. The sequence continues at coordinate 50,681,303 of NC_060129.1, forward strand.
ATGGAAACGACAGGATTTTCTTTTGGGATATGAGTATCCCCATTCCGATGTACTATTCCTTCTTTACTGCATCCCTCGCTCCCTCACATTGACTAAATGACACAGAAATTGCGTCGCTATGAAGTACTATGGGTTCTAAACCTTCTCCTTCTAAATCGTGTAACGTTTCTATGGAAGCGACAGATATTTCTTTTGGGATACGAGTATCTCCTTTCCGATGCACTATTCCTTCTATACTGCATCCCTCGCTCCCTACGTTGACGAATTTACACAGAAATTGTGGGGCTATGAAATACTATGGGTTCTCTGACTTCTACTTCTAATTCGAGTAATGTTTCTATGGAAATGACATGATTTTCTTTTGGGATACGAGTATCTCCTTTCCGTTGCACTATTCCTTCCTTACTGCGTCCCTCGCTCCCTCTTATTGACGAATGAACACAGAAATTGCGGGGCTATGAAATACTATGGGTTTTATGACTTCTACTTCTAAATCAAGTATCGTTTCTATGGAAACGACAGGATTTTCATTTGGGATACGACTATCTCCTTTCCGATGCACTATTCCTTCTTTACTGAATCCTTCGCTCCCTCACATTGACGAATTAACACAGAATTTGCGTCGCTATGAAATACTATGTGTTCTATGACATCTCCTTCTAGATCGAGTAACGTTTCTATGGAAGCGACAGAATTTTCTTTTGGTGTACGATTATCTCCTTTCCGATGCAGTATTCCTTCTTTACTGCATCCCTCGCTCCCTCACATTGACGAATTAACACAGAAATATCGGGGCTATGAAATACTGTGGGTTCTATGACTTCTCCTTCTAAATCGACTAACGTTTCTATTGAAAAGACAGTATTTTCTTTTGAGATACGTCTATCTCCTATCCGATGCAATATTCCTTCTTTACTGCATCCCTCGCTCCTTCACATTGACGAATTAACACAAAAATTGCGTCGCTATGAAATACTATGTGTTCTATGACATCTCCTTCTATATCGAGTAACGTTTCTATAAAAACGACAGGATTTTCTTTTCGGATACGGCTACCTCCCTTCCGAATCACTATTCCATCTTTTCTGCATCCCTCGCTCCCTCACATTGACGAATTAACACAGAAATTGCGTCGCTATGAAATACTATGTGTTCTGTGACTTCCCCTTCTCAATCGAGTAACGTTTCTATGGAAGCGACAGGATTTTCTTTTGGGATTTGAGTATCTCCTTTCCCATGCACTATTCCTTCTTTACTGCATCCCTCGCTACCTCACATTGACGAAATAACACAGAAATTGCGTCGCTATGAAATACTATGGGTTCTATGTCTTCTCCTTCTAAATCGAGTAACGTTTCTATGGAAACGACTGAATTTTCTTTTGGGATACGAGTATCTCCTTTCCGATGCACTATTCCTTCTTTACTGCATCCCTCGCTCCCTCACATTGACGAATTAACACACAAGTTGCGGGGCTATGAAATACTATGGGTTCTATGACTTCTCCTTCTAAATCGAGTAACGTTTCTATGGAAAACACAGGATTTTCTATTGAGATACGACTATTTCCTTTCCGATGCATTATTCCTTCTTTACTGCATCCCTCGCTCCCTCACATTGACGAATTAACACAGAAATTCCGGGGCTATGAAATATTATGGGTTTTATGGTTTCTCCTTCTACATCGAGTAACGTTTCTATGGAAACGACAGGATTTTCTTTTGGGATACCAGTATCTCCGTTCCGATGCACTATACTTTCTTTACTGCATCCCTCGCTCCCTCACATTGACGAATTAACACAGAAATTGCGTGGCTATAAAATACTATGTGTTCTATGACATCTCCTTCTAGATCGAGTAACGTTTCTATGGAAACGACAGGGTTTTCTTTTAGGATACGACTATCTCCCTTCCGATGCACTATTCCTTCTTTACTGCATCCCTCGCTCCATCACATTGACAAAATAACACAGGAATTGCGTCGCTATGAAATACTATTGGTTCTAAGACTTCTGCTTCTAAAACGTGTAACGTTTCTATGGAAACGACAGAATTTTCTTATGGGATACGAAAATCTCCTTTCCGATGCACTATTCCTTCTTTACTGCATCCCTCGGTCCCTCGCATTGACGAATTAACACTGAAATGGCGTCGCTATGAATTACTATGTGTTCTATGACTTCCCCTTCTAAATCGAGTAACATTTCTATGGAAACGACAGGATTTACTATTGGGATACGACTATCTCCTTTCCGATGCACTATTCCTTCTTTACAGCATCCCTCGCTCCCTCACATTGACGAATTAACACAGAAATCTCCGGGTTATGAAATACTATGGCGTCTATGACTTCACCTTGTAAATCGAGTAACGTTTCAATGGGAAAGACAGCATTTTCTTTTGGGATACGACTATCTCCTTTCCGATGCACTATTCCTTCTGTACTGCATCCCTCGCTCCCACACATTGACGAAATAACACAGACATTGCGTCGCTATGAAAAACTATGTGTTCTATGACATCTCCTTCTAGATCGAATAACGTTTCTATGGAAACGACAGGATTTTCTTGTGGGATACGACTATCTCCCTTCCGATGCACTATTCCTTATTTACTGCATCCCCCGCTCCATCACATTGACGAAATAGTACAGAAATTGCGTCGCTATGAAAACTATGGGTTCTATGACATCTCCTTCTAAATCGAGTAACGTTTCTATGGAAACGACAGGATTTTCTTTTGGGATAAGGCTACCTCCCTTCCGATGCACTATTCCTTCTTTACTGCACCCCTCGCTCCCTCACATTGACGAATTAACAAAGAAATGGCGTCACTATGAAATACTATGGGTTCTATGACTTCTCCTTCTAAATCGAGTAACGTTTCTATGGATACGAAAGGATTTACTTTTGGGATACGACTATTTCCTTTCCGATGCACTAATCCCTCTTTACTGCATCCCTCTCTCCCTCACATTGACGATATAACACATCAATTGTGTCGCTATGAAATACTATGTGTTCTATGACTTCCCCTTCTAAATGGAGTAACGTTTCTATGGAAACGACAGGATTTTCTTTTGGGATATGAGTATCTCCATTCCGATGCACTATTCTTTCTTTACTGCATCCCTCGCTCCCTCACATTGACGAAATAACTCAGAAATTGCGTCGCAATGAAATACTATGGGTTCTAAGACTTCTACTTCTAAATCGAGTAATGTTTCTATGGAAATGACAGGATTTTCTTTTGGGATCCGAGTATCTCCTTTCCGATGCATTATTCCTTCTTTACTGCATCCCTCGCTCCCTCACATTGACGAATTAACACAGAAATTCCGGGGCTACGAAATATTATGGGTTTTATGGTTTCTCCTTCTACATGGAGTAACGTTTCTATGGAAACGACAGGATTTTCTTTTGGGATACGACTATCTCCTTTCCGATGCACTATTCCTTCCTTACTGCATCCATCGCTCCCTCACATTGACGAATTAACACAGAATTTGCGTCGCTATGAAATACTATGTGTTCTATGACATCTCCTTCTAGATCGAGTAACGTATCTATTGAAACGACAGAATATTCTTTTGGGATACTATAATCTCCTTTCCGATGCAGTATTCCTTCTTTACTGCATCCCTCGCTCCCTCACATTGACGAATTAACACAGAAATATCGGGGCGACGAAATACTGTGGGTTCTATGACTTCTCCTTCTAAATCGACTAACGTTTCTATTGAAAAGTCAGTATTTTCATTTGAGATACGACTATCTCCTTTCCGATGCAATATTCCTTCTTTACTGCATCCCTCGCTCCCTCACATTGACGAATTAACACCGAAATTGCGTCGCTATGAAATACTATGTGTTCTATGACATCTCCTTCTATATCGAGTAACGTTTCTATGGAAACGACAGAATTTTCATTTGGGATACGACTACCACCCTTCCGAATCACTATTCCTTCTTTTCTGCATCCCTCGCTCCCTCACATTGACGAATTAACACAGAAATTGCGTCGCTAGGAAATACTATGTGTTCTGTGACTTCCCCTTCTAAATCGAGTAACGTTTCTATGGAAACGAAAGGATTTTCTTTTGGGATTTGAGTATCTCCTTTCCCATGCACTATTCCTTCTTTACTGCATCCCTCGCTACCTCACATGGACGAAATAACACAGAAATTGCGTCGCTATGAAATACTATGGGTTCTATGTCTTCTCCTTCTAAATCGTGTACGTTTCTATGGAAACGACTGAATTTTCTTTTGGGATACGAGAATCTCCTTTCCGATGCACTATTCCTTCTTTACTGCATCCCTCGCTCCCTCGCATTGACGAATTAACACAGAAATGGCGTCGCTATGAAAAACTATGTGTTCTATGACTTCTCCTTCTAAATCGAGTAACGTTTCAATGGGAAAGACAGCATTTTCTTTTGGGATACGACTATCTCCTTTCCGATGCACTATTCCTTCTGTACTGCATCCCTCGCTCCCACACATTAACGAAATAACACAGAAATTGCGTCGCTATGAAATACTATGTGTTCTATGACATCTCCTTCTAGATCGAATAACGTTTCTATGGAAACGTTAGGATTTTCTTGTGGGATACGACTATCTCCCTTCCGATGCACTATTCCTTATTTACTGCATCCCTCGCTCCATCACATTGACGAATTAACACAGAAATTGCGTCGCTATGATAAACTATGGGTTCTATGACATCTCCTTCTAAATCGAGTAACGTTTCTATGGAAACGACAGGATTTTCTTTTGGGATACGATTATCTTCTTCCCGATGCAGTATTCCTTCTTTACTGCATCATTCGCTCCCTCACATTGACGAATTAACACAGAAATTGCGGGGCGACGAAATACTATGGGTTCTATGACTTCTCCTTCTAAATCAAGTAACGTTTCTATTGAAAAGACAGGATTTTCTTTTGAGATAAGACTATCTCCTTTCCGATGCAATATTCCTTCTTTACTGCATCCCTCGCTCCCTCACATTGACGGATTAACACAGAAATTGCGTCGCTATGATAAACTATGGGTTCTATGACATCTCCTTCTAAATCGAGTAACGTTTCTATGGAAACGACAGGATTTTCTTTTGGGATACGATTATCTTCTTCCCGATGCAGTATTCCTTCTTTACTGCATCATTCGCTCCCTCACATTGACGAATTAACACAGAAATTGCGGGGCGACGAAATACTATGGGTTCTATGACTTCTCCTTCTAAATCAAGTAACGTTTCTATTGAAAAGACAGGATTTTCTTTTGAGATAAGACTATCTCCTTTCCGATGCAATATTCCTTCTTTACTGCATCCCTCGCTCCCTCACATTGACGGATTAACACAGAAATTGCGTCGCTATGAAATACTATGTGTTCTATGACATCTCCTTCTATATCGACTAACGTTTCTATGGAAACGACAGGATTTTCTTTTGGATACAACTACCTCCCTTCCGATGCACTATTCCTCCTTCACTGCATCCCTCGCTACCTTACATTGACGAATTAACACAGAAATTTCGGGGCTATGAAATACCATTGGTTTTTTGACTTCTCCTTCTAAATCGTGTAACGTTTCTATGGAAACGACAGGTTTTTCTTCTCGGGCAAGTGTATCTCCTTTCCGATGTACTATTCCTTCTTTACAGCATCCCTCGATCCCTCACATTGACGAATTAACACAGAAATTGCGGGGAAATTCTATGGGTTCTATGACTTCTTCTTCTAAATCTAGTAATGTTTCTATGGAAAAGACAGGATTTTCTTTTGGGATACGACTATCTCCTTTCCGATGCACTATTCCTTATTTACTGCATCCCTCGCTCTCTCACATTGACGAGTTAACACAAAAATTTTGTCGCTATGAAATACAATGCTTTCTATGACATCTCCATCTAAATCGAGTAACGTTTCTATGGAAACGACATGATTTTCATTTGGGATACGGGTATCTCCTTTCCGATGCACTATTACTTCTTTACTGCATCCCTCGCTCCCTCACATTAACGAATTAACACAGACATTGCGTCGCCATGAAATACTGTGGTTTCTATATCTTCCGCTTCTAAATCGAGTGAAGTTTTTATCGAAACGACAGGATTTTCTTTTGGGATATGACTTCTCCGTTCCGATGCCCTATTCCTTCTTTAGTGCATCCCTCGCTCCCTCACATTAACGAATTTACACGGAAATTGCCGGGCTATGAAATACTATTGGTTCTACGACCTCCTTCTAAATCGAGTAACGTTTCTATCGAAAAGACAGAATTTTCTTCGGGATACGACTATCTCCTTTCCGATGCACCATTCCTTCTTTACTGCATCCCTCGCTCCCTCACATTGACGAATTAACACAGAAATGACGTCGCTATGAAATACTATGGGTTTTATGACCTCTCCTTCTAATTCGAGTAACATTCCTATGGAAACGACAGGATTTTCTTTTGGGATACGACTACCTCCCTTCCCATGCACTATTCCTTCTTTACTGCATCCCTCGCTCCCTCACATTGACGAATTAACACAGAAATGATGTCGCTATGAAATACTATGGGTTCTATGTCTGCTCCTTCTAAATCGAGTAACGTTTCTATGGATCGACAGGATTTACTATTGGGGTACGACCTTCTCCTGTACGATGCACAATTCCCTCTTTAATGCATCCCTCTCTCCCTCACACTGGCGAATTAACACATAAATTGCGTCGCTATGAAATAATATGTGTTCTATGACTTCTCCTTCCAATTCGAGTAACGTTTCTATGGAAACGACAGGATTTTCATTTGGGATATGAGTATCTACTTTCCGATGCACTATTCCTTCTTTACTGCATCCCTCGCTCACTCACATTGATGAAATAACACAGAAATTACGTCGCTATGAAATAATATGTGTTCTGTGCCTTCCCCTTCTCATTCGAGTAACGTTTCTATGGAAACGACAGGATATTCTTTTGGGATATGAGTATCTCCTTTCCGATGCACTATTCCTTCTTTACTGCATCCCTCGCTCCCTCACATTGACGAAATAACACAGAAATTGCGTCGCTATGAAATACTATGGGTTCTAAGACTTCTCCTTCTAAATCGTGTACGTTTCTATGGAAACGACAGAATTTTCTTTTGGGATACGAATATCTCCTTTCCGATGCAGTATTCCTTCTTTACTGTATCCCTCGCTCCCTCACACTGACGAATTAACACAGAAATTGCGGGACTATGAAGTACTATGGGTTCTATGACTTCTCCTTCTAAATCGAGTAATGTTTCTATGGGAAAGGCAGCATTTTCTTTTGGGATACGACTATCTCCTCTCCGATGCACTAATCCCTCTTTACTGCATCCCTATCTCCCTCACATTGACGATATAACACATAAATTGTGTCGCTATGAAAAACTATGTGATCTATGACTTCCCCTTCTAATTCGAGTAACGTTTCTATGGAAACGACAGGATTTTCTTTTGGGATATGAGTATCTCCTTTCCGATGCACTAGTCCTTCTTTACTGCATCCCTCGCTCCCTCACATTGACGAAATAACACAGAAATTGCGTCGCTATGAAATACTATGGGTTCTAAGACTTCTCCCTCTAAATCGTGTTCGTTTCTATGGAAACGTCAGAATTTTCTTTTGGGATACGAGTATCTCCTTTCCGATGCACTATTCCTCCTTTACTGCATCCCCCGCTCCCTCACGTTGACGAATTTACACAGAAATTGCAGGGCTAAGAAATACTATGGGTTCTATGACTTCAACTTCTAAATCGAGTAATGTTTCTATGGAAATGACAGGATTTTCTTTTGGGATACGAGTATCTCCTTTTCGTTGCACTATTCCTTCTTTACTGCTTCCCTCGCTCCCTCACATTGACGAATTAACACAGAAATTTCGGGGCTATAAAATACTATGGGTTTTATTACTTATCTTTCTAAATCAAAAAACGTTTCTATGGAAACGACAGGATTTACTTGTGGGATACGACTACCGCCTTTCCGATGCACTAATCCCTCTTTACTGCTTCCCTCTCTCACTCACATTGACGAATTAACACAGAAATTGCGTCGCTATGAAATACTATGTGTTCTATGACTTCCCCTTCTAAATCGAGTAACGTTTCTATGGAAACGACAGGATTTTCTTTTGGGATATGAGTATCTCCTTTCCGATGCGCTATTCCTTCTGTACTGCATCCCTCGCTCCCTCACATTGACGAAATAACACAGAAATTGCGTCGCTATGAAATACTATGGATTCTAAGGCTTCTCCTTCTAAATCGTGTAACGTTTCTATGGAAACGACTGATTTTCATTAGGGATATGAGTATCTACTTGCCGATGCACTATTCCTCCTTTACTGCTTCCCTCGCTCACTCACATTGATGAAATAACACAGAAATTACGTCGCTATGAAATAATATGTGTTCTGTGCCTTCCCCTTCTCATTCGAGTAACGTTTCTATGGAAACGACAGGACTTTCTTTTGGGATATGAGTATCTCCTTTCCGATGCACTATTCCTTCTTTACTGCATCCCTCGCTCCCTCACATTGACGAAATAACACAGAAATTGCGTCACTATGAAATACTATGGGTTCTAAGACTTCACCTTCTAAATCGTGTACGTTTCTATGGAAACGACAGAATTTTCTTTTGTGATACGAATATCTCCTTTCCGATGCAGTATTCTTTCTTTACTGCATCCCTCGCTCCCTCACATTGACGAATTAACACAGAAATTTCGGGGCTATAAAATACTATGGGTTTTATTACTTATCTTTCTAAATCAAAAAACGTTTCTATGGAAACGAAAGGATTTACTTTTGGGATACGACTACCGCCTTTCCGATGCACTAATCCCTCTTTACTGCATCCCTCTCTCACTCACATTGACGAAGTAACACAGAAATTGCGTCGCTATAAAATACTATGTGTTCGATGACTTCCCCTTCTAAATCGAGTGACGTTTCTATGGAAACGACAGGATTTTCTTCTGGGATATGAGTATCTCCTTTCCGATGCACTATTCCTTCAGTACTGCATCCCTCGCTCCCTCACATTGACGAAATAACACAGAAATTGCGTCGCTATGAAATACTATGGATTCTAAGACTTCTCCTTCTAAATCGTGTAACGTTTCTATGGAAACGACTGAATTTTCTTTTGGGATACGAGTATCTCCTTTCCGATGCACTATTCCTTCTTTACTGCATCCCTCTCTCCCTCACATTGACGAATTAACACAGAAATTGCGGGGCTATGAAATACTATGGGTTCTATGAATTCTCCTTCTAAATCGAGTAACGTTTCTATGGAAAAGACACGATTTTCTCTTGAGATATGACTATCTCCTTTCCGATGCACTATTTCTTCTTTACTGCATCCGTCGCTCCCTCACATTGACGAATTAACACAGAAATTCCGGGGCTATGAAATATTATGGGTTTTATGACTTCTCCTTCTACATCGAGTAACGTATCTATGGAAACGACAGGATTTTCTTTTGGGATACGAGTATCTCCTTTCCGATGCACTATTCCTTCTTTACTGCATCCCTCGCTCCCTCACATTGACGAAATAACACAGAAATTGCGTCGCTATGAAATACTATGGGTTCTAAGACTTCACCTTCTAAATCGTGTACGTTTCTATGGAAACGACAGAATTTTCATTTGTGATACGAATATCTCCTTTCCGATGCAGTATTCTTACTTTACTGCATCCCTCGCTCCCTCACATTGACGAATTAACACAGAAATTTCGGGGCTATAAAATACTATGGGTTTTATTACTTATCTTTCTAAATCAAAAAACGTTTCTATGGGAACGAAAGGATTTACTTTTGGGATACGACTACCGCCTTTCCGATGCACTAATCCCTCTTTACTGCATCCCTCTCTCACTCACATTGACGAAGTAACACAGAAATTGCGTCGCTATAAAATACTATGTGTTCGATGACTTCCCCTTCTAAATCGAGTAACGTTTCTATGGAAACGACAGGATTTTCTTTTGGGATATGAGTATCTCCTTTCCGATGCACTATTCCTTCTGTACTGCATCCCTCGCTCCCTCACATTGACGAAATAACACAGAAATTGCGTCGCTACGAAATACTATGGATTCTAAGACTTCTCCTTCTAAATCGTGTAACGTTTCTATGGAAACGACAGAATTTTCTTTTGGGATACGAGTATCTCCTTTCCGATGCACTATTCCTTCTTTACTGCATCCCTCGCTCCCTCACATTGACGAAATAACACAGAAATTGCGTCGCTACGAAATACTATGGATTCTAAGACTTCTCCTTCTAAATCGTGTAACGTTTCTATGGAAACGACAGAATTTTCTTTTGGGATACGAGTATCTCCTTTCCGATGCACTATTCCTTCTTTACTGCATCCCTCGCTCATTCACATTGACGAATTAACACAGAAATTGCGGGGCTATGAAATACTATGGGGTCTATGACTTCTCCTTCTAAATCGAGAAACGTTTTTATTGAAAAGGCAGGATTTTCTTTTAAGATAAGACTATCTCCTTTCCGATGCAATATTCCTTCTTTGCTGCATCCCTCGCTCCCTCACATTGACGAAGTAACACAGAAATTGCGTCGCTATGAAATACTATGTGTTCTATGACAACTCATTCTATATCGAGTAACGTTTCTATGGAAACGACAGGATATTCTTTTGGGATACAACTATCTCCTTTTCGATGCACTATTCCTTCTTTACTGCATCCCTTCCTCCCTGACATTGACGAAATAACACAGGAATTTCGTCGGTATTAAATACTATGGGTTCTATGACATCTCCTTCAAAATCGAGTAACGTTTCTATGGAAACGACAGGATTTTTGTGTGGGATACGAGTATCTCCTTTCCGATGCACTATTCCTTCTTTACTGCATCCCTCGCTACCTCACATTGAGGATTTAACATAGAGATTGCGTCGCTATGAAATACTATTTACTCTATGACTTCTACTTCTAAATCGAGTAACGTATCTATCGAAACGACAGGGCTTTCTTTTGGGATAGGACTATCTTATAACGATGCACTATTCCTCCATTACTGCATCCGTAGCTCCCTCACATTGACGAATTAACACGGAAATTGCGTCGCTGTGAAATGCTATGCGTTCTATGACATCTCCTTCAAAATCGAGTAACGTTTCTCTGGAAATGACTGGATTTTCTTTTGGGAAACGAGTATCTCCTTTCCGATGCTTTATTCCTTCTTTACTGCATCCCTCGCTCCCTCACATTGACGAATTAATACAGAAACCAATTCGCTATGAAATACTATGGGTTCTATGACTTCCCCTTCTAAATCCAGCAACGTATTTCTGGAAACGACAGGATTTTCTCTTCGGATACGAGTATCTCCTTTCCGACGCACAACTCCTTCTTTACTGCATCCCTCGCTCCCTCACATTGACGAATTAACACAGATATTGCGTCGCTGTGAAATACTATGTGTTCTATGACATCTCCTTCTGAATCCAGTAATGTATCTATGGAAACGACAGGATTTTCTTCTGGGATACGATTTTCTCTTTTCCGATGCTTTATCCTTCTTTACTGCATCCCTCGCTCCATCACATTGACGAATTAACACAGAAATAGCGGGGCTATAAAATACTATGGGTTGTATGACTTCTCCTTCTAAATCGAGTAACGTTTCTATGGAAAAGACAGGATTTTCTTTTGGGATACGACCATCTCCTTTCTAATGCATTATTTCATATTTACTGCATCCCTCGCTTCCTCACATCGACGAATGAACACAGAAATTGCGGGGTATGAAATACTATCGGTCTTTTGGTTTCTCATTCTAAATCGAGTAACGTTTCAATGGAAACGACAGGATTTTCTTTTGGGATACGAGTAACTCCAATCATATGCACTATTTCTTCTTTACTGCATCCCTCGCTCCCTCACATTGACAAATTAACACAGAAATTGCGTCGCTATGAAATACTATGTGTTCTATGACATCTCCTTATAGACCAAGCAACGTTTCTATGGAAACGACATGATTACCTTTAAGGATACGACAATCTCCCTTCCGATGCACTATTCCTCCGTTACTGCATCCCTCGCAACGTCACTTTGACGAATTAACACAGAAATAGCGTCGCAATGAAACACGATGGGCTCTATGACATCTCCTTCTAAATCGAGTAACTTTTCTATGGAAACGACAGGATTTTCTTTTGGGATACGAGTATCTCCTTTCCGATGGTCTTTTCCTTCTTTACTGCATTCCTCGCACCCTCACATTGACGAATTAACACAGAAATTGAGTCGCTAAGTAATACTATGGGTTATAAGACTTCTTCCAAAACGAGTAACGTATCTATGGAAACGACAGGATTTTCTTTTGGGATACGAGTATCTTATTTCCGATGGACTATTCCTTCTTTACTGCATCCCTCGCTCCCTCACATTGACGAATTAACACAGAAATTGCGTCGCTATGAAATAGTATGGGTTCTAAGACTTCTCCTTCTAAATCGAGTAACGTTTGTACGGAAACGAAAGGATTTTCTTTTGGGATACGACTTTCTCCTTTCCGATGCACTATTCCTGCTTTACTGCATCCCTCGCTCCCTCACATTGACGAATTAACTCAGAAATTGCGTCGCTATGAAATACTAAGGGTTTTAAGGCTTCTTCTAAATCGAGTAACGTTTCTATGGAAACGACAGGATTTTCTTTTGGGATACGCCTATCTCCTTTCCGATTCACTATTCCTTCTATACTGCATCACTTGCTCCCTCACATTGACGAATTAGCACAGAAATTGCGTCGCTATGAAACACTATGGGCCCTATGACATCTCCTTCTAAATCGAGTAACATTTCTATGGAAACGACAGGATTTTCTTATGGGATACGAGTATCTCCTTTTCGATGACTATTCCTTCTTTACTTAAACCCTCGCTCCCTCACATTGACGAATTAACACTGAAATGACGTCGCTATGGAATACTATGGTATCTATGACATCTCCTTCTGAATCGAGTAACGTTTCTATGGAAACGACAGGATTTTCTTTTGGGATACGACTATCTCCTTTACGACGGACTATTCCCTCTTTACTGCATCCCTCGCTCCCTCACATTGACGAATTAATACAGAAATTGCGTCGCTAAGAAATACTTTGTGTTCTATGACTTCTCCTTCTAAATCGAGTGACGTTTCAATGGAAACGACAGAATTTTCTTTTGGGATTTGAGTATTTCCATTTCGATGCAGTATTTCTTCTTTACTGCATCCCTCGCTCCCTCACATTGACGAATTAACACAGAAATTCCGTCCGTCACTAAGAAATACTATGGGTTCTATGACTTCTCCTTCTAAATCGAGTAACGTTTCTATGGAAACGACAGAAATTTCTTTTGGGGTATGACTATCTCCTTTCCGATGCACTATTCCTTCATTACTGCATCCCTCGTTCCCTCACATTGACGATTTAACGCAGAAAATATGTTGCTATGAAATACTATGGGATATAAGACTTATTCTAAATCAAGTAACGTCTCTATGGAAACGACAGGATTTTCTTTTGGGATACGCCTATCTCCTTTCCGATGCACTATTCCTTCTTTACTGCATCCGTCGCTCCCTCACATTGACGAATTAACATAGAATTTGCGTCGGTATGAAATACTGTGGGTTCTATTACTTCTCCTTCTAAATCCAGCAACGTTTCTATGGAAACGACAGGATTTTCTTTTGGGATACGAGTATCTAATTTCCGATGCACTATTCCTTCTTCACTGCATCCCTCGCTCCCTCACTTTGACGAATTAACACAGAAATTACGTCGCTTTGAAATAGTATGTGTTCTAAGACTTCTCCTTCTAAATCGATTGGCGTTTCTATAGAAACGAAAGGATTATCTTTTGGGATACGACTTTCTCCTTTCCGACGCACTATTCCTTCATTACTGCATCCCTCGCTCCCTCACATTGACGAATCAACACAGAAATTGAGGGGCTATGTAATACTATGGGTTCTATGACTTCTCATTCTAAATCGAGTAACGTTTCTTTAAAAAAAAAAACAGAATTTTCTTTTGGGATACGAGTATCTCCTTTCCGATGCACTATTCCTTCTTTACTGCATCCCTCGCTCCCTCACATGGACGAATTAACACAGAAATTGGGTGGCTATGAATGCTATGCGTTTTATTCATTCTCCTTCTAAATCAAGTAACGTTTCTATGGAAACGACAGGATTTTCGTTTGGGATACGAGTATCTCCTTTCCGATGCACTATTCCTTCTTTACTGCATCCCTCGCTCCGTCACATTGACGAATTAGCACAGAAATTGCGTCGCTATGATGCACTTTGAGTTGTATAACATCTCCTCCTAAATCGAGTAACGTTTCTATGGAAACGACAGGATTATCTTTTGGGATACGACTATCTCCTTTCCGATGCTCTATTCCGTCTTTACTGCATCTCTCGCTCCCTCACATTGACGAATTAACACAGAAATGGCGTCGCTATGAAATACTATGTTATCTATGACTTCTCCTTCTAAATCGAGTAACGTTTCTATGGAAACGACAGGATTTTCATTTGGGAAACACCTATCTCCTTTCCGACGCAGTATTCCTTCTTTATGGCATCCCTCCCTCCATCACATTGACGAATTAACACAGAAATTGCGTCGGTATCAAATACTATGGGTTATATGACATCTCCTTCTAAATCGAGTAACGTTTCTATGGAAACGACAGGATTTTCTTTTGGGATACGCCTATCTCCTTTCCCATTAACTATTCCTTCTTTACTGCATCCCTCGCTCCCTCACATTGACGAATTAGCACAGAAATTGCGTCCCTATGAAACACTATGGGCCCTATGACATCTCCTTCTAAATCGAGTAACTCTTCTATGGAAACGACAGGATTTTCTTATGGGACACCAGTATCTCCTTTCCGATGCAGTATTCCTTCTTTACTGCATCCCTCGCTCCCTCACATTGACGAATTAACACAGTAATTGCGTCGCTATGAAATATTATGTGTTCCATGACTTCTCCTTCTAAATCGAGTAACGTTTCTATGGAAACGACAGAAATTTCTTTTGCGATATGACTATCTCCTTTCCGATGCACTATTCCTTCATTACTGCATTCCTCGCTCCCTCATATTGACGAATTAACACAGAAATTGCGACGCTAAGAAATACTGTGGATTCTATGACTTCTCCTCCTCAATCGAGTAATGTTTCTATGGAAACGACAGGATTTTCTTTTGGGATGCGACTATCTCCTTTCCAATGCACTATTCCTTCTTTACTGCATCCCTCGCTCCCTCACATTGACGAATTAACAGAGAAATTGCGTCGCCATGAAATACTATGGGTTATAAGACTTCTTTCACATCGAGTAACGTTTCTATGGAAACGTCAGGATTTTCTTTTGGGATACGCCTATCTCCTTTCCGATGCACTATTCCCTCTTTACTGCATCCGTCGCTCCCTCACATTGACGAATTAACATAGAATTTGCGTCGGCATGAAATACTGTGTGCTCTATGACTTCTCCTTCTAAATCCAGCAACGTTTCTATGGAAACGACAGGATTTTCTTTTGGGATACGAGTATCTAATTTCCGATGCACTATTCCTTCTTTACTGCATCCCTCGCTCCCTCACATTGACGAATTAACACAGAAATTACGTCGCTATGAAATAGTACGGGTTCTAAGACTTCTCCTACTAAATCGATTGACGTTTCTATAGACACGAAAGGATTATCTTTTGGGATACGACTTTCTCCTTTCCGATGCACTATTCCTTCTTTACTGCATCCCTCGCTCCCTCACATTTACGAATCAACACAGAAATTGAGTGACTATGTAATACTATGGGTTCTATGACTTCTCATTCTAAATCGAGTAACGTTTCTTTAAAAAAAAGACAGGAATTTCTTTTGGGATACGAGTATCTCCTTTCCGATGCACTATTCCTTGTTTACTGCATCCCTCGCACCCTCAAATTGACGAATTAACAAAGATAATGCGTCGCTATGAAATACTATGGGTTATATGACTTCTTCTACATCGAGAAACGTTTCTATGGAAACGACAAGATTTTCTTTTGGGATACGCCTATCTCCTTTCCGATGCACTATTCCTTCTTTACTGCATCCCTCGCTCCCTCACATTGACGAATTAGCACAGTAATTGCGTCGCTATGAAACACTGTGAGATCTATGACATCTCCTTCTAAAAAGAGTAACTTTTCTATGGAAACGACAGGATTTTCTTTTGGGATACGACTATCCCCTTTCTGATGAACTATTCCTTTTTTACTGCATCCCTCGTTCTGTCACATTGACGAATTAACACAGAAATGGGTTCGCTATGAAATACTATGGTATCTATAACTTCTCCTTCTAAATCGCGAGACGTTTCTACGGATACGACAGGATTTTCTTTTCGGATACGACTATCTCGTTTCCGATGCACTATTCCTTTTTTACTGCATCCCTCGGTCCCTCACATTGACGAATTAGCACAGAAATTGCGTCGCTCTGAAACACTATCGGTTCCATGAGATCTTCTTCTAAAGCGAGTAACGTTTCAATGAAAACGACAGGGTTTTCTTTTGGGTTACGACTATCTCCTTTCCATTGTGCTATTCTTTCTTTACTGCATTCCTCACTCCCTCACGTTGACAAATTAACTCAGAAATTGCGTCGCTATGAAATACTAAGTGTTCTATGACTTCTCCTTCTAAATCGAGTAACGTTTCTATGGAAAAGACAGGATTTTCTTTTCAGATACGACTATCCCCTTTCTGATGCATTATTTCTAATTTACTGCATACCTCGCTTCCTCACATCGACGAATTAACACAGAAATTGCGGGGCTATGAAATACTATCAGTCTTTTGGTTTCTCATTCTAAATCGAGTAACGTTTCAATGGAAACGACAGGCTTTTCTTTTGGGATACGAGTATCTCCATTCATATGCAATATTCCTTCTTTACTGCATCCCTCGCTGCCTCACATTGACGAATTAACACAGAAATTGCGTCGCTATGATATACTATGTGTTCTATGACATCTCCTTATAGACTGAGTAACGTTTCTATGGAAACGACATGATTTCCTTTAGGGATACGACAATCTCCCTTCCGATGCACTATTCCTCCGTTACTGCATCCCTCGCAACGTCACTTTGACGAATTAACACAGAAATAGCGTCGCTATGAAACACGATGGGCTCTATAACATCTCCTTCTAAATCGAGTAACTTATCTATGGAAACGAAAGGATGTTCTTATGGGATACGAGTATCTCCTTTCCGATGCCCTATTCCTTCTTTACTGCATCCCTCGCTCCCTCACATTGACGAATGAACACAGAAATTGCGTCGCTATGAAATACTATGGGATGTAAGACTTCTTCTGTATGAAGTAACGTCTCTATGGAAACGACAGGATTTTCTTTTGGGATGCGCCTATCTCCTTTCCGATGCTCTTTTCCTTCTTTACTGCATTCCTCGCTCCCTCACATTGACGAATGAACACAGAAATTGCGTCGTTATGATATACTATGGGTATAAGACTTATTCTGAATCAAGTAACGTCTCTATGGAAACGACAGGACTTTTTTTTGGGATACGGCTATCTCCTTTCCCATGCACTATTCCTTCTTTACTGCATCCCTCCCTCCCTCACACTGAGGAATTAACACAGATATTTAGTAGCTATGAAATAACATGTGTTCTATGACATCTCCTCCTAAATCGAGTAACGTTTCTATGGAAACGACAGGATTTTAATTTGGGATACGTCTATCTCCTTTCCGATGCTCAATTCCGTCTTTACTGCATCCCTCGCTCCCTCACATTGACGAATTAAACAGAAATGGCGTCGCTATGAAATACTATGGTATCTATGACTTCTCCTTCTAAATCGAGTAACGTTTCTATGGAAACGACAGGATTTTCATTTGGGAAACACCTATCTCCTTTCCGACGCGGTACTCCTTCTTTATGGCATCCCTCCCTCCATCACATTGACGAATTAACACAGATATTGCGTCGGTAACAAATACTATGGGTTATATGACATCTCCTTCTAAATCGAGTAACGTTTCTATGGAGACGACAGGATTTTCTTTTGGGTTACGCCTATCTCCTTTCCGATGAACTATTCCTTCTTTACTGCATCCCTCGCACCCTCACATTGACGAATGAGCACAGAAAATGCGTCGCTATGAAACACTATGGGTTCTATGACATCTCCTAAATCGAGTAATTTTTCTATGGAAACGACAGGATTTTCTTTCGGATACGAGTATTTACTTTCCGATGCACTATTCCTTCTTTACTGCATCCCTCGCTCAGTCACATTGACGAATTAACACAGTAATGGGGTCGCAATGAAATACTATGGTATGTATGACTACTCCCTCTAAATCGACTAACGTTTCTATGGAAACGACAGGATTATCTTTTGGGATACGACTATCTCCTTTCCGATGCACTATTCCGTCTTTACAGCATCCCTCGCTCCCTCACATTGACGAAGTAAATCAGAAATAGCGTCGCCTTGAAATACTATGTGTATTATAACTTCTCCTTCTAAATCGAGTAACGTTTCTATGGAAACGATAGTATTTTCTTTTGGGATACGAGTATCTCCTTTCCGATGCACTATTCCTTCTTTACTGCATCCCTCGCTCCCTCACATTGACGTATTAACACAGAATTTGTGGGGCTATGAATGCTATGCGTTTTATGACTTCTCCTTCTAAATCAAGTAACGTATCTATGGAAACGACAGGATTTTCGTTTGGGATACGACTATCTCCTTTCCAATGCACTATTCCTTCTTTACTGCATCCTTCGCTCCCTCACGTTTACGAATAAACACAGAAACTGCGTCGCTATGAAATACTATGGGATATAAGGCTTCTTCTAAATCAAGTAACGTCTCTATGGAAACGACAGGATTTTCTTTTGAGATACGCATATCTCCTTTCCGATGTACTATTCCTCCTTTACTGCATCCCTCGATCCCTCACATTGACGAATTAGCACAGTAATTGCGTCGCTATGAAACACTATGAGTTCTATGACTTCTCCTCTTAAATCGAGTAACGTTTCTATGGAAACGACACGATTTTCTTTTGGGATACGAGTATCTCTATTCCGATGCACTATTCCTTCTTCACTGAATACCTCGCTCAGTCACATTGACGAATTAACACAGAAATTGCGTCGCTATGAAATACTAAGTGTTCTATGACATCTCCTTCTCAATCGAGTAACGTTTCTATAGAAACGACAGGATTTTCTTTTGGGATACGACTATCTACTTTCCAATGCACTATTCCTTATTTACTGCATCCCTCGCAACCTCAAATTGACGAATTAACACAGAAATTGCGCCGCTATGAAATACTATGGGTTATAAGACTTCTTCTACATCGAGTAACGTTTCTATGGAAACGACAGGATTTTCTTTTGGGATACGCCTATTTCCTTTACGATGCACTATTCCTTTTTTACTGCATCCCTAGCTCCCTCACATTGACGAATTAGCACAGTAATTGCGTCGCTATGAAACACTATGGGTTCCATGACATCTCCTTCTAAATCAAGTAACTTTTCTATGGTAACGACAGAATTTTCTTTTGGGATACGAGTATCTCCTTTCCGATGCACTATTCCTTTTTTACTGCATACCTCACTCCGTCACATTGATGTATTAACACAGAAATGGGGTCGCTATGAAATACTATGGGATATAAGGCTTCTTCTAAATCAAGTAACGTCTCTATGGAAACGACAGGATTTTCTTTTGAGATACGTCTATCTCCTTGCCGATGCACTATTCCTTCTTTACTGCACACCTCGCTCCCTCACATTGACGAATTAGCACAGTAATCGTCGCTATGAAACACTATGGGTTCTATGACATCTCCATCTCAATCGAGTAACGTTTCTATGGAAACGACAGGATTTTCTTTTGGGATACGACTATCTCCTTTCCGATGCACTATTCCTTTTTTACTGCATCCCTCGTTCTGTCACATTGACGAATTAACACAGAAATGGGGTCGCTATGAAATACTATGGTATCTATAACTTCTCCTTCTAAATCGCGAGACGTTTCTACGGATACGACAGGATTTTCTTTTGGGATACGACTATCTCGTTTCCGATTAACTATTCCTTTTTTATTGCATCCCTCGGTCCCTCACATTGACGAATTAGCACAGAAATTGCGTCGCTCTGAAACACTATCGGTTCCATGACATCTTCTTCTAAAGCGAGTAACGTTTCAATGAAAACGACAGGGTTTTCTTTTGGGTTACGACTATCTCCTTTCCATTGTGCTATTCTTTCTTTACTGTATTCCTCACTCCCTCACTTTGACAAATTAACTCAGAAATTGCGTCGCTATGAAATACTATGTGTTCTATGACTTCTCCTTCTAAATCGAGTAACGTTTCTATGGAAAAGACAGGATTTTCTTTTCTGATACGACTATCCCCTTTCTGATGCACTATTTCTAATTTACTGCATCCCTCGCTTCCTCACATCGACGAATTAACACAGAAATTGCGGGGCTATGAAATACTATCAGTCTTTTAGTTTCTCATTCTAAATCGAGTAACGTTTCAATGGAAACGACAGGATTTTCTTTTGGGATACGAGTATTTCCATTCATATGCAATATTCCTTCTTTACTGCATCCCTCGCTGCCTCACATTGACGAATTAACACTGAAGTTGCGTAGCTACGAAATACTATGTGTTCTATGACATCTCCTTTTAGACCGAGTAACGTTTCTATGGAAACGACATGATTTCCTTTAGGGATACGACAATCTCCCTTCCGATGCACTATTCCTCCGTTACTGCATCCCTCGCAACGTCATTTTGACGAATTAACACAGAAATAGCGTCGCTATGAAACACGATGGGCTCTATGACATCTCCTTCTAAATCTAGTGACTTTTCTATGGAAACGACTGGATGTTCTTATGGGATACGAGTATCTCCTTTCCGATGCACTATTCCTTCTTTACAGCATCCCTCGCTCCCTCACATTGACGAAGTAAATCAGAAATTGCGTCGCTATGAAATACTATGTGTTTTATGACTTCTCCTTCTCAACCGAGTAACTTTTCTATGGAAACGACAGGAATTTCTTTTGAGATACGACTATCTCCTTTCCAATGCACTATTCCTTCTTAACTGCATCCCTCGCTCCCTCACATTGCCGAATTAAGACAGAAACTACTTCGCTATGAAATACTATGGGTTCTGTGACTTCTCCTTCTAAATCCAGCAACGTTTCTATGGAAAAGACAGGATTTTCTTTTGGGATACGAGTATATAATTTCCGATGCACTATTCCTTCTTTACTGCATCCCTCGCTCCCTCACATTGACGAATTAACACAGAAATTGCGTCGCTATTAAGTAGTATGGGTTCTAAGACTTCTCCTTCTAAATCGATTAACGTTTCTATGGAAACGAAAGGATTATCTTTTGGGATACGACTTTCTCATTTCCGATGCACTATTCCTTCCTTACTGCATCCCTCGCTCCCTCACATTGACGAATCAACACAGAAATTGATGGGCTATGTAATACTATGGGTTCTATGACTTCTCATTCTAAATCGAGTAACGTTTCTTTAAAAAAATACAGGATTTTCTTTTGGGATACGAGTATCTCCTTTCCGATGCACTATTCCTTCTTTGCTGCATCCCTCGCTCCCTCACATTGACGTATTAACACAGAATTTGGGGGGCTATGAATGCTATGCGTTTTATGACTTCTCCTTCTGAATCAAGTAACGTATCTATGGACACGACAGGATTTTCGTTTGGGATACGACTATCTCCTTTCCAATGCACTATTCCTTCTTTACTGCATCCCTCGCTCCCTCACGTTAACGAATTAACACAGAAACTGCGTCGCTATGAAATACTATGTGTTCTATGACTTCTTCTTCCAAATCGAGTAACGTTTCTATGCATACGACAGAATTTTCTTTAGGGATATGACTATCTCCTTTCCGATGCACTATTCCTTCTTTACTGCACCCCTCGCTCCCTCACATTGACCAATTAACACAGAAATTGCGTCGCTACGAAATACTATGGGATATAAGGCTTCTTCTAAATCAAGTAGCGTCTCTATGGAAACGATAGGATTTTCTTTTGAGATACGCCTATCTCCTTTCCGATGCACTATTCCTCCTTAGCTGCATCCCTCGCTCCCTCACATTGACGAATTAGCACAGTAATTGCGTCGCTATGAAACACTGTGAGTTCTATGACTTCTCCTCTTAAATCGAGTAACGTTTCTATGGAAACGACACGATTTTCTTTTGGGATACGAGTATCTCTTTTCCGATGGACTATTCCTTCTTAACTGAATACCTCGCTCAGTCACATTGACGAATTAACACAGAAATTGCGTCGCTATGAAATACTAAGTGTTCTATGACATCTCTTTCTCAATCGAGTAACGTTTCTATAGAAACGACAGGATTTTCTTTTGGGATACGACTATCTACTTTCCAATGCACTATTCCTTCTTTACTGCATCCCTCGCAACCTCAAATTGACGAATTAACACAGAAATTGCGTCGCTATGAAATACTATGGGTTATAAGACTTCTTTTACATCGAGTAACGTTTCTATGGAAACGACAGGATTTTCTTTTGGGATACGCCTATTTCCTTTACGATGCACTATTCCTTTTTTACTGCATCCCTAGCTCCCTCACATTGACGAATTAGCACAGTAATTGCGTCGCTATGAAACACTATGGGTTCTATGACATCTCCTTCTAAATCGAGTAAATTTTCTATGGAAACGACAGGATTTTCTTTTGGGATACGAGTATTTCCTTTCCGATGCACTATTCCTTTTTTACTGCATCCCTCGCTCCGTCACATTGACGAATTATCACAGAAATGGGGTCGCTATGAAATACTATGGTATCTATGACTTCTCCTTCTAAATCGAGTAACGTTTTTACGGAAACGACAGGATTTTCTTTTGGGATACGACTATTTCCTTCCGATGCACTATTCCCTCATTACAGCATCCCTCACTCCCTCACATTGACGAATAAACACAGAAATTGCGTCGCTATGAAATACTATGTGTTCTATGACTTCTCCTTCTAAATCGAGTAACGTTTCTATGCAAACGACAGAATTTTCTATAGGGATATGACTATCTCCTTTCCGATGCAGTATTCCTTCTTAACTGCATCCATCGCCACCTCACATTGACGAATTAACATAGAAATTGCGTCGCTATGAAATACTAAGTGTTCTATGACATCTCCTTCTAAATCTAGTAACGTTTCTATAGAAACGACAGGATTTTCTTTTGGGATACGATTATCTCCTTTCCGATGCACTATTCCTTCTCTACTGCATCCCTCGCTCCCTCACATTGCCGAATTAAGACAGAAACTAATTCGCTATGAAATACTATGGGTTCTATGACTTCTCCTTCTGAATCCAGCAACGTTTCTATGGAAATGACAGGATTTTCTTTCGGGATACGAGTATCTAATTTCCGATGCACCATTCCTTCTTTACTGCATCCCTCGCTCCCTCACGTTGAAGAATTAACACAGTAATTGCGGGGCTATGAAATATTATGGGTTCTATGACTTCTCCTTCTCAATCGGTAACGCTTCTATGGAAACGACAGGATTTTCTTTTGGGATACGACTATCTCCTTTCCAATGCACTATTCCTTCTTTATTGCATCCCTCGCACCCTCAAATTGACGAATTAGCACAGTAAATGCGTCGCTATGAAACACTATGGGTTCTATGACATCTCCTTCTCAATCGAGTAACGTTTCTATGGAAACGACAGGATTTTCTTTTGGGATACGACTATCTCCTTTCCAATGCACTATTCCTTCTTTACTGCATCCCTCGCTCCGTCACATTGACGAATTATCACAGTAATTGCGTCGCTATGAAACACTATGGGTTCTATGACATCTCCTTCTAAATCAAGTAACTTTTCTATGGTAACGACAGGATTTTCTTTTGGGATACGAGTATCTCCTTTCCGATGCACTATTCCTTTTTTACTGCATCCCTCACTCCGTCACATTGACGAATTAACACAGAAATTGCGTCGCTATGAAATACTATGGGTTATAAGACTTCTTCTTCATCGAGTAACGTTTCTATGGAAACGACAGGATTTTCTTTTCGGATACGCCTATCTCCTTTCCGATGCACTATTCCTTCTTTACTGCATCCCTCGCTCCCTCACATTGACGAAATAGCACAGTAATTGCGTCGCTATGAAACACTATGGGTTCTATGACATCTCCTTCTAAATCGAGTAACTTGTTTATGGAAACGACAGGATTTTCTTTTGGGATACGAGTATTTCCTTTCCGATGCACTATTCCTTTTTTACTGCATCCCTCGCTCCGTCACATTGACGAATTATCACAGAAATGGGGTCGCTATGAAATACTATGGTATCTATGTCTTCTCCTTCTAAATCGAGTAACGTTTTTACGGAAACGACAGGATTTTCTTTTGGGATACGACTATCTCCTTTCCGATGCGCTATTCCCTCTGTACAGCATCCCTCGCTCCCTCACATTGACGAATAAAAACAGAAATTGCGTCGCTATGAGATACTATGTGTTCTATGACTTCTCCTTCTAAATCGAGTTACGTTTCTATGCAAACGACAGAATTTTCTTTAGGGATATGACTATCTCCTTTCCGATGCACTATTCCTTCTTTACAGCATCCCGCTCTTCCACACATTGACGAAAAAAAAACAGACATTGAGTCGCTATGAAATAACATGTTTTCTATTACATCTCCTCCTAAATCGAGTAACGTTTCTTTGGAAACAACAGGATTTTCGTTTGGGATACGAGTATCTACTTTCCGGTGTTCTATTCCGTCTTTACTGCATCCCTCGCTCCCTCGCATTAACGAATTACCACAGAAATTACGTCGCTATGAAATACTATGTGTTCTATGACTTGTCTTTCTAAATCGAGTAACGCTTCTATGGAAACGACAGGGTTTTCTTTCGCGACGCGACTATCTCCTTTCCGATGCACTATTCCTTCTTTACTACAACCCTCGCTCACTCACATTGACGAATGATGACAGAAACTACGTCGCTATGAAATACTATGGTTTCTATGACTTCACCTTCTCAATCCAGCTACGTTTCTATGGAAACGACAGGATATTCTTTTTGGATACGAGTATCTCCGTTCCGATGCACTATTCCTTCTCTAATGCATTCCTCGCTCCCTCACATTGCCGAATTAAGACAGAAACTACTTCGCTATGAAATACTATAGGTTCTAAGACTTCTCGTGAATCCAGCAACGTTTCTATGGAAATGACAGGATTTTCTTTTGGGATACGAGTATCTAATTTCCGATGCACCATTCCTTCTTTACTGCATCCCTCGCTCTTTCACGCTGAAGAATTAACACAGTAATTGCGGGGCTATGAAATATTATGGGTTCTATGACTTCTCCTTCTCAATCGGTAACGCTTCTATGGAAACGACAGGATTTTCTTTTGGGATACGACTATCTCCTTTCCAATGCACTATTCCTTCTTTATTGCATCCCTCGCACCCTCAAATTGACGAATTAACACAGAAATTGCGTCGCTATGAAATAGTATGGGTTATAAGACTTCTCCTACATCGAGTAACGTTTATATGGAAACGACAGGATTTTCTTTTGGGATACGCCTATCTACTTTCCGATGCACTATTCCTTCTTTACTGCATCCCTCGCTCCCTCACATTGACGAATTAACACAGAAATTGCGTCGCTATGAAATACTATGGGATATAAGGCTTCTTCTAAATCAAGTAACGTCTCTTTGGAAACGACAGGACTTTCTCTTGAGATACGCCTATCTCCTGTCCGATGCACTATTCCTTCTTTACTGCATCCCTCGCTCCCTCACATTGACGAATTAGCACAGTAAATGCGTCGCTATGAAACACTATGGGTTCTATGACATCTCCTTCTCAATCGAGTAACGTTTCTATGGAAACGACAGGATTTTCTTTTGGGATACGACTATCTCCTTTCCAATGCACTATTCCTTCTTTACTGCATCCCTCGCAACCACAAATTGACGAATTAACACAGAAATTGCGTCGCTATGAAATACTATGGGTTATAAGACTTCTTCTACATCGAGTAATGTTTCTATGGAAACGACAGGAATTTCTTTTGGGATACGCCTATCTCCTTTCCGATGCACTATTCCTTCTTTACTGCATCCCTCGCTCCCTCACATTGACGAATTATCACAGTAATTGCGTCGCTATGAAACACTATGGGTTCTATGACATCTCCTTCTAAATCAAGTAACTTTTCTATGGTAACGACAGGATTTTCTTTTGGGATACGAGTATCTCCTTTCCGATGCACTATTCCTTTTTTACTGCATCCCTCGCTCCGTCACATTGACGAATTAACACAGAAATTGCGTCGCTATGAAATACTATGGTTTATAAGACTTCTTCTTCATCGAGTAACGTTTCTATGGAAACGACAGGATTGTCTTTTGGGATACGCCTATCTCCTTTCCGATGCACTATTCCTTCTTTACTGCATCCCTCGCTCCCTCACATTGACGAAATAGCACAGTAATTGCGTCGCTATGAAACACTATGGGTTCTATGACATCTCCTTCTAAATCGAGTAACTTGTTTAAGGAAACGACAGGATTTTCTTTTGGGATACGAGTATTTCCCTTCCGATGCACTATTCCTTTTTTACTGCATCCCTCGCTCCGTCACATTGACGAATTATCACAGAAATGGGGTCGCTATGAAATACTATGGTATCTATGACTTCTCTTTCTAAATCGAGTAACATTTTTACGGAAACGACAGGATTTTCTTTTGGGATACGACTATCTCCTTTCCGATGCACTATTCCCTCTGTACAGCATCCCTCGCTCCCTCACATTGACGAATAAAAACAGAAATGGCGTCGCTATGAGATACTATGTGTTCTATGACTTCTCCTTCTAAATCGAGTTACGTTTCTATGCAAACGACAGAATTTTCTTTAGGGATATGACTATCTCCTTTCCGATGCACTATTCCTTCTTTACTGCATCCCTGTCTCCCACACATTGACGAAAAAACACAGACATTGAGTCGCTATGAAATAACATGTTTTCTATGACATCTCCTCCTAAATCGAGTAACGTTTCTATGGAAACGACAGGATTTTCGTTTGGGATACGAGTATCTACTTTCCGATGTTCTATTCCGTCTTTACTGCATCCCTCGCTCCCTCGCATTAACGAATTACCACAGACATTACGTCGCTATGAAATACTATGTGTTCTATGACTTCTCTTTCTAAATCGAGTAACGTTTCTATGGAAACGACAGGGTTTTCTTTCGCGATGCGACTATCTCCTTTCCGATGCACTATTCCTTCTTTACTACATCCCTCGCTCCCTCACATTGACGATTGATGACAGAAACTACGTCGCTATGATTTACTATGGTTACTATGACTTCTCCTTCTCAATCCAGCAACGTTTCTATGGAAAGGACAGTATTTTCTTTTGGGATATGAGTATCTAATTTCTGATGAACTATTCCTTCTTTACTGCATCCCTCGCTCCCTCACGTTGACGAAACAACACAGAAATTGAGGGGCTATGAAATACTATGGGTTCTATGACATCTCATTCTAAATCGAGTAACGTATCTATGGAAACGACAGATTTTCGTATGGGATACGACTATCTTCTTTCCGATGCACTAGTCCTTCTTTACTGCATCCGTCGCTCCCTCACATTGACGAATTAACACAGAAATTGCGTCGCTACGAAATACAATGGGTTCTATGACATCTCCTACTAAATCGAGTAACGTTTCTATGGAAACGACTGGATTTTCATTTGGGATACACCTATCTCCCATCCGATGCAGTATTCCTTCTTTACCGAATATCTCCCTCCCGCACATTGACGAATTAACACAGAAATTGCGTCGGTATGAAATACTATGGGTTATATGACATCTCCTTCTAAATCGAGTAACGTTTCTATGGAAACGACGGGATATTCTTTTGGGATACGTGTATCTCCGTTCCGATGCACTATTCCTCCTTTACTGCATCCCTCGCTACCTCACATTGACGAATTAACATAGAAATTGCGTCGCTATGAAATTCTATGTGTTCTATAACTTCTCCTTCTAATTCGAGTAACGTTTCTATGGAAACGACAGGGTTTTTCTTTGGAATACGACTATTTCCTTTCCGATGCACTATTCCGTCTTTACAGCATCCCTCGCCCCCTCACATAGACGAATTAACACAGAAACTACGTTTCTATGAAATACTATGTGTCCTATGATATCTTCTTCTATATCGACTAACGTTTCTATGGAAACGACAGGATTTTCATCTGGTATACTACTATCTCCTTTCGGATGCACTATTCCTTCTTTACTGCATCCCTCGCTCCCTCACATTGACAAATTAACACAGAAATTGCGTCGCTATGAAATACTGTGGGTTCTATGACATCTCCTACTAAATCGAGTAACGTTTCTATGGAAACGACAGGATTTTCATTTGGGATACACCTATCTCCTTTCCGATGCAGTATTCCTTCTTTACCGCATCCCTCTCTCCCTCAAATTGACGAATTAACACAGAAATTGCGTCGGTATGAAATACTATGGGTTATATGACATCTCCTTCTAAATCGAGTAACGTTTCTATGGAAACGACAGGATATTCTTTTGGGATACGAGTATCTCCTTTCCGATGCACTGTTCCTTCTTTACTGCATTCCTCGCTAACTCACATTGACGAATTAACACGGAAATTGCGTCGCTATGAAATACTATGTGTTCTATGGCTTCTCCTTCTTAATCGAGTAACGTTTCTATGGAAACGACAGGTTTTTCTTTCGGGATATGCCTATCTCCTTTCCGATGCACTATTCCTTCTTTACTACATCCTTCGCTCCGTCACATTGACGAATTAACTCAGAAATTACGTCGCTATGAAACACTATGTGTTCTACGACTTCTCCTTCTAAGTCGAGTAAAGTTTCTATGTAAACGACGGGATTTTCTTTTGGGACGCGACTATCTCCTTTCCGATGCACTATTCCTTCTTTACTGCATCCCTCGCTCCGTCACATTGACGAATTAACTCAGACATTGCGTCGCTATCAAATACTATGTGTTCTACGACTTCTCCTTCTAAGTCGAGTAACGTTTCTATGGAAACGACGGGATTTTCTTTTGGGACGCGACTATCTCCTTTCCGAGGCACTATTCCTCCTTTACTGCATCCCTCGCTCCGTCACATTGACGAATTAACTCAGAAATTGCGTCGCTATGAAATACTATGTGTTCTACGACTTTTCCTTCTAAGTCGAGTAACGTTTCTATGGAAACGACAGGATTTTCTTTTGGGATACGAGTATCTCTTTTCCGATGCACTATTCCTTCTTTACTGCATCTCTCGCTCCCTCACATTGACGAATTAACACAGAAATTGCGTCGCTATTAAATACTATGTGTTCTATGACATCTCCTTCTAAATCGAGAAATGTTTCTATGGAAACGACAGGATTTTCTTTTGGGATACGAGCATCTCCTTTCCGATGCACTATTCCTTCTTTACTGCAACCCCCGCTCCCTCACACTCACGAATTAACACAGAAACTACGTCGCTATGAAATACTATGGGTTCCATGACTTCTCCTGCTAAATCCAGCAACGTTTCTATGTAAACAACGGGATTTTCTTTTGGGACGCGACTATCTCCTTTCCGATGCACTATTCCTTCTTTACTGCATCCCACGCTCCCTCACATTGACGTATTAAAACAGAAATTGTGTCGCTATGAAATACCATGGGTTCTATAACTTCTCCATCTAAATCGAGTAACGTTTCTATGGAATCGACAGGATTTTCTTTTGGGATACGTCTTTCTGCTTTCCGATGCACTGTTCCGTCTTTACTGCGTCCCTCGCTCCCTCACATTGACGAATTAACACAGTAACTGCGGGGCTATGAAATACTATGGGTTCTATGACTTTTCCTTCTGAATCGAATAACGTTTGTATGGAAAAGACATGATTTTTTTTTGGGATACGACTCTCTCCTTTCCGATGCACTATTCCTTCTTTACTGCATCCCTTGCTCCCTCATATCAACGAATTAACACAGAAATCGCGTCGCTATTGAATACTATGGGTATTAAGACTTCTCCTTCTAAATCGAGTAACGTTTCTATGGAAACGACAGGATGTTCTTTTGGGATACGACTTTCTCCATTCCGATGCACTATTCCTTCATTACTGTATCCCTGGCTCCCTCACATTGACGAATTAACACACTAATGGCGTCGCTATGAGATACTATGAGTTCTATGACTTCTCCCTCTAAATCGAGTAACGTTTCTATGGAAACGACAGGATTTTCTTTTGGGATACGAGGATCTCCTTTCCGATCCACTATTCCTTCTTTAGTGCATCCCTCGCTCCCTCGCATTGACGAATTAACACAGAAATTGCGTCGCTATGAAATACTATGTGTTCTATGGCATCTCCTTCTAAATCGAGTAACGTTTCTATTGAAATGACAGGATTTTCTTTAGGGATACGAGCATCTCCTTTCCGATGCACTATTCATTCTTTACTGCATCGTTAGCTCCCTCACGTTGACGAATTAACGCAGAAATTGCGGGGCTATGAAATACTATGGGTTCTATGACTTCTCCTTCTAAATCGAGTAACGTGCCTATGGAAACGAAAGGTTTCTCTTTTGGGATACGACTATCTCCTTTCCGACTCCCTATTCCTTATTTACTGCATTCCTCGCTCCCTCACATTGCCGAATTTACACAGATATTGCGCCGCTATGAAATACTATGGATTCTATGACTACTCCTTCTAAATCTAGTAACATTTCTATGGAAACGACAGGATTTTCTTTTGGTATTCGACTTTCTCCTTTCCGATGCACTATTCCTTCTTTACTGCATCCCTCGCTCCCTCACATTGACGAATCAACACAGAAATTGAGTGGCTATGAAATACTATGTGTTCTATGACTTCTCATTCTAAATCGAGTAACGTTTCTATGGAAACGACAGGATATTCTTATGGGATACGACTATCTCCCTTCCGATGCACTATTTATTCTTTACCGCATCCCTCCCTCCCGCACATTGACGAATTAACACAGAAATTGCGTCGGTATGAAATACTATGGGTTATATGACATCTCCTTCTAAATCGACTAACGTTTCTACGGAAACGACAGGATATTCTTTTGGGATACGAGTATCTCCGTTCCGATGCACTATTGCTCGTTTACTGCATCCCTCGCTACCTCACATTGACGAATTAACATAGAAATTGCGTCACTATGAAGTTCTATGTGTTCTATGACTTCACCTTCTAAATCGAGTAACGTTTCTATGGAAACGACAGGGTTTTTCTTTGGTATGCGACTATTTCTTTTCGGATGCACTATTCCTTCTTTACTGCATCCCTCGCTCCTTCACATTGACGAATCAACACAGATATTGCGTCGCTATTCAATACTATGGGTTCTATGACATCTCCGACTAAATCGAGTAACGTTTCTATGGAAACGACAGGATTTTCCTTTGGGATACGACTATCATCTTTCCTTTGCACTATTCCCTTTTTACTGCATCCCTCGCTCCCTCACATTGACGAATTAACACAGAAATTGCGTTGCTATGAAATACTATGGGTTCTATGACATCTCCTACTAAATCGAGTAACGTTTCTATGGAAACGACCGGATTTTCATTTGGGATACACCTATCTCCTTTCCGATGCAGTATTCCTACTTTACCGCATCCCTCCCTCCCACAAATTGACGAATTAACACAGAAATTGCGTCGGTATGAAATACTATGGGTTATATGACATCTCCTTCTAAATCGAGTAACGTTTCTATGGAAACGACAGGACATTCTATTGGAATACGAGTATCTCCTTTCCGATGCACTATTCCTCCTTTACTGCATCCCTCGCTCCCTCACATTGACGAGTTAACACAGAAATTGCGTCGCAATGAAATACTATGTGTTCTATGGCTTCTCCTTCTTAATCGAGTAACGTTTCTATGGAAACGACAGGTTTTTCTTTTGGGATACGACTATCTCTATTCCGATGCACTATTCCGCCTTTACTGCATTTCTCGCTTCTTGACATTGACGAATTAACACAGAAATTGCGTCGCCATGATATACTATGGGTTATAAGGCTTCTTCTAAATCGAGTAACGTATCTATGGAAACGACAGGATTTTCTTTTGGGATGCGACTATCTCCTTTCCGATGCACTGTTCCTCCTTTATGCATCCCTCGCTCCTTAACATTGACGAATTAACTATGAAGTTGCGTCGCTATGAAATACTATGTGTTCTATGACATCTCCTTCTAAGTCGAGTAACGTTTCTATGGAAACGACAGGATTTTCTTTTGGGATACGAGTATCTCTTTCCCGACGCACTATTCCTTCTTTACTGCATTCCTCGCTCCCTCACACTGACGAATTAACACAGAAATTGCGTCGCTATTAAATACTATGGGTTCTAATACTTCTCCTCCTAAACAGAGTGACGTTTCTTTGGAAACGACAGGATTTTCTATTGGGATACGACTTTCTCCTTTCCGATGCACTATTCCTTCCTTACTGCATCCCCCGCAACCTCACATTGACGAATTAACACAGAAATTGCGTCGCTATGAAATACTATGGGCTCTAATACTTCTCCTCCTAAACAGAGTAACGTTTCTTTGGAAACGATAGAATTTTCTATTGGGATACGACTTTCTCCTTTCCGTTGCGCTATTCCTTCCTTACTGCATCCATCGCTCCCTCACATTGACGAATCAACACAGAAATTGAGGGGCTATGAAATACTATGGGTTCTATGACTTCTCTTTCTAATACGAGTAACGTATCTATGGAAACGACAGGATTTTCCTTTGGGATACGTCTATCTTCTTTCCGATGCACTATTCCTTCTTTACTGCATTCCTCGCTCCCTCACATTGACGAATTAACACAGAAATTGCGTCGCTATGAAACACAATGGGTTCTATGACATCTCCTACTAAATCGAGTAACGTTTCTATGGAAACGACAGGATTTTCATTTGGGATACACCTATCTCCTGTCCGATGCAGTATTCCTTCTTTACCGCATCCCTCCCTCCCGCACATTGACGAGTTAACACATAAATTGCGTCGGTATAAAATACTTTGGGTTATATGACATCTCCTTCTAAATCGAGTAACGTTTCTATGGAAACGACAGGGTTTTCCTTTGGGATGCGACTATTTCCTTTCCGATGCACTATTCCTTCTTTACGGCATCCCTCCCCCCTCACATTGACGAATTAACACAGAAATTGCGTCGCTATGAAATACTATGGGTTCTAATACTTCTCCTCCTAAACAGAGTAACGTTTCTTTGGAAACGACAGGATTTTCTTTTGGGATACGAGTATCTCCTTTCCGATCCACTATTCCTTCTTTACTGCATCCCTGGCACGATCCCATTGACGAAATAACACATTGATCGCGTCGCTATGAAATTCTATGGATTCTTCGACTACTCCTTCTAAATCGTGTAACGTTTCTATGGAAACGACAAGATTTTATTTTCTGATACGACTATCCCCTTTCCGATGCACTATTCCTTCTTTACTGCATCCCTCAAACCTCACATTGAAGAATTAACACAGAAATTGCGTCGCTATGAAATACTATGTGTTCTATGACATCACCATCTAGATCGAGTAACGTTTCTATGGAAACGACAGGATTTGGGATACTAGTATCTCTTTTCCGATGCACTATTTCTTCTTTACTGCATCCCGCGCCCCCTCACATTGACGAATTAATACAGAAATTGCGATGCTATGAAATACTATGTGTCTATGACTTCTCCTTCTAAATCGAGTAACGTTGCCATGGAAACGACAGGATTATAATTTGCTATACGAGTATCTCCTCTCCGACGCACCATTCCTTCTTTACTGCATCCCTCGCTCCCTCACATTGCCGAATTAACACAACAATTGCGTCGCAATGTAATACTATGGGTTCTATGACTTGTCCCTCTAAATCGAGTAACGTTTCAATGGAAACGACACAATTTTATTTAGGGATACGACTTTCTTCTTTCCGATGCACTATTCCTTCTTTACTGCAACCCTCGCTCCCTCACATTGACGAATTAACACAGAAATTGCGGGGCTATGAAATACTATGTGTTCTATGTCCTCTCCTTCAAGATCGAGTAACGTTTCTATGGGAACGACCGGATTTTCATTTGGGATACACCTATCTCCTTTCCGATGCAGTATTCCTTCTTTACCGCATACCTCCCTCCCTCAAATTGACGAATTAACACAGAAATTGCGTCGGTATGAAATACTATGGGTTATATGACATCTCCTTCTAAATCGAGTAACGTTTCTATGGAAACGACAGGACATTCTATTGGAATACGAGTATCTCCTTTCCGATGCACTATTCCTTCTTTACTGCATCCGTCGCTCCGTCCCATTGACAAATTAACACAGAAATTGCGTCGCTATGATATACTATAGGTTCTATGACATCTCCTTCTAAATCGAGTAACGTGTCTATGGAAACGACAAGGTTTTCCTTTGGGATACGACTATCTCCTTTCCGATTCACTATTCCTTCTTTACTGCATCCCTTGCACCCTCACATTGACGAATTAACACAGAAATGGAGTCGCTATAAAATACTATGGGTTCAATGACTTCTCCTTTTAAATCGAGTTACGTTTCTATGGAAACGACAAATTTTCTCTTGGGATATGAGTATCTCCATTCCGATGAAGTTATTCTTCTTTACTGCATCCCTCGCTCCCTCACATTGACGAATTAACACAGAAATTGCGTCGCTATGGAATACTATGTGTTCTATGACTTCTACTTCTAAATCGAGTAACGTTTCTATGGAAACGACAGGATTTTCTTTTGGGATACGAGTATCGCCTTTCCGATGTACTATTCCTTCTTTATTGCATCCCTCGCTCCCTCGCATTGACGAATTAACACAGAAAGAGCGTCGCTATGAAATACTATGTGTTCTATGACATACGCTTCTAAATCCAGTAACTATGCTATGGAAAAGAAAGGATTTCTTTTTGGGATACGAGTATCTCCTTTCCGATGGGACTATTCCTTCTTTACTGCATCCCTCGCTCCATCACATTGACGAATTAACACAAAAATTGCGTCGCTATGAGATACTATGTGTTCTATGACATCTGCTTCTAGATCGAGTAACGTTTCTTTGGAAACGACAGGATTTGAAATACAAGTATCTCTTTTCCGAAGCACTATTCCTTCTTTACTGCATCCCTCGCTCCCTCACATTGACGAATTAACACAGAAATTGCGTCGCAATGAAATACTATAGTTACTATGACTTCTACTTCTAAATCGAGTAACGTTTCTATGGAAACGACAGGATTTTCTTTTGGGATACGAGTATCTCCTTTCCGATGCACTATTCCTTCCTTACTGCATCCCTCGCTACCTCACATTGACGAATTAACACTGAAATTGCGTCGCTATGAGATACTATGTGTTCCACGGCAGCTCCTTCTAAATCTAGTAACGTTTCTATGGAAACGACATGATTTTCTTTTGGGATACGAGTATCTTTTTTCCGATGCAGTGTTCCTTATTTACTGCATTCCCAGCTCCCTCACATTGACGAATTAACACAGAAATTGCGTCACTATGAAATACCATGGGTTCTAAGACTTCTTCTAGAAAGAGTATCGATTCTATGGAAACGACAGGATTTTCTTTTGGGATAAGCCGATTTCCTTTCCGATGCACTATTCCTTCTTTACTTCATCTCTCGCTCCCTCACATTGACGAATTAGCACAGAAATTGCGTCCCTATGCACCACCATGGGTACTTTGGCATCTTCTTCTAAATCGAGTAACGTTTCTATGGATTCGAAAGGATTTTCTTTTGGGATACGAGTATCTCCTTTCCGATGCACTATTCCTTCTTTACTGCATCCCTCGTTCCGTCACATTGACGAATTAACCAGAAGTTGCGTCGCTATGAAATACTATGGGTTCCATGATATCTCCTTCTAAATCGGGTAACGTTTCTAAGGAAGCGACAGGATTTTCTTTTGGGATGCGAGTATCTCCTTTCCGATGCAATATTCCTCCTCTACTGCATCCCTGGCTCCCTCACAATGACGAATTAACACACTAATGGCGTCGCTATGAAATACTATGGGTTCTATGACTTCTCCTTTTAAATCGAGTAACGTTTCTATGGAAACGACAGGATTTTATTTGGGATACGAGTTTCTCCGTACCGATCCACTATTCCGTCTATACTGCATCCCTCGCTCCCTCAAATTGGCGAATTAACACTGAAAATGCGTCGCTATAAAACACTATGTTGTTCTATGGCATCTCCTTCTAAACCCAGTAACGTTTCTATGGAAGCGAGAGGATTTTCTTTTGGGATACGAGTATCTTCTTTCCGATGTACTATTATTTCTCATCTGCATACCTCGCTCCCTCACGTTGACGAATTCACACAGATATTGCGTCGCTATGAGATACTATGTGTTCTATGACCTCTCCTTCTAGATCGAGTATTGTTTCTAGGGAAACGACAGGATTCTCATTTGGGATACGAGTATCTCCTTTCCGATGCACTATTCCTTCTTAACTGCATCCCTCGCTCCCTCACATTGACGAATTAACACAGAAATTGCGTCGCTATGAAATACTATGTGTATTATGACTTCTCCTTCAAAATCGAGTAACGTTTCTATGGAAGCGACAGGATTTTCCTTTTGGGATACGAGTATCTCCTTTCCGATGCACTATTCCTTCTTTACTGCATCCCTCGCTTCCACACATTGACGAATTAACCCAGAAGTTGCGTCGCTATGAAATACTATGGGTTCTAAGATTTCTTCTAAATCGAGTAACGTTTCAATGGAAACGAAAGGGTTTTCTTTTGGGATACGCTTATCTCCTTTCCGATGCACTATTCCTTCTTTACTGCATCCCTCGCTATCTCACATTGACTAAATAACACAGAAATTGCGTCGCTATGAAATACTATGTGTTCTATGACATCTCCTAAATCGAGTAACGTTTCTATGGAAACGACAGGATTTTCTTTTGGGATACGACTATCTCCCTTCCGATGCACTATTCCTTCTTTACTGCATCCCCCGCTCCCTCACATTGACGATTTAACCCAGAAATTGTGTCGCTAAGAAATACTATGGGTTCTAAGACTTCTTCTAAATCGAGTAACGTTTCTATGGATACGACAGCGTTTTCTTTTGGGATACGCTTATCTCCTTTCCGATGCACTATTCCTTCGTTACTGCATCCCTCGCTCCCTCACATTGACGAATTAACACAGAAGTTGCGTCGCTGTGAGGTACTATGTGTTCTATGACTTCTACTTCTAAATCGAGTAACGTTTCTATGGAAACGACATGATTTTTATTTGGGATACGACTATCTCCCTTCTGATGCACTATTCCTTATTTACTGCATCCCCCGCTCTCTCACATTGACGAATTGACACAGAATTTGTGTCGCTATGAAATACTATGGGTTCTCTGACATCTCCTTCTACATCGAATAACGTTTCTATGGATACGACAGGATTTTCATTTGGGATACGAATATCTCCTTTCCGATGCACTATTCCCTCTTTACTGCATCCCTCGCTACCTCACATTGACTAAATAACACTGAAATTGCGTCGCTTTGAAATACTATGTGTTCTATGACATCTCCTAAATCGAGTAACATTTCTATGGAAACGACAGGATTTTCTTTTGGGATACGAGTATCTCCTTTCCGATGCTCTATTCCTTCTTTACTTCATCGATTGCTCCCTCACATTGACGAATTAGCACAGATATTGCGTCGCTATGAAACACTATGGGTACTGTGACATCTCCTTCTAAATCGAGTAACGTTTCTATGGAAACAACAAGATTTTCTTTTGCGATACGACTATCTCCTTTCCGATGCACTATTCCTTCTTTATTGCATCCCTCGCTACCTCACATTGACTAAATAACACAGAAATTGCGTCGCTATGAAATACTGCGGGTTCTATGACTACTCCTTCTATATCGAGTAACGTTTCTATTAAAAGGACAGGATTTTCTTTTGGGATAGGAGTATCTCCTTTTCGATCTACTATTCCTTCTTTACTGCATCCCTCGCTCCCTCACATTGACGAAATAACACAGCAATTGCGTCGCAAATAAATACTATGGGCTCTATGATATCTCCTTCTAAATCGAGTAACGTTTCTAAGGAACCGACAGGATTTTCTTTTGGGATACGGGTATCTCCTTTCCGATGCAATATTCCATCTCTACTGCATCCCTGGCTCCGTCACATTGACTAATTATCACACTCATGGCGTCGCTATGAAATACTATGGGTTGTATGACATCTCCTTTTAAATCGAGTAACGTTTCTATGGAAACGACAGGATTTTATTTTGGAATAGGAGTATCTCCTTGCCGATGCACTATTCCTTCTTAACTGCATCCCTAGCTCCCTCACGTTGACATATTAACACAGAAATTGCGAGGCTATGAAATACTATGTGTTCTATGACTTCTCCTTCTACATCGAGTAACGTTTCTAAGGAAACGACAGGATTTTATTTTGGGATACGACTATCTCCTTTCCGATGCACTATTCCTTCTTTACTGCATCCATCGCACCCTCACATTGACGAATTAAAACAGAAATTGCGTCACTATGAAATACAATTTGTCTATGACTTCTCCTTCTAAATCGAGTAACGTTGCCTTGAAAACGACAGGATTTTCTTTTGGGATACGAGTATCTCCTTTCCGATGCACTATTCCTTCTTTACTGCATCCCTCGCTCCCTCACATTGACGAATTAACACAGCAATTGCGTCGCAATGAAATACTATGGGTTCTATGACTTCTCCCTCTAAATCGAGTAACGTTTATATGGAAAAGACAGGATTCTATTCAGGGATACGACTTTCTCCTTTCCGATGCACTATTCCTTCTTTACTGCATTCCTCGCTCCCTCACATTGACGAATTAACACAGAAATTGCGTCGCTTTGAAATATTATGGGTTCTATGACTTCTCCATCTAAATCGAGTAACGTTTCTATGGAAACGACTGGATTTTCTTTTGGGATACGACTGTCTCCTTTCCGATGCACTATTCCCTCTTTATCGCATCCCTCGCACCCTCACATTGACGAATAAAAGCAGAAATTGCGTCCCTATGAAATACTATGGGTTCTATGACATCTCCTTCTAAATCGAATAATAATTCTATGGAAACGGCAATTTTTTCTTTTGGGATATGAGTATCTCCTTTCCGATGCACTATTCCTTCTTTACTGCATCCCTGGCTCCCTCACATTGACGAATTAACACAGAAGTTGCGTCGCTATGAAATACTATGGGTTCTAAGACTTTATCTCAAACGAGTTACGTTTCTATGAAAACAACAGGATTTTCTTTTGGGATACGCATATCTCCTTTCCTATACACTATTCCTTCCATACCGCATCCTTCGCTCCCTCACATTGACGAATTAGCACAGAAATTGCGTCGCTATGAAATACTATGTGTTTTATGACTTCTCCTTCTAAATCGAGTAATGTCTCTATGGAAACGACAGGAATTTCATTTCGGATACGAGTATCTCCTATCCGATGCACTATTCCTTCTTTATTGCATCCCTCGCTCCCTCACATTGACGAATTAACACAGAAATTGCGTCGCAAAGATATACTACGGGTTTTATGACTTCTATCTCTAAATCGAGAATCGTTTGTTTTGAAACGACAGGATTTTTTGTAGGGATACGAGTATCTCCTTTCCTATGCACTATTCCTTCTTTACTGCATCCCTCGCTCCCTCACTTTGACGAATTAACACAGCAATCGCGTCGCAATGAAATACTATGGGTTCTATGACTTCTCCCTCTAAATCGAGTAACGTTTCTATGGAAAAGACAGGATTTTACTTAGGGATACGACTTTCTCCTTTCCGATGCACTATTCCTTCTTTACTGCATCCCTCGCTCCCTCACATTGACGAATTAACACAGAAATTGCGTCGCTTTGAAATATTATGGGTTCTATGACTTCTCCATCTAAATCGAGTATCGTTTCTATGGAAACCACTGTATTTTCTTTTGGGATACCACTGTCTCCTCTCCGACGCACTATTCCCTCTTTATCGCATCCTTCGCACCCTCACATTGACGAATTAACACAGAAATTGCGTCCCTATGAAATACTATGGGTTCTATGACATCTCCTTCTAAATCGAATAACGATTCTATGGAAACGGCATTTTTTTCTTTTGGGATACGAGTATCTCCTTTCCGATGCACTATTCCTTCTTTACTGCATCCCTGGCTCCCTCACATTGACGAATTAACACAGAAGTTGCGTCGCTATGAAATACTATGGGTTCTAAGACTTTATCTAAAACGAGTTACGTTTCTATGAAAACGACAGGATTTTCCTTTGGGATACGCATATCTCCTTTCCGATACACTATTCCTTCTTTACTGCATCCCTCGCTCCCTCACACTGACGAATTAGCACAGAAATTGCGTCGCTATGAAATACTATGTGTTCTATGACTTCTCCTTCTAAATCGAGTAACGTGTCTATGCAAAAGACAGGATTTTATTTTGGGATACGACTATCGCCTTTCCGATGCACTATTCCTTCTTTTCTGCATCACTCGCTCCCTCACATTGACAAATTAAGACAGAAATTGCGTGGCTATGAAATACTATGTGTCTATCACTTCTGGTCCTAAATCGAGTAACGTTGCCATGGAAACGACAGGATTTTCATTTGGGATACGAGTATCTCCTTTACGATGCACTATTCCTTCTTTACTGCATCTCTCGCTCCCTCACATTGACGAATTAACACAGCAATTGCGTCGCTATGAAATACTATGGGTTCTATGACATCTCCTTCCAAATCGAGTAACGTTTCTACCGAAGCGACAGGATCTTATTTTGGCATACCACCATCTCCTTTCCGATGCAGTATTCCTTTATTACTGCATCCCTCGCTCCCTCACATTGACGAATTGACATAGAAATTGCGTCGCTATGAAATACTATGGGTTCTATGACATCTCCTTCTAAATCGAGTAACGTTTCTATGGTAACGGCAGGGTTCTTTTTTGGGATACGAGTATCTCCTTTCCGATGCACTATTCCTCATTTACTGCATCACTCGCTCCGACAAATTGAGGAATTAACACAGAAATTGCGTCGCTATGAAAAACTATAGGTTCTATGACATCTCCTTCTAAATAGAGTAACGTTTCAATGGAAACGACAGGATGTTCATTTGTGTTACGACTATCTCCTTTCCGATGCACTATTCCTCCTATAGTGCATCACTCGCTCCCTCACATTGTTGATTTAACACTTGCGTCGCTATGAGATACTACGTGTTCCATGGCATCTCCTTCTAGATCGAGTAAGGTTTCTATGGAAACGACAGGATTTTCTTTTGGGATACGAGTATCCCCTTTCCGATGCACTATTCCTTATTTACTGCATCACTCGCACCGACACATTGACGCATTAACACAGAAATTGCGGGGCTATGAAATACTATCGGTTCTATGACCTCTCCTTCTAAATCGAGTAACGTTTCTATGGAAACGACAGGATTTTCTTTGGGATACGACTAACTCTTTTCCGATGCACTATTCCTTCTTTACTGCGTCCCTCGCTCCCTCACATTGACGAATTAACACAGAAATTGCGTCGGTATGAAATACTATGTGTCTATGACTTCTCCGTCAAAATCGAGTAACGTTTCTATGGAAACGACAGGACTTTCTTTTGGGATATGAGTATCTCCATTCCGATGCAGTATTCCTACTTTACTGCTTCTCTCGCTTCCTCACGTTGACGAATTAACACAGAAATTGCGTCTCTATGAAATACTGTGGGTTCTATGACTTCTCCTTCTATATCGAATAACGTTTCTATTAAAACAACAGGATTTTCTTTTGGGATATATCTCCTTTCCGATGCACTATTCCTTCTTTACTGCATCCCTGGCTCCCTGACATTGACGAATTAACACAGAAGTTGCGTCGCTATGAAATACTATGGGTTCTAACACTTTATCTAAATCGAGTTACGTTTCTATGAAAACGACAGTATTTTCTTTTGGGATACGCCTATCTCCTTTCCGATACACTATTCCTTCTTTACTGCATCCCTCGCTCCCTCACATTGACGAATTACACAGAAATTGCGTCGCTATGAAATACTATGTCTTCTATGACTTCACCTTCTAAATCGAGTAATGTCTCTATGTAAACGACAGGATTTTCATTTCGGATACGAGTATCTCCTTTCCGATGCACTAATCCTTCTTAACTGTATCCCTCGCTCCCTCACATTGACGAATTAACACAGAAATTGCGTCGCTATGAAATACTATGGGTTCTATGACTTCTCCTTCTAAATTGAGTAATGTTTCCATGGAAACTAAAGGATTTTCTCTTGGGATACGACGATCTCCTTTCCGATGCACTATTCCTTCTTTACTGCATCCCTCGCTCTCTCACATTGACGAATTAACACAGAAATTGCTTAGCTATGAAATACTATGGGATCTATAACATCTCCTTCTAAATCGAGTAACGTGTCTATGGAAAAGGCAGGATTTTATTTTGGGATACGACTATCGCCTTTCAGATGCACTATTCCTTTTTTTCTGCATCACTCGCTCCCTCACATTGTCGAATTAAGACAGAAATTGCGTCGCTATGAAATACTATGAGTCTATGACTTCTCCTTCTGAATCGAGTAACGTTGCCATGGAAACGACAGGATTTTCATTTGGGATACGCCTATCTCCTTTCCGATGCACTATTCCTTCTTTACTGCATCCGTGTCTCCCTCACATTGACGAATTAACACAGTAATTGCGGGGTTATGAAATACTATGGCTCCTATGACTTCTCCTTCTAAATCGAGTAACGTTTCTATGGAAACGACAGGATTTTCATTTGGGATACGACTATCTCCTTGCCAATGCACTATTCCTCCTATAGTGCATCGCTCGCTCCCTCACATTGTTGATTTAACACTTGCGACGCTATGAGATACTATATGTTCCATGGCATCCCCTTCTAAATCGAGTAACGTTTCTATGGAAACGACAGGACTTTCTTTTGGGATACGACTACCTCCCTTCCGATGCACTATTCCTTCTTAAATGCATCCCTCGCTCCGTCACATTGACGAATTAACACAGAAATTGCGTCGCTA
The DNA here is from genome assembly GCF_021461395.2 of Schistocerca americana. Lineage (NCBI taxonomy): Eukaryota > Metazoa > Arthropoda > Insecta > Orthoptera > Acrididae > Schistocerca > Schistocerca americana. Next base: position 50,724,798 of record NC_060129.1, read on the forward strand.
TGATATACTATGGGTTCTACGACATCTCCTTCAAAATCGAGTAACGTTTCTTTGGAAACGATAGGATTTCCTTTTGGGATACGAGTATCTCCCTTCCGATGCACTATTCTTTCTTTATCGCATCCCTTGTTCCCTCACATTCACGAATTATCAAAGAGATGGCGTCGCTATGAAATACTATGGATTCTATGACTTCTCCTTCTAAATCGAGTAACGTTTCTAGGGAAACGATAGGATTTTCTTTTGGGATACGACTATCTCCCTTCCGATGCACTAATCCTTCTTAAATGCATCCCTCGCTCCCCCACATTGACGAATTCACAGAAATTGCGGAGCTATGAAATACTATGGGATCTATGACATCTCCTTCTAAATCGAGTAATGTTTCTATGGAAACGACAGGATTTTCATTTGGGATACGAGTATCTCCTTCCGATGCACTATTCCTTCTTAACTGCATCCCTCGCTCCCTCACATTGACGATTTAACACAGACATTTCGTCGCTATGATATGCTATGTGTTCTATGACTTCTCCTTCTAAATCGAGTAACGTTTCATTTAAACGACAGGATTTTCTTTTGGGATACGAATATCTCCATTCCGATGCACTATTCCTTCTTTACTGCATCCCTCGCTCCCTCACATTGACGAATTAACACAGCAATTGCGTCGCAATGATATACTATGGGTTCTATGTCTTCTCCCTCTAAATCGAGTAACGTTTCCATGGAAACGACAGGATTTTATTTAGGGATACGACTTTCTCCTCTCCGATGCACCATTCCTCCTTTACTGCATCCCTCGCTCCCTCACATTGACGAATTAACACAGAAATTGTGGGGGTTATGAAATACTATGGGTTCTATGACCTCTCCTTCTAGATAGAGTAACGTTTTTATGTAAAACGACAGGATTTTCTTTTGTTATACGACTATCTCCCTTCCGATGCACTATTCCTTCTTTACTGCATCCCTCGCCCCTCACACTGGCGAATTGACACAGAAATTGCGTCGCTATGAGATACTATGGGTTCTATGACTTCTCCATCTAAATCGAGTAACGTTTCTATGGAAACGACAGGATTCTGTTTTGGGATACGACTATCTTCTTTCCGATGCACTATTCCCTCTTTACTGCATCCCTCGCACCCTCACATTGACGAATTAAAACAGAAATTGCGTCCCTTCGAAATACTATGGGTTCTATGACTTCTCCTTCTAAATCGAATAACGATTCTATGGAAACGACAATATTTTCTTTTGGGATATGAGTATCTCCTTTCCGATGCACTATTCCTTCTCTACTGCATCACTGGCTCCCTCACATTGACTAATTAACACACTAATGGCGTCGCTATGAAATACTATGGGTTCTATGACTTCTTCTAAATCGAGTTACTTTTCTATGAAAACTACAGGATTTTCTTTGGGGATACGCCTATCTCCTTTCCGATATACTATTCCTTCTTTACTGCATCGTTCGCTCCCTCACATTGATAAGCTATGCTCCACGATACACACGCATCGCGGACCTTCACCGGGAATACCGACTTGAGACTCTCACGGAGGTAATCCACAAACTCACCACAAGACTATACAGAAAACTCCAGACATTCGCAGAACCCGTTTATTCTGAATCTGGGGAATTACGAAAACAACCATGGATGGACACATAAAAGACCAAAAGACATACTTGTAAGGACATAACATCTATGGCCAAGCATACGCAAACATAACGGCACAGGCGAGCCCCTGTTAATCAGACCCATTACTGGATATCCAGCTGGATTGGAGTACACTGCCGAATAACTGGCACCACACAGGGAAGCCGTACCATACACTGCATGCAAACAAGCTCCACACATCCCCACACAGTGAGATGATCTATGGCCGATCTCCCACTACTGTATAACGATCTTGATTGTTCCAGGAATGCAGCAGCAGCAACAACTGGGACACATCGCCATCGCTTGTCATAGTAATGATGCATGATACCTATACTAACAAATCCAACCTTGCATGAACTATCGCAGCTAGTAAGCCAACACTGCTCTTACTACCCATCCCACTGTCGCAGAGGTTTTTTTTCCACGGCACGAGCCATGGCACTTTTTTTCCTCTGCTCTTCAAATCGCTACCCTCACTCGCATTTCGTCCACTATCTATCACCTGATGGACCGTGTTAATGCGTAGACTTACCCAGACGCACGGACAACATCACAGCCCAGCATCCTGTGATCCACATACTAGACAACTAACATGTTTACGGAGGTGACAGTAGAACTTTTGGTATGGTCACCACGTTGGTGCGGGCGTGGAGGGGCCCCATCTCTATTTCCCTCACATTGACGAATTAGCACAGAAATTGCGTCGCTATGAAACACTAGGGGTACTATGACATCTCCTTCTAAATCGAGTAACGTTTCTATGGAAACAACAGGATTTTCTTTTGCGATACGACTATCTCCTTTCCGATGCACTATTACTTCTTTACTGCATCCCTCGCTCCCTCACATTGACGAAATAACACAGAAATTGCGTCACTTTGAAATACTATGCGTTCTATGACATTTACTAAATCGAGAAATGTTTATATGGAAACGACAGGATTTTCTTTAGGGATACGAGTATCTCCTTTCCGATGCACTATTCCTTCTTTACTGCATCCCTCGCTCCCTCACATTGTCGAATTAACACACTGACTACGTCGGAATGAAATACTATGGGTTCTATGACTTCTCCTTCTAAATCGACTAACGTTTCGATGGAAACCACAGGATTTTCTTTTGGGATGCGAGTATCTCCTTTCCGATGCAGTATTCCTTCTTTACTGCATCCCTCGCTCCCTCACATTGACGAATTAACACAGAAATTGCGTCGCTATTAAATAGTATGGGTTCCATGACTTCTCCTTCTAGATCGAGTAACGTTTCTATAGAAACGACGGATTTTTCTTTTGCGATATGAGTATCTCCATTCCGATGAAGTATTCCTTATTTGCTGCATCCCTCGCTCCCTCACATTGAAGAATTAACACAGAAATTACGTCGCTATGAAATAATATGGGTTCTATGACTACTCCTTGTAAATCGAGTAACGTTTCTATGGAAACGAAAGGATTTTCTTTTGGGATACGTGGATCTCCTTTCCGATGCAGTATTCCTTCTTTACTGCATTCGTCGCTCCCTCACATTGACGAAATAAGACAGAAATTGCGTTGCTATGAAATACTATGTGTTCTATGACATCACCTAAAACGAGTAACTTTGCTATGGAAACGACAGGATTTTCATTTGGGATACGACTATCGCCTTTCCGATGCACTATTCCTTCTTTACTGCATCCCTCGCTCCCTCACATTGACGAATTAACACAGAAATTGCGTTGCTATGAAATACTATGTGTCTATGACTTCTCCTTCAAAATCGAGTAACGTTTCTATGGAAACGGCAGGATTTTCTTTTGGGATATGAGTATCTCCATTCCGATGCAGTATTCCTACTATACTGCTTCCCACGCTTCCTCACATTGACGAAAACACAGAGATTGCGTCTCTATGAAATACTGTGGGTTCTATGACTTCTCCTTCTATATCGAGTAAGGTTTGTATTACAACGACAGGTTTTTCTTTTGGGATAGGAGTATCTCCTTGCCGATGCACTATTCCCTCTTTACTGCATCCCTCGCACCCTCACATTGTCGAATTAACACAGCAATTGCGTCGCAATGAAATACTATGGTGTCTATGACTTCTCCCTCTAAATCGAGTAACGTTTCTATGGAAACGACAGGATTTTATTTAGGGATACGACTTTCTCCTTTCCGATGCACTATTCCTTCTTTACTGCATCCCTCGCTCCCTCACATTGACGAATTAACACAGAAATTGCGGGGGTTATGAAATACTATGGGTTCTATGACCTCTCCATCTAGATAGAGTAACGTTTCTGTGGAAACGACAGGATTTTCTTTTGTTATACGACTATCTCCCTTCCGATGCACTATTCCTTCTTTACTGCATCCCTCGCTCCCTCACATTGACGAATAATCACAGAAATTGCGTCGCTATGAAATACTATGGGTTCTATGACTTCTCCATCTAAATCGAATAACGTTTCTATGGAAACGACAGGATTTTGTTTTGGGATACGACTATCTCCTTTCCGATGCACTATTCCCTCTTTACTGCATCCCTCGCACCCTCTCATTGACGAATTAAAACAGAAATTGCGTCCCTATGAAATACTATGGGTTCTACGACATATCCTTCTAAATCGAATAACGATTCTATGGAAACGACAATTTTTCTTTTGGGATATGAGTATCTCCTTTCCGATGCACTATTCCTTCTTTACTGCATCCCTGGCTCCCTCACATTGACGAATTAACACACCAACTACATCGCTATGAAATACTATGGGTTCTATGACTTCTCCTTCTAAATCAAGTAACGTTTCTATGGAAACGTCAGGATTTTCTTTTGGGATACGTGGATCTCCATTCCGATGCACTATTCCTTCTTTACTGCATTCCTCGCTCCCTCACATTGACGAATTAACACAGAAATTGCGTCGCTATGAAATACTATGGGTTCTATGACTTCTCCTTCTAAATCAAGTAACGTTTCTATGGAAACGTCAGGATCTTCTTTTGGGATACGTGGATCTCCTTTCCGATGCACTATTCCTTCTCTACTTTATCCCTGGCTCCCTCACATTGACGAATTAACACACGAATGGCGTCGCTATGAAATACTATGGGATCTAAGACTTCTCCTTTTAAATCGAGTAACGTTTCTATGGAAACGACAGGATTTTATTTTGGGGATAGGAGTATCTCCTTGCCGATGCACTATTCCTTCTTAACTGCATCCCTATCTCCCTCACGTTGACATATTAACACAGAAATTGCGTTGCTATGAAATAGTATGTGTTCTATGTCTTCTGCTTCTAAATCGAGTTACGTTGCCATGAAAACGACAGGATTTTCTTTTGGGATACGAGTATCTCCTTTCCGATGCACTATTCCTTCTTTACTGCATCCCTCGCTCCCTCACATTGACGAATTAACACAGCAATTGCGTCGCAATGAAATACTATGGGGTCTATGACTTCTCCCTCTAAATCGAGTAACGTTTCTATGGAAACGACAGGATTTTATTTAGGGATACGACTTTCTCCTTTCCGATGCACTATTCCTTCTTTACTGCATCCCTCGCTCCCTCACATTGACGAAGTAACACAGAAATTGCGGGGGTTATGAAATACTATGGGTTCTATGACCTCTCCATCTAGATAGAGTAACGTTTCTATGGAAACGACAGGATTTTCTTTTGTTATACGACTATCTCCCTTCCGATGCACTATTCCTTCTTTACTGCATCCCTCGGTCCTTCACATTGACGAATTATCACAGAAATTGCGTCGCTATGAAATACTATGGGTTCTATGACTTCTCCATCTGAATCGAGTAACGTTTCTATGGAAACGACAGGATTTTGTTTTGGGATACGACTATCTCCTTTCCGATGCACTATTCCCGCTTTACTGCATCCCTCGCACCCTCTCATTGACGAATTAAAACAGAAATTGCGCCCCTATGAAATACTATGGGTTCTACGACATATCCTTCTAAATCGAATAACGATTCTATGGAAACGATAATTTTTCTTTTGGGATATCAGTATCTCCTTTCCGATGCACTATTCCTTCTTTACTGCATCCCTGGCTCCCTCACATTGACGAATTAACACACCAACTACATCGCTATGAAATACTATGGGTTCTTTGACTTCTCCTTCTAAATCAAGTAACGTTTCTATGGAAACGTCAGGATTTTCTTTTGGGATACGTGGATCTCCTTTCCGATGCACTATTCCTTCTTTACTGCATTCCTCGCTCCCTCACATTGACGAATTAACACAGAAATTGCGTCGCTATGAAATACTATGGGTACTATGACATCTCCTTCTAAATCGAGCAACGTTTCTATGGAAACAACAGGATTTTCTTTTGCGATACGACTATCTCCTTTCCGATGCCTTATTACTTCATTACTGCATCCCTCGCTCCCTCACATTGACGAAATAACACAGAAATTGCGTCGCTTTGAAATACTATGTGTTCTATGACTTCTCCTAAATCGAGAAACGTTTGTATGGAAACGACAGGATTTTCTTTTGGGATACGAGTATCTCCTTTCCGATGCACTATTCCTTCTTCACTGCTTCCCTCGCTCCCTCACATTGACGAATTAACACAGAAATTGCGTTGCTATTAAATACTATGGGTTCCATGACTTCTCCTTCTAGATCGACTAACGTTTCTATAGAAGTGACAGAATTTTCTTTTGGGATATGAGTATCTCCAATCCGATGAAGTATTCCTTATTTACTGCATCCCTCGCTCCCTCACATTGAAGAATTAACACAGAAATTACGTCGCTATGAAATACTACGTGTTCTATGACATCTCCTTCTAAATCGAGTAACGTTTATATGGAAACGACAGGATATTCATTTGGGATACGACTAACTCCTTTCCGATGCACTACTCCTGCTTTACTGCATCCCTCGCTCACACCCATTGACCAAATAACACAGAAATTTCGTCGCTATGATATACTATGTGTTCTATGACATCACCTAAAACGAGTAACTTTCCTATGGAAACGACAGGATTTTCTTTTGAGATACGAATATCTCCTTTCCGATGCACTATTCCTTCTTTACTGCATCCCTCGCTCTCTCACATTTACGAATTAACACACTAACTACGTCGGTATGAAACACTATGGGTTCTATGACTTCTCCTTCTAAATCGAGTAACGTTTCGATGGAAAAGACATGATTTTCTTTTGGGATACGAGTATCTCCTTTCCGATGCAGTATTCCTTCTTTACTGCATCCCTCGCTCCCTCACATTGACGAATTAACACAGAAATTGCGTCGCTTTGAAATACTATGGGTTCTATGACATCTCCCTCTAAATCGAGTGACGTTTCTATGGAGACGACAGGATTTTCTTTTGGGATACGACTATCTCCTTTCCGATGCACTATTCCTTATTTACTGCATCCCTCGCTCCCTCACATTGACGAAATAACACAGAAATTGCGTCGCTATGAAATACTATGGGTTCTATGGCTTCTCCTTCTAAATCGAGTAACCTTTCCATGGAAACGACAGGATATTTTTTTTCGATACGTGTATCTCTTTTCCGATGCACTATTGCTTCTTTATTGCAACCCTCGCTCTCTCGCATTGACGAATTAACACAGAAGGCGCGTCGCTATGAAATACTATGTGTTATATGACATATCCTTCTAAATCGAGTAACGTAGCTATGAAAACGAAAATAAAAATGGTTCAAATGGCTCTGAGCACTATGGGACACAACATCTTAGGTCATAAGTCCCCTAGAACTTAGAACTACTTAAACCTAACTAACCCAAGGGCATCACACACACCCATGCCCGAGGCAGGATTCGAACCTGCAACCGTAGCAGTCCCGCGGTTCCGGACTGCAGCGCCAGAACCGCTAGACCACCGCGGCCGGCTGGAAACGAAAGGATTTTCTTTTGGGATACGAGTATCTCCATTCCGATGAACTATTCCTTCTTTACTGCATCCCTCGCTACCTCACATTGACGAATTAACACAGAAATTGCGTCGCTATGACATACTATGTGTTCGATGACATCTCCTTCTAAATCGAGTAACGTTTCTATGGAATCGACAGGTTTTTCTTTTGGGGCACGACTATCTCCTTTCCGATGCACTATTACTTCTTTACTGTATCCCTCGCTCCGTCGCATTGACGAATTAACACAGAAGTTGCGTCGCTATGAAATACCATGGGTTCTAAGACTTCTTCTAACTAGAGTAACGTTTCTATGGAAACGACAGGATTTTCTTTTGGGATACGCCTATCTCCTTCCCGATACACTATTCCTTCTTTACTGCATCCCTCGCTCCCTCACATTGACAAATTAGAACAGAAATTGCGTCGCTATGGAACACTGTGGGTACTATGACATCACCTTCTAAATCGAGTAACGTTTCTATGTAAACAACAGGATTTTCTTTTGCGATACGACAATCTCCTTTCCGATGCACTATCACTTCATTATTGCATCTCTCGCTCCCACACATTGACGAAATAACACAGAAATTGCGTCCCTTTGAAATACTATGTGTTCAATGACAACTCCTAAATCGAGTAACGCTTCTATGGAAGCGACAGGATTTTCTATTGGGATCCGAGTACCTCCTTTCCGATGCTTTACTCCTTCTTTACTGCATCCTTCGCTCCCTCACATTGACGAATTAACACATAAATTGAGTCGCTATGAAATACTATGGGTTCTATGACTTCATCTAAATCGAGTAACGTTTCTATGGAAACGACAGGATTTTCTTTTGGGCAACGACTATCTCCTTTCCGATGCGCTATTCCTTCTTTACTGCATCCCTCCCTCCCTCTCATTGACGAATTAACACAGAAATTGCGTCGGTATGAAATACTATAGGTTATATGACATCTCCTTCTAAATCGATTAACGTTTCTGTGCAAACGACAGGAAAATTCTTGGGACACGAGTATCTCCTTTCCATTGCACTATCCCTTCTTTACTGCATCCCTCGCTCCCTCACATTGACGAATTTACATAGAAATTGCGTCGCTATGAAATATTATGTGTTATATGAGTTCTCCTACTAAATCGAGTAACGTTTCTATGGAAACGAAAAAAAACATGGTTGAAATGGCTCTGAGCACTATGGAACTCAACATCTTAGGTCGTAAGTCCCCTAGAACTTACAACTAATTAAACCTAACTAACCTAAGGACATCACACACACCCATGCCCGAGGCAGGATTCGAACCTACGACCGTAGCAGTCCCGCGGTTCCGGACTGCAGCGCCAGAACTGCTAGACCACCGTAGCCGGCTGGAAATGAAAGGATTTTCTTTTGGGATACGAGTATCTCCTTTCCGATGCACTATTCCTTCTTTACTGCATCCCTCGCTCCCTCACGTTGACGAAATAACACAGATATTGCGTCGCTATAAAATACAATGGGTTCTATGACTTCTCCTTCGAAATCGAGTAACGTTTCTATGGAAACGACAGAATTTTCTTTTGGGATATGAGTATCTCCTTTGGTATGCACTATTCCTTCTTTACTGCATCCCTCGCTCCCTCGCATTGACGAATTAACACAGAAGTAGCGTCGCTATGAAATACCATGGGTTCTAAGACCTCTTCTAAATCGAGTAACGTTTCTATGGAAACGACAGGATTTTCTTTTGGGATACGCATTTCTCCTTTCCGATACACTATTCCTTCTTTACTGCATCCCTCGCTCCCTCACATTGACGAATTAGCACAGATATTCCGTCGCTATGAAATACTATGGGTTCTAAGACTTCATCTAAATCGAGTAACGTTTCTATGGAAACGACAGGATTACCTTTTGGGATACGCCTATCTCCTTTCCGATGCTCTATTAATTCTTTACTGTATCCCTCGCTCCCTCACATTGGCGAATTAACACACTAACTACGACGCTATGAAATGCTATGTGTTCTATGAATTCTCCTTCTAAATCGAGTAACATTTCTATGGAACCGACAGGATTTGCTTTTGGGATACGAGTATCTCCTACCCGATGCAGTATTCCTTCTTTACTGCATCCCTCGCTCCCTCACATTGACGAATTAACACAGAAATTGCGTCGCTATGGAATACTATGGGTTCTAAGACTTCTCCTTCTACATCGAGTAACGTTTCTGTGGAAACGACAGGAATTTCTTTTGGGATACGAGTATCTCCTTTACGATGCACTATACCTTCTTTACTGCATCCCTCGCTCCCTCACATTGACGAATTAACACAGAAATTGCGTCGCTATGATATACTATGTGATCTATGACATCTTCCTCTAAATCGAGTAACGTTTCTATGGTAACAACAGGATTTTCTTTTGGGATACAAGTATCTCCTTTCCAATGCACTATTTCGTATTTACTGTATCCCTCGCACCGTCACATTGACAAATTAACACAGATATTGCGTCGCTATGAAGAACTATAGGTTCCATGACATCTCCTTCTAAATCGAGTATCGTTTCAATGGAAACGACAGGATGTTCTTTTGGGATATGAGTGTCTCCATTCCGATGCAGTATTCTTTCTTTACTGCATCTCTCGCTCCCTCACATTGACGAATTAACACAGAAATTACGTCGCTATGAAATACTATGATTTATAAGAATTCTTCTAAATCGAGTAACGTTTCTATGGAAACGACAGAATTGTCTTTTGGGTTACGCCTGTCTCCTTTCCGATGCACTATTCCTTCTTTACTGCATCCCTCGCTCCCTCACATTGACGAATTAATACACTAACTACATCGCTATGAAATACTATGGGTTCTATGGCATCTCCTTCTAAATCGAGTAACGTTTCGATGGAAACGACAGGATTTTCTTTTGGGATACGAGTCTCTCCTTTCCGATGCAGTATTCCTTCTTGACTGCATCCCTCGCTCCCTCACATTGACGAATTAACACAGATATTGCGTCGCTATGAAACACTATGGGTTCTATGACATCTCCTCCTAAATCGAGTAACGTTTCTATGAAAACGACAGGATTTTCTTTTGGGCTACGTCTATCTCCTTTCCGATGCACTAATCCTTCTTTACTGCATCCCTCGCTCCCTCACATTGACGAATTAATACACTAACTACATCGCTATGAAATACTATGGGTTCTATGACATCTCCTTCTAAATCGAGTAACGTTTCGATGGAAACGACAGGATTTTCTTTTGGGATACGAGTCTCTCCTTTCCGATGCAGTATTCCTTCTTGACTGCATCCCTCGCTCCCTCACATTGACGAATAAACACAGAAATTGCGTCGCTATGAAATACTATGGGTTCTATGACTTCTCCTTCTAAATCGAGAAACGTTTCTATGGAAACGACAGGATTTTCTTTTGGGATACGAGTATCTCCTTTCCGATGACCTTTCCTTCTTTACTGCATCCTTCGCCCCCTGACATTGACGAATTAACATAGAATTTTCGTCGCTATGAAATACAATAGGTTCTACGACTTCTCCTTCTAAATCGAGAAACGTTTCTATGGAAACGACAGGATTTTCTTTTGGGGTACGACTATCTCCTTTCCGATGCACTATTCCCTCTTTACTGCATCCCTCGCTCCCTCACATTGACAAATTGACACAGAAATGGCGTCGCTATGAAATACTATGGGTTCTACGACTTCTCCTTCGAAATCGAGGAACGTTTCTATGGAAACGACAGGATTTTCTTTTGGGATACGAGTATCTCCTTTCCGATGCACTATTGCCTCTTTACTGCATCCCTCGCTCCCTCACATTGAAGAATTAACACAGAAATTGAGTCGCTATGAAATACTATGGGTCCTACGACTTCTCCTTCTAAATCGAGTAACGTTTCTATGGAAACGACAGGATTTTCTTTTCGGATACGGCTATCTCCTTTCCGATGCACTATTCCTTCTTTACTGCATCCCTCGCTCCCTCACATTGACAAAATAACACAGATATTGCGTCGCTATAAAATACAATGGGTTCTATGACTTCTCCTTCGAAATCGAGTAACGTTTCTATGGAAACGACAGAATTTTCTTTTAGGATATGGGTATCTCCTTTCCGATGCACTATTCCTTCTTTACTGCATCCCTCGCTCCCTCACATTGACGAATTAACACGGAAACGGCGTTGCAATGAAATACTATGGGTTCTATGATTTCTCATTCTAAATCGAGTTACGTTTCTATGTATACGACAGGATTTTCTTTTGGGATACGACTATCTCCTTTCCGATGCACTATTCCCTCTTTACTGCATCCCTCGCTCCCTCACATTGACGAATTAACACCGACATTGCGTCGCTATGAAATACTATAGGTTCCAAGACTTCTTCTAAATCGAGTAACGTTTCTATGGAAACGACAGGATTTTCATTTAGGATTCGCCTATCTCCTTTCCGATGCACTATTCCTTCTTTACTGCATCCCTCGCTCCCTCACAATGACGAATTAGCACAGAAATTGCGTCGCTATGAAACACTATGGGTTCTATGACATCTCCTTCGAAATCGAGTAACGTTTCTATGGAAACGACAGAATTTTCTTTTGGGATATGGGTATCTCCTTTTGCGATGCACTATTCCTTCTTTACTGCATCCATCCCTCCCTCACATTGACGAATTAATACAGAAATAGCGTCGCTATGAAATACTATGGGTTCTATGACATCTCCTCAATCGAGTAACGTTTCTATGGAAACGTCAGGATTTTCTTTTGGGATAGGACTATCTCCTTTCCGATGCACTATTCCTTCTTTACTGCATCCTTCGCTCCCTCACATTGACGAATTACCACAGAAATTGCGTCGCTATGAAATGCTATGGGTTCTATGACTTCTCCTTCGAAATCGAGTAACGTTTCTATGGAAACGACAGAATTTTCTTTTGGGATATGGGTATCTCCTTTCCGATGCACTATTCCTTCTTTACTGCATCCCTCGCTCCCTCACATTGACGCATTAACACAGAAATTGCGTCGCTATGAAATACTATGGGTTCTATGGCATCTAGTTCTAAATCGAGAAACGTTTCAAAGGAAACGACAGGATTTTCTTTTGGGATACGAGTATGTCCTTTCCGACCCTGTTAGTAGTGCAGGACTCAGCACTACAGAATACAGCAACCAACAGACTCACTTGAGGGGGCGGTGTGTGAGAGCTGTATACGACGTCTCTCGTGTTCACTGTCTGCACTGCCAGTTTGGCAACAACAATTTTAGGACCATGCTGTGGCGGTGTTGTTCCATTGCGCACACAAAACAGGTGGCACCAACCTCGCGAGCAATAGAAACGAGACCAGCCAACCGCAGTTTCCGACGCTGTTCGGAGGAGACCTTCAACAACAATACCTCGCTCTGAACGTTAGGTCTAAGGTTCGTTGCAGAGAAAGCACGTCCCCACTTATCCTCAATCGTTGCATGAGTGCGGTAATCAGAGATCTGTAAATGAGAGGGAATGTTTTGTTTGACTACCATGTCCACTCAACGGATCCTGCTATAATATTACAATCGGTATCGAATGGACTAGCTTCACAGCGTATACCCCTCACATGACTATTAGAGAGAAATGTCGACTGTTGTTAGCTTCAGGCGGGAGATTAAACACTCAGACATTTATATAATTCAGTTCCTGGTTACCGGGAAGCAGCATACTAATTGAAACATCTCAGTGCTTAAACGGAACCTGAGAACATGGAGGCTAAAGCAACCTATCTACTTGTAGTTGATCCAAAAACTTAACAAAAAAGACATATCAGAATGAAAATAGTCAGTATGAACGAGATCAGATGTTTCATCTATTGTATCAACGAGCCAGTCGTGAATCTCCAAAGACGCAGGCTGGAAGGAACCAGTGGGTTTGTCGAAACTGAAGCTGTCTCTACCTTTTCCCAGAACACCCATGGCCGATATTATGAGCGGACTACTCTGTTATCAGTGGACTCACACAACAACTGACACTAACGTTCTGACGACGATGTGCTTCACACGACGACACGAGAGACACCGAGAGAAAGCTGTCCAGGTGCGCGCGTACTGTGGTGAGGCAGTAAACTGGCGACCCTCCCAGTCGGTGCTCGATGCGGAACTACCCCTGGACCAAGGCTGCAGAAATATCGTAGAAGATTGTGTATCTTATGACATCACATTTGAAACTCAGATTTCTCTGATCACGCTGTTGCATTGAAGCTTTCACGAGTTCCTGGATGACTAATTACACTACTAGCCTGTAGAATGTGGCAACCTCATGCTTTGGCAAACAGTTTCTCCAAACATTATTCCACAAATATTTCTTTTGTGCACGTTTGTGTGCGTGTTCCAAGCGAGGTATACAGCTAGGGTGCCTGACATTCCCACACTATGACCATACACGGAATGTCGACAGAGACCACAAATCTGTAGCAATAGCCGTGGTATATTCGGCGCCGCGTTTACGAGAGGTAACGATGAAATCGCGGTCCATCTTACCAGATTTAAATTTTTGTGGTTTTGGCAAACCACTGCAGACAACCAGCGTGGCTTTTCCTTGAACACGGCTTCTGTTGATTCTTGCCCCCATCCTTGTCTGGTGAGAGCCCATGTCATTGTTCGAATGGTCTCGATGACAAGAGAACTTTAAAGTTCAAACATTCCTCCTTTTCTTCAGGAACAGGTCCCGCTGTTTCGTTCGATACCTGTCACAGGCAATATGGTTTCGCTGAAGTAGCTACACATAGTAATCCGTATATCAGCTGAGGGTCCTGCTCAAACTAAGTATACGAGAGCTTAGATTATGTAAGGGCCTGTGGAGACATGTCAGCTGATGCAGAAGACCCCAGTTTTCTAAAAATATATATTAGTGCCCAAGAATGTTCATCTGCGCCTTAACCGTTAATTTACGTTTGCCACTTTCCTTAGACAGCCCCTACTGGCCTATTCTATGTCAACATCAAGAATTTGTAGTTGCAGTAGGACTGAGGCACGTCTTACGGTGCTGGGCAATCGACAGTAGTCATTCATCTGATGTTTGGAGGGGGTGTCATACGAATATCGGCGACAATCCAGGCCCTGGAAAATGAGACAAGGCAATTTCCAGCTTTGCAGGTGTGGGGTACACTACAAAGATCCAATTCTCATGTTTGATCGGTAAATGGCTACAGAAGTATTCTTCTGTTGTATAATTTTCCTGTACGATTTGTATGTGCAGATTTCATGTTAGTTTCCAGTCAATGGTTAGTCCTGTGCATTTTAGTGAGTTACTAAACTGGATAGGATGGTTTCATGAGGCAGTAGTTGCGGGGGTGAAAAGCGGCGATTTGTCATATTCAATTGTACGGATCTTGGTATGGGTGGTTTCAAGGTGTCTTTGGTAGCACCTGGTTAAGGTGGGGTCGTCAATAGATTGGAGGAAACGGGCAGGGTGATTGAACCCACCCACTCCTACCATTTCCATAAAGAGTACATTTCTTTGTCAGCTTATCCACTAACTCAATATTAGCAAATTCGTCATCTCCGCAGCTCTTACGGGTGAGGGACTAGTGTCTGTGCCCCTAGAACAGCATTGCACAGTTCCTCGTCTGCAGCATAGCGAGGTGCAGATGCATGTGCCTCAATGACTCCCCATCACGTGTTGTCAGGTGTGGTGAGGTCAGGACTTCTTGGTGGCCATTTCAAGGCAACCACTGTTGCTGATGAGCCATGACTTGTCCTACCAACCGAGAAATTGTTCCATATGCACTTGTATTCGCAAGAGTAGCACGCGACTAGAAATACTAAACAGCAACAACTGTGTGCTGGCCTGCACCCTTTCCAGGAGGATATTGCAGCACCGACAGGCGTTACTCAGCCGGCCCACTGTTTCCGTGCTGACAACAAGACAGCGTCCCCGCACTCCGCGCAGCCGCTACGAGAGTGCCGTCGCGCTGCTGTCAGCCTCTTCTCGACTAATTTCCTTGTCTGTCACGTGGCCAGCTCACAAGCCCTCTCACTGCGCTCTCAGTGTGGTCTGCTAGTGTCGGTGTGGTGGTGTACAAAGTGGTCAGGTGCTGGGCTAACACTGATTCAGACGTATATGTGATTTCAGTCTTTCTCCGCGTATTCCACTGATGAATTCTTCTCGGGTTATCAGCCAAGTGGTGGCGTGATGTTCGCCAGAAGATGATGGGTACGAAACTCATTGAAACGTTGCGACAAGACGACGCCACCACTCGGCTGATAACCCGAGAAGAGATCATCACTGATTATTAACAAGAAATTCCTACTCAATATTAACAAAAAATTCATGTCGCCCAACCTATTCTTTTCTTTAAAAAATGTAATCATTACAATACTCTTCATTAAATATTAATCCTGATCCAGTATTGACTGCAACTAGTGGTGATAGAATGACGTCAAATTTAAGATTATGACAATTACGACATTAGTGAAAGTTACTGCTAAAACTAGCTAACTGCGTAACATTAAAATTTAAATCCCTCTTAAAAATGTATATAGTAAACCCTTAACAAAATATATAATCACAAGCTGACATCAAATTTCAAAGCATTCTTCATAGAAAATCAGTTTAATATCAGAAATTATAATGCACAGTGTAAATGACGTTGGGACTCCTACTCAAGTTTACACCCACAACTTTCACTCATTACACAATTTAAGATTTACTCAAGTACTGTTCGGAAGTACCAGTCGTCATATTTCGTTTCACTCCTGTACTGTGTGCACTTCTTGGTGATTTATTAAAAACATAATTAAATTCGCATGACGAAATCTTTCTTTCTTTGTCGCTGTGTTGTGCCTCTATCGACGTTTATACGGTAGACCGCTTTTCTCCCCTCTGTTGCCCATCTGAATGCGTGTATTTCCCTTTACTGTTTGGAGTGAAGGTGGAACGTCACATTCACGCTCACGAGAAAGCCGAACAAGAAGTACGAGTTGCTCGCACAGGGCAAGATATGAAAAAAGTACAAACTTTGACTCGCTGACAAACATAGGAAAAAGTGCCAGTGTGTAACAATATGTTTAAATGACGTTCAAGGCTTTATGTGACGAGTTGGCGCATAAAATCATGCCCATTAGCGTACATTCAATTGCTTTTCTTCATGATCAGACCCAGCCTTCGATATGTCGTCAAGCATGTGTTTGCAACCCCTGGACTCGTACATCCACAGTGTATATTCTAATACGGGGAGACATTTTAACTGAAAGTCGCTTGTCCGGTGTCTGCCGACAAATACGTCGCTTAAGTGTGTATGTTGTTCAGAAATACGATGCATATATGCATGTATGTCCAGAACAATATTGCATTGTACTTCTGAAGAACACAGCAAGTACAATTTTATACACTCGTCCAAGGAAAAGACTTTGACCAAAATTTTAGTCACACTCTTTACTTTGTGTAGATCGTGTACGACACGTCCGGGTTGTCTGAGGGAAAGTTTGTATAGTCCTTTGTAATCAACAGGCCTAGAAATCATAAACAAATTAACTTGTGCATCAGAATGTAACCTATAGATGCTAATAACTGTAAGTAATGCTTTTAGGTGTACTTAATGACATAAAGAATTTTTGGTACCTCCAACCGTTCAGTGCTTAGCTTTTCCGATTTTTATGTAATACCACACAATTCCTTCCGTTACGATTTCTTGATACTCGACGATATATCCTACAAATCGATTCCTCCTATTAGTCAGATTGTACCAGTACTGATTTCTATCAGTTCGGCCCAATACTTCTTCATCATGTACTCGATTTAGCCACCTTATCTTCAGCTTTGTTCTGTATATCATTTCAGATGCTGAATCGATGAGAGCATGACAGCTTGTTTTCCGCTTGCCAACGTATGGAGGGCATGTGGGCTAATGTTGCAAGGCGAGACCTTCTGCCAGTCACGTGCTCTGGTCCCCTCTAACTAAGGAATAGGCTGCTGCCCCTCATCGGGAATCATATGTTGGTCTGGCTCCTGCATAGACGCCCATTGCACGTTGTAGCATCTACAGTATGGCTGTTTGCATCACTGAGGCACATACACCACCCCATCTCTGTATGGCCTTGTTCCTAAACAGTGCGGAATATTTTTCTTGGTTCATAAAAGACATGAGGGTATTACAGGTTCTCTGTATTCTCCCTTGCACTGATAATGGCAAGCGAGAGCACCAGCAGCAGCGAGTACTGTTTGTATAAAGCGTTTTTGTACTTATTTGCTGCGCTTAGCTTTTAAATAGTTTTTCTGGGAAAACCTAGCGTAGTTTTCGCGTCTCGTATTTCAGTGAGTGTTTCTTGATTATCAGAGTAGCTCATCAGAAGATTATCTTGGGAATTTGTCACCGTATAGAGTAGGGTAAACATAGTCATGTGTAGGGACTGTGGTTGTTGTGAGCGGACGCAAGGAGAATTGGCCACTCTTCGGGGGCAGGTGGAGGCTTTGTCTGTTAGGCTCATCGAGCTCGAGGCGCAGGCGTCGGCTCGTAGTGGCGTTGGGGCAACTGCGGTGAGACCTATGCCTACTTCGGTGGCCTTGGAATCACATGGAACCCCTGATGTCGCTGCGTCTTCCGGCAGTGAGCATCTTACCGGTCAGCCATCACTCCAGGGTGAATGGCGGACAGTGGTGGGCTCGCGCGTGCCTGGCCGAAAGGCGAAGGTGGGATCTGGCCGCGTGGCAGCTGCCTTACCCCTTTCCAACAGGTACGGGGTGCTTCCTAGTGGTGATGACATCGTTTTCGAGCCACCACAGGATGCCTCGCCTGTTGGGCCAGTGGCCGATTCTCCGGCAAGGTCCCGACAGTCACAGAGGGCGGGCCTATTAGTTATAGGGAGCTCCAACGTTAGGCGGGTTATGGAGCCCCTTAGGAAAATAGCGGGTAGGTCGGGGAAGAATGCCAGTGTGCACTCGGTGTGCTTGCCGGGGGGTCTCGTCCGTAATGTGGAGGAGGCCCTTCCGGCAGCTATTGAACGCACTGGGTGTGACCGGCTGCAGATAGTAGCACATGTCGGAACGAATGACGCGTGCCGCTTGGGTTCTGAGGCCATCCTTGGTTCCTTTCGGCGGCTGGCTGATTTGGTGAAGACAACCAGCATCGCACGCGGAGTGCAAGCTGAGCTTAATATCTGCAGCATAGTGCCCAGAGTCGATCGCGGTCCTCTGGTTTGGAGCCGTGTGGAGGGTCTAAACCAGAGGCTCAGACGACTCTGCGACTATAATGGTTGCAAATTCATCGACCTCCGTTATTGGGTGGAGAACTGTAGGGCCCCCCTAGACAGGTCAGGCGTGCACTACACACCGGAAGCAGCTACTAGGGTAGCAGAGTACGTGTGGCGTGCACACGGGGGTTTTTTAGGTTAGAGGGACCCCCCCTTGGGCGAAACGATAAAATACCTGACGGCTTACCAGAGAGAACATTATCATATGAACGTCCGTCCTCAGAGACCAAAAACAGGAAAAGTTAACGTAATATTGGTAAACTGCAGGAGTATCCAGGGCAAGGTTCCTGAATTAGTATCTCTTATTGAAGGAAATAGTGCGCATATAGTATTAGGAACGGAAAGTTGGTTAAAACCGGAAGTGAACAGTAACGAAATCCTAGACACAGAATGGAATATATACCGCAAGGATAGGATAAACGCCAATGGTGGAGGAGTATTTATAGCAGTAAAGAATTCAATAATATCCAGTGAAGTTATTAGCGAATGCGAATGTGAAATAATCTGGGTTAAGTTAAGTATCAAAGGTGGGTCAGATATGATAGTCGGATGCTTCTATAGACCACCTGCATCAGCAACCGTAGTAGTTGAGCGCCTCAGAGAGAACCTGCAGAACGTCGTGAAGAAGTTTCGTGATCATACTATTGTAATAGGGGGAGACTTCAATCTACCAGGTATAGAATGGGATAGTCACACAATCAGAACTGGAGCCAGGGACAGAGACTCTTGTGACATTATCCTGACTGCCTTGTCCGAGAATTACTTCGAGCAGATAGTTAGAGAACCAACTCGTGAAGCTAACGTTTTAGACCTCATAGCAACAAATAGACCGGAACTTTTCGACTCCGTGAATATAGAAGAGGGTATCAGTGATCATAAGTCAGTGGTTGCATCAATGACTACAAGTGTAATAAGAAATGCCAAGAAAGGAAGGAAAATATATTTGCTTAACAAGAGTGATAGGGCACAAATCGCAGAATATCTGAGTGACCACCATCAAACGTTCATTTATGAGGAAGACGATGTGGAACAAAAATGGAAAAAATTCAGAAACATCGTCCAGTACGCCTTAGATAAGTTCGTACCGACTAAGGTCCAAAGCGAGGGGAAAGATCCACCGTGGTATAACAATCATGTACGAAAGGTACTACGGAAACAAAGAAAGCTTCATCATAGGTTTAAGAGTAGTCGAATCATAACTGATAAGGAAAAGCTGAACGAAGCGAAAAAGAGCGTAAAGAGAGCAATGAGAGAAGCATTCAACGAATTCGATCATAAAACATTGGCAAACAATCTAAACAAGAACCCTAAAAAGGTTTGGTCATATGTAAAATCGGTAAGCGGATCTAAATCCCCTATTCAGTCACTCGTTGACCACGATGGCACCGAAACAGAGGACGACCGAAGAAAGGCAGAAATACTGAATTCAGTGTTCCGAAACTGTTTCACTGCGGAAAATCGTAACACGGTCCCTGACTTCAGCCGTCGCACGGACGCCAAAATGGAAAATATTGAAATAAACGATATCGGAATTGAAAAACAACTGCTATCACTTAGTAGCGGAAAAGCATCCGGACCAGACGAGATACCCTTAAGATTCTACAGTGATTATGCTAAAGAACTTGCCCCCTTTCTATCAGCAATTTATCGTAGATCGCTGGAAGAACGTAAAGTACCTAGCGACTGGAAGAAAGCGCAGGTCGTTCCCATTTTCAAGAAGGGTCATAAATCAGATGCGAATAATTATAGGCCTATTTCGCTTACGTCAATCTGTTGTAGAATAATGGAACATGTTTTGTGTTCTCGTATTATGACGTTCTAAGATAATACAAATCTCCTTCATCATAACCAACATGGATTCCGCAAACAGAGATCATGTGAAACTCAGCTCGCCCTATTTGCCCAAGAAATTCACAGTGCCGTAGACACTGGCGAGCAGATTGATGCCGTATTCCTGGACTTCAGGAAGGCATTTGATACGGTTCCGCACTTACGTTTAGTGAAAAAAATACGAGCTTACGGAATATCGGACCAGGTTTGTGATTGGATTCAGGATTTCCTAGAAGAAAGAACACAACATGTCATTCTTAACGGTTCAAAATCTGCAGATGTAGAGGTAATTTCGGGAGTACCGCAGGGAAGCGTGATAGGACCTTTATTGTTTACAATATACATAAATGACTTAGTTGACAACATCGGTAGCTCCGTGAGGCTATTTGCAGATGACACGGTTGTCTACAAGTAAGTAGCAACATCAGAAGACTCGTACGTACTCCAGGAGGACCTGCAGAGGATTAATGCATGGTGCGACAGCTGGCAGCTTTCCCTAAACGTAGATAAATGTAATATAATGCGCATACATAGGGGCAGAAATCCATTCCAGTACGATTATGCCATAGGTGGTAAATCATTGGAAGCGGTAACGACCGTAAAATACTTAGGAGTTACTATCCGGAGCGATCTGAAGTGGAATGATCACATAAAACAAATAGTGGGAAAAGCAGGCGCCAGGTTGAGATTCATAGGAAGAATTCTAAGAAAATGTGACTCATCGACGAAAGAAGTAGCTTATAAAACGCTTGTTCGTCCGATTCTTGAGTATTGCTCATCAGTATGGGACCCTTACCAGGTTGGATTAATAGAAGAGATAGACATGATCCAGCGAAAAGCAGCGCGATTCGTCATGGGGACATTTAGTCAGCGCGAGAGCGTTACGGAGATGCTGAACAAGCTCCAGTGGCGGACACTTCAAGAAAGGCGTTACGCAATACGGAGAGGTTTATTATCGAAATTACGAGAGAGCACATTCCGGGAAGAGATGGGCAACATATTACTACCGCCCACATATATCTCGCGTAATGATCACAACGAAAAGATCCGAGAAATTAGAGCAAATACGGAGACTTATAAGCAGTCGTTCTTCCCACGCACAATTCGTGAATGGAACAGGGAAGGGGGGATCAGATAGTGGTACAATAAGTACCCTCCGCCACACACCGTAAGGTGGCTCGCGGAGTATAGATGTAGATGTAGATGTAGAATGGCCAGGTAAGAATGGCTGCTCTCACGTCTATATGTCTACTGAATCCTATTTTTTTCGTATTCTTATATAAAAGTTTTTAATTAGGTATTTGTATCTGAGGATACACAGTTAAAACTGAATGAAGCGGTTACCAGTGACTGTAGATATAAAAGAGAGGGGAAATTAATTATTGATTCTTTATAGGTGTTTTGTATGAAGCACTTGGTGACATGTACTACATTTAAGACTCCAACCATTCCACGCCACACATTTAGAAGCGTATGTGGAGTTTGTGGCGTAGCAGGAATTTGTGATTTGTGTTCTGGAATGGTTTCCGGCAAAGGTGGCGTACACGCAAGGTATGTCGCATAACCCCACGAAAAGAAAACCTTGAGTGTCAGGCCCAAAGATATAGGCGGCAGAGAACGCAACGCCGCCATGGCAAAGTCGACGGATTCATCGTTTTGGGAGGTGCAGCTTCAAAAATGTGGAGCGGCTTTGGATTCTCCGCTCTTGCACAACGATGGAAATTCTGAAGTTTATTTTACATTGCCTATAATGCTTATGACGCTCACATACGCTCTGTCAGAATTAGGAACAGTTTGGAGCACAAACAGGATTTCAGCTCACGCAAATCGCTAACCGCCTGCGGTCACAGCTAGGATATGATACCAGCACTCGTGGCCGCACTTCCCACACACACACGTAAGCATGTGGAGTATTCTTGGCGCACATCCGCAGTGATCTCGTTACGCAAATAAGACATAACATGTCCTTAAACAGCAAGTGAATCGATACTGTGTGGAGACCTGTCTGTGGTGGACTAGTGTGCTGACTAGTGTGCTGTTCTCACCCACGTGATTTACACAAACTGAAATGTAATGTGTAATGGTTACTCACAACCGTCGATAGCCACCAAGGCCATATGTCACAAGCTCCTAATACTATTTAATAGTTTATGCCTAAAATACATTTTCACATCGACCTCCCAATAGAGAATCTATAGTTTTTAAAAGGTTCAAGGAAATTTTGATCCTCATGTCAGACAGGTACCCCACTAACACAATCATGTAAAGCCCTATTTGGGAAGTAAGATCCGATCAGGTGTAAAATGGAAAGCACAGAGAAAATACAATGATGCTTTGCACAGATGTGACTGGCAGTGAGTCTAGTATGGTAATCAATCGCGTCATGTCACTCTTTCCAGTTCTGAACGCAGAGTGAGCATGTAAAGATTACTCGAAAATAGTGTCTGCCGTCAAGTAAGGGTGTGTGCCCTGTGTTTCGCCTGATTTCATGCAACCCCGCATAACGTACCTGTCGTGTGTTTCCTTCTGCTGTGGCAACGAAGACGCTCCAGCAGCGTTTTGGATGGGCAGTTTTGATTGGCCACCATACATCCCGGACTTGATTACCTCTGAGTTTTTATCTCTGCTCATATGACCTGCTCACTTTCAGGACACCCTCTTGGAACAGACAGAGAGCTGCAGACCAGCTCAGAGAATTGGCGGACAGCACAGGTGGCTGCTTTCTGTGACAAGGATGTCGGAATGTTGGTTCAACGCAACGACAAATATCTAAGTCGGGGTGCTGAGTGTGTAGAGAAGTATCACGATCGCGTAGCTGTTACAAATAAAACACTTTATATTATCACTGTGGTTTCCATTCCGCGGCCGATCGCACCCTACTCTCCGAATAGCCATTGTAAATGGTGGTGACTCCAGTCTACCCTCGTTATGTTTGCGACAGTGCATATTTAAGTAGGTGATCGGCATAAAATACTGCCCGAAAAACCACTAAATGCTTTTTCCGAAATTTATTTCAAGGAATTGGTTGCGGAGACAACGTCAGCGAAAACATTCAGTGACCATTCAGTTACAAATAATTCTGAGCACATTGGGAGCATCATGACGCTTACACGGATTGTTCCAGCTAGACTGAACAACTTAATACCCAAAATCACTGAAAAACAAAGAAAAATATATCTATTAAAAAAAAAGGAGACAAACGTTAGCTTCATGACTTCATAAGCTTTCAAACCTATGACCGGTTTTCACTTCAATTTAAAAAAAAAAGGTAGTATCGACAGCATTCCAGAGATTTATAACAACAGATGAGTATGACACGAAACTGCTCTCCCATGGCGCACAAAACAGGTCACTTTCGAAGAAGAAACAACAGGAAACGTTGTGAAATTTAAAACAATACAATATCGCCAAGACTGACGATGTTTTATAGAAACTCAAAATTTAGAGTAGGCTTCAGTGTGACAAACTTTTAATATTCCTCACAATGACTCTTTGTCTCTACATCTGGCAGCAAACCAAGAGAGATTCTGGTCGTATGTAAAGTACGCCAGTGGCAAGACACAATCAATACCATCTCTGCATGATGGCAGTGGTAATGTTACTAATCAAAGTGCGGCTACGGCGGAGTCACTAAACACGGTTTTCCGAAAGTCCTTCACCAAATAAGACGGAGTAAATATTATAGAATTCGAATCAGCAACAGCTGCCAACATGAGTGAATTTGCAGTAGATACCGTCGATGTAGAGAAGCAACTGAAACTACCTAATAAGTATCGCTGTTGGATCAACTACGGAGGGCGCTGGTCAAATATCTCCATATTTCGGAATCATGTACATCCGCTGGCTCGACAAAATGTCCGCACATAAAGATTTGAAATGTTCCACACACCACACCTATGGTGAAGAAAGGAAACCAATACGAGTAACATCGATTTTTACTATGACCTTGAACATCCACTGTGTTCGAACATTACGAATTATCTCGAAGAAAACGATATATCGACACTTACTCTGGACCGATTCAGCACATATCGTTCCTATGAAACACAACCAGCTTTTCACTCAGTCAAAGTAATGAGAGCTATCTACAAGTAATCTTAAACCGATTAATTTCCAGATTTCTGGGAGTCTTTTGATACCGTTCTTCACAAACTGCTTGCAGTCACATTACGTGTCTATGGAGTATCGTCAATAGACCAACATCGACAGACGGATCAGCACTCCCCAGCCGCAGGCAGCACAATAACAGAGACATGAACTGTGGATTGAGTGAACACAGAATACCGAACAAATGGGTTAATTCGTATTTCTTAACAACAAAGACAAATGTAACATTATTGATCATAATTACTTCTTAGAGCGGTAATAAACAATTGAGAAGAAACACAAGATCAAGAATACTATGAATCATTCATTGTCGTATGTAGGCATATGGAGTGTAAATGTAAGGGCGGAGGGTGCAGAAGGATGGACTGGGGGCGGGTTATGAAATGACTAATAAAATGAAGAAGCTATTATAGTGGGGGGGGGGGGGGGACAAAAGGGTTACAAATAAAGGAATAAGAATAAAAATGTGAAGAGACTGACTTTTTAAAAATTAAGATACACCTATGGTAAATGGGCACTTTTAAATGTTAAAGCTAGGACCAAATATAGCATATGTTAGGTAATTGTGTGGGAATGATGTGTCCAAATTGAAGGTATGGCTTTAGTGTGTATCGGTATATTCTGTGTGTGGCTTCATGTGTCATAGTATTTTATGTGTTAAATAATTGTGATACTAAACTTTATTCCATAAATTTAATAAAATAAAAGGTTTTATTGAGACTTAGTCAGTTTGTCCTTTGGTTATTGACAGAAGGTCGGGGTGAGGTATATTGATTCCTCATGAAAGTAGTATATCTCAGAGGAAGGAAAATGTACTTCAAACAACATAAATGACTAGCTGGACCGCTATATTTAAGGATGCAGCGGATGTTATCGACAGGTTTGTTACAGTATATGTTTATGAGCAGGCAACTTCATGGTATACTGAGATAAACGGGTACTGCAAAGATGTAACAGCTACCAAAGAAAATAAATTGCTCCTAACCTTTCATATCCTTCAGGACACTGAGTCCAAAGATTTAAAAAAAGTCACCTGCTTGTAAGAGGAATTTCTTTGACCAAGACAATTTGGCACTTAGCCAACTGTCATTCAGTCAAGATGGTGTACTCAGTAATGAAGCAAAGCAGTAGACTCTGTGTCTAATAGTGCATTTTAATACAACAGTAGGCCATCTTAGGAGATTTATAACACTTGTAAGTAGGCATTTCAAATATAGATTCCTATATGATAATGTCATTTGTTATGTATTTCACTGTTATTGTCTAACCTACTTTCAAAAGACACTTGATAATGGCACTTTGAAGACGATATCATGATTGTGTAAGTGTAAATGTAACACTGTAGATAAACGTCTAATGGCGGTACTGACTTTAAAGAATAAAAAAATTAATGGGTACCTGATTTAGCCTAACGTAGAAATGGTGTAGAGCTTGCCGTATGTCCTTTTGTGCCGTCACAACATTGCCCTCGGCGATCTCGAGAGACGTGTTACACGCATGAGGAAAACGAATCTGAAGCCGAATCAGGTGATACAGAGAAGTCAGTTGGTCCACAACCCAGCGGACGTGGTTTGGAACGCCACCTCAACCATCCCACTTGGCGCCGCTTCACTCCTAATAATCGCGCCTTTACACACGTGACGTCTGCAATACGTAGCAGAGCCTGATGCGCACTTTCTTAAAGGCCACATAAGAGAGAGTTGTAAAATTCTTGCGTCCTCCGAAATTTCCGCGCTCTATCAGCGCACAGTCGTGTCAACGGTTGTCAGAACCTAGGGTTTGCCCTCTGAACTCAGCATTCCAAAATGGAGGCTTATAACGCAGCTGACCAGAGACTATGGTACAACACTTCTGGGTTCACCTCATATGGTAAGGATCTCCATTTGCGCCGTGTTCCACGCCCAAGGGAATCAAAACCATTTTCACCGACTGTCGCGAATGACGTAATGTGATAGTCACTACACTGTGGTCCGTGAAGTCGGCAGGGATGACATCGATAGCCAAAGTCCTTTCACAAGTCCGGTCAGACTAAATATGTGACACCTGTTGCTAGAGGAAACAGTAAAATAAGTAAAACTGACAGAAGTCGGATATTTACAGACGCAAAGAACGGACAATTTATCTAGTGAAACTTCCTGGCAGATTAAAACTGTGCCGGACCGAGACTCGAACTCGGTCCCGAGTTCGACTCTCGGTCCGGCACACAGTTTCAATCTGCCAGGAAGTTTCATATCAGCGTACACTCCGCTGCACAGTGAAAATCTCATTCTGGAATTTAACTACTATCGACAGAAATAAAAATTAGAAAACTGGTCTACAGGATGCAACACACAGTTAGAACAACCGCCTGTCAAAATAGTATCCAAACATTTGTGTAACAAATGAATCACCTGTTGCTTAAAAAATTCGGATGGATCTATAAAGTGCGTCACGTACTGGATGACGCATAAAGGAGAATGGTCACGTGAAGAAAAGTTCATCTTATCCCTTTACCATTATCAAGGATTTCAATTCCTTGAATGGAAATGTCCTCCACAAGAAAAACATATAGAACACACTGGAGCCACATTAAACACATGCAAAAAACCGAGACAGAAAAAGATGTTGACTCGACTTCTTGCAGGAATACGGTACCTGCAAAGGAAACACAGAACAATTTACATGAAGAAGCTAGCCGCAAA
The DNA here is from genome assembly GCF_021461395.2 of Schistocerca americana. Classification (NCBI taxonomy): domain Eukaryota; kingdom Metazoa; phylum Arthropoda; class Insecta; order Orthoptera; family Acrididae; genus Schistocerca; species Schistocerca americana. The sequence goes on from NC_060129.1 coordinate 50,752,231, forward strand.
TCCGACACAACCTTATCAATAGTCAAAGGAAGACGCGTATGAGCCAGCACACTTTAACAAACAAGAAGCTAAATTCGATCTCATGGCTGGCTTAATTACGTGACTAGATTGTGTCAGGGTCCATTTCCGAGTCCGCTGACGCGTCCACGTTAGAGCGAGCGGCTAGCCGGGCGGGCTTACCGACACTTACTCAGCGCCGATTCAGTCAGTTGATATCGCTCCTCTGAAACACTACCGGCTCTTCACTCACTCAAAGTAATCAGTGCTATCGGCAAGGTACCTTAAACGGATTCCTTTCCACATTTCTGGACGGCTTTTGATACCGTTGCTTACAAAAGACGTAGTCACATTGCGTGCCTATGGAGTGTCGTCCCAGTTGTTCATCTGTAATCGTGTATCCCTGTCGGAAACGACCTAGTTCGTAATAACTGACGGAAAGTCAACATAAGCTCAAAACCAGTTCGTTTTGTACCAGCGCGATGTAGAGGAAGGAGTGTCACGCATATGATCTGCGGGTTTGTGGTGGCAATAATTCAGACAAAGATGTTTTTCGTTGCGGCGAGACAAATTCAGTTAAAAACTTTCTCCTGCGAATATGAAAATAAATTGTGGATGTCCATCCAAATAGCGAGGAACAATAATCGTAATAAAGTACAAGAAATCGGAGGTAGCATTTCATTTCTCATGCACGATGTTCGAGAGCGGAAGTGTACAGAAATAAGCTGGAGGTGGTTCGACAGACCCTCTACCAGGCACTTTATAGAGTCAATTACGAAACGGCCATGTACACGTGTTGTCCGCCTACACACTTTATCTGGTCAACACTTGTTTGTGGTGCAGACACTGGTCTGATGGTACTTTACCGGCTGGTATGTCCTTTGCACTTCTGTGCAGCCACTGCCGTGATATCCATTTCAGCGTTCTTACGGTAGTCGAGCGTTGGTCCACCTCTGCAGTTTCAACCTCCGCTAATTCCCTCATTAGAAACTCTACAATTCCTTGAAGTCTCCGTGTGACCTCTCAACCCAACCAAACTCTTAAGCAAGTTACCGCTTAAGTTTCCGTTTTTCCCATGTCAATGTAGTACTTCCACATTAGTTACTCGATCTACCCATTAAATAGTCAACAGTATTTTGTAACGCCACTTTTTAGAAGCTTCTGCTCCCTTCTTGCCGAAACTGCTGTTCAACATAGGACAAATACCTTCGGGAGAAGATCATAAAATTTCTATTTACATTCAATGGTAGTATATTCCTCTTTTTCAGATACGCTTTTCCATTCTTCAAAATCTCTTTTCGTGCTATTTATTTTTTATTTTGTCGCCCTTCGTTTCGTCCATCTTGCCCATAGAGCAAAACTCATGCCTACATAATTTCGTAAATTAATTCGTTCAGCAGCGCCTCATTTAATTTCACTACATTCCATTATCACTCTTTTACTTTGGTAGAAAATCATTTACAACCGGTTTTCAAGATATTATCCATTCAGTTCTATTGCTGTACCATGAGTTTCGGCATTCCTGGCGGAACTGTGTCATGCAGAATGTTTAAAGGTTTTGCTTCTCGTCCCAGAACTTTCATTTCCTCACAAAACTTCTCTTCCTGTTCCTTTACTTGTTGCTTAGTAAACAGATAGTTCGACGTGGAGATAGGCTGCAACTCTCCAATTCAGTACTGTTTCTGGTTTGATGTGGCATTCCAAATAACCCCTACATGGTCTGCAGGATTAGGATCTGTTTGCTTAGTTAACCATTCAAGGCGCGATAGAGTGCTTCAAGATTAGTAAAAGCAGAAGCGTTTGTGTACAGACCTGGAAGATGTAACTGTCCATAGCACACTCGTCATGAATGGGTAGCACGAAGGACAACAATTGGTCACCAAGAATGTTGAAATAAACGACCTGATTTATGTTCACAATATTCATGGTACATTATCATAACATCACAGAAGCGTCTGCAACCTGAGCAGTGCCCTCAACAGAGGGCGAGTTAAACAACTCACTGGACTGTCAGTGGCCTTGACACCTCACATCATCTGAAAGACGCGACCGCTCAGAGCATACTGCACTCGCCTCCCCCCCCCCCCCCCCCCCCACACACACACACACACTCCAGTCAGCCTCTGGACAGTTCCTGTGCTGTTTGGCCCACTGGAGACGTGCAGCGTTATGTGCCACTGTGGGCGATGGCCTTCTTACAGGTACCGAGCTCCACATCTCTTCTCTGTGCACCTATTATAGGAAATGTTCGCTTGGAAACTGGTTGACTTGGACCTCGATTGACTGGCAGAGAACTGTTGTACTTAGAATCAAAGGAGACACCTCCAACGTATTCCACTCTTCTAAATCTCTCACTACCATGCCCTGCAAAGATAGCCATCTTGTCTATGATGGATGCAACAATTTATGAATTTTGATATCTAAAAATTTTTTAAACTCATGCAGTTGCTCCTGTCACCTAACAATTGTTTTACAATGTTTATGAATGTTCCTAGCTAGGTCGCCGAATCTCTGGGAAAACATTTACAAGCTTCACCAGCACATTTGTGAAGAGAGTAAAATATGAATTAGGAATAGTTCAGGAAGTTTTTCAGTTAACCGAGTAGCAGCAGCGATTCTTGGACGCTTCATATAATTACAGTCAGCAGAAGCCAATCTTATAATATTGTTTTCAGAAAAGTTGTACTAAAAAATGAAAGAATTAGATTAGAATAAAACATTTTACTTGTTGCACCTTATCATATTGACCGTGCCTAGAGATTTCACGAAGGTTCCAAAATTTACGTTCACCTTTATTTGTGTCCTCGTAAAATTTTTAAGAGCAGATAGTAAAAACCTGCGTGTTCACTCTTGTCTTTCTGCAGTCTACTTCCATAATGTAACCATTAAGGCCTGTAATTGTAGTGATATTATAATATACTAACTTATCTTGAGTTACTTAAGTACTCCAGTCCACATGTTTAATTTCATTATTAACTGTGTCATCAATTTTAATTTTCAGCGTATCTAGCTGGGAAGACGCCACATTTCAATGTGGTACTCATCCGACCCTGGCGTGATTTTATTCCTAATTTAAAATGTTCTTTCTTATAGATTACATGAGCAGCTCCTCCAATCGTTCAAAAATGAGGTCTTAGTTTTTTCAAACCAATCGTTCACCATAGAGCGATTACCGAACAGCGACCTGGAAATTACATTTCCTGATATTCAGTATGTCTACAGCCTGTGTTTTGCTACTCCAAACACTAAATTGAGACCATCATCTTCATTCTGGTAGCGAAATTCTGAAATAGATCAGTTGGCGAAAATGGAATTTCAAACTTACATCTTCCATAGCTGTTCGTGATTCTATTACTGTATTCAGCTGCTCCTCCGCATTTAACAGTGGAATTCCCAGTGGACTCGTAATTTTACCGCCCTTCCTTTTAATTTCACCGAAGGCTGCTTTGACTTTTCTATTTCCTGAGTCACTCCTTCCGCCAATTATTTATCTCTTTTTTGATATCATCACATTTAATGCAGCCATTCCACTTTAGCTTTCATGCATTTCCTGTTTATTTCATTCCTAAATCACTTGTATCACCTTATTCCTGATTTTGCCTGCACGTTTCTGTACTTCCTCCTTTCGTCAGCCAGCTGAAGTATTTCTTCTGTTCTTTCTGTTTCCTCTCAATTACCTTCTTTTTAGCTATGTTTCTCTTTCCAGATTGTGTAGTCCTTCTTTTTATAAATGTCCATTCCTCATCAATTTAATTTCCTTCTGAGCTATTCATTGGCGCTGTATTTATAGCCTCAGAGATCTTCAACCATCTACCTTTATTCATGAGTATATCTGTATCCCAGTTCTTAGCGCATTATTTCTTCCTGCCCAAATTGTTAAACTTCAGTCTACTCTTCGTCATTACTAAATTGTGATCTGAGTCTACATCAGCTTCTGCGTGTACCCGATTCTAGTACTGGATTCCATATCTCTTTTGATTTCGGAATCTCTGCCTGACCATGATGTCATCTAACTGGACTTTTCCCATATTTCCGAGTCTTTTCCTAGTACAGGCCTACCCCTACCACTTGTAAATACTGAACAGAGCATTCGCTATTACTACCTGAAATCTACTGAAGAGCTGAATTAGTCTTTGTCCTCTCTCATTATTACTGCCAAGCCCATATTGTTCTTTAACATTTTCTTCTACTCCCTCCCATACAACCGAATTCCAGTTCCTCATGACTATTTTGTGTCCCCTCTCCTTCCATACTGAATTACACGTTCAAAACCCTCATATGTGAACTCCATATCTTCATCTTCCGCTTGAAACATTGGCAAGTATACCTGAACTATCTTTGTAGGTGTTGGTTTGCTGTCGATCCTGATGAGGAAAACCAATATTTTAGGCACACTCTTTGGTTTGGTTACGTCCGTAAGACACATTTGGGTTGAGGTCTGATGTAAAGTTTGTATAGTTGTTTGTAATCAACAGGACTGGAAATCATGAATGATGTGTTGTAAATTGCATTGCGTATCAGGATTAAATATATGGATGCTACTATCTAGAAGTAATGGTTTAAATAGTAGCTAATGACGTAAAGAATTCCTGATAACTCCAACCATTCAGTGTTTAGCGTCTTCCCTTTTTATGTACCACGCACTTCGCTCCACTATCTGATTCACTATTCCTTGATCCTTCCGGTCATCTACTGAAAATCGATTCCTTCTATACGTTGCATCACTTCGATTCAGCACCTGTTCATTAAATACTCGATGTACCCATCTTCAGCGTTATTCACAATAGGCTGCTGCCCCTCTTGGGAACCCCATGTCGGTCTGGCTCCTGCATGGACGCCTCTCCCGTGTTGTTGCATCTGCACTGCATCACTGAGGTAATCACACCACCCCACGGCAGTCTTTTCGCTAAAAAATGCAGGTGGAGGCGCGATTGGACTAATTTAGTTTACAACGTTGAATATTTTACTTAGTGCACAAATGACATTGGGGTACGACAGTTTCTCAGGCTCTCCCTTGCAGTGATAATCTCCAGGTAAGATTTGCTACTCTGATACCTATATGTCTACTTAATCCCATTAATATTTTCCTTATTCTTTTGCATTTTGTTGTTATACAAATTTGTCGAATTACGTATATGTATTTGTAGATGTAGAGTTGAAACTTAATGAAGCGGTTACCATTAGGTGTAGCAATTCGAAACACAGCAAATTTATTTTAGATTGTTTATAGGTATTTTCCATGAAGCCCATGATGACACGTGTAACATGTAAGCGACAAACCATGTCACGCCATACATTTAGGAGTGTGTGTAAAGTAACCGACGCTTCAGAAATGGGCGAATAGTTTTCGGCGAATGCGGCATATACACAAGGTATTTCGCATAACCCCACGACAAAAAATCCTTGGGTGTCAGGCCCATAGGTCTAGGTGGCAGAGAACGCAGTGCCGCCATGCAAGGACGACGGATTCAACGTTTTGGGGGGTGCTGATTCAAAAGTGTGCAGTGCCTACCGATTCACTACTCTTCCACAACGATGAAAATTCTGAATTTTATTTTTCGTTTTCTGTACTGCTTATCGACGTACCGGCATGAGTCGCCTGCAGTAACGTATCACCAGTACAGTGATTTAGGGTTTGTCCGTGCGCTGCACCCCCTACTGTGTGGACTCGGCCCGTGTCCCCCGCTGGCCTCCCTCACCCTGTGTTGTTGTGAGGCCCACAGCCGGGCTATCGGAAGCGCGAAGCGGCTCAGACCGCAAACGGGATGTTAGCTGCCCACTGACCGCTAACCGCATGCAATCGCAGTGAAGACATGACGCACTTCCCACACACACACACACACACACACGTAAACGCGTCGAGTATTCCTGGCGCACATCCGTAATGGTCCAAATACGCAAATACTACTTGGAGGCGACAAATCGCGATCCTGCGTTAGTACCTTCCCGCAGATCGAGAGATTTATACCAAATATATTAATAAGCGACGGTACTGATCTCCTATTGCGCACAGGACAGGTCACTATTCAAGAAGAAAGGAAAAAATCACGGGAAACTTGAAACAATGGAATATCACCAAGCTTGGCAATGTTTTATAAAAGCTCAAAATTTTGCGCGGACTTTAATGCGAGATGCTTTTAATAGTGTCCACAACGGAGCTTTGCCTACACATGCGATAGAAATACCCAAAGAGATTTTGGTCGTATGTAAAGTACATCAGAGGCAAGACACAATCGGTGCCATCTCAGTATGATGACATTGGTTATGTTGCTGATCAAAGTGCCGCTAAAGCGGAGTCACGAAATGCGGTAAATATTACAAAATTCGGTCAATAACAGCAGCCGACTTGAGTAAGTTAGAAGTAGATATCCTCGATGTAGAGGAGCAACTTAAACCACTTAGTAAAGGCAACTTTTTCGGCCGAATTGTATACCAGTCACGTCCCCTTACGAGTATGGTGGTATATATTTAGAAATCATCTACAACCACTAACTCGACAAAATATCGGCCCCTAACTAATGGAAAGTTCGGCACGTCACACCAACAGTCACGAAAGCAAACAGGAGTAATTACCTGAATTATTGCCCCATACCAGTAACGTCGATCTGCAGTAATATTTGGAACATTCACTGGGCTCGAACATTATGAATTGTCTCGGAGAAAACGGTCTATTGAGTTATACTCACCACCGATTCAGTAAATATCGTTCTTCTGAGGCACACCTAGCTTTCATAGTAGCGAGTGCTATCGACAACGGACTTTGAACTGGTTCTTTTCTTGATTTCCAGAAGGCTTTTGATACCATTTCTCAGAAACGGCTTGTAATCATTTTGCAAACCCATTGAATTTTGTCCTAGTTGTGCGACTGGATCCGTCATTTGCTGGCGGAAGGGTCACTGGGCGTACTAACTGACGGAAAGTCATCGAGTAAAACAGAAATGGCATTAGGGGTACGAAAGGGAAGGGTTATAAACCGTCTGCTGTCCCTAATCTGTATAAACGTTTTAGGAGACAATTTGAACAGCTTTGTCAGAGTGTTTGCACGTTATTCTGCCGTTAACCCTCTAGTAAAGTTGTCATAAGATAAAAACCAATCGCCAAATGCCAATTTAATTAGCCAAAAGTGACAACTGACTCCAAACAATGCACAGAGGTAGGTCATGCACATGAATACGAAAAGAAATCCTTCACGTACCGGATACGTAATAAATCACACAAATATAAAAACTGTCAGTTCAACTAAATACCTAGGGATTACAGTTACGAACTATTCGAATTTGAACGATATTACAGAAAATGTTGTCGGAAAAGGAACCAAAAACTGCGTTTCCCTAATCTTGTTAGTATTGTTAGTTCATCTACATTCTAACTTATATTTCTAATACCCAGTGTGAAATTGGAAGTGCTGTTACTGTTGATGAGATTTGATACACCTGCCTGCCTGATCCTGGAGCGCGGCCATTCCGCGTCCGGCGGTATTGGGTAGGTGCCCCTCAGCCTTTGTTGGTTTGTTTGTTAACTATTTTGGTCCCTAACAAATTCCCTCACAATCTTTCGTGATACCTCGTTTGTCAAACTATTTAGGATATGATAGGCGTCAGCACGTCGTATTATGGAGGAGATGTCACCTAACTGTACCCCCATTATTTCCCTGGTCTTTTTGAACTTTCCTTTGTTTATTCAGTACCATGCTGCCTGCTCCTGTATATTGATGTCTAATGGATACAGCCCCATTAACACCAACAACTCCCCACGCCCCCCCCCCCCCCCCCCCCGAGTAGGAGTTCGATATGCCCAATAGAGCGTAACAGCATATTCCTCTGCACCCTTCTCACGGTCATGGCAGGCCTCGTGAGCCTGTGTGCCCAGACCCCACACCTGTATCCTACTATTGATGTTGAAATACTATTGTGATAGAGTTTAATGAGATTGGGTTTCAGATGGAATCTTTTATGACCTGTGTTCATGAGATTTTTTAAAACTTGTAGGGCTCATTGAGATATGGTGTCTATATCTGATGTATAATTCCACTTTTCATTAATTACAACCCCTAGATATCTGGCCTCGCGGCGCCGTAGAACTGGTGAATCTTTCACTCTAACGGTTGGATTTCTAATCGGGCTACCTTTCAGCAATAGATACGTGGATCTGTGTGGTACAATCCTTATTTTCGCTTCGTGGCACCATTCTAAAAGTGATGTTATTGTTTTTTCCACTTTCGGTTCTAGGTCTTCACGGCTATGGCCATCAACCAGCAGGAGGTCATCTGCGTAGGCTGCCACGTCTAGTACACTCCTGGAAATGGAAAAAAGAACACATTGACACCGGTGTGTCAGACCCACCATACTTGCTCCGGACACTGCGAGAGGGCTGTACAAGCAATGATCACACGCACGGCACAGCGGACACACCAGGAACCGCGGTGTTGGCCGTCAAATGGCGCTAGCTGCGCAGCATTTGTGCACCGCCGCCGTCAGTGTCAGCCAGTTTGCCGTGGCATACGGAGCTCCATCGCAGTCTTTAACACTGGTAGCATGCTGCGACAGCGTGGACGTGAACCGTATGTGCAGTTGACGGACTTTGAGCGAGGGCGTATAGTGGGCATGCGGGAGGCCGGGTGGACGTACCGCCGAATTGCTCAACACGTGGGGCGTGAGGTCTCCACAGTACATCGATGTTGTCGCCAGTGGTCGGCGGAAGGTGCACGTGCCCGTCGACCTGGGACCGGACCGCAGCGACGCACGGATGCACGCCAAGACCGTAGGATCCTACGCAGTGCCGTAGGGGACCGCACCGCCACTTCCCAGCCAATTAGGGACACTGTTGCTCCTGGGGTATCGGCGAGGACCATTCGCAACCGTCTCCATGAAGCAGGGCTACGGTCCCGCACACCGTTAGGCCGTCTTCCGCTCACGCCCCAACATCGTGCAGCCCGCCTCCAGTGGTGTCGCGACAGGCGTGAATGAAGGGACGAATGGTGACGTGTCGTCTTCAGCGATGAGAGTCGCTTCTGCCTTGGTGCCAATGATGGTCGTATGCGTGTTTGGCGCCGTGCAGGTGAGCGCCAGAATCAGGACTGCATACGACCGAGGCACACAGGGCCAACACCCGGCATCATGGTGTGGGGAGCGATCTCCTACACTGGCCGTACACCACTGGTGATCGTCGAGGGGACACTGAATAGTGCACGGTACATCCAAACCGTCATCGAACCCATCGTTCTACCATTCCTAGACCGGCAAGGGAACTTGCTGTTCCAACAGGACAATGCACGTCCGCATGTATCCCGTGCCACCCAACGTGCTCTAGAAGGTGTAAATCAACTACCCTGGCCAGCAAGATCTCCGGATCTGTCCCCCATTGAGCATGTTTGGGACTGGATGAAGTGTCGTCTCACGCGGTCTGCACGTCCAGCACGAACGCTGGTCCAACTGAGGCGCCAGGTGGAAATGGCATGGCAAGCCGTTCCACATGGCTACATCCAGCATCTCTACGATCGTCTCCATGGGAGAATAGCAGCCTGCATTGCTGCGAAAGGTGGATATACACTGTACTAGTGCCGACATTGTGCATGCTCTGTTGCCTGTGTCTATGTGCCTGTGGTTCTGTCAGTGTGATCATGTGATGTATCTGACCCCAGGAAAGTGTCAATAAAGTTTCCCCTTCCTGGGACAATGAATTCACGGTGTTCTTATTTCAATTTCCAGGAGTGTATGTCCTAGCTGAGATATAATTTCTCTAGCAGTGGTTCTATATTTACATTCCGAGAGAGTGTCCCCCGAACAGATCCGTGGGCCACCCTTCTTGATGGTTTTACTTATTTTTCCGCTGGGTGATGATAACCAAACCTCCCTGTCCTCTTAACAGCTCCTCAGACAGCCACAGCGGGGCTCTGAGCACTCCTTCTCACACAAGGGGGAGAAGAGCGAGGGCCACCACAGGTTGTCGAAGGCGCCACTGATGTCCACCATGATGCCTACCACATACTTGCGTGGGGTTGAGCTGCAGACCTCAACCGCCAGGGCAGTTGCGTCAGACACTGATTGGCCCAGCCAAAAGCTAAACTGCCTGTTACTCATCCCGCGCAGTATGCTGTGTATCGCCAGACTGTCAGCCAAAAACTTCTCTATTAATTTCCCCAGGATATCTAGGAGACATATCGGCCGGTAGGATTTGGCTTCCTTATGGTCCTTATCTTTTCCTTTCTTTATAATTACCAAATTTGCCCTTTTCCCAATTTTCGGAAATTTACCAAGCCTTAGGCATTCATTGAAGAGCCCTGTCAGAGGTCCTATTAGCTGAGGGGCGAGGAATTGTACAACCTCTGCTACTATGCCATCTGGCTTTGGAGCCTTCCCCCTTCTGAAACATTTAGTATGTACTGCCACTTCTTCCTTCTAAAAGGGGTACACTATGGTGTTGTTGTTCTACTCTACATGATGTTCCCTACAGATCTGGCACTGAATCTCATTGTCCTCATTCTCCTCATCATCTGGTAACAGAATCTGTAGAAGGACCTCGGCAGACTCCTGCCAGGACTCTGTCATTTGGTCGCCATCTCTGATTGTCGAGAGAACCTTGAGAGATCTTATTTTTTCTCTCTGACCAATTTATAGGGTCCTCCCCTACGGGCAGTGGCCAGTTGGTGCAGCACATATCTTTCCCAGCTTTTAACCCTAACCCCCTCAGTTCTTTATGGAAGACCTTTCTGGCTGACCTGTATCGCTGCAGCCAGAACTGTTTTTCTTGCCAGATGACACATTGCTGGTAATACTTCCTCGTCTGCCTCACAGACTGGCGCATACGTTGTAGTTCGGCAGTCCATGGTGATGGGGAGGCTGCAATGGCTCTCCTCCTGGGTGGTACAGCAGCTTTCACTGCTCTAACTACAGACCCCACCATCTTTTCAGCATACCTATCAACGTCTACATCATCCTCAGGCAACAGATGAATGTCGCACTCCTGAGCTAGGCATTACAAATATGTCTTATTGAAGCTGTATTGGATCTCCCACCCCAGGTCCCATTGGCACTCCTTGACACTAAGGCTAAACACAATCAGATTATGGTCGTTGTGACTTGATCTAGGACTCACCAGTTCGATGTTGCTGATGGAACTGGGTGCTGACAGAATGACATCTATGTTTTTTCCAAATCCACCTCACCTCTATAGGTGTGGGGGTTCCCTCATCTGTTTGCCGCAACTAGTTCTGAGGCCATGATTAGCTCTTCAGCCTTCTCCCCATTTGCATCTCTAGTGCCGCCCTACCATAGGGGCGATTTGGCATTCATATCCGCGGTTACAATAATCTTTTGCTCCCACAATGCCGTGGTGACTCGAGTGAGATGATCCAATAAGACGTCAAAACTACCTCTATATTGGAAGTACATGTTAATGATGTACACTAGTCTTACAGGTGATTGTAATTCCACGATGTTGCAGCGGCTATTTGATAATTGTGCTATGGTAGCAACTCGTAAGGCCTTATTTGCTACAATTATAGCTGCTTTTGGCTCCTCCCCGGTGTACATTACGTGCCAAGTGGCAGCCATATAGGAGATTTGTCCAGCTTGGGAGTATGGCTCCTACAAGCAGATTATATCCAGCCTCCATTCCTCCACTGCCCTTGGCACTTCCTGAATGACCTAGCGACTATTATCTGTCCAATCATTATTTCACTGGACACTATGGAAAGTAAGTATGTACGTTACAATCAGGTCAGGTCTTTTTCCAATCTAACGCAATGTGTCCGTTTGCTGGACACACTGTATTTAAATCTCCTCCAAATCAAATCTTTCATCTCGTCTTTCAAAAACCTTTTCAATGGGGTCACGCAGGGCTCTGAAGTCAGTGGGGAGATTCATCGACTTGAGTTGTATCCTGTCTACAGACTCCATTGCCGAGAGGGTGACCTTTCTACCATATTTGTACCCTATGCATACGACGTGCATGTCAAGCTATAAGTTTGGGTACACTCTTCTTGGGTTTGCTCTCATAGCTCTTTGTGCTGCCTGCAGCTGCATCGTGCTGGTAACAGTGCTTTCCTGTAGTATTTGTTATGAAAGTCCTTCTTGTACGGGCATGGCACTGTTTATTGTACTAGCATGTGGGCTGTTGTCTAATACTGGGCTGCGTTGGATTATGTCTGGTCAGCCCACTGCCACTGGTCACCCAACATAACTTTCCGCTTCATCAGTTTGAGTAGGCCCCCAGATGAGGGAGGAGGAGAAACCAATAGGAGCCTGAGAGACTTTCTTTTTTTGGCTCTCCTGGTCTCAGTGACACCATTAGCCATAATCTATTCTGGAAATTAGGTGCTGTTCCAACATTTTATAGGTTGGGCAATTTGTACCAAATGCACCACAGGTCTTTTTGCTCCAATGCATGCATGGTATACAGACGCCTGGTTTATTGTAGTTTTTTCTTAAGTGGTTCTCGGCTTTGACTTTGAGCATGCAGGCTTCCTGCTACAGTATTTGTGTATGTGATCTATGTCTCCGCAATTGTGGCAATGAGGTACCACGAGGTATACCAAGAGGTAATTTTTGATGTGTATGGCATGGAATCCTACCTAATCCTTTTCCAGAGCTGTTAGTTTCTTCCACAGCGCCCCTGAGACCTCCGTGACACGATGGACTACATCTCGGTCCCTAGGTCCTGTCCTCAATCTTAGCTCGAAATCTTTCATAAAGGTATTTATGCCCACGTCAGCTAATAACTTGTTTTTATCATCCTCTGTATCAACATCAACTATGATTACATTTTTAGTTGCCTTAACTCTATTAATTTTAATTTTTTCTCTGACCTGATTTACTGTAGTGGCGAATATCTCCTGAACTTTCTTGACATCTTGGCCAAGCATTGGTCTTAAAAAGACTGCCGTGTCTGGCCATTTCCAGACTTTGACCATGGTGTCCTCCATTAACTAGGCCTTTGGTCCTGCTTGTGCAGCCACACCAGCCCATGTTTTGACTGCTTAACTTGGCATTGACAATTGCCCATGCCACCAGCTCATTTTTGATGGCCCAGACTGCGTCCTGACTAATTTTACGTTTTTAATATTTTGATCTAGGAACTGAGTTATCCTTGTATGCCTATCCATGATACTATCCTCCATCGCCTGACCCAGGCCATCTTGTGGCGAGGGAGGGGCTAGCATTGAAACCCCTATGGGCGCACCAGAATCGCTTGTCTCTTCGGTATCCATCATTTCTTGGCAAGCGAAAATGATTGGGAACCACATCTCTTAACCTGGACCGACTCCTCTGGCATGGGTGGGGGGGGACTAAACTGCAGCTCCACCGCCGGCCTCGCCCGTAGACCGAGGATCCCTCAGCTGCCGGGTTCAGTGCCTTGTTACCAGCACACTTGTCCCTTCAGTACTTGGTAACCGCCGATTTCACTCGTCCTGCATCGGCAAGTACAGCCCGCAGTCCGTAGAGGTGGACGCACTTCCCGCCCTTCGACCCGTACTGGTCAGAGCTTCCACCTTGCGGCCAACGACCCACTCCTACTCAGGTGGTGGGCTGGTCACGCAGTTGTTCGGGGGTGTGGACCCATTTAGCCTAACCCTGGCTGTGTTACCACCCCGTGGGCTTGGCAGAACACGCCTCGGAAGACAGAGGAGAGGCGAGGCACACTTGCCGACCTGGGGTAAGATTTCACGACAGCAAACCAGGCCACCAGCAGCAGAGACACAGACGGTGGTACGTCCCTGTGTTCTGGGGAGCAGCAGCGCCGGGCGGGTGCAGCACGCCGCAGCCAAGGCCAGCAACGTGCCGCACCGGCCCTACACTGCCACTCAGCCCAGAACCAAGAAATGACAGATGTTGTGTCCCTTTTCGCAGCTCCCTCTGCGCCATGCACCATTTGCTTTCGCCTTGGGTTGGGAGACTCTTAACGTCATCCAGGACATGACCTGCAGCAGCCAGGCCGCAGGGTTCCAGAATCGTCGTTAGAATTACCCTCATACCCTCGCCCAACTGCTGCGCTCAACTCAGGAGGAACTGTAGGTGTGCCTCTCGTAACGCAGCTTTCCCCGCGCCACACACCCTTTGCTTTCGCCTCGTGTTGGTGGTGCTTAACGTCCCACCATGACGAGAGTAATGAGTCCTTCCTTGACATCTTCTGAAATTTTGCTCTGCAGTATGGGACCATCTGCTGACTGAGTTGGTGGAAGACATCGCAAAAGTTCAATGAAGGACAGTTACTGTTGTACCGTCGCAAAATAGTGAAGAGTGTCGTGGATATGATCTACGAGTTGGAATGCCAGTAATTTGAACAAAAATGATTTTTCTTATGGCGAGAACTTCTCACAAAATTTCAGTCACCAACTTTCTCCTCTGAATATAAAAATACGTGTATAGTGCAGCGGTTTGCTCAAACTACAGAAATGCACTAGGAAAAAGTAAAGAACGTTACAAAACTAAAATATATTGAATACAGATGAAGAGAAAGAAACAGGTAATTCTCAGAAGACTGACGTAGATGCTCTTCATAATAATAAATGCGACACACCATTCATGTCTTACATTCTCTGCTGTGTAAGAGGCTGTAGACATCAGAATGTACCGAGCGAGCCCTCATCTCGTGGTCGTGAGGTAGCGTTCTCGCTTCCCACGCCCGGGTTCCCGGGTTCGATTCCCGGCGGGGTCAGGGATTTTCTCTGCCTCGTGATGGCTGGGTGTTGTGTGCTGTCCTTAGGTTAGTTAGGTTTAAGTAGTTCTAAGTTCTAGGGGACTGATGACCATAGATGTTAAGTCCCATAGTGCTCAGAGCCATTTGAACCATTTTTTTTTTGTACCGAGCGAGGTGGCGCAGTGGTTAGCACACTGGACTCGCATTCGGGAGGACGACGATTCAATCCCGTCTCCGGCCATCCTGATTTAGGTTTTCCGTGATTTCCCTAAATCGTTTCAGGCGAATGCCGAGATGGTTCCTTTGAAAGGGCACGGCCGATTTCCTTCCCAATCCTTCCCTAACCCGAGCTTGCGCTCCGTCTCTAATGACCTCGTTGTCGACGGGACGTTAAACACTAACGACCACCACCACCACATCAGAATGTAGAGCAACAACTTTCACCGGAATGACAGTTATTATCTTATCCCTAGGAGCCGATAAAGGAATTCGCCAAATTATTGCCAGCCGTTTTGGACGACTGGTTCTAGGCGCTTAAGTCTGGACCGCGCGACCGCTACGGTCGCTGGTTCGATTCCTGCCTCGGGCAAGGATGTGTGTGATGTCTTTAGTTAGGTTTAAGTAGTTCTAAGTTTTAGGGGACTGATGACCTCAGATGTTAAGTCCCATAATGCTCAGAGTTATTTACACCATTTTTGAGCCAAATTATTAACATCACAACTTGTGGAAACATCATTTGAAAGAGGTTGGCAATGTGCTGGATGGGGCAGCCACCGACCCCTTGCCTGGTAGCCAAGTGGTGGTCATTTGTTTCTGAAAACGACGATGGAGGTATTTCTTGTGAACTGGAACTTTTTTTTCAGATTTAATACGGACGGAATGTCGAGAACGTATGACACAAGAACGTCATCATCAGGAACTTAGTTGCTCGTTGTAACAGAGTTTGAGGCCCATAGCAGTTTTCGTGGCACATCATCAATTTTCCATCACTTTAACTGTTAGGCATGTAATGCTGTCGAGCTACAAACTAGTGATCTGAGGATAATTGTGGTTACGATGAGACTTGACCAAGAATTTAGCCTCCAAGATAGTTCAGCAGTTTATATGGTGGGGCAAATAAAAGTGGTCCACAGAATGGAGTTCCAGGTAAAAAGAAACACAGCAGGGGAAAGGAAATACAGCACTAACCAGACTGTGGCAGATACCACGAGTGACCACCGTCCAGCTCTTGGCACTTGTGGGTCCTGGTCATTCAGTTGCTGAAGGTGGACCGAAGCTGCAACGCTGGGATTGCTGCAGTATCATCCCAAATGCTCTGCTGCAGTTCTTGAAGACTATGAGGGTTGTTGCAACTCACCCTAGACTTGAGGGCTCCCCACACAAAATGACTGCGCAGTGACAGATCAGGTGAAATGGCTGACCTTCGCTAACAACTCTTTCACACAAGACTCATAGAATTGGATGGCTGTATGGGCAGCTGCTCCACCGTGTTGAAACTAACTGTAGGTGTTTACCTCCTCCGTTAGTGCTGTCAGAAATGATTTCAAAATATTGGCAATGTAACGCCCCAAAGTGAGACTATGATGAAAGTAGATGGGGCCAGTAACGAGGCGTGCAGACACTGCACACCAAACCCGATCGTTGTGATAATTCAGCTGCGTTTTGTGGAAATTATGCTGTTCCTCTGCTGCCCAGAATCTGTGATTCTGTGAGTTGCCATAACCACTCGGGTGAAACTAGGCTTCGTCAGACATAAAGAATCGATCCATGTCCAAGCCATTCATTGTTATCTCAGCTAGTCACAAAACTAGAGGCACTGAGGGACGTCTGCGGTTTCAATGCGCGAACAACAAACACTCAGTAGGGATATATGTGTAGGCCCAGGTAGAGTATTCGTCAGCATGATCGATGTGTCATTCCAGTCTCTTGCAACAGACGTCGGATTAATTTGGTAGGATATTAAAGTATTTTCTGGTGAATTACAATCACATTTCCTGGTGTCTATGCATGTTTCAGAATGTTTTTGATAGTGTCTGACGACATTTTTGGACTACGCGTTGCGTGGCGTTTCTGGCTGGCACTTTGCAACCACTAAAGTTCTCGACAAACAACTGACTACACCATTCCACCGCCTTTTTTGTCACGCAACTTTCCACAACGGACACCAGCAGCTCCTCTGTGAGTACCGACGCCTCCTTTGCACTGCTCCACTCGCACTGGCACAGCTCGCACTGCTCTCTTAACTGGTCTGGATCACGTGGCCGGTGTATACGTCACAGGGTGTTGTTATGTGCACACATTCACGTCCAATCGTATCCATTCGTCCGCGCCATTTTTATTTGTCCCTGCCTGTATATTACTGGGTTTGCTCACATTTCATGTATGATGCCCAGACTGGAATGGAATGACGTTAACTCGCGGCTTGAGGATGAAGTGAGATGGAACAGCTGGAAGTGACTGAGAGATGGACATACTGAGACTGCAGTTTTATGTCGATTTCTTCCCTCAGGTCCCAGTTCAGGATTTCGCCCCGTATTACTGTGTCCGCCCCCACCCCATGCCACAGATTTGTTACTTGCCGTACTTTTCCTATTATGTGAGACATTATTGACAAAATTCGTTGCTAGAGTCTGATGAGAAAGATAACTTTAAAGGTGAGAGCAAATATTATTAGTTTTTTTTTTAAATTTACCATCAGATCAAGGACAGTACTGATATTGGATAAGGTAAATGAAATTTTACCTCTGTTTACTTAATGAATAGAAATAACTTGCATCCTCATGCGCTACCTCTAGTGTGACAGTATCGTGGTGCTGTTTTCCAGCAGGACAATGCTCGCCCACATATTGCACGTGTCTCTGTGAACGGGCAGTGTCGTGTTGAAGTATTCCCTGACCCTGACGGAATGTGTGTGGGACAGCCTCGGACGCCGGCTTCGTCCCAGTGTATCAGCAGCTGTGTGCCTGCTGGCCCCAGGTGGGTACAGAACGGCTCCATGACACCCATCCCATCAGAGGCGGTGGAACGTCACACTGATAACTTGGCTCATATGCCCACATCTCTGTGAATTTGACTCGATTTTGCAGTTACGGAAGTTACACCGATTATCTCCCTATAGAGCTAAAGTTTCATTTCGTTTTCTCCTCCCCTTCTCGATATTTAATCTTTTTTTTTGTCAGGTACTGTATTTTATTATAATTGTCATTATTAAAAGTGTAGGCTTCTGTGGCACATTAAAAGTGAGTACAGATAGGGAGTGATGCTAATGGCACGTAACATATCCAAGGCTGTGGCGAGGGGGCTAGAGACAGTAGTAAGGTACGACCTTTAGAACTGAAACCTGGGGGATGTAATAGATATAAATTTGTTGTGGGAAAGACAAGGAGTAGTTAAGGTAGTAGCGCAAGTTATCGCCTTATTTATTTAACTATCAAGAAACTGGGCATGGTGTATTTTAAAGTACTAATTAGACCTTAAGTCTTAGATATAATTGATTTGCATATTCAGGAAAAATTAGTAAGGTTAGCGACATGTGGTGACATCTACAACTACATCTACATCTATACTGCAGAAGCCGGCTTGCGCTGTGTGGCGGAGGGTACTTTACGCAAAGCTGTCACCTCCCGCCTTTCTGTTCCAGCCGTGTATGGTTCGCAGGAAGAGCGACCACCAGTTACCCTCCTTCTGTGCTAAGATCTCTCTACTTTTATCTTCGTGGTCTTTTCGCGAGATGTATGTAGGAGGAAACAGTACGTTGGCTTCCAGCGAGTCTCACTCTGGCGTCTCTCTCACCCGAAAGCTGTTTTGTGTGCTGTTCCACTTCAAATCACTCCATAAACATAACTCCTAGATATATTACGGAAATAACTGCTTCCGGTGATTGTTTCGCGCTCATGTCGTCATAGGATAAAGAGTCTTTCTGTTTACGTATTGCCAGTACACTACATTCGTTTATGTTGAGCGTCAGCTGCCACTCCCTGTACCAGGCGTCGATCCTCTCCAGGTCTTCCAGCATTTCGCAGTAATTGTTTGAATTCGCGACTTCTCTGTATACAACAGCATCATCCTTGGAAATCTCATGGAAATTCTGACGTTATCTACTAGGTCATATATGTGATAAAAAATAAGTTATTTACCACTCTTTTGGACCATACTCGAAATTACTTTAACTTCTGACGATTTCTCTGCGTTTAGAGTGTCATGTTGTGTTCTGTTTGCTAGGAGCTCTTCAGTCCATACACACAGTTGGTCTGAAAGTCTGTACGAACGTAAAGCGTGGTTATAATTACAGTGCAATTACTAGTAGTGGTCCAGTGTGGACTGTAATTACCGTATTGTCACGAAAGTTGGTAGACATTCTAATGCCTTAACACAGAAATGATTTACGCCGACAAAAAAAACGTAGTTCCAGTTTTGGCCACCAGGTGCAGCTCTGGTGCTGTGAATGCTAGAAACAAGGATAGAAGTTTATCTTTTATTTTCTTTGGGGCCAGCAGCATAATGAATGTCTGATAACGACATGATTATTAGAGCAGATGCACCGAATACCTGCTAAAAATCAGTAATCTTTATTTACGATAGACTGTTTCGGTTCTGTCGCATTTTCAAGTACGTCTAGACTGACGTGACGTCCATATTGCGTCGTTAGTGAACTGTTTCAACTGCAACTGTTTTAATAAGGTAACAAATGATGTCAACATGTTGAAAATAAAATGTTAATAGAGATGACAGTGCTTTGACATTTCCACTCTTACGCTGATATATTAGCCTCATACAAACAATTAAAGCTGATTTGCACCGGGTGGGCAAAATCGGAATTCCGGAGGCAGCGTTAAGCAGATCTTTCATGGGTTCAACGACTTGAGTTGTTGTCCCATCTTGCATGAAAAGAGTGGTTTCCGCATTAATGCATTAGCATATCTACCAAATTTCGCTGCCATGGAATAATTACAGCCAGTACTCGCCTCCATGAGCAGATGCACGTCAATTATAATCCCCTGGGATATTAATTTCTACTGACATCCACTGTGCGGAACTGTGGTGCTGGAGCCAAGTGTGAAGTTTACAGGTTGTAATAAAACTCGCGAAATTATTCATCTTCGGCAATTTCGGCACAAATAGTCAAACCAAAACGTCAAGAAAAGCTGTTACGATGTTTGTTATTGTAATCTATACTCTGAAACCATAAAAATTAAGTGATATGCATTACAAATTCATTCTATTATATCGAAAAATAGTCGACCCACTATATCCGTTCAGTACCCAAATGGCGAAAAATGCAAACATTTATAGAACACGCACGTGTATGTAACTTCATATGGTACTGATTATATATAACAAAAATAAAAAATCACATTGGCAAGAAAGAACAAAATTAAGTATTTCACTTGTAATGCTGTATTATTGTGTTACATACTGTGGTGCTGCGTCACAAGTGGCACGTGTTCTTCCAGCAGCACAACGCTCGATCATTCACTGAACATGTCACACAGCTCCAACCTTCCGCTGGTTATTCAGTTTCCTGGACAATGTACAAAACATAGAGGGGACACCACAAGCAAACGTAACCCAAAACAAGCCTTATCGTCTGTTGAGGGATCCTTATGGTGCAGGGTGAAACAAAGCCCATTCTGTTTGCTCCTCCACTACGTCGCTGGAACGTGTGCTTCCAGCAAGACACCGCGACTGTACTCACTGCTTTCCACGCTCTGCTCTCACAAGTGTTCATTACTTCGGCTGGCGGTGGCACACCCGACCAAGACTGAGTACCGTGCTGTGCGAAATCACAACCTAAAATTGCACCAGGGTAATGTTGAAATAATACAGTAGTGTGCTGTATACATCCTGTCGGTTCCGCTGAAGATTCTGCAACACGTTTACTTTCAGCAAGACAACGCGCTTTTACTAACATACTGTGTGAAACTGATTCTCCCTCCAACAAATTCCTACGATTTTATGGCACGGAGATAAGTCTTTGGAATCAAATAGTCAGCACCTCTTAACATAAAATGTATACATACTGATTGTGGATGAGATGGCAGGAACCTTACTGAGTTTACCTGTAACCGACAGTCACGTATCGTGGTTGTTGAGGTAAAACGGAAGTTAGTAGGAGCATTCAGCCAGCTCTGCTGCCGTTGGTACATTATCATCTTTACCTCATCTCCCATACTCTGTTGCAGTGATACAGCCGACATAATGCTCATTATGCCCCACCCTGAAGACATGCAAGACCACTTTAATATATCATGCTGTGCGGAAACGTAAGGTCACACGAAGCTTGGTGTTTGTTAAGGAGACGCCGAACTGTGGAAAACATAAGGAGCGTTAGCCTGCACTGACACTGGTATCTACCAGCACGACAGTGCGCCTCACTCATAGCTCCAGTCGTGCTGAAGTAGCTCAACCAACCTGGTTGTGACATCTAAGAGCTAATCCAGGTAGCACGTCTTGTTCAGTTGCTGCCACAGGTAACCCATGAGGCTTGTTCATGGCACCCTGAAGAGAGCAGGATACACCAGACCTGTTCCGACTCCATTACTACAAAACCAGCTGATTTAATCTTTGAATGGGATGACACCCATCTACTCAATTATTGTGTTACACAAATACGTTCAGCAAGGAGTTCACCTGACCCAGACATACTGATATATTGGCGTTTCATGCTGACAGAATCATAAGCCAAAATAACCAGTGGTGTTTGGTCGGGAATCACAGAATTCGCAAGTTACAACAAGCCTGGTCTGCTGGCTTTTGCACAACTTTACTGGGATGTGTTGTTCCAGCAAGACAGCGATTACTGACTAACTTCCTGAAGACACACGTTCCTCATATCCTGTGTTACTGGTTAAAGGGTCAGTTTCCAAATATCCTTTGTGGCCAACTGCAACTTAAAATAACCCATGCTGTTCTGTGAGGGGAAACTACTCTGTTCTGGATTCCTCCAGGCTATAGTACTGTGCTGCTTTGCGCGTGACCTTTCAACAGCACAAGACATTTATTCACTTTTACCACAGGGTCACTCTCCAATACGTACCACAGTTCCCTCGGAAGTGACGAATCAGATACACTCTCAGTCGCATGGCTTGGGGAACTTTAACATGAAACAATCCTCCTGTGTCTGAGGAATTACTGAGCTCTGCAGGTGTCCAGAGTGTTGTCCTGCCTCTGCTGGGTGAGTAGGAGACGGTGTTCCACAAGAACGCCGCCCTTTCAGTCCCATTCTGTGATAAGTGGCACAAGTTGTTCTGGGGTTCATCAGTTCCCCTGGAAGTGACATACAACCTCACTTTTCACTCTCATGTTTTAGGGGAACCATTAAGGAAACAATCAATGAATAATAAAGCATGGTCAATGACACTTGGCAACAACGATATTTCTTTGCCATATTTACCGGCTGTATGTGACTGATTAGATACCATTGTACGCACATTAATCTCTCTTACTTCGTCGTCGATGGTCCTGCTTGAGACGTGCAATAGTTAAATGTAGCACACTGTGCCACGAATTCCGTTTCTGTAAATTTACCGAATGGAGTTTCACGGAAACAACTTCGTCCCTCTAAACACTCCCGTTTGAATTCCACAACCCCCGCTGTTACTTCTGCGTGTGCTCAGTCCTAGCAGTCCTTCTGATTTTGCTCCATGCCCGCAGTCAAGTCGTCTTGACCAGGTCTCCAGCTTCTGCAGCAGAAGTCTAGATCTGCATCTGCATGGATAGACTGCAAATAACATTTAAGTGCCTGTCAGAGGGTTCATCGAACCCCATTCACAATTGTCTGTTATTCCAATCTTGTATAGGGCATGGAAGAAACAAACACCTATATATTTCCGTGCGAGCTCTGGTTTCCCTTATTCTACTACGGTGATCGTTTCTTCATATTATGTTGGCGTATACTGCTTGAACATCCCCCTTCAAGTTCAGGTCCTTCGTGTCGTTCAGAATCAGCATATCGATACATTGAAACCTCATGTATTTCTTTATCATCCCTATTACATTTCTGAATTGTTACATTATAAACTGAAGAGCCAAAGAAACTGCTACACCGGCCTAATATCATGTAGGTCTCTGGCGAGCTTGCAGAAGTGCCGCAACGCGACTAATGTCTGAATTAGTTCTGGGGGGAAATGACACCATGAATCCTGCAGGGGTGTCCATAAATCCGTAAGAGTACGAGGGGCTGGCGATCTCTTCTGAACAGCACGTTGCAAGGCACACCACAAATGCTCAATAATGTTCATGTCTGAGAGTTTGGGGCCAGCGGAGGCGTTTAAACTCAGATGAGTGTTCCTGGAGCCACTCTGTAGCAACTGTGGACGTATAGGGTGTCGCATTGTCCTGCTGGAGTTGCCCAAATCCGTCGGAATGCACAATGGACATGTCCATGGATGCAGGTGATCAGACAGAATTCTTACATACGTGTCACCTGTCAGAGTCGAATCTAGACGTATCAGGGGTCCCATATCAGCCAAAAACGGCAGACACCCAACACCATTACAGAGCCTCCACAAACATGAACAGTCCCCTGCTGACATGCAGAGTCCTCGGATTCATGAGGTTTCCTCTATACCCGTACACGTCCATCCACTCGATACAACTCTTACCTTTCATTTTCTTTGGTTGATAATACTAAGTTTATGACACTAGTTAAGTCATTAGATGCGAGGTATTCTTCGGATTCCTGGAGGACCCTGACAAAAAGACTTAAATTAAGGACGTTTTTAGCAACATACTGACTGAAACAAAATATCAGTACAACGAAAAATCAGACAATGTGGGATATTTTACTTTTTTATTCACTTGATAGCTAGTTAGGAGCCAGGACCCATTATCTTCCTTTTACGGGTTGCCACCCGCTCAGGATAGATGCGTTGCTTATAGCGACTATGAGGCAGTAGAGCGACTGCTGTTGGTTGTTCTTGAACGTTAGTCAGATTATATGAAAAACAGAACCAGAGGCGATTCTGATCGGCACGCATGAGAGGGAGCAGGCAACACATCTGGATAAAGAGGTAGGACATCCTGGCCACCAATTGGCTTAATGGCAGTAACAGGAGAAGGTCGTTAAGAGGTCATCGGAAAGGGTGACTTAATTGGAACAGACAAATTTAGAGGCATCTCAGTTTTTCTTTTGTTAATCATTACACCAGAAATTCCAACGACTTCCCCACGCCTGTATGTTTCTGGAACACACACCAGCTATCTCAACTTCCTTTTTCGCACCATTGATCCCACCAGTAGAGCAGGAGTCAGCACTGCAGTATATAACAACCAACAGACTCACTTCAGGGAGCGCTGTGTGCGGAGTAGATGTACCCAACTCCACTCTGTCCTGTATACGACATCTCTTGTGATGCACTGCGGACACAGCCAGTCTGCTAACAACAGTTTCACGACCCTGCAACGAAGTTCAAACTGAAAAGTCAGGAGCAGGTAGATGTGCATTCATCTGTTGCTCCATTGCACCTGGCCAAGACGTGGCAACAATCTCGTGGGCAGTAGAAACGAGATCAGCTAACGCCAATTTCGACGCTGTTCCAAGGAGGACTTCAACACAATTATCCTCCACTAGCATATTAGATCAGAGGCGGCCACTTTAGGTGATGAGAAAGAACGTCGCTACTTCCTCATTGTATGTTGTATGAATGCGGTACACACAAAACTGTAGATGGGAAGGAGTGTTGTTCTTTACTACCATCTCCACTGGACGGATCCTTCTGTAACTGTGTGAAGGATATTGAGTGAACTAGCGTTCACATCGTATACGCCTCACATCACTCTAAGAGACCAAAGTAAACTGTTGTTACACACGAGGACACGAAAACGCTGAGTGAAAGCTGTCCAGGTAAGCAGATTCTGTGGTGAGGCAGTAAACCGGCGACCCTCCCACCTGGTGCCTGTACCACTAGTATAGACAGAACACTACCGCGTGTTACTGCTCTCACCCAGCGCAATGTATTAATTTTCATCGCTACAGTAGTCATTGCATTATCACACAATGGGTAAATAGTTCTTTAGTTGTTTCTTTGTCACTGTGTTGTGTTTCTATCGAACTGCAGATGGTACACCGCTTTACTGTCTGCTGTTCTCATCTGAGAGTGTGTACTTGCGTGTAGTTTTTTGGAGCGAACGTAGAACGCCACATTCACGTTCAGGAGAAAGTGGAACAGGAAGTACGAGCTAGTCGCACAGAGAAAGAAATGAAAAAAATATGAAGCTTCAGTCACAAACAAACACAGGAATAAATGCCAGTGTCCTACCAACTATTTAATTGACTTTCAAATACTTATGTAACTATATGGCGCATAAAATCTTCATTAGCGTAAATTCACTTGCTTTTCTTCAAGACCAGACCATGATTTCCATATGTCGTCAACCATATGTCTGCAACCCCTTGCACTCGCACTTAGACTAAATATATTCCCCAACAGGTGAGACATGTTAATTGACAATCGATTGTCCGGTATTGGCGGATAAATGCAATACTGCAGTTACTGTGTTGTTCATAAATACGATGGAATGTTTCCTCGGACATGCATGCGTCCGTATTTGCATGCATGTCCAAAAGAACACTACAGTGTACTTCTGAAGAACACAGGTAGAGCAGTATAGTACTGGCCCACTAAAAGCTCTCGTGCGAAACAAAAATATTGACCAATATTTTAGTCACACTCTTTAGTTTGTTTACGTCCGTAGGACATGTTTGAGTTGTGGTCTGAGGGAAAGTCTGTATAGTTCTTTGTCATTAGCAGAACTGGAAATTATGAACAATGTGTCGCAAATTGACTTGCGCACCAGCGTGTAACGTATGGATGCTAATATCTGTATGTAATGCTTTCAGGTGTACCTAGTGACGTAAGGAATTTCTGATACCTCCAACCATTCATTGCTTGCTTTTCCGATTTTTTTGCACTACCTCACACATCCTTCGGTTACCTACTAAACGATTCCTTGATATCTGAGGATGTATCCTGTCAATCGATTCCTTCTATTAGTCAGACAGTGGCTCTATTGTTTCCTATCAGTTCGATCCTGTACCTCTTCATTATATATTCTATTTCACCATCTTCAGAATTATTCTGTATCGCATTTCAGATTCTGCTACGATGGGAGCATGACACTTGTATTTTCTGCTTGCCATCATCCGCCCATAACACCAAGGTATGGAGGGCCGGTGGGACAATGTTGCAGGGCCAGACCTTCTGATACTCACCTGGACTGGTCCCCTCTAACTAAAGAACAGGCTGCCCTCCTCTTCGGGAACCACATGTTGATCTGGCTGCTGTACAGACGCCCCTTCCACGTTGTTGCACCTGCAGTATGGCTGTCTGCATCACTGAGGCACGCAGGCCACCCCACTCCTGCATAGCCTTGCTGCTAAACAGTGGAGGTGGAGGTGGGACTGGAGTATTGTAGCCTACGCTGTCCAATTTTTTCCTTGGTTCATAAATGACATGAGGGTATCACAGGCTCTCTATATTGTCCCTTGCACTGATAAGACTGTCTAGACGTCTACTGAATCCTTTTAGTCTTCTGAGTCTTTCTTCATATTCTTATGTAAAATTTATAAATTACGTATTTCTATCTCTAGGTATACAGATAAAACAGAATGAAGCGATTACCAGTGGCTGTAGATACTCCATACGGAGCAAATTTATTTTAGATTCTTTATAGATATTTTGTATGAAGCCCTTGTCGACACAGACGGTATGTAAGCGAGAACATTTCGTATCATACATTTAGATGCGTCTGTGGATGAATTGTCGCATCAGAAATGAGCGATTTGTGTTGTGTAATGGTTTTAGACATCGGTATTTCACATAACCCCTGGAGAAAAGAAATGAGTTGGTGTCAGGGCCAGAACTCTAGTGGGCAGAGAACGCAGTGCCGTCGTGGCAAGGACGACGGATTCAACGTTTTGGGAGGTGCTGATTCTAAAGTGCGCAGCGGCTTCCGATTCGCAGCTCTTGCATAACGATGGAAATTCTGAAGTTAATTTTACATTCTCTGTAATGCTTATCAATGTACTGGTAAGTGTTAGCTGCAGTCATGTGTCACCGCTGTAGTGATTTTGGGTTGGCCCGTACGGTGGGCCCCAAACTGTACGGTCTCGGTCCATGTCGCTGGCCTCCCACGCCCTGCATTATAACGCCCACAGCCGCGCTGTCGCAACCGGGACTCAGTTTGGAGCACAGACAGGATTTCTGCTGACCGCAAACCGCTAGCTGCCTGCGGTCACAGCTGGGATATGACGCCAGCACTCTTGCCTGCTCTTCCCACACACACGCACGTAAGAAGCTGGAGTATTCCTGGCGCACATCCGCAGTGATCTCGTTACGCAAATATGCGTTCCTGCGTCAGTGGCTTCCCACTAAAGGATAAACATGTCCTTTAAAGGCAAGTGCGTCTATACTGTATGGAGGCCTGTGTGTAGCACATCCTGACACTTAACACCAGCTTTAAAATGGTTATGAATATTCCTAGCTAGGTTTGGAAAGATTTAACAGCTTTACTGACCCATATGGGAAAATATGAAATATGCATTTGGGTATAATTAGTCCAGGACATTGTTCAGTTAAGCGAGTAGCACCAGTGTTTCTTGATCGTATCATATAATTGCAATCAGCAAAGGTAAATTTTATAAGATTGTTTTGAGAAACATCGTACTCAGAAAATGGAAGCATTATATT
This sequence comes from Schistocerca americana, assembly GCF_021461395.2. Lineage (NCBI taxonomy): Eukaryota > Metazoa > Arthropoda > Insecta > Orthoptera > Acrididae > Schistocerca > Schistocerca americana. The sequence goes on from NC_060129.1 coordinate 50,779,554, forward strand.
ATTGTAAAGATTTTTACTTGTTGCACCTGGTCATATTTGCCATGTTTTAAAATTTCACAAAGGTTCCAAAATTACTTTCAGTTTTATTTGTGTCCTTATCAAAATATCAAACGAGAAACACGAGGTTTTAACACATTCTACGTCTGTTGACTCATCAGTGAGAACACTGAATTTAGTGTGTCTCAGTTTTCTTGGTACTTCGTTCTGCGTTGTTATGGCTCTCTCCTATCACATTGTTTACAATCTGGAAACATTCAGTTCAACGCAGTTGAGTAGCATCTGAAATTTTAGAATCAGGGAAACAACTCTCGACTACGTCCTCCAGCTGATTTACTACAATCAAAAGAAGACTGTTCTGCCACGAATCCTGTCAAGTAAACATTGGATGATTGAACAGTGGAAACACGCTGTATGGAGTGACGAATCACGGTACAGTATGTGGCGATCCGATGGCAGGGTGTGGGAATGGCGTATGCACGGTGAACGTCATAGGCCGGCGTGTGTAGTGCCAACAGTAAAATTCGGAGGCAGTAGTGTTATGGTGCGGTCGTGTTTTCCATGAATGGGGCTTGCACGTCTTCTTCTTTTGCCTGGTACTATCATAGCACAGGCCTACATTAATCTTTTAAGCACCTTCTTGCTTCCCAATGTTGAAGAGCAATTCGGGGATGGTGATCGCATCTTTCAACACGATCGAGCACCTGTTCATAATGCACGGCCTTTGGCGGAGTGGTTGGACTAAAACATCATCCCTGTAACGGACAGGCCTGCACAGATTCCTGACCTAACTCATATAGAACACCTTTGGGATGTTTTGGAGCCCGACTTCGTGCCAGGCCTCACCGACCGACATCGATACCTCTCCTCAGTGCAGCACTCCGTGAAGAATGGGCTGCCATTCCCCAAGAAACTTTCCAGAACCTGATTGAACGTATGCCTGTGAGAGGTGTCATCAAGGCTAAGGAAGGGCTAATACCACATTGAATTCGAGCATTACCGATGGAGGGTGCCACGAACTTGTGAATCATTTTCAGCCAGGTGTTCACATAGTTTCTTAATGGAAAAACTAAAAAGTATTCATATGATGTGGGCTATAAACTGAAAGTAATACCGTATGCAGAAGAACATGGAAACAAAGCAGCTGAGTGGCATTTCGGCCGTCCACCAATAGAAATGGTGGGTCCATCTTGGTGTGGGCTGTCTTCCATGGAACAGACTGGGTCCTCTGGCCCAGCTGAATCAATTGTTGGCTAGACATGGTTATGATCGCGTATTTGGTGAACATTTGCAGCCATTCATTGACTTCATCTTCCCAAACAACAATGCGTCATGTCACCAGGACACAATTGTTCGCTACGGATTTGAAGAACAATCTGGACAGTTAGAGCCGATGATTTGGCCACCCGCACAGCTCTACTGCTCCTTCCACCGCACCCGTGACCGGGATACTCTCACCCGCCACCGGCAATTACAGCGACACATCTGGAAACTCCTTACAAGAAAAAACGCCAGGACTGCTCCAAACGCAACACCGCCTCTGGTCATGATGGCGTCATCTACCGCCACCTCAAGGAATCCCCCACATCCTTCCTATCTGTCCTTGCTACCTTCTACAATGTCCTCCTCTCCACTGGATTTTACCCCGACCTGTCGAAGACTTCCCATGTCCTGCTGTTCCCTAATCCTAACAAACCCCCCTCTGATACTTCTCCATATCGTCGCATCTGCCTCACCTCCATGTTCAGTAAGGTCTTTGAGGCCATCCTCTCTCACCGTATTCACCGCCACCTTAACCAATACCACCTCCTTCCCCTTACCCAATGTGGCTTCCGGCCTTCCTTCTCTGCCAACGACCAGGCCCTTAAACTTACCAATCTTCTTTCCCTCCAAATTAACTCCGGTTGCTCTGCTATCTTTGTTTCCCTTGATCTCCAGAACACCTATGACCGTGTCTGGCATCTCGGGCTCCTCTTCAGATGTATGCTCTCCCCATCAACTTCTTCCATCTCGTTGCTTCCTTCCTCTCCCATCGTCCCTCCTATGTGACTATCCACAGTTCCAACTCCAGTATTTTCTATCCCTCTGCCGGTGTGCCCCAAGGTTCTGTCCTTTCCCCTCTCTATCTCCTGTACACTGCTGACATGCCCAAACCTTCCCCACCTGTTCATCTTCTCCAGTTTGCTGATGACACCGCCTTCCTAGCCCTTTATCCTACCCTTCAATAGTCCCAACATACCCTCCAAACCCACCTTGACCAATTCACCACTTGGTGCAACCAGTAGTTCCTCCGTATCAATCCTTTCATGACCCAGGTGATGATCATAGGCTGCACCACCTACTCCTTCCGCCTCCATGATTTCAATCTCACCATTTATGGCCGTCCTATCCACCTCACTCTTACCCTCAAATACCTTGGCCTCACAATCGATCGCAACCTCACCTGGACTCCCCATCTCCTTACCATCCAAAACAAACCTCACAACCGCCTCCGCCTTCTGAAACTCCTGTCCGGCCGGATGTGGGGTCTCCATCCTTCCACCATCCTTCACACCTACAAAGCCTTGATCGGCCCCATTCCCTGTTATGCCAGTGTAGCTTGGATTTCCGCCCCTCCCCGGTTCTATAAAGCCCTCCAAATCCTCGAATGCCCTGCGCTCCGCCTCGCCTTCCACATCCGCCTTCCATCCCCCACGAGCATGCTCTATGACCTCATCCCCCTCCCCCACCTTCTTCTTTTCCTTGAACACATCTACACACTATGTATTGTCCGCCGCCTTGATCCCCCTCACCCCCAGGTGTCTCCCTTCCTCTCCACCCCCAACCAGTTGCCACACCTTTACCATTGTGTCACACCCTCTCTCCATCTCCACACCCTCCATCCCAACTTCTACCGTTTACCCCTCCCAGATGATCAGCTTCGCCCTGACATCTACTCCTCCTACCAAATCTAACCCTATCTTCCTGCCTCCTCCTCAGGGCTCCCTCTCCTCCCCCTTCCTCCTCCTGAGCGGCTTCCCCCTCCTACTTCCCTCCCTCTCTTGTGCCCTCTTTCAGTGTCTCAGCACTCCCTCCTGCCCTGTCTTCCCTCTTCTCTCCCGCCACACGTATCTCCTGGCCTCTTCATGTACCCACTGACACCCCTATTCTCTTCATCCTGCCGCTTCCCCTGCTGCCCCTTGCTCTCCCTCCTTTTCCATCCGCTCTGACCTTTCCCCCGGCAGATCCCACCTGGCAGTTTTATTCTTTGTCGTGTGTGCTACACGTGGGTTTTAAGTGTGTTGTTCTGGAGTTTTTTTAATACTGTGGCCAACTTTTAACCTGTGCATGTCCATTCAGTGTCTTCTCTGTGTTTTAAGCATCGCCAACTGTGTTTTTTAACTTCCTGGTGGCTTTTTTAACTGTCGCCTGTGAACATCTCCATGTCAGTCTAATTTTATCTCCATTTTCTCCCTTTGCACTGTTTTATGTTCCCATTTTTTATCGCCTTATGTATGTAACATTTTCTTCTTAATTTAGTTGTGATGTCGCTCAGCTGAAGAACGGCGGATTGTGCCGCTGACAGCCCTCCCCTGCCCATATGGGGCAGGGGAAGGAAATCACAATAAAGCAAAAAAAAAAAAAAAAGGTGCCCAAAAGCCCAAACCTCAGCCAAGTGCGCAGTACGTAGGAGGGTGGACCAAAGTGCGCGAGAGGCTGGTGTAGCCGACTCGGACAACTGTGTTACAGTAAACAAATACATTGGTGACTAAGGAAAACTCACTGAATGTCGATGCTTTCAGGTCTGATAAGCATAAACTATCAAACAGATTACGTGACTACTTATAACAGGTCGACCAAACCGCCCTCACACCGAGGTGAAATAATGTTGAGGTGGACTGATACAAGAAGGTGAAAATGAGCGCTTATTTTTGTTTTGAAAATGTTGGTTTTAGTCTATACCCACAGTGTGTTTATTTTCCCTCCCAGCTACCAGATACGGTACACACTACCATCCTCAGGCCATCCTCTGGCACGCATTTGTGACCCTCACTTCCGAAGTAACTGTGTCAGATTTTTCTATTTGACACGTTACATCTACTTGGGAACTAAACGTAACCAGTAGCAAAATAAATAAACTGCCACTGAAGACTAAAACAAAAAAATTTCAGTATTGTATTCGTCGTTGTTCGACTGACAGTGTGTGAGGAATATGTATTTTTATATGGAAATTGTGGTGGAGGGGGAAGAAAGGAAGCGGGTGGGAATGGGGTACTGATGTCAGCTGCATCGAGGCTTTATGCAGAATCAGCGGCGACGAGTGGTAAGTGTGTGCCCTGCCGCAGGCCGCCTCAGCGCCACTCTGCGACTGCACTGAGTTATCTCCACTGGTTCTACAGAGAAGACATACAAATACGAGAACCACGCAACACAATACCGCTGAGGAGGCAAAAAACAAACGTAGAATTTGCCCTTCATAATTCTGGACACTTACAAGGCATTAATGTAGTGAAAGGAATGTACGGCCGACCTCTCCAGACTCGATGTGCTGGGTCAGACTAGCCCCTAATAAGCGTGTCACAAGTGGTGATGTCGTGACGTCACAGACGTATATAACCGCGTGAGGCGTGCAGCGACACGCCAGTTTTCTACGGAAGGTGCTTTTTACGCCTGCGTATGCCTGTCAGACGCTGATTACGCCGTGACGAGTTTTCGGCACTCTGTATGATGGAACTGTTTACTAAACCACAGAAAACACTCGAGAAAAGTACAGAATGTTAGAAAACTAAAATATATTTAATACGAATGAAGAGAAAGGAGCAGGTAATTCTCGGAAGACGGACGTGGATGTTTTGGTCAATAAAAAATGCGACACGCCATTCATGTCTTACATTTTCTGCTGTGTAAGAGGCTGTAGACATCAGAATGTAGGGCTTTGGCTTTCACCGGAATGACGGTCATTATCTTATCCCTAGGAGACTATAAAGTAATTCGCCAAATTATTTACATCAAAACTTGAGAAAACAGCATTCGGCAATGTATACGGTTGGGCCGCCACCGACCCCTTGACTGGTAGCCCAGTGGTAATCTGTTGTTTTTGATAACGACGATGGAGATATTTCTTCTGAACTTTTTGTTCATATTTAACACGGAAGGAATTTCGAGAACATACGACATAAGAACGTCATCATCAGAAACTTAGTTCCATGCTGTAACGGAGTTTGTGGCCCAGAGCAATTTTCGTGGCACATCATAAATCTTGCATCTCTTTAATTGCTAGCTGTGTCATGCTGTCGTGTTACAAACTAATGATCAGAGGATAAATGCGGTTGTGATGAGACTTGATGATGAATTTAGCCTTCAATATAGCTCGGCAGTTTATATGGTGGGCAAATAAAAGTGGCCCAGAGGACAGAGTTCAGGGTACGAAGGAACACAGCAGGGTGAAGGAAATACAGTACTGACCTGTCTGTAACAGATGTCGCGAGTGACCACCGTCCACGTCTTGGCACTTGTGGGTCCTGGTCAGCCAGCTGCTGAACGTGGATCGAAGCTGGACCGCTGGGATTGATGCAGTCTCGTCCCAAATGCTCTGCTGCAGTCCTTGAAGACTATGAGGGTTGGTGCGACACACCCTAGACTTGAGGGCTCCCCACACAAAATGATTGCACAGTGACAGATCAGGCGAAATGGCTGGCGAGCTACGGTCGTGACCAGACTGACCTCCGCTAAAAACTTCGTCACACATGACTCCTAGATTTAGCTGGCTGTATGGGCAGCTGCTTCATCCTGTTGAAACTAACTGTAGGTGTTTACCTTCTCCGTTAGTGCTGCCAGAAATGATTTCACAATGTTGGCAATGTAACGCCCCGAAGTCAGACTCTGATGAAAGCAGATGGGGCCAATAACGAGGTGTGCAGACACTGCACACCAAACCCCATCTTTGCGATAATGCAGCTGCGTTTTGTGGAAATTATATGGATTCTCCGCAGCACAGAACCTGTGATTCTGTGAGTTGACATAACCACTCAGGTGAAACCAGACTTCGTCAGACATAAAGAAGCCAATCACAAAACTGGAGGCACTAAGGGAACTCTGCTGGTTTTAATGCGCGAACTACAGACACTCAGTAGGGATGCATGTCAAGGCCCAGCTAGAGTATTCGGCAGCATGATCGACGTGTCATTCCAGTTTTTTGCAACAGGCGTCGGATTGATTTGATAGGACTTTAAAGCATTTTCTGGTGAGCTCCATTCACATTTTCTGGTGTCCGGGCATGTTTCGGAATTTTTTTTGACTTGTTCAAAACAGATACTGTCTGAGGCCATTTTTGGACTGAACGTTGCGTGGCGTTTCTTGCTGGCACTTTGAGACCATTAAACTTCTCGACAAACAACTGATCACACCAATCCAATGCCTTTTTGTCACGTAACTTTCCACAACGGACACCTGCTGCTCCTCTGTGAGCACCGTCGCCTCCTTTGCACTGCTCCACTCGCACTGACACAGCTCGCACTGCGCTCTGCACTGGTCTGGATCACGTGGCCGGCACATACGTCACAGGGTGTTGTTATGTGCACACGTTCACGTCCAATCGTATCCATTCGTCCGCGCCATTTTTATTTGTCCCTGCCTGTATATTACGGGGTTTGCTTGCATTTTACGTATGATGCCCAGACTGGAATGGAATGACGTTAACTCGCGGCTTGAGGATGATGTGAGATGCAACAGTTGGAAATTCATGTCGAGTGACTGAGAGATGGACATACGGAGACTGCAGTTTTACGTCGATTTCCTCCCCCAGGTTCGAGTTCTGGAGGTCACACCGTATTACTGTGTCTCCCCCTACCCCAGGCTCAGATTTGTTAGTTGCCGTACTTTTGCTAGTATGTGGGATATTATTGCCAAAATTCATTGCATGAGTTTTCGCGCTCCAATTATTTTTCCTGGACACTGGTTTACTTTGGTTCAATGTACACTCCTGGAAATGGAAAAAAGAACACATTGACACCGGTGTGTCAGACCCACCATACTTGCTCCGGACACTGCGAGAGGGCTGTACAAGCAATGATCACACGCACGGCACAGCAGACACACCAGGAACCGCGGTGTTGGCCGTCGAATGGCGCTAGCTGCGCAGCATTTGTGCACCGCCGCCGTCAGTGTCAGCCAGTTTGCCGTGGCATACGGAGCTCCATCGCAGTCTTTAACACTGGTAGCATGCCGCGACAGCGTGGACGTGAACCTTATGTGCAGTTGACGGACTTTGAGCGAGGGCGTATAGTGGGCATGCGGGAGGCCGGGTGGACGTACCGCCGAATTGCTCAACACGTGGGGCGTGAGGTCTCCACAGTACATCGATGTTGTCGCCAGTGGTCGGCGGAAGGTGCACGTGCCCGTCGAACTGGGACCGGACCGCAGCGACGCACGGATGCACGCCAAGACCGTAGGATCCTACGCAGTGCCGTAGGGGACCGCACCGCCACTTCCCAGCAAATTAGGGACACTGTTGCTCCTGGGGTATCGGCGAGGACCATTCCCAACCGTCTCCATGAAGCTGGACTACGTTCCCGCACACCGTTAGGCCGTCTTCCGCTCACGCCCCAACATCGTGCAGCCCGCCTCCAGTGGTGTCGCGACAGGCGCGAATGGAGGGACGAATGGAGACGTGTCGTCTTCAGCGATGAGAGTCGCTTCTGCCTTGGTGCCAATGATGGTCGTATACGTGTTTGGCGCCGTGCAGGTGAGCGCCAGAATCAGGACTGCATACGACGGAGGCACACAGGGCCAACACCCGGCATCATGGTGTGGGGAGCGATCTCCTACACTGCCCGTACACCACTGGTGATCGTCGAGGGGACACTGAATAGTGCACAGTACATCCAAACCGTCATCGAACCCATCGTTCTACCATTCCTAGACCGGCAAGGGAACTTGCTGTTCCAACAGGACAATGCACGTCCGCATGTATCCCGTGCCACCCAACGTGCTCTAGAAGGTGTAAGTCAACTACCCTGGCCAGCAAGATCTCCGGATCTGTCCCCCATTGAGCATGTTTGGGACTGGATGAAGCGTCGTCTCACGCGGTCTGCACGTCCAGCACGAACGCTGGTCCAACTGAGGCGCCAGGTGGAAATGGCATGGCAAGCCGTTCCACAGGACTACATCCAGCATCTCTACGATCGTCTCCATGGGAGAATAGCAGCCTGCATTGCTGCGAAAGGTGGATATACACTGTACTAGTGCCGACATTGTGCATGCTCTGTTGCCTGTGTCTATGTGCCTGTGGTTCTGTCAGTATGATCAAGTGATGTATCTGACCCCAGGAATGTGTCAATAAGGTTTCCCCTTCCTGGGACAATGAATTCACGGTGTTCTTATTTCAATTTCCAGGAGTGTATGTTGCGAACAAATGAGATTAATTATTATTATACTGGAACTGGCTTCTTATTAAATGAACAGTTTTGTTACTGTAACTCAGTAGACGGCACAACATATCCACCTGTCCTACAGTTATCGTAAAAATGTTCTGTAAGTATTTCTGTTGTGAAAAATGATGAAGTTACCGTACGGAATGCTTAAAGAACGTCAAACCTTGCAGTGGATTTTTCGTCAACATTAATTATTAATCAGTGCCATTGCTAACACTAGAGCGTAAGACTATCATTGTTAACCAGAAAATGATTTCTCTATAACTTTTACGAGCCCATAATTTTTGCTTAGCAAGGTATCGTTTTGAAACATGAAAGTGTTTGAATTTTGATACTGTTAAAGTTTACAATATTAGCAGCCCGCGTCCGCCTGTGAAGCACAACGTAAAATCTGCTGCTTTGTACTCCGATCTCGAACTGCTGTGAGAAATAATTTTAAATTCACTTTACACCTGACCGCTTATTGCCGTGTGATTGCCCTTATTATCAGATTTGAATCTGCCGCGGCGGCGGCTCGCTCCGCCGTGTCGCAGCTCTGCACCGCGGACACGACCTAAAAAGCTGAATGTGTCGCAAATAGATGTGTAAAATACCAGGCAAGCTGTCTAATAGTACCATACGAATTCTCATTACACAACTACATTTGAAACTCGAACAACAAGTTCACACAGCATTCTTAATAATCAGCACCCAATAGCGTCCTGCTTACAATCTTAACAAATGAAAGCTACCTACATGTTAAACATAGCGTCACAGATTTCTCCTCTCTATGTGACTCCAAGAAGACGACTACGACAATGTTATTCTTACACTACTACTTATAAAATGGCTGATTGTCATGAAATCTTTAAGTTTTTCTTTATTAATTCTTTTCTGCGGCGGTTTCAGAAGTCGCCGACACAGATATTATTTCACAAAACCACTACTTAATCCTTTACAAATACAAAATATATCATAATTGTCTCTATTCTATTACGATTCAGAGCTCACACACGTAATCAGTGCCTGTATATACATAAATAAAATTGTAGTTGCATAGTTATAAAGTATGTTTTACGTGGAAACGTTATAGAGTCTGATGTGAAAGATAACTTTAAAGGTGAAAGTTAATATTACGAGTTTACAGCAGATCACATGTGGTGATTGTGGAGGTAAAACGGAAGTTAGCAGGAGCATCCAGCCTGCTCTGCTGCCGTTGGTACATTATCAGCATTACCTCACCTTCCATGCTGTGTTACAGCGATACAGTTGATGTGAGACTCATTATGTCCCACCATGAAGACATGCAAGACCAGATTAATATATCACGCTGTGCGGAAACGTAGGGTTGAAACGAAGCCTCGTGTTTGTTAAGGAGACGCTGAACTGTGGAGAACATAAGAAGCGTTAGCCTGCACTGACCCTGCAACACTGGTATCTACCAGCACGACAATGCGCCTCACTCATAGCTCCAGCCGTGCTGAAGTAGCTCAACCAACCTGGTTGTGACATCTAAGAGCTAATCCAGGTTGTATATCGTGTTCAGTTGTGGCCGAAAGTAGCCCCTGAAGCCTGTTCACGGCAACCTGATGAGAGCAGTATACACCAGACCTGTTCCTACACAGTTCCTACAAAACCAGCTGATTTAATCTTTGCTCAGAACGGCACCCATCTACTCAGTTATTGTGTTACAGGGATCTCCTCTGCAGGGTGTTGCTCAGCTCACCTGTCCCAGACATGCAGATTTATTGGCGTTTCATGCTGAACAGAATAATAAGCCAAAATAACCAGTGGTGTTTGGTCGGAAAACACAGAATTTGCTAGACACAACAAGCCTGGTCTGCTGCCTTTCGGACAACTTTCCTGGGATGTGTTGTTTCAGCTGGACAGCTCTTATTGACTAACTTTCTGAATCACACAGCTGCTCTAGCGCAGATGTTCCTCATATCCTGTATTACTGGTTAAAGGATCAGTTTTTAAATATCCTTTGTGGCCAACTGTAACTTAAAATAACCCATGTTGTTCTGTGAGGGAACACTAAACTGTGCTGGATTCCTCCAAGCTGTACTCCTGTGCTACTTTTGGGAGTGATCTTTCAACAGGACAAGACATTTATACACTTTCACTACTCTCCATTGCATACCACAGTTCCCTCGGAAGTAACAAATCAGATACACTCTCAGTCTCGTGGCTTGGGGAACTTTAACATGATAGTTTTCACAACGGAAGTGTGTCTTCGCATCTGGGATAAAACCCGAGAGTGTAAACATGTGGCCCACACATGTCGCGCGATCGCATTGGCGAGGGTTGCAACTGGCAAGGTCATAAACAAACTAATAGACGTGCACCGTTTAACATTAAATATATTGAAGCTGTGTTATAAGCAAAAAATGCTCAACACATTGTAAAACAACTTTTATTCTCAAAAGAACGAATAACTTGGAGCAGTGAAAGTTGTATTGCGTCAGAAATGATGAAATCAGTCATCCACACAGTATTCGTACATCCAGCAAACGCGTCTGTAACTGAACAGCCTAAAACCACTGGGCTTGTCAAGAAATCACAGTGGGCACCTGCTATTCTTTGTTTTAACTGATACAGGGTCAGTGATTTAACAAGAAGCCGTGTTCACTATACTCCAGCATATTCTGTGTACCGCGCTATGGTATGTATCAGTTTCCATCAAAGAACACTTCTAGGGAGCGTAGTACTGTATTACGTTCACCAGTAGGATCAGAGACACAAGTTTACGGAACAACAAGTGAACAAATCGTCAACGCGGATGTGGCACCGCCTGTGTTATTCACGTCACACCGGTTTGCACACGCGAATAACCCAACACTGACGACAGTGGACAGAACTCTAGAGGCCGCCGTTCGACGTGGGACTGCTCCGGCTGCAGTGCTGTGCTGACTGAGGCAGGCGGGGGCGGCCGCAGCGCCTCACCAGCTGCAGCGCCGGCCTCTGCTGCCGCCATGCGGGGGCGGAGCGACGCCCCGGCGCCGACCGCTCTGCCACTGGGAGACCGCAGCAGCTGGCAGTGGGACAGCTCAGCTCCTTCACTAATACAGTAGGGTATGAGGTGAAAGTAATACTGCATTCACCTATAAACCCCCTATTGAGACTAAATATCTGAACAGCTATCATTTGTCGTACTTCCACAGATCAGCTTCATAAGTTGAACGTGCTGCGTCACTCGTGCTGCTGTCAGTGGTCACGTGATCACTCTCGCACTCGCAGACGAGCTCCTGCACGCCCACGCAGCCCTGACGCCCGCCAGAATCGTCTTAATCCAGGGGCAGCGGCGACAGGGCGCACAGCTACCACAGCACAGATAACAAAGCTCGTGAGACCAGAAACCTCAACACAAATTGCTGCGAACCACCTATTAGCAGTGAGACTGTGGGCACCCACACTTCTACCTCCTGTCCACTCAGGCCCTCCCCCCCCCCCCCCACACACACACACACAGACCACAGCATCGACGTGGAGAGCTCGACTGGTGCCGCCAGGGCTTCCTTCACCTGGAAGAAGGAATGGCGCGCCCTGGTCTTCAGCGACAGCAGCAGATACTACCTGCATCCAAGTGACGGTCGTTTGTGCATACGAAGGAGAGCTGGTGAGTGCTACCTCAAAGAGTGTACTCTTCCGAAACATACTGGCCTTTCCGTTCACCTATGATGTTTCTGGAGAGGACATGCAGAATGTTGTTAAACCTGTTCTTTTGCTTTTCTTGTAACAGAAAGATGGTCCGTTGTTCCACACAGCAAGACGTGTGGCAACTTCCCAGGCTGGTACGATCTCTGGACTCCTCTCGAGTCCAGCAGATGTGGGGTATGATGGGACGACAAGTGACAGGTGCGACGTGTCAAGCGAGGACTCTTACACAACGACGTGACATCACGTATCCCAGGGCTGTATTCGCCCCCCATACTATTGACTCGATGACACAGTCAGTGCATGTGTTGCCGCCCGTAGTGGCTACGCCACTTGCTAATATGGATGTCTCAGGTCGGGTCGATGCCTGGTTCGTCCAACCGTGTCTGTATGTGTTACCACTTCATGTACTCCATATGCAGTGTTGCAACAATAAATCTTGAGTGACCTATTAACCTCCAAAAGCTACAATTTTTTTTTTCTGGCAGTGTATAAGCAACCGTGAGTTGCAACATTTGCAGACTATAATCCTGTACTATGAGATCATCAGCGTCCATCTTCCACCTCTAGTCCACGCTCGCCATACACATTAAACCACGAGTAACTTGTAGTTAAAATACACTCCTGGAAATGGAAAAAAGAACACATTGACACCGGTGTGTCAGACCCACCATACTTGCTCCGGACACTGCGAGAGGGCTGTACAAGCAATGATCACACGCACGGCACAGCGGACACACCAGGAACCGCGGTGTTGGCCATCGAATGGCGCTAGCTGCGCAGCATTTGTGCACCGCCGCCGTCAGTGTCAGCCAGTTTGCCGTGGCATACGGAGCTCCATCGCAGTCTTTAACACTGGTAGCATGCCGCGACAGCGTGGACGAGAACCGTATGTGCAGTTGACGGACTTTGAGCGAGGGCGTATAGCGGGCATGCGGGAGGCCGGGTGGACGTACCGCCGAATTGCTCAACACGTGGGGCGTGAGGTCTCCACAGTACATCGATGTTGTCGCCAGTGGTCGGCGGAAGGTGCACGTGCCCGTCGACCTGGGACCGGACCGCAGCGACGCACGGATGCACGCCAAGACCGTAGGATCCTACGCAGTGCCGTAGGGGACCGCACCGCCACTTCCCAGCCAATTAGGGACACTGTTGCTCCCGGGGTATCGGCGAGGACCATTCGCAACCGTCTCCATGAAGCTGGGCTACGGTCCCGCACACCGTTAGGCCGTCTTCCGCTCACGCCCCAACATCGTGCAGCCCGCCTCCAGTGGCGTCGCGACAGGCGTGAATGGAGGGACGAATGGAGACGTGTCGTCTTCAGCGATGAGAGTCGCTTCTGCCTTGGTGCCAATGATGGTCGTATGCGTGTTTGGCGCCGTGCAGGTGAGCGCCAGAATCAGGACTGCATACGACCGAGGCGCACAGGGCCAACACCCGGCATCATGGTGTGGGGAGCGATCTCCTACACTGGCCGTACACCACTGGTGATCGTCGAGGGGACACTGAATAGTGCACGGTACATCCAAACCGTCATCGAACCCATCGTTCTACCATTCCTAGACCGGCAAGGGAACTTGCTGTTCCAACAGGACAATGCTCGTCCGCATGTATCCCGTGCCACCCAACGTGCTCTAGAAGGTGTAAGTCAACTACCCTGGCCAGCAAGATCTCCGGATCTGTCCCCCATTGAGCATGTTTGGGACTGGATGAAGCGTCGTCTCATGCGGTCTGCACGTCCAGCACGAACGCTGGTCCAACTGAGGCGCCAGGTGGAAATGGCATGGCAAGCCGTTCCACAGGACTACATCCAGCATCTCTACGATCGTCTCCATGGGAGAATAGCAGCCTGCATTGCTGCGAAAGGTGGATATACACTGTACTAGTGCCGACATTGTGCATGCTCTGTTGCCTGTGTCTATGTGCCTGTGGTTCTTTCAGTGTGATCATGTGATGTATCTGACCCCAGGAATGTGTCAATAAAGTTTCCCCTTCCTGGGACAATGAATTCACGGTGTTCTTATTTCAATTTACAGGAGTGTAGATAACTTCACACAGAAATGTCCTTGGAAGCCCTGTAGGCTTGTTCTAGCTCTACTACTGATGTGGCGACAATGGCTTGCAACTTATACAGGGTGTGGGGTTACAAGCTCAGACGTCTAGTTTATAATTAATATGTATTAAGGAAGAATATTTAGAAAATGGCAGTTCAAATTTGCCGAAACTAGTCATCACTGTAGGATCAATTGCGATTTCGGCAAATAAAGTTTTCGAATCAGAACACTTCACCATTTAAAGCTATAGTGAGTCTTCTACAAGAATCTCTCTGGGCTAGGTAATCCAATAGATGTGACTTTACTTACAATGAATGTAATCCAAATAGAGATGTACAGGACGAATCAAAAAGGAATTTGCAACTGTAGAATGATATAGAAATGTATTGAGATAACTTATAGAATCGGTAGGTGTATGATTATGCAGCTAACAACCTGCATGTACTTCAGTCCATCAGTGCCCCATCCCACCACGAGGAACGCCAGCGTTGTGCACAGTTAAGATGGCTGCTTTCACTGGTCTGGAGCGTGCGCGCTGTGTGTTCTGGTTCCATGAAACGAACTCTGCAATAACTGTTCGGTGGTTTTATTACAGACCGTGCACATGTTCCTCCCATAGGAAACAATTCGGCCTACCTGAAAAATTTAATCTACGCTGCGGTTGCTCAAGTTTCGCCCGATTTGCCGCAATGTGGGAAGGGGAAGTCGGCTACCAGTGGGATGTGTCCCGCATCATAGATGGTAGTAACATCGAAACGAAATGACACTTTTATGCGAAATTTGAGCTACTTTGCTACAAAATAACACATCACCCGACTCTCTAAGATATTTCAAAATATTTCTGTATCATTCCAAAGGTACAAAGTCCTTTTTGACACACTCTTTCTTTTTAGCAATTTTCTAGAATGCTACTGTTGACCAAAGATAACCTCCGTCCAAACGGTAAATCTTTGAACATTAGCCTTAGCCACACTCTTTGGTTTGTGTAGACCCTGTGGAACAAGTGGGAGTTGTTGGCTGTGGAAAGTTTGTTTAGTTCTGTGTGATCAATTCAAATGGAAAACCTGAGCTACGTTCTCCGATGTGGCTTTTGAGCAATGGGTAAATTGGTGGATGCTTATTACTGCAAGTAATACCATCAAGCTGACCTTGGAGGGTAAGTAATTCTGGATACGTCGCTACGTTCTGTTGTTCCTTCTATCGTCTTTTTTGCCTTCCCTGGACTACATTTAGAGATTAGAACAGTTATGCCAGAAATGGTCCCGTGACATTCGAGGCGTGAAATATCTCATGTGGTAAACTAATAATGGGAGGCGCTGCCCAGGGAAGTCGGGCTCGAGGACACGATCCGAGGCCGCGTTCCTCACCAGCGTTGTTGAGGCCACAACTACCAATCATTCCCACTTTGCTTCTTTTTCTTCTCAAAAGTTAAAAATTTTATAATTTTCGAATTGGAAATTTGATGTATAATAATTTCGAGAAGTGATTACAGCTGTATGTTATACAAAAAATGACAAAAGAACTCCACGCGGCAGTGAACGGGCAACGCTGCCCGTGACCTCAGCCGCGCAGCCAGACGCCGCGGTGAGGCGGGGGCCGAGTGCGCTGAGCGGAGCACTGAGGTCCGCAGAAAATTATCAGATGGCGGACCCTGGCTGGGCAAATGCAGGCTCGGAAAAGAGAGAAAGTGCAGCCTTTGCTGGAGTCACTGATGGCTCGGTTAACTCGTGCCGGTTTTCCAGGACGCTTAGCACGATGGCGCAGCCGTGGCGCTACCCAGCTTTTCAGATGCTTTTTACAGAACAGCCAGCAACCAACTAGATCTATCGGACTTCCTTGATTATAACTACCTCCGCGATTTTCCATGGCCAATTTCAACAGATCGATTATAAACTTGACATAAACACGGAGCTACCTTTGGCACCAAAAGTTATGTAATTTCTTCTGATAATCCATTAGGACATTGACCTGTGCCTCAAACAAGACTATTTAAGGGTATGGAGACAACCTTATGAATACATGTCAGCAGGGGACCGACCGTTCGAGGGGCTGGAGGCTCAGGAATGGTGTGGAGCGTTTTCAGTTGCAGTGACATGGGACTCCTTATATGTCTATATACAATTCTGATAGGTGACACGTACATAAGCATCCTGTTTCATCATCTGCATCCAATCATGTCCATTGTAAAGTCCGACTGATTCGGGCAATTCCAGCGGGGCAATGCGGCAACCCACATGTCCAGAATTATTACAGAGTGACTCCAGGAACTTCCCTCTGAATTTAAAAACTTCCGCTAGCCACCAAACTCCCCAGACGTGAACATTATTGAGCATATCTTGGACGCCTTGTAACGTACTGTTCAGAAGAGATGTCCACCCTCTCGTTCTCTTACGGATTTATGGACAGTCCTGCAGGATTGATGGTGTCAGCTCCCTCCAGCACTAATTTAAGACATTAGTCAAGTCTGTGCCACATGAACCAATTTCTTTTACTCTTCAGTGGCTACATGTGTGCATGTCTATATGTGTGGTTCTTTTTTCACCTACGCACATTATGTAAAGGCAAAAACCAATTAGAAAATAAAAAGTGGTTGACTGGGAAAACATTGTGCTTACTAATAGTTTTTAATTTGTACATGGAATTAAATGCAAATATGGCACATAATTAAATGGAAAAAGCAGATAGTTTATTAATTTAAAAATGTATATGGAATTAAATGTGAAATTATATATGTGATTAAATGGTATAAATGGTTCAAATGGCTCTGAGCACTGTCGGACTTAACATCTGAGGATGTCAGTCCCCTAGAACTTAGAACTACCTAAACCTAACTAACCTAAGGACATCACACACATCCATGCCCGAGGCAGGATTCGAACCTGCGACCATAGCGGTCGCGCGGTTTTAGACTGAAGCGCCAGAACCGCTCGGCCACACCGGCTGGCTTAAATGATATAGAAAATTAATATATTAAAAAATACACATCGATCATTTTTTTTACAAAAAAAGATTCTTAACTAAAAAAACATTTCTTATTGTTTAGTTATATCATTGTTATTTCATAGAAAAGAACCTAATCACTACAAATGAGTAGCCAGATGTAAATGACGAAAAAGGAGTATTTCCTTAAATCAATATTGTAAGATGTGGCTAGTTATTTACAGTGTGCTGCATTACACATGTCTTTTCTTCAAAAATAGACAGCTTACATATCAGCAAAAAGTTAACTTCAAGGTAAAACAATTGGAACTGAAAAAATTATGTACAGTCACAGCAGCTTCGCAAAACATTACCCCTGAGTTAGAGGAACTATATATAATTCATCATGAACATCAAAGTGCTGACTGCTGCGGGCCACACGCTATGGCGTGCCACCCCTCTGGCTGCCCTCACCAGCTGCGGCGCCAGCACTGCTGTGGAGGCCGTGGCTGGCTGGGTGGGTGTGGGGAGCTGGCTGCTGGCTGCAGCCCCGCCTCTGCAGGTCTCCTCTGGTGGCGGGCTGGTGGGCGGGCTGGCGGCTCCCCACCCAGCCAGTGGCCACGTGGGGCCCGCGGCGGCAGCTCGCCACAGCACTGCCCGGCCGACACGTGCGCCGCTGCCCAACAGAGGCGCCTCGCGCCCAGTGCTGGAGACTTCCGAGTAAGCACTGGCTCATGGCACGTTTATGTGCACTTGAATGGTGAGGATTGGTGCGCACTGAGGCAGGAAGAACAATTTATTTTCTATTTTCTTTACTTACATATGTACGTTTTATACTCATTGTGTAGAGCAATGTTTTCCCAGATGTTGCTTCATATGAGTCTAAAAAATTCAGCTTGTATAGTATTCTGTCCAGCAAGTGCCTCAACATACGTATTAGTAGACATACCACCCCTGAAATCTACTTCACTGAACTCGATAGTAATAGGCTCTCCTGGTACAGCGAGAATAAATGCATTTATACACTGCTCATCATACATTCAAATACCAGTACCTCTGTAGCAGTCGCTAAGATGCAGTATAAATCATCCAAATTCCCCACACTCGAATGTTTTATTTAAATGCGCATATCCCCTGAAGTTGATTCAGTCATAGCTTCCCTGTAGATATTCACTGTTGAAACCCTCCTCCCATACATTTTAAAGTCAGTTGGTGATTGTAATGCACTACATTCTGTTGTCATCTACTTCTTTGTATACTCCCTCATGCTGCACAGATAGTCCCGTGATGCCAAAAACACGTCGAATGTTTTCTATTTCTGGACCTACACTGACGCTTTTAGATAGATTAACAGTCACAGTATATGTGTTGGTGAAAAGCAGTACACTTCTGCAACTTAACTGAGACTTGCCGACTTGAGGAACTTCTGATCTCTGTGTGAAATAGTTGAAAGACTGCAGGTCTGATAAATCTGGAAGATACTCTGTGGCTTGTTGCTGCATTCCAGCTGGGGTTCATTGGCCTGGTGTAAAAATACATAGGTATTGTCGAGTATGTTTGGTTTTTCGGCCCATCCCTGCTGACTGCACTTTGTGACGTTCTTTTCACTACTTTATACAGACCTGAAATGATCTTTATTGGGCGAGAACAGTGTCGGGGAGGGGAATGTAGGGGGGATTGGAGTGGGCAGGGAAGGATGAGAGGATGGGAAGGCGACATACGGATATGTGTCTGCTATAATATGACACCGGAAGAAAAGTACTGACAGATCCTGAGGCAGCGATTTCGCTCGTGCAGTCTCTTAACGGATGAACGCAGAAAATGTTACTAGATATGGGAGTGGAACGCAAATTTCATAATAGCTGAACCCCTTACTTTGCACTCGACAGCGAGTGTTCATGAGAGACAAAGGTATCGCCAGGAGTGCGGCAGAACGTAATCTGACAGACAGGATGAGCTGATGATGCTGTAGTGTACAGGGACGTCTAAGTGTTGAGTAACTGTAGGATGGTACAAGATGACTGAAGCAAAATTTCTAGCTGGTAAAATGAATTATAGTTAGATCCAAATGTAGAAATATTCGAATACAGAATCAGCAGCGCGCTGCTTGACATTCACGTCGATGAAATATCTAGGTGTGACGTTGCAAAGCAATGTGAAATGAAATGAGCATGTAAGGGTGCAGCGGAGAAGGTGAATGCTCGACTTCGAGTAGGAGAATTTTAGGAAAGAACGGTTCATTTGTAGAAGACAGAATATAGGACACTAGTACAATCCGTTCTTGAGCACTGTTTGAGTGTTTTGGATCCGCACAAGGTCTTATCAAGGAAAGACGTCGAAGCAATTTAACTGTGCAGCCAGAGTTGTTACCTCCAGGATCGAACAACATGCTAGTGTTATGGAGGTGGTTTGTGAACGAAAATAGGAACCCCTGTAGCGAACACGATATTATTTCTACGAAAATTATAGAGGAAATTTAGAGAACCGACATTAAAAGCTGACTGCAGAACGATTTCACTGACGTCAACGTCCATTTCGCTTAAGGAGCACTAACAGACAAATTTGGGTGTCTGTGGAGTCATGGTGAAGAAGTGGGATCTAGAGAAGATAAGATCCAACATAGAACAAATTACGGAAATGCTGTCACTTGAGTTTCTAAACACATTAAGAGACAAAGAACCACCTGATAATGTCAACGAGTACTGGAATACGCTGAAAGAAGAAATCATTAAAGCAGGACAGCAAAATATAGGATATGTAAAAGGGAAAAGGGAAAAGAAACGATAGGTCACACAAGAAATGATTTCGAATGTGGAGGAGAGAAGAAAATTTAAAAACAAGAACAATGAAGATGCAAGAAAGATGTACCGAAGGCTAAATAATGAACCGCAAAGAGAAACAGAGCAGGCTAGGAAAAAATGGCTAAGAGGAATGTAATGCAATCGAACAACTGGACAGGAAGGGAAGATACGACTTACTGTACAACAGAGTAAAGACTATGACATGGGATTAAAACAGAGCAGGAAGTGCTACTATGGAAATTTTGAGTAAAGACGAAGAGGTAGTGTACAATGATCGTGACGATGTCCTCCAGCGATGGGAAGAATATCTAAAAGAGCTATATGACAGATCGCAAACCAGAAACTGTGGGACTTCAATTACTCAACAGTGTACATGATGACCAGAAAGGAAAGCCCAATCATCATAATGGAAGAAGTAATGTCTGGCATAACTGCAATGAAAAATGGTAAAGCAGTAGGTACAGATACGGAGAGAAATATTAAAATGCTAGAAACAAGATGAAAGAAGGGAAATATTGAGGTTATGAACAAAATATGTGACAGTGGTGAATGGCCTGAGGGCTTTCTGACAAAACTAATGATTCCATTACCGAAAAAAACAAGGAATCAAGAAATGCAGTGAGCACAGGACAATCAGCCTCATTTCACATGCAGCCAAAATGGTGTTAAGAATAGTTAATAAGAGACTTTAAAAATTAAAGGAGGAGAATCTTGGCGAGAAGCAGTTTGGCTTTAGACGGAATACGGACACCTGAGATGCAGTGGGGCTCCTACGACTCTTGGGAGAAAGGTTTATTGAAAAAGAAGAGACCTTTAAATGTGCTTCACCGATCTAGAAAAGGCATTTGACAATGTGGCTTGGGACAAGCTGCCGACTGTAATGAGAGAAAAGAGAGTGGACTGGAAATCCAGAAGACTCATTATATCTTAATCAGAAAGCCTCAGTTAAAGTGAGAGGAGAAAGTACAAACTGGATCGGACTAGGAAAAGGAGTAAGACAAGGATGCTGTCTATCACCTAACGTTTTCAATCTCTACTTGGAAAATATGATTGCCCAATGCACGTTAGATGACAAAGGAGTGGAAATTGAAGAAGAGTAGGGTGTTTGAGGTTTGCTGATCACATGGTCCTTCTAGCCACATGGGAAAAACAATTACAGGATTTAGTGGACACCATTGACGCCATTATGGAATGAAAATTAACACAAAAAAACACATGGGAAAAACAATTACAGGATTTAGTGGACACCATTGACGCCATTATGGAATGAAAATTAACACAAAAAAAACAAAAGTATTGGCACTAGGAGAAAATAAAGAAATAAAAATTATGCTGAATGGAGAAATATTAGAACAGGTGCTAAATTTTAAGTATCTTGGAAGAAGGATACACACCGACTGGAAGTGCACCACAGAAATGAAAACAAGGATAGCAATGGTAAAAGAGGCATTTTATAAGAAAAGGAGAGTTTTCTGCAGCAGTGTGGACAGAGAACTGAGGAAGAGTTTTGTATGGAGTGTTCTTCTGTACGGCCTGAAACATGGGTTTTGAAGAATAAAGACCGAGAAAGGCTGGAGGCTTCTGAGATGTGGACTTGGCGCAGTATGGAAAGAATAAGTTGGATGGACAGAGTAATAAATGAAGAGGTACTGAGATGAGTGGGAGAGAAAAGACAGTTGCTAGATGTAATAAAGAGAAGAAAATGAAATTGGATTGAGCATATATTAATAAAGAATGATGGACTGATAAAAACATGTGTAGAAGGTTATGTAGAAGGGGAAGCAAGGAAGGAGGAGATTTCAGATACTGGATGACGAAATGGACGGTACAACATACAGCAGCCGTAAGAAGGAGGCAATGGATCGCAGAAAATGGAGAGGCAAAGGACCTGCTAATATAGCAGAAAACTGATGATGATGGAGGCATAAAGAGAGTCGCTTTTCCCTCTCTGTATTTATGAGCGTAAGAGGGAAGGAAATGACTAGTGATGGTGCAAGGCAGCTTCCACCATGCACCATATTGCGACTTGTGTGGAGTTGTAGATGTAAATCTGCATCTACACCAGTACTCCGCGTGACACCCGGCGGTGTGTGGTGGAGGGTTCTTCTAGCATCACTAAGTGACAGTCTCTTTAGTGGGCTTGTCGCTTTGTCTAGGTGTTCTCCAAACCAAACACAGTCTTCCCTACAAGATTTTCTATTTGATCGTTCCTATTTAAGTTGGCCCTAATTGTAATACCTTGGCATTTAGCTGAAACGGCACCCTTTCGATTTGTGTGACTCATCGAGTAAAAGAAATTTAACGGGTTCCTTCTAGTTCTCCTGTGGACGACATAACACTTTTCATTATTTAGAATCAAGTGCCACTTTACGCACCGCACCGGTACACTCCCTAAATCATGTTGCTATTGCTTTGATCTTCTGATGACTTTACTAGATGGTAAAAGACAGCATCATCTACAAACAAATGCTGCTCAGATTGCCTCCTAAATCGTTTTTATAGATTAGGAACAGCACAATGACTACAGCACTTCCTTGGGGAAGGGCAGATACCACGTTTGTTTTACTCGACAACTTTCGTGAACTCCCACCAGGCAAACAGGAATACGGCGGTGATCCGGATGAGAGGCGTCACGCCACGCTTCAGACTTCCGCTGCGCCCGCCGTCATATTGAGCGCGCGCTCCCTGCGGCGCGCACTGCTTCTGTTTGCTCCTCAGTGTCGACAGCGGACAATGCAGCCGGCGGGCGTAATTGCCACAGTGGTAGCTCTGTTTGCAGCAAACGGGACCTACTCGGTGCTGGATTGCTTATGCTTGCACATGGACAAACGCTCGGCGCGCATAACCGGTGAATTTGTGACATGGTGGAACTACTGTCTCTATCCCAGTAAGTGCTCTTTCGTGTTGTACGGATTCATAAGACGTTATGCACAGTCCACTTATCAAACACTCACAGGCGGCTTGGCTTACATATGCTGTTATTAAAAATTATGCGTTTTCTACCTGACAGTGAAGGACTACGTTTATTATGAGGACGCTCAGCTAGGTATCCACTCTTAAGGAATACGTATAGAAATGACAATGGTGTAACAGGGTGACGAGAACTGAAGGAAAGTGATGGCGTGCAACCGAATGCGAAACAGCCTGTCGTGGAGCTTATCGTAAAACTGGCTGTCCTTTAAGGCGTTGCTGCAGGTAGTGTTATAATATGTTTCATACGCACAGAAAAGACAGACATCTGGAGGTAGAATTCATCTGGTGGTTCCAGGTGGTACGAACTGCTATGTCACACACTTTCCAGGAGCAGTAGCTTGTTCTTTGGGAGTATGATTTCTATGCGCAGCCTAGGAATCAAGAAAAAACACTTATTTTGACCAGCTATTGGCCAAAAGCAGTGATCATACAATAGCTGTAGTTCTCTTACGTCTGTTCTCCCACTCTTGTTTGCTGTGACGTAAATATTCCCTACGGCCCCTGCCAAAATTACACACACGAGAAAGAATCAAAGGGCGCAGAGCAATAAATAGCGTTCCAGCCAATTTACCGTCTGGTTAATCAGTCGGCATAACTGTATACGAATGCGAATTGATAATAGATGATCTTGATTGATCTGTCTTGGTACCTCTAATTTCCAGGGTCCCATTCATGTACGTTTCCTCTTCAAATGCCGAATGGCTGCAGTTGAAAATTCCTTATTCAACGACGGGGTAAATTTGCTTATCTCAGCTACTGCTTTCTTCGAAGTTTCATTATCTCACGTCTCACACTGTTTGACGTCATGCAAGCATCCAGTGTTTCTTTTGAAATCTCTGTAATGTATGTCGAGCATCCTTGCAACGCGCAAGTGAGCCTTGTCCTCTGTTGAATGTCTGTAGTTTTCCTTACACACTAACGGTCATATTTCTGCAGGCTTGTTCAAAATGTGTTCGTAATTGTTCTTTTGCTATGCTGTCTGCGATTTTCCAAGTACGTAATTATGTTTAGTATCCTCTCCTTGGACAACGACTGTCCTTCACTACGTTTGACTGGAAACGGGAGCTGCGGCCCTCTGTCCGACAGCGACGATGAACTACAGCACACCTGTTTCAGTACAACTTTCTAGTGCCGTGCACGTATCGCCATCTCTGCACTCCTCTTGTACATTGTTCGCACGACACCACGCATTCCACTGACTCATGCGCCACTTCTTTCACACTCAGCGAAATTTCTTGCGTTCCTTTCTGATCAAATCTCGACTTTGGCTACTGTTTCTGAAGATATAACGCAATGTTTGCTTTGCTTATCGGCGCCATTCCTCTGCTTTCCATCAACAGCACTAGCACTGTAGCACTGTCGTGAGTTACTCGTCGACTAAGCAGTTCAGCCACGCTCCGTAGCCTCGTGCTGTCGACATCGTTTGACAGCTCCAGTTCCACCCCCTGTTGGCATCATCAGCCAGTGTTGTGTTAGCATCGTGGGAAATATGTGGGCCGCCGAACGCTGTCACATCTGACATGCAAGTGCATGTCCAGCTTGTGTCTTTACCTGTAGCTTACAGCAAACACGGAAAATATAATGGGTTATTGGTAGGAGTTGACCAGGAAATCCAAATGTTACTTTTACAAACATTTACGTTAAAAGAGCTGCAGGATGCCTTACTTCGGCTTTTTCACCTTTGCTTTACCTCGAGCTGAGGCAGCGGCTTTTGTACTTCATAGTTCCCTTCGAAGCTATAAGATGTGTCATCTAGAGAGATGTACCCCGCAATCTCATTCCTCTACAGTAATTTTTATTTTGTGCTGAGATTTTCTTTTCCGCCAGTGTATTTCTAGTGACCTTTGCCCTCGCTCCTCTCTGCTGAAGGAACGATCATCAACTTCCGCACGCAGGTTCAGAAGAGAAAGTGAACCTTGGCAATCCCGGGTAATGCTTTCAGTCATACACTTGCTATTTGAACAACATAAAATGTCACACGATAAAAACTAAAGATGAAGAAAAAATGATCTCATACGAGGCAGAATCGAAGTACGATTGTTTCATTACATATATTTATAATCTGCACAACCAGCTCTTTTCTGGGGCTTGTAGAGTTTCCAGACTTATAGAGGTTCCAGGCTGTGGCTGGAGTGTGTTCCCACGGCCGGAGAACGCGAGCGGCCCGCGGCGCGAGTTGCCCAGTGCGGGGGTGGGGGCCGTGGCCCGCTGCGTGGGAGGCCGGCCTGCCTGCAGCCAAACACACAGGTCGGGGAGTACGTGGAGGAGGCGCGCCAGTCGGCCGTAAATACACTTAATGGTAACAGGGGTAGTTTCCTTTCGTTACAGAATTTGTCAGGGAAAATCTCTCAGTCATTGCCGTAACTGTGGCATTATTCCAGTACGGGAAGCTTCAAGTATCGTTACACAGTTGACGGGCACAAGCTCTCGCGAGAATACATCGCAGGTTACGGAGAGCGCCAAGTGAGTCAGTCGGCCCTCAGACACGACGAGGCGGAGGTCTCCGTGTTGGGTCAGGAGCGTGGACTTCCCTCTGTACGAGTCAATTACGTTTATTGATATTACTCGAACGTTCACAGTGGTTAATTACAATAGGCATACAGCAATGGCATCCCGATTTTTCGGTTAACAGTAGCAGCTGCCCACAGTCCTATCAGAAGCGACTGTTTGTATGTTTACAGCCCGGTAGCCACACCGACTGGGAGAGACGTCATCAGAATTAGCAGTCTCACTGGGCAGGTACGGAACTTTCAGAATGTTTACCGGCGAGGTCAGCTCACCGCCGAGGTAGCCTCAGCTGGACTCCCTAAGCGAAGCGGATCTGATGAGTGAAGCTGCGCGGGCTAACCGTCTGTTCCTTCACAGAGACAGTACGCTTTCTTCTTTCCTTTTGCTTCAATTTGCAGTCTAACTGCCTGAGGGTTTTGTCACACATTTGCTCAAAAAGACTTGAGTCCCTCGTGAGGGAATGAGCAGGCAGATTACCTTTTGTGTGTCCAGAGATTCTGCCGTAACCTTTCTGGCAGGTGAGAACAGATCAACGCTTTTTAGTGCAAAGCCACTCTCTGCCACTCAGTGCCTTCATTGCTGCTTTATTTGCGGCGAGGAGCCGTATGTCAACCGCACTTGCATATCGGTCGACAGTTTAAGTTCGATTATTTCTAAAATGATCTCAACATTTGATGAGTACTTAGCTATTACATTTGTTTTCTCCCTGCTCCGTAAGCGCTGAACGTTCCCACACAAGTACAAAGGGTTAGAAGTGCAACTACTGCCTCGGAAGTGTACAGAACAACGAATGGCAGAGCCTCTGCTAGTTACCTAACGAGATACCCTGGGTAAACACTGCTACAGCTAAGAGGAAAATACAGCTCAGAGGCGGATCCCAGAGATTAAAGCGAGAGGAGAGTGGTATGCCGATTACATCATTGGGAATCCCAGCTTTTCTGGCTGCAGTTATTTGGCTGTGACGCAGTACTTGGCAGGTAGACTGTGATGAGAGAGGCTAAGTGTGCGGCGCTCCAGGAGATGAGAGTACAGAATGCCTGGGGTCGTCATTCACGGCCCAGCCTGGACTGGAGATCTGAAGTCACCAGGAAAGGCTCCCACCGGCTGCCGCTCCAGTCTGGAGCGCCCTGCCGCCAGCAGCCCAGCTGCCTCTCGGCCAACCTGGAGTCTCCTCTCCAGCCCCGCACTGCCAGCTCTGACACCAACGTGAGACTGTATCTGCTCTGGCGTTCTGCAAAGGTTTAAGAGCACGGGTCCATATGTCTTATTCCCAATCTCGCCAATCAAACCAGTTAACGATAAGTGTGATTTTCACTTAAATATTACGGTCTGCGCCTAGCCAGGTACTTCGCACGTTCCTGTGGTAGCGGTGCTAACTCTGTCAAGCTGTGGCAGAACAGCATGCCTGACAAGCGACATTAAATTATTTTGTTGAAAGGATGTCGAAAATATCGCAAGCGAGCTGTCTCAAGGACTCAGAAATGTAACAGCTGCGATCAGTGTAACCAATTACGTATTGTATACCGAGTGGCTCCCTGTGAGATGGGCGAGAGTGCAACGTGGCATTCTCCGCTCTGCTGAGGGCCTCGATGCACGGATCGTCCACACCGATGCTGCAGTCAGAACCTCGGCTCATACGGAATGACGGCACAGTGTCCAGTGTTGTATTGTCGGCGCAGCTCTTCCCGCTTGCTCGTCAAGGGGAGCCGCAGCAGTGGCCGCCGTGCTGACAGTCAGCTGACTTGTTGACCTTTTGCTTGTAAAAGTGTGCAGCACACCTCACGCCGTGTCGATTATCGTTGGCTGCAGCTCTCTTAGTGTTTCACTTTCAGTAACTGCTGGTACTGATGTGCATATGAGTAGCCCATGGAAGCTCGTGAGTCACGAGTGCAGACCTCTAAGTGACTGAAGAACGTTTTGCAGATTGGCTACTGGGGTTCCCAACGTGCGACAGCCTGGAGCAGCCGCCCCCTCCGTGGTCAGCTGCGCAGCGCCTGGCAGCCCGGCTCTGGGACTCCGCACTGCCGCCGCCGCCAGCAGGTGGAGCGGAGGAGGGAGGGGGGTGCGCCGGCGCCCTGGCGCAGCTCCGCCGCCTCACGTGGGACGAATCCTTCGAACTCCTCGAGGAGCTCAACTGCCGGGTCGCTGACGACTGTATCGACTCCCACTGTGTACCGAGGTATGTAGACCACTCGACGCCATTACTACTAACCGTACAACTAACTCTTTCCTTAAATTTATTCTCAATGCTGTCACCTACTTTCCCTATTTTGCGATACTAACTATCTGTCAATAAGAGCACATTTGTGAGACCCAAAGAGGAAGCGCGCTAATACCTTCTGCCGCTGCCTCTTCTGTTGACACTTTCCACCGAGCAGTCAATGGAATGTGCCTCGTGGCATACGTTGAAAGGTCTCTGTTGGATTCCTTTCGTGTTAATTTCTTAAATCTGTTGTCATTTACGGCATAAATTCCTCTTCTAAATTTACTGTGGCGTTTCTGATTATCTGGGAGGAGACTGAGTAGTGGAACGTGTTACTTTTACTCATAAACAAGAACAATCTGTCACACTACTACACTTTAAAACACAGTTTATATGTAATTCATGTCACACAGTCTCATACAGAACCTACCTCCGCTTTCTTTTATATACTGTATATGGTAAGATACTGTCATCCCCCTTCCCTTCTCTGTGAGAGGATGAATGAACAAATGTATTTCTAGTTGCATGCTTGACGGTAGCATACAAGCCTATCTGCTAGAGAACAGTAGGACCAACGTCGGAACAGGTAGCTACGCTTTCTAAAAGCAAAGAGGTTTCTATCCTTAGTGTGGTCCTGTCCGTCCGTTGTCATGTTGGCATAGGAAGCTGCCCCTCTGGCCACTTCCCTTTGTATTTGTGAGCCACCCTCAGGAAGGGACCAGGTCAGTCTGTCCGTGGCGAGCGTCTGAAGTGGTAAGACCTCCAGCGAAGCACGTCTCTGCTAAGTCCGTAGGACAATGGATTTATTAAGTTCAGCCTAACTGAAAATTTAATCACCTTTATTTCAGGTTTAGCTCAAAAATATCTAATGTTATCTTAAATTGCAACGCAGTGTGATTCGAGTGTACAGTTCAGAATATATTCCGGTAGTTGCTTTGTCACTAGTTTGTGAGTGAAGTGGAACCACGTGTTGATCAATAACTCTAATTAGCATCATCAATCTTCAATGCGAATGTGCGTGAGATTATAACTTTTCGTCTTGACAATATTTTTCAATATAGCAACTTTTCTTTATATTCAACCCACGTGGGGTGTACTTTGTGAGATCAGTACCACGTGCTTATACAATTGTTTGACCCATCAGGTTAATAGTAAGACGATAGTAACCAGTTCGAGGTTTTTCTTTTGTTAATTGCTTTTCGATCTAATTTATTTTAATTATCAAAATGATTGTGCAGTTACACTCTTTGTGTAAACCAAGTTGACCACGTGAAGCATGTGGTGTAATCATCAAAGTAGCCCTCAGCTATTCTTTTCGGGAAGATTTCACAGAGAGTTAGTACGAATTTAGTATACCAGTGTGTGGTAATTACATGACGGACAGGATTGCGCTACGAACATAACTTCTTTGGGGAAAATTGAATCGGTTGGTTGTGGTTAATTTCCTCTTGCATATGTTTCAACGTTATTCGTGTGCCTAAATAAGGCACCAGCTTAGTTACGACTCAAGTTTAATATGCTGAAATTTCAATGATCAATGTTAAAATAAATTTCCAAATATAAACTGATTTATTTCTTTTTATTTAAATTCTCTTTTATATACATATATCACTGGTTGTCGTAAGATTATAATTAATGTTAGTCTAGTTGGGAATTTGGTAATCTACACTGGATACCTGGTGAAACAGTTGCGCAGTAATGCAAGGTTAACTTCCTCAGATAGCTCACAGCTTTTAAGCCGCTTTTATTGACTATCAGTTCCACTTTTATAGCAAATTAAAGCAACAACGTTACAACGCCTCTCTCAGCTCGTTGTCTCCGCATATCGCTACAGCAGACAGTAAATGATCTGATGATGACAGTCAAAGACTGAAAGCGGTAACTAACAATAAAAGCTTTTCATCGAGACTGCTTGCCTTACTAAAATTGAATTTATATTCCTATTTCCCAACCGTATTATCAAAAATCAATAAAAGTACAGCGTCGTTTGAGATGACGACAGCTGTAGCTCGATATCGTTGTTAGTTGTAAAGTAGTTCAAAAGCGAACAATAAACACTGCAATTGGCTAAATTAATTACTTTTCGAAAGAAGCAATTGTAGAGCCAACACCCTGCACCACCAGATTACAGTAATGCACCACAACATTTGCTGTATATACGTAATTAAAATCTCTAACATGGCAGCAGTCAGCAAGAGTAAAATTATGGAAGCTATAGGAATCGTACAGCCAACCAGTGGCGCGTCAGATCTTTATTCACATTTTTACCTTGCTTTACTGTTCATTAAGCCATGTGGCTATACCTTAGCATTTATATGGGTCATTTTAGTGTTGACTGAGCTTTATGCCTGTTTTCTCTTTTCACACAATAAATTTACACACGTTACTACTTCTTCCAAGGAAGAAAGGTTTATATCTGTTTAAACCTAGGTAAGGATTCGAATAAACTTGTGAAGTACAACTAGCTGGTGCATGATTCCCATTCTTTCCATACATCATTAACTTATAGTAAGACAGTCGCAGTCAACCCAACTTTTGCTTCAAGGATCATGAAATGGCATCACGGTATTACCGCCTCTAGCCTCGAAGACATCGTCAACTCGGCGGGGAAGACAGTTCCGAAAGTTTCTTCAGATACGCAGCATCTGCCTGAGGCCTCCCACTGATGCATCAGATCCCGCAGAGCTACCAGTGTGTGGGGATGTCGGCTGCCACGTCTCAGTTGCTGTTCCAGACAGTACCGTACAACGTCTGCGGCTCTGAGATCGGGTTGTCTAGTGTTCGCCTCGATGTGCTGTAGGGCGCCTGAGTGTTCGTGAAACCGGGAGTGTATGCACGCAGCCCTGGGAACACGACTGTGTGTGTCATCTTTTACAACGCAAGAGTCCAGAGAATAGGGCAACACTTCGTCACCGAGAATGTTGAAATAAACGTGCTGGTTCAGGTTTACATTGACTGTAGTGACTGAATCCAAGTCGCGGCGACAGAAACACCCCTATGACACCATGGAACCACCAGTGGCTTGAACTGCATCCTCTATAGGCCGTCGGTCCCATCGCCACCTCCATAATTTCAGAAGAGGCGAAATCGCGCGACTCGTGTGACGTACCTCCACCCAGCGACTGTCCGTCTCTGTGTAGTTTGGCCCACTCAAGACGCGCAGCTGTGCGTGTCTGTGTAAGCGGCGGTCGCTGACTCCAAATGTCGAGTCAGTGCAGCCGCCTTCCGAACGATTGCTAGGCAGCTGGTTCACATGGAGCTGCTTTGCCAGGCATTGGCTATTTGCGTCTGGTTTGAAACCGATCGCCAGTCAGTTGGAGTGGCAATCGTCAACAGCCCTGTCGGCTAGGATCTTTTTACGCCACTGCCTCACATCACTACGAGTGGTTCACCATTCGTTGCAGGTACTTGGACAGTCCACATTGATAGACCAACAGATCGTGTAACTTTACTAGTGATGTGGTCGTGGACATGTCGAAACGCAAAAATTCCTTTCTGCCACTTCTCGACGCAGGTGACCGCCCTGATCCCACGCGAGCGACTGGCACGTACACACCGCGATTGTCACCTCACCATCACCACTGACGTCAGCGGTGGAGCGTCACGTGACCGCCTGGTTCCTCCCCTGCAGCACGGCATCCAGCCCTCCAAAGCGACCTCTGTGCTCAATTAAGTGGAGGCATAGCATTTCGTCTGATGAGATTAGTTCATGCTTTCCGGAAGGTCTGCGTTTTGTACACTTTTAGCCATCACTTAATTCGTCTATGATAAGCATCAGGTGGGAAATAACTTTGTAGTTGGCGATTCAAGCACACTTTGTTCGTTTTTCACTCATAAATGGTGTACCATAATCGGTGGATTACTTTCTTACTACAAAAGAAATATCGTTTTACGATCGCCACCCAAGTGTTGTTATTGCTGTTAGAGGCATATGTGTACTGTTCACTGAACATACACAAATTTCCAATCTTAGTTCCTCATTTGCATATAATGCCATTTTAATATCATAAAGGAAAACGTTCCTGATGTTCTGCAACTACTATTTACATAATCACGGACTGGGATTCATGTTCTTATGCTGAGATATGATGGGTTGTGATTAAATTCGTAACATCTGCACAACATTGGGAAAATGTTTCCGTTGTGATATTATTTTCGTGCTCTGTCGATGATCGAACGATAACTCATTTACTTAGTTTCATTTTCTGTCAAATATGGTTATGTCTCCGTCATACACACATGAAAAAAGTTTTGCATCACCCCAGTTCCCAGAACTGCTGAAGATAGACGTTGATTGTGGATATTGTATCACAGTTACAGTCTCTTCGACTGTTCAGAGATGTCACTAAACCCGCCCAAAGACGTAAACAACCGTGCATGAGCAACGCTTATTAGACGGAAGGGATCCGGCAGTTCCAGTCGTTCCACCAGGAAGGAGGTACACAGCTGCTGTTGTCTGTAGTTCAACCATGCCTAGACGGTCAATACCGCGGTTCGGTAGCGGCCGCATTGTTACTTTGTGCCAGGAAGGGCACTGAACAGGAGAAGTGTCCAGGCTTCTTGGAGTGAACCACAGCGATGTTGTTCGGACATGGAGGAGATACAGAGAGACAGGAACTGCAAATCACATGCCTCGCTCAGGCCGCCCAAGGGCTACTACTGCTTCAGTGGATAACCGCTCCCTACGGATTATGCCTCGGAGAAACCCTTACAGCAACACCACTATGTTGAATAACGCTTTTCGTGCAGCCACAGGACGTCCTGTTACAACTGAAACTGTGCGCAATCGGCTGCATAATGCGCAACTTCACTCCCGACGTCCGTGGCGAAGTCCATCTTTGGAACCACGACACCGTGCAGCGCGGTACGTGACCCACCAACCAATCTGAGGGATCTACGCCGATTCGCCGTTGAGGAGTGAGACAATCTGGACCAACAGTGCCTTGAAGAACTTGTGGATAGCACGCCACTACGAATACAGGCATGTATCAATCCCAGAGGACGTGCTGCTGGGTATTAGAGGTACCAGTGTGTACAGCATCTGGACCATCACCTCTGAAGGTCTCGCTGTATGGTGGAACAACGTGCAACGTGTGGTTTTCTTGACCAATAAAAAGGGCGGAAATGATGTTTATGTTGATATCTATTCCAATTTTCTGTACAGGTTCCGGAACTCTCGGAACCTAGGTGATGCAATCTATTTTTTGATGTGTGTATTAAGTAGTGAAATACATCTCAACATATCCATATCTTACTAAGCGAGCTAATAAGATTGCTGAAACGTTGACCTGTCACATTCAAAAGGGTAATTAGATTAGGAAGGAAGACTCTAAAGCAGTAGATGAGTTGTCCTATTCAGGTAGCAACGTAATTGTTTGCAGCCGAAGTAGACCGGACATAAAATACAGACTGGCTATGGCTTGGAAGACATCTCTGGAAGAGAGTATTTGTTTTGCTGTTTAACATAAATTTGACCTTTAGGCTGTCATTTCTTAAGGTACTTGTCACGAGTGTAGTCTTGTATGGAAGTGAAACATGGATGGTAAACAGCTGACACAAGAAGAGAATATGAGGTACTGAGATGTAGTGCTAGAGCAAACTGCTGAAGAATAGGTGTTTAGATGGTTTAATTAATGAGAAGATACTTAATCGAATTAGAGACAGTAAAAAATATGCCACAACTTGACTGAAAGAAGGGATCAGTTGACAGAACACCTCCTGGGACGTCAGCGAATCGTCCGTTTGGTAATGGAGAAGTAGTGTGGGGAGAAAAACTTGTAGAGGGACACCGAGTGATGAGTACAGCAAACAGGTTCAGATGAATGGAGGCTGCAGTAGTGAAGCGGCTCGCACTGGATAGTGTAGCATGGAAAGCGGCATCAAACCGGTCTTCGAACTAACAATGACAGCGATAAATAACTACGACAATTGTAATGATAACAGAAATAACGTTATTTCTGACTAATCTGAAATCTGAATCTTGCTGACAGATGGAAACTGTGTGTCAGGCCGGCACTCAAACCCAGTCCTCCTCCTTTTGCGGACACTTCTCACACAAACTGTAGTATTGAGATATGAACAACAATGTGGGCATTGTCGGTCCGCCTTGATGCAAAATATTTTTGTTGTTCATTTATTTATTTATTCATTGCCCATGTTAGTTTCAGAGACAAAAATCGCCATCAATGTAAAATATGCAGAAAATAGCACAGCTATAAAACGGTGTAAAACGTTATTACATGTTTACTGTTTGTTTTTTAAATATTGTGTTCTGTGGGTACTTTCATAATAGCATATTTATTATACATTACAGCGTGGTTTTAAGATTCTTGTTGGTGTTTGGGGCATATTTTCTGTGGTTTTCTGTTGCCGTTTTTCTCAACATGAATCATGCCATTTGCAACTGCGTGAGCGACTATTAGTAAACAAATACAAAAACGTGAACTTACGTATGTCAGCGTTATGCTGTTGGGATTACGGTAGTGTTGTGGATACAGTTTTGGTGTGTACTAGGTTGTTACATAGTTTCTCGTGTACTCATGTTCGCTGGACGGCTTGCAGCTAGTTCTATACACAGAAAAACATAACCGTCGCGCTTCTTTCATAATGCATAACGTAACGCCAACTTGCTGCTGGCGTGTCTCGTGAGAAATGTATCACACGTTGCAAGAAGGTTATGAAAATTTAAGCGCGAGTTCTGACGACTTCCGTTCCTCATTCATGTGTCTCTGTCTGATGGGCGAGTGGTTCTTTTGCAAGTGTGTGCTTTCTGTTGTGTGTCGTGCGTCAGTTCTCTCAGAGCAGTGAAGATTGTGTCGTTGAAAAGAGTTGTTTCTTCGATTATTACGTTTTTCCCTTCCACTATTGCTTTTTGTATATAATAATTTTCTTCTGTTGTTGTTGGTATAAACAGAAAAACTTCTGGGATAGAATAAAATGACCAACCTAAGTGATTATCCAACACAAAATTATCAAAGGAACCCAGAGACATTAATAAAAAGCATCACACGCATCTTCATACAGAACCAGACAAAAAGAATGATACAAAGGAATCCTAGAGCTCCACTCTTAACAGGCCTCCCAGAGGTCCACAAACTTCTCATTCTAGTCAGGCCAGCGGTGGACTTCAGAGAGACACATGTACACATTCCTAGAGAAAATATACACATACACAAACAACAGAAGCTTCAAAACGCCAGAAGACATAATAGAGAAAATTAAGAACATCCCCCCAACAGCAAAACTTGTATCTTCTGACATTACATCCATGTACACACACATACTCACAGAAGAAACTATAAACACTATAGAACAACAGCTGAAGTACAAGAAATTCCCAGAAAGACAAGTAAATGAAATCTCATCCATTCTTAGTCTAATCACTGAACAATACTATTTCACTTTCAGCAACAACTTCTGGGTGCAAGAAGAGGGGCTAACCATGGGACATCCCCTCAGTGGGAAATTAGTAGGCATATTCTTGGATCGTATAGAGAACACAATATTCAACAACTTTTTAAAACAAGATGAGTACAAAATAATTGGCTGGTACCGATACGAGGATGACATATTTGTCTTATAGATAAAACACAAAACAGTTGAAGAGCTACACAGTAACATCAACACAGTACTACCTCAGCCCCACTTCACAAAGGAAAGAGAAAAAAACAAGAATCAAAATTTCTTGAATCTTACAGTTACAAGAAACAAGCACCAACATTATTTTTCCATCCTCAGAAAACCCACATCCACAACCACTGCTACCCATATCTCATCCAACCACCATACATTCAGTAAATATGCCAGCTTTGCACCCATGCTGCACAGGATAAACAGAACAAGTCTTAAACTGAAGAGTACACACAGGAACTAAATATAATCAAACACAGCCGGTCGGAGTGGCCGAACGGTGCTAGGCGCTACAGTCTGGAAACACGCGACCGCTACGGTTGCAGGTTCTAATCCTGCATCGGGCATGGATGTGTGTGATGTCCTTAGGTTAGTTAGGTTTACGTAGTTCTAAGTTCTAGGGGACTGATGACCACAGCAGTTAAGTCCCATAAAGCTCAGAGCCATTTGAACCATTTACAATCAAACAAATTGCTGTTGAAAATGACTACAAAACAGATATCATAAACAAGCTCAACAGCAAGGTAAATATGAAACATAAAAATAGTGGCCACCCACTCAAAAGCACAAGCAAAGAATCTGAAAACCCACAGGCCAAACACACAGACAACAGAGCAGATCACATCACTTCAGGAAACGGAAACATATGGTACACACTGACATACAGTAAAAAAATATCACATAGAACTGGAAACATCTAGAAAAAGCAAGGGATCCCAATAACATTCTAAACAAACAACATAGTTCATAAAAGACTAAGACCAGACAAAAGAATCTCAGAAAAATTCAGCATGCTGGAATACACCAGCTCACATGTAACTGCTATCAGACCTAACCCATAGAAGAAACAATCAAAAATATCCGAACGAAGTACACAGAGTCCTAAAAAGTGACAGCACACATTCAACTTTCGCAAGACACCCAATGAACAAAAACTGTACCTCTACTAATATCGAAAGTGATCTACACATAACAGAATGCACACACGCGCAAAAAGACATAAACGAAGAACAGAAGTCGCCAGAACTTCCGCAAATATTTTCATAGCGTCCTTGTAACATGCGATACATTTCTCGCGACACATGCTAATGGCAAGATGGCGTAATGTTTCGGATTATGAACGAAGAGCGAAACTTACGTTTTTCTGTGTGTAAAATTAACTGAAAGCCTTGCCGCGAACGTAAGTACACGAGAAACCATGTAACAACCGAGTACACATCAAAACTGTATCCGCAACACTACGGCAATCCCAACTGTATAACGCTGACATTCATAAGTTAACGTTTTTGTATTTGTTTAGTAATAGCCGCTCATACAGTTGCAGATGACATAACCTATGCCGCGAAAAACGGCAACAGAGGCACACAGAAAATATGCCCCAAACACCAACAACAATCTTAAAACCAAGCTGTACTGTATAATAGATAAGGTATTATGAAAGTACTCACGGAAAACAGGATTTATAAAACAAACAGTACACATATAACAATGTTTTACAGTGTTTTATAGCTATGCTATTCTCAGCATGTTTTAGATATAAAGACCCCATGACCCACTAATGAAGGCGACATTTGTCGCTGAAACTAGATTGAGGAATAAATAACTAAACAACAAAATCGTTTTGCATCCAGAAGGACTCACAGTTCCCTTTTTTTGTATGCAAACTCCATCTAAAAAAGTTCCAAATAAAATTATTCTATGGAGACATGACTCACGACTTGTACTCACAGCTTCAGTTTTGACATTTTCTTTTCTCCGGCACCTCGTTCTCGGAATGATAAGACGTCAGCCACGGCATTTTGGTATGCATGTTCCTGTCTTGGAAGAGGCGTATGAAGAGCTGGAAAGAAGACAGGACGGCAGGCAATTCCTACGGATAGCTAAAGCAAGAGATAAGGCGACCAAGGACATAACATCAGTGAGGCCGATAAAGGATAAATCAGGTGTAGTATTATACGACCTTGAGAAAATCCTGAATAGGTGGTGGGAGTACTTTCAAATGCTATTGAATGAGGAAAATATATGAGAGAAGTAAGAGTATGGAGATATAAATGAAAGAGTGACCCAAAGTATAAGTAGGAAAGAAGTCCAACATGCGATGAAGAAAATGAAAAACGGGAGGCCCTAGAAGCTGACCAAATCGCAATAGAAGCATGCAGAAGTCTGGAAGAACAGGGTACTGATATTCTCTGGGATCTAATGCAGAAGATCTGGAAAGGAGAAAGAACGCCGCATGTGTGGAGAAGCAGTATGCTTCTATACAAGGGCAATTATAGACGGATAAAAGTGATGTCCCACACAATGAAGATCTTGGAAAGGATATTTGAGAACAGGGTGCGTCTAGAAACCGACGTATGTAAAGAGCAGTTTGGATTTATGCCGGGAAGAGGAAAAACCAACAAAGGATGCGAAAAATCTATATATTAACCTGCAAGGAGAACAACTGATGATCAAGAAATTTAAATACCTAGGCTCATACATAAAAAGTAATGGAGGGCTGGAGGTCGAAATACAGCAGAGGATAAATAGTTATGGATGAACTGGAGGAAACTGAGCTGAGTACTGTGTGATAAGAAGGTTAGCTGCAGAATGAAAGGAAAGTTTTACAAGTCTGTGGTGAGGCCTGGGATGCTGTATAGTGCAAAAACTTGCCCAATTACAAAATTCCAAGAGAAAAAGATGGAAGTGGCTGAAATGAGAATGATAAGGTGGATGAGTGGGGTGACACGAAAGGATAGACTAAGGAAAGTGTACACCGGGGGAACAGTGAAAGTGAAGCCCATAGGAAAGAAGATCCAAGAAAGTAGGCTGAGATGGTATCTACACGTGCAGAGAAGAGGGGATTACTACGCGGGGAGTTGAAGACCTAGAAATCGAAAAATCAAGGAGAAGAGGAATACCGAAACTGAGGCGAAAGACAAGGTAGCAGGAGACCTACGGGAGAAAAGATGACTCAGAGAAGAAGCACTGGATAGGAATTTATGGAAGAGAAGGATCCAGCAAAACAATGGCGACTCCACATGATGCGGGAAAAGGCAGATATGACGATTATGAGGATGACAATGATGTTCCTGTCATTTGTTTGGAATGATTTGGGCAAACAGTAGCAAGCGTAAGTCACAATAGACGGATCAGGTATCCTTGTTTGACAAACAGTTTAGGAGCTTTTCAAATCGCTGCTTCTAACACTCTGACCTTGTATACAGGATGATACTGGCTGTGTAATTCCCACCAGATTTTCTGATTACGTCACTTCGTGATCTTCCTAAATTACTTCAGGCAAATGCCCAGATGATTCCTTCCATGACCTCACGGCAAACTGTCTGCTCATCTCAGTTAAACTAGACTTACGGGTGTCCACATGCCTCTATATACATGTTTTCAGTTGTCAACCTGTGAAGCAACCGATGCACAGTTTTCATCAAAGATGGATCCTCGAAGGAATAAAATTGCACTACACCTGCTACACGAACCGGGACGAGGGTGCTCAGCCCGCCTGATGGTGTCAGAACCCTCTCCACACTCGTCTCGTGAGCTCGCGAGGGCCGCCTTCCAGGACTGTGGCGGTACAGGCCCGAGGAGCGACGGCTCGGCCATGTGTGGGCAGCACGACGAGGGTCACGGGCAGGCGCGTCCCAGGGGAGCTGTGGGGCTCCTGCTGCACATGTCGGACATTAATGATCTGGCAGACATAGTTAACAGTCACTGCACAGACGGTGTAGTTGTTTGTAACAACGTGAACATGGTCAGGGAAAGAGGGGAAATGTTGGATTCTGCTCGCGACGACAACGTACAGGAGGTCGCGCAGTCAGGATTTATAAGTGGGCATCCGAGGCTGCCGTCGAATGACAGTACAGGAAAATAGCTAAAATAAAGAGGATATATTTCAGTGCACACTGTGCAAGGAGCGCGCCCAGAGACGGAAGTTACCAGGTTTAGGCCATTCTAGGAGGCCAAACTACTAATTGAAGGTGGCAACGGAAGGGGAGGCGATTCATTTTAACTGATGTTGGTGGCCGTTCGTGGAACGTCTCCCAAGAAAGACGTCTTTTCTGCTCGAGGTCTGGATTGCAGAGTGCTCCAGTGTTCACACACGTGACCTGTATCCCACACACGCTACTGCGTAAAACCGATGGCGTGAATCCACTAGCAGTCTCAGCACAGGGCTCAAGGCGTCTCTTGTCAGCGGCTTCAACTGGACAGAACTGCCACAGTCATGGAAGGCAGGCAACTTCTGTCACGTAGGCACAGCGTAAGTTGCTCTGGGAGAAAACTTGTAAAGATTTCATTGGGCCTTTGAGGTAAATTCTTTGCACCATTTCACTAAAATATTCCTTTACTGGCTATCAGCACGTCCAAAAGTACTACCTCAAAGCAAAAGCACCGCATGTACCTACTCACATCTGGATAAGATCTTAACCTTCGAGATGGACAGTGTCATTTATCACAAATTTCTTTGTAAATGCATTGTTAACTGCCTTACGCACTTTCGAGAACTACTTGAAACTTTTCACATGTAAGCGCTATTCTATTGCCTTTTGCTAAAGAAAGCTGTGGTCTCAGCTGCAACTTAAGGTAGTAGAAGAGCTTTTTCTTTTTCTCTCGTCCACATGTCACACACCGTCCTCTTTCCTTGCTGGCAGGCTACCCAATTGATTCCACCCACGGATCTTTGAATTTCTCTAGGAAAGTTGCTACGTTTACAGGAAGTGAAGCAACCTTATCTGTTTTGACTAGCTGAAGCCTCGCAAGGGAAAATGCTAAGTCTTTCAAGCAAAATGCTCCTTTTCTGGATTTACCTCATTTGCGTCGAAAATGATTTGAGCTCTTATTCCAGGTATATCGATTACAGAATAGGATACGACCAGTGGCCATCTTCTTGTGACCCATGCTATAGAATACGCTCTTCCCAGTTGATCGACTATGTAGAACCCTCCATTTGTGACATTGTAATAACTGGCTTATTGCAACAAGTTTATCAGTTGCTCTCCCTTCTTGTCTTGAGCTTTTGTCGTCAAAACGGATGCAACGTAAAAGGAACAGCAGTCTTCTATAGCTCATCACAGCTCCCGTAATCTCCATATTTCTGCCATCTGCTTTCCACAGTTCGACAACATTAGTGTGGCTGGCTTGCGTAATCCCAGAGAGGTAAAGCAATCCCAGTAATGACATTATTTCTTCTTCTGTAGTGTTTTTAGCATCCCTTTCTCTTGAATACTGTACACTTTCCTTCTTAGACTGAGTTCAGAAGAGTGTGTACTTAATATTTTGTCAATCGTTTCCAGGCTACGTACTGTCCATTTCACTTATGACCTTTCTGGATACACTTTATGACCCAAGAAATATTTTTACAATATTCTTTCTTTTTGTTTTTATGACTACATTAGCGCATAAGTGATTCCATTTTCATTCTTCTCTTTCCTAATAAAAATACACTCCTGGAAATGGAAAAAAGAACACATTGACACCGGTGTGTCAGACTCACCATACTTGCTCCGGACACAGCGAGAGGGCTGTACAAGCAATGATCACACGCACGGCACAGCGGACACACCAGGAACCGCGGTGTTGGCCGTCGAATGGCGCTAGCTGCGCAGCTTTTGTGCACCGCCGCCGTCAGTGTCAGCCAGTTTGCCGTGGCATACGGAGCTCCATCGCAGTCTTTAACACTGGTAGCATGCCGCGACAGCGTGGACGTGAACCGTATGTGCAGTTGACGGACTTTGAGCGAGGGCATATAGTGGGCATGCGGGAGGCCGGGTGGACGTACCGCCGAATTGCTCAACACGTGGGGCGTGAGGTCTCCACAGTACATCGATGTTGTCGCCAGTGGTCGGCGGAAGGTGCACGTGCCCGTCGACCTGGGACCGGACCGCAGCGAACCACGGATGCACGCCAAGACCGTAGGATCCTACGCAGTGCCGTAGGGGACCGCACCGCCACTTCCCAGCAAATTAGGGACACTGTTGCTCCTGGGGTATCGGCGAGGACCATTCGCAACCGTCTCCATGAAGCTGGGCTACGGTCCCGCACACCGTTAGGCCGTCTTCCGCTCACGCCCCAACATCGTGCAGCCCGCCTCCAGTGGTGTCGCGATAGGCGTGAATGGAGGGACGAATGGAGACGTGTCGTCTTCAGCGATGAGAGCCGCTTCTGCCTTGGTGCCAATGATGCTCGTATGCGTGTTTGGCGCCGTGCAGGTGAGCGCCACAATCAGGACTGCATACGACCGAGGCACACAGGGCCAACACCCGGCATCATGGTGTGGGGAGCGATCTCCTACACTGGCCGTACAGCACTGGTGATCGTCGATGGGACACTGAATAGTGCACGGTACATCCAAACCGTCATCGAACCAATCGTTCTACCATTCCTAGACCGGCAAGGGAACTTGCTGTTCCAACAGGACAATGCACGTCCGCATGTATCCCGTGCCACCCAACGTGCTCTAGAAGGTGTAAGTCAACTACCCTGGCCAGCAAGATCTCCGGATCTGTCCCGCATTGAGCATGTTTGGGACAGGATGAAGCGTCGTCTCACGCGGTCTGCACGTCCAGCAAGAACGCTGGTCCAACTGAGGCGCCAGGTGGAAATGGCATGGCAAGCCGTTCCACAGGACTACATCCAGCATCTCTACGATCGTCTCCATGGGAGAATAGCAGCCTGCATTGCTGCGAAAGGTGCATATACACTGTACTAGTGCCGACATTGTGCATGCTGTGTTGCCTGTATCTATGTGCCTGTGGTTCTGTCAGTGTGATCATGTGATGTATCTGACCCCAGGAATGTGTCAATAAAGTTTCCCCTTCCTGGGACAATGAATTCACGGTGTTCTTATTTCAATTTCCAGGAGTGTATAAACAGTGGAGAGCGACTGTTCGCGGCCATCGTCTGAATTGTGTTCCCGTTCGGGATCCGAACCTCGGTCACGTCGTGTGGCAAACTGTTCCTCTTCTTCCTCAGCGTCATCGCCAATTTTCTTGCCTGATTCGGTGTCGAACCCTGCATCCTCGTCGAGTGGCCACGCAGCCTCCTCGTTGTCGGCCAGCTTTGTTGTGGCCTGTACAGGGTGGCAGGGACCGCTTGTGGACCAAAGGTAACGAGATGAGAGAGAAAGGAACGCCACTTACACGACTGGGCGCGTTGTGTACCTTGTATTCTAAGACGGCACGCGCGTTGTTTATTATACGTTTCTGCTGCTCACTTGGACGTGTGACGACACAACTTACCACTGAGCTGGCTGAAGCTATAACGAAGGTATAGGTACGGCTGGCAATTTTATAACATCAATGCAATTTTTTATTTATTATGCAGGGAACTGGACAAGACAGTGCCATTTGCGGTTGGCCCATTTTATGCATAGACGCACTCAATGGAGAGTTAAACTGCAGTGAAGACTGAAAACTTCCTTTACTTGTTTGTAAACGTAAATCTGTGCACTTAAAAAATAACCAGATAATAGTTATCCTACTCCTGCCATACCAGTAAGTAATATTTGGAATCAGTCGGTTTACAGAAACACGTAGATGTACGAAACACAGAAACCTGTACTGGCAATCGCAAATAATCCCTTAAAGCCTACCTGTAAATAAAAGTTATTTGAAAACGTCCTGCCTTCAACAAAACGCAGTTTCTTCTTTTTCACCCATACATGTTTCGGCGAAACTTTACCGTCATGAGACGTTCCCTTCATTTTTCTGTCGAACAAAGAATATATTCAAACTTCCTGG
Source organism: Schistocerca americana (assembly GCF_021461395.2). Lineage (NCBI taxonomy): Eukaryota > Metazoa > Arthropoda > Insecta > Orthoptera > Acrididae > Schistocerca > Schistocerca americana. Next base: position 50,822,415 of record NC_060129.1, read on the forward strand.
CAGATTGTGTGCCAGACCGAGACTCGAACTTGGGACCTTCGCCTTTCGCGGGCAAGCGCTCTACCAACTGAGCTACCCAAGCACGACTCACGCCCCTTCCTCACAGCTTTAATTCCGCCAGCACCTCGTCTCGTTATCAAGAGAAAGAACACTGGCGTTCTACGGATCGGAGCGTGGAAAGTCAGATCCCTTAATCGGGCAGGTTGGTTAGAAAATTTAAAAAGGGAAATAGATAGGTTAAAGTTAGATGTAGTGGGAATTAGTGAAGTTCGGTGGCAGGAGGAACAAGACTTTTGGTCAGGCGAATATAGGGTTATAAATACAAAGTCAAATAGGGATAATGCAGGAGTAGGTTTAATAATGAATAAAAAAATAGGAATGCGGGTAAGCTACTACAAACAGCATAGTGAACGCATTATTGTGGCCAAGATAGACACGAAGCCCACGCCTACTACAGTAGTACAAGTTTATATGCCAACTAGCTCTGCAGATGACGAAGAAATTGAAGAAATGTATGATGAAATAAAAGAAATTATTCAGATAGTGAAGGGAGACGAAAATTTGATAGTCATGGGTGACTGGAATTCGGTAGTAGGAAAAGGGAGAGAAGAAAACGTAGTAGGTGAATATGGATTGGGGGTAAGAAATGAAAGAGGAAGTCGTCTGGTAGAATTTTGTGCAGAGCATAACTTAATCATAGCTAACACTTGGTTCAAGAATCATGAAAGAAGGTTGTATACATGGAAGAACCCAGGAGATACTAAAAGGTATCAGAGAGATTATATAATGGTAAGACAGAGATTTCGGAACCAGGTTTTAAATTGTAAGACATTTCCAGGTGCAGATGTGGACTCTGACAACAATCTATTGGTTATGAACTGTAGATTAAAACTGAAGAAACTGCAAAAAGGTGGGAATTTAAGGAGATGGGACCTGGATAAACTGAAAGAACCAGGGGTTGTACAGAGTTTCAGGGAGAGCATAAGGGAACAGTTGACAGGAATGGGGGAAAGAAATACAGTAGAAGAAGAATGGGTAGCTTTGAGGGATGAAGTAGTGAAGGCAGCAGAGGGTCAAGTAGGTGAAAAGACGAGGGCTACTAGAAATCCTTGGGTAACAGGAGAAATATTGAATTTAATTGATGAAAGGAGAAAATATAAAAATGCAGTAAATCAATCAGGCAAAAAGGAATACAAACGTCTCAAAAATGAGATCGACGGGAAGTGCAAAATGGCTAAGCAGGGATGGCTTGAGGATAAATGTAAGGATGTAGAGGCTTATCTCACTAGGGATAAGAGATGCTGCCTACAGGAAAATTAAAGAGACCTTTGGAGAAAAGAGAACCACTTGTATGAATATCAAGAGCTCAGATGGAAACCCAGTTCTAAGCAGAGAAGGGAAAGCAGAAAGGGGGAAGGAGTATATAGAGGGTCTATTCAAGGGCGATGTACTTGAGGACAATGTTATGGAAATAGAAGAGGATGTAGATGAAGATGAAATGGGAGATATAATACTGCGTGAAGAGTTCGACAGAGCACTGAAAGACCTGAGTCGAAACAAGGCCCCGGGAGTAGACAACATTCCATTAGAACTACTGACGGCCTTGGGAGAGCCAGTTCTGACAAAACCCTACCATCTGGTGAGTGAGATGTATGAGACAGGCGAAATACCCTCAGACTTCAAGAAGAATATAATAACCCCAATCCCATAGAAAGCAGGTGGTGACAGATGTGAAAATTACCGAACTATCAGTTTAATAAGTCACGGCTGCAAAATACTAACGCGAATTCTTTACAGACGAATGGAAAAACTAGTAGAAGCCGACCTTGGGGAAGATCAGTTTGGATTCCGTAGAAATATTGGAACACGTGAGGCAATAGTGACCCTACGGCTTATCTTAGAAGCTAGATTAAGGAAAGTCAAACCTACGTCTCTAGCATTTGTAGACTTAGAGAAAGCTTTTGACAATGTTGACTGGAATACTCTGTTTCAAATTCTGAAGTTGGCAGGGGTAAAATATAGGGAGCGAGAGGCTATTTACAATTTGTATAGAAACCAAATGGCAGTTATAAGAGTTGAGGGTGTAAGGGGTCCGTAGGCCCTTACTATAGATTTGCACTCGGCACAGGTCGATAGGGCGAACAATCGATTGTGTCGTGTTGCGAGAGCGAGTGTGGAGTTGAGCCAGTTGCCATGTTGCGGGTATAGGTGTGTGGAGGCCAGTTGTTGTAATGCAAGGCTTTAACGACAAAGGGAGTTGCCATCCCTGCGGTTTAACCCCTTTGTACTAGGATAATACCGGGAAAGTGAAGAGGTACAATTACGGAAGTGGTCAGTGCCATTTCTAGTGCGATATTTTGGTTTCGCGTCTACCGCGCCGGCATCACCTTGGATTGCAGTGTTGGATGCAGTGATGGATTAGCGTGTGACGATAATGGAAAATGAAGAAGCCTGTGCTGAGATTAGTCGGAATTAGATATGTATGACGAAGGCAGTGGCTCTCTTCTCCTTTTTGTGTTTTTTGAGACGAATATAGGTTCGTAATTAGTGAAACTGTGTTGGTGTTTTTCTTGTTACCAGACATTTCATTATTACAGTATTGAGAAGGACGAACTGGAAAGTAAAAACTTCCGCAGCAGTCAATTCCGATTGCCAGCCCCATTAGGTACACGGTCACATTAATAATAATTATTGGGCTGCTGTTCGATCAGATCAGATCAGGTCGAAACGAAACGGAGGTGTTACAAGGGGCATGAAAGGGAAGTAGTGATTGGGAAGGGAGTGAGACAGGGTTGTAGCCTCTCCCCGATGTTATTCAATCTGTATATTGAGCAAGCAGTGAAGGAAACAAACGAAAAATTCGGTGTAGGTATTGAAATCGATGGAGAAGAAATAAAAACTTTGAGGTTCGCCGATGACATTGTAATTCTGTCAGAGATAGCAAAGGACTTGGAAGAGCAGTTGACCGGAATGGATGGTGTCTTGAAGGGAGGATATAAGATGAACATCAACGAAAGCAAAACGAGGATAATGGAATGTAGTCGAATTAAGTCGGGTGATGTTGAGTGTATCAAATTAGGAAATGAGGCACTTAAAGTAGTAAAGGAGTTTTGCTATTTGGGGAGCAAAATAACTGATGATGGTCGAAGTACAGAGGATATAAAATGTAGACTGGCAATGTCAAGGAAAGCGTTTCTGAAGAAGAGAAATTTGTTAACATCGAGTATTGATTTAAGTGTTAGGAAGTCGTTTCTGAAAGTATTTGTATGGAGTGTAGCCATGTATGGAAGTGAAACATGGACGATAAATAGTTTAGGCAAGAAGAGAATAGAAGCTTTCGAAATGTGGTGCTACAGAAGATTGCTGAAGATTAGATGGGTAGATCACATAACTAATGAGGAGGTGTTGAATATGATTGGGGAGAAGTTTGTGGCACAACTTGACTAGAAGAAGGGATCGGTAGGTAGGACATGTTCTGAGGCATCAAGGGATCACCAATTTAGTATTGGAGGGCAGCGTGGAGGGTAAAAATCGTAGAGGGAGACCAAGAGATGAATACACCAAGCAGATTCAGAAGGATGTAGGTTGCAGTAGGTACTGGGAGATGAAGAAGCTTGCACAGGATTGAGTAGCATGGAGAGCTGCATCAAACCAGTCTCAGGACTGAAGACCACAACAACAACCTCGTCTCCTACCATCCAAATTTCACAGAAGCTCTCCTGCGAACCTTGCAGAAACTAGCACTCTTGGAAGAAAGGATATTGCGGAGACATGGCTTAGCCACAACCTGGGGGATGTTTCTAGAACGAAATTTTCACTTTACAGCGGAGTGTGCGCTAATATGAAACTTCCTGGCAGATTAAAACTGTGTGCCGGACGGAGACTCGAACTCGGGACCTTCGCCTTTCGCGGGCATGCGCTCTACCAACTGAGCTACCCAAGCACAACTCACGCCCCGTCCTCACAGCTTTAGTATCGGTACAGCCATTCTTATAAGGGAAGGCATTCCGGTGACTGAAATCGAACGACTAGAATCAGGAAGAGCCGTACGCATAAAAATTTTTCATATGACCGTGCTTAACCTTTACGCCCCATCAGTAAATTCCCATAAATTGGATGGTGCGATGTTTTTTCAAGATGAACTAATTTATTTATTGAGGAAAAATCCGTATTCTCTTATATTATGTGTACATATTAACTGTGTTTTAAACCAGAAAGATTAACAACCCAATTTCAACTACTCGCCACAGTTAAAAAAGTTAGTAAGTGATCTACAACTCAAAGATGTACAGGAACTTCAGCACCCGACATCAGTCGACTTCACGTATATAACCAGCCACTCCCGCAGCAGACTAGATAGAATTTACGTGCCACCAAATTTGGAAAACTTTTTATTAAACGTTGAAACAGTTCCCGTGTATTTTAGCGATCACAGTACACTTTTAACTTGCTTTAATTTAAGTGTACAGCCAACCCGTCGATTCAGAGGGCAATGGAATTTGAATATATCTGTTTTAACTGAAGAAGAACTGGAACAGGAAATAAGAGTAGCGTGAGCTGCTCCCTGCCGCCGTTGGATAAGCAGCTGCAGCAGCAAGTCGTATACTCCTAGCTCACTCATTTCTTACATAGTTTAATTCTTAATTTCTTTGCGTGTTTTTGGTACTTGCATTGTTTAATTCATAAATTTCGGGCGTATTATAGTATTTGAGAGTTGTAGCATCGCGTTTTAGTACCTGAATAGTGTAAATTCGCGTAGTCGTTTGTCTTCTGTTTTTGTTTTGAACGGCCAGTGTCGGTTGGTCACAGTCAGTGTGCTACCTGCCGCCGTTGGATAAGCAGCTGCAGCAGCAAGTCGTATACTCCTAGCTCACTCATTTGTTACATAGTTTAATTCTTAATTTCTTTGCGTGTTTTTAGTACTTGCATTGTTTAATTCATAAATTTCGGGCGTATTATAGTATTTGAGAGTTGTAGCATCGCGTTTTAATACCTGAATAGTGTAAAATCGCGTAGTCTCCTTCCGCCGCCGAGCAGTGTGTCAGCAGTGCGCAAGTAGCAGCATTACTGCATTTACTAGGCAATATTGTATTTTAATAACCGTTTAAATTTTGTCGATTTGTTTGTGGTCTCTGTAGATTAGTTCAGACGTTCTTTGCACAAGTTTTTAGCATGGATAGGGACTGCAACTGCTGTGTTCGGATGCACGCTGAGTTGGCATCCCTTCGCTCCCAGCTTCAGGCGGTGTTGGCTTCGGTCACACAGCTTGAGGCTGTTGCCAATGGGGCATCACTGTGGGGGTCCGGATGGGGGTTTGTCGGGGACGGCCAGCTCGTCCCACGCATCCCCCGATCGGACTAAGACTGTGGTTGCGCGGCATACTGCCCACCTTGAGGCTGATCTCTCACCTGTGGTAGAGTGTGAGGTCGTCTCAAGGTGTGGCAGGGGGCGAAAGACATTCCGGAGCGCTGAACGGAAGGCCTCTCCAGTTTGTCTGACGAACCGGTTTCAGGCTCTGTCTCAGGCTGATACTGATCTTCGGCCTGACATGGCTGCTTGTCCTGTTCCAGAGGTTGCCCCTCAGTCCGCAGGATCCGGGCGGTCGCTGAGGGTGGGCTTACTGGTAGTTGGGAGCTCCAACGTCAGGCGCGTAATGGGGCCTCTTAGGGAAATGGCAGCAAGAGAGGGGAAGAAAACCAATGTACACTCCGTGAGCATACCGGGGGGAGTCATTCCAGATGTGGAAAGGGTCCTTCCGGATGCCATGAAGGGTACAGGGTGAACCCATCTGCAGGTCGTCGCTCATGTCGGCACCAATGATGTGTGTCGCTATGGGTTGGAGGAAATCCTCTCTGGCTTCCGGCGGCTATCTGATTTGGTGAAGACTGCCAGTCTCGCTAGCGGGATGATAGCAGAGCTCACCATCTGCAGCATCGTCGACAGGACTGACTGCGGACCTTTGGTACAGAGCCGAGTGGTCTGAATCAGAGGCTGAGACGGTTCTGCGACCATGTGGGCTGCATATTCCTCGACTTGCGCCATAGGGTGGTGGGGTTTCAGGTTCCGCTGGATAGGTCAGGAGTCCACTACACGCAACAAGCGGCTACACGGGTAGCAGGGGTTGTGTGGCGTGGGCTGGGCGGTTTTTTTGGGTTAGATGGCCTTGGGCAAGTACAGAAAGGGCAACAGCCTCAACGGGTGCGGGGCAAAGTCAGGACATGCGGGGACCAAGCAGCAATCGGTATTGTAATTGTCAACTGTCGAAGCTGCGTTGGGAAAGTACCGGAACTTCAAGCGCTCATAGAATGCACCGAAGCTGAAATCGTTATAGGTACAGAAAGCTGGCTGAAGCCAGAGATAAATTCTGTCGAAATTTTTACAAAGGTACAGACGGTGTTTGGAAAGGGTAGATTGCATGCAACCGGTGGTGGAGTGTTCGTCGCTGTTAGTAGTAATTTATCCTGTAGTGAAGTAGAAGTGGATAGTTCCTGTGAATTATTATGGGTGGAGGTTACACTCAACAACCGAGCTAGGTTAATAATTGGCTCCTTTTACCGACCTCCCGACTCAGCAGCATTAGTGGCAGAACAACTGAGAGAAAATTTGAAATACATTTCACATAAATTTTCTCAGCATGTTATAGTCTTAGGTGGAGATTTCAATTTACCAGATATAGACTGGGAGACTCAGATGTTTAGGACGGGTGGTAGGGACAGAGCATCGAGTGACATTATACTGAGGGCACTATCCGAAAATTACCTCGAGCAATTAAACAGAGTACCGACTCGTGGAGATAACATCTTGGACCTACTGATAACAAACAGACCCGAACTTTTCGACTCTGTATGTGCAGAACAGGGAATCAGTGATCATAAGGCCGTTGCAGCATCCCTGAATATGGAAGTTAATAGGTATATAAAATAAGGGAGCAAGGTTTATCTGTTTAGCAAGAGTAATAGAAGGCAGATTTCAGACTACCTAACAGATCAAAACGAAAATTTCTGTTCCGACACTGACAATGTTGAGTGTTTATGGAAAAAGTTCAAGGCAATCGTAAAATGCGTTTTAGACAGGTACGTGCCGAGTAAGACTGTGAGGGACGTGATAAACCCACCGTGGTACAACAACAAAGTTAGGAAACTACTGCGAAAGCAAAGAGAGCTTCACTCCAAGTTTAAACGCAGCCAAAACCTCTCAGACAAACAGAAGCTAAACGATGTCAAGGTTAGCGTAAGGAGGGCTATGCGTGAAGCGTTCAGTGAATTCGAAAGTAAAAGTCTATGTACCGACTTGACAGAAAATCCTAGGAAGTTCTGGTCTTACGTTAAATCAGTAAGTGGCTCGAAACAGCATATCCAGACACTCCGGGATGATGATGGCATTGAAGCAGAGGATGACACGCGTAAAGCTGAAATACTAAACACCTTTTTCCAAAGCTGTTTCACAGAGGAAGACTGCACTGTAGTTCCTTCTCTAAATCCTCGCACAAACGAAAAAATGGCTGACATCGAAATAAGTCTCCAAGGAATACAAAAGCAACTGGAATCACTCAACAGAGGAAAGTCCACTGGACCTGACGGGATACCAATTCGATTCTACACAGAGTACGCGAAAGAACTTGCCCCCCTTCTAACAGCCGTGTACTGCAAGTCTCTAGAGGAACGGAGGGTTCCAAATGATTGGAAAAGAGCACAGGTAGTCCCAGTCTTCAAGAAGGGTCGTCGAGCAAATGCGCAAAGCTATAGACCTATATCTCTGACGTCGATCTGTTGTAGAATTTTAGAACATGGTTTTTGCTCGAGTATCATGTCATTTTTGGAAACCCAGAATCTACTATGTAGGAATCAACATGGATTCCGGAAACAGCGATCGTGTGAGACCCAACTCGCTTTATAGGTTCATGAGACCCAGAAAATATTAGATACAGGCTCCCAGGTAGATGCTATTTTTCTTGACTTCCGGAAGGCGTTCGATACAGTTCCGCACTGTCGCCTGATAAACAAAGTAAGAGCCTGCGGAATATCAGACCAGCTGTGTGGCTGGATTGAAGAGTTTTTAGCAAACAGAACACAGCATGTTGTTATCAATGGAGAGACGTCTACAGACGTTAAAGTAACCTCTGGCGTGCCACAGGGGAGTGTTATGGGACCATTGCTTTTCACAATATATATAAATGACCTAGTAGATAGTGTCGGAAGTTCCATGCGGCTTTTCGCGGATGATGCTGTAGTATACAGAGAAGTTGTAGCATTAGAAAATTGTAGCGAAATGCAGGAAGATCTGCAGCGGATAGGCACTTGGTGCAGGGAGTGGCAACTGTCCCTTAACATAGACAAATGTAATGTATTGCGAATACATAGAAAGAAGGATCCTTTATTGTATGATTATATGATAGCGGAACAAACACTGGTAGCAGTTACTTCTGTAAATTATCTGGGAGTATGCGTGCGGAACGATTTGAAGTGGAATGATCATATAAAATTAATTGTTGGTAAGGAGGGTACCAGGTTGAGATTCATTGGGAGAGTGCTTAGAAAATGTAGTCCATCAACAAAGCAGGTGGCTTACAAAACACTCGTTCGGCCTATACTTGAGTATTGCTCATCAGTGTGGGATCCGTACCAGGTCGGCTTGACGGAGGAGATAGAGAAGATCCAAAGAAGAGCGGCGCGTTTCGTCACAGGGTTATTTGGTAACCGTGATAGCGTTACGGAGATGTTTAATAAACTCAAGTGGCAGACTCTGCAAGAGAGGCGCTCTGCATCGCGGTGTAGCTTGCTCGCCAGGTTTCGAGAGGGTGCGTTTCTGGATGAGGTATCGAATATATTGCTTCCCCCTACTTATACCTCCCGAGGAGATCACGAATGTAAAATTAGAGAGATTAGAGCGCGCACGGAGGCTTTCAGACAGTCGTTCTTCCCGCGAACCATACGCGACTGGAACAGGAAAGGGAGGTAATGACAGTGGCACGTAAAGTGCCCTCCGCCACACACCGTTGGGTGGCTTGGGGAGTACAAATGTAGATGTAGATGTAGATGTGAGCTATGTGCCTGCGCACAGCAGACAAGCACCCAACAGTCATTGACTGGTGGACTAGGAGGGCTAAACCAAGGCTGCTGAAAGTTGTCATGCAGTATAGTGTAGCGAGGCGCAGGGAGTTGAGGAATACAATGGAGTTTCATTGTAAAGTTTTAAGAGACTTATATCAAGAGGCACATGATGACGTAATTCGTCTGAATGATATCAAAAAATAAAAGACAAGTTATTAAGCAATAAACAGCAACAGATGGAGGGACTAAAAATTAAATCGAAAGCCACATCAGTAGTAGCTGATGAAACTGCCTCTCTGTATCACTTGGTGCAACATGCTAAAAACAGACGTCAAGCTTTTATTGCTGAAGTCCAGACGGATACTGGTACAAGGCTCACATGCCAGATAGAAATACTGGACCAAGTCCACAGGTACTATGACAACTTATATGCCCCTACCACAGTGGACGATGTAGTTCTCGAGGACTTTCTCATTATTTTAGGTCCACAATTGTCGGGAACAGAAAACGCTGACATCCTGTCACCTATTACTAAAGATGAAGTGCGTGAGACAGTGCGTAACTCACCTCTCAGAAAATCTCCGGGACTTGGTGGCCTCCCTGTGGATTTTTATGCCCGCTACTGGTCTATAATTGGGGACAAGATCACTTCCATGGCGAATGTGGTCCTGACCGGGAAAGCGGTCCCTGCAGAATTTAAGGAATGTAAAATAGCGCTGATTCCTAAGAGTAAAGGCAAAACCAACTTGAACAATTTTCGGCCTCTTTCGCCACTAAATTCTGATTACAAAATAATTTCGCGTATTATCAGCAAAAGACTCCGTGACTTTTTCAACAAAATATTGAGTCATCATTAATCTTGTTCTCCAACCAGAACGATATTCGAAAGTCTATCTGCATACAGAGACGTCACTGCAATTACGTCAGTGGCAAGTATAAAATCTGCTTTAAACCTTTTGACAGCGTTAGTCATAGATACCTCTTTGCGACGCTGTCAAGAATGGCTTTCCACCCTCAGATTGTCAACATGCTAAGAAATATTGCAACAGGTATAAATGCGAAAATAGCAATCAATGGCCAAACATCTAAACCCATACAGATAAGACGAGGGGTTCCACAGGGCAGTCCCTTATCTATGTTTTTATTTTCCGTATCTTTAGAGCCCTTTCTCCGCACTGTCCACGCAAGATTATCAGGCATAACATTGAGTGGTGAGAAAACCGTCATACGAGCTTATGCCGATGACGTGGGTGTTGTAAAAAGGAATAAAGAGGAGACAGTTACACTGGAAACAGAAATACAAAAGTATTGTCTAGCGTCGGGAGCGACAACCAATGAAAACAAAAGGAAAATATTGAATCTGCGGGGCCTATATCACCTCCGACTGGCATGGGCAAAACAAGACAACAAACATAAAACTTTGGGAATAACCTTAATGGCATGTCCGATGAGGATGGCTGCTTTTAACTGGAAGGAAGCTAGGAGGAAAGTTCATGGTGGTGTAATGGAGAACATCCATCGAACTGTGGACCAGGTGCGAAAAGTCAGATTCATGAACTCCTGCATTTTGTCTAAAGCGTATTTCACTGCACAGGTATTTCCAATCCCCAAACTAGTAGTGAAAGGGATCATGTCCACTGTTACCAATTATTTATGGCGAGGAGACATATTCAGGGTTGATGCGACTACCGTTATACTGGATGTCAGAAACGGGGGCCTCGGTGGACATTCGAAATAAAGCGTCTGCTCTGTTCCTCAAACGGGCTTTCCATATACTCAGAGAACTTCCACAATGTATAACCGCAAAGCTCTTTGAAGCTGTGGCACCCCATAGCCTGCAAGCACCGATTGATGTGCGAAGGATTAATGCCCGTTTGCAGTATGTGAGGAACTTTTTCCTCGAAGCAAGTTACCTTAGTGACGAAATCAGAAGAAACACATGTACCACAGCGCGCGACATCATACCTGAAAGGAAGTTAAATGAGGGCAGAAACAAAATTGAAAAGAAATTCCCTAATTGTGACTGGAAAGCTGTATGGCGGAACATCAATTAAGACGGGCTATCTGCAGACGCTATTTCCGCATGGTACAAAACAGTTAACAATGTCATCAGCACCAACGAGAGACTGTATGGGATCTGTTTAAACCAGACACACCTTTGTGGAAAATGCAGTCTGGTGGATACTCTCATCCATAGATTCACCTGTGGCGGCAGTGTGAATAACTGGAACTGGATCAGGGAACAAATCGTCTTTCTCGCCAGATCCCCGGCAGAATATATAACGCAATCGCTCCTCCTGAGACCAGACATTACATACTTTCCGAAATTAAAAACGAACGCCATTAGCTGGTTACTGGGAAAATATGTTAGTTATGTCATCAACAAACTTGGGTCAGACAACGAGATAGAATTCCGCGTTTACATGAAGAGTGAATACGCAAAAATCAGCACGTATTGCAACCACAAAAAGCACTACGGCAACACGCTGAAGATCATTTTTGAAGGAATGGGTGTCGGTTAAATATGTGGCACCACTACAACACCTTGAACGGGAACGAACAGAAGAAAATTAAAAGTCACTTGTGTTCTTATTATTATTTACTATTACCTTGCTTCCGAAACTTCTATGTTACACGAAGAGTTTTTTCAAAACATTTTGTTCAGAATTACTCGTGTTCCACTTCCAAAGTATTTGTGTGATTCAAGAAGAATTGTTAAGTTTCCGTCAGTGATCAGTTTCTACTCAGAGAAGAGGTTTCTTCGTCTTTCTTACATCGGAGAATGGGAATTTTGTGCTACGATTTCAGCACACTTAGTGCTATGACCCAACTGGGGACATGAAAAAAGGGGTGGGAGGGGTTTGGGCCTCGACGCAACGGCAGTGCCGTGAAGAGACCCCACTGCTAGTGCGGCGTGTACCACGCCCTGTGACCTTCCTAAAAAAGAAAAAAAAAGTTGTTAGCGCGTGGGAATAGGATACGGAAGGTCATGGGTTCACGCGTGGGTGGATGCGAAAAATTTTGTTTTCCTCTTCATAAAAAAAAGGAAAAAAAGTTGTTAGAGCACTTGCCCGCGAAAGGCAAAAGTCCCGAGTTCGAGTCTCGGTCCTGCACACAGTTTTACTCTGCCAGGAAGTTTCATATCAGCGCACACTCGGCTGTAGAGTGAAAATTTCATTCTAGAAACATCCCCCAGGCTGTGGGTAAGCCATGTCTCAGCAATATTCTTTCTTCCAGGAGTGCTAGTTCTGCAAGGTTCGCAGGAGAGCTTCTGTGAAGTTCGGAAGGTAGGAGACGAGGTACTGGCGGAATTAAAGCTGTGAGGACGGGGCGCGAGTCGTCCTTTGGTAGCTCAGTTGGTAGAGCACTTGCCCGCGAAAGGCAAAGGTCGCGAGTTCGAATTTTAATGCGCCAGGAAGTTTCATATCAACGCACACTTCGCTCTAGAGTGAAAATTTGATTCCAGAAAGAATATATTGTTACACAGGGAAACGTACAATTTTAGAATTTTACATTTGCATTCGAAACGTTCTAAGAAGTATGTATGCGTTAATGGCACATGCTGTTGCTGATGTCCGTGTCTGCTATTTCCAGTTTGGCTGGTATCTCGGTATTGCAGATGACGTGCAGCGACATGAACAACTGCATGTGCTACTATGGTTTACATGTCTGTTATAACGTTCTGAGCAAAAATAACACATTCCCAAAAATATGTCTATCCCAATGCCATATTTTACTCTTTACTCTGCAGAAGAATAAAGGAAACCTGCTGGTGATAATGAAATATGGCTTAAATACGTATCGGTAAAAAGAGAAGAAACCGTGTTTGTTCAAGGTTGAATTTTTTCAAATTTTTGTTCTTAAATCTAAGACATAAAAAAAAATGAGATTTCATGTAGAGAAATCACCTCAAGATGAATACCTACTCACAAGATTCCAAGAAGGTGTATGAAGCGAAGAATCTGAGAATACAAGACGGACGCCTGGCTGTCGCTCTCGTAGGGCCGCCAAAGACGAGGTCACACTAATTACAGGGCACACAGGAGCGAAGTGGCCGGGGAGACGGTCCAGTATGTGCTACTGCAGGAAAAACCCTCTACCACGGACTTCGCAGGGGTTTGTAGAGTATGGAGGTGGAAGTTGATTTAGATATTACCAACATATTTCAGGAAAAAATAAATTTCACGAGCTAGGTGACTGACGCAAAAGCGGTAGTGCATGATATAGAAAAATATGCTGTCCCAAATAATATATGACCTCAACCACATGCACCCTTATTTATTGTGTAATTACTGCTTCCATTTCCTTACAATTTGCATCCTTCAGCTTTATCTTTGGTAGCCATCATTAAAAATAGCGTTACAAGCAATTTGAGTGAGTGAGGCGCAGGAGTTTGAACTTTCTTCGACATACAAGACTTTATTGTTTAAACTTTTGCATATCCCGTTAACGTTAGTAACGTCTTCACACTACGAAATTCAGTAAACAGATAACCGAAGATTTCCGCTGATCGCCTGGCATTGTCCTCATTATATACCAGATAATTTGATGTTATTCTCAGATTTGTACATATTACTCTCACAGCTGATACTATCAGCTGGTCTAATGACATTTCTCAAGATATTGCAGTGTTCTCTGTAATTGTCTGTAGTTGATGGCTCTTGATACTGCTGTATTCCTTGGTAATATTATGCTTTTAATATGTGTTATTCTGATGCATTGTGTTTTACACGCTTGCTGTTTGTCACTTTTAAATACGGACATCTTTTCCTGGAAAATATGAAACGAACATATGTGAAGTATTACATCTTACATCCAACCTGTGGCCACCGGTGACGCCTCAGGAGTTGACTGAATGACTTCGCCGCAGCTGGGTAGAGGCTCATAATCACGGCCGGCCGCGCCGTGCCACAAGTCACGCGTGCAGCGTGTCTGGCCCACGGGCGGCACGGGCCCGGCCTGCCTGCCGCTCGGGTCCGCTCGGCTCCGCTCGGTCCTTCTCGGAGCCGCCCGGGTCCTTCTCGGAGGCGCCCGCAAGAGCGCGGCGCTTCATCCGGCGTCGCGGTGCGGCGTCTTTCGGCCGACACAAGTCTCTCGAGTTCGGCAGACTCGCGCTGTCAGCGCTGTTTACCCTTCGCTGTGTGATCTCGGTATGATGGAGGTTCACTGGGCCAGTGGCTGTTTGCACGAAGGAGGCAGTCGAGCGATCTACCGTCGCGATTCTTTAAAATGAGTGGCAGTGACAGAAGAGAGCGAAGAGGTTTCTCAATTCATATATGGTACAGGTAGTGCATATCCACTGTGAAACGACATTAGATGTACATGTACATGGATCCTCTGCAGATCACACTTAAGGGTCTGGCGGAGGGTTCATCGAATGACCTTCACAACGGTTCTCGATTATTCCAATATCGAACAGTGCGAGGAAAAAACCAATGCCCATACCTTTCCCTGATAGCTCCCGTTTCCTTTTTCTTATTACGGCGATCGTTTCTCCCTAAGTATGTATGCGTTAGAAAAATATTTTTTGCATTCGAAGGAGAAAGTTGGTGACTGAAATTTCGTGAGATGATTCTGCCACAATGAAAAACGCCTTTTTGATGTCCACCCCAAATTCTGTATCATGTCAGTAACACTGTTCCCCCTAATTCGGGGTAATACAGAACGGTCAGCTCTTCTTTGAACTTTCTCAATGTACTCCGTTAACCCTATCTGGTGAGGATCCCACACTGTGCAGCGGTACTCCAAAAGAGGGCATACAAGCGTAGCGTAGGCAGTCTCTTTAGTAGATCTTACATTTTCTAAATATTCTGCTAATGAATCGCAGTCTTTGGGTTGCCTCCCCCTCAACATTATGTGTTCTTCCCAATTTAAGTTGCGTCTGCCCATTCTGATTTAGGTTTCCCGTGATGTTCCTAAATCGCTCCAGGCAAATATTGGGATGGTTCCTTTGAAAGGGCACGGCCGACTTCCTGCACCACCCTTCCCTAATCCAATGATGCTGATGACCTCACTGTTTGGTCTCTTTCCCCCAAACAACCCAACCCAACCCCAACCCCCAATCTAAGTGGCTCGTAATTATAATTCCTATGGTTTTAGTTGAATCTGCGGGCTTTATATTTAGTGATTTATCGTGTAACAAAAGTTTAACGGATTCCTTTTAGGACTCATATGGAGGACTACATTATCTAGGATCAATTGCCACTTTCCAAAATGTACAGATATATTTCCTAAATCGTTTTGCATTTTTTGATCTCAGATTGTTCCTCAGATTGTTACGAAATCATTTATATAAATAAGGAACAGCAGTGGGCCTATAACGCTACGTTGGGGAACGCCAGAAATCACTTCTGTTTCACTCGATGACTGTCAGTTATAAGGAACTGTAACCTCTCTGACAGGATACCACGAACCCAGTTAGCTAACTTAGATGATATTCAATAAGCACCCAGTTTCAGTACAAGCCGCTTGTGTGGTACAGTGTCAAAGGCCTTTTCGAAATCCTTTTTACTGTGTGTCAATAGATCGTTTTCTTCGAGGTAATTAATAGTCCTCACACGCAATATATGTTCCAAAATCCTACTGGATATCGAAGTTAATAATATGGACCGGTAATTTCCTGGATTACTCCTTCCACCGTTCTTGAATATTGGTGTAACCTGTGCAGCTTTCCAATTTTTTCATACGGATCTTTCGTCCAGCGGACGGTTGTATAAGGTTGTTATGTATGGAGCTGTTGCATCAGCATACTCTGAAGGAAACGTAATTGGTATACAGTACGGACCGGAAGACTTGCTGTTATTAAGTGATTTAAGTTGCCTCACAAATCGGAGGATATCTGCCTCTAGGTTACTCATGTGGAGAACTGTTCTTGATTCGGATTCTGGAATATGCAAAAAGAGTTTAAAGATTTGATTGACAATGAAACAGGATTAAATCACGAATGTCGGCAGACGAGATTCCTTGTTTTGTAAATCAAAAAGCACTTTGTGCTAAATCTGCAGGCCTTTGGCACATGGCGAAATTGGAAGGAAGCATAGTATAATTGCTGAAGTCACACGCATCTTCCGTTTTCAGCTGCAACGGTTTTCAGTGAAACTGAACGATTCCTATGGAGACTTCATATCGTACTGCAAAGTACGTAGGTTATGTCGAGATACATACCTGGAACGACTTAAAACTTGCTAGCGTTTAATAAAGGAATGCAGGAACGAAAATTAAAGCATGTGCAATCTAGTGCAGATTTCACATTTTAACTGGAATTGACTGCACACTGCCCACAGTAATGCACTGCAAGGTAACTTTTTCCTCATTTGATGGGGATGGATTTAAAAAGAAAATCGCGTTTCTGGAACGGACACATTCTGACAAAGACAGTGAAGTTCCCTAAGATCACTGGTGTTAAAGGAAATACGGAGTTTGAAGAATACGTTGTGGCCTAGAAAGAATTACAAGGGTAGTTTTATAAAGTTCTTGAGATTTTTAAAAGTTTGTTTACATTAGCGCTTCATTGCGTATTAATACAGGTTACGTAACATCAGTGCTCTTGTGCCAAGTTATCCTCTTCCTTTGTGTAAATTTTTCTGTTAAAACATGTCTAGCAAATGCGATGTTTGCTGTAGAAATCTGAAGGCGGGGATGTGAAGACTGTGTAGGTTATGGTTTATTGGGGCGAATGTAGCGGCGAGGAAACTGGGTAGATAAGACGCTCTCCATGGCAACGTACGTTATGTAGAAAGGACAGAAAAGTCGCTGAAAAGGAGGCAAAAATTTGTGCCCTTAAGGCTGAATTAGAAAATGAGGACTTGGAATTATGTAGGCTAAGGGAAGAAACAGGAACGGGAAAGGTAGAAGCAAAAAGAGAAACTGTTGAAAAAACTTCGAAATTCAGTGAGTAAATCAGTTTGGCTTGCTATCTGAAGTAGTGGAGGAAGGGCCTCATCCAGATGTAGTTGAATGTATTTTGAAGCAGATTGTTAGCTTCAAGAAAAAAAGACATGCAGGGATCAAATCAGAATAGGAAAAGAAGAATATTGGTTCTAGTTAACAGTCAAGGCCAGGAGCGTCAGGAGGAATTAGGTGCAGCGTACCAGCTCACAAGTTTTGTGAAAACAAATGCTAGGGAGATGAGGTAATTACAGTTGGAGCAGCGCGAAACAGCCTGTGGTATGAATCCAAGGTGTACTATTGCGAGAGACTTGGATGAAATAGGAACATGAACTGGCCACACAAATGTGGTGTCTGTGGAGGTCTTTCAGCGCCATGTTCGGTCCTGCGTAAACACTGCTGTAAGGCGTGTTAACACTCTGGCTTGCTATCTGAAGTAGTGGAGAAACGGGATGTTCCAGATACCCCCAAAACCTCACACGCGCGATGTTCCTGTTGACACTACTGGTAGGTGAGGACACACTACGCATGGCCTGCACCTAAATAGGAACGGGAAAGATAAGTCAGCTTCTCTATTAGCAGACACTGTAAGGGGGAGCCTCAGTCACACGAAGGTGGCCCCTGTGGTTAATGGGACCAGGTAGACAGGTTTCTTATGTCAAGGTCAAAGTCCAAACAGGCAACACTCAAGAAAAATAGAATAACAGAAGATTCATGTACAGTAAATAGGGATTATGCTAAGGGTAGTATCAACTGACTTCATCAGAATATCAGGGGAATAAAAAATAAAGTAGATGATCTGTTTGCATATGTAGATGACCTATTACGCTGTCAGACAAAAACAGGAAGTTGTTAATCTGTGATGATTTCTATGTAAACTTTCTAACCAGTTCAGATCGGAAAAGTGTAAGTGTTATTAATTGCATATAACATAGAATCAGCTATCAATTTCCCTACACGTATAGCTCAAGGCAGTAACGATCTAATAGATAATGTATTTGTATAGCAAGAAGGTGTAAAACTAACACATGCTTTTCCATTGATAAATGGATTATCAGCCCATGATACAATTGATTAAATTAGAAATCACAGCAAGGTGTACAGTTTAGAAACCATGAAATAAAACTATAAGGTTGCTCAACCCAGTGTCTATTGAGCACTTCAGAGAAAATTTAAGAAATGTTAATTGGGGAGATGTATATAATGAGCCAAATGCACTTGTGCCTGGGCATGGCCCGTGAACCAATGTCTTGGCCACCCCATTTCTACACTCCTCGTTTCTTTTGTAATTCCTGCAAACACTAACACCTGTCCTCGTACTGATAACTAATTTAAATACAACCTACTGGTGAATTTTGCTTAATGGGTATTAGGCAACTGTCCATGGCATATTTCTGTGCCTAAGACTTAGTCTCCTAAATGTGGAGGCAGCACCAGAGACACCACCAGAGGCAATAAACAATGACACAACACTAACTTGTGGAAACAGACCTATCCGAGATTTCAATTTTGATGTATTCTAGAGCTTCCAGCAGATAAGGGCAACGCAACAATGCTCATGAAATAATGAACCTACTGCAGAAAAACTTGCGTTGTATTACAACCACCAAGGTACAGTGAGATTAAAAGCAATCTCTCAAGATCAGTGCTTAGGGTAACGCATCAGCTAGTAAAAGCCTCTTCGATTTCTCTCACCAACTAGAAATGTCTTACTAAATCAGAACTGGTCCCATCAAGATTGTGTGGTATACCAAAAATTCACAAACCCGTCATTCCATTAAGACCAGTTGTTAGCGCTATGGACTGTTCGACAAGCGTGACTGCCAAATACCTGGACAGTCTTCTACAGACCTCTGTAGCAAAAAAAGACGTATAAAAGGTTCAGTTCATTATACAAAAAATAGAATCCTTCATGTCCATCAGATATTGGCCCATTGAGACTTTCTATTACTGCTTACTATAGTTGCTCTTAATAAAACGATGTCACATATGGAATTTACACTCTCAGACAAAAAAAGGAACACTCTGTGAAGGAAATATCCGAAAGATACAGAAAGTAGTAGGTGTGCTGTACATGAGCAGACAAACAAGTGGACGACTTATTCAAGAGGGAAGCTCAACAAGTTAAGTAAGTCAATAATGCGTCCTTATGTAAGCAATTTTTCATCTTGGCATTGATTGACAGAGTTGTTGGATGTCTCCCTGAGGAACATCATGCCATATTTTGTCCAAATGCTGCGGTAGATCGTCAAAATCCCGACCTGGTAGGACGTCCCTGCCCATATCGCTCCAATTATTCTCAATTGGGAAGAAGTCTGGCAACCTTGCTGGCCAAGGTAGGGTTTGGCAAGTCTAAAGACAAATAGCAAAAACTCTCCCCATATGCGAGAGGGCATAATTTTGGAAAAAAAATTAGCCAAGAATGGCTTACCTTGAAGGCAGCAAAACGGGGTGTAGAACAGCATACACGAACTGCTGTGCTGTAAGGGTACCACAGATTAAAACCAAAGAAATCCTGCTGTGAAAATAAATGACACCCCACACCATCACTCGAGGTTGTCAGACCATATGGCGGACGACAGTAAGATTGGTATACCACGACCATCTGGGGCATCTCCAGATGCGACTTCGGCCAGGAATCTCATTGACTGAAACAGTCTTCTATGATGAGCCTCGCTTCTAATTGAGCCCCAGTGTCCAGCAAAGATGTGTCTGGAAACGCCTTGGAAAGTGGGGGGGGGGGGGGTATCAACCTGACTGTCGCCCGCCATGAAGCCCAACAACCGAGAGTGATGGTCTGGGGTGCCGTTCACTTTCATAGCAGGACCACTTTAGTAGTCACCCACACAGCAGAGCGGTATGTCGACAATATTCCACGTCCAGTTTTGTTGCCCTTCATGGCAAGCCATACTGACATTACATATCAGCAAGGTAATGCCCGCCCACACACACAACGAGTGTTTCTATTGCTCTCCAAACATACCTTGACTAGGAAGGGCGCCAAACCTCTCCCAACTGACAACGTTTGGGGCATACTGGGCAGGGCCCTCCAACCATCTCGGGGTTTTCATGACTTAACCTGCCAGCTGGACATGATTTCGAACGATGTCCCTCAGGAGGACATTCAACAGCTCTGCTAACAGATGCGAAGCCGAATAACTGCTTGCAGAAGGACCAGAGACGGACCAAAGCGTTATTGACTTCGCTCTGTTTGTGAGGCACTCGAATAAATCATCCAGTTTTCTGAAACTGTATTCATTACAACATTACAGGAAACACACTCAGCACGGTTACAACGGAGTTCTATATGTAAAACTGGAAGGAACAGCTCATCAGCCCAAGAACAAAAATCCCTATCGTTGGTTTTGTTATATTGATGATACTCATACTTTTTTATATAGCCTCATGGACAAAAATAACTCAGAATTTCTAAACTTTCCGAATGATATTAGTTATAATATAAAATCCAGTATAGAAAAAGAGAAAGAAGTAGAAATATTTTAAAATGTACGGCTACTTAGAAAATCCACAGATGTTAGGCACAGAAGGTCTGCAAAAACCTCACCCACACATGTGGATACATTGACAAAAATTCCAGTCATTGCCACAAACTGAAAAGAGCAGTAATGAGAACATTGGTGGGCTTGGCTTAAATAATGTGTCACCAGAGTAGTTGGAGGAACGCTCCGACCATTTAAACACTACTTTCAGAATAAATGATTAATCTGAGAAAGAGATAAATAGGGCAATAAGTCCGTAAAGATATGGAGCTTCTCATGAAGAAGAAACAAAGATGTACTCCCATTCGTAAAAGCAGTCATGGTTCACATGATCAGAGTACGAGGAATACATAGTATTGGTGCAGTGTTTATACCATTTACGAAGGAGCGTGAATGTTTCGAACACTGTAAAGAATGTACGGCCAGCGCTTGCCACAGGAGGAATATATAAATCGTCTTGCACACACAGTCAAGCACACATGTGTAGTGCAAACAGAAGTAATGATTTCTTGCTTAAGGAACAGAAGAGCAGTTGTCATCTGCGAAATAGCAATATATCGGCAGTTGCAGAACATCCACTGGGACCAGGGAAACTAAAAATTCGTCTCTGCGATACGGAACCAATGTTACTGTGCTTGAATTTACAGAGAGGGCCTTCAAATTCCTAAGCACGAAAGCAACTTTAACGAAAAGAAGAATGAGTGAAATTAGACTAGTTGCTGGCCTCAGTGCTGAATACAGAAACCAGCGCCAAGTGTTCCCCAGCAGAAGCTCGACAACACACGCACTCGTGACTCTGCGCTCTTAAGCAGCCGTCTGATGACATCACAGCCCGACTGTGGCAGGGATCCGAACAAACAGTTCAGCTTGTAGAGTTTACAGAAGTTTCAAACTGCTGCCTGAGCCTTTATAGCCTCTGAAGATGTCTCCAGCATTTGGAGACGAAACGTTAGAGACCTTTCCATTTATTTATTTTTTTTTTTTGAGTCATCTGTCTTCTCATTCGTTTGATGTGGTCCACTACAAATTCCTCTCCTATGCCAACCTCTTGACCTCAGAGCAGCACTTGCGACCTACGTCTTCAATTATTTGCTGGATGTATTCTCCAATTTCGTACCATGGAAGTCATTCCCTGATGTCTTAGCAGATGTCCTATCATCGCGTCCCTTCCACATATTCCTTTCCTCTTCCATTCTGCGCAGAACCTCCTCATTCCTTACTTTGTAAGTTGACCTAATTTTCAGCATTCTTCTGTAGTACATCATCTCAAATGCTTTGATTCTCTCCTTTTCCGGTTTTCCCACTGTCCATGTTTCACTACCATTCAAGGTTCTGCTCCAAACGTACATTCTCTGAAAATTCTTCCTAAAATTAAGGCCTATCTTTGATACTAATAGACATCTCTTGGTCAAGAATGTCTTTTTCGCCGGTGCTAATCTGCTTTCGATGCCCTCCTTGCTCCATCTGTCATTGGTTATTTTGCTGTCTAGGTAGTAGAATTCCTTAATTTGATATACTTCGTGACAATTAATCCTGATGTTATGTTTATCTCTGTTCTCATTTCTGCTACTTCCAATTCCTTTCGTCTTTCTTCGATTTATTCTCAACCCATATTTTGTACTCATTAGGCTGTCCATTCCATTCAGCCCATCACGTAATTCTTCTTCACTTTCACTTTCAGGATAGCAATGTCATCAGCGAATCGTATCATTCATGCCATTTCAACTTGAATTTTAATCCCACTCCTGAACCTTTTTTGTATTTCCATCATTGCTTCATCGATGTACATACTGAAAATATGGGCGAAACACTACATCCCCGCCTACATCCCTTTTAATCCGAGCACTTCATTCTTGGTCATCCACTCTTATTATGCCCTCTTGGCTTTTGTACATATTGTGTATTACCTGTCTCTCTCTCTCTGTTTGTCTCAGAATTTCTAACACTTTGCGCCATTTTACATTGTTCAACATCTTTTCCAGGTCGACAAATCCTATAAACGTAACTTTATTGTTCTTTAGTCTTGCTTCTATCACGGACAGCAACGTCGGAATTGCCTCTCTGTTGCATTTACCTTTCCTAAGGCCAAATTGATAGTCATCTAATATATCCTCAATTTTCTTTTCCATTCTCCGATATATTATTCTTGTCAGCAATTTGGATGCATGAGCTGTTAAGCAGACTGTTCGATAATTGTCGCACTTGTCACCTCTTGCAGTCTTAGGAATTGTGTGGATGATATTTTTCCGAAACCTAGATGGTATGTCGGCGAACTCATACATTTTATACACCAACATGAATAGTCGCTTTGTCGCCAGTTCCCCCCAATGATTTTAGACATCCTTATGGAAGGTTATCTACCCCTTCTGCCTTATTTGATCTTAAGTCCTCCAAAGCTCTTTTAAATTCTGATTCTATTACTGGATCTCCTATCTCTTCTAAATCGACTCTTCTTTCTTCTTCTATCACATCAGACAAATCTTCCTTCCTCATGGAGGCCTTCAATGTACTCATTCCATATATCCACTTCCTCCTCCTTTTTTGACGATGAAATTCCCACTGCACTCTTAATATTACCACCCTTTGCTAACTATTTCACTCAAAGTTGCTTTGACTTTCTTATTCGCTGACTCAGTCCTTCCAACAATCATTTCTTTTTCGATTTCTTCACATTTTTTCAGGCAGCCACTTCGTCTTAGCTTTCCTACACATCCTGTCTATTTCATCCCTCAGTGCCTACCATTTCTGTATTCCTGATTTTCCCTGAACATTTTTGAACTTCCTTCTTTCATCATGGGTAATAAAAGAAATACTTCAGTTATTTAGTTTAATTCTCATTGTTTCTTTGCAGTTACTTTCTTTGTACCTATGTTTTTCTTTCCAACTTTTATTATTGTCCTTTTCAGAGATATCCATTCCTCTTCAAGTGGACTGCCTACTGGATTATTCCTTGTTGCTGTATGCATAGCCTTGCAGATCTTCAAGAGTATCTCGTCATTCCTTAGAACTTCTGTAACTGACACATTTGCGTATCGATTCTTTCTGACTTATCTCTTAAACTTCAGCGTACTGTTTATCATTACTACATTGTGATATGAGTCTATATCTGCTCCTGCGTATGCCTTACAATCCACTATATCATTTCGGAATCTCTGTCGGACCATGATGTAATTTAACTGTAGTTCCCCATATCACCCAGCCTCTTCCAATTATACATCCTCCTCTTGTGATTAAGAGTATTACGCTATTACTAGCCGAAATTTATTACAGAACTGAGTTAGCCTTGCTTCTCTCTCATTCCCTATCCCAACCCCACATTCTCCAGTAAATATTTCTTCCACGTTTTCCCCTACAACTGCATTCCAGTCGCCCATGAGTATTGGAGTTTCATCTCCCTTTACGTACTGTATTACCCTTTCAGTACCTTCATATACTTTTTCTGTCATCTTAAGCTTCCGACGTCGGCATGTAGTATCTGAACCATCGTTTTCGGTGTTGGTTTGCTGTCGATTGTGATAAGCGTATCTGTATCACTGAACTGTTCACTGTAACACACTCTCTGCTCTACCTTCCTAAAGAATCCTACTCCCGTTATACTGTTTTCTGCTACTGTTGATATTACCATAATAGAAGCCCAAAATACGACAGTCCCGCCCCGCAGCAGGACCCATGGATAGAGACCTGCACTGGTGCCTGGTCACCTACACAGCCTTGTACGACGATCCCCAGTCGACATTCGAAACCTGTACTCGCCGGCGAACACAAGCCCACTCCACTGATCCAGGTTCCGTTTCACGTGTTCCCTTAGGCAATTTCTTCGCACTCCAAGGTCCCAGGTAGTTTGGTATTGTTGTTCGTAGTGGTCGCCTAGTGACCAAATTCATCGAGTGAAACTGGCTACTTACTGATTGTGTCGACGACCCTCCGAGTTGACACCAAACAGAAGGAGTACTTTTACGGATAGAGACTCCAGCAAAACACAGGCAGAACTGAGCCCACAGAGTTCTACCTCCATGATACAGAGGCACACAGGCAGTCATACGTGGCCCTGAATAGGACCAAAATTTCCTGCAGCTACTTTCTTAATTACCTTGGTGCCTCCCTCTTCCTGTCACTGTCATTTATGCAGCACTGCGCGGACCTGTGAAAGTCGTTTGGTTCTATTCTAAATCAACTGCACTACATTCCTGCAAAAAACTGTGGAGCAAATGTAGACAAACAAAATAACGCTGCAATTTCTCTTGGTTATTGAGCTGTCGCATATTGTGCTAAAGCATGGGAGAATGGCACTCATACAGTTAAGACGTAAGGAGCCATGTTGACTATTAATGACATTGCTACAACAGCTCCCACTTAGGGGTTGTATGTTCTGTCAAATTTTGTCCCCAAGGATGCCAAGGTACTAGTTCCTAAGACAGAGTGCAATAAGTATTTAGTCCAACTGAGTAAGGTAGCGCAGTATGGTCTTTCTTGTCACGAAAGATCAAAATTCAACCTCATCCAAACGGCACAAGAGAGACATGGCAACGTCTTGAAAACGTGGTATTACAGTGGAAGTGCTGCTCGTGATTATGGCGCCAAGGAGCAGACGGTGAGCCATGTTGTGGGGGAGCGCCCACTCCACGCCTTTGAAAGCGGTCTGCCGTGCTTGTCCAATCATAGTTCTGGCTGCATGTTTGTATGTGAATTCTTGTATTTCATCAGAAACGATCAGCTCGCCAGAATATGTTAGCAGACTCGCATACCAGCCGTAATGTACGCAACAATTCCTGTCTGACACCTCGTTTCGTCTCTAATGGGCTGGCGACCTCTATCAATGGGAAACGTAAAATCTGGAGAGGGGCAAGTTCAGTCTAGTTTTCACTATTCTAGTCTACAAAATACAGTCAAGTTTCAGAATATCATCTGTCACATAAGCTGACTCTATTTTATTTTGAAAGGTTGAACAACATGGAATGGAACGTGACAACGCTGCAAACGGATGATCTGAGGCATCATATCCTGTCCCAGTCAGCGTACGCTGTTCGACGCATCATAAGAGCCACGGCCAGTAGACTGAATTGTGAGTGGTGGCGTCGTGTTCAGTTTGAGTGGAGGGATAAATCTGGTGAGTATATTATTTGGAAGTTCGTTATTGTTAAATAAAGCGTAATGTGCTCATTTAGGTTTTCTATAAAAACTCTCGTCGAAGTTAATCAACACATGGTGATGGAGTTGCACCACATTTGAAAATTCTGTCCTAATTAAAGTGCACAGAAATAAAAACATAAGAACTAAATAATAATCACACTGAAGAAAAGAAACAGTTATCTAATCACAACCGATTTCATCTAACAAGAGAAGATCATCAACCTGGTCTGATATACAAAACGCACACTTACTAGGTGTGAGCCCCAGCTGTCTATGTCGCGCGGAGATTTGCGCCACGATTATGACTGTACGCAGTTAAAACCTTCTGAACACATAGCTTTTCAACGCTCGTGTACCACTTGTTTCTGGCACGCTCCGCTGCGTTCGCCCATTGTCGGAGCTCGAACTACTGTGCGGTACAGTGAGTAAGAGGTTCGCGTTTATAGTGCCGATCAACCGACAAGCGAAAGTGTGGCACCTCCAGGAGCAGTATACAGTGACGGTCAAATTGCCACGTTTAAACGTCAAAGCTCGCGACAGTTGTGACCGGTAAGCGTCGTTATATGTGGCTATTCGACTAACTCTTACACGAGGCAAAAGAAACTCTATGAGCGTTTCTTTGTGCTACTATTTGTACCTTGTGATTTAGTTGCGGCAGTCATAGAGAAGACCCGTTAAATGGAGAGAAGAATAGTTGATTGACGTTAGACTATTCTTTATGAGAGGATGGTGGTGACAATGATGACGATACCCTTTCACCACGATCATTTTCGTCAAACATCTTCATTGGCACAATGCGACGGAGACGTAAAATCACGAACTGACTGTTTAGGAAGCTTGCTTTGAAGAAGTAATATTGTCAGATATCACCTTGCCTCTGTCCGTAACAGAGATATGAGTGTGTGTGTGTGTGTGTGTGTGTGTGTGTGTGTGTGTGTGTGTGTGTGCGTGTGTGTGTGTGTGTGTGTGTGTGTGTGTGTGCGTGTGTTTTATAAAAAACTGCTGCAGAATATGTCCTAAAATATTGCTAAACAGTGTTGACCATATATGCGCATGGCATTGAAATACTATCTGCTGATATTGCTTACCCGTTTTTCATGTTAAATAACATGTGTTCTACTTGAAGAACAAAGTTTCGAAACACATGGGGCAGACGTGACCGGCTCCACACACGTCTTCCCACACTTGCGACATGAAGCGGGTATGAGGGCTCTGGACGTCACCCCGCTGCACAGTACTCTGCACTCGAGCATCAGGCAGCTGCAGTGGGGCGGAGCCAGTGGCAGGCAACCTGCACGTACTGAACTTTAAAAACTCTGCATTCAAGACGTCTAAAATGAGTTATATCATAAGTATGGCCATTTATTTTAAGAGAGGGCGGGTGTTTTGTATCCAGGGTTGAGATCCTGCAAGTGTACGTTTTCCTCCTTACAAAACAAGGTCGAGTTAGTTATGTTTACGTGGAAGGTTACAAGTAATAAACATGAAGGTTGAGGACAGATTTCATTCGATGTCAGATAAGGAGAGATCATGCTGACACAGCAGTAGAGCACACCGCCTCTAGCCCTGACAAGGGTCTGAGTTGGCCGACAAGGAGAGTCCACGAGTCTCTCCAGTTGTGTCGTGTTCAGCTGACGTCACTCAACAGGTCCCGTGGAGCCGCCAGATCGTAGGGACGTTGAGACCGCCGCTGTCCACACGCTGGAGCCAGACATTTGCTGTGAGGTTGAGACCGGATGGCTTAGCGGGCATGTCGGGATGCGGCAGGACGGCTGACTGGTCGTCCAGCCAGGAGCGTGTCCACGCGGTCTGTGAACACGGCTGCTGTCTTGGGAGCGTCCCCAGGATGCTCAGCATGAAGGTAGCGCACAGGTCCGGATTAAAAAAATCACTATGCGATGTGATGCGATCTAGACTGCTCGCTCACTAAACTTCAGCACAGATCTCTGACACGTGACGTTTTAAGACTCCCGTTCATTGTCGTTGCGATAAAAGTGACAATGCAGGAAGGTACTGTAACTTTTCCGAAGTTTTTAGACCTTTAATGCCATACGCTACAGAGCGTACGGGGATCCACTACACGATACCAACCCCAGCAGAACAGACACTAAGAGTCGCAAGAAACGACAGAGCCCGTGTCCTTAGACATAGTGTAATGTGCGTTATAAAAAGTAGCGGAATTTGGCACATTGTGTACATTTATTTACTTCTTTATGCGATTATTCCACCTGATAAAATTAAGGCATTCGTCAACATTACGACATGCGAAGAACACGAGCAGCACACGGTAGTGACAATTATACTACTTCTGCTAATAACAACAACAACAACAACAATGGAGACACATAAGAACACACGTTTCTCTTGATGGGACATGCACAACTGTTGATACACATTCCAGTGATAAAATCAACTGCTGATGTACAATTTTGCAGCTGTAGCAGGTATTATCACTGATGACAGAAATTAATGTATGGGGTTTCATAAATTCCACATGTTATGCTTTATATCAGAATACACATACTACAAAAATTGTAGCTCTGCATCTTTAAGTTGACTTGGATGTAAAATAGTGTAACTGTTACAAACTGTGAATGCATTACTTTTACATGTTTGTTCGGCTTTCTTTTAACAAATTACATAATGATAAAAATATCAGAACTTTACATACTGCAATTACGTAACATTATTGCTTCAGTACAAACAGTCATGATTGCACACGACGTTTGGCCTTGGAGCGGAGTGGAAGAGAGGGAAGTCCCTTTCTCTCTCCCTCTGTCGCTCCTTGTTTTAACTCGCAACCGTCGGTAGCTATCGAAAACGCTCGCTTCCCCACGGGAGGTATGCTTCGAAAAGGATCAAGGCACAGGAAAGTTCTATGTGAGGTAACGTCCTGGTGAGGCTCTTGTTAATACTCATAATTCTGTATTTATGGGAAGAATTGTACGATTATCTATGTCTAGAAGTCGAAATCTATCGTTTTCTAAATCCTGCTCTTCGATTGTGTGGCACACCTAGGGCCAGATATAAGCTCATATGTCAGTTGAATTGCGATGAAGAGTGGATTGAAGTTTAAGAGAATGGTCTGGAAGAACAAAATGCGGAAAGGAGTGAGACACTAAAGTGCAAACCAATCACGAACTTCATTTGAATTTCTCTTGGGCTGTAGATATTACGTTGATGAATACCACACAGGCAGTTCATTTGAACAGAAATGGACACCTATGAAAAGGGCATCATAGAAATTGGACAAACAAAGATAGATATAAGGAGCTAACGGAAAAGAAACCTTGGGAAACAGAAAAAGACACAGCAATTGATCAGCAAATCATTGCCGAAAGTGTCAACCAAGAATTAATGAAGTTGGCGTCTAGAATATACGAGAATGGTGGTATACCATTAGACACAAACATGAAGATAAGAGCAGAAACTTGCAGGCCCATCGCACAACTAGCATAACACCTCATGTATGGAATTTGTCGACGGGACTTATATATACAGAGGAATGGAAAAGATAGTAGAGGATATGATAGATGACGATCGTTTTGACTATCGAAAGGCTAATAGCATGAGAGGGCGGTACGTCTGACATTGTGACTGATGAGAGAAACAAAACTTGGAAAATAAAATGGCCACATTCATAGACCCTATAGACCTAGAAAAAGCATCCGGAAATGTAAACTTCTGCAAGATGTTCGAAATATTGAGAAAAATGGGAGTAAGTTGCAAAGAAAGACGGGTGATACGTACAAGAACCAAGAGGAAACAATAAGGTTGCATGACCAAGAACAAAACACTGTCCCATCTTCCTACCAAAGCGTTTGTTATGTTCCATTCTTCACCGATTCTGCTGAGAACCTCATCATTTTTTCTTTTATCAGTCCATCTAATTTTCGACATTCTTCTCGACGCTTCGATTCTCTTCCGTCCCGGTTTTCCCACTGTCCATGTTTCACTTTCATAGAATACTGTGCTCAAAACTTACACTCTCAGTTACTCGTCCTCAATAGATTGGATAGATAAAAAAAATCTACTCACCCAGCAGCAGCAAGGCACACACATAAAAGACTGCTGTGATTGGTAAGCTTTCGGGCCAGTGGCTCCTTCTTCAGGTAGAAGGGTTGAAAGGGAAGGAAGAAGGGTGAAGGAAAAGGACTGGAGAGGTCTAGGAAAAGGGGTAGATTTTGGGAAAGTCACCCAGAACTGTGGGTCAGGGGAGACTTACTGTACGAGATGAGAAGGGAAGACTAATTGTTGAGGACTGCATCGGACGAGATTTGAAAACCTAAGAGCTTAAACGTGGAAGACAAGGCGATATGCACGACAGAGATTACTGTAAAACATTGATCACAAGTTATTAAGAGTGAGAAAGTAAGCACATTGTACATTACAGAGGTGGGATGGGGTGGTGAAAAATAGATGGGAATGACAATGAAAGATGCAGGAAACCGAAACGGAGTGAAGCAAAGAGTAGTTACAGTGATAAAAAGCTGGGTTGCGAGAACCAAGTACATGTAGAGTTAGTTCTCACCTACGGAGTCCTGAGAAACTGGTGTCTGGGGGAGGAATCCAGGTGGTGAAACAGGCGCTGGTGTCACGAATGTCATATTGTAGTGCATGCTCTGCAACAGGGTATTGCAAGTTACCAGTATATACCCTCAGCCCATGCCCATTGATCCTAATTGATAATGTGATGGTAGTCATGCCTATGTAGAAGGCTAAACAGTGTTTACGTAGTAGCTGGTATATGACTTGTATCTTTTCGCAGCTGGCTCTCCCTTTGATAGAATATGTTTTGCCAGTTACAGGGCTATTATAGGAGGACACACTCTTGTTAACTCGAGATCAATGTTTTAGCAGTAATCTCTGTCTTGTATATTACCCTATCTTCCACCATTAAGCTCCCTGGATGCGGTCCCCAACATTCCTTCTCATCTTGTACGGTAAGTCTCCTCTGACCCGCGGTTCTGGGTGACTCTCCCAAAATCTACCCCTTTTTCCCCTTTTCCTAGACCTGTCCAGTCCTTTTCCTTAACCCTTCTTCCTTCCGTTTCAACCCTTTTTCCTGCAGAAGGAGCCAATGGCTCCGAAAACTTGCCAATCACAACAGTTTCTATGTGTGTTCTGCCGCTGCTTCATGAGTCGATTCTTTTACCTATCCTAGTAAATAATTTTATCAATGATTGTTTGATTTCGTTGTTACAAAACTGACAGTTGAAGTTAGTTGACTTCGTTTGGCAGTGAACATGCTCTTTGAATGTTCTTCTCTACTCTTAATGTTCGCTTTCATTTTTCCATTATGAGTTAGTTTGTCCTTGGTTAAAAGGGCTCTGAGCACTATGGGACTCAACTTCTGAAGTCATTAGTCCCCTAGAACTTAGAACTGGTTAAACCTAACTAACCTAAGGACATCACACACATCCATGCCCGAGGCAGGATTCGAAGCTGCGACCGCAGCAGGGTCGCGGTTCCAGACTGCAGCGCCTAGAACCGCATGGCCACTTCAGCCGGCTACTTTGTCCTTAAGGTTGCTGAATTCTTTCAGTTCGTCTTGATCCTCGTCTACAATTCTGACAAGTTGAACACTGATCTTATTTCTGCTAGACCTCATTAATTTAATCTTTCTTTGGTTTAGTCTTAATTCATAGAGTCTACCCATTAGATTGTTCATTCTACTCAACATCTCCTACTGTTACCTCTGACTTCCATTGAGAACAGCAATGACATCAGCTATTCCTGTCACTGATAACCTTTCAACATGAATTTTAATTCCATTTCTGAACCCCATTTTTAATTCTGTCATTGCTTCTTCGATGTACAGATTGAATCGTAGGGGCGATTAGATGTGTCTTTTACCTTTCCTAACCTAATCTGTTTGTTGTTGGTCTTCCTACTTTAACCTCTTGTTTGATGTACAAATTGCACGTAACCCTTCTTTCCCTAGAGGTTACACTCATTTTCCTTAGAGTTTCGGAAATCCTGCAACATTTTAAATTATCGTACGATTTTTATCTTACTACAAATCCTACGGACATCCCTAGATTTTCTTTAAGTCTCGCTGTAATCATCAATCCCCAACTGAGAAGTCCTTCGCTGATGCCTTTATCTTTCCTAAAACCAAATTGATCGTCACCTAGCACTTCCTCAATCTACTTTTTCCTCTTATATGCATATTCTTGTCAGCAACTTGAGTGTGAGAGCTCTTTAGGTAATTGTGCGGATGTCCTCGCACTTATGTGTCCTTGAACATACAGAACTATGTGAATGATATTTTCAAGAGATACTGATTCTTTATCTGGAGAACCAGTTTCAATAATAATTTGGCTTCCAAATTTCTGAACAATATTCGAAATTCCTAAGAACTCTTCCACATGCCTTCCACATGATTTGATCGCGAGTCTTCCTAACCCCTGTTTCTTTCTGTGGGCTGCAGAGCTAGGCATCTCGACGACCGCTGCTTCCCGTGACGTCTCACGAGGCCAACTGAGGACAGAGCAGCGTCGACCTGACCGCCACAGGCAAAAGCGACTCCCGCCGCTGAACACCACAGAACGCCCTACACTATGCTGCTTGTGGTGTGGCGTCAATGGTAGCCACAGATCTCAACCCAGGTTACACCGGTCTGTCTGTGATGGCTGGTGAACTTCTCAGCACTCTGTTGTCTCCACCCCAACCCGTGGCTATACATTCTGCAGTCGTTGCCCTACAGCCAGATGCCAGTGTAATGTGTCGGTACAATGCTCTCAAGTCCCTCATGCCGATGATTCGTTTTTTTTACAAAGTCATGAAGATGCACGTTCTTTGGACTTTCTCTTTTTTGATTTGCGCTGAGTAATTCCAATAGCATTAGGAACAGAACAAACATCGTGTACACACATCATTCTTCATCTGCAGCAATGTCTTTTTTGTACTGAAAATAGGCTCGCATAAGAACGAAATGCCAAAAATCTGGCACAGACATAAAAATAATGCAGTATTTTTCTTAAAGACGTTGTGTCTGCCATTAACTGTAACATTATTTGTTTTCACGACTACGTTTTCGATCCTATGCCCTTTATACAGGTATACAGCAATAACCGAAAAGTGAGGTGCAGATGGCATGTATAGAACGCCACTATCCTCCCATACATGAGGCAGTTATATTACAACAAATGCTAAAAACAGCACATCCCTTGCATCGGGCCACTGGAGGTGTCAAAATTTACAAATCTTCTGACGTGTGTATATCTCACTGTTGTCTGTGTATTTTGAGCCCCCTAATTCCGAGTGTACATCAACTTTAGATGAGCGTAAGGATCATAGTTATGCCACAAGGTAAATTTATTGTTACTGATGTTAACTTCACTAACATGAATCCCCTCAAATCACTGTTCATGTAGTTCATATGACAACTGAGGCGGTTGGTGGGGAACATATTCACAAGTCGTTTCTTCTTTGTTCTTAGCAGTGATTATACATCCCACAGTAAAGGTTTTACATCAGAGTATCTTAAAATCGTGTTTACATTCGTTAACGGAATTTGCCGTTCTATTTACGATACAATCATTTGATGTAATGAAATAAGATAAGACATTTCTTTATTATGATAGGGCGTAGTAGCACATATGGTACCCATCGTCAAAGGCTTACAGTAGCTTGGCTGCTCATAAAAACATGGCAGTATTATCATTTTACATATGTATTCTTTGTACCACATTAACATCACAAAGGTATAAATCGCATTCACAACAACTTTCGTACATGAATTGATCCGGTGGACAAATAAAAAGAAAAAGGAGTACAAAAAGTGAGATAAAAACATGTGATGGGATACTTGTCACAAATTACAGAACATTATGTGTATCATCATGTAATTGTAAAATGTACTGTTAATATGTAAGGTACTGTACCAGTACAATTGTAGTCATACATTTCCATGGTCCTTAGAAAGTTTAGGCCGAGAATGGCTTTTTCAGCTACACTTGCAAAACACCTTATTCAATATTTTACTGAATTACTAAAATATATTACTTATGTTAAAATAAATACATCCTAAATATAAAAACCTTGATGAGTGGACATAATTCTTCCTCATTTCCATACATATCATACATCTCACTGGAAACGTTCTAAAGACTACTCATATTATAAAACTAGCATAGACATGATTCTGTGCAAATCATTACGTCCTATGCTTGTCAGTAAGTCAAAGTCAAATAGCCAAACTATACATCCTCATTTATGTTACTTTCTATTATTAGCACATAAAACTGACTGGAATTTATCTCGAGATCCCTTATTTCTTAAATCTGTCTTATTGTTGGGCAAGCTGTGTGGGCGATTTTTGAAATAGTTGTATATTTCCACTTCTTCAGGTATTTTGATACTTCTACCCTTAGGTTAATTTTTATTACTGGATCTACGTTAGGTGATGGTACTCCTCTCTCTTTGCTTGATGTGCTCTTTAAACTTGTTGCTGGAATATGAGCTTTGTAACGTACGGTCAAGATGTCTGTGCTGTAACTCATACGATTACTGACATTGTATATTGATCTAGTTTCAAAAGGTAAATGCTACCTGCATACACTTTGTGGGGGCAGAAAGTGAAAGCTGCGCTTCCTACAGAAGTCTGATCCACTGGCTTGTTCACCAGTCCGTCGTCTCCCGTCTTGTGCAGAGCTGCAGGCCCAGGCGGCTGTTTTCCGGGAACGACTCTCCAGCTACTGGCGGGACTTGGCGCAGCTGCTCTCACTCGGTGCGACGCACGCCTCGCAGCTGTTGGTTCCTCTCGCATTCGAACGTATGGTAAGTGGAGTTTTTTCTTCCTCTTATAAACTGTATTATACGTATAGGGGGTGAGAAAATGACACACACCACCTGGTCAGTTCTTGGAGAGTGTTTCCCAGTTTACCTTCTTCACACTGTAGCTATCTTTGGCTCTCCAGTTCAAATACTAACCATCTGGAAGAATTCTGAACCAACCTCTACTTCTGTGATCCTTTTGTGGCTATGATACAGGGAGGCTAAGCTCGGTATGGTTAGAGGTCGAAGAAAATCGTCTGTATCTTTCTTTTCTCGTATTTGCTAGCTACTTCTTTAACAGATACAGATAATTTTGCATCCAATCCTGCTTTACAAGCTGAAGCATGTTAGCTTCATATTTAGTGGAGAGTGGTCTAGAGTCTCAGTGTGGCATTTCAAGTCTCCATCAGCATCTTCTCTTCCTAAGAGTCTCTACCCCATATGGAAGGCCTATAAAATTACTTCTCTCAACATGGAGCTTCGTCAACTTCAAATCTCGTAATGAACCTGTATACATACCATATAATTTATACAGTTAGTTACAACTGCTCAAACTCTTCCCACCTTAACATTCACGTGACCATTTCCCAGGACTCCATGACAAGACGATAGCGCAGCTGCTTGTGGCTAGACGCCATTGGTGGCCCTCTGTGCTCACCACTGCCAGCCAGCACTGTCCGTGTGACACGGCAATGCCCCAACCGCCGCAGCCAGAGAGGACGCGCGTCAATAACGAAAACCTGCAGTTGAGGTCCACCAGTTAGCGCGTGTTGCGCCTGCGAGTGGCTTTGTTAAAGGCACTGTGCTACTACAGTCACAAGCGGAATATCTAGTGAATGCGTCAAGGCCAAAGAAAACCTGTCAGACTAACCTGAAACCGGATGCTGCTTTCTGAGAGCATTCATCTCAGTCGTTAGCCTTTCTGCACGTGTCTCGTGGCCTAACTCGAACCATTATCAAGTCTGAATTCTCTGTCTATGATTTATAAACACTACCACCAGTGATTTTCCCACTACCGAGAATAAAAGCTATGTGGTCTTAACACATTCACTGGACTCGCATTTGGGAGGACGACGGTTCAATCCCGTGTCCGACCATTCTGATTTAGGGCACGGCCGACTTCCTTCCCCATCCTTCCCTAATCCGATGAGACCGATGACCTCGCTGTCTGGTCTCCTTCCCCAAACAACCCAACCTTAACACATAGAATGGCCACTGCGCATTATGACTGTTTGGATTCTGACAATAGTATACATGGGAAGCAAAAGGACGCAGTATGATCTGTGTCTTTGTGTAACTTTTTGTGGCGTATGTAGCAACGTACCAGTCCCTACAGTATCGTGTGAGCCTCAATTTGGATCCTTTGAGAAGAGAATTAGGCGATACCCGTTTTAGTGAACTGAAAAGGTTCTGAGTAGATTAAATCTTTTTCTATAAATATTACGGATGTTTGCTGGATGGTAATTTCACACGTTGATAGTTTCGGGTTCCGTATTTAAGAATGGTTTCTGCCGACATCGTATCATGTCCTGTCATTGCATCTTGTTTTCGTTACCATCATCCATGTATTTCACTGCAGCAAAGGCAATTTACCTGATATGTATCCAATATTTTGTAGAGTTAGTACCTCACAGCTTCCGAGAATGTTTAAAGGACGACTTCTTTATTACATTTGCGGTGCAGCTACGCTTCGTTGATCATACACTGCACCTGCTTAGGAAAAGTGTAATTGCGAAAAGTTATTCCGTGAAACCAATGTTGTACACATAGTTTCGACTTAAAGACACACTTTGCTTTCTGAACGAAACTTAAGTCTTCAGACAGCTGCAGCAGTCTTGAGGTATTCGTATTCGAGATAATTCCTCTCGTGGTTCTTCACTGCAGCCCTGCAGAGTTGTACGGCAAAGCGTGCTGTGGCCCAGGTAACGACGCAGCTTACGATTTTGACCCTGCGCCCCTGGTAACTGGGCTCTCACATAATACTATGTACAAATATGTATGTATGTATGGATGTTCAGAATAGTTCAAATGGCTCTGAGCACTATGGGACTTAGCTTATCAGGTCATCAGTCCCCTAGAACTTAGAACTACTTACACCTAACTAACCTAACGAAATCACACACATCCATGCCAGAGGCAGGATTCGAACCTGCGACCGTAGCGGTCGCGCGGTTCCGGGCTGAAGCGCCTAGAACCGGTCGGCCACACCCGCCAGGATGGATTAGGTCCAGATGGCAGAAAGCGCAGTGGCGCCATCGCAAGGACGACGCATTCAACGTTCTGGAAGGTGCCGATTCAAAAGTGTGCAGCACCTTCCAATTCACTGCTCCTGCACAACGAGGGAAATTCTGAATTTTATTTTTCGTTTTCTATACTGCTTATCGACGTACGGGTAAGAGTCGTCTGCAGTAACGTGTCACCACTACAGTGAGTTTGGGTTCGGCCGTGCGCCGGGACCCCTACTGTGTGGACTCGGCCCGTGTCGCTCGCTGGCCTCCCTCGCCCTGTGTTGTTGTGACGCCCACAGCCGGACTGTCGGAAACGCGAAGCGGCTCAGACCGCAAACGGGATGTTAGCTGCCCGCTGACCGCTAACTGCATGCTGTCACAGCGAGGACGTGACGCACGTCCCCCACACACACACACACGTAAACGCGTGCAGTATTCCTGGCGCACATCCGCAAAGCTCTACTTACGCAAATACGAATTGAAGACGATAAATCGCGATCCCGTCTAGAACCGGTCGGCCATGTATGTATGTATGTAAATTTAAAAAATATTGTATTCAAAAGGATTTCTTTTTTCTCTGGCTCCTGCCATCAATGTAAAACTGATAAAGGAGGTGTTTCATTCAAAAAATATGAAAAAGAAGAACAACTGTATTGTGAAAACAACTGAAAGCTTTTTAATTTCCATTTTTTCTCGTATTTGTTATATACGTAACAGTTTTGTTATTTCGTAATTGATTCATTACAATATACACATTCTTTTGTGAATAAGGTAATTTTTTAATTTCCAATGTCTATTAAACACTTATTAGTAACTCAGAGAGAGAGAGAGAAGTTTTCAGTATGTACCTACTTAGAACAGCAAAGGCAATGGCAGCTCAAAAACAGCACACACACACACACACACACACACACACACACTCACACACACAAGCACCATAAACATATAAAATACTTTCTTTACACGGATGCATATTGTACATGTTCCACACGAAATATATACTCTGTCTCTCTCTCTCTCTCTCTCTCTCTCTCTCTCTCTCTCTCTCTCTCTCTCACACACACACACACACACACACACACACACACATACGCGCGAGCGCGCGCACACACACACATGGACGCACGCAGTGTGCAATGAAACATTCATAATCTCAAACATGCAGTCAGAACTGTGACAAACAGTTCATCAAACTACTCCACACACACCCAGTCAAGTGGAACACCTTTTTACTAACAAATAAACCCACCCAGACACATCAGTAAATAGTCTGGGTGCAGCAGATTTCCACACCTATGCCCTCCGATGAACCACCTGTGATCGTGGTAGGACACCCCTGCTTCCAGCTGGAATTGCAGTATATACCTCAGTGTGTAACCTCGATCGAAAGGTCTCCTGATAAGCATTTGTGGTGCAGCGCCAATGCCCTAGAGGGGGCACCTGTTGAAGTCCCTGAACGTGAAAGTCTTTCAGGCTGTGCAAATCACCGTGTCTGTCATGCAGACTTGTGGGATAGTCCAGCTCTACCTCTAGGACATATCCCTCAACAGCATCAGCAGCCACATATTTGATCTCTTTCCTCAGTCTGGTCATTTCCCCTTTGGACATCCATGAGAGCCCTTGAAAAGGGAGACTTTGTTGCATGGTTTGCCTTTAGAGACAGTATACATCCAGGTAAAGGATTAAACTGAAATCGTCAGACAACCTGTACTCCCCCTCGATTATTTGCAACTTATTTGCCTTGGCATACCTGCGCACACATTGACAAAGTCACTCGTGGACCGCATGTTCCAGGAAGACGCATCTCAGCGTTGGTCAAGAATTGGCTGCTGACTTGTGTCTTTCTTAACATGGCATCCCACGAAATCTCAGCCATATGCTACAGAACTTCTCGAAAATGTTGGCGGTCAGATGTACATTGGTGTTCATCATTTTACATGTTCTGATAAATCAGAGATGCCGAAGTCCTGGTGTTCATTGACCAAGTGCCCGTTCTTTCCATTCATTATGGAAATGCCTCTTAGTTTACTAGATAATCCAGATATTCGTATGGGAAGACCCCTTCTCCGTCACAAGTTGAAACTCTTGAAACTCTACATCATCGAGATAAGTGGCTCCCTTTGCCAAGAATATGTTCAGGACGTGTTGGTTCAGCAAATTTCTAAAGAGACGTGAGCATGAAGCGTTGTGAATCCAGGAAGTGGTGTGATCCTCTTTGAAGCGGCATGTATTTGTCAACGGTGTCAGCAATGACACTGATCTTTTCATCCTATAACCCAGACTCGTCAAAGTGCTGAACTAGAAAGTTGGCATCATGCTCACTTAAATTGTGGAAAAGATGGCTGTGTGCTGTGGCAGTTAGTACTTAGAGTTACATGGGTTGTCAGCTGCACTCTGGGACTTCCCCGTTATATGGCAATAGTCTCTACAGGGAGCTTCCTCACCTCTGTCCAGTCACAGTCCCCAGGTATAACGATCAGCTGCCTGCTTGTACAGTGTATCATTCTCCTTCACGTTGGTCATGAGGACGTTTTCACTATAAATGTTATAAACATCCCGTACAAGACTTTCAAGCTCAGTGAGCAGCCATCTCGCACTATTCCCTTGACATAAGATTTTAATTTTAGTGCACAGAACTTGATGGGTAGCCACATATCGTATGCATCATTTTGTGACAGTGATATGGGAGGCAGAGGCACCACGTTCACACTGTACCACAGGAGCTAGGAGGGGCTCTAAATCGACGTAAACGACGAAGGGACAGAAGTGTTGGTGAGAGGCATTCTTAAACTTCGAGAACCGTTTATCCTTGATAAGCATTTCCACACCTATTGTTTCCTGGCTCTAGCAGTCAATCAGGTGTCTTTCAAGATACATGCTCTTGGTAAACGACTTGAGACATCTACAGCAAAAATATCTTGCTCCTTTTTTGTTTTCATTTCAGAGGAACGTAGGTGGGACATGCATTTTATCCAAACGTTGTGTTGCTTATCGTCTTCAGAGATCAGCAGCAGGTCTACACTTTTTGGATGTTTCTCGGCTAATATGGACAAGAAGAGGGGACCACCTAATTTACGCTCGACTTCTTTGTCGATGTGCCACACAGCGTGTTAATGTTTGTCTTCTTCTTATGGCCTTTCTACATTTGGCTATAAACGAGAAATTAGAACGTCAGTGGACATCTGGTGTTTGTTGTGTATCTGTATGCCCTGTATTTTTTCGTTAATTTTTATCACTAGTGAGAAGCAACCATAGAAACCAATTTAAATTCCTCTCGTCATGATTCTGGGCATTAGGACATGCTTTTTGTTAGCAGTATATACTTTTGAAGAGAGATGTAACTGGACCCCACAATAAGTTGATCAAAATCTTATGAACATAAATCAAGGTAGAGCATACAGCTGAGTGTCTTACAGGACTCCCTTTCCTGCATCTCAGAAAAGTGACTCAGTATGACCACTCTGGTATCGACTCACCCCATGATGGCACGACAGCTCTACCCCTAACTTGGACAATGCTCTTCCCCTCAACAACACGTCGAACTCCTAATAACTCTGCACACGAGAAGGAGAAAGAGACACAGTTGATAAGTATCTAAGGAAGGAGAAATAAAAATCCGTATTTGCATAATAATAATAATAATAAATTCTGAGTACTTAAAAGTAAAACTGTTGTTGTGTTCATTACTGGAATACACTTCCAGCAACTCATCATCAGTGGGCATGTTTGTCATTAAGGGCATATCCAGCATGGGTACTAGAGGAGGTGTATGACGTCGGCAGGGGAAGGTGTCTGAAAGAATATGGACAAACCCAAACGAAAACACAGGTGCAAAAGAACTAGTAGCTGGTGCTCGTGTCTAAACACCGATATTCGCATTGAGAACATCTACAAACTAGAGCATCTCAAAAATAACAAACAATAAATTTAATACTGTAGAATAAGCGATATCTGCCTCTGAACAATCGAAGTCGTTCCCCAGAGATCATCATCATCGTCATCATTATCAGCTGCTGGGTTCAGATCCCACAGCGAGTAACGCCTGCTCACAGCTAGAAAAGAAGAAGTAGAATCCATAAGAATCACTTACACTACCAGCTATTAAAATTGCTACACCAAGAAGAAATGCAGATGATAAACGGGTATTCATTGGACAAATATATTATTCTAAAACTGACAGTGATTACATTTTCATGGAATTTCGGTGCATAGATCCTGAGAAATCTGTACCCAGAACAACCACCTCTGGCCGTAATAACGGCCTTGATACGCCTGGGCATTGAGTCAAACAGATCTTTGATGGCGTGTACAGGTACAGCTGCCCATGCAGCCTCAACACGATACCACAGTTCATCAAGAGTAGTGACTGGCGTATTGTGACGAGCCAGTTGCTCGGCCACCATTGACCATACGTTTTCAATTGGTGAGAGATCTGGAGAATGTGCTGGCCTGGGCAGCAGTCCAACATTTTCTGTATCCAGAAAGGCCCGTACAGGACCTGCAACATGCGGTCGTGCATTATCCTGCTGAAATGTAGGATTTCGCAGAGAGAGGGTAGAGCCACGGGTCGTAAGACATCTGCAATGTAACTTCGACTGTTCAAAGTGCCGTCATTGCGAACAAGAGGTGACCGAGACGTGTAACCAATGGCACCCCATACCATCACGCCGAGTGATACGCCAGTATGGCGATGACGAATACACGCTTCCAATGTGCGTTCACCGCGATGTCGTCAAACACGGATGCGACCATCATGATGCTGTAAACAGTACCTGGATTCATCCGAAAAAATGACGTTTTGCCATTCGTGCACCCAGGTTCGTTGTTGACTACACCATAGCAGGCGCTCCTGTCTGTGATGCAGCGTCAAGGGTAACCGCAGCCACGGTGTCCAACCTGATAGTCCATGCTGCTGCAAACGTCATCGAACTGTTCGTGCAGATGATTGTTGTCTTGCAAACGTCCCCATCTGGACATGGCTGCACGATCGATTACAGTCATGCGGATAAGATGCCTGTCATCTCGACTGCTAGTGATATGGGGCACTTGGGATACAGCACGGCGTTCCGTATTACCTTCCTGAACCCACCGATTGCATTTTACATCTACATCTACATTTATACTCCGCAAGCCACCCAACGGTGTGTGGCGGAGGGCACTTTACGTGCTACTGTCATTACCGCCCTTTCCTGTTCCAGTCGCGTATGGTTCGCGGGAAGAACGACTGTCTGAAAGCCTCCGTGCGGGCTCTAATCTCTCTAATTTTACATTCGTGATCTCCTCGGGAGGTATAAGTAGGGGGAAGCAATATATTCGATACCTCATCCAGAAACGCACCCTCTCGAAACCTGGCGAGCAAGCTACACCGCGATACAGAGCGCATCTCTTGCAGAGTCTGCCACTTGAGTTTGTTAAACATCTCCGTAACGCTATCAAGCTTACCAAATAACCCTGTGACGAAACGCGCCGCTCTTCTTTGGATCTTCTCTATCTCCTCCGTGAACCCGATCTGGTACGGATTCCACACTGATGAGCATTACTCAAGTATAGGTCGAACGAGTGTTTTGTAAGCCACCTCCTTTGTTGATGGGCTACATTTTCTAAGGACTCTCCGAATGAATCTCAACCTGGTACCCGCCTTACCAACAATTAATTTTATATGATCATTCCACTTCAAATCGTTCCGCACGCATACTCCCAGATATTTTACAGAAGTAACTGCTACCAGTGTTTGTTCAGCTATCATATAATCATACAATAAAGGACCCTTCTTTCTATGTATTCGCAATACATTACATTTGTCTATGTTAAGGGTCAGTTGCCACTCCCTGCACCAAGTGCCTATCCGCTGCAGATCTTCCTGCATTTCGCTACAATTTTCTAATGCTGCAACTTCTCTGTATACTACAGCATCATCCGCGAAAAGCCGCATGGAACGTCCGACACTATCTACTAGGTCATTTACACTCCTGGAAGTGGAAAAAAGAACACATTGACACCGGTGTGTCAGACCCACCATACTTGCTCCGGACACTGCGAGAGGGCTGTACAAGCAATGATCACACGCACGGCGCAGCGGACACACCAGGAACCGCGGTGTTGGCCGTCGAATGGCGCTAGCTGCGCAGCATTTGTGCACCGCCGCCGTCAGTGTCAGCCAGTTTGCCGTGGCATACGGAGCTCCATCGCAGTCTTTAACACTGGTAGCATGCCGCGACAGCGTGGACGTGAACCGTATGTGCAGTTGACGGACTTTGAGCGAGGGCGTATAGTGGGCATGCGGGAGGCCGGATGGACGTACCGCCGAATTGCTCAACACGTGGGGCGTGAGGTCTCCACAGTACATCGATGTTGTCGCCAGTGGTCGGCGGAAGGTGCACGTGCCCGTCGACCTGGGACCGGACCGCAGCGACGCACGGATGCACGCCAAGACCGTAGGATCCTACGCAGTGCCGTAGGGGTCCGCACCGCCACTTCCCAGCAAATTAGGGACACTGTTACTCCTGGGGTATCGGCGAGGACCATTCGCAACCGTCTCCATGAAGCTGGGCTACGGTCCCGCACACCGTTAGGCCGTCTTCCGCTCACGCCCCAACATCGTGTAGCCCGCCTCCAGTGGTGTCGCGACAGGCGTGAATGGAGGGACGAATGGAGACGTGTCGTCTTCAGCGATGAGAGTCGCTTCTGCCTTGGTGCCAATGATGGTCGTATGCGTGTTTGGCGCCGTGCAGGTGAGCGCCACAATCAGGACTGCATACGACCGAGGCACACAGGGCCTACACCCGGCATCATGGTGTGGGGAGCGATCTCCTACACTGGTCGTACACCACTGGTGATCGTCGAGGGGACACTGATTAGTGCACGGTACATCCAAACCGTCATCGAACCCATCGTTCTACCATTCCTAGACCGGTAAGGGAACTTGCTGTTCCAACAGGACAATGCACGTCCGCATGTATCCCGTGCCACCCAACGTGCTCTAGAAGGTGTAAGTCAACTAACCTGGCCAGCAAGATCTCCGGATCTGTCCCCCATTGAGCATGTTTGGGACTGGATGAAGCGTCGTCTCACGCGGTCTGCACGTCCAGCACGAACGCTGGTCCAACTGAGGCGCCAGGTGGAAATGGCATGGCAAGCCGTTCCACAGGACTACATCCAGCATCTCTACGATCGTCTCCATGGGAGAATAGCAGCCTGCATTGCTGCGAAAGGTGGATATACACTGTACTAGTGCCGACATTGTGCATGCTCTGTTGCCTGTGTCTATGTGCCTGTGGTTCTGTCAGTGTGATCATGTGATGTATCTGACCCCAGGAATGTGTCTGCTGACAGTCATTGGATCTCGACCAACGCGAGCAGCAATGTCGCGATACGATAAACCGCAATCGCGATAGGCTACAATCGGACCTTTATCGAAGTCGGAAACGTGATGGTGCGCATTTCTCCTCCTTACACGAGGCATCATAACAACGTTTCACCAGGCAACGCCGGTCAACTGCTGTTTGTGTATGAGAAATCGGCTGGAAACTTTCCTCATGTCAGCACGTTGTGGGTGTCGGCACCGGCGCCAACATTGTGTGAATGCTCTGAAAAGCTAATCATTTGCATATCACAGCATCTTCTTCCTGTCGGTTAAATTTCGCGTCTGTAGCATGTCATCTTCGTGGTGTAGCAATTTTAATGGCCAGTAGTGTATAAACAAAAACACTATAGAAAATATTTATACTTGCTTTCATTCTCAGCCAAGGTGACCATGATGAATGACATCACACCGTCGTCGGTAAACAGTGACAACAGTGCGGCGTCATCATTGTTATCCAACGTGCATGGCCATGACTGCAGTCACCATCGTCGTGACGGATACCGCACGAGCGCTTGACTCCGATATCAGGGCTGGCTGGCAGTCGGAGAGAGAGCAAGACTCGGGTCGCCCTCCGCAGGGCTGTTTACAAACCCCTTCAGCCACGCAGCGTGCGCTGATCAGCAATTCAAGTCGCAATTCATCACGCTTCTTCTCTCCCCACTAACACTACTTACACATAGCGCATTGCGACACTGCCCAGCGTGTTGGTACACATTTGGACGTGCCTCTCTCAACTTGCTACTACTCTCATTACTTACCAAGCGTGGACGCAAGGCAGCACAGACGGGTTTATTTCTCGTAAGAAGAAGAACTTCCACATATTAAACGAGTGGGATTGTGCTGTGACAGAAATGCGCGAAATGGAATATGCTGGCTGCAAGTAGCTGCTGATCCGCTACGTTTTGAGCGACACATAGGAGAAACTTGGGAAATCATCTCGACAGTTCTCCAAAAAGAGTGTAATGTCATCTGGTAAATAAACACAGGTGACAAAAGAACTGTAAAAAATGAGCTCGGAGTATC
Source organism: Schistocerca americana (assembly GCF_021461395.2). Lineage (NCBI taxonomy): Eukaryota > Metazoa > Arthropoda > Insecta > Orthoptera > Acrididae > Schistocerca > Schistocerca americana. Next base: position 50,867,377 of record NC_060129.1, read on the forward strand.
TAAACAAGTACAAAACTTTTATTAAGAAAATAATATTTGCACATATCTGCAACACAAGTAAATCCATGTTTCTCTCCAGCACCATACACTTGCTTAAGGTGTCGGACTGACATACAGTTGAATGATTCCAAATTCAGGATGGCAGTGTTCTTGAAAATATCCCACATTCTTGCCACCACCTCACGACCTTTGACTGCATGACGCTCTCTCTGTGATCACAGTTTCGGAGTGATGTCAGCATATCCTCATAGGTAATTCCTGTATAGTGGCGGCTACAGAGATAGTGGAATCGAGTGAATCACGCTACTGTCTTCTGAGCAGCTGGGCAGAAGTGACAACTGTGTAGAAACTTGACGAAACACAGACTGAGTCGATGCGTGTGACAACTGCTACATCTTTAATCATCTCTAAACATGAAGCGGCCGCCCTCGTCGTGGAGGCCTCGCCCGTGAGCAACGATGTTGTACCAGGAGGCAGGCAGCTTGGACCCTGGCAAGCAGGTCTTCAGCTGTATCTACAGGTGTTTCGTACACCTTCATCCTGGCATAACCTCAGAGAATGAAGTCGAGGGTTGTAAGATCCAGCGATCGCAATGGCCATCAGAGAAGACCCCCCTATCCAGTCCTACAATGAGTGTGAGTATTCTTCAGGTGCTTGGTGCTTGCAAACATTAACATCAAAGTGGAATGATCTTGGATAATGCCCTAAAATACCTTGACTGAGAATCTTTGCTGTTGGCCTCCGATATGGGTGGCGTGGGTGTTGTCCTCATTCTAGACCTGCCTGTTTGGCTTTTGAAAACAACATCACGGATGAATGAGGCCTCATCCACAAACAATACAAACTGTATGAAGTTGGACAGTACAGCGCTGTGAACGATACTGGATTGACACAAGCAGACATAGGGCTCAAAATCCGTTTGTCCCAGTGCTTGCACATTTCATCTTTGATTACTCATTGTGCACTGTACACAGCAACACACCTCACCATGAACACGACACAAGCTGTCTGATGCAATGGACAGCTGACAGCAGGGTCAGTGGTGAGCTTGCGGCACAGGTTAATACGCCACTGCGATGCTTGAGTGCTACGAGCCTAGTTGTGCACAGTAGGTCCGAATGGTGGTCAGGTGTGTACACTGTTTATCAGCTGCTACTGTTCGAGTGCACAACGGACACCCGAGATCTTTGCAAGGGTGTGAAGAACTGCAGGCATCATTGCAATACATGCATTCATTCAGACTGACAGTCGTTGCTTTGAAGAATTACTATGAGCCACATTGTTGTTAGGTGGTATATGCTGTGTATGCCCTTAACACAGTAAATATGCACTTTCGAGTATTGGTTCCCTATCTCAATACATTCTATTGTGGAACCACTGTCACCTGTTTCAGTGTGACCCAAAAGGATTGGCGACTCCACGTACAGAGGACAAGAGCAGTTCTGTCCCACTTCCCTCAGACACTCCCGACGGCACCAATGTCTGTGGTGAGCACTTACCTTCCAGAACAACATACTGGGTGATGCTAGGGTAGATAGAAAAAAGGAAAACAAAATGGGAAAGTGCGAGAGGGACTCACGCACTAAGGGTTCTGTACAAACTCCCCATCCTGGGAATCGAGATTCCCAATGATCTTTGCCTGTTATCGAGACTCTGTAACTTTACTGGCAAGATACTGGTCCCAGGAATACCAAGATCGGTTCAGAAATTCTACGTTATTTCCTCAGCCCAGCCCAAACAAACAAGAACAAGCAAGCAGAGGACTTTAGTTTACGTATGTAGCGAGAGAAGATTTTATAACACATTTCTGTTTACGTACTAAATCATGAATACAACATACATTTTATGTTTGGATGCAGTAATGTTCGAATGTTATACTTTTAAAAGGTCATGAATACAATGTATGTCCAAATTTTTATGTGATATAATTACAAGTTAACAAGTTTCAGATTTTTTGCTTTACTTGTACCGGAAAACTTAGTTGTTGCCAAATCTCATGATTTCAAGTCAATGGAGAGCACCCTATAGGTTTCGATGAGTGAGTTTTCGATTATCAAAACACGAAACCTAAACGGCCGTCCGTATCTCTTGAGAGGAGTGAGTTATAAGCTTACAGTTTTTACGCCGCCAAGAGTCGATATACCTTTGTATGTGACATAATTTGAACATGATACCCAGAACGTATCCAGAGGAAAAGATTCCTAACAGATGGACAGACAAATAGACAGACAGATAAAAAATAATACGAAAAGTATTTTCTAGAGTTATATAGTTACCAATTATGGATTTTAAGATTTTTTTCCTTTATTTGCACTGTGAAATCTGGCTTCTTCCTAAATGTCATGATTCTAAATCAACAGGGAGCACCTTGTAGATTTTTGTGAGTGATTTTTCAAGTATGAAAATATGTAATTTAAATGGCCATATCTTTATTGCAGTGACTTAGAAGCCTACAATTTGTACAACGTCAAAGGAGCATAGACCTTAATACGTGACACAAGTGTGAACTTCGTACCCGAAAATGGTCCAGAAAAAATGATCTTAACACTCAGACAGTCAATACATTCCTTCAAATCTGCAATATTCTAGACGTGTTCGGATACAGACGACATCGTGTTAGATGACGAGCTACAAACGCAAATTTTCGGCAAAAGCGATCAGCCAGGCAACAGACAAACACTACAACATTTTGAGTCAAACTGACATTTCGTGTGTGCACAATTAACTCAGATCATGTTTCAGATATGGAGCGGCTGATGTCTATCGTTACGTTTGTAGAAGGTCATAACATGTGTTCAGGTTTCTCAAAGCGTTGGTAACGAGTAGGATTTTGAAGGATTTGTCAACAGTCTGGCCATTCTATTTTCGAAAATCATCAAAAGTTTGACTAGAATCTCCTCAGAGTTCCAGCCACGCCATGTGGCTTTACACGTAGGAACTCGACGCTGCTGGCAGCTCCAGAACATTTCAGTTGGGTACATTGTCACGGGAGTATACATTCATACATTCAGACGTCTGTAATGTCAACTACCAAGAAATATCTGCACCTCTCTTATCGGATGTCACAGTTTGAGAAATGTATTTATTTAATAAAACCCCACTAGGCATCTGCTGTCATTAATGTTTTTATGCCTGTACAAAACTGAATGTACTACACTCATGCGCTGGCAGTAATTTCAGTGTCATGTAATAGTGCTACATGTAACTGTATATTAAGACAGGCTGCTGCTTGTGGATGTTATGAAAGTAATTCGAACTATTTTCTGTGTGTCTCAGGGTAACCACGCAAGTGATCAGCAACTCCACGGTTGGATTAAGGACATGGAACGTGTGAAAAACATGCTGCGCACGAAATTAACCGGATGGGTACAGAACTTGCAATTCGCCAGCAAACAGGTGGAGCACTACGAGGTGGAAGAAGACAAGGACGGGCCAGGGCACTTGATACTCAGGTATAAACCAGTGTACACTCAAATGTCTGTCGTACTCACTGTGGTTTATTGGAGTTTATCTCACTTTTATCCATGGAAGTATTCATTAGAGTTATAGAAAACACAGGGATCATTTAATTCAAAATGGAGTAAAGAACTAGCATTAATAGACAGTAGTGAAGGACATGGTTACAGAAACTCGTGATTTACAAAGGTTTTTGACTCCGTTTAGCCTTGGATATTTTGATTCGTATTGTGTCTTAAAATGTGCCACGTATTACGTAACAGACCAGCGGAGAAAACTGACACAATAAACGATGTTACTGCATTTACTAGAGAAAATATTGATGGTTACAGATACTTCCGAAGTTTTCATAATTTGTGGAAACAATGATGTGGAACCTGACACGAAAAGCGATCGTGTCCTCGTCTTATTCGAGACAAAAAAGAAATAAACACTTCGGGAGAAATTACGGTAATACCATGTAGTAGCGACTCTAGTCCAGATACTGGCATCCCGTCGGTGAGGAAAAGAGACCACAAGTCATGTTCATCTCAATAGATGGAGAAAAAATCTAAGAAGCGATGAGGGCAGGAAGCGGATAGGCATCGTTCTTATATTTTGTCCTGTGGTTGGTGTGTTTAAATCAGTCCGTAGCACAGAGCGTAAATACTGGAGGTTGCGAGCGGGAGGAAAGCGGAATAGTCTCTCGAGTGGTTGACATATGGGGCCGTGGAATGGAGTGGTGTAGGAGATATGTTGGCACTATGGAGGGTGACCAGGTGGCTTCCTCTGTGGGAATGGGTAAGCTCCCAGCAGGCACCGCAGGTCTTGTGGCGGTGTTGTTGGATTCTTTTAGGTGGCTTATTGTGGGATAGCTATGGAGGTGGAGAACATGGATTAGGATGGACAATTAGACTCAGTCGTGATAGCTATCAATTGGATGAAAGACTTCTGCAGTTATATCTGAAGAGGTCGGTAGGGGAGTCACTTTGGGATGAGTGTGTCTGGGAAATGGACTAGGTCTTCTGAAACGAAGGTGATCAACCGACATCCACAGTTAAGTTCATCATGAGAATTGATGTGGGTAAACAGCTGTGGAGAGGCAGTGGTCAGTGTGAGGAACGAAATTATGTGCTATAGGATGATGACAGAGACAGGCAGTAGCACAGATCACGGTCAGGGTGGTAAAATACACACTCAGGATAAAGTATTATGCAGGATGATTGAACATGATTTGTAGCCAACTGGAGCTGTTTTTGAGGAACGGTATTGTTACTCCACAATGTTTATTGTGTGGGGATTTTTTTGTTTGCTACTCCACATCTGTCATCAGAACTGTGAGTGGGTTACTGGTTCACTGTGTACGGACACATGCAGATAGTGTGGCGGGATAAAACTATCGATATTCTGTCAGGCAGTGGGAATGAAGGTAACAGTGATTTCAAGACAGGGGTGCACTACACAAAGGAAGCAGCTAATCGGATAGCAGAGTACTTGTGGAGTGTACATGGGGGGTTTCAGGGTAGCCAGTAGTTTGAGGTACTCTCATGAACACTCGCCAGTTGGTACACATTTAGGGAAATCAGATAGCTTTCAGAGTAAAGTCAGTTCGACTCTGAAACTTTTATCAGTCAACTGTCGAAATATTTGTAACATAGTTCCCAAATTTACTCTCCTCCACGAACGTTCTCAGCCTCAAATTATTCTTGAATTGAGAGCTGGCTAAGACCCGAAGTAAAAAAACTCTGAGATATTTAGCAAGTCTTGGACTGTTTATCGGAAAGACATATTCGACGCCGTAGGAGGCGAAGTGTTTATGGCAGTTGACAAAAAAAATTCTCTTTACTGAGGTTGAATTTGAGTGCTATATTGAAATTACGTGGTCCCACATAACAGGACAATGGGAAACCATATCAGTTGTTGGATGTTTTTACCACCCACCCGACTCCGCTGGGACGGATGTGGAGCCATTCAAAGAAGGTAAATAGTCAGCATTGCATAAATATCCAGATCACGCGACACTAGCTGGCGGTGACCTTAACCTACCGAGTATAGACTTGGACGTCTATGGATTCACTGCAGGTCGTGCACACAGACAGTCTTGTGAAGGACTTTTGAACACATTTTCCGAAAACTGTGTTGAGCAGCTAGTTCGTCAGCCAGCACAAACAGGCACGACCTTATCGATGGCGTCAGCATAGAGATGGGGATTAGTGATCATGATGTCATCATAACGACTATGGTTACGAAAGTCAGTAAATCAGTCGAGAACGCTAGGAGAGTTGATATGCAGTTGTCAGCGTCTCACTTAGACAATAAAATACAATCATTTAATTCCAGAATTATGGCCATAGAGGAATTATGGCTAAAGTTTAAAGAGGCTGTAAGTCGTGATCCGGAAAAGTATGCGCCTACTAAGTGGATCAAGGGCGAAAAACACTCATCGTGCTTTAGTAACAAAATTCCTAAAATGCTCAGGAACCAGAGGCTGTTACATTCTCGGTTCAAAAGAGAACGCGCAAACGAGGACAGCAAGATTTGTAGAGATTCGTGAGTCTGTGAAAAGATCTGTGCGCGAAGCATACAACAGCTACCACCGGAGAACCTGAAAAAGTTTTGCTCCTCTGCAAAATCGTTAAGCGGATCTAACGCTTCCATTCAGTCACACGTTGACCAGTCTGCTTTGGCGCTAGAATATTCCAAAAGGAAGGCCGAAGCTAAAAATTCCTCGTTTAAGGAATCGTTCACGCAGGGGAATGGTACAAACGTGCCGTCGTTTGACCATCGCACAGAGTCGCGTATGGAAATCATAGTAATGAGGACCCCTGGCGTAGAGAAACAGCTGAAACAGCTGAAAATAAATAAGTGGCAATGCCTAGGTGGAATGCCAGTTTGGTTTTACAAAGAGTAGTGTACGGCATTGGCACCTTACTTAGCTTGCATTTACCGCGAATATTGCGATCAGCGCTAAGAACCAAGCGAATGGAAAAAAAGTGCAAGTGACTCTAGTGTATAAGAAAGGTAAAAGAACGGACCCACAAAATTGCAGACCAATATCCCTAACACCTGTTTCCTGCAGAATCCTTGAACATATTCTCAGTTCGAACATAATCAACTTTCTTCAGACTAAGGAGCTTATGTGCACAAATCAACACGGTTTTGGTAAGCATCGCTTCTGTGAAACTCACCTTTTCCTTTTCTCGCATGATGCACTGAGAGCTACAGATGAAGGGCAACAGGCAGATTCCATATTTCTAGATTTCTTGAAAGCATTTGACACGGTGTCCCACTGCGGGGTTCTAACGGAAGAACGAGCACATGGAATAAGTTGAGTGACTGCAGGTTGACACAAGATGACGTCGACAAAATTTCTAGTTGGTGTGATGAATGGCAGGTGGCTCTTGCTATAGAAGAAAGCGGACGAGTAGCAAAAACGAACCCGTAATATCCGGATACGGCATTCCAAGTGTCCTGCTTACCACAGTCACTTCGTTTAAATATCTGGGCGTAATGTTGCGAAGCGAGATGAAATGGAATAAACATGTGAGGATTCTGGTAGGGTAGGCCAACGGTCGGCTTCGGTTTATTGTGAGAGTTTTGTGAAAGTGTGGTTCGTGTGTGAGGGAGACCCCGTATAGGACGCCAGAGCGACCTCTTGTTCAGCATTGCTCGAGTGTTTGGGATCTGCACCAGGTCGGATTGAAAGAAGGCATCCAAACAATTCAGGGGGAGCAGGTAGATTTCTTACCAGAGGTTCGATCAGCATGCAAGTGCTACGTATATGCTTCTGGAGCTCAGCAGGGAAGAAGACACTCATTTCGAAGAAAACAACTGAGAAAGTTTAGAGAACCGGCACTTGAACCTGGCTGCAGAACGATCCAAATGACGCCAGCATACATTTCTGGTAGGGACCACGAAGACAAGATACGGGGAATTACGGCTCCTAAGGAGGCATATAGACAGGCGTCTGCCCCTCGCTCTGTCAGCGAGCGGAACAGGAAAGGAAACGACTAGTTGTGGAAGAGGGTACCCTCCGCCACGCACCGCACGGTGGCTTGCGGATTATGTATGTAGATGTAGATACAAAAAACGATAGTTGAGAGGAATTATTGGTTTCATGTCCGTAAATTTAATGAAATCATTTTTGGCTTGGTTTCATTTGAAATCGTGAGGTTTTATCTATTCTATTTCATTTGTTTCGTCTTATGACTGCATGCATGAGGGTTGTGGTGTAATAGGTGGCCCCAGTTGCGTGTAGATAAGGACATTGACAGGAGTTTACGACGGCGGTGACGAAGCTACAGTGGTGGTGGATGTGGTTGGAACTTCCTGCACCGGCAGTGGTGGGGCCGATGGGGCGGGCCGCGGTTTGCGGCTGGCGACGGTGTTGGCGACAGAGCCAGCGACGCTGCTGGAGAGGGAGTCGACGGTGGCGCAGGTGGCGGCGACGGTGGTGGAGCATTTGACGGAGGCAGTGGCGAAGGAGCTGCCAGACTACGGCTCTCTGTGAGTGGTGAAGCAATGAAGACGACGACGAAGGGTGGGAGATGATCGGCGAAGAACCACTGGGAGAGTCCAGGTGAGAGCTGAGGTGCTGGCGAAGTATAGTGGGGCGTGTCAGTAAAACGGCGGATATACTTCGTACTGGAAGTTTTGGGAGGACATTTTGAGGTTAACATGAGTAAAACGAGTCAGAGAATATACTGCACCCGAGAACATGCTCAACGTGAGTAAAAAGGTGAGGGATGTAGCTTAAGACAAAGAATGTTCTCCGATTACGTATGAATAAAACTAGACGAGCTTCTCACAATCGGAAAACATTGAAACGAGCTCTTTAGCATTCTTTGAGCTGAGTAAGTTCTGTTCAGGTTAAGTTTTACATACTTTTTGACAGTAATAGCAGAATTCATGCTGCTTCGAAGGCAATGAATGATATATGTAGCCCAACAAAATGCTGAACAGAGACACTGTAGAAGTTTATATGGGTTTCACAATAGGAACATTACTTGCCTGGTGAACTTCCCTCCAGAAAATCACCAAAGAAGAGGGGACGACCTTTCAAAAGAAGTTAAAATTAAAACATTCTTGCTGCTTTTTAGTAGACCTAAGTTTTCAGACTAACGTACGAGAAAACTTCGGTGTAGGCCTATACCAAACAACGGTGTCACTGACACTTCCAGATGTTCACCATGGTGTCTTTTGACAGCATAAGTCTTATAGTTCGGTACGTTATAAATAAGTAGGCGGATCACAAAAATTAATAACTGGTTTCTTACAAACCTAGCCATCTGTTTCTCGTGACGAACAGAGCGGGCGACCGCTTCCGTACTTGATAAGCGAGCAGAACACTGTGCGCCGTATTTAACCAAAATTATCTCGTGTTAGAGAAGTCTGACAGAGTTCCGGCTTGGAGTAGATAAAAAGTCATGTAAGATTTCGTTCGCATAATGTTCGCCTAACTTCTATAACTGAAACGTTTTCCGCATGTTGTAAATTCGGTAACATCTCAAGAAAATGCATTTCCGTAAGCTGTATACGTAATTGTCTTAATAATTTGTTGCCGCACATAAAATAAACAAAATGAAACGTAGTGCAACTCTGCCTGAACACACTGATGCCGGTTCCAGACATGTCGCCCGTTTGAGCGAGCTGAATGACACGTGACACTGCGCGTGCTTTCTGTGCCGGACACGGCAGACCACACACACCGAGAACTCAGCAGGGAGCAGAGGTAGTGAGAAAAAGGAACCCTCTCGTCACAGATTATGGCTTCGAATGTTTTGCTCGTAAGAGCTTTCTCAGAGCATGTTCTTTTGCTCCGAGAATCTTCTCCAGAGAACGTCGTCTTGTTTATTCATACGACCCAGCGTGTTTACCTTCTGTTGGATGTCAGTACAAAGGCGACAACCAAAGACGCATGAGGGGCCACAGAGCTCCAGCGGCAGTGGTGCAGCTTAGGTACCGCCCTCCTAGTTCAGGCAGCGCACCATTTCGTGTCTCTTCTGCAGTTCACGTATCGCCATTTACAGTCGGTCATTTCTAAATTCCTCCAATCCACTTCATTACTGGACTCGCATGATACCTTCAGTAATGGCTCCAGCACTACAGGCCAAAGCCGCCTATATCACACTGACCCTGCCTCTGCACGCAAATTGTCGACGATTGCCTTCCGTAGCAGCGGTCTGCCCCGCTTGTCGACACTCCAGCTCCATGTGGCGAGTATTTATTGCGTCCTCTGTTGATTTGCCACTTTGTGTTGCAACGCACTTGCTCCTAAACTGAATATGGCAGTCAGTTTTGTATCATTATAGCTGTGTAGTACATTCGCAACTGTCCAGAAGTTTCGAGATTTTCTTTAGAGCTTGTTTCAGTGGATATTGTTTGTTCACTTCCTTGCTGCATTTAAATCCGTTCATTCGTTGCCTTATGGAATTAACGGCTCCATTATGTTAAAAACAGCCCATTCCCGAAATTCTTCCCCAACCAAATCTCCGCATAATGTTTATTCAGATCATTGTCAGTGTGCACGTACATCCTCCAACTGGGGCGTAGAAATGATGATTTTCATCACGGCACGGATTCTGAGTCCCAGCTTGTCAGTGGAGTAGGTGTGGTACTGTACCTCCAAGCAGAACAGCGTGCTGATGTACGCAGCGTGGAAATGATTTGCCAGCCTTAGCACCACGGCACCACATGTCTTACGGGAGGGACTGCTTTCCGGTCAAACTGGGGACCCAGACATCACACAGAACTCATTATTATGCAGCTTCATGCTTTAATTGACAACGTCGTTGTCAAGAAAGAGTAATAACCAAGGACCATACTACAAGGAGTAGAGGGAGTACTGATTGTTCTGCATTGTATCTGGCAGTATGGAAACTTTCCATCGTTGATGGGCTATAGGGAATACAGTCGTAGATTAATCAGGAAAAAATTGTCTCACACACGATTCTGAGGGCTCCATTCTCATCACAACATGTACCTGACACATATGTATCGAATCGATGTATGGAACGCTGACTTTAGGACAAAGTTTTACGGCCAACAATTTCTGTATGATAATTTCCACTGCCAAACGAGAGACCTGCACCAACCACTCAGGAAGCGAGACCGAGCGAATGCTTCAGAGCCAAGTAAACAAACATTTTTATGCAATAGTGAAGCGTCATTTTCTCAAGTTTTACGTCAGCAGACATGTACTTCTGCACGTCAAGCATAGCAGTGTGAGATGGTGGGATGCACACTGCCGGATGTAAGCAGAAACATTGTAAAACTGCCACAACTGATAAGGGTATAATGAGTAAAACGAAAGACCTATTGTGAAATAAAAACACATGTTTGGTACTTGCAAAGACGGATTTTAAATAGCTTAAGTCATGGTATCGCGCTGTCCTTAGCCGTCGGATTAGCTGAAAGGGACTGAATAAGTGGACCTGCTTGACGGTACACTCACGTTTGTCCATTGAACTCATCTTCCTGTGAGAGTTCTGCTTTCAGCAGTCATACAGTCTTTACGGAAAATTATCGCAGATGTCACATCACCTAATGCAGATACGAAACTCACTGGCAGGTCAGAGCCGTGTGTCGGATCCCCGACGTTTCAAGTGACTGCACTCTCCACTGCAGAGTGAGAATTCGTCCTGGAAGCAACTCCGAGCTTCTGTGACGGCTGGAAGGCAGCGGCTGAGCTACTGGCGGAAGTAAGGCTGTGACGCCGGCTCTCGGTTCGTGCCTGCCTAGCTCGATGTCTATTTTTATAAGGACGTCATATTCGCCATTGACTTTAAAAATTGTTTTACAATTGCAGTTTCGACCTTTTGAGCCATTTTCAAGTGGTAATGAGGACGATTTTGCTTCAGGTCATGACAGACATGTGTACATGTCAGCGTCTAAAATCATCTATATCAAATTCGAACAAGTCATTCATATCCTTAATATAAATATCACATGTTCACTCTCTTGCAATGCATACGAAATTCTTTAAAGAAGAGAGGTATTCTGCGGCAAGCGCTGCAGTTCTGCCGTTTGATGTGTCTGAAACCACTTAAAACGATATACCAGCAGAGAACGGAGTGGATGACCTGCAAGAAATAGTTATAATCGGTATCTCACTCAAGTGCTCTGAAATCTAAAGATGCAATCTCGATGCGCTAAAATGCTAAAAAGACCAATGGATTTGCGATTGTTTGCTGTGTTTCTATGCATCCTTTAAAAATGAAAAAGTTCCAGGTTTGTGTGCCAGTCTGGCACACAGTACTCATCTGTCAGGAAGTTTCTAATCCACTGCTGAGTGGAAATCCGTTCTGGATACTTTTAGCCGCGCGGAATTAGCCGAGCGGTCTGGGGCGCTGCATTCATGGGGTGCGCGGCTGGTCCCGGCGGAGGTTCGAGCCCTCCCTCGGGCATGGGTGTGTGTGTGCGTGTCCTTAGGATAATGTAGGTTAAGTGGTGTGTAAGCTTAGGGACTGATGACCTTAGCAGTTAAGTCCCATAAAATTTCACACACATTTTTGGATACTTTTACGTTCTTGCATAGACTATACATGCTGGGTTTTTAACTTTTAGCCTCGCACCTTGTGTGCTACAGGCGGCCGCTGTTGAGTGAACGCCTGCTGCGCTATCAGCCGTGGAGCCTCTCTTTTGACGACGACTTCAGTGCGCTGTGCGAGGAGCGGCAGCCAGAGGCGTCGCAAATGTTCAGCCTCGCTGACGATCTGTACGCCTTCCTTCGTGTCTACTGGTACCATGCAGCTGATATCATCGATTCATTCTACGAAGATGATTTGAAGATTGTAGGTAAGTTTAATACTGGGACCCGGCCACTTCACGGTTATGCGCTGACAACTGTTCAGTTGTTCGAGGAATGAGATTCAAATATCCTTCTGAATTTGTAGTTTTAGATCCTGCGTGATTTTGCACGCCACGCAAGATAATCTCTGGTGCTCTTTCCAAAGTCAGTTTTTCGATTCCTCGGCAACTCTCCGTCTGGATCTATGACAAGCTAACTACTTCATTTCGATATATTATTGACTTCTTCATTATGCAGGGACTAAAAAAAAGACTACGTACACAAAATTTTGGATTGTTTACAGAAGATTAAAAAGAACAAATTTTATGTGACACAAATGTCACAGGTGTACCCTCCACCTGCACGTGGCCCATGAAGGTTTCGACACCAGTGATGTACAGAGGCTGTGTGATGTTTTAGAGACGTTACTGAATTGCCAGCTGGGCGCTAACACACTCGAAACAAGTGGGTGTCTCTCAAATAATGTTTGCAGCCTCAGCCTAACAGGCAACCACCTCACCTGGGGTGTCTACCAGTGTCTGGTACACAGAATAACTCGTCTCCCTCCCGTAGGAGGCACGCAACACCTCTAAAACAGTGCCCATCCCACAGCACTTTGAACACCGTCTCTGAACGCCAGTGCAGATAAGACCCTCATACATGCGCGACACGTGCCTCATATAGAAAAGTGTTCCTTTTTATCCTCTATAAACACTCTAAAATTCCGTACATGTAGTTTTTTTCAGACCTAGTCTAAGGCTTTTTACAAATGGCGAATGGTTTCTGCAACATAACGGCTACAGTCAAGCTAATTTTCTGTCAATACTGTAACTGGTGTAGTGATCTAAATTTTTCATGTCTCATCCTAGCACGATACTGTTCGTATTTACTAATTTTCTTTGACTAACAATATTTCGATTTGTAACTGAACAGTTAATTGTATGAGGTACACTGTTAATATTATACTTAGAAGTGTTAATACTATGAACTGTAGTAGGACTGAGGAAACACAGCTATCGCACCTGTCTGCTAAACAACTCTATTTGTTCGAATCACTATATTTTTTAAATTTATTATTTTATTCTCGTTGCTGGACTTTATCTCTTACTCGATCATCTATCTATCGTGCACCAGACATGAAACGAGTTGTAATCGTTTAATTCTCTCTTTGTAATTGCCTGATAGCTTCTTGTTCGGCAGGGAGTAACTCCATTTAAATGAGAGGGAGGGAGGACAGTGGGCTTGTGCTCTCTCAGCGGAAAAATTATTTACGCCTGCCGTTGTCACTCTTGACCGCTTCAGGCAATCGAACTTGCAGGGTTTTCATTGGTAGTAAGCTGACTAATTAAGAAACTAAGGTGGTCGAAAAGGGTTACAACAGATAAGGAAGTAAGTTACCATAGTAATTTCCATATAGTAGAACCAGGAACTGTAATACTGAGAAGAAAGACCTTTCCAAAATTACGGCTGTCGCCGATAATTTACTGCAGACACTCATAAGAATAATACTGGCACATAAAAGGAAATACGCATTGTTAGCAAGTTACTAAACAAGCAGACTCTTACCCCACCTGTTGCTAGACTGAGCTGCACTCTGCAGCATGTCTATAATCATGACTGAAACTGTTATGGACACCGAGAACAAACGTGTGAGCTGTAGTTGATGTTTCCATTCCTCTCGAGTGGCGACAAGATATTAAAGAATGAGCAGGGACAAGACCTTACAGAGTTGTGGACCACTAGCCGTTTGTCTGGAAGCTAACTTTAAGCCTGACATTGAAGATATCTTCAGGGGCCGGCCGGTGTGGCCGTACGGTTCTAGGCGCTTCAATCTGGAACCGCATGACCGCTACGGTCGCAGGTTCGAATCCTGCCTCGGGCATGGATGTGTGTGATGTCCTTAGGTTAGTTAGGTTTAAGTAGTTCTAACTTCTAGGGGACTGATGGCCTCAGATGTTAAGCCCCATCATGCTCAGAGCCATTTTATCTTCAGGGGAAAGTTGTCGTGATAATCCAGAGAGATCGGAGAGGTCGTGGCAGTTCGGTCGAGATAGGTGGGGGGGGGGGGGGGGGAGGGAGAGGGAAAGAAGAAACTGGTGCGAATCTCTTCTGAGCACGTGGCGATGTTGGAGATGGTTTGCACCATCCAGCAGGCTGTTACAACGCCCCTGTCTGAAAGAGTTGCCATCGGCACTATTAAAACCGTGGCGCTTCTCTGCCGGCTTCTTTACGCATCAGTGTCCAGCAGAACTAGATGCTTGCCCACAACAGACCAACGTATCAAGAACTGAGCCCTGATCTGTTGTCGCTGCCATTGTGTAAAATCACCTAAATCGCAAATCCAAGCCTACAGATCTCACAAATACATCCAGTGTGAGGACTATCTGACCCAGTATCGCAGAACCACCTGGCATATCCCAATTACAAACAAGACCACCCATCAGTAGGATGAAAAACCAGTACAAGTTGCAAATTTGTATTTTTTATTCATTCGATGACTTGTTTCGGACCGAGTCCCATTTTCAAATCACCATAACATAGTCGATAATGGCATTTCCGAAGATGTCAATAACGCGCAATGAACATAAAAAGTGCATACAGATAACTCATCGAATGAACAAAACCTTGGAACGGTTTCTCGTTCACTGATTACCAGAAGTTGCTGACCCAAACTACTGCATCATACTGGAAGTTCGTAAAACCACCCATGTTAACTGTGCCCAAATGTACAATCCTTGCACAACTGCATCATCTACACAGCTTCAACTCGAATGATCTAATAAATATAAAGTAAACGCATTATTCACTACACTAAACTTACAGTCCCCATCCCAACAACTCCATGCACTGCACCCTCACCATGAAAGATATTGAGTTCAGACCCACAGTTTTCCACACCATCAGTCGAACTCACCATCATCGTCCCAACAGTTTCTTGTGTCGCATCCCTAACATGAAAGACATCCACTTTAGAACCACTGTTTTCCACAACATTGAATCTCTTTCAACGTCCACATATCGTCCAACAGATGAAGATAACAGCCCCATTGCCATCCATTTTAACATCCAAGTCACCTATTCCAAAAACCAATCCTACTTTTTCTTCAGCCACATCAAAACATCAGCTTAAAACCTATACCTAATCTTGTTTAGCCACATAAAACATCAAGACGAAGCAGCAGCATAGCATTCCATCCATACGTCAGTTCCATCAACTCCAACGAGATCTGCACCACTCACATGTTATCTCAGTGCTGCAACTATACTTTAATGAAAATTGTTACAGTCACGTAACACAGTCCCAGTCACTCTACACTCTACAAAGCACAGATAATTGCTACAACATACAATCAGATGGTACTGCCAATGGGTGCTTGTGAGACATCCTGATACCAGCACCTTATTCTGCAGATCAGAAACCCTGGGATTGGTGATACACATGAACAAAAACACTGCCACATTTTCCATAAACTGAACAATCTATTGAAAAAGGATTCATTGTCCTCTCATCCATAACAACCACACGTTACCAAACAACCTCAACAAGCCATACTCAGTGCTTCATATCTTAAAGATACACTCACTGTATCTAATGACTGCTCGACAATTCGGTACATACAATGTCACACAAATACGACCACCATATCTCTTGGGCCCAGTTTAAAATACCTGTCTATAACGCCACAAAACGAATTAAATATAGCATTTACAACACAAGACCATAAAGCCACACATTTTGTGAGCGTGTGGGTTGGTGCTATTCTGTCATTCTGTGCAACAGATTAATCTGAGATGTACTTTTTACCCTTTGGCCCCTGCAAGATGCAATTTCCACCCCCACACTACTACAGAAGTCAGATAGACACTCCTAACGTTCTAAAGACAAATGCCTGAAAAACTTTCAGCAATAAATACCTTCTGGAGTCGTCCACTGTAAGGAAATGACACAAAAATTCACAAAATTTCTTACGCAACTAGTGCGATACATGGGTACTGGAGTAGTGCTACTTAGTGTGAGAAAAACATGAAATTAAAGAAAATTATTATTTATTTTGCAATAATTCTGAGAAATCACAATAGCACTTTTAGTTATGAATTGAACACGTTATTTGCAGGTTCTTTTCAGAATGGGAAGTTACCTCTTAAGGATAGGATTCGCTAATGAAATTTCTATACACAGTTTAAGATTGTTATTGACCTGGCAGAATGGCTGAGAGCCGCACCTACTCAACTTGAATAATTATTGGTTAGAATGTTGCTAGGTACAGTCGAGGCTGTCATGTGTGATATGCAGGGAAGGGTACTGTTGTGGAGGAAATGTGGGGGTCGCAAGAACTGTAGCTGTGATGACTGCTGTCTGCACCACTCACTTACGACAAATAAGATAACTCTTGTTCTATCTGGATTGACCTTCGCCAATCAAACTCTCCCTACGCCTTGATGACGTCAAGGACTCCTATTCGCCCCTAGTCTATTGGCGTGGTACACCGATCAGATAACCAGTCCACCGCGATGCCACTCAAAAATTCGCTCGCAGGCATTTAACTATTACTCAGTCCATTCACACTGCACAATAAGTGTGGCGGCCAACACAGTGAACAACGCTTAATCGCAAGGACTCAATATACAGTTGCACTTCGATTCACTCTCGACAGAGTTGCTCTCCCAGTGAAGTACTGAGGAGAGACTTGTTCCTCGGTCTTTGAGTACATGTACGAGCGCGCATGCTCTCGTTATGTGTTCTCGCTCCAAGAGCGACAACGGAACAGCCCCTCTGCACGCCAGACGTGAAGGGGTATATCTTTCGATCTCTTCCATTACTCCTTCAGCTCAAGGCGTCAGAAATATCGTCTGACAATCAGCATTGCTCTTCTAAAACGGGAGAATGACGTTTTGTTTAAGGTGACCAATCCGGAAATCTGTAGTATCGGTGTTTGGCGTTTGCTGTTTCCCTGTGAAAATCTCTCAAACTGCGTGCTATGTGCAAAGAATGCGTAGGCTGGCCGCTCCCACACAATGTAGCGGAATTTGCTTTTAAGCCGAACACGGGGTCGCCCTTTCACTCGAGCTAATGCTGTCTGCTCTACAGGCGGTCACTGGCCGACGTAGAGAGCTTGGGACTGGCCTCCTGGGGTGCAGTTGCCTCTCTCGAGCTAAAAGCTCCTGTGACCGTCATGTCTGGACTGTATGTGTGTACGCCAGCCTCGAGTATTTCAACCACGGTGCGCACTTGCGATTTATTAGTTATTTGCATATCGTTTACATGAATTCATACAATACTGACTTTATCTTATCGAGTTTGGGCTCGAATGAAGCGTCTTGATGTGCAGAATATGATCGTGAGGGCGGAATATGTAAGCAATGAAGGAGACCACGACGTCTTACAATTTCAGGAAATTCTTATGAGAGGTTGCTCATGACTACATTACTTTAGACCTTCTTAAAAAAAAAAAGAAAGAAAGAAAGAAAGAAAGCTCTTATTTCCTACTACCTATAGTCAATTTGTGTGATATCATACTGTATGCAAGTTTATAACCCACGGCTCACCTATGATTTAAGGGTAGTGTCTTTGTATACTAATCAAAACGTCATGGGACCCAGGTTCGAACCTCGCTACTGCTTAAATTTAGAATAAAAATCATCAGTAATGATGGATGGGCGGATAGAGCTTCAAGGCATTTTTTTCCCCTGCTCCTAAAACCCTGAAGAGTCAGCAGTGCTCAAAGCCATGAGAATGCAGAAGGTAATGGGAACCATTGGTGTCCGTCCACAGGACATGTGGCCTATAGTTGAAAAGTGGTATGATGACTCTTCCATTGGCGAAATATTCCGCAATAGTCGCACATTCGGATCTCTGGGAGGAAACTGGCAAGTGCCAGGTGTCCCAATGAATTATGTTTACTGTATAGCTCATTGTCTGGCACACCATGCTTCTTTTGTCACTGTAAATCTCACTCAACAGCATATCTCAATGTGCAGACTTGCACTGTAATGCCGCTCAGTGTTTTCAGCAGCTCCTGTGTATTTGGACCCCAATTAATACCACATGTGCTCACGCAGCCACAGCCACGAGGAGCTAAAGATATGTGTATTGCTTTCCAAACAATAAGGCGTTCTGATCATTGACTGTTTCATTTATCTACTTGTAAATTTATTAAAGCATGACACAACAAAATGTGTCAGATGTGGATGTTAAGCTCTTAACGCATCCATTACAGTCACGTACACTCAACAGATAACTCCGAGTCACAGTTCTCTCACAATGCAAGGACAGTGCCCAATTACGTCGAGGAAGATAAGCGCTTGCAGGAAGGCGGTGGACCTGCTGCTCCATTCCTCTCTGCTGACATGGGCAGAGGACTCCCACTTTCTCATATCTTGGAATAATCACGCATCCCCAGCCTACAACAAACTCAAATTAAGAAGACAGGACACTCGACAATGTGGGGATTCCATCATTCAGCCATCCTCTGTACTTGGGTAAAACCCACTGAACGAGGCGATGCTGTGGTAAGCTGTTGGCTCCAAACTTGATTTTCGACCATATTTAGTTTCTCTGCGATGTCCCTACACAGCTTAAGGTGAATGACACGGCGGTTCCTATGGATGGACGCAGCTGTCCTGCTTCCCCGTTCTTCCCATTTCTGGGTTATGCTCTAATAGCTGTTTCACCAACAGGACGTTAATCCCTGATCTTGTTTCTTCCTTCGTCTTTCCAAAAGCCTTAGTGACCCCAGTGTTACTTTCGCCAATATAGCTTGGATCTCAGCACTCTGAAAAATTTACCATTCCTTACAGTCTTAGAACACCTTGCACTCTGTATCATATTTGCCGTCTCAGACGCAACCTCTACCAGCTGATTACACTGCCCTCTCTTCTGAAGTTCCTCAGACTTTGTCACAAATTGTAAACGTCCCATAAACGTGGGGAACAAAAGCAATTTTTCTCGCCTATCCTCTGGATACCTAGGCTTCTGGTGCGCCTATACCAACATGTCATATCCACCCTCCACTTGCCTCCCTTCTGTATCCTATTCGAGAGGAACTTCAGCTGGCTGGTTCTTCCTGTTCCAGAATAGTATGTAGACACTTACTCCTCCAACCAGTTATAATCCTAGCGTCTACGCCTCTTCAATATGTATATGATCCCGCTTCCAGCCTCCTGACCACTGCCATCCCTCCCTCACGCCTCCCTCTACCCACATCAACTTGTCAATCATACTTCCCAGCCCACTCGAACACCTTGAATACATACACCCTTTCTGGCCGGCACCTGCATCGTACTGTATTACCCTCGTAGTAGTTATTGGGAACTGACTGCCAGTGACTTGCCAGAAGCATGAGCCTTATCTTCAGCATAGCACCATCATCAGCTTCAATGTACATGTGTTTATGTAGAGACGGTATGGCTTTTATTTTTTTTTTTTGAAACCTGTCATTTTATTCACTGTCCCATAAAAGCTAAACTGGCCTAACTTCGATAGGCTGAAGAGCAGCAAAGTGTCCGAAGCTTGCGCACCACACGATAATGTGGTGGGAGTGGAATGAACAACAAAGAAAATGGAATGTTTACGACAAAGTCGTGCATTCGGCCTTTCACAGAATGTGCCTGTGTATAAGAATCTTTCAGAACTTATTCGTCTTACTGTGTATACATTTGCGCTCAACACGCCAATGAACTATATACATTGGATGATGTGTAGCATATCAGTATCATTCTCCTTTGATTTGTACTCTGAACAGGAATAGTGCTCGAGGAAAACGACCATCAGGACTTCTCAGAATGCGGTAGGTAAAGCCGTCATCAAGCTGAAGGCTGGTTTGGTCACCACAGTGCTTCGCGAGCCATTGTCCTACTGCAGGTTGTGGTCACTCGCCGTCTTCCTACTCTTGAACTAACTTACCCAGTTAATAATTGTGGGACAGAGTTAATTATTGGGTCTCCCAACAATTCTGCAGTTCCAACATTTTCCATTTCCATAAATCAATGTCAGAGGTGAAAGAAGAGATAAGTGACAGAAGGAATCTCGGGAGCAATGCCTGAATCCCAAATCTCTGGAGTTGTAATCCCACATTCATCCACTCAGCAGCTGAGGCATATATGTCCCAATTGCTTTTATTGCTGCATTATTATCTTTACACAAGGAACGAGTGAGACGAAGTAATTACATTTTTGTGCGTGTTTTTGAATGTATGCAAACAGAGTATTAACAGTAAATCGTTCATTGTGGTAAAGGAACTCCCAAAATCGTCAGTTACTGTATTTTGTGCTTTTTCTCCACAATCTCGTGCTAATGAAACAAACTGGTGACAAATATGCTCCATCACTTTTTTTTACGCTGCGTGATGGGGTCACTAAGTTCACGGAGGAAAGTGAAACTTCACAAAGACGAGAATTCAGCCTGCATCCTATTTCTTTGTACAGGACGCCTATGGAGTTATGTCAAAAGAGTATATTCTATATGGACGTAGTTAGATATAAAAAAAAATAGATATCCAACGGATCAGTGTATGGACGATCACACCTTCCTCAGATATCTATGTGTCTCGCTGTCCCCCTTGCTTTATTGCGGATCGTTCTAGTAATTCTGCTTAGAAAGACTTCCTCAACACTTGTGTCAATTTTCCATTAATCTTTCAACGTTGAGGCAAATGAAGCTTAATTATTCTTCATATTCAGTTATTTGCGTGGTTAGATCAAAAGTTTGTCATGACGATTTCAAAAGGTTGTTGAGGTGGTAATGTTGGGATTTCTTGATAACCATTTTAATGTGGCTTCAGATGTTGCAGAACCACATACAATCCGAGGATAAATTGTTCATTAAGAAACCCACGCATCTGAACAACAAAACGATACTCAAGCTCCTTTCTTCTACAACCACACAAGATCCGTGACTGCCTTGTCATGGAGCTGAGATACTGAAAACTTCTGTTGTACAGAGAACTGGAAGTTCCCATTCATGTAAGCTCCAAAAGAATGTGGTCCTAACAGGTATTCTGATCACACAATCGCCCACATAGTGTGAGGTAGGTTCCTTTCCAACTCTTGCTAATAATGGGTACTGTCCTCAGACAAAAAAACAATATTTTTCCTGAGCAAACAGTGGTATATGGCACATTTATAAGTAAACAACACTCTTGTGCGAGACATGGCACAAGTCGCCACAACGAGGTACGGTAGGTTACAAATAGTTGCTCCACACCATTGTCAGATAATTCAGTAACAAACATGGGCCTAAATCCTTTCGTATTCATATTTTTGCAGTGTGGTCGTGCATTGTTGAAGAAGATGCTTGAAGTCCAACTGCTCTTATGCAAATTGTTTTTATTGGAGACTGCTCATCTGATTAAGAGAGGGTGACACACGTTTTCTCTCACTTTTTATTTCTTCCAATACGTGGTCTGCCTTTGAGACAGCCTGAAAATACAGGACATTTATCTCAATGAGGCATGGCTACTTTACGAGGTGGAGTGAGGCAAATGGTCTCATCATGCGTTACATAGTTTTTCCTATCTGCGGATGTTCATGCACCCATAAATCGGCCACTAAACTCTCCTTTACAAGATGGATTCGGAACTCAAAGACTGCAGTGCTGAAACCAAAATATAATTCTGATAACATTATTTTTTTCCTTCTCCAATGCAGGACTATCAATAAAACCTATTTACTTCCTCATTTTTACTATGTCAAGAGCGATACAGGGACATCTTGGACACCCTGTAGATGAAATAGACGTGCATAGTAACATGATATCTGTCTTTGTTAATACTCTTACTTTGTGTTGACATGCCGCCTTACATAGCTCTGGGTAACTGAACCTGGATAATGTGGGTAAACAACGCCCAGGCTCGTCATCCAGAGAAGAGTTTGGATTCAGCTGCCTGCAGTGTACGGCCACCACCTACTTGCTGTCGTTTTCTTGCAGACGAGGAGTGGCAGCTGGAGGACAGGAGCCACGCTACGCTCTCCGTGGGCACTGACTGCGTGCAGCTGTTGGTGAACGCCCTGGACCACCCCACGTGTCCGCTGGAAGACCTGCCACTGGAAGCCGTTAAGCAGCGCGAGCAGTGCCGCGAGCAGCTGTGGGACGACGTGGTGCAGAGGTCGCCCCACATACCCGTCACCAGCTACCTGGCCTACACGCAGAGGATAAACGTCAACCTCTGTCTGCTGGCCTGGATGGCTGTCAATTCGTACGGCATTTGTCAGGACGTCCCGTTTAGTATGATACAGTCCGTGCACGATGCTCGCTGCTATTTCGATAGTCCTGGTGATCAATCATGTCTGCAGTCGAGCACTACAGATGCCATCTGTTCTGTTTCCAGAGCTATTCTGTTGCTGAAGTGTCGCGATTTTTCCTCCTTTAAGGCTTCTGGTAATTGTACGCTCTTTTATTACCCATTTCAACAGGTCCCAACTAGATATACTAAATCTAGCCGCATACTGGATCAAAAGTTAACAGAAGAAACACTGAACTACAAAAACAGTTTAAACAACGCCACCTTGAAATACAAGGATTTCAAAATAGACAGCTTGAAGCCTTTAGAAATCTCATTTATACTGGTAAATATCATTTTCCGTTTTTCGACTGCCGGAGTATACTTGTACCTTCCCCAGTTACGTAACTTGCCTGGAAAGATATTCTTGTCCTTTCAGGTCACGTGCATAACCCAGATCGTGTGTTCTGAGGTCGTGTATCGTATGGCAGGCATCCCTGACTTACCTACAGCAGTGCTGATAGACAGCGCCCTCACACTTCTCAGCTGTATCTGGCTGAACTCATTCTGCTACCAGATGTATGCTTGTGTTCGCCATCTCAGGCTTCCTAACCAGCTACTACCTGCTGAAGTAAGCCAGTTATTCTGTCGTGAGGTGCTGTTTGTGTTTATACCGTGGAGTATAGTATGTGTGGCAGCTGTTGCTTTGGAAAAGACGAGTAAATATTACCTGATCCACAGTCGTATAGTAGTCTTTGCAGGGATTTCAGTGTCTGTGTCATTCAACTTGGTTTGTCTGGGACTGCTTGGATACATGTACCTATGTACTCGGTGCTCCATGCGGCAACTCAAAATTGTTGATAACAAGAAATTTGCCTCAAAGAAGCAATATCTTTTTATGTCAGTTAAAGCCATTATATTAAGTGGAATAGGAATTATTATTAGAATTGGGTTCCACCAAGCTCAGGGAATAGCGCAGTTTGTGTACTATATGCATCTAGTTACGATGGTGCAAGGACCAGTGCTCTTCGTCTGTTTCGTTTGCAATGGAACGACGCTCCCCATACTGAAGAACAGGATACTTCTTTGGTGGAACCCAACCAACATCCCTGCAGGTCTAGAGCTGTGTTCGGCAGCCGAGAGGAATCTGGCCAGGAGAAACAATGAACAGTCTCCCTTTTCAGAATCCTCGCTGTAGCCTCCTTCAGTATTTTTCGCAAATAACTGTTTCCACACAACACTGCATTAAACCCAGCAATAAAATGGACTCTACCTGGTATGACAATATTAAATGTCATTAAATCTGATATCGTACAGCCAGTACCTCTCCTTCCTAACGTCTCCTTCATTTATAACTGTGTGCTTATTTGTGAGTGGTAGCCTCTGTCTAGCTATTCTAATGCACTGAGACTACTTACTAAAATTGTTGGGAAATGCTTTGTGTATACAATAGGCTGGGTCAATCACACGGCCTGTTATATACAAGGAAAACGCAGCACGTTGTTGGAGGAATTTCCGTTCGTCAGTGTCATCTATTGTGGCGATGGTGCATCTCTGGACACATGTTCGTATGACGTCTTTTCTCCGTTTTCCTTCGAGGATCTGTTTTTGCAGTTTGTCGATTTTATTAATGTATAATGTATGATATTAGTATATAACATTATGTCTGAAACAAGGAAATTTTCCATATGTGTGTGAAAGATGTACTTTTACCTGATTTGTAATTCAAGTACCATGACAAGAGACATTCAGAGGGGCCAATGACTGAAGTGGTGTGTGCATGAAAGTGTAAATCGGTTTGTTGAGCTTATTAGTGGTTCGATTACATAGAGTGGCACAAACAAGTATTTTAATAAAGTAACACATGACTTGTTGTGTGAAATGTGGCTTGAAGTGAACGTAAAGTGTCGAATGGCAGAGTTATATGAGATTAGCATTATTGGGTTTGTGAGACAAGATGGTGATTTGTTAAGCTAGAGGTTTGTAAGGGTACTATGGCAGATGTTAAAAGTTAATGTTCCATGTGCCACTCTTGAGCAAGGAAGAACATTACTTAAAGGCGTATTTACAGAATCAGTACTGAGGAGGGATAAACTTGTGCCAGTACTGTGAGTCCTGGAAAACATGTGCCATAGTAGCTTCACTAGAAGCACACAGTACGCCGAAATTGTTGTGATTCGCAATCAATAGAAGATCTCCCATTTGTTCAAATAAAACCTGAGTGAGCAAAGTAAAGGAGTGTCTGTGTGAATTTAGTATCCAGCCCAACTGAAAATCCTGTGATAAATAGTACTACGTGGAGTGATTTTCGTGAATTGTGAAACTACAGGCATCATCGCGCACTTAGCAGGTGTCCGCAGTGTTAACCGCGATTTCCGTACTGGACGCAGTGGAACCAGAGGCCGCAGCGCCACGAGGGAGGCAGGTGCCGGGTGCAGCCCGCCAGGCCGTAGGGGGGCGCCGGCAGCTCAACACATTCTGTAAAACCGTTTGACGAAGATTTGCAGGCCGTGCGCCTCGATTCTGTCAGCGCAGCGCCAAGCCAATCCTGACCC
Source organism: Schistocerca americana (assembly GCF_021461395.2). Classification (NCBI taxonomy): domain Eukaryota; kingdom Metazoa; phylum Arthropoda; class Insecta; order Orthoptera; family Acrididae; genus Schistocerca; species Schistocerca americana. The sequence continues at coordinate 50,892,372 of NC_060129.1, forward strand.
GCTTTGCGTGACGTCACGAGAGCGCGCCCTGGACTTCTCTTTAGGTGGTGGTGGGCAGAGCCGACACGGGGCGCACTGGGGGCGCTTAGCGGCCCACCCAGACAAGCGTCCTGCACCACCTGGACACGCGTAAAGTCGGTCCGACACAGTGGTCGCCAGCCGAGCCTCGACCCGCTGGAAAGTATCGAACCTCATCGCTCGAAAGCCAGTAGTTAACGGCCCTCGTGCCACCTACTTACCCCCAGGCAGGATCCCGAGTTCCGACCGCAGTTCTGGGAACATTCACAGCCAAGTCCAGGAAATTACTTTCGACTGGCTGTACGAAATACACAGTTCAAACTCAACAGGAAGACGGTCACTCAAAAAACATTACTCCCAGATTTGGACAACAAACTGAGATTATCGCTATCTAATTACCCCCAGCCAAGTCAGTCATTTGAGTCGGAGCACCACTGCCACTTAGCTAACATCACCGAGTTTTCCCTGAGCTACAATTCGCCGTAAACGCCCACACTAATTACCATGCAACATTAGCAGATAACGACAGGAAAGTTCTTAAGCGGTGATGGATGCGCGCAAACGAGAACGCGTTTGGAAACTCGAGAACACTGTGCGTCGCGACACAGAACTCCGCTCCAGAGCGCCCGCGACCCGCCACATCGGCCACACGGGCGCCGACGGCCAGCTTTCGGTTCCCCGAGCTCCGAGCCTCTCCACGAAATCCTTCTACACGGGGGCCATTCAGCCAATCAGGAGCAGCAGAGGACTGGAAGCCCCACCACTGGCCACTCCCTGCTGCTGCTTACAGCCGCTGCTGACACGTTCTGGTCTTCAAAAAGGCGAACCAGCGAGCAGATATGGGTGGTCAGGGAATCACCTGTTACAACCCTTTCACTCGTGGGGTATCAAGCATTAACTTCTGCAACCGATATACTTATTAAGGATTTTCCTTTGATATATCTGGAGGCAAGCATTCTCGCAGCCGAAACTGCTTGAACTGTTGTTACATGTACGTAGATGTTCGACAGCACACGTTCAAATGGTTCAAATGGCTCTGAGCACTATGGGACTTAACAGCTATGGTCATCAGTCCCCTAGAACTTAGAACTACTTAAACCTAACTAACCTAAGGACATCACACAACACCCAGTCATCACGAGGCAGAGAAAATCCCTGACCCCGCCGGGAATCGAACCCGGGAACCCGGGCGCGGGAAGCGAGAACGCTACCGCACGACCACGAGCTGCGGACGACAGCACACGTGTTACTCAGACGATGTCCTCTGCAAAGTGCATCATGCGTAACTCGCGCCACTGTCGGCAAATGCATCATTGTCAGAGCGATTCAAACTTGGGATCAACAGTCTGCACAACCGCCACACTTTGAGACAGGGACGACCAACTCGCATCTGACGAGGTTAAAGGCACAGAACTCAACGCTGACTGCGACCGTTCTCAAGCAGGGCGTTGGGACTATGGATCGTCCTGTTTCCGATATGCAACAACAGTTTTCACCGCACCAGACTGAAGTAGAGAACTCTGTCGCCAGCAGATCTCCAGAAACGCAACGCTACGCGAACTAGCCGAAAACACGGACAAGAAACTCTAAGTAAACCGGCAAAGCCGCCAATTACAAAAAGTTTACACTCATCCAAATACATCTCACGAAGAACAAGGTTTACAACTGGTTGGATGCAGATGGAATTAAAGCACATCTAACACAACTTATGGCACTTTACAAAACCCTACAATAAACTATAAACTACGAAGGTGGCAAAGAAACCGCCAAATCGTTGTAACCTGCATGAAAACAGTTGCCTGGGTCACCAAGTCGTTCACAAAAAAATCCGAAAAAATTTGCCAACATCACAACACACCCATCAGATTTCGAAACCCGAGAGAACAGTTTGAGTTACTTACCGATCTGAAGCAACAGTAACAGAAATCACACCGCACGCCAAACACTAAGCAAAAGAGAAACCACACAGACACACGCTCGCCTTTGTGATAACCAATTTTGACCGTGATACAACAAACGAAAAAACTGAAGGGGACCTAAAGGTACCGGGAAACTAAATCAAAATTCCCCGCTATTACTTCCAGTCATGTATAGTTACAAAGTACCAACTAACAAGCTACTTGTTCACCATTTCAGAATGCACTGTGTACCTCACAAGGTTGGACTATTTAAACACTACCTTCTCAATAACAGCAACGTCCATATTGCAACACTTTCCAATAAGACACGAAAAGCTGCGATATAAATTGAAATGTGGAGAACGGAGTTGAGCACATTGCATGAGGGCTTAATTTTTATTTTTGAAAATAAATTTTTATTTTACGTACGTAGCTGTATGTCCGATTACGCTGTCTCGTAAACGGTTGGCCCTGACTAGTTTTCGTATGCAATCTGACTGCATAGAACAACAACAAAGAATGAAATGAAAATTTTCTGTTAACACAATTAATTAATTAATTAAGTCCCCAGCAACTATAAAACCTACGAAACCAAAGCACAAGTGTAATTGTTCTGTGTGTGGGAGTGTGACTCAACGTATACATCTGGCACGGTTCTTCTTCAACAAGACAAGAAATATTAAATATCATTTATACTGAAGTAATTAAAAAAATAGAAATACTATAATTGCGCAAGAACCCAGAATTACACTCTAATACAAGAACACACGCCAGATGCTTTGTTGACTGAACCTGTAATGACGCATTATTCAGGACACTGAAATAATGAGAGAGAAAAGAAAAAAAAATTTTTTTACCTTCGTTTATATTGATGAAAAGCACTCTAGACATTACAATCTCTCCACACCGACTCGCTACTATCACATCTCAACAAGAACTTTTCAGTATCACATCTCAGCAAGCACTGACTCCCACGAGTTCTCCCCAAGCACTGACTACTACAAGTTCTGCCCAAGCACTGGCTACTACAAGTTCTCCCCTAACACTCTGCCAGTGGAGGCGGCTGAATAATACTCTTTGGCGCAATCTCTGGCGCTGTGGCTCAGTGTAGCCACCTTTCATATGCCCCTCCTCCACGGGCCAGAATTTGATGGTATTTTTGCCAGCATTGGTGGTGAAAATACCACCAAATTCGTCCACAAAAATACAGACAAAACTAAAAGATAATATTAATACCTAAATATCACATAATTAGTTAAAATTTTGGCTTTGCACTGACCTTTCAATAACCTAATATATAAAATACAGTAAGCAATACAAATTCTTTCACACATGTGACTTTACATAATAGTTTACACAATACACAAAAAAATCAGTTTATACAAATATTCACATAAAATGATTTTAATGATTCAAAAAACCAGTAATTGATAGTTCCATTAGTGGCACCCAGCAATGTTGAACAGGTGCAGACACCAACAAGTGACTTCATTTCAGTAGAAGCAGTTCCATTAGTGGCACCCAGTAATGTTGACAGGTGCAGACACCAACAAGTGACTTCATTTCAGTAGAAGCAGTTCCATTAGTGGCACCCAGTAATGTTGACAGGTGCAGACACCAACAAGTGACTTCATTTCAGTAGAAGCAGTCCATCAGTGGCACCCAGCAATGTTGAGCAAGTACAGACACCAACAGGTGACATCTTTTCAGTAGAAGCAGTCCATCAGTGGCACCCAGCAATGTTGAGTAGGTGCAGACAGCAAGAAGTAACATCATTTCAGTACAAACAGTTCTAACAGTGGTACCCAGTAATGTTGAGCAAGTACAGACACCAACAGGTGACATCTTTTCAGTAGAAGCAGTCCATCAGTGGCACCCAGCAATGTTGAGCAGGTGCAGACAGCAACAAGTGACATCATTTCAGTACAAGCAGTCCATCAGTGGCACCCAGAAATGTTGAGCAGGTGCAGACAGCAACAAGTGACATCATTTCAGTACAAGCAGTCCATCAGTGGCACCCAGCAATGTTGAGCAGGTGCAGATAGCAATAAGTGACATCATTTCAGTAGAAGCAGTTCATCAGTGGCACCCAGTAATGTTGAACAGGTGCAGACAGCAGTCCATAATATTCACTATCACTGATCACACTGTTCATCAGAGTTTATAAGCAGAAATTAAACATGTCCTAGTGGCACCAATCATGTAGAAAAAGTACAAGTAACAGTCCATAATATTCACTATCACTGATCACACAGTTCATCAGCAGAAATTAAACGTTTCTAAGTGGCACCCATTATGTTGAAGAAGTGCAGGTAACAGTCCATAATTTTCACCATCACTAATCAGACAGTTCAGGCATGAACAATAGTTTGAATACACATACAAATGCTTTTACACAAAACATACAAATTCTAATAAATACACAAATGATATCAGATAATTGTCATATTAACTATTACAAATACTCAAATATCAGTAAACCTATAATATTTATGGGTGTCAGTGCAAGCCACTACAGACAAGTAAAATAATATTTAGGAGATAGGTTGGGACTAATTATTTGGGATTAGGAAAGGAAAACACACAAAACACACTCACTCATCTTTCATCCACATTAAGTACTACTGTGTAATTGAATAGTGTTAACTGTGTAAATGTAATTCTGTCAAAATTTGATGTTCATCTTGTGTATCAAGTAGTAGTCGCAGCAATGTATAACAGTCAATAATAGTTAAGTCAACGTCATAGTCATCATGTCAAGACCAATGTTTGCCAAGCCAGATCAAAATGTACGGTTGCTGAACAACTGTCAGTGAGCCAGGATATGCAACTACTTCCTCCCTCCAAAAAAAAAAAATATGTACTGCTTATTGATTTAACAAGTGTGTGTAGACAATCTTCCTTCTACTTTAGTGTTCTAGTCTGCTATCTTCATCCTCCTTGTTCCATATAGACCAACAAAAAAAAAATATGCTCCTCACTTACTTTACCTCTTATACACCAAAACTCCAATAATCATCAGCATCACATAATCTCAATACTTCAATAATACCTCTTACGTCGATACATATAAACCTTATCATTAATAGCATTTACCTTACCTCTTGTCCACCAAAACTCCAATAATCATCAACAACACATAATCTCAATAATACCTCAGTAATACCTCTTCAATACGTCGATACATATAAACCTTATCGCCAATATCATTTCACTTCCATAACAACTCTTTCCTCTAGTCAGTCTCCTCGAATAAGTACAGATAAAATCCTATTGCAAACCTCATCATCCCATACAATCCGAAGACTCATTGTCAACGCACAACCTCTGTGTAATCCATCTGAGCCAAATCTTCTACTCATTATGAATTATAAACAAAAGAAATGCATACCTGACCTCTAACAGACTTAGTTCGGATAACTCTCAGTAATTAAGTACGATTACGGAGTGTGAATGATCATAATATTTCACAGTGTGTACACCACTTCAAGAATTATGGCAAACAGAAGCAAACATGTGGAGTATTTCTTGTGTCAAGTGTCACTTCCTATTTCAATTGCTCACGAAAAATGCAGTGTAATAACTGTCAATGGTCTAAACCTAGTTTTGGTATGTCATGTCGTTAGCTTCCTTCCTATTAGCATAAATTTATACAGCTTCCATAAAACCTCAGCTTATGTGACTTCTATGAAGTTTCTTGTACTAATGTCGTTCGTCGAATTATAGCAGTTCATTTTCTTATCATAAAAATATAAGGCACTGAGCGTAATCAAAACAAGCAATAGCGAGTAAATATACCAGTAGAGAACAGAATGTCAACAAGTGGATGCAGCACAATTCTTACAACGAGGCTCTGCCAAGCGAACAATCTATAATTAATACCATAATGTGACCTAAACTCTATGTTTGTACACAGTATATCAGCATTTCTATATACCAAATTAAAGAGTAGTTGTGACAACAAACAGAAATGTATAAATATGCAATCCATACGCATAGCAGTAAACATATATCTTACGTAATAAACAGGTCATTAGCATCATATCAGCATAAGCAAATAAATGTTCATATGTCATCTTAATAAGTAAACATGAAGGCGCAAACAGATAAATCACAAAGTATAACTTACATACCTAACCACATCAGCACAATTAATCAGGTGACAATTATAATTTAAATAAATAAGCACAGCAGGCACATAATAAAAAAAAATATGACATCAGTGAAAAAGCTTTGCAGCCAAGGGATGCATAATATACACAAGTTACAACCCAGTCCATCAATAATCATTGTCAAAATCAGTTAACGTACGCAAGCACGTCGCTTCACAAGTAATTTCACAGAACATGAAATTTAGCACAAAGCATGAATCACGTAATCGCGAGCAGCAAATTACATCTAAAGTACGTACCTAAGTGGAAATATGTTACCTGAAAAATGAACTCAATTAATAGTTACCTTTTTTAGTTTATTAGTTTCTTCTTGGAAATTACATTCTTATCATAGCGTGTAGGCTTTCACGGCCGGCGTCTCAGATGATGTTGCCCGCAGCTGGCAACGAAACGTCAGGGAGAAGTATTTCTACTATTGGACCACGGCCTCTTAGCCCGGAAGTTTTAATTACTGAATTACATTCTTTCTGAAATTTTCTCGATAACAAGTCCTCTTAACGTCGGAGACACACAGAATTTACCTGAAGTTCTTAAATATTTTATACAACCGTATCCCGAAAAATACTGAATGTTAATAACATAATTCATCAAGTCACTATAGCTTTATACTGAATTTAATCGGAGAAATTAGACTGTGTATTTGTTTACGGCTGTCAGTGCATTCGCACTGAGCGCTCGATCAGCTGTAGGCGCATGACGTAGGAAGCAATTGTTTGCGGTGTGCGGCGCGCAGACTTGACTGTTGCTTTGAGTATATGCCGCCGCCAAAACACAGCGCGGTATCCTTGTATTCTCTGCATGTTTACGTAAACTGTTGGTTTCTCGAAAGTATGTCATTCCACAAAAATTTTAACGTTTGATATATGATGTATTCCCTTAGAGCGTCGTGATTTAAGAGTCTCTACTTCAACAGTGTTATCATGTATAATTTTGCGAACTCTATATGGACCGTTATAAAGCAGAAAAAATTTGCAACACAAGCCTTTTCCTTTGTGAGACAAACTATGAGACTTAATTAACACGTTTTGACCAACTGACAAGATTTTTAAACGACCAGGACGCTTAGCTGATTTCTCTCTTCTAGCAGCCGCAGATGCAATATTTTGCAGAGCCAGGTTCACAACTTCAGAATGCCGCAGTTTCCGTGTAGGCGGAAAAGGAACGATTTCAGATATGCAATTTGTCGGTGCTTTGTTTTTTAATATCAGTATTGGCGGTAAAGAAGTTGAATCATTAGGAAGTTCATTCAGAATGTTTTGAAAAATATGAAGATACTGATCCCAAGTTCTGTGATTCTGATGACAATAAAGACGACACAATTTATAGATTTCCTTCATCCATCTCTCTGAAGCGTTAGATTGAGGGTGAAAAAGTGAAATGAAAATTGGTTTAATTTTACGACGCTGTAGAGTACGAAGCCAAATTTTAAAACGAAACTGTGATCCATTATCTGATATAACCTTATCAACATGACCAACTTCTTTAAGAAAATGGTTAATGAAAGCATTAGATACTGAACGAGCTGTTGCTTTGCGTAAAGGTGTAAGACACACATATTTTGACGTCAGTTCCACTGCTACGAAAATGTACGTAAAACCATTAGTAGAACGAACCACTGGACCGAACAAATCAACTGCAGCCATGTCCTTTAATTTCGCTGGAATGATAGGAAACAACGGTACTCTGTGAGAAATTGTTGGCGGCTTAGCCTTTTGACATAATTTGCATTTGGCAAGAACAGATCGAATACGTTTTTCCATATTACTGAAGTAGCAATTTTCCCGTAATTTATGAAAGCATTTTCTGGGACCAAAGTGTGCATAACTAAAATGTGTATACCAAATCAGCTTATTAACCCACTCATCAGGAATACAAACTAACCAAACAGAGTTGTCGACCGACTTTCGTTTAAAAAGAATTTTTCAGACAGTTCGCAAAAACGAGGTGTGGCCAAATCGTCTAATCTAACAAAGCGTCTAAGAAAATTACAGACACCAAGGAAACTACGAACATCACGTTTTGTGGTAGGAACAGCATAGTTACGAATAGCGTCTAATTTTTCTGGATCAGGAAGAATACCTTCTGTAGAAATAATGTGACCGAGAAATTTCACCTGAGAACGATCAAATTCAGATTTTTCTAAGTTCACTGTAATGCAAACTCTTGCAAAGATATGTAACAATGAATCCAAAATTTTGTTGTGCTCACTCCAAGAATGTTTAGCAATAAGAATATCGTCAACATAAGAAGTAATATTGTCACGAAGATAAACAGGTAAAATTTCGTTTAAACTACAAATGAATGCTGCAGGAAATATAGTAAGTCCAAACGGTAAATTCCAAAGTCACTTTTGGGTAAAACAGTCATATCCGGTTATTGTTTACTTACTCACTAGCTAGATTGATAGTCGAAGAGTTGTTTTGACAGATGCAAAGAATAGTAAAAGAGTAGGCAGCGGTGCAGAAAACTAAAAGGGAAATAGCACCACTACAGCTCAGGGCCCTATGCTCGCTACGGCACATATTCACTTAGAGTAGTGAATCCCCTGAGGACATTAATAGCCGCACATAATTTCTAGTTTGTGACTTAATGGCAACTTTGGCGGAAGTGCGTACATAAATTGATCTAACCCTGAACATGGATGTATGCCATTCTTAGAGTTGCGGAAGATCTTAAATTTCCGAACAGTCAAAAAGTGTTTATAGTCAAAATTTTCCCCTCGTGGCGACAAAGACCTACCGCGTCTGTCCCAGTCCCAATGTCGATTATTGTCAAGTTCGTGCGCCTGGCGCTCTCTTGTTGCATCCCGTAAATGAAACAAATTATTTTCTTCAAACCCCTCTGCTATCTGTGATTCCAAATTTCTTTTGCTGTCTTTTCCTACAATTTCGCCTTCGATTTGTTTGACTTTCTTTCGTAATGCCTCAACTTCCCTTTTAACGCGTTCATTAAATTTTCCCTGATTTTCAACATGCTTATTTATGTTCTGGTACTCTTGGGTTTCTGCAAATGGCAATGGTGCTGTATCATCTGAATCTCTGTCCCCATGTAAACTGAGATTTGTCAATTTATCTGAAATCTCATCAACTCTTTCCGATAAGTCACCTAATTGTTCTTTCTGTTTATTTATGTCTTCCGAAAGTGTCGCGACTCGGGTTTCAGTATTAACACATTTAGTAGTTAGCTGTTCATACTGTTGTGTTAGGTTATTTAATCTGTCATTTGGTACGGATTCCTCGATTCTCTCAAATATTTCTTCCTTATCTTTTGCACGTTGTAAATTTAACTCTGAAAATTTTTGTACTATCACACGATCTCTTTCTTCCTGTTCTCTGTCCTGTTCCGTTTGTCTAATCTCTACTTCAATTAATCTATTATTGTGAGAATTCAAAATCGGTTGTACTTCTTGTCTGATTTCTTTCTTTAACTCATCTTTCATATTTTTGAAACATGTCCCTATTCGTGAGTCTAACCGTGTTTCCATTGTTCCCATCTCAGTTCTGATTGTTCCTATCTCTGTTTTTAATTCAGATCCTAACTGTGATCCAAGTGAGTCTAACCGTGTTTCCATTGTTCCTATCTCAGTTTTAATTGTTCCTATCTCAGGTTTAATTGTTCCTATTTGTGATTCCACTGTTTTTAATTCAGATCCCAACTGTGATCCCAGTGAGTCTAACCGTGTTTCCATTGTTCCCCTATCTGTTTTTAATTCAGATCATTAATTGTGATCCCAGTGAGTCTAACCGTGTTGTCACTGTTTTTAATTCAGATCCCAAATTTAATATTACACCCATCAACTGCTCCATATTAACTGTTTCAAAATTCTTTTCACCCCTAACATTTCCCGCGAAACCAGTTTCCTTCGTCATAGCTGTAAAGCCATCTGAGTTCGATAGTATTCCAGAATCTTCTGTCGTTAATCTCAGATTCTGAAAATTTTTTGATTGTGAAAAATTTTGAAATGGTTCCGGACTACTTTCCCGACTTATTGCATTGTTTTCCACTTCATTATTCATCATACTGTTGTCCTGTGTTGGCGAGCTCGCCATGTCAACAATTTCGTCATTCTCACTATTCATCATTTTCGCCTTTTTCATCGATCGCGTAATCATTTACAAAACATACAAAACTCGTCACTGTACGAAAATTACACACAATGACTCCTTGTCTCCAACAATACCATTTACACGAAATGTTTCCCTCAAACACGATTAATCGAACAATTGAAATAATTGCACTAAATTGTCAAACCCGTAGACAAGACAACACAAATTAAATTTTGAAAAATACCATTAGAAGAATGACAATTACCAAATCTACACATGCAATACAGACTACAATTACTAAACTCAAATTACTACAACAATACTACAGTCTACTATTTTTACGATCAGAAGAATTCCAAGGGACGATCCGAAGCAGCGGTCGCCATGTGCATGGGGGCTTAATTATTATTTGTGAAAACAAATTTTTTATTTTACGTACGTAGCTGTATGTCCGATTACGCTGTCTCGTAAACGGTTGGCCCTGACTAGTTTTCGTACGCAATCTGACTGCATAGAACAACAACAAAGAATGAAATGAAAATTTTCTGTTAACACAATTAATTAATTAATTAAGTCCCCAGCAACTATAAAACCTACGAAACCTAAGCACAAGTGTAATTGTTCTGTGTGTGGGAGTGTGACTCAACGTATGCATCTGGCACGGTTCTTCTTCAACAAGACAAGAAATATTAAATATCATTTATACTGAAGTAATTAAAAAAATAGAAATACTATAATTGCGCAAGAACCCAGAATTACACTCTAATACAAGAACACACGCCAGATGCTTTGTTGACTGAACCTGTAATGACGCATTATTCAGGACACTGAAATAATGAGAGAGAAAAGAAAAAAAAATTTTTTTACCTTCGTTTATATTGATGAAAAGCACTCTAGACATTACAATCTCTCCACACCGACTCGCTACTATCACATCTCAACAAGAACTTTTCAGTATCACATCTCAGCAAGCACTGACTCCCACGAGTTCTCCCCAAGCACTGACTACTACAAGTTCTGCCCAAGCACTGGCTACTACAAGTTCTCCCCTAACACTCTGCCAGTGGAGGCGGCTGAATAATACTCTTTGGCGCAATCTCTGGCGCTGTGGCTCAGTGTAGCCACCTTTCATATGCCCCTCCTCCACGGGCCAGAATTTGATGGTATTTTTGCCAGCATTGGTGGTGAAAATACCACCAAATTCGTCCACAAAAATACAGACAAAACTAAAAGATAATATTAATACCTAAATATCACATAATTAGTTAAAATTTTGGCTTTGCACTGACCTTTCAATAACCTAATATATAAAATACAGTAAGCAATACAAATTCTTTCACACATGTGACTTTACATAATAGTTTACACAATACACAAAAAAATCAGTTTATACAAATATTCACATAAAATGATTTTAATGATTCAAAAAACCAGTAATTGATAGTTCCATTAGTGGCACCCAGCAATGTTGAACAGGTGCAGACACCAACAAGTGACTTCATTTCAGTAGAAGCAGTTCCATTAGTGGCACCCAGTAATGTTGACAGGTGCAGACACCAACAAGTGACTTCATTTCAGTAGAAGCAGTTCCATTAGTGGCACCCAGTAATGTTGACAGGTGCAGACACCAACAAGTGACTTCATTTCAGTAGAAGCAGTCCATCAGTGGCACCCAGCAATGTTGAGCAAGTACAGACACCAACAGGTGACATCTTTTCAGTAGAAGCAGTCCATCAGTGGCACCCAGCAATGTTGAGTAGGTGCAGACAGCAAGAAGTAACATCATTTCAGTACAAACAGTTCTAACAGTGGTACCCAGAAATGTTGAGCAGGTGCAGACAGCAACAAGTGACATCATTTCAGTACAAGCAGTCCATCAGTGGCACCCAGCAATGTTGAGCAGGTGCAGATAGCAATAAGTGACATCATTTCAGTAGAAGCAGTTCATCAGTGGCACCCAGTAATGTTGAACAGGTGCAGACAGCAGTCCATAATATTCACTATCACTGATCACACTGTTCATCAGAGTTTATAAGCAGAAATTAAACATGTCCTAGTGGCACCAATCATGTAGAAAAAGTACAAGTAACAGTCCATAATATTCACTATCACTGATCACACAGTTCATCAGCAGAAATTAAACGTTTCTAAGTGGCACCCATTATGTTGAAGAAGTGCAGGTAACAGTCCATAATTTTCACCATCACTAATCAGACAGTTCAGGCATGAACAATAGTTTGAATACACATACAAATGCTTTTACACAAAACATACAAATTCTAATAAACACACAAATGATATCGGATAATTGTCATATTAACTATTACAAATTTTCAAGTATCAGTAAACCTATAATATTTATGGGTGTCAGTGCAAGCCACTACAGACAAGTAAAATAATATTTAGGAGATAGGTTGGGACTAATTATTTGGGATTAGGAAAGGAAAACACACAAAACACACTCACTCATCTTTCATCCACATTAAGTACTACTGTGTAATTGAATAGTGTTAACTGTGTAAATGTAATTCTGTCAAAATTTGATGTTCATCTTGTGTATCAAGTAGTAGTCGCAGCAATGTATAACAGTCAATAATAGTTAAGTCAACGTCATAGTCATCATGTCAAGACCAATGTTTGCCAAGCCAGATCAAAATGTACGGTTGCTGAACAACTGTCAGTGAGCCAGGATATGCAACTACTTCCTCCCTCCAAAAAAAAAAAATATGTACTGCTTATTGATTTAACAAGTGTGTGTAGACAATCTTCCTTCTACTTTAGTGTTCTAGTCTGCTATCTTCATCCTCCTTGCTCCATATAGACCAACAAAAAAAAATATGCTCCTCACTTACTTTACCTCTTATACACCAAAACTCCAATAATCATCAGCATCACATAATCTCAATACTTCAATAATACCTCTTACGTCGATACATATAAACCTTATCATTAATAGCATTTACCTTACCTCTTGTCCACCAAAACTCCAATAATCATCAACTTCACATAATCTCAATAATACCTCAATAATACCTCTTCAATACGTCGATACATATAAACCTTATCGCCAATATCATTTCACTTCCATAACAACTCTTTCCTCTAGTCAGTCTCCTCGAATAAGTACAGATAAAATCCTATTGCAAACCTCATCATCCCATACAATCCGAAGACTCATTGTCAACGCACAACCTCTGTGTAATCCATCTGAGCCAAATCTTCTACTCATTATGAATTATAAACAAAAGAAATGCATACCTGACCTCTAACAGACTTAGTTCGGATAACTCTCAGTAATTAAGTACGATTACGGAGTGTGAATGATCATAATATTTCACAGTGTGTACACCACTTCAAGAATTATGGCAAACAGAAGCAAACATGTGGAGTATTTCTTGTGTCAAGTGTCACTTCCTATTTCAATTGCTCACGAAAAATGCAGTGTAATAACTGTCAATGGTCTAAACCTAGTTTTGGTATGTCATGTCGTTAGCTTCCTTCCTATTAGCATAAATTTATACAGCTTCCATAAAACCTCAGCTTATGTGACTTCTATGAAGTTTCTTGTACTAATGTCGTTCGTCGAATTATAGCAGTTCATTTTCTTATCATAAAAATATAAGGCACTGAGCGTAATCAAAACAAGCAATAGCGAGTAAATATACCAGTAGAGAACAGAATGTCAACAAGTGGATGCAGCACAATTCTTACAACGAGGCTCTGCCAAGCGAACAATCTATAATTAATACCATAATGTGACCTAAACTCTATGTTTGTACACAGTATATCAGCATTTCTATATACCAAATTAAAGAGTAGTTGTGACAACAAACAGAAATGTATAAATATGCAATCCATACGCATAGCAGTAAACATATATCTTACGTAATAAACAGGTCATTAGCATCATATCAGCATAAGCAAACAAATGTTCATATGTCATCTTAATAAGTAAACATGAAGGCGCAAACAGATAAATCACAAAGTATAACTTACATACCTAACCACATCAGCACAATTAATCAGGTGACAATTATAATTTAAATAAATAAGCACAGCAGGCACATAATAAAAAAAAATATGACATCAGTGAAAAAGCTTTGCAGCCAAGGGATGCATAACATACACAAGTTACAACTCAGTCCATCAATAATCATTGTCAAAATCAGTGAACGTACGCAAGCACGTCGCTTCACAAGTAATTTCACAGAACATGAAATTTACCACAAAGCATGAATCACGTAATCGCGAGCAGCAAATTACGTCTAAAGTACGTACCTAAGTGGAAATATGTTACTTGAAAAATGAACTCAATTAATAGTTACCTTTTTTAGTTTATTAGTTTCTTCTTGGAAATTACATTCTTATCATAGCGTGTAGGCTTTCACGGCCGGCGTCTCAGATGATGTTGCCCGCAGCTGGCAACGAAACGTCAGGGAGAAGTATTTCTACTATTGGACCACGGCCTCTTAGCCCGGAAGTTTTAATTACTGAATTACATTCTTTCTGAAATTTTCTCGATAACAAGTCCTCTTAACGTCGGAGACACACAGAATTTACCTGAAGTTCTTAAATATTTTATACAACCGTATCCCGAAAAATACTGAATGTTAATAACATAATTCATCAAGTCACTATAGCTTTATACTGAATTTAATCGGAGAAATTAGACTGTGTATTTGTTTACGGCTGTCAGTGCATACGCACTGAGCGCTCGATCAGCTGTAGGCGCATGACGTAGGAAGCAATTGTTTGCGGTGTGCGGCGCGCAGACTTGACTGTTGCTTTGAGTATATGCCGCCGCCAAAACACAGCGCGGTATCCTTGTATTCTCTGCATGTTTACGTAAACTGTTGGTTTCTCGAAAGTATGTCATTCCACAAAAATTTTAACGTTTGATATATGATGTATTCCCTTAGAGCGTCGTGATTTAAGAGTCTCTACTTCAACAGTGTTATCATGTATAATTTTGCGAACTCTATATGGACCGTTATAAAGCAGAAAAAATTTGCAACACAAGCCTTTTCCTTTGTGAGACAAACTATGAGACTTAATTAACACGTTTTGACCAACTGACAAGATTTTTAAACGACCAGGACGCTTAGCTGATTTCTCTCTTCTAGCAGCCGCAGATGCAATATTTTGCAGAGCCAGGTTCACAACTTCAGAATGCCGCAGTTTCCGTGTAGGCGGAAAAGGAACGATTTCAGATATGCAATTTGTCGGTGCTTTGTTTTTTAATATCAGTATTGGCGGTAAAGAAGTTGAATCATTAGGAAGTTCATTCAGAATGTTTTGAAAAATATGAAGATACTGATCCCAAGTTCTGTGATTCTGATGACAATAAAGACGACACAATTTATAGATTTCCTTCATCCATCTCTCTGAAGCGTTAGATTGAGGGTGAAAAAGTGAAATGAAAATTGGTTTAATTTTACGACGCTGTAGAGTACGAAGCCAAATTTTAAAACGAAACTGTGATCCATTATCTGATATAACCTTATCAACATGACCAACTTCTTTAAGAAAATGGTTAATGAAAGCATTAGATACTGAACGAGCTGTTGCTTTGCGTAAAGGTGTAAGACACACATATTTTGACGTCAGTTCCACTGCTACGAAAATGTACGTAAAACCATTAGTAGAACGAACCACTGGACCGAACAAATCAACTGCAGCCATGTCCTTTAATTTCGCTGGAATGATAGGAAACAACGGTACTCTGTGAGAAATTGTTGGCGGCTTAGCCTTTTGACATAATTTGCATTTGGCAAGAACAGATCGAATACGTTTTTCCATATTACTGAAGTAGCAATTTTCCCGTAATTTATGAAAGCATTTTCTGGGACCAAAGTGTGCATAACTAAAATGTGTATACCAAATCAGCTTATTAACCCACTCATCAGGAATACAAACTAACCAAACAGAGTTGTCGACCGACTTTCGTTTAAAAAGAATTTTTCAGACAGTTCGCAAAAACGAGGTGTGGCCAAATCGTCTAATCTAACAAAGCGTCTAAGAAAATTACAGACACCAAGGAAACTACGAACATCACGTTTTGTGGTAGGAACAGCATAGTTACGAATAGCGTCTAATTTTTCTGGATCAGGAAGAATACCTTCTGTAGAAATAATGTGACCGAGAAATTTCACCTGAGAACGATCAAATTCAGATTTTTCTAAGTTCACTGTAATGCAAACTCTTGCAAAGATACGTAACAATGAATCCAAAATTTTGTTGTGCTCACTCCAAGAATGTTTAGCAATAAGAATATCGTCAACATAAGAAGTAATATTGTCACGAAGATAAACAGGTAAAATTTCGTTTAAACTACAAATGAATGCTGCAGGAAATATAGTAAGTCCAAACGGTAAATTCCAAAGTCACTTTTGGGTAAAACAGTCATATCCGGTTATTGTTTACTTACTCACTAGATAGATTGATAGTCGAAGAGTTGTTTTGACAGATGCAAAGAATAGTAAAAGAGTAGGCAGCGGTGCAGAAAACTAAAAGGGAAATAGCACCACTACAGCTCGGGGCCCTATGCTCGCTACGGCACATATTCACTTAGAGTAGTGAATCCCCTGAGGATATTAATAGCCGCACATAATTTCTAGTTTGTGACTTAATGGCAACTTTGGCGGAAGTGCGTACATAAATTGATCTAACCCTGAACATGGATGTATGCCATTCTTAGAGTTGCGGAAGATCTTAAATTTCCGAACAGTCAAAAAGTGTTTATAGTCAAAATTTTCCCCTCGTGGCGACAAAGACCTACCGCGTCTGTCCCAGTCCCAATGTCGATTATTGTCAAGTTCGTGCGCCTGGCGCTCTCTTGTTGCATCCCGTAAATGAAACAAATTATTTTCTTCAAACCCCTCTGCTATCTGTGATTCCAAATTTCTTTTGCTGTCTTTTCCTACAATTTCGCCTTCGATTTGTTTGACTTTCTTTCGTAATGCCTCAACTTCCCTTTTAACGCGTTCATTAAATTTTCCCTGATTTTCAACATGCTTATTTATGTTCTGGTACTCTTGGGTTTCTGCAAATGGCAATGGTGCTGTATCATCTGAATCTCTGTCCCCATGTAAACTAAGATTTGTCAATTTATCTGAAATCTCATCAACTCTTTCCGATAAGTCACCTAATTGTTCTTTCTGTTTATTTACGTCTTCCAAAAGTGTCGCGACTCGGGTTTCAGTATTAACACATTTAGTAATTAGCTGTTCATACTGTTGTGTTAGGTTATTTAATCTGTCATTTGGTACGGATTCCTCGATTCTCTCAAATATTTCTTCCTTATCTTTTGCACGTTGTAAATTTAACTCTGAAAATTTTTGTACTATCACGCGATCTCTTTCTTCCTGTTCTCTATCCTGTTCCCTTTGTCTAATCTCTACTGCAATTAATCTATTATTGTGAGAATTCAAAATCAGTTGTACTTCTTGTCTGATTTCTTTCTTTAACTCATCTTTCATATTTTTGAAACATGTCCCTATTCGTGAGTCTAACCGTGTTTCCAGTGTTCCCATCTCAGTTCTGATTGTTCCTATCTCAGGTTTAATTGTTCCTATTTGTGATTCCACTGTTTTTAATTCAGATCCCAACTGTGATCCCAGTGAGTCTAACTGTGTTTCCATTGTTCCCCTATCTGTTTTTAATTCAGATCATTAATTGTGATCCCAGTGAGTCTAACCGTGTTGTCACTGTTTTTAATTCAGATCCCAAATTTAATATTACACCCATCAACTGCTCCATATTAACTGTTTCAAAATTCTTTTCACCCCTAACATTTCCCACGAAACCAGTTTCCTTCGTCATAGCTGTAAAGCCATCTGAGTTCGATACTATTCCAGAATCTTCTGTCGTTAATCTCGGATTCTGAAAATTTTTTGATTGTGAAAAATTTTGAAATGGTTCCGGACTACTTTCCCGACTTATTGCATTGTTTTCCACTTCATTATTCATCATACTGTTGTCCTGTGTTGGCGAGCTCGCCATGTCAACAATTTCGTCATTCTCACTATTCAACATTTTCGCCTTTTTCATCGATCGCGTAATCATTTACAAAACATACAAAACTCGTCACTGTACGAAAATTACACACAATGACTCCTTATCTCCAACAATACCATTTACACGAAATGTTTCCCTCAAACACGATTAATCGAACAATTGAAATAATTGCACTAAATTGTCAAACCCATAGACAAGACAACACAAATTAAATTTTGAAAAATACCATTAGAAGAATGACAATTACCAAATCTACACATGCAATACAGACTACAATTACTAAACTCAAATTACTACAACAATACTACGGTCTACTATTTTTACGATCAGAAGAATTCCAAGGGACGATCCGAAGCAGCGGTCGCCACGTGCATGGGGGCTTAATTATTATTTGTGAAAACAAATTTTTTATTTTACGTACGTAGCTGTATGTCCGATTACGCTGTCTCGTAAACGGTTGGCCCTGACTAGTTTTCGTACACAATCTGACTGCATAGAACAACAACAAAGAATGAAATGAAAATTTTCTGTTAACACAATTAATTAATTAAGTCCCCAGCAACTATAAAACTTACGAAACCAAAGCACAAGTGTAATTGTTCTGTGTGTGGGAGTGTGACTCAACGTACACATCTGGCACGGTTCTTCTTCAACAAGACAAGAAATTTTAAATATCATTTATACTGAAGTAATTAAAAAAAATAGAAATACTATAATTGTGCAAGAACCCAGAATTACACTCTAATACAAGAACACACGCCAGATGCTTTGTTGACTGAACCTGTAATGACGCATTATTCAGGACACTGAAATAATGAGAGAGAAAGGAAAAAAAATTTTTTTTACCTTCGTTTATATTGATGAAAAGCACTCTAGACATTACAATCTCTCCACACCGACTCGCTACTATCACATCTCAACAAGAACTTTTCAGTATCACATCTCAGCAAGCACTGACTCCCACGAGTTCTCCCCAAGCACTGACTACTACAAGTTCTGCCCAAGCACTGGCTACTACAAGTTCTCTCCTAACACTCTGCCAGTGGAGGCGGCTGAATAATACTCTTTGGCGCAATCTCTGGCGCTGTGGCTCAGTGTAGCCCCCTTTCAACATCGAATTTTTAGTTGCAAAATAAACCCGAAACAAGAAGCAGCAAAATACAGGAGCTGCAACACTGATAACGTTAATAGTGATGAGAGTTGCAAAGAAAGACCAAAACAGCCTATCTCAGGAAACAATACTGAAAACATTGATCAAACTATCACGGTCTTCGTCCAAGAATGACACGAAAACAATTGAAACGTCCCCTTAGAAAAATTAAACACGACTGTGCTTAAACTGACACATAATATTTTTTGCGCAACGTAATCTGTCTCTCAGAAATCCCTACAAAAGAATGGCCCTGACTAACATTAACCTATACCTTTCACAAATAACTTACCTTACCAAAAATCTTCGTTACTCGAACTACTGCAATACAGCGAGTGCCACTACTGCCAGCTAAATAAAAGATTCAAACTACTGAAGGCACTAACTACTAATAGGCATAGTTAGCAAATGAAAGATTTTAGTAGAGAACAAACAATGTATTTACCTTAATAATCATAATATATATAGCAGTTCATGCCATTCAATCTTACAAATTTCAAATCTGCGCCATATCTCTCCCCACATCCACCACTGCTGGCGGCTCACCTCCAACTGCACAACGCTATGCGCTGTTCACATCCAGCTGCCCAACACCACAATGGCAGACAACAATGCAACCTAGCCACAGACTGCACACAGCACAGCCAGTGATTTTCGTACAGAGCGCTACGTAACGTTGCCAATAAGAAAACATAAACAGCCTACTTACATAGCCCCCATGGTCCCCAAAAACAATTTTACAAATTGTTTTGGGCAGTGGCCAATACAGATTTGAAAAATTTTTCATAATTACAATATCAAAGAAATCAAATGCACACACTTATTGATACAATGTTGGTCAAAGTCTAAAATGTTCTCAAGTCCATAAAGACAGTCCAGATTGTTCATTACAGTAAAATTGCAGTGTTTTTCTCAAAGTCTGAGCAGTAAAAGAAAATTCACACGGAAGTAGTGGATTTCCATGCAGTCTTGAAGTAGTAGTATTGTCCTTCCAACGGAAAGACAGTGCTGACTCTTGACATGCAGACAGGTAATGGGCCACAACAGAGCAAACCCACAGCAGAGTTATTCGAACTTTTGAAGAATATTGGTAGGTAGGTCATCACAGAGCAGACCCACTGTAGTACTGGTAGAGATTATGGTATTGGTGGGCCGCCAGAGGTGCAGACCCACTGCAGTCCTTGTAGAGATAATGGTATTGGTGAGTCATCAAAGGTGTAGACCCACTGTAGTCCTTGTAGAAATAATGGTATTGGTGGGTCATCAAAGATGCAGACCCACTGTAGTCCTTGTAGAGATGGCCAGCAGCCATCTGTTTGACTGTGCAGGTGCACAATCACCATTGAAGAGTCTTGCAGATAATATAGCAAGTCCATGAACCACCACTTGCGCACTCACAAAATTTTTTTTTTTAATATCCTTCGAACCAGCAGTGCTGTTATCCAGTCCCTTGCTGAATTATTAACACACGTGCAAACACTATCAGTCCCTACTTCTCACATATTGTCCCTATACTATGACCAACAGAAATGTGTGCAGTGAAATGTAACTTACAAGTTACTTAATTTGATGAACTGGTGTCAATGACAATTTTATAACATAAGAATACAATAACAAAGGTACAACATACATCATTAAAGAACATAACAATACAGGTAACATTGTAGTACAGGCTTTACAATAGAATAAAAATAAACATATACATCAGTGTTACAGGAATTATGACATAAGTAAATACATAAAAGATCAGAATAACTTTTGAATCATCGCCTTCACACATGAGCATTAAAACAAAACAGAATAAATAATGTCTAAACATCTTTACAAAGTAAATAACATATTATCAGAAAAATTCTACAATGTAACTCTCATCAGATAAACACATAAAGACACGAAGAACACAAATACCCAAGGGTACACAAACACATAGTGGGATAACACAAGGAAAGAACAGGGTTTGTTTTACTGCAGTATTTTCCAAACAAAACTTTCTTTACTTCTCGGAGATCTCCCGTTGTTCTTCATTATTTCTAAAAAGTCCTATCTATACCTGCTTCCTGTACTTTTTTCATATAACTTCTCAATGCATTTCTTCCAATTCATCGCAACTCATTCTCTTAATAGTCTACCCCCTCTTAAGCTAATTTAAATCTACTGAGCTCAGATGCTGAACTAAGGGACGAGGCAATGCAGCAGCACAAAACAATCAACGCAAACAGCAATGACAAAAAATGCAGATTTGCAAAGCAAGCAGCATTATAGAAATTAGCAAAGCAATTGCAATATTACAACTAATATAAGGCAATGTGCAGCAAACAAGAAAAATAAATCAGTAGTAAACTGGCTTAGAAGAGTAACACACAGTCAAATCAGTAACACTATGCCTGGCAAACAGCTGCAGCAAATGCTATACCTTATACCTAAACATGACATAGCTCAAGCAGAAAAAAACATTACACTAAAGACAATAATGCAGACAAGGGAAATGTATATTCACATCTTAATGTCTATGTAATTAAAGTGGTGCACCACAACTTATTCTACAAAAGAAATTACCAAGTACTTGAAAAGAAAATTATATATGCAGTTATTGTTATTAGTCCCTTCTTATTGTTTTTTCCATTCCAAGAGTTCCTTTTTCGAAGAATGTGGATCAGAAAATAATTATTTAACAGATCTGTTGACAGAAAGTGTTCACATTAGCAAATGCATCTAAGTTTATTTTATAAAACTAATGCTGCAACACAGCTGGAAACTAGATATTAAACAAAATGAGCAATCTCTCAACTACAAAGACAACAGATGTAAAATGTTTCTCATAATTTCATTAGGCATTTCAGTAAATCATAAATTAAGAGCTCCACAGTGTAATCATATGTTTTCAAGTTTGAGCGTGTCGTATTTGGGATGCTTTCTACAAAGGAATGTCAATAGCGAGGATGAGGGCCTCCCTTTTTTTTTTTTACCTGTGCCTCTGAAAACGCAAACACTAATGGCTTTTTCTCCAGGCATCTGACGCAGCTGGGTGTCCACGACGCATTACGTGCAGGGGGTCACTTAACTTTCTTACCGAAATATTTACGACAGCAGTTTCCGCTACAGTGACAGTCTCATATACAAAATTTCACGGGTCGAGAATTTGCGTTGCAAATGTGTAGAAACAAAATCTTATGAATATAACAGTGTCCAAAAAATTTTCGCCGGCATTGTGATACATTCATGCATTTACACACATTTCATAACTCTTAAAGTACGATTCTTGGTTTCCAACATCCTTTTTCACAAGTCAGAGTTCCTAACCACTATTCATTACTCCTTACCTTATTCGTCGACACTTCTTCAATATTTCATCATAACAGATACGTAGCATAATCAAATAACTCATATAGCATCAGCTTATTGATCATAAACATACCGCAACAGCATAATACACATCGTCTTCATAAAAATAACATCATAACACCTCAGTCAAATCTCAAAAGCATCGTAGCTTCCTCCAATAATTAAAAAAAAATTCTCTGCTCATGTCAAAGTGTCATCTACCTCCAACATACCTTAAAAATCATGATCTCATACCAAATACATCATTCAAAGCTCTCATAGTATCACAATGGTTCCGAAAAAATATGAACATTTCACAAAGTACAGACAAAATACAATTTCTTAAGTGTGAAGTTACCCAACTGTGTAATTGCGTAAACATGTGTCAATGATGTAGTAAAAAAGTTTGTCTCTCTCAGTTAAATGATCAGATAGCTGTGTAATTATGTGTTAGAGAAATATGGTACCGATGTGTAAAGTTGTGTAAGCAAATACCATATTAGCTAGGGCTCCTTGTGCTTGCCAAACACATGATACACAAAGTATGCGTGTACCCCCCTGAGGATTAATGTAATTATACCCTCAGGTGTTACAGATTACAACAATGGAATGAAATGTATTACAGAAAACCTTTGTATCATTGTACTTCAAATATCTTTAAAAATAACTGATTTAAGTACAAAATTAATCACTCAAATACGTGTCCTGTAGCACTATATGTGTGTCTTGCTGTAAGATAATCTTTGTGGAAGTGTCGTAGTTATGGTCCTCCGAAAGCTAAGTTCTGCAGAAGTCAATGTACTTACCTCATGATAAACAAAAGTGAAATGCTTTGCGTAATGATATCTTAGTTATTACGCTTATTGTCGTGATGAAGAAATTACTGTGCTGTAACGTATTGTTGTGCTACAGAAAAGGCTGTCTCATTGTAGCTATACCACAAAAGTTACTACTAAAACATGTTTTACTTTCCAGAATAATACAGAAAAACTGTGCAGATATGAAACAGAAACACCGCAAAAGCAACATTGTAAATTGTCACTCATTAGTAGCGTCGTGATAAAATCGTGTAGCTGTCACATAAACTAACCACTGTCTCATCTGGTATCTCACAGAAAGTACCTTAAATCCAGAATGTATTTTCAAGTAAACCAAAATGTTGCATTAGAATCTCATGAGCAGTACTGCTGAATGTTCTAAGTATGTGAGTCTTATAGTCGTTACGTAATCGTGCAACTAACAAGCAAGAATGTACAAATAACAGCATTGTGTCGTCTGTTCACTATAACAACACATTCATAATTTCTGTTGAAATAAGTTCTCTTGGTTCTTGACTGGATATTTAACTTCAAACACTGTTGCATGTTAACAGTTTCTTAAGTATACTAGTAACGTGAAGTGAAACGTTTTATGGCAAAGACAAAGTTATAAAGCAGATTAACTTTCAATAAACGGTTTTACATGTGAAATGTGGTGTAAACCTTTACTCTTCCTAGTACGCAGAGTTTCAACTTTAACGCAATTATCATGTGGTATACGTCGGTAAAGAATACTGGAATTTTTCTCAAGGTTAGCGTCTATGTTATTTTTCTCTGAGCCAGCCGGCTCACACGGCAGCCTGCGGTGCGAGTCATTGTCTGTTCCTTTGTTGGCGCGCGTCGTTATTGGGATTTGAAGACCTAACTTCTATAAATTCACCGTGATGAGAGGGCCCTGCCCTGTTTAAATCCCGCCAGTTCTGATGCTGTTCAGGTCTGTCGTTACGATCATATCGTCTGTCGTCATGTCGGTAGATTCCATAGTTTCTTTCTTGTCTGTCACGTGGTGGAGAATTTCTCCCTGAGTCGTAACTGCGCGCTGGACCGTTGCGTCTAAAGTTATTCTGTCTCCCTTGATAATAATAGTTCTGGTTGCCAAATTGTCTGTTTCTATGATTGTCTCTGTCATATTCATTACTACGGAAATGCGATCTTTCTCTGTAATTATTACTACTCTGCCAACGGTTGTCATACGGGTGGTGTCTGTTTCGGTCACGATTTGCGTTGTAAGAATAGACTTTTCGTGTCCAGTTGTTGTTTCTGTCGTCACGGAATTGTGACGGATGTGACCTGTAGTGATTGTTTTCCTGTTTTCGCATCCCGCGACTGTCTGTGTCAATTTCTAATTCTTGTAAGAGTTCCTGAAAAGCTTCAATGTCGTCTTTGCAACGCTCTGCCAAAATAATATTTCTTAAATGTTCAGGCAATTTCATTAAGCAAATGCAGATTAATTCTGAAGGGCTGTATGTACTTGAAAGATATAGATTCTTATGCAACATGTCTTCAAAATTTTGACAAGACTGGAAAATTCAGATTGTTCGAAACGTTTCATCATTATGATGCTATGTTTTACTCGGTCTTGTGTAGCTTGAGACCAGTACGCTGAGAGGAAGCCATGATAAAATTCTCCTTCACTGTGACAATCGTGAATGACCGATCGCATTCTTACAGCTGGTTCATTCTCCAAGTAGCCACACATAAATTCTGACCTGTGCTCCAATGACCAGTTGGGAGGAAAACAATGAGAGAATTGATGGAGCCACGCTTGTGGATGAATGTCATTGTGAGAATTCTTAAACGTTTTGAATTTACGTGTAGTAATGAACAGCTTATAGTCAAAATCGTCATGTCGGCGAGTCACATGTCGGTCATTGTTACGTCGTTTCGGCGGTTCCATCTCAAAATTCGGTGTACCTTGCCAATTTCTTTCATAATTTCCGAAGCGTCCTGTGTTATTATTTTGTGGTTGTTCCGTATTTCTATGTCCCTCTTCCCGTACTGGAGCGCGAGTGTCCTCTGAAATATGTAATTCTTGTATTACCTGCGTCAACTGATCTTGTAGTTCCCGGATTTCTCTTTTGTACTGTGTATTGATTTGATTTTCATTTTGTTTGAATTTTCTATTTTGTTCATACTCTTCTGTGTCAGTGAAGGCTACGGGTCTTGTGTCATTCAGATCATCATCTACCTTTGTAGATAAGTTAGTGACCTGATCGGAAAGTTCGGCTACTTTCTCCGATAGTGAACACATTTCCTCAGTGTGTTTTTCTGAACCAAGTTTCAGAGCGTCCATTTGTGTTGAAATCGAATCTACTGTGTCCTTTAAGTTTTCCTGAGATTTTGCAAGTTGCATAACCGAATCGGTAGATGCAACTGAGTCAATTTTAGCCCACAAGGTCTCATGATTTTCATGAACAATGATTTGCAGTTATTTTATGGCTGCTTCGTGATTCTGTAATGCATTTTCATGCCGCGAAAAAATAGGTTGAAAATGCTCACAAATTTGTGTTTTTACGTCATTACAGACTTTTTGACTTTTCGATTCGATTTTATGTAACTCAGTAGTTAAATCTTCACGTGTTTGTTCAAGCGTGGTGTCTAACTTCCGAAGATTTTGTTCCATTGTGTCTAACTGTTGCTGTGTTTGTCTCTGATTTTGTTTCATTTGCTGCATTAATTGCAGTAATAATGTATTAGTGTCCAGAATCTGTTCCTCTATGCATTTCGGCAGTGCATTTTCACCGGCAACATTCACATTTTGACAAGAAGAAAATGTGTTTTGACTTGTTTGAGAAAACGGTGAGGCCCCAAAACCTGAATCTACAGTATTTGCAATATTGTGTTCTGTCATTTCGGATTCCTGAGGCGAGCTGTTGCCGACCGATCGATCGATAATGCTCCCTGTTCACTAATTGTTTCACTGCCTACACCATTATTTGCAGCCCGCTCCATTTCCCTATGCACAATTACCAAATTACTACTTTGAACATTAGTTGATTCATTACATGGTGGCGCTAACACACTGATTTCGTCTTCACTGTCATGTCTCAGTTTACTTTGGAGCCTAGTATTACGTTTTTCGCACGCCATTATTGTCACAATATTTCACACGATAACACAGAAAAACACAATTTGAAGAGCAACAGTAAGAGAACACATTAACATAGCACTGAAAATAATATCTCGTCAATTGCAAGCGCAGCTGCGAAATACTTGGTGCAAATCTACATGCATGCCACAACTGTTTTACTGTACAACAATGAAAGACTGCAACTACAAAGGAGATTCTCTCTACAATTACGTGCTAGCAATAAACAAAAGCTACACTAATTACACGAACTACAGGAAAAAATCAGAAGATTCCAATGAGGTACCCTTGGCTAAGGGTCGACATATGAAACGTCCCCTTAGAAAAATTAAACACGACTGTGCTTAAACTGACACACAATATTTTTAGCGCAACGCAATCTGACTTACAGAAATCCCTACAAAAGAATGGCCCTGACTAGCATGAACCTATACCTTTCACAAATCACTTACCTCACCAAAAATCTTCGTTACTCGAACTACTGGAATACAGCGAGCGCCACTACTGCCAGCTAAATAAAAGATTCAAACTACTGAAGGCACTAACTACTGATAGGCATAGTTAGCAAATGAAAGATTTTAATAGAGAACAAACAATGTATTTACCTTAATAATCATAATATATATAGCAGTTCATGCCATCCAATCTTACAAATTTCAAATCTGCGCCATTTCTCTCCCCACACCCACCACTGCTGGCGGCTCACCTCCAACTGTGCAACGCTACGCGCTGTTCACATCCAGCTGCCCAACACTACAATGGCAGACAACAATGCAACCTAGCCACAGACTGCACACAGCACATCCAGTGATTTTCGTACAGAGCGCTATGTAACGTTGCCAATAAGAAAACATAAACACCCTACTTACACAATCAAACGGAAAACATACTCTGAGTCTTCACTACAGCCCCTCCCAACATGATATTTGAAAGAAGGGAAATAATAACAGCAGTTTCTAAAAAGCTCCTACTACGTTCTTTGGCGAACACGGATCCACGTCAATATCGCCATATTGATAGACAAGGAGGCCTATGCCCAACCTAGCCTGAGACACCAGGAAGCAAGAATTCACATTCAAGCCTAAGAAAGATATTGCCACTATCTGCATTGTCAACACACCGGGTTTCTGCTCTAAAAACAAACTCCCTAAAGGCATAATAAGAGAAAAAGAAGTTGGTATTATAGTCGCAGCACGTACCCCATGAGCAGGTAGAGAAATCAATCTAGATAACTGTATATGTCACGCAAACCAGACCATAGTAGAAGCTGAGATAGATGCTTCAGAGTATTTCATATAAAACACCACAACGATGTATCCTGCCGCGGTACTGCCAACTGATCTCGTTAATTATATCCTCTCACTTTGCCCAGCTAAAGGAATAGGAGGCTCAGTACTAGATCTGTGATATTTGCTGAAAAATTGAACAAGAAACTTGTTGTAGCCATTTTGAATCACGCAAGACTCAGAAATGACTCGCCGCCTTTTATCAATCACTATGGCACTTCTATCTTAGAACATATACTACGTACAACATAGCTACCCAGATTCTGAAGCTATACTGAATTTGGCGATTGCATAGCTAACGAACACCTCACATTTATTACGCTGTGAACCACAAAAACTAGGAAAAACGATCATAAACTCACGAAATCGGATAGTCGAAAAATTCAGATTGATACGTTTTAACACAAAACCTAACGAATCAACGATTCAAACCACTCCTTATAACATATTGTAATCACCAAATACAAGTGGAAGCAATACAACCTGCTATACCTAAAACTACCCTAAGAAGAAAACAACAAAACAAAGAGAAAGACTCCTGACGTACATAAGAAACAAAATTAAACAGTAGGGAAAGTCTATAGACCATACAGCACTAACCAAATGGATATGCTACGATTGGCTTGAACGTTTTCAATGACCTAATAAGAGGAGAAACCCACCAAATGACGCGCGAGGTAATTACAAGAATTAGGTCCCACAATAGCAGTAGTTTCTGGATAAAATTTCCAACAGGTCATAGCACACCATTTGCGAACAGCCATCCTTAATAGCAGATGAGAATGTCATTCATTACTGACGACCTCAAAAAAGTTCCTCAAAGTGCTAGAAAAACAATCACGGTCATCCACGGTATCCAAAATTCGATGAAACCGACAAAGAAATAATACTCGAAAATCCGAATGCAACCGCTTAACATCCACTACTTTATAAGATTGACGAATATGAAATGGAAAGAAAGCAGCTCAGAGACTGGAGGCACTGGAAGATAACAAAATAAATCACTCCTTTCACAAGACACCTGCCTCAAACACATCAGACGTTTCTTCATCGCGGCCATGAAACTGAAAATAGTCTCTCTAAAATAGAAGCAAGATAAAATCAAGATGATTTCCCAACCCGAAAGACCAAAAAACAACACCAAATCATAGGTTACGGTGGTCTCAGTGACAGGGAAAGCTTTCGAGACAGACTAAAATTATTCAAGGAATAGAGCAACATAATGGCACAAGAACAAGCCGGATTCAGCGGCAACCACAGCACAGGTGACCCGGTCCCAGGACTGAGCAGCAGAGCGACGAAGGCTGAACGCAACACGGCAGGCGCAACGCCAGCACGCTTTCTCGTGGACGGCGAACGCGCCTTCCATTGGTTGTGGCATGCTGGGCTGCTCTTTGAAACGTTACTTTAGAACTTCCAACCCCAAAATCTGCAATTTACTAAAAATGTTGCTGGAAATAGGTAAGTACAAGCGCTGCTTGGTGATCACCATTGGACAAGTATTAAGCCACCCGCAGAGACGCCACGTGGGACAGTCACGTCTCCACTGCTACACACCGACAACATGGCTGACATCGCTAAAGGTCGAGGATCGAAAGAAGAGCCCTGTACACAGACGACACTGCCTACTGTTGCCAGGGCCCGACATGCGGCAGAATTAACGAGCAGGTCAGCCCCTTCACAAACAAGCAGGAACCATCGCTAAGCAAGTCGAGTAGATTAAAATACAGTGGATCCACGAAATCTATCCTTCAGCACCAACCTGTGATCTTCAACTACCCCTACTTTAAATAAATATGTAATCCTCACGTCATCTTCAGAGGTACTCTGACAGTCAGTTATAAACAGTGAAGAAATACATCAACTGGAAAATAAGATCTTATAACACAGAGAGATGTTGTTCCGCCCCTCAGTGTGAAGACTGGTTTTAAAAATAGCTCTCCATTCTACTGCATAACTTGCAGGCCTCTTCATCTCCAAGTACACACTGCAGCCCACATCCATCCCAATCTGCTTACTGTATTCACCACCTGGTCTTCCTCTACGATTTTCACCCACACTTCAAAACTAAATTGGTTACCTGTCGACGTCTCGGAACGTGTCCTACCAACCGCCCCTCCATTTGGTCAAGTTGCGCCTAGCATGTTCCCACGTTTCTCGGTAATCCAAACTTATCTTCCCTGAGGTCAGCGTCTACCAGTTTTTTCATTCTTCCATAAAGAATTTGTGTTAGTATTTTAGAACTATGAGTTATTAAATCGATAGTTCAGCAATTTTCACACCTGCCAGCAACTGCTTTCTTTGGAATTGATAACATTACATTCTTCTTAAGGTCTGTGGGTACTTCGCCTGTCTCATACGCCGGGCACAACAGGTGGGAGAGCTCCGCCGTGGCCGGCTCTCCCGAGGCTGCCTGTAATCCTGCCAGAAGACTGTCTACTCCCTGGGCCTCGTTTCGACTTAGATATTTCAGAACACTGTCAAATTTGATCTCGCACTGTTACATCTCCCACCTCATTTACATCCATGACCACTTCCCTATCTGTAATATTACCTTCAGTGAGATATAACCGACATAACTACATTAGCAAAAAAACAAAACCTATGTGATGTCATGACAGCAGTAATTCTAAATATGCTGTAGCTATGCTATTGACTATGCAGAGACATAGACCACTACACCATTCAGACAGCAGTTTCTCCTACATAACATGGCACTTACCTCTAACTTACACGGTTATGTTACAAATCCCTTCGTATCATACTAGAATGGTTAAAATGGTTCTGAGCACTATGGGACTTAACATCCGTGGTCATGAGTCCCCTAGAACTTAGAGCTACTTAAACCTAACTAACCTAAGGACATCACACACATCCATGGCCGAGGCAGGCTTCGAACCCGCGACCGTAGCGGTCACGCGGTTCCAGACTGAAGCGCCCAGAACCGCACGGCCACACCGGCCGGCTTATCATACTAGAGATTAGTTCCTAAGCAATAGTCTTAAAGACTACTGGTACAATGTAACAGCACACAATATGCCATAACGATCGAAAAACAATCGCAGGTGATGCTTTTTTAAAGCAAGGATTTAACCCACTCATAAGGCGAATGCCAGGACTCAGCTGTAAGAATAGCATCGTCCTCCAATCCGCCAGGATTACATGCTGTGTCCAAACCAAATAAGAGCCTCAAATTAAAGATGAACACCGTCACCACATCATTAAGCGCATATCCGTTCAAAGAGTAACACGTTTGCTAGGGCACATTGCTGCTTGTACTAAACTTAAATATTTTCATTTTCACCTCTCCCCTGTCAACAGTGACTGTAATTGGGATCAGCTACTCAGAAACAGACATTCTTTAACAAAGTCAGTCTGAAGTAGTCGACGAATGATCTTGACATTAATGAGATGTTATTAAGACCTGACTTATCAGGTGCTGCAGATAAGTGATCTTATGTATTTCTAAAACATTAGAAGTTAATTACGAAACCTTTTAATTTTCTTGATCGCAAAAACACATTGCTTTACCATTCATCGTCCGCCCCTCGTGGTCTCGCGGTAGCGTTCTCGCTTCCCAAGCATGGGGTCCCAGGTTCGATTCCCGGCGGGGTTAGGAGTTTTTCCTGCCTCGAGATGACTGGGTGTTGTTGTCTCGTCTTCATCATCATCATTCACCCCCATTACGGTCGGAGGAAGGCAACGGCAAACCACCTCCATTGGGATTTTGCCTAGTAAGGTGGTGCGGGTCTCCCACATCGTTCCCCTACGCTCTGTAAAGAAGCATGGGACTTCATTTCCATTTTTTTACCATTCATTACACGCTTTGGTTACCAATCAACTATTGTTAGCTTGTAAAAGAAACAATAAACAGGGAATTGCCTTAGATTTAACCAAATTTAACAAAGTTACGTAGTATTGTGTGATGATTTGCCAATCATGGTAAATACTACCTGGCTAAGAATTCTGTACGCTTGAGCCCCATCATCTAATAGCATTTCCTGGAGCTGTGTAAGTAATTGGAAAGTACCTATCGGGTGAATGTCAATAGTAAACTGTTTTCAGATATTAAAGAAATAAGCAATTAGAAATAATGAAAACATACCATGCTGATTAATGAATCACATTTTCCATAGACTGTTGGTTACACTAACGAAGTTACAGAGTGCAACTCACAACATATAGTAACAATCGAAACACACTCTTTCGTTAAGAATAAAGGCGCTAGCCCAGCTTAAGAAGCGAAAGTAATTTAAGGAAGAGACACTCTCTCTAGTTACTTATATCGAAAATGAGTATGAGCAGAAATTAGTAAGTGTAGCGGCCTTTTTGGCCCTATCAGCTCTTTACGACACCGCTTGGTGAGAAGCACTTCTTTAGAAATTTACGATTGTGTCGTAAATTTAAGGACTTACTTAACAACATACTAAGCGATAGATCATTTCATATCTATTCTCACAATGACAGATGCAGGGTACTTAAACCAAATGATAGTTTACTTCAAATGTCTGTTCTGAGTCCACTACCACTTTGGTCTGTACATGCACAGCTTACCAAAAGTCTTCAAAAAAATTGATTTATACTGATGACATTTGCTTGGTGGCTCAGAGCCTCAACGTTTATGATGCTGAAACCTCTTTATCCACTGATATGGAAGTCTTAGATGTATACATCAAGAAATAGTGGCTCCACCTAAATCCACAGAAAATAATTGTATCTACATTAAATCTATGCAGAAGACAGTCAGAGTGCACACCAGAAAACAGATTCAGAGACCAAGTCTCGTTGTACTGCATTACACCATAATACATAGGAACAGCGCTAAATAGAACTCTTGACTTACAAGTAGCACCTAAAGTCAAAACGAGAAACAACAGTCTTAAAAATTAGGTGGTATCTTATGGGGAGCTAATGCTCGTATTTTGAGATCCATACCTTTAACCCTATCATAGGTGCTCTGTTGCTGAAGATTACTGTTCGACCAGGATCAAAAATCCTCATACTAAGAAGATAGATGTCAAACTGAATCAGGTATTATGGGATGTATTCAAAGTACAATCGCTCTAACACTTCCTGTTCTCAGCATCATCCTACCCCCAGTTCTAAGAAACTAGCTCTCCTAAAGGTCTGGAAGAACATTCTGAAGAATCCTCAGCTGGCCAGTCATCGAGATGCTCCACAGGCACAACATCAACACTTGAAATCAAGGAAACCCTCATCATGCACAGTAGAAAACCTCGTTGTGTTCTCTTTGATTGTCAACCATTTACGGAAAATTCAGTGGAATCCGTCATCAATAGTCAACATGCATCTAGTCAAGGACCCATTCATGCAGACAGGATTCGATCTCCCCAGACATCAGTAGAGGATCTTGAAATGGATTAGCAGTGGAGAAGGCTGATGTGTTTATCTTAAGTATGGGGTAAGTGTTCTTTTTACAGACAATTCAATGTCGCTTTCTAAATATTCTAGTTTCAATGGCCTCAGTATTATCATAACAGAAACAGGGTCACATGTTGCAACACGCTTGAGGCAGGTACATGTCCTGCCCGCTGCTGTGACGCCACATGATTAGCAAATCTAATGCTAATTCCAGAGATCTCTTTATCCTCAAACGTGCTGATTCAATTATATGCATGCTTAATTATCAAGATATATAATTACCCAGGGGCTGACTTCTGGATCCTGAGGTGTATGTCATAATTTCATCAAATAATTACATATGATTTATCAGTTATGCTTCTCCCATGGTCTTGGTTTCCGTATCCTGAAGTGAACTGGGCTGTGGATACTGATATAGTACTTACCGACGAGAGTCGTTGCACAGTGTCATTTTCACTATGTCGTCACTGCTTAAAACGTGTGTTAATTGCGCTGTCGTCGTGCAATATAATTTTTGCATGTTATTGCATTAAGTCTTGGGATTTCGAGGTCATCTTTACTGCACAGAGGTATATAAACCATGCAGCTCTATGATATTATCAGTTCATTTCAGAATGCTACTATTTAGCAGTACATACATGTTAGCTCATGGTTCAAAACATGTAGGATTAGCATGAGATCGTGAGTGTTAAGTTATAGTAGAAACTGAGGATGTCCGTCGTAATGTAAAACACAATTTACAGATACGAGTTAGGGCGAGCATTGTTTGCCGATGAAGCACACTGAGAGGTTGATGACAACAGACTACGATCCTTTTCAACTTCCTCTACACATGAACATCTGTAGCAATAAGGCAACCATCATCGACCTGTACAAAAGTGTCGTGAAGTTGTATTGGTTAGGCAGTGCACTATGGATTGCAGCAGACAAATACGGTGGCAAGTATATGTGAAAGCGTTACTAAACGATGTTGTATGGTATGTAAGTGAATGTTGCATGCAAGATGATTTAGAACAATATGTAAACATATGTATGGTTGCAGCACCAAGGGCTGCTACTATAATCTCATAAATATTGAATCTGTAGAGCCTGGTTTACAGACAGAGAACGGAGATACGTCGTTGCTCCTGTTGGATTGAACAGAAAGAAAGCAGAATTTATAGCATAATAAAAACAATTATTTAAAGAATAATGTAGGGATATAAGATAGAATGAATAATAAGAAATGTGTCACAATTGTTTTTTTTATTTTGTGCATGTATAAAACGTTAATAAACAAAGTTATTTAAAATGTGTATTTGTCTTTCATTGAAAGAGCACCAGTGCAAAACAAATATTATGCAAGATATTTATAAATATGATAACTACGTCATACTATTCTGCAAACCCTCAATCATACATACAGTAAATATATTCACTCATTGAGTGAATAGAGCCAGTATGGTACAGTGTCAAAAAATTTCGACGATATAAACACACATTTAAACAGCTTAAGAAGGGTTCAAGTTACTTGCAAATACCCACATACTTAAAACAGAGATATGAGCAACTGAAGACGGTATTGACTTTGTAAATGGAGGTCCAATAATACTACCTTCAGGCTTTCTGTTAGGACAATGCTTAGCATTTGATGCTAAAAAGGTTTGCAAATCTGATCTGCCTGTAGATACACACATCAAAATGTATTACATCACATCGGTTTCTAGAGATCAAGAACCTGTACAGAAACCTGGAATAGAATCAAGATAAACATAATTTCCGCTCTTTTTATTGGTCATGAAAACCACACATTGCATATTGTTCCACCATACAGCGAGACCTTCAGAGGTGAAGGTCTAGATTGCTGTGCACAACGGTATCTCCAATATGCAGTAGCACGTCCTCTTGCAATGATGCATGCCTGTATTCAACGTGGCATACTATCCACAAGTTCATCAAGGCACTGTTGGTCTAGATTGTTCCACTCGTCAACAGCGATTCGGCGTAGATCCCTGAGAGTGGTTGGTGGGTCACATTAACAGCCCTTTACAATCTATCCCAGCCAAGTTCGATAGGGCTTATGTGTGGAGAACATGCTGGCCGTGAGATACAGGAGGATTCCAGTTACATTACGCTATAGTCAGGCAGAGGTTCCGAAATCAGATATTGGATTGTAACGCATACCCAGGAGCAGTTATAGACTCAGCTCACAATTTAATAGTGGTGAAGAGTAGACTGAAGTTTGAAACATTAGTCAGGAAGAAACAATACCCAAAAAAGTGGAATACGTAAGTACTATGTAATGGAGAGGCAAGCTTAAATGTCTCTGAAGCTACTGATACTGCAATATAGCGCATTAGCCAGTTCAGTAGAATAAGAATGGACACTTCTATAAAGGGCGATCAGAGAGAAACGGTCCAGTAAACGAAGTTCTAAAACGCATACCTTATGAGCTATGAGCACTTTTACACGTTCGATACTGTGGAACGAGCACTAAATAGTTTACCTCTCACTCTTTTTGACGTGTCAGTCTTTTTGTATTTCGTTCTTTGTGTCTATAGTTGTGGAAAAGGCCAGTCACTTGTGTCCTGAGAGCAAAGTTCAGTCATCCTCCGCTCGACCGTCATTTCAGCATCGTCAGAGTTCTGAGGTGCAGCGATCATGGTTCATTAAGTTACTTCCTCAGTTTACACACATACCTGCAAATCCATCGCTATCTTCCGGTGGAAATGATGAAAGTAACTGTGACTGTTGACATGTATGAGCTATGCGTGGGCATTATCGAGGCATTTCGAGCCATGGAACAGAGAATAATTTTAGGAACTGGAAAATATATTTTAGAAAATGCTGCTTGTTCGAGATATAGGCACAGAAGCTCAGGACGACTCACGAGAAATATGCACAGACAGTCCAGTTACGCTGGATTCCCTGAAAAATTACAGCAATCTTAGATAAATAAGGGCATAAATGAGTACGGCGAAAGGGGGGGTGGCACCTCATCCTGGAATGATCAGAAGTAAAAGTCTGCAGTCCTGCGAATGAATTAGGACACAAGCCGGCCAAAGAGCGAGCCCGAGAAAGTGCAACAGGACACTAGAGCGGAAATTTTGCGTCAGTGAGGAAATGACAGATGCAGCGCGAAAGAGAAGTGAGAAAGAGTGGTCTGAAACCATGAAAGAGACAAAGACAAAAAAATTTTTTTTCAGCTGTTCAACATCGCCATTCTACCATTTACCACTGTCGCCTAGTCTTACAGCTGTGTCGGCTGTGCAGGGGAGATTAAAGGCTCTCTCCAGCTTGCTGAGACTGTTGAGTCTGGTGGGCCTGGCGGTGGGGCGCGAGCCCGGACACCGAGGGGTCACTCGACGAATTCTCCCCGGGTTATCAGCCGAGTGGTGGCGTCGTCTCGTCCCAACACTCTCTTATACTATGGCTAGCAACTCGCAATCACGTAAAGGTAGTGAAATTTTGGGTTTCTTCGCCGATTTAGGTGATGGGAAAGCAAAGTGCAGCTGTTGTTCTAAGTGTGTTTCATATAAAGGAGGAAATACATTTAATCTAGCGCGTCATGTTCGAGTGCTGCTTCCAACAATGTCATTGTCAGTCAGGCGCTTAGCGCCCCCTGCTCCTGCATCTTCCAATATTTCTTAGACAAATAACCTGGACAACCCGGAACCAACACCAGCAATTGTCAGAAGCGAACAGCAGTCGGTGCCAGAAAATAACAGTATCACTCCATTATAAGACAGCAGGCATCAATAACACAGGACATTACCTACGCATTTTTCGAAACCTCTTTCGAACAAAAGAAATCAGGAGATAGATTTCACACTTCTGGAGATTGTTGTAAAGGATTATTTGCCCTTCATCATAGTGAAAAGCAAACATTTCCAAAGTTTTGTAGGCAAACTAAATGGTGCTTACAGAATGCCAGCTCGGAAGACCATTTCCAATACACTACTACAACAACAGTACACCATGATGAAAGAAATTGTAAGAGTCAAAATAAATTCTGCGGAAGCGGTTGTGCTGACAATTGATGGGTGGACCTCAGCCACAAATGAGAGTTATTTGTCGGTCACAGCACACTACGTTAAAGACCTGGAGCTGGCATCTTCCCTCCTAGAGTGCTTTAAATACGACGAAAGGCACACGTCAGAAAAACTCTCCGAAGAACTGCGACATGTAACAAGGGAATGGGACATTCAAGAAAAAGTCGTGTGTGTTGTTAGTGACAATGCTGCTAATATTGTGGCAGCTATAAGACTCACAGCCTGGAAACACAACCCCTGCTTTGCACACACAATCAATTTAATTGCTCAGAATGGGCTTCCACACATTCAACCCATTCTGAATAAAGTAAAAAAAAAATTGTTCAATTTTTTAAAAAAAGTTCACAGGCCTGCACGAAACTGAAAATGATGCAGGAACAGTTAAATGAGCCAGTTCTGACAGAAAGACAGGACACTGTTACAAGAGGGAATTCAACCTATGATATGCTGCGAAGAACAATCGAGGTTAAGAATTCCCTAATGACGGTTATCACTCTGAATTATCCAGATCTTCCAAATCTGACTGCAGAGGACATTGCAAGTGTAACACAAGCCTGTGGCCTGTTGAAAGTTATCAAAGACTGCACCGAGGAATGTCAAGTGAAAATGTTGTCATTACTTCTAAAGTTATACTCCTTAGTCGCTCGCTGAAAAAATGGTGTTGCAGGTTTGTTAATCACACTGAAATTCATGTATAAGTGCGACAGATGGCCGAAAAGTTAGGTGAAGACCTAAAATGACGGTTTCGAAATATAGAGGAAAATTCCATTTTCGCAAAAGCAACTTCATTAAATCCCCGGTTCAAATTACATGGTTTTTCTGATAAAAATTCTGCTGAGAAGGTGAAATTAAACCTGATCAGGCACTGTGAGAAATTTGTGACAAACACGTTCACTGCTACTGCAACAATCTCAGTTCCAACCACTGAATCTACTTCTAGTCTCTGGCTCTAATTTGACGAAGTGTTTTCCAGGCGGCAGAGTAGTCCACACCCGAGAGCTGCTGCAATAGTGGAAGTGGAGCCCCTGCTACAGAGACAAGGCAGTCCACTTCTGTGGTGGTCTGAACGGCTGTCAGTATACCCCTCGCTCTTTGAACTTGCAAAAATACGACTGTGTATTGTTGCAACCTCCACACCGTGTGAAAGAGTGTTCTCGAAGGCAGGACACCTTATAACTGACAGAAGAAATCGCCTGACAGGAAAAAGTGGAGCAAATCATGTTATCAAACGGAAATCTCTGAACATTTGCCAAATCCGTTGATGTTTATTCATAAATATATATGTATTTTTTAAAATATAATTAGGACAATCCTTAAATTGACATTTAGTGTAATTATTTCAATAATGTGTACGAGATAAACATTCCAACATGAACGATTTTCTTTCCGCGTGGATTCGACTCATGCTTCGCTTCCAGACTCAGAAGGTAAGCATTGTACTTTCATGTTGGCGGTGCGTGCTCACACAGCCAGCCTCTTCGTTTGTATCTTTAATATTCATTTGCCTGCAAGCGCTGCCAACGGTAGGCTACCCGTAGACGCGAAGTATAACTGCACAAATAGTCACGGGTAATGTTGTCAGCACTGCAGGAAGCAGCTGACGCTGCCTTCCCCTCGCCCCTCACCTTCCCAACCCCTCCTAACCCTATCGTTCCCCACAAACTCCGCGCGATTCATCGACAGGCAGTAGAGGGAGGACTGAAGTGAAGGGAGGATGAGTGACGTGGGTGAGGGAGAGGGGAACAGAGTGAGTGTACTAGAAAAAAGTGTGGAGTGTGCTATCTGTGAAGAGTTTGAAGTACCAGTTCATTGAAATTGAGTGGTTAGTTGACACTTCACTGGAGTATAGCGTTCGTTTGAACGACTCATTCACGAGCTCCCTATCACCAGCCGGCAGTCAACTGTTTCGCGATGGCGATCTACGTGCCCAGTCGTCAACCGGTCAGACTTTTGTGTCCTACATGAGACTTCTACCTTGAAGCTTGACCCTAACTTCTTACCGGATGGGAAACCCGGCCACATCTAACAACACTGGTCAAAACACATCTAGACGTGGAATGTTTATCTACGCCGTACGTTCATCTCTATGTGAAACGGTTCTGTACTGCGCCACGTCGGTTGTAGTTCACTGACACTGTTAACGGGTTGCCAGAGTACAGACACACTTCTACAACTATGACTTGGGCCGTTTTTACTTTGACCAACGCTTGCCCTTAACAGGTAATTTTATATAGTCAAACTCTGCTGTCTACTATTTGTAGAACTTTTGCCCTACTTCGTTTTCTGAACTGATGCGACGAAAATGACGTCAATAAAGTAACATCCTATGTTCTCCTACATTTTGAAATCAATAAAGGATTCTTTTACACATCAAAATGAGTAAATATATAGAATTGTGAAATTCGCCTGTACTCCGCCTCTCCATAAACTGATGTCGAAAGTGTTAGCAGATTTTTGTGAATCGAGCTTACACACTCCATGGCTAGCGGCGCCATCTGGTAGTCGGCGCTTTCGTGTAGTAAAAACATACATACATATATACATTACATACGCGGCCAGTTCCCTGACTGCCGTAGTACAGCCACTCCCTGGTCCCTGCAGCGTTGCGAGTGACGGGCCATATCTACATCTGCACACGGGCTGAGTGATAGTTACCTCTGTCACAGTCTGTGCATTCCAACACAATAGTGGCATTATGAGCAGTGGACCTGTGTGGCTGACGTTGCACACTGCGTATCCAGTACGACCCACTTTTGGCAAGTTCAGTACTTGATTTGTGATGGTACGCATAGGTACTCCCCACTGGTGTCTCGGTCTTGGGAAAAAAAGGGTCGATACTGCAAATTTTGAGATGTGGTATGATAGAGCATTATCTTTTTAGTAGTAAAGATGTTGTACTGTCACTTTTGAAATGCGCAGAAAAGCGTTAAAATATCGTCTTAAGAGGTCAATTGCAGAAACACACATCTGACCCCCCCCCCCCCCCCCCAGCTGCCACCCTGGAAGGTCACCACAGTATCCGAACCTGTTTTTTACAAATCAAGCACTAGCTGAGGTTAAAGCTGTACAACACTTACCAAATGCACTTCATGTCATTATTTTTGTCACGGTATATAAAATTTTTCAGTGTGTGCATGGCAACAAGAGCGATTCAGCTGAACAGATTATGGCGCTGTGTAATGCCTGGTGGCTGATACGTACCAATAAATATTACTACTTGTGTATGTGAATGGAATTTTAAACATAAAACGTATTATGCTATAGTTGACCTATTTTATGCTGCCATTTTGCATTTTAGATCTGAAGAAGTCTCGTCAATGATCAGAAACTAGTAATCAGTAGAGGAGTTTTAGCGATCTTGAAATACGACTTTTATCCACACATTTTAACATAACAGATCGCCCATCATCCCTTTTGAAAATGGGAAATAATAACGAGAAAAAGTGTAACTTTTATGCCCAAGGCCATATTTTCCACTGGGTTGACGCCACCTGCGACCGCAATTCTAATTCGGTCTAAATTTCTTTTGGCAACAGAGAATGCAAGTTTGATGGCGCATTTTTTAATGTCTAGGTTCCTTAGTTTCATTTTCATGGTTGATTTATAGACTAACCATTATTCTTAGCAGTTTGTCACAGTAGAGCAAACGTGTTTCTTCTGAGGAAGATTTCCTACAATGAGTCATAGAGACCTGAACGAGGCGGAAATTTTCGCTTAACATCTAATAGACGAACACGTATCCGAGTTTGGGATTTAAGTCGAGTTATATAGACATTGAAGAGAATACAAATAAAGAAGATATGGGGGGGCGGCAATGAAGAAACAATGCACACAGACAACACTCCCAATATGCTACAAGTTCTGGTAGAGTGCACCAAGAAGCAGCTCCAAGTATACGTAAAAGTGGTTCCGCGAACTTGGCCCATAAAGCTCAGCGAAGAAGTACAGCTGGGAAAGAAGTATCTGAATCAATCAAAAAAATTTTCACTCCTGAAATGGTTAGGAAAATAACTGACGATTCAATTGTATCATGTGAATCCAAAAAATGGATCTCTTGTTAGCGATCCTGAACTATACGCTGTACAGTAACACATACTACAATATACTGCCCTACTTAAAGTAATCTGTTACATTAGTTTGCTTTTAGCATCTAAGATGTACGTACTCACTTTGCATTTGACGATGTATTCGTTGTGACGCCTGATTTGAAACCAACAATCTGCAGAAATCGAATGTTTGAAAATAAGAGATACCTCCCCAAATAAGCAAAAAAAAAAAAAAAACTAACATTGGATCTTACAGCCGATACATTTGTCCGAAAATGGAACAAAAATACGTAGTTTTATTCGGTAAGTCGCAAAAAGAGACGTCCTAAGGGACTTCATAAATACAGCGTTCATGTAGGGTTTAGATGGGACCATTAGATACCTGTGTTATAGCCTAAATACAGCATTCATGTACGGTTTAGATAGAACCATTAGATTTCGATGTTATAGCCAATAAGTCGTCCTTTTTCTCAAACTGTTTTGGCTCCGGCCACTCTTCATCCGTCAATGTCACATTTCCCGACAATTCAGCACTACTAATCTCGCTATTCACGAGACGTTTTGGACAGGTCTTCAATTCGATGCACCAATTGCGTTGCACATTTTGTGACAGCCGAGTATAAGAACGGAAACCACCACACACACTTCAGTGTCACGAAAGTGAGAACCAGTTGGATCTCAGATTTCGGGTTACGCATTATTCATAAAATTCGTGGTACTTTTATTTAATCATCCCGCCCTCACGTGTGAAGACA
The DNA here is from genome assembly GCF_021461395.2 of Schistocerca americana. NCBI lineage: Eukaryota > Metazoa > Arthropoda > Insecta > Orthoptera > Acrididae > Schistocerca > Schistocerca americana. The sequence goes on from NC_060129.1 coordinate 50,934,399, forward strand.
GTCACTATTATGTGACATCACGCGTCCTGTGCTGAGATTGGATGCGGTGAGCAAACTGGACAGTCGCTGTGCTGATCTATGTGTTTGCGAAGTTAGCAATTTCATAGTTTTGGTACTCAAATTTGCGTTTTATGACGATATGTAGTCTAAATGATACACAACATTTCAGAAGTCTTCCAGATTTTCAGTACTTTATCATGCTAAAATGTCGGTAAATCTGACGTCAGTGGCTACCGATAATTCCCAAACAGTGACTTACCATCAGTAAAGGGTAAGGCTTCTGTACCAGTATATGCCTAAACGAAATAATATTTGCTAAAGGTTTCAGTCAAATATAATTAGCAAATGCCGCCACAAATGTAATTCCGACGTGATTCAGCGCTCTGACGGAAACTAATAACAAATCTACCTCGATTCTCGCAAATATTGGACTGGAAATGGCACAAATTAAATCTAGATCTGCCGTCGTTATAGGCCGCATATAAAAATTTACACTGCACTTTAATTGTGTCATTTGAACGTCGGATAAAGAAGTTGGCAAGTGACAGCCAATCACCATCTTTCATTCTTTGGTCACGTAAGATACGACTAATGCGCAAGCACGATTGCGACAACTTTTCTGCACAACAAGCCGCAGAGAACACGACGCGTCTCAAAGATCTCTCATGCGTTGCTTTGTCTCTTATCAGGCAAATAATAACACATGACAGCCAGACAAAGCATTGCAGAGTTGGGTTCAAATGGCTCTGAGCACTATGGGATTTAACTTCTGTGGTCATCAGTCCCCTAGAACTTAGAACTACTTAAACCTAGCTAACCTAACGACACCACACACATCCATGCCCGAGGGAGGATTCGAACCAGCGACCGCAACGGTCGCGCGGTTCCAGACTGTAGCGCCTAGAACCACTCCAGCTGGCGCTGCACACTTGTATAGAGAAAAAAATTGTGCTGTATGATCGCTTCTCTTTGATCAGCAAATCACAAACGAAACGTGACGTCACAGAACGATAAAAAAGAATAAGGAAGTTTTATTTCATGAAACGCAAACATTATGATAAATTTTCAAGAATTCGCCAACAAGCAGCCAAATCTTCGCCTCGGTCTACCGTAGGTTGGGGAAAGCAACAGATCGCTCGTCCATCACAACCTAAATTCCAGAAAACTGTAAAATTACTGAAATTAACACAAGTGCTGCATTTCATCGTCAGAAACATGTCGGCATGACGCCACGAGTTGTGATTCGCGAGTGGAGTACAGGATTCGGAATGCCTATGCACTAAACAACTTCGGACGTCTGATTACTTTGCAGACGAGTTAACGTCCGTAATATCTGACGTTAAGCATGTAGGCGAGAAAAAGTTTACGGACGCTTTGAAATTATTCTTAACGTGTGTTTGAAGTCGCCAAGTGCTCAAATACTGGGTCAATAACGTTCGCGTATTTCAGCGCCGTGCGTTACGTTACCTCACGACACGCCTTAAGTTTACAACTGTGATACTTATCTTACTGTGTGAAAGCCGTAACGGCAAGTTATACCTTCGAATCAGTAGCTTACAACATTTTAGATGTTTAAATTCGGCCAAATTAAGCGAAATATTGAAAAATAAACTTCTGTCAGCCCTGCAGGCGGCAACAGAGGCCACCTGCTGTCACTCTCGGCTGTCGGTCCAGAATTACAGACAACCACGGCTGCTGGGATCAGTGGCAAAAGACGCCGTGTCGCACTGAAACTCACTCAGTCCGAAGTGCTGACTGTTTGATGGTTTTCGCATACTTGCGTCCTCTACGAACATTGGTTATTTCGTTGCAGTGACGTAACCAGGAACGCGTGGTTTTCGTTTTCAACAACTGTGGTACGAGAAATCTGCAGGAATCGACACTGATACATCGAAACACCGCCCGACTGCATGTGGCGCTATTTTCTGTTCGTTGCACGCTATTCTCGCTCAAGATATCAGCGATTAAACGACTGTAACAAGGCGATAAATAACGAGTAATAAATTATTAAACACTCGACGCGCTAATTTAACAAACTATTCGGCATCCCTAATTTTTAAAGTAAGACAATGTATTAAACAAGAGCAGTTCCGTCGTGAGTTACGCGACAAGCCACACAAAAGCGAGCAGAACAACAGCCGCAGCTTCCAAGTAACCCAGTGGAGGCCGGCTGCCCGCCTCACCTGTCTCTGGTGTTCTCGCCGAGAGGCGGGACTGCGTCGCACGCCGCCACACGCCTGGCCGCTCCGCCACAACTGGGCCGCACAGACAGCCGGGGCGCGCGGCTGCCCCATTCCTCCCGCCCCCCCCCCCCCCCGCCCAAAACCCTATCAAGCAACACGCTGACGTCATGGGGCGGTGTCGCTAGCTCGGCACGCAGCATGCGAGGGAAAGACTGCAGCAGAGAGAGCGAGCCGTCTACGTCGGTGTCGGCACTGCCGGACCGACTGCGTCCATCCACGCCACAGTCCGTTTATCTCGTTCCGTGCTATACAGCTGGTAACAACCCCCCCCCCCCCTCCTACATGGGGCTCCCAAAACCGGATTTCGTAAACCGATTTCCCAATACCACTTCTGGTGAACGCAACGATGGAACTAAGGCGCTGTATTTTGGTCACGGGACAAGGAGAGGTGTGAACAGATTTTTCGTCGTTGTGCTCAGTGCCGGTCAGTTCCGAGCGAGCTTCACGCTTGGTACCGATCATTTGCTACTCCAGAAATGAAGGATGTAACAAGTTTTAACTAAAGTACGTTACAGGGCTATCGATGTTCAATTGTATTCGTAGTTACGCATTAGCTATTCACTGTCGTATGACAGATTTGTAGTAGATGCAGCCGTGGCGGTGGTGTTGGGTCCCTATGGGACCTGACAGCTGAGGTCATCGGTCCCCAGGCTTACACACTACTTAATCCAACTGAAACTAAATTACGCCAAGGACAACAGACACACCCATGCCCGAGGGAGGACTCGAAACTCAGACGGAGGGGGGTGGGGAGCGCAGATGCCGCCGACACGATGTCTTTGGACTGTTACAGACAACAATGAGAAGCAGGCGGCAGATGCAACACAGGTTTCGGCGAGCTCGCTTTAGTGCGCTTCATTGTCTGTTGGCTGCTGTGTGGGAAACTGACTCGTGCCCCTTAATACGAGGAGAAAAAGCTGTTCCCCCTCAAAAACCATGAAAGAAGGGTTCCCTTCCTTGAAGTAAACCACGACTGTACGAAGGTAGAATGTACGCTGTCTCGTTCAGTGTTTTTTATTGAACATGGCGGACGTGTCGATAAAACGCACCACACAAAGAAAAACAAGCACCTGTTGCCAGTTTTTGCAAGAATTTCTAGCAGCGTGTATGTGTGAATAAACTACAAACAGAGGAAGATTTTGGCGTATCATGTTGAAAATTATGTCACATTCTAGCGTCGATGGCGTGATGGCAGTGTAAAAGTTTTGTGCTTGTGGGTGAAGCCAGGGAAAAGTTACGGCCACTTATGTGACACGCTTGAACAGTCGAAACGACGAGCGGTGAAGAATGTCTTTTAGATCTGACGACCAACATGCATCCATACTTTCAACGCCTGCAAAAAATTTTTAACAGGTTTGTACAGTCATTTGGGTTAAAATTGTTTCTTTTGAAAGAGAGTGTTCAAGCATTCCTCATTGCTCCGTGACTGGGCAAACTATACCGACTTTTGTTCCACATGTCAGTCTGCAACCACTTGCATATTAAGCACTGACGATAATTCACAGCCGTCCATCCAGCCCGGCAAACGCATAATGTGCAGATGTAGACACCTACTTTAGAAAATGTACACATATTCTGTACTGATCGCGGCCGGCCACGTTCCGTGATACACGGCCTCAGACGTCATAACATGGACACACTCGTCCTGTTCACTACGACCGACTCTGCAGCACTGCAGCACATATACAGCCCCTACCATCGACACAGCTTGGCCTTACAGTCTTCTTACTCACGATGATACGCTTAGTATTGCAAAAGATTTGTCCTATTATTAAGTTTTAACATTTGAAACGTGTAATTTTTGTCCTGCTACAGCTTTAATATACTCTCAGTACATGAAAATGGGGTACATCTTATCGATCGTTAGGAGAACGATGATCACAAGTGCCAAACGCACAAAATTCCATTTTATTTTCTGCATCTACAATAGAATCGTACTACCTTTGTTGTCAGAGGGTTTTTGTTGGAGTATGCTTCCTCCTCCGCCAAGTAGTGCTGTGATTTCTTACACATTCCGGCCACGTATCAAATCAGCATGAAAGTTGCCCTGATTAGTATAGAGAAGAAATTTATCATTACTAGGTGCTCGTACGAAGTTTGGTGTCCGCTCTCCGACGTGTCCGAAAAGTCCATACTAGGAAATTGTAGTACGAATTGGCACTCATCGTACATGTACCTAATATTTGAAAACCATGTCCAAATTAGGGCAAACACAGTTGCTAAGCTAAAACCACTGTGTACTACTAGAATCTTTAATTTGTTTTTAATACACTGACTTTGCATAAGCAAGCGAGTCAGGTGCTCAGTACATTTCTGTGGATGACGCATACTACTTTTTGGCCGGCCGAAGTGGCCGTGCGGTTAAAGGCGCTGCAGTCTGGAACCGCAAGACCGCTACGGTCGCAGGTTCGAATCCTGCCTCGGGCATGGATGTTTGTGATGTCCTTAGGTTAGTTATGTTTAACTAGTTCTAAGTTCTAGGGGACTAATGACCTCAGCAGTTGAGTCCCATAGTGCTCAGAGCCATTTTAGCCATACTACTTTTGTTTCGTTCAACCCGATGTTTCGAAGTAAATGTCGAAACTAGCAGTTACTGTTTTGGAGGTTATCCACATACGGTTCAAGAGGCAATATTAGCAGCTTTCAGTCTAATCAAGATTTCTAACAAATGAATTTACGTTGTCTTCTGATCTTAAGAAACTGATAGCACCTCTTAGTTCCGACAGATTATGTTCAACCGTTCCTCTACGTGGACCACAAAGTCACACACGCTATGAAAGTGTTGTGGCGCAGGTATATGTTGAGACCAGAAAGAAAAAAAATACGATGAAATCATAATAAGTAAGTTCCTCCCATTGATTTCTGTGTATGTTATCCAGCTCTCTGTGTATGCAATGCTTTATTTGGGAAGTAAGGATGCGTCTCTAGTTAGTAACGGTAGTAAACTTTTGCCCACAGCTGAAACTCCGGTCGCAAACCAGAGACGCCATGAAATGACGTCCCCCTTACTAACGAGGCGATGAAGCGAGTTGATCAACTCTGGATAAATTTTCTGTTTTTTAGTTTCATCGCTTGCGGGAATTGCCTGAAACAGCATAGTGTTGTCTCCCTTAACCCACAGAAAACGCGATAAGAAATTTTACGCTCTCCCGATTAAACTACAACTAATAAAAGCCTTCACCTCATCACCGTAATCGCAATTCTTTCCAGTTCGCCGCTCAGTAGTTCCTCAGTTTATATAAACGGACGATTAAAACGGCACGGCGTTTATAATAAACTGTCCCGAAACCTGCTGTGGCCAGAAAATTCCGTTACAACTGGGAACGGAGTTGCTCGCGACGGCATTCTTGCGTCAGACGCCGTCCGTGTTCTTACCGAATTAAAACTTTAGTAGCAGTTCGACATTATTTTAAAAAGGTCCATCGCCCTTTTCCTCGGCAATGTATGGCCGCCGTCGTGCTGCCAGGGAACATGAGGTGGCTGCGACGCTGTTTCCCCACGTAGGGACATAAATGATTCGACGAATTGGTCTGGAGGAACCCCGCTGTCTCGATTGAAATTACTGTTGCGAAATTGATATGTGTGGCCTCTCTGATAACAGAAAACGTTAAGCAATATTATGATTTAAAAAAGTCTGAACCCCACGTTTTGCGTTGATAATAGTACTGCAAATATTTTTGTCTGAAACAGAAGTGGAGAATATTCAACATAGATAAGTCGAATTTATTTTTCCGTTAATTTTTCCTTTTCTCGAAACCGACAGAGCTTTGTCACTGCCTCAGCGACTGATTGTTGCTGTTAGCATCGCGGATTGTTGCCACTTGTAACTCTCCCGCGAATAATGGCTGTTACATGAAGTAAACGAGAACGACAAAGAAATTTGCATGCATGAGTTAATCGCCGAAATAAGAGCGAATCTATATTTGACGCAGAGACTACATTTTTAAAATGCGCCCACAGCACAGCCTCGCGTATCCCTCCAGTTGCGAGTCGCGTGTCCACTCCCACATGTGAGTCACACTGCCAGTCGCTGGCTAGTTTTACCATCTTAACGCATCCGCACAGTTCCTGTTTCGCACTCGGCACATTCATGGATGGCCTTCTGTCTCAGCTGCCTCCAGCTGATGTTACTCTACATTCCAGGGAAGGAGGCGATTGTGTGAGAAGATCTTCCGGAAAACGTGTAGAAATCGTCAAAAAATACCGTCTAAACGTTTTTATCCAAACCAATTAACGCATGTGATACGTTTATTATACTCAACTGGATGACATGCGTAGTGAGGAATAGGAATAGCAGTAAGGGGCGGAACGTATTTACAGTCCATGGTTTTGAAGACGTGTAACTACCTACCAAAATTCGTCTAGAGTCAAGGCGAATTCCTAATCACGTACATAGTATTAGCGGATATGTCACCAGCCACTGTTTGTGAACAAGGGATAATGAAGTTGACAGCACCATCTGTTTCTCATCGATGCGAAATCTAAACTCAGTGTGAGACCTTGTTTTACATGGTGGCAATGTATCCAGCTGTTCACCTTCTGTTTGTACAAATTGCATTCGTTAAACGGTAACAGATAAAAATCGATTCGTCGAGGGTCTTTACACACTCCACATGAGAGGAGGAGGGCCACATTCGAGCCAACAATTAATGTCTCTGAAAAGGCGATGAACAGGGAAAAGCTTGTTTCAGTGGTGTTATTTTGTCGTGTCGCAGGGCGGCGCCGATCGAGAGAACGAAGATCACCAAAGCTTTATTTTACGTTGCCTGATTACGTTATAGGCCGTTCGTGGGCGCATGTGAAACTGTGGACTCACACCAAGTTTCATGCGTTCGACCACATATACACGGCGGGTGCATCTATCCTTGCCGTGTTGACATTCGAAACCAAATGGATTAGACAGTTACATTATCTACACCTGGAATCAATTACTGATTTCAAAAATGATCTTGTTGTATTGGTGTCACACATGCAGAAATTCAATTACCCTACTTTCTCCAAAAGTCGCAATGTCAATGCGACAACTGTCCTTTTTGGCCAGGTAGAGCGACGTTTCAGACACTGTCCTGACAATTCTTTATTTACGCAAACGACAGAATTGCAGTAATTTGAGAATTCCTGTTCCTGTTGGACTGCTGGCCACTTCCACAGAAGACTAAATATCTGTTCCACGGGAAGCACATATTTTTCTGGCCCTTTCCTCAGGACTGCGTGTCATTATGCTTTAAGAAGAAACATCCGTGGTGTCCTATTTTTATACGGAATGAAACGCTATGGCTTATGCTTAATCCAGTACAGATGCCGACAAAATATCGAAATGAGAAGCGTGATGTATCAGAAAACGTTACTTGTAGAGTAAATTCATAATAGGGGGTTAGAGAGTAACGTTCTCTCGTGTCAAAAATTTTCGCCATTCGTAGAGTTTTCGATCTGACGACCAACCTAGCCTAGATACCTACATTCATCCAACCCATGGATTTTGGAAAGTGTTTGCTGCGTAGCTTGTGCTATTCTGTTTTAGCATATAAATGGCGTATAACTGACAGCTCGTTTGGAACAGTGTGGGCTACAAGTGCCAAACGCACAAATTTCCAGCGGTTTGATTTCTGTCTCGACAATCGAAACGCGCAACTTCAGTTGCCAAAGCCTTGACGTTGTAGTTGCATCTTTCTCTGCAAAGTAGTTCTGTGACATCTTACACACTCCGACCACGTATCACATCAGCATCAAAGATGCCTTGATGACAACAGAGAATAAATTTATGATTAATATCTGCTTCTACCAAATGTGCTGTGCACTCTCCGTCGTGTTTAAATAGTCCTTACTAGAAAACTGTAGTAGAAATTGGCGCGAATCGTACATGTGCATAACCTTTGAAAACCGTGACCCAATTACGGGAAACACAGTTGCTGTACTTGAATACGGTGTACTACTAGAATTTTTAATTTGTCATTGATACACTGACTTTTACATAACAAGGCGTGTGTTGTACTCTGAAGATTTCCATGAATAACGCACACTAAAGCCCGCGTCACCTAGGGCGGCGCTTCTGCATATAGAGGCGGAGCGGAAAGGAAGGGTGGGTTGGGGGGGGGGGGGGGGTGAGAACTGCGCACGTGCCAGCAGCAGAGAGCGGACAAACGAAGTCCACGTGGCCGAACTGCATTGCTAGGGACAACATTCAGGCTCGTTTCCCTAAGGTACATCGTATTATAGGTTCAAATCTACGAGGGAAATAGTAAACAGCTGACACAGTTTTGTGAAGAAGTGAAGTACCATTTTTCTCAAAACGACATTGAATCTGCTAGCAATAATTACCATTTATTGCGATTTGAACTGCATTATAAGTAGAAATTTAATACACTACAAAATTAACTTCGAGCACAAACCGAAATCATTATATCTGCTTGACAACTGCTTCTGCTCTGTGTGTAAGGTGTGTCTGTGTGTGTGTGTGTGTGTGTGTTTGACGGTAGTTGAGTGTAATCACTGAGTGTAAAAAAGAATTAGTGGTAGAAAAGACTAATGTAAAAGACTACCGTAAGAATGGTCAGTAAGTTGTCATATTTATCTTTGTTAACGGGCATTGTGAGTGTAAACTAACACATTCGATGTTGCAGTGAGAGACCGCATCGATAATCAATTGAACAAGCAAAAAATTAAGCTCCACCTGTGAATAACTCCAGGGAATCTGACCGATAACATCGAAAACTACCGATATGTCGACATGTAACCATTATTGTCATTTTGGAGCCCTGTCCAGTAAGTGCCTTGAAAGTGACAAAGGTTTACAATACGGTGGGAGAAGCTTAACTTCTCCTTGGGCAATATATTTGTAGTCTGCATAATTAAAAGGATACAAGTCCTAATCAGAAAGGCTAGGAATTTCTCATTATTATGTATGCAACTGATCTGTTGACAAACACATTTTTAAGCCAAGCGTCTTTAAGAAATATTACTTTGTTCCAAAGTCTACATTGTAATACCATCTTCACTTGTGTATCAGTCTGTTTCCGAACAATCTGGTATTTAATGTATGATGATAGGTTCAAGTCTTATATCAATCATCGTTTCCCTGTCAATTTCATCTTCCTAAAGCTTCTCAGCATGCCACACAGACTATGCCCACACTACAGGTGAGATGTTGTCTGTTGCCCCGTTGCTTATTGCCTCATGTACAAGCGATTCACTGTATGTTACCTTGAATGTTTTGTTTCTTTTTCTTCCACATAGTCTTAACACCCTTTGCCCAAATTAATTCCATGAGGCTACAATGACAGTGACACGTGAGTAAACGCAAAATGGTGTGACCGCATTCATGTGCAAGGAAGTCGTGTGTGAACGTTCTGTCACCTGACTGGTGCAGTATAAATTAACGAGCTGCAGAAGATCGACACGAGTCTAGATTATACGATGCTTACTATTTTTATTTTTAAGCTGGGGAAAAATATCCACATTTCAGGTGTTTGTACTTGATGTTTTTTCTATAACAGTTTAATTATAACTGGCAATGACCGACTTCGAAGCGAGGTATGACAAGAATTGTGAATCACTTCACGAGACTGGCAGCGTTCATCCAGAATGGTAATCACTGCTGTTTTGCTTGCACGTAAATACAAGTTTATTCTCAGAAATAAAACGAGAAGAGTCAGCCTGCATAATAATTGACCGAGAACCTATCCCTATGAGAAATTTAAAACTGCCAGTACCATCAATAATTTTCCAGCATATCTTCTTGGAATCATTATAACTGACCCATGTTTCATCAAGGTAATACACTGTTGACCTACCTGCTTCTCTTCTATCGTGAATCTTTATATGGGATGTAGTTCGTGCTGCACCTATATCATTTGTTTGAACTAAAAGCTTTCTTCTTAACGTATCTGGAACCAATGTCTTTGAAAATTCTTTACCTTGACGAAGCGCTTACCATTGAAGCCTGCGTAATTGTAACACGTTTTTGTTATGTCAGGCATTCATCATTCACATGGATCTCTTTAAAACATCATTGTTATAACTATCCATTTGTGTTACAGGTTCTTTGCGATTTCGATGCTTTCCGGCGACACGAAACCAACTGTTTCTACAGTTCCGACAGTCTTGACACTTCCCTTTACAATTCGCTTCAACAGTTCTTTGCCGACTCCACATGGTTCTGGGGGCCATTGTTGTGCTTTCAAATATCAACCGTAGGAGTCGAGCTTTTAAATTCACGTTTGAAAAAGTTATAAATGAGGTAAATAATCCGCCTCGCCTGCTTGTGATTCACTTCACGTTTATTGCCGTCATATGACTTTTTTTTAATCGCTCTTAAACATTTACAAGATACACATTCACAGCTGTACTGCTCCAAGAAAATAAAGGAAAGAAAAAAATTGATAGTTGGATGGGCAGTTCGGTTGTGGCGAAGTGCGGCAACAGTGCTGCACGTAGGAGCGAGATTCTCGCTCTCTGCTGGAACTCGCTGCTAGCCTCTTGGAAAGAGCATGAATATTAGTGGCCGCCAGTGGCTAGTGGAGGGGGATGAGGAGAACAGCTGAAAATTGGGCCGCCTTCTTACACAGACAATAGGACTCTTCTGATTCGTCCAGACCGATGCTTCGACGTAAATATCGAAATTTCCAGCTACTATTAAAGTTTTGGAGCCAGTGCAGATACGGTTCTGGAAGAAGTATTTAGGTGCTTTCAGTTTACTCAGAATCGGTAACATATTGGTAGTATATGAAGCTACGATGTCTTCTGGTCAGAAGAAACTGATAGCACCTCTTTGTTTCGACAGATTATACTTCACCGTAGCTGCACGTACCACCACCGTGCCACACACAGTATGTTCCTCTTGTGCCGTAGGTTTATAGCGAGACCAGAAAAAAAAGAAACCTGATATCAGTATATTTAACGAAGTGATTCATTACCGTGTATGTTACTCACCTCTCTGTGTGTGCACTGCTCTATTTGGGAGCTGAGGAAGCATCGATAGCAGACTCCTGTTTTCGCTTTTCAAACTGGAGGTCGTCCGTACTAGCGATACGATGAAGCGATTTCTCCTCTCGGGGCAAATCTGTCTTTTAGTTTCATTGCTTAGGGGACGGACTGAAACGGCATAGCGTTGTCTCCCTTAATCCACAGAAAACACGATAAGAAATGTTACGTTCTTTCGATTAAATTACTGCTAAGAAAAGCCTTGAGATTATCATCGTAATCGCAGTTCTTTCTACTTCACCGCCCTGTAATTCGTCACGGTCACGTAAACGGACAATTAAAATGGCCCGGTGTTTACAATAAATTGCTGTGAAAACAGCTGTAGGCCGGAAAATTCCGTCACAGCTGGGAACGGTGTTTCTCGCGACGGCTTTCTTGTGCCACGTCCGTGCTCTTGTCGAGATGAACTTTACTAGCAGTTCAGGATTAATTCAGAAAGGTCCATCGCCTTTTTTTTCCGTCTACGCATCACTATCGCCGTGCTGCCAGACAAGGTGTCGACGTCTGCGACGCTGTTCCCCCAAGTCGGGAAGCAGATGATTCGACGAACTGCTCTGCAGAACAGCCACTGTACAGGTTGAAATCATGTTTGCGAAATCTGATCTGTGCGGCCTCTATGATGACAGAAAAAGTAAAGCCCTTTTCTTATAGAAAGGAATCTGTGTATTCCTCGATATTTCGTTTTAACAGTACTCCAAATAGTTTTGCGTACAACGCTTAGTGAAATATTATCAGATTAGGCAAGTATCAAACGAGGGAAAATGTTAGAAATATGGCGGGCTTCCCAGAATCAGCTGTTCCTTTCGCTTCAGTGGTGTTACATATACTCATATCTCGGCGGGGCGTCTATCGCTGACAGTATGGTGACGTCATAACATCGACACTCGCGACTCACTCATTACGAACGATCCTGCCCTGACAAACGCGCCTACCCTGTAATCGAGTGACCCTACTGAAGAAGCACTTTTTTCCATTTTTGCTCTAGTTTACGCCTAATACACCTTGAAAACGCAAACGGCGGACATCTTTCCGCCTGGTTTTAGCTCTCCTGGCTACAGCTACCAACTATATAATTATTAATCGCTCTGTCTCCTGATTCAGCAAAAGGATCGCTTGAGCCGTGTGGACGACATGTTTACATCGCTGTGACATCTTCTTTCCCGATACGGTGCTGTGGTCTCCTGCACATTCCGGTCGTATATAAAAACAGGCCCGTACTTGGCTTGTTGACAATGTGGAAACACGTAGAGTTATCATTTTTGTAACCTCTTGTCAAGTATGCCGTCCATTCTCCATCGCGTTTCAATAGTCTATACCACAAAGCCGCAAAACAAATTGCTGCGCAACTTATATCTGCACTTAAGTCACAACCGTGCACCAGTAAGCTTAACTTTGGACGTGGATAGTACTTTTGAGCCTGCCATTACGTGCAATCTCCTCCTTCCCCTCTTCCTTATATTTTCACTGGCGTACATAAGAAATCCATACCCTCCAGTAATTGTTAATGTCTCCTCTCCATATTAGGGAAGCACCGATGAGTTCGCTGTACCAAGGACAGTTGCATTGCAGAGACGATACTCGTAAAAATTATGAATCTCGTAATAAGGACTAGCAAAACCTGTCAAGGTTTAATATGTAAACATAAGTAGAGAGAACCAGTTTCCGAAATTTTCGCCTTCTGAATGTTGTGTCCGGTGTAAACGTCGTATCTGTCGTACCGTTCACCTTGCCTGCTCAGTAAATAGGCTACGTGGAAAATCGCAGCAAATATTGAATTCTGGTCGACGTTGCGTGGTACCTTAGGTCATTGCCCATATGTTTTAGGTACATATAGAGATACAAAAAGAAATTAATATCACCGTATTTAACAGTCTCTCGTTCATCACTACTGAATCACAGACGATATTAAAAAATATCGTCTTTACGCATGGTGATAGGATCGATGTCAGCAAATCAGTTAAAAGTTTTGTTTCGTTTTCAATGCTTTGGCAATCGACCAGCGGTGCACAGTCTTTGCTATCAATAATACCGATTCCGTAGGGTCTCATGTGTTGCCCCATAACAGCGTGGCTTACACTCATGTCACGATGTTTACACATTTACTACTTTACTAGAGGACTGCTTGTATTATACATCTATTTTCTTAGCGCCTTTGCCAAACGTATCATACTTATTGTCCTCTGAATTTTAAAGCTACTGATCGCTACCAACGCAACCGCCATTTTCCCTTTGTTAGGACTCTCCACCAAAGGTTAGGTGTACTTGACTCCTGAGCATTTGACCAACATTCTGTCACGCATTGTCTGGCACATACAGGGTGCGCAACCACAATTTGACCAAAAGCCAAAGCATCAAGTGAAGGAATGTAGAGGTCGCAGTTGAGTATTTAAGGCGCTATGCCAGCATGAACCGTGGTCAGTTGGAACATTTGCTCCACATAATTTTGTTAATTAACTGGTGGCTTATTTTTCGTTCCTTTTGGCCCTTTTAAGGCGTATTGAAAAATGAAACATGGACATGTTATTTCTTCATTTCTGAAACAATGGTGTCTAGCGTGCGTCAGCTAAGTCTGATACAGGTGAAAGTGATAATTTAAATTAACCTTTTTCTCATTGTGACGATTTGTTAGTACAAATATTGTGTTTACGTATACATTTTCTGTAAATTACGTCATTTGAGTGAAGACATTCGTATGTCAGATTTCAATTACGTTCCTGTAGCCCAGAAAATATTCAGCTACGACGCTTAGTTGCCATACACAAAATACTATGTCTCATGCTATATTTCCGCCCTGCACTTTTGGTCAAATTGTTTTTCCGCGCCCGGTATAACGGCGCTGGATAGCAAACCTATCTGAAGCAGACCTGTTCAAATAATTCACTTTTTACGCACGCTACACACAGCTCATTGAGTGACTCCCAGCCCAGTCGTCCGCCTATATTCCGCCACGACACTGGAAAGCCAGCGCGCGAGCCTCAAAATCATGAACGCAACATCAGATTCTCATAGTGACACTGTACTCACTGTGAGCAACCTCAGACATTAATCGCAAATGCAGATCATAGTAATGTAGAAGCTGAGTTTATCTTTCCGTTTGTTCTACGTCTCCTGCAGACCAGACAGCTCTGTCGCTGCATCTGCGGTCGATTACTGGTGTTGGCGCTGTGGCGAAATAAATAAAAAACATTTTACATTTTAAATTCCACGTCATTGTTGATTTAATCAGAGTTCTCACCTTGGACGTAGAATTAGTCCTTCTGCCACAATATTAATTCATTAGTCGCCATCGATGTTCTTCTCTTTGTTGACCGTGTGTACCATCATGAGTCGGCATCGGTTCACTTCACGAAGACGGTGGAAACCAAGGAATACTATGCTACGTCGCTATAAATAATTTTCGTAACACTTCGATACTTTTCACTATTTTTAATTCACAACACAATAAGACTTGCTGTGCTCGTCGCACAAACCATAATTACCAACCATATGGCTGCCTTTCCGCACAGTCCAAAAATCACGTCCATCCTCCACAAGGCAACAATCGAAAGTGTCCCTTAGCTCCTTGGAGTATCAAACAAAAGAGAATCCAATGTGAACTTTACAAAGATTATAATATACATGCCTCTCAATTTATCTTTGGCGCAGCTTTTAAGATACTGTATGTCTCTGCATAGGAATGTGTCATTACAACTGCCCCCCTACTGTATACTGTCACTAGAAAATTTTATTTGATTGACAGGATACAGTAGTCGGCCTTGCAATTGATAGGTTTGGGGGTCTTTTATTTACCAACTTCATTTTTATTGTCTCATTTTCATGGCACTGTGAATTCTTTGGTAATTCTGAGTGTGTGTCAGTTTTTTGGTATACTTATGCTAATATTTACAAACCTTAATCCTAATATACAAAGTTCTGGTTAATACTGAGAAAATGACATCATGTAGTAAAGTTTGTACAATAAAATATACACTGAATACAACGTTACATACAAATGTTTCCTTCCTCATCAGAGGTGAAAATTAAGTCCTTGTATTGCTTTCTGTATTTATTCTGGGGCGACGAGCTTTGTTCGCTAGCCCGTGTTGAATTTGGGCGGGTGATACGCGCGCCTGATTGTTTGGTCGTCCGTTAGCGGGCGACGTTGGTTGAATGCGCGCGCCAGTGCACTGAATATACACCGACGTGCGGGTACCGTCGAGACTTCCGAACCTCAGTATGCGTGTGCTTTTTGTAGTTCCTTCCAGTACTTAGACTGGATACGACGAGGTACATTGGAATATGTGCCCCGAAGAACACACCACACTATGTGCGAGGCGGAGGACGATCCCGTCGATTCAGCTCCTGGTAAGAAGCGTACCATGTCAAACTTGTTTGCCATTGTCCTTTCCTACTGTGACGCCATGGGTCGTTTGACGATACAAGCTTCAATTTTCGATGTCACTTGTTTAGGCTCGCGGACACTTCCAACGTAGCACTACTTTGCACAATTTTAATTTCTACACACACCACTTTAACCGCGAGTATTGCGATCGAAACTTCCTTTTCACTACACTTTTTTTTTCGCATTAACCCCTTTTACCTATTGTACTGAGATTCATTCCCCTCAATACTTCTGGTCAATGCACATAATTTGTAAGTCACGGGACTTGGCATGAAATACAAAATACATCACATACAATGGAATAACATATAATACATACAATACATTGTTTACATTAACTACAGGAAAAAACTATCGACTAAAATTGAAAAAATTTTTGACCACTCATAGTGGCTTCTTCGTCTTGGATTTTACTGACACACACACACTCGCCTTTTTCCATTAATCTGTTAGAAGGAACAAGTCCTTTGTTTTCCTTCTTGAACTCGAGTATAAGTTAAGGTTTACCTCCGTTACGTATTCTTCATACGCAACGACATGCATCAGCATGCAGAGAATACAGCTGTAGCCGCTCCACTGAAGCTTGGGAAGGGAATTTTCTACCTTCTACTTAGGGTAGTGGCAATGACTACGTGTATGCTACGGTTTTTTGCGTATAAAATCTGAAAATGCACGAAATAATCATTTATATGCAGCATAACCCTAACATGTACAGTGTTTTGGGCGTAAGCACATTCTGGTGTGCTTGTAAATCATTAACCCTAATAAAACTTCCTACCTTAACATGGACATATAAACATAAAATTTTGAAGTTCAGGGTGTAGCTACTATTAATATGTACAGTGTTTCATAATAGCGGCACGCCCTTGTGGGCGTGTATCATCTTCAATTAAAGTGCGCTTATAGGCGTCTTGTGTTATCATGGGAGAAAAAATAGACATTTTAATGCATCGGTTGTCATGAAAATCTACGTACACGAATAATCACACTTTCATAGCTTCAGTGCAGCATGAAATTCTTTATGACTCTTTTTTTTTATCATAGTTTATTTTATAGACGATTCCTTTGCTTACAGGTCGTCGATCACACTACTTACCTGTTTCTCGTATAGCGGCGATGTCATTATCATTCTTCGTGACCGTAAATCGTTATATGTATGAAAGATATAATTTTAACATGATTTATCCTTTCATGTTTCAAGTGGGTAAAGTAATTCATACCTTCCTTTTGCATACATGAGTGAAGCATCGCTAATGTTGCACTTTGTATCAGGTTTTTCGTATTTCCTCGTAAACTCGTAGAGTCTTACGGTTTTAATTAAGTTGTTTCTTGACGTTAGGTATACCTGTTTATACGTGGTTGTCTTACAGTTTAATTTCCTTATACACTTCTACGTTGTTTAAGTTCCGTACATGTACAGAGCTTCTTTCGCCTTTCACACATTCATACATACGTTTATACACAAAAAAATATCTACCACTATAATATACACTTTGCTGGTGGGCCCCTTTTTCGGTACCCTGCACCATTCCTTCAATATTCCAAAATAATTCAGGGTGTGCTGAGCATCGTCGCTTATACTAATAATACTTACAACTAAATATTTCTTCTTACATACATAACTGCCTTACAGTCCATTAATGTGCAACATTCCCTATTTTCCTCCTTTACACTTTAGCTTTCGTACATGTACCCTCGTGTATAGCTTATATATTCTACAAAGTTGTTTGCTGAGTGCTTCAGGTGTTTCCTAACGTTAATGTGTGTCTCTCTCTCTATAAACCCTAGGTATTTGTTTTGAGAGCGATTCAGTTCATTACTCACGCTGCATAGGTCTGTTTATTATTACCCTATTTTAAAGCTTGTGTCACTCTTTTCCTTAGTCACAAAAATTCCCGCGTTTACCTTGTTGTTCATTCTGAAAATCGCTAGCTACTGTGTAATGTAAATGTATGCGTTATCTCTTTGATTTCCTCTTTGCTGCTTTTTCCCTATATGTAATTGTGTGCTGTTCTCGTGTACATAGCCTTTCTTCCGGTTATATATCTGCATTATTTATTTATTTTTCTTTCTCCTTCCGTACAAGCTAAGATTTTACTCAGTATAATATAATATTACAATACCGTCCATGACCAGTATGTACTTGTATGTTCACGTTTATTACGTAATACCAGCTTATAATTAAATTTTCTAAGTTACTATTTACAAGACTTGTGTACCCTTTCCTTTCTTGTTTTTGAATGACTTTCGTCTCTGTGTCTCATAGTAAGAGTGGTCTCAAAACTTTTAAACTTTCCGCGCAAGCGCGCTTATGTACCACGACTGGACTGTAGGCGCGGGGAAAACTCTGCATTGTTGGTGAACATTATTCGTGATAGCCACCACCGTGTAATAGTCACGTGACACCTGGACACGACCGCGCATGCGCCTTTGCGCTTTGTATACGCTCAGCTGATCGGACATGGAAGGGGGGAAGATTTCTCCCCGGCTCGCTACCTACAGCGCGGCCAATGACCTCGTCTTGACATGCAGCTATCGCGTGCTCATGAGCTGAGCGTTGGATTGCAACTTCGACGTGTGGTTTGTTGCTCGTCTCAAACGAACAAACTCTGACCTTCGCGCTAATTTGTCTTCGTTCCTCTCTCTTAAATAACTGAGTTAGACTACAAAGTACCGTATGGTTTATTTTATAGTGTTAAGACTCACAGTAACACATGTTTCATTAGGTTTGGTTAAATATGCGTTTTTAAGCTGGCATATGCCCCCAGTTATTCGCAAGTTTCTTAGGTTAATGACAGCAATTTTACTATGTGATCCAAGGTTGCACAATTTCAATTTTGCTAAAATAACATATAACCTTTAATGAAAAAATTCCTTGATGTCCTTGTGGGGGTATAACCCTTTCACCTTGCCCGTTCGTGTGTTACCTAACAGATAACATCCTGGGTGAGGTTTGTCTATTATAATGAAAGGGCCATCATACAACAACTGCCACTTTTTGTTTAATGCCTTAATTTTAGAGGATTTTGGGTGGGTACGTCATAATACTTCCTGTCCAATGTTAAATTCTGTAATGTTTCCTATCTTTTTGTTGTTATTACAGCCTGCACGAGGTCACTTACCTTGTCCGGTGCTTTCATCTCTTCTTCACATAGATCATCTTCTACGGTCGCATCCTGATCATATCTTAAAAATAATTGTCTAAGATGTAATGTGTGCTTCTTTGTGCCCCCTGTTGTCAAATCGGTCGGCCGGTGGGGGCTCATTACGACCGATTGTTGTTTACCGGGGGAGACAAAGGCGTTGCTTCAGTACTGTCCGTTACCTCTACAAAGTGTACTGAGTGGTTATTCTGTCGCCTATTAGTTTCCGGACCGCTGCGTGCTACATTTTCTTGCGACCGGCCGTCGCTATTCCTCCTTGGTCTATCATTCCTATTACTGTAACTATTGTAATTTTCATTTGTGTGCCGCCTTTCATCACGCGGGCCTGACCAATCATTCACGTGATTTCTATCCTTTCCATACCGGCGTGGACCGTAATCTGTACTGTACCTTCGGTCTTCACGTCTCTGTGGCGCCGAATTCCTCCGATTTCCGTAATTCCAGGTTCCATTATTTGGCCTTGTCGCATACGGATGCCAACTGTGTGGGTTTTGTCCACTGCCATTAAAATGATATCCGTTACCGTTGTTTTGATTGGTTCCGGAATATTCATTCCGATTACTTGTGCTCGGCTCTTCTTCGTATATTAGATCAATTGAGTCAAGCACGGAAAGAAAGTATTCAAGGGCGTTCTCCGGTATGGTTACCAATTTTTCGCGTAAGTTCGCGGGTAGTCTGTTTTTCAGAATTTTGAGAACATCTACGTGCGGTATTGGATTGTTCCAATAGCGCGTCTTATTCAAGTACTTTTCGAAATACTTTCTCAACCCGCCGTTTTTGAGGTTGAACGGTTGTGGGTTGAATACTTCACGGCGCAGTCTTTCTTGGACCCCAGCAGACCAATATTTCTCCAAGAAAGCCCGTTCAAATTATTCGTAGGTGACACACTGTTCAGCCATGTCTGTGGCCCACAAAAGTGCGTCGCCTTGTGTGAAGCCTACTACATATCTAATCTTCTGTGCCTCAGTCCAGTTTCTTGGTAAGACATTTTTAAATGCTCTTACGAATACGACTGGATGAGTTTTTCTGGATTCTGTGGAGAAAACTGGAAACTGTCTATGTTTCAACAGGCTCTCATCGACTAGAATCGTCGAGATGCAAGGCGACACACCTACTGCCTGTTGCAGCACCGCGTTTGTCGAATAGCCATTGTTTGCCTGTGCCGGTGCGTGCACATACGCCGGACTGGGCGCGTGATGTTCTGCGTTATTGACATCGTAATCTGGCACGGGCGAATAAGTGTCGCGCTGCCTGCTGCTTGACGTAGGCAAGTCATTTGAAACATTCAGTCTACCAGCAATTTCCTTGCGTATTCTGTCCTCGGCTACTTTGATTTCATTACCAAATTTTTCAAAAAGTTTTGTTTCCCGGTCAGTTATTGATTCATTTACATTACCGTTTTCTAAAGTTTCATTTATTTTGATAATGTCCGCGTTGATATGTCGAGTCTCCTGTTTCAGAAAACCGACTTCTTCGTTAACTTTATTAACTTGGTCAGGTATTTCTTCACATGCGGACTGTACTCTAGTTAAATTTAATTGAATAGCCTGTACGCTTTCATGTATTTCTTTTTGTACGGTTTGTGTTTGATTGTGTGTTTCTACTATTTCTGACAGTTCCTGTTCCTGTTTGTTTGTAAGATCTGACAATTTCTTTTCTAAGTCATTTGCCAATACATTGTATACACTATTGACGGTTTTGATGACTTTGTCTTCGATCTTTTGATCGATTTCATTGGTGTGTTTATTTAAGCGTTGATCGAAATGTCTGTGTATGTTTTCAAATTGCGTGTTTACACTTGAAAACTGCTGTTGAAACCCAATTTCCATGTTTGACAATTTTGTGTTTGTCATGTTGTGGCTGATTTCTAGATTCGCCAGTTTTGTGTTCGTTGTGTTGTGGCTGATTTCTAGATTCGCCAGTTTTGTGTTCGTTGTGTTGTGGCTGATTTCTAGATTCGCCAGTCTTGTGTTCGTTGTGTTGTGGCTGACTTCTAGATTCGCCAGTTTTGTGTTCGTTGTGTTGTGACTCATCTTTAAATCAGATAATTGTTTGCTCACGTTTGACATCAGACTATATAATGCCTCAAGCGTAACTGACGAAGCTTGTGTGTTTGTATTTATGCCATTATTTGTTGCCATTGTTTCTCTGCCACGGTCTGATTGAATCGAAACCGGGCTAGGTTCACTGATTTCACGCGAAATATTTTCATCTGATCTGGTAATCGATGCTTCATCGACTTTGCACAAGGTTTCATTTGCAAGTGGTTCGTTATTGTTAATCCCTGTGGAGTGCAATTGAATTGTATTTACTTCTACATTATGTTGTGCTGAAAAACTAATTGCGTCGTCATTTACGTCACTATTGTCAGAATCGGTGACGTGTCCATGAACATTTGTTAAATTAAAGTTCTCCGATTCCATTGTGAAGATATTATTTTTATCTGTACTTTACTGTTAATATAAATCTTTAAATTCTCTCGCAGTTGAATTAATAAAAATATCTCGCGATTGTTATTTGTTGCGTGTTGGAAATTTACAAGATGGCGCACTACGTCTTCTAATTCTGCGATTGTTGAACATAAAAAAGTAATTATCAAAGTGTAATTATGTGTTGCCACAAACACTACCAGGATTTTAATATGGGAAGGAAAAGGTTCTGCTTTAAGTGGAGCTAAGCCAAGGTGCAGCCACTGCATGCGTTTGCGGTTTCCTACCTTAATTCCGACTGAGCTGCGTGACTCACGATTACGTTAGGTTTGTAAATCCTTGTCCTTGTTCCTTCTGGTTATTGTGCCATCCGTTTATACAGTTAATATTGTTTCACCTTATTCGTCATTTTCCATGTGCGTCATGTAACAGAGAAACAGTAATTAGTACAAGTACATTTGTAGCACAACAATTAAGTACTTACTCTTTGTTCCACCAGCACTGTCCCTGTCAGCGGTCGCCAGTGTGGCGAAATAAATAAAAAACATTTTACATTTTAAATTCCACGTCATTGTTGATTTAATCAGAGTTCTCACCTTGGACGTAGAATTAGTCCTTCTGCCACAATATTAATTCATTAGTCGCCATCGATGTTCTTCTCTTTGTTGACCGTGTGTACCATCATGAGTCGGCATCGGTTCACTTCACGAAGATGGTGGAAACCAAGGAATACTATGCTACGTCGCTATAAATAATTTTCGTAACACTTCGATACTTTTCACTATTTTTAATTCACAACACAATAAGACTTGCTGTGCTCGTCGCACAAACCATAATTACCAACCATATGGCTGCCTTTCCGCACAGTCCAAAAATCACGTCCATCCTCCACAAGGCAACAATCGAAAGTGTCCCTTAGATCCTTGGAGTATCAAACAAAAGAGAATCCAATGTGAACTTTACAAAGATTATAATATACATGCCTCTCAATTTATCTTTGGCGCAGCTTTTAAGATATTGTATGTCTCTGCATAGGAATGTGTCATTACAGCGCCACGGAACGATGGCAGTTAAGTTGTGATTCTATTAAAGGAATTAAAACAGAAAGAAGTAAAGAACGCGGCATCTAGCAGTCAAGCAGCACGTTTCTTGTAATTTAATGCGATGACGAATTTAAACGAAATGCTCACACGATATACCAGTCTTACGTCTATCATGCAATTGTCCAGGAAGCAATTCCTCCAGTCCGAGCCATTCCTGTTGCGACTAACCTTATAAACTGAATACTTAGTAAACGGCGAACCGAATTACTTACTGCATTATGTGCATGAATGCTGCAATTTTCTCGGCAACAACGATAAACAAGCACGAAATAGAAAGATTTAGCTACGGATGTCTGCCATCATAAGGTTGTCGTGACAGCTAAGTCATTAATGAAATCTTGCGAGGTGTCAGGGTGGAGAAGAGTTTGCGCCTCTTTAATTATGACGAATTTTGCATGAGAACGAGACATGCACTCGACCCCCTCCTTATCTACCAGCTAATTAATTATACGCACAATGGTAATGGAAGAAAATGATGGTGGCCCCTGCTAGTTAGTTAAATAAGGAGTGCACACTGACAATAATTTAATAAAAATAGTAATCTACTCTGAAAAAAAAGAGAACTTTATCATATTAAACAACAGGATATGGGATTCTGCATATCTCTACGACATGATATACGGATTAAATATGAGAATGAGATTTATTACACATCAGAACATAAATTCACATGATTATCGACACAGACACTTCGTTAAAGAATAGGGTTACTGAAATAATATGAGAATAAGAGTTGGCTCGAGAACAAGGGGCTCCTACTCTCTGTGAGGCAATAGATTGACGATAATGACTGGAGGTCCTAATGAATCAAATATTAATCTCCCGACTATATAGCAGTATCGCAATTAGCAGTGAGAGGGGATCACATGGAGAAACAAACAAGGTGGACTTGTAACAATGTGAGCATGCTTGCTGCTGAGTGATTCAGTGTTGATAAGGACCTACAATGCTGGAGCCGCACAATGCTGTGCCGGTACTGAAATCTGCAGCACGCCGTCGGTATGCAGCGTCCTGGTGATGCAGGCGCCGACTTCTGCCGTGCAGCAACTCTGTGTCAACCCCTGGCAGCGAAGGCTGTCTGAGAATTCTAAGCAAGAGCGAAGCCAGCATTGCTGAACTCTCTACTCTCCTCGGAAACCGCTGATTCCAAAATTCCCCCACACTGTCTCGGAACATCATTCGCGCCAATAACGGCCGTTCCCTCCAATTCCGAGCAGGGCTTTATGACGTCAACTAGCCTCAGTTTAAGTTGACCAGTCATGCCTCTGCTGTTCAGCTGCCGTTTGACTGGCTACGAAAACAAACTGCCTAGACCACGGGCCATCTGGCGCCAGACAGTCGCACCCCGGAAAGCACAGTCCACAAGTACTGTCAGAATCAAGAGGAGAATGCAGTCAGTCGGTGCCAGGAATCTTCGTTCCGGACGCGCCGGAATGGTAAACACATAAACTGCGGCGACACTCAGACGTCTCGCAGGTCGTTCCACCAGGGGCTTAAGCCTATTGTACGCACCCCTCAGATTCAGGGAAGTGCAACCCCCAACCGGAAATGCCATGTGCCACGTCCTCCGATGGTTGCCTCGCACAAGCCACCCAGGGAAGTAACCCAACAAGTATAGGAATCAAGTGAAAATTATTTTTTGAGCACTCAGTACAAATACTCTCAATACATTAACCTTATTCGGTCTGTTACTACCGTGCAATGACATAGAACACTAATAAAATTGATTAAAATGGGAGGAGACATGCAAAAGAGGGCACAGAACCTCTCATTCTACCCCCCCCCCCCCCAGTCAATTTAGATTATTTTTGGTAGTGGATGACTCACTTGACAAATGTAGTGCGTCAATCACTCAGAAAGAATCGGTCCAAACAGTTTCCAAAATGTCACAACGAACTGGCAGATTAAATTGGAAATTGATGATAAAATGAAAGGTGGAATTTTTCATATGGCTTCACCAAGATCTTACTCACATTGATTAATAAGTCACACGCAACACAGATTCACCCTCAGGGAGCCCACTGCCATACATGGACATACTCACACAGTCATACAAATGTTGAACGCATGCCAGAAGGCTAAGTTCGAAGCTGCAGTAAAATGTTGACCTAATGGACCTGCAAGCTTCTCATTTCAGTAACATTTAAGAATTAGCTCCTGGTGCCCAACTCTAACAGACACATACTTCTGCATGAAGCCAAAAAGACCAACAACATCTCTATGCTTCATGGTTGAAACGTTTAACCACCCTCACGTCGTTTCCCTGAACAGAAAGGATGATAAATATTTTACAGTGATTGATTGGCTGATGGTCCATTCACCATTAACCAGAATTGTAACCACAGATATTCCGCTCACATAGACAAAGAAAAATACTCTCGTGTAACAGTAGCATATTATTGTGTATAACATTTTGTAAGTATTGAAATTTGTACACATAGTGACAATTGACAGGCATTAACATAAGTGAGATAGAGAGATATAGTGTACATAAAAAGACAGAAATTTCGTAAGTGTACCTGGTGTGATCGAAGATCATGTAACATAGTGTGCATCACCAAAAAAAAAAAAAAAATTGTTCCAAACTGACATGATGATAGGGAACCAGGATATCTTTAACATGAACATGTACATATAAAAAAAGAAGAATGAAAGCTATAAAGCAAAAAAATATACATGTATTTGACATTGAATTTCCAATCTCTAGAGTCTGAAATAAAGTTTGGGGGGCAAAAAAAAAAAAAAAAAAAAGAAGAAAAGAAAACAATGTTTTCACTAAAAGCACAAATGTTACTGTGTTTACGCAGATGTATGAGCAAGAAAAGAAAAAAAAAGAAAACAGTTGCCCGTAACGTCCTTCGCATGCTAACGTCACACAACGAATTACTCAACACACGAATATTGCCACACTCGTCTGTGGAGCGGGATGGTGGTTCCTGGCGTGGAGAAAGCGGCGCCAGCTGGAAGGAGTGCGACTGGTGGTGTGGGCCACCAATCTAATGTTTCTGGGAACCAGGCGCGCCATCCGGAAGTTGCTCCAGTCATCCTTCACTCTCTGTAGTGGCACTGTCCATCGACAAGAAGCTCGTGGGGTGGTACGACAGCCTATTGTTGATGTGCAGTACAGTGCGGTACGGTGGCAAGCACACGTACGGGCTCTGATGGTATTGAGGACCGCAAGAATCGGGACAGAGCCATAGGACAGGCAGTAGGCCGTCCTAAGACACTAACACTCGGTCTTATCTAGACAGACAAATTGCAATACGGGATTCTACTCCTAGAGTTGAAACGTCCCCTTAGAAATTTTATACATGTCTGTGCTTTAACTGACACACAATTTTTTTTTTTAGCGCAACACAATCTGACTTTCAAAAATCCCTACAAAAGAATGGCCCTGACTAACATTAAACTATACCTTTCACAAATCACTTACCTCACAAAAATCTTCGCTGCTCAAGCTACTGCAATACAGCGAGCGCCACTACTGCCAGCTAAATAAAAGATTCAAACTATGGAAGGCACTAACTACTGATAGGGATAGTTAGCAAATGAAAGATATTAGTAAAGAACAAACAATGTATTTACCTTGATATCATCATATATAAATATAGCAGTTCATGACAAATTACAAATCTCCGCCATCTCTCTCCCCACATCCACCACTGCTGGCGGCTCACCTCCAACTGCGCAATGCTACGCGCTGTTCACAGCCAGCTGCCTAACACTACAATGGCGAGTATTACAACAATGCAAAGCAGCCACAGACTGCACACAGCACAGCCAGTGATTTTCATACAGAGGTGGCGTTACCAATATAAAAAACCTAAACAGCCTCATGCTACCCAAAAAAATTTTACAAATTTTTTTTGGGCACTGGCCAATACATATTTTTTAAAATTTTTTTCACAATTACAATAACAAAGTAATCAAAGGCACACACTTATTGATACAATGTTGGTCAAAAGCTAAAATTTTCTCACAGTCCATAAAGACAGTCCTCATCATTCGTCACAGTAAAATTGCAGTGTTTTTCTCAAAGTCTGAGCAGTAAAAGACAATGCACACAGCCGTAGTGGATGTCCATGCAGTCTTGAAGAAGTAGTGTTGTCCTTCCAACGGAAAGACAGTGCTGACTCGACATGCAGACAGGTAATGGGCCACAACAGAGTAAACCCACAGCAGAGTCAGTCGACGTTTTGAAGAATATTGGTAGTTAGGTCATCACAGAGCAGACCCACTGTAGTCCTGGTAGAAATTACGGTACTGGTGGGCCACCAGAGGTGCAGACCCACTGCAGTCCTTGTAGCAATTGGTGGGCCATCAAAGATGCAGACCCACTGTAGTCCTGGTAGAGATGGCCAGCAGCCATCTGTTGCAAATGTGCAGGTGCACAATCACCATCGAAGAGTCTTGCGGACAATATAGCAAGTCCATAAACCACCACTTGTGCACTCACAAAGTTTCTGGAACTGTCCTTAGATCCAGCAATGCTGTTATCCAGTCCCTTGCTGAATTATTAACACACGTGCAAACACTATCAGTCCCTACTTCTCACATATTGTCCATGTACTATGACCAACAGAAACGTGTGCAGTGAAATGTTACTTAATTTGAAGAACTGGTAACAATTACAATTTGGTAACATAAAAATACAATAACAAAGGTACAAAATACATCATTAAAGAACATAATAATACAGATAACATTTGTAGTACAGGCTTTACAAAAGAATCGAACTAACATATACATCAGTGGAATTATGACATGAGTACATACATAAAAGATCACAATAACTTTTGAAACATCAACTTCACACATGAGCATTAAACAGAACAGAATTAATAATGTCTAACATCTTTACAAAGTAAATAACACATTATTAATGCCAATTGTATTTGAGGATAACAGTATTCCTCATCATAGTGAATGTAACTTAGTATTAAAAGAAGAAAAAATTCTATGAAACTACACAGAGACAGGAAGAAAACAAATACACAAGGGTACACAAACATGTAGTGGGATAACACAAAAGGGCAAGGACAGGGTTTGTTTTACTGCAGTATTTTGCATGGAGATCTCCCTTTGTTCATCATTATTCCCAAAAAGTCCTATCTAAGCCTGCCTTCTGTATCATGTTCACATCCTCTGTCAATAATAGTTTTTCTCCACTGTACAGTATCCTATTTCTTATAAATTTATAATAGTTAGTTTCTTATATAGTCTACCCCCTCTTAAGCTAACTTAAATCTACTGAGCTCAGATGCTAAACTAAGGGACGAGGCAATGCAGCAGCACATAAAACAATTAATATAAACAGCAATAAAAAAATGGAAAATCTCAAAGCAAGCTACAGTAAATCTAAATTACCAAGCAATTCAACATTACAACTAATATGAGGCAATGCGCAGCAAACAAAAAAATAAATCTGGCTTAGCAGAGTAACACAAATTAAAGTTCAGTAGCACTATGCCTGGCAAACAGCAGCTTATATCGAAACATGACATAGCTCAAGCAGAAAAAATAGTACACTAAAGATAACAATGCAGATAAGGGAAATGTATAATCACATCTTAATATCTAAGTAATTAAAGTGATGCACCACAACAACTTATTGTAAAAGAAATATTACCATATACTTGAAAAGAAAATTATGTGTCCAGTTACTGTTACTAGTCCCTTCTTATTGTTCTTTCCTTTCCAAGTTCTCCTTTTTTTTAAAGAATGTGGATTACAAAATTATCATTTAATAGATCTGTTGACAGAAAGTGTTCACATTAGCAAATGCATCAAAGTTTATTTTATAAAACTAATGCTGTAACACAGCTGGAAAACAGGTATCAAATGAAATAAGCAATTACGCAAACCAAAGCATAAAAATATCATTCAATAGTCATGTGACATTTCATAAGTTAGTAGAAATTCTCTCAACTCTCGTAGAAAGACGCTTGTCGTAATCAGGTGTGCAGATGTAAAAATATTTCTCGTCATTTCATTAGGCATTTCAGTAAATATCATAAATTACGAGCTCCACAGTATGCTTTCAACAAGGAAATGTCAATAGCGAGTATAATGGCCCCCCCTTTTTTTTCTACCTGTGCCGCTGAAAGGCTAATGGCTTTTTTTCGGGCGGCTGTCGCCTAGGTGGGTGCCCGCGACGCGCAGGTGGCCACTTAACTTTCTTATGGATATATTTACGACAGCAGTTTCCGCTACAGTGACAGTCCCACATAAAAATATTTCACAGGTCAATAATTAGCGTTGCAAATCTGTAGAAAGAAAATCCTATAAATATAAGTGTCCAAATAAAATATTCGTCAGCATTGTGATACAGTCACGCATTTACGCACATTTCATAACTCTTAAAGTACGATTCTTGGTTTCCAACATACTTCTTATTCCTCATATACGGTAGCATCATCTTATTGATCATAAACATATCTCAACAGCATAGTACACATCGTCGTCGTAATAATAACATCATAACACCTCAGTCAAATCTCAAAAACGTCGTACCTTTCTGCAATAATTTCAAACCCAAAAAATAATTCTCTGCTCATTTCAATAGTGTCATCTACCTCAAACGTACTTTAAAATCATGCTCCCTTACCAAATACATCATTCAAAGCTCTCATAGTATCACAATGATTCCGAAAAAATATGAACAGTTTACAAAGTACAGACAAAATACAGTTTCATAAGTGTGAAGTTATCCAACTGTGTAACTGCGTAAACATGTGTGACTGATGTAGTAAAAAAAATGTTTATCTCTCAGTTAAATGATCAGATAGCTGTGTAATTTGTGTGTTAGAGAAATATGGTACCGATGTGTAAAGTTGTATAAGCAAATACCATATTAGCTAGGGTTCCTTGTGGTTGCCACACACATGGTACACAAAGTAAGCGTGTACCCCCCTGAGGATAAATGTAATTATATCCTGAAGTGTTACAGATTACAGCAATGGAATGAAATGTAATTCAAAAATCTTGAAAAATAAATGGTTTAAGTACAAAATTGATCACTCAAATGCGTGTCCTGTAGCGCTAAATGTGCGTCTTGCTGTAAGATAATTCAGTGGAAGTGTCGTAGTTATCGTCCTCTGTAAGCAAAGTTCTGCTGAAGTCAATGTACTTACCTCATAATACACAAAAGTGAAATGCTTTGCGTATAAATGTCTTAGTTATTACGCTTATTGCCGTGATGAGAAAAGTACTGTGCTGTAACGTATTGTTGTGCTACGGAAAAGGCAGTCTCATTGTAGCTATACCACAAACGTTACTACTAAAACATGTTTTACTTTGCAGAATAATGCAGAAAAATTGTGCAGATATAAAACAGAAACACCGCAAAAGCAGCATTGTAAATTGTCACTCATTAGTAGCGTCGTGATAAGATCGTGTAGCTGTCACAGAAACTACTTTAAATCCAGAATGTATTTTCAAGTAAACCAAAATGTTGCATTAAAATCTCATTAGCAGTACTGGTAAATGTTCTAAGTATGTAAGCCTTATAGTGGTTCCATAATCGTGCAACTAACAAGCAAGAATGTAAACGCACAATAACACTGGGTCGTCTCTTCACAATAACAATGCATTCGAAATTTCTGTTTAAAAATGTTCCCTAGGTTCTTGATCGGATATTTAACTTCAAACATTGTTGCATGTTAACAGATTCTAAGTCTGACAAGCATACTAGTAATGTAAAGTGAAAAGTTTTATGGCAATGACAAACTTAAAAAGCAGATTATCTTTCAATAAATGGTTTTACATGTGAAATGTGGTGTAAACCTTTACTCTTCCTAGTACGCAGAGTTTCAACTTCAACGCAATTATCATGTGGTATACGTCGGATTCTGTATGGTCCATTGTAAACTAGAAAGAATTTGTGACTCAAGTGTTTCTTCTTATGTGACAATGAATGAGCTTTAATGAGAACTTTCTGACCAATGTACAATTTCTTTGCATTTGCTTTACCGTGTAGTTTTCTCCTTTTGTCTGCTGCAGATTTTATAGTTTTAAGAGCCAAATCAATTATGTCTTTGTGTCGAAGTTTACGTGTATTCGGGAAAGGTACAAGCTCTCTGATTCTGTTCGGTGGTTCTTCATTCTTCAGTACAAGGGTAGGTGGTAAAACAGTGGAATCATGAGGCATTTCATTCAGCACGTTTTGAAATAAGTGTAAATATCTGTCCCAATGCTGATGCTTTCTGTGACAATAAAGCCTGCAAAGCTTATTGATTTCTTTCATAATCCGTTCGGAGGGGTTACAATGTGGTGAGTACAATGAAATAAAAACAGGTATGATTTTATGGTTGCGAAGCATGCGTGACCAAACAGCAGATCTAAATTGCGGTCCGTTATCTGAAATGACTTTAGCAACGTCGCCAACTTCACGTAAGAAATTTTTAACAAAGGCGTTGGATACAGACCGACCAGTGGCTTTACGTAACGGTGTGAAAGAAACAAATTTTGAAGTAAGTTCAACAGCGACTAGAACGTACGAAAATCCATTAGATGTTCTGACAAGCGGTCCCAAGAGATCAACAGCAGCAAATTCTTTTAATTTAGAAGGAATGATAGGAAACAACGGAGCACGATGTGAGACAGTAGATGGTTTCGCCTTTTGACAAAGTTTACAAATAGACAAGACTCTTCGAATTCTCTTTTCCATATTGTTAAAATAACAAGTCGTTCGAAGAATATGATAACATTTTCGTGGACCAAAATGTGCGTAGCTGAAATGAATGTACCAAATGAGCTTATTAACAAAATCGTCAGGAATGCAAAGTACCCATAGCTTGTCATCAACAGTGCAGCGTTTGAACAGTATGTTGTTTCTAACCAGGTAATAATGCCGAATCTGTGTGTGTGTGTCTTTTCATCCCATTTGCTCTTGATGTCTTTCCAAATCGGATCTTTATCTTGTTCATGAGCAATGTCCTTTAAAGATGTGGTGATGAAGTTTTCAAAGGCGACTTTCTGAATGTAAAGAATACTGAAATTTTTCTCGAGGTTGCCTTCTGTGGTACTTTTCTCAAGCCCAGCCGGTGCGCGTGACAGTGCGTCCGCAACAATGTTGTCCTTGCCGGGAATGTAGACTATTGTGAAGCGGAATTCTTGCAGAAACAATGCCCAACGTTTTAACCTGTCATGATTTAATTTTGAAGACATAAGAAATTGTAATGCACGATGATCACTGTATACTTTTACGTGCTTACCAGAAAGAAAGAAACGGAATTTGTTAAATGCCCAAACGATAGCTAAAGCTTCTAATTCAGTAACGGAATAATTTTTTTCAGATTTTGTTAGCACTCGGCTAGCAAAAGCAATGGTTTTCTGAATGGTAGTGCCATTTTCTATGGCTTCTTGAAATAAATGGGCACCAAGACCGACTTTAGAAGAATCCGTGCTAAGGCAGAAATCTTGTGACAGATCTGGATGAGCTAAGATTGGCGCGTGAAGTAACGCTTCTTTCAAAGAATTGACTTCCAACTGTGCTTGTTCGTCCCAGTTCCAAATAGTATTTTTTCCAGTGAGAGAACAAAGTTTTGGTGTAACAAGAATTTGCATATTCAGAAAACGACGGTAAAAATTTACGAGACCTAGAAAACTGCGGACTTGTCTTTTTGTGGATGGCACTGGAATGGCTCTGATTGCTTCTAACTTTTCAGGATCCGGCTGAATCCCTTCAGAAGAAATAATATGTCCCAAAAACTTCACCTTTGTCCTACCGAATTCAGACTTCTCCAAGTTAACTGTAATTCCAGATTCTGCAAAAATACGTAACAAACTGTTGAGGATGCGATTATGTTGTTCCCATGAAGCTTCTGCTATCAGAATATCGTCCACATATAAGGTGATGTGACGTTTTAAGAACTCAGGTAATATGGAATTTAACCCACGAATGAATGCTGCCGAAGAAATGTTCAAACCAAAAGGAAGTTTCCGAAACTGATAACAAACGCCGAAACAAAGGAAAGCTGTGTATTTTCTACATTCTGGATGAAGTTCGATCTGATAAAAGCTGGATCTGAGATCAATGGAAGACAACACTTTTACACCACTAAAATTTTGAAGAAGTTCTTCTAACGTTTGCGGCCTGTCTGTTTCAGGAATAATGATCGTATTGATTTGTCTCGAATCTAAGACAAGCCTGATCGATCCATTTTTCTTCTCAACAACATGTAATGGATTGTTGTATGAGCTTACTGCAGGCTCAATAATGTCCTCATTAAGCATAGATTGTATTTCTGTTCTAACACGGTCCCTATAATGCGCCAGAATTACGTATGGTCTAACACAAAATTTAGTATGCTCACGAACACGAAATTGGTATTGAAATCCCTTGATTGTTCCTGTTTTATGAGTAAAAACTGTGGAATGTGCTTGTAAAATCTCAAAAAGGTCCTGCCTATCAGTGTCATTACAATTCTCAATTGTTTGAATTTTATTCTGAATTAACTTATTAGTGTCAAATGCGCCGTCGATATCATCCCTGTCAGTACTTGCAGAGTGATTGTTAGTGTCTAGTTCCGTAGAAAAGTCCGAACTGTTGTCTAACAGAAGGTAAAGCCGATTAATTTCCTCGTCATGGTTTGAGAGCCAATCTTCAAATTTCAAAGCTATTGACTTACCTTCTTTCTCTAAACTTATTTCAGCATCGTGAAAGTTTAAGATTGCTTTGTATTCATTCAAAAAGTCTACTCCCAATATAATTTCCGTCGACAATAATTGGACAATGAGAAAGTTCGTAGAGAAGCTGTGGCTTTGACAAAAGAATTCTAAATTGGTTTGTTGGCGTACATCTACACTTTTTCCAAAGATTGCACCTTGTAATTTAATCTTACGTATCAGAAGTGTGGGGCGATCGTTCGATTTGTTGCATTTGCTAAAGGCTGTTTCACTGATTACTGAAATGGGACTGCCAGAGTCAAGTACTGCCGTAAATTTTACGTCATGCACAGTAATGTGAATCACAGGATATGCAATGTTGTTATGTTTTACGTCGTGTTCCTAGAGTAAGATGTCCCTAATGTCTTCCATTTTTACGTAGTTACTAGCTACGGCAGCTGCGTCGTTAGTGTCATAAGAACGTTTTGTGGCTGCCAGCGGTGTGAGTCATTGCCTATTGTCTCTTTGTTGGCGCGCGTCGTTATTGGGATTTGGAGACCTAACTTCTACAAATTCACCTCCTCGAGAGGGCCCTGCTCTGTTTGAATCCCGCCAGTTCTGATGCAATTCAGGTCTGTCGTTACGATCACATCGTCTGTCGTCATGTCGGTAGTTCCTGTAGTTTCTTTCTTGTCGGTTAAGTGGTGGAGAATTTCTTCCTGAATCGTAACTGCGCGCTGAACTGTTGCGTCTGAAGTTATTCTGTCTCCCTTGATAATAATTATTTTGGTTCCCATATTGTCTGTTTCTCTGATTGTCTCTGTGATAGTCACTACCGCAGAGAGGTGATCTTTCCCTGTAATTATTACTACTCTGCCAACGGTTGTCGTACGGGTGGTGTCTATTTTGGTCACGATTTGCGTTGTAAGAATAGACCAGTCGTGTCCGGTTATTGTTTCTGTCGTCACGGAATTGTGACGGATGTGACCTGTAATTGTTGCGTCCTTGTTTTCGCGTTCCGCGATTATCTGTGTCAATTTCTAGTTCTTGTAACAGTCCCTGAAAAGCTTCAATGTCGTCTTTGCAACGTCCTGCTAAAATAATATGCCGTAAATGTTCAGGTAATTTGATTAAGCAAATGCGCATGAGTTCTGAGGGGCTGTATGGGTTTGACAGGTACTGATTCTTGTGCAACATGTCTTCAAAATATTTCACAAGACTGGAGAATTCAGATTGTTCGAAATGTTTCATCATTATGATACCATGTTTTACTCGGTCTTGTGTGGCTTGAGACCAATATGCTGAGAGGAAGGCATGGTAAAATTCTCCTTCACTGTGGCAATCGTGAATGACCGATCGCATTCTTACAGCGAAGCTAAGAAGCCACACATAAATTCTAATCTGTGTTCCAACGACCAGTTGGGAGGAAAACAATGAGAGAATTGATGGAGCCATGCTTGTGGATGAATGTCGTTGCCAGAATTCTTAAATGTTTTGAATTTACGTGTAGTAATGAACAGCTTATAGTCAAAATCATCATGTCGGCGAGTCGCATATCGGTCATTGTTAGGTCGTGTCGGCCGTTCCATCTCAAAATTCGGTGCACATTGCCAATTTCTTTCATAACTTCCGAAATGCCCTGTGTTATTATTTTGCGGCTTTCCCGTGTTTCTAAGTCCCTCTTCCCGTGTTGGAGCGCCAGTGTCCTCTGAAATACGTAATTCTTGTATTACCTGTGTCAGCTGATCTTGTACTTCCCGGATTTCTCTTTGGTATTGTGTATTAATTTGATCCTGATTTTCCTTGAATTTCTTAATTTGTTCATACTCTTCTGTGTCAGTGACGGCTATGGGTCTTGTGTCATTCAGATCATCATCTACCTTTGCAGATAAGTTAGTGAACTGATCCGAAAGTTCGGCTACTTTCTCCGATAGTGTACTTATTTCGTTAGTGTGTTATTCTGAACCAAGTGTCAGAGTGTCCATTTGTGTTGAAATCGTATCTACTATGTTCTTTAACCTTTCCTGAGTTTTTGCAAGTTGCGTAACCGAATCGGTAAATGCAACTGAGTCAATTTTAGCTTTCAAGGTCTCATGATTTTCATGAACAATAGTTTGCAGTTCTTTTATGGCTGCTTCGTGATTCTGTAATGCATTTTCATGCCGCGAAAAAATAGGTTGAAAATGCTCACAAATTTGTGTTTTTACGTCATTACAGACTTTTTGACATTTCGATTCAATGTTATGTAACTCAGTAGTTAAATCTTCACGTGTTTGTTCAAGCGTGGTGTCTAACTTCCGAAGATTTTGTTCCATTGTCTCTCTCTTTTTAAGATTTTGTTCCATTGCGTCTAACTTTTGAAGATTTTGTTCCATTGTGTCTAACTTTTGAAGCTCTTGTCCCATTTGTTGCATTAATTGTAATAATAATGCACTGGTGTCTGAAACATGTTCCTCAGCGCTTTTCGGCAATGCATTTGAACCGGCAATATTCGCATTTTGAAAAGCACAAAATGTGTCTTGACTTATTTGAGAAAACGGTGAGGACGCAAAACCTGAATCTACAGTATTTGCAAGATTGTGCCCTGTCATTTCGGATTCCCGAGGCGAGCTGTTGCCGACTGATCGATCGATAATGCTTCCCTGTTCACTATTTGTTTCACTGACTACGCCATTATTTGCAGCCCGCTCCATTTCCCTATGCACAATTGCCAAGTTACTACTTTCAACATTAGTTAATTCATTACTCGGCGGCGCTAACACACTGCTTTCGTCTTCACTGTCATTTCTCAGTTAACTTTGGAGCCTAGTATTACGTTTTTCAGACGCCATTATTGTCACAATATTTCACACGATAACACAGAAAAGCACAATTTGAAGAGCAAAAATAAGAGAACACATTAACATAGCACTGAAAAAAATATCTAGTTAATTGCAAGCGCAGCTGCGAAATACTTGGTGCAAATCTACATGCATGCCACAACTGTTTTACTGTACAACAGTGAAAGACTGCAACTACAAAGGAGATTCTCTCTACAATTTCGCGCTATCAATAAACAAAAGCTACACTAATTACACAAACTACAAGAAAAAATCAGAAGATTCAAGTGAGGTATCCTCGGCTAAGGGTCGACATATGAAACGTCCCCTTAGAAATTTTATACATGTCTGTGCTTTAACTGACACACAATTTTTTTTTTTAGCGCAACGCAATCTGACTTTCAAAAATCCCTACAAAAGAATGGCCCTGACTAACATTAAACTATACCTTTCACAAATCACTTACCTCACAAAAATCTTCGCTGCTCAAGCTACTGCAATACAGCGAGCGCCACTACTGCCAGCTAAATAAAAGATTCAAACTATGGAAGGCACTAACTACTGATAGGGATAGTTAGCAAATGAAAGATATTAGTAGAGAACAAACAATGTATTTACCTTGATATCATCATATATAAATATAGCAGTTCATGACAAATTACAAATCTCCGCCATCTCTCTCCCCACATCCACCACTGCTGGCGGCTCACCTCCAACTGCGCAATGCTACGCGTTGTTCACAGCCAGCTGCCTAACACTACAATGGCGAGTATTACAACAATGCAAAGCAGCCACAGACTGCACACAGCACAGCCAGTGATTTTCATACAGAGGTGGCGTTACCAATATAAAAAACCTAAGCAGCCTACTTACAGAGTGACTGCAACACTCGTGGATTCATCTGATGGAGGCTGAAACCAGGATAGCAGATCGATCAACGTGGCCGATTGCGCGGAACTGCTCTCTGTAGGAGAGAACATAATCACGACAAACTGCAGTCCAGCAATACCCGGCACAGAACTGCTTTTGGGGTGCAGTCCGGCCTATTATAGTGATTTATGCAAACTGGTGCAGGAACTGTAAACAGCGTCCGTCATAAGTGCGCCTCAAGAGATCACTCCGACTCTCCGTGCTGCCATTGTTAGAGTACGCCCTCGTCGTCTGGCACCTCTTCTACAGTGGAATCCCCATTTCTAGTGGAGTCCCCACTTCTAGTGGAGTCCCCATTTCTAGTGGAGTCCCCATTTCTAGTGGAGTCCCCACTTCTGCGTCACCGCTGAGCGGTGCCGTGCTGTCTCCTCGGCCAGCCGCCAACGGGGTCGCCCGTCCCGGTGGGATCCCGGGGTTGTGTCCGCCTTCAGCTGACCGGAAGCTGTCGGCCAGGTGAGCCGCCGCCTCGCTGAGCAGGTGGGCGGCACGCGCCTCTGAGCCGTCGCGGAGGGGCGGGGTGTGTCGTGACTGACAGCCGCCTCGCTCAGGCGTCTCCCTGCCGCTCGGCCTCCATTTACTCCACACCGACCACCGTGCAGCGTCAGTTCTCGTCCAGCAGTCACTCGCTGTTCGTAGTAGCTGCACAATACTTAAGACCTTTCATAAAGAGTGCCTCCTCAAAACTTTTTACTGAAACAGCATTCAGAATTGGTAAAGATGGTATTTTGACATTCGATAAAACAAATTAATAGAGATGAATATTTACATGAATAGAACTGTTACACTAATACAACACAAAATTTTTATACTCTGCTGAGAGACTTTATAATTAATGCTTATTGTAAAGAATACTGACTTAACCTATGGGCCCATTGTTAATACCAGGGTACGATTCATTAAGATACAGAGAGGCTCAAGTACTCCACCCGTAACTCTAAAATACTGTACGTAATCCCACCTATGAAATACCCGTCACTGGAGCATGCTCACAACTACTGCTGACTCTTTAACTTCACTAACTACGCTATTTACAGGCGCCACTGCACGTCCCTCGCCATCTCAGATCCCAGAGGCCTCGATGGATCCCTGAAACTGCTCAAGACATGGCGGACGCACACAAATAAACAATGAACACATATTAGACTAGATATAATTAGCTGCAGTCGCCTTAGTAATGGAAATTAATAAAAATACTATATGTAACTTACCGGCTACACCCGTTTACCATACATACTCCCCCATCGTGCCCCGCTGAGACAACTCGGTGGATGTCTCTGGCGTGGCCGATCGCTGAGATGGAACTGGATGTACAGAAACTTACGGTGGAAAATTTACACACACAAAAAAAGGCAGACTTCGCAAGTTACAATGCAAGGACTCTACCTCTGTATACAATTTCTTGTAACTATCATACTTTTAGACTTCTCATGTGTGCTAGGTGTCACACCGAGACCCCAGGTACAGGACTTGTTGAGGAATTCCATACCTTCGGCATTACACCGCTCATACGATAAATCCCGACGACCGCTGACGTTCAGAGACGTGACGTACCATCGCACGAGAAACTCGCCACACTCCAGAAAGGTTGCGCTTATCAGCAGCGCCGTGGGCGGGCACAGTGGCCACCTTTGTACATCCACCTCCAAACCCCAAGAGTATGGTGCAACGCGCTGTGGCGTGCCCAACACGCCAACGAAGAGAAAAGTCTCACTGAAAGTAGGTGCAACACCGCAATTGTGTGCTCATGACACCAGTGACAAATACCGCGAAAACAAAGAAGAGGCGCAACGCTGTAAGGCGTGCCCGGAACACTGTCGGTATGCACCCAGTAGCTCTTCCTCAACAAAGACACAGTAATAGGTACGGTGTAAAGACAAAACACACAGGAAGATGGAGTCTGTGTTACCAATGACTCGGAAGAGTGGTGGCTCCCCCATGAAATGGAAAGTAGAGAAAAGTGAGTTAGACCGACCCTTCGATTTCGGAGTTAACAAAGAACGCGGAAGGTCCATATGTCGCCTCGTAGCCCCTACAAGTTACACATGTACATGTTAAAGAATATAAATAAAAACAAATTACCACACTTAATGTCTAATACGTACACAACAGAAAGATGTTTTCTAAGCCAGTCTATTTTACAAATGTTTCCCTTTTGTTTCACACACAGGCAACACTTTTATTCTGTACAAAAACAACGTTCTTGTGCTCCTCACATTTCAACATATGTAAACGGCTCTGTCCGAGTATTTGTGCGGATTTTCCCCGAGCCGAAACCGCACGGTCCTGGCTTCCATCTCGCCCTCCATTTCTGTTTCGGTGATTGGATCTCGGTTTAGGACCACGTATTTCGATTCACTCATCCCGCTCTCCATGTGAATCTCTGCGGCTCCAGCTCGTGTCGTACTGGCGGGTATCGTTTTGTCTCTGCAAGTTACTCTGCCGTCCCTATTTTGTCTCTTATAGTCCTGCCTCGACGCTGATGGATGTTGTTATTGCGCGGTGCTCCACGAAAGTCGCCATTGTAATAGTTATTTTGCCCTTTCCGTCCATCATGCGCTGTTTCTTTTTCGAAAATTAACTCCAACTCGCGCAGAAGGCTTTTCAATGTTTCGATATTCGCTCCGTACTTTCCTACAAGCGCTAGCCGGTAGTTGCTCGGCAGTTTCGCGAAACAGAACTTCATTATTTCACCATCACTATGTGGCACATCAAGAAACTGATTCTTTCTAATTAAAGCCTCAAAGAGCTTCGTGGGGTTCTTGTATCCTGACGCCTCCGGATATGGACACAAAATGATTTCTTCTTTTATTCGGTCTTGCACTTGGCGCGATCAATACTTTCCCAGTAACGCGTCGGTGAATTCTTGATACGTTCGGCATGTACCTGCAACACTACGCATTTTCTCAGCTGCCGTGCCCTCGATGTGCCCGCAGATAAATTCTAATTTTTCTGTCAATGGCCAAGATATTAGTAGCGTGTTAGAAAATTGTGACAGCCAAATTTTTGGGTGAAGTGAGCCTCCATTTTCCCGGAAATTTTGGAATTTGAGGACCGGTAAAATGTGTTTTTAATCAAACTCTGGTACCTCTTGCACATTTCTATTGGGTGTAGTATCACACGCGCCCGTCTGTTTGACGCGAACTGACACCTCCTGGTTCTGCCCCACAATGATACTGGAACTGAGCGTCAGTTGTGGCGGTCGGGCTGCAGTTTTGCAGCCGTGCGCTCCCTGGGCTGCAGAGCGCGATTCGTACTCGACTGCGTCGCACCGAGCCGGCCGTCGCCTCTGGACGCTGTGTACCAATTTGTACTCGGCGTTCCAGGCGTGCCACATCTTTTTCTACGCTTTCACACCTTTGGGTGGTACCCGCAACGCGTTCTTCAACGCTTTCCATTCTTTGCGTTGTGCTCGCAAGTGCTTCCTTCCACTGGGCTTTCATTGCATCGATTCCTATTGCATTCATGTGTCCAATTCGCCTAGCGATTCTTGCACGGTTATTTGCGGTTTTGGCCAATGTTTTGGCGCCAGCTGCCTCTACCCTTACTAATTCTGCATGTCTCTTGGCTTCGGTGGCCCTTTTCTTGGCTTCGACACTCGTCTTACCGACCTCCGCTATTTCATATCACATAATCGGTACTGTTTAGTTGGGTGGCTCTGATGCTTTGTATGTCGCGAGCTGGCGTTCCAGTGACGTGGGGGAATATAGGCGGATGATCGGGCTTGGGACTCATTCAATGACATGCGTGTAGCGTACATAAAAAGAGTACAATTTAAGCAGTGCTGGTTGAGCAAGGTCTCCCACCCAGCAACGTTATACCGTGTGCGGAACAACAATTTGACCAAAGGTGCAGGGCGGAAAGACAGTATGAAGCGTAAGAATGTGAGTGTCGTAACTAAGGGTCGCACATGCGTATTTTCGGCGCTATAGGAACGTAATTAAAATCTGGTGGTGGTGGTTAGTGTTTAACGTCCCGTCGACAACGAGGTCATTAGAGACGGAGCGCAAGCTCGGGTTAGGGAAGGATTGGGAAGGAAATCGGCCGTGCCCTTTCAAAGGAACCATCCCGGCATTTGCCTGAAACTATTTAGGGAAATCACGGAAAACCTAAATCAGGATGGCTGGAGACGGGATTGAACCGTCGTCCTCCCGAATGCGAGTCCAGTGTGCTAACCACAGCGCCACCTCGCTCGGTCAATTAAAATCTGACATAGGGACGTCTTTACTCAAAATGAAAGGTAATCCACAGAAAATGTACGCGTGAACACAGTCTTTCGACTAATCAGTCTTCATGATGAGAAAAAGCAAAACTTAGAACATCACATACACGTTTATCATACTTAGCCGACGTTCGAGACAGTACTTCTTTAGAAATGAAGACAATCACATGCCCATGTTTCATGTAGTAGTAAATGTATAAATGTCGTGACACAAGCGTCTGTTACGTTATTATTGGGCAACATACGAGGTCCTACATCATCGGTATTAATGAAAAGAGAGACAGTACGCCGTTGCTCAATTCCCAATGCACGGAAAATGAAACACAACTTTTAATGGCGTCCGTCGCATTGCGCCTATCATCGTGACTAGAGACGAAATTATTTTATGGCGTCTGTGATGTGGAAGTGATGACTCAAGAGACCGATTAATACTGTGATATCAAGTTGTCTCTGTATCTCCATATACACCTGTGACACAGTAACCTATGGAGCCAAGTTGCCCTCATTTGTCCTCCTGTCAGAGGCAACCCGTATTCTATTAATTTACCGTTTTCACTGTACTGACATGTGGTCAATTTTGCCTCTAGTCCTCCATCAAGGTATGTAATACCCGCTGCGGGTTTCCATGTTTGTATTGAGCAATCAAGAAGGACGATGCGACACAGACGAGGACAACACGGAACACAACGTTCAGATGACGAAAATTTCGGAAACCGTTTTCCTCTAATGATGTGGTTACATGTTAAACGTTATTCGACTTTGCTACAGCGAACAAACGTCAATGTCCCGAACTTCATAACTTTTACACGCATGGTCTGTGCAATGCAGCTATCCTTTGACGAAGTGAACTTGTCAGTCTTTTTGTAATATGAAGAGGAAACATTAACAGATGGTGGAGAGCACGGATTCCTGGCAGACGCCAGTGGGGTCGTGACGTGGGGGAGGGTGAGGAGGGGACTGCACGTGAAGGGATGTTCAAAAGCCTCGTGCATGGTCACTGAAGCGTACGCAGCTCATTTATTAAGCGATCAAGATTACGCTCATTGTGGAAACATGTGCGAGATGGGCACTGCTGCAAACATATTTCACCAAAAAGTATTAGGCGTTTAGGCACGGCGACAAACCTTCTCAAAGACTACAGACCCATCCACACGGCTGTGCAAAGAGTAAGGGGTGTCTTGTCTCCGGCCACTGTTTGCCGTAGCCCTCGCCACTATGCGAGAGGCTGGCTCTGGCTGTAAGCACATTTCCAGGATCGATATCGCAGAGGTTGCGTGATAAGACAGAACTGGTATTGGCAGACCGATTTGCAAATACTGCCCTACGTACTGTGTAGTAGCAGTCCTACTATTTGACGTTCACAGATACGCTCCCCTACGTAAGTATATTACTGAGAAATCGGAGATTCGAATACAAGAGAACAATTGTATCATCACAAATGTCCCGCAGATGTGTTTGTCCCGTATTGGGCAATGACTTCGAGAGAGTATGTAGACGTACAATTCGCGCCGATCTGTGGTACAGCGTTGCGATGTCGACTGTTGAAACACGACGAATGGCACGTTTAATAAGAGGAATTAAAAATTACAGCTTTTGTTTTCGTTGTCATTCAAAAAAATTTCGGAATTGTTTTAATATATACCAAGAATGTGAAACAGACTACGGTGGAATTTCGAGATGTAAGACGCTCCAGGAATATTATTAGCGTGTTGCCAACAGAGAGCACGTGATTCGTTTGACGAGGCGAACACAAAACCACAAGGAGTATAAGGTATGGGCTCATAGCCCGGACAGATATCCGCCATCCGACAGATATCGGCCAATTTGCACGCTTTCGTAGATGGTTAATACCATCACTAGAAAAAAAGGGGTCTTATTAAACGGAAAGAACCACCTCTTCAGAAAATCATGTATCTTCTTAGAGTACTTAACCTATTACTCTAGTGAGAAGCAAAAAGGTCATGCTCGCTCGATTTCAGGGCTAGCACACGTGGCAGTGCAGAGCCGTTCATAATGAATGACGCGAGTGTGTGGGTGTTACGACGTCACCTTAGTGTATGAGCCACATACGCCTGCCGTGGCCTTTAGATAATGAAGTACTGTCCGCCCCCCCCCCCCCCCCCACCCAAAAAAAAGAAAAAACTGCAGAGATACTCACTAACCTCTTGATAAAATAATAATAACAACTATTTCTTTTCGCGTCGCAATGGAAAACGCCATAATAACGAAAGCATGTCAAGCAGTCAACTCTTACAATACAAGTAAGGCCTGAATAAATTCGTCTCCGATGCTGATTTGACGGCGGTGAGTTTCCTGCTCTGCTAATGGTGCATTTGCCTGCCGACGGCCACCAACACGTGTGAAAACAGAGAGGGTATTACGAAACCTCAAAATGCTTAGGACCATAATGCGGAAAAACAGTTAGCAATAAATATAAATATTCGCTGTATTATTTTAGGCAAAATTAGTTACGCTATTTATATTCAGGTAAAACTAAGGTACATCAGTTCCGTGAAAAGACAGGCCGCACAGATGGGAATGTATAGCAGAAACTTGCACTGGCACCACGGCTACCGTCTTTCCTTGAGAAGCTGCACAGGATCTCCAAGACTCGGAAACGTTTCAGGCATGGTGGAAGCAGTGTCGCAGACATCGACTCCTTCTTTGGCAGCACGGCTGCAGCCGGCTGGTCAAGGAAGAGACGATGGAGAGATTCGTCCGAATCTTGATTTCTTATTCAAATCTAACGCGGCAAACACGCCGAAAGTATTTGTGTCCAGAATGCCGCTGCGAGACACTCCGTTCCCAGTTGTAACAGTACTGCTTTCGCGACATTTCAAAAATCCACGTCTTTGTAATTGTTCGTTTATGTATTGCTGAAGAAACGAAAACCTCTGAACTAATCATGATGATGAGTCTACGAAATGTTTAGCTTTGGAAAGAGAACGATTATGGAAATTATTGTGGCTTATATCAGGTAGTATCATTTTCAGGTGACGAATGCGATAGGTTGTTACTATTGCAACGAACGACGACTTTCCACGTCTGCATACGAGTTTTACCCTCTGTTTCACAGCAATAAATCATTGTCACTCCTTGTCAACAAACCGGTGGTCGAAGCTCACTTAACGTTTCTGAATACAACTTGATAGTTAGGATGGTGCTGGATCCTAGTGGCCAACACGTAGAACAGTTCAGAGATGACTTTGATATTGTCAGCGAATTTAATGGCGATAGCTGCGGGCGACCGTCTGCTGTGAAATAGACAACG
Source organism: Schistocerca americana (assembly GCF_021461395.2). NCBI lineage: Eukaryota > Metazoa > Arthropoda > Insecta > Orthoptera > Acrididae > Schistocerca > Schistocerca americana. The sequence continues at coordinate 50,978,545 of NC_060129.1, forward strand.
TTATCTATAATCTGATATAGGGTAAACGACAAACTCATTTGTCAGTTAATTGATGAAAGGAGAAAATATAAAAATGCAGTAAGTGAAACAGGCAAAAAGGAATACAAACGTCTCAAAAATGAGATCGACAGGAAGTGCAAAATGGCTAAGCAGGGATGGCTAGAGGACAAATGTAAGGATGTAGAGGCCTATCTCACTAGGGGTAAGATAGATACCGCCTACAGGAAAATTAAAGAGACCTTTGGAGATAAGAGAACCACTTGTAGGAATATCAAGAGCTCAGATGGAAACCCAGTTCTAAGCAAAGAAGGGAAAGCAGAAAGGTGGAAGGAGTATATAGAGGGTCTATACAAGGGCGATGTACTTGAGGACAATATTATGGAAATGGAAGAGGATGTAGATGAAGATGAAATGGGAGATATGATACTGCGTGAAGAGTTTGACAGAGCACTGAAAGACCTGATTCGAAACAAGGCCCCAGGAGTAGACGATATTCCATTGGAACTACTGACGGCCGTGGGAGAGCCAGTCCTGACAAAACTCTACCATCTGGTGAGCAAGATGTATGAAACGGGCGAAATACCCTCAGACTTCAAGAAGAATATAATAATTCCAATCCCAAAGAAAGCAGGTGTTGACAGATGTGAAAATTACCGAACTATCAGCTTAATAAGTTACAGCTGCAAAATACTAACACGAATTCTTTACAGACGAATGGAAAAACTAGTAGAAGCCAACCTCGGGGAAGATCAGTTTGGATTCCGTAGAAATACTGGAACACGTGAGGCAATACTGACCTTACGACTTATCTTAGAAGAAAGATTAAGGAAAGGCAAACCTACGTTTCTAGCATTTGTAGACTTAGAGACAGCTTTTGGCAATGTTGACTGGAATACTCTCTTTCAAATTCTAAAGGTGGCAGGGGTAAAATACAGGGAGCGAAAGGCTATTTACAATTTGTACAGAAACCAGATGGCAGTTATAAGAGTCGAGGGACATGAAAGGGAAGCAGTGGTTGGGAAGGGAGTAAGACAGGGTTGTAGCCTCTCCCCGATGTTGTTCAATCTGTATATTGAGCAAGCAGTAAAGGAAACAAAAGAAAAATTCGGAGTAGGTATTAAAATTCATGGAGAAGAAATAAAAACTTTGAGGTTCGCCGATGACATTGTAATTCTGTCAGAGACAGCAAAGGACTTGGAAGAGCAGTTGAATGGAATGGACAGTGTCTTGAAAGGAGGATATAAGATGAACATCAACAAAAGCAAAACAAGGATAATGGAATGTAGTCTAATTAAGTCGGGTGATGCTGAGGGAATTAGATTAGGAAACGAGGCACTTAAAGTAGTAAAGGAGTTTTGCTATTTGGGGAGCAAAATAACTGATGATGATCGAAGTAGAGAGGAAATAAAATGTAGGCTGGCAATGGCAAGGAAAGCGTTTCTGAAGAAGAGAAATTTGTTAACATCCAGTATTGATTTAAGTGTCAGGAAGTCATTTCTGAAAGTATTCGTATGGAGTGTAGCCATGTATGGAAGTGAAACATGGACGATAAATAGTTTGGACAAGAAGAGAATAGAAGCTTTCGAAATGTGGTGCTACAGAAGAATGCTGAAGATTAGATGGGTAGATCACATAACTAATGAGGAAGTATTGAATAGGATTGGGGAGAAGAGAAGTTTGTGGCACAACTTGACCAGAAGAAGGGATCGGTTGGTAGGACATGTTCTGAGGCATCAAAGGATCACCAATTTAGTATTGGACGGCAGCGTGGAGGGTAAAAATCGTAGAGGGAGACCAAGAGATGAATACACTAAGCAGATTCAGAAGGATGTAGGTTGCAGTAGGTACTGGGAGATGAAAAAGCTTGCACAGGATAGAGTAGCATGGAGAGCTGCATCAAACCAGTCTCAGGACTGAAGAGCACAACAACAACAACAGTTAGGAAGAAAGAGACGATAAATATTTATAGCTCGTCCATTAATATTGCGAAAATATTGGAATGCTTTGAAATGCAAACAGAGTGCGTAATATAGCATACGATCGTTTGCTATAGAGAGGTGGAAGTGTTATGAAAGCATGTCTCCACAAATGATTAGTGGATGTCGGTAGCATGATATTCCGATTGGACAGAACGTTAACTTTGGCGAGTTTGTGTGTGGAAGGCGTAAGTCTAAATGTGGGTTTATATAGATTGAACACATTCATGTGTGCTCCACCAACGTTACTTATCGTTTAATGGTATACTCGCTTCTAACTTCGATAAATATATTACTGATGGCTGGCCGGCCGAAGTGGCCGCGCGGTTCTGGCGCTGCAGTCTGGAACCGCGAGACTGCTACGGTCGCAGGTTCGAATCCTGCCTCGGGCATGGATGTGTGGGATGTCCTTAGGTTAGTTAGGTTTACCTAGTTCTAAGTTCTAGGGGACTAGTGACCTCAGCGGTTGAGTCCCATAGTGCTCAGAGCCATTTGAACCATTTTTTAACTCATGGTTGTGCATTTACTATCCTTTTTCCGTTTTCATTTTCTCCATAAAACCGTTATTATTCGCAAGAAAGTTAAAACGGCCGACATTGTGGAGCGCCAGCAGCAACAATAGGTCGCTGAGGCAGCGACAAAGCTCTGTGGGCTGCAGGAGATGCAGAATTAACGGAAAAATAAACTCAACTTCTATGTTTCTACGATCTGCAAGCGCGATCAGAAGTGCTCAACGTCAGTACCGTGTCACTATGTGAATCCGACGCAGGTTTTACGATTTTGTGTAACCCGTGCTGGCGTTCGGGTGGCGTCCCTTTTGGTAGTCAATCTTCGACGTGTGTGAACAAAAGCAAACGTAAGCAGTGGCGGTTGGGCGGGGTTTTGTCATCCTGCACTGTTACACATTATCAGACATGACATGACAAGGGTGCTGACCGCAGTCTCAAATCTTCGATAAAATGAAAGTGCTCAAAACCGTAAAATGATGGAATCCTGTGGTAGTGTTTTTTTCCTTCAAAATACAATACGAAATCCGCCATCGGTGACCATGTTTCCCGAGTCGATATGATGGTGTTTACCTGAAGAACCAGAAGCGGTAGCGGCAGATCGGTTTATAAAAAGCACATTCGTTAGCTGTTTGTAGAACTGTTAAGTAACGTTTATATTTTGTTTGACAGAATGAAAGCGATTATTAACATACTGTTACTCTTTCGAAGCGGAAACAGAAAATCAAATATCTTATTTTTACGCTTAACATTTCTCCTCCGTTCGACATTTATAATTTTCTGCAAAAAGATATCAGAATTTCCGTGTCCATTACTATATACAAGGTCCTTGAACGTTGTGTGACAGAATGGCGCCCGTACACGTCTTTTTCGCGCTGTTTATTCCGTTTCAACGTCTTATTCCTTATATCAAAGCTTAATACGGCAAGTCGCTTGCTGCCATCTGCCGGCCAGCGACTACACTGCGTCTTCTGTAACTTCTTCCGCAATTAACTTCTTCTGCAACACGGGGCGCCATCAGAACGTCTTTCGATACCGCTGGTTGGGGTGCGAATCACGCACTTCCAACAAATAAAAACAGAACATTCGTACATAAAAATCTATTGTAGTGGGCAACGCGGGAGGGCTGTAGCCTATTTGTGTGAAAGAAGGTAAAATGAGACAACTGTGAGCCGACAAGACTGGCACATCAGAGAAACGGGCGGCTGCGATTTCAAATCCGCCTCCACACAGCACTAGAGAATGTCGTATAACGCAGTCAGGAGCCGTAGAATAAATTTCAGACTGTTTTCGTTGTCGAGCGAGGCGTTGCTCAGCGCTTACAAATAAATACTAGCATATTGAAACATGAAATAAGTTTATGTTTTTTATTTCTTTTGAAAATAATGGAAATAAGTACATTCTTTTTTTCGTCACATTCCAACATTACCTGGAACATCATTTTTCTTTTGAGAGGAAAAAATTGATTTCAGTGTCAGATAAGACTATGTTTCCTGCGATGTGCACTTTTCAACTACTTAAAATATAACGCGGCATTATTTTTTATTTAGTTCTTCAGTAAAAAGGCACCAATTGTGGCATGGAGTAACAAGAGGCATAAGCAGTTAGGTGCGAAGATGGAAGATACATTATCTGAATGGAGAAAGAGCCAAATTAACAACCGGCGGCAGTCTTCAGAGAAAGCGGTCGCGGATCACGTGTTTCGAGCGATCGACTGTCTGGCGAATCTTGAAACGGATAATCTGAACTACATCGACAGCAGCAGCGGGAGGCAACGACCGGACAAGTTCTGTTAAGTAGGCAGAGTATCCAGGAATCAGTGGGCGGCGGTATGGCACCGTGTGACAGATTAAAATCGTCGTAACTGGTCAGTGAGTGGGACACTGTACTGGAATGCATCTTACAGCTGGCAGCAGACGCGAAATGGCGTCTGCCTTTTTCGTGGAAGATAAAGTTTTGCATGCAAATCATACAGACATGTAACGCACCTAATACTACTAGAGATGTAGGTTGTAAAAGCGGGACAAAGATTCACGTAATTTGCTTGACGCCAACTGAGTGTAGAATGAGATATACGGTAATCAACGAATAAGAACCCGACAAAAATTGAATGTAAAATTGTTAATAATCATGCCGTTCGCATAAGAGTATTAGAGAGAGCGTTTAAATTGTTTATATTGATATCGAGTAGTATACTGGAGTTCAAAGGTGAGAAGATACGAAAATGCTCGTTAAAGAGAAATAAGTTATTAGACAGAGCGAACCACGTCTCGTGTTGTGTACGGAGACAGGGGTGACGTGTGACGTCACACGTCAGTGTGGGCTGCGCCTCAGTCTTGGTATTTCGTGCCCGTTGTTCTTTGTTGCCTCCAAAATTGCAGCATTCATTCACACTATGCAGAACATAACTCGGCTCGCCCTTTTACTAAATATTCAGTTAATGCAGTAAAGTATGAATTACATGCAAAGGTAATTGTAAAATCATTCCTGTGTCGGAAAAAGAAATGCTCTGGCTAGAGGAATTGTTTCCAGGATGACAGCGTGATAGACGCAAGACTGCTATCTTGTGTGAGCATTGTGCTAATTCTTTACCTAAAAAAAATACGAGAGTAGTAGTAATAGTAACAGTCAACTTCGTCATGAATTACAGGCTCAATTATGTGTAGTTCATAAGAAATGTAATTACGTTGTGTTTAAAATGAAACTTGGCACGTAAAATAACTATAGTGAGTTTGTCTGTGGAGGGAGCAACTTAAAACCTGGGTTTCTGTAATTCCTGGTAACTCAATCGCATGACGAAAGTTATCATTCAAAATTGTCATCGCATTAAACTACCAGAAACGTAGTGTTTGATTCCGAGTTGCCTCATTCGTTACTCCTTTCTCTTTTCATTCCTTTAACAGAATCCCAGTTACTCCGGAGAAACTCTGAATGTAACTGCCATCATTCCGTGATGCCAACAGCAACAATCGACCGCTGATGCAGCGTCAGAGCTCTGTGGTCTGTGGGAGACGGAGAATTAACGGAAAGATTTAGTCGGCTATGATCTGCAACTGCGATTAACGTCTGAATGTGCTTATGATCAGTACAGCGTCACTATGCGAATCTGGTGCTGGTTTCGTGATTTTGTGGATGGAGTGCTGGCCTTCCAGTGACGTGGCGGAATATAGGTGGACAACCTGGCTGGGTGTCATTCAGTGACGTATGTGTAACGGACGTATGAAGCGAATAATTTAAACAGAGCTATTTGAGCGAGGCTTGCCATCCAGCTCCGTTATACAGGGCGTGGAGAAGCAGTTTGACCAAAAACGCAGGGTGGAAGGACAGCATGAAACAGGAATGTGTGTTTGGCAACTAAGAGTCGCAAATGCATATTTTCAGCGCTACGGGAACGTAATTGAAATCTGCCATACTTAGGCCCTTGTTCAAAATGATAGGTATTTTACAGAAAATGTATACATAAACACAATGTTTGGACTAACCAGTCGTCACGATGAGAACAAGATAAATTTCAAGCGTCACAAACACGTGTATCTCATTTACCAGATATTACTTTTCAGAAATGAGGTCCATTACATGTCCATGTATCATGTTTGGATATATTTTTAAAAAGTGAAAATGAGCCACCACTTAATTAACAGGAGTATGTATATAAAAATGTTGTAACTGACCACCGTTTCCATGCAGCCGTTATTTAACTGCGACCTGTATTTTCTATACTCAGATTCCTTCGTTTGGCGCTCTCTTTGTGCCCTACGCTTTTGGTCAAATAGTTTCTCCGCCCTGTATATGCCAGATGATGCGTTACAGAATGTTGTCCGAATTATCGGGACTCCAGTACACTTAATTGTTCGTAGGATGTGCTAACAACGGCAAAATGTCAGAATGCGTCGGTAGCGATTTGTAACTATAAAGTTCAGTAGACAGTAACCACTAAAAGGAAATGCGACACGTATAACGTGGCACTACGGAATTAGACGTGTAATATGTTTTCTGATTACAAAAAGTTCTCTAGTAGAGCGGTAACCGCATAAATGTCGTGACAAGTGTGTCTGCCACGCTATTATGGAGCAACGTATGAGACCCCACAGAATCGGAATTAGTGAAAGCATGCACCGTTAGTCAGTTACCAAAGCGTTTAAAATTAGACAAAACACTTAACTGGGTCGGTCACATTGGATCTATCATCGTGAATGAAGACGAAATTAATTTATAGTGTCTATGATGTGGAAGTGATGTTTCAGAGACTGATGAATACGGCGAAATTAATTTCTCTCTTTTTTTTTTGTTCGATAAATATCTATGACATTCTGGAACCAAGTAGCCCCTATTCCTTCTCCTGACCAGAGGCAAACACCATTCTACTTATTAACTGTTTTGACAATACTGAAATGTGGTGAATATTGCTTCTAGCCCTGCACCAAGGTGGGCTAACAGAATCGGATACCTGCCGCGAGTTTCCATGTTTGTACTGAGCAGTCAAGATGAAAGGCGCGACAGAGACATCGACAACGCGGGACACAACATTTAGATGACCAAAATGTCGGAAACCAAATTTCTGTTGTGATGATTACATGTGAGACCTTAATCGATTCCACTAGCCGGAACGAACGTCTGCGGTGCGTTCCAAGCTTCATACGTTTCACACCTATGGTCTCCGCTCAGCAATTGTCGACGGTGAATCGAACTTGGCGGTGTTTTCGTATTGTGAAAGGAAGACGTCAATATGTAATGTAGAGTACGAATTCCTTACGGCGGTCAGTGAAATTATAAGATGGAGACGTGTGAGGAGCAGATCACACGTAAAGGGATGTTCAAAAGTCTTATCCAGGCCCATTAAAACGTTCGTGGCTGCTTTATTAATACACCGGAATTACGCTCGTTGTCGAAAGAAATACGGGGCGGGCACTGGTAGAATGTATTAACAGTCCTACTATTTTATTGTCACAAAACGATTTGAAGGTCGCATACACCTCCCCAAATATGTATATAACCGACAAATCAGAGATTCGAATACTAGATAATAATTGTATCATAACGAATTTCCCGCAGATGTGCTTGTCCCATACTGGGCAATGATTTAGAAAGAGTACGTAGACATACAAATCGCACTGACTCGTGGGACAACTTTGCGATGTCGACTATTGAAACACGAGTGATAGCACGTTTAATAAGAGACAATGAATATAATAACTTTTGTTTTACCTGATAATTAAAAAAATTGCAAGATTGTTTTAATACATGGCAGGAATATGAAGGACACTACGGCAGAGTTTCGAGATTGGTCGAAGGTACGGAACACGGTTTGTGTCCAAAATTTTGCACAGGCCGACGTGCATCGTGTAACGCATTCAGGCACCGTGAAGAAAGCTCTTGTGGCGTTGGTTCTCGCGACCGGCTCTGCCCAGCTACAGGACAAAAGAATATGGATGGCACAAGTTTTTTTGTTTCAATTTTCTACCGCCTTGTCAGTGAATTACTGTTTGACTTGAACATGTTCTTTGTCCTCACAGGTGCAGTGTGTGAAGGTTCTGGGTAGATATATTTTAATCTGTTTCCAGTTACGAATGGAATCTGTCGAAACAGAGAAGCAACTGCCGGACACACTGCGTTTAAATTCCGCATCGGCACAAAGCAGATGACATTCTCGACAATTTTTTATACATCTTCACAATCGATGCCTGTTGACACAATACAGTCTGATAGTGCGTATATGATTAAGACTTGGCCCTGACTCAAGACGAATCTTTCTAGCCGTTACAAGTCTTCATAACCTTGAAGCGTGAATACGTAATAACTCTTACCACACAAAGGGTGTGATCCAGGTGAGCATAACAAAACAGAATCTCATGCATTAACTGACCCGGATGAAAATGTTTAGACGGTGTTTTTTGACGATTTCTATACGTGTTTTATGGAAGATTTTCTGACGCAACCTCCTCCTCCTCCTCCTCAGGAATTTGGGACAGCATCAGCTGGAGGCAGCTGTGACAGAAGGCCGCCCATGACTGTGCGGACTGCGAGACAGCACTGTCGGGATGCATTAAAATGGTGCAGCTGGCCAGCGACTAGGCGTGTCATTCACCAGTTGGAACCGACACGCATCTCGTGAATGGCGGGCGACGCGACGTCCTGCTGTGGGCAGATTTTTAAAAAAATTGCCGTTTTCACTCACGTCAGTAAACTGCCATCACTCGCGAGAGAGTCGAACTACCGACCTCTGTCAGCCGCAGGAGAAAGAACTGACGGAAAAATATATTCGTCTTAAATATGTATAATATTTCGCACTTGTGTTTTAAGCAAAAGTATTGGCAGCACTGTTATCAACGCAAAACCGAAGTAAACAGACTATTTTACGTATTCTGTCATCGGAGAGGCCGCACAGATCAGATTTCGCAACTGTAGTTTCATCCTGGACAGCAGCTGTACTGCAGAGTAATACGTCGAATCATTGACGCCCCGATGTATACCTGCGACACAGTAACCTATGGAACCCAGCTGCCCTCATTTGTTCTATTTCTGTGCGATTTTGACTGTACTGAAATTTGGCTTAAGTCCTCTACGTAGGTATCAAATACCTGCTGCAAGTTTCCATGTTTGTATTGAGCAGTCAAAACGAACGATACGGCAAACTGATCTCAACATTCAGATGAAATTTTGGAAACCGTTTTTCACTAATCATGTACTTACATGTTAAACATTAATCGTCGTTGCTAGGGTCAACAAACGTCGACGTCCCGAGCTTCATAATTTTTACACGCATGGTTTCTGCAATCCAGCTGTCCTTGACGAAGCGAACTTATCAGTCTCTGTGTAATATGAACAGGAGACATCAACAAATAGTGCAGAGTACGGATTACTGACAGACGCCAGTGGAGTCATGATGTGGTGGAAGGCGAGGAAGGGACTGCGGGTAGATGGGTGTTCAAAAGCCTCGTGCACGGGCAGGGCAGCGTTCATAGCTGACTTAATAAGCGATCAAGATTACGCTCGTTGTGGAAAGACGTGCGCGATGGGCACTGCTGCAAACACATTTCACCAAAAGGCGTCAGGCGTTTAGGCACGGCGACAAAACTTCTCAAAGAGTAAAAACACACTCACACCGCTGTGCACAGAGTCAGGGGGTGTCTTGTCATCGACCACTGTTTGCCGTGGCCCTTGGCCCTAAGCGAGAGGCTGGCTGTGGTTATAAGCACATTTCCAGGGCCGATATCACAGAGTTTGCGTGACAGGACAGAACAGCTATTGGCAGATCGGTTTGCTAAGATGGCCCTATGTACTACGCAGTAGTAGTCCTACTATTTGACGTTCACAGAAACAGTCTGAGTACCAGATACGCTTCCCTGCGTCATTATTTCACTGAGAAAACGGAGATTCGAATACTAGATAACAATTCTATCGTCGCAAATGTCCCGCAGATGGGTTTCTCTCACATTGGGTAATGACTTCGAGATAGTCACGTAGATATACAAATCGCGCCCGTTTGTGGTACAGCTTTGCGATGTCGACTGTTGAAACACGACGGATAGCACGTTTAATAAGAGGAAATAAAAATCACAACTTTGTTTTCTTGGTCATCAATAAAATTGTGGGTTTGTTTTAACATATAGCAAGAATGTGAAACCGACTGCGGTAGAATTTCGAGATGTGAGACGCTGCAGGAATAATACTAGGATGTTGCCAACAGAGAGCACGTGATCCGTTTGTCGAGGCGAACACAAAGCCACGAGGAGCTTAAGTTGTGCGTTTGTAGGCCGGTGAGTTAAAACACGATCGGACGGATATCTACCATTTACACGCTTTCAAAGTGTGTTAATATCTATACTAACAAAAAGAGTCGTATTAAATGGGAAAAAAATAATCTGTCCAGAAAAGCGTGATCTTTTTTAGTGTACTTAATGTATTATTCTAGTGAGAAGCTAAAAGGCCCTGCTCACTCGATTCCAGGGCTACCATATCTGGCAGTGCAGAACTGTTCGTAAGGAATGGGACGCGAGTCTCGATGTTAGGACGTCACCATAGGGTGCAAGAGACGCCTGCCGTTGCCTTTAGTTAATGAAGTACTATCCAATAAAATAAAAATAAAAATAAACTGCACAGATACTCACTAAACTCTTGATAGTACGAGAGAAAAAGAAAAGTTTTTCTTTTCGCGTCGGAATGGAAAATGCCATTATAAGGACAACATATCAAGCAGTCAGCTCCTAGAAAACGAGTAAGGCCAGAATAATTACATGCAGGCGACAGAGTTGAAAACGGTTACATACAAACGGCTGAGATGTTTTTAGAGTGTCTCGAAGCTAGAGCCAGACGAAAAGTAAGCCCTCGAAATTCCTTAACTTCCTACAACGACGGAGCTGCTCGGGTGCTGAATGTATTGTCTTAGAGTGGCCAATAATAGACCAAGCTCTGTCGCTTCCAGAATACTTGCAAACTATAATAACCAGTATTCTAGGCTAGCAAATTCGTCTCAGATGCTGGTTTGACGGCGGTGAATTTTCTGCTCTGCTAATGGTGCGTTTGCTTGCCGAGGGCAAAAAAAAAAAAAAAAAAAAAAAAACATGGGAAAACAGTGAAGATATTACGAAACCTGAATATGTTTAGGACGACAATGCGAGAAAACAGTAATAAATGTAAATATTCGCTGCGGTGTTTTAGGCAAAATTAATTACGTTATTTATATTCAGGTACAACTAAGGGACATCAGTTCCGTGAAGAAGACAGGCCGCAGAGATGACAATGTGCGGCAGCGACTTCTACCGCCACGCCGGCTGTTGTCTTAGCGTCGTGAAGCTACAAAGGATCTCCGAGACCTGATAACGTTTCAAGCATGGTGGAAGCAGCGTCGCAGACATCGTCACCTTGATTACCGTTTTAGTGAGTTTGATGGGGGAGGGAACCAAACAGCCAGGTCGTCGGATTAGGGAAGGACGGGGAAGGAAGTCGGCAGTGCCCTTTCAAAGAAACCATCTCGGCATTGACCTGAAGCGATTCAGGGAAATACGGAAAACCTAAACGAGGATGGCCGCATGCGGGTTTTAACCGTGGTCCTCCCGAATGCGGGTCCACTGTGCTAACCGGTGCATCACGTCGTTCGGTCTACCGTTTTAAGCACATTCATTTTATCGAGGAATGAGTGCGGAGCACTTGAGATTGCGGGCAGCACGTCATGTGTAACGGTGCTGCATGACAAAACATCACTCCAACAACACTGCTTACGTTTGCTTTTTTTCACATAGGTCACTGAATGACTTGTAGAACAGACGTCCGCCTATGTTAATCCACGCCACTCGAACGCGAGCGCGAGTTCCACAAAATCGTAAAAGCAGCGTCGGATTCACAATGACACGGTACTGACTTTGAACGCATTTAATCGCGATCGCAGACCGTAGAAATGTAGAAGGTTGAGTTTATTTTTCCGTTAATTCTCCGTCTCCTGCGACCCACAGAGCTTTGTCGCTGCTTCAGTGACTGATTGTTGCTGCTGGCGCTCCACAATATCGGTAGTTCATAACATTCTCGCGAATGATGGTGGTTTTATGGAGAAAATAAAAACGGGAAAAAAATTATAACAAATGCACAATCACCAGTCCAACTTTACGTTTATCCAAGTTGTAAGCGAGTAAACTTTTAAACTGTAAATTACCTCGGTGGGGCATGCCTGACTGTATGTAGTCTATATAAACCAGCATTTAGAGTTAGGTCTTCTACACACAAACTCGAAAAGGTATCGTTCTGTCCAATCGAAATTACGCGTCGTATTCTTCAATGAAAAATGCTACTGACTTCTACTAATGACTTGTGGTGTCTTGCTTGCATAACACTTCCACATTTCGACAGCAAACGATTGTGTACTACTTTACACACTCTGTCCGCGCATAAAAGCACTTCAATATTTCGCAGTAGTAATGGGCGAACTATAAAGATTTATCGCTTCCTAATTATCATGTCGGCATTCTCATACGTAATGTGAGCTTCGAGCTCTGAAATAGCAGTTAAAACTCGATTGCAGACGTGGAAAGCGAATCGCAAAAGTCGTGGTTCGTTCCAACAGAATCTACCTACCGTATTCATCACTAGAAAATGATATTAACTGATATAAGCCACGATAATCTACATAATCGTTCTCTTTCCAAAGCTAATTGGTTTGTAGGCTCATCATCGTAGAATGAGGAAAGACAGGAACTAACGAATAAGTACCCGACAAAAATTGAATGTAAAATTGTTAATAATCATTGCGGTCGTAAAAAAGTATTATAAAGATGGTTTAAATTGATTATATTGATACCTACAAAGTATACTGGTGTTCGAATGTGATGGTATGCTCGATAAGGCGAAATACATGATTAGATACAGCGAAACACGTGGCGCGTGCTCCAGGGAGACAGGGGTGTCATGTGACGTCACACGTCCGTGTGGGCTGCTGCTACGTCTGTAACGGACATCAGCCGCTGTGGCCGCCATTAAGACTTGACGGACGTCTCAGCTGTCACTACGGCCCTATGATGGCAGACATCTGTAGCCGAGTCTTAGTAATTTGTGCTCATTGTTCTTTGTTGCCACCAAAATTGCAGCATTCATTCACACTATGCAGTAAGTAATTCGGTTCGCCCTTTTACTAAATATTCAGTTTATAAAGTTAAATATGAATTACATGCACAGGTAATTGTAAAATCATTTCTGTGTCGCAAATGGAATTGCTGTGGCTGGAGGAATTATTTCCTGGATGACTGCATGACAGACGTAAGACTGCTGTCTCGTGTGAGCATTTTGCTCATTCATTACCTAAGAAAAATAGGAGAGTGGTAGTATAAATAGTCAACTTCGTCATGAATTACTGGCTCGGTTATGTGTAGTTCATAAGAAATAGTGTAATTCAGTTGCGTGTAAAATGAAACTTGGCAAGGACGATAACTTTAGTGACTTTGTCCGTGGAGGGCACAACTTAAAACCTGGGATTGTGTAATTGCTGTTAACTCAATCGCTTCACAAAGCTCATCGTTCAAAATTGTCACCGCATTAAACTAACAGAAACGTACTGTTTGATTCCTAGTGGCCCCAGTCCGTTACTTCTTTGTTTTCATTGCTTTAATAGAAGCCCAGTTACTCCGGAGTAACTCTGGACGTAACTGCCTTCATTCTGCAGCGCTAACAGCAAAAATCGACCGCTCATGCAGCGACAGAGTTCTGTCGTCTCCCGTAGACGGAGAATTAACGGAAAGGTAAACTCGGCTTCTACGTTACTATGATCTGCATTTGCGATTAATGTCTGAATGTGATTACAATCAGTACAGTGTCACTATGCGAATCTGGAACTGGTTTCGTTATTTTGTGGATCGCGTGCTGGCTTTCCTGACATACGTGTAACGAACATATGAAGTGAATAACTTATACAGTGCTGTATGAGCGAGTTTTACCATCCAGCGCCGATATACAGGGCGTGAAGAAACAATTTGACCAAGATTGCAGGGCGAAAGGACAGGATATAACATAGGAATTTGTGTATGGGAACTAAAAGTCGTAAATGTATATTTTCAGTGCTACAGGAACGTAATTGAAATCTGACGTACGGAGGTCCTTGTTCAAAGTGATAGGTAATTTACAGAAAATGTAACAAAACGTTCGGTCTAACCAGTCGTCACGATGGGAACAAGATAAATTTAAAACATCACTAACACGTCTATCGTATTTAGCTGACGAACGAGATAGTACTTCTTCAGGAATGAAGACACCCACATGTCCATGTTTCTTGTTTGAATATATCTCAAAAAGGTCAAAATTAGTGAAAAATGAGGCACCACGTAGTTAACATGAGTATGTATACAAAATGTTCAAACTGTCCACCGTTTTCATGCTGGGATAGTGGCTTAAAGATTTTCTATACTCAGATTCCTTCATTTGATACTGTCTTCGTCAGACTGGTTTTCCGCGCCCTGTGTAAGTCAGACGATGCATTTCACTCTGTTGTTCGAATTCTCACGAGTCCAGTACACTTAATCTTTGGTAGAAAGTGCTAAGAACGGCAAAATGGCGGGAATACGTTGGTAGCGATTAGTAACTTTAAAATTCAGTAGACAGTAACTACGTAGAAGGAAATGTGACACTTATAACGAAGCACTACTGAATTAGACGTGAAATACGTTTCTTGATTACAAAAAGTCCTCTTTAGAGTGGTGGACGCAGAAATGTCGTGACAAGAGTGTCTGTCACGCTATTATAGGGCAACGTATGAGGCCCCACAGAACAGGTATTAGTGAAAGCAAGCACCGTTGGCCGGTTGCCAAAGTGTTTAAAATTAAAGACGAAATAAATTTATACCGTCTATGATGTTGAAGTGATGTTTCGGAGCAGCATGAATACGGTGAAATTGATTACTCTTTCTTAGTTCGATATATATCGACGACACAAGGACGATACTCTATGGAACCAAGTAGCCCCTACTCCTTCTCCTGACCAGAGGCAAACACTATTCTACTTATTAACTGTTTTGATTATACTGAAATGTGGTGAATATTGCTTCTAGCTCTGCATCAAGGTGGGCTAACAGAATCGGATACCTGCTGCGAGTTTCCATGTTTGTACTGAGCAGTCAAGACGAACGGCGCGGCACAGACGGCGACCACGCGGGACGCAACATTGGGATGACCAAAATTTCGGAAACCACTTTTCTGTAGTCATGTTTACATATTAAACCTTAATCGAATCTACTAGCCGGAACGAGCGTCTGCGGTACGTTCCAAGATTCATACGTTTCAGACCCATGGTCTCCGCTGAGCAACTCTCGACGATGAAACGAACTTAGTGGTGTTTTCGTATTGCGAAACGAAGAGGTCAACAAGTAATGTAGAGTACGAATCTTACGGACGCCAGTGAAAATATAAGTTGGAAGAGTATGATGAGGTCAGACGTAAGGGGATGTTCAAAAGTCTTATCCAGGCCCACTACATCGTTATTGGCTCCTCTGTTAACCGACCAGGATTACGCTCGTTGTCGAAAGAAATGCGAGGCGGGCACTGGTGGAAGGGTTTTGCACCTGACAAGATTAGGCGTTTAGGGATGGCCAGAAAACTTGTGATAGAGTAATCAATCAGTGTTGTGTGATGGAGCCTATGCCCCTTAGCGAGAGGTTGGCTGTGGTTATAAGGACATTTGCAGCATCGATATTGCAGTGTTTCCGTGATAAGACAGAACTGCTATTGGCAGATCGATTTGCAATGACGGCCCTATGTGGTATGTATTAACAGTCCTACTATTTTACTGTCAAAGAGACGATTTGAAGACCTCACGCACATCCCTAAATATGAAATGCCTGTGAGTTGAGGATGACACGGTGGCCGGTCGGAACGGTTGGGCCTTCAGGGTGTGTTCAGGCTAAGTTTTTTTTTGTTCCCATCCTCCGCAGATAAAACATCTACATCTTAAAAATTTATCGCCAAATCATTTCTTGTTATAGCCGAATTCGTAAGAAATATATTTTTACACGCATTATAATAAAAAATGTATTGTATCACCATAATGTGTTCGCTTTTCTGCATGTAGGAAAAAAGGTCGTATGCAGGGGTGTCACGAAAATTTGAAACGTAAGTTGGTGTGGCCCAGAGTCGGAAACGTCGACAAACGCGGCTCTGACACGTAGTAAATCTAACTACTCCTTCCCAGCATTTATCATGGTTGTACGGTTATGGACACCTGCAGAAAAAGAAGATTCGCAGTTACCAGTTTTCTTTTAAAGAGATTCGTAACACAAGATTTCAATTTCAGTTCTCAGTGCGGACAAGGACGTTTTCTCGGCGCAAAGGTAAGAATAATTCACCTGTCAGTAGGTGAGCGTAGACAGTTGGGATGGTGACCAGTCGCAGTTGTGAATTTTTGCGCTATGAGTTACTCGCTTCCAGATCACCTTGGAAATGTGCTGAAATGTTCGTATGTTATTCGCGACATTTGTCTTGTGCCAGTTAACATGTATGAATTACGTATGTGCTCGAAAAGCAGGTAGTTTTTAGCGTTATTCTCTCTCTCTTACTCCGTCTTCCACAAGACTTGCTATCCATTACAATCACTCACAGGCAGAACCGATAGAGTAACCATTCGCAACAAGTAGAAAAGTGAGACCTGTTGCCGTCAATGCCAGAACAGCATGACTTTCTAGTAATTTCGAATACCTTCTGTGGATTGGGTTTTTCCGAATCAGAAAATACGTGGTACGAATTTGATGGCATCTACTTTGACGCTGGCGACAGTTTTATATTCATGTTCCACTGTGTACACACTAACGTTCTGGTTTAGGAAACACTACAGGGAACGAAACGATAGCTGTGGTGCTGTGGTGTCGGGTTGGTGACAACCAGTTGGTGCAACAGAACCGTGAACCGCATTCTAAACCCTGAAATGACTCCGCCAGGTTGATGTTTGCGTTGGATCATTGCTCTAAAATGTACCTGACGGATGCAAATGCACGGGGTGTCTCAGGAGGAATGGTCCATATTCACGGATATTACAGCAACGATCATTCGAAGCAAAATAGCCTCAGCAAACGCGTGCTCTAAAACGCATACCTTGAAACCTTTGACCGCTTCTTCATCTTCGATACTGTGGAGAAAATTGCTTCTACTGCAAGTACTTTACATTCCATGTTTTGAGAGGCGGTGTAAATAACGATCAAAAAGTTACAGCATAAGATTGTTGCTGCAACGCATATGCAACCCAGCATGACTCCGATGTTGATATATAATCACCGACGTGCAGGCAAGGTGTAATGTGTTAATACAAATATATTGAAGTGATCAGTGGATGTTTCGTTGTATTTCTTTTCGAACTGTCAATTAATAACTGTCCTGCGTCACGCCTAATTCAGTTCCTCAAGCAGAGGTGGGTGGGTTAAACAGCTGTACTGAAACCGTCATAGAACGGAAAGGGAACGTTCTCGGACATGGGTTCCTATTCAAAATATTATGTACTCAGTCGCCGCTACAACTCCTTGGAGCTTTTATTGGGAATTTCCGAACACCCTATAAATCCGCAATCGCAAATATTCCTGTAGTTCCAAAAAAAAAGGCTCTGAGCGCTATGGGACTCAACTGCTGTGGTTATCAGTCCCCTAGAACTTAGAACTACTTAAACCTAACTAACCTAAGGACATCACACACATCCATGCCCGAGGCAGGATTCGAACCTGCGACCGTAGCAGTCACACGGTTCCGGACTGCGCGCCTAGAACTGCGAGACCACCGCGGCCGGCCCTGTAGTTCCAGTTTTTTAGTATGTTAGATGAACTTCACCTCCCCCCCCCCTACCCCGATGTAAAATTAAAGGTCTCGACACTAGAGCGCTCGTGTTCATGTGGCCACATTCTAAAAACCTGCTGAAATCACGACAAAATCGTTTTCCCCGTCTACCTACTTTCCAGTGGAAATATCGCTTGAAGTAGCCTGTATAAATTTTGTAGAGCATAAAATTTTCTACAAACTTGGATCTACGATTTTTTCTTTCCCTTATGGTTTCCTAGATATTATGCCCAAAAAGTTAGTATGAGCTAGCAAATACACACATTTATCACGAATAGACATGAGTTGTCGAAGGCTCAAATGGCTCTGAGCACTATGGGAACATCTGAGGTCATCAGTCCCCTAGAACTTAGAACTACTTAAACCTAACCAAGCTAAGGACATCACAGACATCCATGCCCGAG
Organism: Schistocerca americana; assembly: GCF_021461395.2. Taxonomy (NCBI): domain Eukaryota; kingdom Metazoa; phylum Arthropoda; class Insecta; order Orthoptera; family Acrididae; genus Schistocerca; species Schistocerca americana. Next base: position 50,996,715 of record NC_060129.1, read on the forward strand.
ACAGGATTCGAACCTGCGACCGTAGCGGTCGTGCGATTCCAGACTGAAGCGCCTAGAACCGCTCGGTCAAACCATTTTGAGTTGTATGTAGTTCTTTCCCAGGGCAATTTTGAGAAAAATTAACTTACACCATGAAATATGCTATAAAGACATATAAGCTGCAATGGCGTAATTCTGAGCTTTTGTTAGAAATGCCCTAACCGCCTTCGCCTCCCACCACTCACTCCAAAAGAATTAGGGGAGGGTGAACGGTTGGCAATAGGAAGACGCATCCCGCGACTCTATGCCTGTGACAGATTAACGTACTGACCCCGAGATAAGGAAAAAGGAAGAAGAGCAGATAGTTTAAATCTGAACACCATCTTAGCTGATATGTTACAGTTTGCAGTCGGAAACATACCAAAAAGCTGTGTTACATTTCAGCTCTTGTTTTCCTGCTAATATCGACATATGAAGTTTTGCTAATCATTGCAGATAATTTTCGATAGCACGTGTTCCAGACGTAGTGGCGCTCGACTTACTGATTAAAATGTCTATATAAATCGCTGGTGTGTTTTATGACCAATTGCTAGCAATAATTGCTCTCGACATTGCCAGCAACGTATCACTCATGTGTGGGCTGCTAGATGAACTCACTGCCAGCGAAGCTGTCAGATCATGGGACACACAACTTTGTAAATGATGGTCACTACTGTAAGTTACGTATCACCGAAATGAAACACAGCATTAAACAATGACCAGTATAGTTTTGGAATGATATTTCCGCCTTCTGACCGTACAAATGCCCTTATTTTATATTAATATCATGATTTTGGCCTCAAGTCATTATCAGGTTCAACAATGTTTGGTATAATTAGACATTGTTAAGTGATGTCATCGTCAAGATCTATTGAAATGGATGCCCCAGCGTGCACAAAGTGCAAAATCATCTAAATCTATGACAGACGGGTAGCAAACGTGTTTTCGAGTCATTAAACATTCGAGCCACAGAATGAACGTCATTACAGTAGTTACATGTGCAATGACTTTGATCTGAAAATATACTTAGGAAGATGTTGGTTGACATGGCCAAAGATAATAGCATAGGCTGTAAGTCCATGTTGCACAATCCATGTTCACAAGAATATCTTAGATACATAAAATCATTCATCTTTGGAAGAACGATGTTACCTGTGAACACATTTATAAATACATCTTTGGAGGAACAGTGTGATTTGTGCCCACAAGGTGTAAACAATATGTTTATAGCACAAAAATATGACATCATGATGAAATAAATACCCACATTACATACTGGTTTAAATGTCTATAAGGTACAATTGAAAGGTCTCTGTTGGATTCCTTTCATGTTTGATTTCTTAAATCTGTTGTCATTTATGGAATAAATTCCTCTTCTAAATTTACTGTGGCGTTTCTGACTATCTGGGAGGAGACTGAGTAGTGGAACGTGTTACCTTTACACGTAAACAAGAACGATCTGTCACACTACTACACTTTAAAACACAGTTTATATGTATTTCATGTCACACAGTCTCATACGGAACCTACATCCGCTTTCTGTTATATACTGTATATGATAAGATACTGTCATCCCCCTTCCGTTCTGTGTGAGAGAATGAATGATCAAATGTGTTTGTAGTTACATGCTTGAGGGTAGCAGACAAGCCTGTCTGCTAGAGAACAGTAGGACCAACGTCGGAACAGGTAGCTACGCTTCCTAAAAGCAAAGAGGTTTCTATCCTTAATATGGTTCTGTCCGTCCGTTGTCATGTTGGTATAGGAAGCTGCCCCTCTGGCCACTTCCGTTTGTCTTTGTGAGCCACCCTCAGGAAGCACGCTCGGCAGTAGGCAGTTGCAGTCTGACGGTGGCGAGCGTCTGAAGTGGTAAGATCTCCGGCTAAGCGCGTGTCTGCTAAGTCCATAGGACAATGGATTTGTTAAGTTCAGCCTAACTGAAAATTTAATCATCTTTATTTCGGGTTTAGCTCTAAAATATCTAAGGTTATCTTAAATTGCAGCGTATTGTAATTCTCGTGTGAAGTTCATATTAGTTTCCGGTTGTTGCTTTGTTACTACTTTGTGAGTAAAGTGGAACCACGTGTTGATCAGTAACTCTAACTAAGTTCATCAATCTTAAATGTGAATGCTTGTGTGATTATAACGTCTCGTCTTGACAATATTTTACAATGTAACAACTTTTCTTTATGCTTTTCTTTATGTTCAACCCACGTGAAGTGTACTTTGCGAGACCAGTACCACGTGCTTATATAACTGTTTCACCCATCAGGTTAATAATAAGACGTTAGTAACCAGTTCAAGGTTTTTCTTTTGTCAATTGCTTTTCGATCGAATTTATTGTAATTATCAAAATTACTGTGGAGTTATACGCTTTCTGTAAACCAAGTTGACCACGTGGAGCATGTGGTGTAATCATCAAAGTAGCCTTCAGCTATTCCTTTTGGGAAGATTTTACAAAGAGTTAATATGAATTTTGTATACCAGTGTGTGGTAATTACATGACGGACAGGATTGTGTTACGAACGTAATTTCTTTGGGTGAAAACTGAATCTGTTGGTTGTGGTTAATTTCTCCTTGCTTATGTTTCAACGTTCTTTGGGTGTTGTTTTGTGAATGCAGGGTTGTATGCAGTCTCCCAATCTTGGCTCCATATTTGATGTGTTCCGTAAGATTAAAATCTCACATTTTTACAATCCTTAAACAAGGCACCAGCTCAGTTATAATTCACGTATAATATGCTGAAATTTCAATGAACAATTTTAAAATAAATTTCCAAATATAAACTGATTTCTTTCTTTTTATTTAAATTCTCCTTTTTATATATAGATATATTACTGGTTGTTGTATGACTGTAAAAGATTATAATCAATGTTAGTCTGTTTGGGAATTTGGTAAACTTAGACTAGATACCTGATGAAACAGTTGCTTAGTAATACAAGATTAACGTCCCCAGACAGCTCACAGCTTTTAACCCGCTTTTATTCTACTATTAGCACCCGATTTCAGCATAGCACAATTCTTGTAGCAATATTACACAATACATATGTAGAATTGTGGACAGTTGGGAATGTTAGTATCACTGGAAGCGTGTAACGGATAAGTCCCTGCAGCCGCGCTATTCATCTGTGTCCTCGGTGGCTCAGATGGATAGAGCGTCTGCCATGTAAGCAGGAGATCCTGCGTTCGAGTCAGTCTGCTTTCGGCTGCGGTGGGGCGAGGACGTCCGCTGCGGCCCGCCGTGCGCGACCGTGAGCGCTTGCTTGTGTTTACCTTCTCGCGGCGCGAGTTGTATTTGTTCCAAGTTCAGTGCGACAATGGCACACACATGGCGCCACGATACGATCAAAATTACTTTCCAACCAGATCACGCGCGTCCTCGAGCCTATGAAATAGAACAGTTCATACGCGACGATCTACGTTTAGATCCGGCGACTGTCGTCGGAATACATTTTTCTATAACGGCGAGCGTGGTTTATGTTAAAATGACCAGTGCAGAGGTCTGCGCGACAGTGGTTTCTAAATACTCGAACTCTCTCCGATTCAAACATTCTGACGGGCATATTGGTGCGGTGACGGTGGATCATGCAGGCATGGGCCTAAGGACTGTAAGGGTTTTTGAGCTCCCCTTCGAGGTCCCAGAGGAAGTTGTCAAGGACGCCTTCCGACCATATGGCAATGTTATCAGCCACATTGCAGAAAAGTGGCAAACTTTCTCGACGTATAAGGTCTACAATGGTGTGCGCCAAATTAAACTTGAGCTCAAGAAACACGTGCCGTCCTATTTGAACATCGGTGGCTGTCGTGCAATCATCATGTACGACGGTCAACCGCGTACCTGTTCCGGATGTGGGCAGGAAGGCCATGTTCGATCGAGCTGCTTACAACGTAGAATTACGCAGATACCAGTGGGAGACTCCGTTTCCCCGACGGGGACGACAATCCTGCCCCTCACGTACGCTCAGACGACGATGCGCACCATGGTTGAGGACGAAACGGGCGATCAGACACATCCATCGACGCCAGAAGTACCAAGGGAGGAAGAGGAAGGACCCTCGGTGCCAACCCATATGTCGCCCCCTCCACAGTAACAACAGCAGCAACAGTCCCACGGACTCCAGACGCAACACATTCAGAACGCGATGGACGTGGACGCGAACATTATCCCGACCGCGGCTTTCCTAGCGGAAGGTGATACGACGCTGGATTGCCTCCCACATTCGGATACGGATGTCCACGTTCGAAAGCAACGTTCGCCTCGACGACGCAAGCGACGTCGGCGTACCCTTTCTGACGATTGCCTCCTACACACGGCCGGTCAAGAAGGTGACATCTCATCAGACAACATGGATGCTGCGCTTGCTGAGGATCTAAGTGGTGTAGACGGTTCACTTGCCCATAATACGAGTGCCCAGTTACTTCTTGCACCACAAACGCGGCAGGTCGCGTCGATGGATGGCGCTCCGTCTACCTCTACCAAAGACGACGTACGTGAGAGAGATTTAGGTGCCGATCAGCTACACAGCATCGTGTTGCACCCACTGTGGTCGGACGATGTTGAGGAACTTCCTGAAGAGGGCATGGGTGACAGGGGAGGGGGCGGCATGGGGGATGCCACTCCTAGCGTGAAAGACTCATAATTTGTAACGGGTTTGGTGTGTCTGGCATCTCTTGCGGTTAGCTTTGATTGCCATGGCGTCTACCCTAGGTGAAGAGGCTAGGCAGCACACCTTTCGCCTTGCCACAATCAATATCGACGCGATAAGGACACCACACAAACTGACAATGCTACAACGCATGCTCGATGCGGCGGACATCCACGTGGCCCTCTTACAGGAAGTATGTGTCGCTAGTTTCCCTGACTTCTACGGATATACCGCCCACATCTCCCACGCCTCTTCTACCGATTGTGGTGTGGCTGTTCTGCTACGGGACGGTTTGGCGGTTACGGACGTACTGTACTTACCGAGTGCAAGAGCAATGGCAGTAACAGTCAACGGTGTACGACTCATCAATGTATATGCCCCTTCAGGATCAGGGAGACGGAGAGATCGGGCCCGCTTTTTTTCGGAAGATATTACGCGTCTATTTATGGGCCGCATAGACGATATGGTGATTGGAGGAGATTTTAACTGTACATTATCTGCATCTGATCAGCAGCCACATCACGTCCCGTGTGTGGAAGTGGAAATGCTAGAGCGTGACCTCCACCTGATTGACACGTGGCACCACATCCATGGCCCAGCTCCTGGTTACACCCATTATACAAGCCATTCATCAAGTCGGTTGGACAGGATTTACGTCACAAGCACCCTTTCGACGGCGACGAGAGGAGCAGAGCTCTGGCCCACTGCATTCACCGACCACACGGCCTATATTTGCACCATTGCCCTCCAACCTGCACGTGTGTGGCGCAGTAGACCCCCCTGGAAACTGAACGTCGCCCATCTGGACGAGCCGGCATGTAAAGGTGCTGTCGAAGAGTCGTGGAACGCGTCCTTACAGCGTCCTGGTCGTTACCGATCGACCCTCAGTTGGTGGATTGAATGTGCGAAGCCTGCTCTTAGGCGCACCTTCATGGCTTACGGCCGGGAAGCAGCGGCATGGAGGAGGAGCACGGAAAACTTTTATTACGCCGTCCTACGGGAATGTCTTGCTATGGAGCCCTCACTTGACAGGCAGATCATAGTCAATCGCGCGAAAGCGCAGCTCGTCTCCTTAGCACGCCATCATTTACAAGGCGCTGTTCTACGGTCGCGTGCTCCAGACACAATACAATCAGAAAGGCCATCTATGCACCACGTGCTCATAGAACGCAGGAGGCGCCGTAGGGCACTGGTAACCGACATGATAACCGACGACGGTCGACACGTGGTAGAACAAGCAGATATAGCAGAAGCCTTCTATGGGCATTACGCTCAACTTTATTCAGCAGTGCTCCCTGATATGGCGACGGTAGACACCGTTTCAGCACATGTCCACGGTACAGTTCCACCAGACATGGTACCGACTCTACTGGGAGAAGTGACAGAAGAGGAAGTGCTCGACGCCATTGGTAAAGGTGCTCCCCATAAATCACCAGGAATCGATGGGTTACCATTAGAGTTCTATCGAGCCTTTAAACAACTGTTGCTACCGTGTTTGATTGAAATTTGCCAGGAATTGATGTCCCCGGGTATAACATTGCCTGCACCATTCTTGGAAGGTCTGATTGTCCCCATCCATAAGCCGAAGGGACGGAATCATGTCCGCGACTATCGTCCCTTAACGTTATTGAACAGCGACTTCAAAATCTTTTCGAGGCTGCTATCAGAACGTATTCGCGGCACACTATTGCACGTCTTGTCCGGCGTCCTTGGGGGGACCCAACAACATCAGAACTGCATTATGTCGTTACAGAGATCTCATCTCCCTTGCACGGGTGAGACGTTTGCCGGCAGCCCTCGCGTCTATCGACTTAAGCCAGGCTTTTGACCGTGTGGGCCACACTTTCCTCACGGCCGTTCTACGGCGCATGGAATACCCCGACCCCTTTATCACAGTGTTGACACGCCTACTACATGGTGCAACTTCTCGAGTTCTTGTTAATGGAAGACTGGCGGCACCCATGCCGATCCGCCGATCAGTACGACAGGGATGTCCATTATCAACATTGTTATTTGCATTGGCCTTAGAACCTTTGTTGTGTGGTCTCCGAGACAGGCTCACTGGGATACAGTTCGGCGGCTCCATCTATCGTTGCACCGCATATGCGGATGATTTGATGATCGTCATACGTGGAGCTGACGACATGGCCGCGGCTTTGGACTGGATTCCAACCTACGGTACAGCTTCTCGTAGCCAAATCAACGTTGACAAGTCCGTCGCCTTGATCATCGGGATTGGGCTACCGCAGGAACACATTGCCCCCTTACGCTTCAGTGATACTGTACGCTGCTTGGGCTTAGATTTCATGAACGACATGCGACGTGCGACGACGCTCAATTATCGGCGCCTTCTTAACCAAATTAGGGCCGGAATTGCAAATCAGCGCTTGCGATCCCTCAACATCGTTCAGCGAGCGTATTATGCCAATGTATACCTTGCGTCCCGCATTCCGCATGTCGCCCAGACGCTACCCATTCCGAAGTCCTTGGCTCGTAGCATTATGGCAGCGCTGGGATACTTCGTCACCGCTGGTATGTTACTGAAGATCAGATACGTATCTCTTACCCTCCCCAAGGAAAAAGGTGGTCTCGGCCTAGTTAACGTCCATGATAGGGCCATTGCCCTCTATGTTAGCTCACATTTAAGTCTGCTGCGCCGTTGTCCTACGAGCCTCACGAGTCTGCTTCTGACGGCGCTACGACCTGCTTCACTAAGAGCGCCGGTGCCACTACAGGACATCCCAGCGCCCCTCTTTTATATAGGACGTTTCTATTTAGAACGAAGTTATTGCAGTGTCGCGCTCACGACACCACAAATAGCCACAACTCGACGCCTATATCATGACATGCTGCAACGCCGCCCCCTCAATGTGGTCGAACTAAAATATCCTGACGTACGGTGGCGCGTGGTGTGGAAGACTGTACACGATGCCATGCTTGATTCCGATGTTGTTTCTCAATGGTACGTAGTCGTTAATGGGAAGCTGGTGACACAAGAACGTCTCTACAATATTCACATGGCAGAATCTCCCAATTGTGTGGGTTGTAATACAGTAGATTCTGACGAGCACCGCCTCAGCTGTGGAGAGGCGGAACCGGTTTGGCACCTAGTGCGGCAGATGCTGGCTTATCTCTTGCGAGTTAGGCCGGAGCTTATATCTGCACGCACGTTATTGTATCCGGATGAGACATTTTACCCCAAGACTCGAACCAACTCTGTCACCTGGATACGTGGACATGCAGACCATTACCTCTGTCGTGACGGACACAAGAATTTCCTTGACTTCTGGCTCTATTTGCAAGAAAGACATCATGCTATTTCCGGGCATACCAGATATCGACAGTGCTTCGCAAACTACCTATGGAGTGCCTTTCACAGCCCGCCGTGCAGCTGGAATGTTCCAGCCAGTGGCAGATGAGGTCAGAACGAACTGCAAACGAGCATATATTGAACAATCTTTATCAGTGGGCGCAGTCGCTGGGAAGCCTCACTACAACATGGTAGCTTTCTTTTCATGTTATTTATGTTTCATATCTTCGATGGCGTCTTCATTCTGTTTTAGTTTTCCAGGCTTGATTAACTATGACTGTTCGCACATTGATATGTATCTAAATAAAAAAAAAAAAAGATTAAAAAAAAGTCCCGATCGGGGCACATATTTTCAGCTGTCCACATCGAGGTACATCGACAACACCTGTCGGCAGCTGAGGTTGTCAGTTAGTCATCATTTATTCCAGAAAAATGTTTAAAGTGCCATACATACCCACTGTACCGAAAATTGCGAAAGTTTGTAATTAAAATATTTTTCGTTGTAACCAATATCTTGCTGACCACTTTAGCGTCAAGTCTGTGGCCTGAATGCCGGCCTGAATGCCAAAGCTGACAGCCAAATCAGTCAACATATCAGCAGAGCGAATCCACACAGTCTTTACTAAATCACTCCAAGGGGGATGAGAAGCCAAGATAATGTGCTAGTACTGCACTGGTGTTAAGGATGCGAATTACATTGGCACGATAAAGACGCCTCATTTAGAGATACACAAACATCGGAAACCAATGAGTAAATTCTAGTGCTCGATTACACCCTCGGCTTTCACCACACAGTGAGCATTCAGATGCACAGAACTGATTTTCTGTTGTCGACACACATTGCCACGGTGGTCATGTGATCTCGTGATGGCGTAGGTTTGTTCGTAAAACGTTCTATAAATTTTGAATGTCACCGTGTCGTTCCATAGACTCCCTTTGTATGTGCTGTGTATTTGGGACAGGCGTTTTGTAGACACCTTAACAATTTGCATAAGATACCTGGAACAAATTGTTCTCACAGCTTTGATGAGCAAAAGAGAGCGCATCACGTCACAGTACCGTCACGTCAGCGTGTATTCACACTGTCTGTCACGTCATGTCACGTCAGTTCGCTTAGCCAATGTCAGAATACAGTATTGGAATTGAGGAACTACGATTATTAATGGCCAAGGCAAACCTCATAATGTATGTTCTTGATCAGTTTTGTTTATTGAAGTGCTAGGACGTGAAAAAACATTTCAAAACATCGAGATTTCAGTGCTGTGGGAAAGTGGGCATCTGTTCTGTTATTGTGAAACCTAAATATTTTTTCGCTTTCAGATACCTCACATTGCTTTTGTAAGAACATCAAGTGAAAAAACATGCTAGTCGCCACGGAACATTTAGACTATGCCACGTCACGAAATCACAATAATGAAATAAATATTGAGAAGATACAAAAGAACAATATCCACTACTAAACCACGACTGAGCGCGGCAAATAGGTTAACTTACGACGTTCGCAGACGGTGATACTATCGATACTTCCTTCACAGGAAACCTTGACCTGCCGTGACGTGACGTGACGGTCTGTTGACGACTTCTCTGAATGCCGCCATTTGAAATGCGTTGTGGAATGTTTTGACTTGACATGACATGACTTGACACCCAAGGTGAACTGGTCTTAGAAAGAGTCATCCCGAGATCACGTGACAATTTCAGCTTAATGTTAACAACATGCACAGCCCGCACTGCTCTCACCAGAGATGTTTCTACTCTATAGCTTTGACCGACGTCATGTCCGAGTCAGAGACGCTACTTAGAGGCGACATCTGAAGGCAATGAGGTTCACTCCTAAACCAAAGAATGTATCACAGAAAAGAAAGATAATATACATACAATAAAACTCCATTGCACCTCACGTGATTAATTACACAGCTACAAACTGTATCGCAAATAAATTGAGGTAATAAAAAGGAAAGTAACAACATAAAAAAGCATATATGCGTCAAAAAAATTGCCGTCACAGTTTACGCGAGCAAGTCAAAGAACCATAGGCGGCATTTAAAGTCCACTACAATAACACTCGCAGTAAACTCGTATCTACATCTACATGGATACTTTGCAAATCACTCTTACGTGCGAGGCAAAGGGTTCATCGAACCACCTTCACAATAAACCTCTATTATCCCAATCTCAAACAGCTTGCAGAAAAAACAAACACCTATATCTTTCCGGGCGAGCCTTTATTTCCTTATTTTATTATGATGATAGTTCCTCTCTATGGAGGTCGGAGTCAGCAAAATGTTTTCGCATTCGGAGGAGAAAGTTCGTGATCGAAATTTCGTGATGAAATTCTGCCGCAACGAAACTCGTCTTTGTTTTAATGATGTCCGCCGCAAAACCCTGTATCACGTCAGTGACGCTGTCTCCCCTACTTCTCGATAATACAAAATGTCCTGCTCTTCTTTGAACATTCTCGATGTAGTCCGTTGATTCTGTCTGGTAATGATCCCACACTGCACAGCAGTATTCTAGAAGATGACAGACAACCGTAGTGTAGGCAGTCTCTCTAGTAGATCTGTTGCACCTTCAGCCTATAAAACGCATCTTTGGTTGGCATTCCCCACAACATTTCCTATGTGTTCTTTCCAATTTATGTTGTCCTTAATTGTGATTTCTGGTGTTTAGTTGAATTTACGGCCATTAGATTTGACGGATTTATCGTCTAACCGAAGTATAACCGATTCCGTTTAGCACTCATGTGGATTGTCTGACACTTTTCATTATTTAGGACAAATTGCCAATTTTCGCACCATACAGATATCTTTTCTAACTAGCTTTGAAATTTGTTTTGATTTTCTGATGACTTTACTAGACGGTAAGTGACAGCATCATCTGCAAAGAACTTCAGACGGTTCCTCAAGTGTCTCCAAAATCGTTTACATAGATAAGGAACAGCATTACCTTGGGAAACGCTGAAACTTACTTCTGTTTCACTCGATGTCTTCGCCAATTATTACGAATTGTGAAATCTGTGACAGGAAATGACGAATCCAGTCACAGTCCAGCCTGTGACGACATTCCATAAGCAGGCAGTTTGACTACAGGTTGCTTGTGAGTTACAGTGTCAAATGCCTTCTGGAAATCTAGAAAGACAAAATCAACTGGAAATCCATTGTCGACAGCACTCAGTACCTCGTGTGAATAAAGAGCTAGTTGTGTTTAGCAAGAACGGTGTTATCTAAATCCGTGTTAAGTGTTTGTCAACAGACTTCCTTCGAGATAATTCATAATGTTCGAACACAATATATGTTCCAAAATCCTGCTGCAAATTGACGTTAGTATTGTGGCCCCGTAATTTCATGGAATACTGCTACTGCATTTCTTGAGTACTGGTGTGACCTGTGCAAGTTTCCAGTCTTTGAGTTACGGATTTATTGTCAGGGTGTCACAATATTCAGTTTCTCTACGACAATCCTGTGTCCACTAATCTCAGTATATGTCTTGGTGCTCGTTATTGTCTCAGGATTATTTGCTGCTAAGAGGTCAAGTGTGTTTCTACAACTGTTTACTATACTAGTGGGCTCATGAACTTACTGTTCGAAATAATCTTGAGAGAATGTGTCCAGCACAATTTCGGACGATGTTCTATCTGTACCTCCGCATTTAAACATGCATTTCCGCCAACATATCGAGAATAAACTGAAATCACAACCAACAACAATTTTGTGAATCTGGTACGTGTTTGCAAGTAGACTCAAGTTTTCTTTGAACCTTTCAACAGTTGTATCATCTGAGTTGGAAGGTCGGTAAAAGGATCCAATTACTATTTTATTCCGGTTGCCAAGAGTGAGCTCAACTCATACTGACTTACAGGAACTATCTACTTCAATTCCGCTAAAAGATAAACTATCGGTACTTCTAACACAAACAAACACGCCATCACCAACTGTGTTTAGTCTATCCTCTTTCTCTCTCCGACCACCGTTAGGTCCTTTGCAAAAATTTCGGCTGGACTTATTTCCGGCTTTAGCCAGCTATCAGTGCCTATAACGATTTGAGCATTGGTACTTTCTAGTAACGCCTGGGGCTCCGGTACTTCCACAACACAGATAGGACAATTTACAACTGTTATACCGATGGTTCCTGGATCTATGTTCTTCCTGCGTTCGACCTGGACCCTTTGAGGCTGAAGCCCTTTCTGTGTTTCTCTGAGACCCTCTAACCTAAAAAGCCACCCAGTCCAAGCTACACAGCCGCTGCTACCCGCGTAACCGCCTCCTGCGTGTAGTGGCTCCTGACATACTTTGCGGAATATCATGGAATAACGGTAATACTTAAAAACAATTCTTAATAATAATAATTATTGATTCTAAGTGGATATCGCTGGAAAATGGGGGTTTCGGGAGGGTAAAATTTAAAATCAAACACAACAATGGTAAAATGACGTAATTTCGAACATATGGGAAACGTATACATACAGACTTTCTACAGAACAACGCAAGGAATTCTAAAAAGTTTTCAAAGTAGAAGTAACAGGGTACAAGCGGTTGTACTTCAGAGATTCAAAAGGCAAACTGACTACCAACAACAACACAACTCTGTATTACTAGCAAATTGCTTCAAAAACCTTTTAAACTGCGAGAAACTGACACAACGACTACTTTTTAGACAGCCTCAAAAGGAAAACCCACCTTCAGAGCCACTGCATTAGACTCAACAATACAGCTGCCAGCCAAAAAACGACAGGGCGCCAGAAGAGGACGGGATATTGGCTGAGATGTGAAAACTAGGAGGGAGCGAGCAGCTGAAACAGTTTACGAAGTTACGAAATACTGCTGGGAGAAAGGAGGAGTACCGGACGACTGGATGCAAGCCACAATCCATCCGCCACGTAAGAAGGGAGACAGGACGGGCACCACCATTTACCCAACTCCCTGCTGAGACCTCTACTGAGTAAGACAGAACACCAAACAGGAGAGACAACTGGCAAGTGCCAAGCGGGGTTGAGGAAAAATAGTTTTTGCCCAGAGCAGATTCCTAACTTGAAAACAATCATCAGGATCAGAACAATGAAGAACCTCAACACAGTCGTTACATTCACAGATTTCAAAAAAACTTACAGCTCTGTAAACAGAGCAGAGTTTCCTTAACACTTGAAGAAGCAGGTGCTGACAAAATCAGCAGACAGTCAGTCAAACAGACACTTACAGACACAACTTCGAAAGTTAAATTCCTAAGGAAATTTCTGAAGCCTTCAGAACTGATACAGGAGTCCGGCAGGGCGACGGCGTCTCACAGATACTCTTCAGTATGATCTCAGACAAGGTCACGAGAGAGAGGAATAAATAACTACAAGAGAAAAACATCGACCGAATCCATCTAGTAGAAAGAGCAAGAACTGTCGTGGAATATTTTTTTTTCTGACTATATTGCTATGATTTCTAAGGATAAAACTGATACAAAGATAATGATAGAAACACTGTACAAAATTTCATCTACAACCTGACGACAAATATCGGAAACGAAAACAGAATGCATTGAACATAAACACAATAGAAAAAAAATATACCAGCACAAGATGAAAACGTCCAAAGAGTTGATATGTTTAAGTATCGAAGAGAATGGATACAATCAAATGGGTTAGACAATACTACAAGCAAAGAAAGATCAAGGAAAATGGAATTAGCAAACAAAATGCCCGAAAAGTTATATAATAAGAAATAAGTATCATTCCAGGCAAAAATTTAACGCTACGCAACAGTAATTAAACCGGATGCAGTATAGACATTTGAATGCCCAACACCGAGTACAAGAGGTGAATAAGATGAACTGGAAAAGCAGAAAAACTTCAGGGCCACAAAAGAACAAAGGTAATAGTTTGACGAAGAGGAGAAAAGAAAAGCTACAGAGAAACATAGGGACAATCGCAGACACAATAAGAAAGAGGAGATGAAAGTTTTACGGTCATATTTATAGAATGAATCACAACAGACTAACGGAGAAAATCTTTAATTTCATTTCGAAATTAAGAAACACCACGAGATGGCTGGAAGACACAAGAAAGGATCTGAGAAAACTTAACCCCACAGAAGACACCAGACAGGACAGGGAAAATTTCAGGCTAGTGATCAACACTGCAAAATTTCTTATCCGACAACAGGTTTCACAACCTAGGAGGTTGATGTCAAATGAACAGAGCCAGGCCGTCAGCCAATGCATATAGAGATTCTGGGAAGGACACAAACAATGTACCAGTGTCTTAGGTTCCAAGCTGTCTATAGCTGTCCGAATTCAGTAATAAAAAACTTGAGAAACTTAAACTGGACGTAAGTAGGAAATAAGGAGGAATCAACACAGAATTCCTAAAAGAAGCACTGAAGAGGTAAGGAAAATTCACGAGAAAATGCCAAATGTTGGAACCCGTCACGAGAATTGAGCTACATATTTCAGATCAAGATGTCCACGTTTCACTATCTTCAGCGTTTCTGCACTAAGGGAGTGCAGTTCTTTGTTACAGGATTTCTATTCTTGATGTCGCATTCTGTACTACTGCGTCAAATAAGAAATTCTGAAATCGACAACTTAACTTGACATAGATATCTCAAGTACAGAGACAAGTAATAAAAAATCCTAAAAAGTAATAACAATACACACTCAATGAAATGTCAGGGAAAATAACGAACCGTGCAATAGAGACGTACAATTTACCTATATAGGCATAGCTGTCCTCTTAGGTTCCTGCGTAACCACACCCTCACAAATCGTGCTGTTTGTGGTAAAATACTGACAAATATACGTGAGAATCAAGATTATAAATATGACTGCTAACCGTTCCAGTCGCAGCAGTTATGCTGTTCTTTAAATTCGTGCCTGACCTCCCCTTCGGAAATCATATCTTATTGGGAAAGAAGTAGCCAAATATTTCACGAGAACCAAGATTACAAACACGATTGCTGCTTGATTTACTAACAGCAGTTTAAGCTGTGCGCTTAGGTTTCTCCCTAACCACGCTATCGGAAATTGCGTCATATTTGAATAAACGGCACAGTTAACGTCAGGCACTTAGAGAACCTAAAAAAAAAAAAAAATGTTCAAATGTGTGTGAAATCCTAAGGGCCCAAACTGCTGAGGTCATCTGTCCCTAGACTTTCACACTGCTTAAACTAACTTACGCTAAGAACAACACACACACCCATGCCCGATGGAGCACTCGCGATTAGTGACATGGTGCCTCTAACCGCGCGGCCTAAGACAACCAGAGATAACATGTAATGACGGGGCACTTTCATCTTTCGCATCGTAGACGAATGATGCCACACACGACGTCGCTGGTCAAAGCTGACGGGTGGAACAGGACACTAGAACTGAACCAAAATAGTACTTAGTGCTGGAATTCATCTATAATCTTGTAGAGATTCTTTTAGAAATAAATTACTTCTTGCCATTGACACATGGAGGACGTGTGTTTCAAGAAACCGGGACGATGTACTAGCCTTGTCGAGAATTATCCAAACAAGCGACTGAACATAGCACTTGGCGTGGCAGCTTTGTAGGAGCATTTATAATTTGCAGACGCCCGATCTTCCTGTAATTAAAAGATTCATAAAATTAATGTTCCTTCTACACAGACTGTGTTAGACAGTTTCGTATGAATAATCCGTTCGATTGGTTTGTAAATTATTCTAAATATAGCTGCTGTGTTGAAGATCTCTGTATTGATCAAACATGCACGAGTCGAGAATTAATGTTACACATGCACAGAAATGTGCAATCGTTTCGGTGCCTGTGCTTTGGCAGAGACCAGGGGCCCTATCCAGTATCGTTCATACCGATCGGTATAGTAGATTACTCTCGGTAGTGACGTCATTTTCGATTCTTTATCGAAATATCCTATTCAGTAAACTTCTGGGACTTGTTACCGAACGGTCCTCCCACCGATTTTACGACAATTGTACAGAGAGGTTTTGGATTTCTGTCTGGCCATGTCGATCGGTGAGCTGTGGTTTATGCACACCTATAATATGTTACTTTAAACATATTTAGCGGTTTTAGTTTGGATTTAGTGATTGTGTTACTAAAGAATCACCAGAGGACGCATCCAGATAAAAGTGAGTTCATAATAGACTATTTTCATTTGTTAGAAATATGGTTAGGATAGTTTGTTACTGTGAATGATTACATTAAAAAAAACCGTTTTCGGTCAATATTCTCTCAAAATATGTGTTACTTTTATGCATATAACAGTTTAAAGAGAATTAAATATCAAGACATTCACTCTGCTTACGCATATTACATTACTGAACTGATGTTACTAGTGCCTTTGTCTACTCTTTCCCACAAATGGGTTAGTTGGTAATTATCGAAACGTGTTTACAACTATCAAGTAACAATGGAATGCAAATATGTGAAACCCGCTATTAGAAACCTTCCAAACTATCACGCATTTATGATTACGCAGCATTGTTTGGCAACGAAGTCAGCCTACGTTCCTCTACATAATATTACAAGATTTGATCGCTGTGTGGCCGTTGTTCTTGTGCTCAAGTGGTTAGCGCGCGAGATGGCGATACGAAAGGACACGGGTTCGCGCATCGGTGGATAGAATAAATTTTTTTTCGTCTACATATATATGCAACACGTTGTGAGACATTGTTACTCGTGTAAGTTAAGATTTTTCTGCAATATTCGTTATTACTTACCTGTAAGAGCGCACTTCCTCAGTAATGATTTCGTGATTTCTGTGTGTTTAAAACACGAAATTACTGAGAGTGAAACAATCGACAGTGACCTTTATATTTCTTATTGTCAGAAATAATTCACCATTTCTTCCGAATATGTAGCGATTTCTGAGTATGCGGTTTGACACGAATCTAAGAGCACAACTTAAATTACTTGAAATGTAACTAGCAAAGTCATCTTCATAATCTTGCTTGTCACAAGTATTTATCTGCGAGAGAATCCACAACCACAGTAGACAGAGATGAAAGATCTCTTCCGTAATATTTTTGACTGTTGCAACATATACGAAACGTTTTCATTCATGAGATGCATGTTATAAACTTCGACGAACTGCAGGAGCTCTCGAAAATGCGTTTTATTTTTTTTCAGTTTTGTTTTTAAGACCCAAATCGTTGACGCATCGCATAGGTAGGTGGGCTACTTAATCATTTGGATCTCTAGAGCGTGTGATAACCACATTCTGTTTATCTTCTTATTCTTTGAAACTTTTAGAATCAATTTTTCGGGTGTTTTTATAGATGTGTTAGGACAATGTGGTATTAGACACTATTCCTAACTCATATTCCGAAACGTAAAATACAAAACACGATGTCAGTGTGAATTAGAATACGATGACATAATGCGGCATTTACGACAATCGGCAGAATACAGTCAAATACCCTATCGTTATTATGCATGCATGGAAACATGCGGTCAGGGAAACTGTAAAAACTTCTATGCATTTAAGCTGAGAATCATGGAAATGAATATACTGCGCCTGATACTGTTAGGGAGGAGCCAAGGGCGTTGAAGGCGGGCACGTCAGCTCTATGGAATGCGGCGTCATGCGTTATGGCAACGTAAACGCGATGTTCGGTACCTGGAAGAATAGCGCGCCTGTGTCGTCTGCTAGCCGCCTTATGTTTGTGGCTGTGCGCGCTGCAGTGCGCATGCGCGGATCTGCGGCCGCTTGCTTTTGATTGGCTTGCGCGACGCGAACCGACAACAGCCCTTCGGTTCTCCAGACCCGAACGGTATCGCTTCCAAAACACGTACTGAATAATGCAGGGGCTCTGATTCGAGTACTAGACCGTTCGGTGCTCTTGAGTAGCGGAAAGATGCAGAATAGGCACCCAGAAGCTGGTTGATGACTCCACATACACAGCTGCCGCTGCTCCTGCTCCCTGCTGTTGCCGCATTACTGTGTTTTTTGAAGTTTTGCTGGTAATGGGGGCAGGACAGTCGTCTTGGTCGCCTTTCGACTCAAACCGTTGCTGGGCTACGGCGTGGGCCGATGAGGAGAGCCGTGTATTGTTGACAGCTGTGTCACGTCTTGATTTGTCTTGTTTACTCTAAGGGGGTACAGTTGATTGATACAGTCATTTTCGAAATGGCCTTACTCCAATGAGTTACGAAAAATAACAGATATTTTTGCGTGCAAAGGGATTTATTCCAGATATTGTAAACGTGTTTTTATGGCCAAGTTACAGCGACGTCATTTATGAAAAGACTTCACTCCTGGAATAGCGCCCTTTCAACGGTGATCACACTCGCATGCCTTCTACCGAATACTTAATGCACTATATCTTATGGTTCGCTTTTCGTAGTTCAATTATTGTTACTTCCGAGTATGTGTTGTGAAATGTAAAATAGCTTCAAGCACTGGGCTGGAAACTAGTGAAAGCGCCAAGAAAACAACGAAAGAAAGAAAGAAAGACAAAATGTTGGAAATTATGAACAGAATGCTTTAAAAACAGCAATAGTGAACTGTCATGAGCGTACTAACCATTAGAACCCCGTTTGTTTCTACATTTTGAACATAGTAACACATAGTCACGTGTTGTGGATTCTAAACACATAGAAGGATTGCAGAAGCAAACACTCGATGTTTTATTTCCGAAAGTGTCTGTCGTTTTTAATTTTGAAAATACTTACACTGGTCACGTAGCTATTAACAGGAAGAAAGATCGAGACATTCAAGACTATTATATTCGCCATGAATATAGGTATTTCTATGATGTTCTTATCAGTTTCAATTATTTCTTTGAATAGTGGAAAGCGCATCCTGCTACATCTCATATACTCACCTGCAGAATGTTTTTATTTTCTCCCCTGAAAATTTAAAATTTTGGAGTAATGCCTTTCCATGGATAAAAACAGTAAGATCGATCAGTCGAGGCGAATCCTTCACTAGGTTAAACTGACAGACGTGCTACATCTATTTTTGTATTGTTACACAGTCTAGTTCCACAGCACCAGGTTGAGGAGCAAGTCTAGGGTAATGCAACAGGACGGTACGTCAAACTAATGTCTGACACCTTAATGGCTCTGAGCACTGTGGGACGTAACATCTGTGGTCATCAGTCCACTAGAACTTAAGACTACTTAAACCTAACTAACCTAAGGACATCACACACATCCAAAATGAGTCTGCTCAATTTTTATACAGGTACTCACGTCAGTACAGAAGGAATGAGTCATGAAAATACTTCAGGCCACACTTGGAAGGGTGTGGATTGCTGCCGAGATTTGTTAATTCTCGTGGTAATTTAATGTAAATGGAGAATACTGCATGTCCGAGTCAAGGAGGTGCGATCGAAATGCTGGGTTGATTTCTCCCTAGTATTAACTGAGTGAAGGCTGCTAATTATCGGAGAAAACCACGCATTGTTAACAACAAACGAAGTTGAAATATACATTTAGAGGCCCACGCCAGAACTCCCAGACTCCTGAACAGGGGTCGACAACAGTTTCGTGAACTTTCACCACATTTTGCTCTATCTGCCGTTTTCTGAGCCAAGAAGAGCCTTTGAGAATGAGGAAAGCAACAGCAGAATATAACATCGCAAATCATAAGCTAATTAGCACAAGCAAAGCAGACTAATTCTCGTGTTGGGCTATCACTTATTTCAGATACTCTTCCAGTGATACATACAGCGCTGTTAAGTTTTTGAACAAAATACTGAACGTGCGCTGTCTATGTCAGCTTACCACCTACCAGAACAACGAATTTTGATTGTTCGGACTGACTAATTATATGCCTATTATCTCTGATTGAAACGTCAGTTGTAGTTCAGTTGTTCGCCAGAAACTGCAAAAATATTTTGATTTAGTATCAATTCCTTTTCTACAACGCACGAACTTAAACGCCTTCAACTCCTCTGCTTGACACAGTGCTTATGTTCCACTCAGTATGCTTCACTACCAAAAAAATCAGTCAGAAAACAGATACATCATACAATTTGCTTTGATACTCCGCAAGGCACCTGATGGTGTGTGGCAGAGGATACTCATTGCACCACTGACTGATTCCTCCCTTCTTGTTTTCTCGGAAAATATACGTTTTCGGACAACATATACGGTGATGAAAAATGCTCAGTTTACAATTGTAAGTAGGCTGTTTAAGTTTTTATATTGGTAACGCCACGTAGCGCTCTGTATGAAAATCACTGGCTGTGCTGTGTGCAGTCTGTGGCTAGTTTGCATTGTTGCCTGCCATTGTAGTGTTGGGCAGCTGGATGTGAACAGCGCGTAGCGTTGCACAGTTGGTGGTGAGCCGCCAGCTGTGGTGGATGTGGGGAGAGAAATGGCGACATTTTGAAATTTTGTAAGACTGGATGTCATGAACTGTTATATATATATTATGACTTTTGATGACTATTAAGGTAAATACATTGTTTGTTCTATATTAAAATCTTTCATTTGCTAACTATGCCTATCAGTAGTTAGTGCCTTCCATAGTTTGAATATTTTATTTAGCTGGCAGTAGTGGCGCTCGCTCTATTGCAGTAGTTCGAGTAACCAAGATTTTTGTGAGGTAAGTGATTTGTGAAGCGTATAGGTTAATGTTAGTCAGGGCCATTCTTTTGTAGGGCTTTTTGAAAGTCATATTGCGTTGCGCCAAAAAATATTGTATGTCAGTAATTTTTCTAGGGGGACGTTTCATATGTCGACCCTTAGCCGAGGATACCTCACTGGAATCTTCTGATTTTTTATTGTAGTTTGTGTAATTGGTTCAAATGGCTCTGAGCACTATGGGACTCAACTGCTGAGGTCATTAGTCCCCTAGAACTTAGAACTAATTAAACCTAACTAACCTAAGGACATCACAAACATCCATGCCCAAGGCAGGATTCGAACCTGCGACCATAGCGGTCTTGCGGTTCCAGACTGCAGCGCCTTTAACCGCACGGCCACTTCGGCCGGCAGTTTGTGTAATTAGTGTAGCTTTTGTTTGTTGCTAGCGCGTAATTTTAGAGAGAATTTCCTTTGTAGTTGTAGTTTTTCATTCTTGTACAGTAAAACAGTTGTGGCATGCATGCAGATTTGCACCAAGTATTTCGCAGCTGCGCTTGCAATTAACGAGATATCATTTTCAATACTATGTTAATGTTTTTTCATATTTTTCTCTTCAAATTGTGCTTTTCTGTGTTGTCGTGTGAAATATTGTGACAATAATGGCGTGTGAAAAACGTAATACTAGGCTCCAAAAATAAACTGAGAAATGACAGTGAAGACGAAAGCAGTGTGTTGGCGCCACCGTGTAATGAATTAACTAATGTTCAAAGTAGTAATTTGGTAATTGTGCATAGGGAAATGGAGCGGACGGTAGACAATGGTGTAGGCAGTGAAACAATTAGCGAACAGGGAAGCATTATCGATCGATCGGTCGGCAACAGCCCGCCTCAGGAATCGGGAATGATAGGACACAATTTTGCAAATACTGCAGATTCAGGTTTTGGGTCCTCACCGTTTTCTCAAATAAGTCACGACACATTTTCTGCTTGTCAAAATGTGAATGTTGCCGGTGCAACTTCACTGCCGAAAAGCACTGAGGAACATGTTTCAGACACCAGTGCATTGTTATTACAGTTAATGCAACAAATGGGACAAAGGCTACAAAAGTTAGACACAATGGAACAAAATCTTCAAAAGTTAGACGCAACGCTTGAACAAAATCAGAAACAAATGGGACAAAATTTTCAAAAGTTAGACACAATGGAACAAAATCTTCAAAAGTTAGACACAATGGAACAACACTAGAGACAAACACAGCAACATTTAGATGCAATGGAACAAAATCTTCAAAAGTTAGACACCACACTTGAACAAACACGTGAAGACTGAACTACTGATCGAATCGAAATGTCAAAAAGTCTGTAATGACGTAAAAACACAAATTTGTGAGCATATCCAACCTATTTTTTCGCGTCATGAAAATGCATTACAGAATCACGAAGCAGCCATTAAGGATCTGCACACCATAGTTCATGAAAATCACGACACCTTGCAAGCTAAAATTGACTCAGTTGCATCTACCGATTCGGTTACACAACTTGCAAAAACTCAGGAAAACTTAAAGGACACAGTAGATACTCTGAAAATTAGTTCAGAAGGACACATGGAGGAATTTAGTTCATTATCAGAGAAAGTAGTTGAACTTTTGGATCAGCTAAATAATTTATCTACGAAGATAGATGATAATCAGAATGACACAAAACCGGTAGTCTTTAATGAAACAGAAGAGTGTGAAAAAATTAGGAAATTCAAACAAAATCAGAATCAAATTAATACGCAACACCAAAGAGAAATCCAGGAAGAACAAGATCAGTTGACACAGGTAGTACAGGAATTACATATTTTAGAAGCCACTCGCGCTCCAATACGGGAAGAGGGACATAGAAATACGGAACAGCCACAAAATAATAACTCAGGGCACTTCGGAAATTAGGAAAGAAATTGGCAAGGTACACCGAATTTTGAGATGGAACCGCCAAAACGACGACGTAACAATGACCGACATGCGACTCGCCGACATGATGATTTTGACTATAAGCTGTCCATTACTACACGTAAATTCAAAACATTTCAGAATTCTGGCAACGACATTCATCCACAAGCATGGCTCCATCAATTCTCTCATTGTTTTCCTCCCAACTGGTCATTAGAGCACAGATTAGAATTTATGTGTGGCTATTTAGAGAATGAACCAGCTGTAAGAATGCGATCGGTCATTCACGATTGCCACAGTGAAGGAGAATTTTATCATGCCTTTCTCTCAGCATATTGGTCTCAAGCTACACAAGACCGAGTAAAACATGGCATCATAATGATGAAACATTTCGAACAATCGGAATTTTCTAGTCTTGTCAAATATTTCGAAGACATGTTGCACAAGAATCCGGACCTGTCAAGCCCATACAGCCCCTCAGAACTAATCCGCATTTGCTTAATCAAATTACCTGAACATTTGCGACATATTATTTTGGCAAGACGTTGCAAAGACGACATTGAAGCTTTTCAGGGACTGTTACAAGAATTGGAAATTGACACTGACAATCGCGGAACACGAAAACAGGAGCACAACAATTACAGGTCACATCCATCACAATTCCGCGATGACAGAAATAATAACTGGACACAACAAGGCTATTCTTACAACGTAAATCGTGACCAAAACAGACACCACCCGTATGCCAACCACTGGCAGGATAATAGTTACAGAGAAAGATCGCATTTCCGTAGTAATGAATATGACAGAGACAATCATAGAAACAGACAATATGGCAACCAGAACTATTATTATCACGGGAGACAGAATAACTTCAAACGCAACAGTCCACTGTGCAGTGATAATTCTGGGAGAAATTCTCCACCACTTAACCGACAAGAAAGAAACTACAGGAAATACCGACATGACGACAGACGATATAATCATAACGACAGGCCTCAATTTCATCAGAACTGGCTAGATTCAAACAAGGCAGGGCCTTCTCGACAAGGTGAATTTGTAGAAGTTAGGTCTCCTAATCCCAATAACGCAACGCGTCAACAAAGAGACAGACAATGAGTCGCACCGCAGGCAGCCACGTGCGCCGGCTGGCTAGGAGAAAAATAACAGATGCTAACCTCGACAAAAATTCCAGTATTCCTTACCGACATATACAACATGATAATTGCTTTGAAGATGAAACTCTGCGCGCTAGAAAGGGTAAAAGATTGCACCACATTTCACATGTAAACCGTTTATTGAAAGATAATCTGCTTTTTAACTTTGTCTTTGGCATAAAACTTTTCACTTCACGTTACTATTATGCTTTGTCAGACTTAAGAAACTGTTACCATGCAACAATGTTTGAAGTTAAATATCCAGTAAAGAACCTGGGCAACTTATTTAGACAATAATTACGAATGCATTGTTATAGTGAACAGACGACACAGTGTTGTACATTCTTGCAACAAGTTGCACGATTACGTAACGACTATCAAGCTTACATACTTAGAACTTATACTGCTAATGAGATTTTAATGCAACGTTTTGGTTTACTTGAAAAGATACTCTTTATTTGAAGCACATTCGGTGAGATTAAAGATGACTTAGCATTTGGTTTCTTTGATAGCTACACGATTATATAACAACGCTATTAATATGTGACACAATTTACATTGTTGCTTTTGCGGTGTATCTGTTTTATATCTGCACAGTTTTTCTGTATTATTCTGGATAGTAAAACATGTTTTAGTAGTAACTTTTGTGGTATAGCTACATTGAGACAGCCTTTTTCTTAGCACAACAATACGTCACATTATAGTACTTTCTTGATAACGGTAAGGTACGTAATAACTACGATATCTATTCGCAAAGCATTTCACTTTCGTTTATGATGAGATAAGTACATTGACTTAAGCAGAACTTTGCTTAAAAGGGCGATAACTACGACACTTCCACAGAATTATCTTACAGCAAGACTCACATTTAGCACTACAGGACACGCATTTGAATGATTAATTTTGTACTTAAACCATTTATATTTAAAGATTTTTGATTTACAAAGAATGTTTTCCGTGATACATTTCATCCCATTGTTGTAATCTGTAACACCTGAGGGTATAATTACATTAATATTCAGGGTGGTACACGCCTACTTTGTGAACCATGTGTTTGGCAAGCACAAGGAGCCCTAGCTAATATGCTATTTGCTTATACAACTTTACACATCAGTACCATATTTCCCTAACACATAAATTACACAGCTATCTGATCATTTAACTGCAGTGGTGCATCGGAATCTAATACTGCTGTCCCAGGAAGGGCTCAAAGCACAAACTCTTAGAAGAGTTACTCCTCTTGTATATAAGTCGGTATTGTGCCTTTTGTATTCACTCCCGTTGCAATTTCTGTGTTACGTCGTCAGTATGAAGGTCCAAGGGAAACAGTAAACCTGCAGTGGTGCATCAGAATCTAATACTGCTATCCCAGGAAAGGCTCAAAGCACAAAGTGATAGAAGAGTTACTCCTCTTGTTTATAAGTCGGCATTGGGCCTTTTGTATTCAATTCCGGTGCAATTTCCGTGTTTCATCGTCAATATGAAGGTCCAAGGAATACAGTAAACCTGCCGTGGTGCATCGGAACCAAATACTGCTCTCCCAGGAAAGGATCAAAGCACAAACTCTTAGAAAAGTTGCTCATCTTGTAAATAAGTCAGCACTGAACATTTTGAATTCACTGCCCATGCAATATCTGTGTTTCATCGTCAGTGTGAAGGTCCAAGCTGCAGTGGTGCATCGGAATCTAATACTGCTCTCCCAGGAAAGGCTCAAAGCACAAACTATTAGAAGAGTTACTCCTCGTGTATATAAGTCGGCATTGTGACTTGTGTATTCAACATCGATGCAGTTTCTGTGTTTCATCGTCAATGTGCAGGTCCAAGGGATACAGTCAACTTGCAATGTTGCATTGGAATTTAATACTGCCTTCCCAGGACATGCTCAAAGCACAAACTCTTAGAAGTATTACTCCTCTTGTATATAAGTCCGCATTGTGCCTTTTGTATTCAATCCCGATCCAATTTCTGTGTTTCATCGTTAATGGGAAGGTCCAAGGGAGACAGTAAACCTGCAGTGGTGCATCTGAATCTAATACAGCTGTCCCAGGAAAGGCTCAAAGCGCAAACTCATAGAAGAGTTACTCCTCTTGAATATAATTCGGCATTGTGCCGTTTGTATTCAATCCCAGTGCAATTTCTGTGTTTCATCTTTAATTTGAAGGTCCAAGGGATACAGTAAACCTGCAGTGGTGCTTCGGAATCTAATACTGCACTCCCAGGAAAGGCTCAAAGAAAACTCTTAGAAGAGTTACTCCTCTTTTAAAAAAGTCGGCACTTAGCATTATGTATTCAATCCCGATGCTATATCTGTTTTTCATCGTCAATGTGAAGGTCCAAGGGATACAGTAAATCTGCAGTGGTGCATCGGAATCTAATACTGCTCTACCAGGAAAGGCTAAAAGGACAATCTCTTAGAAGAGTTACTCCTCTTGTATAAAAGTCGTTATTGCACATTTAGTATTCAATCCCGATGCAATTTCTGTGTTTCATCGTTAGTTTAAAGGTCCAAGGGATACAGCAAACCTTCAGTGGTGCATCGGAATCTAATACTGCTCTCCCACGAAAGGCTGATAGCACAAACCCTTAGAGGAGTTACGCCTCATGTATAGAAGACAGCATTGTGCCTTTTGTATTCAATCCCGATGCAATTTCTGTGTTTCATCGCAATGTGAAGGCTCAAGGGATACAGTAAACCTGCAGTGGCGCATCGGAATCTAATACCGCTGTTCCAGGAAAGGCTCAAAGCACAACCTCTTAGAAGAGTTACTCCCCTTGTATTTAAGTCGGTATTGTGGCTTTTGTACTCAATACCGATGCAATTTCTGTGCTTTATCATCCATGCGAAGGTCCAAGGTATACAGTAAACCTGCAGTGGTGCATCGGAATCTAATACTGCAGTCCCAGGAAAGGCTCAAAGCACAACCTCTTAGAGGAATTACTCCACTTGTATATAAGTCAGTATTGTGGTTTTTGTATTCAATACCGATGAATTTCTGTCTATCATCATCCATGCGAAGGTCCAAGGAATACAGTTAACCTGCAGTGGTGCATCGGAATCTAATATTGCTATCCCAGGCAAGGCTCAATGCACAACCTCTTAGAAGAGTTATTCCCCTTGTATATAAGCCGATATTGTGGCTTTTGTATTCAATACTGATGCAATTTATGTGTTTCATCATCCATGTGAAGGTCCAATGGATACAGTAAACCTGCAGTGGTGCATCGGAATCCAATACAGCTGTCCCAGGAAAGGCTCAAAGCACAACCTCTTAGAAGAGTTACTCAACTTGTAAATAAGTCGGCATTGTGCCCTTTGTATTTAATCCCGATGCAATATCTGTGTTTCATCGACAATGTGAAGGTCCAAGGGATACAGTAAACCTGCAGTGGCGCATTGGAATCTAGTACTGCTGTCCCAGGAAAGGCTCCAAGCAGAAACTCTCAGAAGAGTTACTCCCCTTGTATATAAGTCGATATTGTGGCTTTTGTATTCAATACCGATGCAATTTCTGTGTTTCATCATCCATGTGAAGGTCCAAGGGATACAGTAAACCTGAATTGGTGCATCGGAATCTAGTACTGCTCACCCAGGAAAGGTTCAAAGTAAACTCTTAGAAGAGTTACTCCTCTTGTAAATAAGACGGCATTGTGCCTTTTGTATTGAATCCCGATGCAAAATCTGTGTATCATCGTCAAAGGGAAGGTCCAAGGGATACAGCTAACCCGCATTGGTGCATAGGAATCTAATACTGCTCTCCCAGGAAACGCTGATAGCACAAACTCTTAGAATAGCTACTCCTCTTGTAAATAAGACAGCATTGTGCCTTTTGTACTTAATCCCGGTGCAATATCTGTGTTTCGTCCTCAATGTGAAGGTTCAAGGGATACAGTAAACCTGCAGAGGTACATCGGAA
Organism: Schistocerca americana; assembly: GCF_021461395.2. Taxonomy (NCBI): domain Eukaryota; kingdom Metazoa; phylum Arthropoda; class Insecta; order Orthoptera; family Acrididae; genus Schistocerca; species Schistocerca americana. The sequence continues at coordinate 51,024,191 of NC_060129.1, forward strand.
TCTAATACTGTTCTCCCAGGAAAGACTAAGAGCACAAGCTCTTAGAAGAGTTACTCTTCTTGTATATAAGACAGCATTGTGCCTTTTGTATTCAATTCCGATGCAATATCTGTGTTTCTTCGTCAATGTGAAGGCACAAGGGTCACTGTAAACCTGCAATAGTGCATCGGAATCTAATACCGCTGTCCGAGGAAAGGCTCAAAGCACAAACTCTTAGAAGAGTTTGTGCTCTTGAAAATATGTCGGCATTGAGCCCTTTGGATTCAGTCCCGATGCTATTTCAGTGTTCCATCGTCAATGTAAAGGTCCATGGGATAATGTAAACCTGCAGTGGTGCATCGGAATCTAATACTGCAATCCCAGGAAAGACAAAGAGCACAATCTCTTAGATGAGTTACTCCTCTTGTAAATAAGGCGACATTTTGATTCTTGTATTCAATCCCAATGCAATTTCTGTATTTCATCGTTAATGTGAAGGTCCAAGGGATACAGTAAACGCGCAGTGGTGCATCGGAATCTAATACTACTCTCCGAGGAAAGGCTCAAATCACAAACTATTAGATGCGTTACACCTCTTGTATATAAGTCTGCATGGTGCCTTTTGTATACAATCTCGATGCAATTTCTGTGTTTCATCGTCAATGTGAATGTCCAAGGGATACAGTAAATCTGCAGTTGTCCATCGGAATCTAATACTGCTCTCCCAGGAAATGCTGAAAACACAAACTGTTAGAAGAGTTACTCCTTTTGTATATAAGTCGGCATTTTGCCTTTTATAATCAATCCCGATGAATTTTCTGTGTTTAATCGTTAATTTGAAATTCCAACGGATGCACTAAACCTGCAGTTGTGCTTCGGAATCTAATACTGCACACCCAGAGAAAGCTCAAAGTAAACTCTTAGAAGCTTTAATCCTCTTGTAAAAAAGTTGGCATTGAGCATTTTGTATTCAATGCCGATGCGATAACTGAGTTTCATCGTCAATGTAAAGGCCCAAGGGATAAAGTAAACCTGCAGTGGTGCATCGGAATCTAATACTGCTAAGGCTAAAGGCACAAACTATTGGAGGAGTTACTCCTCTTGTATATAAGTCGGCATTGTGCCTTTTGTATTCAATAACGATGCAATATCTGTGTTTCATCGTCAATATGGATGTCCAAGGGATACAGTAAATCTGCGGTGGTTCATCGGAATCTAATACTGCTGTCTCAAGAAAGGCTCATAGCACTAACTCCTAGAATAGTTACTCCTCTTGTATATAAGTCGTCATTGTCCGTTTTTTTATTAAATCCCGGTACAATTTCTTTGTTTCATCGTCAATGTGAAGGTTCAAGGGATACAGTAAACCTGCTGTGGTGCATCGGCATCTAATACTGCGCTCCCAGGAAAGGCTTAAAGTAAACTCTAAGAAGAGTCAATTCTCTTGTAAAAAAAGTCGGCATTAAGCATTTTGTATTCAACCCCAAAGCAATATCTGTGTTTCATCGTTAATGTAAAGGTCCAAGGGATATAGTAATCCTGCAGTGGTGCATCGTAATCTAATACTGCTCTCCCAGGAAAGGCTGAAAACACAAACCCTTAGATGAGTTACTCCTCTTGTATATAAGTGGGCATTTTGCCTTTTGTATACAATCTCGATGCAATTTCTGCACTTCATCGTCAATGTGAATGTCCAAGGGATACAGTAAATCAGCAGTGGTCCATCGGAACCTAATACTGCTCTCCCAGGGAAGTCTCAAAGCACAAACTCTTAGAATAGTTACTCCTCTTGTATGTAAGTCGTCATTGTACGTTTTTTATTCAATCCCGGTACAATTTCTGTGATCCATGGTCAATGTGAAGGTTCAAGGGATACAGTAAACCTGCAGTGGTACATCGGAATCTAGTACTGCTCTCCTAGGAAAGGTTCAAAGTAGACTCTTAGAATGGTTACACCTCCTATATATAAGTCGGCATTTTGCATTTAGTATTCAATCCCGATCCAATTTCTGTGTTTCATCGTTAATGCAAAGGTCGAAGGGATACACTGAACCTGCAGTGGTACATCAGATTCTAATACTGCTCTCCCAGGAAGGGCTCAATGCACAAACTACTAGAAGAGTTACTCCTTTTGCAAATAAGTCGGAATTGTGCCTTTTGTATTCAATATCGACGTAATTTTTGTGTTTCATCTTCAATGAGAAGGTGCAGAGATACAGTAAACCTGCGTTGGTGCATCGGAATCCAGTACTGCTTTCCCAGGAAAGGTTCAAAGTAAACTCTTAGAAGGGTTACACCTCTTGTATATAAGTCGACATTTTGCATTTTGTATTCTATCCCGATCCAATTTCTGTGTTTCATCGTTAACGTGAATGTGCAAGGGATACAGTAAACCTGCAGTGGTGCATCGGAATCTAATACTGCTCTCCCACGAAAGGCTCAAAGCACAACCTCTTAGAAGAGTTACTCCTCTAGAATAAAAGTCGACATTATGCCGTTTGTATTCAATATCGACGCAATTTCTGTGTTTCATTCTCAATGTGAAGGTCCAAGGGGTACAGTAATTCTGCAGTGGTGCATCGGAATTTATTACTGCACTCCCAGGAAAGGCTCAAAGTAAACCCTTAGAAGAGTTATTCCTCTAGTAGAAAAGTCGGCATTTAGCATTTGATATTCAATCAAGAAGCAATATCTGTGTTTCATCGTTAATGTACAGGTCCGAGGGATACAGTAAACCTGCAGTGGTGCATTGGAATCTAATTCTGCTCGCCCAGGAAATGCTGAAAGCACAAACTCTTAGAAGTGTTACTCCGCTTGAATAAAAGTCGACATTGTGCCGTTTGTATTCAATCCCGATGCAATTTCTGCGCTTCATCGTTAACTTGAAGGTCCAAGGGGTACACTAAACTTGCAGTGGTGCATCGGAATCTAACACTGCACCAGCAGGAAAGGCTCAAAGACAACTCTTAAAAGAGTTATTCCTCTTGTAAAAAAGTCGGCATTGAACGTATTGTATTCAATCCCGGTGCAATATCTGTGTTTCATCGTTAATGTGAAGGTCCAAGGGATACAGTAAACCTGCAGTGGTGAAGCGGAATCTATTACTGCTGTCCCAGGAATGGATAATAGCACAACCTCTTAGAAGAGTAGCTCCCATTGTATATAAGTAGTGATTGTGCCTTTTGTATTCAATACCGATGTAATATCTGTGTTTCATCGTCCATGTGAAAGTCCAAGGGATACTGTTAACCTGCTGTGGTGCATCGGAATCTAGTACTGCACTCCCAGGAAAGGCACAAAATTAACTCTTAGAAGACTTAATCCTCATTTAAAAAAGTCGGCATTGAGCATTTTGAATTCAATCCCGATAGAATATCTGTGTTTCATCGTTAATGTAAAGGTCCAAGGGGTACAGCAAACCTTCAGTTGTGCATGGGAATCTAATACAGCTCTCACAGGAAAGGAACAAAACACAACCACTTAGAAAAGTTACTCATCTTGTAAATGAATCAGCATTGAGCATTTTGTATTCAATCCTGATGCAATATCCGTGTTTCATCGTCAACATAAAGGTTCAGGGGATACAGTAAAACTGCAGTGGTGCATCGGAATGAGATACTGCTCTCTCAGGAAAGGCTCAAAGCGCAAACTCTTAGAGGAGTTACTCCTCTTGTATATATGTCGTTATTGCGCGTTTTGTATTGAATCCCGGTGCAATTTCTGTTTCTTTCTCAATGTGAAGGTCCAAGTTACACAGTAAACCTGCAGTGGTGCATCGGAATCCAATAAAGCTGTCCCAGTAAAGGCTCAAAGCACAAACAAGAGTTTCTCCTGTTGTAAATAAGTCGGCATTGTCCTTTTTGTATTCAATCCCGATGCAATTCCTGTGTTTCATCGCAATGTGATGGTCCAAGGGATACAGTAAACATGCAGTATTGCATCGGATTCTAATACTGCCCTCCCAGGAAAGGCTCAAAGCACAAACAATTAGAAGAGTTACTCCTCTTGTGACTTTTGTATTCAATCCCGGTGCAATCTCTATGTATAATCCCCAATGTGAAGGTCCGTGGGATACAATAAACCTGCAGTGTTCCATCATAATCTAATACTGCTCTCCCATTAAAGACTAAAAGCACATAGTCTTAGAAGAGTTACTCCTCTTATACATAAGCCGACATTTAGGTTTTTATATTCAATCCCGTTTCAATTTCTGTGTTTCATCGTCAATGTGAAGGTCCAAGGGATACAATAAACCTGCAGTGGTGCATCGGAATCTAATACTGCCCCCCCAGGAAAGTCTGAAAGCACAAACTATTAGAAGACTTACTCATCTTGTATATAAGTCTTCATTGTGCTTTTTGTATTCAATCCCGATGCAATATCTGGGTTCTACGTCATTGTGAAGGTCCAAGGGATACAGTAAACCTGCAGTGGAGCATCGAAATCTAATACTGCTGTACCAGGATAGGCTTCAAACTCACACTCTTAGAAGAGTTACTCCTCTTGTATTCAAGCCGGCATTGTGCCATTTGAATTCATTCCTGAAGAAATTTCTGTGTTTCTTCGTCAATGTGAAATTCGAAGGCGTACAGTAAACCTGCAGTGGTGCATCGGAATCTAATACTGCCATCGCGAGAAAAGCTAAAAGCACAAATCTTTAGAAAAGTAACTCCACTTGTATATAAGTTGGCATTTTGCCGTTTGTATTCTATCCTGGTGCAATTTCTGTGTTTCATCGTCAATGTGAAGGTTCAAAGAATACAGTAAACCTGCATTGGTGCATCGGAATGTAATACTGCTCTCCCAGGAGAAGGCTCATAGCACAAATTATTAGAAGAGTTACTCCTCTTGTATATAGAACACCATTGTGCGTTTTGTATTCAATCCGGATACAATTTCTGTGTTTCATTGTCAATGTGAAGGTACAAGGGATACAGTAAACCTGCAATAGAGCATTGTTATCTAATACTGTTGTCCCTGGAAAGGCTCAAAGCACAATCTATTAGAAGATTTATTCCTCTTGTATATAAGTCGGCATTGTGCATTTTGTATTCAATCCCGCTGCAATTTCTGTGGTTCATCGTCAATGTGAATGTCCAAGGGATACAGTAAACCGATCGTGGTGCATCGGAATCTAATACTGCTGTCCCAGGAAAGGCTCAAAGCGCAAACTATTAGAAAAGTTACTCCACTTGTATATAAGTCGGCATTGTGCCTTTTGTATTCAATAACCATGCAATATCTGTGTTTCATCGTTAATGTGAAGGTCCAAGGGATATAGCAAACCTGCAGTGGTGCATCGGAATCTAATACTGCTCTCCCAGGAAAGGCTCATAGCACAAATTCTGAGAAGATTTACTCCTCTTGAATAAAAGTCGACATTGTGCCGTTTGTATTCAGTCGCGATGCAATTTCTGTGCTTCATCGTTAATTTGAAGATCCCAGGAACCACTAAACTTGCAGTGGTGCATCGGAATCTAAAACTGCACTCCTTTGAAAGGCTCAAAGCAAACTCTTAGAAGAGTTATTTCTCTTGTAAAAAAGTCGGCATTCAGCATTTTGTATTCAATTCCGATGCAATATCTGCGTTTCATCGAAAATGTGAAGGTCCAAGGTATACAGTAAATCTGCAGTGGTGCATCGGAATCCAATGCAGCTGTCCCAGGAACGGCTCAAAGCACAAACTATTAGATGAGTTACTCTTCTTGTATATAAGTGGGCATTGTGCTTTTGTATCAATCCCGATAGAATTCCTGTGTTTCATCTTTAACTTGAAGGTCCAAGGGATACAGTAAAATTCAAGTGTTGCATCGGAATCTAATGCAGCTGTCCCAGGAAAGTCTCAAGGCACAAACTCTTAGAAGAGTTTCTCCTGTTGTAAATAAATCGCCATTGTGCTTTTGTATCAATCCCGATAGAATTCCTGTGTTTCATCTTTAACTTGAAGGTCCAAGGGATACAGTAAAATTCAAGTGTTGCATCGGAATCTAATACCACTCTCCCAGGACAGGCTCAAAGTAAACTCTTAGAAGAGTTACTCCTCTTGTAAATAAATCGGCATTGGGAATTTTGTATTCAATCCCGACGCTATTTCTGCGTTCATCGTCAATGTGAAGGTCCAAGGGATACAGCAAACCTGGAGTGGAGCATCGAAATCTAAATCTGCTGTCCCAGGAAAGGCTCAAAGCACAAAGACTTTGAAGAGTTTCTCCTGTTGTAAATAAGTCGGCATTGAGCCTTTTGTATTCAATCCCAATGCAATTCCTGTGTTTCATCGTTAATTTGAAGGTCAAAGGGATACAGTAAACCAGCAGTGGTGCATCGGAATCTAATACTGCTCTCCCAGGAAAGGCTCAAGGCACAAACTATTCGAAGAATTACTCCTCTTGTAAATAAGTCGGCATTGTGCCTTTTGCATTCAATCCCGAGCAATTTCTGTGTTTCATCGTCAAAATGAACGTCCAAGGGATACATTAAACCGATCGTGGTGCATCGGAATCTAATACTGCTGTCCCAGGAAAGGCTCAAAGCGCAAACTATTAGAAGATTTACGCCTCTTGTATATAAGTCAGCATTGTGCCATTTGTATTCGATAAAAATGCAATATCTGTGTTTCATCGTCAATATGAAGGACCAAGGGATAGAGTAAACCTGCAGTGGTGCAGCGGAATCTAATACTGCCGTCCCAGGAAAGGCTCAAAGCACAAATGCTTAGAATAATTACTCCTCCTGTGTATAATTTGTAATTGTGCCTTTTGTATTCGATCCCGATGCAATATCTGTGTTTCATCGTATGTGAAGGTCCAAGGGATACAGTGAACATGCAATGGTGAATCGGAATCTAATACTGTCGTCCCAGGACAAGCTAAAAGCACAAACTCTTAGAAGAGTTACTCCTCTTGTATATAAGTCGGCATTGTGCTTTTTGTATTCAATATCGATGCAGTTTCTGTGTTTCATCGTCAATGTGAAGGTCCAGGGGATACAGTAAACCTGCAGTGGTGCATCGGAATCTAATACTGTTCTCCCAGGAAAGCCTCAAAGCACAAACCCTTTGAAGACCTACTACTCTTTTATATAGGTCAGCATTGTGCCTTTTGTATTCAATCGCGATGCAATTTCTGTGTTTCATCGTCAATATGAAGGGCGAAGGGATACAATTAACCTGCAGTGGTGCATGGGAGTCTAATACTGCTCTTCCAGAAGAAGGCTCATATCACAAATTATTAGAGCAATTACTCCTCTTGTATATAAATCACCATTGTGCCTTTTGTATTCAATCCCGACGCAATATCTGTGTTTCATCGTCAATGTGAACGTCCAAGGGATACAGCAAACCTGCAGTGGTGCATCGGAACCTAATACTGCCCTCCCAGGAAAGGAACAAAGCACAAACTCTTAGAAAAGTTACTCATCTTGTAAATAAGTCAGCATTGAGCATTTTGTATTCAATCCCGATGCACTATCTGTGTTTCATCGTAAATGTGAAGTTCCAAAGGATACAGTAAACATGCAGTGGTGAATCGGAATCTAATACTGCTCTCCCAGAATGGCTCAAAGCACAACCTATAAGAAGAATTACCTCTCTTGTATATAAGTCTGCATTGTGCCTTTTGTATTCAATATCGATGCAACTGCTGTGTCTCAGAGTTAATTTGAAGGACCTAGGGATACAGTAAACCTGCAGTGGTGCATCCGAAACTAATACCGCTCTCCCAGGAAAGGCTGATAGCACAGACTCCTAGAAAAGTTACTCCTCTTCTTTTTAAGTGAGCATTCCGCCTTATGTGTTCAATCCCAGTGCAATTTCTGTGTTTCATCGTCATTGTGAAGGTCCAAGTTATACTGTAAATCGGCAGTGGTGCATCGCAATCTAATACTGCCTTCCCAGGAATGGCTCAAAGCACAAGCACTTAGAAGAGATACTCCTCTTGCATATAATTCGGAATTGTGATTTTTGTATTCGATCCCGATGCAATTTCTGTGTTTCATCGTCAATGTGATAGGCCAAGTGATACAGTGAATCTGCAGTGGAGCATCGGAATCTTAAACTGCTCTCCCAGGAAAGGCTGAAAGCACAAAGTATTAGATGAGTAACTCCTCTTGTGTGTAAGTCGACATTGTGCCTTTTGTATTCAGTCCTGATGCAATTTCTGTGTTTCATCGTCAATGTGAAGATCCAAGGGATACAGTAATTCGGCAGTGGTGCATCAGAATCTAATACTGCACTCCCAGGAATGGCTCAGAGTGCAAACTCTTAGAAGAGTTTCTCCTCTTGTATATAAGTCGTCATTGCGCGTTTTGTATTCAATCCCGGTGCAATTTGTGTGTTTCATACTCAATGTGAAGGTCCAAGGGATACAGTAAACCTGCAGTGGTGCATCGGAATCTAATACTGCCGTCCCAGGAAAGGCTCAAAGCACAAGCACTTAGAAGAGTTACTCCTCTTGCATATAATTCTGCACTGTGCATTTAGTATTCAATCCCGGTGCAATAGCTGTGTTTCAACGTCAATGTGAAGATCCAAGGTATACACTAAACCTACCGTGGTGCATAGGAATCTAATACTGCTCACCCAGGAAAGGCTCATAGCAAAAAGTATTAGAAGAGTTAGTCCTCTTGTATATAAGACAGCATTGTGCCATTTGAATTCAATCGCGATGGAATTTCTGTGTTCGATCGTCAATGTGAAGGTCCAAGGGATTCAGTAAACCTGCCGTGGTGTATTGGAATCTAATACTGATCTCCCAGGGAAGGCACAAAGCATAAACTATAAGAAGAATTACTCGTCTTGTATATAAGTCTGAATTGTACCTTTTGTATTCAATATCGATGCAACTTCTGTGTTTCATCGTTAATGTGAAGGTACGAGGGATACAGTAAACCTGCAATGGTGCATCAGAATCTAATACTGCTCTCCCAGGAGAGGCTCATAGCAAAAAGTATTAGAAGAGTTACTACTCTTGTTTATAAAACAGCATTGTTCCTTTGTATTCAATCCCGTTGCAATTTCTGTGTCCAATCGTCAATGTGAAGGTCCAAGGGATACAGTAAACCTGCCGTGGTGTATTGGAATCTAATACTGCTCTCCGAGGAAAGGCTCATAGCACAATTTATTAGAAGAATTACTCTTCTTGTCTATAAGACAGCAATGTCCCTTCTGTATGCAATGCCCATGCAATTTCTGTGTTTCATTTTCAATGTGAAGGTCCAGGGGATACAGTATATCTGCAGTGGTGCATCGGCATCTAATACTACACTCCCAGGAAGGCTCAAAGCGCAAACTCTTAGAAGAGTTACTGCTCTTGTATATAAGGCGGGATTGTGCCTTTTGTATACAAACCCGGTGCAATTTCTGTGATTCATCGTCAATGTGAAGGTTCAAGGGATACAGTAAACCTGCAGTGGTGCATCTGAATCTATTACTGCTGACCCAGGAAAGGCTTAAAGCACAAACACGTAGAAGAGTTACGCCTCATTTATATAAGTCGGGATTGTGCCTTTTGTATACAATCCCGGTGCAATAGATGTGTTTCAGATTCAATGTGAAGGTTCAAGGGATACAGTAAATCTGCAGTGGTGCATCGGACTCTAATACTGCTGTCCCAGGAATGGCTCAAAGCGCAATCTCTTAGAAGGGTTAATCCTCTTGTATATAAGTCGGCATTGTGTTTTGTGTTCAATATCGATGCTATTACTGTGTTCTGTCGTCAATGTGAAGGTCCAAGGGATACAGAGAGCCTTCAATGGAGCATCGGAACCTGATACTGCTGCCCCAGGATATGCTCAAAGAACAAACGTAAAGAAGAGTGACGCCTCTTGTATATAACTCGGGATTGTGCATTTTGTATTCGATCCCGATGCAATATCTGTGTTTCATCGTCAATGTGAAGGTCCAACGCATACAGTGAACCCGCAGTGGCGCATCGGAATCTATTACTGCTCTCCCAGGAAAGCTCAACGCATAAAGTTTTACAAGAGTTACTCCTTTTGTATATAAGTCGGTATGTGCATTTTGTATACAAACCCGGTGCAATTTTTGTGTTTCATCATCAGTGTGAATGTTCAAGGGCCACAGTAAACCAGCAGTGGTGCATAGGAATCTATGACAGCTGTCCCAGAAAGGCTCAAGCACAAACCCTTAGAAGAGTTCCTCCTCTTGTATACATGTCGGCAGTGTGCCTTTTGTATTCAATCCCGATGCAATTTCTGTGTTTCATCGTTAATTTGAAGGTCCAAGGGTTACAGTAAACCTGCAGTGGTGCATCGGAATCTGATACTGCTCTCCCAGGAAAGGCTGATAACACCATCTCTTAGAAGAATTACTCCTCTTGTATATAAGACAGCATTGTGGCTTTTGTGTTCAATCCCGATGCAATTTCTGTGTTTAATCATCAATGTGAAGGTCCAAGGGATACAGTAAACCTGCAGTGGTGCATCATGTCTATTATTGCTGCCCCAGGAAAGGCTCATAGCACAAAGTAATAGAAGAGTCACTCCTCTTGTACTTAACCGCTCAGTGTGCCATTTGAATTAAATCCCGAATCAATTTCTGTGTTTCATCGTCAATGTGAAGGTCCAAGGGATACAGAAATCTTGTAATGGTGCATCGGAAGCTAATACTGCCCTCCCAGGAGAGGCTCAAAACACAAACAATTGGAAGAGTTAGTCCTCTTGTATATAAGTCGGCGTTAAGCCTATTGGATTCAATCCCGGTCCAATTTCTGTGTTTCATCGACAATGTGAAGGTCCGAGGGATACAGTAAACGTGCCGTGGTGCATCGGAATCTCATAGTGCTCTTCCAGGAAAGGCTTAAAGCACAAAATATTAGAAAAGTTAATTCTCTTGTATATAAGTCGGCATTGTGCCTTTTGTATTCTATCCTGGTGCAATTTCTGTGTCTCATCATCAATGTGAAAATTCAAGGGATACAGTAAACCAGCAAGGCTGCATCGGAATCTAATACTTGCCGTCCCAGGACAGGCTCAAAGCACAAACTCTTAGAAGAGTTACTCCTCCCGTATTTGAGACTTTCACCTCTTGTATATAATTCAGAATTGTGCCTTTTGTATCCGAACCCAGTGCAATTTCTGTGTTTCATAATTAATGTGAAGGTTCAAGAAGAGTTCCTCCTCTTGTATATAAGCTGTCATTGTGCCATTTGAATTCAATCCCGAAGCAATTTCTGTATTTCATCGTCAATGTGAACGTCCAAGGGATACAGTAAGCCTGTAGTGGTGCATCGGAATTTAATACTGCTCTCCCACTTAAGGCTAAAGGCACTAATTCTTAGAAGAGTTACTCCGCTTGTATATAAGTCGTCATTGTAGCTTTTGTATTCCATTCCGATGCAATTTCTGTGTTTCATCGTCAATGTGAAGTTCCAAGGATACAGTAAACCTGCAGTGGTGCATCTGAATCTAATACAGCTCTCCCAGGAATGGCTCATAGTGCAAACTCGTAGAATAGTAACTCCTCTTGTATATAAGTTGGCGTTGTGCATTTTGAATCAGCCCCGATGCAATTTCTGTGTTTCATCGACAATGTGAAGGTCCAAGGGATACAGCAAACCTGCAGTGGTGCATCGGAATCTAATACTGCTCTCCCAGAAAGGAACAAAGACAAAATACTCATACTGTAAATAAGTCAGCATTGAGCATTTTGTATTCATTCCTGATGCGCTATCTGTGTTTCATCGTCAGTGTGAAGTTCCAAGTTATACAGTAAACCTGCAGTGGAGAAACGGAATCTAATACTGCTCTCCCAGGAAAGGCTCAAAGCACAAACAATTAGAAGAGTTAGTCCTTCTGTATAGAATTCGGAATTGTTCCTTTTGTATTCGATCCCGATGCAATTTCTGAGTTCATCGCCAACGTGAAGGTGTAAGGGATACAGTAAACCTGCAATAATGCATCGGAATCCATTACTGCTGTCCCAGCAAAGGCTGAAAGCACAAACTATTAGAAGAGTTACTTCTCTAGTATATAATTCGTCATTGTGCCTTTTGTATTCTATATCGATGCAATTTCTGTGATTCATCGTTAATGTAAATGTCCAGGTTCGACAGTGAACCTGCAGTGGTGCATCGAAATCTAATACTGCTCTCCCAGGAATGGCTGATAGCACAAAATCTTAGAAGAGTCACTCCTCTCGCATATAAGAGAGCATTGTGCCTTTTGTATTCAATATCGATGGAATTTCTGTATTGCATCGTTAATGTGAAGGTGAAAGGGATACAGTAAACCTGCAATGGTGCATCGGAACCTAATACTGCCGTCCCAGGAAGGGCTTATAGCACAAACGCTTAGATAGCTACTCCTCTTGTATAGAATCAGATAATGTGCTTTTTGTATTCGATCCCGATGCAATTTCAGTGTTTCATCGTCAATGTAAATGACCAAAGGATACAGTAAACTTGCAGTGGTGCATCGGAATCTAATACTGCTCTCCCAGGTAGGGCTAAAAGCACAAACTATTAGAGGAGTTTCTTTTCTTGTACATAAGTTGGCATTGTGCCTTTTGAATACAATGCCGATGCAATTTCTGTGTTCCATTGTGAATGTGAAGGCTCAAGGTATACAGCAGACCTGCAGTGGTGCATCGGACTCGAATACTGCTGTCCCAGGAAAGGCTCAAAGCACAAACTCTTAGAAGAGTTACTCCTCATGTATATTAGTCGGCTCTTTCCCTTTTGTACTCAATCCCGATGCAATTTCTGAGTTTCGTCGTTAATGTAAAGGTCCAGAGGATACAGTAAACCTGCAGTGGTCCATCGGAATCTAATACTGCTCTCCCAGGAATAGCTCAAACCACAAACTCTTAGAAGAGAAACTCCTCTTGATTTTAAGTCGGCATTGTGCCGTTTGTATTCAATCCAGATGGAATTTCTGTGTTTCATCAGTATTTTGAAAGTCCAAGGGATACAGTAAACCTGTAGTGGTGGATCGCAATATGATACTGCTCTCCCAGGAAAGGCTGAAAGCACAAACCATTGGATGAGTTACTGCTCTTGTATACAAGTCGGCATTGTGTCTTTTGTACACAATCCCGATGCAGTTTCTGTGTTTCATCGTCAATGTGAAGGTCCAAGGCATACAGTAAATCTACAATGGTGCATCAGAATCTAAGGCTGCTCTTCCAGGAATTGCTCAAAGCACAAACTCTTAGAAGAGATACTTCTCTTGTATATAAGTCGTCATTGCACGTTTTTTATTCAATCCCGGAGCAATTGCTGTGTTTCATCGTCAATGTGAAGTTGCAAGTGGACAGGAAACCTGCGGTGGTGCATCGGAATCCAATACTGCTGTCCCATGAAAGGTTCCAAGCACAAACTCTTAGAAGAGTTACTACTCTTGTAAACAAGTCGGCATTGTGCCTTTTGTATTCAATCCCGGTGCAATTTCTGTGTTTCATCGTGAATGTGAAATTCCATGGGATACAGTAAACCGGCAGTGGTGCATCGAAATCCAATACTGCTGTCTCAGGAAAGCTTAACGCACAAACTGTTTCAAGAATTGCTCCTATTGTAAATAAGACGGCATTGTGCCTTTTGTATTAATTATCGATGCAATATCTGTGTTTCATCGTCAATGTGAAGGTCCAAGGGATACAGTAATCCTGCAGTGGTGCATCGCAATCTTTTATTGCTCTCCTGGGAATGGCTCAGAGCACAGAGAATTGGAACGGTTACTCCTCTTGTATTAAAGTCGGCATTGTGCGTATTGTGAGGGCCCATGGGGTACAGTGAACCTGCAGTGGTGCATCGGAATTTAAAAGTGGTCTCCCATGAAAGGCTCAAAACGCAAAATCTTAGAAGAATCACTTCTCTTTAATATAAGTCGACATGGTGCCTTTTGTATTGATTCGCGATGCAATTTCTGTGTTTCATCGTTAATTTGAGGGTCCAAGAGGTACAGTAAACCTGAAGCGGAGCATCGGAAACTAATACTGCTCTCCCAGGAAAGGCTAAAAATACAAAATCTTAGAGGAGTTACTCCTCTTTAATATAAGTCGGCATTATGCTTTTTGTATTCAATCACGATGCCATATCTGTGTTTCATCGTCAATGTGAAGGTACAGGGGATACACTAACCTGCAGTGGTGCATCGGAATCTAATACTACTCTATCAGGAAAGGCTCAAAGCACAAACCCTTTGAAGACTACTCCTCTTGTATTTATGTCGGCATTGTTCCTTTTGTATTCAATCCCGATGCAATTTCTGTGTTTCATCGTCAATGTGAAGGTCCAAGGTGTACTGTAAACCTTCAGTGGTGCATCGGAATCTTTTATTGCTCTCCCAGGAAATGCTCAATGCACAAACTATTAGAAGAGTTACTCCTCATGGACATAAGTCGGCCTGTGCTTTTTGAATACAATCCCAATCAATTTCTGTGTTTCATCGTCAATATGAACGACGAATGGATACAGTAAACCTGCAGTGGTGCATCGGAATCTGATACTGCTCTCCCAGGAGAGGCTGGATGCAAAAACTATTAGAAGAGTTACTCCTCTTGTATATAAGGGCGCATTGTGCCTTTTGTATACAATCCCGATGCAATTTCTGTGTTTCATCGTCAATGTGAAGGTCCAAGTGATACAGTAAACCTGCAGTTGTGCATCAGAATCTTATGCTTTACTCCCAGGTAAACACAATTCACAAACTCTTACTAGAGTTACTCCTCATGTATATAGGACGAAATTGTACTTTTTGTATTAAATCTCGATGCAATTGCTGTGTTTCATCGTCAATGTAAAGGTCCAAGGGATACAGTAAACCTGCAATGGTGCATCGGAATCTAATACTGCTCTCCCAGGAAAGGCTGAGGGCACAAACTCTTAGAAGAGTTACTCTTCTTGTATATAAGGCTGCATTCTACCTTTCGTATTCAATCCCGATGCAATTCCTGTGTTTCATCGACCATGTGAAGGTCCAAGGGACACAGTAAACCTGCAGTGGTGCATTGGAATCTAATACTGCTGTCCCAGGAATGGCTCAAAATACAAAGTATTAGAAGAGTTACTCCTCTTGTATATAAGTATGCATTGTGGCTTTACATTCAATCCCGATGCAATTTCTGTGTTTCAGCGTTAATTTGAAAGTCCAGGGGATACAGTAAACCTGCAGTGGTGCATCGGAATCTAATACTGCTCTCCCAGGAAAGGCTGATAGCATAAACTCCTAGAAGAGTTACTCCTCTTTATAAGGCTGGATTGTGCCTTTGGTATTCAATCCCGATGCAATTCCAGTGTTTCATCGTCAATGTGAAGGTCCAAAGAATACAGTAAACCTGCAGTGGTGCATCAGAATCTAATACAGCACTCCCAGAAAAGGCTCAAAGCGCAAATTATTAGAAGAGTGGCTCCTCTCCAATGTAAGTCGGCATTGTGCCTTTTATATTCAATCTCGATGCAATTTCTGTGTTTGATCGTTAATGTGCAGGTCCAGGGGATACAGTAAACCTGCAGTGGTGCATCGGAATCTAATACTGCTCTCCCAGGAAAGGCTGATATCTTAAACTCCTAGAAGATTTACTCCTCTTGTATATAAGGCTGGATTGTGCCTTTGGTATTCAATCCCGATGCAATTTCTGTGTTTCATCGTCAAAGTGAAGGTCCAAGGGATACAGTAAACGTGCGGTGGTGGATCGGTATCTTATACTGCTCTCCCAGGAAAGACTACAAGCACAAACTCTTAGAAGAGTTACTCCTCTTGTATATTAGTCGACATTTTGAATTTTGTATTCCATATCGTTGCAATTTCTGTGTTTCATCGTCAGTGTGAAGTTCCAAGGGATACAGTAAATTTCCAATGGTGCATCGGAATCTAATACTGCTGTTCCAGGGAAGGCTGAAAGAACAAACTCCTAGAAGAGTTACTCCCCTTGTATACAAGTCGGCATAGTGCCTTATGTTTTCAACCCCGATGCAATTTATGTGTTTCATCGTTAATTTGATGGTCCAAGGGATACAGTAAACCAGCATTGGTGGATCGGAATCTAAATCTGCTCTCCCAGGAACGGGTGATAACACAATCTCTTATTAGAGTTACTACTCTTGAATATAAGACAGCATTGTGCCTTTTGTATTCAATCCCGATGCAATTTTTGTGTTTGACCATCAATGTAAAGGTCCAAGGGGTACAGTAAACCTGCAGTGGTGCATCGGATTCTAATATTGCTCTGCCAGGAAAGGCTCGAAGTAATCTCATAGAAGAGTTACTCCTCTTGTAAATAAGTCGGCATTGAGCCTTTTTTTATTCAATCCTGAAGCAATATCTGTGTTTCATCGTCAATGTAAAGGTCCCAGGGATAAAGTAAACCTGCAGTGGAGCATTGGAATCTAATACTGCTGTCCCAGGAAAGGCTCAAAGGACAAACTCTTAGAAGAGGTACTCCTCTTCTATATATTTCGGAATTGTGCCTTTTATATTCGATCCCGAAGCCATTCCTGTGTTTCATCGTCAATGCGAAGGTCCAAGAGATACACTAATCCTGCAGTGTTGCATCGGAATCTTATAGTGCTGTCCCAGGAAAGGCTCAAATTAAAAACCATTAGAAGAGTTACTCCTCTTGTACTTAAGTCGGTATTGTGCATTTTGTATTCAATTCCGATGCAATGTCTGTGATTCATCGTTATTGTGAAGGTCCAAGGGATACAGTAAACCTGCAGTGGTGCATCGGAATCTAATACTGCTCTCCCAGGAAAGGCTGTGGGCACAAAATCTTAGAAGAGTTACTCCTCTTGTATATAAGGCTGCATTTTGCCCTTCGTATTCAATCCCGAAGCTATTCCTGTGTTTCATCGACCATGTGAAGGTCTAAGGGACACAATAAATCTGCAGTGGTGCATTGGATTCTAATACTGCTGTCCCAGGAATGGCTCAAAACACAAAGTCTTAGAAGAAATACTCCTCTTGTATATAAGTCGGCATTGTGCCTTTTGTATTCAATCCCGATGCAATGTCTGAGTTTCAGCGTTAATTTGAAGGTCCAGGGGATACAGTATCCTGCAGTGGTGCATCGGAATCTAATACTGCTCTCCCAGGAAAGGCTGCTATCATAAACACCTAGAAGAGTTACTCCGCTTGTATATAAGGTTGGATTGTGCCTTTGGTATTCAATCCCGATGCAATTTCTGTGTTTCTTCGTCAATGAGTAGGTCCCAGGGATACGGTAAACCTGTAGTGGTGCATCGGATACTAATACTGCTCTGCCAGGAAAGCCTCAAAGTAATCTCTCAGAAGAGTTACTCCTCTTGTAAAAAAATCGGCATTGCACCTTTTTATTCAATCCCGATGCAATATCTGTGTTTCATCGTCAATGTAAAGGTCCCAGGGATACAGTAAACCTGCGGTGGTGCATTGGAATCTAATACTGGTGTCCCAGGAAAGGCTTAAAGCACAAAGTCTTAGAAGAGTTACTCCTCTTGTATATTATTCGGAATTGTGCCATTTGTATTCAATCCCGATGCAATCTCTGAGATTCAACATCAATGTGAAGGTCCAAGGGATGCACTAAATCTGCAGAGGTGCATCGGAATCTAATACTGCCATCCCAGGAAAGGCTATATGCACAAACTTTTAGAAGAGTTACTCCGCTTATATATAAGTCGTCATTGTGCCTTTTGTATTCAATCCCGATGCAATATCTGTGTTTCATCGTCAATGTAAAGGTCCCAGGGATACAGTAAACCTGGTGCATCGGAATCTAATACTGCTGTCCCAGGAAAGGATCAAAGCACAAACTCTTAGAAGAGTTACTCATCTTGTATATGAGTCGGCATTGTGTCTTTTGTATTCAATCCCTACGCAATTTCTATGGTTGAGCGTTAGTTTGAAGGTCCAAGGGATACAGTAAACCTGCAGTGGTGCATCGGAAGCAAATACTGTCTTCCCAGGAAAGGCTGATAACACAAACTCCTAGAAGAGTTACTCCTCTTGTATATAAGAATGTATTTAGCATTTTGTATTCAATCCCGATGCAAATCCTGTGTTTCATCGTCAATGTGAAGGTCCAAGGGATACAATAAACCTGCAGTGGTGCATCGGAATCTGATACTGCTCTCCCAGGAAAGGCTCAAAGCAGAAACTATTAGAAGAGTTACACCTCTTGAATATATGTCGGCATTGTACCATTTGTATTCACTCTCGTTGTAATTTATGTGTATTCATCGTCAATGTAAAGGTCCAAGGGAAACATTAAACCTGTAGTTGTGCATCGGAATCATTTAATTGCTCTCCCAGGAGAGGCTCAAAGGACAATTTATTAGAAGTGTTACTCCTTTTGTATATAATTCGGCATTGTGCCTTTGGAATACAATCACGATGCAATTTCTGTTTTTCATCGTCAATGTAACGGTTCAAGCGATACTGCAAACCAGCAGTGGTGGATCGGAATCTATTACTGGTGTCCCAGGAAAGGCTCAAAGCGCAATCAATTCTAATAGTTGCAAATTATATGTTTCATCGTTAATGTCTTCCCCCCATGAACCATGGACCTTGCCGTTGGTGGGGAGGCTTGCATGCCTCAGCGATACAGATGGCCGTACCGTAGGTGCAACCACAATGGAGGGGTATCTGTTGAGAGGCCAGACAAACGTGTGGTTCCTGAAGAGGGGCAGCAGCCTTTTCAGTAGTTGCAGGGGCAACAGTCTGGATAATTGACTGATCTGGCTTGTAACATTAACCAAAACGGCCTTACTGTGCTGGTACTGCGAACGGCTGAAAGCAAGGGGAAACTACAGCCGTAATTTTTCCCGAGGACATGCAGCTTTACTGTATGATTAAATGATGATGGCGTCCTCTTGGGTAAAAGATTTCGGAGGTAAAATAGTCCCCCATTCGGATCTCCGGGCGGGGACTACTGAAGAGGACGTCGTTATCAGGAGAAAGAATATTGGCGTTCTACGGATCGGAGCGTGGAATGTCAGATCCCTTAGTCGGGCAGGTAGGTTAGAAAATTTAAAAAGGGAAATGGATAGGTTAAAGTTAGATATAGTGCGAATTTGTGAAGTTCGGTGGCAGGAGGAACAAGACTTTTGGTCAGGTGATTACAGGGTTATAAATACAAAATCAAATAGGGGTAATGCAGGAGTAGGTTTAATAATGAATAAAAAAATAGGAGTGCAGGTTAGCTACTACAAACAGCATAGTGAACGCATTATTGTGGCCAAGATAGACACAAAGCCCATGCCTACTACAGTAGTACAAGTTTATATGCCAACTAGCTCTGCAGATGATGAAGAAATTGATGAAATGTATGACGAGATAAAAGAAATTATTCAGTTAGTGAAGGGAGACGAAAATTTAATAGTCATGGGTGACTGGAATTCGTCAGTAGGAAAAGGGAGAGAAGGAAACATAGTAGGTGAATATGGATTGGGGGGAAGAAATGAAAGAGGAAGCCGCCTTGTAGAATTTTGCACAGAGCATAACTTAATCATAGCTAACACTTGGTTCAAGAATCATGAAAGAAGGATGTATACCTGGAAGAATCCTCGAGATACTAAAAGGTATCAGATAGATTACATAATGGTAAGACAGAGATTTAAGAACCAGGTTTTAAATTGTAAGACATTTCCAGGGGCAGATGTGGATTCTGACCACAATCTATTGGTTATGAACTGTAGATTGAAACTGAAGAAACTGCAAAAAGGCGGGAATTTAAGGAGATGGGACCTGGATAAACTGAAAGAACCAGAGGTTGTAGAGAGTTTCAGGGAGAGCATAAGGGAACAATTGACGGGAATGGGGGAAAGAAATACAGTAGAAGAAGAATGGGTAGCTTTGAGGGACGAAGTAGAGAAGGCAGCAGAGGATAAAATAGGTAAAATGACGAGGGCTAGTAGAAATCCTTGGGTAACAGAAGAAATATTGTATTTAATGGACGAAAGGAGAAAATATAAAAATGCAGTAAATGAAGCAGGCAAAAAGGAATACAAACGTCTCAAAAATGATATCGACAGGAAGTGCAAAATGGCTAAGCAGGGATGGCTAGAGGACAAATGTAAGGATGTAGAGGCTTATCTCACTAGGGGTAAGATAGATACTGCATACAGGAAAATTAAAGAGACCTTTGGAGAGAAGAGAACCACTTATATGAATATCAAGAACTCAGATGGCAAACCAGTTCTAAGCAAAGAAGGGAAGGCATAAAGGTGGAAGGAATATATAGAGGGTTTATACAAGGGCGATGTACTTGAGGACAATATTATGGAAAGGAAGAGGACGTAGATGAAGAAGAAATGGGAGATAACATACTGCATGAAGAGTTTGACAGAGCGCTGAAAGACCTGAGTCGAAACAAGGCCCCGGGAGTAGACTACATTCCATTAGAACTACTGATGGCCTTGGGAGAGCCAGTCATGACAAGACTCTACCATCTGGTGAGCCAGATGTATGAGACAGGTGAAATACCCTCAGACGTCAAGAAGAATATAATAATTCCAATCCCAAAGAAAGCAGGTGTTGACAGATGTGAAAATTACCGAACTATCAGTTTAATAAGTCACAGCTGCAAAGTACTAACGCGAAATCTTTACAGACGAATGGAAAAACTGGTAGAAGCGGACCTCGGGGAAGATCAGTTTGGATTCCGTAGAAATATTGGAACACGTGAGGCAATACTAACCTTACGAATTATCTTAGAAGAAAGATTAAGAAAAGGCAAACCTACGTTTCTAGCATTTGTAGACTCAGAGAAAGCTTTTGACAACGTTAAGTGGAATACTCTCTTTCAAATTCTGAAGGTGGCAGGGGTAAAATACAGGGAGCGAAAGGCTATTTATAATTTGTACAGATACCAGATGGCAGTTATAAGAGTCGAGGGGCATGAAAGAGAAGCAGTGGTTGGGAAAGGAGTGAGACAGGGTTGTAGCCTCTCCCCGATGTTATTCAATCTGTATATTGAGCAAGCAGTAAAGAAAACAAAAGAAAAATTCGGAGTAGGTATTAAAATTCATGGAGAAGAAGTAAAAACTTTGAGGTTCGCCAATGACATTGTAATTCTGTCAGAGACAGCAAAGGACTTGGAAGAGCAGTTGAACGGAATGGACAGTGTCTTGAAAGGAGGATGTAAGATGAACATCAACAAAAGCAAAACGAGGATAATGGAATGTAGTCAAATTAAATCGGGTGATGCTGAGGGGATTAGATTAGGAAATGAGACACTTAAAGTAGTAAAGAAGTTTTGCTATTTAGGGAGTAAAATAACTGATGATGGTCGAAGTAGAGAGGATATAAAATATAGACTGCCAATGGCAAGGAAATCGTTTCTGAAGAAGAGAAATTTGTTAACATCGAGTATAGATTTAAGTGTCAGGAAGTGGTTTCTGAAAGTATTTGTATGGAGTGTAGCCATGTATGGAAGTGAAACATGGACGATAACCAGTTTGGTCAAGAAGAGAATAGAAGCTTTCGAAATGTGGTGCTACAGAAGAATGCTGAAGATAAGGTGGGTGGATCACGTAACTAATGAGGAGGTATTGAATAGGATGGGGAGAAGAGAAGTTTGTGGCACAACTTGACTAGAAGAAGGGATCGGTTGGTAGGACATGTTTTGAGGCATCAAGGGATCAGAAATTTAGCATTGGAGGGCAGCGTGGAGGGTAAAAATCGTAGAGGGAGACCAAGAGATCAATACACTAAGCAGATACAGAAGGATGTAGGTTGCAGTAGGTACTGGGAGATGTAGAAGCTTGCACAGGATAGAGTAGCATGGAGAGCTGCATCAAACCAGTCTCAGGACTGAAAACCACAACAACAACACATCGTTAATATGCAGGTCCAAGGGATATAGTAAAACTGCAGTCGTGCATCGGAATCTGATACTGCTCTCCCAGGAAAGGCTCAACGCCGACACTATTAGAAGAGTTACACCTCTTGATTATAAGTCGGCATTGTGCCTTTATATTCAATCTCGATGCAATTTCTGTGCTTCATCGTCAATGTGAAGGGCTAAGGCATACAGTAAACCTGCCGTGGTGCATCGGAATCTAATACTGCTCTCTTAGGAAAGACTCGAAGTAAACTCTTATAAGAGTTACTCCTCTTGTAAATACGTCACCATTGTGCGTTTTCTATGCAATCCCGATGCAATTTCTGTGTTTCATCGTCAATGTGAAGGTCAGAGGGATACGATAAACTTTCATTGGTGCATCGCAATCTATTATTGCCCTCCCAGGACAGGCTCTAGGCACCAACTATTAGAAGTATTACTCCTCTTGTAAATAAGTCGTCATTGTGCCTTTTGAATACAATACCGATGCAATTTCTGTGTCCCATCGTCAATATGAAGGTCCACAGGATCCAGAAAATCAGCAGTTGTGCATCGCACTCTAATACTGCTGCCCGAGGAAAGGCTCAAAGCACAAACTCTTAGAAGGCTTCCTCCTCTTGTATATAAGTCGGCATCGTGCATTTTGCATTCAATAGCGATGCTATTTCAGTGTTTCATCGTTAATGTGATGGTCCAAGGGATACAGTAAAACCTGCAGTGGTGCATCGGAATCTAATACTGCTCTCCCAGGAAAGGCTCAAAGCACAAAATCTTAGACGAGATATACCTCTTGAATATAAGTCGGCATTGTGCCGTTTGTATTCAACCCCGATGCAACTCCTGTGTTTCATCGTCAATGTGAAGGTCCAAGGGATACAGTAAACCTGAAGTGGTGCATCGGAATCTAATACAGCTTTCCCAGGAAAAGCTCAAAGTAAACTCTTAGAAGAGTTACTTCTCCTGTAAAGAAGTCGACATTGAGCATTTTGTATTCAATCCCGATGGAATACCTGTGTGTTATCGTCAATGTAAAGGTCCAAGGGATACAGTAAACCTGCAGTGGTGCATCGGAATCCGACACTACACTCCCAGGAAAGGCTCAAAGCATAAACTATTGAAAGAGTTACTCCTCTTGAATACAAGCCGGCAATGTGCCTTTTGCATTCAAGCTCGATGCAATTTCTGTGTTTTATCGTCAATATGAAGGTCGAAAGGATATAGTAAACCTGCAGTGGTGCATCGGAATCTCTTTTGCTCTCCCAGGAAAGGCTCAAATCACAAACAAATCGAAGAGTTGCTCCTCTTGTACTTATGTTGGCTGACGTAAAGCTGTGAGAAGCGGGCGTGAGTCGTGCTTCGGTAGCTCAGTTGGTAGAGCACTTGCCCGCAAAAGGCAAAGGTCCCGAGTTCGAGTCTCGGTCGGGCACACGGTTTTAATCTTAGAAGACTTACTCCACTTGTATATATGTCGTCATATAATTTTGTTTTCAATCCCGATGCAA
The DNA here is from genome assembly GCF_021461395.2 of Schistocerca americana. Classification (NCBI taxonomy): domain Eukaryota; kingdom Metazoa; phylum Arthropoda; class Insecta; order Orthoptera; family Acrididae; genus Schistocerca; species Schistocerca americana. The sequence continues at coordinate 51,047,447 of NC_060129.1, forward strand.
TTTTTGTGTTTCATCGTCAATGTGAAGGTCCAAGGTATACAGTAATCCTGCAGTCATGCATCAGAAAGTAATACTGCCTTTCCAGGTAAGGCTAAAAGCACAAATTCTTAGAAGAGTTACTACTCGTGTATACGCGTCCACATTGTGCCTTTTGTATTCAATCCCGAAGCAATTTCTGTGTTTCAACGTTAATTTGAAGTTCCAAGAAATACAGTAAACCTGCAGTGGTGCATCAGAATCTAATACTGCTCTTCCAGGAAAGGTTAATAGCACAAACTCTTGGAATAGTTACTCCTCTAGTATATAAGAAAGCATTGTGCCTTTTGTATTCAATCCTGGTGCAATTTCTGTGTTTCATCGTGCATGTGAAGGTCCAAGGTATACAGTAAATCTGCAGTGGTGCATCGAATTCTAATACTGCGCTGCCAGGAAAGGCTCAAAGTAATCTCTTAGAAGAGTTACTCCTCTAGTAAATAATTCGGTATTGAGCCTTTTACATTCAATCCCGATGCTATATCTGTGTTTCATCGGCAATACAAACGTCCCAAGGATATAGTAAACCTGCAGTGGTGCATAGGAATCTAATGCAGGGGTCCCAGGAAAGGCTCAAAGCCCAAACTCTTCTAAGAGAAGAAACTCTTCTAACTCTTCTATATAATACGGAATTGTACCTTTTGTATTCAATCCTTATGCAATTTTTGTGTTTCATCCTCAATGTGAAGGTCCAAGGTATACAGAAAACCTGTAGTGATGCATCGGAATCTTATACTACACTTCCACGAAAGGCTGAAAGCACAAACTCTTAGAAGAGTTACTCCTCTAGTATACAAGATGGCATTGTGCATTTTGTATTCAGTCCCGTTGAAATATCTGTGTTTCGTCGTCAATGTGAAGCTTCAAGGGATACAGTAAACCTGCAGTGGTGCATTGAAATCTAAGACTGCTGTGCCAGGAAAGGCTTAAAACACAAACTCTTAGAAGAGTTACTTCTCTTCTATATAATTCGGATTTGTGCCCTTTGTATCCAATCCCGATGTAATTTCTCTGTTCCATCGTCAATGTGAAGGTCCAAGGTATACAGTAAACCTGGAGTGATGCATCGGAATCTAATACTGCTCTCCCAGGAGAGGCTTTATGCGCAAATTCTTAGAAGAGTTACCACTCGTGTATATAAGTCGGCATTGTGCCTTTTATATTCAATATCGATGCAATTTCTGTGCATTCATCGTCAATGTGAAGGTCTAAGGGATACAGTAAACCTGCAGTGGTGCATCGGATTCTAATACTGCTCTCCCAGGAAAGGCTCAAAGCACAAACTATTAGAAGAGTTACTCCTCTTGTATATAATTTGGCATTGTGCCTTTGAAATACAATCCTAATGCAATTTCTGTGTTTCATCGTCAATGTGATGGTCCAAGGTATACAGTAGGCTTGCTAAGGTGCATCGGAATCTAATACTGCTCTCCCATGAAAGGCTAAAAGTACAAACGCTTAGAAGAGTTACTCCGCTTGTAAATAAGACGACATTGTGCCTTTTGTATTCAATCCCAAAGTACCTTCTGTGTTTAATCGTGAATGTGAAGGTCGAAGGGATGCAGTAAACATGTAGTGGTGGATCGGAATCTAATACTGCTCTCCCAGGAAAGGCTCAAAGTACAAGCTATTAGAAGAGCTACTTCTCTTGAATATAAGTCGGCATTGTGCCTTTTGTATTCAATCCAGATGCAATTTCTGTGTTTCATCGTCAACGTGAAGGTCCAAGGATGCTGTAGACATGCAGTGGTGCATTGGAATCTAATACTGCTCTCCGAGAAAAGATCGAAACACTAAGCCTTAGAAGAGTTACTCCTCTTGTAGATAATTTGGCATTGTGCATTATGTATTCAATGCCGATGCAATTGCTGTGTTTCATTGTTAATTTGAAGTTCCAAGGGATCGAGTAGACCTGCAGTGGTGTATCGGAATCTAATACTGCTCACCCAGGGATAACTGATTGCACAAACTCTTAGAAGGGCTACTCCTCTTGTATATAAGACAGCATTGTGCCTTTTGTATTCAATCCCGGTGCAATATCTGTGCTTCGTCGTCAATATGAAGGTCCAAGGGATACAGTAAACCTACAGTGGTGCATCGTCATCTAATACTGCTCTCCCTGGAAAGGCTCAAAGTAAACTCTCAGAAGAGTTTCTCCTCTTGTAAATAAGTCGGCATTGGGCCCTTTTTATTCAAAATCGATGCAATTTCTGTGTTTCGTCGACAATGTGAAGGTCGAAGGGATGCAGTAAACTTTCAATGGTGCATCGGAATCTAATACTGCTTTCCCAAGAGGGGCTGAAAGCACAAACTCTTAGACGAGTTACTGCTCTTGTACTTAAGTCGGCATTGTGCCATTTGTATTCAATCCCGAAGCAATTTCAGTATTTCATCGTCAATGTGAAGGTCCAAGAGATACAGTAAACCTGCAGTTGTGCATCGGAATCAAATACTGCTCTCCCAGGAAACTCTCAAAGCACAAACACTTAGAAATGTTACTCCTCTTGTATATAAAAAGGTATTGTGCCATTTGTTTTCAATCCCGATGCAATTCCTGTGTCTCATCGTTAATGTGAAGGTCCAAGGGATACAGTAAACCTCCAGTGGTGCATGGTAAATTAATACTGCTCTCCCAGGAAAGGCTCAAAGCACAAATCCTTATTAGACATACTCCTCTTGTATAGAAGTCGGCATTGGGCCTTTTGTATTCAATCCCGATGCAATTTCTGTGTTTCATCGTCAATGTGAAGGTCCGTGTGACACAGTAAACCTGCAGTGGTACATTGGAATCTAATACAGCTCTTCCAGAAAAGGCTAATAGCACAAACGATTAGAGGAGTTACTCCACTTGTAACTAAGTCGACATTGTGCATTTCGGATTCAATCCTGTTGGAATTTCTGTGTTTCATCGTCAATGTGAAAGACCAAGGGATACAGTAAACCTGCAGTGGCGCATCGGAATCGAAATCTGCTCTCCCAAGAAAGCCTCAAAGCACAAACTATTAGAAGAGTTACTCCTCTTGTATATAAGTCGGCATTGTGCCTTTTGTATTCAATATCGATGCAATTTCTGTGTTTGATCGTCAATGTTTAGGTCAAAGGGATACGGTAAACCTGCAGTGGTGCATCGGAATCCAGTACTGCTGTCCCAGGGAAGGCTCAAAACACGAACACTTTCAAGAGTTACACCTCTTGAATATAACTCGGGATTGTGTCTTTTGTAATCAATCCCGGTGCAGTTTCTGTGTTTCTTCGCCAATGTGAAGGTTCAAGGGATACAGTAAACCTGGAGTGGTGCATCGGAATATAATACTGCCGTCCCAGGAAAGGCTTAAAGCACAAACTCTTAGAAGAGGTGCACCGCTTAAAGTAAGTAGGCATTGTGCGTTTCGTATTCAATCTCGATGCAATATCTGTGTTTCGTCGTCAATGTGAAGATCCAAGGGATACAGTAAACATGCAGTGGTGCATCGAAATCTTATACTGCTCTCCCAGGAAAGAGTGATAGCACAAAGTCTTAGAGGAGTTACTCCTCTTGTATATAAGACAGCTTTGTGGCTTTTGTATTTAATCTCGATGCAATTTCTGTGTTTCATCGTGAATGTGTAGGTCCAAGGGATACAGTAAACCTACAGTGGTGCATCGGAATCGAATACCGCTCTCCCAGGAAAGGCTCAAAGTAAAGTCTTAAATGAGTCACTCCTCTTGTAAAGAAGTTGGCATTGGGCCTTTTTTTTTTTTGAATGCCGATGCAATATGTGTGTTTCATCGTCAACGTTTAGGTCAAAGGGATACAGTAAACCTGGAGTGGTGCATCGGAATCTAATACTGCTCTACCAGGGAATGCTAAAAGCACAAACTCTTAGAAGAGTTACTCCGCTTGTAAATAAGTCGACATCGTGCATTTTGTATTCAATCCCGATGCTATTTCTGAGTTTCATAGTCAATGTGAAGGTCCAAGTGATACAGTAAACCTGCAGAGGTGCATCAGAATCTAATACTGCTCTCCCAGTTAAGGTCCAAAGTACAAACAATTAGAAGCGTTAATCCTCTTGTAAATAAGTAGACATTGTGCCTTTTCAATTCAATCCCGATGCAATTTCTGCTTTTCATCTTCAATGTGTAGGTCCAAGGGATACAGTATACCTGCAATGGTGCATCGGAATGCAATACTGCTGTCCCAGGGAAGGCTCAAAGCACAAACTCTTAGAATAGTTACACCTCTTAAATATTAGTCGGGACTGTGCCATTTGTATACAATCCCGTTGCAATTTCGATGTTTGATTGGCATTGTGAAGGTTCAAGGGATACAGTTAACCTACAGTGGTGCATCGGAATCTAACACTGCTGTCTCTGAAAAAGCTCAAAGCACAAACTCTTAGAAGAGATACTCCCCTTGTATGTAAGACGGCATTGTGCCTTTTGTATTCAATCACGATGCAATTTCTGCGTTTCATCGTCAATGAGTAGGTCAAGGTATACAGTAAACCTGCAGTGGTGCATCGGTATCTAATACTAATCTCCCAGCAAAGGCTCAAGGTACAAACTGTTAGATGAGTTACTCCTCTCTTATATTAGACGGGAGTGTGCCTTTTGTTTTCCATCCCGATGCAATTTCTGTGCTTCATCGTCAATGTGATTGTCCAAGGGATACAATTAACCAGGAGTGGCGTATCGGAATCGAAATCAGCTCTCCCATGAAAGGATCAAAGCACAAACTATTAGAAGAGTTACTCCTCTTGTTTATAAGTCGGCATTGTGCCTTTTGTATTCAATATCGATGCAATTTCTGTGTTTGATCGTCAATGTTTAGGTCAAAAGGATACAGTAAACCTGGAGTGGTGTATCGGAATCCTATACTGCTGCCCCAGGAAAGGCTCGAAACACAAACACTTTCAAGAGTTACACCTTTGAGTATAACTCGGGATTGTGTCTTTTGTATACACTCCCAGTGCAATTTCTGTGTTTCATCGCCAATGTGAAGGTTCAAGGGATACAGTAAACCTGGAGTGGTACATCGGAATCTAAAACTGCTGTCCCAGGAAAGGCTTAAGCACAAACTCTTTGAAAAAATTCACCGCTTAAAGTGAGTAGGCATTGTGCCTTTCGTTTTCAATCTCGATGCAATATCTGTGTTTCGTCGTCAATGTGAAGATCCAAGTGATACAGTAAACTCGCAGTGGTGCATCTAAATCTTATACTGCTCTCCCAGGAAAGACTGATAGCACAAACTCTTAGAAGAGTTACTCCTATTGTATATAAGACAGCATTGTGCGTTTTGTATTCAATCCTGATGCAATTTCTGTGTTTCATCGTCAATGTGTAGGTCCAAGGGGTACAGTATAGCTACAGTGGGGCATCGGAATCGAATACCGCTTTCCCAGGAAAGGCTCAAAGTAAACTCTTAAATGAGTTACTCCTCTTGTAAAGAAGTTGGCATTGGGCCTTTTTTATTGAATGCCGCTGCAATAAGTGTGTTTCATCGTCAATGTTTAGGTCAAAGGGATACAGTAAACCTGCAGTGGTGCATCGGAATCCAATACTGCTGTCCCAGGAAAAGCTCTAGGCACAAACGCTTAGAAGACTTACTCCCCTTGTATGTAAGACGGCATTGTGCCTTTTGTATTCAATCGCGATGCAATATCCGTGTTTCATCGTCAATGTGAAGCTCCAAGGCATACAGTAAAGCTGCAGTGGTGCATCGGTATCTAATACTCTTCTCCCTGGAAAGGCTAAAAGCACTAACACTTAGAAGCGTTTCTCCGCTTGTAAATAAGTCGACATTGTGCCTTTTGAATTCAATCTCGATGTAATTTCTGTGTTTCATCGTCAATGTGTAGGTCCAAGGGATACAGTAAACCTACAGCGGTGCATCGGAATCGAATACTCTTCTCCCAGGAAAGGCTCAATGTAAACTCTTAAATGAGTTACACGTCTTGTGAAGTAGTCGGCATTGAGACTTTTTTAATCAATCCCGATGCGATATGTGTGTCTCATCGTCATGTTAAAGGTCCAAGAGATACAGTAAACCTGCAGTGGTTCATCGGAATCTAATACAGCTGTCGCAGGAAAGGCTCAAAGCACAAACTCTTAGGGGAGTTACTTTTCTTGTATATAAAACAGCATTGTGCCCTTTGTATTCAATCCCGATGCAATTGCTGTGTTACATCGTCAATGTGAAGGCACAAGGGATACAGTAAACCTACATTGGTGCTTCGAAATCTAATACTGCTCTCCCAGGAAAGGCTCAAAGTAAACTTTTAGAAGATATCCTCCTCTTGTAAATAAGTGGGCATTGATCGTTTTTTATTCAATCCCGATGGAATATCTGTGCTACATCGTCAATGTAAAGGTCCTAGGGACACAGTAAACCTGTAGTTGAGCATCGGAATCTAATACTGCTGTCCCAGGAAAGCCTCAAAGCACAAACTCTTGCAAGAGTTACTCCTCTTGTACTAAATTCGGCATTGTGGCTTTTCTATTCAATCCAGAAGGAATTTCAGTGTTTCATCGTCAATGTGAATGTCCAAGGGATACAGTAAACCTGCAGTGGGGCATCTGAGTCTAATACTGCTCTGCCAGAATAGGATAAAAGCACAAACTCTTAGAAGATATACCCCACTTGTAAATTAGTCGACATTGTGCCTTTGTAATCGTTCCCGACGCAACTTCAGTGTTTCATCGTCAATGTGAAGGTCCAGGGGATACAGTAAACCTGCAATGGTGCATCGGGAACTAATACTTCTCTCCCAGCAAAGGCTCAAGGTACAAACTCCTAGTTGAGATACTCCTGTCCTATATTAGACGGGAGTGTGCGATTTGTTCTGTATCCCGATGCAATTTCTGGGTTTCATCGTCAATGTGAAGGTCCAAGGGATACAATTAACCTGCAGTAGTGCATCAGAATCTAATAGTGCTCTACGAGGAAAGGCTAAAAGCACAAACTCTTAGAAGAGTTACTCCGCTTGTAAATATGTCGACATCGTGCATTTTGTATTCAATCCCAAGGCAGATTCTGTAGTACGTCGTCAATGTGAAGGTCCGTGTGATACAGTAAACCTGCAGTGGTGCATCGGAATCTAACACTGCTCTCCCAGAAATGGTTGAAGACACAAACTCTTAGAAGAGTTACTGCACTTGTAAATAAGTCGTCATTGTGCCTTTTGTAATCAATCCCGACGCAATATCTGTGTTTCATCGTCAATGTGAAGGTCCAAGGGATACAGTAAACCTTCAGTGGTGCATCGGAATCTAATACTGTTCTCCCAGAAAAGGCTAAAAGCACAAAGTTTTAGAAGAGATACTCCTCTTGTGTATAAGCCGGCATTGCGCCATAATTAATCAATCGCGATGCAATCTCTGTGTTTCATCTTCAATGTGAAGGTCCAAGGGATACAGTAAACCTGCAGTGTTGCATCGGAATCTAATACTGTTCTCCCAGGAACCTCTCAAAGCACAAACTCTTAGAAGAGATACTTTTCTTGTATATAAGTCGGCATTGTGCCATTTGAATTCAATCCCGATGCAAATTCTGTGCTTCATCATCAATGTGAAGGTCCAAGGGATACCGTAAACCTGCAGTGGTGCATGGGAATGTAATACTGCTCTCCCAGGAAAGACTCAATGCGCAAACCCTAGGAAGAATTGCTCCTCTTGTATATAAGCCGGCATTGTGCTTATTGTATTCAATCCCGATGCAATTCCTAAGATTCATCGTCAATGTAAAGGTCCAAGGGATGCAGTAGATCTGCAGTGGTGCATCGGAATCTAATACTGCTGTCCCAGGAAAGGCTCAAAGCAAAAACTCTTAGAAGAGATACTCCCCTTGTAAATAAGCCGATATTGTTCCTTTGTATCAATCCCGATGCAATTTCTGTATTACATCATCATTGTAAAGGTCCAAGTGGTACAGTAAACCTGCAGTGGTGCATCGGAATCCAATACTGCTCACCCAGAAAAGGCTAAAACACAGACTCCTAGAAGGGTCACTCTGCTTGTAAATAAGCCGACATTGTGCTTTTTGTATTCAATCCCGATGCAATTTCTGTGTTTCTTCGTCAATTTAAAGGACCAAGGAATACAGTAACCGTGCAGAGGTGCATCGGAATCTAATACTGCTCTCCCGAGAAAGGCTCAAGGTGCAAACCCTTACAAGACTTACTCGTCTTGTATATAACTCGGAATTGTGCCCATTGTATTCAGTCCCGTTAAAATACTGTGTTTCGTCGTCAATGTGAAGGTCCAAGGGACACAGTAAACTAGCAGTGTTGCATCGGAATCTAATACTGCTCTCCCAGGAAACTCTCAACGCACAAACTCTTAGAAATAATACTCCTCTTGTATATAAGATGGCATTGTGCCTTTTGATTTCAATCCCGATGCAATTTCTGTGTTTCATCGTCAATGTGAAGGTGCAAGGGATACAGTAAACCTGCAGTGGTTCATCGGAATCTAATTTTGCTCTCCCTGGAAAGTCTCAAAGCACAAACTCTTAGAAGAGATACTCCTCTTGTAAATAAGTCGGAATTGAGGCTTTTTTATTCAATCCCCATGCAATTTCTGTGTTTCATCGTCAATGTAAAGGTCCAAGGGGTACAGTAAACCAGCAGTGGTGCATCGGAATCTAATACTGCTCTCCTAGGCAACTCTCAACGCACAAACTCTTAGAAATGAGACTCCTCTTGTATATAAGATGGCATTGTGCCTTTTGTATTCAATCCCGATGCAAATTCTGTGTTTCATCGTCAATGTGAAGGTCCAAGGGATACGGCAAACCAGTAGTGGTGCATCAGAATCTAATACTGCTCTCCCAGGAAAGGCTTTAAGCACAAAGGCTTAGAAGATTTACTCCGCTTGTAAATAAATCGACATTGTGCCGTTTGTATGCAATCCCGATGCAATTTCTGTGTTTCATCGTCAATGTGAAGGTCCAAGGGATACAGTAAGTCTGCCGTGGTGCATCGGAATCTAATACTGCTCACCCAGGAAAGTCTCAAAGCACAAACTCTTCGAAGAGATACTCCTCTTGTATATAAGCCAGCATTGTGTCATTTGTGTTCAATCCCGATGCAATTTCTGTGTTTCATCGTCAATGTAAAGGTCCAAGGGGTACAGTAAACCTGCAGTGGCGCTTCGGAATCTAATACTGCTTTCCCAGGAGAGGTTCAAAGCACAAACTGTTAGAAGAGGTATTCCTCTTGTATATATGCCGGCATTGTGCCATTTGTATTCAAACCTGTTGCTATTTCTGTGTTTCATCGTCAATGTGAAGGTCCAAGGAATGCAGTAAACCTGCAGTGGTGAATCGGAATCTAATACTGCTCTCCCAGGAAACACTCAAATCACAAACTCTTAGGAAAGATACTCCTCTTGCATATAAGAAGGCGTTGTGCCTTTTGTATTCATTCCCGACGCAATTTATGTGTTTTATCGTCAATGTGAGGCTCCAAGTGATACAGTAAACCTGCAGTGGTGCATCCAAATCTAATACTGCTATCCCAGGAAACTCTCAAAGCACAAACTCTTAGAAATGATACTCCTCTTATATATAAGTTGGCATTGTGCCTTTTGTATTCAATCCCGATTCAATTTCTGTGTTTCATCGTCAATCTGAAGGTTCAAGGGATACAGTTAACCTGCAATGGTGCACCGGAATCTAATACTGCTTTCCCAGGAAAGGCTCAATGCACAAACTCTTAGAAGAGATACTCCTCTTGTAAATAAGCCGGATTTGAGCCTTTTTTATTCAATCCCGATGCAATTTATGTGTTTCATCACCAATGTAAAGGTCCAAGTGATACAATAAACATTCACTAGTGCATCGGAATCTAATACTGCTCTCCCAGGAAATTCTCACAGCACAAAATCTTAGAAGTGATACTCCTCCTGTATATAAGATGGCTTTGTGCCTTTTGTATTCAATCCCTATGCAATTTCTGTGTTTCATCGTCAATATGAAGGTCCAAGGGATACAGTAAACGTGCAGTGGTGACTCGGAATCTGTTACTGCTCTCCCAGGAAACTCTCAAAGCACAAACTGTTAAAATTGATACTCGTCTTGTATATAAGTCGGCATTGTGCCATTTGTATTCAATCCCAATTCAATTTCTGTGTTTCATCGTCAACGTGATTGTCCAAGGGATACAGTAAAGTTGCAGTGGTGCATTGGAAACTAATACTGTTATCCCAGGAATGGCTGAAAGCACAAATTCTTAGAAGAGATACTCCTCTTGTATATAAGCCGACATTGTGCCTTTTGTATTCAATCCTGATGCAATACCTGTGATTTATCGTCAATGTAAAGGTCCAAGGGATACTTTGAACCTGCAGTGGTGCATTGGAATCTAATAATGCTCTCCCAGAAAAGTCTCAAAACACAAATTCTAATAAAAGATACTCTGTTGTATATAAGCCGGCATTGTGCCTTTTGTACTCAATCCCATTTCAATTTCTGTGATTCATCGTCAATGTGAGGGTACAAGTGATACAGTAGACCTGCAGAGGTGCATCGCAATCTAATACTGCTCTCCCAGTTAAGGTCCAAAGCACAGACTATTAGAAGTGTTAATCCTCTTATATATAGGTCGGCATTGTGACTTTTTTATTCAATATCGATGCAATTTCTGTGTTTCATCGACAATGTGAAGGACCAAGGGATACAGTAAACCTGCAATCTTGCATGGGAATCCAATACTGCTGTCCCAGGGAAGGCTCAAAGCACAAACTCTTAGAATAGTTACACCTCTTGAATGTAAGTAGGGATTGTGCAATTTGTATACAATCCCGGGGCAATTTCTGTGTTTCATCGTCATTGTGAAGTTTCAAAGGATACAGTTAACCTGCAGTGGTGCATCAGAGTCTAACACTGCTGCCCCAGGAAACGCTCAAGGCACAAACCCTTAGAAGAGATACTCCTCTTGTATATAAGCCATCATTGTGCCATTTGTGTTCATTCCCGATGGAATTTCTGTGTTCCATCGTCCATGTGAAAGTCCAAGGGATACAGTTAACCTGCAGCGGTGCATCGGAATCTAATACAACTCTCCCAGGATAGGCCTAAAGCACAAGCCCTCAGAAGACTTAATCCTCTTGTATGTAAGTTGGCATTATGCCTTTTGTATTCAATCCCGATTCAATTTCTGTGATTCATCGTGAATGTGAAGGACCAAGGGAGACAGTAAACTTGCAACGGTGCATCGGATACCAATACTGCTGTCCCAGGGAAGGCTCAAAGCACAGACTCTTAGAATAGTTACACCTCTTGAATGTAAGTCGGGATTGTGCCATTCGTATACAATCCCGGTGCAATTTCTGTGTCTCATCGTCTGTGTGAAGGTCCAAGGGATACAGTTAACCTACAGTGGTGCATCGGAATCTAACACTGCTGCCCCAGGAAACGCTCAAGGCACAAACCCTTAGAAGAGATACTCCTCTAGTATATAAGCCAGCATTGTGCCATTAGTGTTCAATCCCGATGCAATATCTGTGTTTTATCGTCAATGTGAAGGTCCAAGGGATACAGTAAACCTGCAGTGGTGCATCGGAATCTAGGACTGCCCTCCCTGGAAAGTCTCAAAGCACAAACTCTAAGAAGAGATGCCCCTCTTGTAAATAAGTCGGAATTGAGCCTTTTTTATTCAATCCGGATGCACTTTCTGTGTTTCATCGTCAATGTAACGGTCGAAGGGGTACAGTAACCCTGCAGTGGTGCTTCGGAATCTAGTACTGCTTTCCCAGGAAAGGCTCATAGCACAAACTCTTAGAACAGATACTCCTCTTGTAAATAAGCCAGCATTGTGCCATTTGTGTTCAATCCCGATGCAATTTCTGTGTTTCATCGTCAATGTGATGGTCCAAGGGAAACAGTAAACCTGCAGTGGTGCATTGAAATCTAATACTGCTCCCCCAGGAAAGGCTTAAATCACAAACCCTTAGAAGACTTCATCCTCTTGTATATTAGTCGGCATTGAGCCTTTTGTATTCAATCACGATGCAATATCTGTGTTTCATCGTCCATTTGAAAGTCCATGGGATACTGTTAACCTGCAGTGGTGCATCGGAATCGAATACTGCTCTCCCAGGAAAGTCTCAAAGCACAAACTCTTAGAAAAGATACTTCTATTGTTTGTAAGCCGGCATTGTGCCGTTTGTATTCTATCGCGATGCAATTTCTGTGTTTCATCGTCAATGTGAAGGTTCAATTGATACAGTTAACCTGCAATGGTGCACCAGAATCTAATACTGCTCTCCCTGGAAAGTCTCAACGGACAAACTCTTAGAAGAGTTACTCCTCTTGTAAATAAGTCGGTATTGAGCCTTTTTTATTCAATCCCGATGGAATTTCTGTGATTCATCGTCAATGTGAAGGTCCAAGGAATACAGTAAACCTGCAGTGGTGCATCGGAATCTAGTACTGCTCTCCCAAGAAACTCTCAAGGCACAAACTCTTAGAAATGATACTCCTCTTGCATACAAGAAGGCATTGTGCCATTTCTATTCAATCCCGATGCAATATCTGTGTTTCATCGTCAATGTGAGGGTCCTAGGGATACAGTAAACCTGCACTGGTGCATTGGAATCTAATACTACTGCCCCAGGAAAGGCTCAATGCAAAAACTCTTAGAAGAATTACTCCTCTTATATATAAGTCGGCATTGTGCCTTTTGTATTCAATACTGATGCAAATTCTCTGTTTCATCGTCAATGTGAAGGTCCAAGGGATACAGTAAACGTGCAGTGGGGCCTAGGAATTTAATACTAATGTCCCAGGAAAGGCTCAACGCACAAACTCTTAGAAGCGGTACTCCTCTTGTGTATAAGTCGGACATGTGCCTTTTGTATTCAATCCCGATGCAATTTCTGTGTTTAATCGTCAATGTGAAGGTCCAAGGGATACAGTAAACCTGAAGTGGTGCATGGTAATCTAATACAGCTCTCCCAGTAAAGGCTCAAAGCACAAACCCTTAGAATACTTGATCCTCTTGTATATAAGTGGGCATTGTGCATTTTGTATTCCATCCCGATGCAATTTATGTGTTTCATCTTCGATTTGAAGGTCCAAGGGATACAGTAAACCTGCAGTAATTCATGGTAATCTAATACTGCCCTACCAGGAAAGGCTCAAAGCACAATTCCTCAGAAGACTTAATCCTCTTGTAAATAAGTCATCATTGTGCCTTTTGTATTCAATCCCGATGCAATTTCTGTGTTTCATCGTCAAAGTGAAGGTCCAAGGGATACAGTAAACCTGCAGTGGTGCATCGGAATCTAATTCTGCTCTCCCAGGAGACTCTCAAAGCACAAAATCATAGAATTGATTCTCCTCTTGTATATGAGAAGGCATTGTGCCTTTTGTATCCAATCCTGATACAATTTCTGTGTTTCATCGTCAATGTGAAGGTCCAAGGGATACAGTAAACCTGCAGTGGTCAATGGTAATCTAACACTGCTCTCCCAGGGAAGGCTGAAAGCAAAAACTGTTAGTAGACTGAATCCTCTTGTATATAAGTCGGCATTGAGCCTTTTGTATTCAATCTCGATGCAATATTTGTGCTTTATCGTCAATGGGCAAGTCGAAGGGATACAGTAAACCTGCAGTGGTGCATGGTAATCTATTCCTGCTCTCCCAGGAAAGGCTCAAAGCACAATTCCTTAGAAGACTTAATCCTCTTGTAAATAAGTCGACATTGAGCCGTTTGTATTCAATCTTGATGCAATTTCTGTGTTTCATCGTCAATGTCAAGGTCCAAAGGATACAGTAAACCTGCAGTGGTGCATCCAGATCTAATAGTGTTCTCCCAGGAAACTCTCAAACGACAAACTCTTTATGATGATACTCCTCTTGTATATAAGAAGGCTTTGTGCCTTTTGTATTCAATCCCAATGCAATTTCTTTGTGTCATCGTCAATATGAAAGTCCAAGAGATTCAGTAAACCGGCAGTGGTGCATGGTAATATAAACTGCTCGCCCAAGAAAGGCTCAAACACAAACCCTTAGAAGACTTTATCCTCTTGCATATAAGTTGGCATTGTGCATTTTGTATTCAATCCCAATGCGATTTCTGTATTTCATCGTCAATGTGAAGGTCCAAGGGATACAGTAAACCTTCAGTGGCGCATCGGAATATAATACTGCTCTCCCAGGAAACTCATAAAGCACAAACTCTCAGAAGAGTTACTCCTCTTGTACATAAGTCGGCCTTGTGCCTTTTGTATTCAATCCCGATGTTATTTCTGTGTTTCATCGTCAATGTGAAGGTCCAAGGAATACAGTAAACCTGTAGTGGTGCATGGCATTCTAATAGTGCTCTCCCAGGATAGGCTCAACGCACAAACCCTTAGAAGACGTAACTCTCTTGTATATATGTCGGCATTGTGCCTTTTGTATTCAATCCCGATGCAATTTCTGTGTTTCATCGTCAATGTGAAGGTCCAAGGGATACAGTAAACCTGCAGTGGTGCATTTGAAACTAATATTACTGTTCCAGGAAAGGAGCAATGCACAAACTATTAGAAGAGTTACTCCTCTTGTATATAAGTTGGCCTTGTGCCTTTTGTATTCACTCCCGATGCAATTTCTGTGTTTCATCGTCAAAGTGAAGGTGCAAATTATACAGTAAACCTGCAGTGGTGCATCGGATTCTAATTCTGCTCTCCCAGGAGACTCTCAAAGCACAAAATCATAGAATTGATTCTCCTCTTGTATATAAGAAGGCATTGTGCCTTTTGTATCCAATCTTGATACAATTTCTGTGTTTCATCGTCAATGTGAAGGTCCAAGGGATACAGTAAACCTGCAGTGGTCAATGGTAATCTAATACTGCTCTCCCAGGGAAAGCTGAATGCACAAACTGTTAGAAGACTGAATCCCCTTGTATATAAGTCGGCATTGAGCCTTTTGTATTCAATGCCGATGCAATATCTGTGTTTCATCGTCAATGGGCAGGTCGAAGAGATACAGTAATACTGCAGTGGTGCATGGTAATCTAATACTGCTCTCCCAGGAAAGGCTGAAAGCACAAACCCTTAGCAGACAATCCTCTTGTATATAAGTCGGCATTGAGCCTTTTGTATTCAATCCCGATGCAATTTCTGTGTTTCATCGTCAATATGAAGGTCCAAGGGATACAGTAACCCTTCAGTGCTGCATCGGAATCTAATACTGCTCTCCCAGGATACTCTCAAGGCACAAACTCTTAGAAATGTTACTCCTCTTGTATATAAGATGGCATTGTGCCTTTTGTATTCAATCCCGTTGCAATTTCTGTGTTTCATCGTCAATGTGAAGGTCCAAGGGATACAGTAAACCTGAAGTGGTGCAAGGTAATCTAATACTGCTCTCCCAGAAAAGTCTCAAAGCACAAACCCTTAGAAGACTTAAACCTCTTGTATATAAGTCGGCTTTGAGCGTTTTGTATTCAGTCCCGATGCAATTTCTGTGTTTAATCGTCAACGTGAAGGTCAAGGGGATACAGTAAAGCTTCAGTGGTGCATCGGAATCTAATACTGCCCTTCCAGGAAACTCTCGAGGCACAAACACTTAGAAATGGTACTCGTCTTATATATAAGAAGGCATTGTGTATTTTGTATTCAATCCCGATTCAGTTTCTGTGTTTCATCCTCAATGTGACGGTCCAAGACATACAGTAAACCTGCAGTGGTGCATGGTAAACTAATTCTGCTCTCCCAGGAATGGCTCAATGCACTAAGAATTAGAAGACTTAATCCACTTGTATATAAGTCATTATTGTGCCTTTTGTATTCAATTCTGATGCAATTTCTGTGTTTCATCGTGTATCTGAAGGTCCAAGGGATACTGTAAACCTGCACTGGTGCATCGGAATCTAATAGTGCTCTCCCAGGAAACTCTCAAGGCACAATTTCATACAAGTGATACTGCTGTTGTTTATAAGAAGCCATTGTGCCTTTTCTATTCAATCCCGATGCAATTTCTGCGTTTCATCGTCAATGTGAAGGTCCAAGGGATACAGTAAACGTGCAGCGGGCCTAGGAATCTAATACTGCAGTCCCCGGAAAGGATCAATGCACAAACTCTTAGAGCCATTACTCTTCTTGTATATAAGTCCGCCTTGTGCCTTTTGTATTCAATCCCGTTGCAATTTCTGTGTTTCATCGTCAATGTGAAGGTCCAAGGGATTCAGTAAACCTGAAGTGGTGCATGGTAATCTAATACAGCACTCCCAGAAAAGTTTTAAAGCACAAACCAGTAGAAGTCTTAATCCTCTTGAATATAAGTCGGCATTGAGCCTTTCGTATTCAATCCCGATGCAATTTCTGTGTTTAATCGTCAATGTGAAGGTCCAAGGGATACAGTAAAGCTTTAGTGGTGCATCGGAATCTAATACTGCCCTTCCAGGAAACTCTCAAGGCACAACCATTTAGAAATGATACTCCTCTTGTATATAAGAAGGCATTGTGTATTTTGTATTCAATCCCGATGCAATTTCTGTGTTTCATCGTCAATGTGAAGGTCCAAGGGATACAGTATACCTGCAGTGGTTCATGGTAATCTAATACTGCTCTCCCAGGAAAGGCTCAAAGCACAAACCGTTAGAAGACTTAATCCTCATCTATATAAGTCGGCATTGTGCCTTTTGTATTCAATCCCGATGCAATTTCTGTGTTTTATCCTCAATGTGATAGGCCAAGGGATACAGCAAACCTGCAGTGGTGCATCGGACTCTAATACTGCTCACCCATTAGACTCTCAAAGCACAAACTTTTAGAATTGATTCTCATCTTGTATATAAGAAGGCATTGTGCCCTTTGTAGTCAAACCTGATTCAAAATCAGTGTTTCATCGTCAATGTGAGAGTCCAATTGATTCAGTGAACCTGCAGTGGGCAATGGTGAGCCATAACTGCTCTCCCAGGAAAAGCTCAAAACACAAACCCTTACAAGACTTAATCCTCTTGTAAATAAGTCGGCTTTGAGCCCTTCGAATTCAATCCCGATGCAATTTCTGTGTTTCTACGTCAGTATAAATGTCCAAGGGATACAGTAAACCTGCAGTGTTGCATGGTAATCTAATACTGCTCTCCCAGGAAAGGCTGTAAGCACAAACCCTTAGAAGACTTAATCCTCTTGTATATAAGTCGGCTTTGAGCCCTTCGAATTCCATCCCGATGCAATATCTGTGTTTCACCATCAATGTGAAGATCCAAGGGATACAGTAAACCTGCAGTGGTGCATCTGAATCCAATACTGCTCTCCCAGGAATCTCTTAAAGTAAAAACTCTTATTAATGATACCTATCTTGAATATAAGAAGGCATTGTGCCTTTTTTATTCAATCCCGATGCAATATCTGTGTCTCATCGTCAGTATGAAGGTCCAAGGGATACAGTAAACCTGCAGTGGTGCAACGGAATCTAATACTGCTCTCCCAGGAAACTCTCAAAGCACAAAATCTTAGAAATGATACTTCTCTTGTATATAAGAAGGCAATATGCCTTTTGTATTGAATCCCTACGCAATTTCTGTGTTTCAGCGTCAATGTGATATTCCAAGTGATATAGTAATCGTTCAGTGGTGCAACGGAATCTAATACTGCTCTCCCAGGAAACTCTCAAGTCGCAAACGCTTGGAAGTGATACTCCTCTTAGATATAAGAAGGCATTGTGCATTTTGTATTCAATCCCGATTCAAGTTCTATGTTTCATCGTCAATGTGAAGGTCCAAGAGATACAGTAAACCTGCAGTGGTGCATGGTAATCTAATACTGCTCTCCCAGCAAAGTATCAAAGCACAAACACTTAAGTGACTTAATCCTCTTGTATATAAGTCGGCATTGTGCCTTTTGTTTTCAGTCCCGATGCAATTTCTGTGTTTCCTCGTCAATTTGCAGGTCCAAGGGATACAATAAACCAGCAGTAGTACATAGGAATCTATTAGGTCTCTCCCAGGAAACTCTCAAGACACAAAGTCTTAGA
The DNA here is from genome assembly GCF_021461395.2 of Schistocerca americana. Taxonomy (NCBI): domain Eukaryota; kingdom Metazoa; phylum Arthropoda; class Insecta; order Orthoptera; family Acrididae; genus Schistocerca; species Schistocerca americana. The sequence goes on from NC_060129.1 coordinate 51,065,430, forward strand.
AATAATACTCCTCTTGTATATTATTCGGCATTGAGCATTTTGTATTCAATCCCGATGCGATTTCTGTGTTTCATCGTCAATGTGAAGGTCCAAGGGACACAATAAACATTCAGTGGTGCATCGGAATATATTATTGCTCTCCCAGGAAACTCTCAAAACACAAACTCTTAGAAGAGTTATCAGACTTGTATATAAGTCGGCCATGTGCCTTTTGTATTCAATCCCGATGCAATTTCTATGTTTCATCGTCGATGTGAAGGTCCAAGGAATACAGAAAACCTTCAGTGGTGCATCGGCGTATAATACTGCTCTCCCAGGAAACTCTCTAAGCACAAAATCTTAGAAATGATACTCCTTTTGTATATGAGAAGGCTTTGTGCATTTTGTATACAATCCCGATGCAATTTCTGTGTTTCATCGTCAATGTAAAGGTCAAAGAGATACAGAATACCCGCAGTGGTGCATGGTAATCTAATTCTGTTCTGCCAGGAAAGGCACAAAGCACAAATCCTAAGAAGACTTAATCATCTTGTATATAAGTCGGCATTGTGCCTTTTTTATTCAGTCCCGATGCAATTTCTGTGTTTCATTGCAAAGTAAAGGTCCAAGGGATACAGTAAACCTGCAGTGGTGCATCGGAATCTGATAGTGGTCTCCCAGGAAACTCTCAAAGCACTACCTCTTAAAAATGATACTCCCCTTGTATATAAGAGGGCATTGTGCCTTTTGTATTCAATCCCGATGCAATGTCTGTGTTTCATCGTCAATGTGAAGGTCCAAGGGATGCAGTAAACCTGCAGTGGTGCATTGGAATCTAATACTACTGTCTCAGTAAACGCTCAATGCACAAACTCTTAGAGGACTCACTCCTCTTGCATATAAGTCGGCATTGAGAAATTTGTATTCAATCCCGATGCGATTTCTGTGTTTCATCGTCAATGTGTAACTCCAAAGGATACTATAAACTTTCAGTGGTGCATCGGAATATAGTACTTCTCTCCCAGGGATCTCTCAAACACAAACACTTGAAAGAGTAACTCCTCATATACAAGTCGGCCTTGTGCCTTTTGTATTCATTCCCGATGAATTTTCTTTGTTTTATCGTCAATGTGAAGGTATAAGGGATAAAGTAAACCTCCAGTGGTGTATCAGAATCTAATACTGCTCTCCCAGGAAACTCTGAAGTCACAAACTCTTAGAAATGATACTCCTCTTGTATATGAGAAGGCATTGTGCATTTTGCATTTAATCCCTATGCAAATTCTGTGTTTCGTCGTCAATGTGATTGTCCAAGGCATACAGTAAACCTGCAGTTGTGCATTGGAGTCTAATTCTACTGTCCCAGTAAAGTCTAAATGCACAAACTCTTAGATGAATTACTCCCCTTGGATATAAGTCGGCCGTGTGCCTTTAGTATTCAATCCCGATGCAATCTCTGTGTTTCATCGTCAATGTGAAGGTCCAAGAGATCCAGTAAACCTGCAGTGGTGCATGGTAATCTAATACAGCTCTCCCAAGGAAGGCTCAAAGCACAAATCCTAAGAAGACATAATCCTCTTGTATATAAGTGGGCATTGAGCATTTTGCAATCAATCCCGATGCGATTTCTGGGTTTAATCGTCAATGTGAAGGTCCAAGGGATACAGTAAATCTTCAGTGGTGAATCGGAATCTAATACTGACCTCCCAGGAAACTCTCAAAGCACAAACTCTTAGAAATGCTACTCCTCTCGTATATAAGGAGGCATTGTGCATTTAGTACTCAATCCCGATGCAATTTCTGTGTTTTATCGTCAATGTAAAGGTCCCAGGGATACAGTAAAGCTGCAATGGTGCATTGGAATCTAATACTGCTCTCCCAGGGAACTCTCAAAGCACAGAATCTTAGAAATGATACTCCTCTTGTATATAAGAAGGCATTGTGCATTTTGTATTCAATCCCGATGCAATTTTTGTGTTTCATCGTCAATGTGGTTGTGCAAGGGATACAGTAAACCTGCAGTGGTGCATTGGAATCTAATAGTTCTATCCCAGTAAAGGCTCAATACGCAAACTCTTAGATGAGTTAGTCCTCATGTATATAAGTCGGCCTTGTGCCTTTTGCATTCAATCCCGATGCAATCTCTGTGTTTCATCGTCAAAGTGAAGGTCCAAGGGATACAGTAAACCTGCAGTTGTGCATCGGAATCTAATACTGCTCTCCCAGGAAACTCTCAAAGCACAAACTCTTAGAAATGATACTCCTCTTGTATATAAGAAGGCATTGTGCATATTGTATTCAATCCCTCTGCAATCTCTGTGTTTCATCGTCAATGTGAAGGTCCAAGAGATCCAGTAAACCTGCAGTGGTGCATGGTAAACTAATACTGCTCTCCCAGGAAAGACTCAAAGCACAAACCCTTAGAAAACTTAATCCTCTCGTATATAACTCGGCATTCAACATTTTGTATTCAAACCCGATGCGATTTCCGTGTTTCATCGTCAATTGGATGGTCCAAGGGATACAGTAAATCTTCAGTGGTGAATCGGAATATAATACAGCTCTCCCATGGAACTCTCAAAGCGCAAACTCTTAGAAGAGTTACTCCTTTTGTATATAACTCGGCCTTGTGACTATTGTATTCAATCCCAATTCAATTTCTGTGTGTCATCGCCAATGTGAAGGTCCAAGGAATACAGTAAACCTGCAGTGGTGCATTGGAATCTAATACTAATGTCCCAGTAAACGCTCAATGTACAAACTCTTAGAAGACTTACTCCTCTTTCATATAAGTCGGACTTGTGCCTATTGGATTCAATCCCGATTCAGATTCTATGTTTCATCGTCAATGTGAAGGTCCAAGGGATACACTAAACCTGCAGTGCATCTATTACTGCTCTCCCAGGAGACTCTCAAAGCACAAACTCTTAGAAATGATACTCTTCTTGTGTATAAGAAGGCATTGTGCACTTTGTATTCAATCCCGATGCAATTTCAGTGTTTCATCGTCAATGTGAGAGTCCAAGAGATACAGTAAACCTGCAGTGGTGCATGGTAATCATATACTGCTCTCCCAAGAATGGCTCAAAGCACAAATCCTTAGAAGACATAATCCTCTTGTATATAAGTCGGCCTTGTGCCTTTTGTACTCAATCCCGATTCAATTTCTGTGTGTCATCGCCAATGTGAAGGACCAAGGAAAACAGTAAACCTGAAGTGGTGCATGGTAATCTAATACTGCTCTCCCAAGAAAGTTTCAAAGCATATACCCTTAGAAGACTCAATGCTCTTGTATATAAGTCGGCATTGAGCATTTTGTAATCAATCCCGATGCGATTTCTGTGTTTCATCGTCAATGTGAAGGTCCAAGGGATACAGTACACCTTCAGTGGTGCATTGGAATCTAATAGTGCTCTCCTAGGAAACTCTGAAGGCACAAACTCTTACTAATGATACCTCTCTTGGACATGAGAAGGCATTGTGCCTTTTGTACTCAATCCCGATGCAATTTCTGTGTTTCATCGTCAATGTGAAGGTGCTAGGGATACAGTAAAGTTGCAGTGGTGCATGGTAATCTAATACTGCTCTCCCAGGAAAGGCTCAAAGCACACACCTTTAGAAGACTAAATCCTCTTGTATATAAGTCGGCATTGTGATTTTTGTATTCAATCCCCATGCAATCTCTGTGATTCATCGTCAATGTGAAGAACCAAGGGATACAGTAAACCTGCAGTGGTGCATCGGAATCAAATAGTGCTCTCCCACGAAACTCTCAAGGCTCAAACTATTAGAAATGATACTCCTCCTCTATATAAGAAGGCATTGAGCCTTTTGTATTCAATCCCGATGCAATTTCTGTGTTTCATCGTGAATGTGTAAGTCCAAGGGATACTGTAAACCTGGAGTGTTGCATTGGAATGTAATACTACTTTTCCAGTAAAGGCTTATTGCACAAACTCATAGAAGACTTTCTCCTCTTCTATATAAGTTGGCCTTGTGCCTTTTGTATTCAATCCCGATGCAATTTCTGTGTTTCATCGTCAATGTGAAGGTCCAAGGGATACAATAACCCCACAGTGGTGCATCGGAATATAATACTGCTCTCCCAGGAAACTCTCAAACACAAACCCTTAGAAGAGTTACTCCACATGTATATAAGTCGGCCTTTAGCATTTTGTATTCATTCCCGGTGCAATTTCTGTGTTTCATCGTCAATGTGAAGGTCCAAATGATACAGTAAAACTTCATTGGTGCTTTGGAATCTAATACTAATGTCCCAGTAAACGCTCAATGCACAAACTCTTACAAGACTTACTCCTCTTGCATATAAGTCGGACATGTGCCTTTTGTATTCAATCCCAATGCAGCTTCTGTGTTTCATCGACAATGTGAAGGTCCAAGGGATACAGTAAACCTGCAGTGGTGCGTCGGAATCTAATACTTTTCTCCCAGGAAACTCTCAAAGCACAAACTCTTAGAAATGATACTCCTCTTGGACATGAGAAGGCATTGTGAATTTTGTATTCAATCCCGATGTATTTTCTGTGTTTCATCGTCAATGTGAGGGTCCACGTGATACAGTATACCTGCAGTGGTGCATGGTAATCTAATACTGCTCTCCCAAGAAAGGCTCAAAGCACAAACCCTTAGAAGACTTAATCCTCTTGTATATTAGTCAGCATTGAGAATTTTGTAATCAATCCCGATGCGATTTCAGTGTTTAATCGTCAAAGAGAAGGTCAAAGGGATACAGTAAACATTCAGTGGTGCATCGGAACATAATACTGCTCTCCTAGGAAACTCTCATAACACAAACACTGAGAAGAGTTACTCCTCTTGTATATAAGTCGGCCTTGTGCCTTTAGTATTCAATCCCGATGCAATTTCTGTGTTTCATCGTGAATGTGAAGGTCCAAGGGATACTGTAAACCTGCAGTGTTGCATTGGAATGTAATACTACTTTCATAGTAAAGGCTTAATGCACTAACACTTAGAAGATTTTCTCCTCTTGTATATAAGTCGACCTTGAGCATTTTGTATTCATTCCCGATGCAATTTCTGTGTTTCATGGTCAATGTGAAGGTCCAAGGGATACATTAAAACTGCAGTTGTGAATTGGAATCTAATCCCATTGTCCCAGTAAGCGCTCAGCGCACAAACTTCTAGAAAAGATACTCCTCTTGTAAATGGGTACTCGTTGTGCCTTTTGTATTCAATACAGATGCAATTTCTGTGTTTCATCATCAACGTAAAGGTCCAAGGGATACATTAAACCTGCAGTGGTGCATGGTAATCTAATACTGCTCTCCCGGGAAAGGCTCAAAGCACAAACCCATAGAAGACGTAATCCTCTTGTATGTAAGTAGGCATTGAGCATTTTGTAATCGATCCCGATGCGATTTCTGTGTTTCATCGTCATTGTGAAGGTCCAAGGGATACAGTAAACCTTCGGTGGTGCATGGTAATCTAATACTGCTCTCAAAGGAATTGCTCAAAGCTCAAACCCTTCGAAGGCCTAACCATCTTGTGTATAAGTCGGCATTGTGGCTTTTGTATTTAGTCCCGGTGCAGCTTCTGTGTTTCATCGTCAATGTGAAGGTCCAAGGGATACAGTAAACCTGCAGTGTTGCATCGGAACCTAATACTGCTCTCGCAGGAAACTCTCAAGGCACAGACGCCTAGAAATGATACTCCTCTTGTATATAAGAAGGCATTGTGCATTTTGTATTCAATCCCGAAGCAAATGCTGTGTTTCATCGTCAATGTGAAGATATAAGAGATACAGTAAACCAGCAGTGGTGCATGGTAGTCTAATACTGCTCTCGCAGGAAAGGCTCAAAGCACAAATCCTTAGAAGACTTAATCCTCTTGTATTTAAGTCGGCATTGTGCCTTTTGTATTCAGTCCCGATGCAATTTCTGTGTTTCATCGTCAATGTGAAGGTCCAAGGAATACAGTAAACCTGCAGTGGTGCATCGGAATATAATACTGCTCTCCCAGGAAACTCTCACACCACAAACTCTTAGAAGAGTTACTCCTGCTGTATATAAGTCGTTCTTGTGCCAATTGTATTCAATCCCGATGCAATTTCTGTATTTCATCGTCAATGTGAGGCTCCAAGGGATACAATAATCCTGCAGTGGTGCATGGTAATCTAATACTGCTCTCCCAGGAAAGGCTCAAAGCACAAACCCTTAAATGACTTTATCCTCTTGTATATAAGTCGGCATTGTGCTTTTTGTATTCAGTCCCGATGATATTTCTGTGTTTCATCGTCAATGTGAAGGTCCAAGGAATACAGTAAACCTGCAGTGGTGCATGGTAATCTATAGAGCTCTCCCTGGACAGGCTCAAATCACAAACCCTTAGAAGATTTAATCCTCTTGACTATAAGTCGGCAATGAGCATTTTGTATTCAATCCCGATGCGATTTCTATGTTTCATCGTCAATGTGAAGGTGAAGGTATAAAGTAAACCTTCAGTAGTGCATCGGAATATAATACTGCTCTCCCAGGAAACTCTCAAAGCACAAACTCTTAGAAGAGTTGCTCCTCTTGTATATTAGGCGGCCATGTGCCTTTTGTATTCAATCCTGATGCAATTTTTGCGTTTCATCTTCAATGTGAAGGTCCAAGGCATACAGTATCCTGCAGTGGTGCATGGTAATCTAATACTGCTCTCCCAGGAAAGGGTCAAAGCACAAACCCTTCCTTAGAAGACTTAATCCTCTTGTATATAAGTCGGAATTGAGTGTTTTGTATTCAAATCCGATGCATTATCTGTGTTTCATCGTCAATGTGTAGGTCCAAGAGATACAGTAAACCTGCAGTGGTGCATGGTCATCTAATGCTGCTCTTCCGGTTAAGGCTCAAAGCAAAAACCCTTAAAAGACTTTATCCTCTTGTATATAAGTCGGCATTGTGCGTTTTGTATTCAGTCCCAATGCAATTGCTGTGTTTCATCGTCAATGTGAAGTATTCAATCCCGATGCGATTTCTATGTTTCATCGTCAATGTGAAGGTGAAGGTATAAAGTAAACCTTCAGCGGTGCATCGGAATATAATACTGCTCTCCCAGGAAACTCTCAAAGCACAAACTCTTAGAAGAGTTACTCCTCTTGTATATTAGGCGGCCTTGTGCCTTTTGTATTCAATCCTGATGCAATTTCTGTGTTTCATCGTCAATGTGAAGATCCAAGGGATACAGTAAACCTCCAGTGGTGCATCGGAATATTATACTGCTCTCCCAGGAAACTCTCACACCACAAACTTTTAGAAGAGTTACTCCACTTGTATATTAGTCGTTCTTGTGCCAATCGTATTCAATCCCGATGCAATTTCTGTGTTTCATGGTCAATGTGGAGCTCCAAGGGATACAATAATCCTGCAGTGGTGCATGGTAATCTAATACTGTTCTCCCAGGACAGGCTCAACTCACAAACCCTTAGAAGACTTAATCATCTTGTATATAAATCGGCATTGAGCCTTTTGTATTCAATCCCGATGCAAATTCTGTGTTTCATCGACAATGTGAAGGTCCAAGGGATACAGTAAACCAGCAGTGGTGCATCGGAATCTAATACTGCTCTCCCAGGGAACTCTCAAAGCACAAACTCTTGGAAATGATATTCCTCTTGTATATAAAAAGGCATTGTGCATTTGGTATTCAATCCCGATGCAATTTCTGTATTTCATCGTCAATGTGAAGGTCCAAGACATACAGTAAACCTGCAATGGTGCACCGGAATCTAATACCGGTCTCCCAGGAAAGGCTCAAACACAAACCCTTAGAAGACTTAATCCTCTTGTAAATAAGTCGGCATTCTGCATTCTGCATTTAATCTTGATGCGATATCCATGTTTCATCGCCAATTTGAAGGTCCACGGGATACAGTAAACCTACACTGGTGCATCGGAATCTAATAGTGCTCTCCCAGGAAACTCGCAAGGCATAAACTCTTACAAATGATACTCCTCTTGTATATGAGAAGGCATTGTGCCTTTTGTACTCAATCCCGATACGATTAATGTGTTTGTTCGTCAATGAGAAGGTCAAAGGGAAACAGTAAACCTGCAGTGGTGCGTGGTAATCTAATACTGCTCTCCCAGGAAATTATCAAAGCAGAAAATTTAAGAAATGATACTCCTCTTGTATATGGGAAGGCATTGTGCCTTTTGTATTTATTCCCGATGAAATTTCTGTGTTTCATCGTCAATGTGACGGTCGAAGGCATAGAGTAAACCTGCAGTGGTGCATGGTAATCAAATACCCTCTCTCCCAGGACAGGCTCAAAGCACAGACCCTTAGAAGGCTTAACCATTTTGTATACAAGTCGGCATTGTGGCTCTTGTATTGGGTCCCGATGCAATTTCTGTGTTTCATCGTCAATGTATGGGTCCAAGGGATACTGTAAACCTGCAGTGGTGCATCGGAATCTAATAGTACTCTCCAAGGAAACTCTCAAGGCACAAACTCTTAGAAATGACTCTCCTCTTGTGTATAGGAAGGCATTGTGCCTTTTGCATTCAATCCCGATGCAATTTCTGTGTTTAATCGTCAATGTGAATTTCCAAGGGATACAGTAAACCTTCAGTGGTGCATAGGAATCTAATACCACTGTCCCAGTAAAAGCTCGGTGCGCAAACTCTTAGAAGACTTACTCCTCTTGCATATAAGTCTGCCTTGTGCCTTTTGTATTCAATCCCAATGCAAATTCTGTGTTTCATCGTCAATGTGAAGGTATGAGAGATACAGTAACCCAGCAGTGGTGCATGGTAGTCTAATACTGCTCTCCCAGGAAAGGCTCGAAGCACAAATCCCTAGAAGACTTAATCCTCACGTATTTAAGTCGGCATTGTGCCTTTGGTATTCAGTCCCGATGCAATTTCTATGTTTCATCGTCAATGTGAGAGTCCAAGGGATACAGTAAACCTTCAGTGGTGCATGGGAAAATAATACTGCTCCCCCAGGAAACTCTAAAAGCACAAACTCCTAGTAGAGTTACTCCTCTTGTATATCAGGCGGCCTTGTGCCTTTTGTATTCAATCCTGATGCAATTTCTGTGTTCCATCTTCAATGTGAAGGTCCAAGGCATACCGTAACCTGCAGTGGTGCATGGTAGTCTAATACTGCTCTCCCAGGAAAGGCTCAAAGCACAAATCCTTAGAAGACTTAATCCTCTTGTATTTAAGTCGGCATTGAGCCTTTCGTATTCAGTCCCGATGCAATTTCTGTGTTTCATCGTCAATGTGAAGGTCCAAGGCATACAGTAAACCTGCAGTGGTGCATCGGAATCAAATAGTGCTCTCCCACGAAACTATCAAGGCACAAACTATTAGAAATGATACTCCTCCTCTATATAAGAAGGCATTGAGCCTTTTGTATTCAATCCCGATGCAATTTCTGAGTTTCATCGTGAATGTGTAAGTCCAAGGGATACTGTAAACCTGCAGTGTTGCATTGGAATGTAATACTACTTTTCCAGTAAAGGCTTATTGCACAAACCCATAGAAGACTTTCTCCTCTTCTATATAAGTTGGCCTTGTGCCTTTTGTATTCAATCCCGATGCAATTTCTGTGTTTCATCGTCAATGTGAAGGTCCAAGGGATACAATAACCCCACAGTGGTGCATCGGAATATAATACTGCTCTCCCAGGAAACTCTCAAACACAAACCCTTAGAAGTGTTACTCCACATGTATAAAAATCGGCCTTTAGCATTTTGTATTCATTCCCGATGCAATTTCTGTGTTTCATCGTCAATGCGAAGGTCCAAGGGATACAGTAAAACTGCATTGGGTGCATTGGAATCTAATACTAATGTCCCAGTAAACGCTCAATGCACAAACTCGTAGAAGACTTACTCCTCTTGCATATAAGTCGGACTTGTGCTTTTGTATTCAATCCCGTTGCAGCTGCTGTGTTTCATCGTCAATGTGAAGGTCCAAGGGATACAGTAAAACTGCAGTGGCGCATCGGAATCTATTACTACTCTCCCAGGAAACTCTCAAAGCACAGACTCTTAGGAAGGATACTCCTCTTGTATATAAGAAGGCGTTGTTTATTTGGTATTCAATCCCGATGCAATATCTGTGTTTCATCGTCAATGTGAGGGTCCAAGTGATACAGTAAACCTGCAGTGGTGCATGGTAATGTAATACTGCTCTCCCAAGAAAGGCTCAAATCACAATCTCTTAGAAGACTTAATCCTCTTGTATATTAGTCAGCATTGAGCATGTTTTAATCAATCCCGATGCGATTTCTGTGTTTCATCGTCAATGTCAAGGTCCAAGGGATACAGTAATCCTACAGTGGTGCATCGGAATATAATACTGCTCTCCTAGGAAACTCTCATAGCACAAACACTGAGAAGAGTTACTCCTCTTGTATATAAGTCGGCGTTGTGCCTTTTGTATTCAATACCGATGCAATTTCTGTGTGTCATCGCCAATATGTAGGTCCAAGGAATACAGTAAACCTCCAGTGGTGCATGGTAAACTAATACTGCTCTCCCAAGAAAGGCTCAAAGCACAAACCCTTAGAAGACGTAATGCTGTTGTATATAAGTCGGCAATGAGCATTTTGTATCGTTCCCGATGCGATTTCTGTGTTTCATCGTCAATGTGAAGGTTTAAGGGATATAGTAAACCTTCAGTGGTGCATCGGAATCTAATAGTGCTCTCCTAGGAAACTCTCAAGGCACAAACTCTTACAAATGATACTCTTCTTCCACATGAGAAGGCATTGTGCCTTTAGTATTCAGTCCCGATGCAATTTCTATGTTTCATCGTCAATGTGAAGGTCCAAGGGATACAGTAAACACGCAGTGGTGCATCGGAATCTAATAGTGCTCTCCCAGGAAACTCTCAAGGCACAAACTATTAGAAATGATACTCCTCTTGTATATAAGAAGGCATTGAGCTTTTTGTATTCAATCCCGATGCAATTTCTGTGATTCATCGTGAATGTGAAGGTCCAAGGGATACTGTAAACCTGCAGTGTTGCATTGGAATGTAATACTACTTTCCCAGTAAAGGCTTAATGCACTAACACTTAGAAGATTTTCTCCTCTTGTATATAAGTCGACCTTGAGCATTTTGTATTCATTCCCGATGCAATTTCTGTGTTTCGTGGTCAATGTGAAGGTCCAAGGGATACATTAGAACTGCAGTGTTGAATTGGAATCTAATCCCATTGTCCCAGTAAGCGCTCAGCGCACAAACTCCTAGAAAAGATACTCCTCTTGTAAATGGGTAATCGTTGTGCCTTTTGTATTCAATCCAGATGCAATTTCTGTGTTTCATCATCAACGTAAAGGTCCAAGGGATACATTAAACCTGCAGTGGTGCATGGCAATCTAATACTGCTCTCCCGGGAAAGGCTCAAAGCACAAACCCTCAGAAGACGTAATCCTCTTGTATATAAGTAGGCATTGAGCATTTTGTAATCGATCCCGATGCGATTTCTGTGTTTCATCGTCATTGTGAAGGTCCAAGGGATACAGTAAACCTTCGGTGGTGCATGGTAATCTAATACTGCTCTCAAAGGAATTGCTCAAAGCTCAAACCCTTCGAAGGCCTAACCATCTTGTGTATAAGTCGACATTGTTGCTTCTGTATTTAGTCCCGGTGCAGCTTCTGTGTTTCATCGTCAATGTGAAGGTCCAAGGGATACAGTAAACCTGCAGTGTTGCATCGGAACCTAATACTGCTCTCGCAGGAAACTCTCAAGGCACAGACGCCTAGAAATGATACTCCTCTTGTATATAAGAAGGCATTGTGCATTTTGTATTCAATCCCGAAGCAAATGCTGTGTTTCATCTTCAATGTGAAGATATAAGGGATACAGTAAACCAGCAGTGGTGCATGGTAGTCTAATACTGCTCTCGCAGGAAAGGCTCAAAGCACAAATCCTTAGAAGACTTAATCCACTTGTATTTAAGTCGGCATTGTGCCTTTTGTATTCAGTCCCGATGCAATTTCTGTGTTTCATCGTCAATGTGAAGGTCCAAGGAATACAGTAAACCTGCAGTGGTGCATCGGAATATAATACTGCTCTCCCAGGAAACTCTCACACCACAAACTCTTAGAAGAGTTACTCCTGCTGTATATAAGTCGTTCTTGTGCCAATTGTATTCAATCCCGATGCAATTTCTGTATTTCATCGTCAATGTGAGGCTCCAAGGGATACAGTAATCCTGCAGTGGTGCATGGTAATCTAATACTGCTCTCCCAGGAAAGGCTCAAAGCACAAACCCTTAAATGACTTTATCCTCTTGTATATAAGTCGGCATTGTGCCTTTTGTATTCAGTCCCGATGATATTTCTGTGTTTCATCGTCAATGTGAAGGTCCAAGGAATACAGTAAACCTGCAGTGGTGCATGGTAATCTATAAAGCTCTCCCTGGACAGGCTCAAATCACAAACCCTTAGAAGATTTAATCCTCTTGACTATAAGTCGGCATTGAGCATTTTGTATTCAATCCCGATGCGATTTCTATGTTTCATCGTCAATGTGAAGGTGAAGGTATAAAGTAAACCTTCAGTGGTGCATCGGAATATAATACTGCTCTCCCAGGAAACTCTCAAAGCACAAACTCTTAGAAGAGTTACTCCTCTTGTATATTAGGCGGCCTTGTGCCTTTTGTATTCAATCCTGATGCAATTTTTGTGTTTCATCTTCAATGTGAAGGTCCAAGGCATACAGTATCCTGCAGTGGTGCATGGTAATCTAATACTGCTCTCCCAGGAAAGGGTCAAAGCACAAACCCTTCCTTAGAAGACTTAATCCTCTTGTATATAAGTCGGAATTGAGTGTTTTGTATTCAATTCCGATGCATTATCTGTGTTTCATCGTCAATGTGTAGGTCCAAGAGATACAGTAAACCTGCAGTGGTGCATGGTCATCTAATACTGCTCTTCCGGTTAAGGCTCAAAGCACAAACCCTTAAAAGACTTTATCCTCTTGTATATAAGTCGGCATTGTGCGTTTTGTATTCAGTCCCAATGCAATTGCTGTGTTTCATCGTCAATGTGAAGTATTCAATCCCGATGCGATTTCTATGTTTCATCGTCAATGTGAAGGTGAAGGTATAAAGTAAACCTTCAGTGGTGCATCGGAATATAATACTGCTCTCCCAGGAAACTCTCAAAGCACAAACTCTTAGAAGAGTTACTCCTCTTGTATATTAGGCGGCCTTGTGCCTTTTGTATTCAGTCCTGATGCAATTTCTGTGTTTCATCGTCAATGTGAAGATCCAAGGGATACAGTAAACCTCCAGTGGTGCATCGGAATATAATACTGCTCTCCCAGGAAACTCTCACACCACAAACTCTTAGAAGAGTTACTCCACTTGTATATAAGTCGTTCTTGTGCCAATTGTATTCAATCCCGATGCATTTTCTGTGTTTCATGGTCAATGTGGAACTCCAAGGGATACAATAATCCTGCAGTGGTGCATGGTAATCTAATACTGTTCTCCCAGGACAGGCTCAACTCACAAACCCTTAGAAGACTTAATCATCTTGTATATAAATCGGCATTGAGCCTTTTGTATTCAATCCCGATGCAAATTCTGTGTTTCATCGACAATGTGAAGGTCCAAGGGATACAGTAAACCAGCAGTGGTGCATCGGAATCTAATACTGCTCTCCCAGGGAACTCTCAAGGCACAAACTCTTGGAAATGATATTCCTCTTGTATATAAAAAGGCATTGTGCATTTGGTATTCATTCCCGATGCAATTTCTGTATTTCATCGTCAATGTGAAGGTCCAAGACATACAGTAAACCTGCAATGGTGCACCGGAATCTAATACCGGTCTCCCAGGAAAGGCTCAAACACAAACCCTTAGAAGACTTAATCCTCTTGTAAATAAGTCGGCATTCTGCATTCTGCATTTAATCTTGATGCGATATCCATGTTTCATCGCCAATTTGAAGGTCCACGGGATACAGTAAACCTACACTGGTGCATCGGAATCTAATAGTGCTCTCCCAGGAAACTCGCAAGGCATAAACTCTTACAAATGATACTCCTCTTCTATATGAGAAGGCATTGTGCCTTTTGTACTCAATCCCGATACGATTTCTGTGTTTCATCGTCAATGTGAAGAACCAAGGGATACAGTAAACCTGCAGTGTTGCATCGGAATCTAATACTGCTCTCGCAGGAAACTCTCAAGGCACAGACTCTTAGAAATGATACTCCTCTTCTATATAAGAAGGCATTGTGCCTTTAATATTCAACCCCGATGCAATTAATGTGTTTGTTCGTCAATGAGAAGGTCAAAGGGAAACAGTAAACCTGCAGTGGTGCGTGGTAATCTAATACTGCTCTCCCAGGAAATTATCAAAGCAGAAAATTTAAGAAATGATACTCCTCTTGTATATGGGAAGGCATTGTGCCTTTTGTATTTATTCCCGATGAAATTTCTGTGTTTCATCGTCAATGTGACGGTCGAATGCATAGAGTAAACCTGCAGTGGTGCATGGTAATCAAATACCCTCTCTCCCAGGAAAGGCTCAAAGCACAGACCCTTAGAAGGCTTAACCATTTTGTATACAAGTCGGCATTGTGGCTCTTGTATTGGGTCCCGATGCAATTTCTGTGTTTCATCGTCAATGTATGGGTCCAAGGGATACTGTAAACCTGCAGTGGTGCATCGGAATCTAATAGTACTCTCCAAGGAAACTCTCAAGGCACAAACTCTTAGAAATGACTCTCCTCTTGTGTATAGGAAGGCATTGTGCCTTTTGCATTCAATCCCGATGCAATTTCTGTGTTTAATCGTCAATGTGAATTTCCAAGGGATACAGTAAACCTTCAGTGGTGCATAGGAATCTAATACCACTGTCCCAGTAAAAGCTCGGTGCGCAAACTCTTAGAAGACTTACTCCTCTTGCATATAAGTCTGCCTTGTGCCTTTTGTATTCAATCCCAATGCAAATTCTGTGTTTCATCGTCAATGTGAAGGTATGAGAGATACAGTAACTCAGCAGTGGTGCATGGTAGTCTAATACTGCTCTCCCAGGAAAGGCTCAAAGCACAAATCCCTAGAAGACTTAATCCTCACGTATTTAAGTCGGCATTGTGCCTTTGGTATTCAGTCCCGATGCAATTTCTATGTTTCATCGTCAATGTGAGAGTCCAAGGGATACAGTAAACCTTCAGTGGTGCATTGGAAAATAATACTGCTCTCCCAGGAAACTCTAAAAGCACAAACTCCTAGTAGAGTTACTCCTCTTGTATATCAGGCGGCCTTGTGCCTTTTGTATTCAATCCTGATGCAATTTCTGAGTTCCATCTTCAATGTGAAGGTCCAAGGCATACCGTAACCTGCAGTGGTGCATGGTAGTCTAATACTGCTCTCCCAGGAAAGGCTCAAAGCACAAATCCTTAGAAGACTTAATCCTCTTGTATTTAAGTCGGCATTGAGCCTTTCGTATTCAGTCCCGATGCAATTTCTGTGTTTCATCGTCAATGTGAAGGTCCAAGGCATACAGTAAACCTACAGTTCTGCATCGGAATCAAATAGTGCTCTCCCACGAAACTATCAAGGCACAAACTATTAGAAATGATACTCCTCCTCTATATAAGAAGGCATTGAGCCTTTTGTATTCAATCCCGATGCAATTTCTGTGTTTCATCGTGAATGTGTAAGTCCAAGGGATACTGTAAACCTGCAGTGTTGCATTGGAATGTAATACTACTTTTCCAGTAAAGGCTTATTGCACAAACCCATAGAAGACTTTCTCCTCTTCTATATAAGTTGGCCTTGTGCCTTTTGTATTCAATACCGATGCAATTACTGTGTTTCATCGTCAATGTGAAGGTCCAAGGGATACAATAACCCCACAGTGGTGCATGCAATTTCTATGTTTCATCGTCAATGTGAAGGTCCAAGGCATACAGTAAACCTGCAGTGGTGCATCGGAATCAAATAGTGCTCTCCCACGAAACTATCAAGGCACAAACTATTAGAAATGATACTCCTCCTCTATATAAGAAGGCATTGAGCCTTTTGTATTCAATCCCGATGCAATTTCTGTGTTTCATCGTGAATGTGTAAGTCCAAGGGATACTGTAAACCTGCAGTGTTGCATTGGAATGTAATACTACTTTTCCAGTAAAGGCTTATTGCACAAACCCATAGAAGACTTTCTCCTCTTCTATATAAGTTGGCCTTGTGCCTTTTGTATTCAATACCGATGCAATTACTGTGTTTCATCGTCAATGTGAAGGTCCAAGGGATACAATAACCCCACAGTGGTGCATCGGAATATAATACTGCTCTCCCAGGAAACTCTCAAACACAAACCCTTAGAAGTGTTACTCCACATGTATATAAATCGGCCTTTAGCATTTTGTATTCATTCCCGATGCAATTTCTGTGTTTCATCGTCAATGCGAAGGTCCAAGGGATACAGTAAAACTGCATTGGTGCATTGGAATCTAATACTAATGTCCCAGTAAACGCTCAATGCACAAACTCGTAGAAGACTTACTCCTCTTGCATATAAGTCGGACTTGTGCTTTTGTATTCAATCCCGTTGCAGCTGCTGTGTTTCATCGTCAATGTGAAGGTCCAAGGGATACAGTAAAACTGCAGTGGCGCATCGGAATCTATTACTACTCTCCCAGGAAACTCTCAAAGCACAGACTCTTAGGAAGGATACTCCTCTTGTATATAAGAAGGCGTTGTTTATTTGGTATTCAATCCCGATGCAATATCTGTGTTTCATCGTCAATGTGAGGGTCCAAGTGATACAGTAAACCTGCAGTGGTGCATGGTAATCTAATACTGCTCTCCCAAGAAAGGCTCAAATCACAAACTCTTAGAAGACTTAATCCTCTTGTATATTAGTCAGCATTGAGCATGTTTTAATCAATCCCGATGCGATTTCTGTGTTTCATGGTCAATGTCAAGGTCCAAGGGATACAGTAATCCTACAGTGGTGCATCGGAATATAATACTGCTCTCCTAGGAAACTCTCATAGCACAAACACTGAGAAGAGTTACTCCTCTTGTATATAAGTCGGCGTTGTGCCTTTTGTATTCAATACCGATGCAGTTTCTGTGTGTCATCGCCAATATGCAGGTCCAAGGAATACAGTAAACCTCCAGTGGTGCATGGTAAACTAATACTGCTCTCCCAAGAAAGGCTCAAAGCACAAACCCTTAGAAGACGTAATGCTGTTGTATATAAGTCGGCAATGAGCATTTTGTAATCGATCCCGATGCGATTTCTGTGTTTCATCGTCAATGTGAAGGTTTAAGGGATACAGTAAACACGCAGTGGTGCATCGGAATCTAATAGTGCTCTCCCAGGAAACTCTCAAGGCACAAACTATTAGAAATGATACTCCTCTTGTATATAGGAAGGCATTGAGCCTTTTGTATTCAATCCCGATGCAATTTCTGTGATTCATCGTGAATGTGAAGGTCCAAGGGATACTGTAAACCTGCAGTGTTGCATTGGAATGTAATACTACTTTCCCAGTAAAGGCTTAATGCACTAACACTTAGAAGATTTTCTCCTCTTGTATATAAGTCGACCTTGAGCATTTTGTATTCATTCCCGATGCAATTTCTGTGTTTCATGGTCAATGTGAAGGTCCAAGGGATACATTAGAACTGCAGTGTTGAATTGGAATCTAATCCCATTGTCCCAGTAAGCGCTCAGCGCACAAACTCCTAGAAAAGATACTCCTCTTGTAAATGGGTAATCGTTGTGCCTTTTGTATTCAATCCAGATGCAATTTCTGTGTTTCATCATCAACGTAAAGGTCCAAGGGATACATTAAACCTGCAGTGGTGCATGGTAATCTAATACTGCTCTCCCGGGAAAGGCTCAAAGCACAAACCCTCAGAAGACGTAATCCTCTTGTATATAAGTAGGCATTGAGCATTTTGTAATCGATCCCGATGCGATTTCTGTGTTTCATCGTCATTGTGAAGGTCCAAGGGATACAGTAAACCTTCGGTGGTGCATGTTAATCTAATACTGCTTTCAAAGGAATTGCTCAAAGCTCAAACCCTTCGAAGGCCTAACCATCTTGTGTATAAGTCGACATTGTTGCTTTTGTATTTAGTCCCGGTGCAGCTTCTGTGTTTCATCGTCAATGTGAAGGTCCAAGGAATACAGTAAACCTGCAGTGTTGCATCGGAACCTAATACTGCTCTCGCAGGAAACTCTCAAGGCACAGACGCCTAGAAATGATACTCCTCTTGTATATAAGAAGGCATTGTGCATTTTGTATTCAATCCCGAAGCAAATGCTGTGTTTCATCTTCAATGTGAAGATATAAGAGATACAGTAAACCAGCAGTGGTGCATGGTAGTCTAATACTGCTCTCGCAGGAAAGGCTCAAAGCACAAATCCTTAGAAGACTTAATCCTCTTGTATTTAAGTCGGCATTGTGCCTTTTGTATTCAGTCCCGATGCAATTTCTGTGTTTCATCGTCAATGTGAAGGTCCAAGGAATACAGTAAACCTGCAGTGGTGCATCGGAATATAATACTGCTCTCCCAGGAAACTCTCACACCACAAACTCTTAGAAGAGTTACTCCTGCTGTATATAAGTCGTTCTTGTGCCAATTGTATTCAATCCCGATGCAATTTCTGTATTTCATCGTCAGTGTGAGGCTCCAAGGGATACAATAATCCTGCAGTGGTGCATGGTAATCTAATACTGCTCTCCCAGGAAAGGCTCAAAGCACAAACCCTTAAATGACTTTATCCTCTTGTATATAAGTCGGCATTGTGCCTTTTGTATTCAGTCCCGATGATATTTCTGTGTTTCATCGTCAATGTGAAGGTCCAAGGAATATAGTAAACCTGCAGTGGTGCATGGTAATCTATAAAGCTCTCCCTGGACAGGCTCAAATCACAAACCCTTAGAAGATTTAATCCTCTTGACTATAAGTCGGCATTGAGCATTTTGTATTCAATCCCGATGCGATTTCTATGTTTCATCGTCAATGTGAAGGTGAAGGTATAAAGTAAACCTTCAGTGGTGCATCGGAATATAATACTGCTCTCCCAGGAAACTCTCAAAGCACAAACTCTTAGAAGAGTTACTCCTCTTGTATATTAGGCGGCCTTGTGCCTTTTGTATTCAATCCTGATGCAGTTTTTGTGTTTCATCTTCAATGTGAAGGTCCAAGGCATACAGTATCCTGCAGTGGTGCATGGTAATCTAATACTGCTCTCCCAGGAAAGGGTCAAAGCACAAACCCTTCCTTAGAAGACTTAATCCTCTTGTATATAAGTCGGAATTGAGTGTTTTGTATTCAATTCCGATGCATTATCTGTGTTTCATCGTCAATGTGTAGGTCCAAGAGATACAGTAAACCTGCAGTGGTGCATGGTCATCTAATACTGCTCTTCCGGTTAAGGCTCAAAGCACAAACCCTTAAAAGACTTTATCCTCTTGTATATAAGTCGGCATTGTGCGTTTTGTATTCAGTCCCAATGCAATTGCTGTGTTTCATCGTCAATGTGAAGTATTCAATCCCGATGCGATTTCTATGTTTCATCGTCAATGTGAAGGTGAAGGTATAAAGTAAACCTTCAGTGGTGCATCGGAATATAATACTGCTCTCCCAGGAAACTCTCAAAGCACAAACTCTTAGAAGAGTTACTCCTCTTGTATATTAGGCGGCCTTGTGCCTTTTGTATTCAATCCTGATGCAATTTCTGTGTTTCATCGTCAATGTGAAGATCCAAGGGATACAGTAAACCTCCAGTGGTGCATCGGAATATAATACTGCTCTCCCAGGAAACTCTCACACCACAAACTCTTAGAAGAGTTACTCCACTTGTATATAAGTCGTTCTTGTGCCAATTGTATTCAATCCCGATGCAATTTCTGTGTTTCATGGTCAATGTGGAACTCCAAGGGATACAATAATCCTGCAGTGGTGCATGGTAATCTAATACTGTTCTCCCAGGACAGGCTCAACTCACAAACCCTTAGAAGACTTAATCATCTTGTATATAAATCGGCATTGAGCCTTTTGTATTCAATCCCGATGCAAATTCTGTGTTTCATCGACAATGTGAAGGTCCAAGGGATACAGTAAACCAGCAGTGGTGCATCGGAATCTAATACTGCTCTCCCAGGGAACTCTCAAGGCACTAACTCTTGGAAATGATATTTCTCTTGTATATAAAAAGGCATTGTGCATTTGGTATTCAATCCCGATGCAATTTCTGTATTTCATCGTCAATGTGAAGGTCCAAGACATACAGTAAACCTGCAATGGTGCACCGGAATCTAATACTGGTCTCCCAGGAAAGGCTCAAACACAAACCCTTAGAAGACTTAATCCTCTTGTATATAAGTCGGCATTCTGCATTCTCCATTTAATCTTGATGCGATATCCATGTTTCATCGCCAATTTGAAGGTCCACGGGATACAGTAAACCTTCAGTGGTGCATCGGAATCTAATAGTGCTCTCCCAGGAAACTCGCAAGGCATAAACTCTTACAAATGATACTCCTCTTGTATATGGGAAGGCATTGTGCCTT
Organism: Schistocerca americana; assembly: GCF_021461395.2. NCBI lineage: Eukaryota > Metazoa > Arthropoda > Insecta > Orthoptera > Acrididae > Schistocerca > Schistocerca americana. The sequence goes on from NC_060129.1 coordinate 51,085,944, forward strand.
TTGTACTCAATCCCGATACGATTTCTGTGTTTCATCGTCAATGTGAAGATCCAAGGGATACAGTAAACCTGCAGTGTTGCATCGGAATCTAATACTGCTCTCGCAGGAAACTCTCAAGGCACAGACTCTTAGAAATGATACTCCTCTTCTATATAAGAAGGCATTGTGCCTTTAATATTCAACCCCGATGCAATTAATGTGTTTGTTCGTCAATGAAAAGGTCAAAGGGAAACAGTAAACCTGCAGTGGTGCATGGTAATCTAATACTGCTCTCCCAGGAAATTATCAAAGCAGAAAATTTAAGAAATGATACTCCTCTTGTATATAGGAAGGCATTGTGCCTTTTGTATTTATTCCCGATGAAATTTCTGTGTTTCATCGTCAATGTGACGGTCGAAGGCATAGAGTAAACCTGCAGTGGTGCATGGTAATCAAATACCCTTTCTCCCAGGAAAGGCTCAAAGCACAGACCCTTAGAAGGCTTAACCATTTTGTATACAAGTCGGCATTGTGGCTCTTGTATTCGGTCCCGATGCAATTTCTGTGTTTCATCGTCAATGTATGGGTCCAAGGGATACTGTAAACCTGCAGTGGTGCATCGGCATCTAATAGTACTCTCCAAGGAAACTCTCAAGGCACAAACTCTTAGAAATGACTCTCCTCTTGTGTATAGGAAGGCATTGTGCCTTTTGCATTCAATCCCGATGCAATTTCTGTGTTTAATCGTCAATGTGAATTTCCAAGGGATACAGTAAACCTTCAGTGGTGCATAGGAATCTAATACCACTGTCCCAGTAAAAGCTCGGTGCGCAAACTCTTAGAAGACTTACTCCTCTTGCATATAAGTCTGCCTTGTGCCTTTTGTATTCAATCCCAATGCAAATTCTGTGTTTCATCGTCAATGTGAAGGTATGAGAGATACAGTAACCCTGCAGTGGTGCATGGTAGTCTAATACTGCTCTCCCAGGAAAGGCTCAAAGCACAAATCCCTAGAAGACTTAATCCTCACGTATTTAAGTCGGCATTGTGCCTTTGGTATTCAGTCCCGATGCAATTTCTATGTTTCATCGTCAATGTGAGAGTCCAAGGGATACAGTAAACCTTCAGTGGTGCATTGGAAAATAATACTGCTCTCCCAGGAAACTCTAAAAGCACAAACTCTTAGTAGAGTTACTCCTCTTGTATATTAGGCGGCCTTGTGCCTTTTGTATTCAATCCTGATGCAATTTCTGTGTTCCATCTTCAATGTGAAGGTCCAAGGCATACAGTAACCTGCAGTGGTGCATGGTAGTCTAATACTGCTCTCCCAGGAAAGGCTCAAAGCACAAATCCTTAGAAGACTTAATCCTCTTGTATTTAAGTCGGCATTGAGCCTTTTGTATTCAGTCCCGATGCAATTTCTGTGTTTCATCGTCAATGTGAAGGTCGAAGGCATACAGTAAACCTGCAGTGGTGCATCGGAATCAAAAAGTGCTCTCCCACGAAACTCTCAAGGCACAAACTATTAGAAATGATACTCCTCCTCTATATAAGAAGGCATTGAGCCTTTTGTATTCAATCCCGATGCAATTTCTGTGTTTCATCGTGAATGTGTAAATCCAAGGGATACTGTAAACCTGCAGTGTTGCATTGGAATGTAATACTACTTTTCCAGTAAAAGCTTATTGCACAAACTCATAGAAGACTTTCTCCTCTTCTATATAAGTTGGTCTTGTGCCTTTTGTATTCAATCCCGATGCAATTTCTGTGTTTCATCGTCAATGTGAAGGTCCAAGGGATACAATAACCCCACAGTGGTGCATCGGAATATAATACTGCTCTCCCAGGAAACTCTCAAACACAAACCCTTAGAAGAGTTACTCCACATGTATATAAGTCGGCCTTTAGCATTTTGTATTCATTCCCGATGCAATATCTGTGTTTCATCGTCAATGTGAGGGTCCAAGTGATACAGTAAACCTGCAGTGGTGCATGGTAATCTAATACTGCTCTCCCAAGAAAGGCTCAAATCACAAACTCTTAGAAGACTTATTCCTCTTGTATATTAGTCAGCATTGAGCATGTTTTAATCAATCCCGATGCGATTTCTGTGTTTCATCGTCAATGTGAAGGTCCAAGGGATACAGTAATCCTACAGTGGTGCATCGGAATATAATACTGCTCTCCTAGGAGACTCTCATAGCACAAACACTGAGAAGAGTTACTCCTCTTGTATATAAGTCGGCGTTGTGCCTTTTGTATTCAATACCGATGCAATTTCTGTGTGTCATCGCCAATATGAAGGTCCAAGGAATACAGTAAACCTCCAGTGGTGCATGGTAAACTAATACTGCTCTCCCAAGAATGGCTCAAAGCACAAACCCTTAGAAGACGTAATGCTCTTGTATATAAGTCGGCAATGAGCATTTTGTAATCGATCCCGATGCGATTTCTGTGTTTCATCGTCAATGTGAAGGTTTAAGGGATATAGTAAACCTTCAGTGGTGCATCGGAATCTAATAGTGCTCTCCTAGGAAACTCTCAAGGCACAAACTCTTACAAATGATACTCTTCTTGCACATGAGAAGGCATTGTGCCTTTAGTAATCAGTCCCGATGCAATTTCTATGTTTCATCGTCAATGTGAAGTTCCAAGGGATACAATAAACACGCAGTGGTGCATCAGAATCTAATAGTGCTCTCCCAGGAAACTCTCAAGGCACAAACTATTAGAAATGATACTCCTCTTGTATATAAGAAGGCATTGAGCCTTTTGTATTCAATCCCGATGCAATTTCTGTGATTCATCGTGAATGTGAAGGTCCAAGGGACACTGTAAACCTGCAGTGTTGCATTAGAATGGAATACTACTTTCCCAGTAAAGGCTTAATGCACAAACTCTTAAAAGACTTTCTCCTCTTGTATATAAGTCGGCCTCGTGCTTTTTGTATTCAATCCCGATGCAATTTCTGTGTTTCACCGTCAATGTGAAGGTCCAAGGGATACAATAACCCTACAGTGGTGCATCGGAATATAATACTGCTCTCCCAGGAAACCCTCAAAGCACAAACTCTTAGAAATGATACTCCTCTTGTATATAAGAAGGCATTGTGCCTTTTGTATTCAGTCCCGATGATATTTCTGTGTTTCATCGTCAATGTGAAGGTCCAAGGAATACAGTAAACCTGCAGTGGTGCATGGTAATCTATAAAGCTCTCCCTGGGCAGGCTCAAATCACAAACCCTTAGAAGATTTAATCCTCTTGACTATAAGTCGGCATTGAGCATTTTGTATTCAATCCCGATGCGATTTCTATGTTTCATCGTCAATGTGAAGGTGAAGGTATAAAGTAAACCTTCAGTGTTGCATCGGAATATAATACTGCTCTCCCAGGAAAGGGTCAAAGCACAAACCCTTCCTTAGAAGACTTAATCCTCTTGTATATAAGTCGGAATTGAGTGTTTTGTATTCAGTTCCGATGCATTATCTGTGTTTCATCGTCAATGTGTAGGTCCAAGAGATACAGTAAACCTGCAGTGGTGCATGGTCATCTAATACTGCTCTACTGTTAAGGCTCAAAGCACAAACCCTTAGAAGACTTAATCATCTTGTATATAAATCGGCATTGAGCCTTTTGTATTCAATTCCGATGCAAATTCTGTGTTTCATCGACAATGTGGAGGTCCAAGGGATACAGTAAACCAGCAGTGGTGCATCGGAATCTAATACTGCTCTCCCAGGGAACTCTCAAAACACAAACTCTTAGAAATGATACCCCTCTTGTATATAAAAAGGCATTGTGCATTTGGTAATCAATCCCGATGCAATTTCTGTATTTCATCGTCAATGTGAAGGTCCAAGACATACAGTAAACCTGCAATGGTGCACCGGAATCTAATACTAGTCTCCCAGGAGAGGCTCAAACACAAACCCTTAGAAGACTTAATCCTCTTGTATTTAAGTCGGCATTCTGCATTTTGCATGTAATCTTGATGCGATATCCATGTTTCATCGCCAATTTGAAGGTCCACGGGATACAGTAAAGCTTCAGTGGTGCATTGGAATCTAATAGTGCTCTCCCAGGAAACTCGCAAGGCATAAACTCTTACAAATGATACTCCTCTTGTATATGAGAAGGCATTGTGCCTTTTGTACTCAATCCCGATACGATTTCTGTGTTTCATCGTCAATGTGAAGGTCCAAGGGATTCAGTAAACCTACAGTGGAGCATCGGAATCTAATAGTACTCTCCGAGGAATCTCTCAAGGCAAAAACTCTTGGAAATGATACTGCTCTTGTATATAAGAAGGCATTGTGGCTTTTGCATTCAATCGCGATGCAATCTCTGTGTTTCATAGTCAATGTGAAGATCCAAGGGATACAGTAAACCTGCAGTGTTGCATCGGAATCTAATACTGCTCTCGCAGGAAACTCTCAAGGCACATGCGGTAGCGTTCTCGCTTCCCACGCCCGGGTTCCCGGTTTCGATTCCCGGCGGGGTCAGGGATTTTCTCTGCCTCGTGATGGCTGGGTGTTGTGTGCTGTCCTTAGGTTAGTTAGGTTTAAGTAGTTCTAAGTTCTAGGGGACTTATGACCACAGCAGTTGAGTCCCATAGTGCTCAGAGCCATTTGAACCATTTCTCAAGGCACAGACTCTTAGAAATGATATTCCTCTTCTATATAAGAAGGCATTGTGCCTTTAATATTCAACCCCGATGCAATTAATGTGTTTGTTCGTCAATGAGAAGGTCAAAGGGAAACAGTAAACCTGCAGTGGTGCATGGTAATCTAATACTGCTCCCCCAGGAAATTATCAAAGCACAAAATTTAAGAAATGATACTCCTCTTGCATATAGGAAGGCATTGTGCCTTTTGTATTTATTCCCAATGAAATTTCTGTGTTTCATCGTCAATGTGACGGTCGAAGGCATAGAGTAAACCTGCAGTGGTGCATGGTAATCAAATACGCTCTCTCCCAGGAAAGGCTCAAAGCACAGACCCTTAGAAGGCTTAACCATTTTGTATACAAGTCGGCATTGTGGCTCTTGTATTCGGTCCCGATGTAATTTCTGTGTTTCATCGTCAATGTATGGGTCCAAGGGATACAGTAAACCTGCAGTGGTGCATCGGAATCTAATAGTACTCTCCAAGGAAACTCTCAAGGCACAAACTCTTAGAAATGACTCTCCTCTTGTGTATAAGAAGGCATTGTGCCTTTTGCATTCAATCCCGATGCAATTTCTGTGTTTAATCGTCAATGTGAATTTCCAAGGGATACAGTAAACCTTCAGTGGTGCATAGGAATCTAATACCACTGTCCCAGTAAAAGCTCGGTGCGCAAACTCTTAGAAGACTTACTCCTCTTGCATATAAGTCTGCCTTGTGCCTTTTGTATTCAATCCCAATGCAAATTCTGTGTTTCATCGTCAATGTAAAGGTATGAGAGATACAGTAACCCAGCAGTGGTGCATGGTAATTTAATACAGCTCTCCCAGGAAAGGCTCAAAACACAAATCCTAAGGAGACATAATCCTCTTGTATATAAGTCGGCATTGAGCATTTTGCAATCAATCCCGATGCGATTTCTGGGTTTAATCGTCAATGTGAAGGTCCAAGGGATACAGTAAATTTTGAGTGGTGAATTGGAATCTAATACTGCCCTCCCAGGAAAATCTCAAAGCACAAAATCTTAGAAATGTTACTCCTCTTGTATATAGGAAGGCATTGTGCATTTAGTATTCAATCCCGATGCAATTTCTGTGATTTATCGTCAATGTAAAGTCCCAGGGATACAGTAAACCTGCAATGGTGCATTGGAATCTAATACTGCTCTCCCAAGGAACTCTCAAAGCACAGAATCTTAGAAATGATACTCCTCTTGTACATAAGAAGGCATTGTGCATTTTGTATTCAATCCCGATGCAATTTTTGTGTTTCATCGTCAATGTGGTTGTGCAAGGGATACAGTAAACCTGCAGTGGTGCAGTGGAATCTAATAGTTCTATCCCAGTAAAGGCTCAATACGCAAACTCTTAGATGAGTTAGTCCTCAAGTATATAAGTCGGCCTTGTGCCTTTTGTATTCAATCCCGATGCAATCTCTGTGTTTCATCGTCAAAGTGAAGGTCTAAGGGATACAGTAAACCTGCAGTGGTGCATCGGAATCTAATACTGCACTCCCAGGAAACTCTCAAAGCACAAACTCTTAGAAATGATACTCCTCTTGTATATAAGAAGGCATTGTTTATTTGGTATTCAATCCCGATGCAATATCTGTGTTCCATCGTCAATGTGAGGGTCCAAGTGATACAGTAAACCTGCAGTGGTGCATGGTAATCTAATACTGCTCTCCCAAGAAAGGCTCAAATCACAAACTCTTAGAAGACTTAATCCTCTTGTATATTAGTCAGCATTGAGCATGTTTTAATCAATCCCGATGCAATTTCTGTGATTCATCGTCAATGTGAAGAACCAAGGGATACAGTTAACCTGCAGTGGTGCATCGGAATCAAATAGTGCTCTCCCACGAAACTCTCAAGGCACAAACTATTAGAAATGATACTCCTCCTCTATATAACAAGGCATTGAGCCTTTTGTATTCAATCCCGATGCAATTTCTGTGTTTAATCGTGAATGTGGAAGTCCAAGGGAGACTGTAAACCTGCAGTGTTGCATTGGAATGTAATACTACTTTTCCAGTAAAGGCTTATTGCACAAACTCATAGAAGACTTTCTCCTCTTCTATATAAGTTGGCCGTGTGCCTTTTGTATTCAATCCCGATGCAATTTCTGTGTTTCATCGTCAATGTGAAGGTCCAAGGGATACAATAACCCCACAGTGGTGCATCGGAATATAATACTGCTCTCCCAGGAAACTCTCAAACACAAACCCTTAGAAGAGTTACTCCACATGTATATAAGCCGGCCTTTAGCATTTTGTATTCATTCCCGATGCAATTTCTGTGTTTCATCGTCAATGTGAAGGTCCAAGGGATACAGTAAAACTGCATTGGTGCATTGGAATCTAATACTAATGTCCCAGTAAACGCTCAATGCACAAACTCGTAGAAGACTTACTCCTCTTGCATATAAGTCGGACTTGTGCTTTTGTATTCAATCCCGTTACAGCTGCTGTGTTTCATCGTCAATGTGAAGGTCCCAGGGATACAGTAAACGTGCAGTGGCGCATCGGAATCTAATACTACTCTCCCAGGAAACTCTCAAAGCACAAACTCTTAGAAAGGATACTCCTCTTGTATATAAGAAGGCATTGTTTATTTGGTATTCAATCCCGATGCAATATCTGTGTTCCATCGTCAATGTGAGGGTCCAAGTGATACAGTAAACCTGCAGTGGTGCATGGTAATCTAATACTGCTCTCCCAAGAAAGGCTCAAATCACAAACTCTTAGAAGACTTAATCCTCTTGTATATTAGTCAGCATTGAGCATGTTTTAATCAATCCCGATGCGATTTCTGTGTTTCATCGTCAATGTCAAGGTCCAAGGGATACAGTAATCCTTCAGTGGTGCATCGGAATATAATACTGCTCTCCTAGGAAACTCTCATAGCACAAACACTGAGAAGAGTTACTCCTCTTGTATATAAGTCGGCGTTGTGCCTTTTGTATTCAATACCGATGCAATTTCTGTGTGTCATCGCCAATATGAAAACCTCCAGTGGTGCATGGTAAACTAATACTGCTCTCCCAAGAAAGGCTCAAAGCACAAACCGTTAGAAGACGTAATGCTCTTGTATATAAGTCGGCAATGAGCATTTTGTAATCGATCCCGATGCGATTTCTGTGTTTCATCGTCAATGTGAAGGTTTAAGGGATATAGTAAACCTTAAGTGGTGCATCAAAATCTAATAGTGCTCTCCTAGGAAACTCTCAAGGCACAAACTCTTACAAATGATATTCTTCTATCACATGAGAAGGCATTGTGCCTTTTGTATTCAGTCCCGATGCAATTTCTATGTTTCATCGTCTATGTGAAGGTCCAAGGGATACAGTAAACACGCAGTGGTGCATCGGCATCTAATAGTGCTCTCCCAGGAAACTCTCAAGGCACAAACTATTAGAAATGATACTCCTCTTGTATATAAGAAGGCATTGAGCCTTTTGTATTCAATCCCGATGCAATTTCTGTGATTCATCGTGAATGTGAAGGTCCAAGGGACACTGTAAACCTGCAGTGTTGCATTGGAAAGGAATACTACTTTCCCAGTAAAGGCTTAATGCACAAACTCTTAGAAGACTTTCTCCTCTTGTATATAAGTCGGCCTCGTGCTTTTTGTATTCAATCCCGATGCAATTTCTGTGTTTCACCGTCAATGTGAAGGTCCAAGGGATACAATAACCCTACAGTGGTGCATCGGAATATAATACTGCTCTCCCAGGAAACTCTCAAAGCACAAACTCTTAGAAATGATACTCCTCTTGTATATAAGAAAGCATTGTGCATTTTGTATTCAATCCGGATCCAATTTCTGTGTTTCATCGTCATATTGAAGGTCCAAGGGATACATTAAAACTGCAGTGGTGCATTGGAATCTAATACTAATGACCCAGTAAACGCTCAATGCACAAACTCTTACAAGACTTACTCCTCTTGCATATAAGTCGGACTTGTGCCTTTTGTATTCAATCCCGATGCAGCTTCTGTGTTTCATCGTCAATGTGAAGGTCCAAGGGATACAGTAAACACGCAGTGGTGCATCGGCATCTAATAGTGCTCTCCCAGGAAACTCTCAAGGCACAAACTATTAGAAATGATACTCCTCTTGTATATAAGAAGGCATTGAGCCTTTTGTATTCAATCCCGATGCAATTTCTGTGATTCATCGTGAATGTGAAGGTCCAAGAGATACTGTAAACCTGCAGTGTTGCATTGGAATGTAATACTACTTTCCCAGTAAAGGCTTAATGCACTAACACTTGGAAGATTTTCTCCTCTTGTATATAAGTCGACCTTGAGCATTTTGTATTCATTCCCGATGCAATTTCTGTGTTTCACCGTCAATGTGAAGGTCCAAGGGATACAATACCCCTACAGTGGTGCATCGGAATATAATACTGCTCTCCCAGGAAACTCTCAAAGCACAAACTCTAAGAAATGATACTCCTCTTGTATATAAGAAAGAATTGTGCATTTTGTATTCAATCCGGATCCAATTTCTGTGTTTCATCGTCATTGTGGACGTGCAAGGGATACATTAAAACTGCAGTGGTGAATTGGAATCAAATCCTATTGTCCCAGTAAGCGCTCAATGCACAAACTCCTAGAAATGATACTCCTCTTGTAAATGGGTACTCGTTGTGCCTTTTGTATTCAATCCAGATGCAATTTCTGTGTTTCATCATCAACGTAAAGGTCCAAGGGATACATTAAACCTGCAGTGGGGCATTGTAATCTAATACTGCTCTCCCAGGAAAGGCTCAAAGCACAAACCCTTAGAAGACGTAATCCTCTTGTATATAAGTAGGCATTGAGCCTTTTGTATTCAATCCCGATGCAAATTCTGTGTTTCATCGACAATGTGAAGGTCCAAGGGATACAGTAAACCAGCAGTGGTGCATCGGAATCTAATACTGCTCTCCCAGGGAACTCTCAAAGCACAAACTCTTAGAAATGATACTCCTCTTGTATATAAAAAGGCATTGTGCATTTGGTATTCAATCCCGATGCAATTTCTGTATTTCATCGTCAATGTGAAGGTCCAAGACATACAGTAAACCTGCAATGGCGCACCGGAATCTAATACTGGTCTCCCAGGAAAGGCTCAAACACAAACCCTTAGAAGACTTAATCCTCTTGTATATAAGTCGGCATTCTGCGTTCTGCATTTAATCTTGATGCGATATCCATGTTTCATCGCCAATTTGAAGGTCCACGGGATACAGTAAACCTTCAGTGGTGCATCGGAATCTAATAGTGCTCTCCCAGGAAACTCGCAAGGCATAAACTCTTACAAATGATACTCCTCTTGTATATGAGAAGGCATTGTGCCTTTTGTACTCAATCCCGATACGATTTCTGTGTTTCATCGTCAATGTGAAGGTCCAAGGGATTCAGTAAACCTACAGTGGAGCATCGGAATCTAATAATACTCTCCGAGGAATCTCTCAAGGCAAAAACTCTTAGAAATGATACTGCTCTTGTATATAAGAAGGCATTGTGGCTTTTGCATTCAATCCCGATGCAATCTCTGTGTTTCATAGTCAATGTGAAGATCCAAGGGATACAGTAAACCTGCAGTATTGCATCGGAATCTAATACTGCTCTCGCAGGAAACTCTCAAGGCACAGACTCTTAGAAATGATACTCCTCTTCTATATAAGAAGGCATTGTGCCTTTAATATTCAACCCCGATGCAATTAATGTGTTTGTTCGTCAATGAGAAGGTCAAAGGGAAACAGTAAACCTGCAGTGGTGCATGGTAATCTAATACTGCTCTCCCAGGAAATTATCAAAGCACAAAATTTAAGAAATGATACTCCTCTTGTATATAGGAAGGCATTGTGCCTTTTGTATTTATTCCCGATGAAATTTCTGTGTTTCATCGTCAATGTGATGGTCGAAGGCATAGAGTAAACCTGCAGTGGTGCATGGTAATCAAATACCCTCTCTCCCAGGAAAGGCTCAAAGCACAGACCCTTAGAAGGCTTAACCATTTTGTATACAAGTCGGCATTGTGGCTCTTGTATTCGGTCCCGATGCTATTTCTGTGTTTCATCGTCAATGTATGGGTCCAAGGGATACAGTAAACCTGCAGTGGTGCATCGGAATCTAATAGTACTCTCCAAGGAAACTCTCAAGGCACAAACTCTTAGAAATGACTCTCCTCTTGTGTATAAGAAGGCGTTGTGCCTTTTGCATTCAATCCCGATGCAATTTCTGTGTTTATCGTCAATGTGAAGGTATGAAAGATACAGTAACCCAGCAGTGGTGCATGGTAGTCTAATACTGCTCTCCCAGGAAAGGCTCAAAGCACAAATCCCTAGAAGACTTAATCCTCACGTATTTACGTCGTCATTGTGCCTTTGGTATTCAGTCCCGATGCAATTTCTATGTTTCATCGTCAATGTGAGAGTCCAAGGGATAAAGTAAACCTTCAGTGGTGCATTGGAAAATAATACTGCTCTCCCAGGAAACTCTAAAAGCACAAACTCTTAGTAGAGTTACTCCTCTTGTATATTAGGCGGCCTTGTGCCTTTTGTATTCAATCCTGATGCAATTTCTGTGTTCCATCTTCAATGTGAAGGTCCAAGGCATACAGTAACCTGCAGTGGTGCATGGTAGTCTAATACTGCTCTCCCAGGAAAGGCTCAAAGCACAAATCCTTAGAAGACTTAATCCTCTTGTATTTAAGTCGGCATTGAGCCTTTTGTATTCAGTCCCGATGCAATTTCTGTGTTTCATCGTCAATGTGAAGGTCCAAGGAATACAGTAAACCTGCAGTGGTGCATCGGAATATAATACTGCTCTCCCAGGAAACTCTCACACCACAAACTCTTAGAAGAGTTACTCCTGCTGTATATAAGTCGTTCTTGTGCCAATTGTATTCAATCCCGATGCAAGTTCTGTATTTCATCGTCAATGTGAGGCTCCAAGGGATACAATAATCCTGCAGTGGTGCATGGTAATCTAATACTGCTCTCCCAGGAAAGGCTCAAAGCACAAACCCTTAAATGACTTTATCCTCTTGTGTATAAGTCGGCATTGTGCCTTTTGTATTCAGTCCCGATGATATTTCTGTGTTTCATCGTCAATGTGAAGGTCCAAGGAATACAGTAAACCTGCAGTGGTGCAAGTAATCTATAAAGCTCTCCCTGGACAGGCTCAAATCACAAACCCTTAGAAGATTTAATCCTCTTGACTATAAGTCGGCATTGAAAATTTTGTATTCAATCCCGATGCGATTTCTATGTTTCATCGTCAATGTGAAGGTGAAGGTATAAAGTAAACCTTCAGTGGTGCATCGGAATATAATACTGCTCTCCCAGGAAACTCTCAAAGCACAAACTCTAAGAAATGATACTCCTCTTGTATATAAGAAAGCATTGTGCATTTTGTATTCAATCCGGATCCAATATCTGTGTTTCATCGTCATTGTGAACGTCCAAGGGATACATTAAAACTGCAGTGGTGAATTGGAATCAAATCCTATTGTCCCAGTAAGCGCTCAATGCACAAACTCCTAGAAATGATACTCCTCTTGTAAATGGGTACTCGTTGTGCCTTTTGTATTCAATCCAGATGCAATTTCTGTGTTTCATCATCAACGTAAAGGTCCAAGGCATACATTAAACCTGCAGTGGTGCATTGTAATCTAATACTGCTCTCCCAGGAAAGGCTCAAAGCACAAACCCTTAGAAGACGTAATCCTCTTGTATATAAGTAGGCATTGAGCATTTTGTATTCAATTCCGAAGCGATTTCCGTGTTTCATCGTCAATGTGGAGCTCCAAGGGATACAATAATCCTGCAGTGGTGCATGGTAACCTAATACTGTTCTCCCAGGACAGGCTCAACTCACAAACCCTTAGAAAACTTAATCATCTTGTATATAAATCGGCATTGAGCCTTTTGTATTCAATCCCGATGCAAATTCTGTGTTTCATCGACAATGTGAAGGTCCAAGGGATACAGTAAACCAGCAGTGGTGCATCGGAATCTAATACTGCTCTCCCAGGGAACTCTCAAAGCACAAACTCTTAGAAATGATACTCCTCTTGTATATAAAAAGGCATTGTGCATTTGGTATTCAATCCCGATGCAATTTCTGTATTTCATCGTCAATGTGAAGGTCCAAGACATACAGTAAACCTGCAATGGTGCACCGGAATCTAATACTGGTCTCCCAGGAAAGGCTCAAACACAAACCCTTAGAAGACTTAATCCTCTTGTATATAAGTCGGCATTCTGCGTTCTGCATTTAATCTTGATGCGATATCCATGTTTCATCGCCAATTTGAAGGTCCACGGGATACAGTAAACCTTCAGTGGTGCATCGGAATCTAATAGTGCTCTCCCAGGAAACTCGCAAGGCATAAACTCTTACAAATGATACTCCTCTTGTATATGAGAAGGCATTGTGCCTTTTGTACTCAATCCCGATACGATTTCTGTGTTTCATCGTCAATGTGAAGGTCCAAGGGATTCAGTAAACCTACAGTGGAGCATCGGAATCTAATAATACTCTCCGAGGAATCTCTCAAGGCAAAAACTCTTAGAAATGATACTGCTCTTGTATATAAGAAGGCATTGTGGCTTTTGCATTCAATCCCGATGCAATCTCTGTGTTTCATAGACAATGTGAAGATCCAAGGGATACAGTAAACCTGCAGTGTTGCATCGGAATCTAATACTGCTCTCGCAGGAAACTCTCAAGGCACAGACTCTTAGAAATGATACTCCTCTTCTATATAAGAAGGCATTGTGCCTTTAATATTCAACCCCGATGCAATTAATGTGTTTGTTCGTCAATGAGAAGGTCAAAGGGAAACAGTAAACCTGCAGTGGTGCATGGTAATCTAATACTGCTCTCCCAGGAAATTATCAAAGCACAAAATTTAAGAAATGATACTCCTCTTGTATATAGGAAGGCATTGTGCCTTTTGTATTTATTCCCGATGAAATTTCTGTGTTTCATCGTCAATGTGATGGTCGAAGGCATAGAGTAAACCTGCAGTGGTGCATGGTAATCAAATACCCTCTCTCCCAGGAAAGGCTCAAAGCACAGACCCTTAGAAGGCTTAACCATTTTGTATACAAGTCGGCATTGTGGCTCTTGTATTCGGTCCCGATGCTATTTCTGTGTTTCATCGTCAATGTATGGGTCCAAGGGATACAGTAAACCTGCAGTGGTGCATCGGAATCTAATAGTACTCTCCAAGGAAACTCTCAAGGCACAAACTCTTAGAAATGACTCTCCTCTTGTGTATAAGAAGGCATTGTGCCTTTTGCATTCAATCCCGATGCAATTTCTGTGTTTAATCGTCAATGTGAAGGTATGAGAGATACAGTAACCCAGCAGTGGTGCATGGTAGTCTAATACTGCTCTCCCAGGAAAGGCTCAAAGCACAAATCCCTAGAAGACTTAATCCTCACGTATTTAAGTCGGCATTGTGCCTTTGGTATTCAGTCCCGATGCAATTTCTATGTTTCATCGTCAATGTGAGAGTCCAAGGGATAAAGTAAACCTTCAGTGGTGCATTGGAAAATAATACTGCTCTCCCAGGAAACTCTAAAAGCACAAACTCTTAGTAGAGTTACTCCTCTTGTATATTAGGCGGCCTTGTGCCTTTTGTATTCAATCCTGATGCAATTTCTGTGTTCCATCTTCAATGTGAAGGTCCAAGGCATACAGTAACCTGCAGTGGTGCATGGTAGTCTAATACTGCTCTCCCAGGAAAGGCTCAAAGCACAAATCCTTAGAAGACTTAATCCTCTTGACTATAAGTCGGCATTGAGCATTTTGTATTCAATCCCGATGCGATTTCTATGTTTCATCGTCAATGTGAAGGTGAAGGTATAAAGTAAACCTTCAGTGGTGCATCGGAATATAATACTGCTCTCCCAGGAAACTCTCAAAGCACAAACTCTTAGAAGAGTTACTCCTCTTGTATATTAGGCGGCCTTGTGCATTTTGTATTCAATCCTGATGCAATTTTTGTGTTTCATCTTCAATGTGAAGGTCCAAGGCATACAGTATCCTGCAGTGGTGCATGGTAATCTAATACTGCTCTCCCAGGAAAGGGTCAAAGCACAAACCCTTCCTTAGAAGACTTAATCCTCTTGTATATAAGTCGGAATTGAGTGTTTTGTATTCAATTCCGATGCATTATCTGTGTTTCATCGTCAATGTGTAGGTCCAAGAGATACAGTAAACCTGCAGTGGTGCATGGTCATCTAATACTGCTCTTCCGGTTAAGGCTCAAAGCACAAACCCTTAAAAGACTTTATCCTCTTGTATATAAGTCGGCATTGAGCATTTTGTATTCAATTCCGATGCGATTTCTGTGTTTCACCGTCAATGTGAAGGTCCAAGGGATACAGTAAACCAGCAGTGGTGCATCGGAATCTAATACTGCTCTCCCAGGGAACTCTTAAAACACAAACTCTTAGAAATGATACTCCTCTTGTATATAAAAAGGCATTCTGCATTTGGTATTCAATCCCGATGCAATTTCTGTATTTCATCGTCAATGTGAAGGTCCAAGACATACAGTAAACCTGCAATGGTGCACCGGAATCTAATACTAGTCTCCCAGGAAAGGCTCAAACACAAACCCTTAGAAGACTTAATCCTCTTGTATATAAGTCGGCTTTCTGCATTCTGCATTTAATCTTGATGCGATATCCATGTTTCATCGCCAATTTGGAGGTCCACGGGATACAGTAATCCTTCAGTGGTGCATCGGAATCTAATAGTGCTCTCCCAGGAAACTCGCAAGGCATAAACTCTTACAAATGATACTCCTCTTGTATATGAGAAGGCATTGTGCCTTTTGTACTCAATCCCGATACGATTTCTGTGTTTCATCGTCAATGTGAAGGTCCAAGGGATTCAGTAAACCAGCAGTGGAGCATCGGAATCTAATAATACTCTCCGAGGAATCTCTCAAGGCAAAAACTCTTGGAAATGATACTGCTCTTGTATATAAGAAGGCATTGTGGCTTTTGCATTCAATCCCGATGCAATCTCTGTGTTTCATAGTCAATGTGAAGATCCAAGGGATACAGTAAACATTCAGTGTTGCATCGGAATCTAATACTGCTCTCGAAGGAAACTCTCAAGGCACAGACTCTTAGAAATGATATTCCTCTTCTATATAAGAAGGCATTGTGCCTTTAATATTCAACCCCGATGCAATTAATGTGTTTGTTCGTCAATGAGAAGGTCAAAGGGAAACAGTAAACCTGCAGTGGTGCATGGTAATCTTATACTGCTCCCCCAGGAAATTATCAAAGCACAAAATTTAAGAAATGATACTCCTCTTGCATATAGGAAGGCATTGTGCCTTTTGTATTTAATCCCGATGAAATTTCTGTGTTTCATCGTCAATGTGATGGTCGAAGGCATAGAGTAAACCTGCAGTGGTGCATGGTAATCAAATACCCTCTCTCCCAGGAAAGGCTCAAAGCACAGACCCTTAGAAGGCTTAACCATTTTGTATACAAGTCGGCATTGTGGCTCTTGTATTCGGTCCCGATGCTATTTCTGTGTTTCATCGTCAATGTATGGGTCCAAGGGATACAGTAAACCTGCAGTGGTGCATCGGAATCTAATAGTACTCTCCAAGGAAACTCTCAAGGCACAAACTCTTAGAAACGACTCTCCTCTTGTGTATAAGAAGGCATTGTGCCTTTTGCATTCAATCCCGATGCAATTTCTGTGTTTAATCGTCAATGTGAAGGTATGAGAGATACAGTAACCCAGCAGTGGTGCATGGTAGTCTAATACTGCTCTCCCAGGAAAGGCTCAAAGCACAAATCCCTAGAAGACTTAATCCTCACGTATTTAAGTCGGCATTGTGCCTTTGGGATTCAGTCCCGATGCAATTTCTATGTTTCATCGTCAATGTGAGAGTCCAAGAGATACAGTAAACCTTCAGTGGTGCATTGGAAAATAATACTGCTCTCCCTGGAAACTCTAAAAGCACAAACTCTTAGTAGAGTTACTCCTCTTGTATATTAGGCGGCCTTGTGCCTTTTGTATTCAATCCTGATGCAATTTCTGTGTTCCATCTTCAATGTGAAGGTCCAAGGCATACAGTAACCTGCAGTGGTGCATGGTAGTCTAATACTGTTCTCCCAGGAAAGGCTCAAAGCACAAATCCTTAGAAGACTTAATCCTCTTGTATTTAAGTCGGCATTGAGCCTTTTGTATTCAGCCCCGATGCAATATCTTTGTTTCATCGTCAATGTGAAGGTCCAAGGAATACAGTAAACCTGCAGTGGTGCATCGGAATATAATACTGCTCTCCCAGGAAACTCTCACACCACAAACTCTTAGAAGAGTTACTCCTGCTGTATATAAGTCGTTCTTGTGCCAATTGTATTCAATCCCGATGCAAGTTCTGTATTTCATCGTCAATGTGAGGCTCCAAGGGATACAATAATCCTGCAGTGGTGCATGGTAATCTAATTCTGCTCTCCCAGGAAAGGCTCAAAGCACAAACCCTTAAATGACTTTATCCTCTTGTATATCAGTCGGCATTGTGCCTTTTGTATTCAGTCCCGATGATATTTCTGGGTTTCATCGTCAATGTGAAGGTCCAAGGAATACAGTAAACCTGCAGTGGTGCATGGTAATCTATAAAGCTCTCCCTGGACAGGCTCAAATCACAAACCCTTAGAAGATTTAATCCTCTTGACTATAAGTCGGCATTGAAAATTTTGTATTCAATCCCGATGCGATTTCTATGTTTCATCGTCAATGTGAAGGTGAAGGTATAAAGTAAACCTTCAGTGGTGCATCGGAATATAACACTGCTCTCCCAGGAAACTCTCAAAGCACAAACTCATAGAAGAGTTACTCCTCTTGTATATTAGGCGGCCTAGTGCCTTTTGTATTCAATCCTGATGCAATTTTTGTGTTTCATCTTCAATGTGAAGGTCCAAGGCATACAGTATCCTGCAGTGGTGCATGGTAATCTAATACTGCCCTCCCAGGAAAGGGTCAAAGCACAAACCATTCCTTAAAAGACTTAATCCTCTTGTATATAAGTCGGAATTGAGTGTTTTGTATTCAATTCCGATGCATTATCTGTGTTTCATCGTCAATGTGTAGGTCCAAGAGATACAGTAAACCTGCAGTGGTGCATGGTCATCTAATACTGCTCTCCCAGGAAAGGCTCAAAGCACAAACCCTTAAAAGACTTTATCCTCTTGTATATAAGTCGGCATTGAGCATTTTGTATTCAATCCCGATGCGAATTCTGTGTTTCATCGTCAATGTGAAAGTCCAAGGGATACAGTAAACGTGCAGTGGTTCATTGGAATCTAATACTACTGTCCCAGTAAAGGCTCAATGCACAAACTCTTAGAAGACTTACTCCTCTTGTATATAAGTCGGCCTTGTGCCTATTGTATTCAATCCCGATGCAATTTCTGTGTTTCATCGTCCATGTGAAGGTCCAAGGGATACAGTAAACTTGCAGTGGAGCATGGTAATCTAATCAAGCTCTCACAGGACAGGCTCAAATCACTAACCCTTAGAAGATTTAATCCTCTTGTATATAAGTCGGCATTGAGCATTTTGTATTCAATGCCGATGCGATATCTGTGTTTCATCGTCAATGTGAAGGTCCAAGGGATACAATAAACCTGCAGTGGTGCATCGGAATCTAATACTGCTCTCCCAGGAAACTCTCAAGGTACAAACTCTTAGAAATGATACTCCTCTTGTATATAAGAAAGCATTGTTCCGTTTGTATTCAATCCCGATGCAATTTCTGTATATCATCGTCAATGTGAAGGTCCAAGGGGTACAGTTAACCTGCAGTGGTGCACGGTAATTTAATACTGCACTCCAAGGAAAGGCTCAAAGCACAAACCCTTAGAAGACTTAATCCTTTTGTATTTAAGACGGCATTGTGCCTTTTGTATTAATCCCGATGCAATTTCTGTGTTTCATCGTCCATGTGAAGGTCCAAGGGATACAGTAAACATGCAGTGGTGCATGGTAATCTAATACTGCTGATCCAGGAAAGGCTCAAAGCACAATCCCTTTAAAGACTTAATCTACTTGTATATAAGAAGGCATTGTGCCTTATGTAATCATTCCCGATGGAGTTTCTGCGTTTTATCGTCAATGTGAAGTTACAAGGGTTACAGTAAACCTGCAGTAGTGCATCGGGATCTAATACTGCTCTCCCAGGAAACTCTGAAGGCACAAACTCCTAGAAATGATACTATTCTTGTATATAAGAAGGCAGTGTTCCGTTTGTATTCAATCCTGATGCAATTTCTGTGTTTCGTCGTCAATGTGAAGGTCCAAGGGATACAGTAAAACTGCAGTGGTGCATTGGAATCAAATAGTACTGTTCAAGGAAAGGCTCAATGCACAAACTCTTAGAAGAGTTAGTCCTCTGGTGTAAAAGAAGGCAATGTGTCTTTTGTAATCAGTCCCGATGCAATTTCTGTGTTTCATCGTCAATGTGAAGGTCCACGGTATACAGTAAACCTGCCGTGGTGCATGATAATCTAATACTGCTCTCCCACGAAAGGCTCAAAGCACAAACCCTTAGAAGACTAAATCTTCTTGAATATAAATCGGCATTGAGCATTTTGTAATCCATGCCGATGCGATTTCTGTGTTTCATCGTCAATGTGAAAGTCCAAGGGATTCAGTAAACCTACAGTGGAGCATCGGAATCTAATAATACTCTCCGAGGAATCTCTCAAGGCAAAAACTCTTAGAAATGATACTGCTCTTGTATATAAGAAGGCATTGTGGCTTTTGCATTCAATCCCGATGCAATCTCTGTGTTTCATAGTCAATGTGAAGATCCAAGGGATACAGTAAACCTGCAGTGTTGCATCGGAATCTAATACTGCTCTCGCAGGAAACTCTCAAGGCACAGACTCTTAGAAATGATACTCCTCTTCTATATAAGAAGGCATTGTGCCTTTAATATTCAACCCCGATGCAATTAATGTGTTTGTTCGTCAATGAGAAGGTCAAAGGGAAACAGTAAACCTGCAGTGGTGCATGGTAATCTAATACTGCTCTCCCAGGAAATTATCAAAACACAAAATTTAAGAAATGATACTCCTCTTGTATATAGGAAGGCATTGTGCCTTTGGTATTTATTCCCGATGAAATTTCTGTGTTTCATCGTCAATGTGATGGTCGAAGGCATAGAGTGAACCTGCAGTGGTGCATGGTAATCAAATACCCTCTCTCCCAGGAAAGGCTCAAAGCACAGACCCTTAGAAGGCTTAACCATTTTGTATACAAGTCGGCATTGTGGCTCTTGTATTCGGTCCCGATGCAATTTCTGTGTTTCATCGTCAATGTATGGGTCCAAGGGATACAGTAAACCTGCAGTGGTGCATCGGAATCTAATAGTACTCTCCAAGGAAACTCTCAAGGCACAAACTCTTAGAAATGACTCTCCTCTTGTGTATAAGAAGGCATTGTGCCTTTTGCATTCAATCCCGATGCAATTTCTGTGTTTAATCGTCAATGTGAAGGTATGAGAGATACAGTAACCCAGCAGTGGTGCATGGTAGTCTAATACTGCTCTCCCAGGAAAGGCTCAAAGCACAAATCCCTAGAAGACTTAATCCTCACGTATTTAAGTCGGCATTGTGCCTTTGGGATTCAGTCCCGATGCAATTTCTATGTTTCATCGTCAATGTGAGAGTCCAAGAGATACAGTAAACCTTCAGTGGTGCATTGGAAAATAATACTGCTCTCCCTGGAAACTCTAAAAGCACAAACTCTTAGTAGAGTTACTCCTCTTGTATATTAGGCGGCCTTGTGCCTTTTGTATTCAATCCTGATGCAATTTCTGTGTTCCATCTTCAATGTGAAGGTCCAAGGCATACAGTAACCTGCAGTGGTGCATGGTAGTCTAATACTGTTCTCCCAGGAAAGGCTCAAAGCACAAATCCTTAGAAGACTTAATCCTCTTGTATTTAAGTCGGCATTGAGCCTTTTGTATTCAGCCCCGATGCAATATCTTTGTTTCATCGTCAATGTGAAGGTCCAAGGAATACAGTAAACCTGCAGTGGCGCATCGGAATATAATACTGCTCTCCCAGGAAACTCTCACACCACAAACTCTTAGAAGAGTTACTCCTGCTGTATATAAGTCGTTCTTGTGCCAATTGTATTCAATCCCGATGCAAGTTCTGTATTTCATCGTCAATGTGAGGCTCCAAGGGATACAATAATCCTGCAGTGGTGCATGGTAATCTAATACTGCTCTCCCAGGAAAGGCTCAAAGCACAAACCCTTAAATGACTTTATCCTCTTGTATATCAGTCGGCATTGTGCCTTTTGTATTCAGTCCCGATGATATTTCTGGGTTTCATCGTCAATGTGAAGGTCCAAGGAATACAGTAAACCTGCAGTGGTGCATGGTAATCTATAAAGCTCTCCCTGGACAGGCTCAAATCACAAACCCTTAGAAGATTTAATCCTCTTGACTATAAGTCGGCATTGAAAATTTTGTATTCAATCCCGATGCGATTTCTATGTTTCATCGTCAATGTGAAGGTGAAGGTATAAAGTAAACCTTCAGTGGTGCATCGGAATATAACACTGCTCTCCCAGGAAACTCTCAAAGCACAAACTCATAGAAGAGTTACTCCTCTTGTATATTAGGCGGCCTAGTGCCTTTTGTATTCAATCCTGATGCAATTTTTGTGTTTCATCTTCAATGTGAAGGTCCAAGGCATACAGTATCCTGCAGTGGTGCATGGTAATCTAATACTGCTCTCCCAGGAAAGGGTCAAAGCACAAACCATTCCTTAAAAGACTTAATCCTCTTGTATATAAGTCGGAATTGAGTGTTTTGTATTCAATTCCGATGCATTATCTGTGTTTCATCGTCAATGTGTAGGTCCAAGAGATACAGTAAACCTGCAGTGGTGCATGGTCATCTAATACTGCTCTCCCAGGAAAGGCTCAAAGCACAAACCCTTAAAAGACTTTATCCTCTTGTATATAAGTCGGCATTGAGCATTTTGTATTCAATCCCGATGCGACTTCTGTGTTTCATCGTCAATGTGAAAGTCCAAGGGATACAGTAAACGTGCAGTGGTTCATTGGAATCTAATACTACTGTCCCAGTAAAGGCTCAATGCACAAACTCTTAGAAGACTTACTCCTCTTGTATATAAGTCGGCCTTGTGCCTATTGTATTCAATCCCGATGCAATTTCTGTGTTTCATCGTCCATGTGAAGGTCCAAGGGATACAGTAAACTTGCAGTGGAGCATGGTAATCTAATCAAGCTCTCACAGGACAGGCTCAAATCACTAACCCTTAGAAGATTTAATCCTCTTGTATATAAGTCGGCATTGAGCATTTTGTATTCAATGCCGATGCGATATCTGTGTTTCATCGTCAATGTGAAGGTCCAAGGGATACAATAAACCTGCAGTGGTGCATCGGAATCTAATACTGCTCTCCCAGGAAACTCTCAAGGTACAAACTCTTAGAAATGATACTCCTCTTGTATATAAGAAAGCATTGTTCCGTTTGTATTCAATCCCGATGCAATTTCTGTGTATCATCGTCAATGTGAAGGTCCAAGGGGTACAGTTAACCTGCAGTGGTGCACGGTAATTTAATACTGCACTCCAAGGAAAGGCTCAAAGCACAAACCCTTAGAAGACTTAATCCTTTTGTATATAAGACGGCATTGTGCCTTTTGTATTAATCCCGATGCAATTTCTGTGTTTCATCGTCCATGTGAAGGTCCAAGGGATACAGTAAACATGCAGTGGTGCATGGTAATCTAATACTGCTGATCCAGCAAAGGCTCAAAGCACAATCCCTTTAAAGACTTAATCTACTTGTATATAAGAAGGCATTGTGCCTTATGTAATCATTCCCGATGGAGTTTCTGCGTTTTATCGTCAATGTGAAGTTACAAGGGTTACAGTAAACCTGCAGTAGTGCATCGGGATCTAATACTGCTCTCCCAGGAAACTCTGAAGGCACAAACTCCTAGAAATGATACTATTCTTGTATATAAGAAGGCAGTGTTCCGTTTGTATTCAATCCTGATGCAATTTCTGTGTTTCGTCGTCAATGTGAAGGTCCAAGGGATACAGTAAAACTGCAGTGGTGCATTGGAATCAAATAGTACTGTTCCAGGAAAGGCTCAATGCACAAACTCTTAGAAGAGTTAGTCCTCTGGTGTAAAAGAAGGCAATGTGTCTTTTGTAATCAGTCCCGATGCAATTTCATTGTTTCATCGTCAATGTGAAGGTCCACGGTATACAGTAAACCTGCCGTGGTGCATGATAATCTAATACTGCTCTCCCACGAAAGGCTCAAAGCACAAACCCTTAGAAGACTAAATCTTCTTGAATATAAATCGGCATTGAGCATTTTGTAATCCATGCCGATGCGATTTCTGTGTTTCATCGTCAATGTGAAAGTCCAAGGGATACAGTAAAAATGCAGTGGTGGATCTCAATCTAATACTGCTCTCCCAGGAAACTCTCAACTCACAAACTATTAGAAATGATACTCCTCTTGTATATAAGAACGCATTGTGCCCTTTGTATTCAATCCCGAAGCAATATCTGTGTTTCATCGTCAATGTGGAGGTCCAACGGATACGGTAAACCTGCAGTGGTGCTTCGGAATATAATAGTGCTCCCCCAGGCAACTCTCAAACCACAAACCCTTAGAAGAGTTACTTCTCTTGTATATAAGTCGGCCTTGTGCCATTTGTATTCAATCCCGATGCAATTTCTGTGTTTCAGCGTCAATGTGAAGGTCCAAGGGATACAGTAATCCTGCAGTGGTGCATGGTAATCTAATACTGCTCTCCCATTAAAGGCTCAAAGCACAAACACTTACATGACTTAATCCTCTTGTATATAAATCGGCATTGAGCCTTCTGTATTCAATCCCGATGCAATTTCTGTGTTTCATCGGCAATCTTAATGTCCAAGGGATACAGTAAACCTGCAGTGGTGGCACGGAATCTAATACTGCTCTCCCAGGAAACTCTCAAGGCACATACTCTTTGAAATGATACTCCTCTTGTATATAAGAAGGCATTGTTCCGTTTGTATTCAATCTCGATACAATTTCTGTGTTTCATCGTCAATGTGAAGGTCCAAGGGATACAGTTAACCTGCAGCGGTGGATGGTAATTTAATACTGCTCTCCAAGGAAAGGCTCAAAGCACAAACCCTTAGAAGATTTAATCCTCTTGTATATAAGTCGGCATTGTGCTTTTTGTATTCAATCCCGATGCAAATTCTGTGTTTCATCGACAATGTGAAGGTCCAAGGGATACAGTAAACCAGCAGTGGTGCATCGGAATCTAATACTGCTCTCCCAGGGAACTCTCAAAGCACAAACTCTTAGAAATGATACTCCTCTTGTATATAAAGAGGCATTGTGCATTTGGTATTCAATCCCGATGCAATTTCTGTATTTCATCGTCAATGTGAAGGTCCAAGACATACAGTAAACCTGCAATGGTGCACCGGAATCTAATACTGGTCTCACAGGAAAGGCTCAAACACAAACCCTTAGAAGACTTAATCCTCTTGTATATAAGTCGGCATTCTGCATTCTGCATTTAATCTTGATGCGATATCCATGTTTCATCGCCAATTTGAAGGTCCACGGGATACAGTAAACCTTCAGTGGTGCATCGGAATCTAATAGTGCTCTCCCAGGAAACTCGCAAGGCATAAACTCTTACAAATGATACTCTTCTTGTATATGAGAAGGCATTGTGCCTTTTGTACTCAATCACGATACGATTTCTGTGTTTCATCGTCAATGTGAAGATCCAAGGGATACAGTAAACCTGCAGTGTTGCATCGGAATCTAATACTGCTCTCGCAGGAAACTCTCAAGGCACAGACTCTTAGAAATGATACTCCTCTTCCATATAAGAAGGCATTGTGCCTTTAATATTCAACCCCGATGCAATTAATGTGCTTGTTCGTCAATGAGAAGGTCAAAGGGAAACAGTAAACCTGCAGTGGTGCATGGTAATCTAATACTGCTCTCCCAGGAAATTATCAAAGCACAAAATTTAAGAAATGTTACTCCTCTTGTATATAGGAAGGCATTGTGCCTTTTGTATTTATTCCCGATGAAATTTCTGTATTTCATCGTCAATGTGGTGGTCGAAGGCATAGAGTAAACCTGCAGTGGTGCATGGTAATCAAATACCCTCTCTCCCAGGAAAGGCTCAAAGCGCAGTCCCTTAGAAGGCTTAACCATTTTGTATACAAGTCGGCATTGTGGCTCTTGTATTCGGTCCCGATGCAATTTCTGTGTTTCATCGTCAATGTATGGGTCCAAGGGATACAATAAACCTGCAGTGGTGCATCGGAATCTAATAGTACTCTCCAAGGAAACTCTCAAGGCACAAACTCTTAGAAATGACTCTCCTCTTGTGTATAAGAAGGCATTGTGCCTTTTGCATTCGATCCCGATGCAATTTCTGTGTTTAATCGTCAATGTGAAGGTATGAGAGATACAGTAACCCAGCAGTGGTGCATGGTAGTCTAATACTGCTCTCCCAGGAAAGGCTCAAAGCACAAATCCCTAGAAGACTTAATCCTCACGTATTTAAGTCGGCATTGTGCCTTTGGTATTCAGTCCCGATGCAATTTCTATGTTTCATCGTCAATGTGAGAGTCTAAGGGATACAGTAAACCTTCAGTGGTGCATTGGAAAATAATACTGCTCTCCCAGGAAACTCTAAAAGCACAAACTCTTAGTAGAGTTACTCCTCTTGTATATTAGGCGGCCTTGTGCCTTTTGTATTCAATCCTGATGCCATTTTTGTGTTCCATCTTCAATGTGAAGGTCCAAGGCATACAGTAACCTGCAGTGGTGCATGGTAGTCTAATACTGTTCTCCCAGGAAAGGCTCAAAGCACAAATCCTTAGAAGACTTAATCCTCTTGTATTTAAGTCGGCATTGAGCCTTTTGTATTCAGTCCCGATGCAATTTCTGTGTTTCATCGTCAATGTGAAGGTCCAAGGAATACAGTAAACCTGCAGTGGTGCATCGGAATATAATACTGCTCTCCCAGGAAACTCTCACACCACAAACTCTTAGAAGAGTTACTCCTGCTGTATATAAGTCGTTCTTGTGCCAATTGTATTCAATCCCGATGCAAGTTCTGTATTTCATCGTCAATGTGAGGCTCCAAGGGATACAATAATCCTGCAGTGGTGCATGGTAATCTAATACTGCTCTCCCACGAAAGGCTCAAAGCACAAACCCTTAAATGACTTTATCCTCTTGTATATCAGTCGGCATTGTACCTTTTGTATTCAGTCCCGATGATATTTCTGGGTTTCATCGTCAATGTGAAGGTCCAAGGAATACAGTAAACCTGCAGTGGTTCATTGGAATCTAATACTACTGTCCCAGTAAAGGCTCAATGCACAAACTCTTAGAAGACTTACTCCTCTTGTATATAAGTCGGCCTTGTGCCTATTGTATTCAATCCCGATGCAATTTCTGTGTTTCATCGTCCATGTGAAGGACCAAGGGATACAGTAAACTTGCAGTGGAGCATGGTAATCTAATAAAGCTCTCACAGGACAGGCTCAAATCACTAACCCTTAGAAGATTTAATCCTCTTGTATATAAGTCGGCATTGAGCATTTTGTATTCAATGCCGATGCGATTTCTGTGTTTCATCGTCAATGTGAAGGTCCAAGGGATACAATAAACCTGCAGTGGTGCATCGGAATCTAATACTGCTCTTCCAGGAAACTCTCAAGGTACAAACTCCTAGAAATGATACTCCTCTTGTATATAAGAAAGCATTGTTCCGTTTGTATTCAATCCCGATGCAATTTCTGGTTATCATCGTCAATGTGAAGGTCCAAGGGGTACAGTTAACCTGCAGTGGTGCACGGTAATTTAATACTGCACTCCAAGGAAAGGCTCAAAGCACAAACCCTTAGAAGACTTAATCCTTTTGTATATAAGACGGCATAGTGCCTTTTGTATTAATCCCGATGCAATATCTGTGTTTCATCGTCCATGTGAAGGTCCAAGGAATACAGTAAACATGCAGTGGTGCATGGTAATCTAATACTGCTGATCCAGGAAAGGCTCAAAGCACAATCCCTTTAAAGACTTAATCTACTTGTATATAAGAAGGCATTGTGCCTTATGTAATCATTCCCGATGGAGTTTCTGCGTTTTATCGTCAATGTGAAGTTACAAGGGTTACAGTAAACCTGCAGTAGTGCATCGGAATCTAATACTTCTCTCCCAGGAAACTCTGAAGGCACAAACTCTTAGAAATGATACTATTCTTGTATATAAGAAGGCAGTGTTCCGTTTGTATTCAATCCTGATGCAATTTCGGTGTTTCGTCGTCAATGTGAAGGTCCAAGGGATACAGTAAAACTGCAGTGGTGCATTGGAATCTAATAGTACTGTTCCAGGAAAGTCTCAATGCACAAACTCTTAGAAGAGTTAGTCCTCTGGTGTAAAAGAAGGCAATGTGTCTTTTGTAATCAGTCCCGATGCTATTTCTGTGTTTCATCGTCAATGTGAAGGTCCACGGTATACAGTAAACCTGCCGTGGTGCATGATAATCTAATACTGCTCTCCCACGAAAGGCTCAAAGCACAAACCCTTAGAAGACTAAATCTTCTTGAATATAAATCGGCATTGAGCATTTTGTAATCCATGCCGATGCGATTTCTGTGTTTCATCGTCAATGTGAAAGTCCAAGGGATACAGTAAACATGCAGTGGTGCATCTCAATTTAATACTGCTCTCCCAGGAAACTCTCAAGGCACAAACTCTTAGAAATGATACTCCTCTTGTATATAAGAACGCATTGTGCCATTTGTATTCAATCCCGAAGCAATATCTGTGTTTCATCGTCAATGTGAAGGTCCAACGGATACGGTAAACCTGCAGTGGTGCTTCGGAATATAATAGTGCTCCCCCAGGCAACTCTCAAACCACAAACCCTTAGAAGAGTTACTTCTCTTGTATATAAGTCGGCCTTGTGCCATTTGTATTCAATCCCGATGCAATTTCTGTGTTTCATCGTCAATGTGAAGGTCCAAGGGATACAGTATTCCTGCAGTGGTGCATGGTAATCTAATACTGCTCTCCCATTAAAGGCTCAAAGCACAAACACTTACATGACTTAATCCTCTTTTATATAAATCGGCATTGAGCCTTCTGTATTCAATCCCGATGCAATTTCTGTGTTTCATCGGCAATCTTAAGGTCCAAGGGATACAGTAAACCTGCAGTGGTGGCACGGAATCTAATACTGCTCTCCCAGGAACTCTCAAGGCACATACTCTTTGAAATGATACTCCTCTTGTATATATGAAGGCATTGTTCCGTTTGTATTCAATCTCGATACAATTTCTGTGTTTCATCGTCAATGTGAAGGTCCAAGGGATACAGTTAACCTGCAGCGGTGGATGGTAATTTAATACAGCTCTCCAAGGAAAGGCTCAAAGCTCAAACCCTTAGAAGATTTAATCCTCTTGTATATAAGTCGGCATTGTGCTTTTGTATTCAATCCCGATTCAATTTCTGTGTTTCATCGTCAATGTGAAGCACCAAGGGATACAGTAAATCTGCAGTGGTGCATTGGAATCTAATAGTGCTGATCCAGGAAAGGCTCAAAGCACAACCCCTTAGAAGACATAATCCTCTTGTATATAAGAAGGCACTGTGCCTTATGTAATCATTCCCGATGCAATATCTATGTTTCATCGTCAATGTGAAAGTCCAAGGGATACAGTAAACCTTCAGTGGTGCATCGGAATATAATACTGGTCTCCCAGCAAACTCTCAAAGCACAAACTCTTAGAAGAGTTGCGCATCTTGTATATAAGTCGGCCTTGTGCCTTTTGTATTCAATCCCGATGCAACTTCTGTGTTTCATCGTCAATGTGAAGGTCCAAGGGATACAGTAAACCTGCAGTGGTGCAT
Organism: Schistocerca americana; assembly: GCF_021461395.2. NCBI lineage: Eukaryota > Metazoa > Arthropoda > Insecta > Orthoptera > Acrididae > Schistocerca > Schistocerca americana. Next base: position 51,114,583 of record NC_060129.1, read on the forward strand.
CGGAATCTAATAGTGCTCTCCCATTAAACTGTCAGAGCCCAAACTCTTAAAAATGATGCCCCTCTTGTATATGAGAAGGCATTGTGCCTTTTGTACTCAATCTTGACACAATTGTTGTGTTTCATCGTCAATGTGAAGGTCCAAGGGATACAGTTAAGCTCCAGTGGTGCATTGGAATCTAACACTACTGCCCCAGTAAACGATCAATGCACAAACTCTTAGAAGACTTACTCCTCTTGCATATATGTCCGCCTTGTGCATTTTGTATTCAATCCCGATGCAATTTCTGTGTTTCATCGTCAATGTGAAGGTCCAAGGGATACAGTAAACCTGCAGTGGTGCATAGGATTCTAATACTGCTCTCCCAGGAAACTCCCAAAGCACAATCTCTTAGAAATGATACTCCTCTTGTATATAAGAAGGCATTGTGCCTTTAGTATTCAATCCTGATGCAATTTCTGTGTTTCATCGTCAATGTGAAGGACCAAGAGATACAGTAAACCTGTAGTGGTGCATAATAATCTAATACTGCCCTCCCAAGGAAGGCTCAAAGCACAAACCCTTAGAAGACTTAATTCTCTTGTATATAAGTCGGCATTGAGCATTTTGTATTCAATCCCAATGCGATTTCTGTCTTTCATCGTCAATTTGAACGTCCAAGGGATACAGTGAACATTCAGTGGTGCATTGGAATAAAATACTGCTCCCCCAGGAAACTCACAAAACACAAACTCCTAGTAGAGTTACTCCTATTGTGTAGAAGTCGGCCTTGTGCCTTTGGTATTCTTTCCCGATGCAATTTCTGTGTTTCATCGTCAATGTGAAGGTCCAATTGATACAGTTAACCTGCAGTGGTGCATGGTAATCTAATACTGCTCATCCAGGAAAGGGTCAAAGCACAAACCTTTAGAAGACATAATCCTCTTGTATATAAGAAGGCACTGTGCCTTATGTAGTCATTTCCGATGCAATATATGTGTTTCATCGTCAATGTATAAGTCCAAGGGATACAGTAAACCTTCAGTGGTGCATCGGAATATAATACTGGTTTCCCAGCAAACTCTCAAAGCACAAACTCTTAGAAGAGTTACGCATCTTGTATATAAGTCGGCCTTGTGCCTTTTGTATTCAATCCCGATGCAATTTCTGTGTTTCATCGTCAATGTGAAGGTCCAAGGGATACGGTAAACCTTCAGTGGTGCATAGGATTCTAATACTGCTCTCCCAGGATGTAACACAGAAACTGCATCGGAATTGAATACAAAATGCACATTGCCTTCTTATATACAAGAGGTGTATCATTTCTAAGAGTTTGTGCTTTGAGAGTTTCCTGGGAGAGCAGTATTAGAATCCTATGCACCACTGCAGGTTTACTGTATCCCTTGGACCTTCACATTGACGATGAAACACAGATATTGCATCGGGATTGAATACAAAATGCACAAGGCCAACATATATGCAAGAGGAGTAAGTCTTCTAAGAGTTTGTGCATTGAGCGTTTACTGGGACAGTAGTATCAGATTCCAATGCACCACTGGAGCTTAACTGTATCCCTTGGACCTTCACATTGACGATGAAACACAAAAATTGTATCAGGATTGAGTACAAAAGGCACAATGCCTTCCCATATACAAGAGGGGGGTACCATTTTTAAGAGTTTGGGCTTTGAGAGTTTAATGGGAGAGCACTATTAGATTCTGATGCACAACTGCAGGTTTACTGTATCCTTTGGACCTTCACATTGACGATAAAACACAGAAATTACATCGGGATTGAATACAAAAGGAACAAGGCCGACTTATATACAAGAGGAGTAACTCTTCTAAGAGTTTGTGTTTTGGGGGTTTCCTGGGAGGGCAGTATTATATTCCGATGCACCACTGAATGTTCACTGTATCCCTTGGATCTTCAAATTGACGATGAATAACGGAAATCACATCGGGATTGAATACAAAATGCTGAATGCCGACTTATATACATGAGTATTAAGACAGCTAAGGGTTTGAGCTTTGAGCCTTTCCTGGGAGAGAATTATTAGATTACCATGCACCACTGCGGGTTTACATTATCTCTCGGACCTTCACATTGACGATGAAACACAGAAATTGCATCGGGTTTGAATACAAAATGCACAATGCCTTCTTATATACAAGAGGAGTATCATTTCTAAGAGTTTGTGATTTGAGAGTTTCCTGGGAGGGCTGTATTAGAATCCTATGTACCACTGCAGGTTTACTGCATCCCTTGGACCTTCACATTGACGATGAAACACAGAAATTGTATCGGGATTGAATACAAAAGGCACAAGGCCGACTGATATACAAGTTGCGAAACTCTTCTATGAGTTTGTGCTTTGAGAGTTTGCTGGGAGACCAGTATTATATTCCGATGCACGACTGAAGGTTTACTGTATCCCTTGTACTTTCACATTGACGATGAAACACAGATATTGCATCGGGAATGATTACATAAGGCACAGTGCCTTCTTATATACAAGAGGATTATGTATTCCAAGGGTTTGTGCTTTGAGCCTTTCCTGGATCAGCTGTATTAGATTACCATGCACCACTGCAGGTTAACTGTATCCCTTGGACCTTCACATTGACGATGAAACACAGAAATTGTATTGAGATTGAATACATACGGAACAATGCCTTCTTATATACAAGAGGATTATCATTACTAAGAGTATGTGCCTTGAGAGTTTCCGGGGAGAGCAGTATTAGATTCCGATGCACCACTGCAGGTTTACTGTATCCCTTGGGCCTTCAGATTGCTGATGAAACACAGAAATTGCATTGGGATTGACTACAAAAGGCTTAATGCCGATTTATATACAAGAGGATTAAGTCTTGTACGTGTTTGTGCTTTGAGCCTTTAATGGGAGAGCAGTATTAGATTACCATGCACCACTGCAGGTTCACTGTATGCCTTCGACCTTCACATTGATGATGAAACACAGAAATTGCATCGGGATTGAATACATAAGGCACATTGCCTTCTTATATACAAGAGGAGTATCATTTCTTAGATCTTGTGCTTTGAGAGTTTCCAGAGTGAGCAGTTTTAGACTACCGTGCACCCCTGCTGGTTTACTGTATCCCGTGGACCTTCACATTGACGATGAAACACAGAAATCGCATCGGGAATGAATACTAAAGGCACAATGCCTTCTTATATACAAGAGGAGTATCATTTCTAAGAGTTTGTGCCTAGAGAGTTGCCTGGGAGAGCAGGATCAGATTCCGATGCACCACTGCAGGCTTACTGTATTCCTTGAACCTTCACATTGACGATGAAACACAGAAATTGCATCGGGAGTGAATGCAAAATGCACATGGCCAACTTATATACAACTGGAGTAACTCTTCTAATTGTTTGTGCAATGCTCCTTTCCTGGAACAGTAGTATTAGATTCCAATGCACCACTGCAGATTTACTGTATCCCTTGGTGCTTCACATTGACGATGAAACACAGAAATTGCATCGGGATTGAATACAAAAAGCACAATGCCGACTTATGTACAAGAGGATTAGGTCTTCTAAGGGTTTGTGTTTGAGCCTTTCCTTGGAGAACAGTATTAAATTACCATCTACTGCTGCAGGTTAACTGTATCCCTTGGACCTTCACATTGACGATGAAACACAGAAATTGTATCGGGATTGAATACAAACGGAACATAGCCTTCTTATATACAAGAGGAGTATCATTTCTAAGAGTATGTGCCTTGAGAGTTTTCTGGGAGAGCAGTATTAGATTCCGATGCACCACTGCAGGTTTACTGTATCCCTTGGACCTTCAGATTGCCGATGAAACACAGAAATTGCATCGGGATTGAATACATAAGGCTCAATGCCGATTTATATACAAGAGTATTAAGTCTTGTAAGTGTTTGTGCTTTGAGCCTTTAATGGGAGAGCAGTATTAGATTACCATGCACCACTGCAGGATTACTGTATCCCTTGGACCTTCACATTGACGATGAAACACAGATATTGCATCGGGATCGAATACAAATGGCAAAAGGCCGACTTATATACAAGAGGAGTGACTCTTCTAAGCGTTTGTGGTGTGAGAGTTTCCTGGGGGAGCAGTATTATATTCCGAAGCACCACTGCAGGTTTGCCGTATCCGTTGGACCTTCTCATTGACGATGAAACACATAAATTGCTTCAGGATTGAATACAAAAGGCACAATGCCTTCGTATATACAAGAGGAGTATCATTTCTGAAAGTTTGTGCCTTGAGAGTTTCCTGGGAGAGCAGTATTAGATTGCGATGCACCACTGCATGTTTACTGTATCCCTTGGACCTTCACATTCGCGATGAAACACAGAAATAGCATCGGGATTGATACAAAAGGCTCAATGCCGATTTATATACAAGAGGATTAAGTCTTCTAAGGGTTTGTGCTTTGAGCCTCTCCTGGGAGAGCAGTGTTAGATAACCATGCACCACTGCAGGATTAATGTATCCCTTGGACCTTCACATTGACAATGAAACACAGAAATTGCATCCGGATTGAATACAAAAGGCACAACGCCTTCTTATATACAAGAGGAGTATCATTTATCAGAGTTTGTCCTTTGAGAGTTTCCTGGGAGAGCAGTATTATATTACAATGCACCACTGAAAGTTTACTCTATCCATTCACCTTCTCATTGATGATGAAACACAGAAATCGCATCGGGAATGAATACAAATGGCACAAGGCCAACTTCTATACAAGAGGAGTAACTCTTCTAAGAGTTTGTGTTTTGAGAGTTTCCTGGGGGAACAGTATTTTATTCCAATGCACCACTGAATGTTCACTGTATCGCTTGGACCTTCAAATTGACAATGAAAGACAGAAATCGCATCGGGATTGAATACAAAATGCCCAATGCAGACTTATATACAAGAGAATTAAGTCTTCTAAGGGTTTGTGCTTTGAGCGTTCTTGGGAGGGCAGTAATAGATTACCATGCACAACTGCAGGTTTACTGTATCTCTTGGACCTTCACATTGACGATGAAACACAGAAACTGCATCGGGATTGAATACAAAATGCACAGTGCCCTCTTATATACAAGAGGTGTATCATTTCTAAGAGTTTGTGCTTTAAGAAATTCCTAGGAGAGCAGTATTAGAATCCTATGCACTACTGCAGGTATAATGTATCCCTTGGACCTTCACATTGACGGTGAAACACAGAAATTGCATCGGGATTGAATATAAAATGCACAAGGCGGACATATATGCAAGAGGAGTAAGTCTTCCAAGAGTTTGTGCATTGATCGTTTACTGGGACAGTAGTGTTAGATTCCAATGCACCACTGGAGCTTAACTATATCCCTTGGACCTTCACATTGACGATGAAACACAAAAATTGTATCAGGATTGAGTACAAAAGTCACAATGCCTTCTCATATACAAGAGGGGCATCATTTTTAAGAGTTTGGGCTTTGACAGTTTAATGGGAGAGCACTATTAGATTCCGATGCAGCACTGCAGGTTTACTGTATCCCTTGGACCTTCACATTGACGATGAAACACAGAAATTACATCGGGATTGAATACAAAAGGAACAAGGCCGACTTATATACAAGAGGACTAACTTTTCTAAGCGTTTGTGTTCTGAGAGTTTCCTGGGAGGGCAGTATTATATTCCGATGCACCACTGAACGTTCACTGTATCCCTTGGACCTTCAAATTGACGATGAAACACAAAAATTGCATCGGGATTGAATACAAAATGCACATTGCCTTCTTATATACAAGAAGCACATACCCTTAGAAGACATAATCCTCTTGTATATAGGAAGACACTGTGCCTTATGTAATCATTCCCGATGCAATATCTGTGTTTCATCGTCAATGTGAAAGTCCAAGGGATACAGTAAACCTTCAGTGGTGCATCGGAATATAATACTGGTCTCCCAGCAAGCTCTCAAAGCACAAACTCTTAGAAGAGTTATGCATCTTGTATATAAGTCGGCCTTGTGCCTTTTGTATTCAATCCCGATGCAATTTCTGTGTTTCATCGTCAATGAGACAGTCCAAGGGATACAGTAAACCTGCAGTGGTGCATAGGATTCTAATACTGCTCTCCCAGGAAACTCTCAAAGCACAAACTCTTGGAAATGATACTCCTCTTGTATATAAGAAGGCATTGTGCATTTTGTATTCAATCCCGATGCAATTTCTTAGTTTCATCGTCAATGTGAAGCTCCAAGAGATACAGTAAACCTGCAGTGGTGGATGGTAATCTAATAATGCTCTCCCAGGAAAGGCTCAAACCACAAATCCTTAGCTGACTTAATCCTCTTGTATATAAGTCGGCATTCAGCATTTTGTATTCAATACCGATGTGATTTCCGTTATTCATTGTCAATTTGAAGGTCCAAGGGATACAGTGAACATTCAGTGGTGCATCGGAATATAAACCTGCTTTCCCAGGAAACTCTCAAAACACAAACTCTTAGAAGAGTTACTCCTCTTGTATAGAAGTCGGCCTTTCGGCCTTGTGCCTTTTGTATTCATTCCCGATGCGATTTCTGAGTTTCATCATCAATGAGAAGGTGAAGAGATAGAGTAAACCTTCAGAGGTGCATTGGAATATAATACTGCTCTCCCAGGAACTCTCAAAAGACAAACTCTTGTAAATAATACTCCTCTTGTATATAAGAAGGCGTTGTGCCTTTTGTTTTCAATCCCGATGCAATTTCTGTGTTTCATCGTCAATGTGAAGGTCCAAGGGATACAGTAAACCTGCAGTGGCGCATATGATTCTAATACTGCTCTCCCAGGAAAATCTCAAAGCACAAACTCTTAGAAATGATACTCCTCTTGTATATAAGAAGGCATTGTGCATTTTGCATTCAATCCCAATGCAATTTAAGAGTTACATCGTCAATGTGAAGGTCCAAGAGATACAGTAAACTTGCAGTGGTGCATGGTAATCTAATACTGCCCTCCCAAGAAAGGCTCAACGCACAAACCCTTAGAAGACTTAATTCTCTTGTATATAAGTCGGCATTGAGCATTTTATATTCAATCCCGATGAGATTTCTGTCTTTCATCGTCAATGTGAAGGTCCAAGGGATACAATAAACCTTCAGTGGTGCATCGGAATATAATACTGCTCTCCCAGGAAACTCTCATAGCGCAAACTCTTAGAAGAGTTATGCATCTTGTATATAAGTCGACATTGTGCCTTTAGTATTCAATCCCGATGCAAGTTCTTTGTTTCTTCGTCAATGTGAAGGTCCAAGGCATACAGTACACCTGCAGTAGTGCATAGCAATCTCATACTGCTCTCCCAGGAAAGGCTCAAAGCACAAACCCCTCCATAGAAGACTTAATCCTCTTGTATATAAGTCTGCATTGAGATGTTTGTATTCAATTTCGATGCAATTTCTGTGTTTCATCATGAATGTGAAGGTCCAAGGGATACAGTAAACCTTCAGTGGTACATCAGAATCTTATACTGCTCTCCCAGGAAACTCTCTAAGCACAAAATCTTAGAAATGATACTCCTCTTGTATATGACAAGCATTCTGCATTTTGTATTCAATCCCGATGCAGTTTTTGTGTTTCATTGTCAATCTGAAGGTCCAAGAGATACATTATACCTGCAGTGGTGCATGGTAATCTAATACTGCTCTCCCATTAAAAGCTCTAAGCACAAACACTTACAAGACTTAATCCTCTTGTATATAAATCGGCATTGAGCATTTTGTATTCAATCCCGATGCGATATCTGTGTTTCATCGTCAATGTGAAGGTGAAGGGATAGAGTAAACCTTCAGTGGTGCATCGGAATCTAATACTGCTCTCCCAGGAAACTCTCAAAGCACAAACTCTTAGATGAGTTACTCCTCTTGTATATAAGTCGGCCTTGTGATTTTTGTATTCAATCTCGATGCAATTTCTGTGTTTCATCGTCAATGTGGAGGTCCAAGGGAAACAGTAATAGTGCAGTGATGCATGGTAATCTAATACTGCTCTCCTATTAAAGGCTCAAAGCACAAACACTTACAAGACTTAATCCTCTTGTATATAAATCGGCATTGAGCATTTTGTATTCAATCCCGATGCGATATCTGTGTTTCATCGTCAATGTGAAGGTCCAAGGGATACAGTAAACCTTCAGTGGTGCATCGGAATATAATACTGCTCCCCCAGGAAACTCTCAAACCACGAACTCTTAGAAGAGTTACTCCTCTTGTATATAAGTCGGCCTTGTGACATTTGTATTCAATCCCGATGCCATTTCTGTGTTTCATCGTCAATGTGAAGGTCCAAGGGATACAGTAATACAGCAGTGGCGCATGGTAATCTAATACTGCTCTCCCAGGAAATGCTCAATGCACAAACACTTAGAAGCCTTAATCGTCTTGTATATAAATCGGCATTGAGCCTATTGTATTCAATCCCGATGCATTTTCTGTGTTTCAACGTCAATGTGAAGGTCCATGGCATACGGTAATCCTGCAGTGGTGCATGGTAATTTAATACTGCTCAAAGCACAAACCCTTCCTTAGAAGACTTAAACCTCCTGCATATAAGTCGGCATTGAGACAATTGTATTCAATACCGATGCAATATCTGTGTTACATCGTCAATGTGAGGGTCCAAGGGATACAGTAAACCTGCAGTGGTGCATCGGAATCTAATACTGCGCTCCCAGGAAACACTCAAAACACAGACTCTTAGAAATGATACTCCTTTTGTATATTAGAAGGCATTGTGCGTTTTGTATTCAATCCTGTTGCAATTTCTGTGTTTCATCGTCAATGTGAAGGTCCAAGGGATACAGCAAACCTGCAGTGATGCATTGGAGTCTAATACTACTGCCCCAGGACAGGCTCAATGCACAAACTCTTAGAAGAGTTACTCCTCTAGTATATAAGTCGGCCTTGTGCCATTTGTATTTAATGCCGATGCAATTTCTGTGTTTCATCGTCAATGTGACGGTCCAAGGGATACAGTAAACCTGCTGTGGTGCATGGTAATCTAATACTGCTCTCCCAGGAAAGGCTCAAAGCACGAACCCTGAGAAAACTTAACCCTCTTGAATATAAATCGGGATTGAGCATTTTGTATTCAATCCCGATGTGAATTCTGTGTTTCATCGTCAATATGAAGGTCCAAGGGATACAGTAAACCTTCAGTGGTGCATCGGAATATAATACTGCTCTCCCAGGAAAGTCTCAAAGCACAAAATCTTAAAAGAGTTACGCCTCTTGTATATAAGTCGGCCTTGTGCCTTTTGTATTCAATCCAGATGCAATTTCTGTGTTTCATTGTCAATGTGAAGGTCCAAGGGATACAGTAAACCTGCATTGGTGCATCGGATTCTAAAACTGCTCTCCCAGGAAACTCTCAAAGCACAAACTCTTAGAAATGCTACTCCTCTTGTATATAAGAAGGCCTTGTGCATTTTGTATTCAATCCCTATGCAATTTCTGTGTTTCATCGTCAACGTGAAGGTCCAAGAAGTACAGTAAACCTGCAGTGGTGCATGGTAATCTAATAGTGCTCCCTCAGGAAACTCTCAAGACATAAAGTCTTACAAATGGTACTCCTTTTGTATATGAGAAGGCATGAAACTGCAGTGGTGCATGGTAGTCTAATACTGCTCTCCCAGGAAAGGCTCAAAGCACAAACGCTTAGAAGACTTAATCCTCTTGTATATAAGTCGGCCTTGTGCCTTTTGTATTCAACCCCGATGCAATTTCAGTGTTTCATCGTCAATGTGAAGGTCCAGGGATACAGTAAACCTGCAGTGGTGGATGGTAATCTAATAAAGCTCTCACAGGACAGGCTCAAATTACAAACCCTTAAAAGATTTAATCCTCTAGTATATAAGTCGGCATTGAGCATTTTGTGTTCACTCCCGATGCGATTTCTGTGTTTCATCACCAATGTGAAGGTCCAAGGGATACAGTAAACCTGCAGTGGTGCATGGTAATCTAAAACTGCTCTCCCAGGAAACTCTCAAAGCACAAAAGCTAAGAAATGATACTCCTCTTGTATTTGAGAAGGCATTGTGTCTTATGTATTCAAACCCGATGCAGTTTCTGTGTTTCATCGTCAATGTGAAGGTCCAAGGCATACAGTAAACCTGCAGTGGTGCATGGTAATCTAATACTGCTGTCCCAGGAAAGGCTCAAAGCACAAACCGTTAGAAGACTTAATCCTCTTGTATATAAGGAGGCATTGTGCCTTATGTAATCAATCCCGATGCAATTTCTGTGTTTCATCTTCAATGTGAAGGTTCAAGGGATACAGTAAATCTGCAGTGGTGCATTGGAATCTAATACTACTGTTCCAAGAAACGAGCAATGCACAAACTGTTAGAAGAGTTACTCCTCTTGTATATAAGTTGGCCTTTTGCATTTTGTATTCAATCCCGATGCAATTTCTGTGTTTCATGGTCAATGTGAAGGTCCAAGGGATACAGTAATTCTGCAGTGGTGCATGGTAATTTAAAACTGCTCTCCCAGGAAACTCTCAAAACACGAAATCTAAGAAATGATACTCCTCTTGTATATAAGATGGCATTGTGTCTTATGTATTCAATCGCTATGCAGCTTCTGTGTTTCATCGTCAATGTGAAAGTCCAAGGGATACAGTAAACCTGCAGTGGTGCATTAGAATCTAATAGTACTGTTCCAGGAAAGGCTCAATGCACAAACTTTTAGAAGAGTTAGTCCTCTTGTATAAAAGAATGCATTGTGTCTTTTGTATTCAATCCCGATGCAATTTCTGTGTTTCATCGTCAATGTGAAGGTCCAAGGTATACTGTAAACCTGCAGTGGTGCATGGTAATCGAATAATGCTCTCCCAGGAAAGGCTCTAAGTACAAACCCTTAGCTCACTTAATCCTCTTAAATATAAGTCGGCAATCAGCATTACGTATTCAATCGCGATGAGATTTCCGTTTTTCATCGTCAATTTGAAGGTCCAAGGGATACAGTGATCCTTCAGTGGTGCATCGAAATATAAAACTGCTCTCCCAGGAAACTCTCAAAGCACAAACTCTTAGAAGAGTTACTCCTCTTGTATATAAGTCGGCCTTGTGCCTTTTGTATTCAATCCCGATGTAATTTCTGTGTTTCATCGTCAATGTGAAGGTCCAAGGGATACAGTAAACCTGCAGTGGTGCATCGGAATCTAATAGTGCTCTCCCAGGAAACTTTCAAGGCACAAACTCTTAGAAATGATACCCCTCTTGTATATGAGAAGGCATTGTGCCTTATGTACTCAATCCTGATGCAATTTCTGTGTTTCATCGTCAATGTGAAAGTCCAAGGGATACAGTAAAGCTCCAGTGGTGCATTGGACCTAATACTACTGTCCCAGTAAACGCTCAATGTACAAACTCCTAGAAGACTTACTCCTCTTGCATATAAGTCGGCCTTGTGCATTTTGTATTCAATCCCGATGCTATTTCTGTGTCTCATCGTCAATGTGAAGGTCCAAGGCATACAGTACACCTGCAGTGGTGCATCGGAATGTAATACTGCTCTCCCAGGAAACTCTCAAAGCACAAAATCTTAGAAATGATACTCCTCTTGTGTATGAGAAGGCATTGTGCATTTTGTATTCAATCCCGATGCAATTTCTGTGTTTCATCATCAATGTGAAGATCCAAGAGATACATTATACCAGCAGTGGTGCATGGTAATCTAAAACTGCTCTCCCAAGAAAGGCTCAAAGCACAAACCCTTAGCTGACTTAATCCTCTTAAATATAAGTCGGCATTCAGCATTTTGTAATCAATCCCGATGCGATTTCTGTCTTTCATCGTCAATGTGAAGGTCCAAGTGGTGCATCGGAATTGTAACGTCTAGAAAGAAACAGAAACAACATATTATGTAGTAACGAGAAAATTATATGTATCACATTGTGTTATTGTATAAAATTATGTATTTTTTATTATTATTTATTTTTGAGAATATCTGCGTCGGCGAGTAATGAAACCGCCACAGACGATAAATGTCGAACAATGATTAAAATAAGTAACTAGTATATAATACGTGACGAATAGCAATTTCTTTGTCTTCTTCATCTGGGAGTCGAGCGAGTAAGATATCCTGTGTCGTAGTAGCGAACGCTGGTGTAGCATTCTTTTGTCGAGACTAAGAGATGTACGCCATTACGTGTGAATTCATAAAGGTGTGTAACAATTGAAATATTTAAATGTTTTAATAGAGTTATGTAAATGAAAACTTGCATTATTAATTGTTAAAGCTTGCTTGCCTATTATCCCATCCTGTTGAGACATTTTTCAGTTATATAAATATTATCTGTGGTGCTGAGCTGCGTGGCGAACGAAAGAGCCGCTGCCGCGGCGTATTCAAACGACTTCCAAAATAGTCTATCATACCGCAAGGAATCGGTAAAGTAACAGTAAAATAACATTATTTCTTTTAGCTTCCAGACTTGCAGTGCCGATCAACAGATTTTGTGATGTGTTGCAGGTTGGCGCGGGCTGCTGATAGTATATAACTCACAGTACAAATAAGTTAATGTACCGTCAAATTCTAATAGGAATCTTGCTGTGCTCCGTTCTGGTCTGGCAAAATTTATAGTGAAAACGTATTTTTTTAATAGTCCCATGTTCTTGTGCTAGTCGTGGTATTGAATGGTGTTTTACCGAGAAACAAAATCCACTGCAAAATTTTGTTGTTGAACGATCATACGAACTGTAACATCAGTGTTCATAACCAAGTAATTTCAATTTTCAATAACTATAATGTAGGGAAGATATGCTGATTTTTAGAATGAGTTACAGTCACGAAAAAACGTTCCTTTAATTGTAGGCCAGATACAGAACAATAAGATCTCAATATATATATTTTGCTTTGTTAAAAGGTAATGATGATATAGAAATTCAAAGCACGGCATTATTAACAGATATTTCGCGGCTCTTTTCGTATATACGATATTAAAAAACGCGAAACTGTCGCCCAAAAACGCGGGGCCCGAATTTGCAGTGGCCACAAAAATTTTATGTATTTTCCTTTCAGTGTCTATTGTTATATATGTATATATATATGTATTTAGTGATAGATGTATGTATGTGTATCATGATTAATGCAATGTATTAATGAATGTGCAACCACTCTTTCATGAAAAAACGTACTACTGCAAGCGAGTCAGAGAAGACGATCCTGATAGTACTGAGAAACTGTAACGACTACGTAATCCGGGGGCAGCCGAACCCCGAGATCAGATAAACTAAAGGTAAGACTACAGTGTAGTTGATCTGTTTGTAGAAGCTGAGCTCCAGTGAAGTGATCTCATATCGCTAGTGTTGTGCATATTGTGCGTAGTTTGATGTTAGTGTTATGACAGGACAAAGTTGATGGTAGATAGTAATTTTTAGTGGGCAGTGTAGTGTAGATAAATTAACGTATTTTGTGTGCAAGTGGCAAAACTGTCAGATTTTGTGTTTGAGTAAGCAATTTAGGAATATGGTTAAGTTGCGTAGTCAACGTCCGAGCAATATGGAGACTGAGGAACAGCAATTAGTTAGTGCAGGAATTGTAGAACCGGGTACCTTAAGCAGTACAAGTACTCTTTTTGAGGATATACCATGCGAAAATGTGGGGGCAGGGGCACAGGAAGTGGTGCCACCGCCCACTAGTGCTCAAGGAGATGTAGATAAAGAAATTACACCACCTCCAGAAAAGCAGGAACCAGAGAGTGGTAATCTTCCTGGCGGGTATGCATTTCAGGCGATATTGGAGCGCGTGCTGGATTACCAGGCAAAATTTGCGCAACAGGAAGCCGAGCGAGATCGCCAGCAAGCTGAGCGAGATCGCCAGTTAGCAGAAAATTTACTTGCCCAGCAGGCTGAGACGGATCGCCAGCAAGCTGAGCGAGATCGCCAGTTAGCAGAAAATTTACTTGCCCAGCAGGCTGAGAGGGATCGCCAGCAAGCTGAGCGGGACCAGCAACTTGTGCAATCGTTAGAAAATATGAAAAAAGAGATTGCCTGTATGAAACAGAATTATGAGTCGATACCTAAGGCCGTGCAGGAGTTGACTGTACAGGTCAACAACCTGCAAGTAGCAAACACTAACATGGTAGATGAGATAGGTGTCTTAGCCAACCGGTTAGAAAAGCTAGAGGTAGATTCCACACAGCTTGTAGAGCAGAAGTGGAACGAACAAGCGACTAAAATTGAAACCGAATTCAACTCATGGCTAGAAGTGAAGGAGAGTGAGATTGACAAAAATATTAATTCTAAAGTACAAGCAGCCATAGCAGATAGAAATTCCGAATCGTTCAGTACCGCAGTAAATAGTCAGGTACAGAACGACGTGCAAACCATCAAACAAATACTCAGTGAGGATATTCCGCAGTGGCAAGTGAATATTAACAAACGGATATCCGTCTTGGAAAAGGGTTTAACACAAAGTAGCAAACATCTTGAACATGAAACTATGTCGCCAACAGCCAATGTTTTTGGCAACGCACAAACTTATACGCGACACAACAATGGTGAATCTGTAGTCGATAATGCGAAGAGCTGTAGCTTTGGTTCGGAGCAGACAGCATATGTCCCAGGAGCAAATTCATATAGTTCAAAAATATTAGTTGAAGAAAGTTTAATCAAAAATAGGCAGTTTCAAACGTTTACTACTGAACGGAAGTCAGTACACCCAGTAGTATTCATAAAAAGCTTTAAAAATATCTTGCCTAGTGTGTGGAATGAAGCACAGAAAATTCAATACGTAATGTCATACATTCAGGGTGATGCAGCGTTGTGGGCTACGGAAGTAGCAGACAGCTGCATGACATATGAACAGTTCGAAAGGGCGTTTCTGTCGAAATACTGGTCGCCTTGTATACAAGAGCGGCTAAGAAAAGAAGTATATAATCCCGAACCGTACTCACCCCGTCTTGGGAATTTGAGACGGTATTTTGAAAAGTATATAAACAAAACGCGCTACTGGGACGAGCCTATATCACCAAGAGACATAATAAGACTACTAAAATCACATTTACCCATTCATATCAAAGAGAAATTAATACACGTACCAGAAAGCGACATGGAACATTTCCTGTCTGTTCTAGATTCAATAGACTTGATCCAGGAAGACGCAAAATCAGCGTGCGATCACTCGCGGAATAATGGATCAGGGTGTAACCATGACAGAAATAATAGTGCACAAAACCACAACCATGGAAATGGTGGGGGTGGTAACAAGCGGCAAGAGCATTCGCAAAATGGTAGTAATGGTAGAAGCCAGAACGGGTATGGGCAACCAACTTATAATAAAAAGCGTCGATTTGACGACCGGTACGAATCCGGAATGTCAGGGACCAACCGCTGGAAAACTGCGCGAGGTCAGTGGCATAGCAATTATAGTGATAGTAATCGAAATTGGCATCAGAATCAGAGAACAAGCCCAGAGCGACAGGGTAATGACCGGTATGACAACAATAGACCACCACCGCAACACGCGGCTATTGCGCAGCCGTGGCGGCCGACAAATCAGAATGTACGCATAGTGGAGGTCACGGACAATAGCCGTCCAAGTACCTCACAAGTAAGCAATCCAACAAACTAGGATCGGCCTCGATATGCTCTCCATCGCTGGCCGAGGGGTGGAGTGAGAGCAACACGAATGATAATAATATACCTGGAATATGTATGCTGCGATACAACGACGGTATCAGTATGGATAAAGATCTACTGAACGAACCGCACGAATGTAAGAAAGATAATATCGAAAATGTGCAAGCCATAATAGAAGCGAAAATCAATGATGTTGCAGTGAATATAATCATCGACACAGGTGCCTCAGTCAGTGTAATGAGTATAGAGTTATTTAAAGCACTGGGAAAAGGACGTAGCATACCGACTTTCCCGGTTAATAATTGTAAGGTGTCTGGAGCCATAAGTGCACAGAGCCAATTAGTTAAATACCAGGTGCAGGTAGAGATTTGTAAGGAGGGCGAAGCCATAGTGAGCTCGTTCCTCATTGTTAAAGAACTAAAGGTGGCCTGCATTCTGGGAGTAGATTTTCTCCGTGAGAGGGACGCAGTGATCGACCTCTCCTTGGGGAAACTAAGCATAGTTAATAAAGGTAGGAGGATTGAGTTGTCTATGATGAAATCGAAGGAGGTACTTGTGCCATGTTGTAATCGAATTAATATCAAATGTAGGAACCCCTGGGTACTACACCTTGATGATTTTTCACATGTAGCAGACCTCTATTACCCGAATTTAGAGGATCGAAATTTTGAAACAAATGTTGAGACATTTCAAACCAAAGTGCAGGAATCTGAAGGTTTAAGCGATATCCAAAAGCAACAGTTGACGCAGCTGCTATCGGAATATACTATGGTATTTACCGACCGACCAGGAATAGTCAAAGGGTACCACTATCACATAGAGGTGATGCCCCACAAAACATACTGTCGCGCAACTTACTCCGTCCCTTGGTCGAGGAGGGAAGTAGTAGCTAAAGAGATTCGGAAGATGTTAGAGTGGGATATCATTGAGCCCTCTTTCTCTCCATACAGTAGTCCTCCTGTAGCAGTGGCGAAAGCCAACGGAAAAATCAGGCTAGTGTTAGATGCGAGGGACATTAACAAAATTATTATTCCTGTCCGGACTCGTCCAGAGAATTTAGATGAGCAGATACAAAAATTTCATAGAGTGCAGTACTTGACCTCGGTCGATCTTAAAAGTTCATATTGGCAAATCCCACTTACACTGGAATCAAGGAAGTACACAGCTTTCATATTTGGAGGTCGAAGTTACCAATTCAAGGTACTTCCCTTCGGATTGAATGTGAGTGCTGGAGTATTTATTACTGCTCTAGACACGGTACTAGGTCCTGACTTGTTAGAAAAAATCACAGTATATGTTGATGATCTGGTAATCACTACTGCTACTTGGGACGAACATATGGAATTGCTGAATAGAGTACTAGAGAGATTTAAGCAAGCAGGTGTGACAGCAAATTTAGAAAAGTCAAAATTCGGACGAAATAAAATTAAATTTTTAGGCCATCTTATCACACCACTTGGTATCAGCCCAGACAACAAAAAACTAGAGGCGATCCGAGAATTTCCAAGCCCCCGCACTAAGAGACAATTAAAAGCGTTCATTGGGCTTACGTCCTTTTTCAGAAGGTTCGTACCTAATCAGTTGTTAAATGACGCGTCATTACTAAATTTACTACGAAAAATGTGCAGTGGGTTTGGACTGACAAATGTCAACAAGCTTTCGAAGCGATTAAAACCGCCCTACTGAATGCAAATATTTTGCAGCACCCAGATCTCTCAAAAGATTTTGGTATTGCGACGGATTCGTGTTCCTATGGCTTGGGAGCGTGCCTGTTCCAGTGGGAGGAAGGCAACGACCCGGCAACAATAAAGATTATCGGCTTCGCCAGTAGGACTTTAACTAGCTGCGAGAGAGCCTACTCGGCAACCGAACTGGAAGCGCTTGCAGTAGTCTGGGCTGTAAAAAAGTTTAATTGCTATCTACAGGGGAAGGGGATTAGAGTGTATAGTGACCACCAGGCGTTAAGTTTCTTGATGTCATGCAAGCTCTACCATACCCGACTGAGGAGATGGATGCTTACCTTACAAGAATACCGAATAAAGATTATGTACATAAAAGGCCAAGATAACGTAATAGCGGATGCTCTGTCGCGACTGCCGGTAGGATTACCGGAGTTAGCAGAAATGTTAGAACAATCCGCCGAGTATAAAGTGCTTTTAGTTCGTGACAATACTTACACGAAGGATTTTTTAGATATATGTAAAAATATGTTTGAATTACAGAGGTCAGATCCGATATGGAAAAAAAAATCATTAATAATATTGAAAAGGGTGCTAACAATAGAGATGAGCAAGGTTTTAAGATTGTGGACCATATTTTGTATCATAAACTTAGCACGGAAGAAGGCTGCTGGGCAGTATGTATACCTGAACAGTCGGTAAAAGTTATAATATGGCACACGCACTTGGCGTGGGGCCATGCAGGGATTGGCAAGTGTGCAGAAATCATGACGAGATACTGCAACTTTCCCCGTATGAAACACCAGATTCAGGCAACAATTAGGACTTGCGTTATATGTCAGAAAGCAAAACACTATAATAGATCCACCAAGTTTGAACTACATCCCGTAGTTCCACTCAGGCCGCTTCAATTAGTATCTGTGGATGTAGCAGGTCCATATCCCATGGCCAGAGGAGGTATGAAATATATACTGGCCATGTACGATATTTTTTCCAAATACTTGGCAATTTATTGTATAAAATCAGCTACTGCCAAAACCATAGTCAGGCGGATCAATCAAGAATACTTGCCTCAAGTGGGAAAACCCGAAGCCATAACGACTGATAATGCCTCTTATTTCACGGGTCGCACTTGGAAAAATTACCTACGGGAACAAAATATACAGCATATTCTGGTATCCCGGTTCCATCCAGAAGCAAGTTTAGTTGAAAGAACATTCAGAGAATTGAATAAGTTCCTTAGAATTTACATA
Organism: Schistocerca americana; assembly: GCF_021461395.2. Classification (NCBI taxonomy): domain Eukaryota; kingdom Metazoa; phylum Arthropoda; class Insecta; order Orthoptera; family Acrididae; genus Schistocerca; species Schistocerca americana. The sequence continues at coordinate 51,133,096 of NC_060129.1, forward strand.
GGGAACCGACATACAAAATGGCCCGGATTAGTACCTAAATTTGTAGAAATACACAATTTAACACCCCATTCAAGTACAGGATACCCCCCGGTAGAGATATTGAATGGAGTTAATGAGACACCGAATGAATGGCTCACGCCTTTACCGAGATTACCAGCCAGGGCAGAAACAAGGGAGGAAAAGATAAAAAAGATATGGAACAAACTAACCAGCTGTGCAGCAAAGAGGAAAAAGAAGTACGACCGAGGTGTAACTAACGAACAGAAATATAATGTAGGGGACCTGGTACTTATTCGTAACCACCCTAAATCCTCAGCCACCTTAAAACAGAATAGTAAGTGGCAATTGCTATATTCAGGGCCCTTTGAAGTAATAAGCGTTCCACACAAATGTAGCTATTTGTTAGCACATCCCCAGACGGGGAAAATAAAAGGACTGTATCCACGTAAAGATGTAAAGTTATTTATTCAGTGACATGTCTGATGTAAATAGTAGTGGTAAGAAGATTTCAATTGTGTTTTAGAGGATAAGTATGTTAGTTTTAAGAAAGAATTTATGTATAGTTACAATTTTGAGGAAGTAGAATCAGTAAACTGAGCAATAATATGCAAATGGAAGACTTGTTTACAGACAGTTAGTGTCATTAAAATACTACATGCTCTTCAAGCAATGAATAATCTTTTGTTGATAAAGTAATGATTAATTTCTTGAATCATTTTGTAGTAAGTAAGTACAATTAATGATGAAATCTCATATAAATATGTAGCAGATGTAATTGTGTTAGAATCAAGGAACCCTGAGAGAGAGTCTATACTAGTCAAAAATTGACTTTGTAGTACGAAATAATTATGTGATGTAATGTTTACTGCCAATAGTGATCTGAGAACGACACTGGAGCAGAATCCAATAAAAAACAAAACCGTTCCGTGTAACCTATGCTTTGTATGTATTAATGCTTCAATTGAAGCCTATGTACTTGGCACACGTTCTTGAATATTAATTACGCGGTACGCGAATCAAGTTACGCGGAAACTACACTGTAGTCCTGTAGGACGGACCGTTAAAAATAATACTAGTACTAAATGAAGTATTTATTGAACAATATGCCCAAGTCAAGCTGTCATGCACATGGTAAAATCTGTTTGCTAGATGGGTGATAACCTGGCAAGCTACATTAAAAGAGGAAAAGAAAGCTATGTACAAAAAAAAAAAAAAAAATTACACACCTTTAAATAATTACAAAAAAAGCAATATATGCCTAGTAATAGTATTAAAAGTGTGTAATGAGAAGGTAACACAATGGACTCAATGTAGAAGAGAATGATTATGCTAAGAACAGTTGTTATGCATTAAAAATAAACTATGTGCATAAACAATCTAGGAAAGGACGGAATATTGTGTGTAGTAGGGACAGAAAATGACTGTTGTATCTGCACCAATATATACGTCGGTATAAGTTAAGTGTTGAGTGACTAACTGTCATAGTGCAGTGCTCAACGAACAGTAGTACACTATGAGTAAAAACGGTAGTTAGTGATACGTTCGGAGTCGATTCAAACAAACATCGCTCGACGGAGACATTTAGTATGTGTGTACCGAAATATATTCGCGTGTTGAAAGACGCTCTGGCAGTGTATCAACCGTGAGAACAAGTGAAAGTGTGTAGTACAATGTGCGTGTGACGAACCCTAAATACCAGTGTCACAATGCCACAAGAAACCTATTATCATGCCAAAACATCCTGTGCATACCAGCGAAGCGACGGCGTAATGAACAATAAACACTGTTAAACAAGCTGCATTTTCTTCCACAGCTAGTAATCTGTGTCCTTAGAGACAGTACACCGTTGTGGAATGTTTGTTTCATGCACTACGACGGGGAGCCATGCGGAGAAGCAGAGACGAGTGTCTTGCCGCCAGCCGGCCGGTCGCGGTAAACCACGGCAACTCGCCGACATCGGCGAATGGTTCGGCGCGGTTCGCAACTGCTTGCGCCCCGTCAGCACGACGTCGCTGTTACTGAGAGCCGGTCGTCGAACCCAGCGGCCGTCGGCACGCGGCGTTCCAGACGACGCGACTCAACAATTGCTTCGCGCCGCCCGCTCCGTACAACATTGTTGTCATTCAAATGAACTATCAACTATGTAGTTAATGCACTAATATGAAAACGGTATATTGGACACGAAATGACGTGACAAACATTGTGTTTTTCTTTAGTTACTCGATGCAGACTCAAAGTATTCATCGGTTCAGTGATGGATAGATATAATATGTTTCGTCATGTTAATGAAGTAAACTTGCACGAATGCTAGAACATTTTAAAACAATTGTCGTGAGCAAGTGCAGAGACGATTCATTATACCACTGTAAAACTGTTTAATAAGTGACGTTCATTGCAATACAGAACACAAATGTAAAAAGGGTAGAAGGTATATTGGTAACAAAGAGACTAAAAGTTTAACACGTTGTCATAAATAGCCTTTGTTATCTGTGAACACTGGATAGAGTCTGAACCTTTTGTGATCAAACTGGGTATTAAAACAAACCAGGCGAGATGACTATGGCTCCGGCGCCGTTTTCCCAGGTTTTCTGATCGCACGTAGCCCGAATGGGGGAGCCAGATAAATGTAATGACCCTGGGACTAGGTTTATGGTCACCTCGCAAAGTGTAAGAACAGTATAAAAAGTGTAATTAAACCTACAGTGTAAAAGAACTATGAAGTTTAAAGTGAATGTTCCAACCAAGGTAACAGACAATAACCAAACAGACGTTAGTGGCAGCATATTGCCGAACATTCTTAACGTTAGTCAATTGCTGCCAGGGGGCATTGTAACGTCTAGAAAGAAACAAAAACAACATATTATGTAGTAACGAGAAAATTATATGTATCATATTGTGTTATTGTATAAAATTATGTATTTTTTTTATTATTTATTATTGAGAATATCTGCGTCGGCGAGTAATGAAACCGCCACAGACGACAAATGTCGAACAAAGACTAAAATAAGTAACTAGTATATAATACGTGACGAATAGCAATCTCTTTGTCTTCTTCATCTGGGAGTCGAGCGAGTAAGATATCCTGTGTCGTAGTAGCGAACGCTAGGGTAGCATTCTTTTGTCGAGACTAAAAGATGTATGCCATTACGTGTGAATTCATAAAGGTGTGTAACAATTGAAATATTTAAATGTTTTAATAGAGTTATGTAAATGAAAACTTGCATTATTAATTGTTAAAGCTTGCTTGCCTATTATCCCATCCTGTTGAGACATTTTTCAGTTATATAAATATTATCTGTGGTGCTGAGCTGCGTGGCTAACGAAAGAGCCGCTGCCGCGGCGTATTCAAACGACTTCCAATGTAGTCTATCATACCGCAAGGAAGCGGTAAAGTAACAGTAAAATAATATTATTTCTTTTAGCTTCCAGACTTGCAGTGCAGATCAACAGATTTTATGATGTGTTGCAGGTTGACGCGGGCTGCTGATAGTATATAACTCACAGTACAAATAAGTTAATGTACCGTCAAAATCTAATAGGAATCTTGCTGTGCTCCGTTCTGGTCTGGCAAACTTTATAGCGAAAACATATTTTTTAATAGTCTCATGTTCTTGTGCTAGTCGTAGTATTGAATGGTGTTTTACCGAGAAACAAAATCCACTGCAAAATATTGTTGTTGAACGATCATACAAACTGTAACATCAGTGTTCATAACCAAATAATTTCAATTTTCAATAACTATAAAGTAGGGAAGATATGTTGATTTTTAGAATGAGTTACAGTCACGAAAATACGTTCCTTTAATTGTAGGCCACATAGAGAACAATAAGATCTCAATATATATATTTTGCTTTGTTAAAAGGTAATGATAATAAAGAAATTCAAAGCACGGCATTATTAACAGATATTTCGCGGCTCTTTTCGTATGTGCGATATTAAAAAACGCGAAAGAATCTAATACTGCTCTCCCAGGAACCTCTCAAAGCACAAAATCTTAGAAATGATACTCCTCTTGTATATGAGAAGGCATAGTGCATATTGTATTCAATCCCGATGCAATTTCTGTGTTTCATCGTCAATGTGAAGATCCAAGAGATACATTATACCTGCAGTGGTGCATGGTAATCTAATACTGCTCTCCCAGGAAAGGCTCAAAGCACAAACCCATAGAAGACTTAATCATCTTGTATATAAGTCGGCATTGTGGTTTTGCATTCAGTCCCGATGCAACTTCTGTGTTTCATCATCAATGTAAAGGTCCCAGGGATACAGTAAACCTGCAGTGGTGCATCGGAACTAATAGCGCTCTCCCAGGAAACTCTCAAGGCACAAACTCTTAGAAATGATACTCCTCTTGTATATTGGAAGGCATTGTGCGTTTTGTATTCAATCCCATTGAAATTTCTGTGTTTCGTCAATGTGAAGGTCTAAGGGATACAGCAAACCTGCAGTGGTGCATTGGAATGTAATAGTACTGTCCCAAGATAGGCTCAATGCACAAACTGTTAGAAGAGTAAGTCCTCTTGTATATAAGTCGGCCTTGTGCCTTTTGTATTCAATGCCGATGCAATTTCTGTGTTTCATCGTCAATGCGACGGTCCAAGGGATACAGTAAACCTGCAGTGGTGCATGGTAATCTAATACTGCTCTCCCAGGAAAGGCTCAATGCACAAACCCTTAGAAAACTTAATCCTCTTGTATATAAATCGGCATTGAGCATTTTGTATTCAATCCCGATGTGAATTCTGTGATTCATCGTCAATATGAAGGTCCAAGGGATACAGTAACCCTTCAGTGGTGCATCGAAATATAATACTGCTCTCCCAGGAAACTCTCAAAGCACAAACTCTTAGAAGAGTTACGCCTCTTGTATATAAGTCGGATTTGTGCCTTTTGTATTCAATCCCGATGCATTTTCTGTGTTTCATCGTCAATGTGCAGGTCCCAGGATACAGTAAACCTGCAGTGGTGCATCGGATTCTAGTACTGCTCTCCCAGGAAACTCTCAAAGCACAAACTCTTAGAAATGATACTCCTCTTGTATATAAGAAGGCATTGTGCATTATGTATTCAATCCCGATGCAATGTCTGTGTTTCATCGTCAGTGTGAAGGTCCAAGAGATACAGTTAACCTGCAGTGGTGCATGGTAATCTAATAATGCTCTCCCAAGAAAGGCTCAAAGCACAAACCGTTAGCTGACTTAATCCTCTTAAATATAAGTCGGCATTCAGCATTATGTATTCAATCCCGATGCGATTTCCGTTTTTCATCGTCAATTTGAAGGTCCAAGGGATACAGTGAACCTTGAGTGATGCATCGGAATATAAAACTGCTCTCCCAGGAATTTCTCAAAGCACAAACTCTTAGACGAGTTACGCCTCTCGTATATAAGTCGGCCTTGTGCATTTTGTATTCATCCCGATGCTATTTCTGTGTTTCATCGTCAATATGAAGGTCGAAGGGATACAGTAAAAATGCAGTGGTGCATCGGAATCTAATACTGCTCTCCCAGGAAACGCCCAAAGCTCAAACTTCTAGAAATGATACTCCTCTCGTATATAAGAAGGCATTGTGAATTTTGTATTCAATCCAGATGCAGTTTCTGTGTTTCATCGTCAAAGTGAAGATCCAAGAGATACAGTGAACCTGCAGTGGTGCATGGTAATCTAATACTGCCCTCCAAAGAAAGGCTCAAAGCACAAACCCTTGGAAGACTTAATCCTTTTGTATATAAGTCGGCCTTGTGCCTTTTGCATTCAATGCCGATGCAATTTCTGTGTTTCATCGTCAATGCGACGGTCCAAGGGATACAGTAAACCTGCAGTGGTGCATAGTAATCTAATACTGCTCTCCCAGGAAAGGCTCAAAGCACAAACCCCTCCTTAGAAGACTTAATCCTCTTGTATATAAGTCGGCATTGAGATTTTTGTATTCAGTCCCGATGCAATTTCTGTGTTTCATCGTCAATGTGAAGGTCCAAGGGATACAGTAAAACTTCAGTGGTGCATCGGAATCTAATACTGCTCTCCCAGGAATCACTCAAAGCACAAAATCTTGGAAATGATACTCCTCTTATATATGAGAAGGCATTGTGCATATTGTATTCAATCCCGATGCAATTTCTGTGTTTCATCGTCAATGTGAAGATCCAAGAGATACATTATACCTGCAGTGGTGCATGGTAATCTAATACTGCTCTCCCAGGAAAGGCTCAAAGCACAAACCCTTAGAAGACTTAATCCTCTTGTATATAAATTGGCATTGAGCATTTTGTATTAAATCCCGATGTGAATTCTGTGTTTCATCCTCAATATGAAGGTCCAAGGGATACAGTAAACCTTCAGTGGTGCATCGGAATATAATACCGCTCTCCCAGGAAACGTTCAAAGCACAAACTCTTAGAAGAGTTACGCCACTTGTATATAAGTCGGCCTTGTGCCTTTTGTATTCAATCCAGATGCAAATTCTGTGTTTCATCGTCAATGTGAAGGTCCAAGGGAGATAGTAAACATGCAGTGGTGCATCGGATTATAAAACTGCTCCCCCAGGAAGCTCTCAAAGCACAAACTCTTAGAAATAATACTCCTCTTGTATATAAGAAGGCATTGTGAATGTTGTATTCAATCCCGATGCGATTTCTTTGTTTCATCATCAATGTGAAGGTCCAAGGGATACAGTAAACATGCAGTGGTGCATCGCAATCTAATACTGCTCTCCCAGGAAACTCTCAAGGCACAAACTCTTAGAAATGATACTCCTCTTGTATATAAGAAGGCACTGTGCCTTTTGTATTCAAACCCGATGCAATTTCTGTGTTTCATCGTCAATGTGAAGGTCCAATGGATACAGTAAATTTCCAGTGGTGCATCGGAATACAATACTGCTCCCCCAGGAAGCTCTCAAACCACAAACTCTTAGAAGAGTTACACCTCTTCTATATAAGTCGGCCTTGTGCCATTTGTATTCAATCCCGATGCAATTTCTGTGTTTCATCGTCAATGTGAAGTCCAAGGGATACAGTAATCCTGCAGTGGTGCATGGAAATCTAATACTGCTCTCCCAGGAAAGGCTCAAAGCACAAACACTTAGAGGACGTAATCCTCTTGTATATAAATCGGCATTGAGCCTTTTGATTTCAATCCCGATGCAATGTCTGTGTTTCATCGTCCATGTGAAGGTCCAAGGGATACAGTAAACCTGCAGTGGTGCATCGGAATCTAATACTGCTCTGCCAGGAAACTCTCAAGGCACAAACTCTTAGAAATTATTCTCCTCTTGCATATAAGAACGCATTGTCCTGTTTTTATTCAATCCCGATGCAATTACTGTGTTTAATCGTCAATGTGAAGGTCCAAGGGATGCAGTTAACCTGCAGTGGTGCACGGTAACTTAATACTGCTCTCCAAGGAAAGACTCAAAGCACAATCTCTTAGAAGACTTAATCCTCTTGTATATAAGTCGGCATCGTACTTTTTGTATTCAATCCCGATGCAGTTTCTGTGTTTCATCGTCAATGTTAAGCACCAAGGGATCCAGTAAATCTGCAGTGGTGCATTGGAATCTAATACTGCTCTCGCAGGAAACTCTCAAGGCACAAACTTTTAGAAATGATACTCCTCTTGTATATTAGAAGGCATTGTGCGTTTTGTATTCAATCCCATTGCAATTTCTGTGGTTCATCGTCAATGTGAAGGTCTGAGGGATACAGCAAACCTGCAGTAGTGCTTGGTAATCTAATATTGCTCTCCCAGGAAAGGCTCAAAGCACAAACCCTTGGAAGAAAAAATGGTTCAAATGGCTCTGAGCACTATGGGACTCAACTGCTGAGGTCATTAGTCCCCTAGAACTTAGAACTAGTTAAACCTAACTAACCTAAGGACATCACAAACATCCATGCCCGAGGCAGGATTCGAACCCGCGACCGTAACGGTCTTGCGGTTCCAGACTGCAGCGCCTTTAACTGCACGGCCACTTCGACCGGCAAACCCTTGGAAGACTTAATCCTCTTGTATATAAATCGGCATTGAGCATTTTGTATTCAATCCCGATGTGAATTCTGTGTTTCATCGTCAATATGAAGGTCCAAGAGATACAGTAAACCTTCAGTGGTGCATCGGAATATAATACCGCTCTCCCAGGAAACTTTCAAAGCACAAACTCTTAGACGTGTTACGCCTCTTGTATATAAGTCGGCCTTGTGCCTTTTGTATTCAATCCAGATGCAATTTCTGTGTTTCATCGTCAATGTGAAGGTCCAAGGGAGACAGTAAACGTGCAGTGGTGCATCGGGTTCGAAAACTGCTCTCCCAGGAAGCTCTCAAAGCACAAACTCTTAGAAATGATATTCCTCTTGTATATAAGAAGGCATTGTGAATTTCGTATTCAATCCCGATGCAATATCTGTGTTTCATCGTCAATGTGAAGGTCCAAGAGATACAGTAAACCAGCAGTGGTGCATGGTAATCTAATAATGCACTCCCAGGAAAGGCTCAAAGCACAAACCCTTAGAAGACTCAATCCTCCTGTGTACAAGTCGGCATTGAGCATTTTGTATTCAATCCCGATGCAATTTCTGTGTTTCATCGTCAATGTGAAGGTCCAGGGGATACAACAAACCTTCAGTGGTGCATCGGAATATACCACTGCTGTCCCAGGAAAGTCTCAAACACAAACTCTTAGAAGAGTTACTCCTCATGTATATAAGTCGGCCTTGTGCATTTTGTATTCATTCCCGATGCAATTTCTGTGTTTCATCGTCAATTTGAAGGCCCATGGGATACAGTAAACCTGCAGTGGTGCATCGGAATCTAATACTGCTCTCCCAGGAAACTCTCAAGTCACAATCTCTTAGAAATGATACTCCTCTCATATATAAGAAGGCATTGTGCACTTTGTATTCAATCCCGATGCAAATTCTGTGTTTCATCGTCAATGTGAAGGTCCAAGAGATACAGAAAAACTGCAGTGGTGCATGGTAGTCTAATACTGCTCTCCCAGGAAAGGCTCAAAGCACAAACCCTTAGAAGACTTAATCCTTTTGTATATAAGTCGGCATTGTGCTTTTTGTATTCAGTCCCGATGCAATTTCTGTGTTTCATCGTCAATGTGAAGTTCCAAGGGATACAGTGAACCTGCAGTGGTGCATCGGAATCTAATTGTGAACTCCCAGGAAACTCTCAAATCACAAACTCTTAGAAATGATACTCCTCTTGTATATAAGAAGGCATTGTCCTGTTTGTATTCAATCCCGATGCAATTTCTGTTTTTCATCGTCAATGTGAAGGTCCAAGGGATACAGTTAACCTCCAGTGGTGCACGGTAATTTTATACTGCTCTCCAAGGAAAGGCTCAAAGCACAAACTCTTAGAAGACTTAATCCTCTTGAATATAAGTAGGCGTTGTGCCATTTGTTTCAATCCTGATGCAATTTCCGTGTTTCATCGTCAATGTGAAGTCCAAGGGATACAGTAAACCTGCAGTGGTGCATGGTAATCTAATAAAGCTCTTACAAGATAGGCTCAAATTAGAAACCCTTGAAAGATTTAATCCTCTTGTATATAAGTCGGCAATGAGCATTTTGTATTCAATCCCGATGCGATTTCTGTGTTTCATCATCAATGTGAAGGTCCAAGGGATACAGTAAACATGCAGTGGTGTATCGCAATCTAATACTGCTCTCCCAGGAAACTCTCAAGGCACAAACTCTTAGAAATGACACTCCTCTTGTATATAAGAAGGCATTGTGCCTTTTGTATTCAAACCCGATGCAATTTCTGTGTTTCATCGTCAATGTGAAGGTCCAACGGATACAGTAAAACTCCAGTGGTGCATCGGAATACAATACTGCTCCCCCAGGAAACTCTCAAACCACACACTCTTAGAAGAGTTACTTCTCTTGTATATAAGTCGGCCTTGTGCCATTTGCATTCAATCCCGATGCAATATCTGTGTTTCATCGTCAATGTGAAGTCCAAGGGATACAGTAATCCTGCAGTGGTGCATGGTAATCTAATACTGCTCTCCCAGGAAAGGCTCAAAGCACAAACACTTACAAGACTTAATCCTCTTGTATATAAATCGGCATTGAGCCTTTTGATTTCAATCCCGATGCAATGTCTGTGTTTCATTGTCTATGTGAAGGTCCAAGGGATACAGTAAGCCTGCAGTGGTGCATCGGAATCTAATACTGCTCTGCCAGGAAACTCTCAAGGCACAAACTCTTAGAAATGATTCTCCTCTTGTATATAAGAACGCATTGTCCTGTTTGTATTCAATCCCGATGCAATTTCTTAGTTTCATCGTCAATGTGAAGGTCCAAGGGATACAGTTAACCTGCAGTGGTGCACGGTAACTTAATACTGCTCTCCAAGGAAAGGCTCAAAGCACAATCTCTTAGAAGACTTAATTCCCTTGTATATAAGTCGGCATTGTGCTTTTTGTATTCAATCCCGATGCAATTTCTGTGTTTCATCGTCAATGTTAAGCACCAAGGGATCCAGTAAATCTGCAGTGGTACATTGGAATCTAATACTGCCCTCGCAGGAAACTCTCAAGTCCCAAACTCTTAGAAATGATACTCCTCTTGTATATAAGAAGGCGTTGTGCCTTTAGTATTCAATCCCGATGCAATTTCTTTGTTCTTCGTCAATGGGAAGGACCAAGGGATTCAGTAAACCAGCAGTGGTGCATTGTAAACTAATACTGCTCTCCCAGGAAACGCTCAAAGCACAAACCCCTCCTTAGAAGACTTAATCCTCTTGTATATAAGTTGGAACTGAGATTTTTGTATTCAATCCCCATGCAATTTCTGTGTTTCATCGTCAATGTGAAGGTCCAAGGGATACAGTAAACATTCAGTGGTGCATCGGAAACTAATTCTGCTCTCGCACGAAACTCTCAAAACACAAAATCTTAGAAATGATTCTCCTCTTGTATATGAGAAGGCATTGTGCATTTTGTATTCAATCCCGATGCAATTTCTGCGTTTCATCGTCAATGTGAAGATCCAAGAGATACATTATACCTGCAGTGGTGCATGGTAATCTAATACTGCTCTCCCAGGAAAGCCTCAAAGCACAAATCCTTACAAGACTTAATCCGCTTGTATATAAGTCGGCATTGTGGCTTTTGTATTTGGTCCCGATGCAACTTCTGCGTTTCATCGTCAATGTAAAGGTCCAAGGGATACAGTAAACCTGCAGTGGTGCATCGGAATCTAATAGTGCTCTCCCAGGAAACTCTCAAGCCACAAACTCTTAGAAATGATACTCCTCTTGTACATTAGAAGGCATTGTACCTCTTGTATTCAATCCCGATGCAATTTCTGTGTTTCATCGTCAATGTGAAGGTCCAAGGGATACAGTAAACCTTCAGTCATGAGGCGGGATCTAATACTGGTCTCCCACGAAACTCTCCAAGCACAAAATCTCAGAAATGATACACCTCTAGTATATATGTCGGCCTTGTGCCCTTTGTATTCAATGCCGATGCAATTTCTGTGTTCATCGTCAATGAGACAGTCCAAGGGATACAGCAAACCTGCAGTGGTGCATGATAATCTAATACTGCTTTCCCAGGAAAAGCTCAAATCACAAACCCTTAGAAGACTTAATCCTCTTGAATATAAATCGGCATTGATCATTTTGTATTCAATCCCGATGCGAATTCTGTGTTTCATCGTCAGTATGAAGGTCCAAGGGATACAGTAAACCTTCAGTGGTGCATTGGAATATAATACTGCTATCCCATGAAACTCTCAAAGCACAAACACTTAGAGGAGTTACGCCTTTTGTATATAACTCGGCCTTGTGACTTTTGTATTCAATCCAGAAGCAATTTCTGTGTTTCATCGTCAAAGTGAGGGTCCAAGGGATACAGTAAACCTGCAGTGGTGCATCGGATTCTAATACTGCTCTCCCAGGAAACTCTCAAAGCACAAACACTTAGAAATGATACTCCTCTTGTATATAAAAAGGCAATATGCGTTTTGTATTCAATCCCGATGCAATTTCTGTGTTTCATCGTCAATGTGAGTGTCCAAGGGATACAGTAATCCTGCAGTGGTGCTTTGGAATCTAATACTACTGTCCCAGTAACGGCTCAATGCACAAACTCTCAGAAGACTTACTCCTCTTGTATATAAGTCGGCCTTTTTCCTTTTGTATTCAATCACGATGCAATTTCTGTGTTTCATCGTCAATGTGAAGGTCCAAGGGATACAGTTAACCTGCAGTGGTGCATGGTAATCTAATAAAGTTCTCCCAGGACAGGCCCAAATCACAAACCCTTAGAAGATATAATCCTCTTGTATATAAGTCGGCATTGAGCGTTTTGTATTCAATCCCGATGCGATTTCTGTGTTTCATCGTCAATGTAAAGGTTCAAGGGATACAGTTAACGTGCAGTGGTGCATAGGAAACTAATAGTACTGTCCCAGGATAGGCTCAATGAACAAACTCTTGGAAGAGTTAGTCCTCTTGTATATAAGTCGGCCTTGTGACTTTTGTATTCAATCCTGATGCAATTTCTGTGTTTCATCGTTAATGTGAACGTCCAAGCGATACAGTAAATTTGCAGTGGTGCATGGTAATCTAATACTGCTCTCCACGGAAAGGCTCAAAGCACAGACCCTTAGAAGACTAAATCCTCTTGTATATAAGTCGGCATTGAGCCTTTTGTATTGGATCCCGATGCAATTTCTGTGTTTCATCGTCAATGTGAAGGTCCAAGGGATACAGTAAACCTGCAGTGGTGCATCGGAATCTAATACTGCTCCCCCAGGAAACTCCCAAAGCACAAACTCTTAGAAATGATACTCCTCCCGTATATTAGAAGGCATTGTGCCATTTGTATCCAATCCCGATGCAATTTCTGTGTTTCATCGACAATGTGAAGGTCCAAGGGATACAGTAAACCTGCAGTGGTGGATTGGAATCTGATAGTACTGTCCCAGGAAAGGCTCAATGCACAAATTCTTAGAAGAGTTCCTCCTCTTGCATATAAGTCGGCCTTGTGCCTTTTGTATTCAATCTCAGTGCAATATCTGTGTTTCATCGTCAAAGTGAAGGTCAAAGGATTAGAGTTAACCTCCTGTGGTGCATCGGAATCTAATACTGCTCCCCAAGGAAACTCACAAGTCACAAACTCTTAGAATTGATACTCCTGTTGTATATAAGAAGGCATTGTGCCATTTGTATTCAATCCCGATGCAATTTCTGTGTTTCATCGTCAATGTGAACGTCCAAGGGATACAGTAAACCTGCAGTGGTGGATCGGAATCTCAAACTGCTCTCCGGGGAAACTCCAAAGCACAAACTCTTAGAACTGATACTCCTCTTGTATATAAGAAGGCATTGTGCCCTTTGTAATCAGGCCCGATGCAAATTGTTTGTTTCATCGTCAATATGAAGGTCCAAGGGATACAGTAAACCTGCAGTGCTGCATGGTAATCTAATATTGCTCTCCCAGGAATCTCTCAAGGCACAAACCCTTAGAAATGATACTCCTCTTGTATATAAGAAGGCATTGTGCCTTTTGTATTCAATCCAGACGCAATTTCCGTATTTCATCGTCAATGTGAAGGTCCAAGGGAGACAGTAAACCTGCAGTGGTGCATCGGACTGTAATACTGCTCTCCAAGGAAACTCTCAAATCACAAACTCTTAGAAATGATACTCCTCTTGTATATAAGATGGCATTGTGCCTTTTTTATTCAATTCCGATGAATTTCTGTGTCTCATCGTCAATGTAAAGGTCCAAGGGGTACAGTAAAACTACAGTGGTGCATGGTCATCTAATACTGCTCTCCCTGGAAAGGCTCAAAGCACAAACCCTTAGAAGACTTAATCATCTTGTATATAAGTCGGCATTGTGGTTGGTTGGTTATGTGGAAAGAGACCTAACAGCGAGGTCATCGGTCTCACCGTATTGGGGAAGGACAGGGAAGGAAATCGGCCGTGCCCTTTCAGAGGAACCATCCCGGCATTTGCCTGGAAAGATTTTAGGGAAATGACGGAAAGCCTAAATCAGAATGGCCGGACGCGGGATTGAACAGCCGTCCTCCCGAATGCGAGTCCAGTGTGCTAACCACTGCGCCACCTCGCTCGGTCGGCATTGTGGCTTTTGTATTCTGTCCCGATGCAATTTCTGTGTTTCAGTGTCAATGTAAAGGTCCAAGGGATACAGTAAACCTGCAGTGGTGCATCGGAATCCAATAGTGTTCTCCCAGGAAACTCTCAAGGCACAAACTGTTAGAAATGGACTCATCTTGTATATTAGAAGGCATTGTACCTTTTGTATTCAATCCCGATGCAATTTCTGTGTTTCATCGTCAATGTGAAGGTCCCAGGAATACAGCAAACCTGCAGTGGTGCATTGGAATCTAATACTACTGTCCCAGGAACAGCTCAATGCACAAACTTTTAGACGACATACTCCACTTGCATATAAGTCGGTATTGTGCCTTTTGAATGCAATCCCAAAGCAATTTCTGTGTTTCATCGACAATGTGAAAGTCCAAGGGATACAGTAAACCTGCAGTGGTGCATGTGAATCTAATTGTGCTCTCCCAGGAAACTCTCAAAGGACAAACTCTTATAAATGATACTCCACTTGTATATAAGAAGGCATTGTGCCTTTTGTATTCAGTCGCAATGCAATTTCTGTGTTTCATCGTCAATGTGAAGGTCCAAGGGATACAGTAAACTAGCAGTGGTGCATGGTAATCTAATACTGCTCTCCCAGGAAAGGCTCAAAGCAGTAACCCTTAGAAGACTCAATCCTCTTGTATATAACTCTGCATTGAGATTTTTGAATTCAATCCCGATGTGATATCTGTGTTTCATCGTCAATGTGAAAGTCCAAGGGATACAATAAACCTTCAGTGGTGCATCGGAATATAATACTGCTCTCGCAGGAAACTCTCAAGTCCCAAACTCTTAGAAATGATACTCCTCTTGTATATAAGAAGGCATAGTGCCTTTTATATTCATTCCCGATGCAATTTCTGTGTTTCATCGTCAATGCAAAGGTTCAAGGGATACAGTTAACCTGCAGTGGTGCATAGGAATCTAATACTACTGTCCCAGGATAGGCTCAATGAACAAACTCTTGGAAGAGTTAGTCCTCTTGAATATAAGTCGGCCTTGTGCCTTTTGTATTCTATCCCGATGCGATTTCTGTGTTTCATCGTCAATGTGAAGGTCCAAGGGATACAGTAAACCTGCAGTGGTGCATTGGAATCTAATACTGCTCTCCGAGGAAACTCTCAAGTCCCAAACTCTTAGAAATGATACTCCTCTTGTATATAAGAAGGCATAGTGCTTTTTGTATTCATTCCCGATGCAATCTCTGTGTTTCATCGTCAATGTGAAGGTCTAAGGGATACAGTAAACCTGCAGTGGTGCATCGGAATCTAATACTGCTCTCCGAGGAAACTCTCAATTCACTAACTCTTAGAAATGATTCTCCTCTTGTATATAAGAAGGCATTGTGCATTTTGTTTTCAATTCCGATGCAAATTCTGTGTTTCATCGTCAATGTGAAGGTCCAAGAGATACAGTAAACCTGCTGTGGTGCATGGTAGTCTAATACTGCTCTCCCAGGAAAGGCTCTAAGCACAAACCCTTAGAAGTCTTAATCCTGTTGTATATAAGTCGGCATTGTGCCTTTTTTATTCAGTCCCGATGCTATTTCTGTGTTTCATCGTCAATCTGAAGGTCCAAGGGATACAGTAAACCTGCAGTGGTGCATCTGAATCTAACAGCGCTCTCCCAGGAATTTCTCAAGGCACAAACACTTAGAAATGATACTCCTCTTGTATATAAAGAGGCAATGTGCGTTTTGTATTCAATCCCGATGCAATTTCTGCGTTTCATTGTCAATGTGAGTGTCCAAGGGATACAGTAAACCTGCAGTGGTGCTTTGGAATCTAATACTACTGTCCCAGTAAAGGCTCAATGCACAAACTCCCAGAAGACTTACTCCTCTTGTATATAAATCGGCCTTTCGCCTTTTGTATTCAATCCCGATGCAATTTCTGTGTTTCATCGTCAATGTGAGTGTCCAAGGGATACAGTTAACCTGCAGTGGTGCATGGTAATCGAATAAAGTTCTCCCAGTACAGGCCCAAATCACAAACCCTTAGAAGATTTAATCCTCTTGTATATATGTCGGCATTGAGGGTTTTGTATTCAATCCTGATGCGATTTCTGTGTTTCATCGTCAATGTGAAGGTGAAGGGATAGAGTAAACCGTCAGTGGTAAATCGTAGTCTAACCCTGCTCTCCCAGGAAACTCTCAAAGCACAGACTCTTAGAAATGAGACTGCTCTTGTATTTAAGAAGTAATTGTGCCTCTTGTATTCAATCCCGATGCAATTTCTGTGTTTCATCGTCAATGTAAAGGTTCAAGGGATACAGTTAACCTGCAGTGGTGCATAGGAATCTAATACTACTGTCCCAGGATAGGCTCAATGAACAAACTCTTGGAAGAGTTAGTCCTCTTGAATATAAGTCGGCCTTGTGCCTTTTGTATTCTATCCCGATGCGATTTCTGTGTTTCATCGTCAATGTGAAGGTCCAAGGGATACAGTAAACCTGCAGTGGTGCATCGGAATCTAATACTGCTCTCCGAGGAAACTCTCAAGTCCCAAACTCTTAGAAATGATACTCCTCTTGTATATAAGAAGGCATAGTGCTTTTTGTATTCATTCCCGATGCAATCTCTGTGTTTCATCGTCAATGTGAAGGTCTAAGGGATACAGTAAACCTGCAGTGGTGCATCGGAATCTAATACTGCTCTCCGAGGAAACTCTCAATTCACTAACTCTTAGAAATGATTCTCCTCTTGTATATAAGAAGGCATTGTGCATTTTGTTTTCAATTCCGATGCAAATTCTGTGTTTCATCGTCAATGTGAAGGTCCAAGAGATACAGTAAACCTGCTGTGGTGCATGGTAGTCTAATACTGCTCTCCCAGGAAAGGCTCTAAGCACAAACCCTTAGAAGTCTTAATCCTGTTTTATATAAGTCGGCATTGTGCCTTTTTTATTCAGTCCCGATGCTATTTCTGTGTTTCATCGACAATCTGAAGGTCCAAGGGATACAGTAAACCTGCAGTGGTGCATCTGAATCTAACAGCGCTCTCCCAGGAATTTCTCAAGGCACAAACACTTAGAAATGATACTCCTCTTGTATATAAAGAGGCAATGTGCGTTTTGTATTCAATCCCGATGCAATTTCTGCGTTTCATTGTCAATGTGAGTGTCCAAGGGATACAGTAAACCTGCAGTGGTGCTTTGGAATCTAATACTACTGTCCCAGTAAAGGCTCAATGCACAAACTCCCAGAAGACTTACTCCTCTTGTATATAAATCGGCCTTTCGCCTTTTGTATTCAATACCGATGCAATTTCTGTGTTTCATCGTCAATGTGAGTGTCCAAGGGATACAGTTAACCTGCAGTGGTGCATGGTAATCGAATAAAGTTCTCCCAGTACAGGCCCCAATCACAAACCCTTAGAAGATTTAATCCTCTTGTATATATGTCGGCATTGAGGGTTTTGTATTCAATCCTGATGCGATTTCAGTGTTTCATCGTCAATGTGAAGGTGAAGGGATAGAGTAAACCGTCAGTGGTGCATCGTAGTCTAACCCTGCTCTCCCAGGAAACTCTCAAAGCACAGACTCTTAGAAATGAGACTGCTCTTGTATATAAGAAGGCATTGTGCCTCTTGTATTCAATCCCAATGCAATTTCTGTGTTTCATCGTCAATGTAAAGGTTCAAGGGATACAGTTAACCTGCAGTGGTGCATAGGAATCTAATACTACTGTCCCAGGATAGGCTCAATGAACAAACTCTTGGAAGAGTTAGTCCTCTTGAATATAAGTCGGCCTTGTACCTTTTGTATTCTCTCCCGATGCGATTTCTGTGTTTCATCGTCAATGTGAAGGTCCTAGGGATACAATAAACATTCAGTGGTGCATCGGAATATTTTACTGCTCTCCCAGGATACTCTCAATGCACCAACTCTTAGAAGACTTACTCCTCTTGTATATGATGCGGCCTTGTGCCATTTGTATTCAATCCCGATGCAATTTCTGTGTTTCATCGTCAATGTGAAGGTCCAAGGGATACAGTAAACTCGCAGTGGTGCATGGTAATCTAATCCTGCTCTCCCAGTAAGGCTCAAAGCACAAAACCTTCCTTAGAAGACTTAATCCTCTTGTATATAAGTCGGCATTGAGAATTTTGTATTCAATCCCGATGTACTTTCTGTGTTTTATCGTCAATGCGAAGGTCCAAGGGATATAGTAAACATTCAGTGGTGCATCGGAATCTAATACTGCACTCCCAGGAGACTCTCAAAGCACAAAATCTTAGAAATTATACTCCTCTTGTATATAAGAAGGCATTGTGCATATTATAATCAATCCTGATGCAATTTCTGTGTTTCATTGTCAATGTGAAGGTCGAAGGGATGCAGTATACCTGCAGTGGTGCATGGTTATCTAATACTGCTCTCCCAGGAAAGGCTCAAATTACAACCCCTTAGAAGACTTAATCCTCTTGTATATAAGTCCGCATTGAGCATTTTGTATTCAATCCCGATGCGATTACTGTGTTTCATCGTCAATGTGAACGTCCGAGGGATACAGTAAACCTTCAGTGGTGCATCGGAATATAATACTGCCCTCCCAGGAAACTCTCATAGCACAAACCCTAAGAAGAGTTACTCTTTTTGTATATAAGTCGGCCTTGTGCCTTTTGTATTCAATCCCGATGCAATTTCTGTGTGTCATCGTCAATGTGAAGGTCCAAGGGATACAGTAAAGCTGCAGTGGCGCATGGTAATCTAATACTGCTCCCCAAGGAACGGCTCAAAGCACAAACCTTAGTAGTCTTATTCCTCTTGTATATAAGTCGGCATTGTGCCTTTTGTATTCAATCCCGATGCATTTTATGTGTTTAATCGTCAATGTGAAGGTCCGAGGGATACAGTAATCCTTCAGTGGTGCATCGGAATCTAAAACTGCTCTCCCAGGAAACTCTCTAAGCACAGACTCTTACAATTGACATTCCTCTTGTATATAAGAAGCTATTATGCCTCTTGTATTGAATCCCGATGCAATTTCTGTGTTTCATCGTCAATATGAAGGTTCAAGGGATACAGTTAACGTGCAGTGGTGCAAAGGAATCTAATAGTACTGTCGCAGGAAAGGCTCAATACACAAACTCGAAGAAGAATTAGACCTCTTGTATATAAGTCGGCCTTGTGCCTTTTGTATTAAATGCCGATGCAATATCTGTGTTTCATCGTCAATGAGAAGGTCCAAGGTATACAATGAACCTGCAGTGGTGCATGGTGATCTAATACAGCTCTCCCAGGAAAGGCTCAAACCACAAACATTTAGAAGACTTAATCCTTTTTTGCCATTTTTATTCAACCCCAAAGCAATTTCTGTGTTTAATCGTCAATGTGAAGGTCCAAGGGATACAGTAAACTTGCAGTGGTGCATGGTAATCTGATACTGCTCTCCCAGGAAACTCTCAATGCACAAATTCTTGCAAATGATACTCCTCTCGTATATAAGAAGGCATTGTGCCTTTTGTAATCAATCCCGATGCAATTACTGTGTTTCATCGTCAATGTGAAGGTCCAAGGGATACAGTAAACCTTCAGTGGTGCATCGGAATCTAATACTGCTCTCCCAGGAAACTCTCAAAGCACAGACTCTTACAATTGATATTCCTCTTGTATATAAGAAGCTATTATGCCTCTTGTATTCAATCCCGATGCAATTTCTGTGTTTCATCGTCAATATGAAGGTTCAAGAGATACCGTTAACCTGCAGTGGTGCATAGGAATCTAATAGTACTGTCCCAGGAAAGGCTCAATACACAAACTCTTAGAAGAATTAGAGCTCTTGTATATAAGTTGACCTTGTGCCTTTTGTATTATATCCCGATGCAATTTCTGTGTTTCATCGTCAATGAGAAGGTCCAAGGTATACAATAAACCTGCAGTGGTGCATGGTGATCTAATACAGCTCTCCCAGGAAAGGCTCAAAGCACAAACCCTTTAAAGACTTAATCTTTTTTTGCCATTTTTATTCAAACCCAAAGCAATTTCTCTGTTTCATTGTCAATGTGAAGGTCCAAGGGATACAGTAAACTTGCAGTGGTGCATGGTAATCTGATACTGCTCTCCCAGGAAACTCTCAATGCACAAATTCTTGCAAATAATACTCCTCTCGTATATAAGAAGGCATTGTGCCTTTTGTATTCAATCCCGATGCAATTTCTGTGTTTCATCGTCAATGTGAAGCTCCAAGGGATACAGTAGACCTGCAGTGGTGCATCGGAATCAAATACTGCTCTCCCAGGGAAGGCTCAAAGTACAGACCCTTAGAAGACTTAATCCTCTTGTAGATAAGTCGGCATTGGGCCTTTTGTATTCAATCCCGATGCAATCTCTGTGTTTCATCGTCAATGTGAATGTTCCAGAAGGACAGTAAACCTGCAGTGGTGCATGGCTATCACAATACTGCTCTCCCAGGAAAGGCTCAAAGCACAAACCCTTAGAAGGCTTAATCCTCTTGTGCCTTTCGTATTCAACTCCAAAGCAATTTCTGTGTTTCATCGTCAATGTGAAGGTCCAAGAGATACAGTAAACTTGCAGGGGTGCATGGAAATCTAATACTGCTCTCCCAGGAACCTCTCAAAGTACAAATTCTTGGAAATGATACTCCTCTTCTATATAAGAAGGCATTGTGCCTTTTGTATTTAATCCCAATGCAATTTCTATGTTTCATAGTCAGTGTGAAAATTCAAGGGATACAGTAAACCTGCGGTGGTGCATGGTAATAAAATACTACACTCCCAGGAAAGGGTCAAAGCACAAACCCTTATTAGACTTAATTCTCTTGTATATAAGTCGGCATTGAGGCTTCTATATTCAATTCCGATGCAATTTCTGTGTACTATCGTTAATGTGAAGTTCCAAGTGATTCACAAAACCTGCAGTGGTGCATCGTAATCTAATCCTGCTCTCCCAGGAAACTCTCAAAGGACAAATTTTTAGCAATGAAGCTCTTCTTGTATATAAGAAGGCATTGTGCCTTTTGTATTCAATCCCGATGCAATTTCTGTGTTTCATTTTCATTGTGAAGGTCCAAGGGATACAGTATACCTGCAGTTGTGCATGGTAATCTAATACTGCTCTCCGAGGAAAGGCTTCGAAGCACAAAACCTTAGAAAACTTAATCCTCTTGTATATGAGTTGGCATTGAGCATTTTGTATTCCATCCCGATGCAATTTCTGTGGTTCATCTTCAATGTGAAGGTTCAAGCGATACAGTAAACCTGCAGTGGTGCATCGGAATCTAATACTGCTCTCCCAGGAATCTCTCAAAGCACAAATTCTAGGAAATGATACTCCTCTCGTATATAAGAAGGCATTCTGTCTTTTGTATTCAATCCCGATGCAGTTTCTGTGTTTCATCGTCAATGTGAAGGTCCAAGGGAAACAGTAAACCAGCAGTGGTGCATGGCAATCATAATACTGCTCTCCCAGCAAAGTCTCAAAGCACAAACCCTTATAAGACTTAATCCTCTTGTATATAAGTCGGCATTGAGGTTTTGTATTCAATCCTGATGCAATTTCTGTGTTTCATCGTCATTATGAAGGTCCAAGTAATCCAGTATACATGCAGTTGTGCATAGTAATCTAATACTGCTCTCCCAGGAAAGGCTCAAAGCACAAACCCTTAGAATACTTAATCCTCTTGTATATAGGATGGCATCGAGCATTTTGTATTCCATCCCGATGCAATATCTGTGGTTCATCTTCAATGTGAAGGTCCAAGCGATACAGTAAACCTGCAGTGGTGCATTGGAATCTAAAACTGCTCTCCCAGGAAACTCTCAAAGCACAAACTGCTAGGAAAGATACTCCTCTGGTATATGAGAGGGCATTGTGCCATTTGTATTCAGTCCCGATGCAATTTTTGTGTTTCATCGTCAATGTGAAGATCCAAGGGATACAGTAAACCCGCGGTAGTGCATCTCAATCTAGTACTGCTCTACCAGGACACTCTCAAAGCACTAACTCTTAGAAATGATACTCCTCTTGTATATAGGAAGGCATTGTGCCTTTTCTATTCTATCCCGGTGCAATGTCTGTGTTTCATCGTCAATGTGAAGATCCAAGGGATACAGTAAACCTGCAGTGGTTCATCGGAATCTAATACAGCCCTCCCAGGAAACTCTCAAAGCACAAACTCATAGAAATAATACCCCCCTTTATATAAGAAGGCATTGTGCATTTTGTATTCAATCCCGATCCAATATCTGTGCTTCATCGTCAATATAAAGGTCCATGGTGTACAGTAACACTGAAGTGGTGCATCCGAGTGTAAGACTGCTTTCCCAGGAATGGCTCAAAGCACAAACTCTTAGATGCGAAACTGCTCTTGCATATAAGCCGGTCTTGTGCCTTTTGTATTCAATCCCGGTGCAATTTCTGTGTTTCATCGTCTATGTGAAGGTGTTAGGGATACAGAAAAGCCTGCAGTGGTGCATCGGAATCTAATACTGCTCTCCAGGAGACTGTCAAGGCACAAACTCTTAGAAATGATACTCCTCTTGGATATAAGGAGGCATTGTGCCTTTTGTATTCAATCCCGATGCAATTTCTGTGTTTCATCGTTAATGTGAACGTCCAAGGGATATAGTAAACTTGCAGTGGTGCAAGGTAATCTAATACTGCTCTCCCAGGAAATGCTCAATGCACAAACTGTTAGAAGAGATTCTTCTCTTGTCTATAAGTCGGCCTTGTGCCTTTTGCATTCCATCCCAATGCAATGTCTGTGTCTCATCGCCAATGTGAAGGTCCAAGGCATACAGTAAACCTGCAGTGGTGCATGGTAATCTAATACTGCTCTATAAGGAAAGGCTGAAAGCACAAACCCTTAGAAGACTAAATGCTCTTGTATATAAGTCGGCATTGAGCCTTTTGTATTGAATCCCGATGTAATTTCTGTGTTTCATCGTCAATGTGAAGGTCCACAGGATACAGTAAACCTGCAGTGGTGCATTGGAATCTAATACTGCTCTCCCAGGAAACTCTCAAATCACAAACTCTTAGAAATGATACTCCTCTTGTATATAAGAAGGCATTGTGCCTTTTGTATACGATCCCAGTGCAATTTCTATGTTTCACCGTCAATGTGAAGGTCCAAGAGATACAGTAAACCTGCAGTGGTGCATCAGAATCTAATACTGCTCCCCCAGGTAACCCCCAAAGCACAAACTCTTAGAAATGATACTCCTCCCGTATATTAGAGGGCATTATGCCATTTGTATCCAATCCCGATGCAATTTCTGCGTTTCATCGTCAATGTGAAGGTCCAAGGGATACAGTAAACCTGCAGTGGTGAATCGGAATCTCAAACTGCTCTCCGGGGAAACTCCAAAGCACAAACTCTTAGAACTGATACTACTCTTGTATATAAGAAGGCATTGTGCCCTTTGTATTCAATCCCAATGCAATCTCTGTGTTTCATCGTTAATGTGAAGGTCCAAGGGATACAGTAAACCTACAGTGGTGCACGGTACATTAATACTGCTCTCCCAGGAATCTCTCAAGGAACAAACTCTTAGAAATGACACTCCTCTTATATTTAAGATTGCATTGTGCCTTTTGTATGCAATCCAGATGCAATTTCTGTGTTACATCGTCAATGTGAAGGTACAAGGGATACAGTACACCTGCATTGGTGTGTGGTAATCTAATACTGCTCTCCCAGGAAAGGCTCAAAGCACAAACCCTTAGATGACTTAATCCTCTTGTATATAAGTCGACATTGAGCCTTCTGTATTCAATCCCGATGCAATTTCTGTGTTTCATCGTCAATGTGAAGGTCCAAGGATACAGTAAACCAGCAGTGGTGCATCAACATCTATTACTGCTCTCCCAGGAAACTCTCAAAGCACAAACTCTTAAAAATGACACTCCTCTTGTATATAAGGAGGCATTGTGCCTTTTGTATTCAATCCTGATGCAATTTCTGTGTTTCATCGTCAATTTGAAGGTCCAAGGGATACAGTAAACCTACAACGGTGCATCGGAACCTGTTAATGCTGTCCCAGGGAAGGCTCAAATCACAAACTTTTAGAAGAGATATACACCTCTTCAATATAAGTCGGGATTAAGCCTTTTGTATACAATCCCGCTGCAATATCTGTGTTTCATGGTCAATGTGAAGGTCTAAGGGATACAGTGAACCCGCAGTGGTGGATTGGAATCTAATACTGCTCTCCCAGGAAAGGCTCAAAGCACAAAACCTTAGAAGACTAAATCCTCTTGTATATTAGTCGGCATTGAGCATTTTGTATTCAGTCCCGATGCAAATTGTTTGTTTCATCGTCATTGTGAAGGTCCAAGGGATACAGTAAACCTGCAGTGGTGCATGGTAATCTAATACTGCTCTCCCAGGATTATCTCAAGGCACAAACCCTTATAAATGGTACTCCTCATGTGTATAAGAAGGCATTGTGCCTTTTGTATTCTATCCAGATGCAATTTCTGTATTTCATCGTCAATGTGAAGTTCCAAGGGAGACAGTAAACCTGCAGTGGTGCAACGGAATGTAATACTGCTCTCCCAGGAAACTCTCAAATCACAAACTCTTAGAAATGACACACCTCTTGTACATAGGAAGGCATTGTGCCTTTTGTATTCAATCCCGATCCAATTTTTGTGTTTCATCGTCAATGTGAAGATCCAAGGGATACAGTAAACCTGCAGTGGTGCATCGGAATCTGAAACTGCTCTCCAGGGAAACTCCAAAGCACAAACTCTTAGAAATGATACTCCTTTTGTATATTATAAGGCATTTTGCCTTTTGTATTCAATTCCGATGCAATTTCTGTGTTTCATCGTCAATGTAAAAGACCAAGGGATACAGTAAACCTGCAGTGGTGCATCGGAATCTAATACTGCTTTCCCAGGAAAGGCTCAAAGCACAAAACCTTAGAAGACTTAATCCTTTTGTATATAAGTCGGCATTGAGCATTTTGTATTTAGTCCCGATGCAAATTGTTTGTTTCATCGTCAATTTGAAGGTCCAAGGGATAGAGTAAACCTGCAGTGGTGCATGGTAATCTAATACTGCTCTCCCAGGAATGTCTCAAGGCACAAACCCTTAGAAATGATACTCCTCTTGTATATAAGAAGGCATTGTGCCTTTTGTATTCAGTCCAGATGCAATTTCTGTATTTCATCGTCAATGTGAAGTTCCAAGGGAGACAGTAAACCTGCAGTGGTGCAACGGAATGTAATACTGCTCTCCCAGGAAACTCTCAAATCACAAACTCTTAGAAACGATACTCCTCTTGTATATAAGATGGCATTGTGCCTTTTGTACTCAATCACGATGCAATTTCTCTGTTTCATCGTCAATGTGTAGGTCCAAGGGATACAGTACACCTGCAGTGGTGCATTTTAATCAAATACTACAGTCCCAGGAAAGGCTCAATGCACAAACCCTTAGAAGAGTTACTCTTCCTGTATATAAGATGGCATTGTGCTTTTAGCATCCAATCCCGATGCAATTTCTGTGTTTCATCGTCAATGTGAATGTCCAAGGGATACAGTAAAACTGCAGTGGTGCATGGTCATCTAATACTGCTCTCCCAGGAAAGGCTCAAACCACAAACCCTTAGAAGACTTAATCCTCTTGTGCCTTTTGTATTCAACCCCTAAGCAATTTCTGTGTTTCATCGTCTATGTCAAGGTCCAAGAGATACAGTAAACTTGCAGTGGTGCATGGTAATCTAATACTGCTCTCCCATGAAACTCTCAAAGCACAAATTCTAGGATATGATACTCCTCTTGTATATAAAAAGGCATTGTGCCTTTTGTATTCAATCCCGATGCAATTTCTGTGTTTCATAGACAATGTGAAAATTCAAGGGATACAGTAAGCCTGCGGTGGTGCATGGTAATCTAATACTACACTCCCAGGAAAGGCTCAAAGCACAAACCCTAATAAGACTTAATCCTCTTGTATATAAGTTGGCATTGAGGTTTTGTATTCAATCCCGATGCAATTTCTGTGTATCATCGTCAATGTGAAGTTCCAAGTGATACAGAAAACCTGCAGTGGTGCATCAGAATCTAATACTGCTCTCCCAAGTAACACTCAAAAGACAAATTATTAGAAATGATACTCCTCTTGTATATAAGAAGGCATTGTGCCTTTTGTATTCAATCCCGATTCAATTTCTGTGTTTCATCGTCATTATGAAGGTCCAAGGGATACAGTATACCTGCAGTTGTGCATAGTAATCTAATACTGCTCTCCCAGGAATGGCTCAAGGCACAAACCCTTAGAAATCTTAATCCTCTTGTATATAGGTTGGCATTGGGCATTTTGTATTCAATCCCGGTGCAATATCTGTGGTTCATCTTCAATGTGAAGGTCCAAGCGATACAGTAAACCTGCAGTGGTGCATCGGAGTCTAAGACTGCTTTCCCATTAAAGGCTCAAAGCACAAACTCTTAGAAGCGATACTCCTCTTGCATATAAGCCGGTGCTTTTTGTAATCATCGTCTATGTGAAGGTGTTAGGGATACAGAAAAGCCTGCAGTGGTGCATCGGAATCTAATAGTGCTCTCCATGAAACTGCCAAGGCACAATCTCTTACAAATGATACT
This sequence comes from Schistocerca americana, assembly GCF_021461395.2. Lineage (NCBI taxonomy): Eukaryota > Metazoa > Arthropoda > Insecta > Orthoptera > Acrididae > Schistocerca > Schistocerca americana. The sequence goes on from NC_060129.1 coordinate 51,159,816, forward strand.
CCTCTTGTGTATAAGTCGGCCTTGTGCCTTTTGTATTCAATCCCAGTGCAATTTCTGTGTTTCATCATCAAAGTGAAGGTCAAAGGGTTTCAGTTAACCTGCAGTGGTTCATCGGAATCTAATACTGCTCTCTGAGGAAACTCACAAGTCACAAACCCTTAGAATTGATACTCCTCTTGTATATAAGAAGGCATTGTGCCATTTGTATTCAATCCCAATGCAATTTCTGTGTTTCATCGTCAATGTGAAGGTCCAAGGGATACAGTAAACCTGCAGTGGTGGATCGGAATCTAACACTGCTCTGCCAGGAAACTTTCAAAGCACTAACTCTTAGAAATGATACTCCTCTTGTATATAGGAAGGCATTGTGCCTTTTCTATGCTATCCCGGTGCAATTTCGGTGTTTCATCGGCAATGTGGAGATCGAAGGGATACAGTAATCCTGCAATGGTGCATGGTAATCTAATACTGCTCTCCCAGGAATCTCTCAAGGCACAAACTCTTAGAAATGATACTCATTTTGTATATAAGAAAGCATTGTGCCTTTTGTATTCAATCCCGATGCAATTTCTGTGATTCATCGTCAATGTGAAGGTCCAAGGGATACAGTAAACCTGCAACGGTGCATCGGAACCTGTTAATGCTGTTCCAGGGAAGGCTCAAAGCACAAACTTTTAGAAGAGATATACACCTCTTCAATATAAGTCGGGATTAAGCCTTTTGTACACAATCCCGCTGCAATATCTGTGTTTCATCGTCAATGTGAAAGTCCAAGGGATACAGTGAACCTGCAGTGGTGCATTGGAATCTAATACTGCTCTCCCAGGAAAGTTCTAAAGCACAAACTCTTAGAAATGATACTCCTCTTGTACATAAAAAGGCATTGTGCCTTTTGTATTCAATCCCGATCCAATTTTTGTGTTTCATCGTCAATGTGAAGGTCCAAGGGATACAGTAAACCAGCAGTGGTGCATCGGAATCTGAAACTGCTCTCCGGGGAAACTTCAAAGCACAAACTATTAGAAATTATAATCCTCTTGTATATAAGAAGGCATTGTGGCTTTTATATTCAATCCTGATGCAATTTCTGTGTTTCATCGTCAATGTGAAACACCAAGGGATACTGTAAACCTGTACTGGTGCATCGGAGTCTAATACTCCTCTCCCAGGAAAGGCTCAAAGCACAAAACCTTAGAAGAGTAAATCCTCTTGTATATTAGTCGGCATTGAGCATTTTGTATTCAGTCCCGATGCAAATTGTTTGTTTCATCGTCATTGTGAAGGTCCAAGGGATACAGTAAACCTGCAGTGGTGCATGGTAATCTAATACTTCTCTCCCAGGATTCTCTCAAGGCACAAACCCTTATAAATGGTACTCCTCATGTGTATAAGAAGGCATTGTGCCTTTTGTATTCTATCCAGATGCAATTTCTGTATTTCATCGTCAATGAGAAGGTCCAAGGGATACAGTAAACCTGCAGTGGTGCATCGGAATTTAGTACTGCTCTCCCAGAAAACTCTCAAATCACAAACTCTTAGAAATGATACTCCTCTTGTATATAAAATGGCATTGTGCCTTTTGTATTCAATCCCGATGCAATTTCTCTGTTTCATCGTCAATGTGAAGGTCCAAGGGATACAGTAAACCTGCAGTGGTGCATTTTAATCTAATACTACTGTCCCAGGAAAACCTCAATGCACAAAACCTTAGAAGAGTTACTCGTCTTGTATATAAGTCGTCCTTGTGCCTTTTGTGTTCAATCCCGATGCAATTTCAGTGTTACATCGTCAAAGTGAAGGTCCAAGGGATACAGAAAACCTGCAGTGGTGCATCGGAATCTAATACTGCTCTCCCAAAAAACTCTCAAAGCAGAAACTCTTAGAAATGATACTCCTCTTGTATATTAGAAGTCATTGTGCCCTTTGTATTCAATTCTGATGCAGTTTCTGTGTTTCATCGTCAGTGTGAAGGTCGACGGGATACAGTAAACCTGTAGCGGTGCATCAGAATCTAATACTGCTCTCCTGGGAAACCCTCAAAGCACAAACTCATAGAAATGATACTCCTCTTGTATGTAAGAACTCGTTGTGCATTCTGTATTCAATCCCGATGCAATTTCTGTGTTTCATCGTCAATGTGAAAGTCTATGGAATACAGTAAACCTGCAGTGGTGGATCGGAATCTAATACTGCTCTGCCAGGAATCTCTCAAAGTACAAACTCTTACAAATGATACTCCTCTTGTATATAAGAAGGCATTGTGCCTTTTGTATTCAGTCCCGATGCAATCTCTGTGTTTCATCGTCAATGTGAAGGTCCAAGGAAGACAGTAAACCTGCAGTGGTGCATTGGAGTCTAATACTACGGTCCCAGAAAACTCTCAATGCACAAACTCTTAGAAGAGTTACTCCTCTTGTATATATGTCGGCCTTTAGTATTGAATCCCGATGCAATTTCTATGTTTGATTGTCAATGTGAAGGTCCAAGGGATACAGTAAACCTGCAGTGAAGCGTCTGAATCTAATACTGCTCTCCCAGAAAAGGTTAAAAGCACAAACTCTTAAAAGAGATAATCCGCTTGTAAATAAGTCGACATTGTGCCTTTTGTATTCAATCCCGATGCAACATCTGTCTTTCATCGTCAATGTGAAGGTCCAAGGGATACAGTAAATCTGCAGTGGTGCACCAGAATCTAATACTGTTCTCCAAGGAAAGAGTGATAGCTCAAACTCTTACAAGAGTTACTCCTCTAGTATATAAGACAGCATTGCGACTTTTGTATTCAATCCCGATGCAATTTCTGTGATTCATCGTCAATGTGAAGGTCCAAGGGATATGGTAAACTTACAGTGGTACATCGGATGCTATTAGTGCTCTCCCTGGAAAGCCTCAAAGTAAACTCTTGGAAGAGCTACTCTTCTTGTAAAGATGTCGGCATTGCGCATTTTGTATTCAATCCCGATGCAATACCTGTGATTCATCGTCAATGGAAAGTTCCAAGGGATTCAGTAAACCTGCAGCGGTGCATCGGAATCTAATACTGCTCTCCCAGGAGAGTGTCAAGGCACAAACTCTCAGAAGGGATACCCTTCTTGTATATAAGCCGGCATTGTGCCATTTGTATACAATACTGATGCAATATCTGTGTTTTATTCGTCAATGTGAAGGTCCAAGTGATACAGAAAACCTGCAGTGGTGCATCGGAATCTAATACTGCTTTCCCAGGAAAGTCTCAAAGCACAAACTCTTAGAAATGATACTCCTCTTGTATATAAGCCGGCATCATGCCATTTGTATTCAATCCCGATGCAGTATCTGTGTTTCTTCGTCAATGTGAAGGTCCAAGTGATACAGTAAACCTCCAGTGGTGTATCGGAATTTAATAATGCTCTCCCAGAAAAGGCTAAAAGCACAAACTCTTAGAAGTGTTACTCCGCTTGAAAATAGTCGGCATCGTGGCTTTTGTATTCACTCCCGATGCAATTGCTGTATTCCATCGTTAATTTGAAAGTCCAAGGGGTACAGTACACCTGCAATGGTGCATCGGAATCTAATACAGCACTCCCAGGAAACTCTCAAAGTAAACTTTTGGCAGAGTTACCCCTCTCGTAAAGAGGTGGGCATTGAGCATTGTTTAATCAATCACGATGAAATATCTGTGATACATCGTCAAGGTAAAGGTCCGAGGGACTCAGTAATCCAGCAGTGGTGAATCGGAATCTAATACTGCTGTCCCAGGAAAGGCTCAAAGCACAAAATCTTGGTAGACATACTCCACTTGTACTTCAGTCGTCATTGTGCCTTTTGTATTCAATCCCGTTGGAATTTCTGTGTTTCATCGCCAATGTGAAGGTCCAAGGTATACAGTAAACCTGCAGTGGTGCATCGCAATGTAATACTGTTCTTCCAGGAAAGACTGATAGCACAAACTCTTAGAAGAGTTACTCCTCCTGTATATAAGACAGCATTGCGCATTTTGTATTCAATCCCGATGCAATACCTGTGATTCATCCTCAATGTAAAGTTCCAAGGGACACAGTAAACCTGCAGCAGTGCATCGGAATGCATTACTGCTCTCCCAGGAAAGGCTAAAAGCACTAACTTTTAGAAAAGTTACTCCTCTTGTACGTATGTCGGCATTGTGCTTTTTGTATTCAATACCGATGAAGTTTATGTGTTTCATCGTCAATGTGATGGTCCAAGGGATACAGATAACCTCCAGTGGTGCATGGGAATCTAATACTGCTCTCCCAGGAAAGTCTCAAAGCACAAACTCTTAGAAGTGATACTCATCTTGTATATAAGCCGCCCTCATGCCATTTTTATTCAATCCCGATGCAATATCTGTGATTCATCTTCAATGTGAAGGTCCACGCGACACAGTACACCTGCAGTGGTGCATCAGAATCTAATACTGCTGTCCCAGGAGAGGCCCTAAGCACAAACTCTTATAAGAGTTACTCCTCTTGTACTTATGTCGGCATTGTGCGTATTGTATTCAATGCCGATGCACTTTCTGTGTTTCATAATCAATGTGAAGCTCCAAGGGATACAGTAAACCGGAAATGGTGCATCGAAATCTAATACTGCTCTCCCAGGAAAGTGTCGAGGCACAAACTCTTAGAAGAGATTCCCCTCTTGTATATAAGCCCTCTTTTAGCTAATTTGTATTCTATCCCGATGCAATTTCTGTGTTTCATCTTCAATGTGAAGGTCCAAGAGATTGAGTAAACCTGCAGTGGTGCATCGGAATCTAATACTGCTTTCCCAGGAAATCCTAGAAGCACAAAGTCTTAGATCTTTTACTACTCTTGTAGATATGTCGGCTTTGTGCCTTTTGTATTCAATGCCGATGCAATTTCTGTGTATGATCGTCAATGTGAAGGTCCAAGGGATACCGTAAACCTGCAGTGGTGCATGGTAATCTAATACTGCTCCCCCAGGAAAGCCTCAAAGCGCAAACCCTTGGAAGACTTACTCCTCTTGTATATAAGCCGGCATTGTGTCTTTTGTATTCAATCCCGAAGCTAAACCAGTGATTCAGCGTCAATTTAAAAGTCCAAGGGATACAGTACACCTGCAGTGGTGCATTGGAATCCCATACTGCTGTCCCAGGAAAGGCTCACAGCACAAATTCTTAGAAGAGGTTCTCCTCTTGTATATAAGTCGGAATAGTGCATTTTGTATTCAATGCCAATGCAATTCCTGAGATTCTGAGACAATTTGAAGGTCCAAAGGATACAGTAAAGTTGCAGTGGTGCATCAGAATCTAATACTGCTCTCCCAGGAAATTCTCAAAGCACAAAATCTTAGAAGGGATACTCCTGTTGTATATAAGCCGCCATTGTGCCATTTATATTCAATCCCGATGCAATTTCTGTGTTTCATCGTCAATGCGAAGGTCCAAGGGTTACAGTAAATCTGCAGTGGTGCATCGGAATCTAATACTTCTCTCCCAGGAATGTCTCAAAGCACAAACTCTTAGAAGAGATACCCCTCTTGTATATAAGCCGGCATTTTGCCGTTTGTATTCAATCCCGATGCAATACCTGTGATTCATCGTCACTTTGAAGGTCAAGGGATACAGTAAACCTGCAGTGGTGCATCAGAATCTATTACTGCTCTCCTAGGGAAGGCTAAAAGCACAAAGTCTTAGAAGATTTACTCCGCTTGTAAATAAGTCGACATTGTGCCTGTTGTATACTAACCCGATGCAATTCCTGTGTATCATCGTCAATTTGAAGTTCCAAGGGATACCGTATACCTGCAGTGGTGCATGGGAATCTAATACTGCTCTCCCAGGAAAGGCTCAAAGCGCAAACCCTTAGAAGACTTACTCCTCTTGTATATATGTCGGCATTGTGCTTTTTGTATTCAATCCTGAATCAATTTCCGTGTTTCATCGTCAATGTGAAGGTCCAAGGGATATACTAAACCTGCAGTGGTGCATCAGAATCTGGTACTGCTCTCCCAGGAAAGGCTCAAAGCACAAACTCTTAGAAGGGTTACTCCACTTGTATATAAGTCTGCATTGTGCCTTTTGTATTCAATCCCGATGCAATTTCTGTGTTTCATCGTCAATGTGTAGGTCCAAGGGATACACTAAACCTACTGTGGGGCATCGGAATCTAATACTGCGCTCCCAGGAAAGGCTCAAAGCACAAAATATTAGAAGAGTTACTCCTCTTGTATATAGGTTGGCATTGTGCCTTTTGTACTCAATATCGATACCATTTCTGTGTTTCGACATCAATGTGAAGGTTCAAGGGATTCAGAAAACCTGCAGTGCTGCATCAGAATTTAGTACTGCTCTCCCAGGTATGGCTAAAAGCACAAACTCTTAGAAGAATTACTCCACTTGTATATAAGTCTGCATTGTGCCTTTTGTATTCAATCCCGATGCAATTTCTGTGTTTCATCGTCAATGTGTAGGTCCAAGGGATACACTAAACCTACTGTGGGGCATCGGAATCTAATACTGCTGTCCCAGAAAAGGCTCAAAGCACAAAGTATTAGAAGAGTTACTCCACTTGTATATAAGTCGGCATTGTGCCTTTTGTATTCAATATCGATACAATTTCTATGTTTCATCATCAGTATGAAGGTCCCAGCCATACAGTAAACCTGCAATGGTGCATCGGAATCTAATATTGCTGTCCCAGGAATGGCTCAAAGCACAAAGTATTAGAAGAGTTATTCCACTTGTATATAGGTCGTCATTGTGCGTATTGTATTCAATCCTGGTGCAATTTCTGCGTTTCATCGTCAATGTGAAGGTTCTAGGGATACAGTAAACCTGCAGTGGTGCATCAGAATCAAATACTGCTCTCCCAGGAATCGCTGATAGCACAAACGCTGAGAAGAGTTACTCCTCTTGTATATAAGACAGCATTGTGCCTTTTGGATTTAATCCCGATGCAATTTCTGTGTTTCATCGTCGATGTGAAGGTCCAAGGGATACAGTAAACGTGCAGTGGTGCATCGGAATCTAATACTGCTCTCCCAGGAAAGGCTCAAAGTAAGCTCTTAGAAGAGTTTTTTCCCTTGAAAATAAGTTGGCATTGAGCCTCTTTTATTCTATCCCGATGCAATATCTGTGTTTCATCGTCAATGTACAGGTCCAAGGGATACAGTTAACCTGCGATGGTGCATCGGAATCTAATACTGCCCTCCCAGAAAAGACTCAAAGCACAAACTTTTAGAAGAGTTACTCCACTTGAATACAAGTCGTCATTGTGCCTTTTGTATTCAATCCCGGTGCAGTATCTGTGTTTCATCGTCAGTAAGTGTGCATTTTTTTTTACTACATCAGTGACACATGTTTATGGAGTTACACAGTTGGGTAACTTCACACTTATGAAATTGTCTTTTGTCTGTTCTTTGTGATCTGTTTATATTTTTTCAGAAACATGTGATACTATGAGGGCTTTGAATGATGTATTTGGTATGATAGCATGATTTTTAAAGTACGTTTGAGGTAGATGACACTATTGAAATGGGCAGAGAATATTTTTTATGGTTTGAAATTGTTGCAAAAAGCTACAACGATTTTAAGATTTGACTGAGTTTTTATGATGTTGTGTATTATGCTGTTGAGGTATGTTTATGATCAATAATCTGATGCAATATGAGGAATGTGATTACGTGTTTATATGTATATGAATAATGAATAGAAGTTAGGGGCTTTGGTTTTTGAGAAAGTTTGTTGGAAACCAAGAATCGTACTTTAAGAGTTATGATTTGTGTGTCCATGCATGAATGTATCACAATGCCGGCGAAAATTTTTTGGACAGTGTTATATTCATAGGATTTTGTTTCTACACATTTGCAACGCAAATTCTCGACCTGTGAAAATTTTTTTATGATACTCTCACTGTAGTGCAAACTCGTGCCGTAAATATTTCGGTAAGAAAGTTGAGTGACCACCTTCACGTAATGCGTCTTGGGCACCCAGCTGCACGACCAACTCCTGGAAAAAGCCATTAGTGTGTGCCTTTCAGAGGTACAGGTGGAGGAAAAAGGAGGCCATTATCCTCGCTAATGACATTTCTTTGTAAAAAGCATCGCAAATACGACACGCTCAAACTTGAAAACATATGATTACACTGTGGAGCTCTTAATTTATGATAATTACTGAAATGCCTAATGAAATGACCAGAAATATTTTGTTTATACACCTGATTATGACTACTGTCTTTCTAGTTGAGAGATTTTTTACTACCTTATGAAATGCCATATGGCTAATGAATGATGTTTCATGCCTTCCATTGTACATATTTGCTCATTTTGTTTAATATCTAATTTCCAGCTGCACTGCAGCATTGGTTAAAATAAAATTTTATAGATGTACTAATATAGATATTTTCTGTCTACAGATCCAGTAAATAATAATTTTGTGATACTTCCAAAAAAAATGAGGGAGCCCAAAAAGACATTTCCTTCACAGGAACTGCATGCATAATTTTCTTTTCAAGTATTTGGTAATTTATTTCATAGAATAAGTTTTTGTGGTGCACCACTTTAATGACATAGATATCAAGATGTGAATAGACATTTCCCTTATCTGCATTGTTGTCATTACTGTAACATTTTTCTGCTTGAGCTTTGTCATGTTTAGATATAAGTTATTGCATTTGCTGCTGCTGTTTGCCAGGCATAGTGCTACTAAATTTCACTTTGTATTACTCTGTTAAGCCAGTTTTACTACTGACTTATTTTTCTTGTTGCTGCATATTGGCTCATATTAGTTGTAATGTTGCATTTGCTTGGTAATTTAGATTTACTGTAGCTTGCTTTGACAATTTCCATTCCTTTCATCGCTGTTTGTATCAATTGTTTTGTGCTGCTGCATTGCCTCGTCCTTTAGTTTAGCATCTGAGCTCAGTAGATTTAAGTTAGCTTAAGAGAGGGTAGACTATATAAGAGAATGAGTAGCGGTGCATTGGAAGAAATGCATTGAGAAGTTATACGAAAAAAGTACAGAAAGCAGGTATAGATAGGACTTTTTGAAAATACTGAAGAACGAAGGGAGATCTCCGAGAAGTAAAGAAAGTTTTGTTTGCAAAATACTGTAGTAAAACAAACCCTGTCTTTTCCTTGTGTTATCCCACTATGTGTTTGTGTACCCTTGGGTATTTGTGTTCTTCCTGTCTTTATGTGTTTATCTGATGAGAGTTACGTTGTAGAATTTTTCTGATAATATGTTATTTACTTTGTAAAGATGTTTAGACATTATTTATTCTGTTTTGTTTTAATGCTCATGTGTGAAGTTGATGTTTCAAAAGTTATTCTGATCTTTAATGTATTTACTTATCTCATAATTCCTGTAACACTGATGTATATGCTTATTTCTATTCTTTTGTAAAGCCCCTATTACTACAAATGTTATCTGTATTATTATGTTCTTTAATGATGTATTCTGTATCTTTGTAGTTGTATTCTAATGTTATAAAATTGTAATAGACACCAGTTCATCAGATTAAGTAACTTAAAAGTTACATTTCACTGCACTCGTTTCTGTTGGTCATAGTATATGGACAATATGTGAGAAGTAGGGACTAATAGTGTTTGCACATGTGTTAATAATTCAGCAAGGGTCTGGTTAACAGCATTGCTGGTTCTAAGGGCAATTCCAAAAACTTTGTGAGTGCACAAGTGGTGGTTTATGGACTTGCTATATTCTCTGCAAGACCCTTCGATGGTGATTGTGCACCTGCACAGTCGCAACAGACGGCTGCTGGCCGTCTCTACAAGGACTACAGTGGGTCTGCATCTCTGGTGGCCCACCAATACCATTATTTCTACAAGGACTGCAGTGGGTCTGCACCTCTGGTGGCCCACCAATACCATAATCTCTACCAGGACTACAGTGGGTCTGCTCTGTGATGACCTACCTACCAATATTCTTCAAAACTTCGACTGACTCTGCTGTGGGTTTGCTCTGTTGTGGCCCATTACCTGTCTGCATGTCAAGAGTCAGCACTGTCTTTCCGTTGGAAGGACAACTCTACTTCTTCAAGACCGCATGGAAATCCATTACTTCCGTGTGCATTTTCTTTTACTGCTCAGACATTGAGAAAAACACTACTATTTTACTGTGATGAATGATCAGGGCTGTCTTTATGGACTGTGAGAAAATTTTAGCTTTTGACCAACATTGTATCAACACGTGTGTGCATATGATTACTTTGTTATTGTAATTATGAAAAATTTTTTCAAATCTGTATTGGCCACTGCCCAAAACAAATTGTAAAATTTTTTGTGGGGAGCATGGGGGCTGTGTAAGTAGGCTGTTTAAGTTTTTATATTGGTAACGCCACGTAGCGCTCTGTATGAAAATCACTGGCTGTGCTGTGTGCAGTCTGTGGCTAGTTTGCATTGTTGTCTGCCATTGTAGTGTTGGGCAGCTGGATGCGAACAGCGCGTAGCGTTGCGCAGTTGGAGGTGAGCCGCCAGCAGTGGTGGATGTGGGGAGAGAAATGGCGGAATTTTGAAATTTGTAAGACTGGATGTCATGAACTGCTATATATATTATGACTTTTGATGACTATTAAGGTAAATACGTTGTTTGTTCTCTATTAAAATCTTTCATTTGCTAACTATGCCTATCAGTAGTTAGTGCCTTCAGTAGTTTGAATCTTTTATTTAGCTGGCAGTAGTGGCGCTCGCTGTATTGCAGTAGTTCGAGTAACCAAGATTTTTGTGAGGTAAGTGATTTGTGAAAGGTATAGTTTAATGTTAGTCAGGGCCATTCTTTTGTAGGGATTTTTGAAAGTCAGATTGCGTTGCGCCAAAAAATATTGTGTGTCAGTAATTTTTCTAAGGGACGTTTCACAATTACCTGTCGAATAAGTTAATTTTGAATCGATTTTGTGTCAAGAGCTTTAAGGGCGATATTCTCAAAATCTGATACGTAGTCATCCAATATATCTTACATCCTTTACTTTCTGTTCATACTCAATACCTACCATTTGGATGTTCGCACGATGACGGAAAGGTGGGATCGTATTCCGACCTTCCGCAGTGAAACAATTTTTTTAAAGAGCGAATTCAGTATTTCGGGCTTCTTCCGTTTTGGTGTCGGTTTGGTCTCTGAGTGACTGAATAAATGATTTCGAGTGCTTACTGATTGTAAGGAAGACCAAGACTTGTAAGGGGTTTTAGTAAAATTTGTTGCCGAAATTTTGCTGTCTTAGTCATTAAACGCCCGTCTAATTATCCTACCTTTGCTCACTTCCCCTTCGTGCAGCTTTTGTTTGTCAGGTAGATTTTGACTTCTCTTGAATCAGTGACGGAGGTCTCTTTGCTCACGTAGCAGTTTTCTAATACGGCTTCGGATCTCTGGCAGGATACTTGGACAGTGGGGCCACTCTAAAACCGATATTGGTTACAAATCACATGTGGGTCCCGTCATAGAATGATACTCAAGTGCCTGGGACCCGTATCACAGGGCACCAGCAGGGACTACTGAACGTGTACAGAGAAGGGCAGCACGAATCGTCACAGGTTTATCTGAACCATAGGAGAGTGTCACGGAAATGTTGAAGAAACTGAGTCGGCAGACGCCTGAGGAAAGATGCGAGATACCCCACGAAAGGCCGCTCACGAAATGCCGCAGACGACAAGTGTGTTTCCACAACCCTCTACTATTCGAGTGGGCTCATGTACTTACTGCTCGAAATACTTTTCAGAAAATGTGTTCAGCACAATTTCGGACGATATTCTGCTTGTACCTCCGGATTTAAACATGTATTTTCGCCAACATATGGAGGGTAAACTGAAGTCACCACCAACTATATTTTTGTGAATCGGGTATGTGCTTGAAATGAGACTCAAGTTTTCTTTGAACCGTTCAGCAATTGTATCATCTGAGTTGGGAGATCGGTAAAAGGATCCAATTATTAATTTATTCCGGTTGCCAAGAATGACCTATGCTAACTTACAGCAACTATCTACCTCAGTTACACTAAAAGATAAACTATCTGTACTTCTAACAGCAACAATCACGCCACCACCAACTGTGTTTCGTCTATCCTCTCTGAACACCGTTACGTGGTTTGCAATAATTTCTGCTGCACTTATCTCTGGCTTCAGCCAGCTTTCAGTGCCTATAACGATTTGATCATCAGTGCTTTCTAGTAAGGCTTGGGGCTTCGGTACTTCCACAACACAGATAGCACAATTCACAACTGTTATACCGGTGGTTCCTGTATCTACGTTCCTCCTGCGTTCGACCTGCACCCTTTGAGACTGAAGCCCTTTCTGTGTCTCTCTGAGACCCTTTAACCTAAAAACCGCTCAGTCCACGCCACACAGCCCCTGCTACCCGTGTAGCCGCCTCCTGCGTGTGGTGGCTCCTGACCTATTTAGCGAAATATTATGGAGTAGCGGTAATATTTAAGAACTATCGAATCTAAGTTGATATCCAGGGAAAGTGGGGGTTTCAGGCGTTAACAACTTAAAATGTAACCCAAAAATGGCAAAATGACATAAATAGTAACATATGGGAAACGTATAGGTACAGACTTCATGAGAGCAAATCAAGGGAATGCTAAAAAGTTTTCAAAGAATTCAGAGCAGGGTACAAGCAGGTGGGCCTTCACTTCAAAGATTCAAAAGGCAAACTGATTACCAACAACAAACACAACTCAATATTACTAGCAAACTGCTGCAAAAACCTTTTAAACTGCGAGGAACCAACACAACGACTAATTTTCAGACAGCCTCAAAAGGAAAACCCACCTTCAAAGCGACTGTACCGCATTACACTGGACAATACACTGGCCAGACGAAAAACAACAGGGTCCAGAACAAGACGGGATAATAGCTGAGATGTGAAAACTGGGAGGGAGCGGGCAGCTGAAACCTTTTACGTCATGAAATGTTGCTGGGAGATAGGAGGAGTACCGGACTACTGGAAACAAGCCGCAATCCATCCGCCACGTAAGAAGGGAGACAGGACAGGCACCACCATCTGCCCAGCTCCCTGCTGAAACCTCTACTGAGTAAGACAGAAGACCAAGTAGAAGAGACAACTGGCAAGTGCCAGGCGGGTTTGAGGAAAAATAGTTTTTGCCCAGATCAAATTCCTAACTTGAAAACAATCATCAGGATCAGTACAATGCAGAGAGAACACAGTCGTTACATTCACTGATTTCTAAAAAGCCTACGCGTTTGTGGGAGGACGGAGAGTATCCTTAACAGTGGAAGAAGCAGGTATTGATAAAATCAACAGACAGTCAGTGAAACAGGCACTTACAGACGCAAGTTCTAAAGTTGAATTCGTTGGAGAAGTTTTTGAAGCCTTCACAAATAACAAAGGAGTCCGGCAGAGCGATGGGCTCCCACAGATTCACTTCAGTGTCATCTCAGACAAGGTGATGAGAGAGAGGTATAAAGAACTACAAGAGGAAAACGTCGAACGAATCCATCTAGTACAAGAAAGAGCAAGAACTGACGTGGAATATCTTGTTTTTCCTGACAATATTTCTATGATTTCTATGGAAAAAACAGATGAAAAGATAATGATAGAAACACTGTACAAAATTGCAGCTACAACCTGACTACAAATATCGGAAGCGAAAACGGAATACGTTGAACATAAACACTATAGAGGAAAATATATATAGAAACACAAGATGAGAGTTGATAAGCTTATCTGGGAGAATGGATTCAATGAAATGGCTTAGATAACATCACAAGTAAAGAAAGATCGAGGAAAATGAAATTAGCAGACAAAATTACTCAAAACCGATATAATAAAAAATCACTATCATTCCAGGCAAAAATTTAACACTGAGCAACAGCAATTACACTGGGTGCACTATGCAGATCTGAATGCCTAACACCGAATGCAAGAGGTGAACGAGAAGAACCGGAAAAGCAGAAAAATTTCAGGGCCACAAAAGAACAAAGGTAATAGCTTGACGAAGAGGAGAAATGAAGAGCGATAGAGAAACATGGGAACAATCACAGACACAAAAAGATAGAAGAGATGAAAGTTTTATGGTCATATTTACAGAATGAATGGCAACAGGCAAACGGAGAAAACTTTTAATTTCATTTGCAAATTAAAAAACAGCACGAGATCGCTGGAAGAGACATAAAAGGATCTGAGAAACCTAGACATCACAGAAGACACCAGACAGGAACGGGAAAATTTCATGCTACTGATTAATACTTCTAAATTTCTCATCTGACAGCAAAACTCACAACCTAGGATTGTGATGTCAAATGAACAGAGGCAGGCCGTCAGCCATTGCATAAAGATATTCTGGGAAGAAGAAAAATAATGTACCACTGTCTTAGGTTCCAAGCTGTCTATAGTTGACCGAATTCAGTATTAAAAAAATGGGAACTTAACAAGGACGTAAGCAGGAAATAAAGAGAAAACAACACAGAATTTAAAAAGAAGCATTGTAGAGGCAAGGAAAATTCACGAAAAAGTGACAAATGTTGGAACCGGTCACTAGAACTAAATATATCAGTTCAAGATATCGAGCCAAAGTTTCAATATGTTCAGCACTTCTGCAGTAGGCGAGTGCAGCTCTCTGTTACATAATTTCTGTTCTTGATGTCGATTCTGAACTACTGCGACAAATAAGAAATTCTACAATCGACAATTAAACTTGACGTAGATATCTCAACTACAGAGACAAGAAATTAAAAAATCCTAAAAAGTAATAATACACGCATAATGAAATGTCAGCAAAAATAATGAACCGTGCAATAGAGACCTACAATTTATCTATATAGGCCTAGCTGTCCTTTTAGGTTCCTGCGTAACCACACCCTCACAAATCGTGCCGTTTGTGCAAAAATACAGCCAAATGTTCATGAGAATCAAGATTATAAATATGACTGCTAACCGTTCCATTCGCAGCAATTTAAGATGTTCTCTTAGATTCCTGCCCGACCTCACCATCGGAGATAATGTCTTACTGGGAAGGAAGTAGCGAGAACCAAGGTTACGAACACGATTGCTGCTTGATTTACTAGCAGCAGTTTAAGCTGTGCGGTTTTGCTGCCCAGCCACACCCTCGGAAATCGCGACATTTTACAATAAACGGCACAGTTCACGTCAGGCACTGAGACAACCACTGATAGCATTCAATGAGGAGACACTTTCATCTTTCGCGTCGTAGACCGACGATGTCGCGACGTCACTGACGGGTGGAACAGTACACTGAAATTAAAGCGAAATAGTACTTAATGCCTGAAATTCCTATCTAGGCTAGTGGAAAATCTTGTAAAAATTAATTATGCCTTAAGATAGGTCCATGGAGGACGCGTGTTTCAAGAAACCACGGCGATGTGATAACGTTGTCGAACATTATCCAAAAGATCGAATGAAGAAAGCTCTTGGCATGGTAGCTTTCTAGGAATATTTATAATCTGCAGAAGTCCGATCTTCCTGTAATTAAAAGATACATAAAATTAATCTTTCTCCTACAGAGACTGCCTTAGATAGATTCGTATGAACAATCCGCTCGACTGATTTGTAAAATTATATTATTCTTAATATAAGTGCTGTGTCTAAGATCTCCATATTTATGAAACATGCACGAGTGTGGAATTAATGTTACGCATGCGCAGAAAGGTGCAGTCATTTCGGTGGCCGTGCTTTGGCAGACATCAGACGCTGGTCGGTGACTCGGCACAGACCGCTGCCGCTGCTCCGTGCTGTTGCCGCATTTCTCTGTTTCTGCAGACTCTGCTGCGAGCGGGGACAGCAACAGTCGCCTTGCTCGCCTTTCGACTCAGACCGTTGCTGGGATACGGCGTGGGCCGATGACGAGAGCCGTGTATTGTTGACAACTGCGTCACGTCTTTAATTGTCTTGTTTACTGTAATGGGGTACAGTTGATCGATAGAGTCATTTTCGAAAGGGCGTTACTCCAAATTTTGACAACATGAGTTACGAAAGACAACGGATCCTATACACATAGAAACATATTTCTACGTGCTGAAGTCTTTATTCCAGATGCTGCAAAAGTGTTACTGCGACTCAGTTACAGCGACATCATTTATGAAAGGGATCTACTCCTGGAATAGTGCCATTTCGATGGTGATCATACTCGCATGCCATCTACCGAATGCTTAATGTACTATATCTTACGTTTCTCTTTCCGTTGTTGAACTGTTGCTATTTCTGAACGTCAGTTGTGATATGTAAAAGGACCCCAAGTAATGGGTTGGAATGTGGTGAAAGTACCAAGAAAAGAGGTAATTAAAGAAAGAAAGACGTAATGTTGGAAATTATGAGCAGAATGCTATAAAAACAGCTACAGTGAATTGTCATGAGTAAACTACCCCCTTCAGCCATGTTCCTTTATGCGTTTTGAACACAGCAGTTACGGTCAGATGTTGTGGCTTCTAAACACACAGGATGATTGTAAAAGCATACATTTGATGTTTTATGTCCGAAAGTGTCTTGTTTTTAATTTTGAAAATACCTACACTGGACAACTGGCTATTAACAGGAAGAAAATTTAAGACATTCAACATGAGCTTAATTATGTTCGTCATGAATACAGTTATTTCTAAGATGGTTTTATGAAATGGTCTTTGCGTAACACTGCTGTTGCTGCTGCTGCTGCTTTCGGTGATAATGATGGGTGAAACCATTTTATGAACTTCAGTTAGAGTTCATGTGACTGAAAAAAGCACCAATTTGAAACACCACTAAAGTATAACCTGATCACGTCTGTGAATTGCTTCCTCAAGAAAAGACTTTATTCCAAGATTGTGGACCTACTCTCTAAATGGATTGCAAACTTCAGCAAGTTATCCATTTCATTCTGTTCTTTAAATAGTGGAAAGGCCATGCTGTTAGATTCCGTATACTCACCTGCAAAATGTTTTCCTTGGTTCCTTAAAACTTACGATTTTCAAAAATGACTGCCTCAATCGAACAGACTATCCAGCGGTGAGAGCAGCGACGTAAATGAGCTGTGGCGTCCAGATCAGCGCCGCCGGGACTAAGGCGCCCAGCACAAAGGTAGCAAAGGAGTAGGGAAAGTTAAAATAGGAAGGGAGAAATGGATAAGAACAGTAACATCAATCGGCCGAGGCAAATCTTTCACTAGGTTAAAGTGATGGAAGTCATTTAAATGTTTTTGTTTTGTTGTGCACGTCTAGTTCCACCGCAGCATGCGAGGTAACGGCGGGTTGCGGCACCCTGGAAACATTCTGTGTTCGGAGTTGGGGCGGCCGCACAGGACGCTCTTCAAAGCAGCGGCTCTTTAGCGACTGCGGGGCGCCGCACTATATGAACGAGGTAAGAGCATATGGACTATCAGACCAATTGTGTGATTGGATTGAGGAGTTCCTAGATAACAGGACGCAGCATGTTATTCTCAATGGAGAGAAGTCTTCCGAAGTAAGAGTGATTTCAGGTGTGCCGCAGGTGAGTGTCGTAGGACCGTTGCTATTCACAATATACATAAATGACCTTGTGGATGACATCGGAAGTTCACTGAGGCTTTTTGCAGATGATGCTGTAGTGTATCGAGAGGTTGTAACAATGGAAAATTGTACTGAAATGCAGGGGGATCCGCAGCGAATTGACGCATGGTGCAGGGAATGGCAATTGAATCTCAATGTAGACAAGTGTAATGCGCTGCGAATACATGGAAAGAAAGATCCCACATCATTTAGCTACAATATAGCAGGTCAGCAACTGAAAGCAGTTAATTCCATAAATTAACTGGGAGTACGCATTAGGAGTGATTTAAAATGGAATGATCATATAATGTTGATTGTCGGTAAAGCAGATGCCAGACAGAGATTCATTGGAAGAATCCTAAGGAAATGCAATGCGAAAACAAAGGAAGTAGGTTACAGTACGCTTGTTCGCCCACTGCTCGAATACTGCTCAACAGTGCGGGATCTGTACCAAATAGGGTTGATAGAAGAGATAGAGAAGATCCAACGGAGAGCAGCGCGCTTCATTACACGATCATTTAGTAATCGCGAAAGCGTTACGTAGATAAACTCCAGTGGAAGACTCTGCAGGAGAAACGCTCAGTACCTCGGTACGGGCTTTTGTTAAAGTTTCGAGAACATACCTTCACCGAGGAGTCAAGCAGTTTATTGCTCCCTTCTACGTATATCTCGCGAAGAGACCATGAGGATAAAATCAGAGAGATTAGAGCCCACAGAGAAGCATACCGACAATCCTTCTTTCCACGAACAATACGAGACTGGAATAGAAGGGAGAACCGATAGAGGTACTCAGGGTACCCTCCGCCACACACCGTCAGGTGGCTTGCGGAGTATGGATGTAGATGTAGATGTAGATGTATAGGTTGACCACGTAGTTGCTAGCCGACCGTGGCTGCGAATTCCTTGGTGACGCTGTGTCGATGAAAGAGACTTGTACGCTGGGAGTGCCAAAGAAGGCGGATTTTGTGAAACCTTAATGGCAGACATTTCACAGTTCATATAGAAATTAATAGTAGCCAGAGGAATCATGATACCTCAAAAAGAAACATGTACATTACCATTATTTAAACGACGATTCTGACTGTGTAATCAGAGTTTCCACATCTTTATTAAAGTTTAGTATCTGACGGTAAATTGTACGAGTGACATCTAGTAACGAATTTCCAAAATGTAAACGGTTCATCCGATTTCGTCGATCTATGTGTCTTTAGAAAGCTATTTGTGTAATCTTAAATTGGTGTGAATTACAGGCATGTAACTTGAATAGTACATGAGTTTTTCCAGGTCAAAGTGACCGATTACTATCGATAGCGTCAGGCCCCACGGTTACACGAAAAAAGGGTAGCAGCATGGTTATAAATACATTTATTCATCTATGTCTTTGTTTATATCTGATACATCCTATTCATGAAGAAACTGATTAATAATTTACTATGTTTTAAGAAAACACAGAGACATTAGGCTACTGGCCTAATTTTGTCTCTATTCCTTGGACATATGTTGATTTAATTTATTTATGTATTTAATAATGTGTGTTAGAGCGTGTTTATGGTCCAACCATAGGAATTGTTCTTTAATTTCAAGTTATTTAAACATAAATCCAATATTTCGAATGTCTTTCATTATGTTTGTGATTGTGCGTTGGCTTGGAGACATGGCGGAAGCTCTCTACCAAATCACAGCGATCGTTTCCAGAAACGATACGTGGAGAGACTGTATGGAAGTGGGGGAGGAGACTGGCTTCCGGGGAGGACACAGGGCGTTCCAAACAGCGCGACGCGACGCAGAGTCGCGCAGGACACGGACAGTCGTGGACAGTACGGTGCGATGGACGCACAGTTGCGAGAAAGACTTGGAGAGTGGAGCGGTTTGCGCTTGGTCGCGAGAGATAGAAATATTTCTTAGTGCCGACTTGTGCACTTTTGAGATTCCCGTGGCTTCTACAGTGAAGACGTAGCACGCGTTTAGAAGTGAATATCTCGCGAGCTATGTTGTTGTTCATAACTAATTACGTGAAGTAGGAATCTATTGTTTCCCTGTTATTCAACTTATATTCGATTTAATTGCTGGACCATCGACACCAATAAAAGTTTTACAGTAATAAAGGGCATTCTTAAAGGTACTTCTGCTATCGCACTCATCATTTAAAGTCGTTAAAATAGTACCTGCAGAATTTATTTAATTGCAATCTTTCATTTCTAAATTTCTATATAACCTCCATTCGATTCATGTGCGTATTTATAGTGTATACTGTCGAGTCAGCAGTATTCGGCCTGTAATGCGGCAATTACGTATCCCTGCCCCTACTCGACGAAACCAGTAAAAACATTTAATATTTCAACTTTGAGTCAGAGGGTACGTAGTTGAGGGTCACCACATCATCACATTTATTTTGTGAAAGCCCGCAGTCAGGTTGAGCAGCAACTCTCTACGATGATGCAACGAGACGGTACATCAAACTAACGTCTGACACTCTGATAACAGGTAATGTCTAGCGTAGTCAACAATACAACACATGAATGTACTCAATTTTTATACAAGAACTCACGACAGTATAGAAAGAATGAGTCATTAAAATTCTTCAGGCTAGACTGGAAAGTGCGTGGATTCGTGCTAAGAATTTTTAAACTCTTGTGGTAGTTTATTGAAAATGGAGAATACTGCACGTCCGAGTCAAGGAGATGCGATCGAAATGCTGGGTGGATTTCTGCGTAGTATTAACTGAGTGAGGGCTGCCAATTCTCGGGGATAACCACACTTTGTTAACAACAAATGACGTTAAAGTATATGCTGAGAGGCCCGGATCAGAGCTCCCTGACTTTGGAACATTATTTTCAACTATAGAGCATAACGCCTCTAACTGTAAGAATAGGATATCTTTAGATCACTGTGTACATAGAGCTAACCACCCATAGTATTTTTGTTTATGCCTTTAGACAACTATAGTTGTGTACAGTTTTGTTTTATTATTTTATCGTACTTTCACCCCCATTTCGAGACCAACCCCCTTTTATGCATGCCATTAGCTGATTAGGTCCAGTCCCGGCATTATGTCTGCACTTCCTTGTTTGGCTTGTTTACACCAATTTTGTACAGGGAGTATGAGCTACATGTAGGCAATTACGAGTGTAATTGTGTCAATGGATTCATTATTCTATTATTTATTGCTCTTGTATTGTTTTAGAACCACAGCAATATGCTACATGCATCTTACTGTCAACACTCGCAAATAGCACGATAGGTTTAAGTATGTAGCATTATTTATTTTTAATTTTAGGAATGTTTTAAATTTTTCGTCCTCAGCTTTAATATACTTATCTAACTCCTACTTATTTGTGGTGTATTTTCTTGTAGAGCCTTCTGAGGAAAGGCACTAAGTGCCTACAAGCGGTTAAGAAATTAAACTTCTCTTATGCATCTGGTTGCTGAATGTTTCGATATAATTTATACAACTGCAGTTTCTGAATGTGAATAAAATACTAAATTCGTGGTGTTTCTGCAGAGTAAAGCAAAGAGTGCCCGCTACGTTGCACGGGCTGTTAGGTCCGAGCTACTGCCGTTTCTTCGACTGCGTGGTGATGATGTCATCTTTCAGCAGGACAATGCACCTCCACATACGGCTGCTGCAGCGCAACGAGCTCTTCATTGTGTACAACAGCTCACAAGATCCCTCACAAACTGAACATGTACGAGTCACTACGCAGCAGGAACTTATTCGTTCTGCAGGCCCTGCAAGAACAATTGCCGAGTTGCAACAAATGGCACAACATGCTTGAGACAGCCTCTCGCAGAATGCCACTCGTCACCTTTATGATGGTTTGCATGTCAGAACAGGCGCCAGAGGTGGGTGCAGTGTGTATCGATGCTACTGTCTGGGCTCCCTTCACTGTTACATGGGTGTTTCTTTTGGTCAGAATTCGTTGTGATGCACTACCTGTCACCTCACTTTTAAATAAAATGACCTTCTCTTTGGAGCTATTGCCTTTTATCTGCCAGTCTATTGATCCATCGTCTATTTTATCAGCACTATAGACGTCATACTACTCTTGTTATTTAATGAGATTTAAAAAAGTCGCTGTTACCAGTGGATTAACTTACTTAAATAGTTTGCAGTTATATTTAACATGTGTGTGTGTGTGTGTGTGTGTGTGTGTGTGTGCGTGCATATTCCTTTGTGTTAAAATTTTGCTAATGGAATGCTCCTCTGACAACGAAGCATGAACTAAATTGTTCTGTACAGTTCTACTACCATTCCTCTGCACTCTGGTTCGAGACAATAGTCTGCACAGGATGATACGAATTTAGGTGATTTTTCGACCTTTCCATTGCACAATGACTTCTGAAATTAATATTAGAACCATCACAGACAACTATTTTTTTTTTTTTTTGTATTTTCTATAAAGTGAACCAAGAACTCTCTCCACGTAGAACAGAAACGTCCTGAAATCAGAGATAGGGGAGCTATAAATAACGATAATTCAAACTCTAGTTTCACTGAATTCGATTCGTCATGTACACTTCCGCTCCGCCACTCCGCAAGGATCTCCTTGAAATCCTGGTAAATGAAACCTATGAACTGTCACATTTTTGTGGTTCTCTGATATTCTAGTAATGTCAGAATCAACATCTATAAGCAGTTCACTAATGTTACCTCTAATAGCTATTATGTTTTGATGAAATGTATTAATTCCTTCGTTACTTAGGTACCTGACCATTGTTGAAGGTGGATCCTTTACTGGAGAGCCATCCCTTGAGAAGAAAACCTATCAGCTGACTTCAGTCAAAAGAAAGTGCAGCTCTAATACTAACCGCAACAGAAATTCCCCTGTGAGTCATCCCATCACGCATCATTTCACTGTCACCTATAAGCTTTGCCAGTCTCTGCCCCCAATCCTACTTAGCAGCAGGCCATGAATAATGGAGCACGATGTGTTAAGCATAGCTTTGGACATCACTGGGTCGTTAAGATATAAGAATCATTGACCTCCTTCACTCAGGTCAAAAACAAATACTGAACATCAGTTACTTGAGTACACTTTAAAAGAAAAAAAAAAGGTCTCACCATGAAGGACTTGTCTGAATGGAACAGCATTCGATGTGTATGAAGTACATGTACAGACAACCAAATGAAATGGAGCAGAGGTGCAGGCGGACATTATCTTGCTGAAATACTAGCCCAGGACTGCCTTCCACGGTGGACAACAAAATGAGGCTCGGAATGAACGTCGGCGTACCGCGGCGCTGCGAGTGTACCGCGAGTGACAGCCAAAGGCGTCGCCAGCCCTGGCTGGTGCAGCACCGCAGTGCGCAGACACCTGCTCACTGGTCATCGGGGCTCAGTTCGATGTGGGACTCGTCACTGCAGACAGCTCTGCTCCTGTCAGGTTCCAGACAGGACGTGCCCGTCGCCACTGCAGACGGGCTTCCCGGTGTCCAGAGGTCAGCGGTAGTCGGCGGAAGGGCCGCCGTCAGCTCAGCGCCCTTTCTGTGAGCCGTCTGCTGGCGGCCCTCGTGGCCACTGGAGCACCAGCTGCACGTCCCACCGATGACGGCGACCAATCTGCGGCTCTGAGTGACTCTCTGACCATTGCCCGGTCCTCACACTCTGTCGCGTCATCAGCTCGATAGCTTCCTTCTAGACGCTGCCTTTGGCCGTGGTTCACCCATGCTGCCAACATCGTCGAATAGCGTCATTGCTCTTGTTCAGATGTCGAGAGATCGGCCGACAACTCCAACCAGGTACTTTGAGTTGAAATGTACGTCTTCTCCCAGATGCTGGCAACTGCCTATGTTGTTCGTGTGCCTGTCCGCGACTACACGGGATGACATTCGTGAAGACTCTGTGCGCCCCTCTATCGACATGTCGCCTGTTTATTATTATTGCCAACTGCGCAGTGAACTTGCGCTGCAGCGTCACACATTTATCCAACGGCCGCTAAATTTTTCAATTTTGCACTTTCCGTCGCTGCCTGTATGAATACGAATTTGTAACCAGTTTGCATAACTGCTTTGTGGTGCGTGGTTTTTCGTCCTAGAGTGCATACAGAACGAAAGGGTCAAGACGTGAGCAAGAGTTTTCACCAGAGCTGTGACGAAGCATTCATCATGAGAGATGCGTACGGTGGTGTATAAAAACAAATACAGCTGCATTTTGAATCTAGTCGCTAAAGGTCCTGTAGAGTCTGAGAGGATAAGCAAAAAGTAGCCCCGTATTTCGAAACAGTTCAGAACATGTACAGAAATTTTGGTCCAAGCCTAATAGAGTGATGCGACACAATGTGTGGGCAACGTTTTCTGATTTGGAATCAGGTGAGCATGCAGGAGGCGTGTATGAGATGGAGGGCTACTCACAATGAGCACTCGCTTCGCTGTCCGCGAGATTTTACGCACTTAAATCCCTGTAGCAGGTGCAAATTTTTTTGTAGTGGTTCATTCCTTCTCTAATAGCATTTTTTATACTCCACCAATTACAGTATAGGTTTTTATAGTCATATGAAACTCTATTAGTTTTCCAATAATAATAACAACAATAATAGTGCTAAAGATGTAAGGTGAACTCTTGACTGACAGACTGCAAACCATCATTGCCTATATATACTGAGGTGACAAAAGTCCTGGGATACGCGCCAACACCGTGTCGGAGGACCTCACTTTGCCTGACGTGGTGCCTCGATGTGGCAGCCACTCAACCAGTCGCTGGATGTCCCCTGGTGAAATAGTGAGCCACGCCGCCTCTACAGCCGTCCATAACTGCCAAAGTGTTGCCGAAGCAAGAGTATATGCACCAACTAACCTATCACTTATGCCCCATAAATGTTCCACATGATTCACGTCAGACGATCTGGCTGGCCGAATCATTCGCTTGCGCTGTCCACAATGTTGTTCGAGCCAGTCGCGAACAACTGCGGTCCAGTGGCATGGCACATTGCCACTCATAAAACTCCCATCGTTGTTTGTGAACACGAAGTAATAAATGGGAGCAGTTGGTCTCCAGGTAGTAGGACATAACCAATTCCAGTCAATGACCTGTTCAGTTGGCTCAGAGGACCCAGTCCATTCCGTGTAAACACAGCCCACACCGTTATGGAGCCACCACCAGCTTCCACAGTGCTTTGTTGACAACTTACGTCCATCATTTCGTGAGGTCTGCACCACAGACGAACCCTGCCATCAGCTCGTAATAACTGAAATTGGGACTCACCTGACAAGGCCACTGTTTTCCCACCGTCTCGGCTCCAACCGTCACGAGCCCAAGAGAGCCGCTGCAGGTGATGTCGTGATGTCAGCAAAGGCACTCGCGTCTGTCGTCCGCTGCCAGAACCCATTAACGCCTGACTCCGCCGTACTGACCTAACCGATACGTTCGTCCCAGGTTCCTTATTGATTTATACGGTTATTCCATGCGGTGTTGCTTGTCTGTTAGCACTGACAACTCTAGTCGAACGCCGCTGCCCTCGATCGTTAAGTGAAGGCACGTGGCCACTGCGTTGTCCATTGTAACAGCTAATGCCTGAAATTTGGTGTTGTCGACACAGTCGTGACAGTACAGGTCTCGTGCTGTTGAATGCCATAACGATTTCCGAAACAGGATGTCCCACCCTTCAACCTCCAACCTGCATTCCGCGTTCAAACTCTGTTAATTGCCATTCTGCGGCCGTAATCACGTGGGAAACCTCTTCTCACGAATCACCTGAGTACAAACGACTGCCCCGCCTGTGCTCTGCCATTTCATACCTTGTGGGCACGGGATACTACCGCCGTCCGTATATGTGGATTTCGGTATGCCATGGCTTACGTCAGCTCAGCTTTGGGGAAGTGGCATCGCACCCATATATGAACAGGCTCCATCTGCGTTCTTCGCATCATCAAACACAATGGCATTCACCGCAGACATCTGGAGGCGAAGTGGCCGTCATATACTTTCAATTGTGTTTGTATTTGGTTTTCAGTGTCAGATTGGTATCTGAGAAATTGCTGAAATTTACTTTGATATCGAAATACGTAAATCTCAGCACACTGCGACAGAACTGTCTGAATGTAGTTGATGTTTATCTTAAACTTGCAAACAATCTCTGTACCAGAACTCTCGCGAGACATACGTAGCAGGTAGCAATATATTATTGGTTGAGTCACGTGCAGAGCGGAAATCTTCTTCATGTTCCTGTTGTACTCTCATCAAGAATAACCAGCTTTGATCCCTTTTAGCTCAACGTAGCGGTTCCCGTTACGACCAGGACAAGAGCCGAGCACGTCTTTCAAACACTGATTGCGAAACTGCATTGTCCTCCTTTTCCAAAAAGCTACTTCAGAACAGTAGCGGAGAAGGTCGTTCCGCACACCACGCTTGTTGTAACTCAGCCACAACTCAAGAACCGAGCTGAAATTTTGCCTTTTGTATTGACACGCTTCCCAGATATCAATGATTTCGCAACAGACGACTGTAGAATATGTAGTAAGTAAAGGGCGTCTCAGGTTAGTCCTCAGTGACGGCGCGAGAAATATCCTTGGACTACTCGTCTATTAAGAGCTGTGTCTGGTTTTTCATCCTTTGGCAACCGCCACTGGTCCCAGAATCCACGAACTCGTGAAGCGTTTATAACCACCGATCCAGCGCCGTCACGCATGCACCACGCTATAATGTAGAGAACTTGGCTTTAAAGTGTTGTCACCGTCTCAACATTGTATTAGTTAACTGCAGGAGCCTCTACGGAAAGGTGTCACAACTAATCTCGTTTATAAACGGTAACAATGCTCACATAGTACTAGGGAGAGAAAGCTGGGTGAAACCCGAAGTAGATAGCAACTACTCGTAGATTCTAGATTCCACTCTACCTGTAATTTCTCGGTTGTATCACAGCGCGTTACATCTATCTAATGGCAGCCCACGGTGTACTAGCACTAAACATTATTTCGACAACAACGTCTGTTACAAAAACTGCGTTAAATTACTTTGTGCAACATGTCACGTTTGATGTAAAATTTTTGCAGTAGGTCTCACAGGGAGCGATGGAAACAGCTGAAAATGTCCAACTTTATCCCGGCACAGGTGCAACTGCATGTTCCATCGGTGAGACATTCCCCGTAAGTATTTACTGGCCATCCGGAACTGACGTTACACACGCACGATGGGACTATTTCTTAATCAGGATGTCCCAAGTGTTTTGGCAAATACAGAGTGTAGCGTAATATGAAGTAGGGATTTTAATTGTGTGCTGGATGCGGCAGACGAAATTATAACACACAATAAAATTTGCGTTAGTGCAACAACTAATCTGTTGCTCTTGTACAACTCATGGATGGCATATGGTTCATGAAGATCAAATACATTTCACAGATTTTTATCCCAAAACGGCGAGTAGATAAGAACTAATGTACCTCCACGAAGCCTAACCGGTCACCTAATTCAAGCTGAAATTTTGCATGCTTACTTTACGGAACACTGCAGCTTCGAATGCAGTGTAAAATTACCAGATCCCTTCACAAATAACCGTACTTCTCTTTAGAAATTCAGTACCAGTTGTCGTCTTCTTCATGACGTTCGTTCCGAAGCTACTCATACCTGGGTAACGTGTCAACACAAACGGCAAAATTTAAACTCGGGAACAGGTTGGTGGGAGAGTTACGCCAAGCCTGCTACACTAAAGCACCTTACCCGCTACTCATCTCAGGCAGCGTCTTCAAGAAAAACTGCAGTCGACCTTCACAAACACTGTTTCAGATGGCAGCAGGCCTTCTGATAGTCGTAATAGCGACCCACACTGTCAACGTAAACACATCGAAGCAGAATTAATGCGCTTCAGAACACAGCAGGTGAGAGGTTCAGTTGTTAGGCAAGGCCTGCAGGGAATTTTCCAGATGAAAATATCGCACTGAAGCACTTTGAAAACGGAAAACACAGAATGGAAAAGAGATCCCCACGCATTCAGCATGAGAATGGCGATCGCTTAACAACGGAGACCGCTGCAACTAAACACGTCCACTCGTCTTCCACATTTCTTTCCCCCCCGCAGCCCGACTGACCCTTCTGCAGTGTCTTCCCCGTCACTGCAGGCTCAAACCTCACTCAGCTCGAAACACAGCGAATGCCCGCAGATCCCAGTTGACAGTGGTCACTTCAGACAATTCATCAAACAATATGCAAAGAATAAATCAGCAGGTCACGGGGGGTTCCCCGTCCAGTTTTGTCAGACGTATTGGGGCGTTATCGGCACCACTTCTACAGGCGATATCAATTACATCACTGCTGGCAAACTAATTCAAAATTCTGCGAGGAAATGATTAGATTCTTACCAAATGGAACATGTAGCAATATCGTGGGAGACCTTTGCCGAATAACACTCCTACATGCCGAGTACAAACCCGTTGTGAAACGCATGGTATCAAATTTAACTCGTGCCATGCATAGATCTGTCGGTCATAACCATCAATGCGAAACTGCACGGAAGAACATTTTCCAAGCGGTTTGTGTGCGTACAGACACGTGGCACCACGCACACACACCAGGAGCACATGTGCCGTCAGCAGTTCTTTGGCCTGACTCCCACGTCTTTTTGATTGTGTCAGCCACAAATAGCTGTGGTAACAGCTGCGCAGGCAGGGAATTGGCATTCGTTTTACAAACTTACTGCAAAACCCACTAAAGACTGCAAGTGCTATAATACATAACTCAGCCACCAATCGAGAACTGAGCTGAACTAGTGCCGTTTGTATTGACATGCTTCCCAGATATCAATGATAAGTAAAACGCCGCCTCGCGAAGTCCGCACTGACGCTACGAGAAATATCTCTGAACGACTCGTCGAATGAGAGCTAAATTTGGTTCAAATGGTTCAAATGGGTCTGAACACTATGGGACTTAACTTCTGAGGTCATCACTCCCCTAGTACTTAGAACTACTTAAACCTAACCAAGCTAAGTACATCACACACATCCATGTCCGAGGCAGGATTCTAACCTGCGACAGTAGCGGTCGCGCGGTTCCAGACTGAAGCGGCTAGAGCCGCTCGGCAACGCCGGTCGGCGCTAAATTTGGTTTTTCACCTTTTGGCAACAGACTGACGTAGGACGGTCATTGCTCTCTGAATGCACGCAACTCGAGGCGCGTCTGTTACCACCGATCCAGCGCCGTCACACATGCGGCACGCTATAATCTCGAGAACTTGGCCTTCAGTTGTTCCCACTGTGTCCACGTGGTGTTAGTTAAGTGCAGGAGCGTCTACGGAAAGGTGTCAGGAGTAACGTCGACTATATTATTATCCACTTTCGTTTCCACAGCCAGTTCCTTCGTGTTGTAAAACAGTCAGCACGTGACAGGCACTCATCAACTTGTAGTTTGTGTTTGAACGTAAACAACAGGTTTACACATGAAATGCACAAGTTACTTTAGGCATAGGGAACAATGAGTAGGTATACAGTTAATGAAAATCCTTGTAGTCATAAAAAACACAAAAACTAAGAATACAGACAAACAGAGAGAAATAGTTCAGTTTAATAGGCAGTTTTAAAATGCCCAGAGGCACGAGTTGAGCTGCTTTTCCTTATACACGAAGAAATACCTGCTTGGAGCGTAATTGGCATCTACAGTAAAAGTCGAGCAGGATAAAAAGGTCAAAACAAGATGCAAGTAAACTACACGGTGGTTGCAATTAAGGTTTCTGCTGCTTGGGAGGGCCGCGACGAGAAAGGAAAGCAGCGACCGCAGGACAACGACACTCGGCGAAAACATTTGTCAGGACAGACGGATGAGAAATATGACGTAGTCCAAAGGGATTCTGGTCGCACGTGGAGTACACCAGCTGCAGGACACAGTCCGTACCTCCTCTGTGCCGTGTCAACCGTGATGTTACTGACGACGGTGACACTAAGGCGGAGACATTAGAGACAGTTTCCCGAAATCCCTTCAGCAAAGAAGAGCAAGTAAATATTCCTGAATCCGAGTCAACAACACTTGACACCCTGACTAATTCAGAAGTAGATATTCTCGGTGCGGCGAAGCAGCTTAAATCCGTCAATAAAGGCAGGTCTTCCGGTCCAGACAGCACGTCAGTCAGGTTCCTTTGGAGAGTGTGCTGATGTAACAGCTCCTCACTTAACAGTGACCCCTTGCAGTATCATTGCTGACGGACACTGTCAGTCATTCCACATCCTACTATTACATTCATGAAGGTTTTTGTTGTTTCCAGACGGTTGTTAATCGCCGATAACAAACTCCCCAAGGGAATAAGTCTACTGTGAATGCGTTGAGGGAATCCTCAACTAGGCAGAAAGTTGTCTAAAAGAAGGCAAATCCAGGTATGTAGCAAATGCTGAATACTACTAAATTGCTAATTTTTACTAAATATACTCTTCCAAGCTGAATAACCATTGCGCGATATCGTTCTTACAGACGATGTGAGACTCCTGCTTGGCGTACCCTTACAAACGTTCTGTTTGACTTTTAATGCTTGCAGAATAGACGCAGAATGCATGCCCTTTTCTTCTTGAAACCCACGCAGGACACAGTACACAACGATGTACTTCTCCGATTTAAATGAGAAATAACTTGTAACGTTCGTCTCTGTACCGTAACGTTTGTTGCTCTGTAGCCGGGTGAGCTTCCCTTTACATTCCTGTCACGGCGTCCATATATGTAATACTTTACCAGAGCACTATGCTTTATCAAGGCACTTATTTTATTTATTAACTAGCGGACCCGACAGACGTTGTCCTGCATTACATTTCAAGCTATTAGGATAGTAAACAAAATATGAAATGAAAGACAAATAGTATAATAATTTCATTATTCTTTATTTTGAAATAACATTAAATTTTCTAAAACAATTCGTTATAATCAATAACGTTTGTATAATTTTATCTTAATGCGAGTTGATGAACAATACTTTTAGTCAATTCCTGAGGAGTATAAAAGAATAAACTTGACGGTTTTCCAACGCGAGAACACGCCACACATAACTGGCCATGTGAAAAGACCGGATTTTCTAGAAAAAAATGTTCAAATGTGCGTGAAATTTTATGGGACTTAACTGCTAAGGTCATCATCAGTCCCTAAGCTTACACACTACTTAACCTAAATTATCCTAAGGACAAACACACACACACCCATGCCCGAGGGAGGACTCGAACATCCGACGGGAACAGCCAATTTTCTAGATCCAACCCACAAATCGATGTTCTTTGACCTTGTGACTTATTAATAGTCATGACAAATGCCAAGCGAATTGGAAATGGCAGATGTCTGAATGGAATGGGTGAGTCTGATGGGATGATTGGGATTCGTGGTAGGAGAACAACTTCACCTTCAAATTTGCCGTTCAAAATTGTAGCTTCAAGAACAATGCCCATAACTTTTTTTATGACTAATCTTGTACTGTGGCATAGCTTAGGTGCATTTAAATTCCGAAGCAAAATGATACGCGAACCAATTTTTAATCGCAGGTTATGTGGTGGCATTCCTGGTAAATCCAGCGAATTCAAAAATTCAATAGAATAGTTGACTGCTTCGTCAGGATCGATAACAGTGTCGATAGATTTGAACAATATCTGTTGTACACTCCTGGAAATTGAAATAAGAACACCGTGAATTCATTGTCCCAGGAAGGGGAAACTTTATTGACACATTCCTGGGGTCAGCTACATCACATGATCACACTGACAGAACCACAGGCACATAGACACAGGCAACAGAGCATGCACAATGTCGGCACTAGTACAGTGTATATCCACCTTTCGCAGCAATGCAGGCTGCTATTCTCCCATGGAGACGATCGTAGAGATGCTGGATGTAGTCCTGTGGAACGCCTTGCCATGCCATTTCCACCTGGCGCCTCAGTTGGACCAGCGTTCGTGCTGGACGTGCAGACCGCGTGAGACGACGCTTCATCCAGTCCCAAACATGCTCAATGGGGGACAGATCCGGAGATCTTGCTGGCCAGGGTAGTTGACTTACACCTTCTAGAGCACGTTGGGTGGCACGGGATACATGCGGACGTGCATTGTCCTGTTGGAACAGCAAGTTCCCTTGCCGGTCTAGGAATGGTAGAACGATGGGTTCGATGACGGTTTGGATGTACCGTGCATTATTCAGTGTCCTCTCGACGATCACCAGTGGTGTACGGCCAGTGTAGGAGATCGCTCCCCACACCATGATGCCGGGTGTTGGCCCTGTGTGCCTCGGTCGTATGCAGTCCTGATTGTGGCGCTCACCTGCATGGCGCCAAACACGCATACGGCCATCATTGGCACCAAGGAAGAAGCGACTCTCATCGCTGAAGACGACACGTCTCCATTCGTCCCTCCGTTCACGCCTGTCGCGACACCACTGGAGGCGGGCTGCACGATGTTGGGGCGTGAGCGGAAGACGGCCTAACGGTGTGCGGGACCGTAGCCCAGCTTCATGGAGACGGTTGCGAATGGTCCTCGCCGATACCCCAGGAGCAACAGTGTCCCTAATTTGCTGGGAAGTGGCGGTGCGGTCCCCTACGGCACTGCGTAGGATCCTACGGTCTTGGCGTGCATCCGTGCGTCGCTGCGGTCCGGTCCCAGGTCGACGGGCACGTGCACCTTCCGCCGACCACTGGCGACAACATCGATGTACTGTGGAGACCTCACGCCCCACGTGTTGAGCAATTCGGCGGTACGTCCACCCGGCCTCCCGCATGCCCACTATACGCCCTCGCTCAAAGTCCGTCAACTGCACATACGGTTCACGTCCACGCTGTCGCGGCATGCTACCAGTGTTAAAGACTGCGATGGAGCTCCGTATGCCACGGCAAATTGGCTGACACTGACGGCGGCGGTGCACAAATGCTGCGCAGCTAGCACCATTCGACGGCCAACACCGCGGTTCCTGGTGTGTCCGCTGTGCCGTGCGTGTGATCATTGCTTGTACAGCCCTCTCGCAGTGTCCGGAGCAAGTATGGTGGGTCTGACACACCGGTGTCAATGTGTTCTTTTTTCCATTTCCAGGAGTGTATTTTGAAGTTAATAGCGTCATCATCGACATGTTTTGCTGCTAAAATAGCTCGTTCACGAAGCCACGCATGATTAACACAATTAGCTTGTAAATCAGGAAATATGCTTTCAATCAAAGCATCTTTCGTATTTACCATGTTCCAGAAATTGTCTGTCAATTTGATGCATTGAGTGTCTCCATGCAGTGGTATTGTCCCATTTCCAATGTTGAGCAATTGCTCGGAGAATGATAGTGCAATGGGTCGTTTTGCAGTTGAACACGTGTATTTGTGTTAAGACGTAATGTACTGACATTTCGCCATAGGCAATATTGTTTTACACATGCGTTAATTTCATCCGCATATGTAGCGCCTGGAATGTCCGGCATTGTCTGTCTAAAATCACCGGACAGCAGCCGTAAGGCACCACCGAAAAGCCTGGTGTTATTATTCAGATCTTTCATCACTCTATTGAGAGCTTCAAGTGAATGCTTGTGGCCCATAGTGTTTTCATCCCAGATAATAATTTTGGATTTTTGCAAAACTTTAGTCATGCTGGAATACTTTTTTAGATTGCACACTGCATCTGGATTTGTGTGAATGTTCAACGGCAACTTGAGTGCTGAATGTGCAGTCCTCCGCCATCAAGCAAAGTGGTAGCAATACCTGATGAAGCAACTGCTAATGCAATATGATTTTCTGATCGAATGCGCGCAAGTATTAGTGAGATGAGAAACGTTTTTACAGTGCCACATGGTGCGTCTAAGAAAAAGAATCCAACTTTTTCTGCTGCAATTGACAAATTAATTCGATCGTATACATTCTTTTGTTCATCAGTGAGTAGTTGCTCATTATTTTCAACGAAAGTAGTTAAAGAGACCGTATCGAACTGTTGTTCGCACTGAATCTCGCTGTTAATGATGTCTGTTGCTGGGCGGTTAGGTGAGGGCATACCAAACTGAATGAGTGGCATATTCGAAATCAGAATGCAAATATCTTCAATCTCTATTAGCGCCTCGTTACATATTTCCGGAGAAAAATTGATAATGGGATCTCGATCAACGATCCGAATGCGATGCAGAATGTCGTCGCTCATGGAATCTTTATATTTGTCCCAGAGGACAGGAGGTTGAGATGTAAAACATTGCGTCAATAATAAGGTGAATAATTGGCAAATTGGATGAGGA
The DNA here is from genome assembly GCF_021461395.2 of Schistocerca americana. NCBI lineage: Eukaryota > Metazoa > Arthropoda > Insecta > Orthoptera > Acrididae > Schistocerca > Schistocerca americana. The sequence goes on from NC_060129.1 coordinate 51,193,396, forward strand.
GAGGAACTCAGTGCTGAATCTACAAGTGTAATATCCCAGCGGTTGTCATCTTCCAGCAAATGAATGCGCCACAAGCATCGCGATCTGTGTCATACAAAATGCCATTGACTGTTCGCAGGTATTGGATGGATGTCAGACCAGGAACATTAACCAACAACAAACGCAAGAACAAACATTCGCGTTACTTTGGATGGACTGTGTGTAATCGGCCGATGTTTTTCCCATAAATATGACGTTGTACCCTTCAGCGGGAACACCTCGCTTCCGTGGTTGACTGTTTGTTCCGTGTGGAATATCGTGGCACATCAGTATGCATTAATATCTCTGCGAATTGACCGGGAATACCTGGTCGGTTGCATAGTTCGAAAAACTCAGTTAATGTGGTTTTTGGGGCAATTGATGCACGTTGTAGAGCAGTCTCTTTCGAGAAACAAACACGCTGTCCATTTTCAAGGTGCACGGCCAAATGTATAACAGCGTGTATCGGAAAACCCTAAATACGCCAAACTGCTTCATTACTGCTGATGTATCGGCCCATTTGATACCGCGTTATTTCATCGTTTTCGTTAACATTGTGAACAGCAAATACAGCCGTATCACTGCCCTTATGGACATATTTGCATATATATTTTATGGACTTGACCGAACTGTAAAGATCAATGTTTATGTGTGCTTTGTAGATTTTACGCAGCAATCATGAGTAAGGAACCACCCTGTGATTGTCAATGTCAGCTGTTGTACCGTTTGACATGCGTAATTGATGTGATTGACCACCATGGCCAGTGTCTCTACGACAATACAATGGATAACCATCGATATTAGTGACTGTATCATTAACACAATTTTTTGAAAACGTTTCGTACATTTTCCACAGTCCATGCACGGCGCCGTCATGTTTATAGCACCTCATGGACCATGGATCATGTCAGCGGTAACACTCTCATACAATTCTTGATCGATATTCCGATCCTGAATTTCTGCTGAGATAATTTTATCAATTTCTTCAGACTGTATTTTGTCGCCCAACCAAATCAATATATGCGCATGTGGCAAACCTCGTTTTTGCCATGCATCAGAATACAGCCAGCAATGTGTTTTGCCAAATACAGGGGAATGTATGATCAAGATTTTAACTTTTGTCTGAAGACACGTGCAGTGATATCATGCCGATCTATTGCAGTTTGACCTGGCAATAACGCAATTCTAATTTCATCCCATTTTGGATTACCGGTAAACGCAAATGTAATGAACAATTCTGGTCGTCCGTACGCGCGCACAAAAGTCATGGCGTCTAGAATATATTTTTGCATATGACGTGGGCTACCAATATATGATGATGGAAGAGTATATGAAGTACCGATGTCGTTGATATTAGTTATTCCATCTACGTTACCAACAACAGCATCACGCAAATGAACGTATTCCTGAGCTCGAAGTTTCGCTTGATTATATCTGATGTATCGTAATCGCTCGCTTTCAATTTTCGCATACATATCAGCGATATATTGTTGAAACAGCTGGCGGCATCGGAGAATATTATTGTCTTCATTGGCACGAATCATCAACCGATATGCGTAGAAGTTCATCGCGCACACTTTCTTGCTGGTTTCTGCACCTCCAAAGTAAAAATATAATTAAGACAAAAAGAAATTAATCGTGCATAAAAGTAAAATATTAGGTAATGGCATGTGTACATTGTACCTGTCACTGGATTTCTTTGTTTGACATTTAAATGATATCCATCTTCTCCTTCCCAAAATATATATGGATATTGCAAAGCGTCGTGAGAGCGATGGCAGTCTTCAGTCTGTAACCTAGCTCATAACATACGTGTCCATGTAGCAGATCGAAACTGTGGTCCATTGTCGGAAATTACTTTCAACACATGCCCTACTTGAAATAGAAAAGGTTTTACAAATGCTTTCGAAACAGTTTTAGCAGTAGCTTTGCGTAACGGAGTGAAGGTAACAAATTTTGAAGTGAGTTCAACAGCGACAAAGATGTAGCAAAAACCTCTATTAGTTCTGGGAATCGGACAAAAACTGTCTACAGCGGCCATGTGTCTCAATTTAACAGGTACAATGGCATGTAATTGAGGAATATGTGAAGTCGTATCTGACTTAGCTTTCTGGCAGATTTTGCATGACGCTAAAACTCGTCGAATACGTTTCTCCATGTTGGTAAAATAACAGTTCTGTCTCAGTATAAGAAAACATTTTCTGGCTCCGTAATGTGCGTAACTTAAATGAGTATACCAGATTAATTTGTTAACAAGTTCGTCAGGAATGCATAATAACCAATTGTTGCTGTCTGGGTGAGAGCGGCGAAACAGAATGTTATTGCGTACAGTGTAATGGTTTCTAATGGTAACATTATTCCTATCTTGCCAAAGGTGTTTAATCTCTTTCCATACGTTGTCTTTACTCTGCTCTTGTGCTATGTCTTGTAATGACGACGAAATGAAATTTTCAAATGCAACTCGTTGAATGTACATGACGCTGAAATTTGCTTTGCAGAAGTTGGTTGCGATGTCTTGCTGATTGTTGCTGAGAGAACGGGATAGTGCGTCTGCTACAATATTTTGTGTGCCGGGAATGTGAACAATTGTAAAATTAAATTCCTGTAAATAAAGTTTCCATCTGCTTAATCTGTCGTGAGTAAATTTAGCCGAAAGTAAAAACTGTATAGCCCTATGGTCTGTGTAAACGGTGGTGTGTCCTCCATAAAGGAAATGCCGAAATCTCGTAAATGCCCATACAACACATAATGTTTCAAGTTCAGTAACCGAATAGTTACGTTCAGCGGGTGACAGAATGCGACTTGCAAAAGCTATGTTTTTAATTACTGTAGTGCCATCTTCTTCAATGTCCTGAAAAATATGTACGCCTAAAGCGGTGTTAGAACTGTCGGTGGCAATAGAAAAATTTCTAGTAAGATCTGGATGTGATAAAAGTGGTGCATTCAACAAGGCTTCTTTCAGGTTCACAAATTCAGAATGTGCTTGCTTGTCCCAGGACCAAATAGTGTTTTTACCTGTCAATTGACATAATCTAGGGGTGTCTAAAGCAGAGTAATGAATAAATTTACGAAAAAAGTTAATTAAACCCAAAAGGCTGCGTAGTTGTTTCTTCGTCGTAGGAACAGTAATGTCACGTAAAGCTTGAAGTTTTTCCGGGTCAGGCGGAATGCCTTCTCCTGAAATTACATGTCCAAGAAATTTTATAGAAATTTTGCCAAAGTGCGATATACTGAGATTAACTGTGAGTCCTTGTGCACGAAAAGTTCGTAACAGTTGTTCAAGAATCAGATTTTGTTCAGACCAGTTAGCTTCTGCAATAAGAATGTCGTCTACATACGTTGTGATTCTGTATTTAAATGCAAAAGCGTGTATCGGATGTCGTCAAAAGTAATAACATTTTCGTGAACAAGATTCTCTGTGTCAAAAGTATTACTTGCATTACTGGAAGATGCAACCTGTACTGTATCTAGTCAAATTCTATCTGATGTGCTATTATTTTCGGGACGATGCTGTGGCATTTCAACTATTTGTGTGGTTCTGTTATATCTTCCTGACGTATTACGTTGAGGATGATATCTACTGTCTGGTTCATTCATGATAATATGCTGTAGCGGATGATTTTGCTGTTGGTAAGACCGACTGTTATTAAAGGTACGCTGAAAATTGTGCCCATTACTTTTACGTCTGTCATGATAATCATTTCTATACGGTGCATTACGATATGAATTGAAATGGTGTGTTTTCTGGACGTACTGATTTCCTTGTTGCTGTGCGTTACTATTTGTTGGAGCTGACTCTATACGTGTAGGCGGCGAAACATTAAAGCTTGGTTGACTTTGCAGACTGCATTGTTGGTTAGGTATGCTAACTGGCTGGCTTTCATGCTGTTGCGGTGAAAAACGTCTATTGTTACCAAAATGTGGTTCCTGTTGCTGATAATTTTGACGATACTGATAATTAACATTTTGTCTGTTACTAAAGTTCTGGTGGTTGTCGTTCCTGAAGCGTCTATTACCTCTGCTATTGAAATTGCGTGGCTGATCGTAATTGCTGTATGTTTGTTGACCTTGGTTATTATATGAAAAATTTTTGTTTATAAAGGAATAATCCGATTGCTGCACTTCCAAAAGCTGTAACAGATCTCTGAATGCCGAAATATTTTCTTTCTGCTGACCCGTTAAAAGTGACACTCTTAATGATCGTGGTAACTTAGAAATACATAATTGAATAAGTGCAGATTCACTGTATGGTTCACTCAAGTACTGGTTTTGTTGAACCATGTGTTCAAAAAATTGCGTGACAGTGGGAAAATTTGAGTTCTCATAATTCGGTAAACTAACTGATCCTTGATTCCGCGCTGTGTCGTCATCGACCAATACGCTGACAGAAAATCATTCTGAAATTCTTCTACCGAGTAGCATTGTCTCGCGATCGGTCTCATACGAGTTGCCGGTTCGCCTTCCAAAAAACTGCAAATAAATTCAAGTTTGTGTGTTACGGGCCAAGTCGGTGGAAAAGCAAAGCTAAATTGTTGCGTACAATCCAATGGGTGAATCTGTGCTCTGTCATTTTTAAATACTTTAAATTTTCTCACGGATAGAAAATGCTTGTAATCAAAATTATCGTCTCTGTACGTCTGAACAGGTTCAGGATTGTATGAGAATCTATTTGTCTGTGATTGTTCGGAATCTAAGTCACGTACTCTCTGTAAATTACCTAAATTATACTGGCTGTGTGAGTGTGACAAATGTTCGGAATGTGCCGTATGCTGTGACGTGTTATTGACTGAAACATTTTTCATCTCTGTCACTTCTTGCTGTATAGTTGACAATTTTCTACGTAATGTATTAATGGACGAATCTATCTCACTGATCGTCTGCTGTAAATTTTGAAATGCAGGTGTTTGATTAAACGAAATTGGTGAAGTATCGTCTGATTTGCTGTCATTATTACTTTCAATAATGTCAATACGACTGACCAATTCATCATATTTTTCAGTCAGTAGTTTTACCTGATCATCGTTTTTAGTGTCACAAGCATTAATTTGTTTTTGTATTTTACGTGTGGTTTCGTTCAATTTTTTAACGTCTGCTTTGATAACATCGGGATCCTGTATTAATTCTAATTGTTCAAGTCTGTTGGTCACTGTCTGAAAGTCTACTGTGTGTGTATCTGTTTTTGATTTAAGATCGGAAATTTCATCACGCAATTCGGTGTTCAACTGTTTGATTGTATTAATTTCGTCTGATACTGTAGCAATATTGTTGTCTACGTATGTTTTTGCTTTCGTAAACAATTTGCGTTTATCTTCCTGTCTCTGTGCGGTTATTGTTTCCATGACTTGTCGTTTTACTTTATTTTGTTCCTGTATGAATTTACGGTAACGCGTTTCACTGTTTTGTAGGTGGTGATTAAAACGTTCGTCGATTTGACTGTTCTGTTGGTCGAATTTCGTGTCTACTTTTGCATCCAGTGTGCGCGAAAGTTATGCTGACATTAATTTAAACTCGTCGCGTAACTGTGTTGCGTTTTCAGAGCATTGTTTAGCGACTGCACTAGTTTCGTCTCTAAGTGATTCTGTTGTAGCTGCGTGCGTATTCCTTAATTCTTGAGCAACAGATCTAATTTCTTCACTACTGTTCCTAGCACTAGCCTTAATTTCTTCATGTAATTGTTCTTTTGTATCATGACATTGCGTGGCAACGGCGTTATCTGTTCACTAAGCTGTTTGGAATTGTTATCTAGCTTTTCATTAAGTTGTTTGTAAATTTCACTAAGGTTGTCTTGTTTTTCATTAAGTTGTTTGAAATTTTCATTAAGTTGTTTGAGATTTTCACTAAGTTGTTTGTGATTGTTGTCTTGTTTTTCATTCTGTTGTAGCAATATTGCCATAATTTGATCCAACCCAATATTACCTACTCTATTCTCTGTGCTGTATGATGGCATACCTGCAATTGTCACGTTTTCTGTAACCATTTGGTCATTCTGTAATTCTTGAAAAGGTCTGCCAGTCGAATGTGCACTGTTGGTCACTAAATCGGAATTAAACAAATCTGTCGTACTTTGAGTACACTGTTCATTTTCGTTAGAAAAATTTATCTGTTCACAATTCAAATTTTGCAAATCGGGTGTGTCGAACTGGGCAGCGAGCATTGTAACAGAACGTGTCGCGTCATCCATTGTCATTAAATTAACAGAGGACACAATTGAATTTGTTTGTTCATCATTAGCATTAAAATCATTACTAGTGGTCGGTACGCACTGATTGTCTGTAAATGGAGGACTGCCACTATTACACTAAGTGTTGCAAGTACTGTCGGTCAAATTATTCGAATTGGCTATTTCACTCATTGTACATCGCGATGTACTGTTAACAGTTTTTCGCGGCATTTTTCACAAATCAAAATTAAGCACAAACGAAACAAGGACAATGCAAAATGCAACAAACACAAATACAAGAAATAGCAACAAATTGCCGATGATCTGTGAAAGAAAGAGTGACAAATTAGTAAATGCGTTGTGCCAGATGCAAACTACATTTAAGTAAATAAGAACAGATATATGACTATTTAACAGAAGATTCACAAAGAAATACGATCCTGGCCGGATGTCCCCAAGTGTAACCTCCCACAGAATTATTTTTAAATTAGTAACCATGAACCAAGTGTAACCTCCGCACAAAAATAATAATTAAATGAATTTTATATATTGTAACCTATGAACAAAATTGGCTCCCATTTATAATCTCTGTGCAGAAATGCATTCACATTTAATGTAACCACAAAATTCAATTTCTAAACCCGGAAATATTAAAAAAATTCAGTAACCTGGTAAATTTTATGACGACAGCAGCGCTGCGCCTCGGCCCTGTATTCTGAATAAAAAAGGAAAAATTCTTACCTCAATAAAAAGTGTGAATATATCTGCTCTTACGTAAAAACTTTTCGGCACAGCTTCGTGCAATGCTGGGCTATATTTTTTTTTATTCTTGGAAGGAATGATCATGCATTGGAAAAGATCATGCATTGGAAATATTCTTTAAATTGAAATGAATGCTTTTCTTTAGAAAAATTACTTTATATTATAAAAATTATTATTGGGGGCATTTTTTTTAAAGAAATTAATGACAGTTAATATACATTACTAGATATGCGCAAGGCTGCTTCTTTACCTTCTACAATAATACTCATCCTCCAGAGTCCCGACCAGAGCAGATTGCTGACATGCGCAGGCACGCGCCGACTCCTGTCGACTACCGAAGACTACTCAAGACTACTGAAGGCTACTGCTGACTAGCGACAAGCAACAACTAACTACATACTACTCTCTGGTCAGAGACTCTGCCATTCCTCGCCTATCGCTGGCAACACATACGTCTTACATAACCCTCCACTGGACTTGCCATGAGCAACAAATTTTTCTTAATTAACTAAGTTTACAATCACAGAATATATACACATATATAAGTGCAGAACATGAAATAAAATATAGTGCACATGCACTGAGTACAGAACATATCAAGCAATGACAAAATGAATACACAATGAGTACAAAACATATTAACAAATGGCAACAGTGCACACGCACTGTAGTACAGAACATATCAGGAAATCACAAAATGTATAGGCAATGAGTACAGATCATATTAACAAATGACATAACCTGCACACGCACTGTAGTTCAGAATATATATGCAAATCACAAAATGTATATGCAATGAATAAAAATCGTATTAACGAATGACATAAAGTGCACACGCACTGTAGTGCAGAATATCAGGAAATCACAAAAAGTATACGCAGTGAGTATAAATCATATTAACAAATGACATAAAGTGCACATGCACTGTAGTTTTGAACATATCAGCAAAACACAAAATGTATATGCAATGAATACAAATCATATTAACAAATGACACAAAGTGCACACGCACTGTATATACCTTTTTTTTACTATTTTACAAGAACTAGGATAGGAAAGGGAAGGATTGCATCATGGTTGTAGCATTTTAGGTTGCACGCAGCTGCACTGAAAGTCCATATCTTTCTACAGAAGCACAACACCAAGTGAGACAATCTGATGTTCTTTCCCTTGAAGTATTAATCAGTGTAGCCAAGACACTGAAATCTCGTAGTAATATTCCATGTTATCATTTTGGTAGTACATTAGGTACACCAAACAGTGAGACAGCATGTCGTGTCAACACCACGTTCTTGTAAGGTACACCAACGTAGAATTAGTGCAAAAACCAAATATATTGCTCCACGATCATGAGGATAGACAGCACAAACGGATATTGCAGTAATTTCTGGTAATTAGGTCAGAAGGTGAAGGACATTAAGTCACATGCTAGTCTTCATTGAGAATTACACTAGTCTAACAACTGATTTAAGTAATTCGTGGCACTCACCGCCCAGTTACTGAACATTCCTGTACCATGTATGAAGTATTACAGAATAATGTTCATAAGTTATTTGTTTACAGAAATCATTGGCACTCATTGGCCAGTTACAAAACATCAGAAGTTATCATTCAAAACAGGAGCTAATGAATGGCATAGTATTAACATAATTCACTTAGTTACAGTAATCATTGGCACTCATTGGCCAGTTACAAAACATATAGCAAGTATTGATTAGTACAAAACATTTTTCATCATTCAAGTGACATACGACATATTTAAAATAATTATTGGCACTCATTGGCCAGTTACAAAGTATTCTTATATTTTTATAAAACCTTATTCAGTATAATTTAGAAGTTATCATTCAAAATGAGAGTCAATTATTGGCATAGCATTTATAGAGTATAACAAAATAGTATTTACAGAAATTATTGGCATAGTATGTATGCATTATTACAAAATATCATTCACTATTACTCAGAACTCATCATTCAAGTGACATAGGACATATTTAAAATGTAACACACTGTAACTATTACTCAAGGTCTGTGGTTAGAAAACATTATTCAGTATTACTCAGAACCCTCTTAAACTGGTAGCATTATTTGGGACTGGTAATACTTTTTTTATGCTTGCAATGAATTGCGTTGGGATCGATAATTAATTACTGGGGAATAACAATATTTGCATTTGACTTATTGCTGCAAATGAAGATGTGTAACGTCATTCATCATGAGTCAGCTGTAGCAAGGTTATGAAACAAGTGGAGTATATGTGATCACATTCATGAATGACACTCACAAATGGGTAAAAAAGTGCAAGTACTAGAACAGGTTTAATGACTAACTGCTTACAGCACATTCATTTCATGAATAGCTTCTCCTAGAAAAAATACAAAATGGATTATTAAGCTGAAAGAAGAAACGCATATTATGCTGAAAAGTAGTGAACTTCGAATTAACAGGTAGTGAAATGTGTATAAAATATTTATATTCTCTAGCTGTCCTTTCCAAAACCTTCAGTCATCATACCATGCGACATAAGACATACTGTCAAAACGAACTGCAACAAATACTTAAATAACTATATAGCATAAATACATAAACTTCAACATTATCATCACCTGTAAAGAAAAACTTCATTATCCATATTAACATATTCTTCATCATTATTCATCACCATTCATTATCTTCTGCAAAAAAGTCACTTCATTATTCATTATACAACTATTCCTTATTTCTAACATATTTCATCACTAAAACTAAGATGTGTAGTTCTGTCTGACAGCTTGCATCAATCGCCTCGTATTCTGAAAGAAAAAAATAGTTAAGACTGCTATCATACGATGTGTATAGTATATTCTCGTTAATCCTTGTTAATTCTGATCCATTTACTCTTCGTGACGAGGTATTGCATCTTCTTTCGTTCATTCCGAAGGTGAAATTCCCATTTCTGTTTAATTTATTTCTTTTACACGTTATTTCTTTCTGAAAATGATGAACAAAGATTAATGTCTTGCATTTAAATCATATACCCATTAAATAGAAACTGGTTTCTATTGATATAATTGAGCATACAGCATAGCATGATGGAAAACGTAATATGTCAAAAACACAGACAGTGTGCAGGTGCAAAAATGTACACATAGTATCACAATGTAGCAGCAAAAAAAAAAAAAAAAAAAAAAAAAAAAAAAAAAAAATGTAAAATAGTCACGATGTTGAGATATCATAAGGCAAAATGTTAAACTCAACTGGTGTTTGTTATATCTTAAATATTTCATAGTGCATACAAACAAAACAGGAAAACAATCATACATACATGAAAAAATGCAAAATGTGCACAGACTGATATATAACGACAAGAAATGACTTTCTTTGTGATCAGCTTGTACGTTGTGTAGTTAATAGAGGCGAGAATTGAAGACTTTAATGGAGAGAGAATTTAATAAAATTAATGTGTCACTAGTTTGAATTGCATAATTGTTCATAAAATATGTAAGTTTAACTGGAAAAATGTGCGCGGTCTGATGTGTAATGACAAGAAAACCGACCTGCTAACCTTACCTTGCCGGGCAGTTGCCAGGAAAAAATACGATAATCATCAGTAAGTAGTCAAATAAATATATTTGCATAAGTGGTCATAAAATGTGTAAGTTCATCTGGAAAAATATGCACGGTCTGATGTGTAACGACAAGAAGAGCGACCTGCTAACCTTACCTTGCTGGGCGCTTGCCAAGAAAAAATACGATAATCATCAGTAAATGTTCATGTGAATATAATTGCATAAGTGGTCATAAAAAAAATTAGGAAATGGCATTACAGTGTGATAAATCATAAAGTATGTTCATTCAATAAAGGGTTTGATGTTGGAGACATGGTGATTGCTTTTTCTGGTTCTCAAAGTTTCGACGTGTACTACATTGGGGTGAGGAATGCTGCGAATTCGATATGGACCTGCGTATAGAAGCTCAAATTTACTGCATCTACTTTTTCCTCTGTTGGATAAATAGTGTGTACATATTAATATCTTCTGTCCAATGTGAAAGTCACGGCGTGTACAAACTTGTTTTTGCTGTCTTCTCCAGCGCTCTGCGGCACGTTTGATGTTGTTCAGCGCAATGTCAATTATTTCATGGTAGTAGTAGTAGTAGAGGGGTTTTATGGGCGCACGACAGCAAGGTCTTCAGCGCCCGTTCAGTAACATAGAGAGACGGGTGTCAAGAAAAAAAAATTAAAAAAAAGCTCAGAATATTTACATAAAACGGAACATAAAACACGGGAAACAATCATTGGAAAAGATGTGCTCACCCACACCGAAGCGTGGGATGAAGCAGGGCGTCAGCAGTAAAACATGGACAACACAGGAAGAAAACGAGAGAGGGGGCTAAAACAACGTAGCAGATGGAAGTGGCTGGCTGACCGCAAGGAAAAAAAGGGAGGAGTCAGCCACTCTGCAATACACTAAAACCTCCAGCCTAAAAGTTTAGGCCAGAGTCCAGACACATCACAAAACTTAAAAACCCTAGACACACACGTCTCATCATTAGCTAAAACACAGGGCAGATCACCATCAACTTGTGCTTCTGCCCTTGCATCACGGTATAAAATGCAGTCTGTTAAAATGTGGCGGACAGAGATGTGCACACCACAAGCATCACAAAACGGAGGATCCTCCCGCCGTAATAAATAGCTATGCGTCAGAGGACAGTGGCCGATCCGAAGACGTGTGAGGGCCACCTCTTCCCGCCTGAGCAACCGACAGGAGGAACGCCACGGCCGAGTGGTTGACTTTACCGACCGCAGTTTATTGGCCGTCACCGCCAGCCATTCGTCCTCCCACAACTCCATGCACTGCCTGTGGAGTGCAGCGATGACTGACTGCAAGGGGATAGGACACTGGACCACATTCTCCTCTCTGCAGGCCTCCTTGGCAGCCCGATCAGCCTGTTCATTGCCCCATATGCCGACATGACCAGGCACCCAGCAGAAGGATACCTCTTTACCCCGCTGTTGGAGCAAGTACAGTTGGCTATGTATCAGCTGGACCATCTCTTCAGTCGGGTACAGGTTCTGCAGCGATTGTAAGGCACTAAGAGAATCGGAGCAGAGAAGAAATCGATCGCCCCGAACACGATGCATCTGCTCCAGTGCCGTCAGGATCGCGTGGAGCTCCGCTGCGAAAACGGTATATTCAGCAGGGAGGCGAATCCGGGTAACATGGTCAGGGAACACCACAGAACAGCCAAGTAAATTCTCCTGTTTGGAGCCATCAGTGTAAACGACAGTGAAACCGTGATGCACATCTAAAATGTTAAAAAAAAGTGACTGGAATGTAAAATCTGGCGTGCCATCCTTCTTAAAACGAGTCAAATCTAAAATAAGTTTGGGTCTCCGGAGGAGCCAAGGTGGAGATCTGCTCCAACCGCGACGTAAAACACGAAGACCAGCCATAGGCATTGCAGCGAGGCAATCCTGTGCGCGAATCCCATAGGGCTGCGTCGCACGTTGCCGGTTATGAAATAACCGTGCCAGAGGAGGCTGAGCAACGGTATGGTATGCAGGTGTGTAGGGTGTGGACAAAGTTTTATACGCCTGGCGTACCGTAAGTAGCCGTCGCCGCATATGAAGTGGCGGTTCACCAGCCTCTGCACAGAGGCTTGGTGTGGGGCTAGTTCGGAATGCCCCAGTGGCCAACCGCAGCCCTTCATGGTGGACAACGTCCAAAATCTTTAAGTACGAAGGCCTCGCAGACCCATACACCGTGCACCCATAATCGAGCCGAGATCGCACAAACGCCCTGTAAAACTGGAGCAGACAAGTCCTGTCAGCTCCCCATGTACTGTGGCTAAGACATTTTAAAATGCTTAAAGCCTGAAGCGACCGCCGTTTCAGGTCTTTAAGATGAGGTAACCACGTGAGCCTCGAGTCAAAAATGAGCCCCAGAAATCTCACCGTGTCTTTAAAGGAAAGAATAGTGTCCCTCAAGCGCAACTCAGGAAAGGTGAAAATCGAACGAGATCGGTTAAAAAGAACACATACAGACTTCTCGGTGGAAAACTGAAATCCACTCTTCAGCGCCCAGTCATCCAAACGCCTAATCGTAAGTTGCAACTGACTAGTTGTCGTTGCAAGGCTTGAAGAAGAGCAGAACAAAGAGAAATCATCCACAAACGGAGAACACTGGACAGGACTTTTCACCATGGACGTAATGCTATTAATAGCGATGGCAAACAGAGTCACACTTAAAACGCTACCCTGAGGGACACCATTCTCCTGCTCAAAGCGATCAGACAGGACGTCACCAATTCGGTATCTAAAATATCGTGGCGAGAGGAAAGACTGAATAAAAAGAGGAAGACAACCACGAAAACCCCATTCGTGAAGCTGCTCCAGGATGAGACGCCGCCAAGTGGTATCATAGGCCTTCTCGATGTCGAAAAATACACCTATAAGGTGATGACGGCGTAGGAAAGCTTGTTGGATAGCCGCCTCCAGGAGGGCAAGGTTATCGAAGGTGGAACGAAACCTCCTGAACCCACACTGATAGCGACTAAGTAGTTGCCGGGATTCTAACATCCAGACAAGGCGGCGGTTGACCATCCGCTCCAAGGTCTTTCCTATGCAACTAGTGAGGGCAATACTACGGTAGCTACTTGGGCTCGAGCGGTCTTTCCCAGGTTTTAAAAAAGGGATTAAAACTGCCTCACGCCACGCGTCAGGAAAGTGACCCGACGCCCAAATGGCATTAAAAAGTGCGAGGAGGATTTCTTTGCTGCGCATTGTGAGGTGCCATAGCATACTGTAATGGATCCTGTCGTGACCAGGGGAAGTGTCGCGAGCTCCAGACAATGCAGAATCCAGCTCCCACATAGAAAAAGGGCAGTTGTAAACTTCATGAGAGGTGGGCTGGAAGTTCAGACTACACCTCTCAGCAACCGCTCTATGGCGCTGGAAACCTGGATCCTGACTGGTTGTGGCAGTAACTGTCGCAAAATATGCTGCCATAGTCTGGGCAATGTCTCGCGGATCTGTGTGGAGAGTGCCGTGATTCATTACAGCAGCTATGGGGCACCTCCCTCCTCTGCCAGAAATTCTCCTAATGGTCTCCCACACAATGGAACTTTTGGTGGAACGATTAATGGTGTTCAGGAACTTTTGCCACGACCTCTTCTTGCTGTCACGAATAATGCGGCGACATCTCGCCCTCGCCACCCGAAAGGCTGCAAGATTCTCAGCAGTCGGCCGACACTTGAACCGCCGCAGAGCCGCACGCCTGGTCCTGATTGCAGAGCGGCATTCGTCACTCCACCAAGCCACAGGTGGCCTCTTCCGGTGGCCTGTGGACTGTGGAATGGATGCCGCAGTGGCATGGTGGACCGTTTTGGTAATATGATCCATCCACACCTCAACATTTGCACAGTGTTCGAGTTGGGCCAACTGGCTATAAAGTGTCCAGTCAGCTCCACTGAGAACCCATCGTGGTGGTCTCCTTTCGGGGCCCACGCCATCTGGCAGGTGAATCCAGATTGGGAAATGATCACTGCCGTGCAAGTCAGCGACCACTTCCCAGTGAGCACTAGCGGCAAGAGCTGGAGAGCAAAGCGAGAGATCAATGGTAGAGAACGACCCAGTCGCCGTGCAGAAATGAGTACTCTGTCCTCCATTGAGCAAGTAGGCACAGGATGACAGGAGAAGCCTCTCAATTGCTCTACCCCTGGGGCAGGTAATTACAGAGCCCCAAAGCACATTGTGGGCATTAAAATCACCACAAATAATGAATGGCTGGGGGAGCTGTGTAAGAAGGTCGGTGAGGGCCGCTTCATCAAGAGCATCATGTGGGGGCAAGTAAAGTGAACATACAGTCAATGGATGACGCACGTGCACGGACACAGCGACGGCCTGTAGAGTCGTCATAAGTGAGAGAGGCGAGGAATGGTAGTCCGTCCTGACGAAAATACCTACGCCTCCTCTAGCTCTCTCTCCACGCAGGTCGTCCTTTTTGTGGAGTGTATAGCCTCGTATCTCAGGGGAGTATGATGGATGGAAATACGTCTCCTGGAGACAGAGACACAATGGTCGACCCTGAGAAAGTAGACGAAGTTTCTCCACATGCGTCCTGAACCCTTGCAAGTTCCACTGGAGTATGGGAGCCATCTATGTTGGGGGTAGCACCTTCATCCTGTCTCTCCGACGGGGTGGGGAGACCGCTGCAGGTGGAGGGGCTGGCGTGGGACGAGATGATTGCCCCACACACACATCGTACTCCATCAACTCTGGGGGAGAGTCAGATGAAGCCTCGCGTAAAACAACATCCGCATGGTCAGATGGTTTACCACGGGATTTGACTCGCTGTTGCTGCTGCACAGTAGCTTTCTGTGGCTTGGTGGACTTTGGGGGAGCGGATGTGGGAGTGGTAATTGGCGCACTGGGCTTGGGGACAACCTCAGCTGTTGGAGGCACGAGGGGCTGGACCAAGTCTGCCACTGAACTTTTGTCTGCCGTTCGAGTAGGGGCTACTGGCTCTGGAACACTGGCTGCATTGCAAGTGCACTGACAGCTACAGGTGTTAGTGCCAACACTCACCACCTCAGTCTGAATTGAGGCACCGACTTTTGGAGTAGGCTTCTGTACCAGGGATGCAAAAGATGTAGCAAATGTGGGAGGTTGCATCGACTTATAAATCTTCTTGGCCTCACCATAGGGGATACGCTTGGTTGTTTTTATTTCCTGGACCTTGCGTTCCTCTAAAAATATGCGGCAGTCCCTACTCCAAACAGGGTGGTTCCCAGAGCAATTAATACATATAGCCGGAGACGAGCAACCAACTCCTTCATGAGCAGCCTGACCACAGTTTCCACAAGTCGCTTCGCCTCTACAGCCTAAGGTGGTATGCCCAAAACGCTGGCATTTGAAACAGCGCATTGGGGCCGGGAATTAAGGCCTCACACTAAGGCGAAGGAAGCCAGCTTTAACATGTTCAGGAAGTGTTGTGCTACTGAAGGTCAGAATAAAGGAGTCGGATTTGACAAGAGTGCCATCAACCCTCTTCATGATGTGTTGGACATCAACGATACCTTCCGGAGCCCACTCACGTTGCAGTTCTTCCTTGGGAATATCAGCTAGATCCCGGCATGTCACAACACCTTTGCTATAGTTCAAGGTGCTGTGCAGTTCAGTGTCTATGGCATACTCTCCAAGGCATTTAGCAGATTGGAGGTTAGTTGCTTGCTGGGAAGTGGAAGTTTCCACTAGCAAGGTCCCATTACGTAAGCGCTTCACCGATTTTAAGGAGCCACAGATTCCCTCCAATCCCTTTTGTATATAGAAGGGCGAAACCTTCTCGAAACTACCCTCCTTCCGTTTCACAATGAGAAACACATTCGGATTACCAGAATGCATTCTGTTACCTAAGACAGGACTTTTCAAAGAAGCGCCGGAGTCAGGGGGACTGACTGCATGGGCCCTCTTAAGAGACTGGGTGTTAGAACCTTCCAGCGGCCCACCCTTTCCGCTGGGAGGAAGAAAAGAGAATTTCGAAGGATCCATCTCGGTCCCACGAGCAGCTAGGGAACTAGAAGTCCACCTAGACAGAGCCCCGCGTGCCTAGGTAAGCCTTATACAACTGAGGTGCGGCAGGCTCCCCAGAGGTTGCCCGCTATCGACTGTTCCACCTCAACAGCCATGCATCTCATCAGCGCGCAGCACACCTTGAGATTGAGGGTTTTTTTATAGAGGTTTAGTCCATCCTCGCGACCCGGGCGGTCAAGCCAAGATCCCCATTCCCTGAGACACACAACATTCCACCGCCGCGCCGCACGGTGGTCGTTGAAGTATGCTTAGAGGTTACGGTGACAGGGGACTGGCGGCGCTTACCAGTCCCCAGCTCAGGAACCCTGGGGTCGCCAAGCCCGTACCCAGCAAACGAATGCTGAGCCCCTGGGGGCTATTTCATGGTGTCGTAGTCGACGAGATGTAGGAAAGGATACTAATTCTTTAATTTTGTTAGGTGGTTCAACATTTTTCAGTATAACAGACGGAGATACGATAGTAGTTTCATTTGGTATGGAATTAATTACATCCTGGAATGAGAGTATGTATGTGTCCCAAACAATATGTCTTCTATGGCAGTACATTCTACACAGTTTATCAATTTCTTTCATTAATCGTCTTCGACTCGCGACAAGCAACAACTAACTACACACTACTCTCTGGTCAGAGACTCTGCCATGCCTCACTCATCGCTGGCAACGCATACGTCTTACAAGTCGTATGCACTGTGTTATCTCTGCGTTGGATTCGTATATCTCGACGTTCAAATGCGTCGCCAACTGTAACAACTGCAACTTCATTAATGGTCGGTGCATTATATTGGCCCGCTTGCTGCCCAGATGGTACTTTGATTTGGCGACGATCGTATAGTTGACGTTTTGCAGTCTGTTTGAAACGGTACCGAACAACTGGACCAACTGGTTGTGATTCTGTAAAAACGGTTCTAAAATACCCACAATTTCTCGCTCCTCCATCTGCTCGATATGGTTGCACTGGCAGCGTCCAGCCCGTCTTTGTCTCAATGCATTAGCTCGAAGGCGTTCGTTGCGTTGCTCTCGACTTTCATTAGCACGTCTAATTGCAGCCTGGTTTTGTTAATTTTCATTGTCCGTCAATTGATCTTCTGCCGATCTATTTAACCGACGGTTCTGGACTAATTGTGAATTCCGAGTCCGTCGACCAATATTTCCTCCTCGTCCACGAAGACGTGGCATTGTTTTATGTACGTAACCTATGTGTGAATATAGTACACTTAATATTCACTGAAATGCGACACCGGGAATAGCCAAAGACACCGTACAAAGAAATTCAAATGTCATAACAACGAAACACATATAATATAATACACTCAAATTAAAATGTCGAAATATAAACGAAATCCTAGGCATGTAACTTATATCTGAATATAATACGCACAATATTGCACGCAAAAATGCAACGCCACCTACCGTGCTGATTTAAGAATGTAAATTTTCCAGGCCCCCACTTGAATGCACAGACAAAAATTCATTCAAGTCGATCCAGCCGTTTAGTTGCTGTGTAGATAATTAACCTAGATACCGACTGCAGCGCCATCTGCTGGGCTGATTTGTGAATCTAAACCATCCAGGGCGCCACCCAAACGCATACAGAAAAATTCATTCAAATGGATCCAGCCGTTTAGGAGGAGTTCCGTGACATACGCACGTACAGTAGAATTATATATATACTTAACAGCCAGAACATTATGAGCACCAGCCTATCGATATAAACCCGTAAAGGCGACACCAGCGGCACCTGGCAAGGAATGACTGCTAGTCAGACACATACACAGTTTATGTGGTAATCAGGGAGCGTGCTGTCTGTGTGAAGAATGGGGAAGACGTGCGGTCTGTCCGAGTTTGACTGGGGGCAGACTGTGGTGGACTAGATGCTCGGCATGAGCATTTCGGAAACTGCACGAACTGTTGGGTGTTTAAGGAGTGTTGTGGTGTCTTCAAGATGGGGCGAAACCGAGGTGAAACTACGTCCAGACATTGTGGAGTTTGGTGGTGTGATGTTACAAAATAAAAGTGATGTTGTTATTCAATGGAAAGTTGGAAATTGAGATTTAACTTACTGTTTTATCAATCGCAATTGGCGTAAGAATTATGGATTGACCATTGTCATAAAATATTGCATTATGAGATGTGAATAGTTTCTACTTGCAGTTTCGCGCGGCTTGAGGCAGTCTCAACTAGCGTGCTATTGATTAAGAAATTGCGTTATCGTCTTTCTAATTACTTCATGATCGTAGATACGATCATACCCGGTTGTGAAGCTATTGTTATGACAAAACAATTTCCTAAGGGACCAGAAAGTTCTTAAGGGCGCAAAAACAACTGTAACATCACACAAAAGGGAAATTCGATATTAAAGCTGATGCAAGAAGACGATAAAACAGTTTTCTTTTTATCAATGTAACACGCACATTAGACTGCTGATCTTGGTGTCTGTAATATTAGCAAAATGCATAATTAAAATGAAAATAATACTGAGGAGATAATAGGAATGAGCACTGCTAAATGATTCAGTATTCCCAGAACAAATATTTATTATAACTAAAACATATATCGTACCTTAAGCTTAATACAACAATGACGGTAGATTTTTACGTCCGTATCATGTCCATTTAGCGCTCTTTTATATAGCCATTGTCTTCTTTGGGTCGCTCGTGCGTCGTCACGGTAAGTTATAACAGTTCTTTACACTTCACTCAAACTTAGACATAACACGTTTTTATATACATTTAGTAAGAAATTAGATCAGACTGCCACAAATCTGCGTCCATATTACTCAAGAAAAACAGTAGAAGTCTTCTTAGCGCTCCAGGCTTCATTTGTTCTCCAGCGAACAAAATAGTGAATGATCGTATACCTATCCGTATTTTTCTGTTTTTATTGCCGCCCAAAGACGACAAATTACATCATTAGAAAATTCCACCGTCGCTATGCGACGCCTCATTATACATTAATCATTATCTACAAACAAGTATTTGCCTTCTGGCTGAAAGTATTAACTACTCGTATTTGCTGTTTTAATGAAGTCAAAAATAGCGAATATCTCATTGCCTCCCATGAGGAGAGAGGGAATGCCGAAGGATTACCTCGATCCTCATGTCCTCATGAGATATTCGTGATTTTTGGTGTGACATTTACATAATGTTACTGGCGTACTATGTACTTAAATTGAAATTACATTTATAAACATATATCAGATATTTATCATTTTTCAAAATAAAGTTTTTCATTCTTTGTTCATCAGTCACGTCATTCCATAATACCAAGACTAACATTTATGTGCATTTTTAAGTTTGGTCCATATTTGCTTATAACAATAAGTGAACGTTCATTTCGCTCTTCAGGGGATAGAATTCAGAAATTACTTTCTCTTGAGCTTAACAACTAATACATGAGTACAGTGAGTGCTTATTTTCACTAAACTAGAGTGGACAATGTTCGAGCATCTGTTGACTCATTGTGGTTCAATTATAGTTTAATAACGTAGCACTACACTTCGTGATGCTTTCACTTTCTGTGTTAGCTGTCTACGGCGTTCATCATGCAGTACATCTGTCCTTTCCGCTGTGGTGCCAGGAATTCATGCGGCTTCCCGGGTTTTTATTTACAATATGAAACAGAAGAAGTGAAAAATTATTAGTATAACTTATAACCTATTGGATACATTTGTTAAGGATCGGGACTGGTCTGGAGTTTAGGGTCTTCCTATAGTGCACATTCATTTTCTTTGTCCATCAAGAGACAGGATTATAATTCATTTTAGCAGTGTTCAGGAGTGCCGGTATTAATGGCTTTAAGGTCTGAGTAATCTAACAATCTACTTCTCACTCATCTTAACTTCAACTCAAGAAAGTCGCTTAATTTACATATGAAGATGTAGTCACACAAGTGTACAAATGTGTTTCCTCCAGTATGTACGATGGAAGTCATGGCGGTTAGCAGTTTAAAGTTTGGATTGTTTCGTCACCCACACGTCAGCCACTCACAGCGGCTGCACAGTGTTGCGTAAGCTCCAACACTCAGTATCCGTTCGCGCTCAGGCTGTAACCGAGCTGCTGGTCGTCGAGTGCTCTTTTTTTTTGTGAACTTCGTACCACACGAGTGCATTGATACAAACACCTCGCGCGCGTTTTCCATCGGAGGAGCCAGACACTGAAGCTGCCTCCATACTTCTCTGTCAACTGCCTCCCATGAGGCTCACAGGTAAGTGACGACGAATGTTTTAGCTGTCGCTGCACTTAGAACAACACTGAACTTTGCATTGCACCTGTTGTCGTAGCCTTGACTTCTTTTTACACTTGCAGTACAACACTACCACTAATATACAGTGAACAGTTATTTTTATGATGCACGTCGCACTTTAGTGTGCATCTTCACACAGCATTCGTGTTTAGTTCCTTCGCCGATAGAGTTCATTTACAAAACAACCAATTTTGCAGGTTTCCTCCATTGGTACAGAAAGACTTATATTCTACTATTTACAAAAGATCACTTACGAGCAAATATTTACAATTAATGGTCACTCCTTTTCTTAAGTCCAGTGAACAACTGCTTTATGAATGGACTCTTTATATCTCAAGGTTTACTTTCACTAGTGAACCTAAAAATATTCTTTCAAACTTTCTTTTAAGGGCTCATCTCCTCATTATGAGAACTACAGGTTTCGCAACACTCGTTGCATTTATTCTTTAGTGCACCCAAGATCATTTTCTACTGCCACGCAGAATATCTACTACTTAACGAGTATGCATTTAACGCTGAATCTTTTTTTTATATATATTTGAGGGCAGACTGGATAACAATAGGTCTCCCTCTTCGCTTCATGTACTCAGCAATCGTTCTCTGTTTAAAAAAAAATAGGGTAATGCGTGTCTACTTTTTTTTTCGCATGAATGGAATTACCGACAGTTCACTGGGTTTACGCAACCGGTCCATAACAAACATTACCAAAGCTAGCGAAGTTCATCATGCTATGTGTCTCATTTCTCATAAGCACTGCTTTGCCCCGAAGCACACGTGCCTTTTACAAGTCGACCCTGGGTCTGGGTTAATGAACCAGGATCAAAAGGAACGGGCACAAGGAAAATTGATTTCATAAGAGGAGTGTCTTAGGAGACATTTTTACAATAAAATCTGCATGTAAATAAAATTATCATAATAAACATAGGCACATATATAAATTTCAACGTCTTTCATTACAGCATGCTTTGCTACTTCTACGTCTTACTCTGGTTATAGTCAGTATTAAGTTTAAATATCACTGAATTGCTTGTTCTTTGGATTAGCCTTCAATTAGGGTATTGAATGGTCGCTAGATTACACTACAAATCTTCTGAAGATCTTTACTTGGACTTATTTATGATACAGGGGGCTTGCTGTGTGGTTATTTAGTACCTTTATTCTACTGAAATCAATCCGTCAGCTAACATTCCTCATATACTCTTTACATTGGGCTCAGATCACAGGGAAATAGTTTACTTTCATAGCAATTACTGGCCTCGTGGAGTACTTACGCTACATTATTGATGCTTCATGGTTTGCCTCTATTTGTACTGTGTTTCACCTCACTTTGTTTACTACAGCTTATTGTCTCCTTGCGTGAACACATGTGGGTTACCACTTGTTTTTCCATTTAACAGCACGCTTTAACTGAACTTTAAGCTATTTCTTCTACTCCTGTCCACTGTCTGGAGTGTTTGAACATGTACCTTTTTTTTTAAGCAGGTAATTTGGGCTTTTACAACAGAACTTCAAGTACTTACATTACTAAAAATAAATCTATCTTCTTGTACCTTGAGAGAAGTGCTTATTTACGCATCCTTCTCCATTTCTCACCTTTACATATTTATATAGCTCCGGGCAATCGCCTCGCAAGCACTTTTTTTTTAATACTAACTTAAAATTAAATTGAAATTCTTGGTGCAACCCCAATTTCCTGCTTCAGCTTGTTGAAGAAATATCAGTTCAATGTCCATCACTATAAACAATTTTTCCATACATAGCATTTAATACTTAAAGTTTACATGTAATAGCCGTTACCATGTAGTCAGTGCGCTGTTCAACACAATACTTATCATTAACAGTTCACACAAGGAAATTTCCAGTACGCAAGAGATTCTATCTGCAGTTGAGGCTGTGTCTGTAAACTAGCTCTCTGTTTCAATGGACCAATCGCTCCCGATATGGAGCAGCCCTGAATCGGCAATGATAAAACTTTTGAAACAGAAGACACCTGTCTGAAGAGACATGATGACATCACATTGATGTTTGCTCCTGTATCAACAATGGCTGTGACAGGAATGTTGGCAATAGAAATCTTAATCGAAGCCTGGACCTGTTCATCATAAATGTCATTAATGTCTTGAGCTTCTAGGTCAGGTGCAAGGTCATCTCGTAAGTCGGTCTCATGGTCGTACCGTATCGCATTAACATACTCAGAATCAGAGTATTCGTTAGTACCCCCACTGGAACCGGCAGCGACCTCTAGGAGGCTGAAAGGTGTTGCCTCTAATTTTCCGCAGGATGTTTAACCTGTTTGTCATTCATGGCCTTAAGTGTTTGTTCCGTTTCATATTGGTGCTGGTTATGTGGTACAAATCCACTGGGTGCATTCACTTGCGAATAAAATACTTGAGACGGCTGCTGTCGCCCGATCTTTTGGTTGCCGGCAGAATCATTTCCTTGTGAAGGAAAGTTCGCATTTGGTACCGTTTGAAAATTGTTCCGCGGTCCTCTATTCTGTGCAAAATTGTTCTGATGTGCTGGGTGGCCTCCGCCTTGCCCATGCCACTTGCTATTTTTCGACCTATAACTTTGATTGTACACTGGTCCATTTGAAAAATTACCAATCGTTTGTGGAGAATTTCCATACTGCTCAGGCGCAGAATTAAAGGATGGGTTTCCGTACTGATGTTGTACCTGGTGGTTGTAAATTGGGTGGTATCTCTGCTGATTACTGTAATTTGTTTTCTGCTTCCATTTAAAGTTATTGCCATTTGCGTTTTCATAACGGCTGGCAGGTTGGCAACAGCGGTCGCAGTAGCTCGCTCTCTCCTTCGGCGCATTGTTGTCCGCGTGCGATGCATTCTGCTGGCTGCCAGGGAAGAATTTGCCGCTGCCAACCTTGGAGCGCACATCCTCGCTAATTAAATCTAAGGAATCCAGCACAGAAAGGAATGTATCCGTGTCTTCTTCGGACACATTTACTAGTTTCTCTCTAATAGACACAGGGAGTTTGCTTTTGAGAATCATAATTACGTCCTTGGAAGAAATCGGAGAATCCCAGAATTTAATTTTTGCTAGATACTTCTCGAAGTATCGCCGGAGACTTCCATGCTTCTCATTGAAAATTTCCGCACCATACACCTCCTTCCTTAATCTTTGCTGTACCCCATTACTCCAAAATTTTGCCAAGAACATTTTCTCAAACTCTTCATAATTCCTACACGTGTCTACCATTTCCGTTCCCCATAATGCTACATCACCAGAAATAAAGCCAGTGACGAACTGAATACGTTGTCTGTCTGTCCAGCTCCTGGGAAATATGCCGGAAAAATTCTTTAGGAACACGATGGGGTGTATTTCTCGCTTCTGCGGATGAAAAACAGGAAAAGTGCGATGCTTAATCACACTTTCCTCTTGCATTAAACTCACGATTGTGGGCGGATCATTTATTTTCCCTACTCGGGACTCAACAGGACTGTTGTTTTGCATGTAATCAGGCGGTGAACGATAAGGAGTTGACTGACATTCGTCACCGTCTAAAGAGTTGTTCCCTATAGTTTGCGTATGCGTGTGCGGATTTTCTACCCAGTTTCTCAGCATTCTGACTTCGTCCACTACTTGCTGCTTCCACTCGGGAAGATCCCGTGTAAGTGTCTTCCGAATCTGTCCCAATTCAGAAACCACTGTGTCTCCAGACTTACCAGGAGCAGCTAAGATTTCATAAGTTACATCCTTGACAGTCTCCCTAAGCTCCTCCCTGACCTTCTTTTCGATAAAAATATCTTTACCCTTTATCCATTCACCGTAGTGTTCCGACAATGCCTCCGTGTGTGCTTTCACGGTGCTCTTAACCTGTTCTTCAATATTGATTGAGTCTATCTGCCTCGACAGATCCTCCACTACACCTTCAATGTCAGATACTGCATTTCTAACTGAGTTTATTTCTTTGGTAGCTGCCTGAATTTTTGTGTTTAATGTTCCAGATACTTCAGCTATTTCACTTTTCACCTGTTTCTGCATTTTCTGAATTTGATCACTGATCTTAGTTTGCACCTCACCCAAATGGGTATTTAATTCAGCCGTAATTTCTTTACGCAGATCTGTTTTGATTGTGCCTAGCTGTGTTTTTAATGATTCGCTTACAGCATCTAATCGGACGTTAACAGCCTCAATTTGTGTTTTTACTGATTCGCTTACAGCATCGAATCGGGCGTTAACAGTCTCATTTTGTGTTTTTACCGATTCGCTTACAGCATCTAATCGGGCGTTAACAGTCTCATTTTGTGTTTTTACTGATTCGCTTACAGCATCTAATCGGGCGTTAACAGTCTCATTTTGTGTTTTTATAGTCTCATTTACTGCGTCAAACTGTTGTTTCAGCATTTCCATTAACGCACCGAGGTCATTTGTAGCTGCAGCGGGAAGAATTTGGACTTTAGGGTCACTTTCCCCTGTTACAGACATGGTTAGTTCAGTTTCCACACGGGAACCTACCGTTCGCGATCGTAAAGGGTATGGGATACTATTAACGTCTTCACTCCCGTCTCCTGTTGTCACCTGTCTCTGTTTACTATCTGCCATTTTCGTCAGTAAACCACGTGCTACGCAAGGCTTTCGTCGTTTGTCAGTGACGTGGTGAGTCCGCTAAGAGCATCGCTCTCGCGTGAGCAACAAATGAAATTCTATCTGGCGAGAAGACAAGATGGAACCTAAACGTTTCAGACAAATGAATGAAGATGCTCTTCACTGCAAATTGCACACACTATCCACCATGTTGAAAATGTAATACAGCTATACTAACAATGGGGAGAAATAATTTCTATTATCAGACTACGAATAATTTTACTTTGAAAGATAAAATAAAGCAGATTTTCTATAGCGGGAAGGAGATAGAAAGGATGTGGATCGACTTGGAAAAGCAACGTTGCTACTGAAGCACTACACTGCGTATGCAAAATTCTGACTTACTTTTTGATGGCTTGATTACCGCTATGTTGTCTCAGCAAATTCACGTCTCTTTTCTTTTCTTTTCTCTCGGTAATTAAACTGCGTTATTGACCAGCATATTTTACGTCATTCTCACAGAGAGATGATGTGTACATGAAACGACAGAACATTTATTAACAAAAGCACATAGAAAATTTTCCAAGTATTTGAACTAATTTTTGGTCAAGTCCCTGTTCGGGCGCCAAGTGTGATGTTACAAAATAAAAGTGATGTTGTTATTCAATGGAAAGTTGGAAATTGAGATTTAGCTTACTGTTTTATCAATCGCAATTGGCGTAAGAATTATGGATTGACCATTGTCATAAAATATTGCATTATGAGATGTGAATAGTTTCTACTTGCAGTTTCGCGTGGCTTGAGGCAGTCTCAACTAGCGTGCTATTGATTAAGAAGTTGCGTTATCGTCTTTCTAATTACTTCATGATCGTAGATACGATCATACCCGGTTGTGAAGCTATTGTTATGACAAAACAATTTCCTAAGGGACCAGAAAGTTCTTAAGGGCGCAAAAACAACTGTAACATCACACAAAAGGGAAATTCGATATTAAAGCTGATGCAAGAAGACGATAAAACAGTTTTCTTTTTATCAATGTAACACGCACATTAGACTGCTGATCTTGGTGTCTGTAATATTAGCAAAATGCATAATTAAAATGAAAATAATACTGAGGAGATAATAGGAATGAGCACTGCTAAATGATTCAGTATTCCCAGAACAAATATTTATTATAACTAAAACATCTATCGTACCTTAAGCTTAATACAACAATGACGGTAGATTTTTATGTCCGTATCATGTCCATTTAGCGCTCTTTTATATAGCCATTGTCTTCTTTGGGTCGCTCGTGCGTCGTCACGGTAAGTTATAACAGTTCTTTACACTTCACTCAAACTTAGACATAACACGTTTTTATATACATTTAGTAAGAAATTAGATCAGACTGCCACAAATCTGCGTCCATATTACTCAAGAAAAACAGTAGAAGTCTTCTTAGCGCTCCAGGCTTCATTTGTTCTCCAGCGAACAAAATAGTGAATGATCGTATACCTATCCGTATTTTTCTGTTTTTATTGCCGTCCAAAGACGACGAATTACATCATTAGAAAATTCCACCGTCGCTATGCGACGCCTCATTATACATTAATCATTATTTACAAACAAGTATTTGCCTTCTGGCTGAAAGTATTAACTACTCGTATTTGCTGTTTTAATGAAGTCAAAAATAGCGAATATCTCAGTGGCCACCGCTCATTACAGGTATCGGATGATGTAGACTAGGCAGACTGGTGAAACAGGGCGTACGGCGAACTGCGGTGCAACTAACATCCAGACTTTAATGCTGGACAGAGTGCCAGTGTGTCGGAACACACAGTGCAATACTCGTAATGACGGGCCTGTGCAGCTGGCAACCCGTGCACGTGGCAGTGTTAACACCACAACATCGGCAACTACTACTGAAATGTGCGCGTGGTCATCGGCGCTGGACATGGCGCAGTGGCAGAGTGTTGCATGGACTGACGAATCCTTATAACTTCCTTATCGTGGCGACTGAAGGACGTGAATCCGCCATCTTCCAGGGGAGCAGCCCTCTGACACCTGTACTGAAGGAGACAAGCTGGCAGCAGCTCCACCATGCTCTGGGGAACATTCACGCAAGGTTCCAGTGCGCTCGTGGAAGACACCACGACGCCAAGGAGTCTCGTATACCGGTTGTTGATCACGTACATCCCTATATGAAGATCACATTTCCTAACAGCAGTGGCGTTTTTCAGCAAGATAATGCGCCGTCTCACAAGGACTGTGATTGAGTAGTCTGAGGAACACAATGGAGAGTTCCAATTGATGTGCTGGCCCCCAGCACTCCAGGTAAGCACCCGCTGCATCACATCTGGAGTGTGACTGAACGTGACATCAGAGCTCATGGCCCTCCTCCCTGGAATTCACGGGAAGCAGGTGACTTGTGTGTGGAGATGTGGCGCCACTCCAGCGACCTACGACGGTCTCATTGCTTCCATGCCACGACGCGTCGCCGCTTTTATCCGTGCCCAAGGTAGACATAGCGACTACTAGGCGGGTGGTCACAATGTTTAGGGTGATGAGTGTATAAACGACTTCCACGGGTATTACTGTAAGCTAGCGGGCCGTAAAAGTAAATTTTTTGAGACATTCCAAAACCTAAGCAAAGATAAGTTTCAACATGAATTTGCGTTCTCTTAAGTGGAGACTCCATATTATTTCTTAGGCAGTCAATAACATGAAAAATCACAAAAAGAATGGGGTTGGTTGCATCGTAACACATCAATTACGTCCCGAGAAATTGCAAAACGAAGTTGATGCTTGAAATAAGCGAAACGTGCCGCTATTGCACATCGTGAGATGCAAGCGTGATCCCTAGATATCAGTGTTTATGACAGGAAAACTTTTTATTACTTTCAGCCCTCGTGATAACAGGAAACGTAAGATTACGTACGTCAATCACATCGCGATAATGAACAGCGTGGGCATCACGTTTGAGTCTCGGAAAGTGCAACAGCACCGCGTTTCGCTTATTTCAAGCATTAACGTCGCTTTGCAGTTTTTTCGGATGTGTTTCACACATTGTGATGCAACCAACGCCATTATTTTAGTGATTTTTCATGTTATTGATTATGTAAAAAATTATACAGTACTTCCATTTGAAAGAAAAAAATGTCATGAAACTAATATTTGGTTACGTTGTAGACTGTCTACTGCTATTTACTTTCATTCATACCAGTGAAAGTCGTTTTTCAATATCTATTTTTCTTCTCGAGATATCTCCATTGAAAATTTTAGTAGGCCATGCTGATATTCGGAGAGTAAGGTCCGATCGGTTTCGAAATGAAAAACGCAGTGAAATACACGAAACACGCCACTATTGCACATCGCGAGAGGCAAGCGTGAACCCCGCGTTGCTTGCTTGTAATCGCGATGTAATTGACGTACTACGATCCAACAGCCGCCGTACTTATTGCTGTTTGCACAGTCATTAAGTGGATTGAAAACAATACAGGTGTCCAGTCACACACAGTGAAAATTAAAGGGTGTACTAGTTCGCGCGTTTTTGATCTTCACTACGGTACTAGAATGAACAGTACGTAAAAACCGAGTATCGCCGGCCAAGGAAACATAAATTACGGCTGATCAAGAATCTAACAGAGGGGTAGATGGCAGTCGTATGTAGTTGTGTGACTCGTCACCAGCATTACTTGCAGTCCACTTCATAACTTTTTAAACAGCAATAAGTACAGCGACTGTTGCATCATCGTATGTCGAACCTATCACAATTACGAGCAACGTCGGGTTCACACTTGCGTCTCGGGGTATGCAATAGCGACCCGTTTCCTTTATTTCAAGCGTCAACTTTGCACTTTCTCTGGATGTAATTGACCTATTGTGATGCAACCAACGCTATTCTATGTGATTTTTTATGTTATTGATTGCATAAGAAATAATACGATGTGTCCATTCGAAAACAACATAAGTCTGTATTGAAAAAATATTTGCTTATGTTTTAGAATGTCTCATGGTATTTATTCTCATGTGTCCCAGGCTTACATTCATACCCCTGAAAGTCATTTTACAATATCTATTTTTGTTGCAGGGATATTTGCACTGAAACGTTTAAGTGAACCACCCTGTATAATACAGGGTGAGTCACTAACTATTGTCACTTAGAATAACTCCGAAAGTATGATAGTAGCTGAACAGTTTGTGGGACAAATGTTGAATCGGACAATGGGGGCCGTAATATGACGTGGGGCTTTTGTTGATAGGTGGTGTCGCGTCAGAGATATGAAGGTCAATTTTGTTTCTTTTTTTTTATCGGGATGCTCTAGTTTGGTACTTATTTTCTGAAAACGGCTATCGAGACGAATCCAATTATGTGTAACAGAAAGGTCTTTGACGATCAACTAAGGTCAAAAAGGTGGCATTAACGTCCATTTATAAAAGGTGTTCGAAGTGATGACCACTGGTATCAATGCAGTGCTGCAATCTTCTTACTATGGATTGAGTCGTATTTCTTATCACTTCGGCACTTTTCGAAGGAAATGCTCTGACAATTCTCTCTCGCATATATCGTGTAAATAGCAAATATTCACCGAATGCGGCGTATCCATCTAACGAGCCACTGGCAAGTAAACACCATTCGACGGTTTCGCAATACAACACAAATAGGAACGGTAAGACTAGTATCGTCGAATCAAGCGAATGTGAATGATGTATTCCTCCGAAGATCAAGTCGATATGCTTCTCATTTACGGAGAATGCCAACGAAATTCAGCAAGAGGTAGAGACTTATACGCTGAAAGATATCCTCAACGTACTCACCCTACACGTCGTACATTTAAATATGTGTATGATATATTGAGAACAACTGGTTCTTTAACGCATCGGAAACATATCCGGCAAAGGAAAGTTACTAACGAGGAAACGGAAACTGGTACTCTTGCCACTGTGGTTCGACATCCTTGTCCTAGTTTCCGTCAGATCGCAACGGAATCTGGCATGAGCCAGAGTAATATTATTTGTGTTCTGTATCGCCACAAATGTCATCCTTACGATATCAGTCGCCACCAAGAATTAACTGGTACGGATTCTATGCGTCGCAATGAGTTCTGCCGATGGGCGGAACTTTAGATTCAGAGGGATGACACATTTATTAATTTCCTTTTATTTACTGACGAGGCCACATTTGCGAACTTTGGAAATGTTAATTTGCATAACATGCATTAGTCGGTGAATGTATGGTGTGGGATTCTGGAGGACAGAATTATAGGCCCCTATTTCATGGAAGGAAATCTTAATGGTAGGAACTACACTACATTCCTGTTAGAAACATTAGGTCTGTTATTGGACGAAATACCTTTAGGAGGAAGGAGCAGAAAGTGATATCAACACGATGGGTGTCCGGCACATTTTTCGCTGATGGCTAGAAATGAGTTGCAGAGACAAATCACAGATCGTTGTATTGCATGAGGAGGAAATGTGTCGTGGCCAACTCGTTCGCCAGACTTGACGCCTCTAGATTTTTCCTTGTGTGGATTTGTAAAAGACATTGTTTACAAAGACGTTCCAACTATTCCTGTAGATATGCGAGAGAGAATTGTCAGAGGGTGTGCCTCGTAAGTGCCGATGTGATAAGGAATACGGCTCAATCCATGATAAGAAGATTGCAGCACTGCATTGATTCCAATGGTCATCACTTAGAAAACCTTCTGTAAGTTGACGTTCATGCCACGTTTTTGACCTCCATTGACCTTCAAAGACTGTTACACATCATTGGATTTGTCTCGATAGCCGCTATCAGAAAATAAGTACCAAACTAGTGTATCGCATTCAATAAAACTAAGTTGGCCTTCATATCTCTGAAGCGACCCAACCTAGCAACAAAAAACAAACGTCATATTATGGCCCCCGTTGTCCCATGCTCCTATTGTCCCACAAGCTTTTCAGCTCCTGCCATACTTTCGGAGTTATTATTGGTGGCTTTATTTAGTGACCCACCCTGCATGTGGGGTGTTTCCGTAATATAGGGTATTTCCGTAAGAACGTGCAGAAGTATAACAGAACGTAAAGAATGCTCCACTGAACAAATTGAGATAGGTAATCTGGTGTCAGAGAAGACAGCATAAGGATGGAAAACAACCCTATCTACCGCTTTATCTATCTTTACTGTTTCCCAGCGTATTTGCAACTCACATGCGTACAAGTCTACACGTGCTGTGCTGTTTGTTTCTCTTGCAGGAAGATTCTCTATTTCCTGCAACAGAACAACGAGGTCGAGCCTGGTTACTGGGATGAAGGTTTTGTTTACGTTACTTCTCCATAAGGTGGCTCTGTTGTATTATATTTAGATTGTCCCGTGAGAGAACGCGCTATGAGTCAATGACAGTCCCAGCCATTACTCAATGCTACTCAGAGACGTACAGTACAGTACTGCTGGTCGCTGGTTGGATAGGGAGGAGGTCACCTGACCTGAATCCCCTTGGTTATTTCCTGTGGGGATATTTAAGTCACTCGCATATGAGATCCCAGTGGATACGGGGATGGAATTACTTGCCACAATTGTAGCTGCCTGTGATGTGATTCGAAACACACCAGGGATGTTTGTCAGGGTGAGTCGTAACATGGTTCGTCGACGTCATGCTTTCATTGAGGTTGATGGCCGTCAGTTCCAGCACATGTTATAAGATACGGTACAAACGGTATGTTCTTTGTGTTAGTGATGGTATTTGCACTGAACTGTAACTAAAGTGAACAAAAAAGTACACGGTAATGAGATTTTATTCCTATTATCTCCTTTAAGCTGGCTTCTCCAACCCCAGATTCCCTGCCTCAAAGTGTTCAGTGGAGTATCCTCGATATCCTATTAAACTTTTTCAAGCTCTTACGGAAACACCCTGTGTGTGGCATGTGACATATTGTATGATGTGTTGTTTTGATTTTGTAATGATCTATGTGAAAACCTCTCGAACTCTGTGGAAATGTAATACAAATGTGACACGATAACTAACTGTGTATTAAAATGTTTTACTTTAATACGAAGATTTGATGATTATTGTGGAGTGTTGAATCATCACAGCTACGAAAGTAGATTCCAAGTCATGACGTAATTTAGCTAAGTATTGAAAAACACATGTAAGTAGTAGGCTATTTAGTGTTGTTTCTGTAAATTTCTTTATGTTGTAAATATCAGCTTAGAATTTAGATTTATCTTAGTGGTCAACAGTGAAAATATATGTTCAGCAGAAGCTTGAATATGAGAGAAAATTTGAAACTCATATGCTATCACATACGATGATCTATGTGTTACACAGAGGCCTAAAGCTAAGCACTTCTTAGAATTGAAAATCATCCGTCAACAACAGAGTATTGTGTAGACAATGAAATGGTGGTGAGATAATGACATGCTCTGACAGTCCTTAGCTTATGTAGCAAGCGAAAGGAAATGGCTATTTGGATTGTGGATCATTATATTGTGTTTTCCGTTTTACATTTAAGTAATGACATGACATCTGCTTGTAATATTGTTTTATTTATTTGACTTGTTTTCTTTGTACTTGTGTTATTATCAAGTGGAAAGGTGAGCCATAGTCTGTTTTTGTAAAGATGTGAGAAGGCGGAGTGATGAGGGAATTTCTTATATAGCTAGACCATTTCTATCACTCTAGTGCTTAGTGATTTACTATTTTATACCTCATTCTGAATAGTTAGGTACCTGAAATTACGTTATCCACAGGCCTAGAAAGCCTGGTGTCCTAACCCTTTCCACTTAGTTCTTT
Organism: Schistocerca americana; assembly: GCF_021461395.2. Taxonomy (NCBI): domain Eukaryota; kingdom Metazoa; phylum Arthropoda; class Insecta; order Orthoptera; family Acrididae; genus Schistocerca; species Schistocerca americana. Next base: position 51,226,447 of record NC_060129.1, read on the forward strand.
CTGTTGCTTAGAGAAATGGGCCAAGGATTAAGAAACACAACCAAAACGTAACATTATCCACAGTTAAAAATCAGTGTGCATACTACCACTATATTTCGTAAAAGAAAGAATGTATAATGTGAAAGCACTTTGTAAAGGATTATCATGATCTGAAGACTAGAACAATGAAATACTTGTTTCTGTGAAGAAAACGACGAGTGCACAGATACACGAACAATATGCTTCAGTCTAACGCTTTTGGTGAACGAAATGGACATGTGTGCATGAAATAGTCTTACCGACCTAAAACGAAAATGCTGATGAAAAATGTGAATGTGCAAAGTGGAAAGGTACTTACCTCTGCCCAATTTCAAGTAGGTTGAAGACGAGTAATGAATTTGGCAAACACACAACACAAAATCCTGTGAGTCTGTTCAAATGTTCAAATGTATATGAATTCCTCAGGGACCAAACTGCTGAGGTCATCGGTCCCTAGACTTACACACTACTTAAACTAACTTTAACTTATGCTAAGAACAACACACACTCCCATGCCCGAGGGAGGACTCGGCGGGAGGGGCCGCGCAGTCCGTGACATGGCGCCTCAAACCGTGCGGCTACTCCGCGCAGCCATTATTGTTGTCGCTAAGCAAGAGTTATACGCAACCACTATGAAAGAATGTTGTTGTTGTGCATGTGGCGAAGTATTTAGAGTAAATAAAAGAACACTAAGTTATGGACTCCAGTAAGAGCGAAGTAAGCTGCTTTACTCTTGGTATTAGTAATGCGTAAGGTCAACAAAACAGCTTCTAGTACCAACACGAAATCAGAGATTAACACAAGCCCCTATGGTTGCGGATCGTGGTCGTGTTAAAGTAGCTGCACGTTTTGTTTAAGGTTACTTGCTAGTGAATCAGCTTCAAAAATTCAAATTTTTTTCCGTCTTAAATCAATATTTAGAGTACAACTTTTAACATGGCTGAAGTTTGCAGCAACCGTATACACAAATTTGAAAAATATGTAAAAATCTGCCAACCGGTTGCATAGGTTTTCTTTATACCTTCACCAGGTTTCCTCACCTCTTAAGGGTGACTTCATCAGAAGGTGAGGTAATTACATGAAGAACATATCGTCAAAGATGTACAGTGATTTAAGAGGTGAGTTGCTCAAGTCATACATAAAATATAAGACATAATGTTCTTCAAAAAGTCAAACATTAAAATATAAGTAACACTGGTGTGGCGTGAGGAGACTGATGAAGTCACCCTTAGCGGTGATGAAATCTGGTCAAGGTATACAGAACACCTATGCAACCGGTTGGCTGACTTTTACATATTTTTCAAAAATATTTAGAGTTTTGTGAACAAAATGAATCGACTCAGACATCGGGAACATCTTTAAAAAGAAATTTAAATATATGTCGGTATGCGGCAACGACTGTGTTTCCGCTGCGGTCGGATGTCAAATGGCGTCATTATTATTTTGCCACTTCGACAACATACACTGCATAATCGTTTTTTGAGTTGGCAGCCCTGTTAGCACACGCGCTTTCCGATGCTTCTTTTTTTTCCTTTGTATATCTACGGCTTTCGAGAGTTGTTTGTGTTCAAACTTCTGTACGTTTTTGAAATGTTGATGCTGTGTCATTCTCGGAAGTAGTTATAACTCCAAAAATGTTTTGGAACGGGAAAACGTAAGTTTTATGGTAATCGGTTTACTTCATTGGAAAGTAGAGACTGTGTAATTTCACCCACAAACCAACTGTATGTTATGTCGACTCCGCCAAGTGCCACAAGATAGAAGCTAAAATATTTGAGTACCCAGAGTGAAATTTCTATAAAATATGATCAAAACACTGTAACGGAATGTGTTTCCATACTTGCTGAATTGAGTGCTTTATGTTCGCTTTTAAAGAATGCTGCTGTGTGTGTGCTTTGTGGAAAAGGTGGCATTAAAATTGTCGAAGATTTTGAAGACTGGAAAGGTGTGGCTAGTAAGCTACAAGTGTTCTGTGATTTGTGTGGGGTAACTAAAACTGGGTATTCCTCTGGAGTGTACAAAAGAAGAGTTTATAACACAAATATCAGACTTGCATATGGAATCAGGTATACTGGGAAGGGTAGAAAGGCAGCTCAAACGTTTTGTGGTATCATGAATTTGGCCCCACCTACAAGATTAAAGAAGTAAACGCAGTTACTTCTTGAAAGTGTTGGTCAAGTGAGTGCTGTGTCAATGAAGAAAGCACTAGAAGAAACTGTGTTATGCAATGAAGGTGACACTGATGTAGCTGCAGCCCTTGATGGGACATGGCAGAAGCGTGGTCAGCTATCATTGAGTGGTGTTGCCACCGCAACATCCCTAGATAATGGTAAGGTGATTGATGTAGAATGTGTGTCAAAGTACTTCCATGGTTGCAATGGAAATATCGAGGATCATGTTTGTGTTCAGAATTTTTCTGGGTATAGTGGTGGGAGGGGGAGTTCTCAGAATATTTCGAAGGTCAGAAGAGAATTGTGGTGTACGGTATGTGAAGTACCTTAGAGACGGTGACTCCCAAGGGTTTGAAAATGTGTTGGAAAATATGCCTTATGGAAGAACTGTAAAAATTGGTCATGTCCAAAAGAGGATGGGCACACGTTTACATAAGCTAATAAAAGATATGAAGGGGGAAAATCTCAATGATGACAAACCAATTGGTGGTCAGGGTCGTCTTACTAAGAAAGAGGTGGACAAACTACAGCTCTATTATCGTTTAGTTATAAGAAGGAATGGAGACATTATTGAGGTCATTAAGAAAGCAGTATGGGCTACCTTTTTCCATAGAGCTTCTACGGATGACCAACCACAGCATTCTCTCTGTGATAGTGGTGTAGATACATGGTGTGGATACAAAAAAGCAATAGCAAATGATGAGACGTGCACACCATCACTCACTGCCATTTGAGGTATTGGAAGCAATTAAGCCTATATGCAGGGACCTGAGCGACACTAAACTATTGTCACGGTGCGTACATGGAGAGACACAAAATGTTAATGAATGTTTCAACCACGTGATATGGGAACGCCTCCCTAAAACTGTGTTTGTTGGTTTCAGTACCATGAGATTAGGTGTATTAGGTGCAGTCACTTGCTTCAATGATAGGGCAGTTAGCAGATGCGATGTTTTAAAGCTGTTGGGACGAACTCCTGGTTTCAATATGAGACAAGCACTGATGGCAACTGACTCCTTGAGAGTGGCCAAAGGCGAAAAATGGGTTCTTGAGGCATCTAAAGAGGCCATAATAGCAAAGAGGAGCAACAGAAGGAAGAGAGAAGATGAGAAACACACAAACCAAGAATATTATGCACCTGGAGGATTTTAAGAACAACAGAGGTGAGTAACAGATGACATGTACCTTTAAACTGAATTTCCCAAGAATCAAATTTTCTAACATTTTTATTTTATGCAAAAAAACATTGTTTGCACTACAGGTCTGAAATTTTTTGTGATATTTCAGGCCACCATTTGGAGAAAAGTAGACTACAGACACCAGCTTACTATCAAAAGGAGTAAAAATTATTAATTATAAAAAATTACCTTAATTTTGATTGTCTAATTTATGTATTTATAGTATAAAAACTATTGACGGAAATCATTTGGTTGTTGTCTGCTTTCTAGATAACAATGCCATAAATGTGTGTGCGAAGCTTTAAGCATCTAAGAAAGGTAGTTGATAAGTCTATGGACTTCAATCATAGACTGGCAGGATAATTTTAAATTACTGACGGACATACATGTTTATGTAGCCTAATGAAGTTTATATCAAAGCTAAATGGTTCAAATGGCTCTGAGCACTATGGGACTTGATTTCTAGGGTCATCAGTCCCCTAGAACTTAGAACTACTTAAACCTAACTAACCTACGGACATCACACACATCCATGCCCGAGGCAGGATTCGAACCTGCGACCGTAGCGATCGCGCGGTTCCAGACTGAAGCGCCTAGAACCGCTCGGCCACTTCGGCCGGCTATATCAAAAGCTGTTCTGATTATTCTTATACCAAAATCTTCATCGTTAAAACACTTTCACTGTCGTAAAAGTTCTCTGTATTTAGAGTCCACACTATGTAGTTGGATCCTCATAAACATTATGAAAATTGTTACTGTTTTTCCAGCCATTCACTGGCAAGTTACCTTAACGACGATAGGCGATTTGGTAAGGATCTGGACATTGACACCTTCGCGCCCTCCAGCCTCTGTCGTGCAGTTATACTGCCTTTCTCACTTTGCTTCATAATAACCGTCGCATTAATATTTATTGTGTGATTCTTGAGTTTCTCCCGGCGTATTTGATAATCAAAATATCCACGGGTGTACTGCAAGTCTACAGTGTCGAACGGGCACAATATTTCGGCTATCATACATGACGCCATCATCAGGTGAACTGACGGACTGAGCTCCTGTGAGCGTGCCGGTACGGAGATCCGTACGCTATGGCTGCTCAGGGGGAACCGGCTTCAGTCGCGGCGGCGGCCGATTTAAATACCCTCCGCCCGCGGCGCACTCCCTCCGCCGTCCGCGCCCCACGCCACGGTCGCGCGGTGGAACAGATTGCGACGGCGTCTGATATGCCGTCGGTGTGATGGCGCAGAGTGGCAGATTCAACGTGCTCTCCGCCTAACCAGTACAGCACAACCTGTGGAGGTGGATGAAATCACGAGCGAGGTGGTAGGCACTGCGTTTATTCCATATACAGGCGCAATTTCGGGGAAAATCTCCCGCATTTTGAAGAAACACCGGGTCGGAACTGTGTTTTGTCCTCCGAATAAAACTCGTGCAATGGTGGGGAGCGCCAAAGATGGCCTCGGTCTGAGGAAGGCCGGCGTGTACCAGATTCCCTGTCAATGTGGCAAATCGTATATTGGTCAGACGATGCATACCGTCGAGGATCGATGCCGTGAACACTAGAGGCACACTCGACTGATGTATCCGAGCTGAACATTGTTTGTCGGAAAATCACGCTATGGAATATGAACGCACGCGGATTGTGGTACAGACGTCGAGATACTGGGACAGCGTTGTTAGAGAGGCCATCGAAATTCGCACCATTGACGACCTCATAAACCGTGACTGTGGCTATAATCTTAGCAAGGCTTGGGAACCAGCGATTGGGTTAATCGAGAGTAAATCGAGCAAGCGTATAGTTATGACGACCACGGTGGACAGAGCCATCACACCGACTTCATCTCAGGCGCCGTCGCAATCTGTTCCACGGCGCGACCGTGGCGCGGGGTGCGGACGGCGGAGGGAGCGCGCCGCGGGCGGAGGGTATTTAAATCGGCCGGCACCGCGACTCTGAGCAGCCATAGCGTACGGATCTGTGTGCCGGCACGTTCACAGGAGCTCAGCCCGTCTGTTCACCCGATGATGGCGACATGTATGATCGCCGAAATATTGTGCCCGTTGGACACTGTAGACCGGCAGTACACCCATGGATATTTTGATTAATATTTATTGTGCTTTGGTAGGGCATTTCTGCTAATAGTACCTATTTTTCTTCCAGTTTCACAGTAATGCGAAATCCACTTAACCGTTCTCAATTTAGCAATGATGAGACATGGAGAAAGTGGTCTCTAGCCGAAATCGCCTACTTCTCCTGAGGATAATATCGACATTTCGTTTGAATTGTGGATACGTTAGAAGAAATAGGAAATAACTGTAACGATTCCATGAACTGTGGTTCGGACGACTTCACTTGTGGCAGTAACAGTTATGAAGAACAAAACTTTCTAAAAAAAAAAAACACGTAAGGCAACAGCTATCAGCGACAAAGAAATTTGGTTAAACAAAGGAGGCAGAAAACGCTTGAAGTTACGCAGTGTGCAGAGGAGTTTTCGTTTCGTAGAATCGGAGCGTGAACTGTGCAAATGGGAGAATGAATTACATGAAGTAAGAAATATGAGCCAAATGGAAATACGAAACTATCTGAATAAAAACTGTTCGAAAGATTAAGAACTGCTCATGGGAGGCTGTCACGGTCGCCGATGGGACCTACGAGACTGGGCCCTCCGAATTACTTCTGACATCAACGCTGCCAATTACCAGGCTTCGTCGACCTGGCTACGCGGGCTCAAGGAAACGTCCAGAACAGGAAGTCGCAAAATTACCGAGTTTACGTCACTTGAACGTGTAGAGCAGCTGCCGGTGACAGACAGAGCTGCAGAGAGACTCATGGCTGACGTAGAGACGGAACTTGCTATCGCCCCGCAACTGCTGTTTGAAGCGCTCATCAATGAGGTTTCGCGAAACAACTGCGTGCACACCGCAGTCTATCATTTCGGGGTGAAGAAAAGAGGGAATCGGCTGCCCAGTCAATGAATGCAGCGACGCATTCGTGTACGATAATGCCATTGACAAGTATGATCGGTTTTACTGTTTCCACAGCTGTGTATCTGTCTTCAAGAATCGCAAGGTAAATTAGGACCAAAAATGAAAAGTAGGCTGTTTAGTTGCAAAATCCTGTAATCGACCTATCAAAATCTGGAAAGAATAATTTTCAGCATTTCGTTCGAAACGTATTCCTACCAGCTGCAGAAACTAAATGATTGTTGTTGTTGGATTCCTGGCGTGGACACAACGACGCCTCCTTTTCTGTGGAGGACGACGAGAAATCTACTGGTGCGATTCAACCTCTCGATAAAGAATTTTTTTCACTGTGGAAAGCATTTTTCAGGAGATTGTCAGGCAACATAATTTCCGATGCCTCTCTCTTATTTCAGATTTATCAGTGTAAGAGTATTCTTAAGCTCCAGTCATTTGTGCATTACCAGTTTTCTTCACCATGCTTTATGAATTTGATCAAGTACGCCTCGTATGCAGCACAATATGCAGAAGTCTAAATAAAACTCGCGGTTACTGCGAAGTGCCTGACTGCATCAAGTTTTCCTTTGTCCCGTGTGCCTTGTCTGGTGCAAGAAAAATATTTCTTTTCGTCATTCAATACACACTTCGCATTTTTGTGACGGCTACAGGGAATAAGCGAAGAGCTGTTTCACTGATAGTTAAATAAACAACATTCAAACATTATTATAAGGAATGGTCTACAGAAATTGTAATAAAATGTAGTACTGTAACACACATTTCATTCCAACAAATTGATGGAAGTCGTCTGTGATATCAAACACTGCCATTATTTTACTTCCTCCGCTAGCCACTTTTATCAGAATTACATGGGCAAGAACTAAACTGTCAATACGAAGTTACTCAAATGGTTCAAATGGCTCTGAGCACTATGGGACTCAACATCTGAGGTCATCAGTCCCCTAGAACTTAGAACTACTTAAACCTAACTAACCTAAGGACATCACACACATCCATGCCCGAGGCAGGATTTTAACCTGCGACCGTAGCAGTCACGCGGTTCCAAACTGAAGCGCCTAGAACCGCACGGCCACACCGGATGGCCCACGAAGTTACTCAAAAAAATGTTTGTATAGTTTAATCCAAGTTTTGACCGGAGCAGACAAGCTAACAAGCACGAGCAAAAGATAATTGTGTCTGCTGTACCCGGTAGGCTTCTTCCATGTCTTTCAACTGGACGCCACTGCATCTACTTACATGTCCCCAACCTTCCCCAGTTACCTAATCGAAAAATGGAGACCTGCAGTTTAACGTGTCTTTAACATGTCTTTCGTGGCCACTCCAACATCTGTGAGAAGTGAATGCTCCGTTAAAAATCATAGTGGAAACGTTCTGGTCTGAACGGGATTCCACCCCGCGCTCCCTGGATCACGAAGCGCGCGCTTTGCCACTAAACCATTTTCGTTTCAGGAAAAAAAAAAAGAATTAGCCCATTAGACCTTACACAGGTAGTGGAAACGTCAGTTGTGTCACTTCTTGAGATGATGCTCGACGTCGGAAATTAGGGTTCTGTATATAAATTTCCCCTCAATGGTAATGAGAAGGCAGGGAAAATGGCAGCTGACATACAACGAAAATTTTGGACCAGTACTGATGGAGATGCAATTCCGTGTAAAGTGCACGATCTCCACGCATGCGACCCTCCCATACAGACTGAGACACTTGAATCTTCCTTCCCTGCGCCATTTCGCATAGTCCGTCAACAACAGTGTGCTCGCAATGCAAAACACTCCTCACTGAAAAGCAAAGTTTCTTTCTGTGGCTCTAAGAAGATAGAGTTGTATCCTGAATGGCGAATATTAGCTCCAAAAACTAAAAACTAATAACAGTGTTCACAGACAATGTTTGCTACCTCATGTTCTCTCTTCTGTTCCCTCTACTATAAACGATTCTACCCACATACAAGAGAATGGTAGCGAATTTCCTGCAAATGCTCATTCGCACGTGTTCGCTTCCATCCACTCCGTTGTGAACCAGGCTTTAGGTGCTTAACATTGGTGTCTGTGAACTCCGGACTATTCCGCTACGCGGCGCTGCGCGAGTGTTTGGCCGAGTCGGGCTGTAGGACGGCAGGGCTGTACAAACCGCTGTTACAAGCTGTTCCTCGCGTGACAAAAATGTCTAACTTTTCTTTCGTCGTCTTCTTCATGCATAAAAAATTTGACGGTAGGTTTCGACATGCCTTATTTGGACGTTTCCCTCGTGAGATGTAAACCTCACTACACATTTCACACCCTTCATACTTGCCGTGAACACTTCAAACATTACTAAGTTCCACTCATTCATACTACATTTAGAAAGAATCGTCTGATCGGACCATTATTCAAATGGGAACTGCCTGATTCATCTTTTTTTTTTCTTCTTCTTTATTGAGTTTCGATTCCCGCCGAAGGGGGAAGGCTGGCATCAGCTCAGTACGCCGCTCTTCAGCCTACAGAATTTGCTTTAAAAAGATGAAGGTAATAGATAATGAAAGCTGGCGATAAAATCGGTGACTTAAATAGTAAAATGGCGGAAAATTGTGGAACTTAAAACATAAAACAAAGGGTTGATGATGCAAATAAATACACAGGAAGCAGAAAAATAATAGACAGACAATTAAAAAACACGGTGACATTCTGGTTTCAGTTCGCAAGAGATATAAAATTCACACCCAGCGACAGCACGATTTCTGTTTGCAACACTTTGGAAAGATGCACAACACTGTACACTCACTTGACCACTGCACTAAAAAGTTGGCACAAATATGACATACCACAGCTGAGGGCAGACGGGGGAACCTGGACAGATGATCGGAAAGAAACGGGGGGAAGGAGAGGAGAAAACGAAGTGGGGAGGAGGGGAGAAGGAGCCGATGGAGGACGAAAACCCATAAGAGAAACGGGGGGGAGGGGCTGGGCACCCGCGGCAGGGATTGCGGAAAGGCAGAGGAGGGGAATCCAAAAGGGCTCAAAGGGGCGGGGGGGGGGCTGATTCATCTGCATGGTGCTGCTTATAAATAGTTGCGGCGCCGTACTAGTAGAGATGATTTTGAACATTCGGAATTCTTGTAGGCTGGTAGACAATTATGGAAAAAAATCAAGATCATGCACAAAAATATTCCAAAAAATTGACACATGCAGAGAATATACACCTCAGCTAAGAACCATCGCAACAATAGTACCCCAACCATGGCACAAATACAAAGTACGCAAATCAATAGTTCCAGGATAATTACAAATAAAATAATGCCAAGACTATCAGCCAGGATAAAAAACTTCAAGAAATCAAGCGCCAAAACTCCTTTAGAAAATAATATATGATAAAACTAAAATTTGGACTCCAACAAGAAAGGACAAAATTAGATAATAACAAAAGACCCAAAGTGAGAGCCCAGTTCCTTCTGAATGTTTATTAAATAAAGTTGTGAAAAACTTACCCTTTCCTAACTACACAAAAAGAAGTAGAGACCGCCAAATGCGGGTACAGTTGGGACAAAACATGACAAAAAAAACTAGTAGGAAGTCTGGTAGTTTCTCGAACGATGGCGTTAGGCCTACAATGTGCTGGCATCGTCCATATTGGACATTCAACATACAACGCCATTTTTGTGTGAGACATCCTTGTCAACACAAACTTGTTGACATAAATAAAATTAACTGAGGCTGAATTTGCATGTTGTACAAACAGATGGCTTTATTTCAGTACTTGAGCCAAGCTCGTAACGGTATTTTGCAAAATTGGGCAAAACTGGGTCTTGTTGGGATGTCAGAACAACAAGGTCCATAACAGTGACAGCCCCGATATATCGGACTGGGCAGCAACCCTACCCTCGCTGATGACAATGAGTCTGCTCTTCGCAGTTATACAGTAACAGATTTCTAACTCCATCTGCCGTCGCTTGTACATCTGGAGACAACATGTCTACTTTGATTAACTTCTCATGGTTGGGTTTTTTTTTCTTTATTGTTATTTTAAACCTGTGTACAGGCAGGCCAGCAGCAGGATACTACGCCGCTCTTTGGCCTCAGAGAAACACAAAAGATACAAATGAAGAAAATTAGAGAAAAAATATGGTGGACATATAAACGGAGACAAACAATTTTTAAAATGCATGGAGCCATTCACGGGCGTAGAGTCCAAGATAAAATTTATTCAGACACTTGGACACACACGTAGACGAAAAGTGTCACATGCGAACATAGGTGCACAAAACGAATAACACTGAACCACTTAAGCACAAACGACGGCACACACAGAACACGAGGTGTTGATCTCTGGCGCGCAAATGTTCACTAAGCATGTACGAGTCCGGGGACCTGCCAAGAGAGGAGGAGGGGGGTGGGAGAGGGAGCGGGGAGAGCAGAGATGACATGGGCAGGGGAGACAGTGGGAAGGGAGGAAGGGAGAGGGGAAGCCCGGTGGAAGAGGGGTGGAGGAAGGGGGGGAAGGAGAGAGAAGGGAGGGAGGGTACCAAAAGGAAAAGACACAGGATGTGGGAGGGGAGGATCAAAGTTGATAGGAGGGGTAGATGGAGGGGAGGAGGACATCATCAGGGAGGGGGAGCTGGCGGAAGCCGCCTTGGGAGAGGGTAAGGAGGGTGGAGAGATGGAGACCGTGCTGTATGTGGGAATACAGGCGTGGCAGCGGGCAGGGGTGGGAGAGGATAGGAGAGACGAGCGGGTGAGGAGGATCGAGTTTACAGGAAATGTACAAGATCCGTATCCTTTCAAGGAAAAGGAGGAGGTGGGGGAACGGAATGAGATCGTACAGGATCCGTTCATGGTTGGGATTCACAGTCATATAATATTTCTTAAAAGACAGCATAGTCGCCTTAGGGCCATTTTCAAGTAACGCTGCAAAAGTTACATTCTGTCAGAATATAAGACTATCTGACTTAGGTACATGTTGTCGTTAAAATGGAGCCTTTTGACTGTGAGAGTCCCACAAGACCGATGAGTACGACACTTATTACATCGCAAAATGTTGTTGAATATGTACTGAATTGTCAATGTTCTTTTTTTTTTTCGCGCGAACAGACTTAGCTCCACGTGCTGTCAGTGCACCTGAGCTTTTATTTGTGATAGATTATTAGAACGATGGTAACATTGGCAATACAGCACATATTTAACAACATTTTATGATGTAATAAGTGTCGTATTCATCAGATCTTCTGGGACTCTCGCACTCAAAAGGGTACATTTTTCCGACGACATGTACTCATGTCATACAGTCTCATATTCTGACGGGATGTAACTTTTGCAGTGTGACTTGAAAATGGCCCTAAGGCCGAAATTTCAATCGTAATAATAAATATTTCATACAGTCAACGGCGACTATGATGTTTTTAACAAATTTCTGCTTTGCTTCGTATTCTGTACAATTTTCTAAATTCATTTGCCGATGCCCCACTACCTGAAAACGTCGAGTCTGTTTTCCATACATTGTCAAATTTTTCTCAATTCAACTACCTTTGCCTACATGCCTGAAGGCATCATGGTTGCTCGGTATTATATAAGATCGTCCGCAGCTCGTAGTCGTGCGGTAGCGTTCTCGCTTCCCACGACCTGGTTCCTTGGTTCGATTCCCGGCGGGGTCAGACATCTTCTCTGCCTCGTGATGACTGGGTGTTGTGTGATGTCCTTAGGTTAGTTAGGTTTAAGTAGTTCTAAGTTCTAGGGGACTGATGACCTCAGATGTTAAGTCCCATAGTGCTCAGAGCCATTTCAACCATTTTTTTATTATGTAAGATCTAAATTTAAACTTAGCGAAAAAAATTTGAAGCTGCTTAATCCATATAGGGAACTCAAAATAAAAAATGAAAAAGGAACTGTAAGATAAATCACTAGCCTCATATTTCAAAAAATCACTATCGCTAATGAAAAATACTTTAATACTAACAATTTCTCATTTGTCAAATGCAGTTTATTTCAATAAATAGCTATCTTAAAGGTATGGTGAGATCATAAGCCAGGAAAGGAACCCCTTCATCTTTAGTTATTAAGCAGTACAATTTACCTATTTGGAATTTCCTAAATAAGGAAACATATGATGTTTGTATTTGGCTACACATAATCTAGCAAACAAACGGAGTACCTGTGTAAAGAGCATTACCTATGCATTTTCTACCGAGATTTATAACCATAAAATAATATTCCAACAAAAACTAATGAAGCTCCCCGAGCCGGCTGCTGTGACCGAGCGGTTCTAAGCGCTTCAGTCAGGAACCGCGCTGCTGCCGCGGTCGCAGGTTCGAATCCTGCCTCGGGCATGGATGTGTGTGTGATGTCCTTAGGTTAGTTAGGTTTAAGTAGTTCTAAGTTCTAGGGACTGATGACCTCAGATGTTAAGTCCCAAAGCGCTCAGAACCATTTGAAGCTCCCCGACTTGTTTTGGTCAAAGCCTTGAAACCTATACTTCTTGTAGAATAACCTCAGGCCTTCGAAGCAGTGATGAAGTATTACTGCATGCTAAAGCCTCATTTTTCTTGTAACATTCGGTAGGAACCTGTGTCTGGCGCGTATGTGGGCTTCATTTTCTTGGAAGACTTGTAAGTTTTTCAAAATCTCTGTAACTCAAGAACTAAATAATCCAAAAGAAATCGCAAAAGAAAGTCAGTGGTATAAAATCAGCCTCTGTCTGAAACAAAACACGTATTTAAAATGGTTTTCACTTGTCCTTTTCTAACAATATATCTATGTCTTCTCCCTCAGCAGACGCATATTGTAAGTGAACAAATGTTTGCTTCTTTTGTTCACAGAATTAAACAAGCCCGTGTTATAATTCTTATCATAAGTTTTCGTAGTGTACGCATTTACGTCCTTGTGTACTAATAAATTCAGTTTCAAATCGCTTTGGTTGACATAGCCAAGTCGGCAAATGGTTGTGAAGAGACGTAATGCCGGAGAGTGCATTGCGTTCACTCACTGATTTGATACTCCTCTCCGAAAATCCTGGCCCTGGGACTAGATGTCGGTCACTTTAACGTGACTTGCGCCTATTACCGGCAACAAATTATAGTGAATGACCGGGCCATTCGTCTCTGGTCAGTGATTCTCTCCGGCTTCATCTCGTCAGGTACAGCTCCTAAGTAATATTGACGGATGGTGGTTGATAAATGAGTTTTTCAGGTATTTGTTACTAACATACTTACACCTTTTACGTAACACAGTGGTTGGTGCGTTACTAAGTCCACTTCCCCACCATGTAAATGATGTGTTGCTCACTCTTTCACTCTCTCTCTCTCTCTCTCTCTCTCTCTCTCTCTGGTGATTATAAACTACGCTACGGTTAGGAACTATACTCATATTATTCACTAATGCACTGAGGAACAAAAGAAACTAGTACACCTCCCTAATATCGTGAAGGGCCCCCACGAGCACGCAGAAGAGCCACTACACGACGTGGCGAGGACTCGACTATCGTCCGAAGTAGCGCTGCAGGGACCTGACGCCATGGATCCTGCAGAGCTGTCCATAAATCCGTAGGAGTACGAGGGGGTGGAGATCTCTTCTGAACAGCACATTGCACGGTATCCCAGGTATGCTCAATAATGTTCTTGTCTGGAGAGTTTGGTGGCCAGCGGAAGTGTTTAAACTCGGAAGAGTGTTCCTGGAGCCGCTCTGTGGCAATTCTGGACGTGCGGTGTGTCGCATTGTCCTGCTGGAACTGCCTAACTCCGTTGGGCACCACAACGTACATGAGTGGATGTAGGTGATCAGACAGAATGCTTACGTACGTGCCACCTGTCAGAATCGTGTCTAGACGCATCAGGGGTCCCATATCACTCCAACTACGCACGCCCCACGCCATTACAGAACTTCCACCAGCTTGAAGAGTTGCCTGCTGACATCTACATTTATACTCCGCAAGCCACCCAACGATGTGTGGCGGAGGGTACTTTACGTGCCACCGTCATTACCTCCTTTTCCTGTTCCAGTCGCGTACGGTTCGCGGGAAGAACGACTGCCGGAAAGCCTCCGTGCAAGCTCGAATCTCTCTAATTTTACATTCGTGATCGCCTCGGGAGGTATAAGTAGGGGGAAGCAATATATTAGATACCTCATCCAGAAATGCACCCTCTCGAAACCTGGACAGCAAGCTACACCGCGATGTAGAGCGCCTCTCTTGCAGAGTCTACCACTCGAGTTTGCTAAACATCTCCGTAACGCTATCACGCTTACCAAATAACCCTGTGACGAAACGTGCCGCTCTTCTTTGGATCTTCTCTGGCTCCTCTGTCAACCCGACGTGGTACGGATCCCACACTGATGAGCAATAGTCAAGTATAGTTCGAACGAGAGTTTTGTAAGGCACCTCCTTGGTTGATGGACTAAATTTTCTAAGGACTTTCCCGATGAATCTCAACCTGGCACCCGCCTTACCAACAATTAATTTTATATGATCATTCCACTTCAAATCGTTCCGCACGCATACTCCCAGATATTTTACAGAAGTAACTGCTAGCAGTGTTTGTTCCGCTATCATATAATCATACAATAAAGGATCCATGGATTCATGAGGTTGTCTCCACACCCGTCCACGTCCATCCGCTCCATACAATTTGAAACGAGACTCGTGCGACCAGGCAACACGTTTCCAGTCGTCAACAGCCCAACGCCGGTGTTGACGGGCCCAGGCGAGGTGTAAAGCTTTGTGTCGTGCAGTCATCGGGGGGTACATGAGTGGGTCATCGGTTCCGAAAGGCCATATCTTTGATGTTTAGTTGAATGGTTCGCACGTTGACATTTGTTTATGGCCCAGCATTGAAATCTGCAGCAAGTTGCCGAAGGGTAGCACTTCTGTCGGTTTGAATGATTCTGTTCAGTCATCGTTGGTCCTGTTCTTGCACAATTTTTTTCCGGCCGCAGCGATGTCGTAGGGTTGATGTTTGACCGGGTTCTTGATATTCACGGTACACTGATGGAATGATCGTACAGGAAAGTCCCCGCTTCATCGCTATCTCGGAGATGCTGTGTCCCACGGACCTGTCATAGTAGCAGCACTAACCGATCTGACAACTGCGCCGCAACTTGTTGCCTTGTATAGGCTTTCCCGACCGCAGCGCCGTATTCTGCCTGTTTGCATACATCTGTTCTTGAATATACATGCCTATTCCAGTTTCTGTGGCGCTTCAGTGTATGGAGAGAAACCCGAGATCATCTTTTCACGGTTTGGCGACTGGTTAGGGACGTCACGTCGTCTCGTTCTAGATCAACTGTCTCGCGAAGAAACACGCGGGGTCCAAAACCTTGTGCTTCTCGGTTAATCATGCATAGAATAAGACGCAGCATAGGATGCAGTTTTATTTCTTATATACACAGAAATTTTCACAGCAGCGCAGAAAATGACTCAGTTTTAGGCTTCTTGCTTTCCTTGAGTGAAACATGGATGTGAACGGCATTCACTGCGTGATGAACCGAGAAATGTTATTAGTTTGGACTCTTTCAAAATATATGGAAGACTGGTAAGGGATTCTCCACTGACGAGAAAGAGATTTTGGTTTTTTAAAGATCATAAAGACATCGGCACGATCTTATTGACTGGAATTCAGAAATTTCTTCTGAGAGGATACACAAGGTTTGGAAATACTTCCGTAGACAGTTGAATGACGCATTTTGAACTGTGACCACAATTCCGGACTGCCAGTTGCTGCTTCCCTGAGATTACCATTCGCAATTCGCCCTCTTAATTCACCGAAAATTCTTCAAACAGTGGACAGCGAGTTTCTCAACCGTTTAAGTGTGGTAATAGATGCGACCACTAACGAAAAGCTAACGACTTCATCGTGAGGTTGCGACGTGAGGCTCACACATTGAAAGCATCGAATATTTTTAACCAATAGTTGCCCTGCAACCGTTTGAAAAAAATTCCCTAGCGAAAAAAACATGGGTATTCGAAATACGTGGTGTTTTAATTTTTTATGCTTCACTAAAACGTTTTCCAAAAAAGGACTGTGTCAATTTCGCTTTGTTTACAGACAGTACGTTCTTCCAGCAACGCACCATATAACTTTCAGCTTTCTGCTTCTTTGAATGAGACCGAGATGTCGGTACGATTCTAAAGCGTGGCACGGCGAAGAAGTCTGCCGTAAAGAGTCGGCGACAATGAGTCTCAGCAACGCATCGAAGTGCGTACTGAGCCCCACAAACACGAGCTAAGCATTTACATCGTGCGTGTGGTTTCTCACTTACCGCTCACAGACACATTCACCCATGTTTCGCCTACAGTATCTGGCTGTAGACATATTACTTACATCAGGACTGGCTCCCACCACTGTCGTCAGACGCCAATTCAGTACGCAACACACAACATTCGTGTCTCCAGACAGCTTTCCTGGCGTGTGCTGCTTACATCGCGTAAGTTACATGAACATGGTCGTATTCACTTAACCAAAGTTCTTCTCTCAATTTTTTTCGTGGCCCCAGACAAAACACACCACGCTGCCTGGCCGCGGGCACTTAACGCTACCCGTGCGAGGCCTCGCCGGATCGCTAGTACGATATAACGTGCCTTTTCAACGCATACTGTTTTGTGTCAGATGACGAGCATTCGATTTTCCCCAGGATTCTGATAAACTGTGTTTGAATCTTGTTTATGGCCGGTTTAATTCTAAGGTCACACGGGAGTTTTTAACGCAACGCACATAACGCGAGAAATATGGACCCTGTATTGTGGTATATGTACGGTTGCGTTATCTGGGACATTTCTGGCACACTCTGAGATGGAGGTGTAGAAATGAAGTAAAAAATTTACTAAATATAATTACTTCCTTTTTAGACCACAATTACACGGAACTTGTTGCGACAGAAGTAGATGGTACACCACATTTTTAGGCAGATTTCACCTTTTTCAACAAGTCTTTTTTCCCTTTTACGTGCTCATAAAACGTGTTTATGATATGAGTCAGCTTGCAGTTAAGTTGGCACTGTCAGATTGATTCCACAGTCTCTGGCAGCACTTGATTTCTTTCGTCAGCCCACGGGGCCGCCATCAGCGAAAACGCTCTTCCCACGTGGCGTTGTGTGCGGGAACAGAAAACAAATACTCGCATGATTTTAGCAGTTGACATTTGCGTTAAGTATTTTTGGTTTCCTTAAGGAAGTAAATCCACCTTTCTTCCAGGGAGTGTTTAGATTTCTATTCTTCCGAGTCGCGCTCACGAGGGGGGATCGAAAAGTCCCTAGCCTAACAACTAAAGAATGGCAGAAATTTCATAATGAAAGTTTATTTTTCAATATAATACCTTTGTACACTAATGCACTTGCGGGCTAGCTCAAATTGCTTCTGCAAAACATTCAAATAAAATGTCTTCGATTTCGAGTCCAACCAAGCGGTCACAGCATCAATCACTGCACCATCATAGTCAAATCGTCCTCCTTAGAGGTCTTTCTTTAGGTTTGGGAAAAGAAAAAATCTGAAGGAGCCAAATCTGGAGAATTTGGCGGATGACGTAACAATTGGGACCCGCAGTCACGCAGAGTTTCCAGTGTTGCGTGGGCTTTGAGCGCCGGTGGGTTGTCCTGATGTAAAAGAACTCCGCGCGCCAATTTTCCGCGTGCAATAGTACGATGCATTGATAGTTACGCCCTTTTTCAAGTAATCCACCATAATTATCCCTTCTGCATCCCAGAAGACCGATGCGATCACCTTACCGGCAGATTTTTGCAACCGGGGTAAGGGATGAAGGATGTTTCCATTGTTGTGATTGTTGTTTTTTCTCGGGATCAAAGTGGTGAACCCCGTTTCGTCCATTGTCACATACCTTGCAAGGCAGCCGTATGCATCCGCTTCAAATTGGCGGACGCTTCCTTCACAACACAGTGCACGCTCCCATCTCTGATCTGCATTCCAGTCTTTGGGGACCCACGGGCATGAAACTCCCTGCACTCCCAAACTATCCAGAACACTGTCATGAGCACGCCAGTGGGAGATACCAAATGCGGTTTAAACGTGCTGCAATGTTGTTCGACGATCCTGCAAAATCGTATCGTGAACTGCAGGCGCTGTTTCATCAGTGGCAGCGGTGCCCGGCCTTCCACTCCTTGGCGCATCTTCCACACTCGTTCTTCCAAGTTTGATGTCGGACACGCAGTTTTTCATTGTTGCGTTTGATGGAGTACTGTCCTTAAATGTATTCCGCGTGTCCTCCGCAATTTCCTTGGGGGTCATTCCCCTCAAATGAAGATATTAAATCACAGCAAGGTTATTGATTCTCTCGAAATTCGCCATTTTGCTTACACTACGGTATACAACGCATCCCAGAGGCGAAAATAAGGAAGTTGGAGACGCGAAGTTTGACTTGCATACCCACAAAGTAGGTGGTGGTGTTTGTGCGAGACATTACGGTATCTATCTCGGGCTAGAAATTTTTCGATCGCCCTTGTAGGTCCAAAAATGCTCTTCAGATACATATATTCTCAAAACAACTGTCACCTGAAAGCATCACATAATTTTTAGTCAGGTATATAATAATGTTTTCTATCGACACACAATCTGGGGTTTCAGACAACTTCATCCAATGAGATACGTCATTCATATTTATTAAAAGAAATAGCCCCCTCTCTAAATAATCAAATGCTGTGGTATAGGAACCCGTTGTGTCTTCATCAAATTTCTTTCATTCAGATATCTTTCAGTGTCGATTAATATGCTTCTCATTATAGTTATCGAGACTATTGTCCATTTTTTTTTCAAACAGAGCCAAATTTGATTGCAGGAACAGGAAGTAAATTTAACTAATCAGGCTACGGAAAAATCTGAAATTATTTTAGGTGGCCTGTCCTCAGCGTCAAAAAATGTTTTAATGGAATCCGAAGCTTAAGAATCCTCTCAGCTGCGGATATTAACGGCATCCATCTTGTTTCTGAATGACAGAGTCTGATGATTGACATCGACGTATAGGTCTTTCAGCTTCCCTGTTCTTACCGTGTATATTGAAAAATAATTAAATATTTTCATGACGATTGTTTCAATGTCGACAGTTAAGACTCCAGCAGCGATGGATGTAGTGCTGTCCAGGATACGGGCGGGTCATCCAGTTTCTTCAACATTTTTCCCAGTTCTTCTTTAATTTGGCGAAACATATTCCGCTGGCAGCGTCGATGGAGCCTTACGAATTTGCGATTGGCATTGTCTCGACAAAAAGAGATCAGCTTATCTAAGAGAAGTCACAGTTGTCTTTAAGTGTCTGGACAAAGGTTTGCAATTGTCTCCGATGTTTCATTATTCAGTGTGTCACACTTCAACAGTTGTACTAAAATTAGGACTGACACAGTACTGAATAAACTATTTACAGAAGAGCCCTCGTGTAGTGCCTGCACAGGCTGTAAACGGTATAATGACAGCTGGTCCTCGTGTAACGCTCGCCAGGGTCAAGCGGTCATCATTCAGTGTTGCAGCTACACGACTTGTACTGATGCTAGGGTCGTCGTCAACTGCGTGAAGAACAGCCGCCTCGCGTTGCGGTGTCCTCGTCCTTCTAGGACGCCTCCCAGTGCCGTGAGTATCAGGCTGAAATGCCCCATGGTCCCTAAGACGAGGATCAGTGTGGCTTCAAACGTTTATCCGTCGGGGCACCTTCGTCCTGGAAGTCTCTCCTGGTATATACCTTGGGAACGAGCGCCATTGCTGTCAGCTAACCCATACATCAAACAGATCTGCCATCTCTTACTCTGTGTACACTGTCATTGCACTAGCCAAGTCTGGTTAACTCAACGTAGTAACCCATCTGCTTACAATGGTCGTACTGATCCCTCGAACAGTTGATGTTACCTGTAAACAAGCAATGACGTACGTCGCATGGCAACAGGGACACGCCGGCCGGGGTGGCCGAGCGGTTCTAGGCGCTGCAGTCTGGAACCGCGCGACCGCTACGGTCGCAGGTTCGAATCCTGCCTCGGGCATGGGTGTGTGTGATATCCTTAGGTTAGTTAGGTTTAAGTAGTTCTAAGTTCTAGGGGACTGTTGACCTCAGATGTTAAGTCCCACAGTGCTCAGAGCCATTTGAACCATTCATCGCGGAATTCTGGAAAGTACAAGACTCGGACCTCACAGAACACATACTCAACATCACGAAACAGAAGAGATACCGAAAGCAAGGCGCACAGCACTGATACAACCTCTGCACGAGAAAGGGGATAAGTCTAACCCACTGTTACCTGTCGCATATAAGATACTTTGAAAAACACTGCTAAATAGATCAGAGAAGCAAATGGCCCACCTGATTGGCGAATACCAGGCTGGGTTGCGTAAGCACAGGTCGGCAATGAACAGATATGGAACCTTAAGATGATACTGTAACAGAAACAGAACTTAACCATCACCTTCGTCGAATTCAAGAAGGCGTATGACTAAGTACACAGAGAAACCCTTTTTAAAATTCTGAAAGAGTACAGAGTAGATAGGAAGACACTAACCATAACTAGGCAAACACTAATAAACCCGACATCTAAAGTGAAGTTCTGTGGAGAGCTCCCAGAATAATTCGAAATCAGGTGTCAGGCAGGGCGAGGGCCTCTCGCCATTGCTGTTCAGCGTAGTACTGAACAAAATAGTGAAGGAATGGGAAAAGACACAGAAAGGAGTCCTGTTGGGAAAAGTAAGAGTCGAGTGCCTAGCATTCGTAGACCATTTAGCCATCGTAACAGTACGACGAACAGTAACAATTAGAGCCATATAGGAACTACATGACATCGCAGCCAAGACCGGACTACAGATATCATACGAGAAAACACAGTTCGTGAGCACCCAAAACCACACATCACTACACAGAAAATATGGGACAATACACAGAACAGAACATTTCAAGTACCTGGGAGAAACAATACAGATTACAGGAAGAAATAAAGTATCTAATGAAGGTAGAAGAGCGAAACTAGAGAAATCCTACAAACTGACTTGGAATCACTACAATAAGAAAGGTATCTCAAGTAAGGCCAAGCTACGACACTATGAGATGCTGGTGCTACCAGAAGCATAAGACGTAGCCAAGACGACAGTGGTACAAGGACAGACACGAATCAAACAGATAGAGAAGATGGAATAAAAGATACTCAGAAAAATATTCAGGGCGATGCAAGAAGACGGAGTGTGGATAAAGAGGCCAGCTGAAGATCTATACGAACAGACAGAGAGAATAACAGACCACATCAAGAAACGAAGAATACAGTTTTATGGACACCTCATCAGAATGGCACCACATAGGATAGCGAGGCAGGTCTTGGACTGGGTTAGCGCAATGGAAAACAACAAATGGATGAATGGAGTTCAAAAATGTTCGTATCTGTGTGAAATCTTATAGGACTTAACTGCTAAGGTCATCAGTCCCTAAGATTACACAGTACTTAACCTAAATTATCCTGAGGACAAACACACACACCCATGCCCGAGGGAGGACTCGAACCTCTGCCGGGACCAGCCGCACAGTCCATGACCGCAGCGCCCTAGACTGCTCGGCTAATCCCATGCGGTGATGAATGGAGTCAGAAATGACATGAAACAACTCAACATCAGACAGGAAGCAATACAAAACAAAATAATCCTTAGGAACCTTATCAGAAGAAACAAACTACAAGAGACACCAGACAACAAACAAATACAATGGACTGATCAGAAGCGACAAGAACACAGCCAGAGGATGAAGGAACACTGGGCGAACATGGAAAAAGAGAAACTGACGAGAACACAGGACCTAAAGTGGAACGAAAAAAGCAAGCAGAAACACAGCTCACGAATGCACGATGTTTGGTCAGAACGTAAAGAGAAAACAATAGGCAAATAGACATGAAGTTTAGTCTACATGCCCTCTTCAAGGGCATAACACAAATAATAATAATAACTATTATATATATATATATATATATATATATATATATATATATATATATATATATATGTGTGTGTGTGTGTGTGCGTGCGTGTGTGTGTGTGTATCATATGGCAGATAACGTGAGCAGTTGAATGAGGCTTTTCTCAGATGATGCCGTGGTACACAGAGAAATCCCTACGTTGGAAAATTCTAATGCAGTGCAGTCTGAGAGTGGATGCGTCGTGCAGGGAGCGGCATGCTGTGAAGGAGCTCGCCCACACTTACTCTCCTTTCTGCGGGATCGCTCAGGGGTCCGGACTTCTTGGCAGATTCTGAGATGGACTTGTAAAAAGCATTCACCATGCTGATGAATTAGTGATTCTTAAACGCTCATCTTCGTTTATCATGTCCACGTTTGACTCCGTAACAGTGCTCAGTCGCCGAAGATAAATGGTGTTATCTCACAGTGTCAAGTAACACAACACTTTGAGTATGAATTTTCATACTGAAACATAGTACAGATGAAACACAATTCGTGACATTTATTTAAGCAAAAGCAAGCAAATTTACCCAAATATTTTATGTGTAGCCATTGATGTGAATTAACTGGAGACTTTCACTTTTAGTATTATTCGGAAACTTTCATGAAGCAGGAACCTAACAAAGGCAGTGATGTAGGTAAATGATGTATGGTTAACATACATTATTTAACTTCTACTGGTTCGTACACTGGTACTGTCCAACAAGTCATCACTTTGCCTGGAGGCGTTGCAGAGACGGACTGGTTTGGCGACGGCACTGGAGAATGTTCCACAACCCTGGCTGTTCTTGCCATTGCTCCATAAATTCTCTTTGTGGCGACTTGAAGCATTTTAGAGAATTCCATAAGATGAGACATTGCAGCATATGTACATGATTTCAATCCGATACTGACTTGATATAAGTAGCAAGTAATTTAACTTCTCTGTCCACTGCAGGTTGTATGCAGATACTCCAGTGCTCGGACGCAGACGAGTAGCTGTCCCGCTGTTGACGTGTTCTCTTCATGCACCGTTCCCATCCCCCCACAACCCTTTCCCGGTGCTTTTCACGCGTTTTCACCACCCATGCGGTGGGGCACTTACCTCCACATTCCCTACCTACTACAATCCTAAGATCCCCTATGCTTGAACCACTGAGGTAATATAAAATATTTGTGTTTAAGATACAAAAGGAAATAATTCCGATACCAGCATTCAGTAAAAAGTTAAGGTTGACCCATGGCGGTAATAAGGATACTGAAAACTTTTGGAGTACATACGGGACCAAAATAGAAATCTTTCGAGCAAGTCTGTCATTGAAAAGGTTCAGGTTTTTGACTCGTTGTATCAGGTGTGACAACATCCAGACGAGGGAAGAAAGAAAAGCGCGATATAAACTTGCTGCCATAAGATCCATTCTCGATAAGTTTGTCTCCCACTGCATAATTTGCTTCGTCAGAAAACGTTACTTTGGACGAAACGCTCGTTCCATACATAGATAGGTGCATTTTCAGGATGTATATACCAAACAAAGCTGCCAAGTGTGGGGTCAAGGTTTTCGTTCTGGGTTGTTTTAACACTTACTATGTAAGACATGCAGGTGCGCAACCACAAGGACCGTAAAAAGTCAGTAATAAGGCAGACGATGTTGTTCTGCTGCTTGTAGACTCGATAAAAGCGCGTGGGAGAAATCTGACAATAGTTAATTGCTTTATTCCTTACTCAGTCCTCAAAAAAGTGCTACAAGAAGTTACCGTTCTACGTCAAAAAAAAAAAAAACGCCTGAAATTTCAGTTGAGTTTTTACCCAAAGAATTTTAAAAAGTCAAGCATGTTTCGATGTGAGAAAGACGTCACAATATATTTATAAGTACCAAAACGAAACACGTCAGTACTGCTTATTTCGTCAATGCATGTGATGACAGTGACAGCGACGAAAAGAAAAAATCTAAGCATAGTAACGACTACAACAAAACAAAGGGCGGTATAGATGTCGTTGATGCTATGAGTCGTGAATATACTGTTGCTAGGAGGACTGTTTGCTTTTTTCAGTTGTTGAACACTGCAACGCTCAACGGCTACAAACAAAAGCGTTTCAGTTAAAAGAGAACACCTCAGAACATTAGGAAAATCTCTCATAATAGCATATTTGACAGTGCGTGCAACCCAGCCACGAGAAATTTGCATGCTTGCGTCCAATCACTCCGGCACACAGGAATAGTCCAAGATCAAAATGGTTCAAATGGCTCTGAGCACTATGCGACTTAACTTCTGAGGTCATCAGTCGCGTAGAACTTAGAAATAATTAAACCTAACTAACCTAAGGACATCACACACAGCCATGCCCGAGGCAGGATTCTAACCTGCGACCGTAACGGTCGCTCCGCTCCAGACTGCGGCGCCTAGAACCGCACGGCCACTCCGGTCGGCTCCAAGATCCACAACGAGGGAAAAGAGAAAGATGCTTCAAATGCAAGGACGGCAGTATTAAATACTTTTGCAAGGTGTTTTTATGCATGACGCATACTGAAATGGTTTGCGGCGACTGTTTTGAAAACAATGATTGTAGAGAACGATATCTCACAAACTATTCATTATATTTACAATTTCTGTTTATACAATATGACAATTGTTGAACAATATGAAAAAATAAATAAATTAGTTGCAAAGTGTGGCGTGCATACACTTACTTTATTCAACGTCTAAACGTCACTACAGATATGCGGATTTAGGTTATGACATGTTCGACATGCCTGCCACAATTAGCGATGATTTGGCGCAGACGAATAGCAAAATTCTGCATGGCTCGCCGAAGTGTCGGAATATCGATGACGTCGATGACCTTCTGAATGGCTGTTTTCAGCTCAGCAGTGATTTTGGGGTTATTGCTGTACACCTTGTCTTTAATATAGCCCCACAAAAAGGAGTCTCATGTGTTCATATGCGGAGAATATGGAGGCCAATCTAGACCCATGCCAGTGGCCCCTGGGTACCCCAGAGCCAGAATGCGGTCCCCAAAGTGCTCCCCCAGGACATCAAACACTCTCCAGCTTCGATGGGGTCGAGCTACAACTTGCACAAACCACATCTTGTCGAGATCAGGGTCACTTTGGTTAACAGGGATGAAGTCGTCTTCCAAAACCTTCACGCGCCGCTCGCTAGTCACCGTGCCATCAAGGAACATGGCACCGACTATTCTGTGACTGGACACTGCACACCACACCATAACCCGTTGAGGGTGTAATGTCTCTTGCAGCGGTCTCTCCGCGATATTTTCAGAAATTTTATAAATTATATAACTCAGTACATATCTCGAAATATCTCTTCTTATCTTACCGATTCCTAAACTTTAATATACGATGATTATCAATGCAAAGCAGTTTCAAGCCGTATTATTCCTTGGAGCGTCCATTTACTCCTTGGAATAGCTTCTCTGCTATCTATGTTTTCTCTTATGAAAAGAATGAAGGGGTGCTTGCCGATTAGCCGTGAAAGAACGAAGATGTACATGTAGGTATTGTTGAGCTAGTCGCCATTGTAACCTCCCCGTGAAAATATGAAAGTGAAAAGAATTGAATTTAATTGCAAATAGTGCCAAATGTTAACTTCCCACAGTAATAAAACTCAATGATAATAAAAATGTTAAGTCCCCACAAAATTAACGTTAAGGTGAACCTGATAAATTTTATAAGGGCAGCTGCGCTGACCTTAGCCCCTGTGCAATAATTAATCTGTTAAATTGATTCTGGGAAGAAAAGCATAGGAAATATTGTTTCAATTGGAATGATCTTAAAAACGATTGCTTTGAAAACAAAATTATTATTGGGGCATTTCTTGAACAAATTAATTACAATTAACATACATTACATTATCAAATGTGCGCAATGCTGCTTCATTACCTTATTTAACAATATACCTCGTCCCGAACCTTGACCAGAGACCCATGTCGACGCCCGCCGACTCCTCACACACAACTCCGACCGAGTCCAACTCGCAACTGCGTACAACTCGCAACTGAACAGCTCCTGCCGACT
Organism: Schistocerca americana; assembly: GCF_021461395.2. NCBI lineage: Eukaryota > Metazoa > Arthropoda > Insecta > Orthoptera > Acrididae > Schistocerca > Schistocerca americana. The sequence goes on from NC_060129.1 coordinate 51,252,666, forward strand.
CGCTACACGCAACTGAACTCTCGCGCAGTCAAGCGCAGACTAGCAACGATAAACAACTCTCTGGTCAGAGATTCTGTCATGCCTCGCCATCGCTGGCTATGAATACATACGTGTTTCACCATATTGATGAGATTCTGTATAAGAAGGAATTTAATACATGAACTAAACTAAAGTAAGTGTGTTCACGTATTATTTAACTGATTATTATTGACAGTGTCTGCTTACTACGCTGTGTTGCACGGGATCAGTGGGGAACTTCTGATTTACACTGGACAAACCTGCCGTTTTGTACGCTCAAAATATCCAGTTTATTGCTTCCAATAAAATAGGCTAACACGGTCTTACCAGGAGATCTCCGGTCTTCCCCGTGTGATCACCGAAAGTTAATAATTATTACAAATGTTTTTATGAGATCGACTGACAATTTTCATCGCACCGAGACTTCGAAATTGCTTCACTGCCTTATGGAATTTAAGTTAAGTTCAATTTAATCAGGATAGATCAATATTGAACTGCGTGAATGTGATAAGCCTGCTTTGTGAATGAAAATTCCCTTAATATACGCATGTTTTTTACTATCCTGGTCAGTGAAGCTAAATCAGGCCGGTGTGAGAGGTTTTCAAATTTTAGATGCCACAAAAATATTAAAAGGGTGAAGAGACTTCTCGATCGCGAAATGCGGCTTCTCAGTCCCCCAGATGCGACAGTTTCGCCTGCTGACGAAGCCATCCAAATGAGAGTAGGCCTCATAACCAAACGAAACCATACAGCATGCCCCGCGGCCATCGGTGCAGTTTGACTGTCCTGACGCAAAACCGTTCAGAAGTTATAACGATTTCATTTCACGTCGTTCAATAATTGTGACCCTGTATAATGAAAATCCAACATTTTTACCCCTTAGTTCTACAACTTATATTCGTACTTCAATCAAATTTCATTACTTATATTTCTACTTTACTCACATTTAGTACTGCTAAGGAGTATGTTTTTCAGGCTTTTTACAATTATTGTATGATTAAAAAGTTAAAATAATATCACTATAGCATTAGTACTACCTGAACAAAATAAAAATTCGTCATTTGATGTAAATATACTCTTTGTCAGTTGCTATAAGCGTTTCATTTATTGCGTCAAACAGATCCAGCCTGACCGTTCTTGAAGTTATTTTTCGCCCGACCGTTCTAGGGTTAAAGGCAGTCTTGAGTAACGTCAACTCACCACTTGCTGTCTCAAACATGGCTGCCGTTCACGACCGTTGCAGCGTGTATTTGAACCAAGTCCGACCTGCATTCTCAGACTGGCGCCACTCTCATGCGACTGGCGCGAAATTCGGATAGACGTTATCTTCTAGATGTAGAAACACGACTACTGTGTTTCGCTTGTGTCGCACAACTCCTTGTTAGTGGTGTGAATTTTTTTCCATCAGTGTATGAACAGCGAGCCACGAAGATAAGCGTGAAGACGTAGTTACTTGCTGACTGATGGAAGAGAGTAACTGGGGAACTTTCAGCAGAGGGTGCTGCTTCCGAGACGGAAGACGTAACTCGCTTCAGGTGTAGTGCGGGTAGAGGCAAAATGTAGCAGCAGTGATGCAATTGGCTGTTTCTGACACGACTGTGATGATTTCACTGAGCTTTTCGACAGGCACGAAGGAGCCACCGCATACGCGATGACGCGGCCGACACAGCTCGTGTGCTCTGGAGCACAGCAATTAAAGCCACGCGTGTGCAGATAACGCTACCGGCTTATTGTGCACCGCGCAAGGACGCCTACCGCACTGAATCAACACGCGAACGCGATGTACGTCGCGTCAGGATGTGTTTTCGTTTCCAGCAATGCGTCCTACAGAATGTGAATGTGTTATGTGGCATGTAATGTAGATTACTTCCTCCTGATTAGCCTAAACGACAAAAGCACGTACGTAGGTAGGGCTACCGGCCTATCTAGCCCTACGGAAGGTCGTCGGTGGCGCTAAATTGAGGCGCGAACGCGACTCGTGTGACGCCGAGGCGTGGGGTCAGCGACCTCTCTCTATCGCCCTCGGAATGACCGCTTCCCACCCGAGTGGCTCCTCAGCTGACATCACGAGGCTGGATGCGTCCCATTCCAGTTCTCCGACCGAGAAAAAATGTAGAACTGAGCGCGAGTCCTCCGCATAGCAGTTAGAGAAGCCGACCACCTGGCTACGAAGGCAGACTTACTTCTGACATTGGCACCTGAGGACTGCAAAGAATTGCAAGCGCTTAAATGCGCCATTTGTGTACCTGTGCGTAATAGCATTGTCTGCTTGGAACACACCTTCAGTTAAAGCTGTCCCCACATGGAACACGTTTCTCATCTCGAAGTTTCCCCCTTCGGCTCACTGGTGTGAAATTACTTTACATGTTCCACAGGGTTCGATCATGGGTCCCCTTCTGCTCTTGATATATGTAAATGACCTTCCCTCTTATCTGAAAAAGAAGCTAAACTGACACTTTCAATCGCTTCAGTTGTATTTTGGTCTTTTATTACTGTACCTCTACCGGTGTCGCGACGTTAAAGCCACATCTTCAGGTGACATGATTAAAACATTAGAGCGGAAAAGCTCGGAATCTTATTCTTCACAACATTCATTATTCCCTCTAGTACCATGGAACTCATTCCCTCATGTCTTAGCAGATGTCCTATCTACCTGTCCCTTCTCCTTATCAGTGTTTTCCACATATTCCCTTCCTCTCCGATTCTGGGCAGAACCTCCTCATTCCTTACCTTGTCAGCACACCAAATTTTCAACATTCGGCTACAGCGCCACATCTCAAATGCTTCGATTCTCTTCTGTTCCGGTTTTCCCACAGTTCTTGTTTCACGACCATACAATGCTGTACTCCAGACGTACATCCTCAGAAATTTCTTCCTCAAATTAAGGCCGGTATTTGATATTAATAGACTTCTCTTGGCCAGATATGCCTTATTTGCCATAGCTAGGCTGCTTTTGATGTCCTCCTTGCTCCGTCCGTCATTGGTTAGTTTACTGTCTTGGTAGCAGAAGTCCTTAACTTCATCCACTTCGTGACCATCAATCCCGATGTTAAGTTTCTCGCTGTTCTCATTTCTACTACTTCTCATTGCCTTCGTCTTCCTTCGATTTACTCTCAGTCCATACTCTGTATTCATTAGACTGTTCATTCCGTTCAGCAGATCATTTAATTCTTCTTCACATTCAATCAACGAATCGTATCATTGATATCCTTTCAGCTTGAATTTTAATTCCACTCCTGAAGCTTTCTTTTATTTCCATAATTGCTTCCTCTATGTACAGATTGAATAGTATACTACATCCTTGTCTTACACCCTCTTCAATACGAGCACTACGTTCTTGGTCGTCCATTCTTATAATTCCTTCTTGGCTGTTGTACACATTGTGTATGACCCGTCTCTCTCTATAGCCTGCCCCTACTTTTTTCAGAATTTCCGACACCTTACACCATTTTACATTGTCAAACGCTTTTCCCAGGTCGACAAATCCTATGAAAGTGTCTTGATTTTTCTTTAGCCTGCTTCCATTATTAACGACAGCGTCAGAATTGCTTCTCCCGTGCCTTTAACTTTCCTAAAGCCAAACTGATCGTCATCTAGCGCATCCTCAATTTTCATTTCCATTCTTCTGTTTATTATTATTGGATGCATGCGCTCTTAAGCTGATTGTGCGATAATTCTCGCGGTTGTCAGCTCTTGCCGTCTTTGGAATTGTGTAGATGATGATTTTCCGAAAGTCAGATGGTATGTTGCCAGACTCATACATTCTACACACCAGCGTCAATAGTCGTTTTGTGGCCACTTCCCCAATGATTTTACAAATTCTGATGGAATGTTATCTTTCCCTTTTGCCTCACTTGATCTTAAGTCCTCCAAAGCTCTTTTAAATTCTGATTCTTAACTAGATCCCCTATCTCTTCTAAATGGACTCCTGTTTCTTCTTCTATCACATCAGACAAACCTTCCTCCTCGTAGAAGCTTTCAATGTCTTCCTTCCACCTATTCACTCTCTCGTCTGCATTTAACGGGGAAATTCCCGTTCCACTCCTAATGTTATCGCCCTTGCTTTTAATGTCACCGAAGGTTGTTTTGACTTTCCTGTATGCTGAGTCTGTCCCTCTGACAATCACTTCTTTTTCGATGTCTTCACATTTTTCCTGCAGCCATTCCGTCTTAGCTTCCCTGCACTTCCTATTTATTTCATTCCTCAGCGACTTGTATTTCTATATTCCCGAGTTTCTCGGAACATTTTTGTACTTCCTCGTTTCATCGATCAGTTGAAGTATTTCTTCTGTTACCAATGGTTTCTTGGCAGTTACCTTCTCTGTACCTATGTTTTCCTTCCCAGCTTCTGTGATGGCCCTTTTAGAGATGTCCATTGCTCTTCAACTGTGCTGCCTACTGAGCTGTTCGCATATTGTGATCTGAGTCTATGTCTGCTCCTGAGTACGCCTTACAATCCAGTATCTGATTTCAAAATCTCTGTCTGACAATGAACTCATATAACTGAAATCTTCCAGTATCAGCCGGCCTTTTCCAAGTATACTTCTTCCTCTTCCGATTCTTGAACAGAGTATTCGCCATTCCTTGCCCCAAGCCCATATTTCCTGTAACCTTTCCTTCTATTCCTTCCCCTACAACTGCATTCCAGTCCACCATGACTATTAGATGTTCATCCCCATTTACATACTGTATTATCCTTTCAATATCTTCATACACTTTCTCTATCTCTTCATCTTCTGCCTGCGACGTCGGCATGTACACCTGGACTATCGTTGTCGGTGTTTGTTTGCAGTCGATTCCGATAAGAACAACACTGTCACTGAACTGTTCACAGTAACACACCCTCTGCCCTCCCTTCCTATTCATGACGAATTCTACTCCCGTTATACCGTTTTCTGCTGCTGTTGATATTACCCTATATTCATCTGACCAGAAATCCTAGTCTTCTTTTCACTTCACTTCACTGACGCCTACTACAGCTAGATTGAGCCTTTGCATTTCCCTTTTCAGATTTTATAGTTTCCCTGCAACGTTCAAGCTTCTGACATCCCACGCCCCGACTCGTAGAACGTTACCCTTTCGTTGATTATTCAATATTTTTCTCACGGTAACCTCCCTATTTGCAGTCTGCTGGATATGCGACTGGGGGAATATTCCGGAATCTTTTGCTGAGGGAGAGATCTTCACGACACTTTTTCAATTACAGGTCACATGTCCTGTGGGTACACGTTCCGTTTCTTTAATGCAGTGTTTTCCATTGCCTTCTGCATCCTTATGCCGTTGATCTTTGTTGACTCTTCCGCCTTTAGGGGCAGTTTCCCACTCCTAGGACGACAGAGAGCCCTGAACCTTTGTCCCCTCCTCCGCCCTCTTTGACAAGGCCGTTGGCGGAATGATGGTGGTGACCTATACCGGAAGTCTTCGGCCGCTAATGCTGATTATTAGTCCAAGTTTAAGCAGCGGCTGGATTCGAACCCGGGACCGAAGGAGTTTTAACCATCAATCAAAGACGCTAACCCTAGACCACAGCTCCTGTATCTCTTTCTTATACGCAGTGGTTAAAATTTTCATTTGTGTTTTGGGAATAACCATGAAGACATTTCGTCAAAGAAAGTATCAATATCAATAGTCATTTGTTTCACGTATAGCAGTCTCTGGCACGAATATAAACATTCGAAGTTTACAGAGCGAAATACACTTACGTATGAAGGACGAATGCTGGCGCTGCATCTTGGTACAATTAAGACCAAATGATGTGCCTTATAACGTCTCAAACATCTATGATTCATACATCAAACTATTTAGGAAGATGTTCGCTACAAAAGAAGCATACCTGTGAAAAATCGAATTTTATTTAAATTTTTGACGTCCTACTCCCCTTAAAGCGCCTATGCCTGGGTTTCAAACAGAAATTCCATTTTGTCCAGTACTGAAGTGCTATGCCAATTCAGTTGGAGATCCCCTACAGTGCTGCAGGTAGATGTGAGCCGCTGAGAACCAAACTGGTCTAAGCCATAATAATTTAGTCTCTGAGCTGTAACACTCAGTTTACTCACAATGCACGGAAATTTGTTGTGGGGAAAAGCGCAACGATAACTCCCAACGGAGCCACTTGAGAGCTCTAAATACACTATGTGATCAAAAGTATCCGGACACCGCCAAAAACATACGTCTTTCATATTAGGTGCATTGTGCTGCCACCAACTGCCACGTACTCCATATAGCGACCTCAGTAGTCATCAGACATCGCGAGATAGCGGAATCGAGTGCTCAGCGGAACTCACGGGCTTTGAACGTCGTCAGGTGATCGGGTGACACTTGTGTCATACGTCTGTACGAGAGATTTCCACACTCTTAAACATCCCTAGGTCCACTGTCTCCGATATGATAGTGAAGTGGGAACGTGAAGGGACACGTACAGCACAAAAGCGTTCAGGCCGACCTCGTCTGTTGACTGACCGAGACCGCCGACAGTTGAAGAGGGTCGTAATGTGTAATAGGCAGACATCTATCCAGACCATCACACAGGAATTCCAGACTGCATCAGGATCCACGGCAAGTACTGTGACAGTTAGGCGGGAGGTGAGAAAACTTGAATTTCATGGTCGACCAGCTGCTCATAAGCCACGCATCACGCCGGTAAATGCCAAATGACTCCTCGCTTGGTCTAAGGAGCGTAAACATCGTACGATTGAACACTGGAGAAACGCTGTTTAGAGTGACGAATCACGGTACACAATGTGGCGGTTCGATGGCCGAGTGTTGGTATGGCGAATGCCCAGTGAACATCATCTGCCGGCGTGTGTAGTGCCAACAGTAACATTCGGAGGCAGTGTTTTTATGGTGAGGCAGTGTTTTTAATGGAGGGGCTTGCACCCCTTGTTGTTTTGCGTGGCACTATCACAGCACAGGCCTACGCTCTTAATTCCCACTGCTGAAGGGCAATTCGGAGATGGCGATTCGATCTTTCAACACGATCGAACACCTGTTTCTTATGTACGGCCTGTGGGGGAGTGGTTACATGGCAATAACATCTCTGTAGTGGACTGGCCTGTACAGAGTCCTGACCTGAATCCGACAGAACACCTTTGGGAAGTTGTGGAACGCCGACTTCGTCCAGGCCTCACCGACTGACATCGATAGCTCTCCTCAGCGCAGCACTCCATGAAGAATGGGCTGCCATTCCCCAAGAAACCTTCCGGCACGTGATTGAACGATTGCCTGCGAGAGTGGAATCTGCCATCAAGGCTAAGGGTGGGCCAACACCATATTGAATTCCAGCATTACCGATGGAGGGCGCCACGAACTTATAAGTCGTTTTCAGCCAGGTGTCCGGATACTTTTGATCACATATTGTACATTCTCCCCTCACGCCGAATAAAGTGCGTTCGCGGGAATAGTGGTATAAGTGGCAAGGCCCCATGGTCCTCTTGTTCTGTGTTGTTTTGCGTGTTTATTTCCGCTCTAAAGTAAGGCAGAAATTGTCTTTATAGGGTAAGTTTGCACTCTGTGTCGAAGGAGAGATGTGACGACACTTCACCCGTACAACGCGTCGGTGCACCAAACTTTCGTCAACCAACTGACAAGTGCAACTTCGGCTCAGGAATCTGCACCTGAACACGGTGAGCCTTTAGCAGAGGAAGGTGAAACTGAGTAAACAGACATGCTGCACTGTGAAGTCTCCTCAAGTACCTGCATGAGAAGAATTACATTTTTAGAAATTTCGACATTTCGAATCAACAATTTGTTTATAATCCATAGATCAACGCACTAATGAACTATTAGACACACTCTGTAGGTAGCATTCTAATAATTAACAACAATAATGCAATTATTTTAAATCAATTTGTGAGAGAAGAGTGCATAATGTGAGCAACAAGTGCAGACTCGCATTAACTGTATCACTTTGTATTTACGTTTAAGAAATAAATTGAAATTATGGAGATTAAAAGACAGCTTATTCCTTGTCAGGTATTCAACTTCACCAAAACTTTGAAAGAAGTGTGCTAAAATTCTTGTCTTATACAACTTTACCTTGCATTATGAGTGAATTTCTGGCAGGGAAAGTGGTTCTCCAACTCTTAGGGACTACAAAATTTAAGGACAATAAAGAAGTAAAACGTCTGTTGTGAACTTAATTATAACACTTCATTTAAACATATCATCAGATGAATTACTATAAAGAGTGGATTTACATTAAACGAAACGCTATACCTTTCATTTCTCAGAAGTGCGAAAATTGAGTTGTACAACTTTGACTCCCAGCGGCTCGTATACACTGAAGTGCCAAGAGAACCGGTATAGGCATGCGCGTTCAAGCATACAAGAGTGCAGCGCTTCGGTCGGCTACGCCTATATAAACGACAAGTGCCTGGCACAGATGTTAAATCGGTTACTGCTGCTACAATGGTAGGTTATCAAGATTTGGTTCAAATGGCTCTGAGCACTATGGGACTTAGCTTCTGAGGCCATCAGTCCCCTAGAACTTAGAACTACTTAAATCGAACTAAGCTAACGACATCACACACAACCATGCCTGAGGCACGATTCGAACCTGCGACCGTAGCGGTAGCGCGGTTCCAGATTGTAGCGCCTAGAACCGCTCGGCCACACCGGCCGGCCTATCAGTTTGGTTTTAGAAATGGCTTAACAACTGAAAATGCTATAGTCTCTTTTCTCTGTGAGGTTTTGGACGGATTAAATAAAAGGTTGCGAACGTTAGGTGTTTTCTTTGATTTAACGAAGGCTTTTGACTGTGTTGACCACAAAATATTACTGCAGAAGTTGGAACATTATGGAGTAAGGGGAGTAGCTTACAATTGGTTCGCCTCCTACTTTAAGAACAGAAAGCAGAAGGTAATCCTCCGCAATATTGAGAGTGGTAATGATGTTCAGTCCCAATGGGGCACTGTTAAATGGGGCGTTCCCCAAGGGTCGGTGCTGGGGCCACTGCTGTTCCTTATTTATGTAAATGATATGCCTTCTAGTATTACAGGTGATTCAAAAATATTTCTGTTTGCTGATGACACCACCTTGGTAGTGAAGGATCTTGTGTGTAATATTGAAACATTATCAAATAATGTAGTTCATGATATAAGTTCGTGGCTAGTGGAAAATAATTTGATGCTAAATCACAGTAAGACTCCGTTTTTTCAGTTTCTAACCTACAATTCAACAAGAACTGACATTTTAATCAGACAGAATGGGCATGTTATAAGCGAGACGGAACAGTTCAAGTTCCTAGGCGTACGGATAGATAGTAAGCTGTTGTGGAAAGCCCATGTTCAGGATCTTGTTCAGAAACTAAATGCCGCTTTATTTACCATTAGAACATATCTGAAATAAGTGACATTTCAACACGAAAAGTAGCATACTTTGCATATTTTCATACGGTTATGTCATACGGTATTATTTTTTGGGGTAATTCTTTTGATTCAAAAAGGGTATTTTTGGCTCAAAAACGGCCTGTTCGAGCTATGTATGGTGTAAGTTCGAAAACCTCTTGTCGACCCCTATTCAATAGTCTGGGAATTTTGACATTGCCCTCACAGTATGTATTTTCTTTAATGTCGTTTGTTGTTAGCAATATTAGCTTATTCCCAAGAGTTAGCAGCTTTCACTCAGTTAATACTAGGCAGAAATCAAATCTGCATGTGGAATGCACTTCCTTGACTCTTGTGCAGAAAGGAGTGCAGTATTCTGCTGCATCCATTTTCAATAAGCTACCACAAGAACTCAAAAATCTTAGCAGTAGCCCAAACACTTTTAAGTCTAAACTGAAGAGTTTCCTCATGGCTCACTCCTTCTATTCTGTCGAGGAGCTCCTGGAAGAGATAAAAAATTAATCAAATTCCAGTGTTACATTCTTGATTTTCTTTATTTAAACTAACGACTTGTCGCCTGAATATGTTTCTTATATTTCATTTTATCTGTTTCTACAATCGTGTTATAATTTCATGTATTGACTCGTTCCATGACCATGGAGACTTCTCCTAAATGTGGTCCCACGGAACAATAAATAAATCAATAAATAAAAAATCAAGATTTCAGTGAGTCTGAAGGTGGTGTTACAGTCGGCTCACGGGCGATTTGACACAGCACTTCCGAGGTAGCGATGAAGTGGGGATTTTCCCATACGACCATTTCACGAGTCCACCGTGAATATTAGGAATCGGGTAAAACATCAAATCTCCGACATCGCTGCTGCCGGAAAAAGATCGTGCAAGAACGAGACCAACGACAACTGAAGAGAATCGTTCAACGTGACAGAAGTGCAACCCTACCACAATCAGCTGCAGATTTCAGTGCTGGGTCATCAACAAGCGTCAGCGCGGGAATCATTCAACGTATTTTAATTAAAAATGTTGTTTTGTGGAATCAATGATATGAATTTTTCATCTTAGGCCGTGAATTTATTTTCTATTTGTTCTTTGAGTTTTTTTCTTTATTTTTTGTAGAACTATAATTTTTATTTTGGGTATTTATTATTTAATAATTGATTATAGAGTTTTTGTTGAATGAGAACTTTTTAATTTCATCATCGATATGGGCTTTCGCAGCCGAAGACTAACTCGTGTACCCTTGATGACTGCACGACACAAAGCTTTACGCCTCAGCACCGACATTGGACCGTTGCTGACTTGAAACATGTTGCTGGTCGGACGAGTCTTGTTTCAAATTGTATTGAGCAGATGGACTTGACTGGGTATGCAGACAACCTCATGAATCCATGGACCCAGCGGACTGCACGAGCTGGGGGTAGCTCTCTAATGGTGTGGGTAGTGTGCAGTTTGAGTGTTACGGGACGCCGCGAAACGTCTAGATACGACTCTGACAGGTGACACGTACGTAAGCATCTTGTCTGATCACGTGCATCCATTCATGTTCATTGTTCATTCCGACGGACTTGGGCAATTCCAACAGGATAATGCGACACCCTACATCTCCAGAATTGCGACACAGTGTCTCTAGGAGCACTCTTCTGAATTTAAACACTTCTGCTGGCCACCAGATTCCCCAGACGTGAACATTATTGAGCATATCTGGGATGCCTTGCAACGTGCTGTTCAGAAGAGATCTCCATCCCCTCGTACTCTTACGGATTTATGGACAGCCGTGCAGGTTTCATGGAGTCAATTCCCAAGACTACTTGAGACATTAGTCGAGTCCCTGCCTCGTCGTGTTGCGGCACTTCTGCGTGCTCGCGCGGGCCTTACAAGATATTTGGCAGGTGTACCAGTCTCTTTGGCGCTTCAGTGTATTACTCGCTGCTTCACAGAAGTATGTGAGAGAAACGCTGAACTAAACGTAGATGCTATGATGGTGACGCGTCTTTCTCGGCGCTGTGAGATCCGAATCTAAAATCGGAATAGTAATCTGTACGTGCAAGTTGTTGTTGGAGGTGTTTCGTACTCGGTACTGGATCGGCCACTGGAGATCGCACGATTACCTTTAGCCGCTGGCGCAAACCTCCCACTGCGGGCTTCGTCGAGAGTGCCCCGCACTTGACCGCAGACTCTCGGTATTCTGAGAAGAAGGGTCCGAACGACGCGCAGTGTTTACCGAGCAACCTGCCGGCGGTCTCGGCCTAACCAAACAAACCCGAGACGATTCGCAAACTTCTTCTTCGAACCGTTTCTACCTGTTCCGCTAGCCGACTCGGCAAGCGCCGCAGAGGGGAGAGCAGTTTACAGTAACGGATCCAACGAGTGTTCTGTATAAGCAACCTGCTTTGTGGGAGAATGGCACTACCTTAAGTCTCTATCGGCAAATCTCAGCTCGAAATTTTCATTCCAACAGCCGGATTTACGTAAGATGGAGCTTAACAGCATCGCCTGTGATCAGCGGCAGCTTAGGCACCCCGGACAGTTTACAGTTCCACTGTATAGAGCTCAAGCGTTATCCTTTCATACTTCGTACAGGGTTTAAAATTACAAACAATTGCCGCAGACTGGCTTTGACCGCGGTTTCTGGGAGGTTTCCCCTGCCGAAAGGCAAATGGTGCTGCTGGAGCTTTCCTGCCGACGCTGTCCCCGCTGGGGCGCCCCCTCGGCGCCATCACCTCAGCTCGCCTGGTGTTCGGCTGAGAGCTCCCTCGACTACGAGTCACTTATTGATTTGTTTATTTACCGCAATCCGCTTTCGTAATAACAACGACGGACCGTTACATACAAACCTAAATTTATGTGGATTTCCGTGATAATTAATTCATTTTACTTTCTTTCTTCTATCTATTCTGAGTACTGAAATAAGTTTACAATGTCTCTCACAGGTTTTTTTTTGTTGCCTTTAGTTCTCTCCGCTATTGACACTGACGTGTAAGTGACTACCTATATGAACCTGTACACTTAGTTTGCCTATTGCATCCTTTTAGAGCGTGCGGCGCTTAAATCCGGACAAATGTCTATTTGGATTTCCCGCCGTATCACAGTTCCGCCGGAGGTCAGGATTGGCATTCGTGAAAGCCGTGGCTATCTAATAAACGGCCAGGACCTCAAAATGGCAGAGATGTCACGCACAAGTACAGGGTACGCCCTGGGAACTTCATTTTAAAAAATCATAAATCAGAAAGTAATAGAGACATCAATGTAATTCTTTTTTCTTTACAAAGAGTAACATCTAAAGTTTTGTTCCATTAAGTTTTGAAAATGGTTTCTTGAAGGTGGCCTCCGTTCTGCCCAATGCATTTGGAGAGTAAAACTCGGAGGTTGCGGTCCACTTTTTCCAACATGTCTCTGTCGATGTCGATGATAGCAACACGAATAATGTTCCGTAGCTCATCCAGCATTTACGGACGATTGGATCTGAGACAGCCCCATGAGAAAGAGTCGCAATGGCGATAAATCTGGCGAGCGTGCTGGCCCCCAAAGAGATGAGGAGAAGGGGGAAGTGTTCCCTCAACACGGTCATCGATGTTCGCGCCGTGTCAGCTGTGGAGCCACCTTGTTGGAACCAGACATCACCCACATCCGTTTGTTCAAGTTCTGTAAGAATAAACTGTTCGAATATCTGAACACATAGCTCAGAAGTGACTTTCATTGCCTCATCGTTCTCTTCGAAAAACCGTGGGCCAGTAATGCCAACTTTAGATAGTGCACACCAAACAGTCACACGTTCTGTACGCAGGGGCCGCTCGTGAAGTTCTCGGGGCTGGTGCCACTCCAATACCGCATATTTTGTTTATTCACGCAGCCAGGCAAATTAAAATGTGCCTCGTCGCTGGAGAGCACTAAGGCGTCACGAGACAGCTCATCGATCGAGACTTCAGACTCATCACGAGGATGAAGTGTGTGCACCACTGACAGTTTATACGGGTGAAATTTCAACTCTTCGTGAAGAATTCGTCTGTGCGTTCAGAAATTGCGAGGGCGGCAGCGTCTCTGCGTGCAGATCGCTTGGGGGAATTCAAAATCGATATCCTCGCCCTCTCAATGTTTTCAGGCGTTCTGCGGGTTCTTGAGGTCCTGGTTTCTTTATCTGCACACTTCCAGTATCCGTGAAGGTGACTACCAACATAACAACTGATTTACCATCACGCGCCTGCAGTCGCGATGTGAGACTGTATCCCGAGTGCACGCTGAGTTCTGCTGACCGAACGTCCATTCGACAAGTAGGCCGCAACGGCCTGCATGATCGCCGCTGCGTTGCCCACTGCGTGATCGCTACTAAACTAACCTTTAGAAAACCCAAAGTCCCGCACTTTTGGCTGCACAGCGTCCCACGCAACAGTGAGTGACAGGCGCTGTGTGCCGCGCCTTTCAAATAAGGGAGTTCCCGCGCCGCAACCGCACCCTGTACAACCAAACAGCTGCCATTATGGAAACTCTTCGCACTCGGCGTTCGCCCACCGAAATACACTCCTGGAAATTGAAATAAGAACACCGTGAATTCATTGTCCCAGGAAGGGGAAACTTTATTGACACATTCCTGGGGTCAGATACATCACATGATCACACTGACAGAACCACAGGCACATAGACACAGGCAACAGACCATGCACAATGTCGGCACTAGTACAGTGTATGTCCACCTTTCCCAGCAATGCAGGCTGCTATTCTGCCGTGGAGACGATGGTAGAGATGCTGGATGTAGTCCTGTGGAACGGCTTGCCATGCCATTTCCACCTGGCGCCTCAGTTGGACCAGCGTTCATGCTGGACGTGCAGACCGCGTGAGACGACGCTTCATCCAGTCCCAAACATGCTCAATGGGGGACAGATCCGGAGATCTTGCAGGCCAGGGTAGTTGACTTACACCTTCTGGAGCACGTTGGGTGGCACGGGATACATGCGGACGTGCATTGACCTGTTGGAACAGCAAGTTCCCTTGCCGGTCTAGGAATGGTAGAACGATGGGTTCGATGACGGTTTGGATGTACCGTGCACTATTCAGTGTCCCCTCGACGATCACCAGTGGTGTACGGCCAGTGTAGGAGATCGCTCCCCACACCATGAAGCCGGGTGTTGGCCCTGTGTGCCTCGGTCGTATGCAGTCCTGATTGTGGCGCTCACCTGCACGGCGCCAAACACGCATACGACCATCATTGGCACCAAGGCAGAAGCGACTCTCATCGCTGAAGACGACACGTCTCCATTCGTCCCTCCATTCACGCCTGTCGCGACACCACTGGAGGCGGGCTGCACGATGTTGGGGCGTGAGCGGAAGACGGCCTAACGGTGTGCGGAACCGTAGCCCAGCTTTATGGAGACGGTTGCGAATGGTCCTCGCCGATACCCCAGGAGCAACAGTGTCCCTAATTTGCTGGGAAATGGCGGTGCGGTCCCCTACGGCACTGCGTAGGATCCTACGGTCTTGGCGTGCATCCGTGCGTCGCTGCGGTCCGGTCCCAGGTCGACGGGCACGTGCACCTTCCGCCGACCACTGGCGACAACATCGATGTACTGTGGAGACCTCACGCCCCACGTGTTGAGCAATTCGGCGGTACGTCCACCCGACCTCCCGCATGCCCACTGTACGCCCTCGCTCAAAGTCCGTCAACTGCACATACGGTTCACGTCCACGCTGTCGCGGCATGCTACCAGTGTTAAAGACTGCGATGGAGCTCCGTATGCCACGGCAAACTGGCTGACACTGACGGCGGCGGTGCACAAATGCTGCGCAGCTAGCGCCATTCGACGGCCAACACCGCGGTTCCTGGTGTGTCCGCTGTGCCGTGCGTGTGATCATTGCTTGTACAGCCCTCTCGCAGTGTCCGGAGCAAGTATGGTGGGTCTGACACACCGGTGTCAATGTGTTCTTTTTTCCATTTCCAGGAGTGTAGTTCGATTCTTCGGCTACGCGAGACCAACTGCCGTCGCCGAGAATAATGCTTCGGAGAAGTCTGGGGGGAGGTTCCGCTAAACCGGCGAGGAAACCCCTTCCGAGCAAACGCGTGTCACGAATAGCGGCAGTCATCGAAATGGCTGAGGCGCCGATTCCGGAGGAAAGTGGCTGTCGCTGGGGAAACTGGCGTCAGTACTGAATGTAAACGAGCGAACGGAGCGTCGGACGGCAGAGGAGAACGTCATACGAGCCATTTGGTCCAGAAGCGGCTCTCGGATACTATTGACGTGTTCTGGCCCCTGAGTAGTTCGTATTGGAACCCCCTCGGCTAACACGTCTGGAGCGTATTCGAAAGAGTTGCCAGTAAGACGAGGCACCCGAATGTCACACCTTTTCGCACCGATATCCAAGCAGCATTCGCTCGTATGTCGCTGTTCCAAGATTGCGTGCGATCGCTTCAGGACAAGATTGGAGGCTGTCACTGCGGCTGAAGGGCTAACGTCGAGCAATGTTACTCTTGAAACATACCACTACTTATATGTAAAGGACCTTCATTTTCATTTGTAATTTGTTTTAATTAATTTGCTTTTTTAAAAAAGTTTGATTTGTTCGGATCGAAGCGCCTAACCTCCACATTCTCAGTCGGGGCTTCCTCGACTGTGACAGTATTAGAGCAACAGGTTTTCGCTTTTCAACTTACTTTCACTAATTTGACTGGTGACTCTATATACGCTACTATCAGTACTGTTACCACAGAAAACTACAGTTACAAATATAAAAATTTCCTGTTACATCTACCACTACAGCCACATTTCTTCTTCTTATTCCTCCTTTCACACAGTGGACCTGCCGACCTGTTCCGTCCTCTTTTCCATCTTTTAACTGGCCTTCCTACGGCCGCCTTTCCTCTGGCTTTGCACTGTAAGGCCACATTTTCATCCCTTGTTTCTTTCATTCGTTCAGTTATTCCTTCCAGTTTTGAGCGTACTTTTATATTTTGCTTTTTACTATAAAATATTTGGGCAACGGCCTCACCGCTGTGGATACACCGGTTGCCGTGAGATCACCGGAGTTAAGCGCTGTTGGCCGTGGACGGCATTTGGATGGGTGACCATCCATGCGCCATGCGCTGTTGCCATTTTTCGGGGTCCACTCAGCCTCGTGATGCCAACTGAGGAGCTCCTCGACCGAATAGTATCTGCTTCGGTCAAGAATACCATCGTAACGACTGGGAGAGCGGTCTGCTGACCCCATGCCCCTCTTATCTGCATCCTCCTCTGAGGATGACACTGCGGTCGGATGGTCCTGGCAGGCCACTCGTGGCCTGAAGACGCAGTGCTTTTCTTTTTATTATAAAATATTTAGGAACCATGGCCAACTTAATGCATTCTTTGACTGTTCGTAAGAAATTCACTTCGGCCACTTGAACGTGGTTAGAATCTTTTCTCTGCAGAACCCAGGATCCGCTGCCATACCGTGGAAGAGATGCACCTGTCCCATTATAGAATTTCATTTTCGAGCTTCCACGCGTGGTTTCCAATTTTCCGCTTACAGTGCCACTTACAACCTGATACCTCTGAAGTTTGCTGCATACATCCTTATCTTCGTTGCAGGTATAGATCCCTAGAAAACTAAACTGCTGAACTTCCTAAGATTTTCTTGGTATTTACCATTCAGCGGGATTTTTGTTACATATATATATATATATATATATATATATATATATATATATATATATATATATATATATATATCGCTATCTTAAAATTATAATTCATTAAAACTAAGTTTAAAACATAGATTGCTTCTTGTACGCACTTTATTAAGGTTAGAAGCTCCTCTTGAAAGTGAGCAGCGGCAATAACATAACACCTCTCACTAAGAATGGAATCAGAAATTTCTGCTCAGAACACATTTCACCCATTTTTCTGTAAGTGCATTAGTGAATTAGTGAACGAAAATTGTGTGAAAAACAGTGCACTGAGTAGCTGCTGATCGAGACACCAACCAGACACGCAACAGGACGAAAATATGTAAGTACAGAAACGCACATTACCTCTACCCACGAAATTGTTCTTGGTAAATACGCATTAAATTTCCTTCGTGCCTAGATTGCAGATGACATGCTGTCCAAAAATGATGTAAAAGATCACGAAAACCGGTGTATAACAACGCAGTTGATTTACCGATGTACTTTTAAGGCGAGCGTGTGAACAAAACAAAGCAAATTGAACATACCGCAATTCTTAGGCTTACAACAGTTAAATTATCATAAATTTCATATTGTACTTTACAGAAATAAAAAATTTGACCCACAGAAGATGACACATAGGTGTCGAAACATGTCTGGTTAAATACGAAAATAAGCTAATTGTGTTTGCATAAGGCTGATTTTCAAAACAACCCAATTTGCTTCTCGCACTGTGCCTTCTGAATTTAACATTATTGGCCTGTCGACAGCACGTGCACTGATAACGCAAAAAATTATGACCACCGACCACCGTGACTTTGCATCCAGCCAGGTGGCGTTGTGGGCACCTGAGGTGGTAACAAAAGTACGTAAGTGGAGCAGATTCGGGCGGGGGATCACCCTAGCGAAGATGCGGGCTTCGAATGGGGAAATCCATTAACATAACAGATTACGAGTACCTTGAAAATGGCGAAGCTGGTCGAATGTTCGCGTGCTACTGCCGTGAGCACGTACAGAAAGAGGCGGAACGACAGTCAAACTGCTACTAGGCGCTAAATGGTAGGACGTGCACGACTCTTCACAGAATGTGAGGTTCTGAGGCGTGTCTGCTGTGTGAAGTGGGACAAGTGATGATCAGTGGCACCTCTGCCGAAACAACACAATGCTGGTGTTTCGGAGCACACCGTTCATCGTCCACTGTGGAACATGGAGGCCTGCAGCAGACCACCGCTACGTGTGCGCGTGTCGAGACAGCGACGTCGTCATTTACGACTGCAGTGGGCACCAGACCATCGCTATTCGACCGTCGATCAATGGGAAAGTGTCGGCTCTTGGGGTGAGTCAGATTTCTGCTACACTAGGTCGACGGCCTTCTCCACAAACACCGCCAGGGAGGTGAACGGCGCCTCGAGACGTGCAGCGCCCCACAGACGCAGGCTGGTGGCAGCAGTGTTATGCTGTGGCAGGCATTGTCCTGCGCTCGCATGGGACCTGTGGTAGCAATGGAAGACACGCTGGCAGCAGCTAACCACCTGCATCCCTCCAAGCTCGATGTCTCCCCTGACGGCGATGTCATCTTTCAGCAGTACAACTGTCAATGCCTCGGAGTCAGACCCGTCCTGCAGTGGTTTGATGAGCATTCCAGTGAACTCACGTTGACGTCTCGGCGTCCAGACTGGCCTGACGTAAAAGCTGTGGAACCCATGTGGATAGCTGTCGGGCACCATCACCGCGTACTCAATTCAGCGACCCCATATTTACGCGAATTACGCAGCCTGTGCGTAGACATCTAATGCCGTACCTCCAAAAACCTACCGACAAACTATTTGATTCCTGATACGCAGAATCAGTGATGTATCTCGATCCAAAGACGGACAAACAAGCTATTAAGCAGGTAGTCATAATGTTTTAGCTCATCAGTGTAGAGTACGACAACATTAAATCCTGTTTATTTGGATACCTTTCGGTGCTCTTTCTTTCCATTTTCGAGTGGCATCGTCTGTATAAACATTAAAAAGAGTAGGCAACGAAATGAACTCTTGTCTTGAACCTTGTTTTATTAAAATCTTTTACCCTCTTTAATTCGCGGCGTCAAGAACAATGTAAGTTCCACTACGCAGACACTTGATGCAGTTTATTAAATGATTTGGGTATCCACGTTCTGCAATAGTTTTCCACTTACTCTACATATCAGTCTGTCAAATGATTTTTCAAAATCTATGAAATCTGGGTAAGTTGGTAAATTAAATCACCTTCTTTGTATTATTTCTTGCACTGTAAATAAATTATTGCTACATTACCTTACACTTATGAAGGCTCTATAAACAACAGATCTCTCATATTCTTTAAGCAGTTATTTAATACAGCTAAATACATTTTGTAGGCAGTGTTTAACAATATCAAACTTTCGTAATTCGAAGTTTTCCTGAGGCCCCCTTTTCTTTTTTAACACTGGAGACATTTTTTGCTGTATAACTATGTTCTGGAATTCTAGCTTTCAGTTAGCGGGTATTGTTCGGATGTATAAATAAAACAAAATCAGTAATCAAACACGTATGATCTGTTCTATATTAATCCCATCAAGTCCTGGACATTTTTTGCATTTTTGTCTTCTTCTTCTTCTTCTTCTTCTTGTGGATTATCTTTGGCTGGCGCCGCATCTTCGCCCTTCTGTCTTGAGTTTCCTCAACGTTCATATTCCGTGTTTCCATTGCCTCCTCCACATCATTTTGCCATTTGCGTTGTGAGCGACGTCTTTCCTTCCACTGGGATTATTTCCACCGTGGTATGCTATTCGGTATAACTACCAAGTTCCACTAAGTTCATCCTATCCTCACGTCCAAACAACATAAGCCGTTTCTGTTCGACGTCGTCACAGATATCCCCATCCATTTTCACCATTTGTCGGATACCGTCATTTCTTATTCTATACATCCTAGTACAGCTTGAGCTTCGCCTTAAGCTATTCACCTCAAGGCTGCTACATTCTGCACTGCAGGTTTATACATTCTCTTCTGATCTTTTTCTTTCTCAGAACAGAGTTAATTGCTCTTCTTACAGTTCCTTCTTTATTAAACCTACTTGTGATTTCATCATTACTTGCGCTCTGTTCATTAAATAATACCACATTTTGCCTTTTCCATACCGCCAATCACTTTTTCATCTACCTCCAAATTATTTACTTTTCCGTTCCAACGGGAAACTACTCACACTTCTTCATGTTCAACTTCAGGCACTGCGAGAGATGGTGCAGTGTTTAGCACACTGGACTCGCATTTGGGAGGATGACGGTTCAATCCCGTGTCCAGCCATCCCGAGTTAGGTTATCCTAGATGTCCCTAAATCACTTCAGGTAAATGCTGGGATGGTTCCTGTGAAAGGGCACGGCCGACTTCCTTCTCCATCCTTCGCTAATCTGATGGGACCGATGACTTTGCTGTATGGTCCCCTCCACTGAATCAACCAACTAACCGTAATCTTCAGGCCAGCCTTATTGTATTCCTCTTCAAGCTTGCATATCATATACCTCATAACATATTCTGCTAGTACAATCCTACTCTATTTCTTTTACTTTTCCAACAAGTTTCTTTTTCAGTAAAATGTTCTGTATCTTCTAGGGTTATTAAATCAGTGTTAACATAATCAGTTATATTTTCATAATGATTACTTGCCCATGGATTGTACTACAGATTCTTGTAATTTTTTATCCATTATTCGTGACATATTACATTTATTTGTTCTACATGGTATCTGTTTTAGTCTCTTAACATTGTTAAAGCAAATTGCTATCTGTCATAAACATCACATTCTGTCTCTCCTACAAATGTAACAACCATGATGGGCCTTTCTTGTTAGTGATTCTGCTTTCTTCTCATCGGTCTATATCTTTCGCTTGCTTGATCACTGCAGCAAACACTCATATAGTCTTTGTTTCTCTTAAACTATTTCTTTTATTTTTTCATTCCAAATTACAATTCTTTTCTCATTTCGCCATTTGGTTTGCTTACTTACTGCTTCAACTGCTGTCTTATTTATGCAGTATTTGATGTTCCCGATTCCATCGTTTTGTGTAGGTGAATTTACTTAATAATAATGCAATCTTTGGCGGTAGAGATCTGAAGCTGAAGGATCTTTTATAAACTGTAATGTAAAATTGATTGATGTTTCTTTATATGTAGGGGATGAACCCACGAGTCTCCTTCACTATATTAGAAATGCTGTTTTGGCCATAACAAAAAATGGTCTCTGAAAATATCACACTGCGTGAAAATTTTAATGTGTTCCACTAAGGAAAGAAACAACTCACCTACTAAAATATATAACTCATTTAGCTCATGTGTTGGGCCAAGTGTTTTTATGAATAGTTTTCTTTCGGAAGAACGTTTTAGTTACTATGAAGTTAGTGTATGTAAAAAAACTTCTTCTGTCATTACCATTTGAATTTACAGTATATCCTCCGTATCTCCCCACCACGCCTTTAATCCTGTTATTACCCACTCAGACATTCCAACCCTCACATACATAAATCAACTATGATTCGTTTATTTCCGCACACACAAGCAGGAGCCTTTCGTAAACAATATCTGAGTCCTATACTCATCTCTTTTCAGACCAATAATCTCCAGTCACAGGTAGGTGACCTCGCTCTGTTTTCGACCTTAAAATCGTTAATCACTCATTACGAAAAGTGAAGGGTGTAATTCTCTCCTTCCACTCTGAATCTGTTACCATGTCTATGCCCGTCTGCCCATGAATTTGTTTCTCAACGCCTCTGTATAAAAACGTATAATGATGTAAATCTGTTGTTTCTCTTAATTTACTGGTTATAAACTGCAGATTAAAGCTAAAGAAATTGAAAAAGGTAGGAAATTAAGGAGATGGGACTTTGATAAGTTGAAAGAACTAGAAGTTATTGAGAATTTTAGTGAGAACAATAGGCATCGATTGACTGAAACAAGGGAAAGGAGTACAGTAGACAACGATTGGGTAGCTCTGAGAGATAGTGAAGGCAGCAGAGGATCATATAGATAAACAGAAAAGGGTTAGGAGAAATCCTTAGATATTACGGGATATAATGAATTTAATTGACGAAAGGAGAAAATATTACAATGGAGCAAATGAGGCATGTGGAAAGGACTACAAACATCTAAAAAATGAGACTGCCTGCAAGTGCAAAATGGCTAACCATGGATGGCTAAAGGACAAATGTAAGTATATAGACCCATATATAACTAGGGGAAAGATAGACACCGCCTACAGGAAAACTGTAGAGATATTTGGAGAAAAGAAGAGGGGTGGTATTGATATCAAAAGCTCAGATGGAAAACCAGTAATAAGCAAAGAAGAGAAAGCTGAAATTTGGAAGGAGTATAGAGAGTCTTTGCAGGGAAATTAGCTTGAAAGATGTAAATGAAGGTCAGATAGAAGATACGATACCGCGAGAAGAATTTGACAATGATCCGTACGGAATTTCCTCAGAGCTACTGATACTTCCGGGAAAGCCAGCCATGACAAAAGCAAAACTCTTCCATCTGGTGTGCAAGATGCATGAGATAGGCGAAATACCCCCAGACTTCAAGGAGACCACAAAGAACATTAATGGCTGCAAATTTTCAAGTCAGTGATCGGTTCAGCTGGACTAAAAGGCCCATTCTGCTCTGTGTAAACACAGACCGCACCATTGTGGAGCCGCCGCCACCTAGCACAGTGTCTTGTTGCCGGTCTATGGCTTTATGGGCTCTGCGCCACACTCAGGACTTACCATCAGCTCTTACCAATAGAAATCCGTACTCATGTGGCCAGGATATGGTTTTCCAGTCGTCTAGGCTTCAGCCGGTCTGGTCAGGAACCCAGGAGAGGCGCTGCAGGCGACGTCGTGCTGTTGGCAAAGGCAGTCTGACCGGCCGTCTGCTGCCACAGCCCATTAACACCGAATTTCGCCTCGCCGTCCTAACAGATGCGTTCGCCGTACGTGACACACTGATTTCTGTGGTTATTTCAGGCACTGTGGCTTGTCTGTCAGCACTGACAACTGTACACAAACGCGGCTGCTCTCGGTCGTTAGGTGAAGGCCTTCGGCCACTGCGTCCTCCGTGCTGAGAGGTAGTGCCCGAAATTTGGTATTCTCGGGACACTTTAGACGCTATGGGTGTTGGGATATTGAATTCCCTAATGATTTCGGTACGTGGGTTGTCACATGTGTCTAGCTGCTACTACCATCTGCCGTCAGGGTCCGTTAATTTCCCGCGTGCAGTTATAATCACATCGGAATCCTTTTCACACGAATGAGTACAAATGACAGCTGCGGCAGCTGTACCTCGTGTATGCGATCCTATCGACATCTGTTTATCTGCATGCCGCTATACCATCACTTCTGTCACCTCTTAATCAGTAGATCATGACAAAATTTTAAATTTTTATACACGGCGAATATTTGTGCGAAATATTGAAAATGAAATTTTTGTTGCCACTGGAGTCCGCTATGTAGAGAACCTGAAAGTGGTACAGTGTTCTGGGATAGCGGTATAATAATGTATGCAATTGTAATCGTAATCATAAAAATAAAATTTTTTCCTAAAGTAAATGTCTGATACCACAGTACCAGTTTTACAGGCTTGTGTGTCGATAGTAATGCTTGTGGAGTCAAAGCATTCATCTGACCTGACAAGGAAGAGTAGTAGACAATTCAAACTTCCGAAATTAGAAAAAAAAAGAGAGAAGGTCGTTGGGAAATGAAATGAGAAATTCCATTTCGCTAGCAAACCACGCTAACCTGGCAGCGGCGAATTATACTCCAACAGCTGACACAAGCTGCAAAACAGGAAGAGCAGAAGGACAGGGTCGCACAGATATGATGGACGAGGAGTGGGGGAGAGATGGTATCGGCGGTGGACAAGCGCACAGTTCACAGGGACCGCTTTGTAACATCTGGCGGCGCAATTACAAAAGAGCAGGACAGCCGGGGGCGACAGACAGTGCCGGGTCGCAGGACTACGACCGGGACAGCGCAGAACGGAGGTGGAGGCGGAGGCAGAGGCAGGCGTAGAGAGGTAGAGAGACGCGCCGGCTCCAAGCATGGGGCCCGGAGCGCTGCTGATGTTGGCGGCGGCGGCGGCGGCGGTGGCGGGCATCACCAGCGCCAACATCGCCCTCGCCGTGAGTACCCGCCCTGCTTCTTCTCTGCGTCAGCCGCTCAAACGACGGCATTTTTCCCCGTGGAATCTCACACGACCTCCCCCTCTTATGGCTCATCATTCCAGTTCTACGTGACTACCACTACTGGAGCTTTTCCAAACTGTGTTCGGTCCCACATGCAGGTGGGAGGAGTTTGGGGATGCACCCTCCCCCTACATCGCTCCCCCCCCCCCCCGAAAAAGTTTGGGCTTAAACTCAGTACAATGAAAAGCCGAAGAAACTGATACACCTGCCTAATACCGTGCAGGGCTCCTGCTAATGAGTGCCAGTGAATCCATCAGTGCAACCTTAGTAAATAAAGAGACGACATCAAAACTCACTAATAAGTCAGAATTGTGGAGTTGGAGCGACTTCAGTGGCACTCATTAGCAGAAGGTTCAAAGCCGACATAACAGCATTATTTCATCATTGCCTGTCCTCAACTTATTTCTTATTCAATAATGAATATTTTGAACAAGTTGACGGTGTTGTCATGGGCAGTCCTTTGTCCCCCCTGGTAGCAAACCTTTTTATGGAGGACTTTGAGGAGAAGGCACTCGAGTCGACTGAATTTAAACCGAAAGTCTTCTGGCGTTACGTGGATGACACATTTGTAGTTCGGCCCCATGGAGAAGAAAAACTGGCAGGATTCTTAAAACATCTGAATTCCATTCACAAGAATATTCAGTTTACCATGGAGGTCGAAAAAGAGATAGATGTCTGCCGTTTCCGGATGTCCTTGTCAATCGTAGAGCCGATGGATCTTTGGGGCACTCCGTCTACCGGAAGCCCACACACACAGATCTGTATTTGCAGGCGACAAGCTGCCACCACCCTGCACAAACCATGGGTTTGCTGCGTACTCTGGTGCACCGGGCACACGTGGTATCTGATAAGGACAGCCTTCCCAAAGAATTGGAACATTTGCAATCCGTCTTCAGGGCGAATGGATATTCTACACGCCAAATCCGCACAGCTGTAACAAAGAAGAAATGTAAAGAGAAACAAGAAGAAGAAGACAAAGAAGTGGTCATGTCCAGGGCGTTTCTTCCGTATGTGGGTAACCTCTCCTCTAAAATAGGAAGCATTTTAAAGAAGCATTGTGTTAAAGTGATCTTCCGACCACCTATGAAAATATCGGCTTTGCTTGGCTCTGTGAAGGACGATATGGGTCTGAGGAAGGCGGGTATTTATGAGATCCCCTGTCAATGTGGCAAATCCTACATTGGCCAAACTACTCGCACAGTACGGGAAAGATGCGTGGAGCATGAGCGCCACACACGTCTACTACAGGCCAACAAATCAGCCATAGCAGAACACTGTATTTCGACGGGACACTCCATGGATTATTGTGGAACAAACAATTTTAGCGACAACTAGATCTTTTTGGGAATCCATTATCAAGGAGTCCGTGGAGATACGATTGGCGGATCTTATTAATCTAGACGGCAGCTTTCAGATGGATAAAGCATGGGGTCCTGTAATTTCTTTAATCGCTTCACAGAGACATGGGTCTGCATCTAGTACGACGGCTGACGAAAATTGATTTTATACTTTCGACTACCGCGCCTCAGCTGCGCGAAGGCGCTTTACGACAGATAGCGCAAATGTAGGTACACCACTACGCATGCGCGGCCCGCTTCTGCTGCAGAGCGCGCCATATTAAATAGGGGGCGCGGCATTAGCCTTCTCCACTGCGCAGACGCCGCCGCGCCAATTTTCGGTATATATAGAACGACGCGCACCAGTAATCTTTCCTACCTCTCCTATGTATTTTCCATCCCCGATGATCCCCAGTTCAATTACTCCCTCTTCCCGGATATCCGCCATCGAACTGACACCTCTTCCCCTCCCCTCGCTCCTGGTTTCCAGTGCTTGGACAACATTGCACACACGGAACTCAATGCCCCTATCACTACACAGGATCTCATTGCTACACTCCGCACAAAACGCAACACCGCTCCTGGTCACGATCGTGTCACCTACCGTCACCTTCGTCACGTGGAAAACCTCCCGTATCCTCATGTTCCTTAAACCCGGCAAACCACCGTCCGAAGTCTCCTCCTACCGCCCCATCAGCCTTACCTCGGTCTTCAGCAAGGTCCTGGAATCTATCCTCACCCGCCGCATCCACCAGCATCTCCGCCAGCACCGCCTCCTTCCTGTCACCCAGTGTGGCTTTCGGCCGTCCTTCTCTTCCGACGACCTTCTCCTTCACCTCACTCATCTCCTTTCCGAACAGCTTAATTCCCGTCGCTCCGCAATCTTCCTCTCCCTGGACCTCGAACGTGCCTATGACCGCGTATGGCATTCTGGTCTCCTCTTCAAGCTCCAAACCTTCGCCCTTCCCATTAACTCCGTCCGTCTGATCGGCTCCTTTCTCTCCC
This sequence comes from Schistocerca americana, assembly GCF_021461395.2. NCBI lineage: Eukaryota > Metazoa > Arthropoda > Insecta > Orthoptera > Acrididae > Schistocerca > Schistocerca americana. Next base: position 51,279,215 of record NC_060129.1, read on the forward strand.
GCCGTCCTTCCTATGTCACCGTCCATAACTCAGATTCCAACACCTTTTTCCCCTCGGCCGGTGTGCCCCAAGGCTCCGTCCTCTACCCCCTTCTGTACCTTTTGTACACGGCGGACATGCCGCCGCCGTCAGCCCCCGTCCACCTTCTCCAGTTTGCCGATGACACCGCCTTCCTTGCCCTTGCCCCCACCCTACAGCGCTCCCAACACCTTCTCCAATCCCATCTTGACCGGTTCACTGCTTGGTGCAACCAGTGGTTGCTCAAGGTCAATCCCTCCAAAACCCAGGCGATCATTGTAGGCAAAACCACCCCTTCCTTCCGCCTCCTTGATTTCTACATCACCATCTACGGCCGTCCTATCGCCCTCACTCCCACCCTTAAGTACCTTGGCGTCATCCTCGACCGTCGCCTCTCCTGGACTCCCCACCTCCGGACAATCCAAGCCAAGGCACGCTCCCGACTCAGTCTCCTCAAGCTCCTCTCCGGCCGTACGTGGGGTCTGGACCCCTCCACCATCCTCCACACCTATAAATCCCTCATCCACCCTATCCTTTGTTATGCCCATCCGGCTTGGATCTCCGCCCCCCCTCCCTTTTATAAATCCCTCCAAATCCTTGAACGCCATGCTCTCCACCTCGCCTATCGCATCCGTCTCCCCTCCCCCACACGGATCCTGTATGGTCTCATCCCCTTCCCCCACCTCCTCCTTTTCCTTGAAAGGATACGGATCCTGTACACCTTCCGTAAACTCGACCCTCCTCACCCGCTCGTCTCCCCGATCCTCACCCACCCCTGCCCGCTGCCACGCCTGTATTCCCATGTCCCACCCGGTCTCCATCTCTCAACCCTCCTTACCCTCTCCCAAGGTGGCTTCCGCCAGCTCCCCCTCCCTGATGATGTCCTCCTCCCCTCCATCTACCCCTCCTATCAACTTTGACCCTGCCCCACCCCCCACTTCCGGTGTCCTTTCCTTTAGGCACCCTCCCTCCCTCCCTTCTCTTTCCTTCCCTTCCCTTCTCTTTCCTTTTCCCCTGTCCCCTCCCTCCACCCCTCTTCCCCCGGGCTTCCCCTCCCCCATCCTCCCTCCCCCCTTTCTCCCCTGCCCGTGGCATCTCTGCTCTCCCCTCTCCTACTCCCCTTCCTCCTCCTCCTCTCTTGGCAAGTCCCCGGACTCGCACACGCATAGTGAACATTCGCGCGCCGGAGATCATCGCCATCAGTGTCTAGTGTGTGTGCTTCGTTTTGTGTTTCGTGCAGTTACAACTCAACTGTTCACATGTGCCGTCGCCGTTCTCCGTGTTTTGTGCGCCGTGTCAACAAGTGTCCGTGTTTTTATCGTCCAACGTGAACGGCTTCTTGTTTATTGTTTTTTGTATCTACCTTCTTTGCCCGCCATTTTTTTGTATTGTCTGTGTCCCGTATATCATATTATTGTACCCCATAAGGCTGAAGAGCAGCGTATTAAGCTGCTGCCAGCCCTTTCGTGTCTCTTCCGTTTACATTCTGTCCTTACTGCGTCACCCGCCCGCAACCCCACCAGGAGGCGTTCAGTCAGTCTCGCGCTGGCCAGTGGTCATGACATTTTTGATTCGTCAGTGTAGGTCTTCCCACAGTGTTGGACTCGGGCGCTAATGACTGTAGCAGTTTTGCGCCCTAAAACCAAGCCAAAACAAAACAAACAGTGCTGGACTGAGCCCATCATAGATACGGGGCAGCGAAACCAAATGAAGCCCCCGGCCTGCTTGGAAATGGACGTATTTCTGGTGCGCATTTTCTAAAAAATTAATAAGACAGATACAATGGCTGACAAAAAAGTCAAGTACTTATATTGTGTGTTATACGCTCTAGTAGCTGGAATATACATACTTAAACACACAACTGAGAAAGATAGCATTTGAAACGGGATACAGCACAGCAACCATATTGTAGAGTGCAAAGCAATAAAAAAGACAACAATAAGACAATTAGCTTCTATTTTATATGTCTGGAAACAAATCTTGTATAATTATATCATTCAGTTATGTAATCTTAGTTTAAAATATAAGTTTTTGATAATTTTATTATGGTGCATTCACTGAAGCACCAAAGAAACTGGTATAGGCATGTGTATTCAAATACAGAGATACGTAAACAGGCAGAATACGGCGCTGCGGTCGGCAACTCCTATATTAGACAAGTGTCTGGCGCAGTTGTTAGATCGGTGACTGGTGCTACAGTGGCAGGTTATCAAGATTTAAGTGTGCTTGAACGAGGTGTTGTAGTCGGCGCTCAAGCGATTAGACACAGCATCTCCGAGTTAGCGATGAAGTGGAGATTTTCGCGGACGACCACTTCACGACTGTATCGCATCAGGAAGCCAGTAGAACATCAAATCTCCGACGTCAGTACGGCCTGAAAAAGATCCTGCAAGAGCAGGACCAACGATGACAGCAGAGAACCGTTCAACCTGACAGAAGTACAACTGTTCTGCAAATTGCTGCAAGTTTCAGTGCTGGGGCGTCAACGAGTATCAGCGTGGGATCGATTCAGCGAAACGTCATCGATATGGGCTTTCGGAGCCGAAGGCCCACTCGTGTGCCCTTGATGACTGCACGACACAAAGCTTTACGCCTCGCCTGGACCCGCCAACGCGGACACTGGACTGTTGTTGACTGGAAACCTGTTGCCCGGTCGGACGAGTCTCGTTTCAAACTGCATCGAGCGGGTAGACGAGTACGGGAATGCAGACAATCTCATGAATCCATGGACTCTGCATGCCAGCAGGGGACACAATTCAGTGCGCAACGTCCACGTCTCCAGACAGATTTCCTGGAGTGCTCTCCTTACATCGCCTAACTTATACACAGAAGCGCTACAGAAACTGGTTTAGTCATGCGTATTCAAATACAGAGATACGTAAACAAGCAGAAAACGCACTGCGGTCGGTATCTCCTATGTAAGACATGTGTCTGGCGTAGTTGTTAGATCACTTACTGCTGCTGCTATGTAAGGTTATCAAGGTTTAAGTGAATTTGAGCGTGACGTCAATAGTCGGCGCACGGGCGATGGGACGCAGAATTTCCGAGGTAGCGATGAAGTGGGGATTTTCCCGTACAACCATTTCACGAGTGTACCGTGAATATCAGGAATCCGGTAAAACATCAAATCTCCGACATCGCCGCGGCCGGAAAAAGATCCTGCAAGAACGGGACCAACGACGACTGAAGAGAATAGTTCAACGTGACAGAGGGGCGATCCTTCCGTAAGTTCCTTCGGGTTTCAATGGTGGGCCATCAACAAGTGTCAACGTGCGAATCTTTCAACGAAACATCACCCATATGGGCGTTCGCAGCTCAAAACTCACTCGTGTACCCTTGATGACTGCGCAAAACCAAGTTTTACGCCTCGCCTGGGCCCATCAACACCGACATTGGACTGTTGATGACTGGAATCATGTCGCCTGGTCGGACGAGTCTCATTTCAAATTGTATCGAGCGCATGGACGTGTACGGGTATGGAGACACCCTCATGAATCCAGGGACCCTCCACGTTAGCAGAGGACTGTTCAAGCTATTGAAGACTCTTTAGTGGTGTGGGGCGTGTGCAGTTGGAGTGATATGGGACCCCTGATACGTCAAGATACGACTCTGACAGGTGTCACGTACGTAAGCATCCTGTCTGACCACCTGCATCCTTTCATGCCCATTGTGCATTCCGACGGAGTTGCGTAATTCCAGCAGGACAATGCGACACGCTATATGTCCTGAATTGCCGCAGAGTGGCTCCAGGAACACTCTTCTGAGTTTAAAAGCCTCGGTTGGAAATTTATGGTAAGGTCTTATGGGACCAAACTGCTTAGTTCAACGGTCCCTAAGCTTACACACTACTTAATCTAACTTAAACTAACATACGCTAAGGACGACACACACACACCCAAGCCCAAGGGAGGACTCGAACCTCCAATGGGGTAAGCAGCTCGGACCGTGAGAAGGCGCCCCTGACCACGCGGCTACCCCGCGCGGCCTTCCGGTGACCACAAAACTCCCAGGACATGAACATCACTGAGAGTATTTGGAATGCGTTGCAACGTGCTGTTCATAACAGATCTCCACTCCGCTCGTACTCTTACGGATTTACGGACAGCCATGCATGATTCATGGTGTCAGTTCCCTCTAGCACTACTTCAGACATTAATGGAGTCGATGCCACGTCGTGTTACGGCGATTCTTCGTGCTCGTGAGGGCCCTACACGATGTTAGGCGGATGCTGCAATTTCTTTGGGTCATCGGTTTATTTTGGTCCCTTTATTTCACTGAAATTCTGAATAACGTCATTGTCTTCTGTTTCATATGAAACTTTTCTTTCGATTGATGAAACGGTCAGATTCGCTAGTCGTTCTTGATTCAACGTAGAGCGAAGATAATTTTATACTACATTCAGTTTAGGAAAAATTCTGAGACATAAATGGTCATGAAGTACTGGGTTATTAGTGACGTACAGGGTATAGAGTCAGGGAAATCTCTTCATACAGACATAGCGTCATCGGAAGCTTCTAGAACGAATTTTGCTTCCGAAAGTTTAGAAAATTGGCCTAATTTCCTTCACGGTCGTATATTGATGTGATAGTCTTGTGCTGTATAGATCGGTCTATGCATTCAAACACTGATCGACGAACTACTTACTGATCGCCAATCTAAAGCCATGAGCTAATTGAGCCGGTATTGTTTAATTTAGGCTCCTATTTCCTCACCGTCGAAGTTAATGTCCATATCATTGCAATTTTTTGTGTCAACCGTAGTTCATGTCATAACTAAAATCTCAATCAGGACTTTTAATTAAGCGACTCCTTGATTGAAAGTCATTTTTGGAGACTGTAGATATTATTGGGCTAAATTTAGTTCCTCCAGTGTAGTGTGCCAAAAGTTGATGTACTCGTAAATCAGAAAGGTGAAATCTCATAGAGCTGGGAGGATCGTGCATGCTCGAGATCTAGCACCAAGGTTTGCCTTGCACGAATCTTTCATGTCTTACAGAATGCTCTCAATTGTTTCGACGTTTTCGTTTACGACTTAAACTGCATTGTAATCAGCACACAGTCATTTTCCCGTTTTTTCTACAAGTAATTCCCATGTACATGTAAAAGACGAGAAGGGTTGATATAACTTTTCTACAGTTCCAAACCAGACGACGCTGGAGGGAACACAAGAGAATGCATCAACTCCACAAAGATTCAAGGAATGATTTGCGTTCGGACTGAACAGAACTTTCGGACTAACTTTTAGAATTTTTCTTCTTGTACTCCTCCATGTATACCTGATATTAATGCGATATTCTCATAATCTTGAGGCCTGCACGAAGCATTATCCATCACATCTTTTTCCAGCTGCAGTTGAGTATCTTTCCATATATCTCTGCAGTACTGTCTGACGTAAGGAAACCTGAGGAGAGACATCAAACTTCCACTATGCTGTCTTGTATAGTAACGGTACTTACAGTCCAGCTGAGTATATAGTACAGGCATCAATAAACATTTCATGTAGAACAACTGCGTCTAGCTGACAACTGTTTATCTACCAGGAACTATTGGTACAACAGTTGCAAGCAGTAGTGGATGTGTTGGGAAAGTATCAGAGCTCGAGATGTTAAAAGAAAGCACTGATGCTCAAACGGTAATAGGCACTGAATTCGGAGGTAAGTTCAGCCGAAATCATTGAGCAGGACCTAATCCTGTTCCGAAATCATGTTGTTGTTGTTGTGGTCTTCAGTCCTGAGACTGGTTTGATGCAGCTCTCCATGCTATTCTATCCTGTGCAACCTTCTTCATCTCCCAGTACCTACTGCAACCTACATCCTTCTGATCTGCTTAGTGTATTCATCTCTTGGTCTCCCTCTACGATTTTCACCCTCCATGCTGCTCTCCAATACTAAATTGGTGATCCCTTGATGCCTCAGAACATGTCCTACCAACCGATTCCGTCTTCTGGTCAAGTTGTGCCACAAACTTCTCTTCTCCCCAATCCTATTCAATACTTCCTCATTAGTTATGTGATCTACCCATCTAATCTTCAGCATTCTTCTGTAGCACCACATTTCGAAAGCTTCTATTCTCTTCTTGTCCAAACTATTTATCGTCCATGTTTAACTCCCATACATGGCTACACACCATACAAATACTTTCAGAAATGACTTCCTGACACTTAAATCTATACTCGATGTTAACAAATTTCTCTTCTTCAGAAACGCTTTCCTTGCCATTGCCAGTCTACATTTTATATACTCTCTACTTCGACCATCATCAGTTATTTTGCTTCCCAAATAGCAAAACTCCTTTACTACTTTGAGTGTCTCATTTCTTAATCTAATTCCGTCAGCATCACCCGACTTAATTCGACTACATTCCATTATCCTCGTTTTGCTGTTGTTGATGTTCATCTTATATCCTCCTTTCAAGACACTGTCCATTCAATTCAACTGCTCTTCCAAGTCCTTTGCTGTCTCTGACAGAATTACAATGTCATCGGCGAACCTCAAAGTTTTTATTTCTTCTCCATGGATTTTAATACCTACTCCGAATTTTTCTTTTGTTTCCTTTACTGCTTGCTCAATATACAGATTGAACAACATCGGGGAGAGGATACAACCCTGTCTTACTCCCTTCCCAACCACTGCTTCCCTTTCATGTCACTCGACTCTTATAACTGCCATCTGGTTTCTGTACAAATTGTAAATAGCCTTTCGCTCCCTGTATTTTACCCATGCCACCTTTAGAATTCGAAAGAGAGTATTCCAGTCAACATTGTCAAAAGCTTTCTCTAAGTCTACAAATGCTAGAAACGTAGATTTGCCTTTCCTTAATCTTTTATTCTAAGATAAGTCGTAAGGTCAGTATTGCCTCGCGTGTTCCAGTGTTTCTACGGAATCCAAACTGATCTTCCCCGAGGTTGGCTTCTACTAGTTTTTCCATTCGTTTGTAAAGAATTCCTGTTAGTATTTTGCAGCTGTGACTTATTAAACTGATAGTTCGGTAATTTTCACATCTGTCAACACCTGCTTTCTTTGGGATTGGGATTATTATATTCTTCTTGAAGTCTGAGGGTATTTCGCCTGTTTCATACATCTTGCTCACCAGATGGTAGAGTTTTGGCTCTCCCAAGGCCGTCAGTAGTTCCAATGGAATGTTGTCTACTCCAGGGGCCTTGTTTCGACTCAGGTCTTTCAGTGCTCTGTCAAACTCTTCACGCAGTATCGTATCTCCCATTTCATCTTCATCTACATCCTCTTCCATTTCCATAATATTGTCCTCAAGTACATCACCCTTGTATAGACCCTCTATATACTCCTTCCACCTTTCTGCTTTCCCTTCTTTGCTTAGAACTGGGTTTCCATCTGAGCTCTTGATATTCATACAAGTCGGTCTCTTATCTCCAAAGGTCTCTTTAATTTTCCTGTAGGCAGTATCTATCTTACCTCTAGTGAGATAACCCTCTACATCCTTACATTTGTCCTCTAGCCATCCCTGCTTAGCCATTTTGCACTTCCTGTCGATCTCATTTTTGAGACGTTTGTATTCCTTTTTGCCTGCTTCATTTAATGCATTTTTATATTTTCTCCTTTCATCAATTAAATTCAATATTTCTTCTGTTACCCAAGGATTTCTACTAGCCCTCGCCTTTTTACCTACTTGATGCTCTGCTGCCTTCACTACTTCATCCCTCAAAGCTACCTATTCTTCTTCTACTGTATTTCTTTCCCCCATTCCTGTCAATTGTTCCCTTATGCTCTCCCTGAATCTCTGTACAACCTCTGGTTCTTTCAGTTTATCCAGGTCCCATCTCATTAAATTGCCACCTTTTTGCAGTTTCTTCAGTTTTAATCTACAGGTCATAACCAATAGATTGTGGTCAGAGTCCACATCTGCCCCTGGATATGTCTTACAATTTAAAACCTGGTTCCTAAATCTCTGTCTTACCATTATATAATCTATCTGATACCTTTTAGTATCTCCAGGGTTCTTCCATGTATACAACCTCCTTTCATGATTCTTAAACCAAGTGTTAGCTATGATGATGTTGTGCTCTGTGCAAAATTCTACCAGGCGGCTTCCTCTTCCATTTCTTAGCCCCAATCCATATTCAACTACTATGTTTCCTTCTCTCCCTTTTCCTACACTCGAATTCCAATCACCCATGACTATTAAATTTTCGTCTCCCTTCACTATCTGAATAATTTCTTTTATTTCATCATACATTTCTTCAATTTCTTCGTCATCTGCAGAGCTAGTTGGCATATAAACTTGTACTACTGTAGTAGGTGTGGGCTTCGTATCTATCTTGGCCACAATAATGCGTTCACTATGCTGTTTGTAGTAGCTTACCCGCATTCCTATTTTCCTATTCATTATTAAACCTACTCCTGCATTACCCCTATTTGATTTTGTGTTTATAACCCTGTAGTCACCTGACCAGAAGTCTTGTTCCTCCTGCCACCGAACTTCACTAATTCCCACTATATCTAACTTCAACCTATCCATTTCCCTTTTTAAATTTTCTAACCTACCGGCCCGATTAAGGGATCTGACATTCCACGTTCCGATCCGTAGAATGCCAGTTTTCTTTCTCCTGATAACGACATCCTCTTGAGTAGTCCCCGCCCGGAGATCCGAATGGGGGACTATTTTACCTCCGGAATATTTTACCCAAGAGGACGCCATCATCATTTAATCATACAGTAAAGCTGCATGCCCTCGGGAAAAATTACGGCTGTAGTTTCCCATTGCTTTCAGCCATTCGCAGTACCAGCACAGCAAGGCCGTTTTGGTTATTGTTACAAGGCCAGATCAGTCAATCATCCAGACTGTTGCCCTTGCAACTACTGAAAAGGCTGCTGCCCCTCTTCAGGAACCACACGTTTGTCTGGCCTCTCAACAGATACCCCTCCGTTCTGGTTGCACCTACGGTACGACTATCTGTATCGCTGAGGCACGAAAGCCTCCCCACCAACGGCAAGGTCCATGGTTCATGGGGGGGTCCGAAATGATAGGATAAATATATTTGGCGACAGCGTATTTTTTGCTGTTAAGAGAGCACTGAAGAGCCAAATAAATTGGTTTACTTGCCAAATGTCGTGTAGGGCCCCCGCAAGCACGCAGAAGTACTGCAACACGACGTGGCATCGAATCGACTGATGTCTGAAGTAGTGGTCGAGGGGACTGACACCATGAATCCTACAGGTCTGTCCGTAAATCCGTAAGAATACGAGGGGGGTGGAGATCTCTTCTGAACATCATGGTGCAAGCCATCCCAGACATGCTCAATAATGTTCATGTCTGGGGAGTTTGGTGGCCAGTGGAAGTGTTTAAACTCGGAAGAGTGTTCCTGGAGCCACTCTGTAGCAATTCTGGACGTGTGGGGTGTTGCATTGTCCTGCGTGAATTGCCCAAGTCCGTCGGAAAACACAATGGTCATGAATGGATCCAGGTGATCAGACACGATGCTTACATACGTGTCATCTGTCAGAGTCGTATCTAGACGTATCAGGGGTCCCAAATCACTCCAGCTGCACACATCCCACACCATTACAGAGCATCCACAGCTTGAACAGTCCCCTGCTGACATGCAGCATCCATGGATTCATGGTCTACATACCCGTACAAGTCAGCAGCTCGATACAATTTGAAACGAGACTCGTCCAACCAGCCAACTGTCATCAAAAGTCCCATGTCGGTGTTAATGGGCCGAGGCTAGTCGTAAAGCTTGGTGTTGTGCAGTAATCAAGGGTACACAAGGGGCGACTTCTGCTCCGAAAGCCCATATAGATGATGTTCCGTTGAATGGTTCACACGCAGACACTTGTTGATTGCCCAGCATTGAAATCTGCAGCAATCTGCGAAAGAGCTTTACATCTGGCACGTTGAACACTTCTTCAGTAGTGATCAGTCCCGTTCTTGCAGGATCTTTTTCCGGCCGCATCCATGTCGGAGATTTGATATTGTACCGGATTCCTGATATTCACGGTACCCTCTTGAAATGGTCGTACGGGGAAATTCCCACTTCGTCGCTACCTTGAGATGCTGTGTCCCATCGCTCGTGCGCCGACTATAACACCACGTTCAAACTCACTTAAACCTTGATAACCTACCGTCGTAGCAGCAGAAATCGACCTAACAACTGCGCCAGACACTTTGTTGAATGGTACTTAAGTAAATAAATTAGTGAAATCAAAGTGAAGTAGAAATTAGAATATAAATGAAAAACTTGGTTTAGTTTAGAGAGTTACATACTGGCAAACAGCGGGCAAAACAGCAGAACAGAAGAGACAATGACCGTGAAGTCACCAAGTTCCACTTAAGCGGGCGCTGTCGATTCACCCGTCAGGGCATCGCCCGACCGGCTCACGTGTTTCTCTGTTGTCGCATGTGAGCAAAGGCCCTCGCCTACATTCCAAGAGCCAATGACCGACGTTAACAAGATTCTTCGAGAAGCTTTTCGACGTGACAGAAGAGGCAATGGCCGTGAAGTCGTTCACCTCCAGTGAACTGAAGTGAATAAATACGCGAGACGCGGTGGGCCGGACAGACGGAGACGGAGACGAGGACGAAGACGGTGACGAGCGACGAAGAAGACGAAGAAGTGAAGAAGCGTAGCAGTTGTTTTAAGTCAGTTTCGGTGCTGAAGACCGTCATGCAAGAAGAGACTACATCATGCACAGACGCACCAAGTCCGCCGCTGCAATGGAATAGGAAGCAGCAGGCTCGGCGCCAGAAGACAGAAGTTAAAAGGTATTTAAAGTCTGATCTTTACGCACCCGGGTGACTCGTGAGGATGGGAAGGAGACGGCCTCACATCAGCAGTCACCTGTGAGCTGGGATGAAGATCTGACAGCCGAAGACTGGCAAGCGGGAGTCCGTTGTTCGAGTCCGGGACACTGGCCTTCCCCCGCCGCGCCGCTCCGCTGGCCGACGCACAACACACGCGGCCGCTTATAGAAGAGAAACACTGGGACGCCACATTTAAGGTATCATCATCCGATGCACGACTTCGCTCGCAATAATTAAACGGGCCACCTCGCATGCGCTTCTCCGGTCAGCTGGGCGAGACAGCGACACGAGATACACACCGCTACGCGTAATCAGACGCCGCCGCCGCCGCTGCCGCAGCAGAAGGCTACACAAACGACACAACTGCCGCTCTCCGAACCAGAACATCCAGTAAGATACAGTTGTACGAAACTTTCAATAAAAGTTATCTTATGTAACAATGCTGTTTCATTCTACCTCATACCCGAGCCAAGGAAGAACCCACCCTGCCAACATGTTGTTAAGAGAGAAAAATTGATTAATTTAATATTTTCACCCTGACAGAATGCTTTAGAATGCTCATCCTGGCAATTGACAGCATCAAAAGAGAAAACCAAGTTACATTTAGTAGCAGAAGTGCTACATTTAGTGTCACAACTGTTACATTTGGTGTCAGAGAAAAACCCTTGGCTCAATATGAGGTGTGAATGACAGTCACTGAAGGTCCACAGTTAGTATCGTTTAATGTGAGAAAGGATAGATGTTGCATAGACAGTCGTAATATTTTCCTTATTTAGAAGTGTATTTTCTCTCATAATATTAAGAGTTTGTCGAAAATTTTTAAACATCTTTTTAATTCAGTATTGTAAGACTGTGTAGTTAATAGTTTGTAAAATGATGACACGAAATCGTACAAACTCAGAGTCAGCACCGCAAGCGGTTTCTACTATGGAAGCTATTCAGAGCTTAGTTAATCAAATAGCACAGCTTAAAAATGATAATAATGCATTATTTAAACAGTTTTGTGAGGTTAGGCAAACCAGTTCAATCCCTCCCACCCTAGATTCCTCAGCAGCAGCCTTGGTAACTCCTTTTTCAGGTAAACCTGGCGAAGACATAACAGCCTATTTGATGATTTAGTAGCAGCTGCAAAGTTAGGATCATGGTCAGATGAACAGCTCTTAGAAACGACAAGATTGCTAGGAGAGGCTAAAGCACACGTATTATACCATGAAGAATTACGGAATGCAACAGCATTTGAGGAATTGAAGAAAGGATTACTTAAACGTTTTCAAAAACAGAACAGCTGTAGATTTTATAGGGAACAGTTAAACACTATCACTCAGAGGCAAAACGAGTCGTTAGAATGCTTTGTAGCTGTTTTCAAAAACAGAACAGCTGTAGATTTTATAGGGAACAGTTAAACACTATCACTCAGAGGCAAAACGAGTCGTTAGAAAGCTTTGTAGATAGGATTAGAAAAGTTAATATTAACACGTATCAGTTGACAACTAGTGATGAAGCAAATAAATTTATTTTACAAGAGGCAGAAAATAGAGCTCTGGATACATTTTTACGTGGGTTGCCTCCTGAAACGTCCCGTCGTGTCAGGGCAGAGTTTCCTAAGAATTTAGCACAAGCTGTATCTGTGGCGACGGCTTTCGAAGAAATAGACATTGCCACCAGATACAAGGAGAAGCGAAATGTATTTTCTGCAGGAGTACGATGTTTTACGTGCGATCGACAGGGACATATAGCAAAAAATTGCAGACAACCTAAATGCATTAATTGTCAAAGATTAGGTCACACATTCAAGGAATGCAGGTCTAAGAAAGTTTTTGGAAATAGAAATCAGTTAAACTCAAACGGGAATGTCGGAGCCGCCGCCAGGCGTTCCCAATAAAATTTCATGCCATTAAGGCGAATGTGAAGGCGGAATGCTGGTTATCTGCTACCATACAGGATAAAGAGGCAAGGATACTGGTGGATACAGGCGCAAACGTATCAATAGTGAGTAATGAATGTATTGGAGAAAAGAAATATGACCCTCCAAGGTAGAGATTGAGTGGAGTAGGAGGAGGTACAGTGAAGTCATTAGGATGTACATCATTGATTTTCTATATTCACGGTGTACAATTTCAAGAAGATGTAGAAGTGGTAACAAAGGTAACTGACGGGTACGACGCGAACCTAGGGTTGGATTTCCTGAATAAACATCACGCAAAAATCGACCTCAGACAGCAAACTGTAGAACTTAGCGGAATAGTGTTTCAGCTAGGTGACACCGCTACAAAGGGCCCGCTGCCGCAAGATTTCCCCAACCGGAAGGCGAAATCTACTACACTGCGTGTAACGTCCTTGAAGGTTGATTCGCGGGATCAGATACCATCTGGCTCAGGAAAACTTTTCTGGATGACCGTTGACCCCGAGGTACCTACAGATACAGTGTGTCTAATAGAGCCATTAAAGGAAAATGAGGAATTAGACGTATCACATTGTTCTGTACGTAGGAGTGTTGTATGGGTGCAAGACGTTGAAGGAGAAAGAAACGTACCGGTACATATTGACAATTTCGGAGTGGAGGACAAAGAGTTGCATAAGGGAATATTAGTAGCTACAGTCAGTACTTTTGAAGAAGAAGATTTCATTTGGTCAGATATTAATGATGGTCAGAAACCAGACGCCTATAAAACCGCATTACGCCAGAAGATTGAGCATTTGCAAGGAAAGGATAGAGACACGATAGAAGCAGTTTTAGTTGAGTTCCAGGATTTATTTAATGCAGAAGGTCCACTGCCAGCAACAGATATCACACAGCATAGGATCCCAACAGGAAATAGCCCCTCAGTTTATAGAAAACCTTATAGAGTTCCGCATCACTTACAGCCAGTACTGGATGAATTTGTAGAACAGCATCTAAAATATGGAATTATAGAATATTCTGATTCGCCTTATAATTCAAATATCGTAATTATTCCAAAGAAGTCTCCCGACGGTACGAAACGATATAGATTTTGTTGTGACTACAGACACCTTAACAAACAAACTATCTCCGATGTTTATCCTCTTCCAAACATTACAGATATCATTGACAGTTTAGGTAATAGTAAATACTTTTCAACAATCGATCTACGTAGCGGATATCATCAATTGGAAGTTGCACCTGAAGATAGGCATAAAACAGCATTTTCTACCCCTGGAGGCCACTGGCAATTTAAAAGAATGCCTTTCGGTTTGAAAAATGCACCAGCAACTTTTCAAAGATTACTCAATGGAGTATTGCGAGGACTCAAAACTCAGCAATGTTGTGTATATCTAGACGATATTATTGTGTTCTCCAAAGACATTAATGAACATGCTATGCGTCTGAGTAATGATTTTCAGAGACTTAGAAAAGCTAAATTAACATTAAATATGGAAAAATGTAGTCTTGCATTGACAGAGGTTACATACCTAGGGCATGTCATTAGCGAAAAAGGAATTCAAACAGATCCTCGATTAATTTCGGCTGTTAAGGACTTCCCAACACTACAACGCGTTAAAGAAGTACAAAGTTTCATGGGTCTCGCATCGTATTACCGAAAATATGTTCAAAATTTTGCTGAAATTGCCCACCCTTAACCCAATTATTGAAAAAGGGTGCAAAATTTCATTGGTCTGAAGATTGTGAATCAGCATTTCAAACCCAAGATAAGTTAACACACAGTCCAGTATTAGCCTACCCAGATTACAATAAAGAATTTATTTTATCCTTTGACGCAAGTGGTCATTCAGTAGGAGTTGTTTTGAGTTAGAATATTAATGTTGCAGAACACCCCATAGCCTACGCTTCGAGACAACTAACAACAGCAGAAAGAAATTATTCCACAACGGAGAAAGAATTGTTAAGTGTTATTTATGATATCAAATACTTTAAATTCTACTTGTATGTTAGAAAATTCAAGGTCATTACAGACCACGTAGCTTTAAAATCTTTGCTTGGGTTAAAGGATCCATCTAGTCGTCTCACGCGTTGGGCCCTATGTCTTTCCGAAATGGATTTCGAAGTTATCCATAAACCAGGCAAAAAACACACGAATGCAGATTGCCTAAGTCGGAAAATAGCACTTTTGGAAGCAACAGGCCGAGATACTGAGGACTGGAGAAAGGCACAAGATGAGGATACAGAATGGAAAAAATACGCAACTCAAAAACAATTTTGCTTTGAACATGGTGTATTATGCCGTAAAACAAAACTTGGACTGCGAATTGTTGTTCCCCTACACCTTAGACAAGAAATAATGGCAGAGGCCCACGATCATATCCTTGCAGGACACGATGGACAGCGGACAACCGAAAGACGTGTAGCAGAGCGATTTTGGTGGCAAACCAGAAAGCAGGATGTTGCGCAGTACGTTCGTAATTGCATTGCGTGCGCACAACGAGCTGAACTTTCTCGTTCAAAAATACCCTTACAGAGGCTCCCCGAGGCTTCATGTCCATTTCAAATCTGTGGACTGGATCTCTACGGGCCGTTTCATAAGACACCTGCTGGTAATAAGTATGTTCTTACAATTATAGATCACTTTTCACGCTATCTAGCTATGGTGAGTCTCCCAGATCAGCAAGCAAATACAGTTGCCCAAGCTTTAGTTAACAACTGGATACTTAAATTTGGCGTACCTGAAGCTATTATCACAGATCAGGGATCTAATTTTATGTCTGAACTAATGGAACAGCTATGCCACTTACTAAAAATACGCAAATTACGCACAACTCCGTTACACCCTCAGTGCAACGGACGCACAGAAAGAGTTCATCGGACAATTGGCAAGATGCTTAGTTATTATATTAACGAACAACATTCTAATTGGGATACGTATTTACCAATAATCGTGTCAGTGTACAATGCTAAAACGCATGAAGCAACTGGCATGTCACCTTATGAAGTAGTCTATGGGAGAAAAATGCCGTCCTCGTTTGATGTAATCAGGCAGAAAAACGGAAAAGTCGGAGAAACAGTAAGAGATTTCAGTCGAATGATGAAAGATGTGTGGAAAAAGGCTTTGGAACGACAGGAAAAGTTAGGTAATGCCCGAGCTAAATATCCAAATTACAAAATCGGTCAGTGGGTGATGCTGTCAACTCCATATGTTGCGAAAGGAAAAACGAAGAAATTTGTAACAAACTACAGAGGTCCTTATCAAATTATTGAGATCACGTCACCAGCCAATGTTAAACTGCAACTGCCCACCCGAACTACCATTGTGCATGCAAGTCGTTTAAAACCTTTTAAGGGCGCTCCAGATGTAATTCCTTCAACAATAGTGTCTGCTTTTCCGAAGGGTGGTGGAAATACCAGAAAAGGAAAAAGAGTGGCCACGCCGTCACAACATACAGACGTGGCACCATACAACCTTCGACCAAGAGTGCGAATGTCCTAGTGGAATCTCAGTAGACTGTGGATAGTACACAAATGAAGATAATTAATAAATTATAATGGTTTATTTTTAAGAAAAAAAAGGTTGAACGTAGATTGATGTAGATCTTGTAGTTACAATGTATTCCTTCATTCCTTTTGCTTTTGTTTTTACTAGGTTGGTGGGTTCATAATCATGCAAGCATTTCCTACACAAAACCTGTCCTACCTCAATGACTCCCTTGACAGTTCCCTTCTGAAGTCATTAGATACGTTCATAAACTCACAGCAAGGCAAAATTGATGCCAATGTTATGATGCAACATGTCTTAAAATTAAAAGGTGAACACAAAACTAAAATTATAATGCTAGGAACGGGTATATCTGGAACGTTTGTGTTGGTGTTTCTGCTTTGTACAGTTTTCTTTTATTTAAGACGAAAAAATAAGCCTATTAATAATATACCACTTCATCAAATCCCTGTTAACTGGATACCACTCTCTTAACTGGTGTACTTCAATGGTTACTTTTCAGCATTTGTGTATTAATTTTGCTTATTGCACTTCAGTCTTTACTAAACAGTCTTATGTTAAAGTAAACAATACTGTAGAATAGATATTCTTGCATTAATATAGGGTAGATTAAACAGGTGTTGCTATGTAATTTTCTAAGTGAAAAGTCTATTTTTGTTTGTTCATTGTCATCAAGATTTGTTACACTTATTACAACGATTTATGTGTGAACTACGTGCTTCATGAGCGTACAGTGCTTTAGTAAAGTGATAAAGTATTTTCAACATACTTAATGTGAAGCGTGTGTAATCTTCTAAGTCGAGAGTTTTCATTGCTTGTGTTAGTGCTTTTTCCGTGTGAAGAGTGGAGGAATGTTGAGTGGTAAATTCGAGGGCGAATTTCTCCCAAGGGTGGAGGAATGTTGAGTGGTACTTAAGTAAATAAATTAGTGAAATCAAAGTGAAGTAGAAATTAGAATATAAATGAAAAACTTGGTTTAGTTTAGAGAGTTACATACTGGCAAACAATGGGCAAAACAGCAGAACAGAAGAGACAATGATCGTGAAGTCAGCAAGTTCCACATAAGCGGGCGCTGTCGATTCAGCCGTCAGGGCATCGCCTGACTGGCTCACGTGTTTCTCAGTTGTCGCATGTGAGCAAAGGCCCTCGCCTACATTCCAAGAGCCAATGACTGACGTTAACAAGATTCTTCGAGAAGCTTTTCGACGTGACAGAAGAGGCAATGACCGGCTCACGTGTTTCTCAGTCGTCACATGTGAACAAAGGCCCTCGCCTACATTCCAAGAGCCAATGACCGACGTTAACAAGATTCTTCGAGAAGCTTTTCGACGTGACAGAAGAGGCAATGGCCGTGAAGTCGTTCACCTCCAGTGAACTGAAGTGAATAAATACGCGAGACGCGGTGGGCCCGACAGACGGAGACGGAGACGAGGACGAAGACGGTGACGAGCGACGAAGAAGACGAAGAAGTGAAGAAGCGTAGCAGTTGTTTTAAGTCAGTTTCGGTGCTGAAGACCGTCATGCAAGAAGAGACTACATCATGCACAGACGCACCAAGTCCGCCGCTGCAATGGAATAGGAAGCAGCAGGCTCGGCGCCAGAAGACAGAAGTTAAAAGGTATTTAAAGTCTGATCTTTACGCACCCGGGTGACTCGTGAGGACGGGAAGGAGACGGCCTCACATCAGCAGTCACCTGTGAGCTGGGATGAAGATCTGACAGCCGAAGACTGGCAAGCGGGAGTCCGTTGTTCGAGTCCGAGACACTGGCCTTCCTCCGCCGCGCCGCTCCGTTGGCCGACGCACAACACACGCGGCCGCTTATAGAAGAGAAACACTGGGACGCCACATTTAAGGTATCATCATCCGATGCACGACTTCGCTCGCAATAATTAAACGGGCCACCTCGCATGCGCTTCTCCGGTCAGCTGGGCGAGACAGCGACACGAGATACACACCGCTACGCGTAATCAGACGCCGCCGCCGCCGCTGCCGCAGCAGAAGGCTACGCAAACGACACAGCTGCCGCTCTCCGAACCAGAACATCCAGTAAGATACAGTTGTACGAAACTTTCAATAAAAGTTATCTTATGTAAAAATGCTGTTTCATTCTACCTCATACCCGAGCCCACCCTGCCCACATGTTGTTAAGAGAGAAAAATTGATTAATTTAATATTTTCACCCTGACAGAATGCTTTAGAATGCTCATCCTGACAATTGACAGCATCAAAAGGGAAAACCCAGTTATATTTAGTAGCAGAAGTGCTACATTTAGTGTCACAACTGTTACAACTTGTCTTACATAGGAGTTGCCGACCGCAGTGCATATTCTGCTTGTTTACATATCTCTGTATTCGAATACACATATCTATACCAGTTTCTTTGACGCTTAAGTGTAGTATACGTATCAATAAACGTTTCATGTACAATAACTGCGTCTTGCTGATACCTGGATATCTACCAGGAACCATCGCTATAACAGTTGTAAATTGACGTGGATGTGTTGGGAAAGTAGCAGAGATGAAGGCGCTAATAGAAAACACTGATGCTCAAATCGTTATAGGCGCTGACAGTTGACTTAAGTCGGAGATAAGTTCATCCGAAATTTTTGAGCAGGACCTAACGGTGTTCAGAAACGATAGGATAAATTCCTTTGGTGACGGCGTGTTCGTTACTGTTAGAAGTAGTTTATCTTGTGTAGAAACTGAAATAGATACTTCCTGTGAGTTAGTATGGGTAGAGGTCAATCCTAACAAGCGGAATAAAAGAACAGTTAGATCCTTTTACCGACCTCTCAATTCAGATGATTCGATTGCTGGAAGGTTCAAAGAAAACTTGAGTTCAATTCCTAACACATATCCGGCTCGTACAATTATAGTTGGTGGTGACAGCAATTTACCCTCGATATGTCGGCGAAAATACATATTTAAATACGGAGGTATGCATAAAAATCATCCGAAATTGTGCTAAACGCATTCTCTGAAAATTATTTCGTGTAATTAGTTCACGTGCCCACTCGAATAGTAAACTGTTGTAAAGACGCACTTGACCTCTTGACTTAATGACGAGCAGCAGAACGGATACGGGGATTGGCGAACACAGGGTGGTCGTAGTGAAACTGAATACTGTAACCCTCGAATCCTCCAAAAATAAAGGAAATATATATTTATTCAAAAAATCAGATAAAAATTCACTTACACCTTGCTGAGAGACAATTTCCTCTCCTTCCAAATTAACAACGTAAGTGTAGACCAGATGTGGCTTGCACTCAAAGAAATAATATCGACAGCAATTGAGAGTTTTATACCAAATTAATTAACAAACGACTTTATACGCAAAACAGTGCACAATATTGTGTCAGAAACAACGAGAAAAGCGTGTCAAATTTAAAAGAACGCAAAATCCACAAGACTGACAATCTATTACAGAAACTCGAAATTTAGCGCGCACTTCAATGCGAGATGTTTACAGTAGTTTCCACAATAAAACTTTGTATCGAAACCTGGCAGAAAATCCAAAGAGATTCTGTTAGTATGTAAAGTACACAAGCGGAAAAACGCAATAAATGCCTTCTCTGCGCGATACCAACGGAAATACTGCGGATGACAGTGCTGCTAAAGTAGAGTTACTACACTCAGCGTTCCGAAATTCCCTCACCAAAGAAGACGAGGTAAATATGTCAGAATCTGAAACAACAACAGCTGCCAACATGCGCAACTTAGAAGTAGATATCCTCGGAGGTAGTGCAGCAACGTAAATTACTTAATGAAAGCAAGTCCCCCGGTCCAGACTCAACACCAACTACATTCGTTTCACAGTATGCTGATGCAATAGCTCCATACTGTACAGTCATACACAAGTGCTCACTCAACGAAAGATCCCTACCCACAGACTGGAAAGTTGCACAGATGATACCAATATTCAAGAAAGAAAATAGGAATAATCCATTAAGTTACAGGCCCGTATCATTAACATCGATATGCAGCAGGATTTTGGAACATATTTCTATTCGAACATTACGAATTACCTCGAAGAAAACTGTCCATTGACACACAATGAACATGGATTTAGGAAACATCGCTTTTGTGAAACACAACTAGCTGTTTACTCACACCAAGTGTTGAGTGCTACTGACAAGGGATTTGGAATTCATTCCGTATTTCTAAGATTTCCATAAGGCTTTTGACACCGTACCTCACAGGCGGCTTGTAGTCATATTGCATGCTTATGGAATACCGCCTCAGTTTCGCGAGTTGATTAGTGATTTTGTGCCACAGAGGCCACCGTTCGTGGTAATTGACGGAAAGTCATCAAATAAAACAGAAGCGATTTATGGCGTTCACCAAGGTAGTGTTATAGGCCCTCTCCTGTTCTTTATCTATATAAACGATTTGACAGACAATCTGAGCAGCCCTCGTAGGTTGTTTGCATATGATGATGTCGTTCATAGTCTAGTAAAGTTATCAGATGATCAAAAACAGTTGCAAAACGAGTTAGAGAAGATGTCTGTATGGTGCGAAAATTGGCATTTGACTCTAAATAATGAAAAGCGTGAGGTCATCCACGTGAGTGCTAAAAGGAATGCGTTAAACTCCGGTTACACAAGTTACACCATTAATCAACCAAATATGAAGGCCGTAAATTACAATTACAAACAACTTAAGGGGAGCACACCCTGCCTATCTAACCCATGTTAATTTAGGCAAGTATTTGACGAACTTCTGAAAAACTATTTAATGCAGGACCTTAATAATTTTACTCTATGTTACATTATACTAATAGAGTCAACTGTACTAAAATCTACTTTATCCTTTTTATAGTTTTTAAGAAATACTTTTTTAAATTTACTAACAAAAATATTAAGTTTTTTCAGCAGATAATATTTTTTTTAACTTCCTAGTGGGGAATATTAATGAATGTAGTACCAGACGTGGCTTTTTAAGTTATGCAGAGTCTCTGAAAATTTCATACATTTATCTATGATAGTTCCTGACATAATAGGGCATATGTGCTGAAAATTGTAGTTTGTGTGAAATTGACTTTAAAGAAAAACCTTTTGAAATTTCTTACTTACAGTTAATTAAAACTGTCTTGCTACATATGATGGCCCTTCTTTGGCCTCTAGCAGGTCTTCCAGCTTCTTTTTCACCTTCCTGGATGTTTGCCCAGCTTTCTTGGCCACGTTACGTGCAGACCTGTCTGCATCGGCTATCCTGATTTTCTCGCATTGTTGCAGCCCAGTGATCATATTTGCACCAGGATTAATTGGCTTCAAATGACTCTGAGCACTATGGGACTTAACATCTGAGGTCACCAGTCCCTTAGAACTCAGAACTACTTAAACCTAACTAACCTAAGGACGTCACACACATCCATGCCCGAGGCAGGATTCTAACCTGCGACCGTAGCGGTAGCGTGGTTCCAAACTGAAGCGCCTAGAACAGCTCGGCCACACCGGCCGACCCAGGATTAATTCCCAGGTTTTTCAGTACCCAACACTTTCCAATATTACCACAATTGAATGTAATAACAGCATCATGAACTCCTAGTTTCATTGTATGCATGCCTACAAATACAGTTTTAGGAAGGCAGTTCCAAAATATGCTGTGGAAACATTCATTTGGGTTCTGTGTCTGCCCATTCACACATTTCCTCAGAAGGTCAGGATGAGCCAAGTCTCTGAAAATAGGTTTAATTGCTGTAACAACAGCAGCAGGAAGAGAATGCTGCTGAGAATAAGATTCTCCAGTTGCCTGAGCCCTATTGTATTTGCACCACGAATTTTCTCCTGATGGACACAATCCATGACGGCTTATCATCAGTAGATGACTTATGGAAGAATATAGCCCAAACATCTCTCTTCATTGCCTCCAGATTTTCTTTATTTGTCTTAATTGCCTGCCCATAATATACCTGCAAGTTTTCTATTTCAGTTTTGGTTAACCGACTCTGTCTTGTCAGCAGATTTCCATCTTCTAATTTTGATCCTCTCATATCAACAGTTAGTTTTCTCAGCCTTGTTACCAAACGTTTTTGAACATGGCCTACACAATCTATTTTGCTAATAATGGCATCTCCATACGGATTAGAGTTCACCACATTGTTGTATGCCTTACTGTCACCATCGCCCAAATATTTGGTGTACCGTACGCCTCTTGTTTGTACAGAGAAATAAAATATTTGATGTACTCCATGACCTTCCATACCACCACATGTCCCTCTAAAATTAGCCACACAGTTGTGTTATTTATGTTAATTAACTTTACAACATTTGCAATATTTAGACATTATCTCCACATCTAACACTTTACCGGATGTCTACACTCGTGGCAGTTACTACTTCATTCAGAGAAGTATGTCCTCTTTTCTGCCAACGTCCATCAAGTGCAACTGTAATATCCGAACATCAGTCATTTTCTTCCACTTCTTCCCTAGCAGCCAGTTTCATGCTTACCTCACAGACGTCACATACAGCTTTCTCTAATATTGCAGTCAGTTTTTCAAATTTATTTGGTGGTTGATGTTAGTTCTTCACTGAACAAAATGTTCTCCCTGCTGCCATGCCCTTGCCAATGGATCGTAAGGCATTAACTAATCTAGTATTGATTTCATAAGGGCCACTTGCATCTGCTTTTGAAGAACTCATAAATGAAATCACAGCTGAGCATTTAGTGCAAATTAAATCCAAAGCAATTGGTAGGCCTTTTCTCCCACTGGCACTCTCACAAATTTTCAGAAAAAAATGGTTCAGATAGCTCTGAGCACTATGGGACTTAACATCTGAGGTCATAAGCCCCCTAGAACTACTTAAACCTAACTAACTTAAGGACATCACACGCATCCATGCTCGAGGCAGGATTCGAACCTGCGACTGTAGCAGTCGCGCGGTTCCGCACTGAAGCGCCTATAACCACTCGGCCACCGCGGCCGGCCAAATTTTCACACTCTGTGACTCACCACACTATCTACATTGTACAAATTTAGAAATTACATCTGATAATATTCTCAAATTTATAATAATATTACTGCACTCCTTGTCACTTACAGTAAATTCGTTGTAACTCACTTCAAATGGTGGGAGCTACTTTGATGATGCACTTGTTGAAGGAATACAATAAGAAACATCGTTGCCAGGCGACATAACCTCTTGTACAGAAAGCTTCCTAAACTTGTTTCTTCTAAATTGTCGTTTCTTGAAACCGCCTTTACGTTTTCTCATCTTCAATAAACACAACAAGACACACGTAAGAAAGCACTGCAAACATAAATATAACAACTACTCGTAATCACACTTGAACAAAACTGACTGCGTGTCTGAAAGCAGAAACAAAAGAATACCGACCGTTGCATTCCAAGGATAGCTAACACACTCAGGAGTTAAAAAAAACCCCTAACTTGCAATTTAGAGGATATAAAGATCTAAAATATATGCAGGAAAGTGGGTGACAGAAATGTGGGTGTGGCACATAAACACACGTGGTAGGAAAATTCTCTTTAAATGCTCGAAAAAAACTTTTTTCAGCAAAATCGTTTTCCGAGTACTTAAAGAAAACCTTAATCTATCGAAATATGATGAAAACCGAAAATCGAGTTTTTTCGACCTGAACCACTGTGTGGTCCCCTTAAACTGAAAAGAACACATCGAAAACGTTGTGGGTTCTAAATAGCTCTAAGCACTATGGGACTTAACATCTGAGGTCATCAGTCCCCTAGACTTAGAACTACTTAAACCTTACTAACCTAAGGACATCACACACATCCATGCCCAAGGCAGGTTTCGAATCTGCGCCCATAGCAGCCGTGTGGTTCTGGACTGAAGCACCTAGAACCGCTCGGCCAGAGAGTCCGGCCAACGTTGTGGGGAAAGCGAATCAAAGACTGCGTTTTACTGGCAGAACACTTAGAAGATGCAACAGACCTACTAAAGAGACTGCCTATATTATGCTCGTCCGTCCTCTTTTGGAGCAGTACTGCACGGTGCGGGATCCTTACCAGATAGGATTAACGGAGTACACCGAGGAAGTTCAGAGGAGAGCAGCACGTCTTGTATTATCAAGAAATACGGGAGAGAGTGTCGCGGACATGATACAGGATCTAGGATGGACATCATTAAAACAAAGGCGTTTTTCGTTGTGGAGGAATATTCTTACGAGATTTCAATCACCAACTTTCTCCTCCGAATGCGAAAACATCTTGTTGACGCCGACCTATACAGGGAGAAACGATCATCATAACGAAATAAGGAAAATCAGAGCTCGTTTTTTCCCACGCGCTGTTCGAGAGGGGGATAATAGAGAGTTATTGTGAAGGTGGTTTGATGAACTGTCCGTCAGGCACTTAAGTGTGATTAGGAGAGTACTGATGTAGATGTAGATCCAGATGTAGATGTACACCTACATCAATATACATACAGTGCGAGCCACCGTGTGGTGCATGGCAGAGGCTACCTCGCACCACTAGAAGTAATTTCCTTTCCTGTTCCTCTTTTCAATAAAGTGAGGGAAAGACGACTGTTTACACCTCTGTAGGAGTGATAATTTCTGTTACCTTTCCGTGCCTTACGCGGAATGAACGGTGGCGGCATAGAGTCGTTTGCTATGAGCTAATGCTTATCGTTCTGTATTTTTTAGATTTCATGCAAATCTAAAAATTCTGAACACTCCATCGGCAAACGCAATAGCCTGATAATGCAGCCCCAAACTGCAGACTGCCTCTTAATTACCGAACACGTTTTGGCCTTGTTTGAGATTTTATTAGAAACAGCTGTCCTGGGGGGGCCTCCAGATGACGAGGCCCTCGACAAAAGCAGGCCACCCCAGGTACAGACGGCCTCCCTTTCAGTCAACCCCCACACTCAGCCGCTGCCGCCAGACGTGAGTGGCTGCATCGGCCTAACGACGGTACATCTCAACGACCTGGCTATGTGATTTTTTTTTAACTCGACGCTTGCAACTTCTCCTTTCCTTTTATCGTCTTTGACTGCCACACGAAACTGGTCGACGAGTGACTGACTGCAGGCCTGCTACCCACTTGGTGTACATAGGTCGATAATTTTCTCGAATTCTCGGCGAGATCTTACACTAACGTACGACAGCGGAAGATTTTGTACGCTTCTCTGCTTCTTCAGTATTTTCCGAATTTTCTCATAAAACCAGGATTGAGCTTTGTTTCCCGCCCTCGATACATTTACTAGGCAAATAATACTCCAGAGTGTTATCTACAGTGAGTTTAAAACTTGCAATAACTCGTATCCTTCAATAATATTTGAACTAAATGTTGTCTGTTCACTATTTAAGTAGGGAGCTAATTGCCGCTTACCTGGTCCAGCATAATTTGTAGCCCAGTCTTTCTTTTGAGTTTACGAACTTCGATAACAATCGAAGCTATTTTGACATCATTATCACTAATCTCTATTTCTATACTTACACTGTCGTTAAGCTCAGGCCTGCATGTAACTGCAAGGTCTAAATTAATTTCATTGCGTGTGGGTTGTAGAAATGTGTGAATTCCTAAGGGACCAAACTGCTGAGGTCATCCGTCCCTAGACTTGTTGTTGTTGTTGTGGTCTTCAGTCCTCATACTGGTTTGATGCAGCTCTCCATGCTACTCGATCCTGTGCAACCTTCTTCTTCTCCCAGTACCTACTGCAGCCTACATCTTTCTGAATCTGCTTGTGTATTCATCTCTTGGTCTCCCTCTACGATTTTTACCCTCCACGTGGCTCTCCAATACTAAATTGGTCATCCCTCGATGTCTCAGAACATGTCCTACCAACCGATCCGTTCTTCTAGTCAAGTTGTGCCACAAGCTCCTCTTCTCCCCAATTCTATTCAGTACCTCTTCATTAGTTATGTGATCTACCCATCTCATCTTCAGCATTCTTCTGTAGCACCACATTTCGAAAGCTTCTATTCTCCTCTTGTCCAAACTATTTATCGTCCACATTTCACATCGATACATGGCTACACTCCATACAAATAGTTTCAGAAACGACTTCCTGACACTTACATCAATACTCGATGTTAACAAATTTCTCTTCTTCAGAAACGCTTTCCTTGCCATTGCCAGTCTACATTTTATATCCTCTCTACTTCGACCATCATCAGTTATTTTGCTTCCCAAATAGCAGAACTCCTTTACTACTTTGAGTGTCTCATTTCTTAATCTAATTCCGTCAGCATCACCCGACTTAATTCGACTACATTCCATTATCCTCGTTTTGCTTTTGTTGATGTTCATCTTATACCCTCCTTTCAAGACACTACGTACACACTACTTAAACTAACTTATGCTAAGAACAAGAGAGAGGACTCGAACCTCCGTCAGGAGGGGCTCCGCAATCCGTGACATGGCGCTTCAAACCGCGCGGCCACACCGTGCGGCTGGGTTGTACAATGACTCTGAGCACTATGGGACTTAACATCTGAGGTCATCAGTCCCCTAAAACATAGAACTACTTAAACCTAAATAACCTAAGGACGACACACACATCCATGCCCGAGGCAGGATTCGAACCTGCGACCGTAGCGGTCGCGCGGTTCCGGACTGTAGCGCCTAGAACTCCTCGGCCACTCCAGCCGGCTCACAAAACATATTTAATCACTACACTGCGCAACAGAATTAAAGGACCGCTTTTACGGAACCCCGTACCTGTCTCCGACTGCAACGCATAAGTTTCAAATGTGGCCCAGAGGTGCCTACAGCCTTCCTCAGTATTGGTGGAGAAGCGGCGACCCCTGCGATATTGCCCTCGACCTCCACGACGCTTTCAATAGCAGGCTGTCAACACATGCGAAGAAAAAGTCAGACCTCATCTACAACTACACGGATACTTTGTAAATAACATTTAAGTGCATGGCAGAGGTTTCATCGAACCACCTTCACAATTCTCTATTATTCCAATCTCGTATAGAGCGCGGAAACAGTGAACACGTATATCCTTCCGTACGAGCTCATTTTACCATGGGGATCGTTTCTCTTTATGTAGGTCGGCGTCAACAAATTATTTTCGCATTCGGAGGAGAAAGTTGGTGATTTAAATTTCGTGAGAAGGTTGCTCCACAACGTAAAACGCCTGTGCTTTAATTATGTCCATCCTGAATCCAGTATCATTTCAGTGACTCATATTTCGCCTTACTACAAAATTTGCTGCCCTTCTCTGAACTTTTTCAATGTACTCTGTCAAATCTATCTGGTAAGGATCCCACACTCCGCAGCAGTATTCTAAAAGAGGACGGACAAGCGTAGTGTAGCCAGTCTCCTTAGTATATCTGTTACATTTCGTAAGTGTCCTGCCAATAAAACGCAGTCTTTGGTTAGCCTTCCCCACAATATATTCTGTGTGTACCTTTCAATATAAGTTGTACGTAATTGTAATACCTAGGTACTTACTTGAATTTACGGCCTTTAGATTAGACTGATTTATTGTGTAACCGAAGATTAAAGGATTTCTTTTAGCACTTATGTAGATGACCTCACACTTTTCGTCATTTAGGGCAACTGCCAATTTTCGCACCATACATATTTCTTCTCCAAACCGTTTCGCAATTTGTATTGATCTTCTGATGCGTTTACTAGTCGATAAACTACAGCGTCATCTGGAAACAACCTAAGACGGCTGCTGATATTAACTCCCAAGTGGTTTATATAGATAAGGAATAGCAAATGGCCTGTAATACTACCTTGGGGAACGCAAGAAATCACTTCCGTTTTTCTCGGTGACTTTCCGTCAGTCACTACGAACACTGACATCTCTGACAGGAAATCACGAATCCAGTCATATAACTGAGACAATATTCCATAAGCACGCAATTTCACAACATACCGCGTGTGTGGTACAGTGTCAAAAGCCTTCCGGAAATCCAGAAATACGGAATCAGTTTGAAATCCCTTGTCAATAGCACTCAAAACTTCGTGCGACGAAAGAGCTGGTTGTGTTTCAAAAGAACGATGTTTTCTAAATCCGTATTGACTATGTGTCAATACACTGTTTTCTTCGCGGTAATTCATTGCTCGAACACAACATACATTCCAAAATCCTGCTGCATATCGATGTTAATGATACGGGCCTGTAATTAACTGCATTACTCCTACTACCTTTCTAGAATATTCGTGTGACCTGTGACGTGTAAAGGGGGCTAATGACGACACATTGGGACAAAATTTCGCCACAATTCTGTCCGTCGAAGCGTCACGCGATAGGAAGGTCGTCACAGCCGGTCTTACCCCGATTTAACACCTTCTTTTGGTGCGCCTAAGATGGAGGTAAGAGCCGCGGCGTCCAATGGTGAAATCACGCGATTTTCTAAAGAGTGGCCGAGCAAAACGTTTCAGACACACCGCCGTTCAGAAACGAAATGAAAAGACCTCAGGGAGTGGCACAAAGAACGACAATGAACCCACCCCTTTCCTTGGGGCGTTAATTCCCACACATTTCGCGGTCGAAAACGACAGCTAGATATTCTCGACAAACTTCGACGCTACTGACACACTCGGACGTTTTAGTCCTTCTGTATGAACATTGTGGAGCTGCATCTCCTAAGGCGTGATCGCACCCCTTCGGACTGAGGTAGCGCCGTAATTTTTGCTCGTTTCCCGGATGGAGCCAATAGGGCTGTTGGAAACGATTCAACGAAACTCGAACGTCATCTGAAGAATCAGAGGGTTGTTATACTTTTTCAATTCTACCCTTTTTTCAGTTCACGCCTTCCTGTGGTGTGATGATAGAGGGGTATGAAATTGACACATGTGAGAATAAAATGACGGAGCGTCCCTCCAAGAGCCACCATTTCGGTAAAACACTCAAAGCTGCCAGCCTACATATATTGAATAATCAGAAATGAGCCTTTGGAGAGAAACGCTGTCCAAACAGACGTTGGAGGGCCCAACGGTACCGACCGGCCGCCGTGTCATTCTCGGTCCACAGGTGTCACTGAATGCAGATACGGAGGGGCGCGTGGGCAGCACACCGCCCTCCCGGCCGCATGTCAGTTTACGAGACCGGAGCCGCTACTTGTCATTCAAACAGCTCCTCAGTTTGCCTCACAAGGGCTAAGTGCACCCTGCTTCCCAACAGCGTTCGGCAGACCGGATGGTCACCCATCCAAGTGCTAGTCTAGCCCGACAGCGCTTAACTTCTGGGATCGGTGTTACCACTGTACTCAGAGCTGTGTCAAACGGTTGCCTACCTGTAGGCGCCTCACGCTGCTTCACAAATTTCCTCGATGAAGATGCATTTTTAAAATTTTCGCTACATGTGCGCAGGTGCCACCGACGGTTTTGGAAAACTGCGGGGTCTTCGAGGGATGCTTTACCGTTTTATCTTCAGCTGTATGAATGTCGCACCTCTGTGTGACCACAGCAGAGGAGTGTGTCAAACATTAGCATAGAAAGCCCTTGGCTGCTTCGGATCACGTTCGAATATCGTCGAATGTGGGTCCACCCTGTACACAAGAGAGAAAATAGCGGCAGCACTGCACTAAAAAAGGGGTGCGATTGAATTTAATGGAGCTGCAGCGTTACAGAGTCCATGCAGAAGGACTGAAACGTCCGAGTGCGTCAGCACTGTCAGAGATAGTCAAGAATATCTAGCTGTCGTTTTCGACTGCGAAATGTGTAGAAAACAACGGCCCAGGGAAAGGGGTGGATTCATTGACGCCCTTTGTGCTACCCCCCTGAGGCTTTCCCCTTTTCACTCTAAGCGGCAGCGTGTCTGAAATGTTTCCCTGGGTCAGTCGTAAGAAAACCGCGTGATTTCAACGCCGGCCGTCGCGTTTCTGACCTCAATCGCAGGGGCCCAAAAAGAGGGAGCGAAATGTTTTGCTTTGTGGTTTAGTATTGCTTTATGGAGTAAAAACCAACTGGGGTCATACGCGCTCAGGTCAGATCTTTAGAATACGAAGACAAAGAGGAGTTAAAAAACGACTATATGTCAGTCACAATTGACATAAGAGAAGACAGCTGAAAACATCGACGTGGAGAAAGGGCTAAAAAAGACAACATACAGAAACGGACGTCGAAAAACTAAAAATTAAGTTGCCTTCGCCATATTGCTTTGGCAGACAAAAAGTAAAAGGCGGTCGCCATGCAGCGCGTCATTGGCTAAAACGGCGGATCACTCAGACGGCAAACCGAAGCGGGAACGTAAACGCTTAAAAAATGGGCATTCCGTCAGGAAATGGCGTTCAAAACTTGGGCACAATTTGTACAAAGTGGTCGGGTAGCGCCACGTATCAAATGACGATGGCTAAAAAGTCAGTGCCCAATACGCAGCCTGGTTAAAATGACCTCCTCCCGGCGGGAGGGCCGAGAGAAGGCCGTCGAAGCCGCTGGGAGAGGCTTAATAAGCCGGAGCTTATTCCCGTGAAGGGAGGACCATTGGAGATGTCAAAGGGACACCACCTCCTGACAGGGGGCAACACAGCCATCATCGGAGGGAATACAGGAACTAGCCGGCTCAGGTAAAGTACGAGGACTGCAGCTTTGGCAGCAGCACCAGCAGCCTCGTTTGCTGGCAGACCGATGTGGCCACCGACCCACATAGACATCACACTGGTTCCACCAAGAGTGAGCAAGTGAATTTCTTCCTGGACCTGCTGCGCTAAGGCATGGCTGGTGTACAGCGCACGTAGACTTTGAAGGGCGCTGAGAGAGTCTGAGCAGAGGACACAACTGAAAAGTCTGTGTCGCCGGATGTACTCCGTGGCCCGATACAGGCCGAAGGGCTCTGCTGTAAATACCGAGCAGAGTGCCGGAAGCCGATATCGAAAGACACGGGTGTCGATGACGAAGGCACACCCGACCCCAACGTCAGTCCGAGAGCCGTAAGTGTTTAAGGGCTGTGACGTATTTCTCATCTTGTGACACGACCACGGCTGCGTTGGAAAGCGTTGTGGTGGAGTTGGGCGCCGGTGTGACATCATTAACCCACTTTACAAGTCACGTGAACTTCTGCTGAGATCTGGCCGTTCTTTCGCCCGTGTCGATACCTCGCTGTTGGACACGTCGTTGAGCCAGAAGGAGACTTCGGAGGGCGGCCCACTTCTGCATCACTACAGAGGAAGATTGTAGGCACCTTTGAGCAACATTTCAAGCATATACATTGCAGTCAGAAACATTTATGGGGTTCCGAAAAAGTAAACTTCTAATTGCGCAGTGAAGTTCCTAGGACTCTCTGCCCATACCACCTACAATGAATGTGTACATTGTAGAGTAAATACGGTTCCGAATAATATTCTGCGCTACCGTGCATACACTTTCTTTGATCATTCTACTGCGGTGACGGCGGAATCGGATGGCTGGTAAAAAACATCCAATGACTAACTGGAGTGCATTTCAGCCAATTAATTGCGTCCAAATGACTTCGCAGAAAGACTCATCTTCGACCACTATTGAGAAAAAGTTTTTATGCATTGGATCGTACAGGGTGTAACAAAAATGCTTAACACAAATCACAGGACACATTCTGTGTTGTCCTGCCAACTCGTCTCTTATAGGATGCCCAAAGGATGCTCCTTTCTCGGATTGCTATACAACAATTCGGCAACGGCCTTGCCGCAGTGGATACGCCGGTTCCCGTCAGATCACCGAAGTTAAGCGCTCTCGGCCGGGCCGCCGTGCGCTGTTGCCATTTTTCGGGGTGCACTCAGCCTCGTGACGCCAACTGAGGAGCTACTCGACCGAGTAGCAGCGGCTCCGGTCTCAGAAAACCATCGTAACGGCCGGGAGAGTGGTGTGCTGACCACACGCCCCTCCTGTCTGCATCCTCAGCTGAGGATGACACGGCGGTCGGATGGCCCCGATGGGGCTCTTGTGGCCTGGAGACGGGGTGCTGCTGTGGTTTGTACAACAATTCAAGCAAATCACATTAATAGTTTTTATTACAATAAAGAAGATTGACAATACTTAACTCTGTATTGTATGTGTCGCAGACGATGGGCTACATGCTTTATACAATGTGCATGTAAGCTATTGATACGAGGCACTTGTCTCAGTACAACAGTTAGGGTGACGACTCTGCTGCTGTGCTGGTACTGCGCGGCCGAGGCTGGCAGGAGCGGCGCTTGTATTCTCCTCTTGTAGAGGCCGCTCCTGTCGTGGTGCGGTCCTAGTCAGCGAGCTCGACGTCCTCTCACTGGCTTCTCTGCTCCTGCGTTCTTCATCCTAATGCCGGCGCTTGTGGTTACGCCGCAACACATTCCTCACATGTAGCTGATGAAATTGTTTTTTTTGAACATGAGTCTGGAAACACTTTGTTTCCATATTACTACTTATTAATACGGGAAACACAAATGGACAGAACTACATGCAATTCACAGGAGATGTTCAATATGCCCCTGATGCATTGTCATAGTGAATCTCGGACCCCCTGATGTACCGCTGGAATATTGCATACGGTCCTTCAATCTTCCATAATATGAGCACGGAGGCTCTTGAACGTCTTCTACTGCGGTTCCATATACGATAGCTTTCAAATGTCACTACAAATAAAATTCGATGGGGCTTAAGGTCTGAAGAGCGTGGAGTCCAGGCAACTATCCATCTCTACATATCCAACGAAAGACGTTATGTAGAGGCCGACCAACACTAAAATGAGGAGATGCTCCATCATGTTTCGTTGCACAGCTAAAGTCACATCTCCTAACACATCAGGTACAACATGCTCTGCGAAATTATGGTAACTTTGTCCGTTGAGCCTGGGTTGAAGAAATTTAGACCCTACCAAACAGTCACGAACAACGTCAGCCCAAACACTGACAGAAAATCTGCGTTGACGAGTTGCTTCAACAGTTTCGTGAAGCCAGACGTCTGTCCATACGTGCCCATTGTGGAAATTTACAGTCTGATCTCGATGAAAAGATGCCTCATCTGTGAACAGCACCGTTACACTGAAACTAGGGTTTGCAATTTATTGAATAAACCAATCGCAGGAGAGTACCTGTGCGGGAAAATGAGCTGCTGATAGCGCCTGAACACGCTGTGAATGGCACAGATACACGTCGAGTGACATTATACTGAGTGCACTATCCGAAAATTACCTCGAGCAATTAAACAGAGAACCGACTCGTGGAGATAACACCTTCTACCTACTGATAACAAACAGACCCGAACTTTTCGACTCTGTAAGCGCAGAACAGGGAATCAGTGATCATACGGCCGTTGCAGCATCCGTGAATATGGAAGCAAATAGGAATGTAGATAAAAGGGAGGAAGGTTTATCTGTTTAGCAATAGTAATAGGAAGCAGATTTCAGACTACCTAACAGATCAAAACGAAAATTTCTGTTCCGACACTGACAATGTTGAGTGTTTATGGAAAAAGTTCAAGGCAATCGTAAAATGCGTTTTAGACAGGTACGTGCCGAGTAAAACTGTGAGGGACTGGAAAAACCCAGCGTGGTTCAACAAAAAAGTTAGTAAACTACTGCGGAACCAAAGAGAGCTTCACTGCAAGTTTAAACGCAGCCAAAACCTCAGACAAACAGAAGCTAGACGATGTCAGCGTAAGGAGGGCAATGCGTGAAGCGTTCAGTGAATTCGAAAGTAATATTCTATGTACCGACTTGACTGAAAATACTAGGAAGTTCTGGTCTTACGTTAAATCAGTAAGTGGATCAAAACAGTATATCCAGACACTATGGGATGATGATGGCATTGTAACAGAGGATGACAAGCGTAAAGCTGAAATACTAAACACCTCTTTCCAAAGCTGTTTCACAGAGGAAGACCGCACTGCAGTTCCTTCTCTAAATCCTCGCACGAACAGAAAAATGGCTGACA
This sequence comes from Schistocerca americana, assembly GCF_021461395.2. Taxonomy (NCBI): domain Eukaryota; kingdom Metazoa; phylum Arthropoda; class Insecta; order Orthoptera; family Acrididae; genus Schistocerca; species Schistocerca americana. The sequence continues at coordinate 51,313,195 of NC_060129.1, forward strand.
TCGAAATAAGTGTCCAAGGAATAGAAAAGCAACTGAAATCACTCAACAGAGGAAAGTCCACTGGACCTAACGGGATACCAGTTCGAACAGCCGTGTACCGCATGTCTCTAGAGGAACGGAAGGTTCCATATGATTCGAAAAGAGCACAGGTAGTTCCAGTTTTCAAGAAGGGCCGTCGAGCAGATGCGCAAAACTATAGGCCTATATCTCTGACATCGACCTGTTGTAGAATTTTAGAACATGTTTTTTGCTCGCGTATCATGTCGTTTCTAGAAACCCAGAGCCTTCTCTGTAGGAATCAACATGGATTCCGGAAACAGCGATCGTGTGAGACCCAACTAGCTTTATTTGTTCATGAGACCCAGAAAATATTAGATACAGGCTCCCAGGTAGATGCTATTTTCCTTGATTTCCGGAAGGCGTTCGATACAGTTCCGCATTGTCACCTGATAAACAAAGTAAGAGCAGAAAGACTATCAGACCAGCTGTGTGGCTGGATTGAAGAGTTTTTATCAAACAGAACACAGCATGTTGTTATCAATGGAGAGACGTCTACAGACGTTAAAGTAACCTCTGGGGTGCCACAGGGGAGCCTACGGAATATCAGACCAGCTGTGTGGCTGGATTGAAGAGTTTTTATCAAACAGAACACAGCATGTTGTTCTCAATGGAGAGACGTATACAGACGTTAAAGTAACCTCTGGCGTGCCACAGGGGAGTGTTATGGGACCATTGCTTTTCACAATGTATATAAATGACCGAGTTAAGTCGGGTGATGCTGAGTGAATTAGATTAGGAGATGAGACACTTGGATTGGTAAAGGAGTTTTGCTATTTGGGGAGCAAAATAACTGATGATGGTCGAAGTAGAGAGGACATAAAATGTAGACTGGCAATGGCAAGGGAAGCGTTTCTGAAGAAGAGAAATTTGTTAACATCGAGTATAGATTTAAGTGTCAGGAAGTCATTTCTGAAAGTATTTGAATGGAGTGTAGCAATGTATGGAAGTGAAACATGGACGATAAATAGTTTGGACAAGAAGAGAATAGAAGCTTTCGAAATGTGGTGCTACAGAAGAATGCTGAAGATTAGATGGGTAGATCACACAACTAATGAGGAAGTATTGAATAGGATTGGGGAGAAGTTTGTGGCACAACTTGAGCAGAAGAACGGATCGGTTGGTAGGACATGTTCTGAGGCATCAAGGGATCACCAATTTAGTATTGGAGGGCAGTGTGGAGGGTAAAAATTGTAGAGGGAGTCCAAGAGATGAATACACTAAGCAGATTCAGAAGGATGTAGGTTGCAGTAGGTACTGGGAGATGAAGAAGCTTGCACAGGATAGAGTAGCATGGAGAGCTGCATCAAACCAGTCTCAGGACTGAAGACCACAACAAAAACAACATATAAATGACCTAGTAGATAGTGTCGGAAGTTGCATGCGGCTTTTCGCGGATCATGCTGTAGTATACAATGAAGTTGCAGCATTACAAAATTGCAGCGAAATGGAGGAAGATCTACAGCGGATAGGCACTTGGTGCAGGGAGGGGAACTGACCTTTAACATAGACAGATGTAATGTATTGCGAATACATAGAAACAAGGATCCTGTTCTGACGCTAGGGTCGCCGCCAGCAGCCGCCTCCCACTGCGGTGCCCTCGTCTTCCCAGGCCTCCCACGGTCGCGAGTACCAGGCCCGAACGCCCCACGCTCCCTGAGTCGACGATCAGGGGCTTCAAACGTTTACCTGTCGGGGCACCTTCGTCCCGGAAATCTCTTCCCGTACAAACACTGAGCACGGTCGCCATTGCCGTCAGCTGATCCATACATCAAACGGGCATCTGCCATCTCTGAACTTGTGTACACTGCCATTGCACCAGCCACGTCCGTCATTAACTTAAAAAAATGGTTGAAATGGCTCTAATCACTATGGGACTTGACATCTGACATTATCAGTCCCCTAAACTTAGAACTACTTGAATCTAACTAACCTAAGGACATCCATGCCCGAGGCAGGATTCGAACCTCCGACTGTAGCAGCAGCGCGGTTCCAGACTGAAGCACCTAGAGCCACTCGGCCACAGGGGCCGACTGTGATTAACTCTACGTAGTAACCTGTGTGCCGGCATCGGTCGTACTGAAAACAGGAAAAGTTGATGTTAACTGAAAACAAGCAATGACGTACGTCGCGTGGCAACAGGGACGTGTAAAACAAAACACTGGCGGTGCACTACGTAATCAGACGCCGCCAAGAGTGCACGTCCCCCATGATTCTAATGTTCTGCTCTTGTGTGTTTCCCGTCATTAACGAGTTGGTGAAAATCAGAGCTAACATGCAAACAAAGCGATCGAAGACCCATTTTGATATAACATGATTTCTTCGTCTACGTATGAGGGATGTGTGCTGCAATTTTTACCGTAGATTTTTGTTACTGCCCAAATGACTCGTGAAACATTTCGACGTTCTACTTAATTTCCTATCTCTGAATTCTTTCCGTTGAATTTTGGTACATCCTTTATTAGGAAAACATTTTGGTGAATTACTGTTACATTAAAGACTAGCTAACTCGGCAGTGCTTCGCAGTCGCTAAATATACGTTGGAACTGGATATGCATCCTACTCCGGAAATTTTGTCTGCAGCCAAATTTGCTACTTCGATCTCTTTGGAGGCATGGCGCTCTAAAGTGTAGTAACTCATACATAATACGAAAGTAACAGACTCATTTGTTTTAGGTTTTGGATTTTGTTTTTAAGTTTGTTGTAAATTCTTCTACAGAAAACAATTACAAAACTGCAGAATATACCAAATTTCTCGTTTGTTTGGACACTGCGTGGTAAGTAACAGTATGAAGTAGTTCTCTTAACTACTGATTCATGAAAGGGCAAAATAAACTGATCATGTTAAAAACTTGTCTGATTATTTAAAAATGCCTTGCTGTCTTACCTAAACCGACCACAATGAGGAGAGCAAAAGAGCCCATTTATACAGCACATCTATTCTATTATAAAGGGTGATCCTTTGCAGCGCGACTCCTCACATACCAGGGATAAAAAAGTCTCTCACAAAATTTCGACCGGGGAGTACATCCGGCAGAAAAAGGACGTTAAAGAGTGGCAATCTGGCAACACTATAGCCACATGTCTACTAATTACCTCTAACAGCAAATGTTACGTGTGCTGAGCACTTCGTGTGCCGGCACAGTAGTTCAGTGTGTTCGGTCAGAGAGCTGGTTTGCCTCTGTAATGAAAAAAAACAGAATGAAGGGCCCAACAACGAATTTGAACCGATGTCATGTGATTTCCGAAACGACCAAACACAACGAGCAACAACGAACAAAATGAAAAACAGGGAAAAGGTGCAGTGCACAGAGTGTTGGGTAGCGTGCAGGAGGTTGGGGGTTCAACCCTGGGTTGGGGCGCATTTTTTTATTTGATAATTTCATTCTGACATTTCATACTGTAATATATACCGTTTCTTATGTCATATGTATCTTAAATTTACAACATTTTGTACTGCTGAACTCAACATATACGTGGTTAGACAAATAAGAAATAAACAGTTGAAACAATTAATTAGACCATGGTGATAACACATAGAAACAGTAACCGAGTTTGGACATTATCTGCAAAGCATGTTGCTAGTCCTACTGGTAACGTAAGGCCCTAACGAAATGTAATGGACCTGAACTAGGCAAGAATAATAGTTGGTGCTAATCAATGTGACCACTAGAGGAAGGTACAGAGAAAACAGGTTTCGCATCTAGTATATGAAGTAGTGCGAATAAATTCGAGCCCACGAGGTAGAAAAGGCTTCTTTCAAAGCTGACCAATCTTCCATTTCTACGATTGTACAGTAGTATGTAAGTGCAAATGTTTTCCAGAGAACCCGCTGCAATCGCTGTTGACAATTAAGTTGCCAGATACCGTACCACCAGGACTACATTTACCAAATAAAAAACATATGTTTGAACCCAGGATCGAACACTCGACCTTCAGCATGCTAACCCAAAACACTATCCACTGGCACCTTCTTTTTAATTTTTGTAACCATACATTTAAAATAAAATAAAACATTTCATTCTATTAACCTATTACTAGAGTTGGTTAACATTACTGTCATTTTATAGGTTTTCGTTTGTATATATGTTTCCTTTTTCGTGTTTCTCTTATTGTTGTTCCTTGAACCATTTTACATGGCCATTTGTCGTCTTTTTTGTTTGGGTAAAACATTGCAGGACAGGCATAATAATTTATACGTAGCATCGACACATTGATTTTGAGTTCAAATTTCTGTATGTCATGCACTTGTGATGCCACATTCAGAGTGTGTATTCTCGTTTGATCTCTTCCGCTAGTTTGCACTGTTATGTGAGACAGTATGAGGGAAAACATCAGCATGATAGATGGAGCAGAAGTGGAAGGAATTTTTTTTACATGTGCTACAGACTATATATAAATTGAAGAAGAAAGAAAAAAATTGTGTCATATTATATAAGAGAAGCAGAACGGAAAGTGTGAGTAAACAATATAAATTTTATAGGACACATAGTACAGGAAATCATTCAAAAAAATTATGAGTAGTTGGCACGTTCCACTAAGTAATGCTTGTATCCTAGACAATATAGTGCAAATAATGAGGAAAAAAATCACTGTTAGTACTACTGGGCATACGTTTGACACTGATTTGACTGCGAGCATGACAGACGTTTGGTGAGAAGCACTTTGTATCACTTATTTCACTAAGAAGAAAGAATTTATACTACTATACTTCAGTATTTGAGGCGAGAGGAGAAAGCACTTTATCTTTTCTGTTGCACTCAATCACTGTCAGTGCACGCGTTCTTCTCGTGGTGAGTGTGGTGAGGTGAGGTGGCTGGTGGCGGTGCTGAGGGTCACAGGCTGGGGAGGACTCTGGCGGTCGCTGTCTGCAGTCGAATCTGCAGCAAGTTTGTGCAGTTCTCGCGGTAGCGCCTGTGCTGCTGGGACGTCTCGTTCTCCTCCCAGAGGTCCACCAGGAAGGCCAGCTGCGACGGCGTGTGCTGTCATGGCGAGGATCCAGAGAGCCGCCAGTCGCTTGGGTCGTGGAAGTGGGTTGCAGCCTGGGGCGGTGATCGCCTCCACTGTGGTGCTTCCCGGCGCTGTTCTGCCGACGTGGGCCACCGTCTGCTGGCACGCTTCCCATTATGTCGGCGGCGTTCCCGCAGGTGAATCGGTGCTCGAGGCTGTCGGTCGTGGCACATTCGTCGCACTTGTCACTTGCGACGAGTTTTATCTCCACCAGTCTTTGGCTGGTTGGTACCGTTCTGTTCACTATTTTGTACCATGTCTTCTTCGCATTTTTAGGCGACACGTTTTCCGAAACGTTTCCCATATTTGTTTCCAATTGTATTGCGGGAGTTTGTGTTCGGTTTTGCATTTTGCCGGCTTCCCCCTGAGGGCCCAGCATATTCTCTTGGCTGTTCTGTGGCTGGGGTTCGCCACGGTGTCCAGAACGTAACTTTTGTAGGCGTAGTGCAGCCTGACGTGTCGCATTCTGGAGGGAATGTGCCGCGTATCGACCGGCGCTTCTCCTGATGCGGGCTTGTATCCTCCAATGATGTTGGCTGTGACGCTGTCAGGGTTATTGTCCTGGATGGCGAGCTTTCGTTTCAGTAGAAGGGCTGCACATTTGGTCTTTATATCAACTAGACCTAGCCCCGTTCTTTCGTTGGCAGCGAGCACGTTGCTTGCGCCACTTTGAATATACACTCCTGGAAATTGAAATAAGAACACCGTGAATTCATTGTCCCAGGAAGGGGAAACTTTATTGACACATTCCTGGGGTCAGATACATCACATGATCACACTGACAGAACCACAGGCACATAGAAACAGGCAACAGAGCATGCACAACGTCGGCACTAGTACAGTGTATATCCACCTTTCGCAGCAATGCAGGCTGCTATTCTCCCGTGGAGACGATGGTAGAGATGCTGGATGTAGTCCTGTGGAACGGCTTGCCATGCCATTTCCACCTGGCGCCTCAGTTGGACCAGCGTTCGTGCTGGACGTGCAGACCGCGTGAGACGACGCTTCATCCAGTCCCAAACATGCTCAATGGGGGACAGATCCGGAGATCTTGCTGGCCAGGGTAGTTGACTAACACCTTCTAGAGCACGTTGGGTGGCACGGGATACATGCGGATGTGCATTGTCCTGCTGGAACAGCAAGTTCCCTTGCCGGTCTAGGAATGGTAGAACGATGGGTTCGATGACGGTTTGGATGTACCGTGCACTATTCAGTGTCCCCTCGACGATCACCAGTGGTGTACGGCCAGTGTAGGAGATCGCTCCCCACACCATGATGCCGGGTGTTGGCCCTGTGTGCCTTGGTCGTATGCAGTCCTGATTGTGGCGTTCACCTGCACGGCGCCAAACACGCATACGACCATCATTGGCACCAAGGCAGAAGCGATTCTCATCGCTGAAGACGACACGTCTCCATTCGTCCCTCCATTCACGCCTGTCGCGACACCACTGGAGGCGGGCTGCACGATGTTGGGGCGTGAGCGGAAGACGGCCTAACGGTGTGCGGGACCGTAGCCCAGCTTCATGGAGACGGTTGCGATTGGTCCTCGCCGATACCCCAGGAGCAACAGTGTCCCTAATTTGCTGGGAAGTGGCGGTGCGGTCCCCTACGGCACTGCGTAGGATCCTACGGTCTTGGCGTGCATCCGTGCGTCGCTGCGGTCCGGTCCCAGGTCGACGGGCACGTGCACCTTCCGCCGACCACTGGCGACAACATCGATGTACTGTGGAGACCTCACGCCCCACGTGTTGAGCAATTCGGCGGTACGTCCACCCGGCCTCCCGCATGCCCACTGTACGCCCTCGCTCAAAGTCCGTCAACTGCACATACGGTTCACGTCCACGCTGTCGCGGCATGCTACCAGTGTTAAAGACTGCGATGGAGCTCCGTATGCCACGGCAAACTGGCTGACACTGACGGCGGCGGTGCACAAATGCTGCGCAGCTAGCGCCATTCGACGGCCAACACCGCGGTTCCTGGTGTGTCCGCTGTGCCGTGCGTGTGATCATTGCTTGTACAGCCCTCTCGCAGTGTCCGGAGCAAGTATGGTGGGTCTGACACACCGGTGTCAATGTGTTCTTTTTTCCATTTCCAGGAGTGTATTTCGGCGCCACAACAGGTAGTACACTGCGCTCCTAAGTGCTCGCGCAATTTCGGCCGGGATGCTCAAGATTTGCGCCAGGTACCATACTATTTTGTACCACTGCCTGTCTGCTTTGAGTCGTTGATTCCCTATCGGTAGTAGCACTGTTTGTTGGTTTGGGCGCCTGACGCTTTTTGGAATGTGTTCATGATGGTTTCTACTCTGCCAATATCTTCCTGATCTTCAATAAAGATGCCTAGGTCGTCAGCGTAGGCTATACATGCTATTGCTTTGTCTTCTACGGAGAATCCTCTGATGTCATTTGTGAGTTTCCGCAGCACCGGGTCCAGTGCTGTAGCGAATAGAGCCATTGACAATGGAGAGTCTTGCCTCACGGATGTGTCCAGTTTTATCTGTTTTGTTTTCCAACTATTGATTATTACTGTCGATCTCCCATTACTTAGTACTTTTTGGATGATTGTGATGAATTTTTGCCCAAACCCGAGTCTCTTTAGTGAGTCTAAGAGGTATTTGTGATCGATCCTGTCGAAGGCCTTGTTGAAGCCCACCGGAATTATGGCACCTGCGCTTCTGGTGGTGGCTGCCTGTGCTATTATGTCCCTGTAGGTGCATGTGGCGTCAAATATATATTTTCCCTGTTACCGCATATGTTTGCCACGGAGTCATGACTTTCCTCATCGCCGATTTCAGGTTGTTTGCGATGTATTTCGCTATTATTTTATAGTCGGCGTTGAGGAGCGTAATCGGGCGAAACTCTTCAATTCGGTGGGCGGCTCTCCTCTTAGGGATGGGGGTTACGGTACCTTCGGCCAGCCCAGGTGGAATTTGCGCCCCATCGAGTATCTCGTTCACCATCTCCGTGAACTGCACTCCTGGTACGTCCCAGTACGAGGGGCAGAACTGGAGCGGGATGCCGTCGGCGGCCGGTGCTGTTGCTCTGGCGCTGGTCTCCATAGTCTCTCTGACGTCGTCCTCGTCGACATTCTCTGTCAGCAGCGCCCTGTCCGCGCCTGTCAGCACGCTCCTCGTCTGCTGCAGAATTCCAGCAGTCGCTGCGTCGTCTGTCGCTTCTCGATGGAACATGTCTCGGAAATAGCCTTCGATTTGTTTTGTTAATTCCGTTTCCGTCTTGAGCGTCTGCCCCTGGTTGTCCTGCGGCTCACTTACGCACTTTCCTGCGGCTCTCTCCCTTTCCCTGTTTAGGTGGTGCACGGTGAATGGCTCTTCATCCACCTCGCCATACGCCTTGCTTCTGGCGAGGACGCCTCTCATTTGTTGTTTCCTTATTTGAAGGAGTTTCGCCTCGGTTATCCTTAGTCGCGGCAGGTACTGCTGGTCGTCTGCTGGTGCGTCGAGTGCGCCTTTCAGGCACCGCCGGTAGAACTCGGCCGTGGTTCGCCTCCAGAAGCACCAACCGTACAGCGCTGGATGTGTGTGTTGACAGAGGTAGTTACTGTACATGTGGTGGGCCGCGAAGCCCGAGTGCGCGAATTTCGCTTGATCCTGTATACTTACGTACTGTTGTTTGTACAATAGTTGTTGTAGCCTATGCCCTGATACTACAGAGTAAAATTTTAGTTTCTGTGCTACTGTGTGCCAAGTGTCAGTGAAACGGTACATACAGTTCACGACGGTACAAACACTCTGATCGTAGATCCGTTCCAACGTACTTGTATGCCAGACCGTGAGCATTCTCTCTTATTGCAAAATAAATGTTGATTGACTTAAAATGAATGGAGAGATCGGTTACGATGATTGGTATCTGGGGTACAAGAGAGACCTCTACAGCTGCTTGATATGTGAGGGGAGCATCTTCAGTGACATTAAATCGCAGTCTTAATCCACGGACAAATAGCATTACAAAGTTTAGGATGATTCACACTGCATAACAGTATTCTAATCACTAGCCTATAAGGTAGAAATACAAATTTCTGATCATACAAGTTTATGTGAAATCCGACTTCGAGGAAGAAAACAAAACAGCACTATGTTCGGTAGACATGTATTGTTTAAAGTTATATTCCCTGAGAAACAATATTTGAGGCATAAAAATTTTGTGTAATGGTTTAAAAGTTCTGCTATCGTAACAAAAGCCATCTGGGAGAAAGAAGTCGAAGCCACACTTTTCATAACACAGAACAGCACTGTCTTTCTCGGACTCGGTTTTAACAGAAAAATATGTGCATTGTTGTTTAAGAAAATGTGTAGCCTATGTTCTTCCAATCGCTTATAAGAGCCTTGTGTAAAAATTTGACGTAAATTATTAGAGATTTTTGGGAACAATGTTAAATAACGTTTCTCCTTTATATAGGGTGATTTTTACCACCATGTGCAAACTCTAGGGATCGATCGATGAGAGGATACGAAACAAAAACAGTCTAACGGACTTATGTACGGAAAGGCATGGTTTCCATGCTAGAGGTCACTTATTTTGTTACAGAGAATGCGGTCTAATACGCACTGTAGCATGCAGCCACAGTACGCGTGGTTTCCTCCTAGAGGGTGGTACTGTTCCTCGGATGTCATGCCCTAGCGCCCTCTCAAGCCACAGTAATTGGTAACGTTATGTCCGATTCACTTCTCTTGCTGATTCACCTTGTAGTGGACGTGATGGAGCGTCATTCACAATGCTCCTATATTCGAATCGAGAGCTTGCCGACATGGTGTCTACTTACGGAAAGGCAAATAGCAACGGGCTGCTGGAAGTAACGTTGTATCAGATCTGTTCCTGCCAACAACCACAGCTCTCAATGAAACTGGCAGAAGTAAAGCTGTGAGGACGGGGCGTGAGTCGTGCTTGGGTAGCTACGTTGGTAGAGCACTTGCCCGCGAAAGGAAAAGGTCCCGAGTTCGAGTCTCGGTCCGGCACACAGCTTTAATCTGCCAGGAAGTTTCATATCAGCGCACAGTCCGCTGCAGAGCGAAAACCTCATTCTGGCACAGCTCTCAATGTTTGCAACAGTGTTTCACCGTTTGTCTGAGACGGGGTCGTTTCAGGAAGCTAGAAATCATGAAGGACGTACCCCAAATGTTTGGACACCAGACTTGGACGAAAATGTGACTAACACTGTGGAAGGCGACTACCGTGTCTGTACCATAAAGTTGCCCTCCCCCCAGTACAGGGTGCGTCAGACGACCGTGTGGGACATTCTAGACGACAACTGTTGCTACCCTGTCACAGCGTGTGCAGGGCTTACTAGCGACAGACTTTCCACATTGGGATCAGCTTTGTCACTGGTTTCTCCGACTGGCAATCACGATTCTGGGATTTGTGTCATCCATCCTATTCACAGATGAGGCCACCTTTACGTAGAGTGGCATCATCAACTTTCCAGACAGTCATCTGTGGCATATTATGCAGAACCTGCAGGGTATGGTGACAGCGAATGACCAGCATCGGTGCAGCCGGAATGTGTGGGCTGGAATAACTGGCGACCGTATTTTGGGATCGATCTTCCTTCCAAGACACATAACAGGCCGGAACTTCTTGTGGCTGACTTTATCCCCCCTGCTGGAAGAAGTGCCGTTGATGATTCGAAGGATTATACGGCTACTACTTGCAGATGCTCCAGCTAACATCGCCGCCAATGCCCGGACGCGTCTCAGTCTTGTCCTCTCTTGTTGGTGGGTCACATGGGGGCGAGGTGGGGGAGGGAGGGGGGGGGTTCCAGTCGCATGGCCTGCTCGTTCACCGGACCTCAACCCGTGCGATTTCTGGTTAGGGGGTCATCTCAGTAGCATCATGTAGGCAAAGCCCACTCCAGATGTGGAGACACTGGAACAGTGTATCCGTGCTGCCCGTGACACTGTCCGCGTGGAGCCTGGCCAGTGCGGACGTGTCACACAGAGCACGCTATAGCGCGTACACGGATGAGATGAGGCACATGGGAAACGTTTCCAACACATTTTGTAACTGTGGCTACATGCGACAGCGCGTATTATACCGCAGTCTCTGCAACAATGTACGAGTGTAGTTCAGTAACTAACGTCCCACATTTCTTTAAAATTTTTAAAATACACAGACAAACGTCCTAGTGGGTGCTTCACATTTGATGTTTGTTCCCTGCGCCGGGAGGTTTCGAACCGTTCTGGCAAGTGGCAGAGCCGTAGTACAGCATCAAAATGGCTTCTACATACAACCCACGTTACAAGCAACGTGCTGTTATTGAATTCTTGTGTGCAGAAACAGAAACCGTGGTGAACATCCATAAACATTTGTTTGCAGTGTTTGGCGATGCTGCAGTTCATAGGAGTACAGTTGGGTGATGGGTAAAGAAAGTTAGAGCCTCGGGAAATGCAGAAACAGAGCTCCACGATCAGCCCCGCTCGGGACGTCCTGTAGCAGCCACTGATCAAGACATGCTGAATCATGCGGATGCCATTATTCGTGCCAACCGACGCATCACAACTCTACGACTGGCTCTACAGTTGTCGGTCAGCATTGGAAGTGCGTCTGCAATGATGGAGACTCTCAGATAGTCAAAGAGGTGCTCACGAAGGGTTCCACGAATGCTCACAGCGGGCCACAAGATTCAAAGAAAGACCATTTCATCTGAATTGTAGGAGCGTTTAGAAACCGACGGAGACACACTTCTGTCATGGATCGTTACAGGGGACGAAAGCTGGATGCACCACTTTGCGCCGGAAACAAAAAGGCAGTCCATGGAGTGCCATCGTCCTCATTCACCACAAAAAAGAAAAATCAAGACAACCATCATTGCTGGAAGAGTCATGGTGACAGTCTTCTTAGATTTTGATGATGTTATTCTCGTGGATGTGATTCCAAGACGGTTAACCATCAATTCAGAGGCGTACGTGAAGACTTCGAATAAATTCCAGAACCGTTTCGGATGTGTTCGATCGGACAAGAATCCAGTATAAACCTTGCTCCAACACGATAATGCATGCCCACACACAAGTGTGAGAACCCGGGAACACATCGCCCCATTGGGTTGGAAATCATTGCGTCATCCACCCTACAGTCCAGACCTTGCACCCTCGGACTTGCATCTCTTTGGGCCGCCTAAAGACTCTGTATGGGGAACACACTATGAAGATGACGAGAGTGTCAGTCATGCAGTGAAAACATGGCTACTCGTACAGGACAAGGGCTTTTAATAGCAGGGAATACATGCTCTTCCACAACGATGGCTTGCAGCCATAGAACGTGATGGATACTATGTAGATAAGTAGGACTTGGACAAGACAAGTTCATGTACAGGATGACTATAATTAAAGTTAAACTTTCAAACCGCTGCAGAAATAACACCACTGCTCAGAATAAAATCAAATTGCAACGGAATATTAACGGAGAAGGGGGAAAATCTATCGTAGAAGAAAAATAAATAGTTACAGAATGTAGCAATAGATGGCGCTGTAAGAGTCATTGTTTAATAGAGGTCGACTACAAATGAATCATACAACAAAGCCTTAGGTGTACGTTTGACGTCAAACAATCTGTACTGCTCAATGTGCATGGGTGTATAGGTGTCATACTGTTCATTACGTAAGCCCATCCACCAAGGCAAGGTCATATCACATGGATTGGGAAAAATCAGTTTTTAATTGTCCTGAGGACAATAACCGCATAAACAGCACCAATCATAATGAAATCGGATTATTAATTTCCTTTTGACTGGTGCAAAACGTGTTCAATATGCTGTCCACCGTTTCAGTTGAAATCGAGAAACAGCATGTTCCACAGCTCTTCAAAGTGTTTCCGGGGTCACGTTCAGAATGTGTTGCGCAATGTGTCTCGTAAATGTAGCTAAGTTTGCAGTCGGAACACTGAACGCAACATCTTTCAGACAGCCCCACACCCAGAAGTCACACGGATCAAGATCAGGTGATAGAGACGGCCAGGCTGTAAGGAAATGGCGGCTGATAATTCTAGCATTTCCGAAATGGCGCTTCAGCAGCTGCTTAATTGGATTTTCAGTGTGCGGAGGTGCGCCATCTTGTATAAAAATGATTTCGTCCACAGATCCACGCTGTTGGAGAGCTGGTATGAAGTGGTTGCGCGAAAGACACGCGTAGTGCTTAGCAGTGACGGTACAGGTAACAGGACCGGAAGCACCTGTCTCTTCCAAAAATTATGGCCCTATGAAAAACCGATGCCGTAAACCCGCACCACACAGAGACCTTTTCAGCATGAAGTGGTACTGGTTGGTTTGCGTGTGGATTTTCCGTTGCCCATATTCGACAATTCTGTGTACTGACATGTCCTGTCTGATGAAAGTGGGCTTCGTCTGTCCACAAAATCTTCCACGGTCAATCATTGCCCACTTCCGTGCGAGCAAGAAATTCTAAAGCAAAGGTCTCTCTTGCTGGCAGGTCAACAGGAAGCAACTCGGGCACGTGGGAAATTCTGAATGGATAGCAAGGAAGAATGTTTCGTAGGATTTTACGCGCCGTGCTCACGGGTACGCCCAACGTTCTGGCAGTTCTCCGTGCACCACACGTTTGCACTCCGCCACTCGCCTCCTCCTGCACTGCTGTGGCTTCTGCAGAGCGACGTGTGCACAGCCATCGTTATTGTAATGCAGCTTTACAAGTAGAGCGCGATCCTGCACTGAGACAGTCACGGCGAACGTTGCAGATGCGGAAGGAGGAAAAGCCGTGTACCCGGCGTGTTTATACCAACTTCACTGGGTCGTGCGCATGGCAGGTGTTTTCATTTACGTATTCTGACACATACAGCGCCATCTACTGATCAATCTTTACACAATTTTTCTTCTTCTGCCGTACGTTTTGCTCCTTTTCCGATAATATTCCGTTGCAAATTGACGTAATTGTGACCAGAGGTGTTATTTCTACCGCGTTTTGAAAGTTTAATTATAATCACTGTGTTAGTGTCACCAAATTCTGACTCTTAACAACAAATATGTTGTGAGAAAAGAAATGTAGGGCATTACTTATTGAACGACCCTCGTACGGTTGAATAAATGGCCTCTAGCATACAATCCATACACTTCCGGGCATAAGTTAATCAGACCTTTTCTGGTCTGTATCCTCTCGTCACTCAACCCGTAGAGCTTGTACATGGTGCAGAAATCATCCTATATATTAGTGCAGATGAAGCACCAACGTATCGTTTTGTCAGCACTTGGTTTCAGGACAACATTCGTTGTGTCGACACGAGTGCCTGAAGACCCCTCGCAATGTATTGTTTGTGCCCGGCAGGGGCCGTACGCTATGAAGGCCGTGGACTTTGGCGCCTGCGACGACGGGGAATACCCGGGGATGCTGGTGAACGTGTCGCTGATCTTGGACGAGGCTGCCAACGAGACGGCCTACACGGGGGAGTTCACCACCACCTACGACTACCTGGCGGACGACTGCGAGGTGAGCGCTCGGCGGCAGCGCGGCTCCCTGTGTGCTGCGTCGCTCAGCTCTGGAGCACACACGTGTCTTCCGATGCAAGGGGCGATTAGGCTAAGCTCTGCACCTCACCTGCTTCCGAAGCCGTTTACAATGTCGTAATATCGTTTCCACTGGGTGAACTGTGAGGAAGCACTCACTAAGCGGCACTTAGCGTAATTTCATTGCTAATTACTTACACAAGAGTCAGTGGTAGCACCGCTTCCCCTCACATCACCGAAGTTAAGCGCTGTCGAGCTGGGCTAGCACTTGGATGGGTGACCATCCGGTCTACCGAACGCTGTTGGCAAGCGGGGTCCACTCAGCCCTTTCGAGGCCAATTGAGGGGGTACTTGAATGAGAAGTAGCGGTTCGGGTCTCTTAATCTGGAGAGCTGCGTGCTGACCACATGGTCCTGCATATCCGCATACAGTGAGGCCTGTTGGCCGAGGATGACACGGCGACCAGCCGGTACCGTTGGGGCTTTATGACCAGTTCGGGCAGAGTTTAGTTTAATTACAGAGAAATAGATATCGACGTTTTTTCCTTTTCTTTTTAATGCAACTGTAGCAATTTATCCAGGTAGAATCGCAGTTGCACGACGACGTTGCACTATTTTCGGAGTAGTTACAACACCTGTCTGGTTTGATCTTGAAGTGGTTTGCCGTCTTAACGCGGAACTCGTAATTTCTTAGCCAAATAAGAAATACGTCACGTCTAATAAAGAGGAAACAAAGTTTATAGAAAGACGTCTTCAATAGACCATGATGTGCATTAGAACTATTTTATTTGCCAAAATCGGTTTTTCGGGTTAATAACACATCACCAGTGGCATTTGATACACAGGAACAAACGATTGTATGTACATATATTTCTACAAAATGATAACTGTACATATATAGCAGTAATATAAGTCTACTTACATTATGCTCTTACATAGCAATGACACATTTGTCATTTAATATGACAGGATCTGAAATATTTCCCATAACATACAGTGAAGCGCCAAAGAAACTGATATAGGCTTGCGTATTCAAATGCAGAGATATGTAAAAAGGCAGAATAGGCGCTGCGGTCGGCAACGCCTGTATAAGACAACAAGTGTCTGGCGCAGTTACTAGGTCGGTTACTGGTTGGTGCTACGGTCATTGGTCCCTAGGTCGGTTACTGTTGCTTTGGCAGGATATCAAGATTTAAGTGAGTTTGAAGGTCGCGTTATAGTTGGGGCATGAGCGATGGTACACAGCATCTCCGAGGTAGCGATGAAGTGGGGATTTTCCCGGATGACCATTTCACGAGTGTACCGTGTATATCTGGAATCCGGTAAAACATCAAATCTCCGACATCGCTGCCGCCTGAAAAAGATCCCGCAAGAACAGTACCAACGCCGACTGAAGAGAATCGTTCAACGTGACAGAAGCGCAACCCTTCCGTATCTTGCTGCAGATTTTAATGCTGGCCCATCAACAAGTGTCAGCATGCGAACCATTCAACGGAACATCATCGATATGGGCTTACGGAGCCGAAGACCCACTCGTGTACCCTTGATCACCACACGACACAAACCTTTACGCCTCGCCTGGCCCGTCAACACCGACAGTGGATCGTTGGTGACTGGAAACATGAGGCCTGTACGGACGAGTACCGTTTGGAATTGTATCGAGCGGATGGACGTGTATGGCTATGGAGACAACCTCGTGAATCCATGGAACTTGTATGTCAGCAGGGGACAGTTGAAGCTGGTGGAGGCTATGTAATGGTCTGGACCGTGTGCAGTTGAAGTCATGTGGGACTCCGGATACGACTAGATACGACTCTGACAGCTGAAGCGCACGTAAGCATCCTGTCTGACCACCTGCATCCATTCATGTCAATTGTGTATTCCTACGAACATGGGCAATTCCAGCAGGACAATGCGACACCCCACACGTCCAGAATTGCTGCAGAGTGGTCCCAGGAACAATCTTCTCAGTTTAAACACTTGCGTTGGCCACCAAACTCCCTAAATATCTGGACTGCCTTGCAACGTGCTGTTCAGAAGAGATTTCCACCCCCTAGTAATTTTACGGATTTATGCACAGCCCTTAAGGATTCATGTTGTCAGTTTCCTCCAGCGTCTTCTGCCAGCGTGTGGTTCAAATGGCTCTGAGCACTATGGGACTTAACTTCTGAGGTCATCAGTCCCCTAGAACTTAGAACTACTTAAACCTAACTATCATAAGGACATCACACACATCAATGCCCGAGGTAGGGTTCGAACCTGCTACCGAAGCGGTCGCGCGGTTCCAGACTGAAGCGCCTAGAACCGCTCGGCCACAGCGGCCTGTCGTATGTAGTGCCAACATTAATATTTGGAGGCGGTGGTGTTATGGTGTGGTCGTGTTTGTAATGGAGGGGGCTGGTACCCATTGTTTTCCGTGGCAGTATCACAGCACAGGCCTGCATTGATGTTTTAAGCACCTTCTTGCTTCCCACTGTTGAAGAGAAATTCGGGAATGGCGATTGCGTCTTTCAACACGATCGAGCACCTATTTATAAAGCACGGCCTATGGCGGAGTGGTTACATGACAGTAAATTTCTTGTAATAGACTGGCCTACATTGACTCCTAACCACAATCCTATAGAACGCCGTCTTCGTGCCAGGCCTCATCGACCGACATCGATACCTTCATTAGTCCGGTAGCCCATTTTCTCTAGCATTTCTCTTTCTGTTCCTTGTTTATAACTCTCATAGTGCTGTGCTTGAATGACTGTGTTTATGTGTCGTTGCTAGAGGGTGGCGTAGTCTGCTGCAGAAAGTCTGCGATAGTCATACAGATTCAGCAGCAGTTGTACAGAAAGCCAACTCTCGTAGTGGTCAAGTAGGCAAAGTGGTTTGCGCTACTTGTGAGAAATCCACCTGCGTTAGGTTGGTAGCGGAAATGGCGTCTTTGGGTTTTCCGAGCCACGCGGAGGGTGGAAGAGGCTGGAGAAGAAAAAGCGAGGCAGTCTGCCGCCGGTACGGGAAGCGTCCACAGCTGTGCTCCAGTCGAAGAAGGGTGAGTTAGACTGACCGCGTGGTGCGTTGTTACTTGGCGAGACGAGAGCTGTTAGCTTTTGGTCTCGCTTTTCAACTCTGAAAGATTGCTTTGCCTTGTCGTAGCAAGGAATGCAAAACTAGGGCGGATTTTTCTTTTAGTAAATGGATCCGCCGGAAGAGCGCCACACAAAGGTGTCGATGGGAAGTGAGCACTCGCTTCTGTATGAAAGTCT
Organism: Schistocerca americana; assembly: GCF_021461395.2. Classification (NCBI taxonomy): domain Eukaryota; kingdom Metazoa; phylum Arthropoda; class Insecta; order Orthoptera; family Acrididae; genus Schistocerca; species Schistocerca americana. Next base: position 51,330,977 of record NC_060129.1, read on the forward strand.
GTTTGCCTTCAGCTGTGCCTGTATGAGCTTTTATTTTCCTAAATATTAATAGCTTCACCTTCTCTTAAAATTTCCTTGCTTTATGTATCTTTCGTCCGTGGGGGGCCAACCACGTGGTTGAGTTTGTCGGGCTACCGTCATCACTAAAAAAAAATGGTTCAAATGGCTCTGAGCACTATGGGACTTAACATCTTAGGTCATCAGTCCCCTAGAACTTAGAACTAGTTAAACCTAACTAACCTAAGGACATCACACACATCCATGCCCGAGGCAGGATTCGAACCTGCGACCGTAGCAGTTGCGCGGTTCCGGACTGCGCGCCTAGAACCGCGAGACCACCGCGGTCGGCGTCATCACTAACTGTCCGATATCATGTTTGTTTTAAAGAATGTTAACTCTTCATAATTGTGTGATGTGATATTGTTACAACTTGGCCACGATACCTAGAAATTGCGTCTATACAAACCACGCGGGCATGCGGGTGTACTGCGAAACGTGTACCGTTTCACGAATTATTGCGATCAGTTATCAGGCAACAGCAGTTGTATGAATGATTCACACCAATGATTTTAGGTGTAGATTATAACGGTGAATGCTTTTCTTTAATGTTTTAGGAATTAATGTTACCAGGAATTGTGTACATGCCTCACATCCATATCTTGGGATTAAATGATTTTATCTACAGTTTTATCTTGTGCTCCGTGGTTAAATTTTTGCACCTAAGCACAGGTCCAGTGGTTAGTTTATCCCTTTATTTTAAAACAAATGCCTTAGATTAAGTCTTATCTTCAGGTGTGTTGCTGGGAGCTGATCTACTGCACAGTGTTCTTACATGTGCTATTTTATTTTAAATGGTTGATTCTCGTGAACAGTGCACGGGCAATACTATTAATTACATCGCATCCCCTATGAGCGATATCACTACGTATGCATTTTTATGACTTTTTGCTCTGTGATCGAATTAATTTATTTTCCGACTGAGTTAAACCTTTGATTAGTTGTATGGTTGGACTCGGTGGCGACCCTAATCTTAACGTTATAACCCGTAGAAATAGGTTAATTACAACCTCTCCTCAGTTCTGCACTCCGTGAAGAATGGGCTGCCATTCCCCAACAAATATTCCAGCATCTGAACGTATGCCTGCGAGAGTGGAAGCTGTCATCAAGGATAAGGGTGGACCAACACCATACTGAATTCCATCATTGCCGATGGAGGGCGCCACGAACTTGTAAGTCATTTTCTGCCAGGTGTCCGGATACTTTTGATCACACAGTATAAACGTAATTAATATAGATATGAAAGTTGACTTAACGTCATTTAGTGGTAATTAAATGGATATCCCGGTAATAAGAGGAACGACAATGAGACGATCTGGACAAGAAGTAACTGCAAACTGACTTTGGTTTTGGGGCGAAGTGGAAAGACCAAATCATAAGAAGCAGTTCTTATAAACGAGAATGGAAACATGCAATAATTAATTGGAAGGAAGAGAATGAAGGACAGTCAGGAACAAAAACTGGAATTAATTTGTGTGTGACCCTAACAAAGCAGCAACTGATGAGATGAAGACGAGTTTATTCGACGGCTTGCAAGAAGTGGTTGACGAATTTCCAGATGGAAGCAAATTATTAATAATGACGGACTTAAGTGGGTGAAATGGGAAAAGATTAAATGATTAAGCTGTAGAGAACGGTAACGGAATGAGGCTGATTAACTTGTGTACGGTTCAGAAGAGTGCTCATATGAATGCCCCATGCCAGCACAGAGATATACATAAATACACTTGGCTCAATCGGTCAAGGGACCTAAAATCCATTATTGAATGTGTAAGAGTGCTGAGGCACCGGGTAATTAAGGTGCAAGATGTAAGGTTAAAAACAGGAATAGACTGTGGCCCTGACCATTGTATTGCTTTTCTGATTAAGACCATGATAAAACAGGAGCAGAAGGAGGAGGACGCTGGAAGTGCAGGGCGAGCCAAAAGTCGCAGTACACCCCTCTATGTGGAAAACCCTGCAGGAATGGAGAGACCTGAACATTGCGCTAAGATATGGTGAGGGCCATCTTGCAATCGGCTATTTTGAATCGAAGTCGGTATTTTTAAATCGAAAGACGGTTACGTGATATATCAAGTAACATCAGCATTTTCCGACAGGCACATTCCTCAAACAAATTCGAAGTAGCACTTATGGTTCTAAAGTTATAACACATTTTTCTTGGAATTACGAGGGGGACTGTTCTCCATAAAAAAACAGTCATTGAATGTGTTCAGCACGATGTCCCTTTCGGTCAACGCTCATTTCAAGGCGCTGAATCCTATCGTCATGCACCCGCAGAAGGATTTCTGCAGAAATGTTGGCACACGTTTCTTCGAGATGATAGTCAGTTTTTAATTTTCTCTGCATATACGAGCTGCTTTAAATGACCCCACAGGTAAAAGGCAAGCGGTGTGAGATCAGACTGTGTGGGCGATGTGGCCTATTTTACACCATATTTTAATTCTACGTGAAGATGCTTTGCTTAGTGTATTTATATGTTTTGATGATGCGACTACGGTTTTAACACATTAGGACACGGTGTAGAACAGGTATGTTTCACCTTATTTTATCTGTACATTCCCAGTTTGTATCAGAGTATATCGTGATAGGAAGTACTGTATTGTTTTGAAAGATAGACTGCCCGCTAGTCATTACTGATTGAAATCGGTCACTGTCGAAAGACTTTATATCGTGGTCAAAGACTGGAATAAAAAACATTTGACAGTACCTGGATCACTGTTTATATTCGTGACCATGTAGCAGCTTATGAAACTTCCTTCTGTGTTACCTATATAAACCCGACCCCAATTACAAGGAATATGATATACACAGGGTGTAGTCAAAGGATGTCGTATATATTTTGTCGATCTTAAAAAAATCCTTTTGTTTTACTGGTGGGTCTGAAGGTAGTTTACATCAGGCTTGTTGGTATTTTTAAAATATCAGGAGTCTGATATATCAATATTTAACAAAGTAACAATACCGGCTCTCGGTACACCGAGAAAAAATATTGATTTATATGGACAACAAAAAATATCGACGTACGGGCTTCACATTGTATATATGCTGCCGGTCTTAGAGCTGTATATTTATGTATTGATTTATTACTAGATACACACTATCAGCCTTCCTATCCCCCTTCGAGCAAGAATTGAAAGGGAAACGGTGCACGTTCACGCCTGGTGATAACCCCTTTGCTAACAATGGTAACTGCAAGTAAGTGGAACAATTTGAGGCGTCAGATGGATCCTTCGTTCCGTTTCGTCACGCATCGGATTTGTCCGGAACACTTCATGTCGACTTCCACGCTTTTTTTTTCGTTTCTGCCAACGCCAGCGACGTAGCACTTGTGTCAAAACCACGTGGTGGAGCTAAAAGCTACAGTTTCTGTTGGTAGCGCCAAGCGCCGGTTCCGTCAACATTTCCCCTCACACGTATCTGCCCACCGCAGAGACCAATCTAGTCATTTATGTTTTTCAAATGTGCAAATGTGTGTGAAATCTTATGGGACTTAACTGCTAAGGTCATCAGTCTCTAAGCTTACACACTACTTAACCTAAATTATTCAAAGGACAAACACCCATGCCCGAGGGAGGACTCGAACCTCCGCCGGGGCCAGCCGTACAGTCCGTGACTGCATCCCCTAGACCGCTCGGCTAATCCCGCGCGGAATTTATATTTTTGTTCATCCTTTTCAGCAACTGTTTTAGAATGGCGAATCGAAGAAATAACACACTAGTTGCGCTAAAAATTGTTTTTTAATGCAACTGGTGTACTGTTTCTTCACATTGAAAGTCTTGTCATTCAATTCACACTGCAAACATCCCCCCCCCCCCTCCACCTGGTGCTATCGGACATACTTCTCCGCGTGTACCACATATGCTTGCTTCACACAGTCAAAGAGAGAGACTGTATGTCATGATACCTCAAAAGCCGTAACAGTCCTTCACACATCGGCACTCGATATCACCATTTTGATGTCTATATATCGTGGAATACATATCACCTATACTTATCGATATTTTTGGAAGAAATATCGTTATATCGATATTTTATCAACAGATCCAGTTTCCACACTATACTTGCTCAACACTTTCCCAATGCGATCTGTAATCATACTGATGAACGGAAGGATAACTTTCCCTTTGGGTGACCGTTGGTCCTCGTCCATCCTGATTCTCTCCCTATTGCGAAGTGCTCGATCTATCTCCTTGTTCCAATAACCATCTTTCTTGAATGTCGACCATAGATTTCAAGTTCATCTTTTAAATAAGTCGGTTCACAAGTTTTGTCCACCCTGACCACCAAGGTTTTAATCATACCTCTTTTTGGTTGGGGTGGTGGTCAGAATCTTTGTGCAGGTAATGGTCAGTGTGCGTGGCTTTTTCGTGCACCCTATAGCGCAACGTCCCGTATCCTCACTTGATAAGCAAGTCAGTTGGCCATTATTCTCCGTCTCCTTACTAAATTGTAGTTTCGGGTTCATACTCTTGAGATGCCTCAGGAAGGCATACAATTCCTCTGCACCGTGCGTTCACACTACGAAAGTATCGTCGACGTAACGGTACCACCGTGCTGGTCTTTTACTGGCAGCGTGCAACGCCCGTTGCTCAAAATTCCCTGTAAACAAATCGGCCACAGCCGGACTAAGAGCCACCCCGCCAAGGGAGTCGGAGAGGAAATGTTAGGAGAAAGTTTTATATATCTAGCACGGCGTATTAGCCTAGACGTTTGAAGTGACCACATCCATAAAACTTAATTTGACAGTCCACGGTCGTGAAAAGGCCTTAAGTTGTGAGACTTGTTCTTCCTTTAAAGCAATTTTACAGCTTCTTGCGATTCCTCCTTTTTTTTTGCCCCATTTCTCTAAGAACAGCACCTCTCCTTTTGGACGACGACATGTAGGCTAGTTAATAAAATTTACGAACTGCCTGTGGTCTTCTGTCTCGGGTCTTTGGCCGACGTTAGTCTGATGATTTTTCCCGACATCGTTGCAGCACGAGAGTCCAGAATCCGCTTACCTTGATGCTTTCTTCTTTCTTGCTGAAGCTATTCTCGTGTTTGTGTATTTCCACAGCTTCTATGAACAAGCGGGTGTGATAGTTCTTCTCTACAGCCAGAACTTCCGTGTCGGCGAACTTTACTACGTGGTCGGTCTCAAACAGCGCGAGATCTGCCACGGCCGATTTCTTTCCGAGCCTCCAATGTCATTTATGTTGTGTGATCCTGGTGTTGATTGATCGTCCACTCATTCCGACATAAACTTTTCCGCATGTTCACTGTATGCGGTATATTCCCGACATTGCAAGTGGGTCCTTTCTCCTTTGCCGATTTGAGACACTCTTTGATCTTCTTTGACGGTACGTAAATAGTCTTTACGCCGTGTTTGCGCAATATACGGCCGATACTGTCCCTCACTCTGGGAATGTGTGGCAGTAACAAGCGTATTTATCATGCCTCTTTTCTGGCTAGGGTGGTGGTTTGACAGTTTGTGCAGGTAGCGGTCCGTGAGCGTCAGTTTTCGATACACCTCGTCTCCCACGTTTCCACCGTCGCTAGTGCCCAGCACGTCTAGAAATTGTAGGTGTTGGTCCTTTTCTGCTTCCCTGGTAAATTTTATGCTGGCGTGGAGGCTGTTCAAGTGTCTTAGGAAGCTGTTTGTAACCATGGTTCCGCGCATCAAAGGTATGAACTACGTGTCTGTACCGCACTTTACAAGGCGCCAATCTAGTGCCTGTGCTTCGAATTGTTCCATGAAGAAGCTGGCCACCACTGAACTAAGATGGCTACCCACGGCGACGCGTTGCTGCTGTTCATAGAGGTTGCCATTCCACGTGAAATAGATCGCGGTGAGACACGCATGAAAGAGCTTGGCGACGTCTTGCGTGAAAATGGGACTGATGTGCTCCATATAGTAAACAAAGAAACAACATCGTATCTGACCAGGATGTCGTTCGGTGCATGTTTTAGTTTCTTCAGCTTCTTAATGAAATGTCCTGAGTCGCCGGCCGGTGTGGCCGAGCGGTTCTAGGCACTACGGTGGCAGGTTCGTATCCTGCCTCGGGCATGGATGTGTGTGATGTTCTTAGGTTAGTTAGGTTTAACTAGTTTTTTTTTTCCTGAGTCCTTTATGTATGTGTCAGTCTTCACCACTTGCGGCTGGAGCAGAGAGGCCAAGTTTTTCGCCAGTTTATACGTCGCTCACCCAGGAGCGCTAACAATAGGTCTCAGTTGAAAGTTAAATGGTTCAAATGGCTCTGAGCACTATGTTTGTCAGTTTTCACCACTTGCGGCTGGAGCAGAGAGGCCAAGTTTTTCGCCAGTTTATACGTCGCTCACCCAGGAGCGCTAACAATAGGTCTCAGTTGAAAGTTAAATGGTTCAAATGGCTCTGAGCACTATGGGACTTAACTGCTAAGGTCATCAGTCCCATAGAACTTAGAACTACTTAAACCTAACTAACCTAAGGACATCACCCACATCCATTCCCGAGGCAGGATTCGAACCTGCGACCGTAGCGGTCGCGCGGTTCCAGACTGTAGCGCCTAGAACCGCTCGGCCACTCTGGCCGGCAGTGGAAAGTTATCCACACAGCTGAGACAGTAGAACTTCTGAGTTGCGCAGCTTCCTCTGTATGTACGCCGGCAGAGAAGATGCCTTGATTAACCGATCCGTGTTCCATGTGATACGCTGTGTCGGATATGCGCTTAGTTTTCGGTACGACGTGGGACCTAAGAGGTCCCGGATCGTCAGCTCATAATCTTCGGTGTTCATTACGACGGTTGCATTTCCATTATCGGCAGGCAGTAACAATATACTACTGTTGGCCTTAAGCCTCTTGATAGCTTGTACCTCTTCTTTCTTCAGGTTGCAAGCAGATTGTTTAATAATCGTTCGATGAAATTCTGAAAGCACAGCACACTAGCACGCAACATATTTTTTTTATTCATGCCCTTTCAGAATAATGAACTCATGCTGCAAGATTCTAATAACACTTAGGGTTCTGAAACGGTTCAGTCTGTGATGACGTTTCCAACACTAGCGTCGACATTAAGCAGTACTCACGTACAGAGCCTGAGCACTTACTGTGGCGCCTCTGTACTGAAGTATGGTGTCTTTAACGGCTCTGGCCAACTCCAAGCGACAGCCCACGACTGCCCCGCGGTGCGCTCTCCAAACAAGCAGCGTCGTATCTGGTCATGGATACCAGAGAGCATGGCGAGTAGAAGAGAAAGTGTGTTGACTCCTCTAGTTGACCGGTTCCGTCGCGAGAGAGCATAGGGAGAAGAAGAGAAAGTGTGTTGACTCCTCTAGTTGACCGGTTCCGCCGCGAGAGAGCATAGGGAGAAGAAGAGAAAGTGTGTTGACTCCTCTAGTTGACCGGTTCCGCCGCAAGAGAGCGTAGGGAGAAGAAGAGAAAGTGTGTTGACTCCTCTAGTTGACTGGTTCCGCCACAAGAGAGCGTAGGGAAAAGAAGAGAAAGTGTGTTGACTCCTCTAGTTGACCGGTTCCGCCGCGAGAGAGCTTAGGGAGAAAAAGAGGAAGTGTGTTGACTCCTCTAGTTGACCGGTTCCGTCGCGAGAGAGCATAGGGAGAAGAAGAGAAAGTGTGTTGACTCCTCTAGTTGACCGGTTCCGCCGCCAGAGAGCATAGGGAGAAGAAGAGAAAGTGTGTTGGCTCCTCTAGTTGACCGGTTCTGCCGCGAGATGTTAGCTGCTCCGCTTGTAACCCATGGCAATTTCAATGCACGAACACGGTTAACAAACCGGATCTTATATAACTGAATGTAAAATATGTGGGTTTAATTAACGTACCTCAGCGGACATCAGTTGCCAGGTAGTTTTGATTAGTTTCCAGGAAGACTTCGACATTTTTTGAGGCCTTTATGTAACGATTAAGCAGTTTAGATTTGTTGACTCGATGCCATCTAATCCTGTGGCTTATTTTCCCCTCGACAATATTTTGCCATTGGCTACTGAGTTACTGAGCAATGCAAAGCTAATCTAAGTTGCTTCGTTGAAATGGCGTCAGATGCAACTGAGTTCAAGTTAATTTGTGGCAAATTCTCAATTTCATGAATTCAGGACAATTATCCTTGCGATCAGTTCCTTGACAAAGTTATGAGTGACACACTTGTCATTAAGGAGTATATTTCTTTTATCACAAAAATTCATTCTTACGCATTTTATTACATAAATGGTGTGTGAAAATTACCACATTCTGATTTCGTCAATTGGATTTGGTATAAAACACGTTATTTTTTATGCCATCAGTTCCAAGACACCACCAGACCTTTTTATTCGGATGACTGTCATCAGAAGAGAATGCACTAATTCTTGTTCCACGTTGCTCGAGAAGTTGTGTTGCGGCTTACATACACTGCGAAAAGTTGATTCGAGCTACGGAGCAGAAAGGCGTGATTTGAAAGTTTACCCTTAGAATCGTCTGGATTATATTTCCCTAAATTAACGGAATAGTTCAGTTTCAGCCAAGTTCAACTGAACGGCAGTTTGTATTGGAACTTATTTTCGTGAAAAAGCAGCATACCTATGCGTTTATTTTTATCTTGTAATAATTCCCAGTTGCTTCCAATGAATATGTATTAATTACGTTTGCCTATTTGAGACTGTTTAGTAAATTTCTGAGTTATTTCGTAAGGAAGTGGCAACAATCCGTGATAAAAGCAATATATGTATCCTTTGGACGACTTAGTTTTCAAAAGTAGGATGTCAATAACAAATACATTATCATACTAAAGTGAGCTATTATTTATCACTTACCATGTGTCAGCTATGCTTCTTACTGAGTTTAGAATGACATAAATTGTACAAGTCTCATTCACTCGTCTTATGTTTTTAAGAAGTGAGCAGCTTTTGCAGTAGAGTTATTTTGGAATTCTCTGTTCCCATATCCTCACATAATCACACAATTTCCAGTTTCTTACACGTGTGTGTTCTTTTCACTGAAATTATTGCTGCGTCCGGCATTGATTTGTTCTGTATATTTTCCTCGACTGAAGAAACACTGGCGCACATCACAACTTTCTCTCCTTTACAATATTCTGGCCTTTTTGTGAGTGCTTTACTGGCAATTTTCTTTTCAGTAATATCTTAAAAAGATATTACGGCAAACAAGGAAATAACCGGGGAACAACTCCGGCTTTTAGACACTATACTTTTTGTCACGTAATTTCAACTTGTTTACCACCGACGATAAACATTTTCGTTTTTGTAAGAAGTTCTCCTGCGAATCATGAGCCGCACACTGATCAGTTTCGACTCATATCTCTGTCTTTTGGAGGAACTGTTGTCACTGATTTAAAAAGTTCAGCTCCGTTCTTCATATATCTGAAACATATTTCCTTTATTTTCTCTGTAACTGGGTCTGTACGCTGCAACTAACACGTAGATTTTTTCTTCTTCTCCTTATTTCAATACGGATAGAGAGAAGTCATAACAGGAGACTGGATCTCATCAATGTTTCCGACACAACACCGTTAGCAAAACCACAAAGTAAGCACACCAAGTACACGGTCCTATACAGAAACGCACCACGACGGTTCTCATTTCTCAAGCAACAGTGCTGCTCGTAGTTTGCGGGCACGCCACCTGTCCTGTGCTACCTGTGTTAACGAGCACTTCCTCTTGTACTCGCTACGTAGAGAGGTTCAACCACACATTGCCACAGCTCACAGATACCATATTCGTTCTAACGAAAAAAGGCGCTGCAATTGTATCGTCACATCCAAGGAATTCTTAAGTTTTCAACGTGGAATTCCTCATGTGCAATGCGAATTTCAAGGGAAAAAAAAATTCAAATCTAATACCGAACTGCCGGCCGGATTGGCCGTACGGTTCTAGGCGCTGCAGTCTGGAACCGAGCGACCGCTACGGTCGCAGGTTCGAATCCTGCCTCGGGCATGGATGTGTGTGATGTCCTTAGGTTTAAGTAGTTCTAAGTTCTAGGGGACTCAGAGGTGAAGTCCCACAGTGCTCAGAGCCATTTGAAGTCCCCCGTTCAGGTATCCAGGAGGGGATGTCAAGGGGGAGATGATTATGAGAAAAAGATGGAATAATCAACGAAAGGATAACGTTCTACGTGTCGGAGCGCCGAATGCCGGAAGTTTGAACATGGTAGGGTAGCTAGGAAATCTGAATAGGGAAATGCATCTTGTGCATACAACCTGCTGGCATGAACAACATGCAAAAGAATGGAAAAGAAAACTGACGATCTGTTAGATGACGATCAGTTTTGGTTTGGGAAACGTAGATCACCAGAGAGGCAGTTCTGCTTTTGGGCTTGATAGTGGAAGCAAGACTGAAGTATAATCAAGATAACGCTCATAGGATTTGTCAATCTAGAAAACCGATTATGTGAAATGATGCAAGATGTTCGAAGTCTAGAGAAAAGTAACAGGAAGCTACAGGGAAAGACGAGTGACATCCAATATGTACATAAACCACGAGGGTACAATAGGATAAGAAAGGAATTAAGATAGGGGTGCAGTTTTTCAGCCCTATTGTTCATTCTATACATCGAAGAAGCAATGAAGAAAATAAAAGGAAGGTTAAAGAGTAATATTAAACTTCATGGTGAAATTATACCAATGATAAGATTCGCTGATGGTATTGCTATCTGGATGAAAGTGAGAAAAAACTACAGGATGTGTTGAATAAAATGAACAATCTGAGATGAAAATGATGCTGTTTGGTTGTGGGGTGCTCAATGGTACGGTTATCAGCGCCTGTACGAAGTCCCAATCTTTCCACAGTCCAATCTTGCCACTTTGACAGATGATGATGTAATGCTGAGGACAACGCAAACACCCAGTCCCCAGGCAAAGAAAATCCCACAACCCAGCCAGAAATCGAACCTGGGACTCCTTGAGGCAGCAATGCTAGCCAGAAGACCACGAGCTGCAGACCAATGAGTGCAGAATATGGATTGAGCGTAAAGGAAAATGAGCAAAATAGACGCATGACAAATGGAGCAAGAAGAATATAAAAAGCAGACTGGCACAGGCGAAGAGGGTATTCCTGGCCAGGAGAAGTATACTGGTGTCAAACATAAGCCTTAATGTTGGGAAAAAATCTCCGAAAACGTTGTATGACAGTGAACCATTGACAGTGGGAAAACTGGAACAGAAGATAAACGTTCAAATGTGTGTGAATTCCTATGGGACCAAACTGCTGAAGCCATCAGTCCCTAGACTTACACACTACTTAAACTAACTTACGCTAAAGACAACACACAAACACACATACACACACACAGTCCCCAGGGAGGACTCTAACAGAAGATAACTGAAGCATTTGCGATGTGGTGCTAAAGAAGAATCTTGAAAATTAGGTGGACATAAGATAAGGATTGTGGACGTTCTCTGCAGAACGGACGAAGAAAGAGGCACCTGGAAAACAGTGATTACAGAAGGGACAGGATGATGAGTAATTTTTTAAGGCTTCAGGGATAAACTCCATGGTACTAGAGCGATCTTTAGAGAGTTAGGTAATTTGTTAAGGCACCAGGGATTAACTCCGTGGTGATATGGAGAGGGTAGAAGCTTTAGAGATTGGAATAATCCAGCAAAAAGTTGCGATGAATTTAGAATATGGCTCGACAGTACCTTCAGCAATTATAAATACCTGCCGCGCGGGGTAGCAACGCGGTTTAAGGCGTGTTGTCACGGTCTGTGCGGCTCTCCCGTTGGAGATTCGAGTCCTCCCGCGGGCATGAGTGTGTGTGTCGTCCATAGCGTAGGTTAGTTTAAGCTAGATTGAGTAGTGTGTAGGCTTAGGGACCGATGACCTCAGCAGTTTGGTCCCATAAGACCTCACCACAAATTCCCAAAATTGTAAATTCCCTTTTAATATCAATACATGTTCATGACGCTCTATAGGTCAATATTTCACTACGCTGGTATCTTCAGAATATAGTGGCATGTGGTAAAAGCTGTATTAAGGGGTCCAGGAATCAATGGATGATGTGGTGGATTACATGTATCCTCCATCAGAGGGGTAAATGCATTATGTCGTTTGCTGCTCGCTCGACGTCCTTGACCTAGATGTGTTAGTGGCTGCACTGGCTAGCACCAGGTGGCAGGCTGGTAGATCTCCTCCCACACCCGTCACACGGCAGGCGCACTGGCGACAAATAGATGGCTGGGATCGGAGTGCACCATCATACCAAATCAAACAGACATTCTGACAACAGTAGTAACTCAGCAACAAAGCAATCGCATGGTGCACACGCACAGAGGTTACTGCACGGACATGGCAGAGTGGTTACTAATTTTCACACTAGACAAGCACGCCACATGTAAAACAGTGTGCACTGATGAGCGAAAACATTATGATCACCTTCTTAATATCTTGTTTATTCGTCTTTGGAACGAAATATATCACTGATTCTGTGAATCAGGGATCCGACTGTTTGTCAGTAGGTTTACGTAGGTGATTGTAGCGGGGAATCTGTTATAGTGACAGGATGAGGCTCGCCAATGGAGTTGTAGCTGACGTAGCCGTGACAAGAAAATCGTGGAACAGGGAAAAAAGATTTGTGCCCTGCGGGTAGAACTAGAAATAGTGTACTTCGAATTAGACAGGCTGAAGGGGAAAGAGACAATGGGAGTTGGGAACAAGTAACAAGTCGTAGTCAGAAGGAGAAAACCTCAAAAATCACTTTTCAGATCCCAATGAGCAATCAGTTTGATTTGTTACCTGAAGTAAAAGAGCCTAAAACAGTTTATGAGCAAAGTAGGGTGCAGCGGACTACTAACAAATGTAATGCTAGGTCGGGTGTAAAGTCAAGCAGAAAGAGAAGAGTCCTGCTGCTGGGTAGCAGTCATGGGAGAGGTGTAGGCCAGTTGCAACACTGTAGCCTAGGAGTCAGAGTACCAGGCCACAAGCATTGTGAAACCTACTGCTAAGCTTATCCAGGTTACAGAAAACTTAGGGAACATGTGCTAAGATTTTGATGGTGAGCACCATGTTCTTATAGTAGGAGGAGCAGGTAACAGCCAGGCTAGCAATTCAGGCTGTAATATTAGATGTGAGATGGATGTAATAGGAGCAGCAACAGCTCACACTTGTGTGGGGTTTGTGGATGTTTTGCACCGCCATGACCAACCCCGGGTTAATACGGTTGTCAACCGTGTTAACAGAGAGCTTGGTGGGGGGGGTTTACTGCTGCCAGAATGAATCTCATATCTGTGCTGTGCCTGTTGATGCAATTGGGAGGTGGGGTTACACTAGTCATGACCTGCACCCGAATAGGAGGAGGAAGGATAGATTAGTTGATCTTCTTGCAGAAAATGCAAGGGGGGCCACATGCACATAATGGTTCAAATGGCTCTGAGCACCATGGGACTTAACATCTTAGGTCATCAGTCCCCTAGAACTTAGAACTACTTAGACCCAACCAACCCAAGGACATCACACACATCCATACCCGAGGCAGGATTCGAACCTGCGACCGTAGCGGCCCCGCGGTTCCAGACTGCTGCGCCTGGAACCGCACGGCCACTTCGGCCGGCAAAATGACGTACAAATTTGTGGCGCCCTACATCAGTAATACTGGAATTCAATATGGTGTTGGCCCACCCTTAGCCTTGATGACAGCTTCCACTCTCGCAAGCATACGTTCAAACAGGTGCTGGAAGGTTTTTTGGGGAATAGCAGCTCATTCATCACGGAGTGCTGCACTGATAGAGGTATCGATGGCGGTCGGTGAGGACTGGGCACGAAGTTGGCGTTCCGAAACATCCAAAGGTGTTCTGTGGGATTCAGGTCAGGACGCTGTGCAGGCCAGTCCATTACAGGGATGTTATTGTCGTGTAACCATTCCGCCACAGGCCGTGCATTATGAAGAGGTGCTGGATCGTGTTAAAAGATGAGATCGCCATCCCCGAATTGCTCTTCAACAGTGGGATACAAGAAGGTGCTTAAAACATGAATGCAGGCCTGTACTGTCATAGTGCCACGTAAAACAACAAGGGGTGCGAGCACCCACCGTGATTAACACGACCACACAGTAACACCATCGCACCCCAATTTCACTGTTGGAACTACACACGCTGGCAGATGATGTTCGGCGGGCATTCACTGTACTCAGACCCCGCCGTCGGATCGCCACATTGTGTGCCGCGATTCATCACTACACACGACGTTTTTCCACTGTTCAATGGTGCAATGTTTATGGTCCTTACACCAAGCAAGGCGTCGTTTGGCATTTACCAGCGTGATTTGTTGCTTATGAGCAGCCACTCGACCATGAAATCCGTTTTCTCACCTCTTGGTTAACTGTCATAATACTTTTAGTGGATACTGATGCAGTTTGCAGTTCCTGTGTGATGGCCTGGATAGATGTCTGCCTATTACACATTACGACCCTCTTAAACTGTCGGCGGTCTCTGTCAGTGAACACATGAGTTCGGCATGTACGGTTTTGTGCTGTACGTGTCCCTTCACGTTTCCACTTCACTATCACACCGGAAACAGTGCACCTAGGGACGTTTAGGAGTGTGGAAATCTCCCATATAGTTGTATGACACAAGTGATACCCAATAACCTGACCACGCTCGAAGTCTGCGAGTTCCGCAGAGCGCCCTATTCCGCTACCTCAGGATGTGTAATGACTACTCAGGTCGCTGTTGCGGAGTACGTGGCAGTAGTTGGTAGCACAATGCACCTAATATGAAAAGCGTACGTTTTTGGGAGTGTCCGGATACATTTGATCACACAATGTGTGTACCTGTTGGCGTAGAAGCTGTCTGACAAGCCTGTTTTCGGGAAAGCGATTTGGCTTTGTTGATGGGGAGATACATGATGTCGTCATCCGAGCCAAGCCTCCCCCACACTGCCGTCAGCTACACTCGTCACTGTCTGAGGAATGGCAGCTGTACGTACCTGGTCCTGAATGTGGACTGCTCCCCTACACAAGCGCCCACGTTTACTTAGGTGTAGCGTGACACACACAAGCAGAAGTAGAGTTCCACAAGAGGACTTGCCGAAAAGGAACTGACAAATTGGAGAAATATTTTTAAAATGTTGGACACATATACAGTATACAGTTACAACATATTAGAAACATAATCCATTCTGTTACACAGTCAAATCCTGCATAGGCAACAGTGTACCTAAACTATTAACATTCATCAACAGATGCCCTTACTAATCCTGGCAAGCAAGTGGTAGAAGAGTACAGGAAAAACTTTGACAATGTTGTACTTAACATCAGCGAACACTAAGGGCTACAATATTACACTACTGGCCATTAAAATTGCTACACCAAAAAGAAATGCAGATGATAAACAGGAATTCATTGGACAAATATATTACACTAGAACTGACATTTGATTACATTTTCACGCAATTTGGGTGCATAGATCCTGAGAAATCAGTACCCAGAACAACCACCTCTGGCCGCAATATCGGCCATGATACGCCTGGTCATTGAGTCAAACAGAGCTTGGATGGCGTGTACAGGTACAGCTGCCCATGCAGCTTCAACACGATACCACAGTTCACCAAGAGTAGTGACTGACGTATTCTGACGAGCCAGTTCCTCGGCCACCATTGACCAGACGTTTTCAATTGGTGAAAGATCTGGAGAATGTGCTGGCCAGGGCAGCAGTCGAACATTTTCTGTATCCAGAAAGGCCCGTACATTACCTGCAACGTGCGGTCGTGTATTATCCTGCTGAAATGTAGGGTATCGCTGGGATCGAACAAAGGGTAGAGCAACGGGTCGTAACACATCTGAAATGTAACGTCCACTGTTCAAAGTGCCGTCAATGCGAACAAGAGGTGACCGAGACGTGTAACCAATGGGACCCCATACCATCACGCCGGGTTATATTCCAGTATGGCGATAACGAATACACGCTTCCAATGTGCGTTCACCGCGATGTCGCCAAACACGGATGCGACCATCATGATGCTGTAAACAGAACCTGGATTCATCCGAAGAAATGACGTTTTGCCATTCGTGCACCCAGGTTCGTCGTTGCGTACAACAAGCGCTCCTGTCTGTGATGCAGCCCCAAGGGTAACCGCAGGCACGGTCTCCGAGCTGATAGTCCGTGCTGCTGCAAACGTCATCGAACTGTTCGTTCAGATGGTTGTTGTCTTGCAAATGTCCCTATCAGTAGACTCGGGGATCAAGACGAGGCTGCACGATCCGTTACAGCCGTGCGGATAAGATGCCTGTCATCTCGACTGCTAGTGATACGAGGCCGTTGGGATCCACCACGGCGTTGCGTATTACCCCCCTGAATCCACTGATTCCATATTCTGCTAACAGTCATTGGATCTCGACCAACACGAGCAGCAATGTCGCGATACGATAAATCGTAATCCCGATAGGCTACAATCCGACCTTTATAAAAGTCGGAAACGTCATGGTACGCATTTCTCCTCCTTACACGAGGCATCACAACAACGTTTCACCAGGCAACGCCGGTCAGCTGCTGTTTGCGTATGAGAAATCGGTTGGAAACTTTCCTCATGTCAGCACGTTGTAGGTGTCGCCACCGGCGCAACCTTGTGTAAATGCTTTGAAAAGCTAATCATTTGCCTATCACAGCATCTTCTTCTTGTCGGTTAAATTTCGCGTCTGTAGCACATCATTTTCGTGCTGTAGCAATTTTAATGGCCAGTAGTGTACTTAACAATGCAATCTGTAACCAGTGAAGTGTATGTATTTCCAAGACGATATAAAAGTCCTGTAACAATAAAATACGAAGTATTTCGAAGAAAACAAAAAATAAGATATCTAGGAAAGGAGAAAACGTATTTAAAATTAAACGAGACAGAAACGTTACATGAGCAACATAATTTACATCCATGTCCAGAAATAAAACAGAATGCCTTAAACGACTGGAGATACAACGTTTCATTTTCACAGCACATGTACATTAGTACGTTCTGCAGAAGTGGGCTGGTCGGTGTGGCTGAGCGGTTCTAGGCGCTACAGTCTGGAACCGCGCGACCGCTACGGTTGCAGGTTCGAATCCTGCCTCGGGTATGGATGTGTGTGATGTCCTTGGGTTAGTTAGGTCTAAGTAGTTCTAAGTTCTAGGGGACTGATGACCTAAGATGTTAAGTCCCATGGTGCTCAGAGGCATTTGAACCATTTTTTTTGCAGAAGTGGTAAGCATTTGAACAATGTCGGCCCGGGGGTTCGAGGTCAACATCGACATCACGGCGCAACACCACCTACCGGTAACATGCGCCTGTGGCTCTCGTTGTCGCTGCAAACCGAAGATAATGGGTCAGTGCGACTCGAACAGACGTGCAGGATGGCTAAGAGGCTTATGCGCGTAGTGCACCGTCAAATGAGCGAGTTTGAAAAAGGGTGTATTACTGGCACGAGAGAATGTGATGCGTCCATCTGGGAAATTGCTGCTCTTGTGGGACCAAGTGTTTCGGCAGTGCAACGGGTGTGTGCAGACCACGACGAGATGGGCCAGGTCACACAATCCAGCCAACTCCCTGAGAAGATAGACGCGTCATCCAAATGGCATTCCAGGACAGATCTGTGTGCTCTTCGGCTGTGCCGCAACAGTGGAACAATGTAACACACCGTACACTGTCAGGGGTGACAGTCCGTCGCCGTTTGTTTTGTTACGGCACGGGTTACACTTGCGCGTCGTCCACTTTTCCACCTGCCATTGACGAACGTGTATAAACATGCTAGACAGCAATGGTGCATGGGAAGACGCCACTGCGGACAGGAATAGCATCATATAGTGTTTTCCGCCGAATGCAGGTTCTGTTTGTTTGAAAACGATGCTCTCATTTTGGTTCACCACACCACACCACACCACAGCGGCGTCACAGTGACTGCATTCGCACGAGGCATACAGCCCCAGTTCGAGGCCTTATGGTGTGGCGTGCTGTTGGGTACAACCACAAGCCACATTTTGTGCATGTCCGGGGTATAACACCACAACTCTCTGTGTGGTCATACGTTTTCTACGTGTTTTCCGATGTATTATTAGTTGTGCTGCATATTATTCTTGTAAATATGTTGTCAAGTTGCAAATGCTCTTGTTATTTAAGAAACACAATACGCATGGAATGTTAACATTTTGTAAATATACACGCTGGCCTAGTCAGGGAAAAGCTACTGTCAAAGAGCGTAATAAACTGTAAATGCATTATCGCTGGGCGAGCGAGCGCGCCAAAAAGAAGCAGAAGTCGGGAGTTGCGAGGAGACGATCGGTGTCGTCGGTTGTGTGTATTCGCCGGTGTGGCTGTGCAAAAGCGCGGAGGCAAAAAGTCTGTTTCCCAAGTGCGGAGCAGTGAAAACTGAAATGGTTGTTTTGGCGGATGTTTAATATGGGCAAGCTACGTGTATGGCATTTATTGGGCACAGCACAAATGCAGCAAGAGTAATTCCCATAACATCAAGAGAACTGTGGGCCCTTGTTATTGGCTATGGTGTGGCAAGAAGATCAACCTGTGCCCTATTTTACCGCTGAATGAAGCCGCTCGACAAACCAACGGCATCATAAAGTGAAGTAGACCTAGACTTTTTATAACTAGAAGTGTAACAGGCTGACCAGCGGACTTGAAATTTTATTGCTTAAATAACACTGTTTTCGTGCATATTGTCATATAAATAATTTTCATACGTCGTTATCCAAGTATCATAGTACCCATCGTATCCCTTTGTACGAACCGAGATAGTCAGAAAATGAACTGAAAACGAAGTTAACATAATTTATTAGATTATCAAAACTTTTGGACAATTATGTAATAATGAAATCTTTGGCTGTAGTATGACTAATGTCAGAAACAGAATGATGTAAAAGCCATTATTAATTCATTTGCTGAAAATAGAATAACTTTCATAATCAAAAATTTCTAGTAAAACTTTACTTAATTTGGACACTCAATTTCACTGTCAAAGCGTAGTTTCTAATTTATACCTTGTGGCACAATTTACAACAGTCCTTACCAATGAGTAAATTCACCCAATCTTCCTGCTTGCTACAATTACAACAGTCAGTATTACGGTGAGTAACGTAACAAAAGTTTCTATCCACAGCCAACAGACAATCGTACTGTAATTGATTCTTACCCAAGACTGCTCACGTGTATAAAGTTCAGTTTCTATTTGATTATTCGTGTTGTGGTGAGGAATTGACGACCGTTGCTTATTTTCATTAATGACATACTTTGAAAACCTTTTTTCCGAATTTTCCACTAACTACTGTTTATTAAAAATTAGTTTACGTAACAAAAACATATAAAATTAACCAAACTTTGTGTCTAATCGTCATTTCTAAAGTACTGAGTAGTGGCGATTTGGTTATAACTTCATCTACTTCTCTCGGTTTTATATTATTCTGTGGAGTAAATACCTTTTCGCCACAGATTAGGGTCATATAGAGAAGTCTGATTAGACGCAGAGACAGGAGTGTGTCAAGGGCACTGTGGCCAGTGTGACCTACGTGAATGACACCCCGCGGCCTGTAGCCATACCCTTCGTGCACAACACCCCAGATGCTGCTTTCCAGCATGACAATGCATGACCGCAAGCTGCTGCACGAACACGTGCCTTTTTGGTGGCAGTGCTATGAACCAATGCCAACCACCACAGATGAACTTTGGAACCAGGTGAATGCAGCATGATACCTATACCACAGGAAGCCATTCGCGGGTTAAGCGTGTCGATGCCATCACACATGGAAGAAGGAATCAGGCCCATCGCAGTCCCTGTGGCTGCTAGGCAACACGATGCATGCTGAACCGAGGTGACTGGAGTGTTTATCATTTATGAAGGACATATTAATAAATGTACATGTCCTGTTGTAAGTAGGCTGTTTAGGTTTTTATATTGGTAACGCCACGTAGCGCTCTGTATGAAAATCACTGACTGTGCTGCGTGCAGTCTGAGGCTGGTCGGCATTGTTGCAATAGTCGCTATTGTAGTGTTGGGCAGTTGGCTGTTAACAGCGCTTAGCGTTGCGCAGTTGGAGGTGAGCCGCAAGCTGTGGTGGATGTGGGGAAGTGAGATGGCGGATTTTTGAGAGCGGATGATCTGGACGTGCGTCCATCAGAAACAGTACATTTGTAAGAATGGATGTCATGAACTGCTATATATATAATGACTTTTGAATACTATTAAGGTAAATAAATTGTTTGTTCTCTATCAAAATCTTTCATTTGCTAACTATGCCTATCAGTAGTTAGTGCCTTCAGTAGTTTGAATCTTTTATTTAGCTGGCAGTAGTAGCGCTCGCTGTATTGCAGTAGTTCGAGTAACGAAGATTTTTGTGAGGTAAGTGATTTGTGAAAGGTATAGGTTAATGTTAGTAAGGGCCATTCTTTTGTAGGGATTATTGAAATTCAGATTGCGTTGCGCTAAAAATATTGTGTGTCAGTTTAGTGTTGATCAGAATAGGTAAAGAGCGAAATGTCTGAGTACGTTCAGTTTTGCTCAGCTGTTTGAAAATCAAATAATGTAAGAGGTTTATCAGCAAAGTAATTCAATAATTTTTCTGAGGGGGCGTTTCACTGTGAATGTGAATGTCCTTTCTCTAATCGTTCGAGGTGTTCTGTTTATTCTGATCATGAGAATGTTTTAATGGTAAGTTAAATATTTTGTCTGGAGAACACTTTCAATCCCAAAGCAAACTTTTTCACACACGAATTCTCAAAATTGATATATTTGTCTGTAATGCAGATCATGCTGGTATCGTTATTGCACACTATTGCTCAATTTCGTATTACTACACTACAGTCCGCCCCCAGTAACTGAGTGGTCAGCGTGACAAAATGTCAATCCTAAAGGCCTGGGTTCGATTCCCAGTAGGGTCGGAGATTTTCTCAGCTCAGGGGGTGGTTCTTGTGTTGTGCTAACCATAATCATTTCTTCCCCATCGATGCGCAAGTCACCGAAGTGGCATCAAATTGAAAGAGTTGTACCCGGCGAACGGTCTACCCGACGGGAGGCCCTATTCACACGACATTTATTTTACTATAGTACAATATTGCTTAACTTTAGTTCCTCTATTTTATTTCACTTAAATAAAGTTTCTGTCTTAGCTTCGCTCTGTATACCAGTTGACACATATCTGTTGGACCCAATGAATACCGTTTGTGGGTCTTAATATAACACGAGGAAGCAGTCTGTTACCCTTTCTCGTATTTATTTACCACGGTGAAGCAACCCTATCAGTCACCTTCTAGTGCAGTTCGATGTCAATAGATTTTTCTCTTCAGCAGCAAACGAATGTTCAAGTCAGCTGACGAAAGGCTTTGAATGATTCACAAGTATTCCTTTACAGAGTGAAATACGTTTTCCTTCCAAATTAGTCTGGATATCTGAGAATTATCTGTTACATATCTCCTTTCTGATGAATGTCTGCAGACAACGGAAGCTGCAAAATAGTAGACACCTTTCCGTGTCTTGGTTTAAGAAAGTATAATCGAAATGGAAATCTTTTCTCTTCCCTTAGAGATTGATACAACAATTTCTTTAAACCTACTATTTGCTTTCTCCCTGTACGTAATCTGGCGTGCTTTCGAAAGAGCTGAAAATGTTTGCAGTTGATCCCATTTAATTTCCTCTAAAATTGTCTGCAAGTGAGCTGCACTGAGAATGTTTTCGTGAAGAGTTCTCTGATGATTTTCTGTGGTGTCGTTGCAGATGGAGATCACCGTTTACAAGTGGGGCAGTACTGGTGGATGGCTTAAATTTTACGACCTGACCTTTACCAAGCCATTCGACTACTTGCTGACCAACTTCCCGGCCGTCTTTGAGTACATCTGGTACCCCATGGGCATCAACAAGAAGCCCGTGCCTCCGGCAAGTATCCAATCATGACAAACTGCATGCAAAATATCCATTAAAGTGATACTTAGAAGGCTGCTATTCGTACCGGAACATCTAGAACAGCTCCATATAGTTTTATTTAATGTCATGCTTTGTGAAACTCGTTTACGATGACTTTGAGGAACGGCAATAAGAAAAGGAATATGTTCGAAATTAATCAGTTTGACGCCTTTCTCGTGTTAAGCACCTCTCCTGCAAATTATCAGATCCTAAAACTGAAACTGGAGGCAGACGCTAATGTGTAAGGAAAACGATGTCAGTTTGAACTAGAGATGAGATATGAACAGAGAAAAACACATTACTCGCACCAGCTGAAGTTTACGGATACTTTCTTGCATGGAATGTAACAAAACTCCTTTCGTGAGAGTTTAGTTTAATTACTTTCATGGTCTGCGCACTGTAATTTCGACCTCTCGCTACGATGTGGAGAGAGTCACTTTTGCAGCTGTAATGCATGTTCTCGCCGAGAAACAGGACAACTTGCTGACCATTTGTGCGGTTGTCTTCTTAACTGTCTCAATACACTTTTTTTGTATTGTCCATCTCCCACCATCTCTCTAAAACAACACGCACGTGCCCCCGCACACACACACACACACACACACACACACACACACACACGCACACACGCAAACAAGGATTATTAACAACTCAAGCAGATACGATTTCAGACAGCGTTTGATGTTAATTTTATTTAGTATAAAATTCTTTACATTACTGGCTATGACGTCAAAGACCTAATTCCTTTCTGTAGTACAGTATGGATTAGTGGTGGGTAGTGTAAGTCATTTCTCCTTCTATAACTGAATTTATGGTGCTGTTGTTTCTGAACGCGATTTATTACGGAAAAAAACTTGATAAAGTAATAAATGTGCTCTGAGTCTTGTGTTGGTGTGCCGAAATCAACCGTAGAAAGACCTGCCTCCGAGATGGCCGCTTTTCCTGAGAATACGTATCACGTATGTCTAGGAAACGCCTTTCTACAATACCATTGGTCGTGTTTTTCTTGACAATTGTGCAAAATCTTGTTCAGAAAGTCTGAAGACTTCTTTTCTTCACCCATACGAAGATTTTAAGGACTTTTTTTAGTAGAATGTCAACAATTTGTTACCTGAAGACAACACTGTAATGTCATGAAACTAGTCGCGATTAGTAAACCATTTTCACTCATCTCCTGCCGTTTTCATCGTTCGAAATGCATGATTACAGCTGTTGCTACCCCTCGTACCAAGTGATTTGTAACGTTTTATACTACCTACTGAAAACGGCCCTCATTTCATTAAATTGTCCACTTGTAATGTATGAACATTTACCCACAAAAGATTTAATTTAACGTTACCTGACGTCATGTCAAGAAGACGCTAATACAGGTCAGACTTACCTTCAGCCCCGGATCTACGATAGTTTGAGACCAGAGCAAAGACGTGATATTGGCGACTTCCCGCTCCCCACCCTCCCCCTCGAGAGTTTGAGATAGACCGCCAGAAATTTAAAAAAATCGAATTTTCAAAAATAGCGCACATCTTTCTGAAGAGTATGATATATAAAACATATATATTCGGCGAAATGTAAAACACCTTATTTGGTCTGAAGTGTGCCACAGTGCAGTGCCACAACTTCATCGCAATAAAGACAAGAGAGAAGCAAGGCACTACACATTTCATCAATCCTTAGGTCCCAGCATTTCTCTCTCTTATCTCGCTACAGCTTTCACGGCGTGCTTTCCTTTCTGACAAAGAATCTACACATATAAAAAAAATTGCATCACCTCGGTTCGCAGATTTCCGGAACCTGTACAGAAAATTGGAATACAGATCAACGTAAACATCATTCCCGTCGTTTTTATTGCTCATGAAAGCCACACATTGCATGTTGTACCACCATACTGCGAGACCTTCGGAGGTGGCGGTCCAGATTGCTGTACACACCGATACCCAGCAGCATGTCCACTTGCATTGATGCATGCTGTGGAAGCGTGCTGGGCCCATAACCTAGAGGTCCGTGGATCGTAACCACGCTCTGCTACCAGCAATGAACCGTAAAATTTAACTTTCAAAATATTTTCTTATAGAATTTACTTTATTTACTAGCGATTCATCAAGAACATTAATACATTTAGTCACACTAGGTGAGCGTGGAAGTAGTTGCCAGGAAGTAACTGATGAAAAATGAAAATACTTTTGACAAATGTGAATTTTATTCCTAAAGGCTTTTATCAAAACAGATTTAAAATTATAATCAGAAAGCACCTTCGCAATATCAAGTTACAATTTTATTTAGAGGCAGAAAGAACAATATTAACAGTATGAGCCTTCGGGCTGAGAAGCTTGCCTGCTCCCTTTCAACACGGCCGTAGTCATGACCGCTCACAACAACCTCTGAAAGAGTACACTGGTGCAAATCTGCAACACACCAGATTACTTTAAACTAAAATTTTTTAACAACTCACACAAACACGTAAACTATGCACTCCGTAAGGGGGATGGAAATGGTATAACCTAAAATGACTATTTAAATAAAACCCATAAAATGCAGAACTACATAAAATGTACAACATGCTCTACATTACACATACACCACCTCGCAAGATGATAGGCAAGATAAAAACAGATTTCAAGAATTCGGCCTTTAAGCAATAAATTGGTTAACACCGAATCTGACAAACATGACACAGGCAGCTATTAACGTACGGCAGACTGACAGTCAGACAGACTCTAACTGCGTAACAAATGCGGACGAGAGACAGACGAGCGAGCTGGGGACGAGAGACTGACCAAGAACACAAGTAGAATTTAACAAGTAACTGAAACAACATATCACCAATCACTTAACTTCTAATAACTGCGATTTCTGGCCAAGACCTGGCACAGCACCCCAAAACGCTCTCCCGAACCGTCCGCTGCCAGCCGCTTCAACGGACGCAGGAAGATGCGCCGATCTCCCGTCTCACGGCGTCGCAGCTCGCCCCGGCCAGACCGACGTCGTGGGTTGACTCCTGTTGCTCTCGTGTGAACCGCGAACTCACTACCCCTCGCTACACGCCGCGGACCACTCGACTCACGTGGCGACCTCACATGCGCCGACGCTCAAAGCGTACCAGTAGTCACCTCGTGTCTCAGTGCGCGACCGACCAACCGATCGATCCAACCGCCAATGCCCATTACCTGAACAAACTCGAGCAGGCTGGCGGCCTGACGCATACTAGCACTCCGGACGACAGACAGACACTAACCCCCCTCATCAACGCGGACGAGAGACAGGCCCAGACTAACTTGTCTGACCAACTGACTAGACTCGCCCAGACTGACAGACTGCCCTGGCTGACCAACTGTCTCAGACTGACTGACTGACTCCCTTCCGAGCTCATAGCGCCCCTTAAATGCACGTGAACAGGCTACCTTTCCCCTTTCCCACCAGAGGGAGACACCAAAGTTGCGATTGTCACAGCGGCGCCACCGCCAGCAATGGAGGGCGGCTGCTTTACACTATGCGCTGTGGTGCTTTTCAAAACAGCAATTTTTACTGTGGTGCACATATCCTCTTGCATTGATGCATTCCTGTATTCTTCGTGGCACACTATCCACAAGTTTATAAAGGCAATATTGGTCCAGATTGTCCCACTCCTCAACGGTGATTCGGCGTAAATCCCTCAGAGTGGTGGGCGTGTCTCTTCGTTCATAAACAGCACTTTTCACTCTATCCCAGGCATGTTCGATAGGGTTCATGTCTGGCCACTCTAGTCGCGCGATGTCGTTATCGTGAAGGAAGTCATTCAAAAAATGGTTCAAATGGCTCTGAGCACTATGGGACTCAACTTCTGAGGTCATTAGTCCCCTAGATCTTAGAACTAGTTAAACCTAACTAACCTAAGGACATCACAAACATCCATGCCCGAGGCAGGATTCGAACCTGCGACCTTAGCGGTCTTTCGGTTCGAAGGAAGTCATTCACAAGATGTGCACGACGGGGGCGCGAATTGACGTCCATGAAGACGAATGCCTCGCCAATATGCTACGGATTTGGTTGCGCTATCGGTCGGAGAAGGGTATTCAAGTATTGTACAGCCGTTAGGGCGCATTCCATGACCACCAGCGGCGTACGTCGGCCCCACATAATGCCACGCCAAAACAGCAGGGAACCTCCACCTTGCTGCACTCGCCGGACAGTGCGTCTAAAGCATTCAGCCTTACCGGGTTGCCTCCAAACACGTCTCCGATGATTGTCTGGTTGAAGGCATATGCGACACCCATCGGTGAAGAGAGCATGATGCCAATCCTGAGCGGTCCATTCGGCAAGTTGTTGGGCCCATCTGTATTGCGCTGCATGGTGTTGTGGTTGCAAAGATGGACCTCGCCATGGACGTCGGGACTGAAGTTGCGCATCATGCAGCCTGTTGCGCACAGTTTGAGTCGTAACACGACGTCGTGTGGCTGCACGAAGGGCATTATTCAACATGGTGGCGTTGCTTTCCAACGAGCCATAATCCGAAGGTAGCGGCCATCCACTGCAGTAGCAGCCCTTGGGCGGCCTGAGCGAGGCATGTCATCGACAGTTCGTCTGTACATCCTTCATGTCCGAACAACATCACTTTAGTTCATTCCGAGACGCCTGGACACTTGCCTTCCTGGCACAAAGTAACAATGCGGACGCGATCATACCGCGGTATTGGCCGTCTAGGCATGGTAGAACTACAGACAACACGAGCCGTTAACCTCCTTCCTGGTGGAATGGCGAATGGCTGTAACTTATCGACTATCGGACCCCTTCCGTCTAATAGGCGTTGCTCATGCATGGTTGTTTACATCTTTTGGAGGGTTTAGTGACATCTGTGAACAGTCAGTCAACGTCTATCTTCAGGAGTACTGGGAACCGGGGTGATGCAAAACTTTTTTTGATGTGTGTGTTACGTCATCAAAGTTCGTGAAACGTTTTGCTACATGAAAAATTAAAATGGTGTTGCCTAACACTGAAAAAGCTGTTAATACGAGTAGTACCCAAGACTGGCGGGGTTTCTCGATTTGATTATGTCTATTTTGTCACTGTCTGCTAGATAAAACGAAACACGTCTTTTTAATATTGCAGCAGTTGTAACACTCGCCAAATAGTCGACACTGTTTTGTCACAAATGGTTATGTTTATCTACCTTATTTATATAAATAACACGACAGAATATAACTCACACAGTACGCACATCAAATGCCTATTAGGCTTACTACAAGCAAAAATTTTATGTTAGGAGTTTCACTTTTCGTTCATAAGCTCCAATTTCTCAAGCATGAGATCAAGAAGTAGTAGTAGTACGAAATTTTTGTATACATTTGAGATCGTCGTATTCTTCCATCTAATTTGTGTGATGTTCTCGTTTTTTCTCCTTACTCGTTCTAACAAGCAATCTTATCATCACTAATTCTGTAACTATTCCTGCCATTTTAAAAAATTGTTCTCCAGTTGACTTCACTAACCCAGCCAGTATCCTGTTTAGTTATCCCGCGTCCATTCTCCGGTTAGCGTTTTTTACATGTGCGTGAAAAGCATTTTCCGCGCTATTCCGAGAATAGAATCAAGCTGCTGCTAACCGCAGACTGTACGGCTGGCCGTTAGTAGTGTAACAATCTAACAAACATTTCCTCTCAGAATTTCATTTTCTTGCATACATTGGGGAAATAATATGTAATTTTCATTACCTGAAGTTGCTGTTAGTCGCTTATTTCCACTCTGGTTGTCTGAATCTATGGACTTCGCTAAAAGTTAAAATAAGGCTTATCATTCGCACACCTAATCAACCACATAAAAAAACAGCGAGTGGTATTCACCCGTTCTCATTTATTGGGATCGGCTCATACAGCACCATCCCCCTTTGTCTGCGGGAAAGTTATTAACTTCTGGATGCGACGGGGATTCCCCTAGCAGAGACATCACGTACTGTATGCACGCGTTGAGTCAACTTATGATACGTTCAGAAATGAACTTAGAATGTTCGAAAATAAATAGGGATATGTTTCAGAATCATATGAATAATCGATACGTGGGCTGTCGCTTTGTAAAACAAGTTTTTTTCTTCAATAATATGAATTTGGCGCCCCTTGAAATTGCCGTCCTGGACAAATAACCCAGTTCCCCCCTCCCCGGCCATAGATACGGCCCTTCTTACGTTGGCTTCTGGCTTCAGTACTTCTCCACGCTAAGATTGAGAATGTTGAATAATAGAATAACTGTGAATTGAAACTCAGTGACGATAACCTGCTGCGAATATCCTGATGTAAACTTACCTCCTACAACCTGAAAGACTCGTACAAAATCCCTGCTAGTAATCTTGTGCTCAATAAATGAGTGAATCAACACGTTTGCTGAAGGCAAAATGATCCTGGGAGAGTACGCACTAGTGTGTAGCTCGTGCAGTATATGACCACCTGGCTTGTTAAATAGATTCGTTAAATGAACGCTATCAGTTTAATAATGGCAAGGAGCGTAAATAAATTCAAAAAGATCGTATGAGAGTCACTGATTACTTCAACTGGAAAGACAGCTTATGCGAGGGGCGTTCTGTACGTAATGGATTCTATTTTTTACGGTCAGTTCCGATTGAAAAAATGCCGAATTTGTCACGGAATATTCCCTCTTCAGTCCCTACGGTTTCATGAAGTTTCGGTGGGTGGCAGCAGTATATGTAACATTCAAAACGGCGTCTGTAAGAGCAGAGCTGTCATTGAGTTTCTTTTGGTGGGCACCGAGCGAGGTGGCGCAGTGGTTAGCACACTGGACTCGCATTCGGGAGGACGACGGTTCAATCCCGTCTCCAGCCATCCTGATTTAGGTTTTCCGTGATTTCCCTAAATCGTTTCAGGCAAATGCCGGGATGGTTCCTTTGAGAGGGCACGGCCGATTTCCTTCCCAATCCTTCCCTAACCCGAGCTTGCGTTCCGTCTCTAATGACCTCGTTGTCGACGGGACGTTAAACACTAACCACCACCACCATCTTTTGGTGGGAAAGAGCACCGCAAATATTCGTAGACACTTGCCGAATGTCTATGGAGAACTGGCGTTGAACAAAAGCATGATGAGTCGTTGGGCGAGGCGCTAGTCATCACTGCAAAAGGGTCACGCAGACCTGTCCGACATCCCACATGGCAGCCGGCCGCACACGTTTGTGACTCTTGCACAGTGTCGTCGCAACAAAAATTCAAACGAAATCCTTTATCTCCATGACAAGCAAAGTGTCACTCTAGTCAGCGTATCAGAGAGGAGCTCCCAAAACTTCATTGGACTGTTCTTGCTCGTACACCCTGCAGCCTGGATCTCGCCATCTTCCACCTGTTTGGTCCAATAATGGATACACTCCATGAGAAGCAGTAAGTGGATGATAGCGAGGTTAGTGATGAAGCAAGATGTTGGCTGTGACGTCGACCATTAGAGTGGTGCTATGTGGACCTACAGGCCGTCCCACAAAGGTGGCGTAACGGCGTCACACTGAACAGAGATTATGTTGAAAAGTTCTTGTAGCGAAAAGAGTTGCGCATAATTGGTGTGCTGGAATATTCACAAAAGCAGTGTGCTCTCAGAAAAACAAGTCTTGCATTACCTACTGAATGACCCTCGTAGTACTGGATGTGGCGCAGGTACTTCCTTACCTTAAAAAAAATCACGAAGCAGAAAGTATTGCAGATGTCAGTTTAATTCGCTTTTCTTTACATTTCTTTTTATATCCTTTTTATATCCGCCCACGTCAGTGCATCTGGAGAGTCGAAATCGAAGTTTCGTTTCAGCATCCAGCATTTCTATATGTTGGCATTAGCAGCACGAATATGGTTCTGCAGCTCACACAGGGTCTGTGGCCGATTGGTGTACACCAAGGGTTTTAGATAGCCCCATAAGACAGCCCCAAGTCGCAGCAGGCTAAACCTGGCCAGCGTGCTGGCGACTGCAGATCGCCCTTCAAAGACATGAAATGGTCGGGGAAATGTTCGCGAACGATTGTCACTGACGTCCGTTCTGTGTGATGTGTGGCACCTTCTTGTTGGAATCAGACATCCCCAACACACATTTCTTTAAATTCTGGGAGAGTAGAAGTCTGAATAATCTGGTCATAACGCTCAAAAGAGACTGTAACTGCCCTACCATTCTCTTCGAAATACCATGGGCCAATAATGTCAGTTTTGGATAATGCCCACCAGACAGTCACACTTTCCGTAGGCATGGGCTCCTCATGAAGTTCTTGGGTTTTCGTGCCACTCCAGTATGGCGTGTGTTGTTTATTCACGCATCCAGGGAAACGAAAATGTGCCTCGACGCTGGAGATGATGAGGCTGTCACGAGGCAGGTTTTAGATCAAGGCTTCACAAGTAGTTTTCTGTGAAGCGAGAATGTGTGTAGTAAGTGTGTACACTAGTCCCAGTGTGTATGCAAGAGTTTTTAAGCCCTCGTGGAGATTTCGCCTCTCTGTGCGATCAGGAACAGCAGGAGCAGCTGCACGTTTCCGTGCGCGTAGCATGGGGGGGGGGGGGGGGGGGGGGTTGAAAATCGCCAGTTCTTGAAGATCCTGGTTTCTGTCCCTGTATCCACAAACACGTACACCCGCACAACAATCGATTTTCGATCAGGAAGCAACCTGCAGGCGAGATATTAAACCATTCCCTGAACCCTCAATAGACTGTGATGACAGAACGGCCATTGGAAAAGAATGATATTGCAGTGCCTGTATAGTTCAGAAGTAGGACGCAATGTTCTTAGGGACGAGCACTCTTGCGTGACTAAGGAACATTGCATCGTACTTCTGAACGACACAGGCTTTTCCTTTTTTTCCTTTATTGTTATTTTGACACCTTATGCTAAGGTAGGCCGGCAGCGGCAATACTACGCCGCTCTTCGGCCATAAATAATTCATTTATTACAAGTGGAGACTTCGAAAAACGAAACAACACGATGCATAGACACCGGTAGACACACAAATAAAAAAATACATGAAGTCGGTCACAAGTGCAGCACTCTGGCAATAACAGAGACGACAGAAACGGCGCACGTGTATGAAGGAGTACAAATGACGAAAGACTGAATCACTAACACTATGGCACACACAAAACACTGGCGACGATCTCCGGCGCGCGAATGTTCACTTGACGTGTACGAGTCCGGGGACCTGCCAAAAGGGGAAAAGGTGGGGGAGG
Source organism: Schistocerca americana (assembly GCF_021461395.2). Lineage (NCBI taxonomy): Eukaryota > Metazoa > Arthropoda > Insecta > Orthoptera > Acrididae > Schistocerca > Schistocerca americana. The sequence continues at coordinate 51,362,020 of NC_060129.1, forward strand.
AGGGAGAGGGGAGGGTGGAGATGCCAGTGGCAGAGGAGGTGGGAGGGGGAGGAAACAAGGTAGGGGGTAGGGGAAGCCCAGGGAGAGGAGGGGGGCAGGAAGGGAGGAAGGAGAGAAGGGAGATAGGGTGCCCTCAGGAAAAAAACACAGGGTGTGGAAGAGTTGGATCAAAGTTGGTAGGAGGGTTAGATGCAGGGGATGAGGCCATCACCAGGGAGGGGGAGTTGGTGGGAGCCACCTTGGACGAAAGTATGGGGAGTGGAGAGATAGCAGGTGGGATGTGGGAGTACAGGCACAGCAGTGGACGGGGGTGGGGAAGGATGGGAGAGACGAGCAGGTGAGGGGGATCGAGTTTACGGGTGTAGAGGATCCGTATCGGTTAGAGGAAAAGGAGGAGATGTGGGAACGGAATAAGGTCATACAGGATCCACATGTGGGAAAGGAGATGGATGCAATGGGCGAGGCAGAGCGCATGGCGTTCTAGGATTTGAAGAGATTTCTAAAAGGTTGAAGGGGCGTAGCAGAGGATAGGGTGGATGAGGGATTTCTAGGTGTGGAGGATGGTGCCGGGGGCCAGACCCCATGTGCGGCCAGAAAGGAGCTGGAGGAGACGGAGGCAGGAGCGTGCCTCGGCTTAGATTGTCCAGAGATGGGGGGTCCAGGACAGGCGACGGTCAAGGGTGACGCCAAGGTACTTGAGGGTGGGGGTGAGGGTCATAGGACAGCCAGAAATGGTGATATAGAAGTCGAGGAGACGGAAAGAAGGGGTGGCTTTGCCTACAATGATCACCCGCATCTTGGAAGGATGACCTTGAGCAACCACTGGTTGCACCAAATGGTGAACTGGTCAAGATGGGATTGGAGAGGGTATTGGGAGTGGTGAAGGGTGGGGGTGAGGGCAAGGAAGGCGGTGTTTTTGGCGTACTTGAGAAGGTGGACAAGGGGTGGAGGCAGTGACATGTCTGCTGTATACACATGGTAGAGAAGAGGGGAGAGGAGGGAACCTTGGGGCACACCGGCGGAAGGCTGGAAGGTGCAGGAATCTGTGTTATGGATGCTGACATAGGAAGGACGTTGGGAAAGAAAGCACCCTATCAGACGGACATAGTTGACAGGAAGAGCAAATATTTGGAACTTGAAGAGGAGACCAGAATGCCGTACACGGTCGTAAGCACGCTCAAGGTTGAGGCAGAGGAAGATGGTGAACTGGCGTGAGTTGAGCTGTTCAGAGAGGAGATGAGTGAGGTGAAGGAGAAGGTCATCGGCAGAGAAGGACGGTCGAAAGCCACATTGGGTAGCGGGAAGGAGGCGGTGCTGGCGGAGATGCTGGTGGATGTGTCGGGTAAGGATGGATTCCAGGACCTTGCTGAAGACCGAGGTAAGGGTGACAGGACGGTAGGAGGAGACGGCAGATGGCAGTTTGTTGGGTTTGAGGAACATCAGGATACAGGAGGTTTTCCACAGCTCGTAGTAGTAGCCGGCGGACAGGACCACATTATATTGGCTGGGCAGGGTGGAGAGGAAGGAGGCGGGAGCTTCACGGAGATTGCGATAGGTAACACGATCGTGACTGGGAGCAGTGTTGCGTTTCGTGTGGAGTGTAGTGATGATATCCAGAGTGGTGATGGGTGCATTGAGTTTATTGTGTGTAATGTTGTCCAAGTACTGGAAGCCAGGAGCGAGTGGAGGGACATAGGCGTCCATTCGATCGTGGACATCTGGGAAGAGGGAGTAATCGAACTGGGGATCGCCAGTGAGGGTAAAGATATCAGGAAGGTAGGAGGCAAAGTGATTGGCCTCACTAAGGTTGTCAGGGAAGGGTTGGTCATCATGAAGGAGAGGGTAGAAGGGAGGATTTAGATCCGGTAGGGCGGCGGAAGGCAGACCAGTACTTGGACGAGTTGATAGGAAGTATTAAGACGGGTGCATGTCTGTTGCCAGTCCCGGCGTTTCTTAGCTGCGAGCAAGTTTCTGCCTGTCGTAGTTGCCCGTGGCGTCGTAGTGTGTCTGGGTCACACGTGTGAAGGAAGTCACGGTAGAGATGGCGGGATTCACGGAGGAGGGAGAGGACGGTCTGTGGGGGTAAAGTGGGATGGTGCGGGTGGGTGGCAACGGTAGGGACGTGGGCCTCCATAGCCTCAGACAAGGTCTGCTGGAGAAAGGAAGAGGCTAGGGTAAGACCGTCAGGGTGGTGATAGGCGAGTGGGTGGCTATCGAAACGACACAGGCACTGCAGTGTCGTATTTATCTCCCGACAAGGGGCAAGCGACTCTCAAGTACAATGTCTCCCCTGTAAGGGAATGCATCGGGTGGTTATAAATAAACGTTCCGTATGTAACACGTTATAACACGGGAACTAATTACCGTGTGAGTAGCATACTTGGTAGCATTAATGTCCAGAGTATGATTTCCGTGCGTCACAGCACCACCGCCCTGTTGCAGCTGCGGCCACCAGATGCCGTTACCAGCCATCGCGATTCGTAGTCTCACACACCTGACCAGTGACAGTGCACCAGCTGACGTGTCGACATGAGCTCGTACAAAAGGAGCATCACGTTACTGGTGAAGCTCTGTTGTCAAAACAAGAGTAATGTCGCAGCTGCACTTGGAGAATGTCGCCGGCCGAAAGGATTACGGAAGGGTCCTCTTTCTCATCCCACTGTGCAGAGCATGGTGAAGAAGTTCGAATCACCTGGAGAACTGGGCGCTGCTCTGGGAAGGGCGGTTGCGCCGCAGGTGGTTGATCGACTCTCTGTCGCTATGGCAGACAACGCTGTGCGCAACTCCCGATCATCGGGCAGTGCGGTTGCTGTGTCACGACAGTTGAATATCCCGTAGTCGATTGTTCGGAAGGTGCTTCCTACCATACTCAGACGGTATCCGTACAAGACCCACATCAAACTTCCTGGCAGATTAAAACTGTGTGTCCGACCGAGACTCGAACTCGGGACCTTTGCCTTTTGCGGGCATGTGCTCTACCATCTGAGCTACCGAAGCACAACTCACGCCCCGTCCTCACAGCTTTACTTCTGCCAGTACCTCGTCTCCTACCCTCCAAACTTTACAGAAGATCTCCTGCGAACCTTGCAGAACTAGCACTCCTGAAAGAAAGGATACTGCGGAGACATGGGTTAGCCACAGCCTGGGGGATGTTTCCAGAACGAGAATACCCGCCCTACAGGAGAGAGACGCATTGAGCTCAACAGTTTCCATGCAAAATGGGGCTCACCGCACGTCACTCGTGAAGTTCTGCTTCTCCCAAACACATTTGGAAACGATCGAATTATCAGCCAGTTGTTTCCAACTGCTTGCCCAGCACAATCATCTGATCTCACTCCCTGTAATTTCCGGTTGTGGGACTACCTGAAGGATAGGGTTTGCAGGGAACATTCAGACATGTGCTGGTCTGTAGCGCAGAATATGAAGAGAGGTGTCCAGCATACCTACAGACATGCTACGTTCTGCTTCGCAGAATGCAATCCTGAGCTTTCAGACTCTTCTCGCCAGTGATGGGTGCGATATTGAGCCCCTTTTGTAATGGTAGTGGTGTGTAATGGTATGATGTAGCGTAGCATCATATTAAAAGTGTTTCAACTGAACAGATTCTGCATTATTTCTCTTCCTGATGTCCTTGACATTAATGCTACCGAGTTTGGTCGTTGTACACTTATTAGTTTCCGTGTTATAACGTGTTAAATAGGGAAAGTTTATTTATAACCACCCGGTACATAGTAGATGTATGAGTACTGACTGTAGACACGTAGCAGAAGTGAAGGAAGTATGGAAGTTTGGGTCTGGCTGTAAATCGTGCTCACATTGCGTAATGGTAAGGCTACTGCTCGCGATAAGTGGGAAACCTAGGTTCGATTCCCAGTTCGACACAAATTTGCGTTGCCCTCATTCCATTATACTGCTGATGGTTACCCATGTTCGCAACTGCGAATACGTTTCATGTGTTGGGAAAGTAAGTCGCCCTCTCACTCGCTGCATGATCGCCACTGAACTGACCTTTAAAGTAACTTTAGGTCCTGCCGTTTCGAATATGCTCAACCTCACACAGCAGGGAGGAACGGCCGCCATATTGCGCACGTTTCAAATAAGGAAATGCCCGCGCCGCACTCTGTACATACAAGCATGGGTACTTAAGGCGCTCAGTCCAGAACCGCGCGACTGCTACGGTCGCAGGTTCGAATCCTGTCTCGGGCATGGATGTGTGTTATGTCCTTAGGTTAGTTAGGTTTAAGTAGTTCTAAGTTCTAGGGGACTGATGACCATAGATGTTAAGTCCCATAGTGCTCAGAGCCATTTGAACCATTTGAACCAAGCATGGGTACCAATACCTGGGGGCAAGTTGCGTCACGCTCCGTTACCTCTCAGCTAAAGGAAAATATGTAGTGTAGTTAGTCATGTAGTCAGGTATTTTGTCTGAGTATTACGCAGGTTTTTAACACGGTTGGACCTGGAACATTTTTGAAGCTATTTACTAATCGCCATTCATTTTCCAAGATATTACAAATACTCCTTATCCGAGGTTTGGATCGACCCTAGAAATTATGTAAAACTGTGTAAAAGAACTTACAAATTTTACATGAACAACCTGAGAGCCTGCACTGAGATGACAAAAGACCTGGGGTAGCGATGTGCACATATACGTATGGTGGTAGTACCGCGTACACAAAGTATAAGAGGACAGTGTATTGGCAAGGCTGCCATTTGTACTCAGGTGACACATGTGGAAAAGTTTCCGACCTGATTATGGCCGCACGGCGGGACTTTGAAGGGGGATTGGTAGTGGGAGCTAGAAGCACGGGACATTCCATTTCCGAAATCGTTAGGCAATTCAATATTCTGACATCCGTAGCGTCAAGAGTGTCACGAAAATACCGAATTTCAGGCATTGCGTCTCACCACGGACGAAGCAGTGGCCTATGGCCTTCACTTAACGGCCGAGAGCAGCAGCGTTTGCGTAGTCAGTGCTAACAGACAAGCAACACTGCGTCAAATAAGCGCAGAAATTAATGTAGGAGGTACACCGAAAGTTTTCGTTAGGATCGAGCGACAAAATTAGGCGTTAATAGGCGATGGCAGCAGACGACCGACGCGAGTGCCTTTGGTAACATCACGTCATCGCCTCCAGCGCCTCTCTTGTGACAGTGTTGGTTGGACCCAAGAGGACTGGAAAACCGTGGCCTCGTCAGATGAGACTCGATTTCGGTTCGTAAGAGCTGATGTTCGGCATTGAGCATGGTGCACACCCCACGAAGCCATGGAACCAAATTGTCAACAAAGCTCTGTTCCAGCTGGTGGTGGCTCCATAATGGTGTGGACTTTATTTACGTGGAGTGTACTGAATCCTGGCTGTGTTCGGCTACTTGGAGACCATTTGCAGCCATTCACGGCCTTCATGTTCCTAGAGAACGGTGGAATTTTCATGGATGACAGTGAGCCATCTCACCAGGCCACAGCTATTCACGATTGGTTTGATGAACCTGCTAGACAGTTCTTGCAAATGATTAGGACACCCAGACCGCCCGACTTGAATCCCATCGAACATTTGTGGTACATAATCGAGAGGCCAGTTCCTGCACTGCCAACACCTTCGCAATTATGGACGGCTATAGAAGCTGTGCGGCTCAGTATTTCTGCAGGGGACTTCCAAAAACTTGTTGGGTCCACGTCACATCAACCTCCTGCACTACTCCGGGCAAAAGGAGGTCCGACAAGACATTAGAAAGTATCCCACGACTTTAGTCACCTTAGTGTGTACGACTTCATAATGAAGAATATACCCGTAATGTGTTCAAGAAACTGACGAAAATACCAAGTCGCTTGTGATTCAGTTGTGCTCTAAAGAGGAAACGTATCCTGGGCTGTCTGAATCGAGACTGCTTGCCCCACAGTACAATACATCTGGAACAGAAACTCTCGTAATAGCTCGGTACAGAAGTGAACTGTTTGTCCTCAAATAAAATGCCGAAGTGAACTATGCAATGCGTTGGCTCATAAACCATAGTTCATAAACAGAGAATGCGGGAAGCAAGTCTCAGTGTGAAGTCTCACATACAAACCCAGGTGGCAAAGCAGACAGTATCTCTGACTGTATACATCAGACAAGCAACAGATTAAGACAAGACAAAACCGTTTCTGTCCAATTCTGACACCAGACATTCGGATACCGAACATTCACATACTATACATTCGGATACCATACGTTCAGATACCAAACTTTCTGATATTGTACGTTCGAATATCGTACATTTCGATACCAAGCATTTGGATGCCATATATTATGATGCTGTACATTCCGATACCATACATTCAGATACCGAACATTTGGATGCGAACATTGGGATACCAAACATTCTGATATTGTACATTCGAATACTGTACATTTGGATACCAAACATTTCGATACCATATGTTCAGATACTGTACATTCAAACACTGTATATTAGGATACCAAACATCTTGATACCTACGTTTGGATACAAAGCGTTCAGACACCGTACATTTGCATATACACATTTGGATACCGAACATTCGGATCCCAAACATTTCGATACCGTATATTTGTATACCATCCATTTAGATACTGAACATTTGAATGCGTACATTCGGACACTGAACATTTGGACACCGTACATTCAGATTACGAACATTCGGATGCCATACATTCAGATGCTGCGCATTCGGATACCGTACATTTGGATACCATGCATTCAGATACTGTACATTCAGATACCATATATTCAGATACCGTACATTAGGATGCTGAAGATTGAGATACCCAGATACCAAATATTGGGATACTGAACGTGTTGCACTTGCACAGCCTGCACTAACCTGTTAGTGGCCGACACACAGCTCACTGAAATATGTCGCTTAGACTTCCCTCCTCTGCTGCATGCACTGAAGATGCAGATCAGTGGGCGAATATTAGAATATTAAAAGTGCTGGCGAGTTAGTAGATGCAGAAAATGTGAGAAGCTGAAAGTTGACGTATGCTACAGGCGACTTTCAGTATTTAGCAGCGAGATCTCTTCACCATAATATTTGTGCCTGTCTAGAAGATTACTATGAACTGCAGTATAAAATGCTTTTGGCGATTCACAGTCGATACCAGTTTGAAATAATTCGCCATTTTATATTTTGTATAATCTGATTTACGTATTGGAAAACAGCATATTCTGTAGAGACAACATTTCGAAGTATAAATGAAGATCGACGACCTTATTTTGAGACAGGTGCATCATACTTCTTGCATACATAATCGTTTCTACTACTTTCTAGAATGAGGTAAGGAGTTGACAGTCGTTTTTTATATCTGTCTTACTACGTTTCCTGTTGAAAGGTCTGGTAACAATATATTTCAGTCCATCTGGAAATATGCCATTTGACAGTGACATATTGCACACGTGTCTGAAGACACGGTATTTAAAATGAGGAATAAGATTTTAGTACTTTACTTGAGATATTATCAGTTATGAGACAGTGTTTTCTGTTCGGAAAGTTAATGATATTCTCTATTTTATTTCTTTTGCAGAGCATAGAGCAGTTATGAGATGCCTGCGTTCATGTGCACTGCTTATGCAAATATTCTGTTGCTTTATCCTTTGAACTCTGATTATTAAATTCATTAGCTACCTAACAGCTCTCTTATTGGGCAGCTATTTTCTTTGATAAGAAAGTCCTTACAGTCCTGAAATGATTTTCAAGGTCGAGTTTTAACAATTGTCCTCATACATCTAATTTATTTATTTGATTTGCGAATTTTGTCATTGTCAATTTTCTCTTTTCATTCTTTAATCGCTTCCCTTATGATAGCTCAGTATTGGTTGTTATATGAAATCAATCCTACGTCTTCGTTTGGCATGAACTTTTCATATAATTTTGTTTTATGTTCACATGATATTTCTATTACTTTTGTAATCCCACGCTTTTTGAATTTTTGTAACGCCACAGCTTCTTGTGTTCTGGCGAAAGCAGCTGTTGAAGTTTGAAACACATCTGTCAGTACATAAAATTTAGTTACTGTGACCTGTCACATTAAACATATGTCTCTGTTGTCTGTTCATTAATTACTCTAACTCTCCCGCACAGCACGACTTTGTTGTAATCTGGTTTGTTATTGACCATGGTAAGTTGTGCATCAGTAGTAGAGGCACCATTGACCGTTGGGTAAACATCTGTATCACTGATCAACTACATATATATTGTATGACAGTGTGCTAGTTTCATGTGTAGTTCTGATGGAAAAATTAACAACAGAACTCAGGTTATATGTGTTAAGTTGCATTCCAAACTATTTAGCAGAGTTTGAAAATACCGCTTCAGCTGTAAATTCCTTTATTTCCACACGACCGGTTTCGGAATGCTATAAGCCCATCCTCATGTGTCGTAGCTGTGCTGTGGTCCCCGAGCAACGCGTGTACCAGGCGCGGTGTGCTGCCTATGAGCGTAGAACAGGGAGTAGCGGATAAAGTACTTTACAACTGAAGCAGTGTTTTCAACCTCTGCTATAATGCTCAGTTGCGGATGTTCTTCCTACAGGATTGTTTGTCAAAATATTTAGTTTCTTCTCAGTCACTTTGAAATTTTACATCAAGATCCGCACAGAGTACCATTTGCTTTCGTTTTATGCTATCTGGCATAATTATGACCCAAATCGTCTGAGAATTATTATAAATTTCCACGTTTGGATCTATATACTTTAAAAAAGATAAATGACTTTCTTCAATGGTAGCCATCGACGAACAAAGGATTTCATTTCTTGAGGTAAGCATAAACTACTGGTTTCAGTAAACTTTTACTTGATGTCACTTGTAAGCTACATGACAGATTCTTCGCTCTCCATATTTTCCGTTCAGTAATAGACCAATAATTTTGAATCCCCTTTGTTTAATATATACTGTATATTCCTGCATTTACGTGATGCTCAGACAGACATAGTGCATCTACAACATGTAAATGGATGAAGCTCCCTAGCGTAGTTTTTTGATCTTCTGGACTAATGATGCACCACTGTAAGCTTACTTAAACCAGTTTTTAGGAAATGAAACAGATTTATTCTGTAATGTTTCAGTAATGTCTCTGAGTGGCTTACCTCTCTCGCCTGTAATTGCAGGAATTTTACGGTTGGTGATGGTATCCCATCTCCTAAAATTTGGAGTATGAATTTGGTTAATTAGTATATTCCTACTACTCTTAACCAATGGCCCACGTCTTGTGTGTTCCCATCTCCTAATTGCAGCAACCGGCAAGACATCAGTGTGACCCTTTTTGAAGTCAACAACAACTCTAGTACTTCCTAGTTAACTCGCCTGAAAAGTTTATTCATCTACGGTTGATTATGCCACTCAGAACCTAAACAAAGCCCACGTATGTGTGTGATGTAGCTTGTCGGAGTCAATCCTGATACTCTCTCCAGTTATTCGCAAGACTGAGGCCTCCATTCCCATTTAGCAGTACCTAGTCACCTCTGTCGAAACCCCTATTAAATGCCTCAGAATCGACTCTTGCCAGGGACAGCACTAAGTTTAAAAATACTTGTGTCCTATTACCCTGATCCTGGTTTTTCCTGCAGCTGCAGGCCTACACACGTTCCAAGACCGCTATGCAGCAGCAAGTCCTTTCTATTGCTACACACCCTACCTTCCGAAATGACTCTTATCAATGGTCTGGCGCTTCCCTCTTCCTTCTAAAACTGAATGAGTCAAATCTTCATCTACACATACATGACTAATCTGCAATTCACAATTAAGTCCCCTGCAGAGGGTTCGTCTAAGCACCTTCAAGCTACACTCCTGGAAATTGAAATAAGAACACCGTGAATTCATTGTCCCAGGAAGGGGAAACTTCATTGACACATTCCTGGGGTCAGATACATCACATGATCACACTGACAGAACCACAGGCACATAGACACAGGCAACAGAGCATGCACAATGTCGGCACTAGTACAGTGTATATCCACCTTTCGCAGCAATGCAGGCTGCTATTCTCCCATGGAGACGATCGTAGAGATGCTGGATGTAGTCCTGTGGAACGGCTTGCCATGCCATTTCCACCTGGCGCCTCAGTTGGACCAGCGTTCGTGCTGGACGTGCAGACCGCGTGAGACGACCCTTCATCCAGTCCCAAACATGCTCAATGGGGGACAGATCCGGAGATCTTGCTGGCCAGGGTAGTTGACTTACACCTTCTAGAGCACGTTGGGTGGCACGGGATACATGCGGACGTGCATTGTCCTGTTGGAACAGCAAGTTCCCTTGCCGGTCTAGGAATGGTAGAACGATGGGTTCGATGACGGTTTGGATGTACCGTGCACTATTCAGTGTCCCTTCGACGATCACCAGTGGTGTACGGCCAGTGTAGGAGATCGCTCCCCACACCATGATGCCGGGTGTTGGCCCTGTGTGCCTCGGTCGTATGCAGTCCTGATTGTGGCGCTCACCTGCACGGCGCCAAACACGCATACGACCATCATTGGCACCAAGGCAGAAGCGACTCTCATCGCTGAAGACGACACGTCTCCATTCGTCCCTCCATTCACGCCTGTCGCGACACCACTGGAGGCGGGCTGCACGATGTTGGGGCGTGAGCGGAAGACGGCCTAACGGTGTGCGGGACCGTAGCCCAGCTTCATGGAGACGGTTGCGAATGGTCCTCGCCGATACCCCAGGAGCAACAGTGTCCCTAATTTGCTGGGAAGTGGCGGTGCGGTCCCCTACGGCACTGCGTAGGATCCTACGGTCTTGGCGTGCATCCGTGCGTCGCTGCGGTCCGGTCCCAGGTCGACGGGCACGTGCACCTTCCGCCGACCACTGGCGACAACATCGATGTACTGTGGAGACCTCACGCCCCACGTGTTGAGCAATTCGGCGGTACGTCCACCCGGCCTCCCGCATGCTCACTATACGCCCTCGCTCAAAGTCCGTCAACTGCACATACGGTTCACGTCCACGCTGTCGCGGCATGCTACCAGTGTTAAAGACTGCGATGGAGCTCCGTATGCCACGGCAAACTGGCTGACACTGACGGCGGCGGTGCACAAATGCTGCGCAGCTAGCGCCATTCGACGGCCAACACCGCGGTTCCTGGTGTGTCCGCTGTGCCGTGCTTGTGATCATTGCTTGTACAGCCCTCTCGCTTGTGTCCGGAGCAAGTATGGTGGGTCTGACACACCGGTGTCAATGTGTTCTTTTTTCCATTTCCAGGAGTGTATTTTCTAACATTCAACTCTCGGACAGCGAGCAGGAAAAATAAACCCTTAATTCTTTCCCTGCGAGACATGATTTCTCTTACTTTATTTTTATGATCATTACTCCCTATGTAGGCTGGTGTCAAGAAAATATTTTCACACTACGAGGAGAAAGTTAGTGATTGAAATTTCATGAGAAAATCCCGCCGCAATGATAATCACCTTTGCGTTATTGATTGCGACCCCAAATCCTGTGTCCGTATCTCCCCTATTTCGCAACAATACAAAACGAGCTGTCCTTTTCTGAATTTTTTCGATGTCCTCCGTCAATCCCATCTGATGCAGGTTCGAAAAGAGTGTGGACGAGTGTACTGTAAGCAGTCATTTTAGAAGACCTGTTCCATTTTCTAAGTGTTCTGTCAATAAATGGCAGTCTTTGGTTTGCTTTTCCCACAGCATTGTCTATGTGATCGTTTCAATTTCAGTTATTCGTAATTGGAGTTTATAGTTGAATTGACAGCTTCCACACGTGTGTATTTAGTCTTGTAACCGAAATGTAGCCGATTACTTTTAGTAGTATGTGGACGACTTCTCAGTTTTCATTATTTAGAGTCGATTGCGATTTTTCGCACCTAAATTATTTTTCGACATCTTTTTATCATCTGGTGACTTTATAATAGAATAAATGACAGCATCATCTGCATACTCCAAGAGGGCTGCTCAGATTGTTTGCTAAATCACTTACGTAGATCAGGATCAGCAGACACTTCCTTGGGTACTGCCAGATGTTACTCCTGTTTTACTCAATAACTTTCCGCCAGTTACTACGATCTGTGACTTGTCTGACAGGAAATTACAAATCGAGTCGCACAACTGAGACGATACTCCACAGGCACGCAAAACGAGTAGAAATCAGTTGCTAGGAACGGCCTACTGGAAATCTAAAAAATGGGACCAATCTGACCCCTCTGTTGACAGCACTAACTACTTCGTGAGGATGAAGAGCACCGCGACTTCAACTGGTATCGGCCTTTACCTATCCTCGAACTCAACAGCAACCACTGATTCCTCTTACACCACTTCACTGCTACCTTTTCACACAGCAGGCTGTCTTTTTTTCCTCCTTACTACTCTAATTCAGTTTACATAGCCTCAATCTCCGGAGCTGTTGGCCACTTCTCTTGTTTTTTTTTAGCATAGCCTACATATCCGTGAGAGAGAGTCATTACTATTATCTTCTCGTGTTCCCCTTACTCAACCCAATGGAACCACATTTCACAATCCCCACAAACATGTTCCGCATTATGAACTAACCTGCTGCAGTACGCTTGTTTGTCACCCATAGCCGTACTGTCGTAAGTAATTACACTGACATATACGTTTCTACGTATTTGTGACCTGTTACAGTTTTCTTTATAACTGTGGAGACGAGAAAACAAATTTGGTCTACGCACACGCTTTCAGTCACTGAATAACCTGATATAAACTTAACTGTCTGCGTTAAAGTCCGCAGATAAACACAATGAATTCGAAAACTTAACTTTTTGAACGATAAAGAAATGCATATAAATTATTCCATAAGTAATTTGTCATATATTTACCATGAATCAGTTGATGTCAGTGCGTGATTTCATCTTTTAGGCAATTTCGACTTTCTATGAGTAATACGAGTTTGAAAAGTTAGCTTCTGATGAATGAACTGGGACAGGGGCTAGTACACTTATTTACTACGTAATATAAACAGGGTTAAACGTTAAAATCCTAATACAAACTTTACAACAGTACGAAAGGACGGCGTCTTGTCTGCCGGAAGGATGTAAAGCCTTGTAACATAACTAGTAATTAAAACCCGAAGCAGTTCAGTCATTTACATCTATGAGTATTGTTGCCTATGGTGATTCACATTTTTGAGCCGGCGTTTCACTCTGTGGCAGTAAAATTTCGCCGGCTGGTGTGGCCGAGCGGTTCTAAGCGCTTCAGTCTGGAACCGCGCGACCGCTACGGTCGCAGGTTCGAATCCTGCCTCGGGCATGGATGTGTGTGATGTCATTAGGTTAGTTAGGTTTAAGTAGTTCTAACGTCAAGGTGACTGATGACCTCAGATGTTAAGTACCATAGTGCTCAGAGCCATTTGAACCATTTTATTTAGTACAATTTCTTGTGATAAATTTCAAGCAGCAAGTAATTTATGCATTACACATTAGTATACAGAAGAATGTACTCTGATGACTGGAAGCATGCATAATAGCCTGAAGAAGATTACTTCGGATTAGATGAACTTTTCGTTCTAAGTGATCGATAGTGAGAAGATCCTCCAGGATGCAGAACATGTCAGAAGAACATGAATACACAATGAAAAACGAATAGAAGAGTGCTGATGTACCTTCCACAGATCCCAAGTGGAATGATCGTCTTGGATGTCGAATGAGTCAAAAACGTTTTAAACATACACTCCTGGAAATGGAAAAAAGAACACATTGACACCGGTGTGTCAGACCCACCATACTTGCTCCGGACACTGCGAGAGGACTGTACAAGCAATGATCACACGCACGGCACAGCGGACACACCAGGCACCGCGGTGTTGGTCGTCGAATGGCGCTAGCTGCGCAGCATTTGTGCACCGCCGCCGTCAGTGTCAGCTAAAACGCGTGCCTTTCGGCTTCCTCTATTAAACCTGGGTTGGCTCTCCTGCCAATCCACAACAAAATCAGTACCCAGAACAACCACCTCTGGCCGTAATAACGGCCTTGATACGCCTGGGCATTGAGTCAAACAGAGCTTGGATGGCGTGTACAGGTACAGCTGCCCATGCAGCTTCAACACGATACCACAGTTCATAAAGAGTAGTGACTGGCGTATTGTGACGAGCCAGTTGCTCGGCCACCATTGACCAGACGTTTTCAGTTGGTGAGAGATCTAGAGAATGTGCTGGCCAGGGCAGCCAGTCGAACATTTTCTGTGTACAGGAAGGCCCGTACAGGACCTGCAACATGCGGTCGTGCATTATCCTGCCGAAATGTAGGGTTTCGCAGGGATCGAATGAAGGGTAGAGTCACGGGTCGTAGCACATCTGAAATGTAACGTCGACTGTTCAGAGTGCCGTCAACGCGAACAAGAGGTGACCGAGACGTGTAACCGATGGCACCCCATACCATCACGCCGGGTGATACGCGATGACGAATACACGCTTCCAATGTGCGTTCACCGCGATGTCGCCAAACGCGGATGCGACCATCATGATGCTGTAAACAGAACCTGGATTCATCCGAAAAAATGACGTTTTGGCATTCGTGCACTCCTGTCTGTGATGCAGCGTCAAGGATAACCGCAGCCACGGTCTGCGAGCTGATAGTCCATGCCGCTGCAAACGTCGTCAGACTGTTCGTGCAGATGGTTGTTGTCTTGCAAACGTCCCCATCTGTTGACTCAGGGATCGAGACGAGGCTGCACGATCCGTTACAGCCGTGCGGATAAGATGCCTGTCATATCAACTGCTAGTGATACGAGGCCGTCGGGATCCAGCACAGCTTTCCGTATTACCCTCCTGAATCCACCGATTCCATATTCTGCTAACAGTCATTGGATCTCGACCAACGCGAGCAGCAATGTCGCGATACGATAAGCCGCAATCGCGATAGGCTACAGTCCGACCTTTATCAGTCGGAAATGTGATGGTACGCATTTCTCCTCCTTACACGAGACAACACAACAACGTCTCACCAGGCAACGCCCTTCAACTGCTGTTTGTGTACGAGAAATCGGTTGGAATCTTTCCCCATGTCAGCACGTTGTAGGTGTCGCCACCGGCGCCAACCTTGTGTTAATGCTCTGATAAGCTAATCATTTGCATAGCACAGCATCTTCTTCCTGTCGGTTAAATTTCGCGTCTGTAGACGTGATCTTCGTGGTGTAGCAATTTTAATGGCCAGTAGTGTAGATGGGTCACAGGGGCAAAGTGGTGATTTATTAGAGGGAACTGGGGTTCCAGGTGAAGTGAGCTGGCCGTCCGCAGGTCGTGATGATTATTCCACGCACCCAGCTGAACCTAGGGCAATCCGGTGGAGGTGTTGCGACTGCTCGTGGGCTAGAAAGCTTTGCACATGTGCTTTTAGGATTTAAAGAGCCAGAGGTCGTTAATGAGAACGCTCCCGAAGCACCCCACACTACCTATGCGAATATCGAAAACAAGCACCGAAAACAAATGCCCGTGACGACAAGTGATTGAAGGGGAAACCATCGGAGCAGGGGCGAAGCGGAGAGAGCGAAAGACATTGCAGAGTAGGCGTGAAGCATTGTTGGGCGCGCCGCGAAAGTATAGTATGCTCTCACTCGCTATAAGTTGAAGATGTCATTGTTCCGTTCAGGGTTCGAAAATTGGCAATAGTCAGATGGTTGTCGGAGGACTGTTGGTGTTTCCACGCATCGAAGTAGCGAAAGAAGTTGGTGACGGCTCAGTCGGAAACAGGGAGTGCTGCAGATACGCGTCAAATGCTCACGCTGTTTATCACGACGAGCGCGAGGTTGGGGTACAACAAATGTGTGAATTCCTAAGGGACTAAACTGCTTAGGTCCCCTGTTCCTAGACCTAAACACTACTTAGACTAACTTATGGTAAGAACGACACACACACCCATGCCCGTGGGAGGACTCGAACCTCCGGTGGGAGAGGCCTCGCACTCCGTCACATGGCGCCTCAAACCGCACGGCCACTCCGCACTGCTTGGGGGGTATAACATTGCTCCACTACACACAGTTAAGCACGTGTATGGTTAGTTGTTGTTGTTGTTGTTGACATTCAAGTCCGTTCGTGCATGTCACACAGATGACACTATTAAACTAAGTGTATAAGGGTGAGGCCTCAAAAGATGGGCCATGTGTACCTTATTACTGAATACTGTATGTGGTGTGGTAGAACTGAAATCACGAATTTCCGTTTCTATTTGTTGCTATGGTCGAAACAACTCTTGGAGGAGAGTGTTAGCTATCGCATCGTATCTGGCCTAACCGATTGTAGTTTCGTATAAACGTGTGTCATTAATATTCATTGTCTTGTGTGGGCAAGTATTTGAATTAGCACCCACTTAGCACCTTTTTTATATAGAATTCGTAGATTAACATAATTAATACTATATGAGTTTCATTTTTGTTTCACATGCCTTAATTCTGTGTGTATTGTGTGTTTCTGATATTGTCATTCGTGACTTCAAATTGACGAACGAACCTTGTTACTGGGTAAGGTTTATTTTTGATTCACGCCTCCTAATTGTATGCGTTTTGTGACGTACATCTCCATGAGGGACGGTATTACCGTTTATCGTGTATTTCTGTCTTCGCGTGTCTTACACTGACGAAACGGGTGTCCCGGGGTTCTTCAGAATGTCGTGTCGTCCCTCCCTTTGGCCGGTTTAGCGCAGCAGCTCGAAGTGGCGTCAACTCAACAGGTCGTTGGAAGCCCCCTGTAGAAACGCTGACGCATTCTGCCTCTGTAGTCGTCCATAGTCGTTGCCAGTGTCAGATTTTGTGCACGAACTGACGGCTCGATTGTGTCCCACAAATGTTCGATGGGATTCATTTTGGGCAATGTGGATGGCCAAGTCATTCACGTGAACTGTCGAGAATGTTCTTCGAACCAATCGCAAGCAACTGTGGCTCGTTGACACGGAGTATAAAAATTTGGTCGTTGTTTGGGAGCATGAAATCCACGAATGGCAAGAAATGGTCTCCTAGTAGCAGAACATAACCATCCCCAGTCAATGGTCGGTTCTGTTGGACTACAGTATCCACAGCATTCCAAGTAAACGCATCCCACATCATTATGGAGCCACGACCAGCTTGAACAGTACCTCGTTGACAACTTCGGTCCATGGCTTTGTGGGGTCTGCGCCGCACACGAAGCCTAGCATCAGCTCTTACCAACTGAAATCGGGTTCCACTGACCACGTCATGGTTCTTCAGGCGTCGAGGGTCCAACCAATATGGTGACGATCCCAGGAGGGGCGCTGCAGACGATGTGGTGCTGTTGGCAAGGGCACTCTGGTCGGTCGTCTGCTGCCATACTCCATTAACACCACACTTCGTCGCACTGTCCTTAAGCATACGTAGCTCGTACATCCCACACTGATTTCTTGGGTTATTTCACGCAGTGTTGCTTGTCTGTTAGCACTGACAACGCTACGCAAACGCTGCTGCTCTCGGTCGTTAAGTGAAGCCCGCCTGCCACTCTGTTGTTCGTGGTGAGAGATAATACCTGGCATTTGGTATTCTTGGCACACTCTTGACACTGTGGATCTCGGAAAATTGAATTACCTAACGATTTCCGAAATGGAATGTCCATTGCGTCTAGTCCCAATTACCATGCCACCTTCAAAATCTGCCATTTCCCGTTGTGCGGCCATAATGACGCCGGGCACCTCTTCACATGAATCACCTGAGTGCAAGTGACAGCTCCGTCAATGCACTGCCCTATTATATCTTGTGTACAGCATACTACTGTCACCCGTATATGTGCATATCGCTGTCCCACAGCTATCACCGTCTCTGTGTAATACACTGTTACTGAAGCTGAGGCAAGTGTCGAGACTCTGAACACTGCAAGTGTCTGTTCATTTTGTGGCACGAAACACTGCATGTGATGCTCTCCAATCCTATGGAAATATTTCACGGTCAAGACTTCAAATTTGGGTTGTCACCACAAGATAACAACTAGCTGCCACCTGCAGACACAAGTTCCCACTGAATGCTTTCCATAACTTGTTGGCAGATATGCTGTCGATTTAGGCTGATATCGAATGGTCAGACTGGGATACAGAACTCCCCTGCGAAGACATTGACGTCTAAGAAAGGAAGACATTGCATACATGACACTGGTCGCAAGGCCGAAACGTCAGTGGGTGGAGAGTTTTTGTTTGGACTGGTACTGGACTCAGTACGACTACGTGGAACACCTCATCACAAGGAAACAAGGCAGCTCGGTCGCATATGGACTTCTCATGCTCCGATACAGTCCGGGAGACTTGGTAAAGGATTCTACGCCTGTGTGGGAAGTGCGACTGTCGGAAGAGTTACTGGTTGAGGTCCCATCCATCTCCCTCTTCGTTTGTGACAGAATTAAGACCAGTCTTTCATATCCTCTGCATGAAACCACACTACAGAGAAATGTAATACACGCGTAGCGCCCTGGAAGCTTCGACAGGAGGGGATGCCTTCGGTGCTCCAGACCAGAGGCTGCGGCGGCGCGACACCGACGCCACGCAGAGCACCGCTGACGAGGTCCAGACTCTGAGCGCTGCAGTCGGCTCCAGTGGGAACTCCAGAAATTATGGTCGTCTAAAATATATCGATAGATCGATATTCTTCACACAAATGTCGATATACAGCGTCCCGTTTATCGCGACCACCCTAAATAACTGTTTGTCCAGATGCAAATTACAAAATGTTCCAATCAAATGTTCTTTAGCCGTCAGGGGGACATCAAACAGCTTTGTTTTTTACAAAGATATGAACAGCGGTATGGCTTTTTAAAATGGCACCTAGTTTTTTTTATTCGGTAATTCATTTCCTCTCCTAAAGACCTGTTTAAAGATGTATCACAGTGTACCATTCACTGAAACACTACGTTATTAGTTACATAACACAACACTGACTTTGAGCCCTGGATCACAAACTCGTCCTGGTGCTGGAGTTGTTAGAAAGCAAATGAAAACCAAGTAAAACGGTAACAGAAAATTGACTCTGACTCTCCTGCACCACTGCCCAGGAGTGGAACATTCAAAGTGGTGACCCTAGACACCGGTACACTGGTGCACTCGTTGAATGAAAGAATTATTTACTGCTTGCAGTGCTGCCTGCTGAGGAGAATTTCAAGCAAGCTCGATATGTTCCAGCATGTCCTCTGGAGTTGTTGGAATATCGCGATACACAACGTCTTTAATGCATCCCCGAAGAAAAATGTCCAGAGGATTTAAATCAAGAGACCCGGCAGGCCAAATAACTGTTCCTCCTCGACCAATCCACCTGGCAGGATACCTTGGTTTCGGAACACGACGTGCACGCAAGGCATTATGTGCTGGACACCCATCGTGTTGATACCACATAAGCATTCTGGTTCTTAGCGGCACTTCATCCAGAAGAGGAGGAAGAATTCGTCTGAGCAAGTTGGCATACGCTGTGCCGTTTAGACCACCATTCTGCATCCCACACCAGACGTTAACTCTCCGTTGACGCTGATGTTCCACCTGTCTAAGCCATCGTGGGTTGTCGCTAGACCTATAATACATGTTCCTTGTATTTACCTGTCCTTTGTTTGAGAAGAACATTCGTCGGTAAATAGAACATTGGAGAACAAGTTCGGATTGGCGAGGATTTACTGCTGTGCCCACTGACAGAACTTTACACGATTCTGGAAATCATTCCCATGCAATTCTTGATGTACGTGTACATTATAAGGATGGAACCAGTGACGTGTAACTACACGATGTACACTGGACTTACGAATGCTAGGCTCGTGTTCAAGCTGTCGTGTGCTCACATGTGGATTCATAGCAACGGAAGCGAGAACAGTAACTTCGGCAGCTTCGTCTGTGCGAGTGCTACGACGATTGCGTTGCCGTCGGCTGAAACTTTCCGTTTCCTGAAGCGTCGCAACAAGACGAGAAAACATTCGGACGGAAGGTGGGTTCTTGTCAGCACATCGCTCTCTGTACGGTTTCGCTGCCTGCCTAGCGCTTCGCTTACCTTACACAACAACAATCAAAGAAACGTTATGTCGCTGCAGTTTGTAGGAAGGACAGCCTTTACTGTATGCCTACTCTACGCTACAGTATTTAAAAGGACTGAACCACTGTACTAAATGCACCCTTACATAATAAAACAGTATTGCAATTACTGTTCTGCTAACTTACATTCCTCACACATGAGTAGCATTTCTACCTTCTCTTCGTTGGTGTACATTCTACACACACAACTCTTCAACTGACGATGGTTGACGGAATGACGGGTGTGCATTCTACTTATGTTTGCAAACTTCAGCACGTGGATGTGTTCCGTTACCCCGAGTACCTACACTAAGCACTGGGAGCGTCCACGTCAGTGTTGTGTTATGTAATTAATAACGTTGTGTTTCAGTGAATGGTACACTGTGATACATTTTTGAGTAGGTGTTTAAGAGAGGAAGTGAATTACCGAATAAAAAATACAGGGTACCATTTAAAAAAGTCATACCGTTGTTCATATCTTTGTAAAAACGAAGCTACAACGAAGGCAATCATGAAATGGGACACCCTGTATGTCGGCAGTAGACATTGTTCGATATATCCATTTCACAAGAGCAATAATGTGTGCCGATATTTTTATTTTATATTATATTTTCGTTCACAACTTTCGAAACAAAATTGAAGTTGTTCTTTTGATATTATATTTCGACATAATTTTGCTTTCAGTGTGTGAACTTTCATCACGTGCAGTCTTACCCCTTGACTGTCTGTGGCAAGTATATGTGGCACCACGAAGAAGAAGTCCGATTGCACTGTGGGGCGGCGGTGTGAAAGGAGTAACAAAATTTCCGATGTGAAGAAACAGCACACGAGTTTCGTTAAAAACTATCTTTAGCGCAACTAGTCAGTTCTTTCTTCTTATCGGGATTCTTCAAAAACAGTTGCTGAAAAAGACGAACAAAATTTTAAATGACGAGATTGGTCTTTGCGGTGGGCGTAAACGTGTGACTGGAAACGCTGACGTAATCGGTGCTCCTTTAGCTTCAGAAAAATGGTTCAAATGGCTCTGAGCACTGTGGGACTTAACATCTGAAGTCATCAGTCCCCAAGAACTTAGAACTACTTAAACCTAACTAACCTAAGGACATCACACACATCCATGCCCGAGGCAGTATTCGAACCTGCGACCATAACAGTCGCCCGGTTCCAGACTCGGCCACTTCGGCCGGCTGTCGTTATCCTGAGGAAGTCATGTGCAAGATGGGGGCGCGAACTGTCGTCCATGAAGACAAATGCCTCGCCAATATGCTGACGATTTGGTTGCACTATCGGTCGGAGGATGGCATTCACGTATCGTACAGCCGTTACGGCGCCTTCCATGACCACCATCGGCGTACGTCGGCCCAACATAATGCCGCCCAAAAACAGCAGGGAACCTCCACCTTGCTGCACTTGCTGGACAGTGTGTCTAAGGCGTTCAGCCTGACCGGGCTGCCTCCAAACACGTCTCTGGCGATTGTCTAGTTGAAGGCATATGCGACACTCATCGGTGAAGAGAACGTGACGCCAGTACTGAGCTGTCCATTCGCCATGTTGTTGGGCCCATCTGTACCACGCTGCATCTACATCTACATCTACATGGATTCTCTGTGAATCACATTTAAGTGCATGGCAGATGGTTCATGGAACCACCTTCACAATTCTCTGTTATTACAAGTTGGTAATTGGAATTTCGTCGCAACGAAAAACGCCTTCCTTTCAATGCGTGCAGCCCAAATCCTGTATTATTTCTGTGACACCCTCTCATAATTCGCGATAATACAAAACGTGCTACCCTACTTTGAGCTTTTTCGATGTACTGCGTCAGTCCTATCTGGTAAGGGGCCCACACCGCGCAGCAGTATGAGAGGACGGACAAGCGTAGTGTAGGCAGTCTCCTTACTAGGTCTGTTACATTTTCTAAGTGTCCTGCCAATAAAACGCAGTCTTTGGTAACCCTTCCCCACAACATTTTCTATGCGTTCCTTCCAATTTAAGTTGTTCGTAATTGTAATTCCTAGGTACTTAGTTGAATTTACAAATATTAAATTAGTCTGATCTATCGTGTACCGAAGTTTAACGAATTCCTTTTAGCACTCATGTGGATGAGCTCACACTTTTCGTTATTTAGGGTCAACTGCCACTTTTCGCACCATTCAGATATCTCTTCTAAACCGGATGGTGAGGCCGTGCGGTTCCCGGCACTTCAGTCTGGAACCGCGTGACCGCTACGGTCGCAGGTTCGAATCCTGCCTCGGGCATGAATGTGTGTGATGTCCTTAGGTTAGTTAGGCTTAAGTACTTCTAAGTTCTAGGGGACTGATGACCACACATGTTAAGTCCCATAGTGCTCAGAGCCATTTGAACCAAATATCTTTTCTAAATCGTTTTGCAGTTTGTTTTGATCTTCTGATGACTTCATTATTCGATAAACGACAGCGTCATCTGCGAACAACCTAACACAGGTACTTCGATATTCTCCCAAATCGTTTATACAGATAAGGAACAGCAAAGGGCCTATAACACTACCTTGGGGAACGCCAGAAACCACTTCTGTTTTACTCGATGACTTTCCGTCATTTACTACGAACTGTGACCTCTCTGACAGGAAATCACAAATCCAATCACATAACTGAGATGATATTCCATAAGCACGCAATTTCACTACAAGCCGCTTGTGTGGTACAGGGTCAAAAGCCTTCCGGAAATCCAGATATACGGGATCGGTCTGAAATCCCTTGTCAATAGCACTCAACACTTCATGTGAATAAAGAGCTAGTTTTGTTTGACAGGAACGATGTTTTCTAAGCCGGCCGCCGTAGCCGAGCGGTTCTAGGCGCTTCAGTCCGGAACCACGCTGCTGCTGGGGTCGCAGGTTCGAATTCTGCCTCAGGCAAGGATGCGTGTGATGTCCTTAGGTCAGGTTTAAGCAGTTCTAACAAGGGAACCTCCCCATCGCACCCCCCTCAGATTTAGTTATAAGTTGGCACAGTGGATAGGCCTTGAAAAACCGAACACAGATCAATCGAGAAAACAGGAAGAAGTTGTCTGGAACTATGAAAAAATAAGCAAGATATACAAACTGAGTAGTCCATGTGCAAGATATGCGACATCAAGGATACTGTGAGATCAGGAGCGCTGTGGTCCCGTGATTAGCGTGAGCAGCTGCGGAACCGAAGGCTCTTGGTTCAAGTCTTCCCTCGAGTGAAAAGTTTAATTTTTTTATTTTCAGTTTATGTGGCAAACTCTTATGTTTTCATCACTTTTTGGGAGTGATTATCACATCCACAAGAAAACCTAAATCGGGCAAGGTAGAAGAATCTTTTTACATATTCGCCAAGTGTACAAGTTAGGTGGGTCGACAACATATTCCTGTCTTGTGACCCTCGTGCCGTCACCAGTGTCGTATAGAATATATCAGACGTGTTTTCCTGTGGAGGAATCGGTTGACCTATGACCTCGCGATCAAATCTTTTCTCGGTACCCATTGAATAGGCACGTCCTTTCGTCTACTAATCGCACGGTTTTGCGGTGCGGTCGCAAAACGCAGACACTAAACTTATTACAGTGCACAGAGACGTCAATGAACGAACGGACAGATGATAAATTTGCGAAAATAAAGAAAGTAAACTTTTCACTCGAGGAAAGCCTTGAACCAAGGACCTCTCGTTCCGCAGCTGCTCACGCTAACCACGGGACCACGGCGCTCCTGAGCTCAGACTAGCCTTGATGTTGCATATCTTTCGCATGGACTACTCAGTTTGTATATTTTGCTTATTTTTTCATAGTTCCACACAACTTCTTCCTGTTTTCTCGATTGATGTGTGTTCAGTTTTTCAAGGCCTATCCACTGTGCCAACTTATAACTAAATCTGAGGGGGTGCGATGGGTAGGTTCCCTTGTAAGTATAGGGGACAGATGACCTCAGATATTAAGTCCCGCAGTGCTTAGAGCCATTTTTTTATGTTTTCTAAACCCATGTTGACTGTGTGTCAATAGATAGTTTTCTTCGAGGTAATTCATAATGTTCAAACACAATATATGTTCCAGAAATCCTGCTGCATATATACGTTAACGATATTGGCCTGTAATTAAGTGGATTACTCCTACTACCTTCCTAGAATATTGGTGTGACTTGTGCAAGTTTCCAGTCTTTTAATACGGATCTTTCGACGAGCGAACGGTTGTTTGTGATTGTTAAGTATGGAGCTAAAGCATCAGCATACTCAGAAACGAACCTAATTGGCTTCCAGTCTGGTGCAGAAGACTTGCTTTTATTAAGTGATTTCAGTTGCTTCACTACTCTGAGGATATTTACTTCTACATTACTCATGTTGGTAGCTGTCCTTGATTCGAGTTCTGGAATATTTACTTCGTCTTCTTTTGTGAAGGGGTTTCAGAAGGCTGTGATTTGGCAGCAGTGTCTTCGGTAGTATCTCCATTGTTATCGCGCAGAGAAGGCATTGATTGTTTCTTGCCACTAACATACTTCACATACGACTAGAATCTCTTTGGGTTTTCTCCCAGGTTTCGAGACAAAGTTTCGTTGTGGAAACTGTGAACTGTGGATTTAATTTCAAAGAATATTCTTAAAAATTTACTTTATTTACTAGCGATTCATCAAGAACATTAACACATTTAGTCACACTATGTGAGCGTGGAAGTAGTTGCCAGGGAGTAACTTAAGAAATCAAAATCAAATTGCTTTCAACAAATGGGAAATTTATTCCTAAAAGCATTTTTTTTAGAAACGGATTTAAAATTATAAGCAGAAAGCACCCTCTAAACATCAAGTTACAATTTATTCAGAGGCAGAAAGAAACAAATTTTTGAGTGTATGAGCTTTCGGGCTGAGAACCTTGCCGCTCCCTTTTGACGCGGCCGTAATTACGACCGCTCACAACAGCCTCTGAAAGACTACACTGGTGCAAATCTGCAACACACGAGATTACCGTAAAGTAAAAGTTTTAACAATTCACACAAGCACACAAACTATGCACCCCATAGGAGGGATGGAAATGGTACAAAAGACTAAAATTAAAAGATAAACGTGCCACTGAAGGTGCAACTTGATTTTAACTTCTAAGAAAGTCTTATGGTGGAAGAGTGGCAAGTTTATTTACTAAAATGACCATTTTATCAAAAGTCCATGAAATGCAATCCAACATAAAATTATGTAAAGTTGGCCAAACATGCTCTACAGTACACATATACCGCCTCTCCAGATGATAGGCAAGATAAAAACATATTTAAGGAATTATGCCGTTACACTTCTAGCAATAAATTCGTTCACACACCGAATCCGAGAAACATGACAGAGGCAGCTCCAACGACAGACAGACACTAACTGCCTAACAAATGCGGACGAGAGACAGAGGAGCAAGCAGTGGACGAGAGACTGACCCAGACTGACCCACTGGCGAGCTCATAGCGCCCCTTAAATGCACGTGAACAGGCAGCCTTTCCCCTTTCCCACCAGAGGGAGACACCAAAGCTGCGACTGCCACAGCGGCGCCACCGCTAGAAACGGAGGGCGACTGCTCCACACTACGCGCTGCGGCTCGCTCTTCAAAACAGCAATTTTTACCACGGCTCAAACTGTTATAAGCATCTCGCATTGAAGTCCGCGCTATATTTCGAGCTTCTGTAAAAGATCGCCAATCTTGGGAATTTTGCGTCTGTTTAAATTTGGCGCGTTTGTTTCGTTGTTTCTGCAAAAGTGTTCTAACTCGTTTTGTGTACCTAGGAGGACCAGCTGCGTCGTTTGTTAATTTATTTGGAATAAATCTCTCAACTGCTGCCAATACTATTTCTTTGATTTCAAGCCACATCTGATCTACTCTTATTTTATTAATTAGGAATGAGTGGAGATTGTCTATCAGGAAGACATCAAGTGAATTTTTATCTGCCTTTTTCAACAGGTAAATTTTTCGTTTATTTTTTGAGGATTTGGGGATTACAATATTGTCTCGGTACGACAACCCTGTGTTCACTAATCCTTGTATCGGTTTTGATGCTCGTTATTAACTCAGGATTATTTTTTGCTGAGAGGTCTAGTGTGTCTTCACAACCGTTTACTATTCGCGTGGGCTCATGAACTAATTGCTCGAAATAATTTTCAGAGAATGCGTTTAGAACATTTCGGATGATATTTTATGCGTACCTCCGAAATTAAACATGTATTTTCGCCAACATATCGATGTAAATTAAAGTCACCACCAACTATAATCGTGACGTGGTTGCAAAGATGGACCTCGCCATGGACGTCGGGAGTGAAGTTGCGCACAGTTTGAGTTGTAACACGACGTCCTGTGGCTGCACGAAAAGCATTACTCAACATGGTGGCGTTGCCGTCAGGGTTCCTCCGAGCCATAATCCGTAGGTAGCGGTCATCCACTGCAGTAGTTCAGTTCATAACTAAAAGTGCCATTGTGATTTCTCAGAATTTTTGCAAAATAAATAATAATTTTTGTTAGTTTCATGTTTTTCTTACACTAACTAGCACTACTCCAGTACCCAAGTATCCGACTAGCTACGTAAGAAATTTTGTAAATTTTTGTGTCATTTCCTTACAGCAGAGGACTCCAGAAGATATTTATTGCTGAAAGTTTTTCAGGCATTTCTCTTTAGGAGCGTCTGTCTGACTTCTGTAGTATTGTGGGGGTGTACATTGAATCTTGCAGTAGCCACAGGGTAAAGGGTACATTTCAGATTAATCCGTTGCGCAGAATAACTGAATAGCAACTCCACGCACACAAGAGCCACAGTGGCAAAAAGTCAGATGCCCCTTCCACAACAGATACGACACTGCCACGGCGTCACAAGGCAAGCAGTCTTGATGTTGTCCTCGATTTGCAGAGAATGACAGTCCATATTTTATTGGAAATTACGTCCAAGTTCTCATTCAAATGAACGAAAAATATGCAAAGTTTCGAAATTTTTTTGAGACAATGAAAAGACATACGTTCAACTATATTTTAGATTTTCGATACAAAAAAGAAGAAAATGGAGCCCATAATCGAGGTCTGATCGAGAACCTACGAGTTTGAAGTACACCTGCTACGTAGAGTGTAGCCTCTAGAAGTTATCTCAAATCAAAAATGGATAACATCAGTAGATACTACAGTAGATTTATGGGAGCTTGTACCTAACTACAATGAAACAACATTAAATTTAACGATATCATGCTAAATGGAACTCTGTGTTGGATTTTTTTTTTTTACTCTTTATGGCTTTACAAAAAGTAGTTATTGCATTTCGGGAGTCAAAGTTAGAAGCTAATAGGATGTACCGTTTTTATTTTATGCTGCATGCAGGTTTGAAAAACCGTTTCTCGAGGAAAACCATGACTAAAGTTTAGGGCGAACTTCTATATTAATTATTAGCTGAATTTGCGTAAAAACTATATGCCATTATACACTTTTGACGTCGCTGAACACAAATCTGAAGTTAGATTTTCAAAATTCAAAATGTGTAATCCATTGTGGCTGACCGAATATTATCTTTTGGCCAATTTTTATCAAAATTTGATAAAAATAGTTTTTTCCTTACTTACGTTTAGTCTGCAATTCCAAGACCGTATATCGACATTCCTGACGCAAATATCTTTCAAAAATGCAACAAAAAATCGATTTTTCGACCATTTTGAATGAGAACCTGGCCTTAAGACTGAGTGATTTAACGGACGACGTGCAGTAGGGCTTGTAAGCCTTCGTCACACCAGGAACGAATGCATGCAGTCCTGTGGACGCGGATACGTCTTCACGGAAGACTGAAGTATAGCCAGGACCTCCTCGAGAAACAGCCACCTGCTCTTTCTGATAAAACTGTTGATATTTTTAAAGGTATCGAGTATCCGATATATCGATATTTAAATGGCACCAACATATAGATATTCGATAAACAGACTGATAAAATATCAACCTATCGGCTCATAAAAGTATCTGCTTCACATTATAAATATACTGCCGGTTTTAGAGCTCCATATTTAAGTATCCATTTACGCACACCAAAAAAAAGTTTTGCATCACCCCGGTTCCCAGAACTCCTGAAGACAGTCACTGATTATGGATATTGTACCACAGACACAGTCCCTTTGATTGTTTGGAGATGTCACAAAACCTGCCCAAAAATGTAAACAATCATGCACGAGCAGCGCCTATTAGACGGTTGGGGTCCGACAGCCGATCAGTTCCGGTCATTCCACCAGGAAGGACGTACACGGTTCGTGTTGTCTGTAGTTCTACCATGCCTACATACCACAGTTCGATCGCGTCCACATTCTCTCTTTGTGCCAGGAAGGGCTCTCAACAACGGAAGTGTCCAGGAGTGTCTGAGTGAACCAAAGAGATGTTGTTCGGACATGGAGGAGATAATCAACTTGAATAATTATCCTTTAGAATGTTGCTAGGTGCGGTCGAGGCTGTCGCGTGTGAAATGCAGTGAAGTGTACTGTTGTGGAGGAAACATGGGGCTCGCAAGAACTGTAGCGCACAATACTGTAAGCTGCGATGACTGCTGTCTGCACCGCTCACTGCTGACAAATAAGATAACTCTCGTTCTATCTGGATTGACCTTCGCCAATCAAACTCTCCCTATGCCTTGATGAAGTCAAGGACTCCTATTCGCCCCTAGTCTAACTATTGGCGTGGTACACCGGTCAGATAACCAGTCCACCGCGATGCCACTCAAAATTCGCTCGCAGGCGTTTAACTATAACTCTGTCCATTTACACTGCACAATAAGTGTGTCGGCCAACACAGTGAACAACGTTTAATTGCAAGGACTCAATATAGAGTCACACTTCGATTCGCTCTCGACAGAGGTGCTCTCCCAGTGAAGTACTGAGGAGAGACTTGTTCCTCGCTCTTTGAGTACATGTACGAGCGCGCACACTCTCGTTACGTGTTCTCGCTCCAAGAGCGACAACGGAACGGCGCCTCTCCACTCCAGACGTGAAGGGGTATATCTTTCGGTCTCTTCCATTACTCCTTCAGCTCAAGGCGTCAGAAATATCGTCTGCCAATCAGCATTGCTCTTCTAAAACGGGAGAATGACGTTTCGTTTAAGGCGACCAATCCGGATATCTGTAGTATCGGCGTTTGGCGTGTGCTGTCTCTCTGTGAAAATCTCTGAAACTGCGTGCTATGTGTAAAGAATGCGTAGGCTGGCCGCTCCCACACAGTGTAGCGGAATTTGCTTTTAAGCCGACACGGGGTCGTCCTTTCACTCGAACAAACGCTGTCTGCTCTGCAGGCGGTCACCGGCCGACGTAGATGGGTTGGGACTGGCCTCCTGGCGTGCGGTTTTGCCTCTCTCGAACTAAAAGCTCCTGTGCCGTCGTGTCTGGAATGTAAGTGTGTACGCCAGCCTCGAGTATTTCAACCATGGTGCGCTCTTGCGATTTATTAGTTATTTGCGTATAATTTACATGAATTCATACAAGATTGACTTTATCTTATCGAGTTTGGGTTCGAATGAAGCGTCTTGATGTGCAGAATATGATTGTGAGGGCGGAATATGTAAGCAACGAAGGTCAGGAGACCACGACATCTTACAGTCTGCTTCTTAATTTCACTCGTGTTAGGCGAATGCCTTGAGATTTCGACTTTCCTGTTCCCGTCTTTGGCATTCGCCACTGATTGCTGAGAAGTATCAGGATGTTTACTCATTGCTATGTTAACTATTAGAGTGTGATTTTCAAAATCCTTTGTTATTTCCTTAACTTACATGTGCCGATATATGATGACCAAAATGCAATAAGCGTGTCTAAGTTATGAAAGGAGCAGAAAAAAAAGACAGGAAGAGACTGCTACATCTGATACTCAGTAAAGACCTCGACAAAGAATAATCCTACAAGTTGAAGTTTTGATTTAGTCACAAAACCTGTATTGTGTAATTGCATCGCTACCTCTGTTGGCAGGGCACCTACTACATGCATCGGTACTGGACACGACCGATAACCCTAAAAAAGTTCGTCGCCTTACCTTACGGGAAGTATAAATTGTACATGAAGGGTCTGAAGGATGGAAAAAGACAAGTTTGTGTGCAGATGGTCATCGATATCTACGAAGTCGGATTTTTCAAAGGTAAGGATTTGATCTTTGAGTAACACATGATCACGAGTAATTGTTTCAGTAGAGTTATGAAATTCCACCACCGAGGGCTTCGCGGTCATTGAAGAGGTGGACGTAGCAGGTAAAAGTCCTGTGGGTAGAAAAAGTTTCAGTCGTAATCATTTAGCCGAGAAGCGAAAAAGAGGTGGCTGTACACAGTGCCCTCCCGTCACTGCCACCGGCTAAAGCCAAGCCTGCCTCGGCGTTGTCTCCTGGAGAGAGAGAGTTTCCTCCTTAAAGTTCGATGTAATACACAGCAGTCAGCTGCATTTATGTGAGTGGCATACCTGATGATGTAAACAAATTTATGTTCATACATTCCAAGCACTTACAACATGGCAACAAAAAACTTCACGCAATGGCAATGGGAAACAAGTACAATTCTTCTGGATTGTTACAGAAAAAAGCGTAAAGAGCACGTGCAAATACGCTAATTTGTTCTGAAGCGATATTGCAATTTTCTATTGGTTAAACCATAGTTTCCAATGAAACTGTGAGCCAGACCGAGACTCGAACTCGGACCTTTGCCTCTGGTGGGCAAGTGCTCTACCAACTGAGCTACCCGAGCACAACTCGTGCACCGTCCTCACAGCTTCAATTGTGCCAACATCTCGTCTCCTACCATCCAAATTTCTCACACGTTCTCCTGCGAGCCGGCCGCTGTGGCCGAGCGGTTCTAGGCCCTTCAGTCCGGAACCACGCGGCTGCTACTGTCGCAGGTTCGAATCCTGCCTCAGGCATGGATGTGTATGACGTCCTTAGGTTAGTTAGGTTCTAAGTCTATGGGACTGATGACCTCCCATAGTGCATAGAGCCATTTGAACCATTTTTCTCCTGTGAACCTAGCTAAATTAGCACTCCTTAAGAAATTATACTGCGGAGACATGGCATAGGCATAACCTGGGGGATGTTTTCAGAAAGAAATTTTCACGCTGCAGAGGTGTCTGCTCTGGTTAGAAACTTCCTGGCAGGTTATAACTGTGTATCAGACCGACACTCGAACTCTGGACTTTGGCCTTTCGTGGGCAAGTGCTCTACTGGCTAAGCTACCCAAGCGCAGCTCACACCCCGTCGTCACAGCTTCAGTTTGGCCAGTATCGCGTCTCATACCTTCGAAAGTTCTACTGGAAACCATACAGGAATAGCACTCCTGGAAGGAAGGTTAGCTGGCAGAGCACTTGCCCACGAAAGGCAAAGATCCCGAGTCTCGGTCTGGCATACAGTTTCAGTCTGCCAGGAAGATTCAGAGGAGCGCATATTCCGCTGTAGAGTCAATACTTCATTCTGGAACCATCCACCTGTCTGTGACTAAGCCATGTCTCCGCAATATCCCTTCTTCCAGGAGTGCTAACTCTGCAAGGTTCGCAGGAGAGGTCCTGTGAAGTTTGGAACCTAGGAGACGAGTTACTGGCAGAATTGAAACTGTAAGGGCTGGTCGTAAATCGTGCTTGCTAGCTCGGTTGGTGGAGCAATTGCCCGCGATAGGCAAAGGTCCCGAGCTCTAATCTCAGTCTGGCAACATCGTTTTAATCTGCCAGAAAGTTTCATATCAAGTGCAGAGCACTTGTCCGCATAAGGCAAAGGTCCTGTGTTCGAATCTCCGGCTGGTACACAGTTTTAATGTCAGGAAATGTCATATCAGCGCACACTCCGCTGCAGAGCGAAAGTTTCGTTCGTAGTTTCCGATGTTTCCCATGAACCGCGGACTTGCCGTCGGTTTGGGTGGCTTGTCTGCCTTAACCGTACACAGGTGTACTGTGTGTACAACAACAATGGAGTGATGCCTGTCGAGAAGCCAGACAAACATACGGCTCCTGAAGAGGGGCGGCACCCTTTTCAGTCGTTGCAGGGGCATCAGTCTGGATGATTGACTCATCTGGCTAACCAAGACGGCATTGCTGTCCTGGTACTGCGAGCAGCCTACAGCAAGGGGAAACTACAGCTGTAATTTGCCAGTTGGCATGTAGCTCTACTCTATGGTTAAATTGGCCGTGCGGTTAAAGGCGCTGCAGTCTGGAACCGCAAGACCGCTACGGTCGCAGGTTCGAATCCTGCCTCGGGCATGGATGTTTGTGATGTCCTTAGGTTAGTTAGGTTTAACTAGTTCTAAGTTCTAGGGGACTAAAGACCTCAGCAGTTGAGTCCCATAGTGCTCAGAGCCATCTATGGTTAAATGGTGATAGCTTCTTGTTGGGTAACATATTCTGGGGATGAAAGAATCTCCCATTCGGATCTCCATGCAGGAACTACTCAGAAGGATGTCATCACCAAGGAAAACAAATCTGTCGTTCTAAGGAAAGGATTCTGGAATGTTAAATGCCTTAATCGGGCAGGTAGGTTAGAGGTTTTATAAACGGAAATGGATAGGTTGAAGTTCAATATATTGAGACTTAGCGAAGCTCGGTGTCAAGAGAAACAGGATGAATGCAGGGTTATAAATACAAAGTCACAAAGGGATAATGCAAGAGTGGGTGTAATAATGAATAAGCAAATAGGAATGCAGGTAATCTACGTGAAACAGCATAGTGAACGCATTGACGTAGCCAAGATAGGCACTAAGTTCACACCTACAATAGTTGTACAAGTTTATATGCTAACTAGCTCTGGAGATAATGGAGAGACTGGAGAAATGTATGATGAGATAAAAGAAATTATTCAGCTAGTTAAAGGAAACGATAATTTAATTGTCATGGGAGACTGCAGTTTGGTGGTAGGAAAAGAAAGAAAAGCAAAAATTTAATTTCGACTCACGGAAAGAAACGAAAGAGCAAGACGTCTGGTGGAATTTTGCACAGAGGATAATTTAATCATTGCTAACAATGGAAATTTGTAGTAAGGTCTTATGGGACCAAACTGCTGAGGTCATCGGTACCTAGGCTTACACACTACTTAATCTAACTAAAACTAACTTACGCTGAGGACAACACACACCCATGCCCGAGGGAGGACTCGAATCTCCGACGGTGGGAGCGGTGCGGACCGTGACAAGGCGCCCTTGACCGCTCGGATACCCCGCGCGGCCATCGCTAACACCTTGTTTGAGAATCATCAAAGTAGCGCGTATACATGGAAGACTCCTGGAGACACTGGAAGGTTTCAGATTCATTACATAATGGCAAGAAAGGGATTTCGGAACCAGATTTTAAACTGTAAGACATTTACAGGGTTAGATTGGACCACAATTTATTGGTAGCGAACTGTAAATTAAACCTGAAGAAACTACAAAAAGGTAGGAAATTAAGGAGACGGAACATGGATAAGCTGCAAAAACTAGAGGTTGCTGATAGTTTCAGACGAAGCATTACGCAGCGGTTGAGTAGAGCAGGGAAAAGAAATACAGTAGAAGAAAAATAGATAGCTATAAGAGATGAAATAGAGAAGGCAGCAGAGTGTCAAATAGGTCGAAAGACAAGGCATAGTAGAGATATTGAATTCAATTGATGAAAGAAGAAAATATAAAAATGCAGCAAATAAAGCAAGCGAAGGGAAATACAAACGTCTCTCAAAATGAGTTGGACAGGAAGTGTTAAATGGCTGAGCAAGAATGGATAGAGGACAAATGTAGGAATGTTTCACTAGGGGAAAATGGATTCCGCCTTCAGGAAATTTAAAAAGACTTTTTGAGAAAAGGGAAGCAACTGTATGAATGTCAAGAGCTCAGATGTAAAACCAGTCCTAAGCTAGGAAGGGAAAGCTGAAAGGTAAAAGGAGTATATAGAGTGTCTGTATAAGGGAGATGAACGGAAATATTATAGCCAAGAAATTCAGAACCCAGGATATAGTAAGGAAAATCGTCGTGTCAGTGTTTTGGGACAGGAAAAGAGATTTGTTCGTTGATTTTTTGGAAATAGATGGGACCATAAATGCTGCAAGATACTGTGGGGTCATGAAGAAACTTCGCAGAGCCATACAAAACAGACGTGCCGACAGCGACACTCTGTCTCCTCGATGAGAGCGCGCGTCCGCACACCGCTCATTCAACGCAAGAGTAGCTGACTTCGTTTGGTTGGGATGTTTTAAGCCAACTCTGTCACAGCCCCGACCTCACACCTAGTGACTATCATCTGTTCACTAAACTGATGGTCCAAATGGCTCTAAGCAGTATGGGACTTAACATCTGAGGTCATCAGTCCCCTAGACTTAGAACTACTTAAACTTAACTAGCCTCAGGACATCACACACATCCATGCCAGAGGCAGGATTCGAACCTGCGACCGTAGCAGCA
Organism: Schistocerca americana; assembly: GCF_021461395.2. Taxonomy (NCBI): domain Eukaryota; kingdom Metazoa; phylum Arthropoda; class Insecta; order Orthoptera; family Acrididae; genus Schistocerca; species Schistocerca americana. The sequence goes on from NC_060129.1 coordinate 51,396,313, forward strand.
GCGCGGTTCCGGACTGAAGTGCCTAGAACTGCTCGGCCCCAGTGGCCGGTCATTAAATTGAAGAAACACCTTATTGGAAAGTACTTTTCCGACGACGACGAGGTGAAAATCGAAGTGAAGAACTGACTGAAAAAGGCGTTGGGAGACGTCTATGACACAGGAATCAAAAAACTCGTCCTACTAATGACAAAATGTATAAAGATACATGGTGATTGCTTGTAAAAATAATGCAACACCTGTACTACAATGAATCTAAATTTTATTATGATAAATTAAATTTTTTGCACCTAAAAAAATTTTTGTAACCTTAGTTTCCGGATTAGCCTCGTACGTGGATACAGATGCTTCACTAACGTAATGCTGCCCAAAAACCTTTTTTCAGTAGGAAATAAAATGATAGATACTACGGAATCATTTCATGACACGCTGTAACACGCCGATGTACGCAAGATAGTACGATTTGTTTCATCTTATGGCAAGTCGCGTAAGGGATTCATTTGCTTCCAGGGTCTGTAGTAGGAACACTGAAATTCTTCTGTGATGTGGCCTTTCCACACAGCGTATGGATTTCGACAACGATCGCCCATTAGCGAGCGACGGAGGTGGTTTGTTGCTGAGGTAGCAGACTCCTTCGGCAGTGCAGAGAGTACGGGGAAGGCACTGATTGTACATGTGATGACGTCACACAATACCAAAGAAATAATTTATCAATGTTTCTGAGGACAGTTTCCAGTGAAAGACCTGTCAGGTAATTATTAAGAGTTTTTTGTGCCAAAGTGGCTTCAGGTCACAGTTATGCTGGTGGTAAAAGGAGGATTCTACATTGACGAGGGGTCCTCACAGATTCCGATTTTGTGCACACTTGTAGCAGATGGAATTCAGTGCACGCACATAAATTTTTTAAGACAGTACGACAAAGAACTCTGAAATATCACCTTTCAAAATTAGCAAATCTCCAAGTGCAGTTAAAAACAATTTTCATTATTTCGACGAATTCGTCGGTTTCTCAGCACGTTAGTACGTTCGATGGTTCGAATCTCGCTAGTAAGATAAATACAGGGTGACACAGAATAACGGGAAAGTTTGAAATGAGTAGTGGCAGCCATGCGCACGTGCAGCACTGCGGGTTCGTGACAGACAGCAAGTAAACAGTTCACCATTTCACTAATCATGCGTCGCTGGAACGGAAAATAGCGTGCGTTAGCCATAAAAATGTTTATTGTTTGCTCACGGCACAGAAGGAGTTTCGAAGTTTTTGTAATTTAGAATGTCATGATATCGTTCCGTCGAAAGATGCGATAAAATGTTGGATTAATAACTTTGAAGACACTGGATCTGCCCTCAAAAAGAAACCAACAGGACGACCAAGAAGTGTGCGTTCTCCAGCGAACACTGATGTTGAACGCGAGTCTGTCTTACGGAGCCCACGGCGTCAATTCGTAAGCAAGAAGCAGCGATTGGAGTGTCCCGGGAGAGTGTTCGCAGAATCCTTCACCTTGATTTAAAATTTCATCCGTGCAAACTACAGATGGTGCAACCATTTAAGGACCACGATTTCCCATTACGCTTAGGATTCTGTCAACAAATGATAACAAAAATAAACAATGACGATGAATTTGTAAAAAAAGTTGTTGACGTCAGATGAGGCGCAAGTAATGTGAATAAACGGAACTACCGTTACTGAGAAAACACAAATCCTAGTGGCGTTCATGAGCGCCATTCACACGCTGCTAAAGTGACAGACAGCATGGCGTGCTGTTTCTTCACGTGGGATTATCGGACCGCATTGTCTCGCAAATGAACAACGAAACACAATAACTGTCAACGCCGATCGGTTCGTGGATGTGTTACGAACTTTCGTTACACCTGCATTGCACAACTTTGCAAACGTTCAAGAAGCCTGGTTTCAACGTGACGGAGCGACATCACACACTCACGGCAATCAGTGGCATACGTGCGAGAATTGTTTGGCTACCGTGTGATCTCACGATTCGTTAACATACCCGGGCCTCCTAGATCGCCAGATCTATCCGTTTGTGACTTTTCTCGTGGAGCAGAGTCTACACGACTCGACCAAGAACCCTGGACGAGTTAAAACAGAGAATGTGGGATGCAATCCACAGTATTCCAGCTGAGATGTTGCAGCGGTCAATGAGGAATCTCAACAGCAGGTTTCACGAATTATTCGAACAAGAGGACGCCATCTAAAGGTCGTAATTTTAGAAAAATGATAAATGCCATCAATGTTTCCTAAATGGCGAAGTTGGGAGGTTTCAGTTACGATGAATGCAATTTATTTCCTTCTTCACTTCTACTTTTATTGGATTGTGGACATGTTCCCGTTTTTCTGCGTCACCCTGTATCTTTCAATTTTTTAAAAAACTTTTATATTTATTAACAAAGTGTAATCTTAATTGACAGATATGCAACTATAGTGTTTAGTAAGAATAACATCTTGGTTATTCGTTGCTGCTGACAGTAAATTGAAATATGGCATACGAAGCCGATACATCATATAGATAATGAGAAAGTATAATTTTCACAGACTCACTAGTGTTATTGAAATACGTAATTTTTTCATTGAATAAAATACGTTTTGGCATATTCCTAAGAAGTTTAAATTCATTTTCAGACATCTAGTAACCGTCAATAAAAGGATGCTACTTTTATTTCTTACTTAACGTTCGCATTTGTTGATAAATATTACATTTAAAAAAGTATGCTACTAGCTAGATTCCACTCTCGTGTTCATGATTGAAAATCCGACTATGCTACAAGCTGAGTTAGTCAAATGCCGTTTGGGTAACAACACTCGGAAGTCTTGTCAGCTTCAAAGCCAATTTTGTTTTGTTCGTTTGACAACTGCGTGGTGGCACCTCAGCAAATTTACGTCCAGACACTGAACTTGAAGCCCTGTGAGTACGAAAGGAGTCGGAGAGGGCAGGGCGCTGTGTAGTGTTGCGTTGTGAGCGTCTCCGTGCAGAGTGAGTGAGTGGTGCAGGCAGCTCGAGGGCCTCAGTGGGCAGAGAGGCGGGCACATGTCGTGCAAACTGCTTATGTCTCTGCGTCAAGAATTTGTAACGTGAACATCCAAACGAATAAACCATATTGCCCTTAATTGTATTTTTTTCGCGTGTGGCTACACGGAGTATTCAGTGCACAAAACTGAAGCAGAGTCGGGGGAGCAACTTTCATGCCTCACAAGGCGTGCACTGAGAAGAGTGGCTGTCATTTTGCACTGCCAATATTAGCCTGGACTGCTAAAGTAAGTAAGACAAAACTAAGTATTCATTGCTGAGCGTTAGTTCTAGATCGCACAGTGCTAATTTTGGCACTCTCTACCATCTGATGTTTTTGACCATAAAGGCCTTCAAAAACATCTACAACCTGTATGAGTGGTGTCTTTTCTTCCCCACATGTCCGAAAGAACAGGCACCACTTATACAGATATACAGCGATAAGCCGAAACATTACGACGACTGCCCACCGCGTCGCTGGACGCCGCCTGCTGGCGCTGCGGGCACGTCACGCAGTGACGAAAGTGCGTAAGTGGAGCAGCTACGGACGGCGGAGATACGGGCTGCACATGGCGAAATCCACCGAGATAAGCGACTTCGACAAATGGCAGATTATGATTACACAGAACTTGTGAACGAGTATCTCTAAAACGGCGGAGACGGCCGAATGTTCACGTGCTACTGTCGTGAGCTTCTGTGGGAAGGGGTTCGACTGTGAAACTACTATTAGGCGCTGAATGGTTAGACGTCCACTATTCTTCACAGGACGTTGGGCTCGGAGGCTTCTCTGCTATGTGAAGCAGCACGGATGGTGATCTGTGGCACCTCTGCCGAAAGAGCACAGTGCTGGTGCAGCACAAGTGTTCCGGAGCACACCTCTCATCGTGCATTACTCAACACGGAGCTCCGCAGCACACCACCCCCACGTGTTCACATGTTGAGGCAACGACATCGTCAGTTACGGTTGCAGTGGGCTCAGGACTGTCAGGGTACGACCGTCGATCAATGGAAAAGTGTCGGCTCTTCGGGTGAACCACATTTTTGCTACACTAGGTCGATGGTAGTCATCGAGGTGAACGGCGGCTTCAAACGTGCAGCGACCCACTGACACTGGCTGGTGGGAGCAGTATTATGGTGTGGGGGACATTCTCCTGCCCTTGCGTGGCACCTGTGGTAGTAATCGGAGACACACTGACAGTTGCATACTGCCTGCATCCCTTCATGGCTCAAATGGCTCTGAGCACTATGGGACTTCTGAGGTCATCAGTGCCCTAGAACTTAGAACCACTTAAACCTAACTAACCTAAGGACATCACACACATCCATGCCCGAGGCAGGATACGAACCTGCGACGGTAGCGGTCGCGCGGTTCACGACTGTAGCGCTTAGAACTGCTCGGCCACTCCGGCCGGCCATCCCTTCATGCTCGGCGTCTTCTCCGACGGTGCTGTCATCTTTCAGCAGTGTAATGGTCCGTGTATCGGAGCGAGAACCGTGCTACAGTGGTTTGAGGAGCAATATAGTGAACTCACGGTGATGTCTCGACGACCAAATGCGTCTGATGTAAATCCTACAGTAGCCATCTGAGTCGCTATCTGGTGCCATCACTGCGTAAGCAAATCAGCGGCCCGTTATTTACGCGAATTACATGAGGTGTGCCTACAAACCACGCGGGGTAGCCGTGCGGTCTTAGACGCCTTGCCACGGTTCGCATGGCTGCCGGCGTCGGAGGTTCGAGTCCTCCCTAGGGCATGGGTGTGTGTGTGTTTTCCTTAGTATACATTAGTTTTAGATACATTAAGTAGTGTGTAAGCCTACGGACCGATGACCTCAGCAGTTTGGTCCCATAGGAACTTACCACAAATTTCCAAATTTCCAAAACGTCGGAACCCTGTTACTCGAAATCAGTGATGTATTTCGTTCAAAAGCCGGACAAACAGGCTATGAAGCAGGAGGTCATAATCTTTTGGCTCAGCAGTGTATATGCGCCGTCAGGGCTAACATCATCATTCAGTGCAGAGCACTCCTCACCCGCCCTTGCAAGGGACTTTGTGCGATGCGGTGAGCGAAAAGGAGGAAGAGGGCTAGCGGACGCAACTTCGGTAGTGTGCGGCGAATGATGGTTGAGATGGCTCTGAGCACTATGGGACTTAACATCTGAGCTCATCAATCCCCTAGACTTAGAACTACTTAAACCTACCTAACCTAAGGACATCACACACATCCATGCCTGAGGCAGGATTCGAGCCTGCGTCTGTAGCAGCAGCGCGGTTCCGGACTGAAGCGCCTACAACCGCTCGGCCACCATGGCCGGCTGTGCGGCGAATAGGAATATGGATGTAGCACGGGTAGCACACTTGTGTAGTCTGCGCAGTTGTGTCTAACTGCTATTTCAAGGTAGCGTAGTTAGTTTATGCATCTTCCTGCTAAACGGAAGACCCGGTTTAGAACCCCAGCGTTGATAGAAATTTTCATTTGTCACCTATGAATTTTTTCGTTGCTCGAATGCGACGGAGGTCAGGATTTCTTCTGCCTCAACATTTCCTCTGTAACGAGTATATAATATGTGTCTTGAGTGCCACTGCTTGTATGGGTGCTCAGAAAGTAACTGTGTGGTTACTATGTACACTATGTGGGGAATGACATCCACGAGTGACTATACAAGGCTCAACCCGCCTAATTTTATAGGGAATCCCTTTCTGTCCACCTGGTTATGGTATGCTTCTCGTGTATGAAGCTATTTCAATATTTAAATCTCGAATAAAGCATTGGCGTTTGCGGTACACTACATGCTATTCCCCAAAGAAAAAAGTCTGTTGGCGTAAACTCCGAGGAGCGAGGCTGCCATAGGTTCTTTGAGATGAAAATTTCACCAAAAAACTCTTCCATAAGACGCATAGTGTGTTGTAAGCTCTGTTAGCAGTAGCGTCATCTTGTTGAAACACTGAGTAGTTGGTTTCATCTTCCTTCAGATGGGCGATACAATCCTGGATCATTAAACAAAAACGTTTACTGTTCACGGTTTCGTGAAACAATAAACGTCAGACGATGAGCCGTATAATATCGCTAACCAGGTCCTATTATAAAACTGCATCTTCCACAAGAGTAGCGAAACCTTACTTAGCTTCCGAGAGCTAGTATTCAGTATGACAACAGCACTCTATTATCTGATGGCATCTGACGTTACAAAGGATACTAAGTATCTTAGGTTTTGATATTCAACACCTGTAGCAAGTGCCTACGAATATTTGCCCCTACATTTCAACATAAGTTACTCTTGGCCTCCTTTGAATCCAATGGGTACTTCTCTCTCTGACAGCTTCATTTTTTCCTCAGCCCGTCACAAACCTCTATCTTTTTAAAAGTTATTATTTTTGCTCCTTCTCACAACGGAATTTACAGAATGCAGATTTCTCCCAGCTGCCCATCCAGTGACCACGCAAGGCATCCCACATCTGTCCCGCGCTGCAGCTGCTTCCCAGTGTGTACCTGGCTGCATTCTGTCCTTTTCAGCGAAAAAAGTTTTGTGAACCACTTGCTATTCTCGCCGTGCAGTTCTCGACTTCCCACAGCCAGCCAGCAGACCGAGCTTACACAGAAACGTTACACACATCAGTCACAGCATAGACTTGCAATAATTAAGAACTTATTAGATTCCCAATCGCTGGCATTTGTTTCAGTTACATGTAGTCTTTCATTTATCGCTCGAAAATTGAATTGAATTTGTAGTCTAATTTGATGAATGGGTTATTAATTAGATTACAGAGCAGTTATGGGAGACACTGTTCCATAACACTGCCCCTAAATGTATTGGCAATATACATGTCATTTGGGTATACTGAGCGCATCCAAAATAGGGCAGCACACGAAAGTCTGGGCTTTTTGAATTTCTCGCTGTCATAAGTAGGCTTCTTAAATTTCCCATCATTCTAAAATTTGGAGAAGTGAGGTATTTCCATCGTCTTGGATATTTCAGTAGTTGCACTGTCTTCGATTTTTTAATTTTCTGCTTTTCCATCTTCGATTCCACTATCTTGGAATGCGATGTCATATACAAATAAGGGCAGCAAACTCTGTGACAGGTTTTGTCCCAGAGTGCTCATTGCACCTCTACTCAAGAATCTATCTTATTCTGAATAATGCAAGACTTTACTTTATTCGCAGCTAGTGTAAAGTGTACTTTATATATCTTTACATCATTAAATAGTTAATATCCTTAGTAATTAGCCTTGGAATAATTTCATTTTTTTAATTGTAGCTAGGGAAAATTTTCCTAACGTTCTTCAAAATATTATTTGTTAAACAAGGAACAACCTTTTGCCTTCCTAAGCCACTGACAGATGACAACTATACCTCACAAACACAGATAAAATTATTTGCGACTTATGGCTAAATATCATTATAAATAAAACATAAACTTGTTTCTGTGTATGTTGCTTCAGTCAGAACATATGAAAATAGAACAGAATTTACAATTTTAGCCTATTACTTATATAAATGAAACTTAATTTAAGAGAGGGGTAAAAGGAAATTAAGTTTGATCGTTTAAAACTAAGGTATCATCTCGTCTCACATATTTTTCTAAATCTCACAGACTTTTTAAATGATATCTTCCAATATTTAGGGTTACTTTGGATGAATCTGAAGATCTTATATGAATGAAATTCAAGATATGCCTTGTGACAGCTGAACTCAAAAGAAATAAAACTAAGACAGATTTCACTGTAATGTCCTATAAACTTCAAAGGCATTGAAAGTGAATAACTAGTTCCGACTGGGCAAAACAGGGAAAGGAAAACGCCAGAGTGCTATAGAAAGCTGTTTTGATTGTTCACATAGGCACTGTGCTGAGTGTGTTTTATTGACGTAATTTTGTTTTCATTTTACTTGTTGCCATGCAGATTTCTAGGACTGATAAAAATTACGCAATAAGAACATCGTTAATTGAAATTTGTCTGAAATTGAGTTTTTAAACCATCAGTAGAAAGTTTTCTTTTTTGCTTCATGATTTAGATATGTGTCTATTGTGTACAAGCGACTGCCATTGCTGAAGAAACTTAGAACTATACTATTCTCCTGCACTTATTTACTTTTGTACATTTACATTATTAAAAACAGACTCTGTTGACTTTATACATTTACACTACTTTTCTTTCTGCAGCTCTGGGATTCAAGCCACCTTTGGGAGGTATGTATCGTCCACATAACCAAACTTTTTGTTATTGTTGCGGATATGTTCTCAGTTATGCAACAGTGTCTTTACAGCATTATTTATTATGTGAGATGTTATATCAAAATCCAGTTTCAATGAGCTTGCCATGTAATCAACTGGCAACAAATGGTTCAAATGGCTCTGAGCACTATGGGACTTAACATCTGAGGTCATGAGTCCCCTAGGACTTAGAACTACTTAAACCTAACTAACCTAAGGATATCACACACATCCATGCCCGAGGCAGGATTCGAATATGCGGCCGTAGCAGTCGCTCGGTTGCGGACTGAAGCGCCTAGAACCGCTCAGCCACCGCGGCCAGCTCAACTGACTTCAAAAGCTTTTATGTATGTCTACTCAATCATTACTTCAGAATGTTTCGGTCCATCGTTTTGTCCTTCTACCTGAGGTCTCATTCCAGAACAGTACTCACCCAGGACGCTGGACATGGTGATTGTACAAGAATTATGCTGTAATAAATAATACAAAAGAACTGTTAACATCATGACAATTGCTATTCTGATAAAATTCTCGTGACAAAATGGACAGAGTTACCACACACTCTGAAAACAAGCAAGAGGTTGGCAATTATGAAATTAAATCTTTAATGCTTGTTTTACTGTTTTATTAGAAAATAGTCGCAGATGTGACTGTTGGGCTGAATGTTAGTTTGATACTCTTTGAAAGGAGATGAAAAAGAGACATTTTTCCCTTCTGTGGAAGAGTTGTTGGATTCCTTGATAGAGTAATCCCCAACCCCACTGAGTCCCAGCATTGCCAGCTATTGGACCCAGCAAGGTGGCGCAGTGGATGGCACACTGGACTCGCATTCGGGAGGACGACGGTTCAATCCCGCGCCCAGCCCTCCTGATTTAGGTTTGCCGTGATTTCCCTAAATCACTCCAGGCAAATCGCTGGATGGTTTCTTTGCAAGGGTACAGCCGACTTCCTTCCCTAATCCGATGAGACCGATGACCTCGCTGTCTGGTCTCATCCACCAAACAATCCAACCCAGCTATTGATATTACTTTCTACATAAGACGCAGTTGGGAATTCGCAGGCCACATTTTACGTAAGGCTTTTCTGTGACAGTTGCTAGTCTCTATTGAAACTTCAAGTTTCCAGTACACAGTCACAGTATGTTTTACACTATTTCCACTCTGTGTGGGCCGCCCACTTAGAGGTGCCATGTCCCGAATTATGCAGCCCCTCCCACTGGAGTTTCGAGTCCTCCCTCAGCCATGGGTATGTATGTTGTTATTAACATAGTTTAAGTAGTGTGTAAGTCTAGGGACCTCACCAGTTTGGTCCCATAGGAATTCACACACATACAGACACACACACACACACACACACACACACACACACACACGCACACACACATAGCGAGAGAGAGAGAGAGAGAGAGAGAGAGAGAGAGGGAGAAAGAGACACTATGATGTATTAAATCATGATTTGTAAAGCAGTCAACTGAAAGAGGAAAGGTACAATGAAAGATTTTAAATGGAGCAGCAGGAACTGCAGCTGACTAAAGGTTGGACTGGTAAGGGATGAGACACCGCTCTGAAACTCGTTCAACCTAACAGCTTAGAGTGTAATCTGGACAGTTCAACGAATTTCAGAAATGGCTGAACTTTCTACGGAGAAAACGGCACCCACAAAGAGCAACGGAACACACAGCCATGCCGTACCGTCGGAGAAGATACAGGAGGAGTAGACTTCCAGTTTATAAAACAGTGGATACTTTCAGTTTTGTTCCTAATAATGTTTCTCAAGAAGAACTGTTGACTGGATCTATCACATTTGTTGGATGCAAGATTAATTTTTCATGTACAACTACAGAAGTTGTTCCTGGTAATGCATGGTTAACACTTGCTGTAGTACGAGGTAGTGAGAAAGCACTACTAGGATTGGAATCGTATTACGACAGAGACATTATAGCCTATCGCACTTTTTCTATTGGTGTACAAGGTGATAGGGACTATGGAACAGCTGTTGTACATACTGATAAACCATTTTCATTGTATACAAGGAACAGAAGACGAGTTAATGCGAACGAAAGAGTCAATGTTTGGGTTAAGATTGATGGTACTTTAACAAAATATATTAAAGTACAAGGTGATATTACTGTGTATTATCATTCTTAATAAAGAGAACCATCCTTATCTATCCTGTGAAATTTAAAAAAAAAAAAATAAAAACACTAATTCAGCTACTGAAGCATCTTTCTCTTCTCTGGGTCGCAGGGGTTACGACCCCTGGGGAGGTGGGTGGGTTTTATTTCATGGCTGTGTGACTTAGCCTGCTGCTCGCTGCGCTAAGTGTTGGCGCATGCGCAGTGCGCGTGACCTTGAGTGTGCGAGAGAGAGCGCTGTGTAGTGTGTGAGAGAGAGCGCAACACGGGCCCTTCCCATTCACGCCTGACCTTCTGGCTCAACGGTGAGTTCAGAGGTTCCAAGGGAATGATGCTTTCTTCAACTGCCACTCCCTACAGGCCTCCTTCACCTGTGTATCTACCTGCTGGTTTCCAGCCCAGGTACCTGGCAGAACACCACCACCTATCCACAATGTGGCCGCAAGATAAATGCAGTTCGTATATTTTACGAAACCTTTTCACCTACATGCTTATTTTGAAGAGCCTGTAGAGCACTAAGGGTATTGAATCAGTTTAGAAAGATGTTTCCCTTGGATCATCTCATACGATACATGGCCTTCCAAATATCCTATAGCTCAGCATGACGGATTGTGAAAGCGGTAGGCAGACTCTGAAGACAGAGATAACCATCGAGCACCCAAGGGATTCTCTCTGTCTAAATACATTTCAATAAACAATCTTAAAATTCATGTGTTCATGTAAGACGTTAGTAAATATATCCAAAAAATTACGATCTTTAAAATCAGTCAAATTAAGTAATGGCTTCTAAACATAATATGGTGGTGAATTACTGCACCTGTGTTGTGAGGCTTAGTATTCGCCACAACCACTTTTAAAATACAGCTCTTTGTTCAGTTCCCAAATGCTCCCACTGCTCACAGACGATTATCGAAAAGCCAGTCTATGAGTGGGAGACAATCAGTATGGTATGCTGGCAATTAGATTTTACAAGACATTTTGTAAGCTTGTTGCACAGTGAGTAGCTTCTTTGTTTTATTTTTATTTACAACGTGATCCATTACAATATTTGTAATATTCCATGTATGTGTTGTGTGTGTGTTTGTTTTGTATGATGATGACAGGGGAAAGGAGAGGGTGAAAGCCAGTGCTGGCACATGGCCTGCTCCTCATGAATGACACAAAGGGGGCCAGGATAAACATCCCCATCCAGCAGACAAACCACCATCAACAGTGTTGCATGCCCCCACTTCGTGAGACACTGCAGAAAGCTTTGGTATTCAAACGAGAACACTGGCGTAGAGCCTGGTGACCAGGAGCTTCACGCCACCACCTGTCCTCCCCTCGCCACCCAAATACTGGCAGTAAAAACTTTTTTCCGCCGCCAGAATCCAAACTGCCTTACCACCAGGTCAAGCGCCACTGCACAGGATTGCATTAGCGACCTCAGCCATGGAGATGGGTTACGGCAAGCAGCTGCCATCAGATTAGAAGTGGTGGGTGCCAAGCTTCGGTGAAGAGGCTCTAAATGCACCTGTTGCCAGTCTAATGCCCACCCACTGGACCTCCAAATATGATGGTCTAGAGGGTCTGATCATCGGAGATCCATCATGAAGCTGGGACCAGACAAACTCTCTTTAAAACTGGGGCAGGTCTGCTCGATCTTCTTCCCAAACTCTGTGTGCTGCACGCTTTAAAATTTCAAGGGCTTTGATGGATCGAGAGCAAAAGTTCCTCAGATGTGGGAGGCACTTGAACGCCTGATGAAAATGGATGCCCATATACCTCACCGACGCCTTCAAATTTAAAAAGATGTCCTTCAGTTTCAGTTCTGGAAGACGGAAAGGATGACGGGAACTGTTAACAAGCAACACATGCAGTTTATTTTCTGACAATTACTTGAATCCAGGTCTGTGTGCCCATCTCTCTAGTCATCTGCAGTTGTTGCGTACTTGCTGCAATTGTGAAAGATGTATTGAAAACTGGAAAACTCTCCGCAACTAAAGCCCCCGAACAGTCCATTGAGGTATTGTTAGTTATAGCCATCAGAAACCACGTCACAGTTGAAAAATCCCCTTGAGGGATATAGTTTTCTTCCATAAAAGTATTCGATAAAACTTTACTAGCTAGATACCTAACGTAATGTGGGGAGAAGAAACATGTAAGAACATGAAGACGTTCCTGTACGTCTTTTCTGTATAAACATGGGACAACCTGTAGCACTGTCTGGTAGCAGAAGACAACGAAACACAGCTTCAGTACAGGTTTTATGATTAACTTTGATTGCAAATGTCAATGGAAATTCAAATATATTCAGTAGTCAACGCTCTCTTTCCTGTCATTTGAATATCAGACACACTTTATATTGGCAGAAGTAAGCAAGAATGCCAGTTAAAAAGGCCAACAATCTTCTAAATCGCCATTTTTTTTTCGTTGATCAATGTCCCTACAGGTTTTCCAGTGGCCGCAACGGTTCCCCCTCCTGTGCCAACTTTTCGCCCCAGAGCAGCAGTTGCGCCCTCCGTCCTCAGTTGTTCTTTCCGTATATTCCAGTCTCTGTCTTGCCCTACGAGTTTCATACTCTGTAATTCCTGCAAGCATCATAATAGTTATTCCTTGATTCTTAATACATGAGCCATCATCACGTCTCTTCTTTTTGTAAATGTTTTCCATATAATCTTCTCCGCTCCCCATTCCGTATCTCATAAGTCCTCGTAATTTTCAACATCCTTCTATACCACTACATCCAAAATGCTTTGTCTCTCTACTTTCTGGAATTTCCTCGTCTGACGCAAAGCTGCAGTCCAAACACACATTTTCAGAAATATCTTTCTCAAAACAAGGAAAATTTTCTTGATAACAATAGACTTTCTCACAAATCACGTTTCTTCCGCACATCACTATTGTCTCCTTTCTTCGATTTACTCTCAGTCCATTTTCCGTGCTCTGTAGACTGTTCATTCTATTCAGTATGTTCTGCAAATATTCCTTGCTTTCACTGACATGAACAATGTCATCTGCGAATCTTATCCCTGGTGATCTTTCACTCTGTGGTTTAACCCCACTCCTGGAGCGACCTGTCACTGCTTCTGCGATGTACACGTTGAACAAAATGTTCAAATGTTTGTGAATTCCCAAAGGACCAAACTGCTGAGGTCTGGGGTCCCTAGACTTACACATTACTTAAACTAACTTATGCTAAGAACAACACACACACCCATGTCCGAGGGAGGACTCGAATCTCTGGCGGGAGGAGCCACGCAATCCGTGACATAGCGCCTCTAACCACGCGGCCACTCCGCGCGGCCACACTGAACAGTAAGAATGAAAGAGTTCATCTCTGTCTTATACCTTTCTTAATACGAGCACTTCGTCATTTTTCTGAGGTCATCAGTCCCCTAGAACTTAGAACTACTTAAACGCAATTAATCTTGAAACGTCCCCTTTTGAAAATTTATATACGTGACTGGGCTTAAACTGACACACAATATTTTTAGCGCAACGCAATCTGACTTTCAATAATCCCTACAAAAGAGTGGCCCTGACTAACATTAACGTATACCTATCATAAATCACTTACCTCACAAAAAACTTCGTTACTCTAACTACTGCAATAAAGCGAGCGCCACTACTGCCAGCTAAATAAAAGATTCAAACTACGGAAGGCACTAACTACTGATAGGCGTAGTTAGCAAATGAAAGATTTTGATAGAGAACAAACAATGTATTTACCTTAATAGTGTTGAAAAATCATAATATACATAGCAGTTCATGATATCCAGTATTACAAATTTCAAAACTCCGCCATCTCTGTCCCCAAATCCACCACTGCTGGCGGCTCACCTCCAACTGCGCAACGCTATGCGCTGTTAACATCCAGCTGCCCAACACTACAATGTCAGACAACAATGCAAACTAGCCGCCGACTGCACACAGCACAGCCAGTGATTTTCATACAGAGCGCTACGTAACGTTGCCAATAAGAAAACATAAACAGCCTACTTACATAGCGCCCATACTCCCCACAAAAATTTTTACAAATTGTTTTGGGCAGTGGCCAATAACGATTTGATAAAATTTTTCATAATTACAATAACAAAGATATCAAATGCACCCACTTATTGATACAATGTTGGTCAAAAGCTAAAATTTTCTCACAGTCCATAAAGACAGTCCTGATCATTCATCACAGTAACATTGCAGTGTTTTTCTCAAAGTCTGAGCAGTAAAAGAAAATGCACACGGAAGTAGTGGATTTCCATGCAATCTTGAAGAAGTAGTGTTGTCCTTCCAACGGAAAGACAGTGCTGACTCTTGACATGCAGACAGGTATTGGTCCACAGCAGAGCAAACCCACAGCAGAGTCAGTCGAAATTTTGTAGAATATTGGTAGGTAGGTCATCACAGAGTAGACCCACTGTAGTCCTGGTAGAGATTACGGTATTGGTGGGCCACCAGAGGTGCAGACCCACTGCATTCCTTGTAGAAATAATGGTACTGGTGAGTCGGCAAAGGTGTAGACCCACTGTAGTCCTTGCAGAAATGGCCAGCAGCCATCTGTTGTGACTGTGCAGGTGCACAATGACCATTGAAGAGTCTTGCGGATAATATAGCAAGTCCATAAACCACCACTTGTGCACTCACAAAGTTTTTGAAATTGTCCTTGCTGTTATGCAGTCCATTGCTGAATTATTAACACACGTGCAAACACTAAGAGTCCATACTTCTCACATATTGTCCATATACTATGACCAACAGAAACATGTGCAGTGAAATGTAACTTACAAGTTACTTAATTTGATGAACTGGTGTCAATTACAATTTTGTAACATAAGAATATAATAACAAAGGTACAAAATACATCATTAAAAACGTAATAATACAGATAACATTTGTAGTAATACAGGCTTTACAAGAGAATGGAAATAGACATATACATCAGTGTTACAGGAATTATGACATAAGTACATACATAAAAGATCAGAATAACTTTTGAAACATCACCTTCACATATGAGCAACAAAACAGAATAAATAATGTCTAAACATCTTTTCAAAGTAAATAACATATTATCAGAAAAATTCTACAATGCAACTCTCATCAGATAAACACATAAAGACAGGAAGAACACAAATATACAAGCGTACACAAACACATAGCGGAATAACAGAAAGGGAAAGGGCAGGGTTTGTTTTCAGTGTAACATTTGGTACTGCAGTCCAACATAAAAACTTAATTCCATAGATCTTTCGTCTTATTTCAACACTTGTTTCCACAAAAAAAAAATCCTATCCAAGCATGCTTTCTGTATTTATATGTTCACATATTTCTTACCTCATTATTTATTTCCAAGAAAATTGTACCTAAAACTGTTGTCCCTAAAACCTACTTTTTTGGTTCATATCCTCTTTCAAAATACTTTTTTGGCCAAACCATTTTCTTACAGCTTCTCAATGCATTTCTTCCAATTCATCACAACTCGTTCTCTCATATAGCCTACCCCATCTTAAGCTAACTTAAATCTACTGAGCTCAGATGCTAAACTATGGGACAAGGCAATGCAGCAGCACAAAACAATTAACACAAACAGCAATGACAAAAAATTCAAATTGGAAAAGTAAGCAACAATATTACAACTAGTATAAGGCAATGAGCAGCAAACAAGAAAAATAAATCAGTAGTAAACTGGCTTAGCAGAGTAACACAAATTCAAATTCAGTAACACTATGCCTGGCAAACAGCAGCAGCAAATGAAATAACACATATCTACAAATGACATAGCTCAAGCAGAAAGCAATATTACACTAAAGACAACAATGCAGACAAGGGAAATGTACACTCCTGGAAATTGAAATAAGAACACCGTGAATTCATTGTCCCAGGAAGGGGAAACTTTATTGACACATTCCTGGGGTCAGATACATCACATGATCACAATGACAGAACCACAGGCACATAGACACAGGCAACAGAGCATGCAAAATGTCGGCATTAGTACAGTGTATATCCACCTTTCGCAGCAATGCAGGCTGCTATTCTCCTATGGAGACGATCGTAGAGATGCTGGATGTAGTCCTGTGGAATGGCTTGCCATGCCATTTCCACCTGGCGCCTCAGTTGGACCAGCGTTCGTGAGACGACGCTTCATCCTGTCCCAAACATGCTCAATGGGGGACAGATCCGGAGATCTTGCTGGCCAGGGTAGTTGACTTACACCTTCTAGAGCACGTTGGGTGGCACGGGATACATGCGGACTTGCATTGTCCTGTTGGAACAGCAAGTTCCCTTGCCGGTCTAGGAATCGTAGAACGATGGGTTCGATGACAGTTTGGATGTACCGTGCACTATTCATTGTCCCCTCGACAATCACCAGTGGTGTACGGCCAGTGTAGGAGATCGCTCCCCACACCATGATGCCGGTTGTTGGCCCTGTGTGCCTCGGTCGTATGCAGTCCTGATTGTGGCGCTCACCTGCACGGCACCAAACACGCATACGACCATCATTGGCACCAAGGCAGAAGGGACTCTCATCGCTGAAGACGACACGTCTCCATTCGTCCCTCCATTCACGCCTGTCGTGACACCACTGGAGGCGAGCTGCACGGTGTTGGGGCGTGAGCGGAAGACGGCCTAACGGTGTGCGGGACCGTAGCCCAGCTTCATGGAGACGGTTGCGAATGGTCCTCGCCGATACCCCAGGAGCAACAGTGTCCCTAATTTGCTGGGAAGTGGCGGTGCGGTCCCCTACGGCACTGCATAGGATCCTACGGTCTTGGCGTGCATCCGTGCGTCGCTGCGGTCCGGTCCCAGGTCGATGGGCACGTGCACCTTCCGCCGACGACTGGCGACAACATCGATGTACTGTGGAGACCTCACGCCCCACGTGTTGAGCAATTCGGCGGTACGTCCACCCGGCCTCCCGCATGCCCACTATATGCCCTCGCTCAAAGTCCGTCAACTGCACATACGGTTCACGTCCATGCTGTCGCGGCATGCTACCAGTGTTAAAGACTGCGATGGAGCTCCGTATGCCACGGCAAACTGGCTGACACTGACGGCGGCGGTGCACAAATGCTGCGCAGCTAGCGCCATTCGACGGCCAACACCGCAGTTCCTGGTGTGTCCGCTGTGCCGTGCGTGTGATCATTGCTTGTACAGCCCTCTCGCAGTGTCCGGAGCAAGTATGGTGGGTCTGACACACCGGTGTCAATGTGTTCTTTTTTCCATTTCAAGGAGTGTATATTCACATCTTAATGTCTATGTAATTAAAGTGGTGCCCCACAAGAAGTTCTTCTACCAAAAAAATTACCAAGTAGTTGAAAAGAAAATTCCATATGCAATTCCTGTGAAGGGAAATGTCTTTTTATGCTCCTTCGATTTTTTGAATAGATCATAAAATTATTTACTGGATCTGTAGCCATAAAATATTTATAGTAGTTCATCTATTAAATTTTATTTTAACCAATGCTGCAGTGCGGCTAGAAACTAGATATTAAACAAAATGAGTAAATAAATACATAAAATAAGCCATACGGCATTTCTCTCAACTAGCAAGACAATAACCGTGAAATGTTTCTCATTGTTTCATCAGGCATTTTCGTAAATATCATAAATTAAGAGCTCCTCAGTATAATCATATGTTTTCAAGTTTGAGCATGTCATATTTGCGATGCTTTCTACAAAGGAATGTCAATAGCGAGGATAATGGCCTCCCTTTTTTTTTCTACCTGTGGCTCTGAAAAGGCACACACTGATGGCTTTTTCTCCAGGCGTCTGACACATCTGGGTGCCCACGACGTGTTACGTGCAAGTGGTCACTTAACTTTCTTACGGAAATATTTACGACAGCAGTTTTCGCTACAGTGACAGTCTCATATAAAAAATTTCACAGGTCGAGAATTTGCGTTGCAAATGTGTAGATACAAAATCTTATGAATATAACAGTGTCCAAAAAATTTTCGCCGGCATTGTGATACATTCACGCATTTACACACATTTCATAACTCTTAAAGTACGATTCTTGGTTTCCAACATTCTTTTTCAGAAGTCAGAGTCCCTAACCATTATTCATTACTCCTTACCTTATTACACATATAAATATTCGTCGACACTTCTTCAATATTTCATCATAACAGATACGTAGCATAATCAAATTCCTCATATAGCATCAGCTTATTGACCATAAACATACCTCAGCAGTGTAATACACATCGTCGTTGTAAAAATAACATCATAACACCTCAGTCAAATCTCAAAAACGTCGTAGCTTTCTGCAATAATTTCAAACCCAAAAAAATAGTCTCTGCTTATTTCAATAGTTTCACCTACCTCAAACGTACCTTAAAAATCATGATCTCATACCAAATACATCATTCAAAGCTCTCATAGTATCGCAATGGTTCTGAAAAAATATGAAGAGTTCACAAAGTACAGACAAACTACAATTTTGTAAGTGTGAAGTTATCCAACTGTGTAATTACGTAAACATCTGTCACTGATGTAGTAAAAAAAATGTTTGTCTCTCTCAGTTAAATGATCAGATAGCTGTGTAACTTGTGTGTTAGAGAAATATGGTACCGATGTGTAAAGTTGTATAAGCAAATACTACATTAGCTAGGGCTCCTTGTGCTTGCCACACACATGGTACACAAAGTAAGCGTGTACCCCCCTGAGGATTAATGTGATTATACCCTCAGGTGTTACAGATTACAGCAATGGAATGAAATGTATCACGGAAAACCCTTGTATCATTGTACTTCAAATATCTAAAAAAAATAAATGTTTTAAGTGCGAAATTAATCATTCAAATACGTGTACTGTAGCGCTAAACTGTGTGTCATGTTGTAAGATAATCTCTGTCTAAGTCTCGTAGTTATCGTCCTCCGAAAGCTAAGTTCTGCAGAAGTCAATGTACTTACTTCATGATAAACAAAAGTGAAATGCTTTGCGTATAAATATCGTAGTTATTACGCTTATTGTTGTGATGAAGAAAGTACTGTACTGTAACGTATTGTTGTGCTATGGAAAAGGCTGTCTCATTGTAGCTGTACCACAAAAGTTACTACTAAAACATGTTTTACTTTCCAGAATAAAACAGAAAACTGTGCAGATATAAAACAGAAACACTGCAAAAGCAACATTGTAAATTGTCACTAATTAGTAGCGTCGTGATAAAATCGTGAAGCTGTCACATAAACTAACCACTGTGTCGTCTGGTATCTCACTGAAAGTACTTTAAATCCAGAATGTATTTTCAAGTAAACCAAAATGTTGCATTAAAATCTCATTAGCAGTACCAGTATATGTTCCAAGTATGTAAGCCGTATAGTCGTTACGTAATCGTGCAACTAACAAGCAAGAATGTACACACACAATAACACTGTGACGTCTGTTCACTATAACAATGCATTCGTAATTTATGTTTAAATAAGTTCTCTTGGTTCTTGATCGGATATTTAACTTCAAACATTGTTGGATGGTAACAGTTTCTAAGTCTGACAATGCATACAAGAAATGTGAACTGAAAGGATTTATGGCAAAGACAAAGTTAAAAAGCTGATTATCTTTCGATAAACGGTTTTACATGTGAAATGTGGTGTTAACCTTTACTCTTCCTAGTACGCAGAGTTTCAACTTCAGTGGAATTATCATGTGGTATATGGTACATAGGTAAAGAATGCTAAAATTTTTCTCAATGTTAGCGTCTATGTAATTTTTCTCAGAGCCAGCCGGCGCACGTGTCTGCCTGCGGTGCGAGTCATTGTCTGTCTCTTTGTTGGCGCGCGTCGTTACTGGGATTTGGAGGTCTAACATCTACAAGTTCACGTTGTCGAGAGGGCCCTGCCCTGTTTGAAACCCGCCAGTTCTGATTAAATTCTGGTCTGTTGTTACGATTATATCGCCTGTCGTCATGTTGGTAGATCCCATAGTTTCTTTCTTGTCGGTCACGTGGTGGAGAATTTCTCCCTGAATCGTAACTGCGCGCTGGACCATTGCGTCTAAAGTTATTCTGTCTCCCTTGATAATAATTGTTTTGTTCCCATATTGTCTGTTTCTTTGGTAATCTCTGTCATATTCATTACTACTGAAATGCGATCTTTCTCTGTAACTATTATTACTCTGCCAGTGGTTGTCATATGGTTGGCGTCTGTTTTGGTCACGATTTGCGTTGTAAGAATAGACTTGTCATGTCCAGTTATTGTTTCTGTCATCACGGAATTGTGACGGATGTGACCTGTAGTGATTGTTTTCCTGTTTTCGCGTTCCGCGATTGTCAGTGTCAATTTCCAGTTCTTGTAAGAGCCCCTGAAAAGCTTCAATGTCGTCTTTGCAACGTCCTGCCAAAATAATATGTCGTAAATGTTCAGATAATTTGATTAAGCAAATGCGGATGAGTTCTGAATGGCTGTATGGATTTGAAAGATATTGATTCTTATGCAACATGTCTTCAAAATATTTCACAAGACTGGAAAATTCAGATTGTTCGAAACGTTTCATCATTATGATGCTATGTTTTACTCGGTCTTGTGTAGCTTGAGACCAATACGCTGAGAGGAAGGCATGATAAAATTCTCCTTCACTGTGACAATCGTGAATGACCGATCACATTCTTACAGCTGGTTCATTCTCCAAGTAGCCACACATAAATTCTAATCTGTGCTCTAATGACCAGTTGGGAGGAAAACAATGAGAGAATTGATGGAGCCATGCTTGTGGATGAATGTCGTTGCCAGAATTCTTAAATGTTTTGAATTTACGTGTAGTAATGAACAGATTATAGTCAAAATCATAATGTCGGCGAGTCACATGTCGGTCATTGTTACGTCGTTTCGGCGGTTCCATCTCAAAACTCGGTGTGCCTTGCCAATTTCTTTCATAATTTCCAAAGTGTCCTGTGTTATTATTTTGTGGTTGTTCCGTATTTCTAAGTCCCTCTTCCCGTGTTGGAGCGCGAGTGTCCTCTGAAATATGTAATTTTTGTGTTACTTGTGTCAGCTGATCTTGTACTTCTCGGATTTCTCTTTGGTGTTGCGTATTAATTTGATTCTGATTTTGTTTGAATTTCCTAATTTGTTCGCACTCTTCTGTGTCATTAAAGACTACCAGTTTTGGGTCATTCAGATTATCATCTACCTTCGTAGATAAATTATTTAGCTGATTCAAAAGTTCAACTACTTTCTCTGATAATGAACTAATTTCCTCCATGTGTCTTTCTACTGTGTCCTTTAAGTTTTCCTGAGTTTTTGCAAGTTGCGTAACCGAATCGGTAGATGCAACTGAGTCAATTTTAGCTTGCAAGGTCTCATGATTTTCATGAACAATAATTTGCAGTTCTTTTATGGCTGCTTCGTGATTCTGTAACGCATTTTCATGCCGCGAAAAAATAGGTTGAAAATGCTCACAAATTTGTGTTTTTACGTCGTTACAGACTTTTTGACATTTCGATTCGATTTTATGTAACTCAGTAGTTAAATCTTCACGTGTGTGTTCAAGCGTGGTGTGAAAATTTTGTTCCATTGCGTCTAACTGTTGCTGTGTTTGTCTCTGGTGTTGTTCCATTGTGTCTAACTTTTGAAGATTTTGTTCCATTGTGTCTAACTTTTGAAGCTTTTGCTGTGTTTGTCTCTAGTGTTGTTCCATTGTGTCCAACGTTTGAAGCTTTTGCTATGTTTGTCTCTGATTTTGTTCCATTTGTTGCATTAGCTGTAATAACAATGCATTAGTGTCTGGAATCTGTTCCTCTACGCTTTTTGGTAGAGCATTTGCACCGGCAACATTCACATTTTGACAATCAGAAAATGTGTCTTGACTTATTTGAGAAAACGGTGAGGACGCAAAACCTGAATCTACAGAATTTGCAAAATTGTGTCCTGTCATTCCCGATTCCTGAGGCGAGCTGTTGCCGACCGATCGATCGATAATGCTTCCCTGTTCACTAATTGTTTCACTGCTTACGCCATTGTTTGCCGCCCGCTCCATTTCCCTATGCACAATTACCAAATTACTATGTTGAACATTAATTAATTCATTACATGGTAGCGCTAACACACTGCTTTCATCTTCACTGTCATTTCTCGGTTTACTTTGGAGCCTAGTATTACGTTTTTCACACGCCATTATTGTCACAATATTTCACACGATAACACAGAAAAACACAATTTGAAGAGCAAAAATAAGAGAACACATTAACATAGCACTGAAAATAATATCTACTTAATTGCAGCTGCAAAATACTTGGTGCAAATCTACATGCGTGCCACACCTGTTTTACTGTACAACAATGAAAGACTGCAACTACAAAGGAAATTCTCTCTATAATTACGCACCAGCAATAAACAATAGCTACACTAATTACACAAACTACAAGAAAAAATCAGAAGATTCCAGTGAGGTATCCTGGCAGGGTCGCCATATGAAACGTCCCCTTTTGAAAATTTATATACGTGACTGGGCTTAAACTGACACACAATATTTTTAGTGCAACGCAATCTGACTTTCAATAATCCCTACAAAAGAGTGGCCCTGACTAACATTAACCTATACCTTTCACAAATCACTTACCTCACTAAAATCTTCGTTACTCGAACTACTGCAATACAGCGAGCACCACTACTGCCAGCTATATAAAAGATTCAAACTACGGAAGGCACTAAGTATTGTTAGGCATAGTTAGCAAATGAAAGATTTTGATAGAGAACAAACAACGTATTTACCTTAATAGTGTTGAAAAATCATAATATACATAGCAGTTCATGATATCCAGTATTACAAATTTCAAAACTCCGCCATCTCTCTCCCCAAATCCACCACTGCTGGCGGCTCACCTCCAACTGCGCAACGCTATGTGCTGTTAACATCCAGCTGCCCAACACTACAATGGCAGACAACAATGCAAACTAGCCACCGACTGCACACAGCACAGCCAGTGATTTTCATACAGAGCGCTACGTAATGTTGCCAATAAGAAAACATAAACAGCCACAGCCTACTTACAACCTAAGGACACCACACACATCCATGCCTGTGGCAGGATTCGGACCTGCGACCGTAGCGGTCGCGCGGTTCCAGACTGTAGCGCCTAGAACCGCTCGGCCACTCCGGCCGATAATATTTGTTCCATTACAGAAATTTTTTTCTCAGTTATTCTACTCGTACCTACACTGATCAGCCAGAACATAATGGCCTACTATTGATATAAATCCATCCAGGCGATAGCGGCGTCAGCAGGTGAGATATGCCTGCTGATCAGACACACGTATGGTGCATGTGGTATCAATGAGTGTGCTGTCTGTGTGTAGAATTGTGAAGGCGCGCGCTATGACTGAGTTTGACCGAGGGCAGACTGCGATGGCGTGGAGGTTAGGTACGAGCATTTCAAAAACCGCAAGGAGAGCTGTGGTGAATGTCTTCAACGCCAAGGACAGTCCACGTCCAGACGTCGTAGGGTTGGGTGGCCACCTCCCATTACAGATGTCGGATGTAGTAGGCTGGGCGGACTGGCAAAACAGGACAGGCTGCCAACTGTGGCGGAACTGACACGAGACTTTAACGCTGGGCAGGGCACAAGTGTGTCTGAACTCACAGTGCACCGAACACTCCTAACGATGGGCCTCCGCAGCCGACGGCCCAAGCTTGTGCTAATATGAACAGCACGACACTGACGACTTCGCCTGGAATGTTCAGCACTGGGCAGTGCAACAGTGGCAGAGCCTTGCATGGCTGTATGAATCCCGATACCTTCTTCATCCCAATAGCAGGGCGCGAATCTTTCACTTTCCAGCGGAACAGCCCCTTGAACCCCCGCAATACCTGACGTCTGTCATTCTACATGCTTCCCTGGGTTTGGTGGACGTAATTCAACCTCCCTCTGTGGTTCATTTCTCCTGTAATTACCTGACGTATTTGGCTGTAGTTGCGTTCTTGCACCACCTCCACATCTACTTTCTCTCCATTGACCTGGCGATCGCTGATTAAAATCAGTCTGTCGGTTTTCCCGAAGTCCCCAATTTCCATTCCTATTCTCGTCCACATATGTCCTGTTCCAATTATTATTATTATTGTTAAAACCATACCCATTACGTTGTGGTCCCGTATTTCCACTACTCCTACTTATTTAAGTATTTCCATTTCGTCTGGAACTCAATCCCATTACCGATGTACCCTTGTTACCATTACTAGTCTCTTTATTGCTTGTCCTTTAAAACTTATTCTGTCCTGACTCACGACGTCTTTGAGCGTCATTTTCATACATGAACTCAACCTCTCGCAAAACACCTTCAAAGGTTTCAAAATTATCGCCCTCACGTCCTATCAGTGCTTGTTGACATTTAATTGGTAATTTAGTTTTGCATATCTGTATCAATTCTCTATCGCTATATGGGCTGTCTAAACATTGATTTCTTTTCGTCATATTCTCAAAGAGTTAGACCACAGTTCTCTCTTGCGAGTTTTCAAATGAGACGTTTTGCAATACGCCGTACTTTATTCTCTTTTGCGCCACAGGTGACCAACATCTAGCTATAAAGGCTGCTCGAAACGAATCATACGAATTGCAAGTTTCCACTGTTTTCTGCATGGTTTCGGCTATACTTCCTTCCATGTGTGCACAAATGGAATCTAATTTATGTTTCACAGGCCAATGTGCTGGTGTTCCTACTTTGATCAATAAATGTGCGAGGGTGTAGTCTATTTGTATCTTCCTTAGAGTGCAGGTTATTGCGCGCTGTAAATTGCGCTGTAAAAGCGGTTACCATAAAAATTTCTTGCTTCGCTCTGTGACATCATACCGTCTGTGTTTTGGGAACTCGAATTCTCTTCTATGTTTGCATCAAATTTACGCAAACATTCTGTGACAATTGTGCCGCAGAATCACTTGCAGGTTTCATTGCGCAATATGCGTGCATAAGACCTACTACCGGCTCTGTATCTTGTAAGCAATTCTGGCTCGTGAGACACTGTACTGTAACCCATTGGTATTCATCCTACATGTTGTGGTGTTGCGTAATGTGTCGCTATTGCTTGGTCTGCGTATGTCACGCTTTGTGCTTGATGTATGTAACCTTGCTGCAACCCTCATTCTCAACTGACCTGCTATTCTCTCTTCAGCAAGTGGTCGCAAACCACATTGTTCCCTACTGTTACCGTATTCTTCTGGCTTATGTTGTTTTGGACTAATTTCCCGATTTCTGTTTGCGTTTTCGGACTGACATTCACATATGCCTTTCTGTCTCATTTCACCTGTACATTCGCATCCTCGTTCTGTCGTATTATCGGCGGCTGTTGAATTTGCCGTCTTCACAGTATTATCTACCAACATTAAGGAAGATTCTGTCGTCGTTTTCGACTCCCCACTAACGCTTTCCGCGTCTCCTCGACTTTCTTTTGAATGCAAAACTTCCTTTCTGAGCCGTTGAAATTGATGTACGTTTTTCTCTTGTTTCTTTAAAATACGAGCATCGAATTTCCTAAATGCAGCTTTCGCTGTTGTTTTGTGGGACATCGTTTTAGCAATGATATGTGTCGCTTGCGTCGACGCTCTGATGGCAAAGTTTTTTGACACTTTGTTGTGTATCTTCATGTAACATATTCATGTCTACTGGGACAGTGTCAATGTCTGTTCTCATTTGTGTCTGCCCTGTAACAAGCGTTTGAAGCGTAATTTGTGCTTCTTGGGCTTCAGTTCCGATTCGGTCTAACTGACCTTGAATATTATCACTGTTTTTTTCTATTTATTTGTTAGTTTCTCTCAGCCCCAGTGCTATGCGCCCTTCTAACTCTTTTTGCTTTGAGTTATGCCCCCTTCTAAATGCCCTGCTAATTCTTTTTGTCCTTGGGTTATGCGCCCTTCTAAACGATTTTCGGATTCTTGAGATTATTGTAACAAACGTTTGTCTGATTCCTGAGATTGTTGTAATAACCACTGCAACATACCATATATGTTGGCGTTTTCCACTCCTACATCATTTTCGCCCGTTGCCATTTGATGTAACCATTCCCTCTCTCGTTTTTCGTGAACCGTTTCCTTCTCTTCTGAACACAGTGTAGGTGCACTAACACTCGTTCTTCCATGTGGTTGTAAACCTGTCTGATTCAATATGTTCACGTTCGGTTCTACAAACTGTAAATTACTGTCAACGGATTCTACATCTGAATAATGTGTAATGCTGTCCTCTTGTCCATTTCTTTGACCATATTGAACACCATGTGTTACATTTTCGGCCTCATTCGGTATTTCTGCGTCCTGTGTTTCGTGTTGTTCACGCTGATCTGGCTGTTGCGTGTCCAACTCGATCCTATCGAGGTCTGCCATGACTTCTCTCTACCTTGACCTACTCTTTTCTGTCATTTTTCATCGTTCCTCTTAGCGTTGCTGTTGGTGAGTTTTTCGAACCTGACCACGCGTTAACATCAGATTATACGACTTGACTCTACCCCATAATATGATTCACACAGTCCTATATTCAATACGTTCCCTCGTCTTTCCTTTAGCCTTTTTTGTTACTGGTTTTGAGACAGAACTCAACACAACCGAATACAACTATGTATTGCGCCAGCAATTAAAACATACACAAATACACATCTATCTACACTTATTTACTTAACTTTTTTACTACTACACAGTTGAGTCACATTTAAATGAAAACTATTTTTCTCCATTTTGTTTACCCTCGACAAACTATCAGAATGCTGTTAATTCAAAATCCTGCATTTTATATCTCAGCCGAATGCTGTTTATTCAGTATCCTGGCAGAGTAAGCCATTTGTAAGGTGGCTGAAATCCCTTACAGTTTTATGCAAGTGGATACGTATTTTACACGCCAATGGATAATGTGTCTTGCGATGTGGAGGTAAAATAATAAAGAAGTGCGGTTTCAGCGTTTTCTCACGAAACGCTTCATATACAAATGTTGGTTAAAAATGTTGTTGCAAATTTTGGCTCTCACGTAAGTCTCAGGGGATGATTTCCACACTTGGTGCATTAGTACACGTCCACACCCGCGCATTTGTTATAGATTTTGAATTAATTATTCACTCAGATATAAGTACAGTTTATGCTAGGGAACGAGAATTAGGCGACTATTATACAAAAATCAGTTTTTCGCGACACAGTTCAATCACTACTTATTGGCGTCGTCCTTTTCTTTCAAACAATGAAATTAGCATAGGTGAGACGGTTTACAGCTATCCGTTAATAATAATTTGACTCCGAGGCCCCAATAGCAGTAATGTGGGTTGCTATAATCGAAAGTTATTCACTCAATTCGAACAGAACCACAAGTCCCACTGTCGTCTTTGTTCTAACTGTTTGGCGCGAAATCACAGTTCGCCACATGTTCACTTACGACGTGTGCACCTCGTAAATCGCACTCACACAAATAATCGTAGCACTTCCAGTTCACCAAATATATGCCTGAGCACTTGCACTATTAAACAATACTCTTTGTCGAAATAAATCGGCGCGGAAAAGGATTCTCAAACGACCACATGGGCCACCCTCAAGTGGGGCTTGCTCGCCACCCACCCTCCAAAACGACTGACCAACTGTAACACCTACAGCGCCTATCGGTGTTGAAAAAACAAAAATATCTCCCAAATTAGCTCCCATGCCCTTAAAATATCAATTCACAAAATGACCCAAGTCCCTTCACAAGTAGTAGTTACGAAAAACTAATAAAAAACAAATAGAGGGAAATATCTGGTATAGAAAGCAAAAGAAAAGAAAAGGAAAATTAAATTATAAATTTTAGAAACATGGGAAGGGGCAGAAACAGTAGAAAATATTAAAATATTAGTTATTCCAATACGTAAGAAAATCAATATTATAGTCATAGAACGTAGGCCTGGGACACAAAAGACAGTATTTATTAACGTATAAATAGCCATACGTTGTAATTACGATACTCCAGTCTCTAGTCTGTTCCAGTTCGGAAGTTATTTAGGACGTACAGCTTTAGAGAACAACAATTGGGACTTTATTAAACGGGGATCAAAATGGTTCAAATGGCTCTGAGCACTATGGGACTTAAAATCTTAGGTCATCAGTCCCCTAGAACTTAGAACTAATTAAACCTAACTAACCTAAGGACATCACACACATCCATGCCTGAGGAGGCAGGATTCGAACCTGCGACCGTAGCAGTCGCGCGGTTCCGGACTGAGCGCCTAGAACCGCGGGGCCACCGCGGCCGGCAAAACGGGGATCAAGAATAGATCGTGACGAGATTGTTTTTGAGGACTGTCAATTCAAGACTTTAATTTGGACTTTTATCAGATTAGATAAATGGGAAGGTGAATGGTAATTTCTTTGGCTTTAATGTCAATTCGTGTGAATATTTAATCGCTTTACTGAATGGAAAATTATAACCGGATTCGGACTTTGAATTGTGATAATGGGAAACTTTAACTTCACGCGACTAGTGATCATAGTTAATGACAGTTTGCGGATATTAAATAGAAATAACTTATTTACCGAAAATGACAGGATATTATCTAACATCTCTGATGCTAGTGGGAATCCTACTTAGACATCTAATTAAAGAACTTGTTTGAATGAGATCGTATGAGTTAACCTATTTATTAATAATTCCTGTCAATAAACTGACGCTGTTAATTTGAAACATAATACAAGTCTTGAAGATTAATTTAAGTTATATTAACAAACGTGAAGGTAACGTGATCCACGCCAAGAACAAACTAGCGATTCGTAACTAAAACAATTGAAAGAAATGTTAAAGTATCGTCGTCTGTAAACATTGGTAGTAAAGCTACTAAAGATTTTTTCTCTCAGGGTTGGGAAGACTATACGTGTAGTGACCCACGTTTAACACTGGGTTTTAAAAGTGGTGAAATTGATACTTTGCTGGGACAATATTAAATAAAAGTAAAACCCTTCAATGACAGTCAATGTGTAAAAAACGAAATCAGACTTTCACGTAGTAGACGAAAAAGCGAAAACAGAAAAAGGGCGGCTACACAACGACTGAACTCTGGCCAAGATGGCCACTAGCTTATATAGGCTCGGACGTCAACCCCCCTGGTAATGCAAGTACCAGTATCACCAGTAAAGGTTACAAATTTTGATACATACGTCCCTCGACAGAAATAAGTACACCATCGGAACCGCGCTAAAAAGTACGTCTAATCTACTATGTTACATTAATTTCTAGGCTTATTCTATCGCCCGTAAATCAAGTTTGAGTTTTTGCAAACTTTCGCCACTTGGCGCAAATTTGTGTGTTGACATCTGTGCTGCAAAGTTTCAACATAGGACCGCATGTGGCACCGTTTTTAGACGTAATCGATAGCGATCTACACATTTCGATGCTCAAAATCTTCATATCTATAAAAATTAATTAATTATGGGCGATAAATGTTAATAATAATTTGCAAACATTGATAACTATTGCAAGTTAAGTGTATAGTATAACTTAACTAGTTTAAAATACGTGTGATGCCACCCAAAATATTATATAGTGCCGCTCTTCACGTCATGAATTTTCTATTGAATTTTATAAACAGTGATGGCGACATAGTGAAAGAACTGGAAGCGAGGTGTAGCAAAGCTAATGCAGTGAGCGCTCAGCTACGATCTACTCTCTTCTGCAAGAAGGAAGTCAGTACCAAGACTAAGTTATCTGTGCACTGTTCAATCTTTCGACCAACTTTGTTGTATGGGAGCGAAAGCTGGGTGGATTCAGGTTACCTTATCAATAAGGTTGAGGTTACGGATATGAAAGTAGCTACGATGATTGCAGGTACTAGTATATGGGAACAATGGCAGGAGGGTGTCCACAATGAGGAAATCAAAGAAAATCTGGGAATGAACTCTATAGATGTAGCCGTCAGGGCGAACAGGCTTAGATGGTGGGGTTATGTTACACGCATGGTAGAAGCAAGGTTACCCAAGAGACTCATGGGTTCAGCAGTAGAGGGTAGGAGGAGTCGGGGTAGACCGAGGAGAAGGTACCTGGATTCGGTTAAGAATGGTTTTGAAGTAATAGGCTTAACATCAGAAGAGGCACCAATGTTAGCACTGAATAGGGGATCATGGAGGAATTTTATATGGGGGACTAGGCTCCAGACTGAACGCTGAAAGGCATAATCAGTCTTAAATGATGATGATGATGATTATGATTTTATAAACAGTTTCCCATCAAACTTTGTTTATTGCTCTTTACGAGCTTAATTATTTATGAATCTCAACGTATGACTACGGCACTCGATCCGCTATGACGAAACGTTTTTAATGAGTGGCTGCTCGTCCCTGTAAGTTGTTGTTTACTATTTTTATTAATCTTTCAGTATTCGTGATAGTAACCGATTTTCAGGTTGCTATAACTTTTGCGTCTCGTGACTTGAAATAAACATCGATCTTTCAGAAGGTGCACATTGCAGACCACAATTCACTGCCGCATCGCTCTTCATAGTTTTCGCGTAATGCGCAGAAAACCAAACAGTGCCCCCAGCTGCGGGCCGCGCAGACCGACCTCTGCAAATCTGGCGCGGGTGCGGCGCGCGCTTCCGGGAATCTCCACAAAGCAGTCCTTGCCTACTAGAAACGTCCATCTAGTAACGGGGGTTTGTACCGGCACGATCTTAACTGTCATCTCAAGCCCAGGGTGGCAAAAAGGCACACCACATAGCTGCAAATTTTGGTCCTGTCTAAAATTAATTAAAATGCCACTGTGACGTTACAAGAATACACAAATTACTATATATGACAAGTTTAAGATTTATCCTAAAATGATAACACAACCTCTCCCTTTCTCATTCTACATTTTAATTTATCAAATCTTTCAAGGTTCATATGGTAAATACAAAAAGATTTAATTACTTTCAACTCCCAACAGGTCAATTACCATGTAGACATTGAATATGTGATTATTAAAACTTTATCTCCATATATGAAAATATTATGACAAATGAAACAATTAAACCTTTATCAATGATATTTACATCTACCTTGTTGTACATGAGCAATGGGCTAAGTTGGTGGAGAATGAACTTTATCTTTTGAACTAATCAAAACTATCACGTACTCTTGAATTTCTATATTCGAAACGTATGCAGGTTGGAGTGAGCAAATATCGACTCAACATTTTAACTCGCCTAAAGCGTGTTGGTACATTATCGATCGAAAACAGTGGCGGCGTTGTCTCCGTGCTGGATCTGAAACGCTAATTCCCTACTCTGGCCTTGACTGAATTCAATCAGTCTTAACTTCCCTCCGTTCCGTACAATGTTAAATGTTCCCTAGTCGAAATTAATGGCAATTTCACACTCGCTATGGGCTGGAGCGACATGCACAAATCTCAGCCCCCAGAAATTCCCGCAGGAATATGCACTGCCGCTTTACGTTTGTCGCCACGATACGTGAAACATACCGCCCTCACTTCGCAATTGTAAAGTTTGAGTCTCAACGTCTTCGCTTCTTTTACCACATGCATGTGAGTATCCCATCACGAGACCAGAGCTCTCTGTGTGTTAACTTAATTCTCAAAATTCTTTTATATGACGTTACTCTCCCCACCGCGGTTCTACTACGTCACACAGTATCGCTTTGGCCAACTGCTTCCTCGTTATATGTGAATTCTTATTTTTCTTGCTTGGGTCGCTGCTATCCTCGTTAATGTAGTATCACAATTTACCCACAGTCTCGGCTGTGTTTATTCTAAAAAGTACTACACTCCTGGAACACCGTGAATTCATTGTCCCAGGACGGGGAAACTTTATTGACACATTCCTGGGGTCAGATACATCACATGATCACACTGACGGAACCACAGGCACATAGACACAGGCAACAGAGCATGCACAATGTCGGCACTAGTACAGTGTATATCCACCTTTCGCAGCAATGCAGGCTGCTATTCTCCCATGGAGACGATCGTAGAGATGCTGGATGTAGTCCTGTGGAACGGCTTGCCATGCCATTTCCACCTGGCGCCTCAGTTGGACCAGCGTTCAACTGGACGCGCAGACTGCGTGAGACGACGCTTCATCCAGTCCCAAACATGCTCAATGGGGGACAGATCCGGAGATCTTGCTGGCCAGGGTAGTTGACTTACACCTTCTAAAGCACGTTGGGTGGCACGGGATACGTGCGGACGTACACTGTCCTGTTGGAACAGCAAGTTCCCTTGCCGGTCTAGGAATGGTAGAACGATGGGTTCGATGACGGTTTGGATGTACCGTGCACTATTCAGTGTCTCCTCGACGATCACCAGTGGTGTACGGCCAGTGTAGGAGATCGATCCCCACACCATGATGCCGGGTGTTGGCCCTGTGTGCCTTGGTCGTATGCAGTCCTGATTGTGGCGCTCACCTGCACGGCGCCAAACACGCATACGACCATCATTGGCACCAAGGCAGAAGGGACTCTCATCGCTGAAGACGACACGTCTCCATTCGTCCCTCCATTCACGCCTGTCGCGACACCACTGGAGGCGGGCTGCACGATGTTGGGGCGTGAGCGGAAGACGGCCTAACGGTGTGCGGGACCGTAGCCCAGCTTCATGGAGACGGTTGCGAATGGTCCTCGCCGATACCTCAGGAGCAACAGTGTCCCTAATTTGCTGGGAAGTGGCGGTGCGGTCCCCTACGGCACTGCGTAGGATCCTACGGTCTTGGCGTGCATCCGTGCGTCGCTGCGGTCCGGTCCCAGGTCGACGGGCACGTGCACCTTCCGCCGACCACTGGCGACAACATCGATGTACTGTGGAGACCTCACGCCCCACGTGTTGATCAATTCGGCTGTACGTCCACCCGGCCACCCGCATGCCCACTATACGCCCTCGCTCAAAGTTCGTCAACTGCACATACGGTTCACGTCCACGCTGTCGCGGCATGCTACCAGTGTTAAAGACTGCGATGGAGCTCCGTATGCCACGGCAAACTGGCTGACACTGACGGCGGTGGTGCACAAATGCTGCGCAGCTAGCGCCATTCGACGGCCAACACCGCGGTTCCTGGTGTGTCCGCTGTGCCGTGCGTGTGATCATTGCTTGTACAGCCCTCTCACAGTGTCCGGAGCAAGTATGGTGGGTCTGACACAACGGTGTCAATGTGTTCTTTTTTCCATTTCCAGGAGTGTATATTGTACTCACCTTATTTCTTTCTGCACTGCAGTTGGGCCTTCTTTTGTTAATGTTAATTGGGTTTCCCAATGCCATGAGCCACTTGCACTGCTCTCCTAACTCCGTTCACTTTATCTCATTTGGGCATGCCCCTGTCGTTATAAGGGTAGACATTGTTTTGTTATTCAGTACATGAGATTGCCAAATTACTTCCTGTTGAAAATATAGAGATATTTTCTGGGGATTTTATTCTGTATCATACGTATGAAGCTTATGTAAGGTCCGAAAAATGCGGACACCTTACAAAGGCCCCAGAGAGGCAATTCTCACGTTGCGGTTGATAATGGAAGCAAGACTAAAGAAAAATCACGGCGCTTTCATAGGATTTGTAGACTTGGAAATAGCATTTGACAATGTAAAGTGGTGCCAGATGTTCGAAATTCTGAGAAAAATACGGTTAAGCTATAGGGAGAGATGGGTAATGTACAATATATGAAAGAGCCGGGAGGGAATAATGAGAGTGGACGACCAAGAACGAAGTGCTTCTATTAAAAGGGGTGGAAGACAAGGATGTTATCTATCACCCCTACTGTTTAATCTGCATAAGCAAGAAGTACTGATTGAAATAAAATAGAGGTTCGCGGGGTGGCCGGGTGGGCAGGGGGTGGGGCGGGGGGAGGGGGTTAATATTCTAGTTGAAAGGATATCAATGATAGAATGAGATTGGTATCCAGAGTTAAAGTGCAGAAGAATTGCAGCGTATGCTGAATGGAATGAGCAGTTTAATGAGTACAGAATGTGGATTGAGAGTAAATTGAAGACAGACGAAAGTAACGGTAAGTGGCAGAAATGAAAACAGCGAGAAACTTAACATCAGGATTAATGGTCACGAAGTAAATGAATTCTGGTAAAGTAACCAATAACGGATGGAGCAAGGAGGACATCAAAAGCAGACAAGCACACGCAAAAAGGGCTTTTCCGACCAAGAGAAATCTACTAGTATCAAAAATAGCGCTCAATTTGAGGTGGAAATTTCTGAGAATGTACGTTTGGAGCACAGCGTTGTATGAAAGTTAAACTTGGACTGTGGGAAAACTGGAACAGAAGAGAATCGAAGCATTTTAAATGTGGCGCTACAGACGATTGTTGAAAATTAGGTAGAGGTACGGCACAGAATCGGAGACGAAAGGAATATGTGGGAAACACTGACAGGAAGAAGAGACAAGATGATAGGACATCTGTTAAGAGATAAGTAAATGGCTTCCATGGTACTAGAGGAGACTAGAGGAGACTAGAGGGACTGGAATACTTCTGGCAAACAGTTGAGCACATACGTGGCAAGTGCTACTCTGAGATGAAGAGGATGGCACAGGAAAAGAATTCGTGGCGGGCCGCATCAAGCCAGTCAGAAGAATGTTCATTAAAAAGAAACAAGAGGTAGCAAATCGGCTGTGTCCTTGCCTGCAGTTTCCCTAAGAGATTCAGAGAAACCGGTGAAAAACTGAATCTGGATGCCATAGTTGGGATTCAAAAGGCTGTGATCACGGATGCGAGCTCAATGTCGCACACTGAGCCTCGTCGGTAAACTTTTCCAAATAAAGTCGTTTAATTCTGTGGTATAGAACTTCATTGATAATTACTACATATGTGCTCGAAGTTTACAGTAGTAGTTTCAGTTTCGACTTTTAAAATCCATTCCAATATCTGTTGTTTTATTAAGGGGAAATGTTACTACGTATTCGTCATTGTAAACACTTCTGCTTACGTTGTTAACAGGTTCAGCATGGGGCCGAGGCTGATCAACAGGTTCTTCAGCAATGGTTGTGCACAGATAGTGGCCTAGCATAGCACCTTATGTACAGCTGAAGTAAGGAAGTACAGTGTATTTACTTTTTAATAAATAAAGGTTAATAGTCTTCATTGTTTTAAATGATGCTCCAATCTCACAAGCCACGATGTTTCAATTGGCAGTCCTTGAAATGTCGTATGGATTCCATATACCAGAAAGAACTGTAAAATTTAATATAATTGGTATGCACATCATGCAGTTGACAGTTTATTTAAGAAGGTGTATATACGCATTGAAAATGATTCTGACAGATTTTCAAGTTTACTTTTTTTTCAAATATTGGACGATATACTATGTGATCTACAGTATCCAGACACCACCAAAAAACATATGTTTTTCATATTCGGTGCATTGTACTGCCACCTACTGCCAAGTACTCCGTATCAGCGACCTCAGTAGTCATTACATATCGTGAGAGAGCAGAATGGGGAGCTCCACGGAACTCACGGACTTCGCATGTGGTCAGGTGAGCGTGTAAGGAGCAAACAGTGATAGATTAAACAGTGGAAAAACGTTGTGTGGAGTGACGGATCACGGTACATGTGGCGATCGGATGGCAGGGTGCGGTTATGGCGAACGTCTGGTGAACGTCATCTGCCAGTGTGTAGTACTAACAGTAAAATTCGGAGGCGGTGCTGTTATGGTGTGGTCGTGTTTTTCATGGAGGGGGCTTGCACCCCTTGTTGTTTTGCGTGGCACTATCACAGCACAGGCCTACATTGATGTTTTAAGCAGCTTCTTGCTTCCCACTGTTGAAGACCAATTCGGGAATGGCGATTGCATTTTTCAATACGATCGAGCACTGTTCATAACGCACGGCCTGTAGTGGAGTGGTTACACGACAATAACGCCCCTGTAATGGACTGGACTGCACGGGGTCCAGACCTGAATCCTAAAGAACATCTTTGCGATGTTTTGGAACGCCGACTTCACGCCAAGCCTCACCGACCGACATCGATACTTCAGTGTAGCAGTCCATGAAGAATGGGCTGCCATTCCCCAAGAAACCTTCCAGCACCTGCTTGAACATATGCCCGCGAGAGTGCAAGCTGTCAGCAAGGCTAAGGGTGGATCAACATCATATCGAATTCCAGCATTACCGATGGAGGGCGCCACGAATTATTCAGTCATTTTCAGCCAGATGTTCGGATACTTTTGATCACATGGTGTACATTCCGTGTACCGGTATTCTGAAATCACATCGCGGTGGGTACCCACTCCTGAGCTTAATCACTTTTTACTAGTCTTTCGTTCTGCCACATCTGATGATCTCTGGAGTTCCTTATTTCCTCTAGACTTGCTTACATATTTAGTTCAACCTATGTTTCGATGATTACTTTACTCTCCTGTCTTGTAAAAAATCTTATCAAATTGAAATCATTTCAGATGGAATTCAAACGGAATTCCTTAACAAGAATACCAAAATAATTCACATGCATATAAAATATTGTCCTCACATTTCATATTCATGAAGGCAAGATCGCACAATTAATTCAAATCGAATTACGTTCTACTGGAGAGACGTAGAAAGAAACAGGAGCCTGGTAAGCTTTTGAGGGTACCATAACCTACAGACCGGTTGAATGCAGTTTCCGGAACCTGACAGTGTTACCTGTCTCACCAGAGGTATGACGTTATGTGTCCTGTACGCTAACACTATCACATTCTTCACTTCCAATATTATAGGACAAAGTAAAATATGTAGCAATAACATTTTCTCAACCCACAAAACTATCTAGCAGGCAGCAGAAATGCTTGTAACAGCTAACTGATGCTTCACTTCACCGATTTCTATACGGCAGATAAATCATATCAAAAATAAATGTCTGCGCTACTAGAACTACACACAATTCGTTCGATAAGTTCTTGTAACAGCTGCGGAAATAACTTTTTATCTTATTGATTTCTTTGTGAATGAAGACAATAGAACATACGAGTAAGTAATTGGCTGTCCGTAATACACTGAAGCGCAAAAGAAACTGGTATAGCCAAGCGTAATCGAATACAGAGAGATGTAAACAGGCAAAATACGGCACTGCGGTCAGCAACGCCTATATAAGACAGGTGTCAGGCGCAGTTATTAGATAGCTTACTGCTGAACGTGGTGTTATAGTCGGCGCACGAACTTTGGGACACAGCATCTCCAAGGCAGCGACGATGTGGCGATTTTCCCGTACGACCATTTTACACGTGTACCGTGAATATCAGGAATCCGGTAAAACATCAAATCTCCGACATCACTGCACCCGGAAAATGATTCTGCAAGAACGGGACCAACGACGACTGAAGAGAATCGTTCAACGTGACACAAGTGCAACCCTTCCGAAAATTGCTGCCGATTTCAATGCTGGGGCATCAACAAGTATCAGTGTGTGAACCATTCAACGAAACATCATCCTGTGCGGCTGGTCCCAGCGGAGGTTCTAGTCCTCCCTCGGGCATGGGTGTGTGTGTTTGTCCTTAGGATAATTTATGTTAAGTAGTGTGTAAGCTTAGGGACTGATGCCCTTAGCAGTTAAGTCCCATTAGATCTCACACACATTTGGATTTTTGAAACATCATCGATACGGGCTTTCGGAGCCGAAGTCCCACTCTTCTACACCTGATGACTGCACGACAGCAAGCTTTACGCCTAGCCTGGGCCCATCAACACCGTCTCTGGACTGTTGATGACTGGAAACATGTTGCCTGGTCCGACGAGTCTCGTTTCAAATTGTATCGAGTGGATGAACGTGTACAGATATGGAGACAACCACGTGAATCCATAGACCTGCATGTCAGCAGGAGACTGTTTAAGCTGGTGCAGGCTTTGTAATTGTGTGGGGCGTGTGTAATTGGGGTGATATGGGACCCCTGACACGTCTAGATACTTCTCTGGCAGGTGACACGTATGTAAGTGTCCTGCCTGATCACCTGCATCCATTCATATGCACTGTGCATTCCGACGGACTTGGGCAATTAGAGCAGGACAAAGGACACGCCACACGTCCCGAATTGCTACAGAGTGGCTACAGGAACACTCTTCTGAGTTTAAACATTTCCGATGGCCACCACACTCCCCTGACATGAACATTATTGAGCATATCTGGGATGCCTTGCTATGTGCTGTTCCTAAGAGATCTCCATTCCCTGGTACTCTTACAGATTTATTTACAGTCCTACAGAATCCACAACTTCAGACATCAGTCAAGTCCATGCCAGCCCTGCAGGATTAATGGTGTCAATTTGTTCCAGCGCTATTTCAGACATTAATCGAGTCCATGACATGTCATGCTGTGGCCCTTCTGCATGCTTGCGGGGGCCCTACACGATATTAGGCACGTATACCAGTCTTTTGGCTCTTCATTGTACAAACTATGTCGATCTTCCAGAGACCTTCGTTCCCTCCACTAACACAAGTAATGATTGTTCAGTAACAAAAATGTAGGAAGTTGATAGGCTTTCAAGAGCACCGAACAAAATGTTAGTGATCCCCAGTAAACACGTAGCCAATACTGTGTGGCACCACCTCAATTCGTCAAGGGATAGATTCCAAGAGTATCTTCAAGTATAGTAGATCAAACTAGAGACACTCATTGATGTTTGGGAGCCAAAAAGCTGTCAGACTGCGGGAATGATGATTGCATAAACAGCTACAGACGTGTATTCTGGGACAGCTATCGGGTAATGTAGCAGACCATTCGAGGTACGACACACTGTCGGAGCGTTCAAGTACCCAGGAATGCACTTGACCTGCCCTGGGAAAACATCATAAGGTGTAGGAGAATGCGAAGCACTTGGTATCGATAATGTTGAAATAAAGGTCACTGTTCGTGTTCGAGGTAATGTAACTGAATGGCCGCAATCCACGCTTGGAGAAACACCCATAAAACTTCACGGAACCAACTCTGGTCTCAACTATACCGTCCACAGGCAGCAGCTTACACGCCTCGTAGAGCCGTCGGTCCAATCAACGGCCTGCATTGTTTGAAAAGGGGCAAAGTCGAAACTCGTCAGAACGTGCTACACTCTCCAGTCATCTAATGTCCAGTTGTGCTGTTGTGTGGCTAACGGATGACGTGTAGCTTTAGGTGCAGCTGTGAGGGACCGACTTTCGCGGAGTGTCCTACTCCAGTTTTCCACTGTGCAGAATTCCGTTCACAATCATGGATCAAAAACTGACTGAGATGGACAAAAATTCACTAACAGCTGACATTTCTGTCGGATTTGTAGCAATTTTGTGC
Source organism: Schistocerca americana (assembly GCF_021461395.2). NCBI lineage: Eukaryota > Metazoa > Arthropoda > Insecta > Orthoptera > Acrididae > Schistocerca > Schistocerca americana. Next base: position 51,435,802 of record NC_060129.1, read on the forward strand.
CGTATTAAATGTTGGCGAGATGGAAATCATTCGTTGCAGACATGTTGGAAAATACGCATTGATACGCCAACAGATCAGGCAACTTCATTCACTGTGTGGCTACGGGCACGTCAAAACACTACAGCTGCTTTCTCTCTGTCACGCCTCCACGCCGACACATCTTCCCGTGTTCATTCTACACAACCGAGTGGCACCTGTCATCGACAGTCGCGTCTGCACTCTTTGTATCGCTTCTGTTGTGTGCGAAAATCGGTAGGAGTGGCCGCTATGATACAACGTGTGGTCACACTTCTGAAGAGTCACTAACTAGAAGACGTCTCCAAAAGTGGGCTCGACTTTTTGAAACCGTTATACAGTGATGGTCCAAGGTATCACATCCTGTAGTCGTTCACACAGGTGGGCCCTCGTCTCTGAGTGATCGATGAAAAGAAATTCTGAATTTCGTGAGTAGCTCTACTACAGCTTTGAATAGGTTCGTATCTCGTTACAGACTTCGAATTCTTCAATTTTTTAATCCTTATTGAATTCATTTTGTTCGTTGTTTTTATTCAAATAATTGTTTTAAATGAAACTATTTATTTTTCTATTCCTTTGTAACGTCATTTTATTTAGAATGTTCACTCTTGCAATTGTTCTCACTTTTTCTTCCTAGCATTCTTTTTCCACTTGGGATAATTGTGCATGTGAATTTCATTATTGTTATTTATTGATTTCGATTTAATTTCTTTCCTTTTATCGTCTTATATTCTCGTCCATGTTATTGCCTTCGTTATTGTTATTCCTAATTTTGCTAGAATTTGTTTTACTTATAACCATTCTTTGGTTTAAATTTTCATCTGCGTTGTTTTGTCCATAGTACAATAAGAATTTACGTTTTAAATGTCTATTTGACAACTGCCATCCAAAAAAAAGTAATGCATCTTGTAACGAAAAATATGTTTGACACCATACCACAGTCAATAGGAGAAGGTTTTTTTCGTCTTTTGTTTTTTTGAATGACAATAAGACATTTTAAAGCGTTTAAATATTATGATCGACAAATTAAAAATAATGAAATTCACATACACAAAGATTCGAAGTGAAAAGAATGAGAGGAAGAAGTAAATACAACACCTGAAACAATTAATACACAGATTAAAGTGATGTGATAAAGAAACAAAAATTGAAAAAATCACTTTCATTCAGGTTAATTGAAAAAAAATAACGATAAAAGTCATTTCGATGAAGATTTAACAACAAAAAGTTTCAAAGCACCTGACGAGTTTCGAATTCTCCATCTTGTGCAAGTGAGTATGGCATAGTTACCGTTATGCTATCGCAACAGTCTGATTAACAATACTACTACTGTAGAGCATGAGACAAAATTTCGAAATATTTTTTTCGTTAATTACTGGCAAACGAGGGTCCACCAAGGTGAATGGATGCTGGGTGTTTTATCTGGGACCTTAACCTACATAAAGTCGATCCCATCGTTGGAGACCTGTCTTTGTAAGAATATGTGTTGTGGCTAGCTCGCTTGTTGGGCTAGAGGCCGACGGGCAGTGTGTGTATATTCTGGCAAAATACGTTGACTCGGCATCCATCAGCACTCTCTGGCCTGTGTCATATTACATCTGTGCGTGTCATATCGAAGATCACTGGCGACACGTTACAAGGTCCCACACTCCCCTCTCCTTCCTCTGCTCGCACCCCCTTCCATCCACCACCTTACTCTCATCCAGTATGTATCATATGACATCCGTATGCAATAGTGAATGGATCGTTATGAAGTGCTGTTGACTGACATCGGCGAAATAGCAGAAGCAGTCTCAGAATAACTACACACATGAAAAAAATTTTGCATCACCCCGGTTCCCATAACTCCTGAAGATAGATGTTCACTGTAGATATTGTATCACAGACACAGTCCCATTCACTGCTCAGAGGTGTCACTGAACCCGCCCCAAGTTGTAAACAACCATGCATGAGCAGTGCCTATAACATGGTAGGGGTCCGACGGCCTGTCAGTTACAGTCATTCCACCAAGAAGGAGGTACATGGCTCGCGTTGTCTGTAGCTCAACCATGCCTAGACGGTCAATACTGGGGTTCGATCGCGTCCGCATTGTTACTTTGTGCCAGGAAGCGCTCTCAACAAGGGCAATGTCCAGGCGTCTCGGAGTAAACCAAAGCGATGTTGTTCAGACTTGGAGGAGATACAGAGAAACAGGAACTGTCGATGACATGTTCCGCTCAGGCCGCCCTAGGGCTACTACTGCAGTAGGTGACCTCTACCTACGGATTACGGCTCGGAGGAACCCTGACAGCAACGCCACCATGTTGAATAATGCTTTTCGTACAACCACAGGACGTCGTGTTACGACTCAAATTGTGCACAATAGGCTGCATGATGCGCAACTTCACTCCTGATGTCCATGATGAGGTCCATCTTTGCAACCACGACACCATGCAGTGCGGTACAGATGGGACCAACTACATTCTGAATGGACCACACCAATGAGTGTCGTATATGCCTTCAACCAGACAATCGTCAGACGAGTTTGGAGGCAACCTGTCAGGCTGAACGCCTCAGACACACTGTCCAGCGATTGCAGCGAAGCGGAGGTTCCCTGCTGTTTTGGGGTGACATTGTATGGGGCCGACATACTGTACTGGTGGTCATCAAAGCCGCTGTAAAGGTTGTATGATATATGAATGCCATCCTATGACCGATGTTGTTCTTGTGGTCTTCAGTCCTGAGACTGGTTTGATGCAGCTCTCCATGCTACTCTATCCAGTGCAAGCTTCTTCATCTCCCAGTACCTACTGCAACCTACACCCTTCTGAACCTGCTTAGTGTATTCATCTCTTGGTCTCCCTCTACGATTTTTACCCTCCACGCTGCCCTCCAATACTAAATTGGTGATCCCTTGAGGCCTCAGAACATGTCCTACCAACCGATCCCTTCTTCTGGTCAAGTTGTGCCACAAACTTCTCTTCTCCCCAATACTATTCAATACTTCCTCATTAGTTGTGTGATCTACCCATCTAATCTTCAGCATTCTTCAGTAGCACCACATTTCGAAAGCTTCTATTCTCTTCTTGTCCAAACTACTTATCGTCCATGTCTCACTTTCGTACATGGCTACACTCCATACAAATACTTCCAGAAATGACTTCCTGACACTTAAATCTATTCTCGACGTTAACAAAGTTCTCTTCTTCAGAAATGCTTTCCTTGCCATTGCCAGTCTACATTTTATATCCTCTCTACTTCGACCATCATCAGTTATTTTACTCCCTAAATAGCAAAACTCCTTTACTACTTTAAGTGGCTCATTTCCTAATTTAATTCCCTCAGCATCACTCGACTTAATTCGACTACATTCCATTATACTCGTTTTGCTTTTGTTGATGTTCATCTTATATCCTCCTTTCAAGACAGTATCCATTCCGTTCAACTGCTCTTCCAAGTCCTTTGCTGTCTCTGACAGAATTACAATGTCATCGGCAAACCTCAAAGTTTTTATTTCTTCTCCATGGATTTTAATACCCACTCCAAATTTTTCTTTTGTTTCCTTCACTGCTTGCTCAATATACAGATTGAATAACATCGGGGAGAGACTACAACCCTGTCTTACTCCCTTCCCAACCACTGCTTCCCTTTCTTGTCCCTCGACTCTTATAACTGCCATCTGGTTTCTGTACAAATTGTAAATAGCCTTTCGCTCCCAGTATTTTACCCCTGCCACCTGCAGAATTTGAAAGAGAGTATTCCAGTCAACATTGTCAAAAGTTTTCTCTAAGTCTACAAATGCTAGAAACGTAGGTTTGCCCTTCCTTAATCTAGCTTCTAAGATAAGTCGTAGGGGCACTATTGCCTCACGTGTTCCAACATTTCTGCGGAATCCAAACTGATCTTCGCCAAGGTCGGCCTCTACCAGTTTTTCCATTCGTCTGTAATGAATTCGCGTTAGTATTTTGCAACTGTGACTTATTAAACTGATTGTTCGGTAATTTTCACATCTGGCAACACCTGCTTTCTTTGGGATTGGAATTATTATGTTCTTCATGAAGTCTGAGGGTATTTCGCCTGTTTCATACATCTTGCTCACCAGATGGTAGAGTTTTGTCAGGACTGGCTCTCCCAAGGCCGTCAGTAGTTCCAATGGAATGTTGTCTACCCCAGGGGCCTTGTTTCTACTCAGGTCTTTCAGTGGTCTGTCAAACTCTTCACGCAGTATCGTATCTCCCATTTCATCTTGATCTACATCCTCTTCCATTTCCATAATATTGTCCTTAAGTACATCGCCCTTGTATAGACCCTCTATATACTCCTTCCACGTTTCTGCTTTCCCTTCTTTGCTTAGAACTGGGTTTCCATCTGAGCTCTTGATGTTCATACAAGTGGTTCTCTTATCTCCAAAGGTCTCTTTAATTTTCCTGTAGGCAGTATCTGTCTTACCCCTAGTGAGATAAGCCTCTACATCCTTACATTTGTCCTCTAGCCATCCCTGCTTAGCCATTTTGCACATCCTGTCGACCTCATTTTTGAGACGTTTATATTCCTTTTTGGCTGCTTCATTTACTGCATTTTTATATTTTCTCCTATCATCAATTAAATTCAGTATTTCTTCTGTTACCCAAGGATTTCTACTAGCCCTCGTCTTTTTACCTACTTGATCCTCTGCCTACTTCACTCCTTCATCCCTCAAAGCTACCCATTCATTTTCTACTGTATTTCTCTCCCCCATTCCTGTCGATTGTTCCCTTATGCTCTCCCTGAAACTCTGTACAACCTCTGGTTCTTTCAGTTTATCCAGGTCCCATCTCCTTAAATTCCCATCTTTTTGCAGTTTCTTCAGTTTTAATCTACAGTTCATAACCAATAGATTGTGGTCAGAGTCCACATCTGCCCCTGGATATGTCTTACAATTTAAAACCTGGTTCCTAAATCTCTGGCTTACCATTATATAATCTATCTGAAACCTGTCAACATCTCCCGGCTTCTTCCATTTATACAACCTTCTTTTATGATTCTTGAACCAAGTGTTAGCTATAATTAAGTTGTGCTCTGTGCAAAATTCTACCGGGCAGGTTACTCTTTAATTTCTTACCCCCAATCCGTATTCACCTACTACGTTTCCTTCTCTTCCTTTTCCTACTATCGAATTCCAGTCACCCATGACTATTAAATTTTCGTCTCCCTTCACTACCTGAATAATTTCTTTTATCTCATCATACATTTCTTCAATTTCTTCGTCATCTGCAGAGCTAGTTGGCATATAGACATGTACTACTGTCGTAGTCGTGGGCTTCGTGTCTATCTTGGTCACAATAATGCGTTCACTATGTTGTTTGTAGTAGCTTACCCGAACTCCTATTTTTTATTGATTATTAAACCTACTCCTGCATTACCCGTATTTGACTTTTGTATTTATTCCTCATAGCACTGATGCAAATAATGAAACATGGCAGTTCACCATTGGCACGTGACAACTTCACTACAGTGACCCAACAAGACAATACGTTCATTCTGATACTGTTCCGAAAACTCTGTGTTACATCTGTATCTATGTACATAAGTCAGCAAGCCGCTGTATGTTGTATTGTGGAGGATACCATGTACCACTACCAGCGATTTCCTTTTCTATTCCACTCGAAGCGAGGGAAAAAACGATTGCTTACGTGCCTCCGCAAGAGCTCTAATTTATCTGGTGTTTGTGATATTTATGCAAAATATATGTTGGTCACTGTAGAATTTTCTGTAGGCAGCTGTAGCTATTTCATGGGAAGTGTGTCGTCTTCCCTTTAGGGATTCCCATTTGAGTTTATGAAGCGTCTCAGTAGCAGTCTCACGATGATCAAATCTACTGGTAACAAATCTAGCGGAATGCTTCTGTATTGCTTCAATGTCTTTCTTTAATATTATCTTCTGAGGATGCCAGATACTCTAAGAGTACTCAAGAATAGGGTTGCCTTAATGTTGTATATGTGGTCTCCTTTTGTAGGTGAGCTACACGTTCCTAAAACTTTTCCAGTAAAGTGTAGCTGAAAATCCACCTTCCTTACTGCTGTTTTAATGTGCTCATTAGATTTCATATCACTTTGCAATGTTATGTGTAGATATTTAACCAATGTGAATTTGTCAAGTAGCACAGCACTGTCACTGTACTCAAACATTACAGGATTTTTCTTCCTACTTATCTGCATTAATTTACATTTTTCTACGTTTAGAGCCCCCCCCATGAACCATGGACCTTGCCGTTGGTGGGGACGCTTGCGTGCCTCAGCGATACAGATAGCCGTACCGTAGGTGCAACCACAACGGAGGGGTATCTGTTGAGAGGCCAGACAAACGTGTGGTTCCTGAAGAGGGGCAGCAGCCTTTTCAGTAGTTGCAAGGGCAACAGTCTGGATGATTGACTGATCTGGCCTTGTAACAATAACCAAAACGGCCTTGCTGTGCTGGTACTGCGAACGGCTGAAAGCAAGGGGAAACTACAGCCGTAATTTTTCCCGAGGGCATGCAGCTTTACTGTATGATTACATGATGATGGCGTCCTCTTGGGTAAAATATTCCGGAGGTAAAATAGTCCCCCATTCGGATCTCCGGGCGGGGACTACTCAAGAGGATGTCGTTATCAGGAGAAAGAAAACTGGCGTTCTACGGATCGGAGCGTGGAATGTCAGATCCCTTAATCGGGCAGGTAGGTTAGAAAATTTAAAAAGGGAAATGGATAGGTTGAAGTTAGATATAGTGGGAATTAGTGAAGTTCGGTGGCAGGAGGAACAAGACTTCTGGTCAGGTGACTACAGGGTTATAAACACAAAATCAAATAGGGGTAATGCAGGAGTAGGTTTAATAATGAATAGGAAAATAGGAATGCGGGTAAGCTACTACAAACAGCATAGTGAACGCATTATTGTGGCCAAGATAGATACGAAGCCCACGCCTACTACAGTAGTACAAGTTTATATGCCAACTAGCTCTGCAGATGACGAAGAAATTGAAGAAATGTATGATGAAATAAAAGAAATTATTCAGATTGTGAAGGGAAACGAAAATTTAATAGTCATGGGTGACTGGAATTCGAGTGTAGGAAAAGAGAGAGAAGGAAACATAGTAGGTGAATATGGATTGGGGGACAGAAATGAAAGAGGAAGCCGCCTGGTCGAATTTTGCACAGAGCAAAACATAATCATAACAAACACTTGGTTTAAGAATCATGAAAGAAGGTTGTATACATGGAAGAACCCTGGAGATACTAAAAGGTATCAGATAGATTATATAATGGTAAGACAGAGATTTAGGAACCAGGTTTTAAATTGTAAGACATTTCCAGGGGCAGATGTGGACTCTGACCACAATCTATTGGTTATGACCTGTAGATTAAAACTGAAGAAACTGCAAAAAGGTGGGAATTTAAGGAGATGGGACCTGGGTAAACTAAAAGAACCAGAGGTTGTACAGAGATTCAGGGAGAGCATAAGGGAGCAATTGATAGGAATGGGGAAAATAAATACAGTAGAAGAAGAATGGGTAGCTTTGAGGGATGAAGTAGTGAAGGCAGCAGAGGATCAAGTAGGTAAAAAGACGAGGGCTAGTAGAAATCCTTGGGTAACAGAAGAAATATTGAATTTAATTGATGAAAGGAGAAAATATAAAAATGCAGTAAGTGAAACAGGCAAAAAGGAATACAAACGTCTCAAAAATGAGATCGACAAGAAGTGCAAAATGGCTAAGCAGGGATGGCTAGAGGACAAATGTAAGGATGTAGAGGCCTATCTCACTAGGGGTAAGATAGATACCGCCTACAGGAAAATTAAAGAGACCTTTGGAGATAAGAGAACGACTTGTATGAATATCAAGAGCTCAGATGGAAACCCAATTCTAAGCAAAGAAGGGAAAGCAGAAAGGTGGAAGGAGTATATAGAGGGTCTATACATGGGCGATGTACTTGAGGACAATATTATGGAAATGGAAGAGGATGTAGATGAAGATGAAATGGGAGATATGATATTGCGTGAAGAGTTTGACAGAGCACTGAAAGACCTGAGTCGAAACAAGGCCCCCGGAGTAGACAATATTCCATTGGAACTACTGACGGCCGTGGGAGAGCCAGTCCTGACAAAACTCTACCATCTGGTGAGCAAGATGTATGAAACAGGCAAAATACCCTCAGACTTCAAGAAGAATATAATAATTCCAATCCCAAAGAAAGCAGGTGTTGACAGATGTGAAAATTACCGAACTATCAGCTTAATAAGTCACAGCTGCAAAATACTAACACGAATTCTTTACAGACGAATGGAAAAACTAGTAGAAGCCAACCTCGGGGAAGATCAGTTTGGATTCCGTACAAACACTGGAACACGTGAGGCAATATTGACCTTACGACTTATCTTAGAAGAAAGATTAAGGAAAGGCAAACCTACGTTTCTAGCATTTGTAGACTTAGAGAAAACTTTTGACAATGTTGACTGGAATACTCTCTTTCAAATTCTAAAGGTGGCAGGGGTAAAATACAGGGAGCGAAAGGCTATTTACAATTTGTACAGAAACCAGATGGCAGTTATAAGAGTCGAGGGACATGAAAGGGAAGCAGTGGTTGGGAAGGGAGTAAGACAGGGTTGTAGCCTCTCCCCGATGTTGTTCAATCTGTATATTGAGCAAGCAGTAAAGGAAACAAAAGAAAAATTCGGAGTAGGTATTAAAAATCATGGAGAAGAAATAAAAACTTTGAGGTTCGCCGATGACATTGTAATTCTGTCAGAGACAGCAAAGGACTTGGAAGAGCAGTTGAATGGAATGGACAGTGTCTTGAAAGGAGGATATAAGATGAACATCAACAAAAGCAAAACAAGGATAATGGAATGTACTCTAATTAAGTCAGGTGATGCTGAGGGAATTAGATTAGGAAATGAGGCACTTAAAGTAGTAAAGGAGTTTTGCTATTTGGGGAGCAAAATAACTGATGATGGTCGAAGTAGAGAGGATATAAAATGTAGGCTGGCAATGGCAAGGAAAGCGTTTCTGAAGAAGAGAAATTTGTTAACATCCAGTATTGATTTAAGTGTCAGGAAGTCATTTCTGAAAGTATTCGTATGGAGTGTAGCCATGTATGGAAGTGAAACATGGACGATAAATAGTTTGGACAAGAAGAGAATAGAAGCTTTCGAAATGTGGTGCTACAGAAGAATGCTGAAGATTAGATGGGTAGATCACATAACTAATGAGGAAGTATTGAATAGGATTGGGGAGAAGAGAAGTTTGTGGCACAACTTGACCAGAAGAAGGGATCGGTTGGTAGGACATGTTCTGAGGCATCAAGGGATCACCAATTTAGTATTGGAGGGCAGCGTGGAGGGTAAAAATCGTAGAGGGAGACCAAGAGATGAATACACTAAGCAGATTCAGAAGGATGTAGGTTGCAGTAGGTACTGGGAGATGAAAAAGCTTGCACATTATAGAGTAGCATGGAGAGCTGCATCAAACCAGTCTCAGGACTGAAGACCACAACAACAACATACGTTTAGAGAATACGGCCATTCATCCAGACAAAACAGGAATTCTATGTCACACTGTATAACTCTACAGTCACACTGGTGAATATTTCCGCATATAATACGGCTTCATCATACAGTGAGGAGTAAAAATTCTGCAAATTCTTTACTAAACAAAGGCAATTAATAACAAACTCCTTTTCTTATTATGGAAAGAAAGATGTTCCAGCTAATAAACCCAATATCCACCAGCCAAACAGTTTCTTTTTCTCTAAGTATTATATGCACCTGCAGATATTAATGGTACTGTATCACTTGGAAGTGAGTCTGTACAGCCAAACTAACTTACTGTGTTTCCATCCAGCTCACATACTCCAAGTGTAACTATGTTCTGACAATTACGTCAAATGCATTTTCATCTTTAGTATGGAATGGAGATGTGGACGAAGAGAATTTTTAACGACTGTGCAGTGACCAATAGCCAGGCAATGCTTTTCGCAAGCACACTTCTTTCATAGGTGTGGCCCTGGTGGAGTCGGTGCTGCTTTGCCCTCATCTGTAGTGTGCACAGGATCACACGGACCCACTGTCCCACCCGGACTTCTAACACTGGTCTTCTTTTCCTTTAGTGTTCAACGCTGAGGTTGGTTTGCAGCACAGCGCCATTCCTCTCTTCTGTCTGGCTTTGTCTTCATTTCCACGTATGTGTTACATCCAACGTCATTCATGATGTGTTGCATGTGTGATATCCTTGGTCACCCCCGCCGATTGCTTCCCTCAGTAGCTCCTTCTGCTATTGTTCCAATCATTTTGTTGTGTCGTAGGACGTGCCCTAAAAGTTTGTCTCTTCTTGTTTAGATGTGCCTCCACAGACATCTAGTTTCCTGTACTCTTCTAAACACCTCTTCATTTGTTACTTTTTGTCTCTCCAGCTGTTCTTCGTCGTCCTTCTATAGCACCACATCTCCAGGGCCTCTAACCATCTTCTCTCTTCTCTTCCAATTGTCCAACTTTGACACTGGCCACACTCCAAACTAAAACTTTCATGATACGTTTCCTCATTTTCAGACTGATGTTGTTGCTGGTGAGTAAGTTCCTCCGCCAGTTAAATGCAATTTTGGCCTTTTGTATTCTGGTCGCAATTTCTTTCCAGCTTCTACCATCCCTTGTGATTTTGCTTCCCAGGTAATTAAATTCCTCTATGACTTCCAGCTCCGCTCCTCCAACTCTCATTCTCAGACCTTCATATTCTGCTCCTGTACTGCATACCATCACTTTAGTCTTTTTATTGTTTATTCTCATTCCACACTGATTGCATAGAATTTTTTCCATTGTTCTGAGGACTTCCCATAGATCTTCTTTTGTCTCCGTGACTATAGCAATATCATTTGCATAACGTACCATGTCTATCTTCAGCCCACTAATTTTGATACCCACCTTAGCAGTTTCTTGAACTTGGTCTATACCTTCCTAGATGCAAGCATTGAATATAAGAGGAGAGAGAGCACATCCTTGTCTTACCCCTTTTCTAATATCTGCTTCTTGTTCCTGGTGACAGTCCCTAATCTCTGCCACCTCATTCTTATAGAAACTGAGTATCACATGGATGTCTTTGTACTTTATTCCACTTTTCCTCAGCACTCTGAACATCTCTTGCCAGATAACGTTATCAAATGCCTTTTCCAGGTCTACAGAGGCAATACAAGTTGGTTTATTTTTCTGTCATTGCCTTTCGATAACGACACTTAGTGCCAGAACCGCCTCTCTTGTTCCCAATCCCCTTCTGGACCAAACTGATCTTCACTCAGCATATCCTCCACCTTCTCTTCAATTCTCTTCAGAACTAATTTTATGAGAATTTTTGATGCATGTGATATTAGACTTAGAGTTCGGTACTGTTCACATTTTGTAGCTACTGTCTTCTTTGGTATAGTACAACGTAACCATCCAGTACTGGTGGTGGTAAAAGTCTACCTAAGTAGGTACGTTACCTTCGCTTTGACCTGTCCAACCGCTCCTGCAAGCTACCGTCTGCAGTAAATGGTTTCTTAAATTCGTGTGGACCACGAAATTAATGGCCCCTGCGAGTTATTGCTGGGTATTAATAATTTCTAGCGGAAGGTTTTAATGAACCGGTAAAAACTGGAACGCAACGGATAACCCATTTTTTTAACCACTACAGAAGGTACCTATACAGGGCTTAACAGGCAGTATATAGCTTTTATTTGCTTTCATGACCCAGAATTCGCCTGGGGTACTCACTGCCACCTACGTTTTGTGATGGATGGAGTAAAATCAGTGGGCATTAAAATCCGATACTTTTGCTAGTGGCACGAGTATTTTACTTAACGCACAACATCGCCAACAAATGAGATCGTTATGGGGGTGCACAAGAAACATCACTGCAGTGCTGTTCAACCCACATAGCCAAGTTTCAGTAGGCAACAGAGCCCAGAAAAATATGGACACACATGATTATTCCTTCCCTATTTTACACTCGTTCACTATCGTATGATTATTCATCGTGTACAATATATTATCAGACCGAAACTACAATTTATCAATGCGGCGGTTGCTCCAACCGACCACGTGGCGCGAAAGCAAATTCACAAAGAAAACATATGGAAAATAAATAAAAATCCCAAAAGCATTACTGTAAATGAAAGAGCAGATTAAAATACATTGAGTGAGTGAATTTCCGTTAAGCATAGAGCAGTAACGTGACCGTGAGCTTAAGGCACATGGTGCATTGCCTGAACAAGGCACTAACGCAAGGCCTACTGAAATTCGAATAAATTAAGAAAATCCGTTCCCTTATGGTGTAATCTCGCACCTGATTTCAACATCTGGACTTCATTACAGAGCAGATTTGAGACAATCTAATACCTATGTTAACATTCCCAAAACGAGAGCTGCGTCTCCATGTCTGTCCCGCACCACGACCCAGGAACAAGTGCTCTTCCAACCGAATTCGCCTAACCGTTCCGTTTACAAACGTGGTGGGGGTGGTGCGCCAACCTAACAGAGCCAATTCGCGCGCCTAAGTGTCATCTTTGCGCTGACCTGCAAACTTGGTCTCTGCTAAAGATGTTCACACTTGGGGGTTGGTACTACCCTACCCCAGAACGACCATTCATTCAGTGTTTCAATCTGTGCCTAAAGCTTCCTGCTAGTTCACAGATTCACTCATTTATACTGTCAAGGCCGCGCAAAGGAAAGGAAAATGGGAAACGTGGTAATTAACAGAAAAAAATTCAATAAATAACCCTGTTTAGTCCATTCTCTCCTTTTGGACACCAGCTGAGGTATTACCTGCAAGAGAAGAAACTCTTGCTAATAATTTCTGCGTGCTAGCAATTTAATAAAACATTGGAACGGTACAACAAGTTCCGTTTCATCACACTCGGGTATCTTCGAAGAAATTGGACTTGGGGCTGTCTTTCCGATGGAACGACAGTCCATAACATTTTTCAATTGATGCCACGCGGAGGAGACCCTAATCTCCACGCTGCACCAATCCGTTACATATATATATATATTTTTTAACATGCTATGCTAGGCACTGTTCAAAGTACAACATTTGACAGTTAGTCTGCCAAGACTGCACAAAATAATATCATTGACACAGTGACAATTGCAACAAATAATCTCAGCATTGTGAATGTTCTATAAGTGACATCATCTCAGGTAATTAATCTCAATTATAAAATACAGATGGGTACACATTATGCAAACACAATGAATTATTGCAACAAATATTCAGAGCGTCCTTGAAGGTTCTAGAAACGATATCACCTTAAGTAAATAATCACAATTGTACAATACAGATGGGTACACATTATGGATACACACTGAATTGTTTTAACACACTGTGAATTGGAACACTCATAACAAGGGGGGCAGTCAGTGGTTCTCAATAGGCATCACAGAAGTACTGTTCAAAATATTAAAATGAGAAATATTCACGTAATTACAAAGACAAATAAATACACATAATGGAAAGACTCTTAGTTATGTCAAGACACCGTGAGATGAAACATTTATAGCAAGGGTGGCAGTTACTGTTTAACAACACATCAAAAATGAATAAACAGTCACTTAATAAAAATATATCTCCTTCAGCGGCTACAAAATATTTTCTATTATTCGTCTTATAAGAAACTCTAATAAAAACTCTAATTTCAGTTTCATTAGTTATTGAGTCTGCTAGCCTATCAATAAACCCTTAATAAAGCATTCTCATTATTGATTGCAGTAAAGCTACGTGGGCCATGAAAGCAATGTTATGAACAATTATATAGGCACAAATAGCTCACAAAACAATATCCCTTTACACAAGTCTTAGGACCAGTTAAAATCAAGTATCTTATCTCTGCTAGACCGAGGCCTATGGCCGCCTTGTCGTGACACACACTTAATTCTGGTCAGACAGGATTGAGAGAAACATTGTCGGCCTAGGTTCTGATTAACTCATTAGGTGTACATCTTGCTTTGGGTCAGAAAATTTACCCCATCTTACATCCCCAGTTTCAGGTTGGTAGATGACAGACTAACGACATGCACCTTACTATACTTCTAACTTTAGAGATAATACTTTAGGTTAAAGCCAATGGTCCTCTCCTTTTCCTCTCTGCTCAGAGTCTGCTACGAAGTCATCAAAGAAGGATACACTAATGACACGACTAACCTAGGACAAGTAACACTTTATACATCTTACTCAACATATTCGCATGAATAAGATACAAGATTTTCTCTTGAGGTTAGAGTGGCATGATAAAGAAACACTTGAAAGTAGGGGCTAGCTCACTGGTTAGATTGGTTATCACTGGCACTTCCTACACTTCAGTAGTCACACGCCACTGTTTAAGTCACTGGCACACAATCTAGGGTTATCGTCAGGGAGGGCTTTGATCCAAAGTAACTTGGGGGGTAGCGTATTACACTCTGCTGACTCTCATTCCTCACACACTGTCTCCTTAAGTTTTATTGCACCCAGCGCAATTGTCTTCTGCGAAATTCTGGCGGCAAGCTAGTCGCCCGTTGGCAGTGAACACACTGTTAAAGCGGTTGCCTTTGTTGTCCTGCAAGCACCATGACTAGTGGAATGGGCTGGACTAAAGGTACAGCAGTTCCCATAAGCCCACTTAAATCACCTGCCATACACTCGTTCTGAACGTTTGTGTCCCTTTATGGCTTGAAGTTTTCCTACTGTCCTCATTCAACCGCTAAATTATTTCGTGGCAGGTTTACTAGCGTTTACTGTCTTAAATCTCGGCGGTGAACAGTTCGTAGCTCTCTCAACAGGCACTGCTGGCGGTGTCTACACCTCAGCGTCGTGAATCACTCAAAATGCAAGCGAAGTTCATCACGACACACTTTTCTTAGTTAAATATCGGAGGGTCCAAGTCCTCTTTACGTGAAAACATATCACGGATCACGAAAAGTGCTAGTGAAGTTCATTGTGATACCATCTAAATATCGGCGAGGTTATGTCCTCTTTGAGTCCGAAACCTATCACGGATCAGTAAAACTGCTAGTGTAGTTCATCACGATCTAATTAAATATCGGCGAGTTTATGCCCTAAGTCCGAAAGTTCTCCCTCATTTCCGTGTCCATAGCCACTACAGGGGTTACCTATGAGACTAGGAGCCTTCAGTCTGTACCCGATCATCTCTTAGCCCTGGAAACAAACCAAACAGCAACCTACGTCTCCACCTGACAAGTTCGGTAACGCTAATGGCTTCTGCCAAAGTCATTACGACCGCCGCCTCTTGTATTCTGTCGTAACGGCATGCAAGTCGCCGCCTGACGAGATGCGCCAGAGCGATAGCATCAGGGCCTCTTTTGTAGCTAAAGGCTTAGCCGCTCCGCCTGGCCGTGAGTCCCCACAGGGAGCCGCCCGAGGCCGTCAGCGCATGTCAGCAGCTGAGAGTGGTGCGTCAGCACAGGCCTCCGTGGACGACGACCTAGCCCCAGCTCTGCCGCATGGGGTGGGGGAGGGGTGCAAGGCTCCATTCACACCGCCTGGCCCGTGCGTGCGCGCCCTTCCGCGCTCGGCTGCAGCACCGGGGCAGGTTCTCCCGTGTCCTTGCCACCTGGCTTCAGTAAGCCGCCCTTTTCTCGCCATCGCCTTGCAACATTCTGACAGAACAATCGTCATTCTCTTAAATTTTAGTGGTCATCATCTCCTCACTTGAGCACACCAAGTACATTTCTCAATTAACCTACAGTACAGATTTCACCACGGCTTTACAATGGATGACAAATAGTTACTAATACAAAATAATTCTTAACCTCTACATACTACATTTTGTTTACAGACAGGCCTCTCTGCTATCTTACGCTAATCTGTTTGGCAATTTACAGTAACTGAGTTCAAATACAGGTTTCTCGAGTCCTGAATAATAATTACAACAAAGGGAAAAATGAGTCTCCAAAAGGCGTTACTGTGTGGCAGACGTTTTTTAAACATTGCTAGCCCCTTTTTTGGCTACAGGTGATTTACGTCTCTCTGACAACTGTAAAATTGTTATGGTTACTTCCTTAGATACTAATCTTATTTGAGTGCCCATAAAGTAGCAACCGTTCTGTCTCGATTGTGGAGTAGGGCAGGTGCCTTGGGTTTTGGGGATTGTTATGTAAACCACTACACCACCACCATGATCTTACCTCTCTATCTTCCTTCCTTCTTGCATGCTCGCATTTCCTAACTACTCGAGTATTACTCCAGAAATTTATATGTCACCACAACGTTTTAGATATTCCTTTCACCATCAAAATTTTCTAATCTACTATTATGAGAGATCGTTAGCAGTACTGACAGATAGCTAGAAGCATTATCCCAACGTTTTTTTTTCTTTTGTTCCTTTAACACGCAGGAAAAGCCAACACAGGCGATGTAACTGCTCATCCATTAGGTATGACCAGTTTAGCACACCATCAAACACTGAGTAGCTAGTTACACATCACAAGAAAAACACAGAATAGAAGTTCATTGGAACGATACCACCTGGAGTTATTACCTCTCGTTACAGTTTCATACTTTATCTGACTCAGATGTTTCCTCTTTGTTTTGTCAAATTCAGTCCAACAAGAACAAGTTGTAAGGTGTCAGGCAAATCCAACACCTTCCATGAAAACCCTGACATGATAAGCAAATCCAGTAGCACGTCACAAAGCTCCGAATAAATCGTGACATTAATTCAACCAAAGTAATACGAGTAACGAGTGAGCAAATGGAATACGAAAGACTAACACAAGAATACCTAAATGCATGTCATACCTTCCCACCGTGAGACAGACGCAGTTCCGAGGGGAGAAACGAGAACAGAAGCCGAGAGCAGAACCGTGTTAAGCTGGAAGGCCCTACGATAAGGGACGGACACCCACGTCACCAGCTAACCGCTAGGACCACCCCCCAGCGCATGTTAAAAGCTAGAGCCCTCCAGAAGAACAGTATAGATCCTATGATAACACAAAAAGGGCCACCCCAACCGCAAGTTTTAGCGTGAGACTTTTTCGCGTCTGTTACGTCCGGACCACCCCCAGCCATGTTAAAAGATAGAGCCCTCCAGAAGAACAGTATAGATCTTATGATAACACTAAAAGGACCACACCAGCTGCAAGTTATAGCATGAGACTTTTTCGCGTCTCTGTTATGTTGCAAACTTTAAAAACATTGCCCCACCACGAAAAGTATAATGTTTCTCATTGGATGGACAGAATTTTTGTAGGCAGAGCTTAAGGTTAACATTGAGACCCTGATTGGTCAGATGAAAACACAGCCAGATAGTTTTTTTAAACCAACTTCGGTAAATTGTAGTAAGGAGAAGTTAGGAGAGAGTTGCTTCCAAGACGGCGAGGTGAGCGGAGCCGTGCTGCACGCCGCCCCCTGACGAACACTGACAGGGTTATGAACGCCCGCGATGCCACATAACAGCGCATAAAGCTTCACTCAGAACTGCAGAAGTCTCATCTGTTACACCCCCTTTTTGCGTAATACTAGTGTTGATCGTCAATTAAAGCTCATGGTGTTCACATTTGCCACTTGAAGTAAAAATCTGAAACGCGATGATTTTTCTGTTATATAGTTATTGAGAGGCCACATCAGCCACTGTAATTTACGACAAGTTAGATAAGTAATTAAAGATAATTGAGGGTCACTGTAGACCATTTTGATAGTTTTCTCTTTTGTGAAACTTAATTTAAACCTAGATTATAGATGTGATATGGCATAGGTCATCCTTCGATCCATTGTAGAAATTGGACACCCATTCAGGGAATATTCGTTCACATTTTTGTTGAACACAGTTGGTTTTTACCATCCTGAATTAAAACATTTCCTTTTATCAATAGTGCAATTTATAAACAATGTTTTGTGAGTAGAATAAAATTTCCAATGGTGAACTTACCTGCTTTTTCGACGTTATTTTACCAGCTAACTAAAAATAGGAAAGCCTTGAACCCTTTCACTAAATTTAGTTAGTATTAAGATTCTTTTACATGGAGTGCAGTGGAGCTGACGCTGAAATAATTATTTGGTTATATCATCGCTAGTCTCACTGTACTCTTCTGAACTCTACATGTCATGTGTGGTCTGATGTCTCCTTACCAGCAACAGGTCCCAGGTTCAAATTAGTCAATTCCCTAAAAAACACGCTCAGAGCGTTTCCGCGAAAGTGGTAGGGAGACAAGATATAGAACAACAGACGCCACACAGAATGTTAGAAAATGGCGTCCCTGCCAGGATGGTAAAATACCATGATTGAAGGTCGACCACACGCCTACCTAGGTCAGAAAAATATCCTGTTAAAAAATTTTCGTAATAAAAAAAATTTTTTTTGGAAAGGCATAAATAGTTGAAAACAGTAGCTGCAGCGATAGATAGTGAGACATTCTAGCAGAGACAATAGCATAATTAAGTTATGAATTTTAAAAATTGTTAGAATTAAGTTTTCTGTCCAATGCGCAGCGGATACATCGTTGACAATTTGGTTCCTACCCAACCAGTAAGTGAATGGATTGTCAGTCTTGGGTATAATAAGTGTCAAGTCGTGTGAACAAAAAGTTTATGAAACGTGTGAGATCGTATGAGCGCATGTTGATTCGATGTAGGGCGCGTGAACTGCTTTTAAAACAGAAAATAAGGGATTCGGAAAGATTAGCAATGGCAGATCGAGACCTTGACCGAATTGAGGTAGAGACCCAGCATGAAAATGGACAGAGAATAGAGGACAGTACAACAGACGATGCAGTATCGCGAGAAATAGGACATATAACGCACCATGACGAGGATAATGTACGTCAAGGCATAGAAAATATAAGTCAGCATACGACAGAGGAGCAGGAAAGTAGAGAGACAGTCGATGAGGATTCTAACTTGCGTCTTGCATACGTAGAACCCATAGTACAAGTAATCAGAGCTCCCTCACCACAGAGTACAAGGAATGCGAGCAGAAACGTGTCACAGCACAGTTCAATGCAATCGGTTGCGAACCAACACTTGGGCGAAAACACAGAGCGTAGGACGTCGGAAGATAACGCAATAGGACCCACCAATCTGGCAGAATTATTACAACAAATTACGGAAACCATGACAAGGCAAAATAAAGACATAGCAAACCAAATTCAAATTCAGAATGCAGAAACCACGAGACAAATGCGTGAGATTAAAGAACAAAACAAAAAAATTCAGTTACACCTAAGTCGTATTGAAGACGAGGCAAAAGAATCTCGAGAAGTGATAGGAAACTTAATAACAGGTCACAATCAATTGAGAACAGACGTTGACAAGGTACAAGCGGACGTACAAACATTGAGTAATGACATTCATGACGAGATCAAAACATTACGTAACAACACCCAGGGAGAAGTCAAGAAACTAGAGAAACAGATAAACGAAATTACTAGACAAGCAGCAGGTACAGCTCGTGAAATTGTTGAAAACAGTGTGTTACGCAAACGTATCACAAAAGCAGCGCTGAAAAGATGTGATAACCGCATAGTCAAAATAGAAGCGCAAACGAAGCGACAATTTCAGAAATTGCGAACAGAGTTGTTGCAAACCATTGAAGAGCGTAGTAAACAGGATCGAACAAGCACAGAGTCTGCAACCACATCCGTATCTGTAACAGCACCGGAAAAACAAGCAATTAACGAAGATATTACGCATTTGCGATTCCAATCACAGGCGGAAAGTAACATACGTGAAATCAGACAGCCTGCACTGCAACAAACACGTTTCGAAATTCTTGATGAACAAACGTCATCACAAACACAGGCAGAACCACAAATGTATGTTTCAAGACAGTTTGGATCGTGCAATGAAGCAGTAAGGTTAGCCAGACAAGATACCGAACCAATACCTGACAATGGAAAGCCAGGTCGCGAAGAGTACAGTGCAAGGCATTCAGCTACACGTTCACAACCGATGGAAGAAAATTATTGCATACCACTCCAACGATACTATGCAAGGGCAGGCAAAGTTACAGTGGACAATATCCAATGGATCTTCCACAACCGGAAAGAACGACGGGAGAAATGATCAGAAACAAAAGTGGCGAAGAATCGCGAATTTCATATGGAACTACGACGAAGTACGACAACGATCATTTCCTTACAGTCAGAAAATTCCAACACTTTCGAGAAGGAAACTCATTACAACCACGAACTTTTATTGATCAATTCCGAGTAGGATTACCAGAACACTCGACGCTAGCACACAAATTAGACTTTATATGTGCACACATGTCAGGAACAGTCGTAGAACCCATGCAGACTGTTGTAGCATGATACCAATCGTACGAAGATTTCAGAGAGAAGTTTCTCTCACGATATTGGTCCAGCGAAGCACAGAACAGAGTGAAGTACGAATTATTACAGAACCCATATTTTGAAAATTCAGGAGAGAAGAGACCCGTGAAATTTTTCGAATTAATGGCAAAGAAAAATCAATGCTTAGATGTACCATACAGTGACGGAGAGTTGATTAAATTATGCGCGATGAGGCTACCGTTGAAATACCAGCAATCATTACTAGGTCGCGGAGGCAATGACGTCGAAGCATTTAAAGGTATTCTAAGGGAACTAGAGTTCATATTTTCGGAAGATGACGCAAGAAAAAGTCGAAGCGCACGTGAAAACGAAAGCAAAAAGCAGTGGAATCCACAAGACACAGCACGAAGAAACAATTATTACGAACCATGTGATAACTTCCCACCAAGGTACGACAATAGATTTCAACAAAGAACCGGTTAGGGATTTAGAAGAGAATATGGCAATAACTATAATTCACCCAGGAACGGCAACAACTATTACAGAGGGAATAACGACAACCGGAACGGGTACTGGAGAACCAATAGACCGACAAATTATCAACAAAGAAACCACTATCAACAAGCTGAACAAGAAAAGAGAATACAGATAGAAGAGGTGGAGGTAAGACCACCAAACCCCGATAAACGTTCGAATTGACAGCTAAGCGCCCATGCCAAAGAGAATGACACACCGACCCAGGACAATTGCAGCACCTTGAACAGAGAAGTAAAAATCTTATCACGAGAAGAGAAGAAGGAAGAAACAAATCCGCAGGGACCAGATGAAAACGAAGACAAGAAAATAACGATATCGTGTTGGGACGAAATTAATTGGGATAATACTGACGAGGAAGATCAATTACCAGAGGCATGCACAACGAATGTAGGAGGAAAGGACGAAGTAATGAGTATTGCAGAGCTTTTTGAGATGGAAGCCAGGGAAAGCGAATTCGATGAGGATAATGCGCAGTCGACAGAAGTTGAAAATAAGTTACGAGTGGGCACACAACCCAACGTATTTAATGAAGGAAGTTGTGAAGCGATAATTAGAGCATTTAGATGCGATTATGTGGAAGTAGCGACGAAGAAGGAGAAGATAGACGAGGATGAGGAAAAAAGTAGAGGATGTTGAAGAAAGCGTAAATGAAGGAAGGAATAGAGAAGAGGAAATAAAAGAGAGAGAAGTAGCAGTCGAAGCTTATCCTACAGAAAGTTCGAATTCACAAGGGAAATTCCTAAAAAGACTCATGTATGATTCAGTGGAGGATTCGTTGATGCAAGAAGAAGAAGAAGAACAGAACCAACCCTTTCAAATTCAACCAATTGTGAAGGCCATGGTAAAGCATATCCCAGACAATATTGTAATTGATAGCGGAAGTGAACTGACTGCGATCTCAGAAAATTTATTCATGCAGTGTAATGCCAATGAGGAATTGCCAGTTCTGAAAACACGTAAGATTGAAGTAAGAGGTCCTATTAGAAACAATGCTGCGGAAGTTACGAGACAAATAAGGTTAACTCTTTCGTGTCAAGGTCAAAAGATCGATGCCAACTTCGTGATTATACCTAAAGTAACTGTAGATTTGATATAGGTGCAGAATTTTTAAATGAGAGACGAGAGATAATAGATATGGGGAAAGGTAGCGTAACATTCGGGAATGTCACACTTCTCTTTGAGCAAAAGCTAGAATTAGAAGAAATATCGGTTATAAACAAACAGTTAAGAATGACGCTAGATAAAAAGGATGAAGAATTAGAATGGTACGTACAAAAGGGGGAATTGCCTCAACTCATGTTAGAAGTCCATAAAGAAATCGACGAAAAACTGCAAGAAGTTCAAGGTATTTTGGAACACAGTAAAAGAGAATTAGAGGGTGTTTTACGACATAAAGCAGTGGTATTTTTACCTAAGACTGGCAGTATTAAACACTTTCAGTACAAGTTAAACAGCACAAACCATTTAGAGTGCCACCCTATACAATCCCATTAAGCTACAGGAATAAAGTATTCCAGGAGATATCTAAAATGTTAGATGACGATATTATTGGACCAGCTACCTCCACATATAACAGCCCGCTCCATATTGTACAAAAACGAGATGGGAGCATCAGGTTAGTGCTTGATTCCAGACAGATCAACACAATCATAATCACTGAGACAGATCGCCCAGAAAAATTAGAGGAATTGATACAAAACTTCCACGGTGCTAAGATATTTTCATCAATTGATTTACGGAGTAGTTTCTGGCATATGGAAATGGCTCCAGAATGTAGAAAATTTACAGCATTTATCGTATTCTGTAGATGTTACCAGTTTAAACGATTGCCATTTGGTTTAAGCATATCATCAGCAGCGTTTATTAGGGGATTTAATACTATACTCAGTCCTGAAATTTTACAAAAAATTACTTGTTATGTTGATGATGTGATTATAGCAGAACCCTCTTGGGAACATCACAACGACACATTAAATCAGTTTTTACAGATCATGAAAGAGCATGGGTTCACAGTAAATACAACAGAATCAAAATTTGGAAGGCGAGAGGTCAAATTTCTAGGACACATAATTTCCGAGAAAGGGGTAATGCCCGACCCAGAAAAACTAACGGCAATCAAAGAATTCTGTACTCCATATGATAAGAAAACTGTCAGAGGATTTCTAGGTCTCACTGGATTCTGTAAAAAATTTATTTGGATAGACTCTCTCGCAACACCACGCCTATGTGCATTGACTGGAAAAAACACGCCGTGGATATGGGATCAACAAGCAAATGAAGAATTTTTAAAAGTGAAAAACGCACTAACAACAGCACCGATTTTAGCACATCCTGATCTAACACAAAAGTTTTGTATGGCCACTGATAGCGCGAAAACAGGTTTAAGAGTTGTTTTATTCCAAGAATACGAAAAGGCAGGGCTAAGATCATATAGAACAACTGCATTTGCCAGTCGGGTACTCACAAAAAGCGAGAAAAGCTATTCAGTCACGGAGCTGGAAGCATTGGCCATTGTATGGTGCTTCCAGCGTTTTCGATACTTCCTATTCGGAAGAAAAACAAAAGTATACACTGACCACAAAGCATTAGAATATCTGTTATCCGCCAAACTAACTCATAGAAGGTTAGCCAGATGGATGTTAATACTACAAGAATTTGACTTCACTGCTACACACATACCAGGACCAGCGAATGTATTAGCAGATGCTTTATCACGATGTCCACAGGGTGCATCCAATAACATAGGTTTGGAAGCAGCAGAAGACCATTTTACAATGTACTATATGAAACAAGTACCTTTCGAAAACTACATTACGACAGCATTGAAAAACATAGGCAAAAAACAGGACAAGGATCCGAAATATTAGGAATCAAACACAAGTGGAGAAGTAAGGATTTTCCAGACATTCGACAGCACTATCTCGTAAAAACAATGTTTTATTTTTTAGACGAAATGTTGCAACGAATGAATGGTTAATTTATATCCCAGATGAACCAATTAATAAGTACATATGGTATACAAATTTAAGTAATGGCCACTTTGGACCAAAGAAATGCTTTTTAAAAATAAAACAAACAAGCCAATTTCCTAATATGGAAAGACGAATTAGAACAGTATTAGTCAAATGCAAAAAATGTATGAGGGCTAAACACGTCACTTCCCAAACCAAGCCACCTATGTTTCCAATAATCCCTAAAAGATTAAAACAAATAGCTGCAACAGATTTGATGGGGCCCCTCCCACGCACAGAAAATGGATATATTTTCATATTTGTCGTTTTGGAACTTACTTCTAAATATTGTTCGTCAGGATAGAGGTCAGGAGTGGAGGGCGTTGTAAAATGAAAAGTAATGAAGTGGAATGGACCCAGTTTATTCCTGTAACGATGATACATTGGTGCCTACGTAGGGCCGAGCAGCCCCAAGAGGGGTTGCCGTCTGCTCATCAGAGAGGCAGAGGCTAGAGGAGCGACTACTCGGGGCCGAGGTCTGAAACTAAGAGAGCGCGGAGCTGTTTTCAAGCCGCCCTCGCCGCTCCCGGCCGCGTCCCCACGTGATCACACGATTAGTCTCTGATTGGAGGATTGATTCCGCCAACGCGCCTTGCTAGTAGCGTACCCCCTCAGCGCAACCGACCCGTGGGACTTGAGTCTGACCGAGGAGCACGTGGCAGGCATGTGCCGACCATGGTCTTCCGGCCAGCACCTTCCACCACGGTATGCCCAAGCCGGCTATGGCCGAACATTATGCATGGAAAATTTTATTTAATAAAATTTTGTCGGCAATAATCCCTCTTGGAGGGTCTCCTCCCTGCACATCCTTTCCCCTTCCGAAGAAGGCTCTCTGGGTGAAAATGAATGAGCTTATTCTAATTGATTATTCCATTTAAAAAAATATATGATCATTATGAAGGGTCCCAGAAATTAACATCCATAACATAGTATAAATATCAATATGTGCAAAAGTTACAAAGGGGCCTGAAGGAAGGCTCTTGAACAACAAACTTGTGAAGTTGGTGCGACGGCAGTGGTGCGGCGCCATGCTGTGAGTGTGTGTCGGCGGTGTGAGTGGTGGTGGGTACCCAGGCGATGGTGAGGGGCACAGGAGCACAGCACACTGAACCACTCCACCCTCGTGGGGGTGAGAGAATGCTCCCAAGCCTAACAGTCACAAGGGGGTTTTTCCCCATAATATTACTTTGAGTTCTTAATTCTAGGATTACAATGGTAATTGCCCAAGTGGGTGAATGAGAACATTACAAAATGACAAAAAGTTAAAGAGAAAACAAAATGACTTACATGAGGGTTAAGACTCGACAGTTAAATTGTGATTCCATAGACTCTACATAGAAATACAAATCCATTACAAAATTAGTTCATTGACATGACACCTAGACTACAACTTAATTCTAAGGGGGGGGGGGGGGGGGGGGAAGGGTCATGCCTGATCGCATGCACCAAGTCAAATTGGGCAAGTAGTTTCAGGTGTGATATTCACCTTCAGGTTGTGGGGGTGGTACTACTTCTCGGAAGGAAGTGAAACATTTGCAAAACCCTCTTTTACAGAGTATCCAGGATACTATAATCAGAATCATTACAGTGATGATTACCGAACCAGCGCTGGGTAATACAACGGTGGTTAATCGCTTGGTTTGGTGCCAATCAGCAATATGTGAGGCCACTCGGTCGAGAGCAACTTGGTTATGTTCCTGTGTAAGGAGATGATTGATCGATTGGAGTAGATCTGAATCATTGGTATTCGGTAAATTCTTTAGCTTCTCATGGTGATGGAGTTTAAAAGAGAGTCCAGGAAGGTATAAGGTAGATGTGGGAATGGTGACATGAAAGGTGGAGTGCAATTGAGCTGAAATCCTCATAGAAGCAGCGTATACGTCACATCTTGAACTATTATACACTAGGCCACTCCTATTCAGTGTTACCCGGTACGATTCAGTCTCTGCCATTGAACGGTGGCACACCAGGGTGGCGGTGACAGTCTGTGGAACAGCAAACAGAAAACTGTTGCCAACAGGCTGAATTACTGGTTGACGAAGTGAGACTAGAACACGAGGACATGGAGGTGTAGTAGTTTCAGCTAAAAACAGTGACATCTCGCACTCAGTAGTGTTAGTGTGTAAAATTAGTGTGGAGCATGAGTAATGTGTTGTATGGAAGCAACTGGATAGTTCAGCGCGAGAGAGAGTGGCGTGGGTTTGTCGATCCGGACTAACTGCCAAACAACATGCTGGTGAAGGGTGGCCCAAGAGACTGGAAAAGTGTATATTTGATAGCACTCGTATTCGCAATTTGCGCACGTGATTGGCAACCTCATTCGCATCCGAATACCGTCAGAATTACGGGTAAGTCGGACCTCCAACGCAGCATAGTAAAAGGGGAGGTTGCTTTCCCGCACGGCATAAAGCATTTGTTTAGGGGCCAAAATTTGCGACGACACATTGTGTAGGATGTGCAAGAAGGGCTCTGAGGGTAACAGATGAGGACTGAGCTTTCCTTGCAGTCCGAGTTGAATGGCCGAGTGTAACATGTGCACGTGTAACTGTGCTGTGTGTATATTAAATAAAAGAATCTGCGTGGTCTTCATAATGTCCAATGTGATAGTTAGATTACGTAATCCCGAGCGAAGATGAGTCCACTCTAGGTTAAAGGATTGTTCAAGTGCACCATAGTGTCGTGTTAATCTGTCGGCTACAACTTGTATTTGTCTAGTTGTGGCTAACAGGTTATTTTCAAGATGTGTCAGGCGCACCTGTTGATGTACCAACACTTCGTGATTAACTTGTGTTTCCGAAAGCGCTTGCTGTGTGTCCAAATCCCAGCGTTTTGCGTCTGTTTCGTCAGGAGTCCCAAAGACAGATTTTAATAATGTACCTCCAACGGGCAACCAGGCTCGTTTGAAACGAGGCAGTGGTACTGCATCCCTAATACTGTTCAATTGACTTCGAAGGGTTGAAATAATTCTAGTCACTTCCCACAAAGATCGGAGAAACTCATGTTCCTTCGTCTGCGTCAAGAAGGTTTCATATTTTGACAATTGCTGAGCTGTATCATATAAAGCACGGTCTTCCTCTTCTAATAATGTTAGGTTGACATCAGCTACCACAATAGCATAATGTGGAGTATGCACCAGATTGTGACGACGTCCAAAGAGCACGCCAGATGTGGAAGGGTAGACGTGAAATGGAGGCGCCTTAACGGCGACGACGACAACCATTGAGATTAACGTGCTGCCCATTGCGGATGATAAATTGACATCCATTTGAACGGAGGTTGCTTTCAGCTTCCAATGTTGATAACGGTCGACTGCGAGAGAAAGTATTAGTGCCCCTAGAAGTAAAAATTTCCTGGCTTACTTGATGAGTAATTCAGAGATGACGGAGGGGGTACAACGTTGTAGCAATAATTACCTGGCAAGTAGCGACGATGGACCCGTTCAGTCACGCTTACTGATGAAGAAGGCCACGAAGTAGAATCACGGCAGGCAACCAACGGTTTGGCAGCCGTGGGGGTAGCAAGGCGGCAAGACAATGGTGTAATTCGACACCGAGTATCCGCTGATCAATCACGCGTCAGCAAAAAAGACGCTGAACGCGGAGGCAGTACTACGCAGCGCAGACTAAGCGTAACTCGCTGGAAAAATTTTTCTACCTGCTATGGGACGAAGGCCAAGTGTCATCAATTAATTTGAGATTTTGTACGAAGAAAGTTTTTTTTTTCTTTTAAATGAATAAAATGACAAGGAATCCTGTGATCGCGGTGTAAACCTGCACAGCCTAGGCACCTCCCACGCATTGGCCACCCCGCTAAGGTTCGACACGGCGAGACAGGTGAAGTACTTCATAAATTTCAGAAATAATATTGAGTGGTTTTTCAGCTGTATACAACCCGAATGAGGGTAGGACAACTCAAGTTAATAATCAAAGGATCTTTACTGACAGAAGTGGTCAATAGAGAGATTAACTGTACTGAAGTCGGAAATGAATGTTAGCGAGAGCGAGTCTGTTGCTCGTGAATACAGAGGCTGGGTGTGAAGCAGTGGAGGCGGCGCAGCGCAGCTGTATCAGCGCTGAGCCGGCAGAGTGCTGAGCTCAGTTAACAGCGTCAGAGAGCGCTAGAGGCTCTGCGTCCGAGACTAAGACATTGTAAGTGCAACTTAAAAGTAACAGTTTATTGCAAAGCAATAATACACAAATAGCTGATGTCACAAAGACGTTTGATTCCATTTTAACAGAACAACTTAAGTGTTCAACAGGTAAATTGACTACGTTGTTGATTAAAAGAAACTGCTACTGAACATGACGTACATATGTACGTACTTCCCTTTCCCCTTCCGAAGAGCGGAGGGCATAAACCATAAAAGCCTTGTTCATGTACTTAGTATATGACAATAGAGGTCTGGTAACATTAACAAGTTACACCAAGGTAGTGTGGATATGAACAGTGTGAGTGTGTTGTTAGTTGTTATTGGGCGTATGAAGTGTTGTGTAAATGTGTGACTAACGGTAGCTGATGGCGGATACGAATTGAAGGCCAATAGGTGCTATCAGAGATACTTCCAGTCGAGAGACAATGAAACTTAAAAGGGAATACCGAATATGACACAAAAATAGCGTATAACCATAAAGTGTACTAACATTAATCATAACTGTAAATTGATAACAATAAAACATGACATTGAAGTAATAATAATTGACAAGAAATAAAATAAAGGAAATATTTCCCGAACATAAACTTCCGAATCGGATACGAAATCCGCCAGGGGAAGTTGTTGTTTTTTTTTTTGGGTCGGTTGACGAAGTGCATAAGGGGCTACGTCAGTAAAATCCGACAGTGTCTGTATATAACAACATTGTTCTTAAAAGTGCAGTTTGCACTGTCAGATGGTGAAAAGCAACTAATCCGTTCAGCAACGGAAAAGGCTGCCATCTGGGGAACGGTATCTGAATCTTTGGCAGAATCCGATGATTTTGCAATGGAATTGCCATCTAGAAGAAGGTGGCGTTGTATAAAATGTAATAAAAGAGCGTCTGGGGCTCAGTTCATTTGTGGTTGAGTGCCAAAGGCGTAGTGTGAGTGCAAATTGCCTCACGGTAATTGATGTATGAATTGTTTTGTGGTCAACCGAGGAGCCTAGGATTCGGTGACGTGTAAGTACAAGTTCGCAGTGCGTATGAGCTACCTGCGAGTGACTCGACTATTAAGTTCAGCAGTGCATTAGTGCAATCTGCAGACTTGGATTGATGATTATATAATTTGCAGGGCAATGGGGCAACCTGCGGACAGTGCTAAGGCAACCTGTCTGATAATTGAGGGGTAGGCAGTGCATTGGAGCTATTTGCGATACCGTGGTTCAGCGGGCCTAAGGGCGTCCGTCTGACTTAATAAGAATTAGTGTAGGCACATGGGTTTCCTGCGATACATGTAATAAAAGTATCAGCGGCGTTACTAGCGACCTGCTGTACTAGGAAAATGTCGACCAAGCAATAAAAATAGCTCTGATGCTAGAATAGCATACATGCATAAATAGCGTCACTTTTTGTGCGCGCAGTACATAACACTACATAAAACGAAAATCATGAACTATAAATCACTAGCGCTAGCATAATGGCATAATTAAACACAATGACATATATTGACAGGAAAATAAAAACACAATGATGTATAATAATAATGCTGTAAGTAGTCGGAACGCTCAACGCTAACATGTAACACTGGCCACCTGGGGCTGGCTGCTAGGCTGCGTGTGTGTTAGTTTTAAAACTGACGATAACAAATTGAACTGAAAGGACAACTAGGCACAGTTCCCGTAGCGCTTACATCACCGGCTAATTAGAGCCAAAGTACGTATCTCACAATGGATCATCGGCCGATATTTTGGGGCAAGACTGCAACAAGGGAGAGCAATATCTCGGTGTAAATGGTGGAAAGACTAAAAGACCGGTACTGTCGGAAGAGGTACCTAACATGTTGTAGGGGCCTCCTCATCGACAGAAGAAGGAAAACAGGATAGAACAATGACCACGGCGGTAGAGTAAAATAAATGTGGAGGGCAAAAATAACTGCGTAGCAACCAAGGAACAATCGTCCACCGATATACGGCAGCCCGGACGATTGGTCGTTTGTGCCTCGTCAGTAGCGTGAAAAACCCGTGGCATTGCATTGGTTTCCCCATATCTGGCCTTGTCCAAGGCAGATAACGTTAAATGTCGTCATAGTTCGATGTGTAAGAGGGTTAGGGCTGTAGTTTGTAGCTTGTACAATGAATCAAAGCAGTAGTGAAACTTCACTTATAGGATTGGCAGACTAAGGTATGCAGAATAATGTAAATCGTTAAGAACTTCGTGTGATTTATCCAGCTACTGTGAAACAAAACAATGAATCACATCTACTTAATGTTTATGTTAAGATTTATTGGGATGTTTGAATGAATTTTGTTTGCCGTGTCTTCCGGCTGCATGAAAGAAACCAGCTTGGAGCTGTTAGCGAGCGCGCAGCGCACGCGTATGTGCGGAGTAGGCACCGGCACGTCAGCGGTCACGTGAGACGGCGTGTAGCCGCGAGAGACCGGCCGCTACTGTAGCGACAAATATCACGCGCTTAGCGTGTACCAGAAATAACGATGAATTAGAAATCGCTAATTATCTAGAATAAGAGTTTTTTTTAAAAAAAGGCTGTTAGTTATATAAAATGATGGTAAATACATTGTAGTCTGTCATACACGGAGGATAGGGCAGTAATTTGCGGTTTGTTTTTGTAACTACTAGGACGCGCCGCGTGTTGAGACGCTGGCGGCAGCAGCGCACGTGGTGATAAGATACGTCATCGCGCGGAGCGCTGTTACTGGCTGAGAAAAAATGATGGCCGCTGGCCAGTTCTTGGCGAGGAGAAAGGACAGCCCTGAAGAGAGGAGGGGAGGCGACAGCTGATGTGTTGCCCCGCCAACAGCTGGTCCCGTAAACAAAGCGTACGAGGCGTATGCATTTCAAGTCCTGGCTTTATCTGTTCCGATTACTTACGATTAGCTGCAGAAAATACAGAACTACGACATATAGTACAATACACTAGACGTCAACGTAACAAGTATTAAGAAAAGCTCGGAGTAAAAATACTCCACATGTACTGGTTTGCCAAATAGATGGCAATAGAAGACATTGAAGAATATTATTCGGAGTTAGCAGCCGCGGTACTGCCAGCACCGAGTGTAATGGTTGCATTTGAAGCAAGTCAGTTGCGTGACGTCTAATGCGTGGCATTGCTTGCAAAACATAAAACATAATCATACATATGAAAATGAGCAAAAATACATGACAGGACCGGAAATTGACAATTGAGAATCGCTGGAAACTCCGTGGTGGCCAGGCGCGTCTTGCCTCCAAATCCCTGGAGAAAATGACTTAAACTAAGCTGCAATAGAACATAACATAAAACTCTAACTAGGCGTGATTAATCACGTGACCTCATCCCATAAGGGTGTCGATTCCGCAAAGGGTATCTACAACCCTGTGGAGGTAATCTCTTCCGTTTTTTCTTTCGTCTTTGTTCCACTTGAGGTGGAGGTGACACAGGCGGATCGGGGGCTGCGACCTGTTGTGGTGACACAGCCCTACCGTGGTAAGGTTGCAGGCGGTCAAAGTGCACTATCACCGTACGATCGGTTAATTGCAGTTCTAGGCGCGCAGTCCGGAGCCGCGCGACTGCTACGGTCGCAGGTTCGAATCCTGCCTCGGGCATGGATGTGTGTGATGTCCTTAGGTTAGTTAGGTTTAAGTAGTTCTAAGTTCTAGGGGACTGATGACCACAGGTGTTAAGTCCCATAGTGCTCAGAGCCATGCAATTGCAGTTCTGCATTGACTGGTGAGGTCAACCGTACAATCCGATACGGACCTTCAAAGCGGGAAGAGAACTTTTTAGTTCGTCCCTTTTTGATTGCCGGGTTTCGTAGTAAAACTAAATCACCTGTTTGATAAGTCGGTAAAACAGCACTTTTGTTCTGCCTGTGCAACTGTTTATTAGTAGCTTTGATATTATTCCTCTTTACCTTATACCAGATCGCTTTTAGCCGGCGGGCTAAACCTTTTACTTCCTTTATTTCTACACCTTGAGGTAGTTTGTCTATTTCGAACGGCGAATTCATCGGCCGTCCAAACACAGCTTCGTAAGGGGTATATCCCGTGGATTCATGTATTCGGGTGTCGAATGCAGAAGAGATATACGGTACATATCTGTCCCAATCAGCGTGCGTTTTTGCAACATAATAGGATAACATTTTACAAATTGTACGGTGTACGCGTTCAACGCGACCGTTGGCTTTAGGATGGAAGGGAGTTGTACGCCATTTTTTGATTCTTAGCAATTTACAAACTTGTACAAATAAAGCAGACATGAAATTGGTTCCTTGATCCGTTAAAATGGCATCAGGACTTCCAAAAGGCAGTATCACACGATTTACAGAGTCTCTCGCCACAGTTTCAGCTGTCATGTCGGGGAGGGGAACCGAAATTAGATAACGTGAAAAGTGATCAATAACAGACAAAATGTATTTGTTACCTTGTTGCGACTGTGGAAAAGGACCTTGGAAATCTAAAGCAAGAATTTCGAAGGGTGAAGATGGCTGAGGAAGTGTTTTTGCAGCGGCACTCGTGGATGCCTATTTTGTGCTCGTTGTGCACACGGCGGGCAGGAGCTTACATGCCTGTCCGCGTCACGTTGTCGGTATTGCCACCAATAACGTGTCGCAATTCGAGCGTTCGTAGCGCGTTTTCCGCTGTGACATGCTTGGGTTGTATCATAGCATTGCCGTATTATACGTTGCTGCAAGCATTCCGGTATTACCAAACGATTTCCATGGGGAGTTCTTCGATACAAAAGGTCGTCTATTACTTCAAATTCTGGGAAGGTGGCGTATCTTTGACATTGAACGTCCACCTGCTGTGCTTCTTTTAACTCTTCAATTGATACCTCATCTGATTCAATGACACGCACTTTTCTACTTAACGCATCAGCATTTTGATGCAACCGACCAGGCTTGTGCCGAACTTCAAAATCATATTCTGACAGTTTCATGGCCCAGCGCACAAGTTTGCTGCTAGGGTCTTTAAGATTCAATAACCACTGCAGAGCAGAGTGATCGGTAAGAACTGTAAACTTGCGACCATAGAGGTAACATCTAAAGTAATTAATTCCAAAAAGAAGGGCAAGCAATTCCTTTTCTGTAGAACTGTAATTAGTTTCTGCTTTATTCAGTTGACGAGAGGCATACCCAACGGGTTTTTCCTCACCATTTTGCACTTGGCTTAGGACACATCCTACAGCAAAATCAGATGCGTCACAAGATAAAATAAAAGGTTCAGCGAAGTCTGGGTAAACAAGTAGAGGTGAACTAGTTAAAATAGTTTTCACTGTTTGAAAGGCGGTCGAACATTCATCCGTCCAAACAAAAGGAGTATCCTTTTTCAACAATTTAGTAAGTGGTTTGGTAATAGTAGCATAATCTTTAACAAAACGGCGGTAATAATTTGCAAGGCCAAGGAAGGATTGTAATTCCTTTAAATTTGTTGGAATAGGAAAAGTGTCTACTGCTTCAGTTAATCGTGGATCTGGCTTGACTCCGCTGGAACTGATGACATGACCTAAATACTGCACTTGTGATTGAGCAAAAGAACATTTTTCTAATTTTAAGCTTAAATTAGCGTTTTGCAATCGCAACAGTACACTGCGTAGATGTTCAGCATGTTCAGCAATGGATTTTGAAAATATAATTATATCATCAAGATATACAAGGCACATAGTAGGTTTCAACCCACGTAATAGGAGATCTGCAAATCGCTGAAAGGTTGCTGGTGCGTTGCGAAGCCCGAAAGGCATCCTTAAGAATTCATATAAGCCGCCAGGAACTACAAAAGCTGTCTTAGCTCGATCTTCAGGGGCAATTGGAATTTGATGATACCCACTGCGCATGTCTAATGTTGTGAAGTACCGGCAATTGCCCAGACGATCGAGTGTTTCATCGATCCGGGGTAATGAATAATGATCTGCAGTGTTAACTTTGTTTACTGCTCGCATGTCTACACAGAGGCGATAGGATTTTTCTCCGTCTATAGATTTCCTTGGAACGACTACAGTTGGGCTAGACCACGCACTAGAAGAGGGTTGTATTATTCCTGCTTCTAGTTGCTGTTGTATAGTTTCCTCTACCACTGACTGAAGATGGTAGGGAATTCGGTACCTTTTTTGAGCTATTGGCCTAGCATTTCCGGTTGGAATCTCATGTTGGATTAGATCTGTTGCTGGTAAATATTACCTGTCTTCAAACACCCATGAATACTCATTCAATACTTCATTTATTAGCTTTTGTTCATGCAATGGGAGGTGACTAAGCTTAGCTTTAAACTTATCTGTCAGATGTGACGTGATTGTCAAAAGGTGTTGAGAGGCGGCAGCAGGCTTTTTCTTTTTCAGAGAAGGGGTTCTCATTGGAAACTCATCTTCTGTGATAACCTGTAGCTGGCTAATACTGTACCACGCGGTATGAAAGCTTGCTTGTGACTAAATTTGTCTAAACACACGGGTACGCAATTTTCTTTCTGTACTTGCTGCGCTTTGCACAGGCTACGTTTTACGTGGACCTGCATCTGGTCAAGAGTTTCATTCTGGCAGAGTGGATCTACCAAGAAATGAACCTCTTCAGATTCACGCATCCCGACAGGCACCCAAAGGATCTTTCCTGTGCCTTCTGGTATCTCCACGGGATTATCGGCTCTTAGCATCGTTACGGAAGACTCCGAAACTCTGGAAACGGACCCTTTTTTCCCAGCTTCGCTCGCCCGCAACGTGCAGTCACGTCCAAAACGGCGCACGTTGTCGCCTAATTGGACGTTATTGAACCTATAGTCAATAACCCGCTGGAAATGACGCAGAAAGTCACTTCCCAGGATGATGTCGTAATCCGCGCGCCTGTTCCGTACAACCTCCATCGTGAAAGCATATTCTGTGGAGTCCAACATGAACTCAACGCAACAGCTGCCATCAGGCTTACCTATGCCAGGACCAATACCACTGATATGGTACCGCGGCGGTTGCAATGTTCTTTTATATCTCTTCGATAAAAATGCCAAGCTGATCTGTGCGCCTGTGTGAATTAGCACGCGTATTGGTTTGCGGCCTCCAACACCGTCGACAACCACGCTCGCCACCTGCGTGATTCCCTCATAAGCTGGTGGGGCGACTACTTTTAACGGGGCCCTGGAGGCGTGGCACTTCCTGCCCCGCAGCCGTTTCCCGAATTCTGTGGTTGGTTTGCGTTTCGCCTGGAATTTGCAGGCGGTTGTGGCCTACTATTCGGACAATGCACGCTTTGGTGACCCATGTTCCTGCACTGATGACAATATGGCACGCGACATTGCTCTGCCACATGTGCTTGTCTACTACAGCGCCCACACTTAGTGTGGTTCGAAAAGACACGTCGGGGCTCGCTTTGCCGCGAGGAGACGGCCACAAATCGGCTCGCCTCCTCTCTCAAGAGTGCTAATCGCACGGCTTCGTGTAAGGTGCGGGGGGAAGCTACCTCGATTTCGCCCCCTACTTGAGGGTTTATGCCACGAATAAACACGTCTATCTCACGACATTCCGATTCTTCCAACAGAACCTCGTGACGAGCAGAACTGGCACTTAGTGCGTATGTGTGGTATGCGACGCTTCTAATCCTGTCCGCGAATGCTTCTAAATCCTCACCCGTTTTTTGCTTAAGGGTGGAAAGCAAGTCGCGATTTTGTCTGTATACATTTCAATCGACCCTGTTGCAAGGGACTGGCAGGTAGGGGTATTTTTCGAGCTCTCGACCGACTGCACGTAGTTCCGCGCTTCGCCAGGCAGCTTCATTTTCATCACGTTTAAGAGAAATTCGTCTGGCCAACCGCAAAGCTTTCCGATGTCCTGGACATTCTGGGCAAGCGTTCGAATATCCTCGTGCGGCTTTCCAGCGAACGCCGGAATAAACGCTACTGCTGGAAAGCTCTGCACCAAAGTAGAGGTGGCTACTGCCACAGGTGATCCTGCACTAGTGAGTGGTGGAGTCACCTGCTTCGGCTGTTCCTCCTCTAGCACTGGCTTAGCAACTTTAGATTGCGGAGAAGCCATTTGCAGATCATCTGTCTGCTGCTTAAGCGACACGTTGGTTAAAATTAATAGATTTATCTGGGTCTGCAGCGCCGAGAGGGGATCTTTATCCTCTCCGGCTGCTCCTGCCTCCAATTGCTGCCTGGTGGTCGGCATGTTACAACAGTGTGGGCGTCTACACCGCCGTAGCGTCGCTAGCGACTTACATTATTTAGTGGCGTGCAGTCGACGAGCGGCGGCAGGCGCGTCGATCACGCTTTGTTGCAGGTGAAGTTTGTTGTCTCATTTTGGTGTGTTGGACGTTGTTGTTGCGTGTTGGGAACAGGATGATCTAGACTTCCCATGGCCTGCTCATGAACCCGTGCCCTCAGCCCTGAGTTACATCCTTACCTCAGCAGCGAAGAGCCGGTGACGCTCACTACCCGTCACTAACTCTCACTGTCCTAATCTGTAGTGTCCTGACAATGAACAACACAGTCCTGCACATAACAAGAGCGGCATATGATGCCCACAATGCAGTTGGCAGCAAGTTTCTCTGAGTAAAATATATGCTAAAGACCCAATAGGAACATTGTCAAAACAAAAATTTTTACATCTGGAAAGACGACGTCGATTTTGATCCAATGACGATCTATGACATGAAGGCTCAGGTCTGAAGCAAGCAGGCAACCATGCCACGGTAAAACTGTGGCGGGATGGTCCTTTCGGTCAACTGCCACACAAGAGGGTGCTGCTGCGTCGCTCAGTGGTATCAGTGGTCCCGTGAACATTCTCAAGAGCATAGACGAGGTTCTGGACGTCCAAGTAGGAGAGACACCGGCCCATGTCTTTGTATTGTCAGGGCAGCAGTGGTAGGTTGTACAGCCAGCACAGCACAGGTAAGAGGGACTCTGAGCCCAGACGCGTCCACGCGAACTTTTGCGAACCTGTTATTAGGAGTGATGCTGTGGACAGGCGAAGCTGTAGGCTGTGTCCCCCTCATGCCACAGCATGGACGTGCACCACTCGACTGGTGACATCAGAGCATCACTTGGAATGGCGTGCCGTGGTCTTGAGCGACGAAAGCAGATTCTGCCTACACGCAAGTGATGGTAGTTTGCTCGTATGACGCAGACCTGGTAAGCGCTGTCTCGTAGACAAGACACACTGGTCCCACCCACTACAGCTCCCTTTCATTTTGGCTGCTTCTGGACGGGACTTTAACATGCAGCTGGTATGTGCAGAATATTGTTAGACCTGTTCAATGCCGCTCTTGTAACAGGAAGGTAATGTGTTGTTCCAACAGGACAATCCTCCGCCACACGCTGCCTGTGGAACTCAACGTGCTCAGCAAGATGTGCAGCAAACTCCCTGGCGAGCAATGTCCCTGGACGTGTCTGCACCCGAGCAAATGTGGGATACGATGGGACGAAAAGTGACTTGTGCGACTCGACAACCAACAACTCTTACAGAACTGTGTGAACCGGTCGAGGAGGGATGGCATAATGTATCGCAGTATTCTACATGTGTACGATCGACTGGATACCAGAGTCAGTGCCTGCATTACCACCTGTGGAAGCTACACCATATACTAATATTTGTGTTTCAGCACGGGCCAATACGTGCTACCTCAGATCTGCTGGTGCTATTGATCTGTAAACGTAACCATTTCATGTACTCCATATGCACAGTGGCTACAATAAATCGTGAGTGAACTGGAAAACTCTAAATGGGTGCACTAATTTTTTTCCACAGAGTATAACAGCAGTTAAGTGTTTTCTCTGCCAGAGCGCTCCTAAAATAGTTCCGTTTCGTTCAGTATAATAGGAAAGTCTTTAATACACACATAAGAAAAGTATTGCTTCACTCCGGTTCCCAGAACTCCTGAAGTGAGACGTTGACTGTGGATATTGTATCACAGACACAGTCCCTTTGACTGTTCAGAGATATCACTAAACCCGCCCAAAGATGTAAACAACCGCGCATGAGCAGCGCGTATCAGACGGAGGGGGTCTGACAGCGGATCAATTACAGTCATTCCACCAGGAAGGCTCGCGTTGTCTGAGTTCAACCGCGCCTAGACAGTCAATACCGCGGTGCCAACGTGTCCGCATTGTTACTTTGTGCCAGGAGGGACTCTCAACAAGGGAAGTGTCAAGGCGTCTCGGAGTGAACCAAAGCGATGTTGTTAGGAGATACAGAGAGACAGGAACTGTCCATGACATGCCTCGCTCAGGCCACCAAAGAGCTACTACTGCAGTGGATGATCGCTACCTACGGATTATGGCTCGGAGGAACCCTGACAGCCGTGCCACCATGTTGAATAATGTTTCTCGTGCAGCCACAGGGCGTCGTGTTACGACTCAAGCTGTGCGCAATAGGCTGCATGATTCGCAACTTCACTCTCGACATCCATGTCGAGGTACATCTTTGCAACAAAGAAAACATGTAGCGCGGTACAGATCGGTCCGACTAGACGCCGAATGGACCGCTCGGGACTGGCATCACGTTTTCTTCGCTGACGAGTGTCGCCTATGCCTTCAACCAGACAATTGTCGGAGACGTGTTCGGAGGCAACCCGGTAAGGCTGAACGCCTTTGACACACTGTCCAGAGAGTGCAGCAAGGATTTAACTTCTGAGGTCATCAGTCCCCTAGAACTACTTAAACCTAACTAACCTAAGGACATCACACACATCCATGCCCGAGGCAGGATTTGAACCTGCCACCGTAGCGGTCGCGCGGTTCCAGACTGAAGCGCCTAGAACCGCTCGGCCACACTGGCCGGCTTGTTCGTGTGTGGTATCTATCTTGTTTCTCCCCTGTGAACCGAGGTATTAAATTCCCTTGCACATAGCTTCCTCCTTGCCGTTGTGCCTTGAGAATGGCAGGGTGTGCTCCTGTCGAAATATCGGCGGTGGTCGACGACGTCACCAGGCAGTAAACCCGTAAGTTATTTCAACATTCAATTCGCCGAGAAAAGTTAAGGTTTCACATGCCTGGGACAGATTGAAAAGGGCTGTTTATGGATGACATGACCCACCAACCACTCTGAGGGACCTACGTCGAATCGCCGTTGAGGAGTGGGACAGTCTGGACCTGCAGTGCCTTGAAGAACTTGTGGATAGTAAGCCACGACGAATACAGGCATGCATCAATGAAAGAGGACGTGCTACTGTGTATTAGAGGTACCGGTGTGTATAGCAATCTGGACAACCACCTCTGAATGTCTCGCTGTATGGTGCTACAACATGCAATGTGTGGTTTTCATGAGCAATTCCAATTTTCTGTACAGGTTCAGGAACTCTCGGAACCGAGGTGATGTAAACCTTTTTTTGAGTTGTGTATGTGTACTGTTTTACAATATTAATGTTTCTAGACTATAGGTGCACACAATCATTTGTGGCTATCCATGTGTGCCAGCTTATTCGCCTTTCCCGTCGTTTGAACCAATTTACTGCTGCATGTTGGAGGGGATTTTCGCCAATTGTCTTAGATGGATCAGTGGTAGCCCACTTGATGGGGTTACTGTTCCCACACGACCGCCGCTGCAGGTAAGGTTCTGAACGTCCTGCCAGAAGGAATCACCTTGCAGGAGAGTCAGCAAGCAGCAGCAGGAGTGGCCAGTGATGTGCCTTCCAGTCGGCTCCTAATTCCGACAGGCTGAATGGGCTCTGTGCTGGACGTTATCGCGGGGAAGTTCAGAGTTCGCGAAATTGGCAAGTCGGCGGTCAATCCTCTTGGGATGGATGTGCTAAGTCGCGGGTCCCACTGAGGCGTAGTTTGTGTTTGACATGATTACTACATCGGTGCTCTGGAGGGAGTGATCCTCTACGATTAACGGAGTTACGACAAAGTATTAGAAAGTGTGTTCCCGTGTGCTTGGTGTCTATTGCCTCTGACATACTTCCCTGTGATTTCGGAAATTTGGAAATTTGTAGTAAGTTCCTATGGGACTAAACTGCTGAGATCATAGGTCCCTAGGCTTACACACTACTTAATCTAACTTACGTTAGGAACAACAAACACACCCATGTCCGGGGGAGGACTCGAACCTCTGACGGGGGGAGCCGCGCGAATTGTGGCAAGGAGCCCTAGACGGTGCGGCTACCCCGCGCGGCCCTGTTGTTCTCTGTGTGAATGTTCTGGACCACTCTTAAGTCCTTCTTAAAAATGTATTTACACTGACCCAAGATGTCCAAAATTTCTTTTGCATTCAATGTTGGATATGCACCAGTGATAGTCCTTGTGTTGAGGTATCTGTAGTCACAGCATAATCTGTACATTCTTCTACCATTCGACAACATTTTTGGGAACAGTTAAAACATCTACACCTCTTCAACTGTACCCTCAGATTACTTGCAATTATTGCTGATGGAGGAATTCTTCCGTTATTGGCTGTAGGTGTTCTGGAAGCCTGGATGGTTTCCTGTAGACAGGAGCGTTATTGTCGGTGAGCTCAGGGGAAACTTGGACATGTTAGGTAGCTGGAAGTAATGGTTAGGTAGAAAGTGACGGGCGTGGCTAGGGTGAATTCACATGCATAAACTGAACTTTTCCTGTGCAGATCTGAGAGTGATGTTTTCTAAGTCACCGTTTCCCTGCTGGCTTTGAATTGTATATTGCATGCAGCCAATCCAAGGTCATTTATTCAACTTAGATGGTTATCTCCCCAGTCCTGCGGTCTGATCTTGGAACCTTACGCGATAGTAGTAACGTTACTACACTGAAACGCCAAGAAAAAAAAAAGAAAAATGCAGCATTTCCGAGGTAGCGATGAACGGGACTTTCTCGTACGACGATTTCACGAGTGGAATGAGAATATCAGGAATCCGATAAAACATCAAATCACCGACATCGCAGAGGCCGGAAAAAGATCCTGCAAGAACGGGACCAACGACGACTGAAGAGAATCGTTCAACGTGAGAGAAGTGCAACCGTTCCGCAGATTGCTGCAGATTTCAAAGCTGGGCCATCAGCAAGTTTCAGTGTGTGAACCATTCAACGAAACATAATCGATATGGGCTCTCTGAGCCGAACGCCCACTCCTGTACCCTTGATGACTGCATGACACAAAGCTTTACGCCTCGCCTGGGCGTCAACACCGACATTAGGCTGCTGATAACTGGAAACATTTTGTCTGGTCCGACGAACCTCGTTTCATATTGTATCGAGCGGTTGAACGTGAATCGGTACCGAGACAATCTCATGAATCCATGGATCCTGCACGTCAGCAGGGGACTGTTCAAGCTGGTGGAGGCTCTGTGATGGAGTGCAGCTAGAGTGATATGGGACTCCTGATACATATAGATACGACTCTGACAGGTGACACGTATGCCACTATCCAGGCTGATCCCCTGCATCCACTCTTGTCCATTGTGCATTTCGACGGACTTTGGTAAATCCAGCAGGACAATGTGACACCCCACACGTCCAGGATTGCTACAGAGTGGCTCCAGAAACACTTTTCTGAGTTTAAACACTTCCGCTGGCCACCAAACTCCCGAGATATGAACATTATTGAGCAGATCTGGGATGTAACGTGCTGTTCAGAAGAGATCTCCACCCTTCGTACTCTCACGGATCTATGGACAGCCCTGCATGATTCATGGTGTCAGTTCCCTCGAGCACTACTTCAGACATTAGTCGAGTCCACGCCACGTCGCGTTGCGGCACTTCTGTGTGCTCGCGGGGGCCCTACACGATATTAGGCAGGTATACAGGCTTCTTTCGCTCCTCAGTGTACTAACAGTGCTGGTAAATACCTGTGCTGAACTTAGAGTGGTGAAGTTTAACTACGCCTCGCTGTTCAAAGCGAAGATGGCGACGTCAAATTTACAGCGGTTTCACTAGTGTAGGAAATTTATCCGGGTCCGCCAGCAAACTGCTTGAACTAAACACGCGGAGTAGAGCGTCACTTGATGTGTTTGACGCGGGGCAAACCGCGATTGTGTGTTTTCGCGACGCTGCGGGGGTTCCGAAGAAACGACGGAAGGAGTTCATCACTTTGTTTCGAATCTGCAGCGTGCTCGCACACGCGCACCTGTGTGTGTGTGTGTGTGTGTGTGTGTGTGTGTGTTTGAGAGTGAGTGAGTGTGTATGTGATCAAAAAGGTTTGCAGGTAAGCTGAGCTGCACATCACACCTACCTCGTGTCATACGAAGTTGGCGAGGGATGCTGCAATCTCTAGTTCCTCTATATCCAAAATAGCAATCCTTCCTCCACGAAATTCACCGTTAAGGTTCGCTGTAATATGACACTCTCTGAAAAAATGGCTCTATGTAATACCGTCTCTGGCAGTGATGCTCAGTAGGAGTGTATACTAAATTCACACAGGGATCGGTTTCATTTGCACTGTTCGCTCACTCTGTTTTTATTCGAACAAATTGGCTATCATCTGTTGATTACAAATCACACTAAATTCGAGGTACTACGCCCTTACAGTATAACTCTTGCCAGACATATGTTCTTTCACATTAACTTCAGACACATTTTTTTCCCTTCCACTATATTAACTGTAAAAATACACTTTTAAGCAACATGGTTTCTTCTTTACATCTTTAACGATTTGTTTAATATCTTACTGTATTTCTCAATCAGTATGTCAACATCCTGTACAACAACTGCTCTTACTCCTGTGTCCTGTGGAATTGTCTTTTAACACTATGCGTTCACTTCAAACAACGTGTCACAACGACACTTGTTTGTTCCTGTCTCATACGATAACATTTTGTGCCCCTCTCACCAATCAGAACACTAATTAGCGCTACGAATGCCATTACATGTTCTTCCACACGGTTCAGTTGTCTCCCTCTTCCTGCTCCTCTGGTTTTACAATGATATTAATTTTTACTGGCATGGTACTGAACATACACATAATACAAACATACCGGTACAATTTTTATTTAAGACTTGCGTATTTCCTAAAAAATATATACTGTTATGGAACAATGAGAATAAGTAAATAAATTCGCAAAAAAAAATTTCGTATCAAGCTGAAGTTTAATATGGTACAACGGAATAATTTTCAGATACAGGAAGCGTTGCCAAAGGTGAAAGTCATGTAAAATTGTCATAAAAAAATTCCTAGTACTAGTCGAAGACAGAATTTTGTATTGAACCATCTACTGTGAGACATAAGACGAAGCACAGTACTGCAGTTATTTGCAAAATAAGAAGGGTAACGTAGACATCTTTTTGAAGCTTTGTAGGAATCAATGGAAAAGGCAAACATTCCTGTAAAGACATTGCAAGAGTATATTCTGTTCCCTTCACTAAACAGTGGTTGAAAAATTTTTTCATATGCGAGACATTCTTCCATTATTTTCGTTTTTATCATATACTATGGGTAACAAAAGTTAACATGTTATCACATGGTGGGTTGGAAGAAATAGAGCAAGAACATTCTTATTATCTTCTAGCAAATTACATTTTAATAGTAGTTACTTAATTTCAATGCATTAAAATAACCAGACAAACACAGACATGTAGAAATAGGCATTTATAATTAATTAAGAACAAATGAGAAAAATACGACACTGGTTTTGCGTTAGCAGTCGGAGTTAATTTTATCTTATCAGCTAGATTCAATCATTAAGACTGGTCAGTGGCTTTAGTGCTGTCCACAGTCAAGACAGCCCTTTGGAAACAATACCC
Source organism: Schistocerca americana (assembly GCF_021461395.2). NCBI lineage: Eukaryota > Metazoa > Arthropoda > Insecta > Orthoptera > Acrididae > Schistocerca > Schistocerca americana. The sequence goes on from NC_060129.1 coordinate 51,479,362, forward strand.
ATGCAACTTACAACGAGGATTGCGCACGGAGAGACCGTTCATTTCTCGTCCTTTCCAGATTTCTCTCAGCTGTTGAACAGAGCTCCTGTCCTGGGCGGATGATATCCGGATTCCACCATGACAGCACTGTGTTCCTGAGCAGAGGCAGCGTCGTTCCATTACAAATGAAGAAAACGAACTGCAGTGGTCCCTGCACCATCGTAACTATGTGTACGTAGTACACAAACTGCGCTATGCCTTGTGCCTGGTGGAACCCAATTCTAATAATTATACCTATCCCGCTCAAAATAACGGCCTTAACTGACATAAAAACATATTGTTTCTTAGAGGCAAATTTATCGTTACTAAAAATTTTGAGTTGCCGCATGGAGTTCCGAGCACGTAAGTACATGTATCCCACGACCCAAGACAAACCAAATTGAAAGTTATCGATAGAGAAACCCCGCAAGGAATATTATCCGACTGTGCATCAGGTAATATTTGCTCGTCTTTTCGAAAGCAATAGTTGCTGTGCACACCACACTCCAGGGTATCAGTGCGTACAGCGCTTGACCACGGAATACCCTTCTGGCTTCAGCAGGTGGCAGGTCGTCAGGGAGCCTAAGGTGACGGACACACGCGTACATTTGGTAGCAGAATAAGTTTAGCCAGATACATCTTAGAAGAGTGAGGGCACTATCAATGTGGACCATCGTAGATAGGTCGGGGACACCTGTCATACGATAAATGACCTCAGAACACAAGATCTGCGTTATACCCGTGATCTGAATGGACAAGAATATCTTTCTGGGGACATTACGTAACTGGGGCAGGTACAAGTATACAACAGTGGTCAAAAAGCGGAAAATAATAAATGACATTTCTAAAGGTTTTAAGCTGTCGATTTTGAAATCTTTGTATTTCAAGGTGGCACTGTTCAAGCTGTCTTTGTACTTAAGAGCCCTTTCTGTTAGCCTCACATACCCTTTGTAGAACTCTCTTTCCCACGTTAAATTGTACGTCGTGAAGTGCGATCCGTTTGTGTAGAAACTGACGCCGCATAAATCGAAAGACTTGTGGAAAGAAAAATCGCCACACATCAGCAACAGGATTGCTCTGGACACAGAGCAGAGGGCGTCTGTAGCGTTCGACTGCAGGCAGGACTGATCGTCAGGGCTGTCGAAATAGCAGCGAGCATCATGTACAGATTGTAGCATACTAAACGGGACGTCCTGACAAACGCTGAACGAGTTGACTGTCATCCAGGCCAAGAGGCAGAGGTTGACGTTCGCCCTCTGCGTGTAGGCCAGGTAGCTGGTGATGGGTACGTGGGGCGACCTCTGCACCTTGTCGTCCCACAGCTGCACGCGGCACCGCTCGCGCAGGTTTTTGGTTTCCGGTGGCAGGTCTTCCCGTGGACACGTGGGGTGGTCGAGGGCGTTCGCCAACAGCTGCACGCAGTCAGTGTCCACGGAGAGGATGGCGTTGCTTCTGTCCTCCCTATGCCACTCCTCATCTGCAAAAGAATCACTACGAGTTGAGTGGTGCTCACGCACCAAATGTATGCAGAAGCAGATGTACGCATCTGATCCCAGAGGCTCCTCTGGATGATAAGACCAGGTGTATTTAACTACATCATCGATGATAAATAATGTCAACAAAATTATTTGTATTCGGAAAGATATATACCAGAGTTGAATCGAGAGAAGAGTAGGCAATTCGTTTTCATCTACAGATTATCCAGGAAGTCCCCAAAACCCTATTGACTATCTACAGTAACTCTTCATCATTTCCTTGTGCCTTTGTCCCACGTCAACGCAGGGTCGGCGTTGTTACTATGGATTTGCCATTGTTAGTGCAGAGGGAATCCAGATCCCCTTCCTATTCCCACTCCGTAACCCCCCCCCCCCCCCCAAGATGGAATTAGTGTACACCCAGCTGTCTGCGTCTAGTGAAAGCCATGGAATAGTGTGAACGTGTTCAGATGTCTGTGAATCTTGTAATGGAGGTGGGACGTGGGGACCGCCCAGTATTCACCTAGTGGGATGTGGAAAACCGCCTAAAAACCACATCCAGGCTGGCTGGCACACCGATGCTCGTCGGTAATCCACCAGGCGGATTCGATCTGGGGCTGGCGAGCCTACCCTAGTCCAGGAAGCTGCGCATTAGTGCTCTCGGTTAACATCATGGGTGACTTGAGGAAATACATTCGTTTGCTTGGTATCGCTCCTTTGAAGCTGACGAAAAGCGTTGGTGTAATTACTATACTCTTTTCAGAATTACTATACTCTTTTGTTTCACTACAGCACCATTTCAGTTGTGGATTCGTGTTGAAACAGTTACACTGTAAAGGAGCGTTTAGTGGTGCGTGTATGGATGCACGAAGGTCCACAGAGAGGGCAAACAACGAAAAACATTATGAGAGTATTTGCCATGGTGCCACTCGTAAAACAACTCTGCTTGTTTGAGCGCAATAAGCTGGTTTTGTATCGAAGACTGGTACCGTGCTGGACGTAAAAAATACAAATGAAAGAGTGTTCCCTCAACCGGCCGAGCAGTCTGGAATGAAATCCTTTCGCAAAAGAGTTGCTCAGTTTAAACACTGTGGTCACCAACATATGACCACATTAAAAAATATTTGAAAATAAAAGGATTTAGGCCAAAGTTAATGAATAAAGAATCTGACTGCTGCTTGGAGCGACGAGTTGCGACCTGCCGTGTCTCGCCCAAGAGTGTTAACAACAAGTATTATTATTAATACTCTCTAGCTGCATTTTGGAGTCTGAAGTGAAGCCTAATCTCAGGCTCTACTGTAAAGATTTTGGGCAATTTCCACTAACAAAGAGACAGGTTCAAGAAATAGGTTTTTGTGTATCATTTGTAAATTTTTTGTGCAAACTTCCTGAGCTTTGATAAATTAAAGCCCTTGCCTGAGTGAAAACCATGCGATTACTATGGCACGTTTATCTGTCTGTATTTGAACGCTAATCTCAGTAACTGCAGCAGGTGTGTGTGTGTGTGAGTGTGTGTGTGTGTGTGTGTGTGTGTGTGTGTGTGTGTCTGGAGCTTACGGTCGGTCAACAGCAAGATTATCAGCATCCTTACTCACATTAAAAGAAACAAATGTAGATAAAACTAAGAAAATGGTATCACACAGTGAGGAGGAAACCTTTAAAGTGACGCTCATCCTCTCCCTCTCACCTCACTCGCGTTTACCACACAAGCACTCTATCTCGCACCCGTTAAGACAACGGAGAAAGGGTGAAAGGTGCTATACCTGGGATTAAAACGGAAATAAAAGGACAGATGAGCTAAAAAAAGAGGCGCTAAGAAATGTGATTGGCTGACCATATACGAAAAAGATGGGTCAGCTGGGCACACAATTAATACGTTAAAATCATCTCCCTAAAATTTTCGGAAACATAGTGGACAAATTACAAAACCTTAAGACTCTCATCACATTCGTTTGAACGTTAATTGAAACAGAGGGCAGATCTATCAGCAAATCAGTCACTGCCCACTGGTCGGAGAATAAAACATAGTCTGATAAAATCTGGCACACTACGATCTGTATGCCACAAGTACTACACAATGGACAGAGTCCTCACCGGAGCAAGAAGCCATGTGTCATAGGGCTGTGGCCTATGTGAAGACGACTGGGGAGCCGCTCATCCTCCCACCGACCCAAAAGCAAGGAGACAGCAGGCAGGTGGATGGCACACCGCGCTAACTCAGCATCACGGCACGCCTCCTTGCTTGCTAGAACCGCCCTTTCGTTTGCAGCAATATCCACAGCAGACAGACTTCTCCTTCCCCTGCCGTTGTAGTTGGAGGAGGACGTCCTGGATATTGTGCACTACTTTAGCTACTGGGTACAAACGTTGTAGAGAGTGAAGAACACTCAGGGAATCAGAGCAGACAAGGAATTTAGCACTTGAAGCACATTTCGTCTGCTACAGTGCCTGCAAGGTCGCATGTCAATCTGCATCAAAAAAACTTGCAAGGCAGTCAGACATTGAGTATACAATGAGAGAAAACAATAGTGCAACCAACAGAGTACCCCTGTTTCGACCCATCCATAAAGACAGTTCTAAAGGTTTGGTGACCATTAAAAAAGTCCTTTAATAATGTATGAAAATATATGTTGGAGTGCTACATCTGCTGTACTACACTAAATCAAAGTTACTCTGGACCTCTACAGTAATCAGGGTAGCAGACTTAAAACGCTGGATTTGGTGTTGCACTTGCTCCACACCAAGTGACTCCAGCACATGCCCTACCTAGTGTCCAAATGTCCATGTTGCTCATGGAGAAAAGGCATTCCAGAGGTGGAGGAGCAATGGTATGGTGTACAGGTGAAGTTGGAGCTACAAGAAACTTACATGGCTGATTCACCATGAGGAGGTGTCGCTAGACGGTGCGTGGCGGTTTCCCAACCTTAGCACAGAGACTGGGTATGGGGCTGGTTCTGTAAGCGCATCTGGCCATCCTAATATCCTTATGAGTCAATAATCTTGAGGTAAAAAGACCTCGCTGATCTGTACACTGTGCATCCATAGTCTAGCCACGAACACGCAAGAGCCCTATAAAACTGCAGCAGACACACCCTGTCTGATCCCCTAGACCTCTGGTTAAAGCACTTTACGATATTCAGTGCCTTCTAGGTTCTGGCTTTCAGGTCTCATAGGTGTGGCAACCACGAGAATTTGGAGGCCCAGAAACTTGATTGAGTCTTTAAAATGTCGACTAGTATCCCTTACATGCAAGTCACGTAAATTAAAATTACAATGAGAATAATTAAAATTCTTATTTGCAGAAAACTGGAAACCTGTCTTTGCAGCCCACCTCCCTAACTTCCGCACTCTAAGTGCTACTGGTGGGTCGCTGTAGCACCTCTGGAGGAGGAATATGAAACAGCAAAATTGTCCACAGTTAAGAAGAACTGTACAGGACTCCTTTCTGTATATGTGATACTGTTTATGGCTATGGCAAAGAGGTTAAAACTCAAAACATTGCTCTAGAAATACCATTCCCTTGCTCAAAACATTCCGACAGCGTGTTAAGAATTCAAGACCTGATATGACAGAAATGTTAAAAATGTTGGCTGCACAGATGCAGCACAAAGTCAAAACATTGACAGTCAACAGTGCACACTAGCAATATTAATGCACACGTTTCAGAACCAGGCCGAAACATTAATAATCAACTTGCTGAGCAAAGTCAACAGATGCAAGTGCAAAGCAGTAATCTTACTAAACAAATTGAAGAGGCACAGTGAGTAATGAAATCAGAAACTTCAAAAGTGAAATTAATGTCATCAATGGCGATATTGCACAAGGACAAATCGATGACATGAATGAAAGATTTGACACCGAAGTAATAAAAATTCAAGATCAGATAGAATCTTTAGTAATTATCAAAGTGGACAAAAAAATATTCCGTTTTAAATCAGAAATACAAAAGGAATACAACACAAGATTTGCCCAGATTAAACTGTCTGTGACAGAAACAGGCAGGAAACAGTTCAAACAAATTGTTACTTGCGAAAAGAAGTGTGAACACAGAACTTCCCAAATCCAAGGCAAAATGTGCGACTTGGAAAGAAAAATCCAGGCAAAACCCACCCACTTTATTGAAAGAGTAGTTTAAAGTAAAATCTTAGATGGAGAAGAAAAATTTGACCCTGCCAAAAAGTATAATGGTTGGCACCCCCTTGATTTCGTATAGAACTACAAAATATATTGGTCGGAACAGAAACAAGACCATTTCTGGCCCAAATTTATACTGGCCGGACTGTATGACATTAGAGGTAGGCAAACGATGAAACAATTTTGTGAATCCTGGTACTGAAAATTAATTCACTTTAAAACTAGACGGACCGAATCGGAAATTATTTGGGAACTTTGGAAGAAACTGCCTGAGAATTCTAAACGATATGCTCGATGTACACATAAAAGTTTTTCTGCACTCTTAGAAAGGGTAGAGGACGAAGATCACTGGCTAGGAAATCATGCGTACCGTCCAAATAATAACAACCGATTGCGAAAAAACAATGATCAAAATGAGTGAACGGAAAATGATAGGTGTTGCGTAAACTTGATACAGAGAGGTCGTGGCAGAGGAAGAGGCTATTTTGCCTCCCACGGCAGAGGATTCACACCATGGAATTTTCAAAGCAGAGACGATTTTGAAAACCAAAAACTGCATGTGTGAAGGGCCAGATTCACGCGGAGGGCGGTTTTAGGCCCAAAGCAATCATATACGAATTTCGAGTGTGGTGAATGCAATCAGTAGGGTACTAAGAGTAAAAACGCTGCATTGATAGACGCACACGGAATAATACATATTGGCGTGTACTGGCTGGAACCTGGTGGTTATTCAGATAGCTGCAGCTCTTGTTCTGACCAGCACCGTACGGTGCTCTCGGTGAAATCGACAAATGGTCGATGTGAGAACAAGATGGCCACTGTGGGAGGGGGACAGGATAGGTGGTATCGGACATTTGAGTAATCCAGTTTGAATAATAAATGAGTGCAGAACTAAGAACAAAACTAATATGTCATATAACAAAGATAATCCAATAGTAAGATCAAGCAAAAAAAACATTATCGAGAAATAAAATGGAGCAGGAAGACATGGTTCAAAAAGAAAACATTTGTGCTGCCAGTGATATAAATAAGGAAAATGACATAAAAATAGAGGAGACTGTGTTGAGTAGAAAAATAATAAACATAATAAAAGAGGACAATTATATAAGGGACAGTAATAGGAAATATGATGTCATGAACAGTGCAAATGAAATGATTATTAAGGAAGAGTTTTTTTGTGGTACAGAAATCAGGTAGGAATTTCGCACAATCCTTTGCAAATAATAGTGGGAACGAAGGTGTAATGAAGTTTATCGAAGTTAATGACGATTATACGAACTATGAAATTAAAGCTGATGTTATTCAAAGTGATACCACAGAAGTACCCAAGTATTTAAACCAAACACAGTATGCAGAAAACGATCAACCAACCGAGATGACTAAAACATCTGTTGATGAATTGCCCCAATGTCTAAAAGTTGCATTCTTGCTCTAAGCTCATAATAAGAAAAAACTCAGTGATAGTTCATATGAGGAAGAGTCTTTAGATTTAGATGAGAATGAATTCTTGGAGGTAGACGAAAGTGAGTACACATTTACTGAAAGAGGATACGAAAGAATGAGTGACATCCTTTCCAAAGAAAATCCAGAATGCGAAACTGGAGCAAAACCGAAAGAGCCACCTGGTGACACTATACTGGGGCATGCTTCAATTAATCTCATGAAAGAATTTGAATTGCAGGAACCAGAAGAACAACCTGATGAAATCATAGAGAGACAAGAACTGTGAAAGATCGCTAGAGATATAGAGATCAAGAAACCTAAAAAGCCACCCGATATACAACAGAAATAAGACATAACATTTCCTGGATGGACATAATGGTTGAACAGAATTTATTGTGGGAAGAATAGGAGGTGAAAGAATCTAGAGCTGTTAAACAAAACCATTATCCCCACTAATGTTTATAATATTGAGTTACAAGATCACAAATCAGTGCTGTATCACAATCATTTTTTGAGCATATTTCAAGTAAGCCAGGGTTAGTAATAATGTCTGTGAGTGGAGTGAAGATTGTAGGAGCTACTGGCAGGTCCAGTAAACCCATTTGGAAAAATGTACTGATTGAATTTAAAATGCAAGGACAGACATTTGAACATGACATTTTAGTGGTGCCTGAATTAAGTGCTGAGATGATTTTGGGTATTGATTGGCTGGACAAAGAAAAGTGTTTTTAGATTGTGGTGATGTAATTGTTAAAATTAATAGGGAGACTAATACGTTACAAATTAAATTTGCAGAAGATGACACTGTACATGGTGCTAATGTAGAATCCATAATGCTAGAGATAGAATCTGAAAATGATGGTTTGTCCCACTTATATGAAATCTACCATGTGAAAAATTTGATAGTGAATTAATAAAAAATTGACAATTTTAAGGAAATTGTTGACACTATCCAAGAACTCTTGTGTGAACAGAAAGATGATTTATTTGCTGTTTTAAATAACAACAGGGAAGTATTCTCTGATAAACCAGGTGTTGCCACAAACTTTGAATACCACATCGATGCAGTTGAACATGAACCATTCTTTGTAAGACCATATCCAGTGCCAATAGCTAAGAAAGAAGTGGTACAGGCCGAAATTCACAGAATGTTAAAATGGGGAGTGATTGAAAGAAGCAACAGTAAATATAATAGACCACTTATTATAGAAAATAAGGAAGACAGCGGCATGCGAGTTGTTATTCATGCATTAACACTGAACAAGATTGTCAGGAGAGAGGTAGACAGGCCAGAAAACGTGGGTGATCTGTTGCAAAAATTCCATAATGTGAAGTACTTATCTAGTCTTGACCTCACTGCAGGATATTGGCAAATTGCATTACAAAAAGATTCCCAGAAATACACAGCATTCGTGCTTGCAGGGAAATGCTATCAGTATAAAGTTGTACCTTTTGGTTCAAATACTTCTGTTTCAGTTTTTATAAGAGCATTAGATACTGTGTTACAAAAAGAACTTTGTGCTAGATTAACTATTTGTACAGATGATTTGTTGATTGCCACTGAAAGTTGGGAAGAACTTTGTGAACTATTAAACAAAACTCTCGTTGCTCTTCAAGCAGAAGGAATGACCATGAAATTGAAGAAATGTGAAATTGTAAACCAGTAGTTTAAGTTTTTAGGACACATCGTAAGTACAGCTGGGATTGGCAAGGACCCAGAGAAGCTAAATGCAATTGAAAAGTGTCCTCCACCTAAGGACAGAAAACAACTGAAAGCATTTCTTGGTCTTTGTGGTTTTTATAGCAAATTTGCGAAGGGGTAAGCTTTTAATAGCCCACATTTGAACAGTTTGCTAAAGAAAAACAGTGCATATATTTGGACGTCAGAATGTCAGAAAGACTTCAGAGACTTGAAAACTGAGTTAATAATAGAAACTATTTTACATCATCCTATTTTAAGTGAACCATTCCACATGATGACAGACAGTAGCGCATAGGCGATTGCTATTGAAATCTTTCTAGAAAGCACAGAATTTGCGGAAGCAAAACGTAGAACTATAGCTTTTGCTAGTAGAGATCTAACTAAATATGAGAAAAATAACACTATTTCAAAGAAAGAAGTTTTAGCCATAATTTGGGGCTTAAAGAAATTTAGAAACTACTTATGGGGCACAAAACTATTACTCATACTGACCATAGAGCCTTAAATTTTTTGAAAGACTGTCGATTGTTTACTGGCAGGTTAAGTTAAAGAGCTCTGTACTTACAACAGCTTGATTATGAAATTTTGTATATCAAAGGCAGTGAAAGTCATGTGGCTGATGCATTATCTCCATTGCCAGAGGATATGAATAACCTACTGAAAGAATGTAATGAAGATGGTAAGTTTCACATGAGATGTATCAAAGAAGTTCCAGGTAGAAAAAGAACTCAACAGATTTGTAAGAGTATGCGGTTTTCTCAGAATGAAGATGAGGTCTCGAAATCTGTTAAAACAAATTTCATTAACCCCAACTTCCCACAAATCAGTAAATTTTATAAGATCTTTAATGGACTATTGTATAGGAGGAAGATGCAAGTACTGGTGCAAAGGGCTCTATGGGACTTAACGATGCAAGTACTCAGGAATGGAAAGTTTATTGGCCTATGAAGTTTGAAAATGAAGTTATTGATTATTTCCATCTTGCCTTAGGGCACTGTGGTCTAAAAAGTGTATTGATAAATTAACTGATGTAATTGTGATTAATGTGGGTGCCACTGAGCGAACAGCTGACAGAATTAAATCTTGTGATGTGTGTCAGAGGGCCAAAGTTGCTAACCAGACCAACCAGGGTATATGCAAAACACAGTGCCAAAAGACACCTTGGAATGGTTATCAATAGATTTGTATGGTCCTCTCCCTAAAACATCAGGAAATAGGTCTTATATTGTGGTATTTTCAGCAGTTTTCTCCAAATTTATTAAGTTATACCCAATCAGAAAAGCTACTGCAAAAGCAATCTTTAGTAAAATGAATGAATATTTTAACACCATTGGTAAACCCAGAGCAGTCCTATCTGATAATGGACCTCAGTTTATTTCTAAAATATGGAAAGAAGGTATGCGACAACATGGTATATAAGTTAAATATATTTTTACCTACCACCCGGCAAGTAACCCTGTCGAAAGGTATGTGTGGGAATTCGATAGATTAGGTAGAACCTATTGCCACCATAATCACAAGGCTTGGGGCAGATTTGTGACAGATTTTGAAAACACCATGAACACCCTCTACCATGAGACTATGGGGTTTACACCCAAATAAATTCTGTTGAACCTTAAAAGCAAAAGTGTTATTGAAGAGATCTTGCAATTTCCACCTGTTTTAGGAATTAACTTGCATGAGCAAAAAGAACTAGTTAGGAAGAGAATGAAAGAGAAAGTGGCTGTTAGATCCAAAAGGCATAATAAGGGCCTCAAAACAACTAAATTTAAAATTGGTGAATATGTTCTGGTGAAAACACATGAAAAATCTAGTGAAATTAATGATGAAATTTCTAAATTTAAATACATTTACAATGGACCATTTGAAGTGCAAGGAACTCCACATGCCAGTGCTTATTTTCTTCTATACCCTAGATCAAGAAAGCCTTTGGGAGTTACAAACATTGTTAACCTAAAGTAGTATGTCCACAGAAACAAATAATGAATGAAATCAAAACCCTCAGAGGGCACTGCACTCTGCGTTGCTAGGTGTCTGGTAAACACCAGGTACTCAAGTTATTGACAATACTATTTCCTTTTCTTTTCATGTTGTCAGTCTTCCTCTTCTAGCATTCAGAACTTTTACTATCATCTATCCTTCTTCCCTATCAGAATTGATATCAGAATAACCAGATGTGTGTATGCTAAAGGAATGTAATAAGTAAATGCAAAATACAGTAATTGTTTGTGGATAAATAAGTAAATAAGTAATACACGTGCACTAGAAAATGACTAAACATGTTGTAAGTGAAGTGGGTACTGTAATAAGAAGTAGAAACACGCAATGGAAATGAATGACTAAGGTTCTTGGCAGAAAGGTGTACAAGAGTAAGTAAAAGTAGTGTTTGAATGGATACTCTAGTATGATTAATGTCTAAACGTTTTTGTATAAAAATGCTTATGAAAAATGTTTGTCAAAAACAGGGGAAAAGTATCTACTATATGTGTATGTGTTAGAAGTGAGATGTTCCTTTCTCTAAAGCACAGGAATTGATAGAAATCACAATAAAATATAAAATGATTTCCTGAGTTGATATGTCTAATGACCTAGAAGTGTGTGAAAAAGCAATGACAAATGAATAGAAAAAATCTAATTCTTGACTGATACCCAAATATGACATTTAAATTCACAGGTTTATGATGTGTATGCTACCTGATGTCATTTGAAAAGAAATGTTTTTTGTTACCAGTGTCTAATTTATGTGTTTAAGTTTCACATTCTATTTAACATAAAAAGATATATTGTACCAAATGTGTAATATTTACTGGAGATGATGAAATGGGGACTGCAAGGATAAAATTTCTGCAGTATAAAATTAAATAAAATGCCCAAAAATGTGTTGTTGGGCAACAAACCAAAATAGTAAAGAGAATACAATACAGTTAGTGACATAGGACTGCCAATTGCAGCAGGCAATAACAAAGACTTGCCAACCAGGGGCAAGAATACTTGTATGTGTTTCTGTGTATATAAATGTTTACAGACATAGTTTGCCGAGTGCTATTGCAGGCAACAAAATAAGTTGATTTTTCTGGATTAATGTTGTATATGTTTTAATTATGAGTTGCAAAAATGGACTGACTATTTCTGTAGAAGTCAGTGAAAAACAGTATTAAATCTGATTTAACTATAGGTACGTCTGTGCAATTAACCAAAAATGGACTGTTTGGTTGTAACATGAGGGCAATGGAAATTAAAGCTAGGTTCGAAATAAATATATTAGAGTGTTTATGTGCTTCTCTAGAACAAAAGTTTTGAATTGCTATTAATTAAACGTGCAGTGTAGGATGCTTTTGTGTTTTGTTAATGTATGTCTTAGTATATGTATATTTGCTTTTCTACAGAACGCTATACTTGTTTCATAAATGTGTAAGTTATTTTATGAACTGGTTGTCTGTTAATGGATAATATATGTATGAGATGAAGATGATTAAGGATGTCCTGTTTAATGATGGTTTTTTTTTGTCTGTTTAAAATAATGTTAAAATGAATTTCTCTGTAGTAAAGAAAATATTTGGACAGTCTGTGTATGAGATGATAATGGGTAATGATGTCCTGTTTTATGATAAACCTGTTATTCTTATATATATATATATATATATATATATATATATATATATATATATATATATATATATATGCTTCTTTTTGAAAAATCTTTTGGAAGAAATCTATGATTCTTCTTAGTGTATTTACTGTATGTATGTAACGTGTTTTCTTGTACCCAACGAAAGTTGGTTGGAATAATTTTTTTTAGCCAGTACTACTTGAGTGTTATAGATGTTTGGGAAACCTCAATGAAACATGGGGCATGTGTAACACCATAGTAAGATATTATGTAATGTTATTCTTCTGATTATTATGCTTTACATAAAGTGTGCTCTTGATATGTTGTACTGTGTTTTTTCTTCACTGACTAATAGCTTTGGTTGTATTTGGATATGGATGATTTTGGTTAAGTAATTTTGTATTGATTTGTTAATACGGGTAAATGCAATGTTTACTTAAAAATGTTTACTTGATACTTGTAACTGCTGATCCAAAGTTAGCTTAGCTCTCTTGGTTCCTGTTATGGTAAAATATGGAGTGGTTTACCTCTAAACGGAAGTTATTTAGCAAATGCAAAATGTGATTGGTGTGAGTGAAAATGTGGACATGAGAGTCAGTCGGAGGCTATCTACTGTACAGTTGGCAGCTAGTGTTTGGGAAGTGAACTGTGCAGGTGTCGAGTTATGCTTTTAGTGCCTGCATTTGTTACGCCAAAGCCTTGGGTGGATGAATGGATTTAATATGATGCTCTGTGGCCTGTAAGTATTATATAACCTGATTCGAATGGCAAGTCCCTTGACATCAATATTGCGCAATCACGTTAACAGAGAGGAGGAATTATAGTTTATAAAGTGATGGATCAGCACATTTAGTATGTGCAAACACAAGTTAATTCATACCAAAATTTATGTACCTAACTTGATTTTGTTCCTCACCTAAATATCTCTCAGGATCCTCTCTGTTTGAACAATGATTTCTGAGTGTCCAGATTGTTAGAAATGACTATAAAAAAAAGAAAGACCATTAACTGACTAAATTTGTTCAAAACTGAGTGAAATAGGTTATCTAAAATTAATGTAGATTTTGGTAATGTTGAAGAGGATGTGAGTGTAGCTTTGTGAAAACATCCCAGTAATTGAACTTTTTCATTCTAAAGTTTTGTGATCTCTTAAAATTACTTGCTTAACTTCTGGTTTCAAAAGTAGACAACTGAGATGATAACAGACAACAAGCCATTTTGTGGTCTGTTTATAGTTTATGTTCTTAATGAATGGTTTGAAAACCAGTACCTAGTGAAAAAATTCACTGTAAAATCTGTTATAAAAATGCTTAAAAGGTGAATCAATATTTCAAAGAGAGAATTCCGAAAGTTGGCATTCTTTAAATTATTCATGAAAGTGGGTGTGTGAAATCTTATGGGACTTAACTGCTAAGGTCATCAGTCCCTAAGCTTACACACTACTTAACCTAAATTATCCTAAGGACAAACACAAACACCCATGCCCGAGGGAGGACTCGAACCTCCGCCGACATGAAAGTGGGTTAATTTGTTTTACTGTAATAGTAAAGATTAGGGGATCCCCCATCGAAAGTTGCACAAAATGCACAAAGTTACTTGATTATAGTTAGTTCTAACTGCTTTTGAAATTTATGTTGAGTTTTGTGCACATTGTGTGTTAAAAGGTCCAATTTCAGTTTATGAGCACCCATTTACTGTTTTATTCTGACAAGCTAAAGTTACTATGAATTCCATTATCTATGAAAACAGTTACTTTTTTGCTTTTAAAGAATAGTGTGAATCTTAATGTAGGTGAAATTTAATTGAATTCGTGCTGTGTTGAAAATATCACAAAATGAGACTAGACCTGTGTCCACTTTCCAGTTAGTGTAAGCTTGCAATTGTTGTGCTGATTAAGTTACTCAGGTTTGACAAAGTACTTAAAATTGATGAGTGTAAAAATGTCTTTTGTGTTTCAGAGGACAATCATGTTTTACAATAACTGCTAGTATCCACTTCACCATTTTTTTGCTTGTGATTGGGTTCACTGCATTTTCGTAGGAAAGAAGTATAGACTGAGTTTTTCCACTAAAACTGGCTACTTTTTCTTTAAAAGAAATGTTTTGCATTTCTATACCTATTTGGTCTGGCGACCGTATTCTATTTCATTCGAGTAAGTTTGAGTAGTTAAAACTTTATCTAAATTGTATCTGACACTTTCTGTGTTTTTATGTGTCTTTAATTTCAAGGCCGGTAAGCAAAATGCTCTAGGTATTTCATGGTTAAATTCTGCAAAAATTCTCACATTATACTGCAGCTACATAGCAAAATCGGTTATAAATATTATATCTGTATACTAAATGGTGCAGTACAGTGTTACACATGACTTTTCCCATGACAGGACTATTTGTTCAGTAGGGGCATAGTGCATAGTAAACCAAATTTGGTAAATAGATACCACATGTGTAGGTTGTTAGTGTCATACCCTCCCACATGTGCACCAAAGTTAACGTAGGCTGCAAATGTCTTGCTAAAAGAAATAGGTTTCAACCTCCTGAACCTAATCTGTAAACTTGGCCAATTTTTATCAGTTATGGTATATGGCGTCAGATCAGGGACTGAGGGGAACAAACAGGATTGGGTTGATTTTGGGGAAAGAGACCAAACCGCAAGGTCATCAGTGTCATCAGATTAGGGAAGGATGGGGAAGGAAGTTGGCCGTGCCCCTTCAAAGGAACCATCCCAGCATTTGCCTGAAGCGATTCAGGGAAATCATAGAAAACCTAAATCAGGATGGCCGGACATGGGATTGAACTGTTGTCCTCCCGAATATGGTCTATGGAATTAGCATTGTTTACTCCGTTTGGCTATATTAATTCAAATGTCAATTGGATGATAGCGATAAATGAATCGCTTCATATTCTAAATCAATCTATACCTATAGCAGGGTGTGCTTCTGGACGAACATCATAACTTTGAACTACAAATAGAGAAAACTGGCAGAAAAGGTATAAATGTGATGAATAAAGTTATAACTGTAGCTAACAGGCAACAACAATCAGAGTATACCACCAATCTACATTAGCATCAATTACAGGATATCATGTGAGACTTTGGGCTCGTAGATTGGAGCTCGTTAAGGCAGCTGCATTAGTGAGGAGAGTTCAGTGAGGAGTGCTGCCAAAGTTAATGGGTGTCTATTGAACTGCCCCATATGATGCTTTGTCAGTAATTCTAGGAATATGCTCACTATAGTTGGAAAATAAAAAACTGGTCTTTTACTGGCTACAGAAAGGCAATCAAATGAAAGTATGAAGGGTGCCTGGAATTGAGGCCAATCCGAAAAAGTAATAAATAAAAACCACATATTACAACTGTGGCAAAACGAATGGGAGGGAGTAAAAACGAGATTTCTTAACCTGTCGAGTGGACTTATTCATTACCTGACTGTTATGGCCCTTATGCTAAGGATCTATACAATATCAGAAGATAGATACATGATAGCTGTTCCTGGGACAGTGCAGGCACACCAGAACACACATTGTGGGAGTGCATGCTCTGTGAAGATAAATAATAACTAAATAATAGTAAATAATAAATAATAAATCACTACTCAGTTCAGTTCAAGTCCTTGAATATCCAGTTAATGAAACCTGTCATGGCTTGGCACCTGTCTGCTAATGCAATCCACCTACTCTGCCAAGAACACTGTAGTGTCATTCTAACACTGATTTTCAGAAGGGAAACTCATTTGTAGCTGTGTTTGTTGATTGTACACACATGTGAGTCTTATTCTGCTGTGTGTCAATATCATAGGTTACCACATGCCTATCATAAAATCCATGATGCTGTGTGGCTCTCTGAGTAATTTAGCATAACTAATAGGTGCAAGCACTGAGTATTAATGAACAGTTAATTAATTCATTCTATGTGAGGACGAACCTTAATGACATAATTATCTATGCTTTTTTGTTTAACGTTACCCATTCATCCATGGTTTAATAAATCTTGTGTGAAATTCCTTAGAAATCTACTCCTACAGCTATCAGTATCAAGATTTTACTTTAAATACTGATCCTAATTACTATGCATTGTTTGAAAAGAATATTAATTCAGCTGGTATTGGCCAGTGGAGACCAAAGGCACTCTTTTTGATTACCCTTGTCTACAAGAAGTCAGTGGGTAAATTGTTTCCAATTGCCACCTTTAAATCCATTGAGCGTTAATCTCATTA
Organism: Schistocerca americana; assembly: GCF_021461395.2. Classification (NCBI taxonomy): domain Eukaryota; kingdom Metazoa; phylum Arthropoda; class Insecta; order Orthoptera; family Acrididae; genus Schistocerca; species Schistocerca americana. Next base: position 51,495,957 of record NC_060129.1, read on the forward strand.
ATGGTGTCCCATTACAATGCTAGTGAACTTGCATTTGGACCACCACAACTAGCCTGTTGGATATAACTGATGATACTCGAAAATCTCTTGTTGTCACAGTTCATAAACAGAGTCATTGAGTTCAATGGTTATGTTTTGTTTGATAAACCTTGGTACAACGTTTTGGCAGGCACTCCGGTCTGTCTCCAGTAAGTCCTTACATTTTATTTAATTGACACTGCCAGAAACTTTTGATAGGCAGTTGGATCCTGTCAGGAAATATCATTTCTAGTAAAGTGAAAGTAATAGTTATGTCTTATTTTGTGTACCCTGTCAGGATAGTACTTTTCATGTGATTTCACATACACTGGTTAGGTGGTAATATTAGCTTATACATATATTGTAGGTATATTATATCAATATTAATATTGATGATTACTCATGTTTACGATGCAAATCTTATCACTGTTCTAGAGATACTATGCAGGTGCTGCATTAGCAGAATGTCACAGCAAAATTTGCAGCTAGCCATGTATGAATTGGCATACCTCCATTCATTCACGTCTTCACCTATATCCGACTGCACTTCCTCCTTAGGCCAGTGATCAGTTAGTTATACATGTGTCCCACTGCAACCCTTGTCTGGTACTAAGTTTCTAACGGTGAGCGCAACCATAACACCTCTTTCATCATGTACCTATCATACTGTACAATTCAGTACTTTCCTTGCGCAGAATGCAGTAACACTGACTTTTTAAAATGATTTTTTCAACCACCACTACTGTTAATACACATGATTCATACAAAGTTTTCTCAGTATTGTTAGGATTCACAGAATCAACATTTATAAGAAAATTATTAACAATCTATATTCCATAATTAACTATTCAATTACAAATAAAAATATTATTCATTAATGAAAAATAGAAAATTATAAGACATATTATACTCAGATCATGTATGAAATGTTAAAATAACTGCAGCATTTACAATATTAACACTTTCACTGCCTCAGACGTGCTGAGTGTAATGTGGATACTGCTGGCCAAATTATTATACCTGTGCTGAAAGACGACGTAGTGGCTGTCATGAAATACTTATCATCCGATCTTTGGAAAAGTATTGCGTGAAGAAGTTTCATCTTTGCACATACTACTGTCTGACATCTTTTCTCTCTAAGGTACAGAATTTCATTTCCTTCTTGTCATATTTCACTACGTCAAATTAAGTAAAACATTGCAGGAAATATCGTAGAGTTTCCATAACTAATAACACATTGCATTAACCTAGCGTATGTTTAGTTTTACTTCATTCATTGCAGTATAGGAAATGTAGATAAAATATCGAAATTTTATTTCAAACTGAGAACAGAACGTTATCTCATTCCGTCCTCCACTTATTGATTTTTATATCTGTTGGACACTTCCATGAAATGCATTCATATCCGTCCCTGTCCATCATAGTCATGTGATCGTAACCAACATAATATTTCATAAACCGTTCGAGATAGTGAGACAAGGTTTACGCAAATGACAGCACTCAAAGACGTACATTGTTTGTATGATGAATAATCGAAACTTTTCTGTTAATCGAGATGAAGTAGCTGCTATGCAGCAGGGAGAGGTCGGCAGTGTGGGACACATAAATACGTCAACAGTGCTTTAGGAAATCCCAGGGAGCGCACTTAAACGTGCCCTCAGTGTGCTGGGGGAGCTGTCGCCAGCACACCTGTCGGCAAAGATGATATGCAAAGTTCAATGGTAGGCGGCTCTAACAGGCGGATTGTGGCAGCCTAAAAATATTCTAAGTTCGGAGTTGGCATGGTCGCGCGGGCCGCTCGGCAGGCCGACCACGTGGTGCCGGACGTTGTCCGAAGCAAGAGGGGTGCAGCCTGACCATGAGGCTGGGAGTTCCATGGTGACGCTGTGTTAATGAAAGAGACTTGCACGCCGAGAGTGCCAAAGGTGGCGGACTTTGTGAAACCATCATGGCAGACATTTCGCAGTTTGTATAGATATTAATACTAGCCAGATGAATCATGATACCTCAAAAAGAAACATGTAAATCACTATCATTTGCACGACGATTCTGATGCTGTAATCATATTTTCAATATCTTTATTAGTTTAAAGTTTAGTATCTGCTGGTAAATTGTACAAGTAACACCCAGCAATGAATTTCCAAAATTTAAACCCTTCATTCGATTTCGTCGATCGACGTCTCCTTAGAAAGCTATTAGATTAAACCTAAAGTGGTATGAATTACAGGCCTCTAACTTCAAAGTATATGAGTTATGGGAGGTGAAAATAGCCGATTAGTATAGATAGCGTCAGGCCATAAGTTCTCCACATCATGCTTATAAATATATTTATTGATCTATGTCTTTGTTTATATCCTATATATCCTATTCATGAAGAAAATGGTCAATTATTTACCGTGTTTTAGAAAGCAGAGAGACATTAGGCTGCTGGGTTACTTTGGCTTGCTATTCCTTTGATATATGTTTATTTAATCTGTTTATGCATTTAATAATGGTTGTTAGAGCGTGTTTATAGTCCAGCCGTAGGAATATTTACTTAATATCAAGTTATTTAAATGTAAACCCAGTATTTCGAGAGTGTTTTATGTTTGTCAGAGTGAATTGGCTTAAAGACATGGCGGAAGTGCTCTAGCCAATCACAGTGCTCGTGAATGGGGAGACTCGATGGAAGTGGGAGAGGGGTACGGCAGAGGACACAGGGGAGGTGCTTGACGCGACAGTCGAGGGAGAGACTTGGAGAGTGGGCAACGCTTTGCGCCTGGTCGCAACAGATAGAAATACTTCGGAATGCCGACGTTTGCACTTGTGAGATTACCGTGGCTTCTACAGTGAGGCCGTAGTGTGCCTTTAGAAGTGAATAGCTCGCGAACTATGTTGTCGTTCATAACTAATTACGTGCAGTAGGAATCTATTGTTTCCCTGTTATTCAACTCGTATTTTATTTAATTGTTGGACCATCGACACCAATAAGTGTTTTGCAGAAATATACCACATTGTCAAAAGTACTTCTACTGTCGTACTCATCGTTTAAAGTCGTTAAGATAATACCTGCAGCTTTTATTTAATTGCAATTCTTCATTTATAAACGTCTTTGTTAGGTCCTAAATTCGTAGTTGTTGAGTGAAGGGAACCTTCGACCATTCGATTCATGTGTACATCCATATTGTATACTGTAAACTCAGCTCTATTTGACCTGTAATGCGACAACTGCGTATCCCAGCCCCTAGACAACGAAACCAGCCAAAACCTTTAATATTGCAACTCTGTCGTAGGGTACATAGTTGAGGGCCATCCATTCACATCATCACATTTTTATTGAGAACGCCCGCACGCTGAATCAAGTGCGCCTGTCACGAGAGAGGTCAGAGACACACCCACAAACAAGATGTCGCCAACGCCCTCTAGGCCTCACTAACTCCTGTTTGGCGTCTGTCAGTACATTTGCAGTGCACATCACAGTCTATGACAGTACGTTGCGACCAGATTATTAACTATAGTGGGACTAGCAATGACACTAAAGTTTGTAATATCAAGATTACCGATATTACGTGCAAGAGGACTATTACTGATGAACTTGTACCAAAACACATTAATTCTTTTCAAATTAAGTAAAAGTCTGTTCATGTAAATAAAGAACCATACGAGTATTAATCCATGTGTGCTTTTGTAGTGTAGAAAGAGGATACCAACCATTCACAACAACGTCTCGTCCCTTGCTTCCTTGCGGTACAAGACTCCACACTCAGTAACTGGGGTGCAGCGAAGCACGACGATTTAACTCGTCCACAGCAGTACAGTGCTTACAAAAAAGCTAATTTATATCTGCAGCTGTTGAGCTACAGAATACAGTCATATTTAAAACCGGCCTTTTGTTGAGTCTCTACGAACTGTGTATACAAAGTTTTACACTATTCAGCGAATATGAGAAGAAAAGTTTCTCTCATGTGACAGAACTGTCACAGACGTACCGTTATCCCGCTAGCTGTCCATGAAGTTTTGACATAATCTATGTTCAGGGACCATGTTCAGATTGTAGTGCTGGAGGGAACTGACACCATGAATCCTGCAGGGCCGTCCATAAATCCGTAAGAGTACGAGTGGTGGGAAATCTCTTCTGAACAGCACGTTGCAAGGCATCTGGAAATGCTTAGTTATGTTAGTGTCTTGGGACTTTGGTGGCCAGCGGAAGTGTTTAATCTTAAACGAGTGTTCCTGGAGCCACTCTGTAGCATTCTGGACGCGTGGGTTGTCGCAATGTCCTGCTGGAATTGCCCAAGTCCGTCGGAATGCACATTGGACATGAGTGGATGCAGGTGGTCAGACAGGATGCTTACGAACGTGTCACCTATCAGAGTCGTATCTAGACGTATCAGCGGTCCCACATCACACCAACTGCACACGCTCCACACAATTACAGAGCCTACACCAGCTTCAACAGCCCCCTGCGACCATGCAGTGTCCACCGATTCATAAGGTCCTTACCAGACCCGTACACGTCCATCTGCTCATCTAACCAGGCAACATATTTGCCGTCATCAAGACTCAAATGTCGGTATAGCCAGGCCCAGACAAGGCATAAAGCTTTGTGTCGTTCATTCATCAAGGGTACATGATTGGGGCCTCGGCTCCGAAAGCCCGTATCGATGAGGTTTCATTGAATGATTCGCACGCTGGCACTTGGTGATGGCCCACCATTGAAATATGTAGCAAATTGCGGAAGGATTGCACTTCCGTCACGTTGAGCGATTGTCTTCAGTCGTTGTTGGTCCATTCTTGCAGGATCTTTTTTGGGCCGCAGCTATGTCGGAGATTTGATGTTTTACAAGATTCCTGATATTCATGGTACACTGAAATGCTCGTATCGAAAAATACTCTCTTGAGCCCTACCTCGGAGACGCTGTGTCCATTGCTCCGACTGTAACACCACTTTAAAACTCACTTAAATCTTGATAATCTGTCATTGTAGAACAAGTCACCGATCTAACATCTTCGCCAGACACTTGTAGTCTTATATAGGCGTTGCCGACCGCAGCGCCGTATTCTGCCTGTTTGCATATCTCTGCATTTGAATACACATACCTATTCCAGTTCCTTTGGCGCATTAGTGAACACTAGCCAGTTGGTTGTTTTGATGGAATTAGGCAAGCATTGCTATGGCGATGGCAGCAATGGGTAAATGTAATAGCGCGACGTTTCCAGCAACGTCTCTAAAACCATACTAGTCACGCAGCAGTGTTAACAACGTCTGTGAATATCACTAGCGTCGCGAAATTCACGGATGCCTAGTGGGGAACCGACGCTCCAGTGACGTTTCTGTAACATTTAAAGTGATTCTTTTTATCTCTTCCAAACACTGTAATATTTGCTATATGTAGGTTTTTACATCCTATTGGACAGGAGTCCATGGATACGTCGAACTGGAGTAGTCAGCTTGCAATAGAACTAAGGGGAGAGTTGCCAACCAGTCGAGGAACCAGCAATGAAAAGCACACCAGTAGTTAACGTAGGTCACATGGGAAATTACGGAAAATGTGAAACCACACACCATTAGCTGTTTACGAGGCTCAGTCCTCGAACTGGAATACAGTAGGGACTCACCAGTGCACAAAAATGAAGTGGCTGACTGCCAAAATTATTCTTACCTAAACTCTCGATGTCACCTACAAACTGTAGGTCTAAGAACCAGTTATAATAATAGAAGGAATACAGTGCGTCGGCGAGACCAAACATTTGTGACGCCCGTCGATGTCGCTCGCCGCACAGCGCAGTAAAGTCGACCCTGAAGGAGAGGAACCGCTCGTGGTAGGAGAGTAGGTCATGATTCAACAGAGGTCGTCTGTAACAAAAAAAGTTGCGGCGTTAAAAGTTAAAAACAAGTTAATTCAGCGTGCCAGATCATGTGCAGCTCACGTGTCATGTAGAGGTATCCGCAAAGTATTTACTTTCAGCGCTGGAGGGTGCACTGGTATGAAACTTCACGGCAAATTAAAATTGTGTGTCGGTCTGTCACTAGAACAGTTTGCTCAACTGAAAGTCGTTTATTGTGATGGATTACGATGAATTACAGTGCTATACACTGAGGTGACAAAAGTCTGGGGGTAGCGATATGCACATGCACAAATGGCAACAGTATCACGTACACGAAGTTTAAAAGGGGAGTGCTTTCGTGGAGCTGTCATTTGTAATGAGGCAGTTCACGTGAAAAGGGTTTCTATGCAATTACGACAGGTATCACCAGACTCTGAACACGGAATGCTCGTTGGATCTGGACGCATAGGCATTTCGGGAATCGTTAGAGAATTCAATATTCCGAGATTGACAGTTCCAAGAGAGTGTGCCAAAAATACCAAATATCCGGCATTACTTCTCATCACAGACAACACAGTGGCCGATGGTCTTAACCACCGAGAGCAGCACTGTTTGCGTAGAGTTGTCAGTGCTAACAGGCAAGCAATTCTGTGTGAAACAACCGCAGAAATCAGTGTTGGACGCAAGACGAACTTATCTGTTAGGAAAGTGCAATGGAATTTGTTGTCAATGGGGAATGATAGTAGAAGATGCTGCTACTGCTCCTGCGCTAGTGACCATATTGGTTGCGCCCTAGAGTGAGGGAAACTGTGGCCTTTTCACATTTTTCCCGATTTCATTGTGTAGGAGCTGATGGTAGGGTCCGAGTGTAGACCAGACACCATAAAGCCGTGAACCCAAGTTCCCAACAAGGCAGTGTGCAAGCTGATGGTGGCTCCATAATGGAATGAACAGGGTCCTCAGGTCCAGCTGGACTGATAAATGACTGGAAATGGTCTCGTTCGGCTACTTGGAGACCATTTGCAGTCGTTCATGCAGTAATGTTCCCAAACAAAGTTGGAAATTTTATAGAGGACCATGCACCACGTCGGCAGCAGGAGAGAGGGGTAGTCAGGTTGACTACATCAGAGGCAGGTATGCACTCAGGGGGAAACCTATTGTTCTCCTTTGTTTGACAGGTACTTAACGTGTTATTCTCCTAAATGCTTTACCATGTTGCAGCACTTAACCTATTGTCCCCCCTCAGGAAGGGGATGCTGGCGCATTTTGTTAGTGCAGGTTACCTACATCGGTGGCAGTATGCATTCAGAGGCAATCCTATTGTTCTCCTTTGATTGACAGGTACTTAATCTAGTGTTCTATTAAGTGGTTTTTCATGTCACTGCAGTCCCCCCCACCCAATCCTACTCCCCTGCCCCCTCACTGCTACAGGTACACTTTGAGGTCTGAGTTATTGGAATAGTCCCTGTCACTACTATTTCACATGATGATGCAAGTACCATTAGACCTGTGACGTCACAGACATACTGATGGGGCTCCCATCGTAAATTCAACATGGGGGCCATGATGGCGCACGTACCATTACCGAAGATGGGGGCGACGGGAAATTCAAAAAGTGCCATTCCCCCCTTGCAGGTGTGAAATTCAAATTTCGTCAGTTTTTCGCGAGGGCCACGCTCACCTGGACTTGGAATGAGTTTTTGTGAGCACCATGCCCACCTGTACTTGGAAGGAAATAGCTAAAGACTCCACCACGAACCTCAACCAACTGCCTCATCCCCTTACCAACCCATGTTAGCAGGCTAACAGGTACTAACGTGCACTAACATGTACTAATGTACACAGTGCATGATGTTATCTAAGATGGCGTCTGTGATATCAGTTGATGATGGAAGTGCCACACACCCCATGGTGGGAAGTTGGAGTTTCAGTGGGAAGATAGGTCAATTGGGCTACCTCTGCTAACCTAACAATCCACCTCTTCCCACAAAAAAATGGTGGGAAGTTCAAATTGCAACAGGATAATGTAACATACCTAAGAAAATGGCAGGAAAAAAGAGCACCTCCACTGACCTAATTCACCCAACCAACACCCCTTTCTAGGGATTGGTAGGAAAAAGACTCAGTTGATCGATCATTTGGAGGGTATTTGATTGCTCTGTATGGAATATTGCTTAAACAATTAAGAAAATTTATGTAATATATGGAAAAGGTATATTGTTTATTTATAAGAAATTCAGTTTGTGTAGGATGGATTTCTCTGGCTCATCATTCTCTGCTGTTTGGAAACATCTAGGTCTTGCAATAATCAATTACAAGGGGAAAACATGTTGCGTAACATAATGTTCAGCACTGTACTCTGGTTGTTTAACCTAATGTTTGGCCCTTTGTCGGCACTTAACCTGTTGTTCTGTTAAATGGTTTTCATTGTCATCCCCATCTCCTTAAACTATTGAACTGCGTTTCACATAAAAAGTATTCAAATTAACTTAGTGTGCTGCAATTAACCTGCTGTTCTGCTCCATGTCACCCACTCATACACTGCCTCCCCTAAACTATTGTACCGCTAATACCACATTGACATAAAAATTTATGCAAATTAATTAAATCAATATTCTTCACATGTATGGTGTAGTTGTTTTTAATTTGTGGCATCCTATTGGTCTTAGAGTATTGTTTGTCTGTATGGGGGTTCTTATCAGTTGGATCTGATTCAAGAGATTGAGAAGGTTCAGAGAAGAACAGCAAGATTCGTGATTGGTACCTTTAACCATCACGAGAGTGTTACAAATCTCATTGAAAATTTGAAGTGGAACACACTTGCAGATAGACTACGCACTAAATGGAAGGGCTGCACACTAAATTCAAAAGCCTATCTCTGCCGAGGATGCAGAGCATATATTATTACCACCAACTTTCATATCGAACAATGATCACCATTCAAAGATAAGGGAAATTGGAGCTCATACTGAGGTGATCAGACAGACGTTTTTCCCACACACGAACTGGGAGTGGAACAGAAGGAGGGAAATATAACTTTGGTGTGAATAGTGCCCTCCACCACACACCGCTTGGTGGCTAGCAAAGTATTTAGTTTAAATAAAAGATTGCTAACAATAAAAAACACATCCCACCACCTGACACCTGACACTGCACTGGCACTCCCAGCGAAGCTATGACGCAATAGTTTGGGCTCTGTGAGTAAGAGATGCTGTCATCTCTTTCATACTTTACACTTGAGATATTCCTATCGAAATATGTGTTTACCTAGGTACCATTGCTGGTGTGATGACACATAGCTGCAGTTCGGTCCACCACCTAGAGATGTTGCAATGCTTCCCAGGGCACATTCCTAACAGGAGATCCTGTCCACCAGTGAACTTACCCGTCAAATTGCTGGTCTGGGAGCACCATCTGCCATTGTTTCCTGCAGACAAGACTTTCAGAGACAAAATTATTTTGCACAGATCACTACATTGCACTGACAGTTAAACCCTGTAAAAATTGTCTACAGATCATCAAATACATTCAAGACTCAAAAGAATATCTAACAGTCTAACTACAATTAAGTATTACGATTGCAATTGCAGTCTGACATCGATAGAGGTACAGCTAATTTTTCCTCTGGAACGAATCTCATTATCTACAGTGCACATAATTTTCCATGTAAAAAATCTCTTGTGGTTATTGATGTCCCTAATATTTACGTCCCTCACGATAGGACACACAGTCATCTTCTCTAGTCATGCCACACCATAAACCACAGTAACTTTACAATGCAGTATATACACATTTTACACAAACAGTGCAGTTATCGTTTGTATCTGCACAGCACCCAAAAAAAGGCCCACACTCACACTGGCTATATGTCTCGATTCTCCTCAGTCCTAGGAAATTATCTGCCAGAGTCGTCGAATCATCACTTCTGGAAGGTGCTGCACCCTGCCGAGATTCTTCAAATCAGTGTTATGAAGGACAGGCGCCTGGCACTGTGTGGTAATGAATACCGCATCCGCAGATGTAATGCTAAGAAAGGCACCACAGACGCGGGTTGGTGTACTGAATCAATATCATTTCTGACAGACAACAAGGAAAATACTAGGGCACGCTTACGGGGTGCCGATGAGGGGACGTATTGTAACAGCTGTATTGCTGGTCCTGTTTGTACACTACAGCAGGTCCAGATGAACACTTGCATTGCTATATTGTGCAGCTGCTTATGAAATGAATCTATCACCACGTATGTTCGGATATACTTCTCGATGCATTGATATCACAATTCACCATGTTCAATCCATCGTTCTGTTATGACTAGACATACGCAATCTTTTTTGTTTTTACGTGAATAGTAGTTTGATTACTTCCCACAAACGTATGTCGGAACATAAGCCACGTTCAAGCAGCAGCATAACATTTCCGATCGTTAACAGTAAACCTGTCGGTCATCAGAGGACTTCCATCTCATGTGTGATGAGACGTGACACATCCCTCTAAACGAACTTTGATTTATGTGATGTACTCCATCCTCCTGCCGCATCTTGGGTGTAAAATCTAGACTTCAGCGTCATAACTAAGTTAGTGATAGGTGCCCGTGAGACACTGCATTCCCAGTGTACATATTTGCCCGACAGGAGTGCTGTTTACAGAGGTAGTGACAGATGGACTTAACATCTAAGGTCATCAGTCCCCTAGACTAAAAACTAAAACCTAACTAACCTAAGGACAGCACACACGTCCATGCCTGAGGCAGGATTCGAGACGGCAGTTAGTGATGGAATGACTGGTAATTTTCACATGTCAGGCGCTGCTGCTGTACGTTTACCTGTTTCCTTGTAAGAGATATTCGGAGTTACTAACAATCATTTTATTTGGGGCGGATGCAGGCATTGTATAATTTTGGAACCGTGATCGGATGTGTACAGTGGGTGCTATACATCACCTGAAAGCTATATTGTACCCGTATCACACAGAGCCAATGTTTTAAGGAAGTAGTTTTTTCGTTTTATCATAGAGAACCCGAGAAGAAGGATGTATGACCCGTGCTTGAAAGTATTTGTTACATTAGAATATTACCAGTGCAACATTCCATACAACTGATAGGTTGCAGACGATCTAACAATACAGCCCGTTTTAAGTGCAGAACGTTGTAGCCCTACAAGTGCATGTGTCTATGTTCTCTCTTACCAATACCTTCCAGGTACTGATCCTAGGCTCTAGAACAATACTTTAGAGCATGCTCTGTGACTCTCATAGGCAGAGAGATAGAACATAAATTAAGCATTGCACTCAAGGTGTTAGAAATATGTAGAGCTCTGCCATTTTCTTAGGTGTGATGCATTATCCAGTTGCAATTTGAGCTTTCTACCTTTTTTTTGAGTGAGAGGAGGGGAGTTAAGTTAGGGGAGGTAGCCCAGTTGACCTATGTTCCCGCCGAAATTTCAACTTCCAGCCAGTGGGGTGTGGCACTTGCATCATCAACTGATGTCACAGCCGCCATCTTAGATGACGCTATGCACTGTGCACGTTAGTACACGTCAGTGCACGTTAGTACACGTTAGCCCACCAACATGGTAAGGGGATGTGGTGGTTGGTTGAAGATTGTGGTGGAGGCTTTAACTATTTCCTTCAAAGTCCAGGTGGGTATGGCACTCACAAAAACTCATTCCAAGTCTAGGTCAGCATGGCCCTCGCGAAAAACTGACAAAATTTGAATTTCCCACCTGTGAGGGGGTATGGCACTTTTGAATTTCCCATCAGCACCATCTTGGGTAACGATACTTGCGCCATCATGGCCGCCATCTTGGATTTGCGATGGGAGGCCAATCAGTGTGTCTGTGACATCACAGGTCTAATTGTACTTGTGTCATCATGTGAAATAGTAGTGACAGTTTCTATTCCAATAACTCAGACCTCAAAGTGTACCTGTAGCAGTGAGGGTGCATGGGATTTGGAGTGGGTGGGGGGTGGGGGGGGCAATAGGTTAACTGCAGTGACATGGAAAACCACTTAACAGGACAATAGGTTAAGTACCTGTCAATCAAAGGAGAACACTGGGATTGCCTCTGAATGCAACTGCTTCAAAGGACATTCTGGACAATCAAGGACATGAGTGCCATGGAACACTAATTTAACATAATTGTGAGGTCAGTTTGTGCACAAATTCGTGCACTGGAAACACTATCGCTATTATCGATGGTCACAGAGGCAGCATGATTCAATATTTCTCCAGGGGATTTCCAATCAATCAATGCCACATGTAGTTGCTGCACTACTCCAGGCAGATAGAGACCTGATACGATATTACGAGGTATCCCATGACTTTTGTCTCTTCAGAGTACAAATGCCAATGCAAAAATTTACCCTTATCAACACACCCTTCAAATTATACCCATAATGCATGGAATATTTTGGGGTAAGGTGGCAGTAACAGTGTTCATTTAGGAGAGGACCGGAGTAGCTGATCGTCATGTCAATCATGAGATGCCCAGTGACTTCACCAAGGGTCTGTTTATTTTCCTTTACATTCAAAATAATTTTAGAATAGGGGTTTTATGCGCCCATTGGGACACCTGTTGAGGCATACGTTTTATCGGTATGAATTAGCAGAGCCAGTAAGATAGGAAGAACAACCATTACTGAAGGAGTGGCGGTGGTACATGGCAGTAGCTGTTAGCACGCACCAAGGCAGCATGGGAGTCGCTGCTGGAGTACTCGTTGTTCTTCTTGCTAGTAAATATCGATTACAGTAAAAGCTCACTACAGAGGTAATACTCTATTGAACGGAGGCAGAAAATTTCGATTTTTTTAATAAAATGTATGTAACGTGAAACGAACTACTGAGACAACCTAATGAATCCATGGACCATCTCAGCAAGGGCTGTTCAAGCTGGTGGAGGGTCTGTAATGGTGTGGGGCGTGTGCAGCTGGAGTGATGTGGGATCCCTGATAAGTCTAGATACGACTCTGACAGGTGACACATACATAAGTATCTTGTCTGTTCACCTGCATCCATTCATGTCCATTGTGCATTCTGACGGACTTAGGCAAATCCAGTAGGATAGTGCGACATTCCTGAAGGTCATTGACATGTCCAAAAGAACAGATATCATCTTCATGTAGATAAGGCTTACTGGCCAATAATATTCTTCAATGAGGATGCACTCGCATTGCTCAAACTCTTACTGAAATCAGTAGATCGACTGCCGCGAGTAATGAGTATAGTGGGCAAGGTCACTACAAATGTAGTGTGTGGACAGTAAGTGGGAATTGTGTGTCTCACGGGGAGCATCCCAGAGATAAGTTCCTGTAGTCGCATTTCGTCTGTGTCCACGATGGTTGTCAGATAGAGTGTCTGCCATGTAAGCAGGAGATCCCGGGTACAAGTACTGGTCACAGCACACGTTTTCAACTGTCTCCATTGATATTTATCAACACCTGTAAGCAGCTAATGGTCAGGATTTCATTGTAATCTCATTCTTCCAGTATGTTGATGATTGTCACTTATGGACCGTCTGACAGCAACTGAATAAAACACAATTTTAGTGCCATACGCGTTTCGCCTTTATTTTCTGCAAGGCATCATCAGTGGCAGGTTGCGTAGACAGTTTCTTACATATTACGCTCCTGTTGCATTTTTGGTCTTGTTCTTCTTCCTATGAGCGCCAATTTGCTGTTTTTTCTGCGTTCCGCAGCACCATCCACTGAACGCTTTTTTTTAATGCAATGTTTTGGTTTCTGTTGCCGACTGTGTTTTATTCAGTTGCTGTCAGACGGTCCATAAGTGAAAATCATCAACATACCGTAGTATTACTCGCAACTGAGGAGGACAGGACCAAAAAATTGAAGATGTCATTCTTCCAGAGCTGCAAGATCAGCAGTGGTATCTGTTCTTTTGGACAGATACCATCTTCACATACTCATATTTTATACATAGGTTTATTGTGGTGGGAAAAGATGGAGGAAATCAGAAAACAATGCATGATTTCATTGATGATGCCTACAGAAATCTCACAACAGTAGAGACTGTGTCAGTACATATCATGCCCTACTACTTGTATCAGTGATGAAATGTTTGATTAATGTCAGTTAAAAAAACTGAAGAACTTGTACTCATGGTAGAGTGTTCTTTCATTATCAGTGTTACTAGAGAGCATCAACATCAATTAATGGGTGGAAGTGTGTAGTAAGGAGTTCAGTTTGTCTTCTGCATCTGACTTCAAATGTAAAGCAATCTTTTCCATCACACTTGATGTCATTGGTCCGAGACTCACAAATCATTACTCTATGAAATTTTCCTGTTAGAGGCCATTGCGCTTGGACGTACAGTCCACTCCAAATTCACTGAAAAACTAGGTTCTCGGAATCCATGCTTTGACGCAAGTAAGTTGTTTTGCATGCCAAATATGGAAGGAGGTTGGTACTGACAATGGTCTGATCAGTTGTTCTAAGGAGCCTTGATGGTGACGAATTTGGGGAGAGGGATGCCTGTAATGTAATGCAATAGGTTATTCCCCACAGGCAATCAGAGGACACCATTATCTGCAGGACAGAAGTGAGATTATAATTTTCACAGAAGAAGTGTAATGAAAAGCCCAATCTGCCAGTGTACTTCTTCGTTTTCTAGTGCATTAACGGATTTGCCATGGTTACTTTATGGGGTGGCCATGTACCCTTCCAGATGGCACCCCATTACATGTGGGAGGGGGTATATTTACTCAAATGTCTGCGTGTAGTGTCGCTGATGTGTAAGTGAGCGAAAGTCTTCAAAATTATAGCGAAACGTGTAAGACTGAGATGTGACGTGTGTACTGCCTCGTATTCACCTATTGGGTTGGGGGAAACCGGCAGAAACTAGATCAAGACTGGCTGACACGCCAGACGACTATCCGCCAGGCGGTCGTGCGCCAAGCGAATTTGATCTTGGGCAGCTGCACCTTCTCTTCCCAGAAGCGGCACTTTAACATCCATAGGTATGTGGGCAGGTAATTTGCCAGTGCAGTAGTCATCAATACTGATTGACTATGGAAGTCAACTTAGAAATGCTAGCAGTGGCACAGGAAGTGGGAAAGTCAACAAAAGACACGATAAATAATGCGATTTTCATTGATTATTTTCGCTAGGGATGCCTTAGATATCCTCTTTACTCGTTAGATGAAATTAGAGTTTCTAGAGGCTTTGTAAAATGCGTAAAGGCTACTAAAATCTTAAAGAACTGTCGTCTTTGTGCGAAGAATAGCTGCCTCAGAGATCAATGTGTAGTTCATAGTTTCATCTTGTAGCGATGGAACCATTGCTGTAGACATTATGTGACTGCATTAAGTATGTGGCCTAGTGAAATTTATAGATGACAAATTGTAAACAGTGATACAAAAACTATTGAACGTACATGTAATGCTGCACTCCATGAACTGCAAAATTGGTGTCAAAGACCTGTCACTGCTAAAGTAGTTCAAAATTACATCGACATTGGACAAACAACAACCTCAGTAACTTACGTCACCACCTCAATTCCTTCATATATAGCCACCCACTGTTCCTGCACCCATAATCTCTCGTCGTTCCGCGTCCCCTCAAATCTTTTACTAGTCATAACTAGCTTCGTTACCTTGCCATCCCCAAATGCTCCAGCGCCATCACCATTACCTACATCACCATGGCTGTTACCACCTGTATCACTAGCACCATTGCTGGTGCCAGCTATTCCAATCCTATTCGCCAGTACTGAACTAACATAGCAACTGTAAGGAACTCCTGTTAATGTCCCTACCTACACCCAGCTAGTGCCACTTATTATCCCATAAATCCCATCCATGCAGCTACAGAACCACTAGCAAAATAGAACAGATAACCATCATCCTCATTTACAAAAAGAAATCCAATCCAAAAATGATTGATCTGAATTCATGGACATGAAATCGGCATTCCTTCCAAATATCGAGACCCAGTCTATCAACCGCTACCTTTCGATTCATCTCCCCATACAATTACACCTTCATGCTTTCCCACTCACATTCACTCTCTGCAGACCTCCTGTCTTCCGTTCCCACAGCAACCTCACATCCTGTCCCCCTTTTTTCCCGGAAACAGCGATCTCCACACCATCTGCATAAGAAATTTATGCTGAAATGGGTATCATATATTCGTGACATGGTGCAATGTGTCACAAGTCGTACAGTGTACGCAGAAGTACATGTGGCAGTATCAGTGTGACGTCTTCCTCACATGGCATGGTGTCACTCAACTGCATACAATGTCCTCTCTTATCAATGGCCAGGCAAGGCTCCACTGTATATAGTAGCACGAAATTCCCTTTTTCTGTGACTGGCTGAAACAATTAACTCAGAAGCTCTGTTGTGTCGACAGACTCTCTGAAGTCATGATTGTCAACATCAATCTTGGAGAGAGGGGCATAGTAGATTGGCAAATCGGTGGTGGTTCTCGATAGTTGTTTGCTAAAATGGGTTGAACACTGCATTTAAACGACTTATCATCAGACTGGTGGGATAGTGTGGTTGCATAGGTGGGTCGGAACTAATTAATAATTTAATCTGAGTCTAATTTAAGCAGGAGATCCCAGGTTCGAGTCCTGGTCAGGGCACACATTTTAAGCTGTCCTCATCGAAGTATATCAAAAACACCTGTCGGCAGCTGAGGGCTTCAATTAATTATCATTTAATTTAAGAATTTCAGGAGTGAATAATATGCTTTACAGTACACGGAGTGCTGTGATCACCACGCTATGGTCGGAAACCAGAGGAATGAATAAAAGACACCCTTTGAGAAAGAGTAACTGTGTGCTCTTTAGAACAAACTAGTTAAGGATTGTCTCTGATAATGACCACTACAGGGTTACTTTTGCATGAGGTGATGCCCGAGTACTTCCACTGCCACAGAGACACATGTTTAAAAGAATCAAGTTGAAGATTTTTCAGAGAACAATCGTTAGATGTGATGGACACACACATCTCCAACGATAAACAGTGTCTTTACAGGTACTCTGTTACAACCAGAATTTGAGACACAAGGGGAGTGCTTCATATGGCACCTCTGGGATTGATGGATGGGTTTTATACTGCTTCAACTCTGCATGATTGGACTGAACAGTGAACCGTGTTTGTGGATGAGGGGCGCTGAAGGAGGTTTTCAGCACAACGGAAAATTTATGACAGTGATAATATGTGGAACAGTGTCAGTGATCGTATTTACTGTGACAATTACTAGTTGTTGTAAAGAGCACAGTGTGTGATATATAACATTTGTAACTAGTGAAACGCAAAGGAAAAACTAAGATACTGACATTTAGTAAAATTTTGTGACAGTGAGTGATAGTATGTGTTGTCATAACAGTTGATAAGGCATGTGTAAAGGATAGTGATATCGGACGCCAAATCAGAGACTGGCATCAAGAGCAAAAAGCAGTGAGACTTCGCTACAGTGCCAATATATCGCTTTGCAGACCGACATGGCTAGGGAGCAGGTAGCCACCAGCAACAAAACGATGTGGACAGTGGAGCAGTTTTGTGGATGACAGAGTTGTAACGCAGTCTGAGCAGACGACCCTTTTCACAGCAGGAGGTGGCCACTGGAAACCCAGAGTCTACCAGGCCAGTCAGCACACGCAGCTTCAAGGATGGCTTTGTGTAGGAAAGTATGACACGTTGTCTGGTCCTACCACTTCACACGGCCTAGCAGCTTAGTGTGGTAACAAACTATGGCAGCAGTGCAGATCAGCACAGATCAAACATACAAGTGCAGCAAGTAGTAAACAGATTCGTTTTAGCTGTAAGAAGTCAGTAACATTTTAAACAAGGGTGATAGTATGAAAGTTGTAATGTTAAGAAATTGAGAGGTACGTTGCTCTACTAACAGAATAAGTGACGGGGATGAAATTTCATCACGTTGACATGACGAACTGTCGGAATCAAATGACGACAGCTCGTTACTGCAAAGCAGTTCGGGGCTAACGGAAGGTAGTTTCCAGATGCACACCATTCAAGTGCAGTCACAAGGCCATGTGTCTGACATGTGTGCACCAAGTGTGACTCACCGCACTACATCTCCAGAAACAGTACCCCCTGACAGTGATGACAAATCGTCGACTGTAAGCACTGATCTTGAAAATGGTGTAATGAAGTTCCTCAGGGATTGTGTCATAAAACTGACAATTCTGATAACTAATATAAACAAGCTAGTGAGAAGACAAATAAAATTTGGAAAGACAAATTAAAAAATCGATGACACAAATGCTTAAATTGGCGAGATCTAATATGAGACTTGCTTACAGACCTCATTTAAGGAATGGGATGAGAGGCAAAATTTAGTATTTGAGGCTGTAAAGGAAAATATTATGTAAGGTTAGAAAGTGTTTGAGGCATACAAGCCTACAATAGCTTGTATAAATCTAATGTGGTGTAGTTACTGAATGAAGTTCACTTTGAAATTTCAGTTTGGCTTGTAGACACTGCATCAGCATTACATAGGAAATGACCAAAAACTGGTGGCTTTAGAAGTTAATGATCTTCAGTTAATTAAAAAACAAATGAAAAACGAGAACTGTCACATATCACATAAGCAGCAGTGATTCACTGGATAAAGTGTATGCAAATCTCTTTCTAGTATAAGAGATCTATTTGAAATCAAATGTAATGGGGTTGCAGGCGAACTGTCTTTTGATCTAAGATTGCGGTGAAATAGCGATTAGGTAAGTTGAGGATATGGATTTGATAGCTATTTTCACCAGCCATCGTTAGGTAGCTATATAAGGCATCCTGAAAACCAAAGCATTGTGCACTTGTGGAATAATGTGCAATTACCGGAAATTAAGTTTACCTGACTCAGTCAAAAATTACACACGACACACCACATGGAAAGACAAATGGAGACAGGAGGGTGATGGGTGACGTATCAGGTTCGTATGAAGTCCGATCATGTACATTAACGACTGAGGGATTGCACAAAAGTAAAATTCTTGAAGGTACCAAGGAGGGTAAAACAGAAACGGCTCAAGAAAATAATGTGGGTTAACACATACGGAAACGAAACCAATCACCCATGTGAAGAGAACTTAGACATCGTAAATACATGTATGGGGATTGAATAAAGGAGTCTGCTAAATACAGGGAGGACACTAGTAATGTCTCATGTGACTGTGTTGCAAAAGAGGCATATTTCATGAAAGTCGATCGTTTCAACAAGCGAAGAATGAATGCACTGTAAGATAAGTCGCTAAACATTTGAAATTCAGAAAATGATATTTATGAGAGAAGGGAGAAGTATAAATCAGATTACAATGAAAGGACAAACGAGACACTAAAGTCGAAGTTACAGCGATCTGATACCTGATGGAGAGAAAATGGATACATTTGATGGGAAAATGTATATATCAGAAACTGGTGATGAGTACAAAATTTAAACTGTAGTCGATACTAAGTGTTATCAGGGGACTCACGACTGTTCTGCAGCTAAGAAATTCGCTATTATAGGGGCCATATCTACGGTGGTGCTATCTAGTTTATATCACAATTCTTCACTACTGCCAACTCTCCTATCAAGAGTACTCTTTAATTGTGGATCTAAGGGGACTGAAGTAGAGGTAAGTGCGAAACTCAATTATGTCGAGGAAAGAAAAACGAGATTGATTGAGTCTCAGCATTAAACAAAATCTCTGGCGCTGTGCAGCTATACAGAACATGCGGATAAGGAGCATAAAGGCTCAGGTTCATGTTAGGTAATCTCTCCATTTAGGTTTTTTGTATGAAAATGCGTTCTTCAAATATCCTGTCAATCTTTAAAGCATAAACCAAAATTCTTTTAACTATACCTAATAACAAAAATGCTAAACAAGTGGAAGTCATAGAAATCATGAACATAAAATAGATCAAGAGACACAATAGTCTTTGACACGTGCATAGATGTGAAAATGTAAAGTCACATGGGTGGATAAGATGTACTCAGAAACATGCAAAATATATCCTGTAGTATTAACGACACTGCACCTAAGAAATCACTAATACCCTATGGAGACGTAATTGACACTAAAGTTTGATGAGTATACAGAAATAAACGTGAAAGAATAAAGATTAGAAGTTATAAGGCAAAAGAACAGGTAAGTGAAAAACATTATAAGGCTAATAGATATCTGCGTAAATAAGTCAAAAAAGTAGAACTTGGGAGGAAACCAGCTGGAGCAGGCAGTTCAGATCATTAAAGTGTATAAAGGAGTCGAAAGTAACAGAACACTAAATAGCGTTAACAACTTGCAGTGGACTACAGATTAATAAGATATGTGAAGGGGAAGGAAGTGAGAGAATATCCAATAATATAGACAACTGGCACTTCTTTAAAACGAATTCATTTTGTAGGTGTTCAGGTAAGCCTCGCCACCTCCCAAGTTAGTAAGAGGATATTGGGTAGGAGGAGTCATTCCCCATGTTGGTGTTGCTGTGGTCTTCAGTCTGAAGACTGGTTTGATGCATCTCTCCATGCTATTCTATCCTTTGCAAGCCTCTTCATGCCCGAGTAACTACTGCAACCTACACCGCTCTGAATCTGCTTGCTGAATTCATCCCTTAGTCTCCCTCTATGATTTTTATCCATCACGCTTCCTTCCAGTACTAAATTGATGATCCCTTTATGCCTCAGATCGTGTCCTGCCAATCGATCCCTTCTTCTAGTCAAGTTGTGCCACAGACTCCTCTTCTCCCCACTTCTGTTCAGTACTTCCTCTTCAGTTATGTGATCTACCCTACCTAACAATCACCACCCATATCTTTCTGAGTTGTCATACACTATTTCCTTGCTCACTTTGATTAACCCTTCTACACCTGCATTATCGTTGTGGACCTGTATATCCACAGCACTTACCAAGTTGACCGTAACTGAGGACAAATGATCTACATCCTTTCAGGAGGCGTAGCCCACCTCCTCTCCCTTCTGTCTACCTCTTCAGACGCATAACTGCAGATATCCTTCATCTGATTGAAAGTGATCACGAGTTCATGCAAAAGTCAACCCTTATTCTCATTCCACGTCATATCCACCCCACAATAACCCACGTAAAATAATTCTAGAACAGTACCATAAAATCTATGACGTTTACTGGAAGCTTGTGCAGACTCAAATCGGAAGATACCTTATCATTCTCCATATCCTGAAGGTATATCCGATACTAATTCCTTCCTGCAGCAAAGTTCAACCGAAGCGACTATCACACAAACGCACACACACACACACACACACACACACACACACACACACACTCATCCCAGCTATCAGTCCCATTTGAATTCTCCATACTCCTTGCCCTCTTGAAATATTCAAAGAATCTCATGGGTACTACTGTTTCTTCTTCCTCACCAATGGCTTGAACACACTAACTCGCCACTGGGAATTAGATGCCACAGCAATATACTTCATACAAAAAGGTGCCTGGACTGACGACAAACAATTTCTGAGTATACCAACTACAAACTAAAGTACTGGCAAGCTTTCTATTGACTTACCAACCATGATCCACTCAACATTACCCTCTCTTTCCCAACAGTCAACCCCTGACTGAGAGTCTAACAAGGACCCTCTTGAGTCCAAGATTACAACTTCAGTCTTTAGTAAAGCTAATTCGAAAGCGTTGTGTTAACAATTCTGACAGGAAGAACATTAGCTGCAAATGACTCACCATGCGCATCAGGAGGGTGACAGAAAATAAGTATCCAGGAGGTGCACAGATCATACTTCTATGGGACGTATGTATTATACTTCACAGACAGACATCGTCGATATTCAAGACATGTTAAAAGCAAACCATGAAATAGCGGTATGAACACCAAATGAAAAATAGTGTGTCATAGTCATCAAAGAGGTGCCAACCATCAAGATCCAAGGCGAACTTCTTTGGGGTAACAAACCGAAAAGGACGTCCAACTGCATATCCACTCTTAAAGAATGCATACAGAATCATATTGGTGTAATAGCGTGGTGAAAACAGATGGAATGTGATTCGTCCAGCCTAATGCAGAACAGCTCGCTGAAGAGCTTATTGTGAAACTGATATCCTTGAAGACATAGCTCCAGAAAGTTCTATAATGTGGTTTATAGGCGTGCAAAAAGCCAACATCCAGAGGTCGAATGTACACAGTGGTTCCAGGTGGTGTGAAATGCAATGTCACACATTTTTTGGGAGGAATAGTTTGCTCTAAAGGACCACGATTTTTATCTGGAGTTGAGGAATCAAGCAAAAGCAAGTTATATGGACCAGCGATTGGCCCAAACCACTGCCCTTACCATAACTGTAGTTTTCTTACGCCACTATTCCATTCTTGCTTGCTGTGATGTAAATATATCCTACTGCCCTTGCAAGATCACACACACGAGAAAGAGTCGTAGGGAGCAGAGCACCTTCAGCTTGTCGGAGCACAATAAATAATTTTATAGCCGATTTACCATCAAGTTAAACAATCGGTATAATTGTATACTAATGTACTGAGGCATTGATTTTACTCGACTTTGACACAACTCTCACAACTCTCTTAGTACCTCTAATTTCCTGGATTCCTTTTAAATGCATTTCTTCTCCAAACAAGTTCCTTACTGAAGGATAGAATAATCATCCACAAATTTTCGGGTCGATTCCACAGTTTGCTGTGCATATCAAGTGGACACTCCGTTTGAAATGTCGTTATCTTATGTCTTCCAAATCTATAACACGGTTTCAAGTTATGCTACCGTCTACTACTTCCCTTAAAATCACTGTAATCTACGTCACACACAATTTGTTGTGCATAACGTAGTAGGTAACTATCAGGCACATCCCATAAATCGTATCAAGAATCCTTGAATGCGCGGACATCAGTTTTTTAGAAAAGTGCTTCTTGTTCTCCCCTGAATATTTGTCCTTTTTCTTATGCAGAACACGGTAACATTGCTGTGGAATTATTCGCAATCTATTCATAGTTACGTTGTTCCTATGCTGCGGATGATCTTCCATGTACGTAATTATGTTTAATACCCGCTCCTTGGACAACGATTGGTCTTTACTACGTTTCACTGGAGCCGGGATTTCTGGCTCCCTGCCCTACAAGTATGATGAACTACATAGCTGGGACTTGTTTCAGTATCAGTTTCACTTGTTTCGCACATATTATCATCATTGCACTCGTTATTTATACCATCTGTACAGTCAAACGTATACGATGCCGCACATCCCACTGAATCATCTTGCAGAAACCTTAATATTTCGTCTGCCACTTCTTTCTCACTCTGCAAAAATCCCTGTGTTTCTTTCTGACGAATTATCAACTTCGTCAGGTGTTGTTGTAGATATATTGCAATGTTTGCTTTCTTTATTGTTGCCAATGCTCTGCTTTGTATCAACACCACTAGCACTGTAACACTATTGCGAGTTACTCGTTGACTAAGCAATTCAGTTATGTTCCATAGCCTCATGTTGTGCTCGCAGCTGGAGACCTCCAGTCTCACCCCTGTTGCCATTGCGAGTCAATATTGTGGTTGCATGCTAGACAATATGTGGGGAGTCGAATGCCATAAGCACCATTGGCCTTTTGGAACCTCGCACTCAAGGGGTTCCTCGTAAGTAAAGTAAAACTTTTCGCCCTCCACCTCTAAGACACACTCACCATCCTCGACAATCCTAAGTTGGCCACTCTGTGACCCCACATGCCCTGTGGTGGAGAGGCATACACTTTGTACCTCTCACTTCTATCTTCCAGTATTTATGCACTGTGCTATGAATGGATTTAAAACAGCCAGTCACAGTGTAAGATATGAAAAGCATGACCAATGACCACCCCACACCCTCCTGTCGACACCTCCTCTTCTTTTGTTTAATTGTTATCTCTGGTTAGCCTTAGATTAATATACCTTTTGCACGCTCTTCCTTCCCTAATTGATGCCATCATATAGGCTAGACGTGGAAGTACACGTTATTAGCATGACTTTCTTCAATTTGACAAATAATTTTTGCCCTGTATGACATCTGTACTCCGTTTTTGTGTCAAGTACCACAAATTTTCCCAACTTCTACTGTTTCCATAAATTATGAAAAGTTAGGTAGTATCTGGCAGCAACGGTATTTTCTCTATTTAAAGTAGAAACACTGCTCATTGCTATGGTTTGTTCCACTCGTCTGCTACATAATATGAAACCCACTGTAAGACAAAATACCACTCCAGAAATTTCAGATTACACGGAATCTCAGCGCTCTGCAAAGTATTTGCTGTACCCATCTCCTTCACCATTGTCCACCAGTCACATTTCCTGCTCAGTCCTGAATTAAATTATCGCAGCTGCTTACGTAACTGTAAAAAATACTTACGAGGGGAAAGAATGGAATAAAAATTCATGAATCGTAATGAGTTCGACAAAAGTTACAAAGTATACATGCTTTTACCTAAGTATATAAGTCCCAGGTCTGTTATTGTTCTCTTCTACTTTGTAGTACGCCATCTGCTCGCTGACGGATTGCACATCATGAACCCAGCCGCTTAATTTCGTGTGCAGCATGTCTCTCAGATGTTTCGTGCTGTTAATCCATCCGTGGAGTTGCAGATCATTTGAGTGGATACCCTGAGACACACAGAAGGTGGTTCAAATTACGTACAGTATTCACAATTAGCACCCAAATTACAGTTACACGTGTAGGTACGACTATTGCATAATGCTTAAATCAATGCCAGCTTATGACTAAGCATTGAGTTTTGTACTGCATATTGTAACATTAATGCAAAGTGGGTTGTATTTATGTCTTATCAAACACACGATTCTCAGCCTACAAAGTCAGGTGAGATAGTTGCAGTTATTTATACACAGTGACGTCACATTAATGTGACCGCCACCTATGTTCGACGTCACCACACAATAACCACTCACAGATGACAGGTGGCAATACTAGCAATGGCGGGTGTATGGGTGGTTATAGCTACACTTTCCCTATTGGGCACATTATGACACATAAACTAATTACTGCATGAGTACCAAACTTGGTAGCATTAATGCCTAAAGTGCAGGGTGCATGATTTCCATGCATCACAGCACTACTGCCCAGTTCCAACTACGGCTACCCGGTGTCATGATCACTCATCGTGATTCATAATCTCACTCACCTTTGCAGTGCAGTTGTTGATGTGTCAACTTCAGCTTGAACAAAAGGAGCAGGGCATTATTGGTGAAGCTCTATTATCAAAACAATAATAATGTTACATCTACACTTTGAGAATATTTCCGGCCGAAATTATTATGGAAGGGTCCTATTTCGCCACCTGCTGTGTGGACCTTGATGAAGTAGTTCGAATCAACTGAAGAACTGGGCGCCGCTCCAGGATATGTCTGACGACCGGAAGCACCACAGGTGGCTGATGAAATCGCTGTTGCTATGGCAGTCAAGGCTGATCTCCTGGTCCTCTGGCAGTGTGCACGCTATGTCACACCAGTTAAACATCCCATGGCCAGAGTACAGAAGGGACTCTGAACCATTCTCAAATGGTATCCGTATAAGATCCATATCACACAGCAGCTTGCACCACAGGACACACATCGATGTGTTGACTTCTCTCTCCACTTTCTTGCAAGGATTGAAGTTGATGAGACCTGTGGGACCATCCTATGGACAGACGAATGTCATTTTTCTTTAATGGGTGAGGTGAACACATAGAATAGCCGAGTGTGGGGATCTTCATCTCCAGTCACTGTGCGTGATGTTTCTCTCTATGGTGAAAGTGTCACCGTATGGTGTGGCTTCACGGCTATATTAATCATTGGCCCATTCTTTTTTTAACACATTGGTGCTTGAGGACCAAAGATGTGCAGTGTGGCTGGTCAGCGTTATTGCGATATGCTTCGCCAGAATGTCATACACGCCCTACAGGAGAGAGACGCATTAAACTCAACAGTTTTCCTTCAGGAGAGGGCTCCCACCACACGTCGCTCATGAAGTGCACACGCTTCTCCGAAAAACATTTGGAAACGATCGAAATATCAGCCGATCGTTTCCAAATGAATGGCTGGCACAATCACCTCATCTGACTCCCTCTGATTTCTGGTTGTGGGGCTGCCTGAAGTACAGGAAATATTCACACATTAGCTGATCAGACCGCGCGACTGCTACAGTCGCAGGTTCGAATCCTGCCTCGGGCATGGATGTGTGTGATGTCCGTAGGATAGTTAGGTTTAAGTAGTTCTAAGTTCTAGGGGACTAATGACCACAGATGTTGAGTCCCATAGTGCTCAGAGCCATTTGAACCATTTTTTTAGCTAATCAGAAGCGCATTGTATCAAGAGAGGTAGCCATCATACCTGCAGACATGCTTTGTTCTGCAGTGTAGAATGAAATCATGCGCCTTCAGATTCTTTTGGACACTGATGGGCTCCATATTGAACCCCTTTTGTAGAAGTAATGGTATGTAATGGTATGCTGTACCATAGCCGCAAATTAAAAGTGTTTCAATTGAACTGATTCTGCATTATTAATCCTCCCATGTCGTTGACATTAATACTACCAAATTTGGTACTCGTATGGTAATCAGGTTTCTGTGTTAATTTGTTAAATATGGAAAGTACAATTATAACCATCCAGTATAGAGAGCATCGGGTGCACGTGGACAGCAGTGGATTTCGGACCGAGGGTGGAAGTATCTGTGGTGAACAAAGTCCATAGATGACAATGGTGAGTGACGGATGTGGAGCTGGGTATGGGCGAATACACATACAACTGTTGAGCAAATGACTGCTGAGATGAATCAATGGTCGACCATTAGTGTCTCCTCAACGACTGTTCAGTAAACATTGCTGTGTATGATCCACCACAGCAGGCACCTGGTTCACACATCTTTTGACTACTGTCCACTTGCAGTGATGACCGGAATGTGCATACCAGTTCCACAACTGGACGTCCTTTTACTGGAAAAAGTGATCTTTTCAAATGAATCACATCTAATGTTGCACTGGGCAGATGGCCATTGGGATATACAGTGTGTAATTACTGAAAGCAAACACACTGCAATAATCATCAGAAGTGTTCAGGTTGAAAGAGGGAACAAAAGGTCCAGAGAAAGTTATTGTGGCGTTCCCTGGGTGATTTCCTCGTTCTGGAAAGAACAGCGGATCCACACAAGGATTGCATCTATCCTTGGGAACCACGTTCACGCATATATGTAGGTTGTTTTTTCTCAGTAAAATTCCATCTACCAGCAAGACAATACAACATGTCACACAGCTGACAGTAAGTGTACCTGGTAACATGAGAATGAGTTTACCGTTCTCCCCTGTACGTAGAATTTAAACCCAAACAAGAATCTGTAGGAGCACCTCGATTGGGCTGTTTGCGCCACAGATCCTCAACCAAGAAACTTGGAACAGCTGGCCATGTCACTAGAGTCTGCATGGCTATACATCCCAGTTGGTACCTTCCAGAACCTCATGACTCTCTGCCTGCACGTCTTGGAGCGGCCTGCGCACCAAAAGATGGTTACTCGGGCTTCTGACAAGTGATCACATTAATGTGAGTGAACATTGCAGATAGTTACAGTACCAGTTTCTGGAAGTCTCAGTGCAAGCTCATAGCAATATATCGGAAAGAGAGAGGTTCTAGGAGTGCCAACTGCGTCAAATTCCAAGATTCTTGACTGTTTCTTCAAATTCGTACTAGTGTCGAAACGTGTCATGACCGTTTGCGTAGGTAATGATGGGCAACAACCGCTTCATCTCACAAAAATTGTCAGAATTTCTTGTGCACATATTAAATGTCGTATTGGCTATAGACTGTGTAGTATTAGCCTTATGTATCTTTAATCACTGCTGCTGAAAATTTCCGTTTGTTCCCCATCATTTGACGTTACATGGCCTATTTCTCAACAGGTCTCGAATCTTGCAGATTTGAAGGATGCAGATCAGTTTCAGATCACACAAGTCTCAGATTCGTAAAGCTGAGTCCATCCCGATGGTTCTTGATGAGATTACAAGAGAAGTTGCTGTCATTAGTAGATAGAAAATGGGGTGATTAGCACACTTTTTGTCTGTGCCCATATTCTGTCTGCAAACAACTGAATTCCAAATCTATTCCATACAGACCATTTGTATTTCGAAAAAAATAAGAAAAACTGAATTTCAGAAATACAAATAAATAAAATACTATAATAATTTGTGTCTTAACTCAATAAAAATATAAATAAAGATATCAGAATAAGCATAACTTTTAGCTGAATATAAGAAAAAGTGAAAACCAGTAAATCAAAATATTTTAAGCGTATTAGACACCTAATAGATGCAAAAAAAATTTAATTTTTTCAGAAGAAATTTTAAAAATATAAATGTGATTTCATTTTTATTTTTTGAAATACATTACTTTAAAATATATAAGAATTAAAAATTATCAATTAATATTCTATTTTGAAAGATACAAAAATTAAAAATCGTTGAACATTTATTTTTCAGAAAAGGTATCATTATCAACTTTGGTATGAAAACTAACACATAATTCAAAATTTGTTTTTTCATGTTACCATAATATTTCTTCTTTGAGTTATGTTCAAAACATAAACAGGATAATTTGTTATTAAATTATGTATATTTATATCAATACCTCCTATTAATTGTGTTATTCATTTAAAACAATGTAATGAATAGTAAAGTTTTAAAAAATCATTTCAATAATCTACGTTCCATATTTCTTGAGGAAAGATGTAGTCATCCACTTTTTGAAATAAATATTATGTATTTTAACATTATCAAATAAGGAAGAATCAACTAGTCAATTATTTTTTCTTTTTGCTTTCAAGCAAATATAAATAAGTTATGTGAAACTCTCCCAAATTATTATTTCTGATATCTACTTCAAAATTATTTTTATTACTCTGTTCAGTGACTTCTGTAGTTTGTAAGTCAAAGAAATATATCGGTATTTTATGCTTCTTAATCTTTCCAGTTCTAATTCAAGTTCATAATTGTCACGATACTTAACGATAGGTACTTTAATCTCCATATTTCCAATAACAATTTTTTCTTTGTTTGGTCATGTATCTTTCATCAGAGCCCTAACATAATTTTTGTCAGACCATCTAAGAATAGCTTAGTTTTACCTTGATCTAAATGTTATAATGAGAATTAAATCTCCTTCACATATTACTTCTTTATAATATTTTTAAAAAAATCATCACTTTTATTTGAACAAAGTGCTTCATTTTCTTTACGTTTTTTCTACCATTTATAACTTTTACTTTTTCCATAGAAATTTTACCAGGAAGAGATGAAGTTCAATTTAATAAAACCAATGAAGAAGTAACAGAATGTTCTATTCTTTATAAAATATTAATTCCCTTTCTTTATTTACAAAATGAAATAATGTTGCAACACTTACCAATTTTTATTAGATTTTCCATTACATGTAGGATAATCTGATTCATCTGAATGAATGATTTTGAAATTATATGCAATTTAGCATGCCCAAGATGAAACCAACCATTGTCAACATTGATATAAATTTCTACATCTTTATTAGGAATACTTAAATTGCTTTTCTCTTTCCCTAGAAAAGAGTGAAACTATTAGCTTTCAATTCTGTTCATTTATATAGATAATAAGTTGTTAAAAATTGTATTATAACATCATTGTTATGATAGCATAACCAAGCTACTTAATAAAAATTTATCATCTTTTTTATAACTTCATCAGTGTGATATACATTGGATTATTTTGTTTTCCTTTAGTCCTTTTACATAAAAATTTCCTTTCACTTCTCCACTTAAACCTCTTAATTTGTATGTGACTAGATTAGAACAAATAACACTTTCAATTTCCAAAATTTGCATTGTTCAGATAGCTGTGTAGTCTATGCCAAAAATTTCTTTCAATATATTTATTCTTACTTTATCAGCTTTTTTATATTTAGGCTTAGGATCTTCAAAATTTGATGTAAAAACAGTTTGCAATTAAAAAATTTCATTTCCTTACATCTTTTTGCTTCACTTTTATTGTTGATTTTTTGTATTATTACATTCATCAAGCAATCCACATATAACTTTCTGGCAAGTAAAATTTTTCCCACTTCTGTCTTGTAATGTTCTAGGACCTCTTTCAACAAAAGACAGTTTTAATTCAGTAAAAGTTGGACAGTGATTGATTTTATATGTTTCAAAAGTTCTTTAAAATCTTTATTATTAAATTCATTACTGTCATCTGATGGTAAATTTCTTTGACATCTTTCCTTTCAATATTTTTCAAAAGTTTCTGAAATATTTTTACTAGTTTTGTCTCTCATTGGGACACCCCAGGCATATTTTGAAGAAGCATCAATAACAGTTAATAAATATTCTGCATGAAAACTTGATAATGGTTGACTAGTTATTATTTTTTTTGAAATGTTATTAATCCTATTCCTTTCTTTATATTGCAAAATTATGAATTTTTTCTTTGAGATCTTTATCTTTTTGTTTTTTTATTTATAGCTACTATACTAGCAGTAACTAAATATGGTAGAGCAAGCAATAGTAATGGTAAAAAGCCAACTTCATGTTTTGTTAATCCAGAACTTGAACCTTTCTACTAGGATTTTCAATAATTATTTCCACAGTTGGAATACTTAACATTATAAGCAAATTTCCAGCAGATTCTTTATCTCAGTACTATTAAATTGTTCATTATTTAGTTCAATTCTTATTGCATTAGTCTTAGTGTTACCACTTGGCAGCAAAGTATAATGAATTGTAAAATTATTCATTTATTTAGATTAATATTTTCAAAATTTTTTATTTATTGAATGTAATTAATATTATACAATTAAAAATTTATAAAAATAATTTAATGAGATATTTAAAATTTCTCAAATTTTGATAAAAGTTTATTATAATATATTACTGATTATTATTAAATTTGTTCAAATTTTTTTGACAAATTTATGAAATTATTTTATTGAAAATAAATAAAATTTAGAAAATGGTTATGAATTTTTAAAGACATTTGATTGAATATAATATAAAATTTCTCTAATTTTTCGCAATATTAAGTATTTTTGGCTTACATTCTGTTTTTACAGTTAACTGATGTTCTATATCTGCTTCATGCCTATCTCCTATTTTCTTGTCTGTATGAAATATCATTCCTTTTAAAAGCTACATGTAATGGATTTTTTCCTTTACCATCTCTAGCTTTTTTTCTAATTTTGTGTGTAGATAACAATAATTATACATAGCAAGATGCATTTCAAAAGCTAATTTATTAATTAAAATATAAACTAATCCTTTTCCATATTTTTCTGGTTTCTAAGTTAAGCGAGGTAAATTATTCAAAAATCTGGTTAAATAATATTCATCTTTTGAATTATTAATTATAAAATCATTACATTTATTTGATGTTATTTCAACTTTTTTATTATAATGAATTTTATTTTCAGCTAATACTTCTCCATTAATTACTGCTAATCAATCAGTTAACTGACATACGTAGTTCGCCCATATACATTTGATTGGTTTTTCTGTAAACTTTTTAATAAAAGCTTGACCATTTTTTTCATCTATACGTGAATGTGAATTTAAATCTACTGATTATTTTTTCAAAAATGAACATTGACAATTGCTTCCTTCAAATATTTCTATATGTTCCACACTGCCCTCCAATAATAAATTGCCGATCCCTTGATGCCTCAGTACATGTCCCTTCTTTGAGTTAAGCTGTGCCACAAATTTCTCTTCTCCCTAATTCTTTTCTGTGCCTCCTCATTAGTTATGTGATCAATCCATCTAAACTTCAGCATTCTTCTATAGCACCACATTTCGAAAGCTTCTATTGTCTTCTTGTGTAAACTATTTATCGTCCATATTTCACTTCCATAACTGGCTACACCCCAAACCAATACTTCCAGAAACGACTTCATCAAACTGAAATCTATACTCGATGTTAACAAATTTCTTCGGGAGCGTTTTCCTTCCCATTGCCAGTCCTCATTTTATATCCACTCACCTTAGACCATTATCAGTTGCTTTGCTCCCCAAATAGCAAAACTCATCTACTACATGAACATCTCATTTACTAATCTAATGCTCTCAGCGTCACATGATTAAATTCGACTTATTCGACTATATTCCATTATTCTTGTTCTTCTTTCGTTGATGTTCAACTTACATCCTCCTTTCAAGACTGCCCATTCCATTCAACTGCTCTTTCAGGTTCTTTGCTGTCTCTGACAGAATTGCAATATCATTGGCAAACCTCAAAGTTTTTATTTCTTCTCCATGATTTCAATTCCTACTCCAAATTTTTCTTTTGTTTCCTTTACTGCTTGCTCAATATACAGATTGAATAGCATCGGGGAGACGCTACAACCCTGTCTCACTCCCTTCCCAACCATTGCTTCCCTTTCATGCCCCTCGACTCTTATAACTGCCATCTGGTTTCTGCACAAATTGTAAATAGGCTTTCGCTCCCTGTATTTTACACCTGCCACCTTCAGAATTTGAAAGAGAGTATTCCAGTCAACATTGTCAAAAGCTTTCACTAGGTCTGCAAATGCTGGAAAAGTAGATTTGCCTTTGCTTAATCTAGCTTCTAAGATAAGTCATAGGGTCAGTATTGCTTTCCATGTTCCAGCATTTCTATGGAATCCAAAACTGATGTTCGTCTGCGTGTATTTTGCAGCTGTGATTTATTAAACTGATAGTTGCGTAATTTTCGAATCCGTCAACACCTGCTTTCTTTGGGATTAGAATTAATATATTCTTCTGGAGGTCTGAGGGGATTTCGCCTGTCTCAAGCATCTTACTCACCAGATGGTAGAGTTCAGTCAAGGCTGGTTCTCCCAAGGCTATCAGTAGTTCTAGTAGAATTTTGTCTACTCCTGGAGCCTTGTTATGACTTAGGTCTTTCAGTGCACTGTCAAACTCTTCACACAGTATCACATTTCCCATTTCATCTTCATCTACATCCTCTTCCATTTCCATAATATTGTCCTCAAGTACATAACACATATAGAGACCCTCTGCATTTTCCTTCCATTTTTCTGCTTTCCTTTCTCTGCTTAGAACTTGGTATCCATCTGAGTTCTTGATATTCATACAAGCGGCCCTCTTTACTCCAAAGGTCTATTTAATTTTCCTGTGGGCAGTATATATCATACTCTTACTGATATATGCCTCTACATACTTACATTTGTCCCCTAACCATCCCTGCTTCGCCATGTTGCACTTCCTGTCGATCTCATTTTTGAGACGTTTCTATTCCTTTTTGCCTGCTTCATTTACTGCATTTTTGTATTTTCTCCTCTCATCAATTACATTCAATATATTTTCTGTTAGCCTAGAATTTCTACTAGCCTTCGTCTTTAAACCTACTTGATCCTCTGCTTCCTTCACTATTTCATCTCTCAGAGCTACCCATTTTTCTTCTACTGTCTTTCTGTCCCCCATTCTTGTCAATCGTTCCCTAATGCTTTCTCTAAAACTCTCTACAACCTCTGGATCTTTGAGTTTATCCAGGTCCAATCTTGTTAAATTCCCACATTTTTGCAGTTTCTTCAGTTTTAATCTACAGTTCATAAACAACAGATTGTGGTCAGAGCCCCAACTGCCACTGGAAATGTCTTACAATTTAGAACCTGGTCCTAAATCTCTTTAATACCATTATATAATCTGTCTGTAACCTTCCAACGTTCCAGGCCTCTTCCATGTATACAACCTTCTTTCATGATTCTTGAACCAAGTGTTAGCTATGATTAAGTTTTGCTCTGTGCAAAATTCTACCAGGTGGCTTCCTCTTTCATTCCTTACCCCCATTCCATATTTCCTTACTACTTTTCCTTCTCTTCCTTTTCCTATTACCCATTGTCAATCACCCATGACTGTTATATTTTCGTCTCCCTTCGCTATCTGAGTGGTTTCTTTTATCTCATCATACAGTTCATCAACCTCTTCATCATCTGCGGTTCTAGTTGGCATATAAAACTTTTACTTTTGCGTTAGCTGTGGGCTTCATGACTATCTTTTCTACAACAATGTGTTCACTGTGCTGTTAATAGTAGCTTATCTACACTCCTATTTTTTTATTCACTATTAAACCTACTCCTACATTACTCCTATTAGATTTTGTATTTATAACCCTGTATTCACCTGACCAGGAGTCTTGTTCCTCCTGCCACAGAAATTCACTAATGCTCGCTATATCTAACTTAAATCTATTCACTCCCCTTCTTAAATTTTCCAACCCACCTGTCAAATTAAGGGATTCCTAGCTCTGATCCAGAGAACACCAGGTTTGTTTCTCCTGATAACGACGTTCTCCTGAGTAGTCTCCACCTGGAGACCCAAATTGGGGACTATTTTACCTCCAGAATATTTTACCCAAGAGGACGCCATCATCATTTAACCATACAGGATAGCTGCATGCTCTCGGAAAAATTACGGCTGTAGTTTCCCCCTTGCTTTCAGCCATTCACAGTACCAGCATAGCAAGACCGTTTTGATTAATGTTACAAGGCCAGACCAGTCAATGAACCAGACTGTTACCCCTGCAACTACTGCAAAGGCTGTGGCCCCTCTTCAGGAACCACTCATTTGTTTGGCCTCTCAACAGATAACCGTCCATTTTGGTTCCACATACTGTACAGCTATCTGTGTCGCTGAGGCATGCAAGTCTCCCCACCAATGGCAAGGTCCATGGTTCAGGAGGAGAATACAATTCATGTGAATTACTTAATATATCCTCCTATTTGATAAAAGAACAACATAAAAATTTTTACTTATATCATCCACAGTTATTTTAATTTAAGGTTTCATCAATGAATTTGTTTCTTTGTATGGTTTATCATCAACTGTTAATTTATCACTATCATATCTTACTGGTAATTTCCAGCAAATTTAAATATACC
This sequence comes from Schistocerca americana, assembly GCF_021461395.2. Lineage (NCBI taxonomy): Eukaryota > Metazoa > Arthropoda > Insecta > Orthoptera > Acrididae > Schistocerca > Schistocerca americana. The sequence goes on from NC_060129.1 coordinate 51,530,641, forward strand.
AACAGGTCTTAATCCAAAACTGTATCCTCAATATGGTTGTATGTTGCAGCTTTCTTTTGCTTCCATTTCTTTTTTAACATTTGATGTTCGTTATTCATATTTTAACTTTTTTATCTTTAATCCCTTTTCCATATTTATTCAAAGCATTCAGTATTTCTGATTCACTTGAAGTATCGTATTTTTTTATTACTGGTCTATCTTTACATTCTTCGTCAAAATGTAGTTGATGATATGGAACAATTAGTTTTTCAGCTTCTGTATTTTCTTGAGCTGCTTTCAACACTTTATCACCAACTTTTTTAATTACATGAATAACAGGTTGATCTCCTTTTTCATATTTTTTTATATTCAGTTTTTTTTCCATTTTTTAAATCCTCTCTTAATTGTTCTTTAAGGGGAGATGGGAGGCAAGTGGGCTTCAAAAATTCGATTGTTATATTTTAGCATATTTGAAATGCCTGGTCTTACCTGTGTTAAACAGTTATTGTTTTATATAAATACAACAATTTTTTCGTGAGATAATATGGTTTTCCTGACTCTATGGGCAATATGGCATTTAAATGCCATGCAGAGATAATGCTCAGCATTCTTTTATTCCTTGTGTATTATTTTATGCTTCTATTGTTTTATCGCTTCAGTTTTTCCTACCCAGTATCTACTATCGATACTCGTTTTTCCGATCATGTTCGTTATTGTTTTCGAGCGTTAATGGATGTACTTAGTGAAGATTGTTGTGAGGGAACTACATGTTTATTTGTATTTTCTTTGGTTCTTTGTGCTGTCATAAAAATGTTGTGAATAAAGGAATTCTCGCCTAAATCAAAATTCAGAGGAAATAAATATGTGAAGATAAATGAGGTTAGTGGGTCGAAGGACCCAAGAATGTTAGACATAAAGAAAATCAGCATCTCAAGAATGAAACTGCAGTCTCTTCATGGCATTTCCTCTCAGTGAGCTATTGGAGATAAACATTCATTTGGAAATATTGGGGTGAAACATAGCATGTTCTGTGATTTCATTTTCTAAAATACTGTGTGCAGAATATGTGGTGGCGACGTATCTTTGGATGGGAATCAGTGTCTTCATAAAGGGATTGTGTCAAACGTGACATTGAGTTGTACAAAATGTGGTGCAGTTGCTACAACAATGACATCAAATATGGCAAATAATAATTTATATGAGAACAACATAAGGCTAGTTCATGGTTTCAGATCTATTGGTAAAGGTATGGAGGAAGGCAAACTCTTATGTGCTGTGCATTACTTGACATTTCAAATCCTCCTGCAAAATTTATGACTTACAATAATGTTATTGGTACTGCTGTTGCTGAAGTTTGTTACATCTCAATGAAGGAAGCAGCTGAAGAAGCACTCAAGGAAAGTGATGACAGTGAAAGTGGTGATATTTGTGCATGTTTTGATGTCAGCTGGCAGACACATGAACACAGTTCATTAAATAGTGTCCTGACAACTACAATAATTTGATACTGGCTGAGTAATTGATGGAGAGATTGTACTGTAAAACTTGGGGCAGTGGAACTGAGAAAGAGGATGAACATTACTGTCCTATGAATTATGCTGGTCCAAGTGGTGGGAAGGAAGTAGCTGGAGTTATCAGGATTTTCAATGGTTCAGTGGCAAACAGAGGAGTCAGGTACATGTAGTATTTAGGGGATGGTGACAGCAAGGCTTATGACTGTGTATGTGCAGAACAGCCCCATGGTTCAAATGTCTCAATTTCTAAACTGGAATGCATTGGGCATGTCCAGAAAAGAATGGGGCCCAGGTTGAGAAGATTATTGAAAGAAAAGTCAAAAATAGTATTGGAAGATGGTAAGAAGATAGGTCGTAAACGTCGCCTGACAGATGTTGAAATAGATAGACTACAGAATTATTATGGCTTGGCCATAAAAAGAAATGTAGGGCATTAAGAAAACATGAAAAAAGCTTTATGGGCTACCTTTTTCCATAAATTTTCCACAAATGAAAATCCATTGCATGATCTTTGTTTGAATTATTCTGACACTTAGTGCAATTACAGGAGAAGTGCCAGATATAACCAGAAACATTCCTTACCTGCATCAGTAAAGAATGAAATTAAACCCATATTTAGAGACCTTTGTAAAGATACCTTCTTGAAGAAATGGCTTCATGAGAAAATCCAAAATTTAAGTGAATATGTGAATTCTGTCATTTGGAACTGGTTATCAAAAACTGTATTTGTTCAATTTACAGCCCTCAGATTTGGTGTTTATGGTGCTATTTTATGCTTCAATGATGGTGTAACTAGAAAACTGGATGTTTTGGAACTGTTGGGCATAAAATCTAGTGGAAATACTGCAGAATCCGTGGTGCAAACAGATAAAGAGAGAATCTGTAAAGCAGGTATTGCTAATATAAAATGCACAAAAGAAGCCAGATAGAATAAAAGAGGGACCAAGAGAGGAAAAGATCAGTATGATTCAGATGATGCTCATTATGGTGCAGGAAAATATTAGTGGTAAGTAGTTCTACTCAATAATTATACTAGAATTGCAATTTTAAACTTTAAATGGATTTTTCTCAAGACTATTTTTTTTCTTTCAGGTACCATTATTTGATAAACTAATGAGGTTAGAAACATGGAATTTGGTAAATTTGTATTGCATATGTTAGTAAGTTATTACAAGTAAATTGAGAACCGGCAAACAATCGGAAACTGTTTTATAATAATTACTCTACAAAAAAAGTTAAATTTTACTAGTAAATGAACAATTTTTTTTCTTCAAATCCATAAGAGGTATTATGTTCATTTTACTTGTAAATTGAGGCATATATGTTATATATATGCAGTAAAAATTTCATTGTTTTATCACTTATAGTTCTTTTGAAAAATGTTCCTATTCAAAGGGCAAAATAGGGAAAAGGATAATATGGGGATAAAATTGCCTTCTGTCTCTCCTTGACAACAGGTTAATCTTCTTTTTATATTTTTCATATTCAATTACAGATCGTGTTTTTGTATTTTTTAATTTGATATCTTAATTGGTCCTTTATGTTTCTATTTCGTTTAGCTGATTTAATAATGTCTGAGTCACATTTTTTAATATTTAATAGCGATAATTCATCAATAATTTGTTTTTAACATTTTGTGTTTAACAATAATATTGCTCTTAAAAGTTAAAGAAAATTGAAAATAATTTTAAAATTATAAATAAAATGTAATTTGTCCTGTGAATACAAAATGCAAATAGATAATGATGTTAAGGTATATGGGTATCAAACTCCAAATTATAGGATTACTGTAGAAAAAGTTATAACCAAAACCTTTAATAATGTGAAATAAGACATTTTAACAAAAACTACTAATTTTCAAGCTTTCAGTTCTGGTTGGACATTAAACACAATTAAGGGAATACAGTTATCAATAAATGGTTATATTCATTATGAGGCTCATCTTATGTCAAATTTACAGAAAATTCTATGCTCTTAGAGATTTTCCCATCAATGAAGAATGTAGTCACTCTGTGTGCTGTAGTTTTCACACCAACACATTTTGACAAGCAGTCAAATAAAATGTGTTCACAAATATCCACATTGTTTGAAAACTTGGAAGATTAACGAAGGAGATGTTTGTGTGGCTTATGTGCATATGCAAATTAAACTCTTGTCAGGCACTGTCATTCCCAGACACTAAGGAGGGGAGCTACACAACTTTTACTTACTGCAATTGGCCTCCAGCTGACAGCTGCCTTTGTTTTCTTATCTAGCTAGTGGGTGTGGAGGCAAGCTATCACCATATGTGTGTAATGACTGATAGGTGAACTGGCTACAGGGGGCAGGAAAGTCTACATTTTGGGCTTTCTTACCTGATATGCCTGTTTTGTAATTTCCTTAAATTTTAATAGGTTATTTGTCAAGTTAACCAATTTATTCTCTACAAACTCATAATGTGCAGTTCTGACATACAGATGATTATGGCTCAGTATGTATAGGTTACACTTTTACATACATACAGGGTGTCCCAGCTATCTTGTCCACCCAAAATATCTCTGGAACAATAACAGCTATTGGAAAACGACTTTCACCGGTATCAATGTAGGCCTGGGGCCCATGAATGTACATATTTGGAAACATTCTAAAACCAAAGCGTATGGGTTTTTTAACACAAACTTATGTTTTTTTAAATGGACCTCCTATATTTTTTCTTCAGCAATCCATAGCATGACAAAGCACATACACAATGGCGTTGATTGCATCGCAATATTCCCATTACATCCCGAGATATTGAGACGCGAAGTTGACGCTTGAAACAACCGACATGCGCTGCTAGCGCACGTCCTGAGGCTCAGGTGTGAACCCAATGCTGCCCGTAATCGCGATGTGATTGACATGCGTAATCACACCTCCATGCTTATCAAGAGGTCCGAAACGAATAATACGGTCTGCTGCCATCAACTCTCATAAGCACATGATGGTTTCCCTCTTGTACGTTTTGCGTATCTACATACACAATATGAACCAGTACCGATCGGTGTACACCCGTCAGGTTGTCTTATTTATCCTGCATACCCAAAATAAGGTCTTACGAGCACGACGACTTGTGAACTGTAAGTTCCCTGATAGGTGGATTGGACGAGGTGGCCCAGTTAGGTGGCCTGCACGATCTCCGGACCTTACACCGCTGGATTATTTTCTTTGGGGAACAGTGAAGGATGCTGTTTACCAGTATGAAGCAACAACACCAGAGGACATGAAACAACGCACTATTGATGCTTGTACAGCCATCAAAGAGGAAAAGTAGGACGGAGTAGGGCATCCTTCATCCGCAGAGTCACCCTATATATGCATGCCAATGAGCATCACTTTGAGCATGAGATGTGAACGCTATGTTTAGTATGTAGTGCTGGTATCACAGTGGAAGTGTCTACAAAGGGCCATTTGACCCAGTGATGTTAAGAAACATTTGTTTGCAACAATTTGTCATTTAACACATTAGATAAACATAAAATTGATAATTATGTGATAATAAAACTAATTGGTTAAACATGTTTACATTCATCTTCTATGTCCTACCTGAACTTCCCAAATCAAAACATTTTTACCTAAACAACGGTAAAACTTTTAGTCCACTTGCTCGTTTCACTAAAAGCATCAACATGAATTTTACTATTACGAGTGAATGATTAACTGTCACTTGCGCTAGATCTACAGTAAAGTAAAGTTTTAACATTTTAAACAAGGGTTATAGTATGAAAGTTGTAATGTTAAGAAATTGAGAGGTACGTTGCTCTACTAACAGAATAAGTGACGGGGATGAAATTTCATCACGTTGACATGACGAACTGTCGGAATCAAATGACGACAGCTCGTTACTGCAAAGCAGTTCAGGGCTAACGGAAGGTAGTTTCCAGATGCACACCATTCAAATGCAGTCACAAGGCCATGTGTCTGACATGTGTGCACCAAGTGTGACTCACCGCACTACATCTCCAGAAACAGTACCCCCTGACAGTGATGACAAATCGTCGAGTGTAAGCACTGATCTTGAAAATGGTGTAATGAGGTTCCTCAGGGATTGTGTCATAAAACTGACAATTCTGATAACTAATATAAACAAGCTAGTGAGAAGACAAATAAAATTTGGAAAGACAAATTAAAAAATCGATGACACAAATGCTTAAATTGGCGAGATCTAATATGAGACTTGCTTACAGACCTCATTTAAGGAATGGGATGAGAGGCAAAATTTAGTATTTGAGGCTGTAAAGGAAAATATTATGTAAGATTAGAAAGTGTTTGAGGCATACAAGCCTACAATAGCTTGTATAAATCTAATGTGGTGTAGTTACTGAATGAAGTTCACTTTGAAATTTCAGTTTGGCTTGTAGACACTGCATCAGCATTACATAGGAAATGACCAAAAACTGGTGGCTTTAGAAGTTAATGATCTTCAGTTAATTAAAAAACAAATGAAAATCGAGAACTGTCACATTTCACACAAGCAGCATTGATTCACTGGATAAAGTGTATGCAAATCTCTTTCTAGTATAAGAGATCTATTTGAAATCAAATGTAATGGGGTTGCAGGCGAACTGTCTTTTGATCTAAGATTGCGGTGAAATAGCGATTAGGTAAGTTGAGGATATGGATTTGATAGCTATTTTCACCAGCCATCGTTAGGTAGCTATATAAGGCATCCTGAAAACCAAAGCATTGTGCACTTGTGGAATAATGTGCAATTACCGGAAATTAAGTTTACCTGACTCAGTCAAAAATTACACACGTCACACCACATGGAAAGACAAATGGAGACAGGAGGGTGATGGGTGACGTATCAGGTTCGTATGAAGTCCGATCATGTACATTAACGACTGAGGGATTGCACAAAGTAAAATTCTTGAAGGTACCAAGGAGGGTAAAACAGAAACGGCTCAAGAAAATAATGTGGGTTAACACATACGGAAACGAAACCAATCACCCATGTGAAGAGAACTTAGACATCGTAAATACATGTATGGGGATTGAATAAAGGAGTCTGCTAAATACAGGGAGGACACTAGTAATGTCTCATGTGACTGTATTGCAAAAGAGGCATATATCGTGAAAGTCGATCGCTTCAACAAGCCAAGAATGAATGCACTGTAAGATAAGTCGCTAAACATTTGAAATTCAGAAAATGATATTTATGAGAGAAGGGAGAAGTATAAATCAGATTATAATGAAAGGACAAACGAGACACTAAAGTCGAAGTTACAGCGATCTGATACCTGATGGAGAGAAAATGGATACATTTGATGGGAAAATGTATATATTAGAAACTGGTGATGAGTACAAAATTTAAACTGTAGTCGATACTAAGTGTTATCAGGGGACTCACGACTGTTCTGCAGCTAAGAAATTCGCTATTATAGGGGCCATATCTACGGTGGTGCTATCTAGTTTATATCACAATTCTTCACTACTGCCAACTCTCCTATCAAGAGTACTCTTTAATTGTGGATCTAAGGGGACTGAAGTAGAGGTAAGTGCGAAACTCAATTATGTCGAGGAAAGAAAAACGAGATTGATTGAGTCTCAGCATTAAACAAAATCTCTGGCGCTGTGCAGCTATACAGAACATGCGGATAAGGAGCATAAAGGCTCAGGTTCATGTTAGGTAATCTCTCCATTTAGGTTTTTTGTATGAAAATGCGTTCTTCAAATATCCTGTCAATCTTTAAAGCATAAACCAAAATTCTTTTAACTATACCTAATAACAAAAATGCTAAACAAGTGGAAGTCATAGAAATCATGAACATAAAATAGATCAAGAGACACAATAGTCTTTGACACGTGCATAGATGTGAAAATGTAAAGTCACATGGGTGGATAAGATGTACTCAGAAACACGCAAAATATATCCTGTAGTATTAACGACACTGCACCTAAGAAATCACTAATACCCTATGGAGACGTAATTGACACTAAAGTTTGATGAGTATACAGAAATAAACGTGAAAGAATAAAGATTAGAAGTTATAAGGCAAAAGAACAGGTAAGTGAAAAACATTATAAGGCTAATAGATATCTGCGTAAATAAGTCAAAAAAGTAGAACTTGGGAGGAAACCAGCTGGAGCAGGCAGTTCAGATCATTAAAGTGTATAAAGGAGTCGAAAGTAACAGAACACTAAATAGCGTTAACAACTTGCAGTGGACTACAGATTAATAAGATATGTGAAGGGGAAGGAAGTGAGAGAATATCCAATAATATAGACAACTGGCACTTCTTTAAAACGAATTCATTTTGTAGGTGTTCAGGTAAGCCTCGCCACCTCCCAAGTTAGTAAGAGGATATTGGGTAGGAGGAGTCATTCCCCATGTTGGTGTTGCTGTGGTCTTCAGTCTGAAGACTGGTTTGATGCATCTCTCCATGCTATTCTATCCTTTGCAAGCCTCTTCATGCCCGAGTAACTACTGCAACCTACACCGCTCTGAATCTGCTTGCTGAATTCATCCCTTAGTCTCCCTCTATGATTTTTATCCATCACGCTTCCTTCCAGTACTAAATTGATGATCCCTTTATGCCTCAGATCGTGTCCTGCCAATCGATCCCTTCTTCTAGTCAAGTTGTGCCACAGACTCCTCTTCTCCCCACTTCTGTTCAGTACTTCCTCTTCAGTTATGTGATCTACCCTACCTAACAATCACCACCCATATCTTTCTGAGTTGTCATACACTATTTCCTTGCTCACTTTGATTAACCCTTCTACACCTGCACTATCGTTGTGGACCTGTATATCCACAGCACTTACCAAGTTGACCGTAACTGAGGACAAATGATCTACATCCTTTCAGGAGGCGTAGCCCACCTCCTCTCCCTTCTGTCTACCTCTTCAGACGCATAACTGCAGATATCCTTCATCTGATTGAAAGTGATCACGAGTTCATGCAAAAGTCAACCCTTATTCTCATTCCACGTCATATCCACCCCACAATAACCCACGTAAAATAATTCTAGAACAGTACCATAAAATCTAGGACGTTTACTGGAAGCTTGTGCAGACTCAAATCGGAAGATACCGTATCACTCTCCATATCCTGAAGGTATATCCGATACTAATTCCTTCCTGCAGCAAAGTTCAACCGAAGCGACTATCACACAAACGCACACACACACACACACACACACACACACACACACACACTCATCCCAGCTATCAGTCCCATTTGAATTCTCCATACTCCTTGACCTCTTGAAATATTCAAAGAATCTCATGGGTACTACTGTTTCTTCTTCCTCACCAATGGCTTGAACACACTAACTCGCCACTGGGAATTAGATGCCACAGCAATATACTTCATACAAAAAGACGCCTGGACTGACGACAAACAAGCTCTGAGTATACCAACTATATACGGCCGCAGAACAGATCCACATAATTACAGACCTGTACCGTTGAGGTCAGTTCTAATAGAATTAGTTTTGTGCTCAATATTAAAACGTTTCCGTCTGTGATACAGGTTACATAACCAGGAGGTTCAGCAGAGTAATTTGTATGCAGATTCAGAAGATGGTTACCTACCAAAGACACCTTAATTTACTGAGAATGAATACACTGGCGGAAATGGAAGATGTAGCACCACAGAGCACCACTCAAATACTGACAAAGTTTTGAGGACACGTTCGTCACATAGCAAATATTAAAAGAATACAGTTTCATGCCATTTACAGCTAACACCCATTCTCAACAACAGGGTCAGGTATGATCCTAATAGACACGAATATAATCTTTCATTCATTGCGACATGGAAACAAGAAGCTTCCGATTATCATCCTTAGGGAGTTTTGCTGCGTCTAAAACTCATTCTATGTCAGTTTTTGAAGACTGTTGTCTGGAAGCTGTTGCGAAACTTCGCATTTTCTAATCACACCCCAGACATATCCTCTGTGTGATACATAAGGGGAACCTGCAGGCAAGACAGAGATTGCCTGTTCCTCAATGTATGTATGATTTGAAGTGTGAGGATTTGGATTATTCAGTTGGAATTTACATTTCTTTTACCCAGCTCGTGAGGGGTTCAACAACGAGGTTTGCAAGTCTTGCCCGACTTGCAAGCATCCGTCCTCCCTTCAGCAAATTACCAAATTACTATTGTTACCATACACAATAGCACCTCACGCCACGGGCATGTACGTCGAAATTCGCTGAATAGGATCAGAAATGATTAGCGAACAGTAAATGGAAGATTTACTTATATTTCTCCAAGCTAAGGTGGACTCACTACTAATAATGTAACAGGAAACAGTCCAGCTCTCACGGTGTCAACCAAGATGAGGCAGAGGTGAAGGTATCGAAGCATAATGGAAGTGCAAGTGGGCGCTCGTGGTACAGAGCCACTGGAAGTGTGGCTTAGTGGATGTATGCCGCTGAGTCTGCCAGGTCCAGAGCGACTGCTATCAGTGTCTGACGGAAACTTGCAATTCCGTTACCAACAGTGCAGTGCCTGTGGGGTGGTACTGATATGTGATACCACACAGTCACACTCAGTGTCTCAGCTGACTCTCTTCCTCCACCATGCTGGTGTCTGCGGTATGGTGACAGAGGTAAATGACGCAAGGCATTTCGAAATAACGCATCTTCCACTAATTTGTTCCCGACCGTTTGGTGTGAATACTTTTCTTGTATCCTCCACCTGAATTTCATCTTTAGTTATAATTATATTTGTCAAATCTCTTAGAACATTCCTACAGACTGTCTTCATGTACTCCTGTTGGAAGGGAAGTTATTGCACTACAGCCGACTGTGCGATCTGTCGCTATGATGTTCCTGTGTCCTTTCTACTCAAGTTTCTATAGTTGCCGACAGGCTGTACATCCATGTCCACTGACCGTACAGTGTTATGCCATCCCTGTGGATAGTTCCAGTAATATTACACGCTCCCATTCTGTACTGAAAAACTGAAATTACACTGCAGTGACGAAAGTCGGGGGATACTTCCTAAAATCGTGTTGGGCCCCCTTTTGCCTGTTGTAATGCAGCAATTCGACGTGGCATGGACTAAACAAGTCTTCATGTGGGGGCAAAGTGGGTGACCCAACCATTGGCTCGAATTTTCCACAATGTTCTTCGGACAATCACAGAAAATTGTGGCCTATTGACATAGCGCATTACGATCCATGGAAATTCCATCGTCGTTTGGGAACACATAGGCCATTAATGGCTTCAGGTAGCTCAACATAAGCATTCCCAGTCAATAATCGGTTCAGTTGGACCGGAGAATTTAGTCAATTTCACGTAAACACAGGCCACCAGAATTATCAAGCCAACACCAGCTTTCAGAGTGCCTTGTTGACTGCTTGGGTCCATGGCTTCGTGTTATCTGCACCACACTCGAACCCCGCCATCAGTTCTTACCTACTGAAACTGGGACTCAGTTGAAGAGGCCACGGTTTTCCAGTCATCTGCAATACAACCGATACGATCGCGAGATCACGAGAGGCGCTACGGACGATATCTTGCTGTTGGGAAAGCCACTCGCGTCGGTCGTCTGCTGCCATAGCACACTAACGCCAAATTTCGCCGCGCTGATCTAATGGATACGTTCGTCATACGCCCCGCACTGATTTCTGCCGTTATCTCACGCAGTGCTGGTTGTCTGGTGGCAGTGACAGCTGTAATCAAACGCCGCTGCTCTCGATCATCAAGTGAAGGGTGTCAGCCACTGCATTGTCCGTGGTGAGAGGAAATCCCTGAAATTTGCTATTCTCGGCACAGTCTTTATACTGTGGACAGCAGGATACTGAATTCTCTGACGATTCCCTAAATGGAATTGCCCGTGCATCTAGCTCCAACTACTATTCCGCGTACAAAGTCTGTTAATTGCCGTGGTGCGATCATAACCACGTCAGACATGAATCACCTGAGTACAGTTGGCAGCTACGCCAATGCACTGCCCTTCCACGCCTTGTGCACGCGACATTACCACCATCAGTAAGTGAGCACATCGTTACCCCATGCCTTGTCACCTCAGTGTAATTTCGCAGAAGGAGCACGAAATACTGGAGTGTGAGTTAGGTAGTGGTAGGTCAAGAAGTCCACGGTGAATAAGCTTAAGTTTGCGCCCATTAAATTCTTCATGTACGGATAGACATTCTACAAGTTATTTCTGAACGATGAAGCCTTTAAAAAACCGCCATAGGCTGACAAATTCTATTACGCAAGATGATCTTTATTGCAGAACGTAATCCCTGACCCCTCTCTCCCGCGTATTACCTACAGAGTAATAGACTGCAAATAAGCAGATTCTCTGATAGTGAGATAAAGGACGGTTTAGTAACATCTGGACCATTCCCTAAGAAATATGTGGCCACCAGGCTTAAGGCTTGTACTGTAAGATCTGACAGGAAGTTTTCCATCTGCTTTAGGAAGTTACGAGAAACTACGAACAAGAAAGATACGGATGATTTTCTTTCCTATCCTTAACCGGTCCGACTGTGCTTGCTTTGCTTAATAATCGCACAAGGTTGAGGGGGTCAGATCTCTTGCAGTGAGTTAACATTGCAGTCAGAGCGGCGGAAACAGCGACAGTGTGAGCCACGTAAGCCAGTAAACAGACTAAGAGTACTGACCACGTACTCGTGGCTGGGTGTATCACTTTCTCATCCCGCGTACATACAACATATCTCAAAAGACGGAAAGAAACTCCACTTACCGTGTGCTCGAAAGCGAGGGGGACGAGCAGCTGAGAGAAATGTTTCACACCCAGTGAGAGCAGCTGCGCCGAGTCCCGCCAGTAGTCAGAGAGGTGCTCCAGGAAGACCGGTATCTCGGCCTGGGATTCTGGACAAGAAGACAGACGACAGAGTGGTGAAGAGGTCAGTGGATCAGATTTCTATGCAAGCACAACATTCACTTTCTTCATTCACAGGGATACAGGGTGTATGAAAGTAAAATTTACTAAATATGTATACACTATCAAACTACAGTCACACTACAGTATAGACACCTTTTTCGAGCCAAAGCGATACACGAGTAGTATATCTGTGCCTGTAACATATGTTGATGGAAATGCCATCACTATGTAAGCTTAATTTTAGCATTTTAAACACTGGCGTCACCAGCACTAAATTGCAGGGGGGGATAGGGGGTGGGGGTGGGGGGAGGGGGACCAAATAGATACATCACAAAAGACTCTAAATGGGAGATCTCCTTGAAGAAAGTACAAAAACTAGGAGCTAAAATCAATTTTTGGAGGATTGGTAAGGTCTCAGACCACATAAACTTACGGGAAAAAAAAAAAAAACGCAACGCCAAGAAAGAATTGTGTGACATAAACGAAAGTAGGAGTGTTTGTACATCTTAATGATGACGCCTATTTCAATTTCGCGCCAGTCGCCTATGAAGATACAAATTACATTTATTTAAATACACACTGTAACGGTTGTGATGGTCAGTTACCTTTGAGACTGAATGTGGCAGATTGACGTTAGTCAAGAATATCTTCAAGGCGACAGACACGCTATTATCAACACCTCACTGAGTTTGTAATAGGGCTATGGGAACCTGGATGTTCCGTCGTGATATTGCAGAAAGACTTGACAGGTAGGTAGGTAGCCACTGTACGTGACTGGTGGCCACGGTGGTCACGAGACTGCATGGTCTCGAGAAGACTGGGCTCCAGACGACCACGTGGCTCTGTGGAGAGGGAAAACCATCGTGTTCAGCAGATGGCTGAAGGAATGTGAGCAGCAGTTGGAACAACAGAAACTCAATGACCTGTTACAAATTGGTTACTTCAAGGACAGCTCCGAGCAAAACTCCCTGTAATGTGCATTCTCCTCACCCGAGACCACCGCCATTTGCTGTCAAGAGAGAGCACTCTTGGGGGGGGGGGGGGGGGGGGCTGGGGGGAGGTTTGTTGTTGGTTCTGCTGCGGTGCCAGTGACGGCCGTGTGTCAGTTAGGAGGAGCCCAGATATCTGCAGCCAGCTTGTCTGTGTGCTATTCAGCCTACATCTGGAGTTATGGTAGGAGGTGCTATTTCGTATAATAGCAGGAACATCCTCGTGGTTATCGCATCCCTCTGACGCAAATTTGTACGTCAGTCTGATGACTCGACCTGTTGAACTGACATTCACGAACAGCATCCTAAGGAGTGTTTTCCAACAGGATAACGCTCGCTGTAGTGACCCCAACATGCTCCACAGTCGACATGTTGCCGTGGGCTGTTCGACCATCACATTTCCGATCGAGCACGTATGACACATCATCAGACGACGATTCCAGCGTCATCCACACAAAACCTTTAACCGTCCCTGCATTGAGTGACCACGTGCAACAGGCACGAAATTCCATACGACAAGCTGAAATCTGGCACCTCTACAACACAATGGATGCTCGTTTGCACGCTTGCATTCTAAATTCTGGCAGTTACCCGTTTATTCATGTACCAGCATTTCACACTTGGAATGGGTTTTGCCCTACTTACATTAAGCTGTGATCTAGCAGCGCTAATCATCTAAATATGGTACCCAGACTTGTATATTCCCAAAATTTAGTTATTCTACATTAATTTCGTTTTTGTGTTGCAATTTTTTTCCGTCACTTTATTTCAGTAGCTTTTTAAACTTCTACAGCTCTCCAATTTAAGCCCAGATTAAAACTTGTTTTGCTGTTACCTAGTATAAAAACATATATAATATTAACATATGGAGTATCGAGAGTGTGTGTATGATTACCTTCCAAACCAAGGTGGAAACCATTTCAGACTTTACCATTTTTCAAAGCAAATAAAAAATTCGTCCATCCACCATTTCGTCTCAGTCGATTGAGTAAAACAGTAAGAGGTGGAGACCACATTTTTAAATACTGTATTAGTTTCATTATTAAAACCAGCTGAAGAAAGTGAAAACAACGCGTCAGAAAACACAATGTACTTCATAGTTTCAAGTAAAGACCAATGCGTCAAAAGAATGAGGATCGCTGGAAACCTGTTATTTTATAAGAATATCTTTTTTCTGTGTTAGACGGGCGAAGCTGCGACATGTAAAGCGCTAGTTTATTATAAACCTTCTTCTAGGGAACATTCAAGGAATGATAATATGTACAAATGTAATTTTCTATACGCTGTCTTTCAGTCACTTTAAAAAAGAGTTAATAAATTCCTACAGGCTTGGTAGTCATTCCCTTGCCTTTCAGGAAATGAAGTAGCAATCAGTTGCCTATAACACTCTTCATAGCAATTGCTTTTGACACAAGCAATAACTACAACATTGTTATTATACCAACATCAGGCTGTAAATGATTGTTGCACGGAATTCAGCTGGGTACCTCCTTGCCATCCCTTCGAAAAAGCTTTCAGCAAAACCAATCAGTTTCACGTTCATCGACCCTCATCATTCACCCCTCGTAGTCATACTAACACAATTCATTAAAGCTCGAAATATTTCCTTTTTATTGAATAATATAAGAGGATTTGCTTCCTGACACGTTAGTAAATCCTGCAAATCATTACTAATCACTGCACAAGAGCTTTCGATATGTGTAATTCGTTAGAGTTTGGAAATATTCGTTCAATGACGTCATTCCTTCTTTGTCAGCTAACAATGACACGTCTACAGCGGTGTCATGGAATTTCATAAAACTTCTGTAGGGTGATACATACCGTGCAGTGTAACGGTGAAGCTACAGGCGTCATGTGCTGCCGTTGTTGGGGAGGCTTGCGTGACTCAGCGATACAGATAGCCGCACCATAGGTGCAACTGCAATGGAGGGCTGTCTGTTGAGAGGCCAGACAAACGTGTGGTTCTTGAAGAGGGGCAGCAGCATATTAACCCATTTTATCCAACTGCTCCATTTTTGGAACAAAAGTTTGTAATTTTTTTGTGTACAGCGATTTTAGTTTTTGGTAAGTTTGTTACGCTGCTGGCCTTCTACATGCTCCTTGCTTTTACACTAAACTGCCAGTTGTGCTGCGAGTATCCTCATAGGAACAGTGTTGGTGCTGTAGTAATTGCTGTTGATGGAAAAATGACTACAAGGAAAGGGCAAGTACGTTTTACTATATTTGACAGTGGTTAACGATATTTTTGCTTCCAAGGCTATAATGCATTACAGCTGAGTGTTCCATTTTTGGAACAGTGGGACTGAATGGTTGCATTGAAATAACACTAAAGCACTTCCATTTTACGTTGACTGCCGATGAAATTATAGCATTGTTAGAAGAGGATATTGGTTTTTATGATGCTCATTTGTACATAAATCCCTCTGATCACCCATGGCGGTCAGATGAAGATTCAGGTAACGAGTGTGAAATTTATATAAATCATAGCGGCAAAAAGCTAGAATCTGTTGCAGAAGCAAAACTTACAAAGTATTGTGAATGGGAAATCGTTACCCAAGAGGTAAATATTAGACAGTGCTATGAACTGTAGATTTTCATTAGTAAATATACTTATTATAATTTTCTACATTATTTATCTACTATTTAAATATTATTTATGGTTTCTAGAAAGTTGATGTTTTATATTACAGATAGATCATAGGGAGTCTAATGAGCCATCGTCTTCAGCTTCTGGTGCTGCCCATGTTGATAGTGTTCTCAGCCCCGAAAGTTCTACATCAAATACTATTCCTGTTACTGGCAGAAGAAAGAGAGTTGATAAGAGATAGACTCAGAATCACATAAATAAAGTGCAGATGAAGACATGGACACTTACAGAATTTTTGATGGAAAAAATGTCACCAGTACAGCTACTTGAACTGTTTTATGATGACATTATTGTTGACATGCTAGCCCATTACACAAATATTTACGTTCATCAGTTGGGAGATACATCAGTCAATGTGACAAGTGTAGAAATAAGAGTATTACTGGCCCTATTTCTTCTGACAGGTTACAACACTTTACCTTTAGAATGTACTGAGAAATGAACGAGGATTGCCATAATCTATCTGTGTCAAAAGCAATGACAAGGGGAAGATTAGACAAAATTGTGAAATGCATACATGTCTGCGATAACAACAGCTTATCCAAATATGACAGATTTTCAAAATTGAGAGCCCTTTGGAAACTCTTGTATAGTAGGTGGCTAAGAGCTTTCAATAACGAAAGACTGCTATGTATTGATGAGGCTATGATTCTGTATTATGGTAGACATGGAACAAAGTAAAAAATAGCAGGTAAACCGATTACGTTTGGTTATAATATTTATTGTCTTCGCACAAGACTAGGGTTCCTAGTTCAAGCAGAACCATACCTGGGTGTTGCAACAGGAAACACACGACCTGAGCTTGTTGTATGTGGTTCAGTTGTGTTAGCCCTAGTATCAAAACTTCCATTTGAGAATGGACAGACATATGATTTCTTTTTTGATAACTTCTTTACTTCATTGCCACTTTTGTATGCATTAAAAGAAAAGGGCGGCACTGGAATAGGAACAATTCGCTCAAGTAGAACAGAGGGAGCTTCTCTGCAAGAACTTCATAAAATGAAAAAAGCTACAGGAGGAACATATGACCAAGTAACCGATAATAAATCTGGTTTGACTCTGATTCGCTACCATGACAACAGTATTGTTGCCATCATGTCAAACAGAAGTGGAGTTCAACCAACTGGACAATCCAAATGATACAGTAGGAGTGAGAAAAACTTTATTGATATAATTACTCCTGCTGCTGGTGTTAACTACAGCAATTACATGGGAGGAGTGGACAGACTTAATGAAAATATTGCAAAATACAGGATTAGTTTCATAACAAAGAAATGATGATACCAACTTCTTGCTTTTCTGCTGACTGCATCAACAAATAATGCTTGGTTGTTGTATAGACAAACAATACAGTATAAGGGCAATCCACTCGATCTTCTTGGCTTCAGAAGGTATGTGGTCAACTGCTGCTTTCAAAAGTACAGCTCATGACAATCACCTGCCCATCCAGTGCGAAATCCAAGAGCCTTACATAAAAGGGTGCTCAATGATGTACGCTATGATGGACAAGATCATCTGATTGTACCATTAGGCAAACAACTAAGATGTGGCCAGTGCAAGAAGAACACAGCAAAACAATGTAAGAAATGTAAAATTCCTTTGCATGCAAATTGTTTTGAGCAGTTCCATACAAACTAAAGTTGAAACTGAACTCAGTAAAACACAGTTTAATTTTGTTTATTCCTTATTTGGTTATACATCCACATTTTTTATAATCTGTAAATGAACTGTATCAACTATGTAGTGAGAAAAATAAACGTAAATATGAAAAATTTACATTCGTTTCTCACAGTATTACCATGCACGGTACCTGTACCCTCCCATTCACACTGTTCCATTTTGGGAACGTCAATTTCTTTATACTAAATATGTTGTTAAAATCATGAAAGTGGTATTTATGGTTTATCTACACTCGAAACATAAGAATCAAATAGGAATTCGTAAGAGATTTGAATGGAAAGCCTTCTTGGGATCAAACAGATTAAGTAGTTGCAGGGGCAACAGTCTGGATGATTGACTGATTTGGCCTTGTAACATTACTGAAAATGGCCTTGCTGTTCTGGTACTGCAAACGGCTGAAAGCAAGGGAAAACTACAGCTGTAATTTTTCCCTTGTGAATGCAGCTTTATTGTATGGTTAAATGATGGTGGCGACCTCTTGGATAAAATATTCCGGAGGTAAAATAGTCCCCCATTTGGATCTCCAGGTGGGGACTACTCAGTAGGATGTCGTTATGAGGAGAAAGAAAACGCGTTCTGCGGATCGGAGCGTAGAATGTCAGATCCCTTAATCGAGCAGGCACGTTATAAAATTTAAAGAGGGAAATGGATAGGTTGAAGTTAGATCTAGTGGGAATTAGTGAAGTTCGGTGGCAGGAGGAAGTTTTGGTCAGGTGGATACAGGATTATAAATACAGTAAAATACGTGTAATGACTAGGTTTAATAATAATGAATAAAAAATTGGAGTGCAGTTAATCTATTATGAACAACATAGTGAACGCATTATTGTAGCCAAGATAGACACGAAGCCCATGCATACGACATTAGTACAGGTTTATATACCAACTAGCTCCGCAGATGACGAAGAGATTGAAGAGATGTATGATGACATAAAAGATATCATTCAGTTAGTGAGGGGACACGAAAAATTAATAGTCATGGGAGACTAGAATTAGATAGTAGGAAAAGGAAGAGAAGGAAAATTATTGTAAGTCAATTTGGAATGCGGTGAAGGAATGATAGAGGAAGCTGCATGGTAGAATTTTGCACAGAGAATGACTTGATCGAAGCTAACACTTGGTTCAAGAATCATGAAAGGAGGTTGTACAAGTGGGAGAGGCCTGGAGACACTGGAAGATTTCAGATAGATTATAAAATGGTAAGAGAGAGATTTAGCAAGCAGGTTTTAAATTTGAAGACATTTCCAGAGGCAGATGTGGACTCTGACCACAATCTCTGGGTTATGAACTGTAGATTAAATCTGAAGAAACAGCAAAATGGTGGAAGTTTAAGAGGTTTGTACCTGGATAAATTGAAAGAACCAGAGCTTGTAGGGTGTGTCAGAGACAGCATTAGGGAACGATTGACAAGAATGGGGGAAAGAAATACAGTACAAGAAAAAATGGGTAACTCTGAGAGAAGAAATAGTGTAGGCAGCAGAAGAGGAAATAGGTAAAAAGACGATGGCTAGTAGAAATCCTTGGGTAACAGATAAGATATCGATTTTAACTGATGAAAGGAGAAAATGCAGTAAATGAAGCAGCCGAAAAGGACTACAAACGTCTCAAAAATGAGATCAAAGGGAAGTGCAAAATGGCAAAGCAGGGATGACTAGAGGACAATTGTAAGGATGCAGAGGTATATATCACTAGGGATAAGATAGATGCTGCCTAAAGAAAATTAAAGAGACCTTTGGAGAAAAGAGAACCACTTGTATGAATACCAAGAGCTCAGATGGAAAACCTCTTATAAACAAAGCAGGGAAAGCAGAAAGGTGGTAGGAGTATATAGAGGATCTATAAAGTGCTGTGTACTGGAGGGCAATATTATGGAAATGGAAGAGGACGTAGGTGAAGATGAAATGGGAGACCTGATACTGTGTGAAGAATCTGACAGGACACTGAAAGGTATAATTCGAAACAAGGTCCTGGCAGTAGACAGCATTCCATTAACTCCTGAAAGCCTTAGGAGAGCTGGCCCTGACAGAACTCTACCAGCTGGTGAGCAAGATGTATCAGACAGGTGAAATACCCTCAGACTTCAAGAAAAATATAATAATTCCAATCCCAAAGAAAGCAGGCGTTGACAGGTGTGAAAATCATCGAATTATCAGTTTAACAAGTCACAGCTGCAAAATACTAACACGAATTCTTTACAGACGAATGGAAAAAACTGGTAGAAGCCGACGTTGGGGAATATCAGTTAGCATTCCGTAGAATTGATAGGACGCGTGACGCAATACTCACCCTATGACTTATCTTAGAAAATAGATTAAGGAAAGGCAAACCAACTTTTTTAGCATTTGTAGACACAGGGGAGACTTTTGACAATGTTGACTGGAATACTCTCTTTCAAATTCTGAAGATGGCAGGGGCCAAATACAGGGAACGAAAGGCTATTTACAATTTGTACAAAAACCAGATGGCAGTTGTAAGAGTCGAGAGACATGAAAGGGCGGCAGTGGTTGGGAAGGGAGTGAGACACGGTTGTAGCCTCTCCCCTTTGTTATTCAATCTGTATATTGAGCAAGCAGTAAAGGAAATAAAAGAAAACTTTGGAGTAGCAATTAAAATCCATGGAGAAGAAATAAAACCGTTGATGATTGCCAATGACATTGTAATTCTGTCAGAGGCAGCAGAGAACCAGGAAGAGCAGTTGAATGCAATGGACAATGTCTTGAAGGGACGATATAAGATGAACATCAACAAAAGCAAAAAGAGGATAATGGAATGCATAATTAAATCAGGTGATACTGAGGGATCTAGATTAGTAAATGAGAAGCTTAAAGTAATAGATGAGTTGCTATTTAATTTGCGAAATATTTGATGATGGTCGATATAGAAAGTATATAAAATGTAGACTGACGATGGCCAGGAATGCGTTCCTGAAGAAGAGAAATTTGTTAACGTCGAGCATTGATTTAAGCGTCAGGAAGTCTTTTCTGAAAGTATTTGTACAGAGTGTTGCCATGTATGGAAGTGAAACGTGGACGATAAATGTTTTAGACTAGAAGAGAATAGAGGCTTTAGAAATGGTTGTACAAAATAATGCTGAAAATTAGATGGATAGATCACGTAACTAATGAGGATGCACTGAACAGAAGTGGCGAGATGAGGAGTTTGTGGAGCAAGTTGACTAGAAGAAGGGATCGGTTGGTAGAACACGTTCTGAGGCATCAAGGGATCACCAAGTTAGTATTGGAGGCAGCGTGGAGGGTAAAAATCGTAGAGGGAGACCAAGAGGTAAGTACAGTAAGCTGATTCAGAAGGATGTAGGTTGCAGTAGCTACTTGGAGATGAAGAAGCTTGTGCAGGATAGGGTAGCATGGAGAGCTGCATCAAACCAGACTCTGGACTGAAGACCACAACAACAACAACACATCAACATTTACAATTTGTCTCATTCTTTTCTTTTTTACGTTCTTTTTCCAAGAGGGATCATTTCGCAAGTGTATTCATTATTTTTATTTATCACTCATAATGTTTAAATATTTGAAACAACGGATGAATCGTTTACAAACAAAAGACGAAATAGTCTCTTTACACTGGCTGTGCATTTGTGCCAAAAATGTATATTTCTATTTAAGATGTTCCTTCTTTTGATGCTTCATGTCATAAAAACATTTAAAAAATTTATTCTTATTCCACTAGGGACTAAGTAGCGCAGATGGTGATTTAAACAAAAGAAGGGATTACAAATAAAACGAAATCTTAGCCATATGTGGAATGCAAATAATGAATGCAATAGCATGGAGAGAAACATAGAATGATAAAGAAGAAGAATTTGAGTCTAAAGTAATACACAAAAATAGTCAAATGAAATGTAAATAAATTCCAAGTTCAAAAAGAAACAGAAAAAGTGAGAGCAATTTTAAAAATATATTCATTAAAATGATGTTACAAAGGAGTGGAAATAAAATAATTGAACCCAATTAATTGAACAAAAATAATGATTAAAGCCACTTCAGAAAACATTTAAAAATAAAAAAATTCTATCTACCTGACGAGTTCTGAACTCTTAACTTCCTATATGTGAGGCCTGTATCTTAGCAAATACGCTATGCAACCAGTCTGTTTAAAAGTGTCTTCTTTAAAGTTGAAGATTATTAGGCGAAATTCCGAAATTTTTTCGTCGATTACTCGTAAATGAGGGCTTGTCATGGCGACTGCCTGCAGCGTCTGAAACTTGAGACCTTGACGTATACCACTGTGTAAATGATTTCAGAAAACCGATCCCATCGCTGGGGATCTCTCCTCGTGAGACTCAAAAACTTGAAATTGCTTTTGAAGAAACCTTTGCGGACATGTTCCGATTGTCGCCCACTCTCCCCACAATCGGTGGTGACACCCATGATTTTAAATAAAGAAAAATTAATTTTCCCAGCAGTTTAAAACTATGATGCGATAGGATGACATAAATTCATACCAACTTCCACCCAAAAAAACTTATGAAAAGCCATATCAAATATTTTAAGCGTGGCAATCAGTACTTCAAGAGGACATTTGGAGAGCATTTATGACGATGGCCACTAGTTCCGAATAAAACGAATGTTTAACCCCTCAATACCGATTGATGTTAAACATTTGCGCAAAGTGAAGCAGAAATCTGACTGGTGTTTTAAGGTAACATTTTCCATTTTCGACACTGTATGTCCACATAGCCGCGAAACATTCACTCTAACTCCTTCTATCACTGATCAGTTAATCGCTTCTCGATATTCAGTTCTCTCCATGTTGCTGCTAAGCCGTTCTATCAGTTTGCAGTAAATTCGATTTGGAGCAAAAGTGTAAGTCGCATGGTGTATGGGGATGCTGGGCCTCTTTCATTACATTATACGTATGTTCTGGACCACTTTCTTAACAGCATGTGACCCACGTCATAATCTAAGATAGCGGCAGCCACGCCCCCTTGTCTATCAAATGACAACCCACGCCCTTTCCACCCCCTTCTCCCCTCCCACCACCGTCTCATCAGCCTCTCCAAACAGCCACACCGTGGTATTAAAATCAAGCATAATGATGTCACTAAGTTCAAAGATATGCAGTAAAGAATTACGTAACATTAACTTGAACGAGAACCAATGTGACAGACAGGCATCATTTCCTTGACAGTAAAATTTCGTTCACACACACACACATTTCTATGTATTTAATAACTTTATTGTGTAAATCACGCGCAAAAATGGTGTCAAGCTGCATTATTTCCGTAACTTTCACATTGAAGTCAAAGTTAGTTACATAAGACATTTTTGTACACAAACACTCGAACTATCTCTCCCTCTCTCTCTCTCTCCCTCTCCCTCCCTCTGTCTCTCAGTCTCTCTTTCTCTCTCTCTCTCCCTCTCTCTCTCTCTCTCACACACACACACACACACACACACACACACATATATATATATATATATATATATATATATATATATATATATATATCCGGCGAAACTGGTTCCAAAACAAGATTTTGAAGCGTAAAGTAAGAATTCCAATGTCATAATTATGCCTAAATAGTTTCAACTTGGTCCAACTTCACCAGTCTCATAACGCGAAATATACATCTTAACTGAAATACCATGCTAAGCAGACAAACTCACAGACAGACAGTCTGAATTACTAGAAGATGTAATTAATTAGACATGTACTTGATGTAAGTTACAATACACAAGCAGACCGTCTTTCCTGTTTACACCCAACACGACCATGGACGGTGAGAGAGATGACACATCACCAAAGATGATTCAACATATCTAAGTAAAATCGTTGATGATATTATATATGATTTATATGATTTATCGAGTACAAAACACATGCAGGTGGTTTATAACCAATATGTATTGGAGAAGTAAGTGCATAATATGTGTGTCCCTGAAACTCAGAAACGAGTCCCAGTACAATAATGGGAGTTGTATGGTGCGGTATCTATCCATCCCCGATCCATGAAGTTTCCCATATTTACCTGAAGGGCATGCTTTTGAAGATACATTGAAGAACCAAGAAAAGCTGGTACACTTGCCAAATGTCATGTAGGGCCCCCACGAGCATGCAGAAGTGCCACAACACGTCGTGGTACAAATGGTTCAAATGGCTCTGAGCACTATGGGACTTAACTGCTGAGGTCATCAGTCCCCTAGAACTTAGAACTACTTAAACCTAACTACCCTAAGGACATCACACACATCCATGCCCGAGCCACGTCGTGGCACAGACTCGACTACTGTCTGAGGTAGTGCTGGAGAGAACTGACACCATGAATCCTGCAGGGCTGTCCATAAATCCGTAACAGTACGAGGGGATGGAGATCTCTTCTGAATAGCACGTTGCAAGGCATCCCAGATATGCTCAACAATGTTCATGACTGGAGACTTTGGTGGCCAGCGGAAGTGTTTAAACTCAGAAGAGCATTCCTGGAGCCACTCTATAGCAATTCTGGACGTGTAGGATTTCGCATTGTTCTGGTGGAATTGGCCAAGTCCGTTGGAATGCACAATGGGCACGAATGGATGCAGGTGATCAAACAGGATGCTTAAGCACGTGTCACCTGTCACAGCCGCATCTAGACGTGTCATGGGTCACGTATCACTCCAGCTGCACACGCCCCACATCGTCACAGAGGCTCCACCAGCTTGAACAGTCCACTGTTGACAGGCAGGGTCCATGAATTCATGGGGTCGTCTCCTACCCGTACACGTCCATCCGCTCGATACAATTTGAAACAGGACTCTTCCTACCAGGCATCATGTTTCCAGTCATCAACAGTCCAATGTCGGTGTTGACGGTACCAGGCGAGGCGTAAGGCTTTATGTTGTGCGGTTATCGTCTCCGAAAGCCCATCTAACAACTGCACCAGGCACTTGTTGTCTTATGTAGGCGCTCCCGACCTGAGCGCCGTATTCTGATTGTTTACATATATCTGCATTTGAATACGTGAGCCTATACCAGTTTCTTTGGCGCTTCAGTGTAGTTCATAAAAAGTTGAGCCACACTATAATAGAATTAAAATATCAGGAGCCATTGTGTACTGAACATAAAATTCAGTCTGTGTATCTAGTTTCATGTAAACAGAGAGAAGAGCTTAGGCAAGTGTTAGTCAAGCATAAAAACGTGTTTTCAAATGTATGGAAACATATTACTAATGCAATTTAAATGTAAGAAGTTGGAATATTTTTTCAAAAAACCATATCCAACGACGACCAGTTGCCAAGAACCTCTTAAAAAACGATTCAACGAACGTTAGATTGGGGAATATTGGAACACGCAATACATATTTTTAAAAATCCACTGGCAGTAGCACTGAAATGTGATAGAATTGTAAGGCTGGTACTGAATGCTCACAGTTTAAACAAAATTTAATGAGGGACAGCGCACAAAATACACAAAGTTATTGCAATAATTCTGAGGAGCTACTTGTTTCACATGAATGGTTGGATATAATTTGTGGTTACTGGAATTTTCCATTGGCAAAAGACTGAAGAAATTATGTGTCCCGTATATATAATGGATTTTCTCATGGGTATAGAGTATTTCCCTCTATCTGTAATATATCGGTCTTTGCCATTTTCAGATCTATGGCGCTGTTACAGAGGCAGGAAGCATTAGGGCAAGTGACATTTTACGTAGACAACATGAAGTTGCATGTCCTACTTGGGAAGAGTATTATAGTTTTCTGGACAATGTATGAGATGAAGTAGGACAAGGTGGCACAAAAGTGAATTAAGAAAGTATGGCATGCACTAAGAACCAATTGTATTTCTTGCTCCATGTGTTTAACGGAGAAAGTATTTTAGCAAAACCATCCAGGTTCTCAGTGACTGAGCTGTTTGAAACGTCAAAGAAAAGGAAAAGGAGTCATTCTACGCTTCTTGCACACATCAATTGTTAAAAGCGGATAGCCCCTGGGTTCAGACTGAAGAATATCAGCCCACATTTTAAAAGCTAAAAAATCATTTCGTAAATAACCCGCTGCTGAATCACTCACATTTTGAGAAGACTTCTTTTATTTTATTGAACTCTGGTACATATGGTAAAAGAGTGTAAAATAAAAAGAAGGGGATATTGAAGTGCGTAAGATGATAGCTTTTACCACTTAATCACTGCAATCAGTGGAGCATAATAAAGGAGTATCAGAGCTAGACGCACTGGCCATCGTATTTGGAATGAAGAAATCTGAGCATTCTTTGTTGAATCACCAAGTGATAATATGCAATGATTTTAAAGCATTAACATTTTTGCAAACTTGTCAGCTAAAACATGCCAGGTGAGCAATGTTCCTGCAACAGTTCGATCATGAAATTGAAAACATATGAAGAAAGTGTACTTTGGCGGCCAACAGGTTGCCTAGAAATGCTATCTATATAAGGCGTCTGAACTTACATTAACTAAAAACGATTCGGTACTCACTTTTGCTATAAATGAAATAAAGGCGGAAATTGCTTTGAAGAAAATATGTCGGTACTCTGAAAGAGAACAGAATAGGGTGATCTTCGGAGATCAGTAAAACATCATTTGGGAGACCCTAATTATCCCATGGTAGCACAATATTACAATTTCCATCAAGGAATTTGGTGCAAGAGAAGGAATATGGATTTGTCAGAACGGATATTATGCTTCCCCTCCAAAAATCTGCCATTTCAATAGACTAAGTGTATTTACAGTAAGAGCATTAAGGGACTAAGAATTGCATTTCAAACCTAATGACAGAGTAACTTTAGAAAATATGCGTTTTGAGTTAAATAGAAGATTAGTAAATAGCATTGTGCAAGGAAATATGCAATCCCTTGAACACAGTGGAATTATTAGCAGTAGATCATTTTCGACCTACGCCTAGTTCTAGAGGAGCGTGCTTTGGTGTACTTCAGTGGATTCAGTAAATACATTAAGCTATTTCCAGACAGAAGAGCTAATGCCACAACACCTACAGAAAAGCTGGGTAACAACAATTTTGTTGATTTAGGTAGGCCTGAGAATGTTGTGGTGAGTAATTGTAAACGGTTTCCAAAAAATGGTTCAAATGGCTCTGAGCACTATGGGGCTTAACTGCTGTGGCCACCAGTCCCCTAGAACTTAGAACTACTGAAACCTAACTAACCTAAGGACATCACACACATACATGCCCGAGGCAGGATTCGAACCTGCGACAGTAGCGGTCGCGTGGTTCCAGACTGTAGCGCCTAGAAACGCTCGGCCACTCCGGTCGGCAGTAAACGGTTTGATGCTAAAAAATTGAAGAAATGTTGTCAGGATAGGATACATTATTATCTTAGGATTTTCCCTTAGATAAATATGAGTGATAAGGTTATAGGGGACTTTGCAGAAGATGTGGAGGAAACATTAAACATGGGGTAATAATATTAAGTATTTAGAAAGCATCATTAACAACCACAAGCTTGATGCAACAGTATTTTCATCATACAAATTAACATGTAACCATAAACCGGAGCTGTCTGACTTTCTTGTTTTATTCGATATCTCATTAGGCAACAATCAAGCACAAGAAAGGGTAAACATAGGGGAAAGATTTTTAGATGCGAAATGGTGACATGATGTAAAATCTGTAACCCCATCTAATTTCAAAGTACGATAACTGGTACTAGTAAAGAGTAATGAATAAAGTAGAATGGCACAAACTAAAATGAATATGCAGGTATATCAGCATCCATTCAGAATTGTACGAAGCCCCACGTGAATGTCTCTCGAATATCTGAAAATTTGGAAGGAATTGAGACTCTGGAACATTATAGCCCTGGAAAAAATTATAGATAACAGTATCTAAGAGTCTGTTGGGAAGGTACTTCTCCATCGTAGTTACACTGTTTGGCGAACTAAGAGGCCTGAACTGGATGGAACTTTATTTCCAAATTGAAGGATCATACTTCCATTTATCTTTCGTTCTTATTAATTATGTGTTATTTGTCTTTATTTTTGATTATCTTGACTAGAATGGCGCAGCTGAAACAATTAGCTCATACTGACCACTTTGAATCAAGACAGAAATCTGAAACGAGAGTTTGCATCTGAGAACAACGTAAACAAATATATATACATTTATATCTGATGTAGATAGTAGAGAATGTGATGTGTATGGAGACACAGAGCCATATTATCTCATATCTATGTACGTTGCATGGAATATGAAGCTAGTAAAAGCCTGAAGATTCAACTAAGTGTAGTTATTAGGTATTACGTAAAAGAACTCAAGACTTAATGAAGTAGACGTCCCTGTATGTTGAAAGGGGTCAGCATAATGATGGTGTATGGAGTAATATTGAATAAAAAGAGTATAAAACGTCGTGTATATTGAGGAGAAAAATAGGTTCTCGGAAATGTCTCAGGAAAACGCAGATAATTGCAGTGTTGCAAGAGGTGCTGCAGACAAATAAAGGGCAAGTACAGGGAGAAATAATGTCTGATTTATATAAGGGGCGATCAAAAAGTTTCCTTCAATTTACGTCTATGGTCACAAACTTTTTGTTAACAGATTATCGGTTTCGGTCTTTAATGACCATCATTAGATCTGCAGCAAAAATGGGAAAAACATAAATTCACTCGCAAACTATATACAGCTTAAGAGCAATACAGACCATAATGAAAAGTAGTGCTGACAAAATTGCGCTTTGTGCGCTTTGAATATGAAGAGGCATACCTGTTTCATAAAAACAAAGTCATAATGTACTGCAGCCATGGAGGCATCGTCAAATGTTAAATGCGGAATCAGCACCAGCATCGTCAAATACATATAAATAACATCACATGCACGAGTCATTTTGTCAATAGCACTGCTGTATAAACAAGTTGCCGTACAGTAGCCACAAGATGTTTGTGTTGTAAGTTCACCAGATGTCGCTAATGTCGGCATACACTAGTTTTCAATAATTAATTGAAATAGCGAAAATAAAGGGCTGGTACAAACGTTGAAGTCTGTAATAAGCTTATAACGTATAACAGGCATTACATTAATAAAAAGCAATAAAAAGAAGAACACGACAAAATTAATATTGCTAAAAGGGGGGAAGACTTAAAAAACAGAGGTTGACTTGTGCTCTAGTGCCAATATTCTAGATAATGACATAAATATTAAACACCGTTGATAGTGTACCGGGTAATATTAAACAACCATAAAACAAATCGCTAAAGAAGCCACAAATGAAAGAGAACATGGTGCTGCACATAATCAGCGCCCTCTGCCCCGCTAACCACAGAATTCCGCACAGGCGGGAAGTGGCTGGAGGAACGTGACCGGCAGAAGACCCTTCCTACCCAGCGGTGCTCCGTTGCAAGAAAAGAATGATAAAATTCCGTAACAGTGGATGATCCACATTATCTGATTAATGTAGTCTATGAAATGAATAGAGAAGGAACAAGAACATACTAGAGTCATGCGTAAAACATATGAAAGCGAAGTAAATATGTGATGCACTCAATACTAGGTGAACTTGTCAACACACTATATATAACAGAGGCGTGAAGTGATTAGACTAAAACATTGTCAAATAAAGCAAAGTAGGCATTGGGCACAAAGTCATTTTGCCAGTTAGGCAGTTGAACTGGTTCTCTATTTTTTGCTTCATAAATTTAAAGCTACTCTAACAAATTAAGATCACGGCTTTTTCCCCCTCGGTGAAGAACACGCATACAACTCTCAATTCTCCCTATGGAGTGACAAGTATCAGATAAACGATGTCCCAAAGCCGTTTTGTTTCTTTGAGTGTCCTTTAAACCTTAATTTAAAAGAGCGGCCTGTTTGACCGATATAATATTTGTCACAATTACTGCAGTCAATCCTTTATACTCCAGAGCCATCAAATTTATCATAGTTCCCTTTCAGTTTATGTTTTATTCGCAGTTTTAGGGTGTTATTAACCTGAAAGCCACATCTGACATCAGACTTTTTAAAACATTTTTCTATTTGCAAAAAGTTTCCATCTGAAAGGTCTTGCTACAGCATATCTCCAATGAAGCATGACTCTGAGGCGGGTATATAAGCACCGACATGTAGGCAAGGGGCTAGTGTACCATTCGTGTAACTTCGAGGATTGTGCGGTAAACACAGCCCCATAATCTATGTGTTTTTTATCTTAGACAACATTTACGTCCTAACATAACTTAAAGGGCACATTCCGCTTCATTTAACAACTATCTTAGCACCCACTGCTTCTCTTGTGTGGAGTGTATGGTCTACACTGGTTATTTCTTTATCGGATTTTTACGTCGTTCAGAAATCGCTACATCTTCTAAGCTTTTCACGCTAATTAAGGCAGTAGAAGTATGGTGTTTTCCGAATGCACTTCCGACCAGAAATCAATTCTGGTACCTGGAGTCAGAGATCCTCGTTAATCCGTCCATTTGAGTTATTTCGGTGACATTTACTTTCTTCAAAATTTTGATTCCCTAACGCATATTTCTTTACAAGTCAAATACCAATTTTCATAGATATCACTTTAAATATGTTTTAATATAAAGAATTTTTTTGTAAAAACTAACGTCCCCTATTTCTCCCCCTTAGGGGTTGCATTTCCAGAAAACATTCAAACATCAATTTCTTTACGTCTAACCAAGAAGCCAAATACAAACACTCAACATTTTGTTTGAAAAATTCTTTCGTAATCAAATATTTCCAGAACCATTTTCATTCCTAATTTTACCTCCTCAGCAGCTGAATTTCCAGAAACACCGAAACACATAATTTTTTAAATTTCCAACCAAGAGCACAAATACAAATTTTCTTCTATTTAGCTATAAAAAGGATTACTTAATGAAATACTTTCATAAAAATTTTCATCGCCTGTTTCACCCCCTTAGCGACTAAAATACCAGAAACACCGAAACACATACTTTTTAATTACTAACAAAGAAGTCCTATGCCATTTTTCAGAGATACATATTTAAAAATACTTTATTAGTACTGTAATAATGATTTATTTTCAAAATAAACTTTCACTCACTATTTTAACCCCTTAGTAGTTGAATTTTCAAAATTACTGAAGCATGTATTTTTTTATTTCTGATTGAAACCAAATACCAGTTTTCAAGCTCTAGCATCACAATTAACATAAGAGTGACATGTCTTGAAAAAACATTTCAGCCCCTACTTCACCCTCTTAGGGATGGAATTTCGTACAATGCCTCACTAAATGCTGTTAACAGTATAAGACCAGCGCCCATTCTAGTAGTTCAAGTTTCTCATTAGCAGTTTGGGCTAGTGAATGATGAGTCACACACTAGTTCATTCACTTAGGGGCTGAATTTCCAAAAACACCGAAACACGTATTTCTTGTTTCTAATCGAGAATCCAAATACAAATTTTAATTAATTTAACTTTAAAATGCTTTCATAATGAAATAATTTCATAAAACATTTCACTGCTTATTCCAAAAACGTTGAAAACCGTATTTCTTTTTTATTTCTAAGCAAAAATTCAAGTAACATAGATGTAGCCTCAATAATTGTTTCAATAGTTCTTTAATAAAGATTTAATTTTAAAAAGAGACAGTCACACACTATTTCTCCCCTCACAGGCATTCAATTCCTATAAGTGCTGAAACACTGTTTCTTTAGTCTCCCCAAATTTCGAATTTCTATCCTTGGTGGTCAAGGCTGGATTGTGACGAATGAGTCACTCAGGACATTGCCCTTAATATATAGAGATAACAAACTGTCAAAGGAGATACTCACCAGTTTTGCTGATGTTGTGGTCATTATGAAGAAATTACCAATTATAATCCAAGACAAGGCGATTCCTCTGGTTTATGGCTCTTGTGATCTGCTGTACAGCGTGCAGTAATTTGGAGAGCGTCGCAATCCTCAACCGATCCGTTTGTAGTGTCTCCAGGTTCCATTCTATGTTATCCAACCTTAAACAATAAAATGCGGTCACCTGATGTAATGAGTGACATTTTGATACTAGACCGTCTTTCTTGAACAGAGCAATGAAACCAAACTCAGCCAGTCACTTCTCAAGTTTTTATGTCGCCCTTCGATACTGATATCCAGGTCATTAGGTATGAATCAAGATATTAGACTGAGTTATTCCAGGGTGAATTGCGAATGGTATGCGAGTCTGTTGACACGTTTTGGTAAAGTGAGCGGTCTTTGTTGAAATACAAGACTACTTGTGCACAAATTCATGCAATACAATGATAGAACAAGTACAGGCTCTACTATAGATAGATCATTATTAGCGCACTCCTTATATAATATACAAACATATACATTGTGTTCATTGGTGAATGTTCAAATTTCATAATCATACCATAGCACTCGGTGTCACTTGACACAAGTCTTTCAGGGTAACTTTCAAAACATGCCGTTGACAGTTCTCTACAAGTATCTGTTCGTCCACAGCACAGCCACATGCAACACTTTCACTATAAAGCCACCACTTCATCAAGAGGTGGCCATATCTCCCTTGTGCCATTCGGATGCAGATGAGTCATGAGCATTCACCACAATGCAGATCAGACTCTGCACGCTTCACCGTTGGTTTCTGAATAAGATGCGCCTTTTGGGTGGATGTTCATTCCCACATTCTTTCTACATCTCGGTGACATCGAAGATAAATACGGCAATAAACACAAGGTGGCATGTGTGACTTTCTTCAGGTGTGCAATCAGTGGATTTATGAAATACGGTATTTAGAACTGAGTTCATACGGTGCTCCAGAATTTTCACCTCGGTCGGTTTAGATCTCAGGTAAATAGGAGCAGTCCGCCCCTCGTGGTCTCGTGGTAGCGTTCTCGCTTCCCGAGCACGGGGTCCCGGGTTCGATTCCCGGCGGGCTCAGGGATTTTTCCTGCTCCGAGATGACTGGGTGTTGTTGTCTCGACTTCATCATCATCATTCATCCCCATTACGGTCGGAGGAAGGCAACGGCAAACCACCTCCATTAGGACCTTGCCTAGTAAGGCGGTGCGGGTCTCCCGCATCGTTCCACTACGATCTGTAAAGAAACATGGGACTTCATTTCCATTTTCCAAATAGGAGCATTGTTGGATAGGACAGGCAACCCTTGAGTGGCACTTGATCTGGCAGTGCCATTAACGGTTCTCAAGGCCTCGTTGTGCATAATGGTCACTACATTTTCATGCTGGGGCATTGCGTAGCATATCTGCATTTAATCCCCAGTCATTTCCAGGGATTAGCGACCACAAGGTAGTTGCTGCTAGGCTGAATACCGTAACACCTACAACCATCAAAAAGAAACGCAAAGTATACCTATTTAAAAAGCTGATAAAAAATCTCTTAACGTGTTTTGAAGAGACAGTCTCCAGTCCTTCCCATCTGATCATGTAAGCGTAGAAAAGATGTGGAATGATATCAAACATAGTATCGACGGCAACTGAGAGATATATAACACATAAATTAATAAGTGATAGTACTGATCCCCCATGGTACACAAAACGGGTCAGATCGCTGTTGCAGACGCAACGAAAAAATTTAAAAGAACGTAAAATCCCCAATACTGGTAAAGTTTTACAGAAGTTCGAAATATAGCGCGTACTTCAATGCGAGATGCTTTTAATAATTTCCACAACGGAGCTCTGTCTCGGAATCTGGCAGAAAACCCGAAGAGATTTTAGTCATACATAAAGCACACCAGTGGAAGACGCAACCAGTACCTTCACTTCGCTATAAAAACGGTGTATACACTGATGACTGGGCCACTAAAGCAGAGTTTCCGAAACTCCTTCACCAAAGAGGACGAAGTAAATATTCCTGAATTCCAATCAAGAACAACTGCCGAGATGAGAAACATAGAAGAAGATATCCTCGGTGTAACGAAGTCACTTAAAAAAGGCAAGGCCTCCAGGCCAGATTGTATACCAGTCAGGTTCCTTTCAGAGTAAGCTGATACAATAGCCCCATATTTAGCTCATAGAAAGATCCGTACCTAAAGACTGGAAAATTGGTCAAGTAGCACCAATACCCAAAAAGGGAAATAGGAGTAATCAGCTCAACACAGGCCTTTATCACTAACGTCGATTTGAAGTTGGATTTCGGAATATATACTGTATTAGAACATTACGAATTACCTCGAAGAAAACGATTTATTGACACACAGTCAGCACGGCTTCAGAAAATATCGTTCTTGTGAAACACAACTGGATTCGTGATCTCCTGTCAGAAAAGTCAGTTAGTAGTAACAGACGGAAAGTAATAGAGTAAAACAGAAGTAATATCTGGCGTTCCCCAAGTAAGTGTTACAGGCCCTCTACTGTTCCTGATCTATATTAATGAGATAGGAGGCAATCTGAGTAGCCGCCTTAGTGTGTTTGCAGATGATCCAGTCATTTCCCGGCTTGTAAAGTCGTCAGATGACCAAAACGAACTGCAAAATTAAGTAGATATGATATCTGTGTGGTGCGAAAAGTGGCAGTTGACCCTGAATAAAAAAAAGTGTGGAGCTATTCACACGAGTAATAAAAGAAATCGGCTTAATTTCGATTACGCGATAAGTCACACAAATCTGAAGGCTGTAAAGTCAACTAAATACTTAGCGATTACAATTGCAAAGAAGCTAAATTGGAACGATCACATAGATAATGTTGTGGGTAGAGCAAACCAAAGACGGCGATTCATTGGCAGAACACTTAGAAGGTGCGACAGGTCTACTGCAGAGACTGCTTACACGACGCTTGTCCGCCCTATTCTGGAGTATTGCTGTGCGGTGTGGGATCAGCATCAGGTGGGACTGACGGATGACATCGAAAAAGTACAAAGAAGGGCAGTTCGTTTTGTATTATCGCGAAATAGGGGAGATAGTACCGCAGACATGATACATGAATTAGAGTGACAATCATTAAAATAAAGGCGTCCTTCGCTGGGACGGGATCTTCTCCTGAAATTTCAATCAACAGTTCCCTCCGTCGATTGCGGAAACATTCTGTTGTCACCCACCTACATAGGGAGAAATGATCATCAGTATAAGGTAAGAGAAATCAGGGCTCGCACAGAAGAATTTAAGTGCTCGTTTTTCTCGCGCACCGTTCGAGAATGGGACGGTAGAGAGGCAGCTTGGAGGTGGTTCATTGAACCCTCTGCCCGGCACGTTATTGTGAATAGCAGAGTAATCACGTAGATGTAGATCTACCTCTTCCGAGCTCAGTAATTTTACTGTCCAAGTATCAGAACCCGTCAGCTACTTCTAGTGACTCATTTCCTAATTTAGTTACACCTTTACATTTCACAGTTCAGACTGATTTGTTCACTTAATAACCTAAGGACAGGTAACTTTGTTTTCTACGATTTAATATCGTTGAGATATAAGACAATTTGAAAGAAAAGAAAATGAATTAACTTAACGGTACTCAGTGTTTGACAGAACACAACAGGAAAATCGTACTGCAAACACTTTCTTGGTGTTTATTTAATCACAATCCGGCTTTCAGTTTGTAGGTCAGCGTCACGTTTACACTTGACGATGAGTTAAGGAGCTGAAAGCCAGTTTGTGATTAAGTGAATAACAGCTGCCGAACATCAGGAAGGTGTTTCCTTTATGATTTTAAAGCAAAGTTATGTCCGAATGAGGAACTAAGACTCGAGATTTATAAATATTCGGTGAACAGTTGTCGTAGCCTCACTCATAGACAAATGTCACTAGTAGTAAGAATAAACTTACGCTAACAAACTCTGGGCTCTTGTCCTGGCGCCCCAGTGGGAACCGAGCGGCGGCCGCGTCATCTTCTGCCAGTGGCGTCGTGGGAGGGGCGTGGAGGAGTGTGCGACGGCGACACCGCTCTCCAGCACACTGTCGACATCCAGGACCTGGAGCCGGTCTTTCGGACGCAATCAGCTCGTGAAATGACATCACGAGGCTGAGGTCACCCCATTCCAGTGCTCTGAGGTAAAATACTTCGCAGTACTTGGAACCGAACACAGACCCCTTCTATACCAGGTCTACAAACTGAGCATTGATCTGCTTTGGTCTTTGTAGGAAGAAACTAACCTGTTGATAACTTTTCTGAGTGAAATTAAAAACAAAGTGGGCAATCACTTCTTGATTTCCAACACGATGCTCACTATTAGCCACAATAGGTGTACTAAAAAGGTTGCAAGTCTCGTACAATTTGCAAAATATGACATAAACCCACCAGACAAAATGTTAGTCACCACCTTAACTGAGCACACGTGTTGCTTTGGAGTGCTACAGATGTTGCAGGACTGGTACCATGCAGTCACGTGACCCTCCGCCACTGACGTCAGCCACAACACTGAGGTGGTAATCGCGGTGTGCTCGTGCAGGTCGCTTGTGACAGATCAGTAGATTAAGACGGGTCGACGTGTAGATCTTACGGAATGGCAGAAGTCATCTATCATTTTTGCACATGCACATTAACAGACCATGAATGAAGTTACCCAAGGTACTGGTTTGTCAACGCTCACTGTGCATGTGTCTGGAGGGAACGATGTGGCAGTCATAGCGACAAAAGTCAGCGTAACAGTACTGTTCTTAAAGAGACTCTAACCGCCAGGACTCAGAACGACTGTCACTCTGAGTGAATGATGAGTCGTTTCACACCTTACACCAACTGCTGCTGTCAGTGAATGTCAGACATGTGATGCGTCATCTTACTACACACGTTCTATTCACTGTGATTAAGTTTGCAAATTAAAATAATGGTTAAGAGTAGGAAGCAGAGGAAACCTACACTATATGATCAAAAGTATTCGGACACCTGGCTGAAAATCACTTACAAGTTCGTGACGCCCTCCGCCTGTAATGCTGGAATTCAATATGGTGTTGCCCCAACCTTAGCCTTGATGACAGCTTCCACTCTCGCAGGTATACGATCAATCAGGTGCTGGATGGTTTCTTTGGGAATGGCACCCCATTCTTCAAGGAGTGCTGCTCTAAGAGAGGTATCGATGTCGGTCGGTGAGGCCTGGGACAAAGTCGGCGTTCCAAAACATCCCAAAAGTGTTCTGTAAGATTCAGATCGCGACTCTGTACAGACCAGTCCATTACAGGGATGTTACTGTCGTTTAACCACTCCGCCACAGGCCGTGCATTATGAACAGATGCTCGATCGTGTTGAAGGATGCAATCGCCATCACCCTATTGCTCTACAACAGTGGGAAGCGAGAAGGTGCTTAAAACATCAATGTAGGCCTGTGTTGTAATAGTGCCAAGCAAAACAACAAGCGGTCCGTGAAAAACACGACCACACCATAACACCAACGCCTCCGAAATTTACTGTTCGCACTACACACGCTGGCAGATGACGTTCACTGGGCATTCACCATCCCATACACTGCCATCGGATCGCCACATTGTGTACCGTGGTTTGTCTCCCTCACTGTTCAACTGTCCAATGTTTACGCTCCTTACACCAAGCGAGGCGTCGTTTGGCATTTACTGGTGTGATGTGTGGCTTATGAACAGTCTCTCGACCATGAAATCCTCCTGCCAAACTGTCATAGTACTTGCAGTGGATCCTGATGCAGTTCGGAATTCCTGTGTGATGGTCTGGATAGGTGTCTGCCTATTACACATTACGATCCTCTTCAACTGTCAGCAGTCTCTGTCAGTCAGAAGAAGAGGTCGGCCTGTACGCTTTTGTGCTGTACGTGTCCACTTCACTATCAAATTGTAAACAGTGGTCATAGAGATGTTTAGGAGTGTGGAAATCTCGCGTACAGACGTATGACACAAGTGGCACCCAACGACCTGACCACGTTCCAAATCCCTGAGTTCCGCAGAGCGCTCCATTCTGCTCTCTCTCGATGTCTGCTCTCTCTCGATGTCTAATTACCACTGAGTTTGCTGATATGGAGTACCTGGCAGTAGGTGGCAGCATAATGCACCTAACATGAAAAACGTTTGTTTTTGGGGGTGTCCGGATACATTTGATCACATAGTGTATGTAGATGGATGTATACCTTTATTAAGGGATTAGAATTTTGTTTCTAACTGCCTAATTTTCAGAATATGACAGCTACAAGAAATCATTGAAGCGCAGGAGGAAGACAGTGCCCACAAAAATCCCAAGTCGTCGTGGCAGTAGTTTGGCTTGTCGTGTCAGGAGAAAAAATACTGTGTAATTTGCAGAGACAGATACCCCCTGAGGTGCTAACAGATGAAACAGTCACAGGCAGTGTAGAACTGAAAGGAAAAATAGTCCCTCATAGAATTACACGTTGTCAGCGTTGGGACGCATAAAAAATTATTTAATGGATGGTCAGGAGAGTGTTTCAGTGGGGCCATCGAATTAGGCCATTATAGTATGAAAAGCATTATTTGTCCTACAGTGAACTGTCTGACGTAACTGCAGCCAAAAAATGTGAGCAGAGAGGATGACAACCAGTTCTTCAGTGAGAACGCGCCAGGTGTTGGAAGAAACTGGACAGGCAAAAAATTTGTGGTTCACCTCTATGGCATGACAAGCATTCCTTGCTCATTCCCAGTTAACAAACTGCCATGAAATACAGTTTCGTAGGAAGTGAGTCTGTTTGACATTTATGAAGTATATTTTGTTTTGTGACAATCTACACAGACTTAAAAGATGATACATAAAGAGCAATGCTAACGCAGTGCAATACACCATCACCCCAACTCAAACTGGTAACTGGGACGATGTAGGGTGCCAAGTTGTCGACTGGGTGAATGTTGTGACTATATCATCGTGCGTGGCCTCTTGGTCATGATGACAGGCTTAAATCAGTTTGTGTCATGTTATTACTTGCCAGCAGATCCAAAATCATGTGGACTTTGTGGACTTAAGTCCCATTCGGTGGACCACTCAGTACAGAAGTATTGTTGCAGGGTAGAACTGTAAACTCATCTACACACATATGACTACCACTGTGTCTGACGGGAGAAGCAATCCGTGAGTGCTGGTGGTAAGTAGGAGGGTGGGGAAGGAGGAAGTATAGCTAGGAAGCGGTGGGGGAGGGTTCTGTGTGGTTTGTGGGAACACTCAGGAATACGATGGGAACATGACAAAAAACAAGCTGTCAGTCCGCATGACAAACTGTGACCATGAGGCAGCTGGACACCCAGTTGCTGATTACGCTGCCCAATACATTGGACCTCAATTCAGTGACTGCTTCACAGCCTGGGCCATCTGGATCCTTACTAACAGCACCAGCTTTTTCTGAATTGAGCAGGTGGGAACTCTCCTGCAATTATCTTACCTTCCCATAAGACCCCTGGCCGAGCTTTTGCTAAACACTCGCACCCCTTTACTGCTCCCACTCCAGATCTACACAGCCTTCTATTTCATCAATGCCTTCACTACTCTTTTTCCTCTCATCTCCCTTTGCCATTCCCCTTACCACCTGCTCAACTGGTAAATTTAAGGGAAGTTCAGCTCCATATGACAAATCTGAAGAGTCTTGTGAACTCCAGAAGTCATTATCAAGTTCTCAGGCGGTGTCACAACGTGTTACCTTGATGTCTCCTAGATGACCAAAGTTTCGTCCCGTCTACTGACTAACTAATATTTGTCTCAGAAAATAGAGGTAGTAAAGGTTGGTTAGAGAACAAATATGAGAACAGGAGAAGAGGATTACATGTGCGATTATGGGTTGGTTCTTTCAGTGGCGTACGTACCCTTGTACAGAGCAAGAGCGAATGCAGTCGGCAGCGACGCTGCGAATGAGGCCCCTGGTGAGTTCCCTGGAGCTGTCCTCCGTGAGGTGGCGAACCTCCGCGAGGGCGCGGCCGCACTCCCCGTCCTCCGCGGGCGGCGGCTCGTAGCCTCTGCGCGGCACCAGCCGTGTGGCGGCCGGCACCGCGACGGACGGCGCCTCCAGGTTCTCGCACGTTTCGAACAGATAATAATTTCCTGCGAAACGATTTCCAGTACCCATTAGGCTGGCACACTGACTGATCAGACTGGTTCTTGTTGACTACTACTGTGTAGATGGTCACTAACAGCCATTGAAATCGCAACACAAAAAAAAATCGACACCACCGAGACCGAACGTTGCCAGGTTGAACTGGTCGCTCTCATATTTCTCCGGCACCTGGCGTCATCGTACGCGGAGCCATTTGCTACACAGTAAATGGCTGGAAAGTTTCCCAACAATCGTTAAATTTCTGGCATGTTAAGACTGGTGAGTGTTCTCTATCTT
This sequence comes from Schistocerca americana, assembly GCF_021461395.2. Classification (NCBI taxonomy): domain Eukaryota; kingdom Metazoa; phylum Arthropoda; class Insecta; order Orthoptera; family Acrididae; genus Schistocerca; species Schistocerca americana. The sequence goes on from NC_060129.1 coordinate 51,570,376, forward strand.
CGATATCTCCATCATTCTGTCTCCAGCAAAATATTAAGTTCCTGTCAAATGAAAATCGTGTGCCGGACGGAGACTCGAATTCGGGACCTTTGAATTCGCGGGCAAGTCCTCGATTGGTAGAGCACTTGCCCACGAAAGCCAAAGGTCCCGAGTTCGAGTCCCAGTCGGGCACACCGATTTTATCTGCAAGGAAGTTTCAGGTCCAGAGTTCGAGTCTCCGTCAGGCACACAGTTTTAATCTGCCAGGAAGTTTCATATTAGAGAACGCTCGACTGCAGAGTGAAAATCTCCCTGCAGATCTCTCACCCATTGAAAGCACCTTGTCACGTGTTGCTAAGAAACCGGCATGTCAAAACTCACCAGCCATTGAGATCTGGTACAGAGTTGAAGAGGGGTATAATGTAACTATACCTGTCATCTAAGCTTTTGTTCGACGCAACGTCCAGTCAGATCACAGCCACTGTTGATGGCACAACTGGAGGCTCTGTGTACTACAGCTTGTATAGTCATCAGTCAGCTAACAACGCAATCATATAATCTGCCTGTATTCAGAATACACACAGAAAGCACAATTTAGTTATTTTCTGTACCTTCTGCTGTTACGAATCTAGTAGCCAAATGTGGGCTTCTACATCGATAATTTAGCGACGACTTTGGTGTACAGCAAACCAGCTACTTGGAATTTTCTGAAGGAATGATACTGCGAGCCGGACCGGGACTCGAACTCGGGAACTTTACTTTTTGCTCTCAGGACTGAGCCACCCAAGCACGACTCACGACCCCTCCTCACAGCTTTACCTCCGCCAGTACTTCATAGTTTTCCTGCTGCTAAACTTACGGGATTCTGCTTCATCCAGTTTTCTGATTTTGCACATTTTCTGCAGTTTTTGAGGTGTGACAGGAATCACTCGTCTTTTTTAAACAAAAATCTTGTTCAATACTGCAGCATTTTCGAGAACAGTCTCAAATGTCATCATTCGTTAAAACACTTCAGCGTCGATTCTAATGATACGTTCAGTACCATACCTGTTATCTCCGACACATAACGCTTCAGCTTAGTGAAGCATTATACACTTAAGCGCCAAAGAAACTGGTATAGATATGCGTATTCAAATGCAGAAATATGTAAACAGGCAGAATACGGCGCTGTGGTCGGCAAGGCCTATATAAACAAAAAGTCTCTCTCGCAATTGCTATACCGGTTACTGCTGCTACAATGACAGTTAATCAAGACGAGTTTGAATGTGGCGTTACAGTCGGCGCGCGAGCGATGTGACACAGCATCTCCGAGATATCGATGAAGTGGGAATTTTTCCGTACGACCATTTCACGAGTGTACCGTGAATATCTGGGATCTGGTAAAAGTCAAATCTCCGACACCGCTCCGAACGAAAAAAGATCCTGGAAGAATGGGACCAACGACGACTGAAGAGAATAACTCAACGTGACAAAAGCCCCAACCTTATGCAAATTGCTGCAGATTTCAATTCTGGGCCATCAACAAGTGTCAGTGTGCGAATAATTCAACGAAACGTCATCGATATGGGCCTTCGGAGCCGAGCGCCCATTCGTGTACCCTCGTCACCCCACGTTACAAAGCTTGACGCCACGCCTGGGCCCGTCAACACCTACACTAGACTGTTGATGACTGGAAACATGTTGCCTGCTCGGACGAGCCTCGTTTGAAAGTGTATCGATCGGATGAACGGGTGAGTGTGTGGAGACAAGTTCATGAATCTATGGACCTTTGCTTGTCAGTAGGGGACTGTTCAAGTTGTTGGAGAATCTGTAACGTGGGGCGTGGGCAATTGGAGTGATATGTGACCCCTGATACGTCTAGACACGACTCTGGCAGGTGACATGTACATAAGCATCCTGTCTGATCACACGCACCCATTCGTGTCCATTGTGCATTCCGACGGCCTTGGGCAATTCCAGCAGGACAATGCGACGCCCCACACGTCCAGAATTTTACAGAGTGGCTCCAGGAACACTTCTGAGTTAAAACACTTCCGCTAGCCACCAGAATCCGCAGACATGAACATTATTGAGCATGTCTGGGATGCCCTGCAACGTGCTGTTCAGAAGAGATCTTCACGCCGTAGGACTCTTTCGGATTTATGTTCAGCCCTGCAGGATTCATGGTGTCAATTTCCTTCAGCACTACTTCAGACATTAGCCGACTCCCTACGACGTCATGTTGCGGCACTTCTGTGTGCTCGCGGGGGCCCGACACGATATTAGCTGGGTGTACCAATTTCTTTGGCTCTTAAGTGTAAAAGAAATGAGATGTTGTGGTTGGCATTGTTGTGGATAGGGAACTGTTGGCGGTGTTTTATATGTTCATTTTCGTAACATCTTTTTGTAATCTACGTTGTTTTATGTGTGGTTAGCTAACATTTTGGGAGAGAGAACCTATATCCATGTAGAAACAGTAACGAAAGAAGCGATCAGTGAAATTCCTAGAAGTAGCGCTGCAAAGCGATGAGCAATGGAGCGAGCTCGCAAGGACGGTAACAGGTAAGGCGAATGGTCGACTTCGGTTACAGGAACGTGTAGCTCATCTGCAAAGGAGGCCGCGTATAGAAGAATTGTGCGGTCCATTCTTGAGTACTGGTCGTGTGTGTGGTACGTCCGCCAAGTTGAACTGTAGGAAGATGTCGAGGCAAATCAGAGGAATACTCCTGGACTTGTTACCGGTAGGTTCGATAAACACACGAGTGTTACTAAGATGCTTGGTGACGTCTAATGGGAAGTCATGGAGTGAAGACGATGTTCTATTCGCGAAAACCTGCTGAGAAAATTCACAAGTGGAATGGAACTGACTAATAGTGGCGGACTGAACCCTCCTGCATTCACCGTGTGTTGGTCTGGGCAGTGCGTACGTAGATGTAGATGAAATGCTTGTTACAGGCTGCTTTCCCTTGTACTACACACGAGGGGTTCCTCAATGCTTTGCGTATTACACACGGGAAGAATGAAATACGTAGGTGGCTCTAGTTTAATCTCTGATTCCAAACTTTTTACTGGATCGTCACCCTAAATAGGCTATCGAGTAATAGTGGATATTAGTTTGGCCTTTCAGCGTTATCCTGATGCTCTTACGCGACTCAGAGAAGCCTGTGTCCATTCGAATTGCTCTCTTCGTTGTTGTTGTTATTGTGGTCTTCAGTCCTGAGACTGTTTTGATGCAGCTCTCCATGCTACTCTGTCCTGTGGAAACCTCTTCATCTCCGAGTAACTACTGCAACCTACATCCCTCTGAATCTGCTTACTGTATTCATCTCTTGATCTCCCTCTACGGTTTTTACACCACATGCTTTCCTACAGTACTAAATTGGTGATCGCTTGATATCTCAGAATGTGTCCTACCAACCGATCCCTTTTTTTGGTCAGACTGTATCACAAATCTCTGTTCTCCCCGTTTCTATTCAGTACCTCCTTATTACACACATGATCTGCCCATCTGATCTTCAGCATTCTTCTGTAGCACCACATTTCAAAAGCTTCTATTCCTTTCTTGTCTAAACTATTTACCAGCCATTTTTCACTTGCATACATGGCTACACTCCATACAAATACTTTCAGACAGCACTTCCTGACATTTAAGTCTATACTCGATGTTAACAAATTTCTCTTCTTCAGAAACGCTTTTCTTCCCATAGCCAGGCTGCATTTCATATCCTCCCTACTTCGACCATCATCAGTTATTTTGCTTCCCAAACAGCAAAACTGATTTCTAGTTTAGTATTCAAGTACCTCATTTCCTAATCTAATTCCCTCAGCACCATATGATTTAATTCGACTACATTCCATTATCGTCGTTTTCCTTTTGTTGATGTTCATCTTATAGCCTCCTTTGCTCTCTTCGCCTACCTTCGGTATCCCACTTAACCCTTTTTGGTATGCACCCTTACATTTGACCAGTAAGCAGGGCTGGGTTGCACGACAGTTTTGTGAGGAAGCTCCCGTATACTTAGTCGTTAGACACAGCTGTACTCCCATATCCGTAGTTATGTTGTGATGAGTAACGGAGCAGTATACAGACTTCACATTTCGGCCCTCGGTGCATGGACAGGGTGAATCACTTCTTTGTAATCTCCTCCTATCATCTTCTCCAATGCAGTTTTTAAATTGGTAATTAGGTGATTGTATTCACGCAACATTCTCTTTTTTCCACGCCTCGGATATATTTATCCCTACAGGCTGCTTCATTGGTCCCATTCCCCACTATGTCTGTCTGTAGGGACTGATGGTGATGGTTACGTGGAGGACGCACAGAGGCAATTACGGTACATTTCACCTTGAATCGTAGGAGTAGGTGAAAACCTGGCATTTTTACCTCCGTACCCGTAGCAAATGAAGTCATCTCAAAGCATGCATTGTATTTCCCAATTATATTTTAACAACACATTGATTCATTACATTCCGTAAAAATGCAGTTTTTAGGGGTTCCTCTGGCTTTCCTAGGAACGTAAGTGAGAGCTCGTGTCCAGAGCAAATCAGACCAACCATTTTTTCCTACGATTTCAACGCGTTACGATGTTTACATTTTTGATCTATACTCCCTAAGATGACCAATCAATGATTAACGTAGTCAGTTAAACGATTCATAATTAAATGCAACTCACTAAATGCTTCTCACATTTTACATGTAAAGGTACGTAGTCTCTCTGTTTCTTATATCGCATTTAAATAACGCCGTCGCTCAGAGTGTTCAGGCGTCTCGGAAGCTGTAAGACACCTGCGACGCACAGTGTCTAAAATGCAACGTGTTAGTGACTGGTCTGTCTCTGCAGCTGTTACTGCCGCGTGATGTTCTGCATGTAAGGTACGGCGGCTCTGAGACTCCTTCGAGGCTTAATGAGTTCGAGAAACTTTCGCAGACCGAGCTATCTTAGAAAATACTCTAAATCACACTTACGGTAACGAAGCGTAGCATGAAATAAACAATAATCGGTGCGCATTTTGCAGCACGCGAACCTAATATACTCCAAAACTCTGCCTATAAAAACAGGACCTTAATGTTTTCGTACCTGAGATTATGTTAATGATAAAAAGGTAGGGCCCAGTGTTGTGGGTGGACCTTGGGCTAGAGGCCATTTGCATACCCAGCAGAAGGCTCCTCTTAGTGCCACTATCGTACGGTACAGGATCAAAGTACGAATAGTACACACTTCATCCCGCTTAGGCAAATGGAGCAAATCGGTTGGGTCTTTTTGCATTTGACGTGGTCCATAATGTGTTTTGGCAACGGCCTTGCCGCAGTGGATACACCAGTTCCCTTCACATCACCGAAGTTAAGCACTGTCCGGCGTGGCCGGCACTTGGATGGGTGACCATCCGGGCCGCCACGCGCTCTTGCCATTTTTCGGGGTGCACTCAGCCTCGTGATGCCAATTGAGGAGCTACTCGACCGAATAGTAGCGGCTCCGGTCGAAGAAAACCATCGTAACAACCGGGAGAGCGGTGTGCTGACCACACGCCCTTCCTATCCGCAACCTCAGCTGAAGATGACACGGCGGTCGGATGGTAGCGATGGGGCACTTGTGGCCTGATGACGGAGTGTTTATAATGTGTTTGATGAAACTGGTGGGGGCACCGTTAGTTTATATGCGGTTCCTTGGAAAACCATACAAAAAAGGCTTTTTACTATATTTTCGCCTGCACCGGCTGACCAGAACCCAGCCGAGAATTCCAAGACAGCGAAGAACAGCAAATATCCCAAAGATCCCGAACAACATTGAAAATTGTTTTCATAACTTTTTACATTCTGAGACACAGAGAGGTTAAAAGATATCGTACTTGTACACGCAAAATACGCACCTATAAGCCGGTTTGAGGCGAAACCATCATACATAAAGTGACGTAACAAGAAGAAATATGCTGTAAGGTGTCTCCGTTATCATCTGGGAACATCATGTTGTGAAACTAAAATCTATTTGCTCCTAAAAATCAGGTCTGAAGGCGAAACTCAGTTTTGCGTTATTTCAGTTTCACATACTCTATGTGGACAAAAGTATCCGGACACCTGGTTGAAAATGACTTACAAGTTCGTCGCGCCCTCAATCGGTAATGCTGGAATTCAGTATGGTATCGGCCCACCCTTAGCCTTGATGACGGATCCCACTCTCGCACACATATGTTTAATCAGGGGCCTTTGGGAATGGCAGCCCATTCTTCACGGAATGCTGCACTGAGGAGAGGTATCGATGTCGGTCGGTGAGGCCTGGCGCGAAGTCGGCGTTCCAAAACATCCCAAACGTGTTCTATAGGATTCACGTCAGGACTCTGTGCAGACCAGTCTATTACGGAGATGCCATTCTCGTGTAAACACTCCACCACAGGCAGTGCATTATGAAGAATCCTCGATCGTGTTGAAAGATGCAATCGCATTCCCGAATTACATTTCAACAGTGGGAATCAAGGTCCTTGAAACATCAATGTAGTCCTGTGCTGTGACGGTGACACCCAAAACAACAAGGCGTGCAAGCCCCTTCCATGAAAAACACGACCACACCACAACACCACCGCCTCCGAATTTTACTATCGGCACTACACACGCTGGTAGATGACATTCACCGGGCATTCGCCATTCCCACACACTGCCATCGGATCGCCACATTGTGTACTGTCATTCGTCACTAAACACAACATTTTTCCGCTGGTTAGTCGTCCAGTGTTTATGCTCCTTACACCTATCCAAGGATCGTTTGGCATTTACCGGCCTCATGAGTGGCTTATGAGCAGCCTCTCGACCATGAAATCCTCCCGCCTAACTCTCGTAGTACTTGCAGTGGATCCTGATGCAGTTTGCAATCCCTGTGTAAGGGTCTGGATAGACGTATGCCTATTACACGTTACGAGCCTCTTCGACTGTCAGCGGTCTCTGTCAGTCAACAGACGAGGTCGGGCTGTACGGTTTTGTGCTGTACGTATCCCTTCACGTTTCCACTTCACTATCACATCGGAAACAGTAGACCTAGGTACGTTAAGAGTGTGGAAATCTCGCGTACAGATTCATGACACAAGTGACCCCCCAATCACCTGACCACGTTCGAAGTCCGCGAGTCCCGCAGAGGGCCCCATTCTGCTCTCTCACGATGTGTAATGACCACTGAGGTCGCTGATATGGAGTACCTGGCAGTAGGAGGCAGCAAAATGCACCTAATATGAAAAACATATGGTTTTGGTGTGTCCCGATAGTTTTGATCACGTAGTGTAAGTGAAGTATCTATATTTTATTGGCCAATAACTTTCTTTTCATATAAGTTACATGCCCTGTTGCAGCAGGGAAAGGAAAGAAAACAACTGAGAAATGTTCGTATCGGACAGAAAAAATGCGAATATGTCCCTGTTTAATTAAAAGACTCTTGACTGAAAACTGATTGCTATCTGGCGCACTCGACGTTCCTCAGCCCCTCTAAAGATGTTGGCATGCAAACATACTCACGCTCTTTTGTGCTGAGAGAGAAGAAGAGAGTGGCAGTGGCGAAGAGACAGAAAAGTAATAAATACTGAAGGATGGTAGAAAGTGGTTGTGCTATAGAAAATGCAAACGGGACAGTGGCAGTGTGGGGGGAACAGAGGAGCTCAGTGCGAGCGGAGCATAGTTGAGAGTGACAGAACAGTTCTTTGAAACGAGTGAAGGAGACAGTCCCAGGGTGGTAGGGCGGGGGAGGGGGGGGGGGGTAAGTGGATGAGAGCCAGCGATATTAAGAGACAGAGTCAATGAAGTGTATGACAATGATAACGAAGAAGAGACACAAGCAGTGGGCAGGAAGAAATAGTCTATTAGCAATAAGGAAGAGCAAGAGGGAGACAGAGACAGTGACAGAAGGCTGTAGTAGTAGGACAGAATGAAGGGGAGTGTGGCTGTGAGACAGGAGAGAATGACAGAGATACACAAAGTTATAATAGCGATGATGGGCTGAATGGGTGGGTGAGGAAGGACATCTGGAAGTGGATGAGTATTAGCCGTTTGCAGGGGTGGACTACTGAATGTGAGCGAGTTACAGGTAGTGGAACTTGTTGAAGTCTGCGTGTCAAAAAAACAGCGAATATGTTCGCATGCCTATATTTTTTAGCAAAATTTTACAGGTGCAGAATAAAGTAGCTACTAACCCACTTTTGAGTGAGAGTCTTTTAAGGAAAGCATATTTTGTGCTCTGATAGTAGCGATTTTTCCACTACTAGTGGTATGTTTCGTATAGCTTTCCCAGCGTAATAGCCGGCCTGAGTGGCTGAGCGGTTCTAGGCGCTTCAGTCTGGAACCGCGCGACCGCTACGGTCGCGCGTTCGAATGCTGCCTCGGGCATGGATGTGTGTGATGCCTTTAGGTTAGTTAGGTTTAAGTAGCTCTACGTCTAGGGAACTGATGACCTCAGATGTTAAGTCCCATAGTGCTCAGAGCCATTTCAACCATATGAACCTGAGTAATACACTCCTGGAAATTGAAGTAAGAACACCGTGAATTCATTGTCCCAGGAAGGGGAAACTTTATTGACACATTCCTGGGGTCAGATACATCACATGATCACACTGACAGAACCACAGGCACATAGACACGGGCAACAGAGCATGCACAATGTCGGCACCAGTACAGTGTATATTCACCTTTCGCAGCAATGCAGGCTGCTATTCTCCCATGGAGACGATCGTAGAGATGCTGGATGTAGTCCTGTGGAACGGCTTGCCATGCCATTTCCACCTGGCGCCTCAGTTGGACCAGCGTTCGTGCTGGACGTGCAGACCGCGTGAGACGACGCTTCATCCAGTCCCAAACATGCTCAGTGGGGGACAGATCCGGAGATCTTGCTGGCCAGGGTAGTTGACTTACACCTTCTAGAGCACGTTGGGTGGCACGGGATACATGCGGACGTGCATTGTCCTGTTGGAACAGCAAGTTCCCTTGCCGGTCTAGGAATGGTAGAACGATGGGTTCGACGACGGTTTGGATGTACCGTGCACTATTCAGTGTCCCCCGACGATCACCAGTGGTGTACGTCCAGTGTAGGAGACCGCTCCCCACACCATGATGCCGGGTGTTGGCCCTGTGTGCCTCGGTCGTATGCAGTCCCGATTGTGCCGCTCACCTGCACGGCGCCAAACACGCATACGACCATCATTGGCACCAAGGCAGAAGCGACTCTCATCGCTGAAGACGACACGTCTCCATTCGTCCCTCCATTCACGCCTGGCGCGACACCACTGGAGGCGGGCTGCACGATGTTGGGGCGTGAGCGGAAGACGGCCTAACGGTGTGCGGGACCGTAGCCCAGCTTCATGGAGACGGTTGCGAATGGTCCTCGCCGATACCCCAGGAGCAACAGTGTCCCTAATTTGCTGGGAAGTGGCGGTGCGGTCCCCTACGGCACTGCGTAGGATCCTACGGTCTTGGCGTGCATCCGTGCGTCGCTGCGGTCCGGTCCCAGGTCGACGGGCACGTGCACCTTCCGCCGACCACTGGCGACAACATCGATGTACTGTGGAGACCTCACGCCCCACGTGTTGAGCAATTCGGCGGTACGTCCACCCGGCCTCCCGCATGCCCACTATACGCCCTCGCTCAAAGTCCGTCAACTGCACATACGGTTCACGTCCACGCTGTCGCGGCATGCTACCAGTGTTAAAGACTGCGATGGAGCTCCGTATGCCACGGCAAACTGGCTGACACTGACGGCGGCGGTGCACAAATGCTGCGCAGCTAGCGCCATTCGACGGCCAACACCGCGGTTCCTGGTGTGTCCGCTGTGCCGTGCGTGTGATCATTGCTTGTACAGCCCTCTCGCAGTGTCCGGAGCAAGTATGGTGGGTCTGACACACCGGTGTCAATGTGTTCTTTTTTCCATTTTCAGGAGTGTAGTTTTAAACGCGGTTCTCGGGCCTACCTTAGCATTTTATCATTGTGTCTCCACAATATTACGCCGTAAAAATCGTACGGCTACACCAGGTGGTGTAGCAAATATTTTTAAAACTGCAGAAACCACACACACGAGTAGACCTCGGTTTTGCACTGTAACGGTTTAATCTATAAACACTTGTAGTCGTCTGCGTGATACTCACGTATACCATGTTTAAAAATGTGAATAATACTTCTAAAGATAATACAACTACCCAACTTAAAAAAAGATCGAAAAGATGTTTTACAAATACGAGTAGATAATATTGAAAACATTTTAGAAACCGAAAAAAGATAGTGTTAGAGAGACAAGGAAACAAGAAACATTAAATGCTGAACAGCTACACAATTTAACAGGATTTTTTTCTTCTTCTTCCCTGAGTTGACCACGTTCTCCTTCGGGGTCCAAGCTATCTCCATACCTGATTTTATCCAAATCTGTTCAGCGATTTAGCCATGACAATGTAACACACAGTGTTACTTTCACATTTGTAATATTTGTATGGGTTGTACGTTCCCTGTACTGTACCAGTTAACCGTTGTCCACCACCGCCTTGGCGTACGACTGAGCACATGTGATCATTCCGATATGTTTACAAGTTGTAACACCCAGGTATTTCTACGAGATGAGTGATTCCTATGTGTGAAGTGCACGATTTTATACTTCTGAACGTTTAATGCAAGTTGCCATTCTTTGTGCCAGTTTGAAACCATAACGATTTTCGACATATGGTTAGACGTTTGTGCCAGTTCTTTCGGGTAGCACTTCATTATAGATAACTGCGTCATGTGAGGTTATTATCAATATTTTCCACTGCGTAATCAACATTCAATACGAACATAAATTTCTCAAAGTACACTCTAACGCAAAGAAGAAACGACGCACCACGAAAAAATTATCCGAATCGGTAGATGTGGTGGACAGATATAAACAAACAAGTGATGACAAGCGAAGAAAAAAAATTGATAGTTTTTTCAAGCGAAAGAGCTGCAGAAACTGAGCAACTCAGTAACGTGCTGTACACCTCTGGTCCTCATGCTGGCAGTTATTCGGCTTAGCACTGACTGACAGAGTTGTTGGATGACCTGCTGAGGGACATCGTGCGAAATTCTGCTCAGCTGGCAAATTTGATTGCCAAAGCCTCGAGATGGTGGGAGGGCTCTTTCCACAATGCTCCTTACGTTCTTTATTGGGGAGAGATCCGGCGTCATTGCTGCCCAAGGTAGAGTTTGGCAAGCAGGAATACGAGCAGTAGAAATCCTCGCCGTCTGCGGGAGAGCATTATCTTGCTGAAATATAAGCCCAGGATGGTCTGCCATGAAAGGCGACAAAAGTGGGCGTAGAAAATCATCGACGTACTACTGTGCAGTAAAGGCGGTGCAGATGGCTACCAAAGAGCTCCTGCTACGAAGAGAAAAGAAGCGCCACCCCAGACCACTCCAGGGTGCCACGCCACGTGGCGGGCGACATTCTGGTTGGTGTCCCGCCATTGCGCGGGACGTCTGCAGACACGTCTTTGGTCTGAGAGCTCAGTGACTGGAGTAGAATCGTATTCACTGATGAATTCTGCTTCGAACTGAGCCCCGATGGCCAGTGGGGGGGTGTCTGGAGGCGCCCCAGACAGTGGTAAGGTAAGCCAAACCACTGCTTGCATAAGGCCAGAGTTGCTCAACTTGTGCAGTTATTATTTTTTTTCAATAAATCATCCAATTTTTCTTAAACTACAATTACATGTTTGTCGGTCCATGTACATCACATCTACCGATTTCCGTGCCATTCGCATAATTCTTCGTGCATTGTATTTACTTTTTAGTGTACTTCGCTATGATTGCATCTGTCGAATTAGTCTCAGTCCTAGCTGCGTTATTGCAGCCTGAAAGGTACACCATCACGGTATTCTTTTTAGTAAATTTTGGTTTGATGACTACTCAAATTTATTTTAAGATAAGTAAATATCCTACCTGATATCCTGTGTCGTAGCCTTTGAGTTGACACATAATAAAGATTTAGTCTGTTCATGCATGTCCCACATATTTCAGATTCTTTGCGGGTTGGCGTAAAGAAATTCACTATGGGTCGTGTGGTAGCGTTCTCGCTTCCCGCACCCGGGTTCCCGGGTTAGATTCCTGGCGGGGTCAGGGATTTTCTCTGCCTCGTGATGACTGGGTGTTGTGTGATGTCCTTAGGTTAGTTAAGTTTAAGTAGTTCTAAGTTCTAGGGGACTGATGACCATAGATGTTAAGTACCATAGTGCTGAGACCCTAATTCACTATGTTCATAAACAGAATGATCTTTAGGGAACATTACCACGAGCCTTACTGTACAAACTATATGTTGATTACCCATTAGAAAATATTAATAGTAAGCACAGGTGATGCAGTCAGCTACACTAATCAGCCACGAAACTGATCACCTAGCTAATAACCGGTATGTCCACCTTTGGCACAGGTAACAGCGGCCACACATCGCAGCATGGAAGCAGTGTGGCCTTTGTAGGTCGCTGGACGGAGTTGGCACCACATCTGCACACACAAGTTCGCACATTCGCAAAAATTCCGGGGAGTGGGGTGATGAGCTCTGATTCCACATTCGGTCACATCGCAGATGTGTGTAATTGCGTTCAGATCTGGTGGCATGGGGACCAGTGCATCAACTGGAACTCGCCACTCTGTTTCCCGCACCACTCAGTCATACTCTGGGCCTTGTGACATCGAGCATTATCTTGCTGGACAATGCCACTGGTGTTGGGAAACATGATCGTGTACAAGGTCTGCAACCAGTTACGATACTCCTTGGGTGTCACGGTGCCTTGCCCGAGCTCCACTGGACCCACAGATTCCCACGTGAACGTCCCCGAGAGCAAAACAGACCCGCTGCCACAGTAAAGAAGTCAAGGAGCTGTCCCCAGGAGATGACGGATTCGCGCCCTGCCATCGGCATGATGAAGAAGGTATCGGGAGTCATGAGACTGTGCAACGCTCTGCCACTGCGCCAACCTCCAGTGCCAGTGGCCATGTGCCCATTTCAGTCATAGCTGCCGATGTCATGGTGTTAACATTGGCACGCGCATGGGTTGTCGGCTACAGAGGCACATTGGTAGAAGTGTTCAGTGCACTGTGTGTTCAGACATCCTTGTACTCTTTTTTTTTGGGGGGGGGGGGGGGGAGGTCGTCAGTCTTCTGACTGATTTGTTGCGGCCCTCCACGAATTCCTCTGCTGTTCTAACCTCTTCCTCTCAGAGTAGCACTTGCCACCTATGTCCTCTATTATTTGCTGGATGTATTCCTATCTCTGTCATCCTATACAATGTCCTATCATCCTGTCCCTTCTCCTTACCACTTTTTTCCCACACATTCCTTTCTGATTCAGCACAGAAAATGCTCATTCCTCACCTTATCTGTCCACCTAATTTTCAACATTCGTCTGTAGCACCACATCTCAAATGCTTCAATTCTCTTATGTTCCTGTTTTCCCACAGTCCATGTTTCACTACCATACAGCGCTATACTACAGACGTACATTCTCAGAAATTTCTTCCTCCAATTAAGGCCGATATTTGATATTAGTAGACTTCTATTGGCCAGGGATACCCATTTTGCCATTACTAGTCTGCTTTTGATGTTCTCCTTGCTCCATCCGCCACTCGTTATTTTACTGCTTAGGTAGCAGAATTCCTTAACTGCGTCTGCGTCGTGATCATCAATCCTGATGTTAAGTTTCTCACTGTTCTCATTTCTACTACTTCTCATTACCTCCGTCTTTCTTCGATTTACTCTCAATCCATACTCTGTACTCATCAGACCATTCCATTCAGCAGATCGTGTAATTCTTCTTCACATTCACACAGTATAGCAATGTCATCAGCGAATCGCATCATTGATATGCTTTCACCTTGAATTTTAATTCCACTCCTGAACCTTATTTCCATAATTGATTCCTCGATGTACAGATTGAACAGTAGGGGTGCAAGACTACATCCTTGTCTTACACCCTTTTTAATACGAGCACTTCGTTTTTGGTCGTCCACTCTTATTATTCCCTTTTAGCTGTTGTACATATTGTATACGACCCGTGTCTCCCTATAGCTTACCCCTATTTTTCTCAGAATTTCGAACATCTTGCACCATTTTCTACTGTCGAACGCTTACTCCAGGTCGACAAATCCTGTGAACGTGTCTTGCTTTATCTTTAGTCTTGCTTCCACTATTAACCGTATGGTTCAAATGGCTCTGAGCACTATGGGACTTAACATCTTAAGTCATCAGTCCCCTAGAATTTAGAACTACTTAAACTTAACTAACCTAAGGACATCACACAACACCCAGCCATCACGAGGCAGAGAAAATCCCTGACCCCGCCGGGAATCGAACCCGGGAACCTGGGCGTAGGAAGCGAGAACGCTACCGCACGACCACGAGATGCGGGCTATTAACCGTAACTTCAGAATTGCCTCCCTCGTGCCTATACCTCTCCTAAAGCCAAACTGATCGTCATCTAGCGCATTCTCAATTTTCTTTTCCACTCATCTGTATATTATCCTTGTCAGCAAGTTGGATCCATGAGCTGTTAAGCTGATTGTGCGATAAATCTCGCTCTTGTCAGCTCTTGCCGTCTTCGGAATTGTGTGGGTGATGTTTTTCCGAAAGTCAGATGGTACGTCGCCAAACTCATACATTCTACACACCAACGTAAATAGTCGTTTTGTTGCTACTTCCCCCATCGATTTTAAAAATTCTGATGAGATATTATCTAGCCCTTCTGCCTTATTTGATCTTAAGTCCTGCAAAGCTCTTTTAAATTCCGACTCTAATACCGGGTCCTCTAACTCTTCTAAATCGACTCCTGTTTCTCCTTCTATCATATCAGACAATTCCTCCTCACAGAGACTTTCATTGTATTCTTTCCGTCTATCCGCTCTCTCCTCTGCATTTAACAGTGGAATTCCCGTTGCACTCTTAATGTTATCACCCTTGATTTTAACGTCACCGAAGATTGTTTTGACTTTCTTGTATGCTGAGTCAGTCCTGCCAACAATCATTTCTTCTTTGATTCTTTCACATTCTTCATGCAGCCATTTCGTCTTAGCTTCCCTGCACTTCTTATTTATTTCGATCCTCAGCGACTTGTATTTCTGTATTCCTGAGTTTCCCAGAACATTTTTCTGTTTCCTTCTTTCATAGATCAATTGAAATATTTTTTTATGTTACCCTTGGTTTCTTCGCAGTTACCTTATTTGTACCTGTGTTTTCCTTCCTAACCTTTGTTATCGCCCTTTTTAGGGACGTTCATTCCTCTTCAACAGTACTGCCCACTGAGATATTCCTTGTTGCTGTATCTATATATTTTCTACCCAGCATGGAAGTTTGATGCTAGAGCCGCCACAGTTCGCTGCCTGTCCTTTTTACCAATCTGCCCAGCCTACAATGTCCGACACGTTTAATGCGGGGTAGCTGTCCTACCTCTGGGTGTGGTTTCACTCTGGATTCGCCACGTTCTGAAGACACTCACCACAGGACTCCTCTAACACCCGACAAGTCGTGCCGTTTCCGAAATGCTGGTGCTGGGCTTCTAGGTCATCACAGGCAGCCCTCGGTCAAACCCAGATAGATTGCACGCCTTCCCCATTCTACACATGGACAGCAGGCTCATTCATATTACATGCGCTGTGCATGTGTCTGACCACCAGGTGGCGCTGTTGTCGCCTGGACGGGGTTACATCGATAGCAGATCGATGGTCACAATATGTTGCCGATCAGTGTATGGTGAAGTGCTTCCAGAAAAATATCTGCAGAAATATGAAGGCAGGCTGACAACACGTTTTAAATGTTGATAGATGTTTCAACACAGTATGTAATAAATACAGGACAGTGTTAAACAGATAATTTTAATACCCACTGCCGTAGTGGATTCAGATCGCACGGAGCAGGAGTATTTCCACTGGCTGTCTATACACAGTTTGAATTGCAGCTTTATCCGAAATAACTCGCACAAGCATAATGCGTAACGTGAGCACAGAGAGTGTTTTCCAACTCGAAATCGTAGCTATTGTTCAGTGATTTGATTGGCAATTTGGAGAATTCGAGCTGGCTAGGCAGATGTAAGCCGATGGGAAACTATTCAGAACGATAGAGATGAGACACCGGTACGTCACTGAGCGAGAGGTCTGTTCAAGGCTTCATGAGAGACGCTGGACTGCACCTGTGGCACCTGAACTGCCGCTCGCCGGAGCCCTAAGACTTTGCTCGTCTGTACGCTGGCTGCCAGTGGGGGTGGGTGCTGCCAACTCCAGGCTTGAGTCCAGCCTGCTCTGCAGACTTGCAGCCTTTGCCGTCGACTTCCCGCCTGCCTTCCAACATGCTCTCACCTCCCGCAATGACACCCTCTTTACATCCCTCACCATGGCCTGTCTGCCCACATTCATACAGGAAACCAAAAATCCTCATCATTATAATGGACATACGACGGGTGTTCAGTAAGTAACGCAACACTTTTTCTCTGCCAACAGTTATGTTTTATTCAGGGTACCAGGACACCATACTATTCCCCAGCTCTCTGGCTCCTAAACTCTATTTTTGAACACAACGTCCGTTCAGTACGACACCCTTACGCCGCCTCATTGGGAGGGCCTCATGGCACCACTCTACTGGGTGATGACGGAGCCAGCCTCCTGCTGCACCAATAATTTCCCCATCTTCCACGCACTTCATTGGGCCAAACAGATGGCAATCGGAATGTGTGAATTCCGTCATGTAGTATGCACGAGGAAGAACAGTCCCATGAAGGTCTGTCAGCTCGTCTCGGGTGTGTAGACTTGTCTAAGACCTTCCACAATCATGGATGACGGTGGCGTGTATGTTGCTGTCACAAGTAGTTCAACTTGCCGCGAAACTGAAGTAGATGCTTCTTGTGAGCTAGTGTGGGCAGAGGTCATTGTCGGTAACCGGAATGAAATAATAACTGGATCCTTTTACCGACGTCTCAATTCGGAAGATACCGTTGCTGAAAGGTTCAAAGAAAACTTGAGTTTGATTTCAAACATGATCCCGACTCATACGATTATAGTTGGTGGTGACTTTAATTTGGTCTCGATATGTTGGCGAAAATACATGTATAATACCGGAGATATGCATCAAACATCATCCTAAATCGTGCTACACGCATTCCCTGAAAATTATTTCGAGCAGTTAGTTCATGAGCCCACACGATTACTAAACGGTTGTGAAAACACACTTGATCTCTTAGCAGCAAATAATCCTGAGTTAATAACGAGCATCAAAACGGATACACGGATTAGTAAACACAGGGTCGTCGTAACGAGACTGAATATTGTAAAACCTCAATCTTCCAAAAATAAACGAAAACTATACCTATTCAAAAAAGCAGATAAAAATTCATTTGACACCTACCTGACAGACAATATCCACTCATTCCAAATTAATAATATAAGTGTAGACCAGATGTGGCTTGAATTCAAAGAAATAGTATCGGCAGCAACCGAGAGATTTATACCAAGTAAATTAACAAACGACGGAGCTGATCCTCCTTGCTACACAAAACGGGTCAGAACACCGTTCCAGAAACGACGAAACCAACATGCCAAATTTAAACAGAGACAAAATCCCCAAGATTGGCGATCTTTTAAAGAAGCTCGAAAATAAGCGTGGACTTCAATGCGAGATGCTTGCGATAGTTTCCACAACGAAACCTTGTCTCGAAACCTGGCAGAAAATCCAAAGAGATTCTGCTCATATGTGAAGAATGTTAATGGCAATAAACAATCAATGTGTGCTCTGCGTAGCCGGCCGAAGTGGCCGTGCGGTTAAAGGCGCTGCAGTCTGAAACCGCAAGACCGCTACGGTCGCAGGTTCGAATCCTCGTCTGTACGCTGGCTGCCAGTGGGGGTGGGTGCTGCGAACTCCAGGCTTGAGTCCAGCCTGCTCTGCAGACTTGCAGCCTTTGCCGTCGACTTCCCGCCTGCCTTCCAACATGCTCTCACCTCCCGCAATGACACCCTCTTTACATCCCTCACCATGGCCTGTCTGCCCACATTCATACAGGAAACCAAAAATCCTCATCATTATAATGGACATACGACGGGTGTTCAGTAAGTAACGCAACACTTTTTCTCTGCCAACAGTTATGTTTTATTCAGGGTACCAGGACACCATACTATTCCCCAGCTCTCTGGCTCCTAAACTCTATTTTTGAACACAACGTCGGTTCAGCACGACACCCTTACGCCGCCTCATTGGGAGGGCCTCATGGCACCACTCTACTGGGTGATGACGGAGCCAGCCTCCTGCTGCACCAATAATTTCCCCATCTTCCACGCACTTCATTGGGCCAAACAGATGGCAATCGGAATGTGTGAATTCCGTCATGTAGTATGCACGAGGAAGAACAGTCCCATGAAGGTCTGTCAGCTCGTCTCGGGTGTGTAGACTTGTCTAAGACCTTCCACAATCATGGATGACGGTGGCGTGTATGTTGCTGTCACAAGTAGTTCAACTTGCCGCGAAACTGAAGTAGATGCTTCTTGTGAGCTAGTGTGGGCAGAGGTCATTGTCGGTAACCGGAATGAAATAATAACTGGATCCTTTTACCGACGTCTCAATTCGGAAGATACCGTTGCTGAAAGGTTCAAAGAAAACTTGAGTTTGATTTCAAACATGATCCCGACTCATACGATTATAGTTGGTGGTGACTTTAATTTGGTCTCGATATGTTGGCGAAAATACATGTATAATACCGGAGATATGCATCAAACATCATCCTAAATCGTGCTACACGCATTCCCTGAAAATTATTTCGAGCAGTTAGTTCATGAGCCCACACGATTACTAAACGGTTGTGAAAACACACTTGATCTCTTAGCAGCAAATAATCCTGAGTTAATAACGAGCATCAAAACGGATACACGGATTAGTAAACACAGGGTCGTCGTAACGAGACTGAATATTGTAAAACCTCAATCTTCCAAAAATAAACGAAAACTATACCTATTCAAAAAAGCAGATAAAAATTCATTTGACGCCTACCTGACAGACAATATCCACTCATTCCAAATTAATAATATAAGTGTAGACCAGATGTGGCTTGAATTCAAAGAAATAGTATCGGCAGCAACCGAGAGATTTATACCAAGTAAATTAACAAACGACGGAGCTGATCCTCCTTGCTACACAAAACGGGTCAGAACACCGTTCCAGAAACGACGAAACCAACATGCCAAATTTAAACAGAGACAAAATCCCCAAGATTGGCGATCTTTTAAAGAAGCTCGAAAATAAGCGTGGGCTTCAATGCGAGATGCTTGCGATAGTTTCCACAACGAAACCTTGTCTCGAAACCTGGCAGAAAATCCAAAGAGATTCTGCTCATATGTGAAGAATGTTAATGGCAATAAACAATCAATGTGTGCTCTGCGTAGCCGGCCGAAGTGGCCGTGCGGTTAAAGGCGCTGCAGTCTGAAACCGCAAGACCGCTACGATCGCAGGTTCGAATCCTGCCTCGGGCATGGATGTGTGTGATGTCCTTAGGTTAGTTAGGTTTAACTAGTTCTAAGTTCTAGGGAACTAATGACCTCAGCAGTTGAGTCCCATAGTGCTCAGTGCCATTTGAACCATTTTGTGCTCTGCGTGATAGCAACGGAGATACTATCGGAGACAGTGCTGCCAAAGCAGAGTTACTAAACATAGTCTTCCGAAATATCTTCACAAAAGAAGACGAAGTAAATATCGCAGAATTCGAATCAAGTACAGCTGCCAACATGAGCAACGTACAAGTAAATATTTCGGAGTAGTGAAGCAACTTAAATCACTTAATAAAAGCAAGTCTTCTGGTACAGGCTGTATACCAGTTAGGTTCCTTTCGGAGTATGCTGATGCATTAGCTCCCAACTTAACAATCCGATACAACCGTTTGCTCGACGAATGATCCGTACCCAAAGACTGGAAAGTCGCACAGGTCACACCAATATTAATGAAAGGTAGTAGGAGTAATCCACTGCAATGCAGGCCCATATCATTAATGTCGAGATGCAGCAGAGTTTTGGAACATATATTGTGTTCGAAATATATGAATTACGTCGAAGAAAACGGTATATTGACACACAGTCAACATGGATTTAGAAATCGTTTTTCTGAAACACAACTAGCTCTTTACTCGCACGAAGTGTTGAGTGCCATTGACAAGGGATTTCAGATTGATTCCTCATATCCGGATTTCCAGAAGGCTTTTGACACTGTACCACACAAGCGCATTGTAGTGAAATTGGGTGCTTGTGGAATATCTTCTCTCTGTTATGCGACTGGATTTGTGATTTATTGTCAGAAGGTCGTAGTAATTGACGGAAATTCAAAGAGTAAAACAGAAGTGATTTCTGGCGTTCCGCAACGTAGTGTTATAGGTCCTTTGCTGTTCCTTATCTATATAAACGATTTGGGAGACAATCTGAGCAGCCATCTTAGCTTGTTCGCAGATGACGCTGTCGTTTATCTGCAAATAAAGTCATCAGAAGATCAAAACAAATTGCAAAACGATTTAGAAAGGATATCGGAATGGTGCGAAAATTAGTAGTTGACCCTAAATAACAAAAAGTGTGAGGTCACCCACATGAGTGCTAATAGGAATCCGTTAATCTTCTGTTACACGATAAATCAGTCAAATCTAGAGGCCGTAAATTCAACTAAATACCTAGGAATTACAATTACGAAGAACTTGAATTGTAAGAAACACATAGAAAATGTCGTGGGGGAAGCCTAACCAAAGACAGCGATTCACTGGCAGGACACTTAGAAAATGTAACAGATCTACTAAGGAGACTGGCTACACTACGCTTGTCCATCCTGCTTTAGAATACTGCTACGCGGTCTGGGATCCTTACCAGGTAGAATTGGCGGAGTACATCGAAGAAGTTGAAAAAAGGACAGCACGTTTCCTATTATCGCGAAATATGGAAAAGTGTCACTGAAATGGTACAGGATTGGGGCTGGGCATCATTAAAAGAAAGTCGTTTTCCGTTCCGACGGAGTCTTCTCACGAAATTCCAGTCACCAACTTTCTCTTCCGAATGCGAAAATATTTTATTGAGACCGACCTACATAAGGAGAAACGGTCACCACGACAAAATAAGGGAAATCAGAGCTCATACGGAAAGATATAGGTGTTCGTTCTTTTCGCGCGCTACACGAGATTGGAATTGTGTAGGTGCTTCGATGAACCCTCTGCCAGGCACTTAAATGTGATCTGCAGAGTATCTATGTAGATGCAGATGTAAAATTCAGTTCACATTTTTGTGACGGCAAATATGCAGAAGTCGTTTCTTCAGTTCACTGAATGTAGCGCAGTACGCTTCAGATTTGACCTTCGCACCATGAGGGAGAAGATCGAACAGAATAACCCCTTCACCCCTTCAAACTCCGACAAGACCGACGCCATTACTTTACCAACTGACGGTACAGCTTTCAATTTTTTCTTCAGAAGTGGAGTTGTGTTGCGCCACTCCATGGATTGCCGTTTTTTTTTCGTTTCGAAGTGATGAATCCAAGTTTCATAGCATGTGACGATGTCCAACAAAATATTGTAACTATCAGTCACGTAATGTGCAAGCATTTCCGCACAGACGGTCCTTCCATGAAGTTAAAATCTTCTGGGCTATTAGGCCGCTTCATATTTCCTCTAAAATAATCGACGTTTCGATCCCTCTGCTGGGATCTTCTTCAGGATCTTCCTGTGTCCACTGCTGCTAGACCACTCTTTCTGTTAGGTGACGAGAAATCCAGTTGGCGCACATCTTTGAATAGTTCACCTGGTGGACGAGTGTGTCAGCGCTAACAACACGGACGTCCAATTCTGCAGCGAGATGTCTGAGTGTGATCCGTAGATCATCTCGAATGAGAGTGTCCGCACGTTTCAACATTCCAGGAGTCACAGCTGTATGTAGACGGCCGGCACGCGGCAGATCGGAAGGTTTTGCGCGACCTTGTTGCGATGACGTTAGATGCCTCGCCCAACGACTCCCGATGCTTTCGTTCATTGCCACGTCACCGTAGACATTCTGCACGCGCCTGTGAGTATCTGCCCCCCCCCCCACCCCACCCCCCACCCCCCACCTATCGGAACTCCATGAGACAATAGGCGGGAATATTCCAATATGTACCACACAAAATTCTGTATTTTTTCAAACAAAATTTTCCGAGAAAAAATGTGTTGCATTACTTATCGAACGCCCCTAGTGTAGTGGTTTTAATTTCTGTGATGCGCCTCTGAGCTGCATACGTTGAATATCTCGTCAGGTATATTTACCTGACGCACTGCGCCATTCCTCGTTTTTTAATCGTGTAAGAGAGTCACAGTGTTACACTATTTTTCCACGTAGACTTACACGGTTGACAGTAACCTAATATAATAGCTAATTACT
This sequence comes from Schistocerca americana, assembly GCF_021461395.2. NCBI lineage: Eukaryota > Metazoa > Arthropoda > Insecta > Orthoptera > Acrididae > Schistocerca > Schistocerca americana. Next base: position 51,592,699 of record NC_060129.1, read on the forward strand.
CAACAGTCTTCTGATCGGTTAAAACAATAATCCTTTATTTGTAGTAGTGTGGCTGACACATGAGACACGCCGAAAATGAAGCAGCAGAGGATTGAATGGCAGCAAGTGGACCCATAGTAAATAAAAAAAGAAACAAATTATATTCATCTGCCTAAAAATTTATGGTCAGATTATTCTAGCACGCAAAAGACATTCTCCCCGCTAGTTCCGTTACGAAGGATAGGAGAATATTTTAAAAGGGCGACTCCAGTCTCCTTTAGTAAAAACACCGAGAAAGAGCAATAAGAGCCATATACTAAGAAATACAGGAGAAAGCAAACACGGCTCAGCCGGTGAGAAGTGACCTCGGAGCCATCCGATAAACTTTATCTCGGTTGAGAGATAGTCTCACGAGAAAACATTTAAGCTGTTTCGTACCTGCTCCGTGTTACTGTTCGTTGCGATGTTCCTCGCAGTCGGTAGCACTGTCGTGAAGTAAACTCATGAAGCGTGGCCTCTGATAGGTAGCTATAATTAACAACCGAAACATCGGGATGCCATCATAGTGTGTACATTGCAGATAATCAATACGAGCTTTACAGTAATGTACATGAGATATTAATAAACTTGTGAATGCAGAAACCTTCAAGGTCCTAATCAACACACAGATCATGGCTGCATTGTGTCTAAGAGCCAACGAATTCACATCGCACGCAGCACAGCCCACTGCGTAGTTTGGTTCACTGTTCACTGTCCTCGTTATTTGTTTGGAGAAGGCTGGAAGTTTACTGGATCGGAGTAGCGTCGCAGTGACTTAAAGACATTGCCTGACATTTTTTACAACATATTTAATCATTAATACTTGTAAGTAACTAATTCCTGACGTTGCCCAAGATGTTTAATATCTGTCAAGAAATTGATTGGCCCTGTGACTTGTTGATACCCACAGTGAAAGCAACCCCGCTTGGGAAACAGCAAATCACCTTTTTTTCTTCTTTACTGTTGCTTCCCCCCCCCCCCCCCCCCCCCTCCCAGCCCAATGTATGGGCTTTGGTTGGATCGTCAGCGGGTACAATTTATGTAAGTCAAAATACAAGAAGTTGATTTAGTAATTAATTAAATTACAGATACAGATGAATGGAAAATGAGAGTCGCATACGAATATACAGGGTGAGTCAATAACTATTGCCACCAAGAATAACTCCGAAAGTATGATAGTACCTTAAAAGTTTGTGGGACAAATGTTGCATGGGGCAACGGTGGCCATAATATGACGTTGGTTTTTTGTTACTAGGTGGCGTTGTGTCAGAGATGTAAAGGTCAACTTCGTTTTCTTAAATGGGATGCTACAGTTTGGTACTTATTAGCTGATAGCGGCTGTCGAGACGAATCGAATGACGTGTAACAGTAAGGTCTTTGAAGATCAACGAAGGTCAAAAACGCGGCGTGAACGTCCATGTACAGAAGGTGTTCGAACTGATGACCATTGGTATCATTTCGGTGCTGCAATCTTCTTATCATGGATTGAGTGGTATTCCTTCCCACTTCGGCACTTATCGAACCACATGCTCTGACAATTCTCTCTCGCATATCTTTAGGTGTAGTAGGAACGTCTTTATAAACAATGTCCTTTATGAATCCCCACAAGAAAAACTCCAGAGTCTGCAAGTCTGGGGAACGAGCCGGCCACGACTCGTCTCCTCCGCGTCCAATCCAACGATCTGGGAATTGTCTCTGCAACTCATTTCTAGCCATTAGCGAAAAATGTGCCGGACATCCATCGTATCGATACCACATTCTGTTCCTTGTTCCTAAAAGTATTTCTTTCAATAACAGACCTAATGTTTCTTGCAGGAATGTGATGTACTTCCTAACATTAGGATAGGGGCATATAATTCTGTCCTTCAGAATCCCACACCATACATTCACCGACCACGATTCTTGTGTGCAACTTGCCGCAAGCAACATGGATTTTCACTTGCCCAATAACGCATGTTATGCAAATTAATCAATTTGCCTGGAAGAATAGGTGCATACAATTCTTCATTTAAGGAAGAGAACCACAATTGTAACTTTTTTATATCATAAGATGGCATGCACTTGCATATGTGTATAATCAGTTTAAATGAAACTTTCTTAAACTTTCCATATGACTTGATTATTTAATATTACGCTAAAAGTAAAGGTAGCTCAAGATATCTTTAGGACCCCTCTTTGAGGTTTTTCTGTATCCGCCACTGCTCGTGTGTAGGTATGTGTACAAGTTTCTGAAAAGAGCCACAGGTCGCAGTTCGTATTATTTATCTACCGGTTTTGCTCTCCAAATGACAATACCAGCTCTTGTCAAAAATATATATAGCCTACGTCCTCCCATACGTTCATTCGTGGATCATGTAGAAATTTGAAGTAAATCCGCGAAGAACTTTTAGAGTTATTTCGCATTATTTCGCAAAAACCTTTCCTCTATGTGTACCACAAACACACATATTTAAAGCCAGATTACGAAATATTATGCAGTAGTGACTATCCTCTTCCGTTGAAGGTAAAGTTTGCAAAATTTCATGAAGATCGGAATAATACTGTAGATTTGTATGAATTACAAAGAAACGATCACTATACACCGTGTATCATAATTAATAGTGTAAACGTATACAGTTGAAAGTACGCGATACTAGAAGCAAAAAAGTCTCAGGAATCATAGGGTCAATAATGTATACCTTAAGAACTTCGAGCAATTTTTCATCTTCGATACTGTGAAGTAAATCTCATCTACTGCAGGCTCTTTGCTTTCCACATTTTGGGAAGTAGTAGTAGCGACCAAACCAAGAAAAGATGTCCAGCAAAAATTTGCTCTAAAATGCACACCTTAAGAGCTATGAGCACGTGCTCATCTTCGCTACTTGGAAACACAACTCTTCTAATGAACAATTGCTTATAACTTTTCAGGTTTGCATTTTATAGCAAATGTTACTGCACATACTTCCCAAAATGTGGAAAGCAAAGAGCCTGCAGTAGATGAAATCTGCTTCACAGTATCGAAGATGAAGAATTGCTCGTAGCTCTTAAGGTATGCTTTTACGACGCTATTTTTACTGAGACTTTTTTGCTTCTAGTATCGTGTACTTTCAACTACATGCGTTTGCGCCATTAATTATGATCCACAGACACACACACACACACACACACACACACACACACACACACATACATATATATATATATATATATATATATATATATATATATACGAGGGCAGTTCAATAAGTAATGCAACACATTTTTTTTCTGAAACAGGGGTTGTTTTATTCAGCATTGAAATACACCAGGTTATTCCCCAATCTTTTAGCTACACAACACTATTTTTCAACGTAATCTCCATTCAATGCTACGGCCTTACGCCACCTTGAAATGAGGGCCTGTATGCCTGCACGGTACCATTCCACTGGTCGGTGTCGGAGCCAACGTCGTACTGCATCAATAACTTCTTCATCATCCGCGTAGTGCCTCCCACGGATTGCGTCCTTCATTGGGCCAAACATATGGAAATCCGATGGTGCGAGATCGGGGCTGTAGGGTGCTTGAGGAAGAACAGTCCACTGAAGTTTTGTGAGCTCCTCTCGGGTGCGAAGACTTGTGTGAGGACTTGCGTTGTCATGAAGAAGGAGAAGTTCGTTCAGATTTTTGTGCCTACAAACACGCTGAAGTCGTTTCTTCAATTTCTGAAGAGTAGCACAATACACTTTAGAGTTGATCGTTTGACCATGGGGAAGGACATCGAACAGAATAACCCCTTCAGCATCCCAGAAGACTGTAACCATGACGTTACCGGCTGAGGGTATGGCTTTAAACTTTTTCTTGGTAGGGGAGTGGGTGTGGCGCCACTCCATTGATTGCCGTTTTGTTTCAGATTCGAAGTGATGAACCCATGTTTCATCGCCTGTAACAATCTTTGACAAGAAATTGTCACCCTCAGCCACATGACGAGCGAGCAATTCCGCACAGATGGTTCTCCTTTGCTCTTTATGGTGTTCGGTTAGACAACGAGGGCCCCAGCGGGAACAAACCTTTGAATATCCCAAATGGTGAACAATTGTGACAGCACTACCAACAGAGATGTCAAGTTGAGCACTGAGTTGTTTGATGGTGATCCGTCGATCATCTCGAACGTGTGTGTTCGCACGCTCTGCCATTGCAGGAGTCACAGCTGTGCACGGCCGGCCCGTACGCGGGAGATCAGACAGTCTTGCTTGACCTTGCGGCGATGATGACACACGCTTTGCCCAACGACTCACCGTGCTTTTGTCCACTGCCAGATCACCGTAGACATTCTGCAAGCGCCTATGAATATCTGAGATGCCCTGGTTTTCCGCCAAAAGAAACTCGATCACTGCCCGTTGTCTGCAACGCACATCCGTTACAGACGCCATTTTAACAGCTCCGTACAGCGCTGCCACCTGTCGGAAGTCAATGAAACTATACGAGACGAAGCGGGAATGTTTGAAAATATTCCACAAGAAATTTCCGGTTTTTTCAACCAAAATTGGCCGAGAAAAAAAATGTGTTGCATTACTTATTGAACTGCCCTCGTATATATATATATATATATATATATATATATATATATATATATATATATATATATTTCCTTTAAAAAACTCAGTCCTAATAAACGTAGTCCTTCAAAGGAAGCTTGAGTCTCATTTCAAACAGGCACCCCATACATTTAATTATAGGTGCTGGTGACTTCGATCTACCTTCCATACGTTGGAAAAAAATATATGTTTACAGTAGTCGGTGGCATGCAATATTTCGAAATACCACTGAATGCTTTCTTAAAACTGTTTTGAAATGTTAGTTCAGGAGCGAACTCGAAGTGTTGATGGTTGCGAAACTATATTTTAACTCCTAGCTGCAAATAATGGTGAGCCAATAGAGAGCACAATGGCGGGTACACAAATTAGTGACTACAAGGTTGTTGTAGCGAGACTGAATACCGTAACACCTAAACCCACCAAAAATATGCCACATTATCTGAAGTATCAGCACACTTGGCTGAAAATGACTTACAAGTTCGTGGTAACGCTGGAATTCAATATGGTGTTGGCCCACCCTTAGCCTTGATGACAGCTTCCACTCTCACAGGCGTACGTTCAGTCAGGTGCTGAAAGGTTTCTTGGGGAGTGGCAGCCTATTCTTCACGGAGTGCTACATTAAGGAAAGGTATCGATGTCAGTCAGTGAGGCTGGGCACGAAGTCGGTGTTCTAGAACATCCCAAAGGTATTCTGTAGGATTCAGGTCATGACTCTGTGCAGCCCAGTAAATTAAAAGGATGTTATTGTCGTGTAGCCACTCCGCCACAGGCCGTGCATTATGAACTGGTGCTCGATCGTGTTTTAAGCATAAATCGCCATCCCCGAATTGCTCTTCAACAGTGGGAAGCACGAAGATACTTAAATCCAGCCGGAGTAAGCGAGCGGTTCTAGGCGCTACAGTCTGGAACCGCGCGACGGCTACGGCCGCAGATTCGAATCCTGCTTCCTGCGTGTATGTGTGTGATGTCCTTTAGGTTAGTTAGGTTTAGGTAGTTCTAAGTTCTAGGGGACTGATGATCTCAGAAGTTAAGTCCCATAGCGCTCAGAGCCATTTGAACCATTTTTGAAGATGCTTAAAACATCAGTGTTGGCGTGTGCTGTGACAGTGCCACGCAAAACAACAAGGAGTGCAAACCCTCTTCATGAATAACACGACCAGACCATAACACCAGCGCCTCCGAATTTTACTGTTGGTACTACACACGCCGGCAGATGTTCACTGGGCGTTCGCCATACCCACACTCTGCCATCGGATCGCCACATTGTGTACCGTGATTCGTTACTCCCCACAACGTTTTCCCACTGTTCAATCGTCCAATGTTTAAGTTCCTTACACCAAGCGACGCGTCGTTTTGTATTTACCGGCGTGATGTGTGTCTTATGAGCTGCCGCTCGAGCACGAACTCCAAGTTTTCGCACCTCCCGCCGAACTGCCACAGTACCTGCAGTGGATCCTGATGCAGTTTGGAAATCCTGTGTGATGGTTGGATAGAGGTCTGCCCATTACACGTTACGACCCTCTTCAACTGTCAGCGGTCTCTGCCAGTCAACAGACGAGGTCGGGCTGTACGCTTGTGTGCTGTGCGTCCCCTTCACGTTTCCACTTTACTATCTCATCGGAAACAGTGGACCTAGGGATGTTTAGGAGTGTGGAAATCTCGCGTACAGACGTATAACACAAGTAACACCCAATCACCTGACCACGTTTGAAGTCCGTGAGTTCCACAGAGCGCCCCATTCTGCTCTCTCACGATGTCTAATGACTACTGAGGTCGCTGATATGGAGTACCTGGCAGTAGGTGGCAGCACAATGCATCAAATATGAAACACGCATGTTTTTGGCGTGTCCGGATGCTTTTGAGCACATAGTGTTCATGCAAAATACATCTACTTAAACAAGCCGATAAAAATCCGCTGCACGCAATCTCCACTCTTTTCGATCACAATATCTAAATACAGATACGATGGGGTTTGAATGCTAGGAAATGGCATCGACCGCAGTTGAGAGATGCGTATCAAACAGACTCAACACGATACACGAAACAGATCAGAACGGTGTTGCAGAAGCAAAAGAAAAAAGTACTCAAATATTTAAAAGAACAAAAGAACACCTAGATCGTCAAAGTTATGCAGAAGCTCGAAATTTAGCGGAAACTTCGATGGAACATGTCTTGTATTGTTTTCTAAAAATCTGAAAGAAAACTGAGAGATTCCGATCATATGTAAAATACACTAGCAGCAAGACACAATCAATACCTTCACTGCGCGTTAACAATGGTGATGTTAGTGATGACAGTGCCAGTAAAGAAGAGCTACTAGACATCGTTTCCCGACATTCGTTCACCGAAGAAGTCGAGGTAAATATACCAGAATTCGAATAAAGAACAACTGTCAACATGAGTAACTTAGAAGTAGTTGTCCTCGCTGTAGCGAAGCAGCTCAAATCTTTTAATAAAGGGAACTCTTCCAGTCCCGACTGTATACCAGTCAGGTTCCTTACAAAGTAGGCTGATGCAACAGCTCCGTACTTAGAAGTTGCATACATCCGCCCGCTCCACGAAAGATCCGTACCCGAAGACTGGAAAGTTGCACGAGTCACACCAGTACTAAGAACGGAAGCAGGAGTAATCCTGTGCATTGCAGATCCACATCTGTAACGACGATTTACAGTATGATTTTGAAGATGCACTGTGTTCGAACATTATGAATCACCTGGAAGAAGGCGTTTTATCGAGAGATAACTAACACATATTCAGTAAATATCGTTCTTGTGAAGAAACAACACGCTCTTTGTTCTCACGAAGTAATAACTGATATCGAAAGGGGACGTCAAATTGATTTAATATTTTTATATTTTCAGAAGGCTTTTGACACTGTTCCTCACAGGCGAAATGTTATCAAATTACGTGTGTATGGATTATCGTCTCAGTTGTGCGAGTGGATTCGTGATTTCATGTCGGTAAGGTCATAGTTCGTAGTAATCGACGGAAACTCATCGAGTAATTCCCAAGGAATATTTATGGGACTTCTGCCGTTTCTGATCTACATGAATCATTTAGGAGACAATATGAACCGTCCACAAAGGTTTTTTTCATCTGCATCTACATCTACACGGGTAAATCACATTTAAGTGCTTGGCAGAAGGTTCATCGAACCACTTTCACAATAATTGGGTATTATTCCAATCTCGTACAGCGCGGAGGAAACGAACACCTGTATCTTTCAGTGCGAATTCTAATTACCCTTATTTTCTTATGGTTTTCGTAGATTAGCGTAAGCAAAATATTTTCATATTCGGAGGAGAAAGTTGTTGATTGAAATCTCGTGAGAAGATTCCGTAGCAACGAAAAACGCCTTTGTTTTAATGATGTCCAGCCCAAATCCTGTATCATTTCAGTGACACTCTCTCCCATATTTCGCAATTATACGAAACGTGCTGCCCTTCTTTGAACTTTTTTGATGTACTCTGTCAATCCTATCTGGTCCTTAGTATCCCACACCGCGCAGCAGTATCCTAAAAGACGACGGACAAACGTAGTGTAGGAAGTCTTTTGAGTAGACCTGCTATATGTTCTAAGTGTTTTGCCTATGAAACGCAGTCTTCGGTTAGCCTTCTTCACAACATTTTCTGTGTGTTCATTCCAATTTAAATTGTTGATTATTGTGATTCCTAGTTATATAGTGGAAGTTAACGGTGCTTAGATTTGACTGATTTATCGTGTAACCGAAGTTTAACGAATTCCTTTTCGCACTCATGTGGATGATCTCACACTTTTCATTATTTAGCGAGAATTACCAATTTTCCCACTATACAGATATTTTTTCTAAATCGTTTTACAATTAGTTTGGAGCTTCTGATTACCTTATTACTCGATAAACATCACCTTCAAACAACCCAAAGCGGCTGCTCAATCTGTCTCCAAATAGTTTACATAGATGAGGAACAGCAAAGGGACGATAACACTAACTTGGGGGACGCTAGAAATCACTTGTATTTTTCTAGATGACTTTCCGTCAGTTACTACGAATTGTGACCTCTCTGACAGGAAATTACGAATCCAGTCGCATAACTGAAACGATATTCCGTCAGCACGCTATTTCACTACAAGCCTACATTACACTTGTCCGGCCTGTTCCGGAATATTGGTGTACTGAGTGCGATTCATACCAGGTAGGATTGACGGACATCGTAAATGTCCAAAGAAGGGCACTCGATCTGTATTACCACGAAATAGGGGAGAGTTTGCCACGGATATGATACAGGAATTGGAGTGGCTGTCATGAAAACAAAGACGTTTCACGTTAAAGCCGGTTCTTCTCATGATACTGCAACCACCAGCTTTCTCCTCCGAGTGTGGGAATATCTTTTTTGGCGCCCACCTACACAGAGAAGAAGAAGAATAGAAATCAGGGTTCGTATGAAAAGATTTAAATGTTCATTTCTCCTGCAGGCTGTTCGAGAGTGGAACCCTAGCCACGTAACTTGAAGGTACAATGTAGTTCGATGAACTGCTTAAATATGAACTGTAGAGTGATCATACAGATGTAGACGTATGATGTACTCCTTCGCTGGTGGGCTGCGAACGTTTGACAGCGCTATGTGTAAGTCAAACAGCCTGTTTGCAGATAATAACTGTGTACTGCGGAACGTCGAGTGAATCGACACTGTACGAAGATGTACTCACCTAGGTCTTTGCAGTACGTCTCCCACATCAGTCCATCGCCGTAACTCATTTCGTCGGTGACGCTGGCGACGTGGTTACAGACACAGTCGAGCATCGAGGTGTTATCTGCTGCCAGCAAAACCAGCAGCGAAGTAGCAACGCGCGCTGGGTCCATTGTCAGCTACTCACGCAGAGGTGGGAACGAACACACGCTACGTGCAGCGGAAGTGTTCCCGCAGGAAGATTAAACCGCAGGAAGCGTGACGTGTCTCACCCGTGACTCGCTCATTTTTCCCTTTACTTTACCAGACATCAACTGCGGACACGCATTCGCCACGAAAGAGTATTTGTTTCACAAATACGCCTGCAACATGGACTTAGGACGACATTGGGTTACACTAAGAGACTTGTAGCTGATGGCCAGGCGTACTGATTTACTATTTCGACACAACAATCTCATGACATGCCATGAATTGATGACATGAATTGGGAACTGATGCACATTCAAGTGCCAAAGAAACTGGTACACCTGCCTAACATCATGTAAGGCACCAGCGAACAGGCAGAAGTGCCGCAACACGACGTGACATGCACGCGACTAATGTCTGAAGCAGTGCTGTGCTGGAAGGATTGAACACCATAATTTCGCAAGAGGGAGTGGAGACGTCTTCTGGATAGCACGTCGCAGCACATACCAGATGTGCTCAGTGATGTTCATGTGTGCGGAGTTTGGTGGCCAGCGGAGGTGTTTAAACCCATAAATGTGTTCCCGAAGCCACTCTGTAGTTATTCTCGAGGTGTGGGACGTCGCATTGTCCTGCTGGATTTGCCCGTCCGTCGGAATGGAAAATGGACGTGAATGGATGCAGGTCATCAGGCAAGGTGTTTACGTACGTGTCACCTGTCAGTGTCGTATACAGACGTATCAGGGGTCCCATATCACACCAAGTACACATGCCCCACATCCTTACAGAGCCTCCGCCAGCTTGAACCGTCCCTACTGACATGCAGGGATTCATGAGGTTGTCTCCATACCTGTACACATCCATCCGTCGCTAGAACTTGAACCGACACTCGTCCGACTGGGTAACATGTTTCCAGCCATAAACAGTCCAATGACGGTGTTGACGGGCCCTGGCGAGGCGTAAAGCTTTGTGTTGTGCAGTCATCAGGGGTAGACGAGTGGGCCTTTGGTTCCAAAAGCCCATATCGATCATGTTTTGTTGAATGGTCCGCACGCCGATACTTGTTGATGGTGCAACACTGAAATCTTCAGCAATTTGTATTAGTGTTGCACTTCTGTCACGTTAAACTATTCTCTTCAGTCGTCGTTGGTACCGTTCTTGCAGATGTTTTTCCGGCCGCAGCGATGTCGGAGATTTGATGTTTTACCCGATTCCTGATATTCACGGTACATTCGCGATATGATCGTACGGGGAAAACTCCCCACATCATAATCTACCTCGGAGATGCTGTGGCTCGTGTGCCGACTATAGCACCGCGTACAAACTCGCTTAAATGTCGATAAGCTGCCACTGTAGCTGCAATATCCAATTTAATGGTTGTGCCAGACACTTGTTGTCTTATATAGGTGCTGCCGACCGCAGCGCCGTGTTCTGCTTATTTACATATCTCTGTATTTGAATATGCATGCCCATAACAGTTTCTTTGGCGCTGCATTGTAGATCTACAAAGGGCGTTCAAAAAGTTTTGCACAGTCATCTCTAATTTTTTTATTTTTTGCAGGAGGAGAGTTAAATTTTTTGTGAACAAACTTGGAACATTCAGCTATCAGTTGGTATATAAAAGTATTTTCTTTTATTTACAGGTGAGCCATAATGGACCATGAGGTAGATGTCAGGTTGCGACAACGGTCGATGATGGAGTTCCCCTTCCAGACAGGCGATAACTCTGCCACATTGATTCACAGGAAGCTGCTCCCTGTTAATGTGGAGGACACTGTGGATCGTAGCAGTATCCAGCGGTGGTTGCAGAGGTTTAAAGAAGTTGATTTCTTTCTACTGGACTGTCCACGATGCGGTAGACCATCGATGGCAGTGAGTGATGTGAATAAGGAGACCATTGATCAAATCATCCAAAATGACAGATGTGTGATGACATGACAGATTGCCGAAATGACTCGTTTGTCATTGGGTAGTGTGGTATCACTGGTACAGTCACTAGGGTACAAAAAGTCTACGGTCGCAGGTTCGAATCCTGTCTCGGGCATGGACGTGTGTGATGTCCTTAGGTGAGTTAGGTTTAAGTAGTTCTAAGTTCTAGCGGACTGACGACCTCAGAAGTTAAGTCCCATAGCGCTCAGAGCCATTTGCACCGTTTGCACAAAAAAATCTGTGCACGTAGGGTGCTTAGATTATTGACAAGCGAAATGAAAAGGATGAGGAAGAATGTTTGCTAGGGTCTCATGAAGACCTTTCCTGAAGAGTGGAAACAGTGTCTTGACGGCGTCATTACACAGGATGAAACATGGTTGTTTTTGTCTGAACCTGAGAGCAAAGTCCAATCCATGGAGCGGCGCCATCCCAGTTACCCTCGGGAGAAAAAAAAAAAGACGTTCACAAACAGCAGGGTGAAGGGTGATGACCTCGTTCTTCTGGGATCAGTGTGGTGTCATTTTCATTGACTTCTTGGAACCTAGCTCCACAGTTAATCGGGACCATTACTGTTTGTCAATGGACAAGCTGCGACGTGCCATCAAGACCCACAGACCACATCTTCAGCGTCAGCTGATCAGACTACACCGTGACAATGGGAAACCCCATACAGCGTTTATGCCTCAGAAGAAAATCAGGACAATGGGTTGGAAAATCGTTCCTCTTCCTCCCTACAGTCCGGACTTGGCTCCATCTGATTTTTACCTCTTTGATCGTCAGAAGGTCCATCTGCGCTGTAAAACATTTGATAGTAAGACTTATTTCCTGTGTCACGCGATGGTGTGAAAGTCAATCCCCAGAATTTTACCAAACTGCATTTACGTCATGGAAAGAACGTTGGGCCAGATGCATCACAGCTGATCGAGGCTACATAGTGTAGGATCAATGTAGAGCTAAATGTTCCAAGTATGTTCGCAAAAAATTTCATTCTCCCCCTGCAAAAAATAAAAAATTAGAGATGACTGTGCAAAACTTTTTGAACGCCCTTTGTGCATTAAATGTATTCGAAATTGCGAACATGGACAACCATAAGCTGTGGAGTGGAATGACAACAGTGAAAATTGGTGCCAGACCGGGACTCTAACCCGGACGTCCCACTCATCACGAGTGGCCGCCTTACCATTAGGCTATCCGAGCGAGACCCGCTGCCAGCCGCAAAGATCTGTTTGTTGTCAACCCTGTGTCTGCAAGCTATACTCTTACCTCCATTACGTGTATTCCAATACAGGGGAGACATTTTTGTAGAACGTCGCTTGCCTGCAGTCGGCGGATGAATACGACATTGCAGTGCCAGTGTTATTACAATTCATGCACGTCGAAACGAACTTCTCATCGTAATTCGGAATAACACAGGCACTGCAATATCGCATCGTTATATAAATCCGTCGATAACTGCGTTTCTAATAAAAATAAATTTGTTGATCAAAATGATTGTCGATGGATACGTTATGCAAGAAATACGCTAATGAGCGAACACATGACCACCACGGCAGTTCGGGAAGTTGAATGGCGCCAGGTACCGCTAAGTGTGTGTATGTACTGTAGTAAGTGTGAGGTGTTGAGATGGCTACTATTGGCGAGAAAATTGCGCTATTAGGATATTAGTTGAGCAGACAAAGCCACCACTTCAGCTGGTGGGGGGAGAGGTGGTGGTGATTGTGTGGGGAAGGGTGGAGAGGGGGGTACGCCAGGGGGGATTCCTTCGAAACGGAGAAAGATGCACCCCTATAGTCGGATCTGAAAATCGCAGCACCAAGAAGCAGTTGTGCAACTTAAACGAAAGTTGGGAGGCGTCCTTCTGCTTCGCAATGACGATGTCTATCTTGATTTACGAGTAGTGCCAGGTTTCCTTTAAATACGTTCTGCAAAGGTCGTGAGCGTTAATTACCTTTGATACTGTCTGCCCACAGTAGCTGAGTGGTCAGCACTACAGAATGTCAATCCTACGGGCCTAGGTTCGATTTCTGGCTGGGTCGGACATTTTCTCCGCTCAGGGACTGGGTGTTACGTTGTCCTGATCATCATTATTTCATACCCACAGACGCGCAATTCGAAAGATATGCACCTGGCGAACGGTCTGCCCAACGGGAGGCCCTAGTCACACAACATTTCATTTATCTTTGAAATTGGACTTTGTGAATTGATGTTTGTCAAGAACGCCTCTAAGGCGACCAAAGAGTCCTTTATCATCACTGGGGCTGAAAGAGGTTGTGTATTAGGGCTACAAGAAGGTCCATGTTCCTTCTGCAACGTTACAAAAAAACTTGGCCCGAATGTTGCCACTGTACATCATTGTTGCCACAAGCGGTCACGACAATCTACTATGGAGCCAAGAAGATTGGACTTACGGTCACGTGGAACTACAGAGAGGGAAAACAATTGTGTTTGGCGTATGGCTCTGGCGTAACGTACTGCGTCTGCAGCGGCAGCTTAGTGGTAGTTGGCACCACAATGACGCAATGAGCTGTTACAAGGCGGTTACTTCAACAACAGGTGCGAAGTGGATGCCTTGTAGCGTGCATTCCACTGCCCACAGACCAGCGACGTTTCAGACTTTAGTGGTGTCAAGCAAGAACTCAGTGGAGTGCAGGGTGGAGGTGTCTTGTGTTTTCTGGTGGAGGTTGGTTCCACCTCGGTGCCAGTGATGGCCGGGTGTTGACTAGGAGGAGGCGACTTGAGTGCCTGCAGCCGACCTGCCTGCCTGCTAGACACGCGGGACCCACACCCAGGGTTACGGTCTGGAGTGGGGTTTCGTATGACTGCAGGATCACTCTCGTGGTTGCTCCATGCACCCTGACTGCTAAGTTGTACGTCAGTCTGGCGATTCGACCTGTTGTGCCCAGAAGCGACCTCCGAGTTCTGCTTTGCTGCCGTGAGGCGATATGCGAATGAACTATTTACTGAACTCTGCATTCCGTTATAAATTCCCCAACGTGATTCTTATGCACTTAATGATATCCCACCTATCGCGATTGCGGTTTTCGTATCGCGACATTGCTGCTCGCGTTGGTCGAGATCCAATTACTGTTAGCAGAATATGGAATCGGTGGGTTCAGGAGGGTAATACGGAACGTCGTGCTGGATCCTAACGGCCTCGTATCACTAGCAGTCGAGATGACAGGCATCTTACCCGCATGGCTGTAACAGATCGTGCAGCCACGTCTCGATCCCTGAGTCAACAGATGGGGACGTTTGCAAGACAACAAGCATCTGCACGAACAGTTCGAAGACGTTTGCAGCAGCACGGACTATCAGCTCGGAGACTGTGGCTGCGGCTACCCTTAATGCTGCATCACAGACAGGAGCGCCTGCGATGCTGTACTCGACGACGAACATAGGTGCACGAATGCCAAAACGTCATTTTTTCGGATGAATCCAGTTTCTGTTTACAGTATCATGATGGTCGCATCCGTGTTTGGCGACATCGCAGTGAACACACATTCGAAGCGTGTATTCGTCACCGCCATACTGGCATATCACCCGGCGTGATAGTAAGGGGTGCCATTGGTTACATGTCTCGGTCACCTCTTGTTAACACTGCGGCACTTTCAACAGTGCACGTTACATTTCAGTTGTGTTACGACCCGTGGCTCTACCCTTCATTCGATCCCTCCGAAACCCTACATTTCAGCGGGATAATTCATGATCGCATGTTGCAGGTCCTGTACGGGCCTTTCTGGATACAGAAAATGTTCGACTGCTGCCCTGGCCAGCACGTTCTCCAGATCTCTCACTAAGTGAAAACGTCTGGTCAATGGTGGCCCAGCAACTGGCTCGTCACAATACGCCAGTCACTACTCTTGATGAACTGTGGTATCGTGTTGAAGCTGCACGGGCAGCTGTAACTGTACACGCCATCCAAGCTCTGTTTGACTCAATGCCCAGGCGTACCAAGGCTGTTATTACGGCCAGACGTGGTTGTTCTGGGTACCGATTTCTCATCCAAATTACGTGAAAATGTAATTACATGTCAGTTCTAGTATATTTGTCCAATGAATACCCGATCATCATCTGCATTTCTTCTTGGTGTAGCAATTTTAATGGCCAGAAGTGTAGGATGAAAACACCACCAAAAATTCCAAGAAAAGTCACTGTCAACCATTTGAAGACGTTAATAATTCTGTTTTAACGTAGTTTAATAGACCTCATGCCAAAAGATTGCCTATTAGTGGACCGATGTTACAAGGAAAAGCTCTTAAATTTGCCTGTGATCTTGGAATCCCTAATTCCAATACAAGCAACGGCTGGTTGGACCGATTTCGTGTCTGACAGAGTATTGTTTTTCGACCAATCTGTGGAGAAGAAGTTAATCAGCGTGTTGTATGAGACTGGGAGTCGAGACTTAGTAAAATTACAGGTGGCTACTGTGGCAGTGACATTTACAACATGAATGAAACTGGTCTATTTGTGAAAGCTATTCCGGACAAAACACTAACTGTGAAGGGCGATCAGTGCAAAGGCGGCAAATGGCAAAACAAAGATTAACGATCGGTCTTTGTGCTAACTACGCGGTGGAGAAGGCGAATCACTGCTGACACATACAACAAATCGTCTACAGTGCTTCAAAAACAAAGACATTTCCTTGCTTATTAGTGTCTCTTGGCACGCAAAATAAATTAATGGATTTTCTTTCGTTCTTGGCTGAATAACTTAAATTCAAGGATGAGCATTCAGAAAAGTAAAATCCTACTTCTTGTAGATAACGAACCTTGTCATTGCAGCAGAAAACTTATCAAATGTGAAAGCAAAATTTTTTCCTGCCACCACAGCACCGTGTGTTCAGTCTCTTCATCCCACCAAAATTTGTGACTTGGTCATAGGTAAGGGTTTGTAACCTCCCAAAAGATAAATCCCGTACGCCAAGTATAACCTCCCAACAGATAAATTCCGTAACCTCCCAACAAAAATATGACTAACCTCGCAATAAAAATGTGACTCATATATAACCTTTCAAAAGAAATCTCGGGATGTAACCTTTTTAATAAGTGCTGCGGCACGGCCCTGAAAAATCATTCTGAATAAACTGAAATTTCTTACCTCAATGATGTCGCCGGATAACGCGTAGTAGTAGCTCGCTGCATTGCAGTAGCTTGAGTAACGAAGATTTTTGTGAGGTAAGTGATTTGTGAAAGGTATAGGTTAATGTCAGTCAGGGCCATACTTTTGTAGGGATTATTGAAAGTCAGATTGCGTTGCGCTAAGAATATTGTGTGTCAAAAATCACAGTCATGTATAATTTTTCAAAGGGGACGTTTCATATGTCGACCCTTAGCCGAGGATACCTCACTGGAATCTTCTGATTTTTTCTTGTAGTTTGTGTAATTAGTGTACCTATTGTTTATTGCTAGCGCATAATCATAGAGAGAATTTCCTTTGTAGTTGTAGCTTTTCATTGTTGTACAGTAAAACAGTTGTGACACGCATGTAGATTTGCACCAAGTATTTCGCAGCTGCGCTTGCAATTAAGTAGATGTAATTTTCAGTGTTATGATTTTGCTCTTCAAATTGTGTTTTTCTGTGTTATCGTGTGAAATACGTGATAATTATGGCGTGTGAAAAACTTAACACTAGGCTCCAAAGTAAACTGAGAAATAATAGTGACGACGAGCGTAGCTTATCAGCACCACTGTGTAATGAAATAACAGACATTCAAAGTAGTAATTTGGTAATTGCGCATATTGAAATGGAGCGGGCGGCAAATAATGGTGTAGACAGTGAAACAAATTGTGCTTTTCTGTGTTATCTGTGTTATCGTGTGAAATACGTGATAATTATGGCGTGTGAAAAACTTAACACTTGAACAGGGAAGCATTATCGATCTATCGGTCGGCAACAGCTCGCCTCAGGAATCCGAAATGACAGGGCACAATCTTGCAAATACTGTAGACTCAGGTTTTGGGTCCTCACCGTTTTCTCCAGTGAGTCAAGCCACATTTTCTGCTTGTCAAAATGTGAATGTTGCCAGTGAAAATGCACTGCCAAAAAGCATAGAGAAACAGATTCCAGACACTAATACATTATTACTGCAATTAATGCAAGAAATGGAACAAAATCAGAGACAAACAGAGCAAAAGCTTCAAAAGTTAGACACAATGGAACAAAATCAGAGACAAACACAGCAAATGCTTCAAAAGTTAGACACAAGGAACAAAATCAGAGACAAACACACCAAAAGCTTCAAAAGTTAGACACAATGGAACAAAATCTTCGGAAGTTAGACACCACGCTTGAACAAACACGTGAAGATCTAGCTACTGAGTTACATAACATTGAACCGAAATGTCAAAAAGTCTGTAATGACGTAAAAACACAAATTTGTAAGCATTTTCAACCTATTTTTTCGCGGCGTGAAAATGCATTACAGAATCATGAAGAAGCCATAAAGGAACTGCAAACTATTGTTCATGAAAATCATAAGACCTTGCAAGCTAAAATTGACTCAGTTGCACCTACCGATTCGGTTACGCAACTTGCAAAAACTCAGGAAAACTTAAAGGACACAGTAGATACGATTTCAACACAAATGGACACTCTGCAACTTGGTTTAGAAAAACACACAGAGGAAATAATTTCACTATCGGATAAAGTAGCCGAACTTTCAGATCAGTTCACTAACTTATCTACAAAGGTAGATGATGATCTGAATGACACAAGACCTGTAGCCTTCACTCACACTGAAGAGTATGAACAAATTGGAAAATTCAAACAAAATCAAAATCAAATCAGTACACTGTACAAAAGAGAAATCCGGGAAGTACAAGATCAGTTGGCACACGTAATACAAGAATTACATGTTTCAGAGAACACTCGCGCGCCAGTACGGGAAGAGGGACATAGAAATACGGAACAACCACAAAATAATAACACAGGACACTTCGGAAATTATGAAAGAAATTGGCAAGGCGCATTGAATTTTGAGATGGAACCGCCGAAACGAAGTAACAATGAGCGATGTGCGACTCGCCGACACGATGATTTTGACTATAAGCTGTTCATTACTACACGTAAATTCAAAACATTTAAGAATTCTGGCTACGACATTCATCCACGAGCATGGCTTCATCAATTCTCTCAATGTTTTCCTCCCAACTGGTCATTGCAGCACAGATTAGAATTTATATGTGGCTACTTAGAGAATGAACCAGCTGTAAGAATGCGATCGGTCATTCACGATTGTCACAGTGAAGGAGAATTTTATCATGCCTTCCTCTCAGCATACTGGTCTCAAGCTACACAAGATCGAGTAAAACATAGCATCATAATGATGAAACATTTCGAACAATCTGAATTCTCCAGTCTTGTGAAATATTTCGAAGACATGTTGCACAAGAATCAGTACCTGTCAAACCCATACAGCCCCTCAGAACTCATCCGCATTTGCTTAATCAAATTACCTGTACATTTACGACATATTATTTTCGCAGGACGTTGCAGATATGACATTGAAGCTTTTCAGAAACTGTTACAAGAACTGGACATTGACACTGACAACCGCGGGACGTGAAAACAGGAACACAACAATTATAGGTCACATCCGTCACAATTCCGCGATGACAGAAATAATAACTGGACACGACAAGGCTATTCTTACAACGTAAATCGTGACCAAAACAGACATCACCTGTGTGACAACCGTTGGCAGAATAATCGATACAGAGAAAGATCGCACTTCCGTAGTAATTAATATGACAGAGATAACCATAGAAACAGACAATATGGTAACCAAAACAATTATTATCAAGGGAGACAGAATAACCTCAGACGCAATGGTCCACCGTGCAGTTACGATACCGGGAGAAATTCTTCACCACGTGACCGACAAGAAAGAAATTATGGATTCTACCGACATGTCGTCAGACGATATAATCGTAACGACAGACCCGAATTGCATCAGAATTGGCGGGATTCAAACAGAGCAGGACCCTCTCGGTAAGGTGAATTTGTAGAAGTTAGGTCTCCTAATCCCAAAAAAGAGACAGACAATAACTCGCACAGCAGGCAGCCACGTGCGCCGGCTGACTCAGAGAAAAATAACATAGAGGCTAACCTTGAGAGAAATTCCAGTATTCTTTACCGATGTATACCGCATGATAATTGCATTCAAGTTCAAACTCTGAGTACTATGAAGAGTAAAGGATTGCACCACACTTCACATGTAAATCCGCTTATTGAGAGATAATCTGCTTTTTAACTTTGTCTTTGCCATAAAACTTTTCACTTCACATTACTAGTACGCTTCGTCAGACTTAGAAACTGTTAGCATGCAACTATGTTTTAAAGTTAACTATCAAGTCAGTAACCTAGGGAACGTATTTAGACAAGTAATTACGAATGCATTGATATAGTGAACAGAGGACACAGTG
Source organism: Schistocerca americana (assembly GCF_021461395.2). Taxonomy (NCBI): domain Eukaryota; kingdom Metazoa; phylum Arthropoda; class Insecta; order Orthoptera; family Acrididae; genus Schistocerca; species Schistocerca americana. Next base: position 51,612,472 of record NC_060129.1, read on the forward strand.
TTACTGCGTGTGTACATTCTTGCTTGTTAGCTGCACGATTACGTAACGACTATAAGGCTTACATACTTAGAACATATACTGCTAACGAGATTTTAATGCAACAATTTGGTTTACTTGAAAATAAATTCTTTATTTGAAGTACTTTCTGTGAGATTAAATATCACTTAGTATTTGGTTTCTTTGACAGCTACACGATTTATATCACTACGCTACTAATGAGTGACAATTTACATTGTTGCTTTTGCGGTGTGTCTGTTTTATATCTGCACAATTTTTCTGTATTATTCTGGAAAGTAAAACATGTTTTAGTAGTAACTTTTGTGGTAAGCTACAATGAGACAGCCTTTTCCGTAGCACAACAATACGTTACAGCACAGTACTTTCTTCATCACGGCAATAAGCGTAATAACTGAGATATGTATATGCAAAGCATTTCACATTTGTTTATGAGGAGGTGCGTACATTGACTTCAGCAGAACTTTGCTTACAGAGGACGATAACTACGACAGTTCCACAGAATTATCTTACAGCAAGACGCACATTTAGCGCTACAGGACACGCATTTAAGTTATTAATTTTGTACTTAAAACATTTATTTTTAAAGATTTTTTAATTACAATGATACAAAGGTTTTCCGTGATACATTTCATTCCATTGCTGTAATCTGTAATACCTGAAGTTATAATTACATTAATGCTCAGGGGAATACACGCTTACTTTGTGTACCATGTGTGTGGCAAGCAAAGGAGCCCTACCTAATATGATATTTGCTTATACAACTTTACACATCAGTACCATATTTCTGAAACACAGAATTACACGGCTATCTGATAATTTAACTGAGAGAGAGAAACATTTTTTTACTACATCAGTGACAGATGTTTACTTAATTACACAGTTGGATAACTTCACACCTATGAAATTGTATTTTGTCTGTACTTTGTGAACTGTTCATACTTTTTTCGGAACCATTGTGATACTATGAGAGCTTTGAATGTCGTATTTGGTAGGGGAGCATGATTTTTAAAGTACGTTTGAGGTAGATGACACTATTGAAATGAGCAGAGAATTTTTTTAAGGTTTTGTCATTATTGCAGAAAGCTACGACGTTTTTGAGATTTGACTGAAGTGTTATGATGTTATTTTTACGACGACGATGTGTATTATGCTGTTGAGGTATGTTTATGATCAATAAGCTGATGCTATATGAGGAATTTGATTATGCTTCATATTTATAATGATGAAATATTGAAGAATGTCAACGAATATGTATATGTGTAATAAGGTAAGGAATAATGAGTAGTGGTTAGGGACACTGATTTGTGAAAAAGGATGTTGCAAACCAAGAACCGTACTTTAAGATTTATGAAATGTGTGTATATGGGTGAATGTATTACAATGCCGACGAAAATTTTTTGTACACTGTTATATTTATAGGATTTTGTTTCTACACATTTGTAACGCAAATTTTCGACCTGTGAAATTTTTTATATGAGACTGTCACTGTAGTGCAAACTGCTGTCGTAAATATTTCGGTAAGAAAGCCAAGTGACCTTGACGTAATGCGTTGTGAGTAGTCAGGTGTGCCAGCCACCTGGAGAAAAAGTCATTAGGTGGAGAAAAAAGAGGCCATTAACCTTGCTATTGACATTCCTTTGGAGAAAGCATCGCAAATATGACACACTATTACTTGGAAACGTATGATTATACTGTGGAGCATGTACGTTGTGCTACTTACTGATATGCTTATGAGTTGATGGGAAATATTCTTACATCTGCACAACTGATTATGACAAGTGTCTTTCTATGAGACTGGAGAGAATTTCTACTGACTTATGAAATGCCACATGGCTATTGAATGATGTTTTTAAGCTTTGCTTTACATAGCTGCTTATTTCATTTGATATCTGGTTTCCAGCTGTGTTGCAGCATTGGTTATATAAAATAAAATTAAATGCATTTGCTAATGTGAACACTTTCTGTCATCAGATATATTAAATAATAATTTTATGATCCACATTCATCGTAAAAGGAGCACTTGGAAAGGAAATAACAACAAGAAGGGACTAGTAACAGTAACTGCATATATAATTTTCTTTTCAAGTACTTGGTAATTTTTTGTAGAATAAATTTTTGTGGTGCACCACTTTAATTACATAGACATTAAGATGTGAATATACATTTCCCTTATCTGCATTGTTGTCTTTAGTGTACTATTTTTTCTGCTTTGGGGTTTATCATGTGTAGATATAAGTTATTACACTTACTGCTGCTTGCTATGCCAATTTCCATTTTTTTGTCATTGCTGTTCGTGTTAATTGTTTAGTGCCACTGCATTCCCTCATCCCTTAGTTTATGCATCTGAGCTCATTAGATTTAAGTTAGCTTAAGATGGGGTAGGCTATATAAGAGAATGAGTTGTGATGAATTGGAAGAAATGCATTGAGAAGCTATAAGAAAATGGTTTGTCCAAAAAAGTATTTTGAAAGAGGATATGAACAAAAAAGTTGGGTTTAGGGAAAACAGGTTTAGGTAGGATTTTCTTGGAATTAAATGATGAGGTAAGATAATGGAAAATAAATAATGAAGTAAGAAATATGTGAACATATAAATACAGAAAGCATGCTTGGATAGGATTTTTTTGGTGAAAACAAATGTTGAAATAAGACGAAAGATCTATGGAATGCAGTTTTGGGTTGGACTACTGTACCAAATGTTATACTAAAAAAAGCCCTGTCCTTTCCTCCTGTGTTATTCTGCTATGTGTTTGTGTACTCTTGTGTATTTGTGTTTTTCCTGTCGTTATGTGTTTAACTAATAATATTTGTGTTGTAGAATTTTTCTAGTACTAAGCTACATTCACTATGATGAGGAATACTGTTATCCTCAAATATAATTTGCATTAAAAATATGTTATTTGCTTTGTAAAGATGTTTAGACATTATTAATTCTGTTCTGTTTCAATGCTCATGTGTGAAATTAATGTTTCAAAAACTATTCTCATTATTTTATATATTTACTTATGTCATAATTCCTGTAACACTGATGTATATGTTTATTTCTATTCTTTTGTAAAGCCTGTGTTACTACAAATGTTATCTGTACTGTTATGTTCTTCTTGATGTATTTTGTAGCTTTCTCATTGTATTCTTATGTTGTAAATTTATAATTGTATAGACACCAGTTCTTCAAATTGAGTATCATTTCACTGTACACGTTACTGTTGGTCATAATATATGCACAGTATGTGAGAAGTTGGGACTGTTAGTGCTTGCATGTGTGTTGATAATTCAGCAAGGGACTGGTTAACAGCATTGCTGGTTCTAAGGCCAATTCCAAAAAATCTGTGAGTGCACAAGTGGTGGTTTATGGTCTTGCTATATCGTCCGCAAGACTCTTCGATGGTGATTGTGCACCTGCACAGTCGCAACAGATGGTTGCTGGCCGTCTCTACAAGGACTACAGTGGGTCTGCATCTTTAAAGGCCCACCAATACCACTATTTCTACAAGGACTGCAGTGGGTCTGCACCTCTGGTGGCCCGCCAATACAGTAATCTCTAACTAGACTACAGTGGTCTGCTCTGTGATGACCTATCTACCTATATTCTTCAACTACGACTGACTCTGCTGTGGGCTTGCTCTGTTGTGGCCCATTACCTGTCTGCATGTCAAGAGTCAGCACTGTCTTTCTGTTGGATGGTCAACATTACTTCTTCAGGACTGCATGGAAATCCACTACTTCTGTGCGCAATTTCTTTTACTAATGAGACTTTGTGAAAAAAAACTGTAATTACTATTTTCAACATTTGTTTCCACCAAAAAAATCCTATCCAAGCATGCTTTCTGTATTTATATGTTCACATATTTCTTACCTCATTATTTATTTATGAGAACAATTTTTGCTTTTGACCAACAGTGTATCAATAAGTCTGTGCATTTGATATCTTTGTTATCGTAACTATGAAATTTTTTTTCAACTCTGTATTGGCCACTGCCCAAAACAATTTGTAAAAATTTTTGTGGGGAGCATGGGGGCTATGAAAGTAGGCTGTTTAGGTTTTTATATTGTTAACGCCACGTAGTGCTCTACATGAAAATCACTGACTGTGGTGTATGCAGTCTGAGGCTCGTTGGCATTGTTGCAATAGTCGCTATTGTAGTGTTGGGCAGTTGGCTGTTAACAGCGCATAGTGTTGCGCAGTTGGAGGTGAGCCGCCAGCAGTGGTGGATGTGGGGAGAGAGATGGCGGAGTTTTGAGAGCGGATGATCTGGACAGAGACAGTAAATTTGTAAGACTGGATGTCATGAACTGATATATATATATTATCACTTTTGAACACCATTAAGGTAAATACACTGTTTGTTCTCTATCAAAATCTTTCATTTGCTAGCTATGCATATCAGTAGTTAGTGGCTTCAGTAGTTAGAATCTTTTATTTAGCTGGCGGTAGTGGCGCTCGCTGTATTGCAGTAGTTCGAGTAACGAAGATTTTTGTGAGGTAAGTGATTTGTGAAAGGTATAGGTTAATGGGTTAATGTTAGTCAGGGCCATTCTTTTGTAGGGATTATTGAAAGTCAGACTGCGTTGCGCTAAAAATATTGTGTGTGAGTTCAAGCACAGTCATGTATAATTTTTCTAAGGGGACGTTGCAATATATATATATATATATATATATATATATATATATATATATATATATATATATATATCACCTGTCAGGATGGAAAGGAGATTTACTATAGCTGAACTATGCGATATGCATTTAATTTATGGCGAGGCAAAAGGTGTTGCGAGGGCAGCTGTACGAATTAATCGAGAACGCTTCCCACAACGACGACTTCCTGGACGAAAGACATTTGCTGCTGTGTACCAAAGGTTTGTGTCATTGTAATTCTCTACTTGTATGCGATTATTATGCATTTGCATCTTAATAAAGTACAGTAGTTATCTGCACCTTTGTAAATTTTCGTTCGTATGCAAAACGTATCTTCTGTTCTGAAATGCTTTCCGTTTTTGTTACATCATGACAGAATACAATTGACGTGTACGTATTTAATTTCCTTAGATTGAGAGACACTGGCTCTTTACTGCCCCGCGCAGAAGGCAGAGGCCCACAACTCGCCGATCGTACACTGGAAGCTGAGGAAAGAATTCGGGACCGCATCCAGGAGGATTCTTCTCAGAGTGCTAGAAGCATCGCCCGCCACGAGCGTATACCGCACACTGTCGCTCATCGCACTTTGCAAGAGGAGCGTCTGCGGCCTTACCACATCCAAAGCGTACAAGCATTGGAAGAACAAGATTTCCCTCCACGACGTGAATTCTCAGAGAGGTTTTTGTTACACAGTGAGCAGCATGTGTTTGCCAACAAAATACTCGTCACAGATGAAGCGTGTTTCACTCGCGACGGAATAACTAATTTTCATAACATGCACACGTGGAGAGTACACATTCCTCGCCACATAGTGGCAACACATTTTCAGCGACGATTTTCCGTAAATGTGTGGGCGGGTATGCTCGATAATTACATTATTGGGCCCTATGTTTTACCTGCACGTTTGACTGGTAACTATTACCGAACGTTTCTAGAGGAAACATTGTTACCAACGTTGTGGGTCCTCCACGATGGTGCTCCACGCCACATTGGTCACAGAGTACGCAGATTTTTGGACAGTCGACTTCCAGGACGATGGATCGGGCGTTCGGGTCCACGTCGATGGCCAGCACGCAGCCCTGATTTAAATCCACTGGATTTTTACTTTTGGGGCCATATGAAGGAACTTGTTTATGCTGAGCCAGTAAATAATGTGGACGAATCGACGCATAAGATTTTAGATGCCGCAAATACCATAAAGGCCAATGTGCATATGTGTGAACGAGTGCGACGAAACTGGGTTCGCCGTAATGAAGCATGTGTATAAGCGAATGGTGGTCATTTCGAACATTTATTGTAGTATTGGTGTAAGAGGAAACGAAGTAATGGGTTTTCTTTTCGTTACGATGTTGTTGTACAGAAGGAAAGTTATGTGAATTTAGTATTCGTTATAGCATCGCCGTAAAAAGGTGAAGCAGTTGATTGTAATTAATGCAAAACTATCTACTTGGTGATTGACTGAATTTGTACTAATAGAAATACATTGAGTTTGATATTAGCTTGTCATTACTACTACGACCTTCGTTATCGACTTGTTGAGAAACAGACTGGTTGTATTCAGTTCACGTAAATCGAATTACACATTCTTGAGAACCCAAAAACCGTTTTCATTCCATTTTTCGGTACCACCTGATTATCACACCACGTTGTTGTACACGTCTAATGATTTCAATCCTCTGGTCGGCTCGTTGCCTTTCTCTGGCCGCCCCGACACTGTAGGCCAGGGCCGGACAAACGCTGCAAAGTGTCCAGACGTGGGGAAATGCTGCACATGTACGCACGTGTGCGACAGCGAGCGACAGCGACATCTGTTATTAGGCATGTGTCCTGAATGAACGGCGGCGGCTCCTCTTCCCTGTTTATGTGGTACAAGCAAGAGCGCAACATACCCAGTCTCGTTTCCTCCTGGTGACCGTAACCTTAACAGAGAAGTACTGAGAAATGGCAGGTACTGTGAAAAGCAAAGGACGGCAGATTTATGTTCTCGGTCGTTTCGAACAAGCATCAGTGATGAAAATCACCCGCAACTGCTTGCGTTTGTCAATGAGCCCTGCATTTGTGCCCGATATTGACTATATCATTTCGCATGACCAGTGATAAACGGTGTTTGGATTTATTCCTTTCATAATTAAAAATTATTGTTTGCTACCTGTGCATTATTGCCCCATTCTGCTCCATGTTATATTATTATCAGGAAAATTGGTCATTAAACTGATTGTTGTATACTTACATTTAGGTTTTTTTTTTAAATGTGTGAAGGGCTACGCTCAGTTCAAGTCGATAAAACATAACATTCATCTAATTGTCGGTTATTACGCAGATTTCAGATGGAACTGATGAAAGGTATAGCAATAATGGTACAGGTGATCATCTAGAGGTCAGCGAGACACAAATTACGTGGGTGTAACTGAGGGCACCGAGAGTTAGTTATAGGAAATCTTGCATTGGTTTAATGTTATTTGAAATCATGACTAAGGTTCGTTGGAAGTCGCTAAGTGCTCTATTTCTTAAATACTAGATCAATTTTTTTTTCTTTTTGTGATTTTAACACCCATAGAACAGGTAGGCTGGCAGCAACACAAGACGCCGCTCTTCAGTCAAAGATAGTATAATGATAAAAACAGAGAAGACACAAGAGTTGGAACAAAACGGTGGGGAAAAAAACAGTAGACACATGAACATAAAAACATGAATCCGTTCACACTCGATGACAATCCACACTACAAACTGTTGACTAGAAGCACAAACACTGAAGATGTCGTTGTCACTGGTGAATGATGGAGTGTGACGGTGAACACTGAACATTAAACACGATGGCACACACGAGACACTGATGGCGATGATCTCCGGCGCGCGAATGTCCACTTAGCGTGTGCGAGTCGGGGGACCTGCCAAGAGGGGAATAAGGGTGAGGTGGGAGAGAGGGGAGAACAAGGATGCCAATGGCTGAGGCGATGGGGGGAGGAGGGGGACAGGGGAGGGGAAGCCCAGGGAGGAGTGGGGAGAAATAGAGGAGGGAAAGAAGAGGGAGAGAAAGGAGGGAGGGTGCCCAAAGACGCAAACACAGGAAGAGGGTGGGAGGATCAAAGTTGGTAGGAGGGGTAGATGGACGGGAGGAGGACATCATCAGGGAGAGGGAGCTGGCGGAAGCCACCTCGGGACAGGGTAAGGAGGGTGGAGAGATGGAGACCGGGTGGGACATGGGAATACAGGTGTGGCAGGGGGCAGGGGTGGGAGATGATCGGCGAGACAAGCAGGTGAGGGGGATCGAGTTTGCGGGAGGTGTACAGGATCCGTATCCTTTCAAGGAAAAGGAGGAGGTAGGGGAACAGAATGAGATCGTACAGGATCCGCATGGGGGAGAGGAGACAGATGCGATAGGCGAGGCGGAGAGCATAGCATTCAAGGATTTGAAGGGATTTATAAAAGGTAGGGGGGGCGGAGATCCAGGCCGGATGTGCGTAACAAAGGATAGGGCGGATGAGGGATTTATAGGTGTGGAGTATGGTGGAGGGGTCCAGACCCCACATACGGCTGGAAAGGAGCTTGAGGAGACGGAGCCGGGAGCGTGCCTTGGCTTGGATTGTCTGGAGATGCGGGGTCCAGGCGAGACGACGGTCGAGGGTGACGCCATAGATAGTGAGATAGAAATCAAGGAGGCAGAAGGAAGGGGTGGTTTTGCCTACAATGATCGCCTGTACTAGATCAAAAACATTATGTGTATTTACGTGCCATCAGTCAAGCTGCCTTAATAAAAAAAAACACGGTTGTTAACTGTATTACTTGTCTTACTGGGTTAAACTGTTAACATAAAAGTAGACGTCTAAATGAGTAGACTGTGACAGTATTTTAAATGTTTAATATGCGAAATACCTTCCCATGGTTGGCTTGCAAGCTGTCGAAAGAGCACTAGAATGTGCTGGTACAGAGTATCCCAACAAGTGGATAAAGTGACATCGGTGCGTAGAAACATGCACCACATGAACGCTGACAGCTGCGGCGTGAACACTGTGACCCGGAAGTTGTACACGTGCAGGAGCACCATACGCGTGCAGAATTTCTAGCCAGCCCTGCTGTAGGCAATAAGCTCGGCACGCCGTGTACTGATGGTTGTGTATACTATCTATCCTATGAACATTAGGTTTTAATAATTCAAAAATAAAGTACATGATACAAGAAAATGTCATTAGACTTTTTTGTCAAGCACACCGAGATGTACCATCTGTATAATTTTGGCGCCTTATACCGTTTATATATATATATATATATATATATATATATATATATATATATATATATATATATACTGGGTGAGTCACCTAACATTACCGCTGGATATATTTCGTAAACCACATCAAATACTGACGAATCGATTCCACAGACCGAACGTGAGGAGAGCGGCTAATGTAATTGGTTAATATAAACCATAAAAAAATGTGCGGAAGTATGTTTTTTGACACAAACCTACGTTTTTTTAATGGAACCACGTTATTTTTGTTAGCACATCTGAACATATAAACAAATACGTAATCAGTGCCGTTTGTTGCATTGTAAAATGTTAATTACATCCGGAGATATTGTAACCTAAAGTTGACGCTTGAGTGCCACACCTCCGCTGTTCGATCGTGTGTATTGGAGAGCACCGAATTACGTAGGGATCCAAAGAGAACGGTGATGGACCTTAGGTACAGAAGAGACTGGAACAGCACATTACGTCCACATGCTAACACCTTTTTATTGGTCTTTTTCACTGATGCACATGTACATTACCATGAATGGTGAGGTACACGTACACATGTAGTTTCCGTTTTCAACTACGGAGTGGAATAGAGTGTGTCCCGGCATGTCAGGCCAATAGATGTTCAATGTGGTGGCCATCATTTGCTGCACACAATTGCAATCTCTGGCGTAATGAATGTCGTACACGCCGCAGTACATCTGGTGTAATGTCGCCACAGGCTGCCACAATACGTTGTTTCCTATCCTCTGGGGTTGTAGACACATCACGGTACACATTCTCCTTTAACGTACTCCACAGAGAGAAGTCCAGGGGTGTAAGATCAGGAGAATGGGCTGGCCAATTTATACGTCGTCCACGTCCTATGAAACGCCTGTCGAACATCCTGTCAAGGGTCAGCCTAGTGTTAATTGCGGAATGTGCAGGTGCACCATCATGCTGATACCACATACGTCGACGCGTTTCCAGTGGGACATTTTTGAGCAACGTTGGCAGATCATTCTGTAGAAACGCGATGTATGTTGCAGCTGTTTGGGCCCCTGCAATGAAGTGAGGACCATACATTTACAGTCCACGGTCACTGTCGCTCCACCTGTCTGAGCTAGCGAGGATTGTCCACGGACCAGTAATGCATGTTCCGTAGATTCACTGCCCTGTGGTTTGTGAAACCCGCTTCATCGGTAAACAGGTGGAACTGCAACACATTCTCTGTTAATGCCCATTGACAGAATTGCACTCGATGATTAAAGTCATCACCATGTAATTGCTGATGTAGCAACACATGAAATAGGTGAAAGCGGTGACGATGCAGTATGCGCATGACACTACTTTGACTCAGTCCACCGGCTCTCGCAATGTCCTGTGTACTCATGTGTGGGTTCATGGCAACAGCAGCTAACACACCAACTGCACCCGCTTCTCCTGTGACGGGCCTGTTACGGACCCGTTTGCATGCCACAACCATACCAGTTGCATACAGTTGGCGGTAGATGTTTTGCAATGTGCGGCACGTTGGATACTCTCTGTCCGGGTACCGTTCTGCATACACCCTGCAGGCTTCAGCTGCATTTCGTCGACACTCGCCATAGATGAGTATCATCTCCGCCTTTTCAGAGTTCGAATACACCATGGTCACAGTTCTTACAACACTACGCTATCACAGATGTCTGGTAACACGGTGTACTACAGTTGGTCTGCGAGCGGAGACGAATGCAGATTAACAATAGCAGCAAGCGCTACATGCGGACACTGCGACAGCTAGACCAAACCACAACAGTGCACTACAGCCACACTGGTAAACACGGTCGTCATCGTAAACATGTCCTGATTACGTATTTGTTTATATGTTCAGATGTGCTAACAAAACTAACGTGGTTCCATTTAAAAAAACGTAGGTTTGTGTTAAAAACATACTTCCGTGCATTTTTGTATGGTTTGTATCAAACAATTACACTAGCCCCTCTCCTCACGTTCAGTCTGTGGAATCGGTTCGTCAGTATTTGATGTGGTTTACGAAACATATCCAGCAGTAAAGTTAGGTGACTCACCCTGTATATATATATATATATATATATATATATATATATATATATATATATATATAGGGTGTCCCAACTATCTTATCCATCATTCGAGGGTTGGATTCCCTCACTTCTTCATCGAAGACTTTCACTGCCTGGGCTACTCTCAGGGTTCATCTTCGACGTGGAAGATCCCCACCATTTCCTTGCAGTGTCGTCTGCTCGCCGTCACTACTGGTCGCCGTCCGGTCCTCCTCACCGCCGCCGGCGCCGCCGCCGCCGCCTGGTCGCCACCTGTGGGTGCTGGCCACCGCCGCCGTTTGGTCGCTGCCTGCCTTCGCCGCCGCCGCCGCCTGGTCGCCGCCGCCACCACCAGGTCGCCACCTGCCAGTGCTCGCCGCCACCGCCACCTGCCGGTGCTCGCCGCCGCCTGCCGGTCCTCACCGCCGCCGCCGCCGCCGCCGCCGCCTCCGCCGCCTGCTGGTGCCCCCTCCGCCGCCATCTGGTCGCCGCCACCGCCCATCTCGCGCGCCGCCACCATGTCCCAACCCACCAACACTATCATTTTCACCTCTCGCTCCACTGCTCCAACCACCATCACACGGAGCTCATCCTCCACCCAATTTCCGTCCTTCCTTCTCTCCCTGTCCACCCCACCCCTGCGCCACTTTCGGCTGCAACCACCCCCAACTCCTCCTCCCCTATCACTGTCGCCCCATCGACAGCTACTGACTTTCTGCCGCTCCCTGCACCACCTCCGATGGGCTCCAAGCCAGCACGGATCTCGGCTCGATGTTCCACAGTCTCTGTGACACCCACGCCCCCTCCGTCTGCGTCTTCCGCTGCTCAGGGTGGTCCTCGCCCCCGCCATCTCCCCCTGCAACCCGTCCCCCAGACCCCTATCCACCCGGTCGTGACCACAAAACCTTCAAGCGCCCGAATGTTGACCCTTCCTCCGAAGTCTCCTCCAAAAAAACCCCCAAACCCTGTGACCCACCCACCCCCATGGACGCGGCCCCAACCCCCGCCCCCACCACGCCTGCCACCCACACCTTTGTCCTCTCCAATCCTGACCCTCAATTCGTTGATGCCTGCTCCCTCACCCTCGCCATCCGGAAATACTACCCCAATGCCCCAATCTTCCTTCTGATTCCTCGCAAGGACTCGGTCATCATTAAATCCCCCAATGCTTCCTTCCACACCGATCTCCTCTCCCGCATTCCCTGTATCCAATTTGCCCAACGTGCAACCCTCAGCCCCTACCACACCCTGTCCTCTCCCCATCAGCCTCAACCTCCCCGACGTCCGCCAACCTTCACCGCTGTGATCACGAAGCTTAGCCCCGTGATCACGGAGGCTGAGGTGTTGGTGGAACTCAACTCCCGGCCTCACATTGAAATCTGCTCGGCCCGTTGCATCTTCAATGATGCCGGGCCGACATTTCTCATGCAGATATTCACTGAATCCTCCTCCGCCATTGACTGCCTCCTCACCGAGGGAGGCCTCGTCTACAATCGGCGCCATAAGGTGGACCCCTCCCGTTCCCCAGTCCAATCCTACCGCTGCCAACGCTGTCTCACCTACAACGACCACGCTACCTCTGCCTGCAAGAACCCCCCTACTTGTCTACACTGCAAAGCTTCACACTTACTCAAGAATTGCCCCATCCTCATCTCTCCTCCCTCCTGCAACACTTGCAACAAACCACATCCTACCTACTCCTCGAAGTGTAAATCGAAATCTCCACCAGTCACCCCTGAGCTCACCGTCCCTGTCCATCCTGTTGATCACTCCATCCACCCCAACAACTCGGTCTGCCCTCCCCCTACTGCCGAGGACATCATCTGTTTCACCACCATTGTGCTCCAAAACATGCACCCCTTCCAGCACTCACACACTCTTTCCCAAATCGCCCTCGCTGCCCGTTCCATCTTCCATCTTACCACCTATGCCACATACTCCCACAACCAGGCCCACTTCACCTTCACCCCCCTCACCACCCTCGTCTAACTCTCCCCTCCCATGGTACAACAACCCTACTGTATCCTGTACCACAACATTCGCTCCCTGCCCACCCACTAACTCCTCTTCCTCCACACCCTCCATCAGCACCGCATGGATGCCTTCGTCCTAAATGAAACCTTCCTTCAACCCCATATCTCTGTCTCCACGGCTCCTTACACCTTACACCGCAACGATAACCCGTACCCTCTGGCACATGGCGGAGTTGCTATAGGCCACCTCAAGCACATCCCTGTCCAGCCCCAACCTCTCCTTAACAATCCTGCCGAGCATCTCACCCTCAGCCTCTTCTTCCCCACCCTTACCATCACCTGTGCCACCATTTATGTCCGCCCTCGCACCCCATCCCGTACGATTTCCTGGCCCACATTGACCGCACCTTCTCCACCTACGTGATTGCCGCTGACCTCAATATCCACAGCCGTGATCCTGCCGACCTCCAGCGGTGGCATCAGTTTCTCACCACTCTCCAGGGAGACCTGGTTCCCCTGCCTCAGCACACCCGACCCAAATCCAACACCACTCCTGATGTGGTCCTTGCCTCTCCCAACCACCTTGGGCGCATCACCGCAGATGTCCTTGACCTCATTGGCAGTGACCATGCTCCTGTTCTCCTCACTATCTCTAATGGTCGCCATCCCTGCAATGCTCCTCACCCTGACGTCCCTCCTATACTTGTCCATGATTACTCCCATGCCAACTGGGATGCCTACTGGGACTCCATTCACACCCAGGTTGATGGCCACGACCTTACCCTCCAATCTCCTGATGACATCTCTTGCACTGCTGCCTTCCTGCACCAGACCTTGTCTGACACTGTCGCCACCCATATTCCCACCAAAGCCATCCACCCTCACCGCCCCGCCCTACCTCCACAGGCCATCCTTCTTCTTCGAGAGTCCCTATGCCTCTACCGCTCTTTTCTCCGCACTCATGACCGGGATACACTTACCCGCCACAGGCAATTACAACGACACATCCGCAACCTGCTTACTGTGAAGAAACACCGTGCCTGGCGCCAGACATATACACAACTCCACGCTCCCCATAAACTCTTCCAAGTATTGGTCTGCTTTCCACTGCCTTACTGGGATCCGCCCCATCCCCAGTACCCTCTCCTCCTTAATGACCTTCCCTTTCCTGAAAACCTCAGTAAGGCCAACCACTTTGCCTCCCACCTCTCTGATGTTTTTTCCATCCCAGATGATCCCCACTTTGATTATTCCCTCTTCCCTGATGTCATGGACCATACGAATACCTCTGTTCCTCCCCTTGCTCCTAGCTTCCAGTACTTCAGCCACACCCCACCATCTGAACGTAACACTCCCATCACTACACAGGACATCAGCCTCACACTCTGCACTAAACGCAACACTGCTCCCGGCCACGAGTGCGTTACCTACCGCCACCTCAAACACTGCCCTCCCTCCTTCCTTTCAATCCTTGCCACCCTCTACAATGTCATCCTTGTCACTGGCTTCTATCCCGACCTGTAGAAAACCTCCCATATCCTGATGTTCTCCAAACCCAACAAGCCTCCATCTGATGCCTCTTCCTATCGTCCTATCTGTCTCACATCAGTGTTCAGCAAGCTCTTGGAATCCATCCTTTCCCGGCGCATCCATCACCACCTCCACCAAAACCACCTCCTCCCAAACACCCAATGTGGCTTTCGACCTTCCTTCTCTGCTGATGACCAACTCCTCCGCCTCACTCATCTCATTTCCCTCCAGCTTAACTCCCGTCGCTCCGCCATTTTTGTCTCCCTTGACCTCGAAAAGGCCTACAACTGTGTCTGGCATCCCGGTCTCCTGTTTAAACTCCAAACCTACGCCCTTCCTATCAGCTACATCCATCTGGTGGCCTCCTTCCTCTCCCACCGCCCCTCCTATGTTACCATCCATAATGCCAATTCCCACACCTTCTACCCCTCTGCAGGTGTACCCCAGGGCTCTGTCGTCTCCTCTCTCCTCTACCTCCTGTACACGGCAGATATGCCCCAACCCCCCCCCCCCTCCAGTGCACCTCTTGCAATATGCTGATGACACCGCATTCCTCGCCCTCGCTCCTACCCTCCACCAGTCCCAACGCCTTCTCTAGCATCACCTTGACCTTTGTGATGCATGGTGTAACCAGTGGCTCCTGAAACTCAACTCTTCCAAGACCCAGGCCATCATCGTAGGTCGTACCACTCGCTCCTTCCGGCTCCTGGATTTCTCCCTTACTGTCTGCGCCCGTCCTGTCTGCCTCACCCCCACCCTCACCTACCTTGGCCTCATCATTGACCGTCACCTCACCTGGATCCCTCATCTCCGCTTCATCAAATCCAAAGCCCACAACCGCCACCGACTCCTCTCTGGCTGGACATGGGGGTTTCACCCCTCTACCATCCTCCACACCTACAAATCCTTAATCCGTCCCATCCTCTGTTATGCCAGTCCTGCCTGGATATCTGCCCCCCCCCCAAATTCTATAAGTCCCTCCAGATCCTTGAGCGTCATGCACTCCGCCTCGCCTTCCGTATACGCCCCCCGTCATCAATGCAGATCCTCTATGATCTCATTCCTTTCCCCCATCTGCTCCTATTCCTCGAACATATCCGCATCCTCTACACCTCCCGCCGTCTTGAACACCCTCACCCCCTGGTTGCTCCTCTCCTCTCCCATCCCCGCCCCCTGCCACATCTTCACCGTTGTGTCCCCCCTACCCTACACCTCTACACCCTACATCTCCTTTCCCAAGGTGGCTTCCCTCAACTCCTCCTCCCGGATGATGCCCTCTCTCCCTCCATTTATCCTTCGTATCAACTCTGATCCTCACCCCCCTCCTTTCCTCCATCCTTTCCCTGGGCTCCCTCCTCCTCCCCCCTTCCATCCTGTGTTTTCTCCCCACCTATCCTCTCTCTATCTCCTTTCTCCCCCCCCCCCCCGAGTCCTTTTGTACTCCCCTTCTCTGCCTTCCCCACTCCCTGGCATGTCTGCTCAGCACCCCCAACCCCTCTTATGGATCCTCATCTTCCATTGGCTCCTTTCCTCCCTCCCCCTTCACTTTTCTTCTCCTTCCCCCCTTTTTTCCCGTCATCTGACCAGTTTCGCCCCACCTGCTTTCGGGTGTGGTATATGTGCCACCTTTTTAGTCCAGTGTTTAAGTGAGTGTTCAGTGTTGTGCGTCTTTCCACAGTGTTGCGAACAGAAATCGTGCTGTCGCTGGGTGTGCTTTTTATATGTCTTGCGAACAGAACCCAGACCGTCGCTGTGTTTTTTAATTGCCTGTCTATTATTTTTCTGCTTCCTGTGTATTTTATTAGCATCATCCACCCTGTGTTTTATGTTTTAAGCTCCAGAATTTTCTGCCATTTTACCTTTAAGTCACCTATTTTATCGCCAACTGTTATTATATTTTTTATTATCTTCATCTTTTTAAAACAAATTCTGTAGGCTGAAGAGTGGCGTAATAAGCCCCTGCCAGCCCGCCCTCTTTAGGGAGAATCGAAACTCAATAAAGGAATATAAAAGCTATCTTGTCCACCCAAAATATCTCTGGAACAATAACAGCTATTGGAAAATGACTTTCACCGGTATCAATGTAGGGCTGGGGCCCATGAATGTTCATATTTGGAAACATTCTAAAACGAAAGCATATGTGTCTTTTAACACACACTTATGTTTTTTTTAAATGGACCTCCTATATTTTTTCTTCAGCAATCCATAGCATGACAAAGCACATACACAATGGCGTTGATTGCATCGCAATATTCGTATTACATCCCGAGATATTGAGACGCGAAGTTGACGCTTGAAACACCCGACATGCGCTGCTAGCGCACGTCCTGAGGCTCAGGCGTGAACTCCATGCTGCCCCTAAGTGCGATGTGATTGACATGCGTAATCACACTTCCATACTTATCAAGAGGTCCGAAACGAATAATACAGTCTGCTGCTATCCTGCATTAACGTCGTACATTCCAGCAGGTATTTATCCCATAGGCTAGGGGTGATGCTGTTCTGTAACAAAGTTAACTTCGCTTATCGTTAATCCGTTACTAAAAAGGTAATGCCGTTCAACGTTAAAACTTTACTTTACTGTAGATCAAGCGCAAGTGACAGTTAATCATTCACTAGTAATAGTAAAATTCATGTTGATGGTTTTAGTGAAACGAGCAAATGGACTAAATGTTTTACCGTTGTTTAGGTAAAAATGTTTTGATTTGGGAAGTTCAGATAGGACATAGAAGATGAATGTAAACATGTTTAACCAATTAGTTTTATTATCACATAATTATTAATGTTATGTTTATCTAATGCATTAAATGACAAATTGTTGTAAACAAATGTTTCTTAATATCACTGGGTAAAATGGCCCTTTGTAGAAACTTCCACTGTGATACCAGCACTACATACTAAACCTAGCGTTCACATCTCATGCTCAAATTGATGCCCATTGGCTTGCATACATAGGGTCCCTCTGCGGATGAAGGATGCCCTACTTCGTGCTACTGTTTCCTCTTTGATGGCTGTACAAGCATCAATAATGCGCTGCTTCATGTCCTCTAGTGTTGTTGGTTCATGTTGGTAAACAGCATCCTTCACTGCTCCACAAAGAAAATAATCCAGCGATGTAAGGTCCGGATATTGGGCAGGCCACCTAACTGGGCCACCTCGTCCAATCCAACTACCAAGGAACTTACGGTTCAGAAGTCGTCGTACTCGTAAGGCGTTATGTGCAGGGCATCCGTCATGCTGATACCACATGACCATTCTCCGGTTCAGAGGTACGGTGTCCAAGAGAACAGGAAGATTGTGTCGTATAAATCTGGAGCATTATCTGCATTTTGGATGCCATTCATAAAGAAAGGTCCGATAATGGTATCTCCAATAATGACACACCAAACATTAACTTTCCACGGATGTTGATGCTCTACCTGATGGAGCCATTTTGGATTGTCTGCGGACCAATAATGCATATTCCTCATATTGACAATTCCTTTGTTGGAGAATGATGCCTCGTCGGTAAAGAGAACATTTGCAAAAAAAATTGGATTAGTCAGAAGTTTCTGCTGAGCCCACCGACAAAATGTTACCCTATTGCGGAAGTCATTTCCATGAAGATCCTGGAGTAAATGAACATGGTAAGGATGAAATTTATGACGTTTAAGAATATGCTGTACACTTGATTTCGACACATCAACTTCACATTCAGTTTGATGTGTGCTGATTTGAGGATTCACAGCTATGGTAGCGAGCACAGCAACTTCAGCTCGTTCATCTGTGCGTGTTCTAGGACGATGTCGAGGTCTTGGATTTAAGCTTCCCGTTTCACGTAGACGAGATGTGAGACGACCAAACATCCAGCGCGAAGGCGATGGCTTGTCAGGGAATCGTCTTCTGTACAGTCGTTCTGCCTGAACAGCATTTCGTCCACCTACGACAGGGTACAGCACAGGTATGTAGAGTAGGGTAGAAAACAGACATATTAACTTAATAATCATAATGTTCGCTAACAGTACTATCAACAAACAAGCAATCTCATAACGTATTTCCCGTCAACGTACATTCTCCATAGATCAGCAGCATTTCTACCATATCTTCATGTGTGTACATTATACTGTACAACATAAGTTTCACAACACAAGGTTTATTCACAATGTTTACTACCTCCGTGCCGTCACTAGATTACTCTGATGCACGACTACACTGGCAAGCGGTGTACTGCACGCCAAAGCAACAACAAATGGGATGCTCGGAGGGTGGTGGAGTACAGGAGTTTGCATGTCTCGCAAATCATAAACGAGGCATAAACTGTGGCAGTAGTGGGAACTACGTTGGACACTTGACTAGGTAGAGCCAGGCCTTGCGCGACAGGCACAATGGGTCATATAACGCATTAGATAAACCTTATTTTGGGTGTGCAGGATAAATATGACAACCTGATGGGTGTACACCGATCGGTACTGGTTCATATTTACGTAGATACGTAAAACGTGCAAGACGGAAACCATTATGTGCTTATGAGAGTTGATGGCAGCAGACCGTAGTATTCGTTTCGGACCTCTTGATAAGTATGGAAGTGTGATTACACATGTCAATCACCTCGCGATTACGGGCAGCATGGGGTTCACGCCTGAGCCTCAGGACGTGCGCTAGCAGCGCATGTCGGGTGTTTCAAGCGTCAACTTCGCGTCTCAATATCTCGGGTTGTGATGGGAATATTGTGATGCAATCAACGCCATTGTGTATGTGCTCTTTCATGCTATGGATTGCTGCAGAAAAAATATAGAAGGTCCATTTAAAAAAATACAAGTGTTTGTTAAAAAACACATACGCCTTCGTTTTAGAATGTTTCCAAGTATGTACATTCATGGGCCCCAGCCCTACATTGATACCGGTGAAAGTCCTTTTCCAATAGCTGTTATTGTTCCAGAGATATTTTGGGTGGACAAGATAGTTGGGACACCCTGTATATTGACGAAAAATACACTGTGGTCATTGCAACATCTTCCATGTATAGATTACACCAACTGAACAGCCTCTACTCTCTCGCCCAACAGAACAATAACTGCACACGACATCCTCTGAACTAGTACTGCTCTCGACATCCTCTCAACGAGCACTGCCCACGGCAACCTCTGAACTACAACTGCTCTCGACATTCTCTGAACAACTACTGCCAGTGGAGGCGGTGGAATAATACTCTTCGGCGCAATCTCTGGCGCTGTGACTCAGTGTAGCCGCCTTTCAATGGGTATGGGCGTGGAGGCAACCTAATGAATGCATGGACCCTGCATGTCAAAAGGGGACTGTTCAAGCTGGTGGAGGCTCTGTAATGGTGTAGGGCGTGTGCAGTTGGAGTGATATGGGACTACTGATACGTCTAGATAAGCCTCTCACAGGTGAAACGTACGTAAGCGTCCTGTATGATCACGTGCATCCATTCATGTCCATTGTGCATTCCGATGGATTTCGGCAATTCCAGCAGGACAATGCAACACCCTACACTTCTGCAATTTCCGCAGAGTGGCTCCTGGAACACTCTTACACAGTCCTTGACAATGGTGTACTTTTTCCCCAAGTTGTGTATTTGGAACAGCAGATGAAACATAGCAATCAACATCTCCGAAGCCTGGTGGCCCTGCAGGATCTGATCACTAGTGTGTGGCTTCAGCTGTGTTATACCTGAACAATCTTACTCTCTTCCTGGTTAATAGAGGACATTTACGAAGCTAGATGCGGTGTTTACGCCGTCATAGCCTGCTGTCGCCCAGTGGCTGGCCGATGTGTTGTCACATATGCTTAGTGAGGGACATTAGTCTAAGAAAACAGGACAAGTGGCAGCAGACAGAACGAATGTAACAAGTGGAGAGGAGGATCAGGTGCATAGTGGTTGCAGCCTTCAGTTGTGTATGTACCATGCACGGGGCAGGGGTTGGTGCAGTCGGCAGCGACGAGGCACGCGAGACCACCGCAGAGTCCCCTGCCAGAGGTCCAGGTGATGCTGCGAACCACCGCCAGGGCGCCGCCGCGACTCTCCTCGTCTGTGGGCTGCTGGTCTCCCTCTGCAGGCGGCGGCGGTCCGTGACTCCAGCTGCTCTGTGCCAGGCGCGCCACAACCGGCACTGCGATGCAATGCGTCTCGAGGTCCTGCACGGTTGCAACATCCAGTGACTTCCTGTAAAGCGTTTTCTGGTCATCTTGAGGGTTGCACTCTGCTCAGACAGGGCTTTAATTGATTGGCGACTCCATAGTGTCCTATGCACTACGACCAGATAATGGGTATACTTGGAAGGAGAGACAGCATTGGTCGTATATTTTTGTTTATTATCGCAAAATCGATTTTCGGTCACTTAGTGACCATCTTCAGTGCTGTAATATATAACTTAAATTAGTAAGCACTGATGTCAATAAGCTTACGGCGATCACATAGTCTATGTGATCGCCATAAGCTTATTGACACCAGTGCTTACTAATTTAAGTTATATATTACAGCACTGAAGATGGTCACTAAGTAACCGAAAATCGATTTTGCGATAATAAACAAAAATATACGACCAATGCTGTCTCTCCTTCCAAGGGCTTTAATTACCTGCCTCTACATCAACAACACCATCCATTGAAACTGCAACAACACGAGAAGGGCAATGGACAAACATCAACATGGCATGAATTGCACTCCATGCTTCCACAAGCAGTAGATCAGCACTTCAGCTGGCTATCACCAGTGTGACCACGGTGGCGACTCACCTAGACATGGACGCAATGACAGGTGCGATGACGCTGGTGCGTCCAACGACGAAGCTGTACACTGGGTTGACACCATAGGGTAGGGTGCCCTGTTTTCTGATGGTGGCCCAATAGCAGGTGGGTGGCTATTTTCTCTTTGGACAGTGCTCTCAAAGCGGAAACTAGATGAAATCCATGCACTGCCACCATTTTACTATCCTGCTAACTGCCAAACATATCAGCCACGTTCTGTGTAGCTGATTTTTTCTTAATATTTTACATTTGAACGCAATATTTTGTAGACACAGTGTAAGCAACAGCCAATGGCTTTGCCGCAGTGGTGACACCAGTTCCCATCAGATCATCGAAGTTAAGTGCTGTCAGGTTGGGCTGGCACTTGAATGGGTGACCATCCGATCTGCCAAGTGCTGTTGGCAAGCGGGGCAGACTCAGCCCTGGTGAGGCAAACTAAAGGAGCTACTTGATTGAGAAGTAGCGGCTCCGGTCTTGTAAACTGACATACGGCCAGGATAGCGGTGTGCTGACCACATGCCCCTCCATATCCGGATCCAGTGACGCCTGTGGGCTCAGGATGACAAGGCGGCCGGTCCGTACCGTTGGGCCTTCATGGCGTATTCGGGTAGAGTTTAGTTTAGTTTTTCAATCTAAGCAACTCAATCACACGGTAACAACTTCGATTTTTTAGTCTTATTTGTTGGTTATGTATTATTGAAACCTGTGAGTGGCGTTCGAATGCAGTAATTCATTACATGTTTCGGTAATTCAACCATGTTTGTCAAGAGGTAAAGGTGCCTAATTTCGAATACTGTTAGGGTGCCCTTTTAGACCATCTGACAAATGTGCCTCTTTCTAGATTTCGCTTTTTATTTCTTTTCAGGAGATGGCTGGACAGATGTAGGTAGGAGGAAGGCAATTAATTGAGTTTCTTAAAAACGTCCAAAGTGTTTCGGGTGGCAAGATCTACACTTTTAGATAACGTAATGTCAGGAAACTCGGAAGAGAAACTGGGCTCTAGGGTAGGCAGAAAATGTGCTTTAGGAAGAGTCGTCAGCTCAAGACAAGCAAAAATGCTAGACAGCAATTTTAGAAGTAGGATAATTTTCAAAAAGTGAAAACACTAAATCACCCAAAAGATCAGCCAGAACTAAAAAAAGCCGCCTACAATGAGTTGGGGAGGGGGGGGGGGAAGAATGAAAATGGACATATGAGTTATCATTTGCTAAGGAGTCTGTTTCCCTCCTCTTGACAGACGACAAAGACAGCGCACATGAGGACTGCCTCTATTATTCTGTCTCATACCATAAAGATAAATCTGAGGAAGATTGGGTAAGGTGTTTAGAATGTTTCCATTGGGTACATAAGCTGTGTACTGGGACTGAGAAACCTGGATGGAAGGTGTACAAATGTGAAAACTACAAATGTAGTTATACGTGTATCATTATTGTAATTGAACTGGAATATCTCAATATTACTTTTTGTAATAAAACAATATTTCTATAGGTATGGAATTTAGAATTATCCTTATGAAATTAAGAGACAGAGAATTTGAAATTGCTCATCCTTTTAGTACACACTCCCAAATTAAAAACTTAATCTGCTGAGCTTTGCTATAAACGGATGTATATAACCAAAATATGTTATGTCGTACATAAATCTGTAATTCTTGGAAACTTTCAGCTGATTCTTAATCAACCATATCCTTAGATTTTCTTACCTACCCGAAAACAGGGCATCTCACACTGTCGTCTATTCAGCATATTCGCCATTCTCATTGCAGCATCACGATAGATGTGTCCATGTGTTGAGGCTCCAAGGAGAGCATAGGCGGCCATGCTGCATTTGTCGTTCCCACGCATGGGCAGCAGCTGGCAGCATTGTATGGGGTGCTATTTTGTACACAGCCCATAGTCGGTAAGTTGGACAGCAGCCTCCCATATTTCCGATTTGTCAAGGTCGGTGGCTGTCCACTGTTTTTAAGACCTTGTTGACATTATCTTTCAACCAAATAATTCAAGGCCTCATGTTGTCCATCCTGTCTGGGCTTGTGTTACAGTGGTAATGTTACGTAAATTGAAGGTAGAAGTGGGAGAAAGGAAAGGAAGGGAAAGAAACTAATACCATCAGCTGCATCTGGACTTCATACAGAATGAGTGGCGAAGAGTCAAAACTTGTGCCAGAGCGATCCTTCCCGTCGTGGAAACGGAGTTCCTTAAAGGTGTTAATGATCTGCAGTATCCTGCCATTAAATGGAACTAACTGTCACATTCCACCACCCACCCAATGTTGCCTCTGGAGATAAAGGCACAAGTCTTCATTATCTTTGGGAGGATAATGCCGTGATAACGCCGAGCATATCAATCACTGAGTGGTTTTGTGAGACCACGTTGTGAGCTATAATGGCCCAGATTTTCTGGATGGAAGTTATGGGGTCAGCTTAAACACTCAGCCACAGGACTTCCATATACATGTCTGTGATCGAGTAAATGGAGAGTCTAGCTATACCGACTTACCTAAAGATATAGCGAATAAGAAGGCATGCATTAATGTCAAAAATGAAAAAGCCTTGTTTTGCATGGTCAGTCCTGGCTTGCAAAAGAAATTATACAAAAGGTCTGCAGTGTACTGGTAGATACCATTTGCGTAAAAATACTATCCCTAGAGGGCATAACTTTGATGCTACCGAGTTCCAAATGAAGATCCAGAACATACCTAAATTTGAGGCTCATAATACTGGACAATCGCTTCATGTTTATGGCTTGGAGTAATGCAAGTCAGATGAGCAGAACAAGCGTATAGTCATCAGCCATTTATCACAATTTGCCACTGATTCTAGGATGCATGAGCCGACCGCTGTGGCCGAGCGGTCCTGGGCCCTACAGTCCGGAACCGCACTGCTGCTATGGTCACAGGTCCCAATCCTGCCTCAGGCATGGATGTGTGTTATGTCCTTAGGTTAGTTAGGTTTAAGTAGTCTAGCAGACTGATGACCTCAGATATTAAGTCTCATAGTGCTTAGCGCCATTTGAACCATTTTTAGGATGCATGTAAACATGGTCTTATTCTATGATGAGAAAAATAAGGAGAAAGGGAATTATCATTATGTTTGGATCCAAGACATGTCCCATTTTCTAGTCTCTGTATGAGTAAAAATAAGGGTAAAGAAAATAAGGGTACAGAACATATTGCATAAGGTGCTTCAATGCCTTTTCGAGAAGCGAGTATTTAGCAAGTATCTAGTAGATTGTCCCTCCAAGGACCCTTTAGGCGTTATTGTGCTTACTGAGGAAAACAGTTTCATAAAGTTTCGGAATGCCCACCATCAGGAGTGATGTCTGTTTCTGATATATGCCAACTTTGAATGCCTCCTTGCTCCTGTGACACGCTGTGCAAGTGACCCTCCAGCCTCAAATACTGCCTTTTCAGAAAAACGTATCTCATATGTACTGTGTTCCAAATGGTATCGTCCTATGTTTCAAGTCTAAACCACTAGAAATCTTATGTCACGGACGATCCTGCAGTTGGCTTCTCACTGAGCTTGAAAAACTTTCATAGAGCTTTGATAAGCTTTACCGTGACAATGTTCCCATGACCAGAACTCAGGAGAATAAAGATTTGTACAATAACATGGTTGACTGTCACGTTTCTGGGCTGCCATTAGGTAGAAAAACAAGAGACTCCTCACAGGGACCACTGTCATCTTACAGGGAAGTTCCCTGGAGGAGCTCACAAGACGTGAAATTTGAAGTACTAGTGACCAAGGCAGATACCATAATTTAAGTGGGTATGCACTCACTTTCTTGTTGAGTACTTGGCTGATTTTGGCTGGGAGAAAAATCAGTTCGGTGTCCTGCCTGCGAGTGTCGAGAAATATATTTAATTCTCCAAACGAATGATGCCAAGACTCACACTCTGCTTCCTTGACTCGCTTCGTTTTATGCAGGGACCACTCCAGAAACTCGTTAAAACTGCACATCACTCGAGCTGCTTTTCCCTATGAGGAGAAGTGGCTAGGAAGGGGGTTTTCGCACACAAGTATCTGGACATCATGGCAAAACACAACGAAACCAGGCTACATGACGTAACTGCAATTTCCAGCAACGTAAACGGCGGTGCCATAATGGATGCAGATTATGAGCATACCATGAATGTCTGATTTGAATTCAGCAACTCCACCTTAGGACAG
Organism: Schistocerca americana; assembly: GCF_021461395.2. Lineage (NCBI taxonomy): Eukaryota > Metazoa > Arthropoda > Insecta > Orthoptera > Acrididae > Schistocerca > Schistocerca americana. Next base: position 51,637,828 of record NC_060129.1, read on the forward strand.
TATACACAGATTTACCTGGACACAGACGTCAGCTTGCTTGCGGATGTTTTCGAGAAATTCAAGAGTCTACAGATGACCATATATTCTCTGTATCCCACCCTTTATTACGTGGCACCTGGGTTGTATTGGGACACAATGCTTCAAAAAAGGAAGTGCAGCATCAAATTATTGACTGATTCCAACATGCTTCTTTTCTTGGAGTGAGAGATTCATGGGGGAGTTTGCTAATGTGTCCATACGCACGCCAAGGCAAATACCTCACAGATGGGTGACAGGTTCATTGCATCCCTTGATTCGAATTGCATCATGTACTTGAATGTAAATAACTTATATGGGTCTGCCATGCAGCGATCACTGCCAACTGACGAGTTGCGATAGGTGCCCAGACAAATGCATGGGATTAGTTGGAAAATTCAAGGGCAGTATGGCGGCTGATGCTGATGTAGGATACGGGGTGGAGGCAGAACTCACATACCCTATTAGTTTGCATGATGCACAATCTCGTTTGCCACTGTGTCTGGAGCAGCTAATTCTGCGAGGATGCTCCACCCCAAAACTGATGACAACATTGGGAAATGAGGAGAAATATATTATTTACCATTATAATCCTAGCAGTATCTAAGGTAGGGGTTAGAACTGGTTAGAATCACTCAGGCTGCCTCCTTCAAGCATTCCCCCTGGCTGAAAGAGTATATTCATTTGAATGCAAGTCAGAGAGCTTCCATGATGTGTGCCCTTAAGAAGGATTTTTATAAATGAATGAATAATTCAATTTTTGGCAAAACAATGGAAATTTGAGAGATCGTCGTGAAATTTTGATTACAACTGAATTGGATGGGCGTTATGCCATAAGAGAATGCATTGCCGGACCGAATTTTAAGTGGGTCGCCATATTCAATGAGAGATTTTTTACTGTGGAGATGGGGAAGACTGCAGTGGAGCTCATGAAGCTTATTTATGAACAAATGTGCATACTGGACTTATCTATATTCCTCATATTCCACTTTCATTATGAGTCAGGGAAAACGTACTTCACAGATCCAAAGTTACTTTATATGGATACAGGTAGCTTCATCTACTGAATGAAGAACTGTGATCCTTATGAGGTAATGAGGTACCATGGTAATGAATTTGGCATATCTTCATACACAGCCCACAATCCTTATGGTATTGTTCCACAGAAAAAGGGGATTATTGGCCTTATGAAAGATGAGGTGAATGTATTGCCAGTTGTGGAGTTCTCAGGTCTGTAGTCAGTAATGTATGCATATCACACATTCGAAGGTGCCACCTAAATATTTATTTATATACACTGTATGTGTAGTGCGTCACGCAAATAGAACAGCTTTTAAGTTTCACCTGCTGATAACTGTCCAAGAATGGATAGTTTTTAAGTATTATAGCTCACAGTCCATCACAATTATTGTAAAATATCTGCTATGGGACTGTGGAATTTAGTTGCAGTAAAAAAGTACCTCTGTGTTAGTTTTTATGATAGATTTATGTATCTGGAAAATTGTAAATATTCACATCCATTGCCACTGGAAAATTGTAGAAATATTCTCAACCAGTGTTGCTGCTGGGAGGGATTTTTGCCTAGTTATTAGTACTAGCATATAAATTAAAAGTATCTCCGCACTGAAATATCAGAGCCACATTGTGTCTCAAGAACTGAACTGTACCTCAAGAAATGACCTATACCTCAAGAACTGAACTGTATCTCAATAACTGAACTGTCTCTCAAAACTCAAATTGTTTGTGTGTGAACTGAATAAATGAAAAATTCGTTACTGTATATCTTCGTTGGTATTTACAAAAAAACCTATCCCCTATTTCGTAGTGTATTAGTTCTGAAGATGAAGGTGAAGTTTAACATGTAAGATAACAAAATGTATAGAATGGTTGCATGGGATATGCCTGTCGTGCTGCACATATTCGGTTATGGGAGCAGGTGGCAGATGATTGTGCCTGCTTCCACATACATACAGCAAACATGTCTAAAATTATATCTCCTGTGCGTGAACAAAATTATAGACATAGTATCTGAGTAAAACTGTATACTATCAAAGTGGCACAGGGTGAAGAGAAATCATATGCAGACTTTGAGATGAAAATTTTTCACCCAACTTAACAGATGTTTTACATTTCCATAAGCAGACACAGCACTATTTTTCACATTTTCTTCTGTGTTTTGAGTCGATGGAAATCAGGACACCCGAAAACTTCCAGGTCTTGAATAGCAGCAAACTTGAATATTCGACGTATTAATGTGATCTTCTCCTTCCTCTTCACATAGATGATGGTATCTGTGTGGTTGAATAATCGGAGCGACGTCACTATGTCTTTATATTGTATTCAAGGATCATCCCAGCGAATTCCATAGTTGAAATGTGTTAATCACTTGCACTCCTTTGTGTTTTAGCACACTTAACATCTTGGAAAAATCTTGGTGATGCAATGTTTGCTGAGAATGTCTCTATTGTAGCTGGATCTTCTGTGTATGTTATGAATGAAACATCTATAAATATGTACTGTCTATGCTCATTGTCATAGAAACCCTGAGCATCTGCAATGATGAAATACCATTGTGGAACGCTCTGGGTATGGGGCAGCACATGTTCATTTGTACACCTTGTTGCACAGCGCAGGTGAGAGGGCAGTAGTTGACCACAAGGTCCTGTATAATAAAAGCATACACTGCAGTGTAATCTGGGAAATTTGCCAAAGATTCAAATTCAAGTCATACATCTAGAGATCTAGATTGATTTATCTCTTTCTGTTTTGAGCAGTCTATTACAATGATTGGCACCAGCTCCTTGAATTTACAACTAATGAATAGACATACTTCCACTTCATATTACGAAACACAGAACCTCACATACATGTCATACGCTAGACTGTATACATCTTCATCCCACTTCAGGTGTAAATTATCATACAGGTAGAATTTGGAGTTCAGGAAGTCTCTGGCATTAGTTAACTTGCAGTTATCAAATTTGGTGAATCATTTGCTATATTTCCTCTTTTATTGGTCTGAAACGCAAGTATGATGAACGTGAGCATCTCCAGATGAGCGGAAATTTTAATAGACCATGATGTCACCTTGCAGTCGGTAGCATCGCGAACTCAAAACCTCCCATGAACAGAAAGATAACGGTAGAAATACACCACCATTCAGAACTTGTAAAAGCTTCAAACGCTGCTTATCTGATACAATGATGTGTGGCATTTTCCATATAGTGATCTCGTTCTCCTCTTGATCTCCATGAATGAATGAGTTGTTATGTGTTGCACTCCATACCACATGTCTTCAAAGTATCTCATAAGCAGTTTCAAAGGTATACATGCAGTAAATCTCTTGTACTCATCCATTGTTCTATCCATTGGTTCATCAATGAGCCATCCAGCATTTTCTAAATCGTTCATATCCGAAGGAGACGCAGATACATACGTTTTAAGAGTTGTTACACCTACATTGCGTGTAAAATCAAACTCGACCCCATAAAGTCCATATCGTATCTCAGGAAACAGGAATGCTAAAGCATTATGCATAAGGTTCGATGCCACTGTAGCAGTACCATCCCTTTTCGTAATGATCCATCAAGATATATGAAACTCTTGCATGTGAGGGTTAAAGCGTCTTGGTGTTGGATGACAGTCCTGATTTCATTGCTCTTGTTAAAACGTGTATGATGCATAAGGTTTCTCCAAGAACTAATCATAGCGTACAATACACTCATCATATTCCATCGGGATAGTTATACTGAACAATGTCATTGCATGGCTTCAGACTCACCGATTTAAGAAACTCGTAGTCTGCTTGTATTATCTCCTTGCTGTACTGTTGTGAAGAGCCACAGTGTGCGTTGAGCACTTTGGTTTCATACCTTATGCACATCCTGTCTTTGTTGTCAATATGGGGATACTGGGATCTCTGACTGATTGAACCTTCCAGTCCGGCAACTTAAAGGTCATCGCTTTTGCCGTCAATAGGCCCAGGCTTGTTGAAGGCCACCACCGTTTCAGGGTCTCTGCAGCTACAATGTCACTGCAGCTCTGCTTTAAATGCAGCCATACAATAATTTCATTGGCATGAAAGTTGACAAGTCGATTATGCTGGTCCACAATACTCAGCTCCAGATAGTCAAAAGCTTGAACTGTTACTAGTAGGTAAATAGCGTTGGTAGAGGTCTCAACGACATTATACTTTGTTCCCACTGATGGGGATAAGGGTTTGATGGGGTGTTACACTCAAATGGATTGTACTGATAGATAGTATATCGACCGACTGGTCTGGTCTGTAGAACTTATTCGGATCCTTCTTTGAAACATGTTTTTTTGTGAAACCCCGCTTCCATCCTATTGATCCTTTCTGGTTAATGTGAATCGTTACTCTCATTGTCTTTATTTCAGATTTGAGTGTATTGATATTTACATGTAGCGCAATCCCTTTCCTAGACTATTTTAAATCTTAGTTTCAATCGTCAATATCGTATGCACCAGGTTCTATTCCACAATTTCCAGATAAAATTTATTGTTAGCCTCCGTGATATTCGGAACGTTGTTGTAAGTCTCCAAGACCAATCAGCACAGTATTCCACTCCCAATTGCCAAAATCAATCAGTGCGAGCAATTCCCACGTAATACAGTCGATATATGTTTTAAAGTCAGACTATATGACATTTCATCTGGACATCAACTGATGGGTGAATGCTTAATGCATCTCCATATACATATTTCCAGAATCGTGTACAGTTCTGTCAGTGGGCACAACAGAAAATCCTCGCCAACCCGAACTTCTTCTCCAATGTTCTATTTACCAATGATTGTTCCTTCTCAAACAAAGGATAGGTAAATACGAGGAACATGCATTATTGGTCCAGTGACAACCCACGATAGCTTAGACAGGTGGAACATTATTGTCAATGGAGAGCTAAAGTCTGGTGTGGGATGCTTGGTACTATAATTATTGACCCTTATTTCATCAATGGCAGTCTAAATGGCACAGCGTGTGCCAACTTCCTCAGACGAATTCTTCATCCTCTTCTGGATGAAGTGCCGCTCAAAGCCAAAATGCTTATGTGGTATCAACACAATGTAGGTCCAGCACATAATGTCTTGCATGCACATTGTGCTCTGAACCGAAGGTAACCTGCCAGATAGGTTGGTCGAGGAGGAACAGTTACTTGACCTGTTAGGCCTCCTGATTTATATCCTCTGGAATTTTCACTTTGAGGATGCATAAAGACTTTGTCTATCGCGATATTCCAACAACTCCAGAGGACATGTAGGAACGTATGGTGCTAGCTTGTAATTCTCTTCAGCAGGCAACACTGGGAGCACTAAGTAATTCTTTCAGTCAACGAATGCATCAGTGTATCGGTCTCCAGTGTCACCACTTTGAGCAGCTTTGAATGTTCTACTCCTGGGAAATGGTACAGGAGAGTCAAAGACAATTTTGTGTTAAGATTTTACTTTGTTTTCATTTGTTTTCTGATATCTCTAGCAAGTGGGCGGGTTTGTGATCCTGCACTCAAAGTCAATGTTGTGTTATGTAATTAATAACGTTGTGTTTTAGTGAATGGTACACTGTGATATATTTTTGAATAGGTCTTTAGGACAGGAAATGAATTACCAATTAAAAATATTTCTTAAATAGTTCAGTGTTATCAAATACTTTATTTGTCGTTATTTTATCTATGGAAAATAAAATCAAACGCTAATGACGAAATCTGTGGTGGAAAGATACTCTCAGTAACAGTGGGATGGCGACAGATGTGCAAAATCGAGGTAAAAACTCAAGGTTTAAAAGAAATAACGAGATAGTTAATAGTTCAGTTGGAAAAGATGGAAGCATGATTAATGCACGATGCTGGCGAACAATTACATTCAAAACTTTCAGAAAAAAAACATTCAAATAGATCAAAAATCAGATGCAAACCTTAAAGAAAGCAATGAAGGATGGAAGGAGGTTGTTAGTGATATAGCACACATTCAAAATTTTTCAAGGATGAGGAGGGAAATTGGCCATGCCCTTTCAAAGAAACCATCCCAGTATCTGCCTGCAGCGATTTAGGGAAATCAAGGAAAACTTAAATTTTGGTGGATCCATGCAGATCCGAACTGACTTCCTCCCAAAGATGTGTCCGGTGTGCTAAGAGGTGCGCCACTTCGCTTACTAGAAATCAATGGTAAACTGCAGGTGAAGTTAGCAGAAAACAGTGATAAATTGTTAGCGTATAGGAAGGAAATCAATCAAAGACTCAGAAAAATAGAAAGTTAAATTGAAATTTATTGTGAGAAAATGTTAAATTTGAATGAGTGGGTCAAAAATCGGATTCAATAATGCAAGAGAGGAACACTAATAGCAATGGCAGGGACGACTGTTTTACTTTTGGAGGAGAAAATTCAGTTGGAGTAATCAATAGTACTTCTGTAGAACAAGACGAAATTTTGAGTTGTAGTATGATGCCTGAAACACAGTTTCATCAATTTCAACTTCTTGTCGAAAATAGCAAAATATTGCATGGAATTTGCAGAATTTAACAAAGAAGATTGTCCATAACAAATGTTAGGAACTTACAGAGTTATATTTTTTTAAAATATCTGTAGAAAAAAAGACGAAAATATTTTTGTGCTGACTCACTCTCATGTTAACGTAGTTTTGGCTTATTATAGCGCTTTCCACAGTATTTACTGTGATGATAGTTTGAAAATGCTGAAAACTATGTCACAGGGAAATTTATGAGAGACTGTGTTACATTCGCATGCAAGTTTACAAAGGGTAGAGTCAAAAGAAAGTTAAAGTTTATTTCTCTGCAATATGTTACAAAGATTTTGAGTTGGAAGTGTTAAAACTCACTTTCACTATTGTAGTCCTAACAGAGAATAAAGCAGAAGCTGTACTGGCAAGTGATGCTATGTGTGAATATTAATGATTATGTTCCCACCGAGTCATGAAAATGTGATCATGACATCAGTGTGGTAAATGCATGGCCCCAGACAAAGCAGCATTGCTTCTGAAGTTTTCACCCTTCCCTGCTGCACCTTTTCTCCTAACCATCTGTTGAGCTTTGAATGTAATCTTTTACTTCAGTCTCTCTTAGCTAGGAATCGTGTTTCCTAGAGATTAAGAATAGTTAAAATTATAATGTAATCTTAGAGCACAGGGAAAAATCATTTACATGTCATGTTTGCTTAAAGAGAAATAAACTGATTTTTTTGGAAAAGGAGTGTTATTATTATATATGTCTGAAAATGCTGCTGTATAAAGTAATAAGTAATAATTTTTATGTCTCTCTATATTTTGGTTTTTACTGAAGTCACAGATGCATAAGACAAAATGATTACCATATTCAAAAAAAGATTAATGAAATATTAGAATCATACTATTTTAAAGAAGTGCAAGTGGATTTGGGGAAATTTTGCATTTTCAGAATGATTTTGTATATGTTGTGAATAACTTGCAGGTAGAGAGCACCATACATGTTTTTGAAACTGTTGGAGTCAATAGATGAAAATGTGTATACTTGTTAACCTTGGTTAGGGAACTATTGTCCATTTGTCTTGAAATTGATTTTCTGTTGAACTGTTTGCTGAAAGATGGGATTTCACACTTATTGCTGTCTTAGCATAATATTGTGGGTGCAGTCAGCTATAAACCTGGATACTGAAGTAACATCTGACAGATTAATGAGGAAACCTCATTATGGATCTCCTTGAGCTACAGTTTTGCAAATTGTGTTAACTTTGTTTCTTATCCTCTGGCAATTAGAGATAAGTGTTAATTTGTGAAAAGTACTTACTTTTCACCACATCTTCAAAGAAAAATTGTAAAATTATATGTTATATTGCTGCTTATGTGAGAATCTTGAAGAAGAGTTGATATGGTTGTTTGGTGTAAATGCTATGTCGTCATAAATGTTGTATGGAAGCTATGACCAGAATAACTTTGTAACTTTGGGATTATCTTAAGGGTCTTAGAGTTTTGTGAAGTTATGTGGGTATATTATGTGGTATATGTTTATATGGTGGCGAGATTTGAAGTAATGATTTGAAATCGTCATTTTGATGGAGATGATGACGATGGTGGTGTTCATTGTGTCAACTCAGTGTATGTTTTCGGCAGAGTATAAGATGATTTTGTGCTATCACTTGTAATAATTTGTCTGTCAATGCTAAGACAATTTGGCAATATGTTATTTGTGAGTCTGGTGGTGTTGCAGTAAGTGAACCTCATTTAAAAGATTTGAAATAATGGTATGTGAATGGGATTAGGAAGTTACGATTGCTATATGCCTGAAGTGTATAATAAATTAATGTTGTAGCAGACTACTTACATCTGATTACGATTTTGCCAAAACTGCCTGTCATATTAGAGATAAAAACAGTGTAATATTCGGTGCAAAACTAGAAAATGGATCAAATAAAATGGATGATGTTGCAATTGGAATAATATTAGGAATGTGTACTGTTGTAATTTAAATGAACAAGGAAAACCTTTGTGAAACTTGGCAGTTGGATAAAATAATGTAGAAGCAAACTTCTGAAACTACTGTGGAACCAATTTTAAGTATTCACCTATTTTCTAGTCGAGACAGTTTATTACCTTCTAATGTCCGCTCTTTTTTCTTACAACAGAGCAACTCCTCAGGCAGCTGTATATAGCTTACCTTTTCTGTAAAATTTTTCTCTTTCTAGCAATGTGAATTGCCTCTTCCACTTTTAACACATCTGTAGTAATCTAAAATGAATTATAATAGTAAATTATTTAATGTGTTCGTTGTTATTTGCAGTATTTTGTTGATGATCATCCTGACATCTTTTACTGAACTGTCCATATGTGACACAATTTTAAGAATTTGTAAAGGGGAGACAGGGGACAAAAGTTATATTTTGCATATTGCATTTTTTATTCGGTCACTGTAAATGTATGAAGCAAAATGGGCTACTGTACATGTTCTGAGGGCTTTCCTAACATGACTGCATTTAGTTTTCCCAAAATGGCGTACAATTTGTTTTGTGAAATTAATTTTAAAGCGTCAATGTATGTGTTACTTTTGTCTCTGTCACTGGGGCCATTAGTAACACTAGTAAGCTATAAAAGTAAAATAATATGTAAAACTTTATTTTGTCAAATAAATGATTTATAGAGTAGCTTAAAGTAAATTGCCATTACAAAACATCAAAAAAACACCAATAAATGACGGAAAAATATAAAACTTCAGTTATATTTGCAACTTACAATTTAACTAAAGTAAGCATTAATAATACTGAATAAATCCAGGCATTATGATTAAATGTTCATGAGTCAGTTAAATAGAAGATGAATGCATATCTTAAGTTCTGTTCAGATTCGCAGTTCTGATACACATACATATCCTCTGCTTTGGTACAAGCAACATGAAACCAACCCTTACATACCCAACACCGAATCCTCTTCTCTTTGGACGACTGTGGCAGTAAGATTCGCGACAAACACGGCAGTAGCTATCTTCATCTTCCGATGATGTTTCCTTAGGTTTATTCTGCTGTCACGATCTTGGCCTGCTGCTTTTTAAATTTAGCTTCTTCGCTTTCTTCGTCTGTGAATGGGCTCTTAGTTCTTCTTGCAAAACCAATTTCTCTGGAGTATCGATCAAAATTGTAGACTTTCTCCTGTACTTCCTTTTCTTGTGTTTGGCTCAGACCTGCTTTTGGAACTGAAGAATAGCATCAGGTGAAAAGGTTAGGAGAACTGAAGGAGATAACTGTATACCACCAGGCTCCACGTCACAGGCTGTGACACCTGGAAGTGTTTCCTCGAGTCTTCATGCTGGATCAGTATTAGATACGCTCACAACTTCAGATGGTCTGCTGAAAATCGCTAATGGCCCTGCCAAGGACATCGTTTGCTGTTCATGATCAGAAGCGTGTGGCGCTGGGCGATCGGCGACAACAGGCGGTGCAAAATCGGTTTCACTGAGCACACTGATTCAATGGTACTATGCCTGTGCAATGAAAGCCTGCTGCAATGTTTTTGCCAGTTACAGCAAGTGGACGCGCTTCCCTTACAATTGAAGGGGTGTAGAAAATTGACATGGTCTTTCCTGGATGATTTTTGATCCAGCTCTCGGCAAAAGCATTTACCATCTTTTTAATTGATCATAAACTGAACGGTCTAGAGGCTGCATCCTGAGCGTATAGTGTGGTGGAGATAACAACATAACTATCCCTTTGCTTTAGCAAAATTTTAGGCTTCTTTGGATACATGAGATTCGTAATTGTCAAGAAACAGCAAACATTTGAGCTCAGGAGCTGGTTTAGCAAATTTTGCAAAGTGGTGCAGGAACAGCAAGAATTCTTCATTGTGCATCCAACCACTTGCATTTCCTGCTCCAGTGCAACCAATAGGACCATCTTAAACCAAATGGTCATGATACCTTAAGCGAGGGAGTACAAAAAGAGGGGTAGCTCTGCCTCGCTGAGCAGTGATAGCAATAGCAACTGTGACAAGGGTGCCCCTTTCAGCCAAAGTGATGGCTCCTATCTGCTTTATTCCACATTTAGCGACACTCCTGTTTGGCTTCTGGGCAGTTGTGATACCTGTCTCGTCCATATTCCAGATGTCCATGGGCTCGAACTCGTATCTCTCCATCACATTAGCCAAGTTGTTCGATTAAAACTCGTAGCTCAAGCAAGACTAGTCACTTGAGGCGACGGATGAGACAACTGTCGATTCGTCTTCATAAATGCTGAAAACCAGTCAGGAACTGCAGTTTGGTAATCTACCCAAGTCGATGGAATTTGTATGTTATTCTTGTTGCCAATTCGTAAGCTAATTTATGGATATCCTTATGACAAAGTATACAAAATATCGCCGGTGCAATAATCACATATTCAGCTATTATTTTTTCTTCTTCGTCAGAGAACACTTTTTTTACGTTTCTGTATCTGACGTGAGGTATCAGTGTGCTGCCATCACTCACACACTTCTCTTTCCTTTTAATGTAACGATACAAAGTCGCATGGCACATATTGTATTTTGCTGCTGCTGTAACACTTATGCTATAATTTTTAACATCATCTGGCGAAATTTGATACACAGGTGTAGCAGTTAGTGCTCTTGTAGTTGTCCTACCTAGTGTTATTTACTGTAATGAAATAACTAAGTAAATAATGGATTTGTTGAGTAAAACATTGCAGCAATGTCTCCTAACAGTATTATGCCTAATTTACTGACACTAATGAGAAAAAACAGGGGATCTGAGTCTCTAATACTGTTTTCTCAGTGACAGGGATGAAAGTAACAGTGTTACTTTTTTCCCCAGCAGCGACGTTACTTTCGTTCCCAGCCACACTTTTATGTTAAATTCGTATTTTTGGCAGGACGTATACCAATAATAAAAACATTGATAGTAACTGTTGCATAAAAATGAGCATAACATAGTTAAATTATTATAGTAGACTTACGCTTACAGTGTTCCGTTGCCCTTATCACAAAACTAAGAGGTTTGAGAAAACTTGTGAGAAAGTACTGAAAACACGTTTTATTGCGTCACACTAAACAGTTCCTTTACAATAACAGCCAGCGACTGATAGGCAGCCGGCCGAAGTGGCCGTGCGGTTAAAGGCGCTGCAGTCTGGAACCGCAAGTCCGCTACGGTCGCAGGTTCGAATCCTGCCTCGGGCATGGATGTTTGTGATGTCCTTAGGTTGGTTAGGTTTAACTAGTTCTAAGTTCTAGGGGACTAATGACCTCAGAAGTTGAGTCCCATAGTGCTCAGAGCCATTTGAACCATTTGAACTGACAGGCAGTGCAGAATCTTCAAGGATATGCATTGTTCGAATCATGTGATTTTCGGAGCTACATGCAAAGTTGAAATGGAAATGTTACTTTCATTCCCTGTTATTTTTGTCACTGGTCTCCCCTACTATAAATTCAGATACAGCTATTTTGAATAATCGGTATATGAATTTACCTGTGAAGTCTGAGTCTGAAAGAGCTGTTTAAAAAGTAATAATAATTTATGGTTGTGGAGGTTCAAACTCTATGACAAAGATTTTGGCAATATTCTACGAAAAAAAGTACTTTGAACAGTATTGTCATGTCATTTGGTAAAGTTGTTCTCAGTAGTGATTTTCAAGGGATAATGTTTTCGTTACTTTTGTCTGAATAAGTGGAGTAGTTACATCAGATAAGGCAGAGCATTGACAATAATTCCCAAGTTTTCAGTTTACAACTATGTTCAGAAATATACCTTGTTATATAATTGGTGCATTATTCAAGTGTTTTCAAATGTGTGTGACTAGTAGTTAATTTAGCTCTTTTTTACTTATCACACAGAATGTGTCTGACTATTGATCAAGTTCATCATTTTTGCTAATTATGATGAATGGAGAATTTAATGTCACTCATTCCTTATAAAATTACTTAGTAGACTTTATATCATTTGTACTAATATGTCTTTGATGTCACAAATTAATCAATGTACCAAAGAAGAATATTTTCTTCTTTTAAAATTTTCCAGTGAATGGTTCTTGTAGCATTTTGCTAATGTATATTAGGACTTGATTATTGGTACCCTGTCCTTGACTTACGGCATTCAACCAAAAGCACAAAGATACGCTTCTTATTTTGTAATATCTTTCCTTTCTTGTCATGTCACTCTAGTGGTATTCATTGCAATTTAATGAGTTTTGTGAAAATATTTCTGTAACTTCATTATTCTGGGATTTTATTTCCAAATAATAGAAGTGTGCAAATGGGTTTAAACCCTACCTTTGTCAAAGAAGAGCAATAATTATTCTTTGCAATGAATTTGTAATTGCACATTTCATTTTAAATCTAACACCACAATACATATTTAGTCATTTGCATCAATTAGATTTCTGGATGGCAATATAAAATTCTGTAGTTGTGAAATATCAGTTCACATTCTGCTCATTGTCATAGTTTTATGAACTTTGTTTAAAATTTATTGTAAATTCAGTCCATATGATTCATTCATCCAAAGTTGGATTAGGTTTGAAATCATTTATTGATCTTGGCTTTGTTTAAAAGTAAACTTTCATAAGTCTTATCAACACTTGTTACTTATGGATAAAATACACACACACTCACACAAGCTACATCTTTTGCACATCTAGCATTAATTTCAAAAACAATGTAGTCATTCTTTACACACTTTACATCTTTGTGCTATCAGATTTGAAACTCCTATATTTTGTTTTTGTTTTTATGGCCTAATTAACCAGTTGCATCTTTATTTACAACACATTGATAAAATCCAGAAATTTTGTTTTGTGAAGAACAGTATTGTTCAGTTTGTAATACGATGCATGATTAATTGCTGTTTTGTCACACTTCTCACTAACAATAGCTACTTCCCTCAAAATTTCTCATATTATAAAGACAGTTCGACTATTTGAAAACTTTGCTTTCATAATTGCACTGGATGACTGTTCCTGTGCAATTTATGTCTCTATAGGGCACAAAATGTCATATATGAGCCATGTATGACATTCTGTGAGGGTGATATGGTTGATAGCCTCTGATCAAAACTGAATCTACCAATGGCAGTTTCTGTATACATACATATGGTACAACTTGTGGTCATATTTGTGCAGTTTTTGGTTTCTTTATCCTCTATAAATATAATATAAATAACTGACTACGTATACACCAGATATTTAATCATACTGATACTTTTTACATCCAGTAGACATAAAAATAAATAGAATCATATATTTTGTGATGCAGAAATAATTTAAAAGAGAAGAATTAATAGATGAGTACTATTTGTATTGACAATATTAAAAATACAGTAATCATTTATGTTATTGTAAATACGTAAATGTATATCTATGCATAGCAGTATCTTTAGGGATGCAATTGTGACATTACTGCATGCTGGTAATCGGTCAGTTATCTGGAATGAGTCAGTCATGTGTAATTGTTCTACTACTGAATTACGAGATAAGCAAAATTTTATCTGTGACCCTAAAAACTTATCCATCAATGTCATGAAAGAAAAAAATTGTTATAAATTCACAAGTGCAACATATAAATGGTGTTTCAGTCTTGATATGGATCTGATTAATGAAAAATGATATCAAACATTTGAACACCTGGACATTATTGCCAAGAATATGGTAGTAATACTGTTTTACTTTCTGTCATCACTCCTATAAAATTACCTTAATTTTTGGAAAACTAACCGTGTTTACATTTCGATTGCTAAATAAAGGTGTTTTTTCTTGAGTTCACTATTATCAATGTAATAGACAGTGGTTGGAACATGCATAAACAAATGGTAGTAAACCTGTTTAATTGTCTGCAAATGTTTGTTCACTTGTTCTGCTCGCATTTGCGGCACTGTAAGACTTCAGGTTAAGAGTTTGTTAATGGTCAGTTGCCACTAGACATCATGGCACTGCAGCCAGCTCCACATTGCTTTCTGATGCCACTGTGATGTAAGTGGCACACCTAACAATTGCCACATTGTTTTCCGTGTGCTTTCGCCATCACCAAAAGTCTTGTATCAGAGACTGCTGCCTGTGTCATAGCTGTTTGTATCTATGGGCACTGGAAGCCAAAAACAATAAATGTTATTCTGCTTGTGTTTAGCCTGTTGGGAAGTGAGCATGCAGGAGAGATCCCCATATAGTAGATTCCATTATTTGTTGCAGGTGATGGTGAAGAGCAGATTTGCAAGGAAATATTGTTTTATTGTATGTCTCACTTGTACTTACTTTCAAGTGCTGTCTCCTGTGGATTCAAAAACATTGCTAGAGGGCTGCATTACTAGATGGTTGGTTGATTGATTTAGGAGACTTGACCAAACAGTGAAGTTCTCGGTCCCTTGTGATTAGGAAATGATGGGGAAGAAAGTCTGCTGTGCTCTTTCACAGTATCCATCCTGGCACTTAGGGATATCATGGAAACTTAAATCAGGATGGTCAGAGGCCAGTTTTAACTGTTCTCCTCCCAGATCTGAGTCCAGTGTGCTAACAACTGATCCACCTCACTCGGTGCACTATTCGTCAGATTAATAATTTATAATGGGTGTTTACTATGGTATGTGAAGCTGCTGCTATTTAGCTAACAAGGGGGCCTTACAGACTTCTCTGCCCTCTACGATTTCCTCTATACTTGTAAGATTGGACAACAGTTTCTAAAAGGAGAATAACACAATTCTAAAAAAAAACTCGAAATAACCGCTTTTGAAGAGTAGAAGATTTCCAAGAGCAGTAAAGTATAATATTTGTTGTAAATTAAAAAATAAGTGGTAATTGGATGCAAAGTGTAAATGTCTGGTAATTGTAAAGTAGCTTGTTAGAACATGTAACATATCAAGTAAATTAGAAGCTGAGAGACATGCAAAATTCCTTATTGTTGAAAATATTATATATATAGCAACAATACTACTCAATTTCTAGATTCATGGAACTGTTTTATTTCCTATTTGACATTTTTCATTTTTACACCCGATTCTTACTGATTCTGAATGTTGACATTTTCATATATTTAGTAGCAAAAATGAAAAATATGTTATTTTTAAGGAAATCGTAAGTCAATATTCCTTACTTAACATTTCTGTTTCTAGATAAACACAGAATTTAAATAAATAAGAAAGAAAGTGTTGCTGCTATCGACATTTGAATCAGAAACTTTGCAATCACCAAACTTCCACACTACACTCAAAGTTAGCAATGGCATTATTCCAACACTGCCTCAGCACAACCTATTTTCAATAAAATAATAACTTTGATGAACAGATTAACAGGGTGGCTATGGGCAGTCTTCTCAGTCCTGCTGTGGCTAACTTATTCATGGAGACTTTTGAACAACGGGCGTTCAGTCTGCAACTGCCAGTAAGAGACCAGCCAGATAGTATCGCTATGTCGATGACACGTTCGTAGTATGGACACACGGAGCAGAGGAGTTGGATGCCTTCCTGACACATTTACGCAGTATTAATCCGAAAATCCAATTCACTATGGAGACGGAAAGGAATGGGCAATTGAATTTCCTGGATGTGTCTGTGATTAAACGACGGGGCGGAACGTTCGGCCATAATGTGTATAGAAAGCCTACACATACTGATCGTTATCTACACAATGATTCAGACCACCACCCTAGACAGAAAAGAGATGTAATTAAAACTTTTGTAGACAGGGCGTACACACTTCGCGAACCTGTTTATTTAAAAGATGAGATTGAACAACTACGGTCAACTTTAGTGAAGAATGGCTATTCTAGCAAGGATATAGATCGAGCACTTCGCTCTAGGCAGAGAATCAGGTGTAACGACGAACAACAGTCGCCCAAGGGCAAAGTTTTTCTTCCGTTCATTAGTAGTGTCACAGATCGCATTGGGAAAATTTTAGGCAAGTATGGGGTGGAATCTATTTTCAGACCCACCAGGAAAATAAAAGAATTTTTATGGTCGGCAAAAGATACACGACACCCTTTGGCTACACCAGGGGTATATAAAATTCCTTGTAGTTGTGGACAGGTTTACATCGGTACCACAAAGAGAAGTGTGAACACCCGTCTTGTTGAACATTAGAGGAACTTCCGCCTGGGTCACACGGATCGGCCGTAGTGGAACATGTTTACCAGGAAGGTGATCATGAAATAAAATTCAGCGAGACGAGCGTCATATCAAAAACCTCGTATTATTTTGCACGCTTGTATAGAGAGGCTATCGAGATTGATAAACATCGTAATAATTTTAACAGGAAAGACGAAGGTGTTAAACTGGATAAAATTTAGATATCAGCGTTGCACCGGAAGCGTGACGATCGATTATCTTCAATCGAGAATGTTGGCATTACCAGAGACAATCTCATAGCCGACGCCACGTGATCGACAGTGGCGCCCTGTGTACTGCCTATATAATCAGCGCTTCCTCGAGTTCTCTTCGCAGTTCGCCGCTTTATCTCCGAGGATGTCTCCCGCAGTCGGAGACGAAACGTCAGGAGAGAGTTTTATACTTTGACCACGGCCTATCAGCCCGGAAGTTTTAAGTGAAGATAATACCGGCCGTGAAAGCTTACATTGTATGATCAATATGATACCACTTTGCTTGTCACAGTGCTGAATGGCAAAAGTGAAGTTACGTTCCCCATAATTCAAAAAATCTGAATACAGTGTCAGAATAAAGAAACTAGCAATTATCTCTACATCTACATCTACGCGATTGCTAGTCACAATAAAGTGCCTGGCAGAGGGTTCAATGAATCACCTGCAAGTTGTCTCTTTACCATTCCACTCTCGAACGGCTCATGGGAACAGCGAGCACTTAAATTTTTCTGTGCGAGTCCTGATTTCTCTTATTTTATTTTGATGATTATTTCTCCCTGTGTAGGTGGGTGCCAAAATAATGTTTCCGGAATCGAAGGAGAAAACTGCTTATTGAAATTTCATGAGAAGATCCCGTCACTACGAAAAACGCCTTTGTTTTAATGATTACCACTCCAATTCACGTATCACGTCTTTGGCACTTTCTCCCCTATTTCGCGATAACACAAAACGAGCCGCCCTTCTTTCTACTTTTTTATGTCATGCACCAGTCACACACCACACATCAATATTCCAGAATAGGGCGGACAAGCGTGGTGTAAGCAGTCTCTTTGGTAGACCTGTAGCATCTTCTGTTTTGCCAATGAATAGCAGTCTTTGGTTTGCTCTACCCACAATATTATCTATGTGTTCGTTCCAATTTAGGTTATTTATAATTGTAATCCCTGAGTATTTGGTTGAAATGACAGCCCTCAGATTTGTGCGACTTATAGCTTAACCTAAATTTAGCGGATTTCTTTTAGTACTCATGTGAATAACTTCACACTTTTCTTTATTCAGGGTCAATTGCCACTTTTCTCACCACACAGATATCTTATCTAAAGCATTTTGCAATTCTTTTCGGTCATCTGATGAGTTTACAAGCTGGAAAACGACAGCATCATCTGCAAACAATCTAAGACAGCTACTAAGATTTGTCGTGTCCTGAGAAGGAGTTAGATCGACACGTGTTATACTCAGGGGTGTTACCTCGTTCGATCTTCTCGAAGAGTGATAGGAGGTGCAGGCAGTTTCAGCAACTCCGACCTCTAGAAGGAGTAAGCTATTGCTAAAGAGAAGGATACGTAACTCGGTGAGAAGTGGTTACTTATTCAGGGCAGAATTCATAAAATTCCTATAGCTTCACAACTGAAAAGCCCTACTGGCAATGCCTTGCAATAATTTTATCAGTTGAACCCCTTTATCTGGAATATATCTCCTTGAATGCTATGAAGCTGAGGCTTGCGAATCGTACTAAGTTCCCACGTCTGCTGTAGAACGACACTGAGCTTGCGTTACTCTACTCAGCAGATCTCGACTGACTACAGGGTCCTCCTGACCCCCTATTTATACAGCTTTCGTGCGTCACAGGAAGCTTCTAGAACATATTATATCTACTATCGAGAGGCATTTCCATCATCATGTGATGTGTGAAAGCTGCTTGGATCCCTGTTTTGAGTCTGACCACAGCAGTCATTTAGCCACGTAACGTTATTGTTCTCCTGGCGCCACTTCATCGCCGCTGGTCAGTACCATCTACAAATACTGTTGCAATGCTTCCTGGAGCGTGAGCCTAGCTGCTTTTCCAGCTGAATAAGTCATAATACATTTAATTTATAATCGCTGTTGATTCAGATTCGCAACACCTCCCTCCCCCAGCGGAAATTTTATGAGCTCTGTCCTAAGAGGTTATTAAATTTCTGAGACCTCTGTTTCACTGCCAGTGGAACAATTCTCTTTTGATTATTAGCTTTATACATTCTTACTATATCTATCCATCAAAATATGTGGCGTCCATTAACATTGATTGGACAAATGAAAATTCACCCACACACAATTTGAACAACGTTTAAAATTGAATTCTCTTTTGCATTCATCACTGTCCTTTATACATAATACAGCAATTACCATTTGTTTTTTAATATATATCAAATTAAGTTTTCTTTTTACACATTTTCCTTAATACTCTTTCAGTGGACACTTCCTTACAAAATACCTTCAATTGCTACAATTTACAAGTTTTTCCATCTTTTATTTGTGCATATTCTTGGCGATTCCACCATGGGGGTTGTTGCTCTTGATGCCATGGACATGTTTGGTGATTGATTGCTCTGTTAACTCGAGTGGCTGAGAAACTTATAGTGTTTAGTTCGTCTTCTGCTTCATAGGTTCGGAGGCCTGTGTGTGCTTATACCTTACTATTTCCCTTTTTGGATCCTGCTTATAACATTGTTTGTTGCTCAAATTTTCGCACAGCATCTTTTACTTATTTCACACATGTTTGTCCACATTTTCGACAACATTTGCAATATTTACATAAACAACAGGTAGAAATAATTAAAACTATTGTTTCAGACCACATGTATCCCTACATGGAATATGTACTCATTGACCATCCTCGGAAGGTGGTCCGCTGTTGATATTATATTTTGTTTTACAGATTGTATATCTTATGTCCTGTTGCTTTTAATTCGTCTAAATGACGTACTATATGCTCCAGTGGTAACATCACTGGTATTTCTGACACCTTCTGCTTGTCATCTTCCAGTGTACAACAATCAATATCTGTATTTAAGGGTGGGACTATATCTTTTACATTATTATTGGTAAGAGTTATCCTCTCTGATTGTAACGTAATTGGAGCGCCATATCTTTTGCATTCACTCTTAAAACTTAATTTTCCTTTTCCTCTTATAATGAGATCGGAGGGTGGCAAGTCATTACATAGTACAGTCAACCCTTCCTCTTTTGGGACTACGAATAACCGTTCGTTTCTCGATATCTGTGTCAGATACTTTAGTTCAATATAATATATTTCAGTTTGCAATCTTTCGGTATTGTCCTAACTTATTGAAGCATTCTGGTTTCATACCTCTCATGGTCATATGTCGAAATTAATACCAGATTCTGTTTACATTTTTGGTGCTTCATGGTTATCGTTTCACACAACAAGATGGTCTCCTGCCATTTGTGCGTATTGCCTCTTTCCATCATCAATTATGAGAAACTCTTTCTCTGGGGTGATATATGTAAATAACCTCTTATTACTACCATAGTCTGCAGGCAAAGACCATATTTTATATAAAGAGTACTCGTTGCTATCCAGTAATGGTACATTTAATACATTACTTACTGTATTGCCGCCTAAAAATATATCTAAGTCTATTACAAGTAATAGTTGATACCCATGGTCTTCAGTGAGTTCGATCGGAAACTTTTTATCTCTCAATTCATTCTTAACTAGTCCGAAATATTTAACCACTTGAATAGGATTTATTAAGTGCAGCTCTATTAATTTTTTCCTTGCGTTTTCAACTGCCGATATGAACAGATAATATTCTCTTTCTAACCCATTAAACATCAGCGTTAGCTGAACTAACTGTTTCGTGATTGCCACTAATATCAATGTTAGTGTTCTTTTCTTATCCGTACTATTTTCGAACTCCTCTATATGTTTCCTAAACTTATGTATTCCATTTTCTATAATTTCCTCATTTTTAGTTACCGCATTTTTTGTCTGATTGAACCCCACTTGCCATTGCTCTTGTGGATGCCTGATCTGTGCTTTCAAACTTATCGTGCCATGCCTGCAAATTAAAATAACTTACTATTCGCCACATTGTGCTGTATAGGTGTACAGTTCCTTGATTATCGTTATATTTACCAGGTGCTGACTGGAATCTCTGTCCTGCACCTCCTGTGGAAGTATCTTGTTTTCTGTTACACTGGCCACTGCAAAGCTTCCGATTATTATTACTCTCCAATCTTTGCTGCCATCATCTGTAGTTAAAAGAACTCTTTTAGTCTGTTTGCATGCACCTTTACGCACTTATGTCCTTTTATACTTGTTATTACATTTGGCCTCTTTACATCTACAACAGTGAATGATCGTCTCCATTGACTATCTAGTTTTCTCGAAAGCCCTCTTCTTACACTTTTGTCAAATAAAAGTACTCTATCATGTCTTCTAAACACTTTCGGATCCTGTGTCTTATCATATTGTTCTTTACTTTCTTCTTTGCGTTTCTACGTGTTAGCCCTGGCCTTCTGATGTAATATCTGCATCTTTTGCCTTCTTTCTGTCACATAATCATTGTAATTATATATTACGTTCTCTGGCTTCTTCTGTAATATTCTCAGAATATTGCACTTTCTTGCAAAAAATAATTGTATAGTGAGGGCCAATATTGAGTGGATTAATTACTATAAAGTTAGATTTTTATTTCTTCACTTTATGTTCGTCAGTGCCTTCTGCCTGGCGGTAAGCTGCAGCGTATCAGTCATGTTTCCCAGAACCAGATAGAACCACCCTGAAACTCACATGTTGAACCATCAGCAGCTAAACTCACATGTTGCTGACGAGGTAACGCTACCAAACTACGTGTCTTATGATGTGACCGAGCAATAGGGGTGCTTGGAGGTGGTCAAGTGGGGGTGGAATCGCGGCCAGCTGTCGGGAGCGGACACACCGTTCGCCCTCTTCTGCTGGCAGCTTCCAAACCGATCAGACGCCCTCCTCACCTGCTCTCTTGGGCGGTTGCCCATTCAGTCTCGGCGGCTCCTCCAGGCCTGCCTTTCTTTGCGGCATCAAAACTTCACACAGGATAAACTATGTTTTATTATTCACCTCAACGGGTGGCTACCGCTTTCCCCTCCTGGCCAATCCTGACGCATTAACATAATTCAAAAGGCATATAAGCCGTTGTACTGTGCGACGTTGTGCTGAATACGAAAGTTGCAAACGGTATCTAACTATACCAATCTCTCTGATCCTTTGCTATGAAATTTCTTAACATTTCCGTTAGAGTACGATGCGTGCGCTCCAGAGGCCCATTCATTTGTGGATGGAAGCTGGTTGTCTGTATTTTCTCAATCTTTAATAATTTGTACGCCCGCTTCATAGTCTCTCTTAAAAAGTTACTTCCCATACCGCTTAGCAGTGATGTTTGTATTCCGAATTTCAAGATTACACTTTCTACTAGTTTTCTTGCAACTGTATCCGCATCTTGCCGTTGTATTGGTTCTGCTATAACAAAGTTAGTCAGAGAATCTTGGAACGTCAGGATGGATCTGTTTCCTACATTCGATAGCGTCATAGGACCTACTATGTCAACGGCACAATTCTCAAAAATAAACTCTGGCGTTGGCGTTAAAATAAACTCTGGCGTTGGCGTTATCTCCAACGCCTGTTTTGTTTTCGTCTGTGATCTTATTCTTCTGGCAACTCTCGCAAGAACGTATACATTTTTCGATGTCTGCCTTCATTCCAGGCCAACTGCAGTACTGTTTTACTGGATCATATGTCCTCCCCATTTCTTTATATCCTCCTATCGGTGAATCGTGCATCTGCTTCAAAATATGCATTTTCTCTTCTTGGCTCAATGCAATCTCTGAGTCCATCGGTGGCGCCGCTTCTTGATCTGCTTCTTCTATGCCTTTTTGTTCCTCTTGCACCTCCCTGGTCGCAATTTCTGTTTCTTCCGGTGCTTCGTCTTTCGTCTTCGGCACTGCCTCTGTTTTTCCTTCTCGCATACTCCTAATCCATGATAATGTGTCTACTACTTTATTTCGTTTGCTCCCTTTGTACAGTACTGGGTAATCGTATTCTTCTAGCTTCAACCGGAACTTCATTATTTCTCGATCATGGATCTGATATACTCCTTAACCACACAAGTGTCTTGTGGTCGGTCACGATTTTAAACTTCCGACTATGGCCTACAATATTTCACAGCCCATACAATTCTCGTTCCACTGTACTATAATTCTGTTCCACGTTATTTAATGTTCGTGATATGAATGCTTTAGGTAAATTCTGTCCCATTTGTCCCTGGTTTAGATAAGCTCTGACCACATGATTGCTGATATCCTTGGTTACTATAAATTCTTTTTCAAAATCCGGATATTCCAATATCGGTGGACTAATCAGTTTTTCCTTCAACTGCTGGAATGCCTCTTCTTGGCTCGATCCCCACTCATACGGAATTCACTTCTTCAATAAATCATGTAGCGGTTTGGCCATTTTGCTAAAATTCCTTATAAAGCACCTGTATTATCCAATGAGCCCCAGATATGATTTCAATTGCTTTGTTGTCTTGGGCGGCAGGTACTTTTTGATGGCTTCTATCTTTGCGGGATCTGGCTGTAGCCCTGACGCAGTTAGGACGTGGCCCAGAAGAGTTACCTCTTTTCTTAGAAACTCACATTTAACTACTTGTAATTTCAAGTTTCCTTGTCTTAGATGTTCGAATACTTCTTCCAGGTGTACATTATGTTCCGCTAACGTTGCACCCACTACCACAATATCATAGAGGTAAATAAAAACCCTGTTGCCCTGTACTCCACTGAGTACCTTATTTATTAGCCTCTGGAACGTCGACGGCGCGGTTTTTAGTCCCATGGCCATTTTTGTTGTACTAATAATGTCCTGTGGGAGTGCTAAAAACTGTTTTCTCTCGGCCCTTTTCGTCTATCAACACTTGATAATACCCTTTCGCTAAATTCTTCATGGAAAAATACTTCACTTTTCTCAAGGTGTCTAATATCTCATCTATCCTGGGAAGGGGATAAACCATATTTAATGAAATGTCGTTTAACGTCCTACTATTCGCCATTTCTGCCGACCACTGGCATCTAGTTTGTTTGGCAATACCAGTATGGGGAAATTCCATTGGCTAGTACTATGAGATATTATCCCATCAGCTAACATCCCTTCTACTTCCTTTTGTAGCGATTCTTGCTGCACCTGGGGTATTCTATACGGCCTTTGATTTATTATCATTCCTTTTGCTTCTGGTATCAATGGTATACTATGTTTAACTACTGTAGTATGAGTCAATATGTTCCCAAGTAAATGAAATACAGCATTATATGTGGCGCATATCCTCTCAAGAGCCTCTACTTCCTCGGTATTTAAATGTTTTGTTCGCATGTTTTCTCTTTACATGCTGAGCCTTGACGTATTTACAGTCTTCAGTCTGGTGGACACTTGTCTAATTTTATAACTACTTGGTGGTGGAAATTCTTGTGCTAACCCCTCTGGCGTGTCTAAATTGTACCTTTTCTTTGCGATTATTTAATATACTAGTAATTCCAGTCCCTGCTTGCATTGTTACTATTGCCTCAGGAATAGGCACGCCCCTGTTTCGGAATTATCACTTCTGTACTGTTCACTTTCGATACCCTTACTCATACAAATCTTTCCTCCCTGGAACCGATCGTAAGTTTTCGCAATGGTAGCCCCTGCTGGCTACGTTTATCATACTTTAAATCTTTTACTGGTTGTCAATGCTGGCTACATTTCACTGATCGCCTCTTGTGAACCTATGTTCTTCCGGCTTCTCGGTGCTATTCTTCATTTTAATTACCTGACCTTCAACTGATTTCCTGGGATGAGCTATTTCCCTTCTCTGTTTTTCTATCTGCTTTTTGGCAGCTTCTAATTCACTTTCCACGAAATAGACTTTACCTTTTGAATAACTGGTTTCCTTCCTTATTTTATCGTTTTCTCTTCTCTCCTCTTCATACTTCTTACTTTCCGTATTTAGATTCGCTTTCAACACATGGCACTCTCTCTTTATCTGTGAGATTCCCTCCATGTCTCTCGATATTGCCATGTTTATTTGGTCCTCATGGCCTTCGCCTTGCATACCTTGCTTATCTGCTAACGGTGACGCTCCCAACGTCCGTGTTTAGTAACTGCCGCGCAACTGTCCCTTTCTCTGTTTGTAAGTAGGCTGTTTAGGTTGTTATGTTGGTAACACCATGTATTGCTCTATATGAAAATCACTACCTGTGATGTGTGCAGTCTGTGGCTGGTTTGCATTGTTCGAATTTCCTGTTGTAGTGTTGGGCAGTTGGCTGTTAACAGTGCGTAGTGTTGCGCAGTTGGAGGTGAGCCGCCAGCAGTGGTGGATGCGGGGAAAGAAATGGCGGAATTTTGAGAGCGGATGATCTGGAAGTGTGTCTATCAGAACCAGTACATTTGTAAGAATGGATGTCATGAACTGCTATATATATTATGACTTTTGAACACTTTTAAGGTAAATACATTGTTTGTTCTCTATCAAAATCTTTCATTTGCTAACTATGCCTATCAGTAGTTAGTGCCGTCAGTAGTTTGAATCTTTTATTTAGCTAGCAGTATTGGCACTCGCTGTATTGCAGTAGTTTGAGTAACGAAGATTTTTGTGAGGTAAGTGATTTGTGAAATGCATAGGTTAATTTAGTCAGGGCCATTCTCTTGTAGGGATTATTGAAAGTCAGATTGCGTTGCGCTATAAAATATTGTGTGTCAGTTTAGTGTTGATCAGAATAAGTAACGAGCGAAATGAAACTTCCTGGAAGTTTAAAACTGTGTGCCCGACCGAGACTGGAACTCGGGACCTTTGCCTTTCGCGGGCAAGTGCTCTACCATCTGAGCTACCGAAGCACGACTCACGCTCGGTACTCACAGCTTTACTTCTGCCAGTATCTCGTCTCCTACCTTCCAAACTTTACAGAAGCTCTCCTGCGAACCTTAGAGCTTTGTAAAGACAACATTGAAGCTTTTCAGGGACTCTTACAAGAATTAGAAATTGACACTGACAATCGCCGAACGCGAAAACAGAAACACAACAATTACACGTCACATCCGTCGCAATTCCGCGATGAAAGACATAATAACTTGACACGACAAGGCTATTCTCACAACATAAATCGTGACCAAAACACACACCACCCGTATGACAACCATTGGCAGAGTAGTAATAATTACAGGGAAAGATCACCACTCCGCGGTAGTGACTATCACAGAGACAATCAGAGAAACAGACAATATGGGAACCAAAATAATTATTATCAAGAGAGACAGAATAACTTTATACGCAACGGTCCAGCGCGCAGTTACGATTCAGGGAGAAATTCTCCACCATGTGACCGACAAGAAAGAAACTATGGAATCTACCGACATGACGACAGACGATATGATCGTAACAACAGACCAGAATTGCATCAGAACTGGCGGGATTCAAACAGGGCAGGGCCCTCTCGACAAGGTGAATTTGTAGTTAGGTCTCCTAATCCTAATAACGGCGCGCACCATCAAAGAGACAGACAATGACTCACACCGCAGGCAGCCACGTGCGCCGGCTGGCTCAGAGGAAAATAACAGACGCTAACCTCGAGAAAAATTTTAGCACTCCTTACCGATGCATACAACATGATAATTACTTTCAAATTGAAACTCTGCGTACTAGGAAGAGTGAAGGTTTACACCACACTTCACATGTAAAACCGTTTATTGAAAGATAATCTGCTTTTTAACTTAGTCTTTGCCATAGAATTTTTACTTCACGCTACTAGTACAATTTGTCACACTGAGAAACTGTTAACATGCAACAATGTTTTGAAATTAACTATCCAGTCAAGAACCAAGAGAACTTATTTATATAGTAATTACGAATGAATTGTTATAGTGAACAGACAACACAGTGTTATTGTGTGTGTACATTCTTGCTTGTTAGTTATACGATTACGTAACGACTTTAAGGCTCACATACTTAGAATATATACCAGTACTGCTAACGAGATTTTTATGCAACATTTTGGTTTACTTGAAAATACATTCTGGATTTAAAGTACTTTCTGTGAGATTAAAGATGACTTAGTATTTGGTTTCTTTGACAGCTACATGATTATGTCACGACGCTACTAATGTGTGACACAATTTACATTGTTGCTTTTGCGGTGTATCTGTTTTATACCTGCACAGTTTTTCTGAATTCTTCTGGAAAGTAAAACATGTTTTAATAGTAACTTTTGTGGTATAGCTACAATGAGACAGCCTTTTCCGTATCACAACAATACGTTACATTATAGTACTTTCTTGATCATGGTAAGGTATGTAATAACTACGATATCTATACGCAAAGCATTTCACTTTCGTTTATGATGAGGTAAGTACATTGACTTCAGCAGAACTTTGCTTACAGAGGACGATAACTACGACACTTCCACAGAATTATCTTACAGCAAGACGCACATTTAGCGCTGCAGGACACGCATTTGAGTGATTAATTTTGTACTTTAACCATTTATTTTTCAAGATTTTTGAATTACGAAGAAAGTTTTCTGTGATACATTTCATTCCATTGCTGTAGTCTGTAACACCTGAGGGTATAATTGCATTAATCCTCAGGGGGTTACGCGCTTACTTTGTGTACCATGTGTTTGGGAAGCACAAGGAGCTCTAGCTAATATGGTATTTGCTTATACAACATTACACATCGGTACCATATTTCTCTAACACAGAATTACACAGCTATCTGATTATTTAACACAGAAACAAAAATTTTATTATTATGTCAGTGACACATGTTTACGCAAATACACAGTTGGATAATTTCACACTTATGAAATTGTATTTTGTCTGTACTTTGTGACCTGTTCATATTTTTTCGGAAGCATTGCGATACTATGAGAGCTTTGAATGATGCATTTGGTATGGGATCATGATTTTTAAAGTACCTTTGAGGTAGATGACACTATTGAAGTGGTAGAGATTTTTTTTCAGGTTTTGAAATTATTGGAGGAAGCTACAACGATTTTGAGATTTGACTGAGGTGTAATGATGATATTATTACGATGACAATGTGTATTATGCTGTTGAGGTATGTTTATGATCAATAAGCTGATTCTATATGAGAAATTTGAGTATGATATGTATTTATTATAATGAAATAATGAAGAAGTGTCGACCAATACGTATGTGTGTAATAAAGTCAGGAATAATGAGTAGTGGTTAGGCACTCTGGTTTGTGAAAAAAGATGTTGGAAACCAAGAATCATACTTTAAGAGTTATGAAATGTGTGTATATGTGTGAATGTATTATAATGCCGGCGAAATTTTTTGGACACTGTTATATTGATAGGATTTTGTTTCTACACACGTGTAATGCAAATTCTCAACCTGTGAAATTTTTGTATATGAAACTGTCACTGCAGTCTTAAATATTTCTGTAAGAAAGTTAAGGGACCTTCATGTAATGAGTCGTGGGCGCCCAGCTGTACCACCTGCCTCGAGAAAAAGCCATTAGGTGGAGAAAAAAAGAGGCCATTAACCTTGCTACTGACATTCTTTGTAGAAAGCATCACAAATACGACAAGCTCATTACTTGGAAACATATTGTACTTTGTGCTACTTACTGAAATTCTTATGAATTGATGGGAAATATTCTTACATCTGCACACCTGATTATGACAAGTGCCTTTCTACAAGAGTTGAGATTATTTCTACTGATTTATGTAATGCCAAATGGCTATTGAATGATGTTTTTATGGTTTGCTTTACATAGTTGCTTATTTCATTTGATATCTGTTTTCCAGCTGTGTTGCAGCATTGGTTTTATAAAATAAAATTAAATTCATTTGATAATGTGAACACTTTTGTCAACAGATGTATTAAATAATAGGTTTATGATCCACATTCTTCGAAAAAAGGGCACTGGGAAAGGAAAGAACAATAAGAAGGGATTAATAACAGTAACTGCATACGTAATTTTCTTTTCAGCTATTTGGTAATTTTTTGGTAGAATAACTTGTTGTGGTGCACCACTTTAATGACATAGACACTAAGATGTGAATAGGCATTTCCCTTATCTGCATTGTTGTCTGTTGTCTTTGGTGTACTATTTTTTCTGCTTGAGCTATGTCATATTTAGGTATAAGTTATTGCATTTGCTGTTGCTGTTTGCCAGGCATAGTGATACTGAATATCACTTTTTATGACTCTGTTAAGCCAGTTTTACTACTGATTTATTTTTCTTGTTGCTGCAGATTGGCTCATATTAATTGTAATGTTGCATTTGCTTTGCTAATTTAGATATACTGCTGCTTGCTTTGCCAGTTTCCATTTTTTTGTCATTGCTGTTTGTCTTAATTATTTTGTGCTGCTGCATTGCCTCGTTCCTTAGTATATATATCTGAGCTCAGTAGATTTAAGTAGCTTAAGAGTGGGTAGACTATATAAGAAACTAACTGTGATGAATTGGAAGAAATGCATTGAGAAGCTATAAGAAAATGGTTTGGCCAAAAAAAGTTGTGTACAGAGGAGAATAATTATTTTGACAGAGGATTTGAACAGAATACAGAAAGCATGCTTGGACAGGATTTTTTTGGTGGAAACAAATGTTGAAATAAGAGGAAAAATCTATGGAATGAAGTTTTGGGTTGGACTGCAGTACCAAATGTTACACTGAAAACAGATCCTGTCCTTTCCTTTTGTGTTATTCCCTTATGTTTTTGTGTACCTTGTGTATTTGTGTTTTTCCTGTCTTTATGTGTTTATCTGATAAGAGTTATGTTGTAGAATTTTTCTAATAATGTGTTATTTTCTTTGTAAAGATGATTAGACATAATTTATTCTGTTCTGTTTCAATGATCACGTGTGAAATTAATGTTTCTAAAACTATTCTCATTTTTTATTTATGTATGTCATAATTCCTGTAACACTGATGTACATGTTTATTTCTATTCTTTTGTAAAGCCTGTATAACTATAAATGTTATCTCTATTATTATGTTTTTTAATGATGTTTTCTGTACCTTTGTAATTGTATTCTTATGTTGTGAATTTATAATTGAATATAAACCAGTTCTTCTAATTAAGTTACATTTCACTGCACACGTTTCTGTCATTGCATATGCACAATATGTGAGAAGTTGGAACTGTTAGTGTTTGCACATGTGTTAACAATTCACCAAGGGACTGGTTAACAGCATTGCTGGTTTCTAAGGACAATTCCTAAAACTTTGTGAGTGCACAAGTGGAGGTTTATGGACTTGCTATATTGTCCGCAAGACTCTTCGTGGTGATTGTGCACCTGCACAGTCGCAACAGATGGCTGCTGGCGGTCTCTACAAGGGCTACAGTGGGTCTGCATCTTTGATGGTCCTCGAATACCATTATATTTACAAGGACTGCAGTGGGTCTGCCCA
Source organism: Schistocerca americana (assembly GCF_021461395.2). NCBI lineage: Eukaryota > Metazoa > Arthropoda > Insecta > Orthoptera > Acrididae > Schistocerca > Schistocerca americana. The sequence goes on from NC_060129.1 coordinate 51,667,846, forward strand.
CCAATACTGTAATCTCTAACAGGACTACAGTGGTCTGCTCTGTGATGACCTACCTACCAATATTCTTTAAAACTTCGAGTGACTCTGCTGTGGGTTTGATCTGTTGTGGCACATTACCTGTCTGCATGTCAAGAGTCAGCATTGTCTCTCTGTTGGATGGACAACACTACTTCTTCAAGACTGCATGGATATCCACTACTTCTGTGTGCATTTTCTTTTACTGCTCAGACTTTGTGCATAAAATTGTAATTAATACTATGACGAATGATCAGGACTGTCTTTATGGAGTGTGAGAAAATTTCAGCTTTTGACCATCATTGTATCAATAAGTGTGTGCATTTGCTTTCTTTGTTATTGTATTTGTGACATTTGTTTTCAAATCTGTATTGGCCACTGCCTAAAACAATTAGTAAATTTTTTTGTGGAGAGCATGGGGGCTATGTAAGTAGGCTATTTAGGTTTTTATGTTGGTAACGCCATGTAGTGCTCTATATGAAAATCACTGACTGTGATGTGTGCGGTCTGTGGCAGGTTAGCATTGCTGTAATTTGCTATTGTAGTGTTGGGTAGTTGGCTGTTAACTGCATGTAGCGTTGCGCAGTTGAAAGTGAGCCGCCAGCAGTGGTGGATGTGGGGAGAGAAATGGTGGAATTTTGAGAGCGAATGATCTGGACGTGTGTCTATCAGAACCAGTACATTTGTAAGAATGGATGTCATGAACTGCTATATATATTATGACTTTTGAGCACTTTTAAGGTAAATGCATTGTTTGTTCTCTCTCAAAATCTTTCATTTGTTAACTATGCCTATCAGTAGTTAGTGCCTTCAGTAGTTTGAATCTTTTATTTAGCTAGCAGTATTGGCACTCGCTGTATTGCAGTAGTTTGAGTAACAAAGATTTTTGTGAGGTAAGTGATTTGTGAAATGAATAGGTTAATTTAGTCAGGGCCATTCTCTTGTAGGGATTATTGAAAGTCAGACTGCGTTGCGCTAAAACATATTGTGTGTCAGTTTAGTTTTGATCAGAATAGGTAAAGAGCGAAATGTCTGAGTCCGTTCAGTTCTGCTCAGCTGTTTGAAAATCAAATAATGTAAGAGGTTTATCAGCACAGTAATAAGGGGCGTTTCATGTTTACTAGTCGAGCTGGCTTCAATAACAGTGCGTACTCTGTGGCTTCCTTTAACTCTAACCGTTCATCTCGTAACTTAAAGCTTTTACGTGCATAATCTAACGCTACCCTGCTTTTCTAGGAAATCCCTTCATAGTACCCCTTCGAATGGCAAATACATTTGTGTCCTTACAACTTGGAATTCATGGTAATATCCTTTTCCACTTTTCGTCCACAGGTTTATTCTAACATGTCCTTCGGTTCTAATTTCCTCTTTTGTGATACTCCTTATCGTCAGGTGTCTACTATTTTCTACTTTAACACCTCAGCTTTAATTACACTTACGTGCGCTCCGCTGTCCACTAACAGCCCTATCTTGCTCTCTATCGTAAGTGATCATTTTTATTAATGCAGTCTGCTGTACGTACTATTCCTATCACAACATAATGGCATTGCTGCATCAGATTCGTGGTCCATTTCCTGGCTTCTCTAGTTGACGTATGTTGGTCCAACGGCTCTCACTACAACTACATTCACTAGCATAGTGTCCGGTGTGGTGGCATATGAAAGACATAACAGGTTTGGCTCTATTACAAGGGGGGGAATGTCCTACTATGTTACACTTTATACACCTTATTGGTGGAGGAAATTCTCTGAAAGGACCATTTCCTCGCAGTTGGTCAACATCTATTTCCTTTAAGGTTGGCTTAGTTCTCATGGGTTTGAATTGAGCCCACTTGTTCTGGCTGAACTTACGTATTTGTACTCTGCTTTTGTATTCTCTCGCTAAATGCCCTACCTTCCCGCAGTTATAGCACCCCTTCTTATTAATTTGCTTTGGATATCCTACCTGCCGATTTTTTTCTTTTTCAGAGTGGATTGTATTCTCTTCTGTCGATGCTAAATCAATTAATTCTGACAAAGTGATTCTCTCTCCCTGTGCCCGCACTACTGTCTTTATTCTTTCGCTAATCGTGTCTGTATAAAAACAGCTCTCCCTAATTCTCCTATCAATGCGCAACTGCCTGGAATTATGTCTGCCGTCATTACCCTCCTCATGGCTTCTCTGAAATGAAACTGCATAGAATGTACTCGGGCTCCGCATTGCACCACACTTTCATCCCTTGTTTGCTGGCTCTTAAAAATTTTGCACGCATAGAAATCTGATTCCTAAAGTTTGCATAATTCTCCATGAGAATCTCCCTCACTTCTGACCATGTTTCAGTGTGATCTCTAATGATAAGTTTACTGTAGGCAGAATCCATTCTTTGACCTATAATATATTTAAGAAACAATCTTTTAGACCTTGGTTCTACTAGTTCGTAAGCACTATTGAAATTCTCTATAAATTCAGAGAGTTGCTCCTATTTTATTAATATAGATCAGGAACAATAGATGGCCTGCAACGCTCCCTTCGGGAATGCCGGATATTACTTCTGTTTTACTCGATGACTTTCCACCTGTTACTATGAACTGTGACCTTTCTGACAGGAAATCACGAATCCAGTAGCACAAATGAGGCGATATTCCATAGGCACGCAGTTTGGTTAGAAGACGCTTGTGAGGGGCGGTGTCGAAAGCCTTCTGGAAATCTAAAAATATGGAATAAATCTGACATCTCCTGTCGATAGTACTCATTACTTCATGAGTATAAAGAGGTATTTGTGTTTTGCAAGAATGATATGTGTCAAGAAATCGTTTTCTTCGAGGTACTTCATAATGTTTGGATACAGTATATGTTCCAAAACCCTACTGCAAATCGACGTTAGTGGTATGAGCCTGTAATTCAACGGATTACTCCCTGCCGCCGTTGGATAAGCAGCTGCAGCAGCAAATCGTATACCTCTAGCTTACTTATTTGTTACATAGTTTAATTCTTAATTTCTTTGCGTGTTTTTGGGTACTTGCATTGTTTAATTCATACATTTAGGGCGTATTATAGTATTTGAGAGTTGTAGCATCGCGCTTTAGTACCTGAATAGTGTAAATTCGCGTAGTCGTCTGTCTTCTGTTTCTGTTTTGAACGGCCAGTGTCGGTTGGTCACAGCCAGTGTTCTCCCTGCCGCCATTGGATAAACAGCTGCAGCAGCAAGTCGTATACCCCTAACTTACTTATTTGTTACATAGTTTAATTCTTAATTTCTTTGTGTGTTTTTGGGTACTTGCATTGTTTAATTCATAAATTTCGTGCGTATTATAGTATTTGAGAGTTGTAGCATCGCGCTTTAGTGTTTATTTCGTAGATTCTTACTTAAATTGCTTGTGAGTTTCGTATAGGATGTGTAATTTCGAGATTTAGTTACTGTAATCGTAAATTCAGGCAGATTGTCGCGCAGTCGTTAGGCATTTATACAGGTTAATTAATACATTCTTCGTGTGTTTCCCTTGCGTTATCTAGGCACGGACTCGCGTTTCAGTAACTGTTGTTCAACATCGATTAGAATGGACAGAGACTGTGATTCCTGTGTTTGGATGAGGGCTGAGTTGGCATCCCTTCGCTCAAAGCTGCATGCGGCGCTGACTTCGGTCGCACAGCTTGAAGCTGTTGCCAATGGGCACCACTGTGGGGAGCCGGACTTGGGTATAACGGGGATGTCAACTTCGTCCCGTATGTCCCCAGATCGGTCTGCAGCTGTGGTTGCCCCGGTTGCTGCCCGCAGTGGGGCTGAGACCTGGCCTGTGGTTGATTGGGAGGTCGTTCCAAGGCGTGGCAGGCAGCGAAAGACGTCCTCGGAGGCTGATCAGAAAGCCTCCCATGTGCATCTGACAAACAGGTTTCAGGCACTGTCTCTGGCTGAGCCAGATGCAGCTGCCTGCCCTGTTTCAGAGGATGATTGTCAGCCTTCAAGGTCCGGGCAATCACAGAGGGTGGGCTTATTGGTAGTTGGGAGCTGCAATGGTAGGCATGTAATGGGGCCCCTTAGGGATATGGCGGCTAAGGAGGGGAAGAAATCCAGTGTGCACTCCATGTGCATTCTGGGTGGAGTCATTCCTGATGTGGAAAGGGTTCTTCCAGATGCCATGAAGAGCACAGGGTGCAGCCAGCTGCAGGTGGTGGCACATGTCGGCACTAATGACGTGTGTCGCTTTGGATCTGAGGAAATTCTCTCTGCATTCCAGCGGCTATCTGATTTGGTGAAGGCTGCCGGTCTTACTTACGAGATGAAGGCAGAGCTCACCGTCTGCAGCATCGTTGACAGAACCGACTGCGGACCTTTGGTGCAGAGCCAGGTGGAGGGTCTGAATCAGAGGCTCAGACGGTTTTGCGACTGTGTTGGCTGCAGATTCCTTGACTTGCGCCACAGGGTGGTGGGGTTTCGGGTTCCGCTGAATAGGTCTAGAGTTCACTACATTCAACTGGCGGCTACACGGGTAGCGGTGGCTGTGTGACGTGGACTGGACGGTTTTTTAGGTTAGAAAGCCTCGGGAGAGTACGGGGTGGGCTGCAATCTCAATGGGTGCGTGGCAAATACAGGACGTGTTTGGATCAAGGAACAATCGGAATTGTAGTTGTACATTGTTGCAGTTGTGCTGGGAAAGTCCCTGAGCTTCAAGCGCTAATAGAAAGCACGGAAACTGAAATCGTTATAGGTACAGGAAGCTGGCTAAAGCCTGAAATAATTTCTGCTGGAATATTTACGAAGTCTCAGACGGTGTTCAGGAAAGATAGATTAGCCAGAATTGGTGGTGGAGTGTTTGTGTCTGTCTGTAGTGGTTTATCTTGTAGTGAGGTCGAAGTAGATACTCCGTGCGAATTGGTAAGGGTGGAGGTTATACTTAACAGCCGAACTAAGTTAATAATTGGCTCCTTCTACCGACCCCCAGACTCCGATGATATAGTTGCTGAACAGTTCAGAGAAAATTTGAGTCTCGTAACAAACATATACCCCACTCATACGGTTATAGTTGGTGGGGACTTCAAACTTCCCTCGATATGTTGGCAAAAATACTTGTTCAAAACCGGTGGTAGGCAGAAAACATCTTCCGAGATTGTCCTAAATGCTTTCTCCGAAAATTATTTCGAGCAGTTAGTCCACGAACCCACGCGAATTGTAAATGGTTGTGGAAACACACTTGACCTCTTAGCCACAAACAATCCAGAGCTGATATAGAGCATCATGACTGATACAGGGATTAGTGATCACAAGGTCGATGTAGCTAGGCTCAATACCGTTTCTTCCAAATCCACCAGAAACAAACGCAAAATAATTTTATTTAAAAAAGCGGATAAAGTGTCACTAGAAGCCTTCCTAAGAGACAATCTCCATTCCTTCCGATCTGACTGTGCAAATGTAGACGAGATTTGGCTCAAATTCAAAGATATAGTAGCAACAGCAATTGAGAGATTCATACCTCATGAATTGGTAAGAGATGGAACTGATCCCCCATGGTACACAAAACAGGTCCGAACGCTGTTGCAGAGGCAACGGAAAAAGCATGCGAAGTTCAGAAGAACGCGAAATCCAGAAGATTGGCTAAAATTTACAGGCGCGCGAAATTTGGCACGGACTTCAATGCGAGATGCCTTTAATAGGTTCCACAACGAAACAATGTCTCGAAATTTGGTAGAAAATCCGAAGAAATTCTGGTCGTATGTAAAGTACAAAAGCGGCAAGGCGCAGTCAATACCTTCGCTGCGCAGTGCCGATGGTACTGTTACTGACGACTGTGCCGCTAAAGCGGAGTTATTGAACGCAGTTTTCCGAAATTCCTTCACCAGGGAAATCGAATGGAATCTGAAACACGAACAGCTGCTAGCATGAGTTTCTTAGACGTAGATACCTTAGGGGTTGCGAAGCAACTCAAATCGGTTGATACGGGCAAGTCTTCAGGTCCAGATAGTATACCGATTAGGTTCCTTTCAGATTACGCTGATATAATAGCTCCCTACTTAGCAATCATATCCAACCGCTCACTCACCGATAGATCTGTACCTACAGATTGGAAAATTGCGCAGGTCGCACCAGTGTTTAAGAAGGGTAGTAGGAGTAATCCATCGAACTACAGACCTATATCATTGACGTCGGTTTGCAGTAGAGTTTTGGAGCACATATTGTATTCAAACATTATGAATCACCTCGAACGGAACGATCTATTGATACGTAATCAGCATGGTTTCAGAAAACACCGTTCTTGTGCAACGCAGCTAGCTCTTTATTCGCACGAAGTAATGGCCGCTATCGACAGGGGATCTCAAGTTGGTTCCGTATTTCTAGATTTCTGGAAAGCTTTTGACATCGTTCCTCACAAGCGACTCCTAATCGAGTTGCACGCCTATGGGGTATCGTCTCAGTTGTGCGACTGGATTCGTGATTTCCTGTCAGGAAGGTCGCAGTTCGTAGTAATAGACGGCAAATCATCGAGTAAAACTGAAGTGATATCAGGTGTTCCCCATGGAAGCGTCCTGGAACCTCTGCTGTTCCTGGTCTATATAAATGACCTGGGTGACAATCTGAGCAGTTCTCTTAGGTTGTTCGCAGATGACGCTGTAATTTACCGTCTAGTAAGGTCATCCGAAGACCAGTATCAGTTGCAAAGCGATTTAGAAAAGATTGCTGTATGGTGTGGCAGGTGGCAGTTGGCGCTAAATAACGAAAAGTGTGAGGTGATCCACATGAGTTCCAAAAGAAATCCGTTGGAATTCGATTACTCGATAAATAATACAATTCTCAAGGCTGTCAATTCAAGTAAGTACCCAGGTGATAAAATTACGAACAACTTCAGTTGGAAAGAGAACATAGATAATATTGTGGGGAAGGCGAGCCAAAGGTTGCGTTTCATTGGCAGGACACTTAGAAGATGCAACAAGTCCACTAAAGAGACAGCTTACACTACACTCGTTCGTCCTCTGTTAGAATATTGCTGCGCGGTGTGGGATCCTTACCAGGTAGGATTGACAGAGGACATCGTGTAAAAAAGGGCAGTTCGTTTTGTATTATCACGTAATAGGGGAGAGAGTGTGGCAGATATGATACACGAATTGGGATGGAAATCATTAAAGCAAAGACGTTTTTCGTCGCGGTGAGATGTATTTACGAAATTTCAGTCACCAACTTTCTCTTCCGAATGCGAAAATATTTTGTTGAGCCCAACCTACATAGGTAGGAATGATCATCAAAATAAAATAAGAGAAATCAGAGCTCGAACAGAAAGGTTTAGGTGTTCGTTTTTCCCGCGCGCTGTTCGGGAGTGGAATGGTAGAGAGATAGTATGATTGTGGTTCGATGAACCCTCTGCCAAGCACTTAAATGTGAATTGCAGAGTAGTCATGTAGATGTAGATGTAGATGTTCTTCCCTTTTTGGGTATTGGTATGACTTGAGGAATTTTCCAGTCATTAGGTACAGATCTTTCTGTGATTGAGTGGTTGTATATAATAGCTAAATATGGAGCTATTGAAACCACAAGCATACTCTGAGAGGAACCTGACTGGTATACAGTCTGGACCCTTGTCTTTATTAAGTGATTTAAGCTGCTTTGCGACACTGATGATATCTGCATCTCTGTTTCTCATCTTGGCAGTTGTTCTTTGTTTGGAATTCTGGAATATTTACTTTGTCTTCTTTGGTGAAGGAGTTTCAGAAACCGTGTTTAGTAACTCTGCTTTACTGGCACTGCCATCGTGACTTCACCGTTGTTATTGCGTAGTGAAGGTATTGATTGCGTCTTGCCACTTGTGTGCTTTATGTATGATCAGATTCTCTTTGGGTTTTTGCCAGATTTCGAGACAGAATTTAGTTGTGGAAATTATTAAAAGCATCTCGCATTGAAGTACACACTATATTTCGAACTTCTGTAAAACTTTGCCAGTCTTGGGGATTTTGCGTTCTTTTAAGTTTGGCATGTTGTTTTCGCTGCTTCGGCAGCAGCGATATGACCTGTTTAGTGTACCATGGGGGATCAGTACCATCACTTATTAATTTATGTGGTATTTATCTCTCAATTGCTGTTGAAACTATCACTCTGAAATCATTCCACAACTTATCTACACTTACATGATCAGATCGGAAGACGTGAAGACAGTCTCTTAAAACGGCGATGATAGCATTTTTATCAGCTTTTTTAAATAGATATATTCCTACTTTGCATGTCTTTTTGATGGCATTCAGCCTAGCAGCAACTGTCTTGTGGTCGCTAATCCCTGTATTCATCACGATACTCACTATTTGTCCGGGATTATTTGTTGCTAAGAGGTCAAGTATGCTTTTGCAATCATTCACGCATCGAGTAGGCTCATGAACTAATTGTTCAAAATAATTTTCTGAGAAAGCATTCAGTACAATTTCGGATGATGCTTTATGCCTACCACCAGCTTTAAACGTATAATTTTTCCAGCATATCGAGGGTGGATTGAAGTCAACACTGACTATAACTGTATGAGTTGAGTACCTATTTGAAATGAGATATGTTTTCTTTGAACTGTTCAGCAGCTATATCTTCTGAATTGGCGTATCGGTAAAACTATCCCATTAATAGTTTAGTCCGATTGTCAAGTATAACCTTTAGCCATACAAATTCGCAGGAACTATCTACTTCAGTTTCACTACAAGGCAAACTACTTCTGACAGCAATAAATACTCCACCACCAACTGTATTTAATCTATGTTTTCTGAACCCTGTTAGATCGTTTGAAAAATAGCGGCTGAACTTATTTCCGGCTTTAGCCAGCTTTCTGTACCTATAACTATTTCAGCTTCAGTGCTCTCTATTAAGGATTTGGAGCTGAACTTATTTCTGGCTTTAGCCAGCTTTCTGTACCTATAACTGTTTCAGCTTCAGTGCTCTCTATTAAGGATTTGGAGCTCTGGTTCTTTTCCAACACAGCTATGACCATTTTTACAACTACAATACCAATCGTTTCTACAACTAACATACTGTGTTTTATCTGTCCCCTTTTAGACAGACGCCATTTCTGTGGTTCCCTAAGACCTTCTAACCTAAAACGCCCCCCATACCCTTCCACACAGTCCTCGCTACCCGTGTAGCCGCTTCCTGTGTGTAGTGGATTCCTGACCTATTGAGCGGAACCTGGAAACCCACCAACCGATGGCGCAAGTCAAGGAATCTGCAGCCTACACGGTCAAAGAACCACCTGAGCCTCTGATTCAGGCCCTCCACTCAGTTCTGCACCAAAGGACCACAGTCAGTTCTGCAAATGGTGAGCTCTGCCTTAATCTCGCAAGCAACACTGGCAGTCTTTGCCATATCCACTAGCTGCTCGAAACCAGAGAGAATCTCCTCTGCTTCCAAGTGACACACGCCATTGGTACTGACATGAGCCATGAACCTAAATAGGCTTATAAATGGCCAAAGCTAAATCATGAAGGATGTTCTTTACAGCGAATGCACGTTAAATTACTGGGATCTGAATCACTAGGAAAAGTGTGGCCTAAACGTTTCTGAACATCTTCACTAACATTTGCTAAAGAAATTATAAATGTAGAAATAACTGGAATACTATGCAGAGTCTTTTCACCTTAGCCACTGTTTCTTCTCTTTCTAAGTACTAAAAAATGTAAGAATAGCTGATTTTTTTTTCCTTCAGTAGAGCTGACTATTTCACTGTTAAGAAACTGATACATAAATTTTGTTCTTATTTAAAGAACCACACACACACACACACACACACTCACACACATACACACACACACACACACACACACACACACACACTGTGTTGAATTTCTTCATCTGTACTGCTACTGAAAAACCTACCTAGTACTGTGCATTCAGATATCTAGCCTTTGTTATGGAAGAACATTCAATAAAAAAACCAACTTAGCATAAAAAGTTAGCAATGTGCCAAGAAAACAAAGTATAATAATAAAATAATGAATAGGAAGACGCAGATGTATGAAATCCGATACTGTAACATGGGTGAAGCATGGTGAATGTAGATTAACTTGTGGTATTAGCAGATGACGACAGAAATTTCACCGTCATCGTCGTCCCCTCCCTCCTCCACCATGCATCAGTGTCAATACTTTCTTCCCAAGAAACCTTAACATCGCTGCAGTGTTCCATGCCATTCATACATCTTGAAAAGCATTGTGAAATGCTTTTGTTGTTCTATTCTTTCATGTGTGAGTCGACCTTTATGACAGTCTGTCTAATGACCATGTAGTATTTGAGTTCTGTGGGATGTTTCTTCAATTTTTACTCTTCCTCACATCACAGCAGATTATTTGTAATTTATCATTCTACGTTTTTCAACCTCATTCGATATTACTGAGATCCCCTGCTATACCCGTAGGCCAGGACAGATAGTTTAACTTGTGGAAAGCGGCCAAAATAAGTGGGTGTCAGCTGCACTTGAACATACTACTTAACTCATTTTACAAATATTACAAACATTAAAAACAGAGCAAGCCCAAAATTAATTTTACAACTTAATTCACAGCTAAATGCACCATTCAATTTCACTCTTCAAGGGAAAAACAACTTTAATTTAAAACTGGCTGAAGGCCAACCACTTAATACTCAAAAAGAAGAATTTGAATTTTAAAAGGCAGAAGGCCTTATCCTAAAATTTCTTTAAATCAGACTGAGGGCCCAAACAGTCTCACGTCTTAAGGGCAAAACAACATTAGTTTGAAATCGGCTTAAGGCCAGTAACTTAAGACTCAAAAACAGGAATTTGAATTTAAAAGGGAGACAGCCTTATCTTAAAACTTTTCTCTAAATTAGGTTGAAGACCCAAACAATCTCACGCATTAAGGGCAAAACAACTTTAATTTAAAGTTGGCTAGAAGCCATACAAGAACAAACACCAAGGACAAATATGAAAAAAAGCACATCAAACGGCGCTCAGAAGTTTCTAGGGGTCGGCCTGGAACTCAACCACTAATGCTAACTTACGTGAGACAGGCAGTCGGCCCAACAATTCTCAATTCGACGGCAACCCAACAGACAGGCAGTCAATGGACCAAGCGAAAGGATAACTTCCGCTCCACCCGACCAGCACACAATGGGGAGTTCAATGGAACACGCAGAAGGTATCGGCGCCCGCAACGAATTACATCTTCAACTGTCAAACTACACGCCATGCTGGACAGCCACAACACGACGAGGAAAATACACTGCCTGAGTTTACATCAACAGCCAGGGCAGGTAACAGGGGCGTTATCGGCCACAAGGTAGAAGACTCCGCTGGTGCACTTCAATTCGAAAATAATCGATTTAAGTTAAAATACACAGGAGGGCGACTAGAATTTCGCCAACTTGAAAACACACGTTGTTGCTTGCGGGAATGTCCCAACAGCCCACTACGACATCAAAGACACAATGTGAACAAGTGAGGCTGGCTGGTAGATTAAGTAAAGACTCAATTTTCGTGCCTGGGATCGGTGAACCACGGACCCTGTATCAATGGAAACTGCCCATCACATTCAGACTGCATATAGACTGCACCAGCAGGCCCGGCCAGACACGCGCCACAGAGACTTCCTTGCTGCTCCACGCAAACCAACCAATGGCCCGCATGGCACAGCATTGAACTATAAGCGTGAGGCCAAAGATACTACAAGGATGTAAATTTCGATACACGCTGCTGCTGCCACTTGCAGAGAGAGAGGATAGCAGCATGCCCGTGAAAACTGCACGACACTGAGCACAGAATAGCAACCAAGGTTTAATGCAAGGCAAAAGACGAACCAGCCACGGCCCAATTACACTACTGGCCATTAAAATTGCTACACCAAGAAGAAATGCAAATGATAAACGGGTATTCATTGGACAAATATATTATACTAGAACTGACATGTGATTACATTTTCACGCAGTTTGGGTGCATAGATCCTGAGAAATCAGTAGCCAGAACAACCACCTCTGGCCGTAATAACGGCCTTGATACGCCTGGGCATTGAGTCAAACAGAGCTTGGATGGCTGCCCATTAAGCTTCAACGCGATACCACAGTTCATCAAGAGTAGTGACTGGCGTATTGTGACGAGCCAGCTGCTCGGCCATCATTGAACAGACGTTTTCAATCGGTGAGAGATCTGGAGAATGTGCTGGCCGGGGCAGCAGTCGAACATTTTCTGTATCCAGAAAGGCCCGTACAGGACTTAAGACATTCGGTCGTGTATTATCCTGCTGAAATGTAGGGTTTCGCAGGGATCGAATGAAGTGTAGAGCCACGGGTCGTAACACATCTGAAATGTAACGTCCACTGTTCAAAGTGCCGTCAATGCGAACAAGAGGTGACCGAGATGTGTAACCAATGGCACCCCATATCATCACGCTGGGTGATACGTGAGTATGGCAATGACGAATAGACACTTCCAATGTGCGTTCATCACAATGTCGCCAAACACAGATGCGACCATCATGATGCTGTAAACAGAACCTGGATTCATCCGAAAAATTGACGTTTTGCCAAACGTGTACCCAGGTTCATCGTTGAGTACACCATCGCAGGCACTCCTGTCTGTGATGCAGCGTCATGGGCAACCGCAGCCATGGTCTCTGAGCTGATAGTCCATGCTGCTGCAAACGTCGTCGAACTGTTCGTGCAGATGGTTTCTGTCTTACAAACGTCCCCATCTGTTGACTCAGGGATCGAGACGTGGCTGCATGATCCGTTACAGTCAAGTGGATAAGATGCCTGTCATCTTGACTGCTACTGATACAAGGCCGTTGGGATCCAGCACGGCGTTCGGTATTACCCTCCTGAACCCACCGATTCCATATGCTGCTAACAGTCATTGGATCTCAACCAACGCGAGCAGCAATGTCGCGATATGATAAACTGCAATCGCGGTAGGCTACAATCCGACCTTTATCACAGTCGGGGACGTGATGGTACGCATTTCCCCTCCTTACACGAGGCATCACAACAACGTTTCAGCAGACAGAGCCGGTCAACTGCTGTTTGTGTATGAGAAATCGGTTGGAAACTTTCCTCATGTCAGCACGTTACAGGTTTCGCTACCAGCTCCAACCTTGTGTGAACGCTCTGAAAAGCTAATCATTTGCATATCACAGCATCTTCTTCCTGTCGGTTAAATTTCGCGTCTGTAGCACGTAATCTTCATGGTGCAGAAATTTTAATGGCCAGTAGTGTACATTGAGTCTAAATGCATTTGACAGTAAGTGGGCCAATTCTAAAGTAGTATTGCACACCTGATAATCAGCAGCATGACAGAGTTGAAAATATATGATTTACGCACTGTTTCTTGTCACTCTTACAGTGAGTATTGTGGATTGGGAGGAATGGGACGTGCACTGAAAGTTTTATGTTGATACATATTTTGACGATATTTTTAAGCTTTCATACAAATTTATGTTGCCATAAGAGATTTATGACGATGATGACACTGATGACAATAATGATAGTTTTTAAAATCTTAACGAATTATTTACTTTTGAATACATTATGGGAGAGGCAGTGATCAATGTCATACAAATATTCACTGTTAAAAACAGTCGTGATCACGATTTATTTATCAAGGTGACCGATTACGACCACTACTGTGGTCATCTTCAGACCTACAAGTTGTATACAAATCTTTAATTAGAGGGCTACATACATTAAAAAAATACATAACGTTATAAAGCTATAAAACCATGAATTACCATTGAGAAGGAAACTCTTTCTGTTGGAGAATCACTACTGGAGAAACCAGTGCACGTCTTACTACATATAATGGAGGCTCCGCCCCCTTCTGACGGCATGATGTCATTACTAACCAATGAGTTATAAGTCGAAATACAATTTAAAATTTCTTTATGAAAAGAATATTGTCAAGCATTAAAACAAATACACACTAAACTTAGCTTATTAAACAGCTATTGTCAATTAAGAAGCGTTAAAAATATTTAAACATGTAGGTAAAATGAACTTCGGTTTGGCAGTACATGGGTTGCCCTCTCAAGGCCTGTTAGTGAACCATTTGGAACCACTGGTTGCCATGGTGAAGTTGGACGCCGTTCCAAAGACGAGGTAGCAGGCTTCTTTCCACTGAAGTTGTAAAGGCGATAGGCGAGCTAGTGGTTGCCATGGTGAGGACAAATGTCAGTGCAAAGATGTGGCAGCAGGCTTCTTTCCAACGAAGTTGTTGCGAAAGTGGAATGGCGAAGACTGTCACGTCAAACGATGTATTATTGAGCAGCAACATGTCTTTATTGAAACGATTTTCAATGAGAAGGCTGCAATAATCTTTAGCTGACATGTATACTACATGCTGCACAAATATGATGCGAAGTTGTTGTCCATATATATGAAATATTGTCAATGAAATTGGTATGTAAATTACATGTGACAATTTTTAAAAGGCATTGCTATTCCTTAAGTTATATGCCAGTCTTGTAAACAAATAAAAATAATGAAAATGGAAGGAATTTAAAATTATAATATTATGAGCCATAGTGTCAAAAATAAAAGGATGTGAATTAGCAATATACAGTCTAAAAGCATATAAGCAAAAATTCTAAAACAGATCGTCAGTCATAAAATAATGTTTGGTGAAATAAAATTACAATGTAAAGATAAAATAATTCCTAAAAGTCATAATAATCTTTAAAAACGATGGACAGAAGGGTAAACAGACTAAAGGCAGACCATCGAAAAGCTCAAAGATATGTTTGTCTTTGAACTGAAGTTGTTCGTTTAAAACAGATAATGGATTACTTTGGTGAAGTGAAAAGATTTCAATTTCTTCTAAAGTATTTAGCAGTGGTCCTTTTGGCACAGTATGTAATATTTTCAAATTGTTAGAAATGCAACCCTCAGAATGATTGTATCCATCAAGATGTTGGCCAAATATTGATTTGGTACGTGCAGTACCAGTAGTATGTTCTTTGAAACGTGTTAGAAAGTTATGGCCAGTTTGGCCAATATACTGTTTCTCACAGTCATTACATATTATCTTGTAAACGCCAGACTTTTGGTATACATTTGAGTCCCCAATTGTGTGTTTCAGTTTCATCTGCAGGGAGTTATTAGTTTTAAATGCTATTGTCACGCTAGTGTTCTTAAATAATTTATTTATTTTATCTGAAATAGGTCCCATGTATGTCATTTTTGTAAATCTCTTCTTGGAATTTATAACAGCACCATTTGTTTCTTGTAATTTTTGATATAACAGATCAACCTGATGTGAATTATAATTGTTAGCAACTGCTATCTGTTTTAATGTATCAATTTCCTCCTGGATTGCATCAGGTTGAAGAGGTAATTTCAGTATCCTATGTATTATAGTTTTAAAAAATGGCATTTTGTATCATAATGGATGGCATGATGTAGCATTTATTGTTATGTCAGTTGATGTGGGTTTTCTATAAATAGAAATATTATGTTTTCCATTCTTGTTTGTAATTGTGAAGTCCTGTAAATTAATACTATTGTTACTTTCGTGTTCTACTGTAAATACAAGTTTTGAGTGTAAAGTATTTAAGTTGTTAGCGAAAGCATCAATTTCTTCCTTAGAACGGTTATTTAATAGCAATGTATCGTCAACGCATCTTTTGTAGTATATAATTTTATTTGATATTCCTGGATTATTTTTGAAAAATTTAATTTCAACATAATTGGGGAAGGTATCTGCTATAGTGCTAGCCAGTGAATTCCCCATTGCAAGTCCATCTTCCTGTATGTATATTTTATTATTATATGAAAAATAATTAAAATCTAGAGTAATTCTTAACAGTTCAATGAATTCTACTATTTCTTTGGGGCTCATGTTTTTGTGATACGTTAATATAGTATCTTGAATGGGTATATTCATGTAAAAATTTGTGATGTCCAATGATGCAAACCTTGCGTTTTTTGGAATATCCACATCATAAATTAATTTTGTTAATTCAAAACTGTTTTCTATAATTTTCTTCATAAATATAAAAGAATTTTAAGATTTGATTAAGCTTTTTGTTCATGTTATAAGAGGGACTATTGGTATTATTAACAAGTGGATGAATTGGTAAATTTGGTTTGTGTAATTTGATTTGTGATCTCAATTTAGGTAAGGTGGGGTTCATAACATTAAGTGTTATTTTATCTTTAGGTGAAAGTAAAGAGTCACTATCATCAATCAGCTTTTTAATATTTGTTTGAAATCTTGAAGTCGGGTCTTTATTAACCTCAGTTACTCCATTAGCGTCAAAAAACTGTAAAGTCTTAAAAACATAATCATCTTCACTGACAATGACAAGAGTATTCCCATTATCTGCCCTGATGGCAATAGCTTTATTAGTTATTAACTTCTGATTGATTTGTTTTACCAATTTTAATTCATTATTATGTTTATTTTTATTTTTTTCATTAGTAATGACATTTTTAGTTTTATGTGCAATGTCACATATTTCAGACCAACTAAATTGGGCATGTTTTGCAGCAACCTTTATGTCAGCAATCACAAGTTTAATATTTGCGTTGCTCAATTCTGGAGCTAAATTATATTTTAGGCCTTTGTTTAAAAGTGTTGTCTCTGCAGGAGTAAAAGTAATTTTGATTAGATTGCTTACTCTTGGATAAAAGTTATGTACATTTGGTGAAACATCTTATGAACACACATTTTGGTGACTAACAAGGGCTGCAATTTTCTTATTATGCTTATTAAGAATAATTTCTTGTACTCCATTAATTTTGTCATCTGTAAAGTTAAGTAACTGTGAAAATATTAATGGTGACAACTGACTGCTAATTTTTAAATGTAAATTGTACATTTCAAGATTTCATGCATCTTTTTCTTTATATGCACGTTTAATTTCAGATCTAATCCATAAAATGCTACTCTTCTGTCATAAAAATTTTTCGATGTTTGATTTGGTATTAAAACTAATTGTTACATAATTAGGAATCACATGATTCATTACAAATTGTTTGTTAAAAGAAATTTTGGAATGAAGTATCATAATTTTAGTGCATAGCCCTCTAAACTTCTTGCAATCTCCCAATAGCTGACTTGGCAATAAATTAATTACTTTTGAATACATTATGGGAGAGGCAGTGATCAATGTCTTACAAATATTTACTATTAAAAACAGTTTTGATCACGATTTATTTATCAAGGTGACCAGTTTCGACCACTATTGTGGTCATCTTCAGACCTACAAGTTGTATACAAAGCTTTAATTAGACGGCTACATACATTAAAGAGAATATGTAAAGTTATAAAACGATCCCTCCATTGTATATAGTAATACGTGCATTGGTTTCTCCAGTAGTCATTCTCCAACAGAAAGAGGTTCCTACTCCAAGGTAATTCATCGTTTTATAGCTTTATAACTTTATGTATTTTCTTTAATGTATGTAGCCTTCTAATTAAAGCTTTGTATACAACTTGTAGGTCTGAAGATGACCACAGTAGTGGTCGAAACCGGTCTCCTTGATAAATAAATCGTGATCAAGACTGTTTTTAAAAGTAAAAAAAATTAACGAATTGTGTTACAGATGTTAAGATGAGTATAATGAATTTTATGATCATAAGATAAAAGTATATCTTACATTGGTATCTCACACAGACCATTGAAGTCAAACTTCAAATGATTAATGAAAATTGCTTCATAAATATTTGTCCATATTCATGTGCTATTACACACACACACACACACACACACACACACACACACACACACACACACACCAGAGGTTTTCTCCTCTGTGCTGGTCTTGAAACTCCTGACTCATATTGCACTTCCAGATGTCTAGTTAGCTGGAAGAAGCAGAAGATGTGTTTTGTTGGTGCTGCACATTTTTCTATATTTATACTGATTAGCACATGCTGCAGTGTTCTTCTGTAGCACGCTAGGGTAGAAGTTGGCACAGAAACAGATAACTTAAAAACCTGTGCAGTTGGCATGTTTGTTTATATGTAAAAGTAGACTTCGAATTTTCCTTTGTGTGAGATTGAAGTGCCGAGTTGAAATTCTAGATTCACATATTTTACTAATCATGTCAGTTAAGCATAATCTATTATTGCTTGTATTAATATCCGTTTGTATTTTGGTCTATTGTGAAATTCGAACATTCGGAAGGCTTAAATTCAATTTTGCTCTTATAAGAATTTTGAGAAGAGTAGGCCTATCCTTTTGAAAACAATCTTTCTCTAATTGCATTGTATAATTACTTGAGAAATACTTGTGAGAAATTTCAGTCGCTTATAAAACTATATTTTCGCAAGTTACCTGTGCGAGTGTTTTTGGATAACTTATTTCATAGAAAATCAATGTTTGTTATTCGCAGTTACTGCCAAAGAGTAGATCACCCCAAATTTCAACGTATATCGACGCAAACAAATGCGCATTTTTGAGAATTTTCAGAAGCTACTTGTCCTGTGAATAATCTAACTTGTAAATCAAAGTTTGTGATTTAGGTACTGTAGCAGACATATAATTTTCCATTAAAGAACGTACATATTACCTACATTTTTCATAAATTAACTCCATTTTCAAATTTCCAAGTAGCTATAACTAACCTTAAAAAGTTTACTCTCGTCTTAATAGAAATATCGCATTCTATATTTGCTTCAGTTCTTACGGGAATTCGTAGCTTTTCAGCTCAATAGACATAAAAGACAACCAGCAGGCTTAATTTGAAGTTATTTGTTCACTTTCCTGCAATACATTGCGCCAGCCAAAATGAGCCCTGGAGTGAATGCAGTTCTCAAAAATGGGATGAGCTGGTTGACTTTTGTAGGCAGCTGGAAATCGCATTCACTACTGTCAAAGGACTGTCAGCTGCTGTGAATCAGTGTGGTGAAGAGTTCCCGAGAGTCATGTACCTGTGGTACCAGTATCAATGGTGACTCAAGTACTGTCCTCTCCTGTGGACCCTGTCTCCTCTGAAGAGAGTACGGAATCTCTCATTACTCGTGCACTAGACTGTAACTGGCGTTTCAGTGGTAGATCCAGGCATTCTCCACAGTGTCAACAGGGACCATGGAGGCTTAGGGTGCTGTACTGATACCCTAAATATCAATTTCTAGGTGCTGTCATTCACTGAAATTGAAACTGAAACTAAGCCAGTGGGACTCACTTCACCTGTTTTTGGGAAACCTGTTTTGTCCAGTGTCAGTAGAAGGCAAACGCAAAAAGGCAGAGGTGTATTCACTGTTGGCGGTTCTATTGTACAGGGAATGATGGTTCCCCTTAGGGAAATGGCAGCAAGGGACAGGAAAGGGCATGAGGTGCACCCTGTGTGTATGTCTCGAGCCTCATTCAACATGTTGAAGAGGCTACTCCAACAGCCATTGAGGGAATGAGGTGCAAGCAAATGCAAGCAACCATGTTGGAATAAATGAAGCCTGTTATCTAGGCTCTGAGGTCATACTGGGATCATTCCAGCAACTGATAGAGAAGGCTGAGAAGACCAGCCTTGTGTACAGTTTCAGCAGAGCCCACAATTTGCAGCATTGTCTCCAGAACTGATTGTGGATCATTGGTTCTGCACTGAGTGGAAGCACTGAACCAGAGACTTCGAAAGTTCTGTGACAAGCTAGACTGCTACTTCCTGGACTTGCGCCATTTTGTCGAGAACTGTAGGGTGCCTCTTGATGGGTCAGGTGTGCACTACACATCAGAGGCTGCTGTCCAGGTAACTGATTGTATGTGGGAGCAAACAAAAGTTTTTTTAGACTAGGCGACCTACTATGCAATCCTAGGAACAAGAGTTGTAGTAAATCCAGAAGTAGTATCAGTGTAAGATCGAAACAAATGCCTCCCACAGGTGAGAGCATTAAAATCCTAGTGGTTAACTGCTGAAGCATTCGCAACAAAGTGCCAGAATTCAAAGCACTCGTGAAAAGCAATTAAGCCTCCATAATACTGAAAGCCATTTGAAGCCTGAAATTGATAGCAATGAGGTTTTGGGGGGAAATTTAAGTGTACATCGAAAGGATAGGCTAATGGGAAATGTAAGCAATGTATTTGTCACAGTACACAAAAACTGATATCCATTGAGATAGAAACTGAAGCCGGATGAGAGACTGATTGGGCAAGACTCTGTATCAGTGGTGGACATGAAATGGTAATTGGATCCTCTACTGCCTTCCAAACTCATCTCCTGATGTAACCAGAAACTTCAGAGACATTCTGTGGACTTGAAGTACTCAAAGTAGGTGTCTATGATGCAGTTTGATGTTACAGCAACGGAAATAATGGCAGAACTGAAGTGATGAATACAGCTGGTATAGATCCTGATGTGTTTAAAACAAAAGCTTTTTACACCATCGACGAGAGCTGGGTCAAGAAAGCTAATGGATCAATGTCTGACCTGCAAATATGTGCCAGGGAAATGTAGAGAGAGAAGAGAAATCTGGAGGATGTATGAGTATGGACGATTTTGAAACTGAGGTAAGCTTATTACATGGAGAAGTATGAGCAGAACATTTTTGAACCTCATTTTCTCTGTTTTAGGTTTCTCACGTTATTATAACCATTCAAATTTCTGGCAAAATAATATTCCTGCATATTTTATATTATTTTTCCGTTAAAACACAGCTCCTTTTCTTACACATGCAAGATTTTAGATTTGTACATTAATAAATATGGCTGTAATGATTTTTTAAATAAATGTTTACATTTTCCATTATAGCTCCCCGTAAGGTACAGTAAGTATTTTAGAGCCCATGTCTCCTACCCAGTTTTTCTTGTTATGATATGTACTACTGCCTCTGAAAATATGGAATACTAGTTCCTGAAACACTGTACACATTTGTTTCTGAATTTGTCCCCTTTACTGTATTTTCTTCTTTCATTTCATTCTCTTGTGGACTAACAACTACCATTTTTAAACATATTCTAATTTTTGCACAGTATCAGTCTACTCATGGTAAATGTATTGGCACTTTGTACTTCTAATAAATTTTGATTCACACAGTTAAAATAATTATTGCTTACCACATTTATCCTCAGTATCAACACAGCCTTTTTGTGTTATTATTACTACAGTATTTCTGAAGACTCCTTCCATTACGATTGTCCAAGTGTTTCCAATATTTTCTTTTTCTGAGCATGTCACTTCAACAGTTCTGCCAGATATGGAATATGACAACAACTACCCTGGGTCACCTAATGGCCAGCAAACCTTTTCTTATGGATAGAGTTTTTTTTTTTTTATTCCGTTACTGGAATATAAACCAACCTCAGATCTGAACAAATTCTGCTGCCCTGTAATTTTATGTCCCTAACAATATCCCTTCACCTACACCCTGGCATATTCAAAAGGGTGAAAGGTTAAGAACGTAAAACTTGATGTGCTAGTCCAAACAAGGATCCCTAGATATTAATAATTTTTGTCTTTTCTATTTTCGTTACACTTCTACCTTCTGTGCTCAATCATAGCTCGGTGCATATGCTAGTACAGTGGAGTTGATTTAGTCCGATGTGCTTGTGAGTTTTTTTTATTTACTTGTGCTAAAGCAGACATGGTTTGTGCCATCTACAACAGCCTCACTTGTGTTTTATCTCTGTCACAGAGCAGGCAAACCATCCCTGTTGCTATCGAGACTGGCAACTTCATCTTTCCTGGAGGGCCCAATATAAACTAGCACTGCAATAACTGCTGACTTCTCTGACTATATTCATGACTCTTAATTGGCCCTCAAACAATCACGCAACCATAAGCTCTATCTTGCCCACAATCCACCTGGTGTTCTGCACTGCAGCAGCTCCTATATTCCCAAAAATGATGCTGATGCAGTTTCATGCTAGGATTTCATTCGTTTCTCTTTTTTTTAAGCACAACTCTAAGTTGCTACTTGCAATCATCCTTTTAGTGTTAGCTAAATTTTCATACACTGAGTACTAATATTTTCCACCATATCCTTACTTTCCCTGTTCTTGTCAGAAGGAATATCAAACTGCGTTTCTATTAAGTAGGTTGTGCATCTTTGTACCTGCAAAATGATGAGAGTTAATGCTGTGATTGTGGCATTCCATCTAGCTAACCATAAAAAGGATGCAGTGCTGGGTTTATTTCGTTGCTAATATCACTGTACCAAAAGCTGTCTTGTCATGTTTCCTCCACTAACATATGAATAATCTTCTTTTCTCTAGACATTAAAAACAAATGATACAGTTTTTTCTTACTGTTACTTTTATTACATTACTTATTTATTTATTTGTCATTTCAAAAGTACCGAAATGTCAAAAATATATATAAGTGTTGACATAATTTTACACAAAAGAGGACAAAAATTGGACACTTCAAGTGCATTTGGTGTATCTCTCATAAGGTCTTGCATGGTGCAGGTGGTTGGTGATGAGCAACACAGCAGATTGGTCTTGCATCCCGTTGTGTTTGACCGTAATCTATTGAGAGACCTCCATATTGACCACTTCTCCGAATATCCAGGAGGAAGTTCTTCCTTTGGAGCGATCCATTCTCCCAAATACCGACATTTCTCCCGCCATCGCGAGATCCTTGCCACATATGGATTCTCGATGAGAGCCTCAGTAGTTGTCAAGAAGCTCGCTCTTGATTTCTGCCTCATATAGTGGATGGGTGTTCTTCGTTGTGGCCTTACTTTTCTCATATCTCGCAGCTACCTGACATCTCATTTCAGGAGGATCTTTACCAGCGAGCCAATGGAGTTTGTCCGCAAGAATAGGTCTTAAACAACCCATGATAATCTGGCAAGACTCATTTAGAGCCTCATCTGCGTTCCTGGCATGACTGGACTTGTACCATACTGAACATCCATATTCAGCTGTGGAACAACATAGAGCAGGCGCACTTGAGCTCACAGTGCATGGATTAGCACACATGACGTATGTGTCAATTGTCGCACTGTTTTATTTCTAGCTGCCACTTTCTGTTTGGTGTTTAGGCAATGCTTTTTATATGTTAACGCGCGATCCAGTGTTACTACAAGATATTTGGGAGTAGGATTATGTTCGAGTACGATACCTCCACAGGATATTTTTAAGGATCTATTGCCTGTTTATTCTTGAGGTGGAAAGCGCAGATATGAGTCTTGGCAGGATTAGGTATCAAGTAATTCCCATAATAGCAAACAGCGAATTCCTCCCCAAAGATTTTGATGGCGCATCTTCTACAGTCTCAAAACAGTCAGCCTGAGTAGTGATAGTGCAGTCATCAGCATAAATAAAGCTTCGAGCTCCTTCAGGGATAGGTTGATCGTTGGTATAGATGTTGAATAATAGCAGTGCAAGCACATTGCCTTGTGGCAGCCCATTTTTCTGAGTTCTCCACCTACTTTTCTTACCCTAAAATTCCACAGTAAAACCTGGAATTCTGGGGAAGGTTTCTAATATTGCACATGCATGTGAAGTCTTTAGTTATGTCATAAACTTTATTCAGAAGGAGCCAATGGATGATCGCATCACAAGCTGTGGATAGACAGATAAATACAGCACCTGTAATGTGTCATTTCTCATATTCATCTTCGATATGTTGTGTTAAGTTTAATATCTGAGATGTGCAG
The DNA here is from genome assembly GCF_021461395.2 of Schistocerca americana. Lineage (NCBI taxonomy): Eukaryota > Metazoa > Arthropoda > Insecta > Orthoptera > Acrididae > Schistocerca > Schistocerca americana. The sequence goes on from NC_060129.1 coordinate 51,691,338, forward strand.
CTCTTCCCTTCTCTGAAAGCTGTTTGCTATGGTATTAGAAGAGGCTCCGCCTTTTTAATCATTCTCTGAAGAATGAGCCTCTTCAGTATTTTGTGGAGGTGACAGAGTAATGAGACTGGTCTATAATTTTTTGGATCTTTCCTATCCTTGCCATGTTTCGGTATGGCAATTACTCTTGATTTTTCGCCATACTTTAGCGATCTTGCACTCTCGAATACAGTTGCCCATAAATTGCAGTAACCAAAGCATTTTAGCGGAACCAAAGTTCTTGATTTGTTCAGCTCTAATGTCATCCACTCCTGCTGCTTTTCCCTATTTACATTTATTCAGGGCTGAATTCAATTCTTCAACAGATAAATAAGGAATACGATACTATTCTCTTGGTCTGTTTGCCTGAATAATTGTTTCCTCTCTATATTTCTGGATTTAGTTGATCTGCCATTAATAGGGAGTTGTTGAGCAATTTGGTCTGGTTTAATATTAAAATATGTGTTGACCTGAGTGTTATCATTACTCAGGCGATGTAATAGCCTTCAGGCCTTTTGACTACTTTTACTCATGTCACAGTCTGCCATTAATTGTATCCATTCTTCTCTGTTTGCCTCAGATATTGAAGAGAGAGCATTCTGTGCATGAATTGATGTGGCTGCACTAAAAGGATCTTCTTCAAACTTTCTGTAGTACTCTTAAACAAGAGTGGTCGTTTCAGGTGTTATACCCTTGATATAATTCATTCTGCATCACCTTAGAATTGATGCTCAGGAGGAGGCATTAACGACGTTAACAAAATTTTTATATTGATCCATCACAGGAGCTATAGTTACCATTTTCTCATTTAATAACTTTGATAATTTCTGCCAATCAGCCGTTTTGAAGTTGTACCTTCATCTGAAAGTGATTTCTTGAGGGCTTACTTGTGGGAGAACTTGACACACAATACGTCGATGTGTATTCGGTATGGGCTTACAGACGGATTTAGTGCAGGTACGAAAAATACAGGGTGATTCAAAAAGAATACCACAACTTTAGGAATTTAAAACTCTGCAACGACAAAAGGCAGAGCTAAGCACTATCTGTCGGCGAATTAAGGGAGCTATAAAGTTTCATTTAGTTGTACATTTGTTCGCTTGAGACGCTGTTGACTAGGCGTCGGCGTCAGTTGATGCTAAGATGGCGACCGCTCAACAGTAAGCTTTTTGTGTTATTGAGTATGGCAGAAGTGAATCGACGACAGTTGTTCAGCGTGCATTTCGAACGAAGTATGGTGTTAAACCTCCTGATAGGTGGTATAAACAGTTTACAGAGAATGGGTGTTTGTGCAAAGGGAAAAGTTCTGGACGGCCGAGAATGAGTGATGAAGATGTAGCACGCATCCAGCAAGCATTTGTTCGCAGCCCAGGAAATCAACTCGCAGAGCTAGCAGAGAGCTGCAAATTCCACAATCAACTGTATGGAGAGTCCTACGAAAAAGGTTAGTTATGAAACCTTATCGTCTGAAATTGGTTCAAGCACTGTCTGCAGCTGATAAGATTAAAAGAATCGATTTCTGTGATTTTATCCTTGCTCAAATGGAAACAGGTGAATCTTTCGTTTCAAAGATTGTGTTTAGTGCTGAAGCAACTTTCCACACTAACGGGAAAGTCAACCGTCACAATGTCTGTATATGGGGCACTGAGAATCCGCGGGAAACAACTCAGTATGAACGTGACTCACCTAAGGTGAACGTTTTCTGTGGCATTTCAGCCAATAAAGTTTTTGGCCCCTTTTTCTTCGAAGGTGCTACTGTAACTGGACTACAGTATCCGGAGATGTTAGAGAATTGGCTGTTCCCTCGGCTCGAACAAGAAGCACAACAATTCATATTTCAGCAGGATGCAGCGCCACCACATTGGCACTTATCTGTCCGTAACTACCTGAAAGTCACCTACCCGAGGCGATGGATCGGCCACCAGGCAGCCCGTGACAGAGCACTTCATCACTGGCCTCCAAGAAGCCCTGATCTTACCCCCTGCGATTTTTTCTTATGGTGGTATGTTAAGGATATGGTGTTTCAGCCACCTCTCCCAGCCACCATTGATGATTTGAAACGAGAAATAACAGCAGCCATCCAAACTGTTACGCCTGATATGCTACAGAGAGTGTGGAACGAGTTGGAGTATCGGGTTGATATTGCTCGTGTGTCTGGAGGGGGCCATATTGAACATCTCTGAACTTGTTTTTGAGTGAAAAAAACCTTTTTAAATACTCTTTGTAATGATGTATAACAGAAGGTTATATTATGTTTCTTTCATTAAACACACATTTTTAAAGTTGTGGCATTCTTTTTGAATCACCCTGTACTTTCACTAACAAAAAGCAGATATGGATTATAGCCAGCGTCCACTGAAGAAAGAATGAGGTAGTTTGCTGTCGTGAAGTTGTGAGAGATGGAAAGTTTCAGCCCACAGGAAGACAGCCTCACCATTTTGGTCCTCTTGAGTGTACCCCCCAAACATGGCTGTGAATGTTCAAATCACATACCACAGTAGAAGCTTTCCCTGTAATAAAATGTTCAGTAGGGGCGAAGAAAAAATCTGTTGCTGGAGGATTATATGCTGATATGACTCTACTGTTACTTAACAATAACAATTTCAATATTGTTATCCTCTGACTGACTAACACTACAGACTTAAAGGTCAGGTCTTATAAGGATGGCGCTTCTATACTGTGCATGTTGTGTTTCAGCAACCAGTTTTATTCCAGGGACTGAAGGACGTCTCTGCTGGTTGTTTGTGTGTATTTCTTGAACACACAAAACAACACAGTGCTTAGTGTGGCACATCTTGCAAGAGTTGTTGCTTGCAGGGAGGTATTCCATCAATATTCATGGATATTATAGTCAACACTGGCCCAAAAACGACCACTGACTTAATGTCTCTAATACTTCTGATGTGAAAGGATCAGTCTACTCATAATTATTCGTAGTAATGCAAATACTTACGAAATGTCCCATAACATGCTTTATGGCAATATTTGTTGAAAATCAACTAACCTGAGTATAACTGAATAAAGTTAACTAATGCAACCACCACAGGGGGGATACTGGTGTGTCTCAATCTATTCTTTATGAGACAATGTATCAATTACATACATCTATCTCATGTGCCATGCACTGTAAACTAAGATATGAAACTATGTCGATGTGCAACTGCATACCTACAACTTGTACAAATTTATGGGTATAAATGTAAGAGAGTTACACCTGCAGTCACATGTGGCACACTAGTTAACTTCCCCTTAGTAAACGTAGCCACATTAAACTTAAACAATAAAAAATTTTAATAGCACAAATACTTACACACACAAACCCAAATAAGTAGCATCAACCTGCAAACTATTTCCACAATTTTATGTTTTAGTGAAAAGTTGCTTTTTTTAGCGTTATATGAGAGCTGTATTGTCTTCCAACAACCTCCATTCACTCAAGTAATTTCAAACAAAAAGTACTCTAATTCTTCTTATAACAATATTTAGGATCATACATTCTTTATTTATGATTCACTTTGGCCTCAAGTGAACACTAATGTTAGTCTTTTGACAGATGTCCAACGGTATAGGTTTTGAAAAGAACCATTTTGGACAGGAGTGGAAGGTAACAATTATCGTATCAACTGATTTTCCTTAGAACTTTTTGATGGCCAATGCCACCCATATTAGCCTGAAGTGAATGGTAATATAATGGGGTGTGACAAGGGCCTCCTGTCAGGTAGACTGCTCACCTGGTGCAAGTCTTTCGATTTGACGTCACTTCAGCGACTTGCGTGTCGATGGGGATGAAATGATGATGATTAGGACAACGCAACACCTAACACCTGAGGGGGGAAAATCTCTGACCCAGCCGGGAAGCGAACTCGGGCCCTTAGGATTGACAGTCTGTTGCGCTGACCACTCAGCTACTGGGGGCAGAGCAATGGTGATAATGTGAAGATAGTCCTTGCAGCCTTTATGGCATTTACCAGATACATTTCAGTACACAACGTCTAAAAGTGGTCAGGAACATCATCATATGATGATGGCAGTAATAACCAGTTACTAATAATGACATATGTTTTGGTGTTATCATATAAATACCACATTATAACAATTAATGGCACTTTGTCAAAATAAAGTACTATTGTCAATATCTCTCACTCCCTTTGTCACTTGAAATCCGATTTTAACATATCATTGTGGGTTACTTTACTTAATTTCTGTACAGAATCTTCAGAATCAACACAAGCTTATTTTCAGTGATGAGACTATTAAAATAGGACAGTTTCGAGTCGGGATTTAAGCTTCATGAGGGTAGCAGTATTGTAAGTTTGTGAATTCAGAGCTCTGTTCTTACTTGAATAATAATAGTAATGATTTTTATCCCAGCAAGCGTTACTGAGAGAACAAAATATTTTCTGTTATGATTATAGTAGACCATCCACAAAGAGCGCAGTACCAACAGGAACTGTAGTAGAAATATGTAACTAAGTAGCTAGACAGAACAGTGTAACAACATTACTATAAGGAGAATGACACAATTTAAAATCCATGCAATTTCATTCCATGCCACAGCCAATATATCTCATCAAGTGTGTGAAGAATGGGAGCCCACAAACTGCAACTAGATCAGCATTCCCTAAATATTTAAAAGCCACAGTAGTATTATAGCCCAGATAGCAGCACACTATTATGTTGCAAGAACCATAATGACAGATACATTCTCATTTCGGTAAAAAGCCATACAGCTTAAAGTGTTGCAAAACTCAAAAAGGCCTATCACTTAAAAACAACTGTCTCAAGGTATTAAAAGTATGAAAAAACTTGATAAGCAAACTACCTTACACCAATAAGAAATTGGTAGCAAATAGAAAAAAACTGACCAAAAACAAACATTATTAAGTATAAAGCAAAGCATTATCAAAGATTTCTGAAAACCTCACATTTACTCAGTGAAATTAAGGAAAATACACACTATGAAATCATGTTTAAAGGAGATAAAAGACAACTAAAAAATCAAATTAAAACAAAGCAATAAGAAAGAAAGTACATTTGATAAATTAACTTATTACAATAAAAATTATGCATTTGGATTAAATTCATAACCTAGGAATCACACTGAGCTCTTTCAACTGTCCTTGTGTTTCTACAAACAATTGGAATTACAATCTGATGTTTGTCGAGTAGTTACATGATATTTAAAAACAGACAAATAATTAAAAGATTTGATGCATAAAATTAATCCTAATTAACTCAGAATTATGTACAGAGCTTAGTAATACAAAAAAATTTTCACAAGAAATACGGCACTTGAACTGGCAATAGTGTATTGACGTAAAATTTAACAAAGCAGAAAAATTGAATTACTACACAATTTACCAAAAGACCCTTTTCTGTGAAGATACACTGTTGATCCAAATCATTATACCAACTTCCGGAAGAGGAGTGTTTGCTACCCAGTGGCATTGTGGGTATGTCACGTAGTAATGAAACTATACAACCAGAAATTTGTGGTTATCATTCTAGTGACAGTATGTGAAAAAATGGCGTAAATAACTTTGCCGAAGAGCAGATGGTTTTGCCTGGTGCCTGGGCAAGTGCGTCTCAGAAGCAGCGAATGTGGTTGGCTGTGGACATGCCTCTATCGTGAGCCTCTATGGAACATTGTTGAAAGATGGTGAAACCACAAGTTGACAAAGGTTGTAGGATGCCCATGCATTATCTAGAACGAGCAGATCAGAACCTAGCTGCTCTGTAAAGTGGGATAGATGGCAATCTATGGAGACAGGAGAAAATGCTTGAGCAAGCTCAAGAGTTTCAAGCTATTAAGCAGACACTGTTAACATGAGGCCCCAAGTTATATAACAGCTTTGTATTCCCATGTTGATCTAACAATGTTGTCAGTTACAATAGCAATACAAATAGGATAATCGAGATTGGACTGCATACCTATAAGAAAGTGTCACATGTTGGGATAAATGACATTTCTTTCAGACCAGGTCAATGGTTGTGCTCAGATATGTCATTATCCAGATGAATAGTTGTTTCATACATGCACCACACAACAGGTGCAGGAAGATGAAGGCAGTGTCATGCTATGGGGGACATTCATATGAGATGGCAAGAAAACAGCTGGTGATAACTGAAAGCACCATGACAGATGTGGAGAACATGAACATTATTGCAACCTTATCACTTAATGCTTGATGTATTTACAGAGAGTGAAAACCTCTTACAGCAGGATAACTGTCCAAATTACAAGGTGAGAATCACACTGCAATGGTTCGAGCAGCATGATGGTTCACACTGTTGTCCTTCCCACCCAGCTCACCTCAATAGATCATGATGAAATGAATCTGGGATGCTATTGCACACCAACTAGACAGCAACAAACCAATAGCCTACAATTAATGGGAAAGGTGTGAGGTGTGTGTAGACTTATAGTCCAATTTACAACTGAAAAACTAATGAAGAACTAATGAGTCCATACCATAGAGATGCACTGTTGTATTGCGGTCTGTAGGTGAATCAAAACGCTACTACGTAGATGATTGTAATTTTTCCCTTATCTCTGCATACTTGCCACCATCAGTTATTTCCTAATGGATGCAGATTATTGATCACACAAATAGCATTACTATTAAGGAGGCATACCTCAATAATATGTTTGCATAATCAAGAGATTTTTGTATCTTTGTCCATTCTTGAGATAAATATCGTACATTATGAATGTGTAATAAACATATTTCTGCTGTCGCCTGGGTAGTGGATACAGCTTCATGAAGATTGAAATGGCAGTTTCTTTCAAATAATCAGCAGTATGCTGGCACATTCTCCTGAAGAATATGGGGTCCTGATAACTGCACAGAACTTCTTCTCAAACGAGAAAAACATATATCTCAATGTACAAATTTCAGGTAGCCTGATCATTAAAGCATGGAGCATTTCCAACAAAAAATCACAATTGTGTGCTTCATATGTTGTATTTTGTATGTAACTTCTTTGACTGTGAAGCTGCGGAAAAGGGTTTGTCATATTTTTTGTGACCTCTCTGTAGCACATGCGAACAATTTTCATAAAACACGTGTGGTCTTCTATGAACATGTGTGGGTCTACAGACCTCAACAATACTTTGAGTGGTCTCTATGTAGTGTGTATTAATTTGTGCTTCCTGTGACTGCCCCAATGAGTAAAAGATTTTCCACAAATACTACATATGTAGGGTCTCTTTCCACTGTGTGTTAACTTGTGGGCCTTGAGATTACTCAATACATTAAATAGTTTACCACAAGTATCACATTTGTGGGGTCTCTCTCCTGTGTGTATTAAAATGTGGGTCTTGAGATGGCCCGAGTGAGTAAATGATTTTCCACAGACATCGCATTTGTGTGGTCTCTTTCCTGTGTGTATTAAAACATGGTTCTTGAGATGGCCCGACCGAGTAAATGATTTTCCACAGATACCGCATTTGTGTGGTCTCTGTCCAGTGTGTATTAATTCATGTTTCTTGAGATTGCCACTTTCAGTAAATGATTTCCCACAAACATCGCATTCGCGCGGTCTCTCTCCAGTGTGTATTAAACTGTGTTTCTTAAGATTGCATAACTGAGTAAACATTTTACCACAAACATCACATTTGTGATGTCTCTTTGCACTTTGCACAGTGTGGACATGAACATGGTCACGTTTACATAAAATTCCACAGTCATTACATCTTTCGAGTTTCTCTTCAGCTTCTTTCACAGTATGTGTATTACTTATGTCTTTAAGGGATTTTTTAAAAGTTTTCCTGGGTACCTTGCACGAAGGGTGCTCCTCGGTCTGTTCCACAATCCCTTCTTGTACACACTTGAAGGAGATATTGTTTTCATGATCACTGCATTCAAGTTTCTCACTGTTGGTAGCAGATAATGCTTGGTCACCCTCCCTCATTCTCAAATGTTCTTTCAAGCAGTCATCAGTGGGAAATACCTCACCACATGACTGACACACAAATGCAGGTGCCTGCACACCGTCAATGTGGATGAAAATATGCATTATGAGTCTGTATTTTGAAGGGAAGCTCTGTAGGCAGAAACTACAGTTAAACTTATGGAATTCCTTTTCCCTGATGCTAGAACTTAATCTTGTGCCACATAAGCCATCTTCTTGTAAAGTCTGTATTTTGGTATAGTTGTGAGACACACTGAAATCTGTTGACTTCTCTGCATATATCTCCAGCTTGTCATTGACTACTCCTTGATGTAACGTTTCTTGATATGAAATGTCACAGCTGTCACCAGCACTTTGAATGAAACTGAGGAAGGAGGAAAGACGTGTGAAATGTTGATTTACACAATACAAAATAATATTTCACCATCCACAAAATTGGGGCTTATAAACCAAAAGAAAAATGTATGGCCATCACAGATAACTTATTCAGTAAATGTAAGTGATTTAAAATTGTCATGAGATTCTACCAGAATGATATAATTTTCCTAATATGAAACATTTTTATAAAGCAAATGACCACAGGAAATTGAATAACGCCCTGTCTCATTCAGTGCTGACTAGGTTCCCTTATTCTCTAGTAGATTCTATTATTAAAAGTCTTCAGTGTTTTTAAAATACTGTTCTACAATCTTTTACACCAAATTATTACATTTATTAGAAATAATATCCTCTAGCTTTTGACATAAAAATATCCACCAAAAGAAAAAGGGAAACAAGAAATAAGAGTAATCTATGATTTTAAAATAAAAACCAATCACTCTCTCCATATTGGATTTTTCTGTGTTTTGGAGGACACTAGGCTTTGGGTAGAAATTCTTAAAACCACCAATGATCAATTTATTTCTGAAAGCAATAAAGCATGGCATTTTATTTGACACCAAATTAATCACAAACTACCACCAACATCACATTTCTTATTGGCTAGGTGGTATGGCCATCAACCATGTGGACAACACCTGTACATACATAAGAAGTAATGTCATGTCAATAAATGAAGGAACACATACATAAATTTCCACACTGATGAACAAATGTGAATGACACACACAACTTATTACAACATTACATATGTATTGTTAGCAGCACAGCTTACGTGTAGCCCTTTCTAATTGACATACTGTCTGGCAGGGAGGATGCCAATGAAGTTACAGCCTCCCATTCAAAATTATCTTTACAACTACTCAATATCTGGCCCCCTGGAGTTCCAAAACATCCTTGAGTGAATCAAACAAAGGTATCAATGGTGACATCAGCACGAATCATGTACAGTGAATCCTACCATAGTCTTCTGAGAGCAAGTAATTGCAGTAGGTGCATGGTCTTTCCATGTGACATCTGAGTCCAGTCATTCCACCTGCAGCTACCCCATTCCATCACAATGAAAATGGACATCTTTGAGCTTCCCAATGAGGTCAGTTAAGTGTGGATATGGCTATGGGTGGGTAGGAGCATCCACATACTCCTGTGCTATTATTCTATCCTGATTGCTGCGTTTGACTGTTTTGCTTTTTGATGGATATATGGTTTCAAGTAACCATTGACAGTGAGAAATTACAGTTTGCTTTCATCAAAAACTGAAACTTTGCAGCAGAAGATGGCTGTGCAAAGAAACATACTAAGAAATATTTCAGTCTTCAGTTTGGTCATACAGGTTAGCCTTAAAAGCTCTGAACAAAATGATCATGATCTCAATTGTGCTGCAGATTGTTGATTGCTGTTTTTTCAGATATACTGCAGATCACATAGTTGTGGTAAAGTTAGGACACGAGTTTGTTTCAATGCTAAAAAACCTGTCATCTGCCACATTTTAGTCATAGGTCACTAAAAATCAGCTGTGTTTGTGTGTTGACAATAACCAAGCAATGTAGCTGGTAGTGGATTTAGCAATATTGCAGTGGCAAGTGACACACATCAGCTATCAAGTAGTTTTAATCAGACTACAGTAAAAGTTATTTTCTATGTGATTAATAAAAACCTTTCCAGTTAATCACTACATTGCATAGAACAGTTATACACTGTGTCAATAATGGCATACACCAGAAAACTTTCTTTAAGAGAACCTGTCAGTAAAATGGGCTTCTGTCTAAAATCTCCAGACACTAATGTAGAATATTATATACCACTGACTACAGTACTGTATGCTGAATTTTTTTAAAAAGAAACACCTTTTCGGTATGCCCTATGTAGGTATATTACTTACACAGTTGCTTCCACATAGGCCATATTATAAGAGTAGATGCCCATTATCAAAGTGGCTGGAAAAACCTCCCACTATCAAAGCTCACAGGTGACAGATGGCAGGCACTGCCTTTGCCCAAACACTCCTATCAACACATATACAAGGAGGACACAGTCACAATTACACACTGTTCCAACATATTATCTGATTAGGGAAAGGCAGTGTATTCCAGTCATTCACATTGTGAGGATGGAGCAATATCCTTCAAATGTACACTGGATGTGAGTGCTCAGTTTCTTGGATTCTACAGACCAGGTATGGCACTTGCTGATAGAATTTTTCTTGTCATTTGGCTTACTGTTGGTGAGGGCCACCTTACGGTAATTATTGTGCAATGTATCATTTTCCCCTGGGTTCAGTAGAAGAGGCATGATTGCTTTCCCACATAAAGCTGAAATTTTACTACTAGTTCAGCTGTTATGTGGCACTACTTGAAAATAATAAGTCATATCTAGGTTTCTTGTGGCATTACATCAACACTGTCTGAGTTGCCACCTTTTCTCCCCTCTGGTGTTTAGGTTTGTTCCTGCCTGATACAGGAGTTTTATGGGCTATCACAACAATAATAAATCCTCCTCATTGCTACTCATATTTTTGTTGACCCAGATCACAAAAGAAACGATGCAGACAGCTGTTCTGTGCTAAATATTCACTGTAGACAAACAACATTGCAACTATCACCAAGCTTTGCAGATGGTGAAGACTGTGGGTTGACACTTACTTCCACAACAGGGCAAGTGCAGTGTGGTGAATCTACCTTGCAATAATCATAGTCTGGCAAGATGTAAGCAATTTTGAATATCAGCAGATGGTAAAACAATCCTGTGTTTGTTCTATGTGGTACCCACCTCAGTGACCACCTTTTGACATGAGTATATGTGTAGGATAAAATTATAATTAAGCAGGATTAGAGACTAGTTGTGAGCAAACAAATAACTGTGCTGAAGTAAATTTTAGCACTTGTATTTAGTAGACATAGTTCATCTCACAACCCACCAGTAGATGCTGGCATTACACCTGCATATTACTGACATTAATATCTCCTACAAATGAAATGGCTGGCAAAATTTTAGGACAATATTAGCAATGCTTCTTGCAAAGAGGATCTTAGCAAATCAAAACAATATCTATTGTTATCATTGAGTAACTCCCCTAAGAATTCATACAGCTAGTGTCTGATCTCAGTCCTCACTTAGCCTCACTTATGCCTCACACACAGTAAAAAAAAAAAAAAAGGTTGTCCATTCAGCAATCCTTACTCACAGTGGCAACCAGTCAGATACTGTGCCCTGACAGCATGGGAGTATCGAAACATTTACAGAGTGACTCACGTGAAATACTGTGACTGTCTACAAATAAAAAGTTTCATTTAATACACATGTGCTATCAAACTATGAATGTTCCATTGCAGTATAGGAGTAATTAAATCAATGATAAGCTTTTGTGTCATTACTACAATTGATTAGGGAGATGACAATTTTAGGGTTTTCACTGTGGAACTTGGTGGTTCCAACACAAAACCATCAATGTTTGCATCCAGGGGCTGAGTCCACTTGTGATTCATGGGATAGGGTATTTGTATCTGATGCTCTGGAAGCATCAAGTCTGATTATTTTGACAGTTGTTATTTCATTTATGTTTTTTCTCCAATGAGTATGGTGGTGGCTTTAAGTTTCAAATATTTTCTATCTTGTTCTGTTGGGATAGAGTAGAACATCAAGTAACACCCCCATCAGCTGCCACAACCCCCCAAGTACCCCCATCAAATGTGTTCTTGAAGACTTTGCTAGTGAAAGTTCCAACACTGAATATACCAAGATGTCACATTGGAACAACCTTCCCATAACAAAAGTGAGTGACATGCAGGTATCCTAGTCTATTGCTGGACAGTCATGGTTCAAGTTGGTACAACTGTTGCGACACTTATGTTCCTGATTCATATGCAGCTTTCTGGTATTTCTCATGGAGTTCTTGTCCCTTAAATGACACAGTACAACAAAGCTTGTGATATTTGGGACTTATGGCATCATCTCAAAGCTGATTACACGAGCAGTTACACATACTGTTAACCCTTATTAACTTGAGTTTAATATTATATATTTTAACTGCAGCTTACCATTTTAGTTATTCATAATTTTCCTCAAGTATGTGTTGCCTCATTTCTACCAGCCAATCCTAATTCCTGTGTAGCTTCCAAACAATAACTTATGATAACCAATAACTTACTAAAGTATGTAGTGAGAATATATGATATTAAGTGTACAATTAAAAAGTCTATCAGCATCTCCATGGCACAATGTCATGATTTCCTAATTTTGTGACTTTTTGGTAACAGCTAAATTATTTCACATGTTTCAGTTGTGTGGCACCCATTTACCATATGAAACATTTATCTTGGCAAAGTGAACTGACATGCATGCCTTAACAAAATAGACAAAGTACATAAAACTGCAATGGAAGGATATCTAGGGAGGGTCCACACACTAACATGTGGTTAATGAAGATGGATGGCAGGTCTTTCTAGCAGTAAAGGTACCAGCCACCACCATACCTACCATATGCTAGCTTGCAGGGTATCTATGTAGATGTAAATGCAGAATGGTTTGGATGATTATACAATTGGTCTTGTACCATTAGCCAACATGGCCTTGCTATGTTAGTACTGTGAACAGCTAAAAGCAAGGGGAACTACACCTGTTATAACCACATGCTGGTCTGCTGTATAGTTTAATGATCATGACATCCAACTTGGTAAAATATTCCAGTAGCAATATAGCCTCCCAATAAGATCTCTGGGAGGGGGCTATGCTCGTGGATATCATCATCAGGTGAAAGAAACAATATCGCTACAAGTCAGAGTGTGGAATATGAAGTCCCTTGATTGATTAGGTGAGTCAGAGAACATGAAATGAGAAATGGATAAGTTGAAGATTGATTTGGTGGGAATTAGTGTGGTGCATGGGAGGAAGAACAACATTTCTGGTCAGGTGAATACAGAGAAAAGAAGGGTAATGCACCAGTAGAAGTTATTACAAATAAGAATATAGAAATGTAGGTAAACTATAATGAACAGTATTGTTGACTCAGTTTCATAGCCAAGACAGATAAAAGGCAAAACTATCCACAACTGTACAGGCACATATAATTACTAGCTCTGTCAATTATAAAGAACTTAAAAGAATGTATCAGCTTGTACCTAGATAAAATTTTGAAGTAGTGCAAGGATTGCCAGCTAGCTTCAAACATTATGACTAAAAATAGTGTATTTCACAAAAAGGAGAAACATAGTATCCTATCACTACTCTCATATGTTCTTGTGTGTAGCAATATGTGGAGATACCAAACGGAATCATCACATTGGTTCAATTGTAGGTACAGCAGTCGGTCCATTGCTATGATACCACAGAATCCATTGCTAGGATACCGCAGAAATCCAATGCTTCCCAAACAACTGTGTGACTCACCTCAGAACATTGCTGAAGGGTGTGTGATGCTTATCATATAGGCCTAATCAGAGATATTAATCTCTTATTTCACAGTGCTTCGCAAGGAACAGGTTTAAATCTAGACACAGCAGTCACACTCATCTGTGAGCATTTACTAGGTGAAAAATGGTAAATGTTTACCATGGATATACACAGTAAATGCAGAATTGAATGTTTTCCTAAAAATGATTTTGCAACCTCATCAGTCCTGCCTTCCTACACAACAGGTCAAGTGGCTACTACAGTTCAAACACCAAAAAGGCATAGCTACAATTTGGGATGAGAACATCTTGTGACAGGAAAAAAAGAGCTTTACTGAGCACAAAGGAAGATCTGATTGTGCACTACAGACAGTATAGCAGAATATTCCACTATCACAGTTTGTTGTCTTCTGAAGTAGGTAGAGCTCTCTCTACCTTGCATAACATAATCAAGTCCAACGAGTTATTCATCTCTTGCTCTTACTTCCAGTCAGTATTGTGGTGGTTTACAGAATAAGAATACTAGGAAAATTATTAACACAAAGTTTAACTGTCCATCCAAACTCTGCCCCTTATATACCTACTGATAACATTTGTCCTGTAATTTCCCTCTAATTCTGTGATGACAATAGTTTCCTCCAATGATCTGAGCACAACGGATCAATATTCATTTTACTGTCATGGCCAGATAAATCACTATCAGTTTTGCTCCCAAATCAGCCAAATTTTCAATGTGTGCACTAAGTCCTTTTGGGGAATTGTACTGTGTTAGATTTCCCATATTCAGACATAGGGGATTCCAGGTGTCCTTCGTTACCTTCTCACAAGTCACAAAAGATGACTCACCAGTTAAGTCTTCATGGCCTTACTAAAGCTGACTACAGCTGCTTTATGAAATTTAAGAACATGATGGCGGCCTGTAAACTGTGAATACAACAAGCTTGTTTCCCAATCCACAATGCTGACACAGTAATCAAAGAGTTGTTCACACCAACATTCATTAATCTGAAGGGGCTGAAACTTGACTCCAGGTTTTGGGTATATAACCACTCACCCTTTCCTCTTACTTGTTCTACATGGTAGGACATTAGCCTGTACCCATCACATTGAATTTGTATGACTTCCAAGTCATTTTCAATTACAATAGTTAGCACTATACAGCTGCTGACACCTCACCTGCACTTCTGTATAAAAGAAGTACACTCTTTTATTAAAGAACAGACACACAAACCAGCTGTTTTATAGAATGTGTTACTAACGTAACTGCTTTGTAATATTTATACTTATCAATAATAATGAACCAGCATGTATATTTCAAACATCAGGCTTAACATGAACTCACTTAAGGCGGACCCTTGGTTAACACCAGCAGAGTATCAGTACTGGCAGTGATGTACATGATATTGTACAATGTTTTACTGGTTAACAAATTTCCGTCAGCATGAATTACAAACTGTGTTTTAGTCTGTAGCACCATTACATTTTTCATTAAACCTGAATTGTCAATGTTTTTCTTTTTTCCCAATGTTTCTCTAGCTGACCTTTGTGCATAACATTGCTCAACAATCACCATCAACAAGGAAAACAATTGTGACACAAACAGTGTGAAAAACTAGATTCCATCAACAGTGCAATTCCATGGTGAGATGTGCTTTTATATTCTTTAAATAGAGCCAGTAGTAGTAACTTTGAGTTCCAAGAAGTGAAAGGGTTGTCATGCTGTAGGAAGCACAAGCATAGATAAGCAAGTGAAAGTAAAAATTCTGCAGGAAGCTGAATATGGTGTATTGAAAAACAGCACAATTGGAAGAAGGTTTAGACTCAGCAAATCTACATTATCTACACTACTTAAATGAAATGTTCTTAATTCTGCTGCTCTGTGTTCCAGGTGCTTCCTGAAGTGACTTCACAGTGTTATACAGGGTGTTACAAAAAGGTACAGCCAAACTTTGAGGGAACATTCCTCACACACAAATAAAGAAAAGATGTTTTGTGGACATGTGTCCAGAAACGCTTAATTTCCATGTTAGAGCTCATTTTAGTTTCGTCCACCTACGCTCAATGGAGCATGTTATCATCATTTCTTATGGGATACTCTACCTGTGCTGCTAGAACATGTGCCTTTACAAGTACGACAAAACATGTGGTTCATGTACGATGGAGCTCCTGCACATTTCATTGGAAGTGTTTGTATGCTTCTCAACAACAGATTCGGTGACTGATGGATTGGTAGAGGCGGACCAATTCCATGACCTCCACCCTCTCCTGACCTCAACCCTCTTGGCTTTCATTTATGGGGGCATTTGAAAGCTCTTGTCTACGCAACCTCGGTACCAAATGCAGAGACTCTCCGTGTTCGTATTGTGGACGGCTGTGAAACAATACGCCATTCTCCAGGGCTGCATCAGCGCATTAGAGATTCCATGCGACGGAGGGTGGATACGTGTATCCTTGCTAACGGAGGACATTTTGAACATTTCCTGTAACAAAGTGTTTGAAGTCACGCTTGTACATTTTGTTGTTGTGTGTTTCCATTTCATGATTAATGTGATTTGAAGAGAAGTAATAAAATGAGCACTAACATGGAAAGTAAGCATTTCCAGACATGTCCACATAACACATTCTCTTACTTTGTGTATGAGGAATGTTTCATGAAAGTTTGGCCATACCTTTTTGCAACACCCTGTATATGAAGATGCTGAATTTTTACTTTTACAGTGCTTCAGCTACATGTGCACCTGCAATGTACCTGTAAGTGGAAATCTAATTCAGTGAACAACAAATTAGACTGCAGAAAATTTAGACATTCAAAACAGACTTCAATTGTTTTGTTTGTTGGCTGTGTAAGTTCCAAAATAGAAGCCTAATTTCATGCTCAGTGATAGTAAATGAAATGAATAAAGTTGATGAAGAAGGGGCAAACATTGGTTGCATGAATTTGACCAAGGGAGAAAAGTTTCCTGTATCTTATGCCAGCAATGTGGACAAAACTAGTATTTACTTACAACTTCTGCCAAGTCAAACCCACAAAACAAAAGGTGACATGTGGCATCGTGGGGCCAGCAGTAAACAACATTCTTGGGTGATCAGTAAATCTGAGAAACTGTTATGTTTTAAGAACATAAAATTAATGCTTCACCTTGCATCTACTCTCATTATTGGAAAGCTTGGATTGACAGTTAATCACAAATGGCTTTTTTGTTCCGTTTGTGCAGTTATTGCAAACCACTGTTATAAATGGGACTGATGTACCTTGTAATATCTGTAAGCATCTTTTTAATTTTCTGCAATAACAGAATACTACATATAGTAGTGTTTTCTCTGATAACATGCATAATGTTGCTGTAGTCAGTATACATTGTTTGTATATACTGCAAATGGTTAATATATAGAAAAAATAGAACTCCAAAAACAGAACTATTTGAAAATAACTTATGGTATTTTGGTCCCTAGGGGTTATTGTTTGTTTTCCTTTCACATGGAGTAACTAAAAATTTATACTGCTCGAAAAATTCTGCAGTGAATAATACAAACGTACCTTAAACTATCAGATGCTTTTCTTATTGAGGCTGCCACCTGAAATAGTACAAAGAATTACTGGTGATTTAAAACTGATGAAACAGTAAATAAATAAAATTGTATTAACACCCACTAACATCTGAATGTTCCAAACAATACTTTGAAGTAGTATTATCAAAAAGAGACACTACATAAATGTAGCAATTATGGAAGAAAATTATAGGTAAAAATTAACACTTCATTTCAGCACTTTCTTTTTAGCTGTGTAAGTAACTATAGAAACATTGATTTATTTGAAAACAAATTTCCTACTTGATACTTCAAAATTAAATGCCTGAAATACCTTTCACCTCTCGGGCACATACAGTTGGGCAAAGTACCAGAGAAAAATGTAAAAAATCGTCTGATTTTTATTGATGAAACTGGCAAAGAAAAGAACTGAAGAAATATCTATCTGAACTGCTATTAAACGTATTTTTTTTTCACAACTGCAGCATTCAATATTATACCATTCTCTTGAGATAGCTCACTGCATGGAACATCAAAGTCATTAAATGTCCCATCAGTTTCATCCACAGAGGAAATTCAGGAGTACAGCTCGAGATGAAAGCTATAGGAATTATTACATGAAGTGGTGTTATTTTATAGGCATATGAAAGACAAAGAATTGTGTAGTACCATAAATAGGAAATAAACAACATGGTCACAATGAGGACAGTGTTCTCTCCAAATGAAAGAATGTGCTTTCATACATTTCACAGCAGGCGGTGGATTAATACAACTGCAGATAAATTCAGGTGGCCAATTATAAACAGCCAGTATACAATGAATAAATATGAAGAAGCAATCAGAATGTGGACAGCTACAATAGCACTAAAACAAGTTTGTTACTGGAGCCTAGCAGAAAACCTTTAACATAAAGGATAATCCTGAAATGCAGTCAGCAAACCCGAAGATGATCACCTAATGAGAACTGTGTCAGATTAAGCAAACTATTTCACAATAACAAGAAAGACTGAGTCATCTCTCATCTCTCACAGTAAGTTGAATTAAGGTAACTATATTAATTAATTGATTGATTTTTAAAAAAATAACTGCATTGAAAATGAGTTATAACAAAGACTAGGATAATGTATTGTGAATTGGAAAAAGAAACCATTTCTTGGTGGTGGTCATGATTTGTTATTCAAATTATGTAATTTAATGAAGCAACACTTTCATGTTATTAATGAGGAATATAATCAGTACAGCAAGGAACTTCACAAGACATGAAATTTTGACATAAATAGAAATAACAGAAGGTTTTGAGATAGATGCAAAGGAAACTATCCAGAGAAAAAAATCATTTTTCACCAGGATGGAGCATCACCACACTGGCACCTGCATGAAAGATCACTTCTTAACAATAAGCTGCCTTATTGATGTATCAGCCATAAGGGGCATACACATCTCACATTCATTCACCTGCCGACCATGAATTTTGTTTGATCTCACATTATGTCATTTTTTTGTCGGGGTTTGTGGAAGGCTCCATCTATTTGCCTTGCCATGCAGTAACTTAAGGTTCACTAAATACAAAAAAATAACTTTGAGCACAAGAACTGCAAATGTGTTTCAATAAGTATGGGACAAGTCTATTGCCTCAATGTTTGTTGCGTGTCCAGTTGAAGGAATAGTGAACTTTTGTCAAAAGTGAATGAAAACACGGAACTTAAACCAAATTGTGGAAAGTACCCCATTACACATGCATGCATATAGAAGATGTACTCATGATAAATTGAATGGTTCTTCTGCAAATAAAAGCTTTATAGCTATACATCTGAAAATAAAGTTATCCTACATTTGTATCTTTATTCGTGTCCAGGATATAACCTTTTAGGAACCTACACATGTTCTAGTTACACAGCTATCACTTCCCTTTCAGTAAAATAGGGTAATCTTACTCTGTTTTCTTGTGCTAAATTTATTTCTTCATTTTTTTTATTTCATTCATAAATTTAATTTCTCTTTCAGTGTGAAATCATACTGTAGCCTATATCCTGGTCAGAGAGAGGGTGGGAAGGTTGGTTAGTTATTCATTCATTCATTCACTCATTCTTGGATCTACTCATTTTATTCCACAAACCATATTGTCTAGAGGGTTGCAGAATGTGACGCATAGCATATTAAAAAGCAGAAGCTGCTACTGCAGATTACTTCTGTGAAGTCTACTGACAATCAGCTACCTATGACTATTGCTAATCTCCTCACACTGATAATTATGGGAGATGTTTCCAGATTACATTATTATCATCATTACTATTTCATACATTAACTCTTAAGAGATGTGTCTAAATTTAAAATTTTTTTTTCCTATTCCTACATCCTTCCCCATTTCTTTACATACACAATGTGGATACTTTTGATCAAATACCCCCAAAAACATCGGTTTTTCATATGAGGTGCATTGTGCTGTTACCTACTGCTAGGTACTCCATATCAGTGAACTCTGTAGTCATCAGACATCATGAGAGAGCAGAATGGGGCACTCTGCAGAACCCACAGACTTCTAACTTGGTCAGGTGGTTGGGCATCACTTATTTCATATGTCTGTATGTCAGATTTCCACACTCCTAAACGTACTTAGGTCCACTGTTTCCGACGTGATAGTGAAGTGGAAACGTGGAGGGACACATAGAGCACACAATAGTACAGGCTGATCTCGTTTGTTGACTTACAGAAACTGCTGGCAGTTGGAGGGGGCCGTAATGTGTAACCGGCAGACATTTATACAGACCATCACACAGGAATTCCAGACGTCGTCATTATTCACTGCAGGTATTATGATTGTTAGGTGGGCAGTGAGAAACCTTATATTTCACCGTCGAGCACCTGATCATAAGCCACACATGACGCAGGTAAATGCCGAACGATGCCTTGCCTGTTGTAAGGAGCGAAACCATTGCACAATTGAACAGTGGAAAATTGTTCTGTGGAATGAAGAATCACAGTACACGATGTGGTGACCTAATGGCAGGATGTGGGTACGGCAAATACCTGGTGAACATCATCTGCCAGTGTGTGTAATGCCAACAATAAAATTCGGAGGTGATTCTGGTGTTATGGTGTCAATGTTTTTCATGGAGGGGGTTTTCACCCCTTGTTGTTTTGTGTGGCGCTATCACAGCACAGGTCTATATTGATGTTTTAAGCACCTTCTTGTTTCCCACTGTTGAAGACCAATTTTGGGATGGCAATTGCAGCTGTCAACACAATTGAGCACCTGTTCATAATGCACGGCCAATGGCGGAGTGGTTACACGACAATAACATCCCTGTAACGGACTGGCCTGCACAGAGACCTGACCTGAATCCTTTAGAATACCTCTGGGATGTTTTGGAAAGCTGACTTCATGCCAGGCATCACCGACTGACATCGATGCCTCTCCTCAGTGCAACACCTGTTAAGAATCGGCTGCCATTCCGCAAGAAACATTCCAGCACCTGATTGAACGTATGCTTGCGAGAATGAAACCTGTCACCATGGGTAAGGATGGGCCAACACTATATTCAATTCCAGCATTACTGATGGAGGGCGCCACGAATTTTTAAGCCATTTTTCAGGCAGCTGTCTGGACACTTTTGATCACATAGTGTATGTCCTCTGTGGTCTCTCTTGTGGTCTTCCAAATATTTATATCCATTTCTGTTTTCCATGTGTTGCTGTTTAAGTATGTTTCATGGTCTGTCTTGACTCTCTTTCGATTTATTATGTTATCTTGTGAGAGTCCAACTACTTCTGTACCGATGACCAATTTTGAATTGCTTTTGCTAGTGCTTGCTACCTCAGAGCTCTGCCTTGTGAGCCTGTCGACGGTCATCCTGTGATGCATCCACAAAATTTTATCACTTTTTATCTAAAGCTGTCTCTTATTGTTTCTGTCTGTCTATAAATCTCTCTAAAGGGACTCCATATCCAAATTCGTTCACCGAAAACTGGTCCAAATATTTTCCTGAGAATTTTTCTTTCCTGCTTCTCAATCAGTCATTTTTGTTTGACCATGAATCACATTACTTTCTGCAGCAAAGAGTTATTCCAGTAGTAGTTTCAAAATAGATTTTTTTGTTATAATGACTCCATATCAGCTGACAAGCTTTTGAGCCAGAAACTCCTGAAGTTAGGTTTGACAATAAGCAAGGATCTCAGTTTTGAAAGACTGAAGATTTTGAGCAGTGTGATTCCAAGACTTCAGCTGCAAAACATGTGGACAAACGATGGCAGGATAATGGTGAAGAACTAAAATAGGAATGATCAGTCTGCAATGCACATCAACTGGAGTGTCTGGACTTTAGAAGCTAAAAAATTTGCCCAAATTTTGTGTGTTCACTTTCAGGTTTTTATTTTGCAAAGAAACAATTTGTTTTACTAATATTATATTTGAAAGAGTTTTCCCTCTTATTTTTATCTGTTTGTCTAGGATTATTTTTAGTACTAATTTTCTGCTCAATTCTCGTAACTCCAATACCAATACTATTCATTAATTCACTATTACTTCAATATGCTCACAAGGCTCTGATTCAGATGATAAATTATTGAAGTAGAAATAAGACTGTAAATTATCGTCATATTACTGTGGTTACTCATCATTAGGACCAACAATAAGACAGCAGTCTGTCATTCCATTTATCTTGCTTTCAGTATTGTTGTGCATAGATTATTCTAGCTCTGTTCAGGAACTTTCTCTTCGTGTCTTCAGTTGACCATTCACTGACCAGTGCAAAGCATGGTGGCCTTGGCCACAAAACCTCCCTCCTCCTGGAGATATCTCTCACTTTCACTTCAAGGAACCTTGCTCCCCTACCATAATGCACTCTGGTATGCTTTGTTCTCATAACCTCACTGGCCTAAAGTCCTACTATCTAGTATCTTCATGAGCCTTGTAGCTAAATGCACTAAACTTCATACTGCACACACAAATGTTCGATCTCTGCAACCTCATCGTAACAAAGTCTGTCACATATTTCAAGAAATGGACCTACATCTGATACTTCTGTCAGAGATGTGGCTCCAACCAAGTATGTCCACAAGTTCTGTAAATTGGGAAGACTACATCTTTTTAAGACACAACAGATGTAACTGACAACTGGGTGGAGTAGGGGCATACACATGCTCTGATTTATCATATAATATACTTACACACATCCAACAATCATGAAGATACACA
Source organism: Schistocerca americana (assembly GCF_021461395.2). Lineage (NCBI taxonomy): Eukaryota > Metazoa > Arthropoda > Insecta > Orthoptera > Acrididae > Schistocerca > Schistocerca americana. Next base: position 51,713,766 of record NC_060129.1, read on the forward strand.
AGAGGAATATGTTCATAGAGATCACATCCATTAACAGAAAGTCACCAATGTGTGTCCTCTACAAACGTCCTGAAGTACCCAGGTTTGGCTGCTTTAACTTGCTCTTTGAACTGACATGGGAGCATATAATTATGCTCCACCCAGATCTTCCTCTTTTCTCAAAATTCTTACAAGGTGAAGGCTTCTTAAATTTCCTTTCCATGGAACTCACTATAGCAGAAAGCTATCTTGTGCATTTATAAATCATTTTTATACCTGCCACTACTATTGTTGTCATTACTACTGTTACCACCACCAAATTAGTGGCAACAGCTGTAATCCTACTAGTACTGTCATTATTAACTTTATTAGATCATAGTCAGTATTACTTACATTGCCACTTAAGACACTCATATCATTTCAATACTATTTGTCATATTAAAATTGTTGTTTCTTAGGTAACTATGATGTATGTGGGAAACCCTGGTCCAATGCAAAAGAGACCTGATGGGCCTTGTCAGAATAGGATAAATAAATAAATATGTCTTGGTGATTGGATGATCTCTCCTGGATATTTAATGTATCTTGTGACACTTCCTCATACCAAGTTATAATGGAGAGACTATCTGTAGGCTTCCTGTCCATTACTGAGTTTTCTCACAGATGATTTGTAGACTAGTTTTCTTTGACATTTTGTGAAGCTTCTCCAGGACAAGTTTTGCTTCTATACAGTATCTTAGAATAGTCAGTGTCTACATAAGCCATACACATGTTAATTCTCTGCTCTTTTTTAATTTCGATTTGGATTCCCTTATCTCCTTCCCCTATGTCTTCATAACTTTTTTCAGAATTATTTTAAATTGGAGTGGATCATGGATCTCTGGCTGCACACTGTTGTGCATTTCAAATACTTCTGAAATTTCTCCAATCAGTTTAATGTCTAGTGTTGTACCCATTTATGTCTATTGGATAAATGCCACTGTTTTCCTGTCAATTTTGGATTCCTCTGACATACTGAATCAAGTCTTTTTCTGTCAAATCATAAGCCATTCTGACACTTGGCATAAGTTGCCACAGTATTTACACATCGTCATCTTTGCAAAATTGACTTTGGTTCCCATATCTGTTCTCTACACAATTGCGTTTGCAAAATCGTGCCTTATACTCTCCTGTTAATAGGCCTACTTGTTCATCCAGTTGCCTTCACAGAGCTTTTTAAGGAATTTTAGACATAACTGGATGCAGTGAAATTCCCTGTAATTATTCAGACTGGTTTTATCTCATTTTTATGAAGAGGATCAATTTATGCTCATTTCCACTCTTCAGTAATTTTTTCACTTTTACAAATGTTTAACATAATTCCGCCAGTTGTTTGTGTGAGATTATTGTTGCTCAGTATCCGTATCTCCATACTACTTCTATGAGTTTCTGTCTTGTGCACATGACTTGTTATTTAGCAAAGTACTGATTTCCTTCAGTTCCTCAACAGATGATTTTTAATCAGAATTGTTTTGTTTCCAAAACTCATTGTTCTTTCAGAGGCACACAGTCGAGAACTGAGCGAAAGTAATAGACAAAAATTGTTATTTTTATGTTTGTTTCAAGTGACCCAGTTTACACTTTTTTATAGCCTTGAACATTTGTTTGTATAATTTCAAGAATTCCTGTCATTTTCTGGGGTTTGTTACCATTTAAAGTTTCCAATGCTTTTTCCCTCGCATCTACTTGACCCTGATCATAGGCAATGTTCCACTACCTGTGTTCTCTCTTCCTTTGTGGTTAGCATAATCTGGTTTTCAGTATGTCTGCAAGTTTCTTGCAATTCATGGTATATGAATGAATAATTTGTTGAAAAATGGATTAATGATGAGTGATTTATTCATGTGTGTTTCTTTCCTGACAGGTTGAAATATAGTGTTTGTATGCAAGAGACGCTGAAGTGACTACAAAATTCCTCTCTTGTTCTTACACTGAGAATTTTTGTATCCTTACTGGTTGTAACAACAGGGTCTATCTGAAACTCACGTAAAGCGAAGTTCAGAAAATTCGATTTTTGTAGCTTCCTTGCAGGTTTAAATTGTGTGGTAGTGATTTTGATCTCATTTTCCCAGCTTTATCTCACCATTTTCATATATTCTCTTTTGAACTCCGGTTTTCCCAAATTTTTTTGTTGGAACATACGCATGCTTGACAATGTGACATCCCACCAGTCAGACACTGAAGCAATTCAGTGGCATGCTTCTAGATTTGCTACTATTAGCTTTGATAGCACACATATGTTATGGATATGGTTCAGGTACTCAAACAGGAATCCTTGGAGGGCAGATGACATTCTTTTTGAGTCAATGTTGAGAAAATTTTGGGAACTGGCATTTGAGGCATACTGCAGATGTAAATGTTGATCAGTGTGTACTGTAAAGGAAACATAATGAAAGTTTGTGTGTCTGATTCGTACACTAATATTTGCCTATAATATAATGCATCAAACTTTGTGTATCCTCTGTAACTGTCAGAGATAGACAGAGCTATATTTTTCTGTTTACTGTTTTTTCATCTAGTATCTTTTGTTACTTCTGAAATCATCTGTTTGTGTATACTGAAACAGAAAACTACTAATAGGATTTAGTGATTGTAATATTCTAGAAGTCAGAGTTTAGATATGTACCAATAAATTGTGAGTTTTGACATAACAATGGGAAGACATCAATTATGTAGGGTTGCTGTTGGGTAGTATACAGTCATCGATGGTGAACTTGTAAACATAGACAAATACTTTTTCCTGGTGCACTGTGGATTGTAAAGATAGTGGACAAAATGGAATTATGCATTCCAGATTAATTTTCCCCACAATACCACGAAGGCAGCAACATCGAAATGATGCAGAGGCACGTTTACTAATGGAAGATTTTATGAAGCAGAATGCCAACAACTGAGTTAACAGTCCAAGGTGTCGATCTACCTCTTATTGTGAACTGACGTAATGTGGGAAAATATCAGAGCAGTGACAGTAAAGGAACACATTTGCTAAATGAATTGATTTCAATATTGAACACATCCTCCAAAGTGAATACCATATGCAAAAACTACTATGCCTGTGCCCCATAGAAAATTATTATTACACCATGCATATACAACAGAATGAAGCCTAACAAACAAATGCTTAATTTGGGAAGAGAAAATGTGATGCAGGAACCAGTTATGCTAGATTCACTCTTTTTTTATATACCATATCCACTGTCCCTAGTATGATCATTTTTTTCCTTGACTGGTACGCTTGCACAATCACCAGACAATGTGCCTGAGGGTCCCTTACAGACACCACAAAGGCAAGAGAAATTAGGGCTTGTATGGAGGCAACGGGACAGTTGCCTTTTCCTCGTTCTGCTTGTAAACAGGAAAGGGAAGGAAATGACTAACAGTGGTGGAACATACCCACCGCCATGCACTGTATAGTGTCTTGCATAGTAAGTCTTTGGATTTAGGTTTTTCAGTACTCTACCTTATATTCCCCAATATTAGTTATGTCTTATTCCTGTGAGACGTTTATGAATCTAACCATCCACTTTCTCTTACGCAAGGTGGACAAAATTAATACCACAACATTTTATTTACTGGATTAAATTTTATGCTTCATACAAGCAGACCTTATCAAAGCTGTAAGTTGCGCCAAGAAGATAATTTATTTGAATCTGCTGTGACTTCTACGGTAAGGTAATACACGGATTTATCTGCATAGGTTCTAGAGTTTTTCTGTGACTGACAAATCTATAAGTAATTCAACACCTACGATTGAGGTAGCCATACTGTAACTATTCTAAGATCAATGTAGCAAGGGTGATCTATCACATACAAATAGTATCACACTTCATACCTTTGGCACCTTTGAAAATTTTTGGTTCAAACTGACAAATATCAATGATTCACTGAAGAGATCAATCATGTACAATGTATTCTTCTGCAATCCATGCATCATAAGTTACTGAAAGGAAGAATATTTTTCAAATGATCTGCACTCTCGTGGTTTAAACTTACACAAAATGTTTAACATCCAGAAGGGTCACTGAAAATATGGTTAAAAACATTGTTACAAATTCTGTTCAGCTTCTATTCAGAACAATAATCAAATAACAGTTGCTAATCCACATCAAGTGGAATAGTTCAACAGTAGTGTAAAATTATTAATTGCATTTATCTCAAGAAAAGTCATAACATGTGCCTGTCTCACAGTAATGCATTCCTTACATTAAGCAATTACACAAATACATTTTTACCACCCTACATGCAATAAATCAGAGATGCAAATGCTTACTGCATTCTCAGTTTTACACACCTCCAAATTTAGTTCAGGATCCTCCTTGATAAAATCATTTGGATGAGAGATTCCCAAGTTATCTTCAAGACACTGAAAGAAAGAAAAAACTCTCAGTTAAAAATGCTTATACTCTTCTGTACTTATGACATGGCTCTCAATACTTTTTTTTATAAATATGATACACGTTTTCAGAGATTTGTATCATGTATACACAAAAAATTTAAAAAATATATATTTTAATGAGCAGCTATTCTGCCAACATGCATCTCCATAATTTCACACTGTGCCATACTGCACTAATTTTACACATAATCAGTCATTACATAGCGTACTTCACGGTGCTTACTGAGCCCTATCCTTCCTTTGGTAACCTGACAGTTTGCCCGTAGCAAGAAGAAGAGAGTATGCTTACTCCCTGTGCATTAACATAGTAGGATTGGAAAGGCTGTGAGCCCGAGAACTACAATGAAATGAATACCCCCTAGCTCCATACAGGCATTGATATAAGTCAACAGGGACAGCTGAAAATATGTGCCCTGATCAGGACTTGAACCTAGGATATCCTGCATACATGGCAGATGCTCTACCAATCTGTGCCACCAAGGACACAAATGATAGTGTGACTGAAGGGACTTATCTCTGGCATGCCTACCACAAGACCCACATTCCCAACCTATTGTCCCACACTATATTCATAGTGCCCCTACCCACTATACTCATTACTTGGCTTTTTGCCAGTTCCTGTAAGACTTCGGGCACTGTTTGTGCATCCACACAGAAGAAGATGGTCGAATAGCTAGTTAGCCCTTTCGGACATGTCTGCAAGAACAGGTACCATCTTCATATACCCAAGAACTACGAGTAGCACTGTCACTTGAGACTCAAGCTGACATGTAATCGGGTGGCATTTGTTGCTTCTGCCTCAACTTATTTTGAGAGTTTGTTTACGGACTTTTGAGTGAATGGTTAAGAGTTGAAGGCTGTGATTATAAAGAGGTGTTGAGAGTTATAGTTACTGGTATTTATAGAAGAAAACGAACAAAACATGTCCACGCTTTTCGATCCAGTGAACCGATGTGGCTGAAGAGAAACTGAAGGTAAATATTTTGTAGCTCTCCAAAAATTTTCAAAATGGTTGACAGGAATTCCTTGGAAAGACAATTTGACTCCGAGTTGTTTTGTGTGTGATTCACATTTCAGTGAGGAACAACAAACGTTTATCGTCAGTAAATAAGTTGAAATTGTAAGGCAAGTACGGTCTTTTAAAACCAGAGCGGCTCAGTGGTTCCTCGTGTATTTCCCAGTTTACTGAAATATCTGTCGAAAATATTACACAAAAGAAAATCGTCCGTCACGCACTCGCTAAAGGGAAGCTGTGGAAGGAAGACAGTAAACAAGCTGCAGTTTCAATGTCTGCCAGTGCTTCCTCTGCTAAAGGAAATGTAGGGTGCAGATCAGTACTGAACGGAGTAGTAATCACATGAAAACAATGTTGATGTGCCAGGAACTGGAAATTGTCCGATTACGTGATAAATTACGTGATAAATTAAGGACAGCAAATGCCAAAATCAATCTCTTCCAGAAGCAAGTCTCAGATGAAAACCATAAGATGGCTCAGTCGAATGTACTACATCATTGTACACTCAGTAAAAACAGAAAACCATATTTGCCACTATGTTAAAGATATGCCAATTTAAAAACAGCAAGAGAATGCACTATGTGATGTGACAATGAATTTACTCTGGATAGCATGCCCTTGAAAATTAGAAGCTCAAAGGATATAGACATGGTTTGAGGCATGCATTGTTGCAACAATCTTCTGAAACATCTCCAAAAGTAAATAAACTCAAATGCTCATGTGAAATTAACCAAGAGGCTGTAGAACAATTAAGAATTACTTTCGGATGCGACAAAATGAAAACAAAAACATGCTGATTTTTGATGAAGTAAAACACAAGAAAAGCTACATTTCAATAACACTTTGCTGAAAGTTTGTTTCGTCAATTTATGGGTATATACGTCAGACAATTGTAGTAATAACTTTGCCTATCAGTGCTATGGTGATCCTATCTGTTGCTCTGATGCATAATCGTATTCACCCTATTTTAGTGTACTCGAGTCACAATGCCACTCCCAGTGATGTCTAGCATATACTGATTCAAGTAATTATCCAGCTAGAGCAAGCCAGAATGACACTTGTTGCATTCACTTCTTATGGCGCAGTACACAACTGAATAAAGAGGTCCAGCAGTGTCTAGGAATTACTGGCATAAGAACTGAAGTTCCTTGCTCAACATCAAATGCAGTTGACAAGACCGGAAGAATATGGGCATTTTCGTACGCTATTCGTGTCATAAATTGAATAAAAAGTGGTTGATATGATAAAAGTGATGTACTTTTTAACGATGGCATCGTTAACTACAATTATCGACCAGATAGTTCTCCAGAATCTACAGGATCATTCATTAGATAGATAAATAACTTAGTGGACACACTTATATTTTCTTGGTGATGCTTTGCACAAAACGCTCGGGCTCACAAACAGTTAATGAAATGGGAAGGCATTCTAGCAAATACAGTAAAAGCTTTTGTTCTGAAAGAACACACTGGCGCTAACAGTAACCACTAATAGTACCTTCGGAATATCTAAATACTTATGGAAAAAAGGTTGCATTCCTCTCCCAACAGCAGCATCATTTCGGTATCTCTACGTCTCCGAGTTGAAAATCGTCACCCATCAGTAGAACTACTTCTGCTCAGACAAGTTACAATTTGCTTGGCAGTACATTTCTGTAGAACTTTCATTGTCTCTTGCAGAAACTGAACATAAATGTGAATTTTCGTTGATGTTTTACGTAAGACAAACACAGATGTTAGCTGGATATTTGTAACAAAAGCACTAATGCAGGGTTTTGGAGCAGAAAACGTATGTGAAAAAACCCTCTGTATTCCACTTAGTATCTAAGATCCACAATGTAAGTCAGTCTGCTGATTTTTCCATTGTAACACATACTTCTGTGGGTCACAAGCAGGGCGGAGGTGGGAGGGCACATAGCGAGGGGCGAGGGCGAGGGCGAGGGCGAGGGCGAGGGCCGCGAGGGCGAGGGCGAGGGCGAGGGGGACGGGGAGGGCGAGGGCGAGGGCGAGGGGGACGGGGAGGGCGAGGGCGAGGGCGAGGGGGACGGGGAGGGCGAGGGCGAGGGCGAGGGGGACGGGGAGGGCGAGGGCGAGGGGGACGGGGAGGGCGAGGGCGAGGGCGAGGGCGAGGGCGAGGGCGAGGGGGACGGGGAGGGCGAGGGCGAGGGCGAGGGCGAGGGCGAGGGCGAGGGGGACGGGGAGGGCGAGGGCGAGGGCGAGGGGGACGGGGAGGGCGAGGGCGAGGGCGAGGGCGAGGGCGAGGGCGAGGGCGAGGGCGAGGGCGAGGGCGAGGGCGAGGGCGAGGGCGAGGGCGAGGGCGAGGGCGAGGGCGAGGGCGAGGGCGAGGGCGAGGGCGAGGGCGAGGGCGAGGGCGAGGGCGAGGGCGAGGGCGAGGGCGAGGGCGAGGGCGAGGGCGAGGGCGAGGGCGAGGGCGAGGGCGAGGGCGAGGGCGAGGGCGAGGGCGAGGGCGAGGGCGAGGGCGAGGGCGAGGGCGAGGGCGAGGGGGACGGGGAGGGCGAGGGCGAGGGCGAGGGGGACGGGGAGGGCGAGGGCGAGGGCGAGGGCGAGGGCGAGGGCGAGGGCGAGGGCGAGGGCGAGGGCGAGGGCGAGGGCGAGGGCGAGGGCGAGGGCGAGGGCGAGGGCGAGGGCGAGGGCGAGGGCGAGGGCGAGGGCGAGGGCGAGGGCGAGGGCGAGGGCGAGGGCGAGGGCGAGGGCGAGGGCGAGGGGGACGGCGAGGGCGAGGGCGAGGGGGACGGCGAGGGCGAGGGCGAGGGCGAGGGCGAGGGCGAGGGCGAGGGCGAGGGGGACGGCGAGGGCGAGGGCGAGGGGGACGGCGAGGGCGAGGGCGAGGGCGAGGGCGAGGGCGAGGGCGAGGGCGAGGGCGAGGGCGAGGGCGAGGGCGAGGGCGAGGGCGAGGGCGAGGGCGAGGGCGAGGGCGAGGGGGACGGGGAGGGCGAGGGCGAGGGCGAGGGCGAGGGCGAGGGCGAGGGCGAGGGCGAGGGGGGCGAGGGCGGGGCGAGGGCGAGGGCGAGGGCGAGGGCGAGGGCGAGGGCGAGGGGGACGGGGAGGGCGAGGGCGAGGGCGAGGGCGAGGGGGACGGGGAGGGCGGGGGCGAGGGCGAGGGGGACGGGGAGGGCGGGGGCGAGGGCGAGGGGGACGGGGAGGGCGGGGGCGAGGGCGAGGGCGAGGGCGAGGGCGAGGGCGAGGGGGACGGGGAGGGCGAGGGCGAGGGCGAGGGCGAGGGCGAGGGCGAGGGCGAGGGGGACGGGGAGGGCGAGGGCGAGGGCGAGGGCGAGGGCGAGGGCGAGGGCGAGGGCGAGGGGGACGGGGAGGGCGAGGGCGAGGGCGAGGGCGAGGGCGAGGGCGAGGGGGACGGGGACGGGGAGGGCGAGGGCGAGGACGAGGGCGAGGGCGAGGGCGAGGGCGAGGGCGAGGGCGAGGGCGAGGGCGAGGGCGAGGGCGAGGGCGAGGGCGAGGGCGAGGGCGAGGGCGAGGGCGAGGGCGAGGGCGAGGGCGAGGGCGAGGGCGAGGGCGAGGGCGAGGGCGAGGGCGAGGGCGAGGGCGAGGGCGAGGGCGAGGGCGAGGGCGAGGGCGAGGGCGAGGGCGAGGGCGAGGGCGAGGGCGAGGGCGAGGGCGAGGGCGAGGGCGAGGGGGACGGGGAGGGCGAGGGGGACGGGGAGGGCGAGGGCGAGGGCGAGGGGGACGGGGAGGGCGAGGGCGAGGGCGAGGGCGAGGGGGACGGGGAGGGCGAGGGCGAGGGCGAGGGCGAGGGGGACGGGGAGGGCGAGGGCGAGGGCGAGGGCGAGGGGGACGGGGAGGGCGAGGGCGAGGGCGAGGGCGAGGGGGACGGGGAGGGCGAGGGCGAGGGCGAGGGCGAGGGGGACGGGGAGGGCGAGGGCGAGGGCGAGGGCGAGGGGGACGGGGACGGGGAGGGCGAGGGCGAGGGCGAGGGCGAGGGGGACGGGGAGGGCGAGGGCGAGGGCGAGGGGGACGGGGAGGGCGAGGGCGAGGGGGACGGGGAGGGCGAGGGCGAGGGGGACGGGGAGGGCGAGGGCGAGGGGGACGGGGAGGGCGAGGGCGAGGGGGACGGGGAGGGCGAGGGCGAGGGGGACGGGGAGGGCGAGGGCGAGGGGGACGGGGAGGGCGAGGGCGAGGGGGACGGGGAGGTCGGCGGATGGGGAGGGGGAGGTCGGCGGAGGGGGAGGGGGAGGTCGGGGGAGGGGGAGGGGGAGGTCGGGGGAGGGGGAGGGCGGATGGGGAGGGGGAGGTGGAGGGCGGATGGGGAGGGCGGATGGGGAGGGGGAGGGCGGATGGGGAGGGGGAGGGGGAGGGCGGATGGGGAGGGGGAGGGGGAGGGCGGATGGGGAGGGGGAGGGCGGATGGGGAGGGGGAGGGGGAGGGCGGATGGGGAGGGGGAGGGGGAGGGCGGATGGGGAGGGGGAGGGGGAGGGCGGATGGGGAGGGGGAGGGGGAGCGCGGATGGGGAGGGGGAGGGCGGATGGGGAGGGCAGATGGGGAGGGCGGATGGGGAGGGCGGATGGGGAGGGCGGATGGGGAGGGCGGATGGGGAGGGCGGATGGGGAGGGCGGATGGGGAGGGCGGAGGGGGAGGGCGGATGGGGAGGGCGGATGGGGAGGGGGAGGGGGAGGGCGGATGGGGAGGGCGGATGGGGAGGGGGAGGGGGAGGGCGGATGGGGAGGGCGGATGGGGAGGGGGAGGGGGAGGGCGGATGGGGAGGGGGAGGGGGAGGGCGGATGGGGAGGGGGAGGGGGAGGGCGGATGGGGAGGGGGAGGGGGAGGGCGGATGGGGAGGGGGAGGGGGAGGGCGGATGGGGAGGGGGAGGGGGAGGGCGGATGGGGAGGGGGAGGGGGAGGGCGGATGGGGAGGGGGAGGGGGAGGGCGGATGGGGAGGGGGAGGGGGAGGGCGGATGGGGAGGGGGAGGGGGAGGGCGGATGGGGAGGGGGAGGGCGGATGGGGAGGGGGAGGGCGGATGGGGAGGGGGAGGGCGGATGGGGAGGGGGAGGGCGGATGGGGAGGGGGAGGGCGGAGGGGGAGGGGGAGGGCGGAGGGGGAGGGGGAGGGCGGAGGGGAGGGGGAGGGCGGAGGGGAGGGGGAGGGCGGAGGGGAGGGGGAGGGCGGAGGGGAGGGGGAGGGCGGAGGGGAGGGGGAGGGCGGAGGGGAGGGGGAGGGCGGAGGGGAGGGGGAGGGCGGAGGGGAGGGGGAGGGCGGAGGGGAGGGGGAGGGCGGAGGGGAGGGGGAGGGGTTGGGGAGGGGGAGGGGATGTGGAGGGGGAGGGGATGTGGAGGGGGAGGGGATGTGGAGGGGGAGGGGATGTGGAGGGGGAGGGCAGTGTGGGAGGGTGGATGGGGAGGGGGAGTGGTAGTGGGTGTGGGGAGGGGTTGGAGGGGGAGGGGGAGTGGTAGAGGGTGGGGATAGTGGGGATAGTGGGGTTGGAGGGGGAGGGTGAATGGGGAGGGGGAGTGGTAGAGGGTGGGAGGAATGGGGATGGAGGGGGAGGGGAAGTGTGAAAGTGTTTCACCTCTTTTCCACGTGTTAACACTTCATTAATAATGGTAATAAAAGTGAGATAAGGACAAACATATGGACAAACAACTATAACAAAGTACTTCCTTAATAAACCGAAAATAACTCCACTGTACGAACATGAGCTCAGTGAAGTTATTTTGTCTACTCACACAATAGAATTAGACAATAAATGCTGGGGAGGTATAGTTTGTGTAAATTGAAATGCAAGCAGCACTCATGCTGATGGAATTTCCACTTCCCACAAGAAGGCTACAACTTCCATACAGCACGACAGAATCAATTTCACCTCTGACAGCATAGAACAGTCTAGGAAGATTTTCAGTGACTCTGTCTGTGTGTGTTTCTTGTGTTAATGTCATTAGTAACTGATATCAGCTTTTCATTAAGTCTTGCCGCATTCTGTGGAAAATAAATGGCCTCCAGGCATGTCTGCAGACTGTGGTACTGCACTCTTCATAGGTACATTGTGGACAGCTGTAATAACATTTTGAGACAACCTTTGGGTTCTTCTTGTGACGTAGCAGGGTAGATGGAATGGGGAATCACCACCTTTATCTTCAGGTTGCAGACCTGTGAAGGAAGGAAGAGCAGCAACATTATCTGGCTATCTATCTGTCCTTTGCTTCTACTCCCAATATCTTGCCATCATCCTGTTGCGCTCCCAGAACGCGATTTATGCTGTAATATGGCTGTACTACACTTACATGTGGTACACAAATTTGTTTTTAAACCTTCCATTTAAAGATAATTAATTTCGTATAGTTAAAGCAATATTGTTAATAATCTTGTTTTTCTATTCCCTGAAATGCGGAAGCTATTAGTCATAGATGCAAAAAGAACATTTTTAGCAAATTTCATGTAGTTTGATTCTGTATGGGGAAACATTTTTGGTCGAAACTCAATTTTTCACTTACTCAAAATAAATCGTAAAATGTGACCTTTAAACATCACTGCCCCATCCCAAGACACACACCCTATCACTCAGGAATTTTAGCATATTGATCAGGACACTCCATCTTGGCACTGTGCAAACTTTAGTGGCTACACGATTTTTCCCCTAATGGAACTTCTTTGGGCTTCACAGACAGGGCTATGAAAAGAGAGAGTTCAGTAGTCATTAGACAAATGAACACAGAATTCCTTAGTGTATCACCATAATTTACAGAATTCCGTACTGTTTTCACAATTTCTCACTCTGTCAAAACACCTGTTCAGTCCATGTATTGCATCCTCTATACTTTTTAGAGTTTTCTGTAAAATATTGTCATTACTGAAAATCTAAAGCATACAGCCCTGCATATGATTGAGTCCATGATTTGAAGGTATTTGTTGTAACATTATCACTAGTTTTATAGCGTTACTCTCACATAATATTTATATTGCCTTCTTTCATTTTTTCTTTTCCAACTTTTATATGGGCTGATCTGCATTTCCCATGAGAACTGACCATCTTTATCACAGAAAATAGTGATGCAGATGGTGGTTTCCATTCATTATACCAATGATGATAATGCATTCATGAGGTGCAAACAATTATGAAGAAAGTATTTGATTGATCTGCAACCACTGCCCAGTGACTGAAGTTTCTCACTTCCATGAGGTCACTTGAGGTTTTTGTCAGAACTGAAGAAATATTCCAATATTAAATATGTCTTATGACATTCCTAACACATCCCATTGTTCTTCCTCTCATTAATGTGTTGTTAAAATTGTTTTCAAATAACCAAGTGTTTCTCCCTCTCTCACATTAATTAAAGGTCTCACTGTGTTAAAAATAATGCCCCATTTGTTATAAAATAACTTTTGTTGATGGTGTTTTCATCCAAATGCAACGAAAAATTAAATCAATTAAGAAATCATTTTGTTCAGAATATGAAAGCCACACAACATTCCTGTGCGTATAAAACAAATCGGAATTTTCCTATCTCATAAGGTATCAAATACAGATTTAATTAATTGTTGTATAAAAGCCAGTAATTCGAGTTTGTTGCTTGCAAGTCACTTGTAATGCTGTTTATATTTTGTCACCCTATACCAGAAAAACTGCATGAATGGTCAGTCACATCTGGATAAGAATTCAAAGTTGTGCAGAAATTATCAACTTGCTCTAAATGCTCAGAAAAATATTTGTGTTTGTGTGTGTGTGTGTGGGGGGGGGGGGTGAATTCGTAAGTGACCAAACTGCTGAGGTCATTGGTCTGTTCAGAAATTTTAAACTGCACTTATATAGCACACTTTGATTGGCTGGTAAAATATTGGGTAAATGCAACCAGTACACAAAGGAGACTGCTTATAAAACATTTATACAATCCATACTACAAGCCTGCTCAGGTGTGTGGCACCTGCACCACATATGATTATCACAGAATATTCAACATATACAAAGATGAGCAGCACAATGTTCACAAAGTTTGTTTGACCCATGTGACAGTGTCATGAACTGCTAAGAAATGAGACACACAGATGCTTGAAGATAGATGCAAACTATCCTATAAAAGCCTATTTACAGAGATTTGAGAACCAGCTGTAAGAGATGAATCTAGAAATATACTACATCCTATTACCTATCACTTCTCCAGGGAGTGTAAGGACAAGACTTTACTAATTACAGCATGAACAGAGTCATTTTGACAGCAATTATCCTGCACTCAATACGTGAATGGAATTGAAGAAGCCCTACTTACTGGTGTAGTAGGATGTATTGTCTGCCATATAACTCTCAGCAGATTCTGGAGAATGGATTTTTATGAGGACATGGATGTAGATGCCCTTCACTCTTTTTCCATATTCCCTTCCAATCAACTATAATAATACAACATCACCAGCTGTGTTAGAATCTGCACAGAGTATACTGAAAGGATGTTTGTTTTGCTTGCAATCAGTAGACTGCACTGCTCGCCCACCACCCCTGCAACACCTCTAGACTCAACCTATGCTAGTCCATGTCCTCTACCCATATCCCCTTCCTTGCTCTCACTTCAGCAACACACACACACACACACACACACACACACACACACACACACACACACACACACAGTTCCCATTCCTTCAGAGTAGTGGCATGTGAAGAACTGCTTCGCCAGTAGTCAGTAACAGTTAGGAGATACAGATAAAAGTCTAATTCTACCCCTTGAGACTACTTTTGTGTGTATGGATGGCCAGAGACTAATCTAGCAGTGCTGAGATTATCTAGGCACATCAGTTAACAATTCCCTTTGTGTATACCCTGCTTCCTCTTATTTTATTATCATTTCTCCTGATGTAGTTTGGTGTCAAAACATACTTTGGCATTCAGAGGAAAAAAGTTGGTGATTGAAATTTTGAGGAAAGAATTCAATACAAAGACAAAAGCCTTTCTTCTGTTTGCCATTTCATCTTACAACGTACACATTACACTTTCCCCCCATTTTGCAGCAATACAAAACACGCTTTCCTCCTTTGAACTTTCTCAGTCCCTTCCATAGTCCTATCTACGAAGGATCCCATACTGTACAGCAATACTCCAGGAGACAGCAGGCAAGCATGGTGTAGGTACTCTACTAGATTTGTTGCACCTTCTAAGTGGAATGCCAACAAAACACTTCAGTTCTAGTTCCCACAACATTTTTATGTGAAGTTAGGGTTTTTGTAATTTTAGTCCCTGGGTGTTTTGTTGAATCTACAATCATTAAAACTGTATGATTTATCATGTAAACCAAAATTTGGTGGAATTCTACAGTTCTGGTGTGGGGGACCTCTCACTTTCTATTGTTCGGTGTCAACTACCGCTTTCCACAGACTTCATGGCAACAATCGGCACAGAGCTGTTAACTAACAACTGAATTTAAGTCAAGTGATTACAGACTCTTTGTCAGGTCTTTTTTTATTCAAAATATGATTGTGTACATCACTACTATTATTTTATATATTGAGGAAACAACATAGGATAGAAACAAAGCATTTTATGATCAAGGATTCATACAGAAATCAATAATTTTATTTTTTGACAAGTATGAAGAATTGACATTACATAGGTTGGAAGAAATAGGTTTTCAGTGGAAATATAATGATAAAAATAATATATGTGTATTTACAGTATTACCTAAAAATGAGACTTTTGTCAATATATGAGCTTTAATGGATTGGAAATGTCAATGTACATAAAAGGGAGAAAATAAAGTAATATTTTGATATGGGAATGAAGAATGTGCCAAGACAGCTATACAACCATACATACTGGGGGAACAGAAACCAATCAAAGTTAAGCATATTTTTTGGAAAAAATGTAGCAATGTAATGTAATTAGTGATAATGCCAATCAATAATGTTAGTTTAAGCAGTGAGGAAATAACACAAGATATAAACAAATCATTTTGTGATCCACAAGGATTGTTAGAGAAATCTATGATGGCATTTAATACTAAGTAAGAAGCATGTATATTATGTACATTTGTAACAACAGGTATCGGTGGGCACTTCATTATTTTTACCATGAACTGGTACTTACAGTATTATATAAATCAGACAGGTCTGTCTACATTAACATCTTAATTCTGCAAACCACTGATGTGCATGACAGAGGTAATGTCCCACTGGCTTTTCCCCATTCTATTCACATATAGAGTGCAGAAAGAACGACTGTTTAAATGTGTTCATGAAAGCTGTAATAAATCTAATTTTGACAAGACACACATGGCAGCTATACATATGGGATTTCAGCACCAAGTGGTTGTAATTAATGAGCAGCTACTCACACACGTTCAATGTGGAATTTGATCATCATATCAAAGCAAAACTTGGTCGCTGCATTAATGGGGAATTGGTTTACACTGGAAAAAATCTGTTCCAACTTTGGACACCCCAGTGCAAAATTTGACACTGTACACTGTTTGTCTGACACTATGGCATACATGCTGTCATTTGACAATCCACAATATGAGTGAACAGTGTGGCTATCAAGTGAGACTGTGGGCTGTTAATGAAACAGTTTTCTGTTAAGATCAGGATTTACAGTGCCGCACTGACACAGTGAGGACTGAGGAGAGGACCAATGTCATTAAATGGTTTAAAGGATATGATAATGAAATTATAAAACGTAAGTGAGCTTGGTGCAGCATCTGGAAGAGGGAGGCATCCTATCTGGATGGAGTAGTTGATTGTTATAATTGACCATGTGGCACATGTCCCGATCAGGGAACATGTCATGAGAACTGTTCATTCCACAGTGTCGTGTGAAGTACCTGCACTGACACTTTTCTTGATCCCTGTATCATACAGGCATTTATTTTGTTTTTGCTTTGCTTGGGCCAGTTTGGCTGGACCACCAGAGCTCTAATTTGATGTGCTGCTGCAGATAAGGTGAGTACATCATTTGTTTGCAAATTATATTTACAAGCCTCAAACATGAGCGACTTATTTTCAGTTATCTGCGTGGATGCAGTTTACTTCCTAATTTATTGCATGCCTGAATACTTACCAGGCATAGTCTAGTATCCTAATAACTGGGTAGTGTACAGTTTTTCCATCTTTGGTATGAATGACTGCTCTGTCCAGATTTGAGCCTAGTTGGTGACTCCTAGCAAACAGCTCCATGTGGTGTTGGCTTTGGTCAAACAGCTTGAGGCTGTTGCCAATGGGCATCACTATGGAAGACTAGACGTCTAGTATGTCCCACACATCCACCCAATTGGTCCACTATGGTGGCCCTCCTCTGAACTGCCTGCACTGGAGGTGACCCATCACCTACAGTCAAGTGGTAGGTAGCTCCAGCAAAAGAATTTCTGAGCGGCTGATCAGAGTTCCACCCCTATAGCACGACAAACAAGTTCTGGGTGCTGTTTGTGGCTGTCAAAATCCCTGAGCCTGATGAAGGCACTTTTCCAGAGCAAGCCACTCAGCCCACAAGGTCTGGGCATTCACAGAGAGTGGGTTTACCGGTAGTTGGGAGTTCCAACACTAGGGGATATGGCTGCTGAGGATGGGAAGGAACCCATTGTGCACTGTGCACATATAAGGAGGAATTTTGGAAGGCATTATCCTAGATGGGGAATGGGTGCATCCAGATACCATGAAGAAGAAAGGGTGCTGCCAAGTGCAGGTAGTGGCTCATGTTGGAACTAAAAAGATGTGTTGCGTTGGATTGGAAGAGATTCTCTATGGTTTTGAGTGGCTAGCTTAAGTAGTAAAGACCAAGTCTCGGTTGCAAGATGAAGGCAGAGATCGCCATCTGTAGCATCGTATACATAACTGACTGTGGTCCTTGGATACAGAGACCAGTGGATGGCGTGAATCAAGGGTCCAGATGGTTCAGCATCCATGTAGGCTGAAGATTCCCTGACTTGCACCATAGGGTGGTGGGTTTCTGGGTTCTGCTTAATAGGTCAGAGGTCCACTATACACAGGAAGCGGCTACACAGGTAGTGGGACCTGTGTGAAGGGAACTGGGCAGTATTTTTAGGTTCCTGTGGAAGGAACATGTTCTTGCAAACTGCTAGTGAGGAAGTTCAGATAACCAGCATATGGAACCGACTGTAGAACGATATATTGCCACCAACATATATCTCAGAAGGTTTATATGGAGCCATATAGCCAATCAATTCTTCATCATTCCAGTTGCAACTGGGACACAATGATCATTGGTGGCATAAGGTATCCTCCATCATGCACTATATGTTGGCTGAAGAAATATATATCTAGTTGTAGATAAATGTGAAGACTTGGGGGCTGTAACAAATAGTGACTAAAAGCATCATATATTGGCTAGCAGGATTGAAGCTAGGTTGGCTTGTAACCCTCTAAAAACTAACTCGAGGGGGGTCTGCTCCTGGAATTACTCAAAAGGAAATCACTTTTGACATGAGTTGGCATTGACTTGCTCAGAAGTCACCACACATGGCGCAACCAGTTAGGTTTCTGTTAATAACTTGCGTAACAAGATGATTTTACGTAGTTGGCAAGAGGGGATATCTTCATTGCTTGAAGAGCAGCAACTTTATATTTCCAAAAGAAAAGAATATTAATGAACAAAATTAATTTTCCTACAACACAATTTGTTGAGTGGTACTTAAGATAAGTAAATAAATTAGTGAAATCAAAGTGAAGGAGAAATTAGAAAATAAATGAAAAACTTGGTTTAGTTTAGAGAGTTACATACTGGCAAACAGCGGGCAGATCAGAAGAGACAATGACCGTGAAGTCGTTCACCTCCAGTGAAATGAAGTGAAGTGAAGTGAAGTGAAGTGAACAAATACGTGAGACGCAATGGGCCTGACAAAGAGAGTAGCAGTAGTTTCTAGTCCGTTTCGGTGCTTAAGACCGTCATGCAAGAAGAGACTACATTGTACACAGACGCACCAAGTCCGCCGCTGCAATAGAATAGCAAGCAGCAGCCTCGGCGCCAGAAGACAGGGGTTAAAAGGTATTTGAATCTGATTTTTACGTACCCGGGTGACTCGTGAGGACGGGAAGGAGACGGCCTCACATCAGCGGTCACCTGTGAGCTGGGATGCAGATCTGACAGCCAAAGACTGGCATGCGAGAGTCCGTTTTTCGAGTCTGGGACACTGGCCTTCTCCCGCCGCGCCGCTCCGCTGGCCGACGCATAACATACGCGGCCGCTTAGAGAAGAGAAACACTGGGACGCCACATCCAAGGTATCACCGTCTGATGCACAACTTCGCTCTCAATAATTAAACGGGCCACCTCGCGCTGCGCGTCTCCAGTCAACTGGGCGAGACGGCGACACGAGATACACACCACCATGTGTATTCAGACGCCACTGCCGCAGCAGAAGGCTTCACAAACGACACAGCTGCCGCTCTCCGAGCCAGAACATCCAGTAAGCAAACAGTTGTACAAAACTTTCAATAAAAGTTATCTTATGTAAAAATGCTGTTTCATTCTACAACATACCTGAGACAAGGAAGAACCCACCCTGCCCACATGTTGTTAAGAGAGAAAAATTAATTTATTTCGTATTTTCACCCTGACATAATGCTTTGGAATCAAAGACTCTTTGCAGTAATGCTAATCCTAACAATTGACTAGCATCAAAAGAGAAAACCCAGTTACATTTAGTGTCAGAACTATTACAGTTTATGTTTATGACAATGTTCCCCAGTAAACATACTATCTCCAGTGGCTCACTACTCCGATTAATGTGAATGTTTTTTCATGTCTGCCAGCCATGGAAAGATGGTGGTCGGTGCAGACTGGCCTGCGTAAACACACAGATGTATCACTTGGCACACAACCTGCTGTGGCATGTGGTACACCTCTGTGGCCATTCTGTTTCCCCTCACTATTATCTTTCAACTATATGAATACATAGTATAATAATTTTCTAAAACATGGCTGTTTTTATAACCAGATTCTGTTTCCTACTTAAATCAGATTTTCACGTAAGACTCCTTTATTCTGCACATTGTAAGTTCTTCCAGTTGTGTTTTAAGAAATGAAGCATCCGAACAACATTAATCTGATATGCATGTGAACAGTACAATATCTATCTCACTAAATATATAAACATACACAAAAACATACCATTTACAGGAAGTGTGTTTCTCACATGTGTGGTTTAATCTTTATCATGAGAGACACATTGTTTCAAATTTCATAATCTTGTTATCAGTATCACTGCAAAAATCTCATCTTATTCCACAACCATGACATTGAAAGTGAATTACCTGCTCCAGTATTACATTATTTATAACAATTTCTGATCTGATAGATCATTTTCCCTTGACTACCTTAACACTTAATTTATTAATGGAGATTTTCATGTGACATTCAGAAGCCAACAACTCAAGATGATAGACATCTTTCTGAAGATTCTCTTCATTTTCTTGAATTATTATTGAACCATATGGATATAAGCAGGGAACATATGTCCAGAAATGAAGACATTATGAATGAATTGCTAGTTGATTCAATGCACAAGAAATAGAAACAGATTGTGGGAACATGTAGATAGAATGCCTGAAAACAACTTCCAAAACCAATACTTCTTTACGAACCACAAGGGACAAGAAAGAGGTAAAGACGACAGAAGGGACTAATAGAACATGTTGACCAGCAGAGGTGAAATCACCTAACACACGATGGGAGAGGAACGAAAGGAAGAATCACATAATCCGTTGTACACAATCAACATACTGTCTCTTTATAAAAATCTTCTTGACACTATTAATGTTCTGGGCTCTGACGTGTATATACATCACATGATTAATAACTTTTCCCCATCCATCCTCTGTACTGTTTTCATAGTTTTATGTTCATTCTTGTCACTACTAACAAACTACACCAGAGAACATGAACGAGTATATGAAATATTTACGAAATTTGCAGTACTGCTGTTTATATTATTTGTAGTGACACACTCTTAACTTGTGTTGTTAGGCCTCATTTTTCCTGTTCCTAAGTTAGATCTGAAAATGATCTGCTGGTTAGATCAAAACATCACAATAATTTTGAAAATGGTGATCCAGGTGGTGTTTCCCATTCATTATACCAATGGAGGTAATTCTTTCCTGACACATGGTGGCAATTACAAAGTAACCAGTCCACGTACAGGCATTTCCGCATGACTTGCCATGCCAGTTGCCAGTGACTGCAGTTCCTGACTTCCAGGAGATCATGTGGGTTTTTGTAACGACAAACTAAAAAATTTTCAATGCTGAACATTTATGATTACATTTTAAATGCACATCCATTTACTGTTTTTCCTGTGCTTAACATGTGGATAAAAATTCTTTTTGCATAGATTTTTGCCTATATTCTTTATGAATGGTCTAATTTATAAGCATATTAAAGGTTCCATTTGTTACGAAGTAACAAATATTTTACATTAATCTTGATGGGACATGACGTTTTCATCCGGTGCTCAGCTGCTCAATATGAAATTTACCTCTAATTATTGATCCAGAATACTGTGCATTCATTATGGTGTGGTTGACTGGTTTAAATCTCGAAACAAACGTAAGCCTACAAACTGTTTAAGATGTAATTCACTCATTTTTTCTGTCTGCCACTCTAGGAGTAAGCACATAATTTAGCACACATGCAAGTAAAAATGGTAGTACTTACAAACTCATTTTGTTCAGAACATTAAATCTGCACTTGTTGTAGGATAAAACATTTTCTTATCCCACAGCAACACGACTGTTCCCATTTAGTTCTCGTGTTTATATTACGCTGTGTTAAGGCAGAAAAAAACCACCACCAGAGAAAAATCAGTGTGGCACAGTTTGATCATTAAATCATAAAGCTAGGAATTTCTTTTTAATTTTATCGATTTTTGCAGCTTCAAACGTGACTACTCAATACACTCGAGGTATGTATCTAATACGCATTTAGTCTCAATTTATCGCCTTTTATTCAATACACGATGCATTTCGGACCCTGTGGGTCTATTTTCAGGTGTATATCGTCTTAATCCATGGTTTATTTGTCCTCTTGAAAGAGATTGAATGCATATTCCTGTCATGAAAAGTTTTGATGCTACGTTCCAAATTTTGTAGGCCACGTACGGAAAAATTTGCAAAATAGTGGAAAAGATGAATAGTGCAAACTTACCAAATAATCCACGAAAAGCGTTTTTAACGCATAAGTTTTCTTCTCCATCGTTTTCAAGAATATCATTTCATTCAAGAGGCAGATCCGCAAACAATGTTTGTTAACACTTCGTAGATGTTTTTTTACATGGTGTGGACCAAGATGCATTTATCATAGTGCTATAAATATAATTATTGAACAATTGACATATGCAGGAAAAAATTGACATACGCAGGAAGTAACTTTAGAACACATATTTAAAATTAAAAAAGAAACTGTTGCTTGCGATATCTGGTTGTTCATTTAACACCAAATCTGGTTTTTTGATTTCGTGGAGGTGTATATCCAGTTGTTCTGACAGATCTAGGGTCTTACTATTGGCTTTATTATGTAATACTACCAAATTGTTTTCTAGATCGTTGATGACATGGTTCGTTTCCAACATATTTGTGCAATGACTGATCTTCAAATTGGTTGAGCCTGAAAGCGTTTAGATCATCTTGAAATCGGGTTTTAAAGTTCCTGCTTGTTTTCCTTACATAGTAGGCAGAACAACTGGGGCGTGATACCTTGTACACTCTAGTGTTGTTTGTTTGCATATTTCATTTTATGTTATGAATGAGTAAGTTTCCTAATTTATTATCAGTTGAAAATGAAACTTACATTTGTTCCTTTGAAAATGTTAGCTATTTTTTGTGAGATGGAAAACAGGTATGGGATACCAGCGAATATTTTATCTTTCATAGTGTTGACATTCATTGTCTTGGTTTTGTGTATTTCTCTGTCTAAATTGTTCGATGGTTTTGGTAGTATAGCCATTGCTGATGGCAATGCTCTTAATTGTAACTATCTCATTGTTAATGGTGTTTCCATCTAGGGAAAGGTAGTGTACTCTGTACAGCATAGATGTAAATGTGGTGTGTCTCTGTGTGGTGGGATGAAATGATGAGTTGTCCAGTCTTAGATCTGTGTGTGTGTGTGTGTGTGTGTGTGTGTGTGTGTGTGTGTGTGTGTGTGCGCTAAACTTATGTTTTTGTTGAAGGTTGGTGATTTTAAGATACAGGAAATTTATGCATTTGTTGTCCTCATGTTCTATTGTGTATTTCACGTTTATGTGGAAAGATTTGAATACTGCTAGTAGTTCCTCAACCTCATTTTTTGTTCCATGAAATAGAAGCAAGTTGTTATCAACTTTTCTCCAGTAATATCTTATTGTACTTTTGAATATATAGTTTCCATTAAAGAACTTTCTTTCCAGATGATTGAGAATTGTCTGCAAGAGCACTTGATAGGCTACTGCCCATGGCAATACCCTAATTCTGTTGGTGAACTTTCCCATTGAACGTTCAGTAATTTTAAGACAATATTAACTGCAATGTGTCCTTGACTTCTGATATTTCTACAATTGACAATTTTTTATGTGTTGTTAAGTTTTCAAAAATTGTCTATTGTTTCTTCAGTTGGTACTTTTGTAAATAGGTTAGTTACAGCAAAAGAGGCAAAATTTTAGTTGCTAATCCCTTTGTGTTCTTAAATGACTATGTTTTATCAAAGGTATTATACTGCTTCAGAATTTTGTTCAGTAATTGGGAGACTCTTAAGCAGGTGTGTTCCCAGAATTAACAATAGGCCTCAATGGAACTTAGGGGTTATGGGTATTAGGTTGAGCTATCAGTCTTGGAGCTGTGAGATTCATTAAAAGGCATGTTTTTGATTCTTTTTCTGTGAAGAGAAAATTGCACAATCACTTTTCTGATTTTGTTTTGGATTTTAGAGTCAGGTCTTGCTTGAGCTCTGTTATGTTATTTTCAAAAATGAAACTTAGTGTTTTAGTGAGTTATTCATCTTTGTTCATTGTTACTACAGAATTGCTTTTGTCAGCTTTCAGAAACGTGGCATTGGTGTTATTGAGTTTCATGTTTATGCTGTTTAATAACTATCTCTCCTGATAGACTGTTTTGGGGATATCATTGTGGTTAGTTATGCTTTCCTGAATAACTTTATGTTGTGTGCTAGGACAGTCTGTTCAGTGTTATTAAGATCAGCTAAATCTGTTGGTTTTTTAGTGTGTACAATGAGATGTTTTAGGTTATTAGTACTTAATCAGGGTTCTACGTTGTGCTTTAGCCCTTCCTTAAGTAGACGTTGTTCTTTTTCATGAAGGTGATACCAGTTCGGTTAATGACTCTTTATGAAACTGTTTTGTTGGATGGTTGGTTGTCCTGCTGCTGATTTAGTTTTAGCTACATGGCTTCTAATTTCTTTTGGTGCCTGTTTATTGTTTATTTGTCCTCTTGAATGAGATTAACTGCATATTCCTGTAATGAAAAGGTTTGATGTTAGGTTCCGAATTTCATAAGCCACACGTGGAAAAAATGTGTGAAATATTGGAAAAGATGAATAGTGTAGAGTTAATCAATTAATCCAAGAAAAAGTTTTTAACCCTTTGGTAACAGCATTTGTTTTCTGCTCTATCGTTTTCAAGCATACCATTTCATTGAAGAGGCACCACCACAAACACATGTTTGTGAACACTTCACAGATGTTTTGTACATGGTGAGATCAAAGGTGCATTTTCATAGTGCTAAAGATGTAATTACTAAACAATTGACATGTGCAGGAGATAACTTTAGAATAGATCTTCAAAATTACAAAAGTATCTGTGGCTTGCAAAATCTTTTTGTTCATTTAACATCAACTCTTGTTTCTTGATTTTGTGGAGGTGTATCTCCAACATGTGTTGTGCAATGATTTTTCAAAGTGGCTGAGCCTGAAAGAATTTACATCTTCTTGAAAATGGGTTTTGAGGTTTCTGTTTGTTTTCCTTACATAGTAGGCAGGACAACTGGGTCATGATACTTTGTACACTCAACTGTTTCTGTATGTTTGCGTATTTAATTTTATGTTGTGGATGAGTAAGTTTCCTAATTTAATAATAGTTAAGAATGAAACTGTTACATTTGTCTTTTCCACTATTTCGCACATATTTTCCGTGTCTGGCTTACAAAATTCGTATCCTAACATCAAACCTTTTTGTGACAGGAATATGCATTTCATCTCATTCAAGAGAACAAGTAAATCACGTATTAAGACGAATTACACCAGAAGATTGACCCACAGGGTTGATATGCATAATGTACTGTATAAAACATGACAAATTGTGACTGAAGGCGTTTTGCAATTCATATCTCGAGAGTGTTGAATACAGTCACGTTTGAAGCTGCTGAAGATGGATAAAATTAAATTGAATTGAATTTGCCCAGCCAGGCACTAATAGCAGTATACTCATACAGGAATCACAAACCAGTGCTAGGGTTAAGTTCACCAACGAATGTCTACCGTGTGATTTTCGTGTCAATTATGTCAAACTGAAGACCAAAAACAAGCCTGATGCAGCCTATTGCCAGAGAGAAATGTGAGATAATGTGGATGAAGTCACCAGTACAATCTCAGTATATGAAGAAAGAAGGTATTGTTGAGTGCTGGTATAACATGTATTTACAATTAGCTAATACACTACACCATTAGAACTAAGAGCTGCTGAGGAGTATGTAGAAAGAACTAAATAAAATGTGAACTGAAATCACACACAGGCACCAAAAGAAATTAGAAGCCATGTAGCTAAAACTAAATCAGCAGCAGGACACCCAACCATCCAACAAAACAGTTTCATAAAGAGTCGTTAACCAAACTGGTATCACCTTCATGAAAAAGAACAACGTCTACTTAAGGAAGGGCTAAAGCACAACGTAGAACCCTGATTAAGTACTAATAACCTAAAACATCTCATTGTACACACTAAAAAACCAACAGATTTAGCTGATCTTAATAACACTGAACAGACTGTCCTAGCACACAACATAAAGTTATTTAGGAAAGCATAACTAACCACAATAATATCCCCAAAACAGTTTATCAGGAGAGATAGTTATTAAACAGCATAAACATGAAACTCAATAACACCAATGCCACGTTTCTGAAAGCTGACAAAAGCAATTCTGTAGTAACAACGAACAAAGATGAATAACTCACTAAAATACTAAGTTTCATTTTCGAAAAAAACATAACAGAGCTCAAGCAAGATCTGACTCCAAAATTCCAAAACAAAACCAGAAAAGTGATTGATAAATGCAATTTCTTCTTCACAGAAAAATAATCAAAAACATGCCTTTTAATGAATCTCACGGCTCGAAGACTGATAGCTCAATGTAATACCCATAACCGCTAAGTTTCATTGAGGCCTATTGTTAATTTTGGGAACACACCTGCTTAAGAGTCTCCCAATTACTGAACAAAATTCTGAAGCAGTATTATACCTTTGATAAAACATAGTCATTTAAGAACACAAAGGGATTAGCAACTAAAATTTTGCCTATTTTGATGTAACTACCCTATTTACAAAAGTACCAACTGAAGAAACAATAGACAATTTTTGAAAACTTAACAACACACAAAAAATTGTCAATTGTAGAAATATCAGAAGTCAAGGACACATTGCAATTAATATTGTCTTACAATTACTGAACGTTCAGTGGGAAAGTTCACCAACAGAATTAGGGCCTTGCCATGGGCAGTAGTCTATCAAGTGCTCTTGCAGACATAATTCTCAATCATCTGGAAAGTAAGTTCTTTAATGGAAACAATAGATTCAAAAGTAAAATAAGACATTACTGGAGATAGGTTGATCATACCTTGCTTCTATTTCATGGAACAAAAAATGAGGTTGAGGAACTACTAGCAGTATTCAATTCTTCCCACATAAACATGAAATTCACAATAGAACATGAGGACAACAAATGCATAAATTTCCTGGTTCTTAAAATCACCAACCATAAACAAAAACGCAAGTTCAGCATACACAGAAGACACACACACAGATGTAACACTACACCACTCATCATGTCATCCCACCACACACAAACATGCTGCATTTAGATCTATGCTACACTGAGTACACTCTCTTGATCTAAAAGGGAACATTCTCAAGAATGAGATAGTTACAATAAAGAGCATTGCCATAAGCAATGACTACACAGGCAAAACAATTAACAATTCAGACAGACAAACATACAAAAGCAAGACAATGAATGTCAACACTACGAAAGAAGAGAAAATATTCACCAGTATTCCATACCTGGGCCCAATCTTTCAAATAACAGCTAACCTTAAAAAAAAAACAAATGTAAGTTTCATTCTCAACTAATAATAAATTATTTAACTTACACATCCGTAACATAAATTCAAATATACAAACATACAACAACAGTAGAGTGCATGAAGTATCATGCCCTAGTTGTCCTGCCAACTATGTGCGGAAAACGAGCACAAACTTCAAAACCTGTTTTCAAGAACATGTACATGCTTTCAGGCTTAACCAGTTGGAAGAATCAGTCATTGCACAAATATGTTGGAAACGAACCATGTCATCAACAATGTAGAAAACAATTTGATAGTATTACATAATGAAACCAATAGTAAGACCCTATATCTGCCCGAACTGGAGATACAGCTTCACAAAATCGAAAAAAAACCAGAATCAGTATTCAATGAAAAGGTTTCGCAGGCCACAGCTATTTCTATACTTTTAAATATCTTTTCTGAAGTTATTTCCTATGTGTGTCAATGGTTTAATACTTAAATCTTTAGCACTATGAAAAATGTGTCTTTAACCAAACCATGTACAAAAACGTCTGTGAAGTGTTAACAAACATGTGTTTGTCAAGGTTTCTCTTGAACGAAATAATTTGCTTGAAAACAATGGAGGAAACAACTTATGCCGTTACTAAAACGTTAAAAATGCATTTCTTGGATTATTTGATAAGTGTACACTGCTCATCTTTACCACTATTTCGCACATATTTTCCACATCTGACTTACGAAATTGTAACCTAACATCAAACCTTTTTGTGACGGGATTATGCATTTCCCCTCATTCAATAGAACAAATAAAGCATGTATTAAAACCAATTACACCTGAAGAAGGACCATAGGATCCGAAATGCAGCGTCCACTGAATAAAACACGAGTGCAGGAAGTTCTAATTTCTTTGTTGCTTGGGGTTCTTATCTACTACAAATACAACATAGTTTAGATTTTGTCAATCTATACAAGAAAAGTGCTGTGCAAGTAGTCACATCTTCATCAGATTTCGTAGTGCTAAGATCGGCAACTCGCAGTAAATGTTCAGAATATAACATTTTACACTTCACAAAAAATGTAGGATCCCACTACTACAGTATCAATGAGTCACAGCTGGAAATGGTCCACTCAAACAATTATGTGGATGTAGCAACTTTTAGGAATTTGAAATTCAACAATAACACAGGATTAGCTATAGGTAAATCCAATGGCAGACATCAGTTCAGTGGCGGACTACAGGAAAAACACTGAGCCTCAAAGGAAATTGCTTACTAACTCTTACAACCCATCCTAATACAAATCTGAAGCATACAGCACTTGTATGAAACAGGACTGACATACACTATGAAGAGAAGCTCAATTGGACACTGGTTAATTTGAGCCATGCGACAGCATTATGGACATGCTAACAACTAGTCCTTGACCAATGGTGCAGCAAGCAAGTAGCTTAAGTGCTTCTACATCTAAATCTGCAACTACATGATACGTCTGCAATTCACGGAAGTGTTTGACAAAAGTTCATAGAACCACTTCCAGAATATTTCTCTACTCTTCTACTCTCAACAACGATGTGGGGGAAATACGAACACTATCTTTCTGTGCAAGTTCTTTATTCTCTTATCATACTTTGGAATTTGGAAGAGGAAGTTGGTGATTGAAATAATAGGAAGAGATCATGCTACAATTAAAAACTGTTTTGTTTTGATTGCCACCTCAGCAAACATAAAATTTCCAGCTCCCATTCGTTGAGCGTTCCCATAATGAGGACAGTGTAAGTAGTCCTCCACAAATGTTGCTCCTCCTAAATCTCTGCCAATATTATGGTTATAATGCATATAGTGCACACATATTTTGTCAAGCTGTAAGTCTTTAAATTTGGGCGAATTTCGTGGAGTCATAATTTGAGTTTTTTTACTACTCATGTAGGGGACCACACTTTTTTATTGTTTAGGTAATTTTCTATTTTTCCACCATCTACATCTACATGACTACTCTGCAATTCACATTTAAGTGCTAGGCAGAGGGGTCATCGAACCACAATTTTACTATCTCTCTACCATTCCACTCCCGAACAGCGCGCGGGAAAAACGAACACCTAAACCTTTATGTTCGAGCTCTGATTTCTCTTCTTTTATTTTGATGATCATTCCTACCTATGTAGGTTGGGCTCAACAAAATATTTTCGCATTCGGAAGAGAATGTTGGCGACTGAAATTTCGTAAATAGATCTCGCCGTGATGAAAAACGTCTTTGCTTTAATGACTTCCATCCCAACTCGCGTATCATATCTGCCACACTCTCTCCCCAATTACGTGATAATACAAAACGAACTGCCATTTTTTGCACCCTTTCGATGTCCTCCGTCAATCCCACCCGGTAAGGATCCCACACCGCGCAGCAATATTCTAAAAGAGGACGAACGAGTGTGGTGTAAGCTGTCTCTTTAGTGGACCTGTTGCATCTTCTAAGTGTCCCGCCAATGAAACACAACCTTTGGCTCGCCTTCCCCACAATATTATCTAGTGCTCTTTCCAACTGAAGTTGTTCGTAATTTTAACACCCAGGTACGTAGTTGAATTGACAGCCTTGAGAATTTTACTATTTATCGAGCAATCGAATTCTAACGGATTTCTTTGGGAACTCATGTGGATCACCCCACACTTTTCGTTATTTAGCGTCAACTGCCACCTGCCACACCATACAGCAATCTTTTCTAAATCGCTTTGCAACTGTTACTGGTCTTTGGATAACCTTACTAGACGGTAAATTACAGCATCGTCTGCGAACAACCTAAGAGAACTGCTCAGATTGTCACCCAGGTCATTTATATAGGTCAGGAACAGCAGAGGTCCCAGGATGCTTCCCTGGAGAACTTCAGTTTCACTCGATGATTTGCCGTCTATTACTACGAACTGCGACCTGCCTGACAGGAAATCACGAATCCAGTCGCACAACTGAGACGATACCCCATACGCCCGCAGCTTGATTAAAAGTCGCTTGTGAGTAACGGTGTCAATAGCTTTCCGGAAATCTAGAAAAACGGAATCAACTTGAGATCCACTGTCGATAGCGGCCATTACTTCGTGCGAATAAAGAGCTAGCTGCGTTGCGCAAGAACGATGTTTTCTGAAACCATGCTGATTACGTATCAATAGATCGTTCCCTTCGAGGTGATTCATGATGTCTGAATACAGTATATGCTCCAAAACCTTACTGCAAACCGACGTCAATGAAATAGGTCTGTAGTTCGATGGATAATTCCTACTACCCTTCTTAAACACTGGTGCGACCTGCGCAATTTTCCAATCTGTAGGTACAGATCTATCGGTGAGCGAGCGGTTGTATATGATTGCTAAGTAGGGAGCTATTGTATCACCGTAATCTGAAAGGAGCCTAACCGGTATACAATCTGGACCTGAAGACATGCCTGTATCAAGCGATTTGAGTTTTTTCGCAACCCCTAAGGTATGTACTTCTAAGAAACTCATGCTAGCAGCTGTTCGTGTTTCAAATTCTGGAATATTCCATTCGTCTTCCCTGGTGAAGGAATTTCGGAAAACTGCGTTCAATAACTCCGCTTTAGCGGCGCAGTCGTCTGTAGCAGTACCATCGGCACTGCACAGCGAAGGTATTGACTGCGTCTTGCCGCTTGTGTACTTTACATACGACCACAATTTCTTCGGATTTTCTACCAAATTTCGAGACAATGTTTCGTTGTGGAACCTATTAAAGGCATTTCGCATTGAAGTCCGTGCCAAATTTAGCGCGTCTGTAAATTTTAGCCAATCTTCGGGATTTCGCGTTCTTCTGAACTTCGCACGCCTTTTCCGTTGCCTCTGCAACAGCATTCGGACCTGTTTTGTGTACCATGGGGGATCAGTTCCATCTCTTACCAATTTATGAGTTATGAATCTCTCAATTGCTGTTGCTACTATATCTTTGAATATGAGCCACATCTCGTCTACATTTGCATAGTCAGATCGGAAGGAATGGAGATTGCCTCTTAGGAAGGCTTCTAGTGACACTTTATCCGCTTTTTTAAATAAAATTATTTTGCGTTTGTTTCTGGTGGATTTGGAAGAAACGGTATTGAGCCTAGCTACAACGACCTTGTGATCACTAATCTCTGTATCAGTCATGATGCTCTCTATCAGCTCTGGATTGTTTGTGGCTAAGAGGTCAAGTGTGTTTCCGCAACCATTTAAAATTCGTGTGGGTTCGTGGACTAACTGCTCGAAATAATTTTCGGAGAAAGCATTTAGGACAATCTCGGAAGATGTTTTCTGCCTACCACCGGTTTTGAACAAGTATATTTGCCAACATATCGAGGGAAGGTTGAAGTCCCCACCAACTATATCCGTATGAGTGGGGTATTTATTTGTTACGAGACTCAAATTCTCTCTGAACTGTTCAGCAACTATATTATCGGAGTCTGGGGGTCGGTAGAAGGACCCAATTATTAACTTAGTTCGGCTGTTAAGTATAACCTCCACCCATACCAATTCCCACGGAGTATCTACTTGGACTTCACTACAAGATAAACCACTACTGATAGACACAAACACTCCACCACCAGTTCTGGCTAATCTATCTTTCCTGAACACCGTCTGAGACTTCGTAAAAATTTATGCAGAATTTATTTCAGGCTTTAGCCAGCTTTCTGTACCTATAACGATTTCAGCTTCTGTGCTTTCTATTAGCGCTTGAAGCTCAGGGTCTTTCCCAGCACAACTACAACAATGTACAACTACAATTCCGATTGTTCCTTGATCCAAACACGTCCTGTATTTGCCATGCACCCATTGAGATTGCAGCCCACCCCGTACTTTCCTGAGGCCTTCTAACCTAATAAACCGCCCAGTCCACGCCATACGGCCTCTCCTAACTGTGTAGCCGCCAGCTGAGTGTAGTGAACTCCTGACCTATTCAGTGGAACCCGAAACCCCACCACCCAACGCCGCAAGTCAAGGAATCTGCAGCCAACACAGTCGCAAAACCGTCTGAGCCTCTGATTCAGACCCTCCACCCAGCTCTGCACCAAAGGTCCACAGTCGGTTCTGTCAATGATACAGCAGATCGTGAGCTCTGCCTTCATCTTGTAAGCAAGACCGGCAGCCTTCACCAAACCAGATAGCCGCTGGAATCCAGAGAGAATTTTCGCAGATCCAAAGCGACACACGTCATTAGGGCCGACATGTGCCACCACCTGCAGCTGGCTGCACCCTGTGCTCTTCATGGCATCAGGAATGACCCTTTCCACATCAGGAATGAGTCCACCCAGAATGCACACGGAGTGAACACTGGATTTCTTCCCCTCCTTAGCCGCCACATCCCTAAGGGGCCCCATTTGCGCCAAACATTGGAGCTCCAAACTACCAATAAGCCCACCCTCTGTGATTTCCCGGACCTTGAAGGCTGAGAATCATCCTCTGAAACAGGGCAGGCAGCTGCATCTGGCTCAGCCAGAGATAGTGCCTGAAACCTGTTTGTCAGACGCACTGGGGAGGCTTTCTGATCAGCCTCCGAGGACGTCTTTCGCTGCCTGCCACGCCTTGGAAAGACCTCCCAATCAACCACAGGCCAGGGCTCAGCCCCACTGCGGGTAGCAACCGGGGCAACCACAGCGGCAAACCGATCTGGGGACAGACGGGACGAGGTTGACATCCGCGTGATACCCAAGTCCGACTCCCCACAGTGGTGCCCATTGGCAACAGCCTCAAGCTGCGTGACCGAAGTCAGCGCCGCTTGCAGCTGTGAGCGAAGGGTTGCCAACTCAGCCCTCATCCGAACA
The DNA here is from genome assembly GCF_021461395.2 of Schistocerca americana. Classification (NCBI taxonomy): domain Eukaryota; kingdom Metazoa; phylum Arthropoda; class Insecta; order Orthoptera; family Acrididae; genus Schistocerca; species Schistocerca americana. Next base: position 51,746,206 of record NC_060129.1, read on the forward strand.
CAGGAATCACAGTCTCTGTCCATTCTAATCGATGTCGAACAACAGTTACTGAAACACGAGTCCGAGCCTAGATAACGCAAGGGAAACACGCAAAGAATGTATTAACTAAACTGTACAAATGCCTAACGACTGCGCTACAATCTGCCTGAATTTACGAATACAGTAACTAAAACTCGAAATTACACCTCCTATACGTAACTCACACGCAATTTAAGTTAGAATTTACGAAGTAAACACTAAAGCGCGATGGCACAACTCTCAAATACTGCAATACGCCCGAAATTTATAAATTAAACAATGCAATTACCCAAAAACACGCAAAGAAATTAAGAATTAAACTATGTAACAAATATGTAAGCTAGGGGTATACGAGTTACTGCTACAGCTGATTATCCAACGGCGGCAGGGAGCATACCATATATATATATCTTGTCTAAATCATTTTGAATTTGTCTTCATCTGAAGAGTTTACTAGAAAAACATCTGTAAACAAAGACAGCTACTTAGATTGTCTCCTGTATCATTTATGTAAATTAGGAACGAAAATTGCCCTATAACACTTCCTTGGGGAACCAACTAATTACTTCAGTCCCAGTACAAGACTTCTATCAGTTCCTATGAATTGTGACCTTACTGACAGAAAATCTGGAATCTAGTGCCATGACTGTGACAACAATGAAGGCACATAATTTGACTGGAACCTACTTATGACAAATGATGTTAACAGCCTTCTAAAAATCTAAAATTATGTTATCAACTTGAGATACGCTATCACTAGCATTCATCACTACATGTGAATATGAAACCAGTCATGTTTCACAAAGACATTCAGAATCTCCGCTGATTATGTGTCAATAGATCAGTTTCTTTAAAGTATTTCATAATGTAGGGACTCACTATTTGCTCCAGTAGTTGGGTCCCACATTTCGCATATAGTGACAAAATGTGGGCTGTGATATGAACATGACTTCATGCTTGTGAGGAACTACCAAGAGGCGAAGCCTTTTACAGAGACTCCAGCTGCATGGCATCAAAACACTTACCCTTAGCCATGATAACACCTTCCACTCTCGTAGGCTGCACTGAGGAGAGGTATCAATGTCGATTAGTGATGTCTGGCTCATAGTCTGTGTTCGAAAACAACCCGGATTCTGGTCATGACTCTGCGCAGGCCAGTCCATTACAGGGATGTTGTTGTTTAACCACTCCGCCACAGGCCGTCCATTATGAACAGGTGCTCGAGCGTGTCGAAAGATGAAATCGTCATTCCCGAATTGCTCTTCAACAGTGGGAAGCAAGAAGGTGCTTAAATCATCAATGTAGGTCTGTGCTGTGATAGTGCCACGCAAAACAAGTGGTGCAAGCCCCCTCCATGAAAAACACGACCACAACACTACCACCTCCGAATGTTACTGTTGGCACTACACACTCTGGCAGATGACATTCGCTGGGCATTCGTTGTACCCACACACCCCCATCGGATCGCCGTACCGAGAGTCCTCACTCCACACAACGTTTTTCCACTGCTCAATCGTCCGATGTTTACGCTCCTTACACCATGCGAGGCGGCGTTTGGCATTCACTGGGATGATACGTGGCTTATCTACATCTACGTGATTACTCCGCTATTCAAAATGAAGCGCCTGGCAGAGGGTCCAATGAACCACCTTTAAGCTGTCTCTATACCGTTCCACTCTCGAATGGCACGCGGAAAAAACGAGCACTTAAATTTTTCTGTGCGAGCCCTCATTTCTCTTATTATATCGTCATGATCATTTCTCCCTATGTAGGTGGGTGCCAACAGAATTTCGAAATTGGAGAAGAAAACTGGTTATTCAAATTTCATGAGAATATCCGGTCGCAAAGAAAAACGCCTTTGTTTTAATGACTGCCACTCCAATTCGCATATCATGTCTGTGGCACTATCTCTCCTATTTTGCGATAATACAGAACGAGCTGCCCTTCTTTGTACTTTTTCGATGTCATCCGCCAGTCCCACCTGATGCAGATCCCATACCGCACAGCAATACTCCAGAAAAGGGTGGACAAGCGTGGTGTTACCAGTCTCTTTAGTAGACCTGGTGTACCTTCTAAGTGTTCCGCCAATGAATCACAGTCTCTGGTTTGCTCTACCCACAATATTATCTGTGTGTTCGTTCCAATGTAAGTTAGTGGTAATTGTAATCCTTAAGTATTTAGTTGAATTTACAGCCTTCAGATTTGTGTGTGTTGCCGCATAATCGAAATTTAGCTTATTTCTGTGAATAAATTCACACTTTTCGTTCTTCAGGGTCAATTGCGACTTTTCGCACCATACAGATATCTTACCTACATCATTCACCAAGTTGTTTTGATCATCTGATGACTTAACAAGACGGTAAATGACAGCATTATCTGCAGACAATCTAAGACGGCTACCCAGATTGCCTCCTATGTCATTAATATAGATCAGGAACAATAGAGGGCTGTAGCTTCCTTGGGGAACGCCAATGACTTTCCATCTATTACTACGAACTGTGACTTTTCTGACAGGATATCACGAATCCAGTCGCACAACTGAGGCTATACTCCGTAGGTATGCGGTTTGGTTAGGAGACGCTTGTGAGGAACGGTGTCGAAAGCCTTATAGAAATCTGAAAATATGGAATCAATTTGACATCCCCTGTCGATAGCACTTATTACTTCATGAGTATAAAGAGCTAGCTGTGTTTCACAAGAACGATATTTTCTGAAACCGTGCTGTGTGTCAACAAATCGTTTTCTTCGAGGTACTTCATAGTGTCTGAATACAGTATATGTTCCAAAACCCTACTGCAAATCAATATTAGTGATATAGGACTGTAATACAACGGATTACTCCTACTTCCCTTTTTGGGTATTGGTGTGACTTTAGCAATTTTCCAGTCTTTAGGTACAGATTTCTGTGAGCAAGCGGTTGTATATAGTTGCTAAATATGGAGCTATTTTATCAGCATACTCTGGGAGGAACCCGACTGGTATGCAATCAGGACCAGAGGCCTTGCCTTTATTAAGTGATTTAAGCTGTTTTGCTACACCGAGGATATCTACTATGTTTCTCATCTGGGCGGTTGTTCTTGATTGGAATTCAGGAATATTTACTTCGTCTTCTTTGGTGAAGGAGTTTCGGAAAACCGTGTTTAGTAAGTGTGCTTTAGAGGCACTGTCATCAGTGACTTCACCGTTGTTATCGCGCAATGAAGGTATTGATTGCGTCTTGCCACTAGTGTGCTTTATGTATGACCAGAATCTCTTTGGGTTCTCTGCCAGATTTCGAGACAATTTAGTTGCGGAAATTATTAAAAGCATCTCACATTGAAGTATGCGCCATATATCGAACTTTTGTAGAACTCTGCCAATCTTAGGGATTTTGCGTTCTTTTTAATTTGGCATGCTTTATTCACTGCCTCTGCAACAACTATCTGACCTGTTTTGTGTACCATGGGGGATCAGTACCATCACTTATTAATTTATGTTGTATATATCTCTCAATTGCTGTCGATACTATCTCTTTGAAAACATTTCACAACTTTTCTACACTTACATGATCAGATCGAAAGGAGTGAACTGTCTATTATAAAGGTGTTAAGAGTATTTTTATCAGCTTTTTTAAATAGATATACTTTGCGTTTCTTTTTGATGGTTGTGTTATGGTATTCAGCCTAGCAGCAACTGCCTTGTGGTCGCTAATTCCTGTATTCGACACAATACTCACTATTTGTCGACGATTATTTGTTGCTAAAGGTCAAGTATGCTTTCGCAACCATTTACGCTTCGAGTGGGCTGATGAATTGTTCAAAATAATTTTCTGAGAATGTATTCAGTACAATTTCAGATGAAGTTTGATGCCTGCCAATGGCTTTAAACATATGATTTTTCCAGCATATTCAAGGTAGATTAAAGTCACCACCGACTATAATTTTATGAACGGGGTACTTATTTGAAATGAGACTCAATTTTTCTTTGAACTACTCAATACCTATATCTTCTGAGTCGAGGGTCAGTAAAACAATCTAATTGATATTTTAGCCCGACTGTCAGGTATAACCTCTGCCCATACTATTTCACACGAACTATCTACTTCAATTTCGCTACAAGGTAAACTGCCTCTGACAGCAATAACTACTCCACCACCAACTGTATTTAATCTATCCTTCTTCAACACTGTTGCATCATTTGAAAAAATTTCGGCTGAACTTATTTCCCGGCTTTAGCCAGCTCTCTGTACCTACAACTATGCTTTCTATTAGGGCTTGGAGCTCTGGTTCCTTCCCAACACAGCTACGACAATTTACAACTACAATACCAATCGTTTCTACAACTACCTCACTTTGTTTTACCTGCCCACTTTTAGATCGACGTCCCTTCTATGGTTCCCTGATACCCTCAAACCTAAAGAACCGCCCAGTCCTTTCCACATAGCCACCAATATCCGTGTAGCCCCTTCCTGTGTGTACTGGACTTCTGACCTATTAAGCAGAACCCGGAAACCCACCACCCGATGGTGCAAGTCAAGGAATCTGCAGCGTACAGTCACAGAACCGCCTGAGCCTCTGTTTCAGACCCTCCACTCGGCTCTGCACCAAAGGACCACAGTCGGTTCCGTCGACAACGATGTGGATGGTGAGCTCCGCCTTAATATCGAAAGCAAGACTCACAGTCTTCACTATTTCCGCTAGCCGCCTGAAACCAGACAATCTCCTCCGATCCAAAGAGACAAATGTCATTGGTACCAACATGAGCAGTTGGCTGCACCCTGTACTCTTCATGGCATCCAGAAGCACCCTTCCCACATCCGGAATGACTCCCACTGGAATGCACACTGGCTGCCTTCCCCTCCTTGGCAGCCATGTTCGTAAGGTGCCCCATTACGCGCCTAACGTTGGAGCTCCCAACTACCAGCAAAGCCGCCCTCTGTGAATGTCCAGACCTTGCAGACTGAGAAGCTTCCTCTGGAACAGGATGGACAACAGTGTCCGGCTCAGAGACATCATCAGCCACAGATAACGCCCAAAACCTGTTTGTGAAACGAACCAGGGAGGCGCTACAATCGGCTCCTCGGAAAGTTTTTTGCTGCCTGCCAGACTTTGGAATTATCTCCTACTCGACTACAGGTGAGGGGTCAACCTCATAGTACTTGGGGCGGGCACAGCAGTGGACCAATCAGAGGGCATGTGGGACGTGCTCAACATCCCTTGCAACCCCACGTTCGATCCCCCACAGTGACACCCCTTGGCAGCAGCCTCAAGCTGTGTGTCGAAATCTCATGTAAAGATGTATGACACAAGTGACACTATCAACTGACGAAGTTCGAAGTCCACGAGTTCCGCTGAGCACCCCATCCTGCTCTCTCACGATGTCTAATGACTACTGAGGTCACTGTTATTGAGTACAATGCACCTAATGAGAAATGTATGTTTTGGGGGTCTCAGGATATTTTTGATCACATAATGTACATGTGGGGTAGTCCAATATTTAATCAGTAGCCAAAAACAAAGTTGTGAAATAAAATTTTTGTTGTTCTCAAGCACATTTGCTAGTATTTCGTTTCAGGGCGCAAAAACAACAAGGTTCATACGCACCCATGTGAAAACTGTGAAACATGGAGAAAAAGAGGAGATAAAAATTACCACATATCAATCCCAATCGACTGAAGACAACTAAAAACGGATACCTAGAGAAATGTCTACAAAATACAATATAGAGAAACAGAGGTCCATTACTAAAAAAAAATGGTTCAAATGGCTCTGAGCACTATGGGACTTAACATCGACGGTCATCAGTCCCCTAGAACTTAGAACTACTTAAACCTAACTAACCTAAGGACAGCACACAACACCCAGTCACATAACTAAAAATTAATTGGCCTTTGCCATATTGCTATGATGAATAAAAAGTATAATGCAGTCGACAGCCAGCACGTCATTCACTAAGGAAAAAATGGCCAATAACTCTGACAGCAAATCCAAGCAGGTACATAAAAAGGGCATTCTCTCAGGAAATGGCAGACAACTACAAGTTGGGCGGAATGTGCACAAAGTGGTGGGGGAGCGCCACTTATCAAATGCTGATGGCTAAAAAGGCAGCGCCCAATACACAACATAGTTAAAATGACCTCTTTGCGGCGGGAGGGTTGAGAGGAGGTTGTCCAACGCGATGCTTAAAAACCTGGAGCTTAGTCCCATGAAAGGAGGACGTGTGACAATGCTGAAGTGACACCACCTCCTGCCAGACAGCAACACGCAGATCATCAGAGAGAATGTAAGAACTAGTGGGCTGAGGTATGAGGAATGCAGCCTTGGCAGCAGCATCAGCAGACATGTTTCCTGTCATGCCGACATGACCAGGAACCCACATAAACGTCACAGTGGCTCCATTAAGAGTGTGAAAGGGACAGTTTCCTGGACCCATTGCATGATGGGATGGGCGGTGTACGGTGCACAGAGGCTTTGAAGGGCACTGACAGAGTGAGCAGATGATAATTGTAAAGGCTGTGTCACAAGGTGTACTCCAGCGTTGATACAGGGCACGGAGCTCTGCTGTAGCTGTGCTGGAAGCCGATTCTGAAAAACATCGCCAATGATGAAGTCATACCGACTCTATGGTCAGTCTGAGAAACGTCAGTGTACACAAAGGTACCATCATGACGTTCCATATGAATGTCATGAAACTGAATGAAATAGAGCAAGGCTGGAGTAGTGTCCCTAGGAAGCAAATGAAGGCCAAGGTGAACGTGGGCCGCCACACGAATTCAAGATTGTCAAGGGTTCACACCCACCAGGAAAGTTGCAGGTAGTGGGAAGTTAAGCAGCTGGAGCAAGAGCTGTAAGTGTAGATGCATGAACAAAGCACCGGTAGTCTAATTTCGAACATACAAGGGATCAGTACAACCCGAGGATGGTGGCGTACCATTGAGGACGTCGGAACAGAGGGATCGCATACAGTGGGCTGCAGGTGAGACATGGGAGGACCAAGAAACTTTCCTACCGAGCAAGAGACCCAGGTATTTCACCGTTTTAATGAACAGATGAGCAACAAGGCTAAGATGTAAAGACAGTGGAAGGAATCAACTGCATGCCAGAAATTCAAACCAACTGTTCTGTGAGCAGAAAAGCGAAAGCCACTGTCGAAGCCCCATGGGAAAAGACAATCGAGACATTGCTAAATATGCTACTCAATGAAACAGGCCCATGATAAATGCAATGGATGGAAAAGTAAACAAAAAGAGAGCTGGAGGTGCCTGGAGGGAGACAGGCCATTATAGGGTTAATGGCAATAGCAAGGAGGGCGATGCTCAGGACGGAACCCTGAGGCACACCATTTTCCTGCATAAAGGTGTCCCACAAGGCAGAACCCACACATACCTTGAAAACTCTGTCTTTTAAAAATCCCTCACGGAAATCGTGCAGGTGGCCGCAGAAGCCCCACATGTAGAGAATGCAGATGATAACAGTCCTCCAGGATGCGACGTAGGCTTTCACCAAATTGAGAAAGACAGCCACAGCCTGGGATTTCTGCAGAAAACCATTCGTGACATTGGTGGGCAATATGACGAGATGGTTAACTGCAGAATGGCACACTCGAAATCCATACTGTGCAGTCATAAGCAAACTGCAGGAGACTAGCCACCATAGTAGCCAGCCATGAATCATATGTTACATCACCTAGCAAACACAGCTGGTGAGAAAGATGAGGTGGTAGCTAGAAGGAAGATGATTGTCCTTACCAGGCTTAGGAATGGGTATGACTGGCTTCACATCACTGCCTGGGAAACGTGTCCTCTGCCCAGATGCGGTTGTACATATTAAGCAGAAAGTGTTTGCTTGCAAGACAAGATGCTACAACATCTGAATGTGAACAGATCTGACCCTGAGGTGGAGGATCGGGATGAAGTGAGAGCATGAACTCGCTCCTTCATAGTACAGGCGGCATTGTAGCACACTCGATTTTCAGAAGAATAGGATATTGCCCGAGCTGCCTCTGCTCGTTTCCGATGGAGGAAAGGAGAGCGACAGTGAGAAAAGTTCGAAATTTCCGCAAAATGACGGCCCAAGGTGTTACGAGACCACAGTAGAGTCCACAGCAGCCTCATTTGCTACCGTCAGACCAGAAACTGGAGAATGGATCTTGGCTGCAGAGAGCCATCAGAGGTTGGTCCACATGACAGTGGGAGTGGAACTGTTAAAAGAACTTTTAAATGAAATCCAACAAGCTTTTTTGCTATTCCTAAAAACACGACGACACTGTACATGCATCGCTTTTTTTTGTGGTTTTAAGGCGCACAACTTCAATGGTCATTAGCGCCCAGACTACGTTAGTAATGCACCGCAAGGCACAAGGTTAAAACAGCAACTAAAAGGAAAAACAGGATAAAAGACAGACTGACAGGCAGAGGATAAAAAAAACAGCATAATCAAATGTCCTTAGAGAGGGTTGTCAAGTTGATAAAACGAAGAACGCGAGCAGCTGCTCGTGGGTCATCCGCTAAAATGGCATCTAGAGTACATGGCAGGCCACGATCAAGACGCAGTGTGTTAAAATCCAGACAGGACGTCAAAATGTGGCGGACCGTCAGCAATTGCCCACATGGGCAGAACGGCGCCGGCGCAGCCGTCAGCAGGCGCAGCCGTCAGCAGATGGCGATGGCTGAACCAGCAGTGTCCAATTCGTAACCGGACTAAAACGACCTCCTCCCGCCGAGAAGGGCGGGAGGAGGACGTCCAATCCGCGGGAAGAGGTTCCAAGGCCCGAAGCTTGTTGTCCATAAGTGCAGCCCAATCGGCATGCCACAGCGATAAAATGCGCCGACAAATGACCCTGCTACAATCTGACGAAGGGACACAACAAGAAGCTGTCCGAGGCTGGAGGACCGCAGCCTTGGCCGCGGCATCTGCAGCTTCGTTCCCAGGGATACCGACATGGCCAGGAACCCACATAAAGCTAACCGGAGAACCGTCGTCCACCAGCTGCTGAAGACAGCGTTGGATACGGTGCACGAAAGGGTGAACCGGATACAGATCACTGAGGCTCTGGATGGCGCTCAGGGAATCGGAGCAGATGACATAAGCAGAATGTCGGTGGCGGCAGATGTAAAGAACAGCCTGGTAGAGGGCAAAGAGCTCAGCTGTGAAGACCGAACAATGGCCATGGAGCCGGTATTTGAAACTTTGTGCCCCGACAATAAAAGAACACCCGACCCCGTCATTGGTCTTAGAGCGATCTGTATAAATGAAGGTCATATTAATGAACTTCGAACGAAGTTCGACAAAACGGGAGTGGCAGACCGAACCGGGGGTAACCTCCTTTGGGAGCGAGCTGAGGTCAAGGTGAACGCGAACCTGAGCCTGGAGCCAAGGCGGCGTGTGGCTCTCGCCCACTCGAAAGGTTGCAGGGAGTGAAAAATTAAGGTGTTGAAGGAGGCGACGAAAGCGAACTCCAGGGGGTAGCAGGGCAGAGACATACAACCCGTATTGACGGCCGAGAGAGTCGTCAAAAAAGAAACGATAAGACGGGTGGTCGGGCATTGACAGTAGCCGACAGGCATACCGACAAAGCAATATATCGCGCCGGTAGATGAGTGGCAATTCACCAGCTTCAGTATGAAGACTCTCGACGGGACTAGTATAAAACGCTCCGATCGCAAGACGTAAGTCCCGATGTTGTATGGAGTTGAGGCGGCGTAAGATGGACGGCCGTGCAGAGGAGTATACGAAGCTTGGAGCGGACGATCGACCGATATCGGCGAAGTAGGACGGTTCGATCCGCTCCCCACGACATACCACTGAGAACACGGAGGATATTTAGAGAACGGGTACAATGGGCAGCCAAATATGACACATGTGGAGACCAGCTAAGTTTCCTGTCAAATGTAAGACCTAAAAATTTTGTTGTCTCCACGAATGGGAGAGCAACGGGACCGAGTCGTAAGGACGGTGGGAGAAACTCTTTGTACCGCCAGAAGTTAATACAGACCGTCTTCTCGGCAGAAAAGCGGAAGCCATTGGCGACACTCCAGGAATAAAGACGGTCAAGAGAACGCTGAAGACAGTGCTCCAGGAAACATGTACGCTGCGCGCTGCAATAGATGGTAAAATCGTCCACGAAAAGGGAGCCTGATACATCCGCTGGGAGGCAATCCATTATTGGATTGATCGCTATGGCGAGGAGAGCGACGCTCAAAACTGAGCCCTGTGGCACCCCATTCTCCTGGCGAAAGGTGTCTGACAGGACAGAACCCACACGTACCCTGAACTGTCGATCCATTAAAAAGGAACGAATAAAAAGAGGGAGGCGAACGCGAAGGCCCCATGTATGCATGGTGCGGAGAATGCCCGCCCTCCAACAGGTGTCGTAAGCCTTCTCCAAATCAAAGAACACAGCTGCGGTCGGGCGCTTCCGCAAGAAGTTATTCATAATGAAGGTCGACAAGGTAACCAGATGGTCAACAGCAGAGCGGCGCCTACGAAACCCACATTGTACATTGGTAAGTAGGCGTCGAGACTCGAGCAGCCAAACCAAACGAGAGTTAACCATTCGCTCCATCACCTTACAGACACAGCTGGTAAGTGAGATGGGTCGATAACTGGAAGGCAAATGCTTGTCCTTCCCCGGCTTAGGAATCGGGACAACAATAGCCTCGCGCCAGCATTCGGGAACATGTCCCTCAATCCACATGCAATTGTAAGTACGAAGAAGGAAACCTTTACCCGCAGGAGAAAGGTTCTTCAGCATCTGAATATGAATAGAATCAGGCCCTGGAGCGGAGGACCGTGACCGGGCTAGTGCGTTTTCGAGTTCCTGCATGGTGAATGGGGCATTATAACTTTCACGATTCGAGGAGCGGAAGTTAGGTGGCCTAGCCTCCTCTGCCTGTTTTTGGGGGAGGCAGGCAGGGTGGTAATGAGCGGAGCTCGAAACCTCGGCGAAAAAGCGGCCGAAGGCATTGGAGACATCCTCAGGGGCTACAAGGACGTCATTCGCGACCGTCAAGCCAGAAACTGGTGAGTGGACCTTAGTGCCAGATAGCCGGCGCAGACTACCCCAGACAACAGAAGGAGTAAAACTGTTGAAGGTGCTTGTGAAAGCAGCCCAGCTGGTTTTCTTGCTTTCTTTAATAACACGACGACACTGTGCACGTAATCGTTTATAACTGATACAATTCGCCACTGTAGGGTGGCGTTTAAAGGTGTGTAAAGCACGTCGACGAGCACGTAAAGCGTCTCTACATGCTGCGGTCCACCAGGGGATCGGCACGTGACGTGGAGAAGAAGTAGGGTGAGGGATGGAATATTCAGAAGCAGTGAGAATGACTTCCGTGAGGTGTGCGACCTGACGATCGCAGCTTGTGAAGGTTTGATCCTGAAGGGTCGCCCTGGAAGAGAAGAGCCCCCAGTCTGCTTTGGAGATGTTCCAACTAGATGAGCACGGAGAGGGGGTATGCTGCAGGAGATGGATAACACATGGGAAGCGGTCGCTCGAATATGTATCAGAAAGTGCATACCACTCAAACCGGCGTGCAAGTTGGGTAGTACATATAGAGAGGTCTAAATGGGAATAGGTGTGAGATGTGTCCGAAAGATAAGTAGGGGCGCCAGTATTGAGGCAGGCAAGATTGAGCTGGTTGAAAAGGTCTGCTAACAGGGAGCCCCTCGGGCAGGATGCTGGAGAGCCCCAAAGGGGATGGTGGGCATTGAAGTCTCCAGTTAACAAAAACGGTGCAGGTAGCTGAGCAATAATTTGCATCATGTCTGCCCTGGTAACGGCAGACGACGATGGAGTGTAAACGGTACAAATGGAAAATGTAAAAGTGGGGAGAGTAATTCGGATGGCAACTGCCTGCAGGCCGGTGAGCAATGTGATGGGATTGTAGTAAATATCATCCCGGACCAGCAACATAACCCCTCCATGAGCCGGAATACCTACCACAGGGGGTAGGTCAAAACGCACAGAGGTGTAGTGTGCCAAGGCAATTTGATCGCATGGGCGTAGCTTCGTTTCCTGGTGGGCTACGACGAGCATATGGTGCAAGTGGAGCAGCAACTTCAAGCGAATGCTGCGAACATTCCAGCGAATAAGTGCCATCGTAAGAAGAAAAGGAAGATGAAAGAAGGGGTCACCTCGAAGGCCGCTGAGGGCCTGGCTTCGAGCGAGCACTGCCGCCGCTATCAGTAGGCGGACAGCCATCGTCCATTGGTTCTATAGGTTCATCAGCCATCTTGGTAAAATGGCCGGGAGAGGGAGCTTCCTCCGCCGGTGAACGGCCAGATGTTCGGCTACCAGTGGTGCGGCCAGGCGAAACGGATGACGGCCTGGGGCGGCAACCGCTGGGTGGCGCAGGAGAAGACATGCGCCGTGGTGGAGAAGGAGAACTGTGCTTCCTATGAGCCTTCTTGGAAGGTCGTTTGGGGGAAGTACTGGTCAATGGCTGAGAGGTTGAGGTACGTAGGAAGTCTGCACGGGACGGTTCCTTCTTGAAGGCCCGTGCATCTGACTTCTGGGTCTTCGTCTCAGCAGAAGCTGATGAAGGGGCTTGTGTCTGTGGGGTGATGGGAGGAAGAGGAGACGTCGACCGCGCGATCTTAGCACTGGCCGAACGGATGACCATGGTGCTGAAGGTCAGATCGCATGTCTGGGTTGCCACCTCCCTGGTAGTCTGAGGAGAGGCAAGGACAGTACAGTATTTCCCCCTGGGAGCAGCGTAGGCTTCCTACTAGCAAATAGCTTGCGAGCAGCCGAGGTGGACACATTCTCTTTGACCCGAATTTCTTGGATACAGCATTCTTCCTTATAGATGGGACAGTCGCGGGAGGATGCTGCATGGTCACCCTGACAGTTCACACAATGAGGAGACGGTGGTGGACAGTCACCCTCATGGGCATCCCTGCCACAAGTGACGCATTTAGCCGCATTGGAACAAGACTGGCGAGTGTGATTAAAACGCTGACACTGGTAGCAGCGCGTAGGTGTCGGAACATAGGGGCGAACAGAAATAATCTTGTAGCCCGCTTTGATGCGCGATGGCAGCTGAACACTATCAAAGGTCAAGAAAAGTGTCTGGGTCGGTACAAGGTCATTGTTGACCTTTTTCAAGACCCTATGGACAGCCGTCATGCCCTGCTCAGCGAGGAAAGACAATCTCCTCGTCAGTCAAACCATCGGGAGATCTAGTATAGACCACACCACGAGACAAATTCAAAGTTCGGTGAGCCTCCACCCGGACAGGGAACGTGTACAGGAGTGTGGCTCGAAGCAGTTTCTGTGCCTGAAAGGTGCTCTCAGTTTCTTGTAACAAGGTACCATTACGCAACCTGGTACAAGACTTGACAGATCCGGCTATGGCATCTACGCCCTTCTGGATAACGAAAGGGTTGACAGAGGAAAAATCCTTTCCGTCCTCAGATCGAGAAACGACGAGGAACTGTGGGGCAGGTGGTAGTACTTTTGTCACTGGTGGCTGGTCAAGTTTCCGTTTGTGGGCAGAAGTCGAGAGAGAAGAAGAAGAAAAATCCATTGCAGAGGAATCCCCCATGATTGCCAGCGTCTCCGATGGCGCGGTCGTTCCTTATGGGGACCCTCTCTGAGGGCACTCTCGCCTTAGATGAATGTTTACACCTCAGGTCACACCTCCCGAGAAACAGACGGAGGGCTACGCGTGCGAACGCGTGGGTCGGCCTTCAGGCGCGCACAGGGAAGAAGGAAGAAGAGAAAAAAGAAGAGAGAGGACAGACTGTCTCAAACGCCGAGGCAGAGACCAGATAAGGCAAGGAGAAGGAGGCAAGGAGAAGGAGGCAAGGAGAAGGAGGCAAGGAGAAGGAGGCAAGGAGAAGGAGGCAAGGAGAAGGAGGCAAGGAGAAGGAGGCAAGGAGAAGGAGGCAAGGAGAAGGAGGCAAGGAGAAGGAGGCAAGGAGAAGAGTAACGAAGACAGTGAGATGGAGAAGAACAAAGAAAGGAATCAACCAAAGGAAGGAAGAAACGAGAAGTGAAAAACCAAAAAGACCACAAATATAGGTCGTGGAACCGTCCGTCTCCGGACGCAGGCGCTAACTACCCCCTTGAGGGGGATGGACTCCTTTTAGTCGCCTCTTACGACAGGCAGGAATACCTCGGGCCTATTCTAACCCCCGGACCCGCAGGGGGGACATGCATCGCTGTAGGATGCCTTCATAGGATGGTGGTTGAAAACGTGTGGAGTACATCTCTACATGCTAATTGCATTGTGACATGCCTCTGTCCATCAAGAGACTGGGACATGGCATGGTGAAGGAAAAGCGTGAGGAATGGAACATTCTGCAGGAGTAAGATAACGTTTGTGAGATATTCCACCTGGTCATCAGAACTGGGGAATCTTGTTCGTCGAAGGCCACCAGGGAGAGGTAAAGCCCCCAGTCAGCCTTAGTAAGCTGTCATTTGGGTGAGAATGCAGGTGGGGTAGGAGTCAGCATATGGGTAGCACACAGGAAATGGTCGCTCAAGTAGGTGTCAGAAGGAATGGACCGCTAGAGACCATGGGCAACCTGGGTGATGCAGAAGTATATGTCCAAATAGAACTAGGTATGTAAGGAGTGGGAAAGGAATGTGGGTGCTCCTGTAGTTAGAAGTGGTTAAGTTGGTCAAGGTCAGCTAAGTGGACACCTGTCTGACAGTTTGTGGGAGAACCCCAAAAGGGATGGTTTGTTGGTATAAAAGAGGGGGAGGGGGAAGGGACCAAACTGCGAGGTCATTGGTAAAATAATTACACAATGGAAAGAAGGAAACAAAGGAGGCATATAGCACAATGGCAGGAGAAAGGAAGAACCAAAATAACTACAGTAGGACAACCAACACTACTATGGACGAAGCAGGAAAAGAAAACCACAGAGAGAAGCAAGAAACAGGTGGAACAGGTAGAAACAAGAGAGTAAATGACTGTGACTGGCTGCCAGACCACGATAGTAAAAAGGAAAAGGCAGCCATTCTGTGACACATTAAAACATCCACTGTAAAAGCATTACAGTGGAGAAGACAAATGGACAAAGGACGTGCACTAATACTTATATAGAATGATAAAACCCACAGTCATGTATAAAATGTACAACTAAATTGGTCAATGAGGTGTCAGCTATAATTAATGGCAATGAGTCTTAACTGAATAGTCAGGTCACAGGGCACCCAAAGGATAACAGCTCACCAAGATATGGGCCACTGCCAGCTGGAGGCTGCACTGACACTGAGGTGGGTCATCACGGCACAAGATGTAGGCATGTATCACTCAAGTGTGGCCTATGTAGAGCTGAAAAAACTACAGAGTCCCTGTGAGAGGCCTGCATGGAGGACTACCACACATTCGAATTCTCCTTAATGGCACGCAGTTTGTTGTGCATGCTGATGTTATGGCATTTCATCTCCCAAAGCTGTAAAACCTTGCGGCATAGTATTGAATGCAGTTCAGTTGCAGAGAAGCCCATCTCCATAAAAGGTTACATGTAGCCTGTTCGGCCACCCTGTTCGGCCAGCCTGTCTGCAAGTTCGTTGCCAGGGATTATGACATGACCTGGGGTCCAGACAAACACCACTGAATGACTGGACCATTCCAGGGCATAGATGGACTCCTGGACGGTCGCTACCAAAGGATGGTGAGGGTAGCACTTGTCAACAGCTTGTAGGCTGCTCAAGGAGTCAGTACACAGAAGAAACGACTCCCAGGGCATGAACAGATGTGCTCAAGACTGGCTGGTTTAGAAGATGGGGAAAGTAACAAAACTACGAGGTCATCAGTCCCTTGTTTGTAATAAGACAATGCCACATGTGTGAAGATAAAACAGTCAAGACGTAAAACAAAACAGAAAGAAAGGAAAGACCACAAGAATGAAGGAAACACAATGAACACAAAGTAACAAAAGAGGACAAGAAAACAGATGCAAGAAACAGAAGCATGGAAGCAGATTACAGTGGCTGGCCGACCACGAAAATAAAAAGAAAAAGCCAGCCACTCTGCAACACATTGAAACCTCCACCCTAAAAAGCACTATGGTGGAGGACAGACAAAGGACATGCGCTAAAACTCAGATCGAATGATAAAACCCACCCTCATGGATGAAATGTAAAACCAAATCTGCTGATGAGGCATCATCTGCTAAAATCAATGATAAGTCTGGCAACAAGATGAAGACACAGGGCAGCCAAAGGAGGACAAAACAGAAGAATATGGGCCACTGTCAACCGGGCGCCACACCGACACTGAGGTGGGTCTTCACAGCGCATGGTGTAGTGGTGAGCCACCCAGGCATGGCCAATGTGGAGCCGGCAGAGAACCACCGAGTCCCTGCGAGGGGCCCTCATCGAGGACTTCCACACATTCATGGTCCCCTTAATGGCTCGCAGTTTGTTGTGCGTACTGAGATTTTGCCATTCCGTCTCCCAAAGCTGGAAAACCTCACGACATAATAAAGAACGCAGGTCAGTTGCAGGGTTGCCGATCTACAGAAGTGGTTTCCGTGTAGCCTGTATGGCCAGCCTGTCACTAAGTTCATTTCCTGGGATTCTGACATGACCAGGGGTCCAGACAAAGACCACTGAACGAATGGACCATTCCTGGGCATAGATGGAATCCTGGATGGATGCTACCAATGGATAACGAGGGTAGCACTGGTAGATAGTTTTCAGAGTGCTCAAGGAGTCAGTACATAAAAGAAATGACTCTTCAGGGCATGAACAGAGATACTGAAGTGCATGAGAAATGGCCACCAGCTCTGCAGAGAATAAACTGCAGCCATTGGGTAAAGAATGCTGTTCACAATATGGCCGCCATGAATGTAGACAAAGCCAACACGACCATCAGCCATCAAGCCATTGGTGTAAACCACTTCAGAGCCCTGGAACATGTCAATAATTGAGAAGTAGTGACAGCATAAAGCTTCAGGGTTAACAGAGGGCCATGTGAAAGGTCCAGCCAAAGCTGCGGCTGAGGTGTATACCATGGAGGTGTACATGAACAGACCATAAGTAGAGGTGGTAAAGGGAAGGATTCCAGTTCATGGAGAATGGACCGCACACAAACCGCAGTCAATAGTCCTGACCTGGGCCACCGATGTGGGAGATGAACTGCCATAGGTGGGAAAAGGAGACACTGATTCAGATGCACAGAACTACTAATGTGCACAATGTAACTGGCCAGCAGCTGTGCATGCTTAATCTGCAATGGAGGTACTCTGACCTCCGCAAGGGCATTGGTCACTGGACTCGTCCTATAAAAGCTCTTGTCGCTATGCGTAGGCCACAGTGGAGCACCGGGTCAAGTAAACGCAACACTGCACACGCCGCCGAACCATAAACAAAACAGTTAGGGTGGGATTGGAAGAGGGCTCTGTAGAGCAGCAGCAGCATAGAGCGATGAGCACCCCAGTTGGTGTTGATCAGGCAGCGAACAGCACTGGAGTGTTGCCAGCACTTCCCCTTAAGCTGACAAAGTTGATGATTCCAAGTCACTCAGGTGTTGAAAACCAGTACTAAGAATCGATTTGTCTCCGCTACAGCTATTGGATCGTCATGGAGGTAAAGTTCTGGTTCCGGATGAAGGGTACGACGCCGACAGAAGTGCATGACACATGCCTTAGCGACCATAAACTGGAAACTGTGGGCTAGAGCCCATGACTGCACCTTGTGAATGGCTCCCTGTAGGTGCTGTTCAGCAACACCAGTACTGGTGGAGCAGTACGAAATGCAGAAGTCGTCCGAATACAGAGAAGGTGAGACAGACTACCCTACAGCTGCTGCTAGACCATTAATACCCACTAAAAACAAAGAGACTCAATACAGAGCCCTGTGGGACCCCATTCTCCTGGATATGGAGCAAACTATGGCAGGCACCAACTTTGACACAGAAAGTGCGGAGTGACAGGAAATTCTGGATCAAAATCGAGAGCATGCCTTGGAAACCCCACTCGTATAATGTGGCAAGGATATGATGTCGCCAGGTTGTGTCATATGCTTTTCGCATATCAAAAAAGTTGGCAACTAGGTACTGGCAGCTGGACGAGTCTGTCTGGATGGTAGACTCGAGGGACAAGATTATCAGTGGTAGAGCGACCCTAGTGGAAGCTGCCCTGACATGAAGCCAGTAGGCCACTTTACTCCAGGACCCAACCCAACTGCCGACACACCATACATTCCAGCAGCATACAAATAACGTTGGTGAGGCTGATGGGGCGACAGCTATCCACATCAAGTGGGTTTTTACTGGGTTTGAGCACTGGAATGATGGTGCTCTCCCGCCATTGCAATATAAAGATGCCATCACACCAGATTCTGTTGAAGACAAGGAGACGACGCTTGTAGTCAGATGAGAGATGTTTAATCATCTGACTGTGAATCTGATCTGGTCCAGTAGCTTTGTCAGGGTGATGTGCAAGGCACTGAGGATCTCGCACTCTGTAAATGGTGCGTTATAGAATTCACTTTGGAGTGTAGTGAACGAGAGGACTTGTCCTTCCAGCAGCCATTTGAGAGTGCAAAAGCCTGTTAGGTAGTTCTCTGATGCAGAGGCCCAAGCATAGTGCTCAGCAAAGCGTGTGGCAATCACTTTTGTGTTGGTAGATAACACACAATTTATGTTAACAACGGGAATACTTGTTGGAGTCCGGTACTCGCGAGACACATTTCATCTTTACCCAGACTTAGGAAAGTGGCGTATCGCACCCAATGGTCAAGACATATCTCACCAAACATTCCTGCTTCTGTCGTTTGTTAAGTTGGTTAACGTTGCCAAGAAGCCATTTAAAGGGTATGAGGTGCTCCAGGGAAGGGTGCCACTTACGCCGCTGAAGAGCTAGCCAACACTTCTCCATTGCTTCGGTGACTTCTGGCGACCACCAAGGGACAGCCTTTCGCTGGGGCACCCTGAAGAGCGAGGGATCATGTTTTCTGCCACAGAAACGATTGGTGTAGTCACCTGCTCAACCATCACATCGATGTTGCCGTGTGGGGAAAATTCGATGGTGACAGCAGAGGCGAAAGTTTCCCAGTCCACCTTGTTTAAAGCCCATCTGGGCAGGCGTCCATGGGCCTGACACCGGAGCAGTGACAGGAAGATAGGGAACTGGTCACTACTGAACCGGTCGTCATGTGCTCTCCAGTTGATAGATAGGAGAAGTCCTGGGCTGCCAATTGATAAATCAATCGCCGAGTAACTGCCATGAGCCACATTGAAATGTGTGGTGGTCCTAGTATTTTTTATTTCTCTCACTGGGTTCCCTGACTGGGAGAGCTTCACTGATACAGTCTCTGGGACTGACGATGAGCGTGAAGCACTATGACCAAATGCTTTTGAGCTCTTCAGCCACTGGTGGGTGCCATTTTTCCCACTAGCAGAAACCTGAGAAGGCAGTGACCCAATGGACCCCTTCCTAGCAAGAGGAGCCAAAGAACACTTACACTTATCCAGCTCAGAAGTGGGTATCGATATCCCCAATTGTTGAGAGGGAGAGTGTCGCTCCCATAGTAGGTCGTGCGGGAGCAACAGGGCAGGAAGCACCCCGCACCATCAAGGGGGCATGTGAAGTCTTCTGGTTCCAAGAGGTGACAACCGTTCTCATAGTGGCTGTGCAAGATGTCATAGCCAAAGGATGCAGGTGATCAAATTTCCTCTTAGCTTCAGTTTAGGTCAGTTGGTCCAGGGTCTTATTTTCCACGAATTTCCTCTCTTTCTTTAAGGTCCTGCAGTCTGGCGATCAAGGTGAATGATAGTCTCCAGAGTTGATACACATGGGAGGCAGGGCACATCAATTATTGCTAGGTGATGGACATCCACAATCTTGACATTTGACGCTGGAAGTACAGCAGGCAGACATGTGGCCACTTCAAGCACTTAAAGCACCTCATTGGGGGAGGGATATATGGCTTGACGTCACCGCGGTAGACCATCACCTTCACCTTCTCGGGCAATGTGTCACCCTCAAAGGCCAAGATGAAGGCACTGGTGGCAACCTGATTATTCCTCAGACCCCAATAAACGTGGCAGATGAAATGAACACCTCACCATTCTACACTGGCATGCAGCTCGTCGTCAGACAGCAAAACTAGGTCCCTGTGGAATATAATACCCTGGAACAGATTTAAGTTCTTATGGGGGCTGATGGGAACAGAAACATCCCCCCAACTTGTCACAAGGGAGTAATGCCTGTGACTGGGCAGAGGGTGCTGATTTTATCGAGACTGACCCAGAGCGCATTTTGCACAAGCCCTCCACCCTGCCAAACTTCTCCTCCAAATGCTCCACAAAAAACTGGGGCTTCATGGACATCAAAGATTCCCCATGAACTCTTGTACACACGAGGTACTGAGGCAAAAAAGCTTCACTGCCATCCTTAGCCTGGCATTCCTCCCATGGTGTGGCCAGGGAGGGGGACGATTTGGGCTCATATTTCTTAGCAATGAAGTTAGACTTCGCCCACTTAGAGACTGCTGGCAGCAGACCACCAACAAGAGATGATATACTATACTTCGTGTGTCATCTGCCCTTATGCCACCCACTCTGACCAGGAGCCCTCCCCACAGGTTCCACCCAGCCTTATCAAGGATCACCAGGCAGGATGGCCATTGCTGGGAGTCCCGATGCCCCAGAGAGATGGGCATCTACTCCATGGCATCTACTTAATGGCGCAGACATCAGCAGAGCAAACCCTGTGTTGTCCGGGGGTGCTGCAACAAACAGGGTACATCGCAGCCCCACCACAACAGACTGGATACCGTGCTATATATGAGGTGCAGGGAAGTCCATGGTCATCATCGGCACAGAAAGTGACGCTGCACAGTGCATGGTGGAAAATGCACCCAGGAAGGTGTCCTCACCTTAGATATGGTGAATGGGCGGGACTGCAATCGATGATGAGAAAGTGGACTAAAGATCTCAATGCACGATGGACACGATGCACCATATAAGGCGCCCTTCCCCAATTGGCTCGCTCTTTGGGAAAATTTAGAAAGATGGTCAAACCAGTCAGGGAACCATCAGAAAGGCCATAACATGAGTGACTCCTTTTAGACACCTCTTATGATAGACAGGCATACCTCATGCCTATTCTAGCCACCGGACTTCCAGGGGAGGGGAGGGTCCAGAAGGGATGGTGTGCAATTAGTCACTGAGCAGCAGAAATGGGTGAGGTAGTTGCCCAATAAGCTGAGAGAGTCCTCTCTGGTGACAGTGAGCGATGGAAGGATGTAAGTGGTGCAAAGGGAGGTCGAATGAGGAAGGAAAAGGCCAACTGGAACAGCTTGAAGACAGGTAGTCAGGGAGATGGGTTTACTATGAACATCATCCAGTATGAGCAGAATGACTCCCCCAATAGATGGAAAGCCAACCTTGGGGGTGAAGGTCAAAACAGACCAGGAAGAAATGCAAAATATCAATGCAGTTATGAGGACACAATTGTTTCCTGAGGGATGGGTGCAAGTGGATGCCTCAATTCTAAAAGCAGCCATGAATTTTCTTTGTTGGATTGAAGGCCGCTAACATCCATTTGAGGAGTCATGATAAGGAAATAATGATGTATGTCACCTCCAAGGCTGCCGAGTGCCATCCTGTCAAGACTCACTGCTACAGGGCACAGAGCCAGGACAATCCTGTTCCATTTAGTCTACAGATGAATCGTCTTTGTTGTGCAGCCAGCTTGCAGAGTTCAATACAGAGGAATGATATGTGGTGCACACCAGCCACAGGAAGGTCAGCCAGGCCAAGGTATCACGTGGTGACACCACCAAAGAGGATCTTTGAATTGGCAAAAGAGAAGACCATTTGCCTTTCTTAGACTTCTTCAGACCTTTCCGGCTAGCAGATGAAGTCTCAGGTGGCGGTTGGCAGGAGACAAATACGAATTCTTCATGGGAGTATTCCTTTCTGGCCTGCCAGATGTACAGGGTGTCCGAAAAGTCTTTCCCTGATTACATAAATTGATAACTGAGGCTACAAGTAGAATACAAATACAAAACTTGTGTCGAATTGTTTACAACTGTCAAAGTTTTTTCCTGTTTTAGGTTCGCAGTACGAAAGTAGTGGATGAGGTGCAGTGCCCAAGAAGCCATGTTAACCAATCAGGAGAAGGCACAGTGTGTCCAGTGGTACCATGAGACACGATCAACAACCGCAGTGCAGCAACACATCCAGGCAACATTTGGAAGGAATCCACCTGATGTCAAGAGGATTAAAGCCTGGTATGAGAAGTATGATAACTTCAAGAACACAGGATCGGTTGCTGACCTTTCGAGGTCTGGTCGACCAAGAACCTCAGCAGACAGGGTGGAAGCTGTAATGAGGTCTATTCTGTGAAGTCTGAAGAAATCGGTGCGCAGGGACTAACGTGAATTACAGATGCCAAAAAGCTCTCCATGACATTTTACACAAACATTTATTGTTTCGTGCATACTAAGTGAGAATCGTTCATGCCTTGCTGCCCAATGACAGTACACATCGATATGACTTTGCAGTCTAAATGCTATCACGTATTGAGGATGATGATGGTTATCTCAGACCTATTGCCTTTTCTGACAAAGCGACCTTTCTTGTCAGTGGAGTAGTGAATCGCCATAATGTGCGCATTAGGGGTTCACAATCCCCTGACGAGGTCTTGGAGTGCACCAGAGGCAATGGAAAGGTGAATGTTTGGTGCGTGCTATTGCACGATCGAATTATCAGGCCAATCTTCTTCGCTAAGGCTACCATCACATCTGCATTGTATCTGGACATGTTGCAACTGTATGCTGTTCCTCAGCTGCTTCAGTATCACCCCGATGTCTATTGAACACGTGTACCAGATCTTGAAACCCTGTGGCAACGGACAACCACAGTCATTGAATCGATCCCTCCAGTGATGTGGGCGGAAATTGAATATCGCCTAGATGTGCTACATGCTACCAAGGGTGCTCATGTGGAAGTTTACTGATTTGTGAAAAAACTGATAGTTTGTAAACAATTAGACACCAGTTTCATATTTGTATCTTACTTCTAGCCTGAGTTATCAATTTATGTCATCAGGGAAAGACTTTTCAGACACCCTGTATAACTAGTGACTTCACCACATATGGCCAGAGTTTGATAGCTTGTTGCACAGCTCCAAGAGGGAATAGCCATGCTACTATGGCACTGCGCAATTTCACAACCTCAGAGTTGAATTTAAGGTCTCATGTCTGCATGGAGCGAGATTTAGCAAGAACGGTACTCTACGTACCAGACAGTAGAAGGCAGGTTTTGCGACTAGCCAGTAACTTTCGAGCAACCAGGTGAGGAACTTTTTCATTACCTGCATTTCCTGGACACCCCACTCATCGAGATGCATGGGACTATCCCAAGAGGAGCAGCATGGCGGCCATTGCTGTTGATACACTGGGGAGGAAGCGAACAATTGCCCTTGTGTGCATCCCCACTACAGGTTACACATTTGGCCGGGGGTCAAAAAGACATTCTAGTCTGATTGAAACGATGACACTGGTAGCAGAAAATCACATTTAGAATACATGGTTGGACTTTCGTAACTTCACAGCCTGCTTTGATCTTTGACAGAAGCACCACTCTATCAAAGGTGTGTGAGAGAGAGAGAGAGAGAGAGAGAGAGAGAGAGAGAGAGAGAGAGAGAGAGAGAGCTCGCACACTATAGATGCATCTACCTTTTTCATCACCCGATGGACAGCAATGGCATCCTGGTCAGAGCGGTATGTCTGGATTTCGACCTCGGTCAGACCATCCAGCAGCCTACTGTAAACACCACCACAGGAAGAGTAGAGTTCTATGGGCCTCAACACAAATAGGGTGTCATCGAGAAGCAAAGCAGCAAGCCGTCATGCTTGAGAATCAGAAGCAATCTCCAAAAGCAAAGTGCCATTCTGTAAATGAGAGCAGGATGTCACAGGGCTGGCAATTGCATCAACACCCTTCTGAATTAGAAACAAATTTACTGCTGTGAAGGACTGATCATCTTCAGTAAGTGAAACCACAAAGAGTAGACAACATTTCATTAGAACTACTGATAGCATGGCAGACAGGCGAAATACCCTCAGACTTCAAGAAAAATACAATAATTCCAATCCCAAAGAAAGCAGTTGTTGACAGATGTGAAAATTACCAAGCTGTCAGTTTAATAAGTCACAGCTGCAAAATACTAACATGAAATCTTCACAGATGAATGGAAAAACTGGCAGAAGCTGACCTCGGGGAAGATCAGTTTGGATTTCGTAGAAATGTTGGAACACATGAGGCAATACTGACCCTACGACTTATCTGCATCACCTGCACATACATGGATACTCCGCAAATCACTTTTAAGTACCTGGCGGAGGGTTCACTGAACTTAGAAGATAGACTTATGAAAGGTGAACATACATTTGTAGCGTTTGTACACTTAGAGACAACATTTGACAATGTTGACTAATACTGGCTTTCAAATTTTGAAGGTGGCAGGGGTAAAATACAGGGAATAAAGCTATTTACAATTTGTACAGAAACAGGATGGCAGTTATAAGAGTTGAGTGGCATGAAAGGGAAGCAGTGGTTGGGAAGGGAGACAGACAGGGTTGCAACCTATCCCTGACGTTATTCAATCTGCATATTAAGCAAGCAGGAAAGGAAACAAAAAAATTTGGAGTAGGAATTAAAATCCATGGAGAAGAAACGAAAACTTTGATGTTTGCCGATGACACCATAATTCTGTCAGAGACAGAAAAGGAAGTGGAAGAGCAACTGAACGGAATGGACAGTGTCTTGAAAGGAGGAGATAAGATGAAC
This sequence comes from Schistocerca americana, assembly GCF_021461395.2. NCBI lineage: Eukaryota > Metazoa > Arthropoda > Insecta > Orthoptera > Acrididae > Schistocerca > Schistocerca americana. The sequence goes on from NC_060129.1 coordinate 51,770,969, forward strand.
ACCAACAAAAGCAAAAAGAAGATAATGGAATGTAGTCGAATTAAATCAGGTGATGCTGAAGGAATTAGGTAAGTAAATGAGACACTCAAAGTAGTAGGTGAGTTATGCTATTTGGGGAGGAAAATAACTTATGATGGTCGAAGCAGGGAGACTATAAGATGTAGGGTCGGAGTGGCAAGGAAAGCATTTCTGGAGAAGAGAAATTTGCTAACATCAAGTATAGATTTAAGTGTCAGGAAGTCCTTTCTGATGAATTTGTATGGAATGTAGCCATGTATGGAAGTGAAACATCGACAAACAATATAGACAAGAAGAGAACACAAACTTCTGAAATGTGGTACTACAGAAGAATGGTGAATGTTAGATGGGTAGATACATAGCTAATGAGGAGGTACTGAATAGAAATGGGGAGAAGAGAAATCTGTGGAACAACTTGAGTAGAAGAAGAGATCAGTGAGTAGGACATGTTCTGACGCATCAAGGGATCACCAACTTAGTATTTGAGGGTAGCGTGGTGGGTAAAAATCATAGAGGGAGACCAAGATGTGAATAGGATGTAGGTTGCAGTAGGTACTGGGAGATGAAAAAACTTGCACCGGATAGAGTAGCATAGAGAGCTGCACGAAACCAGTCTCTGGACTGACGACCAAAACAACAGACATTAATTGTGAAGATGATTGGCTCACTGTGAGGAAATTCCCCACCCCCCTCCTCTGCCAATGACAGCAAGTGTCTCCAATGGCATGATCCTTTCAACTGGAGGTCACAAGGGTGGGCACAATCGCCTTAGGTGATTGAAACTTCCAGGCAGATTAAAACTGTGTGCCGGACTGAGACTCGAACTCGGGACCTTTGCCTTTCACGGGCAAGTGCTCTATCAACTAAGCTACCCAAGATTGTTGGTAGAGCACTTGCCCGCGAAAGGGAAAGGTCCCGATTTCGAGTCTCGGTCCGGCACACAGTTTTAATCTGCCAGGAAGTTTCATATCAGTGCACACTTCGCTGCAGAGTGAAAATCTCATTCTGGCCTTAGGTGATTGTTTACACCTCAGGTCACACCTCCCAAACACCTGATAGGGATACCAACTAGCAATTCAGAAAGATAGCAGCTCAGGCAATCTCCCATCCATGGGTCTTGCTTGTATCTCTGAACCCTATCTGTTGAACCAGGGCTAGGAATTATGCATTACCCAGTCACCTGTTACATGTCACACAGATGGGCCGGCCATCAGGAGCACACTGGGAAGAAGAATAGGAGCCTCAAACGCCAAAGTGGAGGAAGGATAGGAGAAGGTGAATGAAGAAAGGAAAAGGGAATGAAAAACAGTGTGAGATTTTTAGTATGTCAGCTACGGACAGTGCGGGAACACCCCAAACGTGTTCCCCAAGGGAGAGGAAAAAGAATACCAAGAGGACAGACAGGCAGTACCAAAGGGAAAAGATGCTGCAAAGTCTGGGGCCCTATCATAGTGAAGCACAAACCTACCAGAGTGGCGAGAACCAAGGGGTGTGGGGAGGGGGGGGGGAGGAGTGGCTCCTCACTATGGAAGCCAATCCACACAGCTAAGTCAGTCATCTAGATAAGCTGGACACAGCTCAACCGTTCCCGCTGCTGCCCGAAATGAATCACTCTACACTAAAGGTTTCCCATAATTTTTCGTTTTTCGTCATTAACAGCCTACTTTGATTTGGAAAATAAAAAGGGTACCAGCAAGGCAGACATGTACCGGCAAACAAAGCAAAAAATAATTATTGAACCAACTTCTTTAAAGACTGCCACTCATATGTAGCAGAGTACAGATACAGATGTATAAACAGAACGAAGATTAATCATGGGTATGTACATGCACCAGATAACTGCCTTTCCAATATTGTTTGTGTTGCGGCTATTTCACACTGAACACTAACAAGAACTTTGTTACAAATTTTACAAAAGGGGAATCTTCATATATGTTGAGTAGCCTAGGAGTCATGGGTAGGCATTGGATGTAGTTAGGTGCCAAGTCTTATGCATTGCAATTGTCTCCATACAGTTCTCATAGCAATAGGCCCTGCTGCCTTCAAATTCAAAGTGTTGATCATCTGACTCAGTAGTATGTTGATCACGCCACATAGCTCGTTTCTAGGTCCCAGTTTATCGAACATTTGAGGTCACCTTTACAGTGATTTCTGCCTGTGGAAGCATACTCTTTGTGGTAATGTGTTTCTGCCGTAAGTGCGGTTCATGTCAAAAACCCAAAATCTTGTTTAATCTCCAACAGATGACACGTCTACCAATAACTGTAATCTTACATTCAATGTTTGGTCCACTTACGGTGTACTGTCATATTCAATTCTTATTTGTCTGCAGCACACTGCAGATCAAAGCCACAGTTGCAATGCATTTTGGAAATACTGCCATCCTCAATTCAATGTCAGTCGCCTGGAAACATGGTGCCATACTCTGCACTCATTTGTATGCAACCAACTGCTCAGGTACTCTGCCTACAGCACTTTTACCTTGAGAAAAGGAGAGATCTAGTTCTGACATGGACTATTCCACAGTACTGCCACATTTATGCTTCAGAAACTGAATTGTGTGGACGTAACGGTGAAAACTGTGGTATCTGTAAAAAGCAAAGCATCCAACACCCTAGACATCTGCATGTGAATCACTGTAAAAAAAATGTAGACAGGCACTGTGGCAATGTTCTTTAGACAAGATTGTTCTGGCAGTACTTAATCATAGGACAATATACATGAATCCATGCTTTGTCAAAATAAGCCACTTGCCACTTCAGTAATATGCCTCATTTTCATAAAAATCTGTTTGATATGTCTGTTTGGAAATTGTGTTGCCTTGTTCATGCACGATAATTTGTTCACACAGGTGTAGTGTAAAAACAAATTTCATTCCGTGAACAAATTTCCTCAGAAGTGGAGGATGAACATCATATTGGGGCTGAAGAATAGTGGTAACATATCTTAAGCTGCCAACTATCTTACAGTAAAGCTGTTCACACTGTTGAGCTGTTGTACAGCAACTTCATGCATGGTAACTACATGAGATGAAATTACCTACCACCTATTAGAACAGTAAATGCATTAACATTGGTAAGAGTGCTGTAGAGTCACAATGGGGCTCCACAGCTCATAGGTGTGATGCTACTTTCATACTTACTTTTATATATCTGTTGGTTTTTTTTGGTGGGGTTTTAGGGCGCTGAACTACTGTCATTAGCGCCCAGTCACAAATTTAGGTGCACATATAATCTGGTAAAACTCAAGGGGGGAGACACAAGAAAGTTCTTGCAAAGACGCAGATAAGATAATTAAAAGACTTAGATGTCTTTGGATAAGTCTGTCAAAGTAATGGCAAAAAGGGCTACGCTTAAGACGGAGCCCTGAGGCACTCCATTCTCCTGGAGGAAGACGTCTGACAATATGGAACCCACACGTACCCTAAACTTTCGATCCGTTAAAAAGGAATCAATAAAAAGGGGCAGGCAACCGCGTAGGCCCCACCTGTGCATAGTGCGGAGGATACCTCCTCTCCAACAGGTATCGTAAGCCTTCTCCAAATCGAAGAACACGGCTACCATTTGGCGCCTTCGCAAAAAGTTGTTCATGATGAAAGTCGACAAGGTCACAAAGTGGTCAACAGCGGAGCAGAGGCGACGAAAGCCGCATTGGACATTGGTAAGTAGCCGTCGAGATTCAAGAATCCAGACTAACCGAGCAATAACCATGTGCTCCATCACCTTACACACACAGCTTGTAAGAGAAATGGGGCAGTAACTAGAAGGAAGGTGTTTTTCCTTCCCGGGTTTGGTTATAGGAACAACGACGGCGTCACGCCAACGCATGGGGACCTGACCTTCGGTCCAGACACAATTGTAGGTACAAAGAAGGAAGCTTTTGCCCACCAGAGAAAGGTGTGCCAGCATCTGAACGTGAATGGCATCTGGCCCCGGAGCAGAGGACCGGGACAGTGCAAGCGCACGTTCGAGTTCCCGCATAGTAAAGGGGGCATTATAAGTTTCCAGATTCAGCGAGTGGAAGGAAGGTCGCCGAGCCTATTCCGCCTCTTTCCTGGGAAGGAAGGCAGGGTGGTAATGGGCGGAGCTTGAAACCTCCGCGAAAAACCGGCCGAAGGTATTGGAGACAGCCACAGGATCAACGAGGACCGCATTACCTGAGGTCAGGCCAGGTACCGAGGAGTGGGCCTTAATGCCCGACAGCCGGCGCAGGCCACCCCATACGACATAAGAGGGAGTAATACTGTTAAAGGAGCTGGTGAAAGAGGCCCAACAAGCTCTTTTGCTGTCTTTGATGACTCTACGGCATTGCGTTCGGAGTCTTTTGTATCCAATACAATTCGTCAACGTAGGATGGCGGCGAAAGGTGCGTAAAGCACGTCGTCGAGCACGGATAACGTCCCTACAAGCCTCGTTCCACCAGGGGACGGAAACGCGACGTGAAGAAGAGGTAGTACGAGGAATGGAACGTCTGGCAGCATTGATGATAACAGCCGTGAGGTATTCGACCTGACTGCAACAACTGAGAAAATCGTGGTCCGGAAAGGTCGCCGGGGAGGAGTAAAGTCTCCAGTCAGCTTTCGGTATGTTCCAGCTCGAAGGACGTGGGGATGGGGTGTGGTGCAGGAGACGAACGACACAGGGGAAGTGGTCGCTCTAATAGGTGTCAGAAAGGACATACCACTCGAACCGACGGGCAGGAGTGTTAGAACAGATCGAGAGGTCCAAGTGGGAGTAGGTATGAGTGGAGTCCGAGAGGAAAGTCGGGGCGCCAGTATTGAGGGAGACAACATTGAGATGGTTGAAAACATCCACCAAGAGGTAGCCTCTCTGACAGGATGCAGGAGAACCCCAAAGGGGATGATGGGCATTGAAGTCGCCAAACAGTAAAAAACGGAGGAAGCTGAGCAAACAGGTGCATCATGTCAGCCTGACTAACTGCAGAGTACGATGGAGTGTAGACAGTACAAACAGAAAAAGTAAAGGCAGAAAGAGTATTACTATTGCTTCTAGTGGGGTGGTCAATGGGATGGGATGGTAATAGACATTGTCCCGAACGAGCAACATTGCCCTACCATGAGCTGGAATACCGTCCACATGGGTGAGGTCATACCGCTCCAAGGTATGGTGGGTGAAGGCAATACGGTCAGTCGGGCGCAGCTTGGTTTCCTGGAGACCAAGGACGTGCGGACAGTGCAGGCGGAGGAGCAGTTGTAATTCCTCCCGATTAGATCGAATACCTCTTATGTTCCAATGTAACAAGGCCATCGCTAGTTAAAAAAGAGGGGAACGAGACGGGGGAAGAGCTGGTCACCTCGACGGCCGCGGAAGGCCAGGTTTCGAGGGAACAACGCTACAACCGGCGGGAGGTGGATCCTGTTCCATCGAGTCGTCGCCAGCTGCGGCCACTGTCCCGGGTTGTGTAGGAGGGGCAGCATCATTTGCCGATGAGAGGCCAGCTGAGCGCCTGGCAGCAGAGCGTCCCGGCGAAACTGAGGACGGCCGGGAGCAGCGACTCACGGACGAAGCGTCAGACGAAACGCGCCAGGGTGGAGAGGGAATAGAGACTCCTTCTTGGAGGCCTTCTTGGAGGCCTTCTTGGAAGTCCGAGGAGGCACAGGGATGGTGGGCTGGACCCGAAGAAGGTCCTCACCCGCGGGGTCCATTTTGGAACGCCGGACCTTGGAAGCTGGGGTCCGGAACATTTCCCCGATGGACGCCTGAGAAGAGGAGGAGGAAGGGTGGCCCCTGGGGCAGAGCGGGTGGGGGCCGCGGGGGAGGAGCATTTGGAAGGGAGGGATTTAGGAGGCGGAGGCATAGACCCTGGATGGGGGGAGGAGGTGGAGGGGGGACAGGATAGGGGTGAGGATACTGTGGTGGGAGTGGATAACATCACGGGATGGAGGCGGTCATACTTCTTCCTGGCCTCAGAATAAGAGAGAGGCGATCCAAAGTTTTGAGTTCTTGAATCTTCTTCTCCTTCTGATACGCAGGGCAGTCTAAGGATTTAGGCGAGTGGATGCCAGGACAATTAACGCACCGAGGTGGTGGGGTGCATGTATGTTCCTCACGAAGAGGACGTCCACAATCGCCACAAAGGGGCTCAGCCTCACACCGTGACGACAGGTGCCCAAAGAGCAAACACCGAAAACAGCGCATAGGAGTATGGTCGCACGCCGCACCGGTAGCACATCACCTTTACCTTCTCCGGGAGAACGTCCCCCTCCAAGGCGAGGATAAATGCCCCGGTGTTGATGTGACAGTCTTTGGGGCCGCACTGGACTCGCCGGACGAAATGCACGCCTCGGCGCTCCAGGTTGGCCCTGAGCTCCTCATCAGATTGCAGCAGGAGGTCCCGATGAAAAATAACCCCCTGCGTCTTATTCAGTGCTAGATGCGGGACAATGGACACTGGGATGTCCCCTAGTCGGTCGCACGCCTGGAGCGCCGCCGACTGTGTGGCGGAGGTGGTCTTGAGAAGAACGGACCCCGAACGCATTTTACTGAGAGCCTCGATTTCCCCGAAGATGTCCTTGATGTGCTGAAAAAAGAACATGGGCTTGGAGGTGGCGAACGTCCCCCCATCAGTTCGAGAACAGACCAAATAGCGGGGGAAGTACTTCGCCCCAAGCCAGCAGGCCTGTCCTTCCTCCCAGGGAGTGGCCACGGGCGAAAGGGCAGGAGAACCAGAACCAGAGACAGTACCTTTCTTTTTAAAAGACTCGGCCGCAGAGCGACCTGATACATGTTGACGTTTCATCTGCGAAACGTCCGCCCCAATACCACCCACTCCAACCAGGGGCTCTCCCCACAGGCACCACCCAGCCTCAACAAGTGCCAACTGGCAGGATGACCGTTGCCGGGAGTCCTGATGCCCCAAGGAGATGGGCATCTACTCCTTGGCCTACGTGGGGAGGGTGCAGCTCAGGTATCGGCAGTACGATCCCTGTGTTGTCAGGGGGCTACAACCTAGAGGGTACATGACGACCCCACCACAACAGGCTGGCAATCGTGCTAGATTTCGGGTGCCATGGAAAGTCCATCATGATCGTAGGTGCAGATGGGGACGCACTATGGGCGTAACTTGTACAACCCATCAGGCGTTTAGGCCCAATTTGAGGAATAGTGGGTATGGTTACAACGCCGTTACAATTCTGAGTGCCAAGGTCTTAGTGCACTGAGGACCAGTGCTACACCAGGTAAGGCGTCCTTCCCCAAAAGGCTCATACTTCTGTAGAATTTTGAAAAATGGAGGTCAAACCTCAAGGGGGACCATCACATGGAAGGCGAAAACGGTTGAAACTCCTTTTAGTCGCCTCTTACGACAGGCAGCAATACCTTGGGCCTATTCTTACCCCGGACCCGCAGGGGGGGAGGAAGGGGTGAAGATGTAACCAAAGCGTAACTAGATGTCATGGACACAGGGTGAAGATGTGTATACTTCTTACGGGCCTCTGTGTAGGTTAAATGATCGAGGGACTTATATTCCTGTATCTTCCTTTCCTTCTTATATACTGGGCAATCTGGTGAACGTGGAGAATAACTACCATGACAATTTACACACACAGGAGGGGGAACACAGGGACTCCCCTCATGGAGTGGACGTCCACAGTCACCACAGAGAGGGGCCTGTGAACAGCGGTAAGACGTGTCCAAAACGCAAGCACTTAAAACACCTCATAGGAGGTGGGATGTACGGCTTCACATCACATCGATAAACCATAATCTTAACTTTCTCAGGGAGGGTATCCCCCTTCAAAGGCCAGGATAAAGGCACCAGTATCAATGCAATTGTCTTTAGGACCCTTCTGAACATGCCAAACAAAGTGAACACCCCGCCATCTGAGACTGTCCCAAAGTTCCTCATCAGTTTCAAGGATGAGGTCCCTGTGAAAAATCACACCTTGAACCATATTTAGAGACTGGTGGGGGTAATGGACACAGGAATTGTGCAAAGATTGGTACAGGCACGAAGGGCCACAGATTGGGCAGCTGAAGCAGTTTTGATCAGCAACGAACCCACCCGCATCTTGCTCAGGGAGTCCACTTTACCAAACTTGTCTTCAATGTGTTCCACAAAGAATAAAGGTTTGGTATTGGTGAAAGTATCTCCATCAGTCCTGGTGCAAACTAGATAACGGTGGAAAGGTTTCGTCCCTAGCCGACGGGCCTGACCCTCTTCCCAGGGGGTAGCCATGGGAGGGAAGGCCGAAGGGGCAAGAGAAGCAGCACTTGAATCAGTTCCATGCAGAGAGACAGCCGCAGAAGAACGGCCAGAGTTCTGGACCCATATGCATTTCATTTGCATAGCGTCCGCCCTGATACCACCAACTCCAATCAGGGGCTCTCCTCACGCGCACCACCCAGCCGCAGCAAGGGCCGTCTCGCATGGCGGCCATTTCCGGGAGTTCCGATGCTCCAGGATGACGAGCAACCACTCCAAGGCATGCATGAGCAAAACTAGGTCCCTGTGGAATATAATACCCTGGAACAGATTTAAGTTCTTATGGGGGCTGATGGGAACAGAAACATCCCCCCAACTTGTCACAAGGGAGTAATGCCTGTGACTGGGCAGAGGATGCTGATTTTATCGAGACTGACCCAGAGCGCATTTTGCACAAGCCCTCTACCCTGCCAAACTTCTCCTCCAAATGATCCACAAAAAACTGGGGCTTCATGGACATCAAAGATTCCCCATGAACTCTTGTACACACGAGGTACTGAGGCAAAAAAGCTTCACTGCCATCCTTAGCCTGGCATTCCTCCCATGGTGTGGCCAGGGAGGGGGACGATTTGGGCTCATATTTCTTAGCAATGAAGTTAGACTTTGCCCACTTAGAGACTGCTGGCAGCAGACCACCAACAAGAGATGATATACTATACTTCGTGTGTCATCTGCCCTTATGCCACCCACTCTGACCAGGAGCCCCCCCCCCACAGGTTCCACCCAGCCTTATCAAGGATCACCAGGCAGGATGGCCATTGCTGGGAGTCCCGATGCCCCAGAGAGATGGGCATCTACTCCATGGCATCTACTTAATGGCGCAGACATCAGCAGAGCAAACCCTGTGTTGTCCGGGGGTGCTGCAACAAACAGGGTACATCGCAGCCCCACCACAACAGACTGGATACCGTGCTATATATGAGGTGCAGGGAAGTCCATGGTCATCATCGGCACAGAAAGTGACGCTGCACAGTGCATGGTGGAAAATGCACCCAGGAAGGTGTCCTCACCTTAGATATGGTGAATGGGCGGGACTGCAATCGATGATGAGAAAGTGGACTAAAGATCTCAATGCACGATGGACACGATGCACCATATAAGGCGCCCTTCCCCAATTGGCTCGCTCTTTGGGAAAATTTAGAAAGATGGTCAAACCAGTCAGGGGACCATCAGAAAGGCCATAACATGAGTGACTCCTTTTAGACACCTCTTATGATAGACAGGCATACCTCATGCCTATTCCAGCCACCGGACTTCCAGGGGAGGGGAGGGTCCAGAAGGGATGGTGTGCAATTAGTCACTGAGCAGCAGAAATGGGTGAGGTAGTTGCCCAATAAGCTGAGAGAGTCCTCTCTGGTGACAGTGAGCGATGGAAGGATGTAAGTGGTGCAAAGGGAGGTCGAATGAGGAAGGAAAAGGCCAACTGGAACAGCTTGAAGACAGGTAGTCAGGGAGATGGGTTTACTATGAACATCATCCAGTATGAGCAGAATGACTCCCCCAATAGATGGAAAGCCAACCTTGGGGGTGAAGGTCAAAACAGACCAGGAAGAAATGCAAAATATCAATGCAGTTATGAGGACACAATTGTTTCCTGAGGGATGGGTGCAAGTGGATGCCTCAATTCTAAAAGCAGCCATGAATTTTCTTTGTTGGATTGAAGGCCGCTAACATCCATTTGAGGAGTCATGATAAGGAAATAATGATGTATGTCACCTCCAAAGCTGCCGAGTGCCATCCTGTCAAGACTCACTGCTACAGGGCACAGAGCCAGGACAATCCTGTTCCATTTAGTCTACAGATGAATCGTCTTTGTTGTGCAGCCAGCTTGCAGAGTTCAATACAGAGGAATGATATGTGGTGCACACCAGCCACAGGAAGGTCAGCCAGGCCAAGGTATCACGTGGTGACACCACCAAAGAGGATCTTTGAATTGGCAAAAGAGAAGACCATTTGCCTTTCTTAGACTTCTTCAGACCTTTCCGGCTAGCAGATGAAGTCTCAGGTGGCGGTTGGCAGGAGACAAATACGAATTCTTCATGGGAGTATTCCTTTCTGGCCTGCCAGATGTACAGGGTGTCCGAAAAGTCTTTCCCTGATTACATAAATTGATAACTGAGGCTACAAGTAGAATACAAATACAAAACTTGTGTCGAATTGTTTACAACTGTCAAAGTTTTTTCCTGTTTTAGGTTCGCAGTACGAAAGTAGTGGATGAGGTGCAGTGCCCAAGAAGCCATGTTAACCAATCAGGAGAAGGCACAGTGTGTCCAGTGGTACCATGAGACACGATCAACAACCGCAGTGCAGAAACACTTCCAGGCAACATTTGGAAGGAATCCACCTGATGTCAAGAGGATTAAAGCCTGGTATGAGAAGTATGATAACTTCAAGAACACAGGATCGGTTGCTGACCTTTCGAGGTCTGGTCGACCAAGAACCTCAGCAGACAGGGTGGAAGCTGTAATGAGGTCTATTCTGTGAAGTCTGAAGAAATCGGTGCGCAGGGACTAACGTGAATTACAGATGCCAAAAAGCTCTCCATGACATTTTACACAAACATTTATTGTTTCGTGCATACTAAGTGAGAATCGTTCATGCCTTGCTGCCCAATGACAGTACACATCGATATGACTTTGCAGTCTAAATGCTATCACGTATTGAGGATGATGATGGTTATCTCAGACCTATTGCCTTTTCTGACAAAGCGACCTTTCTTGTCAGTGGAGTAGTGAATCGCCATAATGTGCGCATTAGGGGTTCACAATCCCCTGACGAGGTCTTGGAGTGCACCAGAGGCAATGGAAAGGTGAATGTTTGGTGCGTGCTATTGCACGATCGAATTATCAGGCCAATCTTCTTCGCTAAGGCTACCATCACATCTGCATTGTATCTGGACATGTTGCAACTGTATGCTGTTCCTCAGCTGCTTCAGTATCACCCCGATGTCTATTGAACACGTGTACCAGATCTTGAAACCCTGTGGCAACGGACAACCACAGTCATTGAATCGATCCCTCCAGTGATGTGGGCGGAAATCGAATATCGCCTAGATGTGCTACATGCTACCAAGGGTGCTCATGTGGAAGTTTACTGATTTGTGAAAAAACTGATAGTTTGTAAACAATTAGACACCAGTTTCATATTTGTATCTTACTTCTAGCCTGAGTTATCAATTTATGTCATCAGGGAAAGACTTTTCAGACACCCTGTATAACTAGTGACTTCACCACATATGGCCAGAGTTTGATAGCTTGTTGCACAGCTCCAAGAGGGAATAGCCATGCTACCATGGCACTGCGCAATTTCACAACCTCAGAGTTGAATTTAAGGTCTCATGTCTGCATGGAGCGAGATTTAGCAAGAACGGTACTCTACGTACCAGACAGTAGAAGGCAGGTTTTGCGACTAGCCAGTAACTTTCGAGCAACCAGGTGAGGAACTTTTTCATTACCTGCATTTCCTGGACACCCCACTCATCGAGATGCATGGGACTATCCCAAGAGGAGCAGCATGGCGGCCATTGCTGTTGATACACTGGGGAGGAAGCGAACAATTGCCCTTGTGTGCATCCCCACTACAGGTTACACATTTGGCCGGGGGTCAAAAAGACATTCTAGTCTGATTGAAACGATGACACTGGTAGCAGAAAATCACATTTAGAATACATGGTTGGACTTTCGTAACTTCACAGCCTGCTTTGATCTTTGACAGAAGCACCACTCTATCAAAGGTGTGAGAGAGAGAGAGAGAGAGAGAGAGAGAGAGAGAGAGAGAGAGAGCTCGCACACTATAGATGCATCTACCTTTTTCATCACCCGATGGACAGCAATGGCATCCTGGTCAGAGCAGTATGTCTGGATTTCGACCTCGGTCAAACCATCCAGCAGCCTACTGTAAACACCACCACAGGAAGAGTAGAGTTCTATGGGCCTCAACACAAATAGGGTGTCATCGAGAAGCAAAGCAGCAAGCCGTCATGCTTGAGAATCAGAAGCAATCTCCAAAAGCAAAGTGCCATTCTGTAAATGAGAGCAGGATGTCACAGGGCTGGCAATTGCATCAACACCCTTCTGAATTAGAAACAAATTTACTGCTGTGAAGGACTGATCATCTTCAGTAAGTGAAACCACAAAGAGTAGACAACATTTCATTAGAACTACTGATAGCATGGCAGACAGGCGAAATACCCTCAGACTTCAAGAAAAATACAATAATTCCAATCCCAAAGAAAGCAGTTGTTGACAGATGTGAAAATTACCAAGCTGTCAGTTTAATAAGTCACAGCTGCAAAATACTAACATGAAATCTTCACAGATGAATGGAAAAACTGGCAGAAGCTGACCTCGGGGAAGATCAGTTTGGATTTCGTAGAAATGTTGGAACACGTGAGGCAATACTGACCCTACGACTTATCTGCATCACCTGCACATACATGGATACTCCGCAAATCACTTTTAAGTACCTGGCGGAGGGTTCACTGAACTTAGAAGATAGACTTATGAAAGGTGAACATACATTTGTAGCGTTTGTACACTTAGAGACAAAATTTGACAATGTTGACTAATACTGGCTTTCAAATTTTGAAGGTGGCAGGGGTAAAATACAGGGAATAAAGCTATTTACAATTTGTACAGAAACAGGATGGCAGTTATAAGAGTTGAGTGGCATGAAAGGGAAGCAGTGGTTGGGAAGGGAGACAGACAGGGTTGCAACCTATCCCTGACGTTATTCAATCTGCATATTAAGCAAGCAGGAAAGGAAACAAAAAAATTTGGAGTAGGAATTAAAATCCATGGAGAAGAAACGAAAACTTTGATGTTTGCCGATGACACCGTAATTCTGTCAGAGACAGAAAAGGAAGTGGAAGAGCAACTGAACGGAATGGACAGTGTCTTGAAAGGAGGAGATAAGATGAACACCAACAAAAGCAAAAAGAAGATAATGGAATGTAGTCGAATTAAATCAGGTGATGCTGAAGGAATTAGGTAAGTAAATGAGACACTGAAAGTAGTAGGTGAGTTATGCTATTTGGGGAGGAAAATAACTTATGATGGTCGAAGCAGGGAGAATATAAGATGTAGGGTCGGAGTGGCAAGGAAAGCATTTCTGGAGAAGAGAAATTTGCTAACATCAAGTATAGATTTAAGTGTCAGGAAGTCCTTTCTGATGAATTTGTATGGAATGTAGCCATGTATGGAAGTGAAACATCGACAAACAATATAGACAAGAAGAGAACACAAACTTCTGAAATGTGGTACTACAGAAGAATGGTGAATGTTAGATGGGTAGATACATAGCTAATGAGGAGGTACTGAATAGAAATGGGGAGAAGAGAAATCTGTGGCACAACTTGAGTAGAAGAAGAGATCAGTGAGTAGGACATATTCTGACGCATCAAGGGATCACCAACTTAGTATTTGAGGGTAGCGTGGTGGGTAAAATTCATAGAGGGAGACCAAGAGGTGAATAGGATGTAGGTTGCAGTAGGTACTGGGAGATGAAAAAACTTGCACCGGATAGAGTAGCATAGAGAGCTGCACGAAACCAGTCTCTGGACTGACGACCAAAACAACAGACATTAATTGTGAAGATGATTGGCTCACTGTGAGGAAATTCCCCACCCCCCTCCTCTGCCAATGACAGCAAGTGTCTCCAATGGCATGATCCTTTCAACTGGAGGTCACAAGAGTGGGCACAATCGCCTTAGGTGATTGAAACTTCCAGGCAGATTAAAACTGTGTGCCGGACTGAGACTCGAACTCGGGACCTTTGCCTTTCGCGGGCAAGTGCTCTATCAACTAAGCTACCCAAGATTGTTGGTAGAGCACTTGCCCGCGAAAGGGAAAGGTCCCGATTTCGAGTCTTGGTCCGGCACACAGTTTTAATCTGCCAGGAAGTTTCATATCAGTGCACACTTCGCTGCAGAGTGAAAATCTCATTCTGGCCTTAGGTGATTGTTTACACCTCAGGTCACACCTCCCAAACACCTGATAGGGATACCAACTAGCAATTCAGAAAGGTAGCAGCTCAGGCAATCTCCCATCCATGGGTCTTGCTTGTATCTCTGAACCCTATCTGTTGAACCAGGGCTAGGAATTATGCATTACCCAGTCACCTGTTACATGTCACACAGATGGGCCGGCCATCAGGAGCACACTGGGAAGAAGAATAGGAGCCTCAAACGCCAAAGTGGAGGAAGGATAGGAGAAGGTGAATGAAGAAAGGAAAAGGGAATGAAAAACAGTGTGAGATTTTTAGTATGTCAGCTACGGACAGTGCGGAAACACCCCAAACGTGTTCCCCAAGGGAGAGGAAAAAGAATACCAAGAGGACAGACAGGCAGTACCAAAGGGAAAAGATGCTGCAAAGTCTTGGGCCCTATCATAGTGAAGCACAAACCTACCAGAGTGGCGAGAACCAAGGGGTGTGGGGAGGGGGGGGGGGAGGAGTGGCTCCTCACTATGGAAGCCAATCCACACAGCTAAGTCAGTCATCTAGATAAGCTGGACACAGCTCAACCGTTCCCGCTGCTGCCCGAAATGAATCACTCTACACTAAAGGTTTCCCATAATTTTTCGTTTTTCGTCATTAACAGCCTACTGTGATTTGGAAAATAAAAAGGGTACCAGCAAGGCAGACATGTACCGGCAAACAAAGCAAAAAATAATTATTGAACCAACTTCTTTAAAGACTGCCACTCATATGTAGCAGAGTACAGATACAGATGTATAAACAGAACGAAGATTAATCATGGGTATGTACATGCACCAGATAACTGCCTTTCCAATATTGTTTGTGTTGCGGCTATTTCACACTGAACACTAACAAGAACTTTGTTACAAATTTTACAAAAGGGGAATCTTCATATATGTTGAGTAGCCTAGGAGTCATGGGTAGGCATTGGATGTAGTTAGGTGCCAAGTCTTATGCATTGCAATTGTCTCCATACAGTTCTCATAGCAATAGGCCCTGCTGCCTTCAAATTCAAAGTGTTGATCATCTGACTCAGTAGTATGTTGATCACGCCACATAGCTCGTTTCTAGGTCCCAGTTTATCGAACATTTGAGGTCACCTTTACAGTGATTTCTGCCTGTGGAAGCATACTCTTTGTGGTAATGTGTTTCTGCCGTAAGTGCGGTTCATGTCAAAAACCCAAAATCTTGTTTAATCTCCAACAGATGACACGTCTACCAATAACTGTAATCTTACATTCAATGTTTGGTCCACTTACGGTGTACTGTCATATTCAATTCTTATTTGTCTGCTGATCACGCCACATAGCTCGTTTCTAGGTCCCAGTTTATCGAACATTTGAGGTCACCTTTACAGTGATTTCTGCCTGTGGAAGCATACTCTTTGTGGTAATGTGTTTCTGCCGTAAGTGCGGTTCATGTCAAAAACCCAAAATCTTGTTTAATCTCCAACAGATGACACGTCTACCAATAACTGTAATCTTACATTCAATGTTTGGTCCACTTACGGTGTACTGTCATATTCAATTCTTATTTGTCTGCAGCACACTGCAGATCAAAGCCACAGTTGCAATGCATTTTGGAAATACTGCCATCCTCAATTCAATGTCAGTCGCCTGGAAACATGGTGCCATACTCTGCACTCATTTGTATGCAACCAACTGCTCAGGTACTCTGCCTACAGCACTTTTACCTTGAGAAAAGGAGAGATCTAGTTCTGACATGGACTATTCCACAGTACTGCCACATTTATGCTTCAGAAACTGAATTGTGTGGACGTAACGGTGAAAACTGTGGTATCTGTAAAAAGCAAAGCATCCAACACCCTAGACATCTGCATGTCAATCACTGTAAAAAAAATGTAGACAGGCACTGTGGCAATGTTCTTTAGACAAGATTGTTCTGGCAGTACTTAATCATAGGACAATATACATGAATCCATGCTTTGTCAAAATAAGCCACTTGCCACTTCAGTAATATGCCTCATTTTCATAAAAATCTGTTTGATATGTCTGTTTGGAAATTATGTTGCCTTGTTCATGCACGATAATTTGTTCACACAGGTGTAGTGTAAAAACAAATTTCATTCCGTGAACAAATTTCCTCAGAAGTGGAGGATGAACATCATATTGGGGCTGAAGAATAGTGGTAACATATCTTAAGCTGCCAACTATCTTACAGTAAAGCTGTTCACACTGTTGAGCTGTTGTACAGCAACTTCATGCATGGTAACTACATGAGATGAAATTACCTACCACCTATTAGAACAGTAAATGCATTAACATTGGTAAGAGTGCTGTAGAGTCACAATGGGGCTCCACAGCTCATAGGTGTGATGCTACTTTCATACTTACTTTTATATATCTGTTGGTTTTTTTTGGTGGGGTTTTAGGGCGCTGAACTACTGTCATTAGCGCCCAGTCACAAATTTAGGTGCACATATAATCTGGTAAAACTCAAGGGGGGAGACACAAGAAAGTTCTTGCAAAGACGCAGATAAGATAATTAAAAGACTTAGATGTCTTTGGATAAGTCTGTCAAAGTAATGGCAAAAAGGGCTACGCTTAAGACGGAGCCCTGAGGCACTCCATTCTCCTGGAGGAAGACGTCTGACAATATGGAACCCACACGTACCCTAAACTTTCGATCCGTTAAAAAGGAATCAATAAAAAGGGGCAGGCAACCGCGTAGGCCCCACCTGTGCATAGTGCGGAGGATACCTCCTCTCCAACAGGTATCGTAAGCCTTCTCCAAATCGAAGAACACGGCTACCATTTGGCGCCTTCGCAAAAAGTTGTTCATGATGAAAGTCGACAAGGTCACAAAGTGGTCAACAGCGGAGCAGAGGCGACGAAAGCCGCATTGGACATTGGTAAGTAGCCGTCGAGATTCAAGAATCCAGACTAACCGAGCAATAACCATGTGCTCCATCACCTTACACACACAGCTTGTAAGAGAAATGGGGCAGTAACTAGAAGGAAGGTGTTTTTCCTTCCCGGGTTTGGTTATAGGAACAACGACGGCGTCACGCCAACGCATGGGGACCTGACCTTCGGTCCAGACACAATTGTAGGTACAAAGAAGGAAGCTTTTGCCCACCAGAGAAAGGTGTGCCAGCATCTGAACGTGAATGGCATCTGGCCCCGGAGCAGAGGACCGGGACAGTGCAAGCGCACGTTCGAGTTCCCGCATAGTAAAGGGGGCATTATAAGTTTCCAGATTCAGCGAGTGGAAGGAAGGTCGCCGAGCCTATTCCGCCTCTTTCCTGGGAAGGAAGGCAGGGTGGTAATGGGCGGAGCTTGAAACCTCCGCGAAAAACCGGCCGAAGGTATTGGAGACAGCCACAGGATCAACGAGGACCGCATTACCTGAGGTCAGGCCAGGTACCGAGGAGTGGGCCTTAATGCCCGACAGCCGGCGCAGGCCACCCCATACGACATAAGAGGGAGTAATACTGTTAAAGGAGCTGGTGAAAGAGGCCCAACAAGCTCTTTTGCTGTCTTTGATGACTCTACGGCATTGCGTTCGGAGTCTTTTGTATCCAATACAATTCGTCAACGTAGGATGGCGGCGAAAGGTGCGTAAAGCACGTCGTCGAGCACGGATAGCGTCCCTACAAGCCTCGTTCCACCAGGGGACGGAAACGCGACGTGAAGAAGAGGTAGTACGAGGAATGGAACGTCTGGCAGCATTGATGATAACAGCCGTGAGGTATTCGACCTGACTGCAACAACTGAGAAAATCGTGGTCCGGAAAGGTCGCCGGGGAGGAGTAAAGTCTCCAGTCAGCTTTCGGTATGTTCCAGCTCGAAGGACGTGGGGATGGGGTGTGGTGCAGGAGACGAACGACACAGGGGAAGTGGTCGCTCTAATAGGTGTCAGAAAGGACATACCACTCGAACCGACGGGCAGGAGTGTTAGAACAGATCGAGAGGTCCAAGTGGGAGTAGGTATGAGTGGAGTCCGAGAGGAAAGTCGGGGCGCCAGTATTGAGGGAGACAACATTGAGATGGTTGAAAACATCCACCAAGAGGTAGCCTCTCTGACAGGATGCAGGAGAACCCCAAAGGGGATGATGGGCATTGAAGTCGCCAAACAGTAAAAAACGGAGGAAGCTGAGCAAACAGGTGCATCATGTCAGCCTGACTAACTGCAGAGTACGATGGAGTGTAGACAGTACAAACAGAAAAAGTAAAGGCAGAAAGAGTATTACTATTGCTTCTAGTGGGGTGGTCAATGGGATGGGATGGTAATAGACATTGTCCCGAACGAGCAACATTGCCCTACCATGAGCTGGAATACCGTCCACATGGGTGAGGTCATACCGCTCCAAGGTATGGTGGGTGAAGGCAATACGGTCAGTCGGGCGCAGCTTGGTTTCCTGGAGACCAAGGACGTGCGGACAGTGCAGGCGGAGGAGCAGTTGTAATTCCTCCCGATTAGATCGAATACCTCTTATGTTCCAATGTAACAAGGCCATCGCTAGTTAAAAAAGAGGGGAACGAGACGGGGGAAGAGCTGGTCACCTCGACGGCCGCGGAAGGCCAGGTTTCGAGGGAACAACGCTACAACCGGCGGGAGGTGGATCCTGTTCCATCGAGTCGTCGCCAGCTGCGGCCACTGTCCCGGGTTGTGTAGGAGGGGCAGCATCATTTGCCGATGAGAGGCCAGCTGAGCGCCTGGCAGCAGAGCGTCCCGGCGAAACTGAGGACGGCCGGGAGCAGCGACTCACGGACGAAGCGTCAGACGAAACGCGCCAGGGTGGAGAGGGAATAGAGACTCCTTCTTGGAGGCCTTCTTGGAGGCCTTCTTGGAAGTCCGAGGAGGCACAGGGATGGTGGGCTGGACCCGAAGAAGGTCCTCACCCGCGGGGTCCATTTTGGAACGCCGGACCTTGGAAGCTGGGGTCCGGAACATTTCCCCGATGGACGCCTGAGAAGAGGAGGAGGAAGGGTGGCCCCTGGGGCAGAGCGGGTGGGGGCCGCGGGGGAGGAGCATTTGGAAGGGAGGGATTTAGGAGGCGGAGGCATAGACCCTGGATGGGGGGAGGAGGTGGAGGGGGGACAGGATAGGGGTGAGGATACTGTGGTGGGAGTGGATAACATCACGGGATGGAGGCGGTCATACTTCTTCCTGGCCTCAGAATAAGAGAGAGGCGATCCAAAGTTTTGAGTTCTTGAATCTTCTTCTCCTTCTGATACGCAGGGCAGTCTAAGGATTTAGGCGAGTGGATGCCAGGACAATTAACGCACCGAGGTGGTGGGGTGCATGTATGTTCCTCACGAAGAGGACGTCCACAATCGCCACAAAGGGGCTCAGCCTCACACCGTGACGACAGGTGCCCAAAGAGCAAACACCGAAAACAGCGCATAGGAGTATGGTCGCACGCCGCACCGGTAGCACATCACCTTTACCTTCTCCGGGAGAACGTCCCCCTCCAAGGCGAGGATAAATGCCCCGGTGTTGATGTGACAGTCTTTGGGGCCGCACTGGACTCGCCGGACGAAATGCACGCCTCGGCGCTCCAGGTTGGCCCTGAGCTCCTCATCAGATTGCAGCAGGAGGTCCCGATGAAAAATAACCCCCTGCGTCCTATTCAGTGCTAGATGCGGGACAATGGACACTGGGATGTCCCCTAGTCGGTCGCACGCCTGGAGCGCCGCCGACTGTGTGGCGGAGGTGGTCTTGAGAAGAACGGACCCCGAACGCATTTTACTGAGAGCCTCGATTTCCCCGAAGATGTCCTTGATGTGCTGAAAAAAGAACATGGGCTTGGAGGTGGCGAACGTCCCCCCATCAGTTCGAGAACAGACCAAATAGCGGGGGAAGTACTTCGCCCCAAGCCAGCAGGCCTGTCCTTCCTCCCAGGGAGTGGCCACGGGCGAAAGGGCAGGAGAACCAGAACCAGAGACAGTACCTTTCTTTTTAAAAGACTCGGCCGCAGAGCGACCTGATACATGTTGACGTTTCATCTGCGAAACGTCCGCCCCAATACCACCCACTCCAACCAGGGGCTCTCCCCACAGGCACCACCCAGCCTCAACAAGTGCCAACTGGCAGGATGACCGTTGCCGGGAGTCCTGATGCCCCAAGGAGATGGGCATCTACTCCTTGGCCTACGTGGGGAGGGTGCAGCTCAGGTATCGGCAGTACGATCCCTGTGTTGTCAGGGGGCTACAACCTAGAGGGTACATGACGACCCCACCACAACAGGCTGGCAATCGTGCTAGATTTCGGGTGCCATGGAAAGTCCATCATGATCGTAGGTGCAGATGGGGACGCACTATGGGCGTAACTTGTACAACCCATCAGGCGTTTAGGCCCAATTTGAGGAATAGTGGGTATGGTTACAACGCCGTTACAATTCTGAGTGCCAAGGTCTTAGTGCACTGAGGACCAGTGCTACACCAGGTAAGGCGTCCTTCCCCAAAAGGCTCATACTTCTGTAGAATTTTGAAAAATGGAGGTCAAACCTCAAGGGGGACCATCACATGGAAGGCGAAAACGGTTGAAACTCCTTTTAGTCGCCTCTTACGACAGGCAGCAATACCTTGGGCCTATTCTTACCCCGGACCCGCAGGGGGGGAGGAAGGGGTGAAGATGTAACCAAAGCGTAACTAGATGTCATGGACACAGGGTGAAGATGTGTATACTTCTTACGGGCCTCTGTGTAGGTTAAATGATCGAGGGACTTATATTCCTGTATCTTCCTTTCCTTCTTATATACTGGGCAATCTGGTGAACGTGGAGAATAACTACCATGACAATTTACACACACAGGAGGGGGAACACAGGGACTCCCCTCATGGAGTGGACGTCCACAGTCACCACAGAGAGGGGCCTGTGAACAGCGGTAAGACGTGTCCAAAACGCAAGCACTTAAAACACCTCATAGGAGGTGGGATGTACGGCTTCACATCACATCGATAAACCATAATCTTAACTTTCTCAGGGAGGGTATCCCCCTTCAAAGGCCAGGATAAAGGCACCAGTATCAATGCAATTGTCTTTAGGACCCTTCTGAACATGCCAAACAAAGTGAACACCCCGCCATCTGAGACTGTCCCAAAGTTCCTCATCAGTTTCAAGGATGAGGTCCCTGTGAAAAATCACACCTTGAACCATATTTAGAGACTGGTGGGGGTAATGGACACAGGAATTGTGCAAAGATTGGTACAGGCACGAAGGGCCACAGATTGGGCAGCTGAAGCAGTTTTGATCAGCAACGAACCCACCCGCATCTTGCTCAGGGAGTCCACTTTACCAAACTTGTCTTCAATGTGTTCCACAAAGAATAAAGGTTTGGTATTGGTGAAAGTATCTCCATCAGTCCTGGTGCAAACTAGATAACGGTGGAAA
Organism: Schistocerca americana; assembly: GCF_021461395.2. Taxonomy (NCBI): domain Eukaryota; kingdom Metazoa; phylum Arthropoda; class Insecta; order Orthoptera; family Acrididae; genus Schistocerca; species Schistocerca americana. Next base: position 51,792,544 of record NC_060129.1, read on the forward strand.
GGTTTCGTCCCTAGCCGACGGGCCTGACCCTCTTCCCAGGGGGTAGCCATGGGAGGGAAGGCCGAAGGGGCAAGAGAAGCAGCACTTGAATCAGTTCCATGCAGAGAGACAGCCGCAGAAGAACGGCCAGAGTTCTGGACCCATATGCATTTCATTTGCATAGCGTCCGCCCTGATACCACCAACTCCAATCAGGGGCTCTCCTCACGCGCACCACCCAGCCGCAGCAAGGGCCGTCTCGCATGGCGGCCATTTCCGGGAGTTCCGATGCTCCAGGATGACGAGCAACCACTCCAAGGCATGCATGAGGAGGCCACAGCTCAGGTATCAGAAGTGTGATCCCTGTGTTTTCAGGGGGCTCAACCAAAATGGTACGTAGCGGGCTGGCTACCGTGCTGGCTATGCACCCTAGCATCAGACAAGGACGTGAAAGAAAAGGTGGAATTTACTAGGAGGGCGCACGTCAGAGACACTAGGTAAGGTGCTCTTCCCCAAATGGCACACACTATGGAGGAGAAATTTTGTAATGGAGGTCAAACCCCAGAGGGGGACCAGGGAATGCCAAAAGGAGGAGATGATTACGCAACAAAGCCGAATTGTAAAACCAATAAAACCAGGAGGATAGCGGAGGCCAACATAAGCAAGGACACCAAGAGAGGGAGAGGAGGGCGAGGGGAAAGGAGTAAGGAGGGGAAGGGGAAGGAAATGAAGCCCTGGAGAGAAAGAAGGCTGCAAAGCAAATGACGTTGCCAACATCATGGGATGGAGGCGGTCATATTTCTTCCTTTCCTCAGAATAAGACAGACAGTCCAAGGTTTTCAATTCTTGTATCTTCTTCTCCTTCAGATAGACAGGGCAGTCGAAAGATCTAGGCGAGTGGAGGCCAGGACAATTGACGCACCGAGGTGATGGGGTGCATGTATGTCCCTCACAAAGAGGGCGTCCACAATCGCCACAAAGGGGTTCAGCTTCGCACCTTGATGACATATGCCCGAAGTGCAAACATCGAAAGCATCGCATAGGAGGTGGGATGTAAAGTTGCACGACGCACTGGTAGCACATCACCTTTACCTTCTCTGGGAGATCGTCGCCCTCGAATGCGAGGATAAAGGCCCCAGTGTCGACACTGTGATCTTTGGGGCCGCACTGGACTCGCCGGACGAAATGCACGCCATGGCTCACCAGGTTGGCCCTGAGCTCATCAGATTGCCGCAGGAGGTCCCGATGTAAAATAATCCCCTGCGTCCTATTGAGCGCCAGATGTGGGACAATGGACACTGGGATATCCCTTGGTTGGTTGCATGCCTGGAGCGCCATCAACTGTGTAGCAGAGGTGGTCGTTATGAGAACGGACTTCGAACGCATTTTATTAAGAGCCTCGATTTCTCCGAAGATATCCTCGATATGCTGTACAAAGAACATGGGCTTGGAGGTGGCGAATGTCCCCCATTGGTCCGAGAACAGACTAAATGGTGGGGGAAGTATTTCGTCCCAAGCCAGCGGTCCTGTCCTTCCTCGCAGGGAGTGGCCAAGGAGGAAAGGCAGAAGGACCAGAAACAGAGACAGAACCTTTCTTCTTAGAAGACGCGGCCGCAGAGCGACCTGATGCATATTGACGCTTCATCTGCAAAACGTCCGCACCAATACCACCCACTCTGACCAAGTGGCCACTCAGCCTCAGCAAGGGCCACCTGGCAGGGTCACCATTGCTGGAAGTCCTGATGCCCCAGGTAGACGGGCATCTACTCCTTGGCAGTACGATCCCTGTGTTGTCAGGGGGCTACAACCTAGAGGGTACATCTGACTACCCCACCACAAGGGGCTGGCTACCGTGCTGGATTTCGGGTGCCATGGGAAGTCCATCATGATCGAAGGTGCAGATGAGGATGCACTACGGGCGTAACCCATGCAAGTCATTAGGTGTTTAGGCCCAAATTGATGAACAGTGGGTGCAGTTACGACGCCGTTACAATGATGAGTGTCAAGGTCTTAGTGCACTGTGGACCGGTGATACACCACGTAAGGTGTCCTTCCCAAAAAGGCTAGTACTTGTGTAGAATTTTAAAAATGGAGGTCAAACCCCAATGGGGACCATTACATTGAAGGCCAAAACGGTTGAAACTCCTTTTAGTCGCCTCTTATGACAGGCAGGAATACCTTGGGCCTGTTCTTACCGCAGACCCGCAGGGGGATATTTGTTGGTGACAGCATGTGTTGGCATATGAGTGAAATAAAGGGTTACGAAAGCTGAATCTAAATCTTATACTGGTTAATGGCTGTAAAATTAATATAAAAAACAAATGATGAATAATGTCCCTAGTAAGTTGTTTCTCAAATTTATTGCAAATTAAATACACCAGTGGCAAGCTGTACATACAACGTTCATGGTGCAACAAAAGTATCTTACTGATTTTCCTATCACGACACGCACTGAAGCTGTCATCCAGTGTGACAGTACATGAAGTGTAGAGGAAAAGAGAAGGAAAATTCATTGTGTAATAGGATCTAAACCACAAACCTCATCTGCTCTACTAAACGAGGTGTGATCTTTTAGAGAGATTTAAATTTGTCGATATATGTGTAACAAATGCCACCATGACAAATGGTTTTTGGGTGGGATACCCAGCATTTTAAATAACAGCAGCCTCAATCTGTTTTCCTATCCCCTTGTCGGACTGTCTGCTAGCTAGCAGTCCATTTCTCTTCAACATAAGCTGTTAACCTCTAGCAAAGTTGGTACTTTTTTGCATTGTTCATAAGCTCACAGAATTTCTGCCATACAACACATTTATCACATTTCCCAGGCATTTATACTGTACATGTTGCTGCTTTTCCACTGGCATAGATATTCCATTTCTACTCATCTCAGTATTACATACTTCTTGCCGCAACTTGCAAACAGAAAATTGGACATTTTATATTTGTTTTGTGTATTCTTTCATCCTTTGCCTCGGCAACGTCATTGCTTTCTCATCAACAAAAAAATTTAATTTTGTTAACAAGTTTCCACCAGCCCATAGCATTGAGCACAACTTTAACTGGAACATGGCTATGTCTAGTCATAAGAAATAGTTGATTCCTACTGCTGCTTGGTATGTGTTTCACACTGCTGACTAATACATTATTTTTGAAGGTGGTAGTTGAAGTACTATGGCTACATGACACTGTAAGTAGACAGGTATGTCATTCTGCCTGCAAGGACTGCACAGCTTGAGAAGAAGTTGAGGGGCAGAGACAAAGGGCAAGGACGAGACAGGCAAAGAGAGTGGGTGAGAAGATGGGAAAATGGTGGGTGAGGAGGAGACAGAAGAGTGAAAAAGGAGGAGATGGAATGAATGTGGTAGGAGAAGATGGACTAACAGATTGGAATATATACTTACCCTGGCAATACCACGAACTCAGCTGGTTACTAATATACTGCTGATCTCTAGGAAATTCACGATCTATGATTATTTCCATTAGCCAGTGACTTTTCTCATTCTACATGTAATATCAGTGATGTGAATGCTGGAAATGTTATCCAGATCATCCCACCCCAAACTTAGTCTGGGATCCTCACTGATACAATCTCTGTGGGGAAATACTCCCAACAGACCTTCAAGAAAATAACAAAGAATATTCGAATTAATACAGCTTGTGCAAATCTGTCCATACAAAGACAATTTGCTGATCAGCTTTTCTAACTCACATTCCCATGATTCCACCTTGTGGTACATTTCACTGTGCTCTTTGCAGAGACACTGGCAGCTCTCTCCTACACTGTATACTTCACAGCACAGCACTTACTGACCCTGACCATCATCTGGCAACCTAGAAATTTGCCTCGAGTTGCGATGTTGTGCTTCTCCCATCCACACACCATTTATCACTTGTCTTCAGCCTTCACCTGCCTATTGTTGCCCGCATTTATCCACTTATCTTGTTCTCACACTCACAGCTTTAGCTCAAATGAGTTCAGGCATTTGACACCCATTACTGGACAATGTATTCTTTTGACTTCTCCTCCTCTCCAATCCTCAGTAGTGTCTTGCACTGGACCCAAGATAATGTCCAAGATTTTCAGCCTGCAAAATTTGTTTTGCATTGTCTGCCTGTGTCACAATCAAGGACCTGGTTCTAGAAAGCAACGGGGTAATTTAATTTAACTCTATACAGAATTACTTTAGGACTGGCAGCTAGATATGAAATAGTGTGGACACATTCAAAGACTGCAGATCATACATTCACTCTATCCCAAGGGATACACCTTCACCACACTCCCAATATACTATGCAGCTGTAGTACAGTTCAGTTTTAGGCAGCTTGCAGTCTTATGGAATCGCTCACTGCACTATGAGTTTCTGTTTGTGTTCATTTTGTACACTTATAGGATTGAAATTTTACCTGTCATTACTGTTATCAGTTCTGGAGTGTGCAGTGCTTAAGAATGTTAAAAGCAACTTCAGCAAAAGTTATTCAGTGGATATATCGATATCACTCTTGTTCAAGACATTGCTATAGAAAACCAAAATCAGTTGAGATAAATCGTTTGTGCATAATCTGACTACATCATCAACATCTGTGGTTGATAGTGCTCCCAAATGTTCTGTTGTTGATGAGAACCTTATGCTAAAATAAATGGAGGAAATTATTGGCTTCAGCATCTGTAAGTGGAAGTAAGTGAAACATTTAAAAAGATGGAGCATATAAATCCAATACCTCTCCATAAACCACAGTTGCCCACATACAAAAACTGACTGGCTGACAAAAACACAGCCATAAAATAATTAGGCTGACAAGTTCTCACTGGCACTTCAACCCAACACAACTGATAGGGACCTAAATTGACAGTTATGTTGCAAAACAGTGATGAAACAAGTAAAAAAGCTACACTGTCCACAGTTGGGGAACTCAGTAATGAAGCTGTTAGGAAAATTACCAGGGAATGTGTGGTATATATACGTGCAGAGCAGATTGTATTTTCATAAATTTTAATTGTTACTAAGAAAGCTGTTATTGGCAACTACAATCAAATGAAGTGCACCTCAGGAATTCAGCACTAATGACACTAACAAAATCTTCATTGTTTCCATCATAATAGTTGCAACTGGAATGTAGTGAATGATGTTATCACTACTCTTCTTACTTTCATACATAAATTTCCATACCTCTACCAAAATGGGTACCTTTCTTGCTACAAAGATTTGTAATGTTTGATCAGAAAATGTAATGTCATGTTAACCGTAAATGCTGTGCTGTGTTTCAACAAAACAGGTGACTGATACCTTATCACATGAGCAGAGCATCACACATCATGTTTAATTTAAATTAATCTTATGTTAGACATCTCTGACAGAGTTTAGAGCTGTTGAAAATAAGATTTATTCTAAATATTTTGTTAACACAATTTGGACATTTGCACTTAGTAACAAAGTTTCCCTGTAAGTCAAATTTTCAGGAACATTGAACAATGCCTTTTCGAAAATATTCTGCATATAAAATTAAAAATATATTGCCACAAACACATCTCAAATGAGAATGTAGTGAAACTCTTCCAGAATCTATTGATCCCACTTCCACCTTTGTACACTGATTAATATGCAAATTTGAGTGTGTTCAATGGAATGTCAGATCATGCGAACAGTCAGGGAAGAATGAAGCAACTTCGTTTTGCATCTCCATGTGTTCCTACTCTAGTGTCAATCCCAAAGTAATTGTGAGGAGATTATACATCACATGCCTCAGTTTTAATTTTACTGGAGATTGTGATTTTACACACAATCATTTTCAAAATTTTAAAGTTACTGATGTAATAATGCTATAGTGCTTTACATTCAGCTGTTGCTTGTACCCATGTGTCAACAGTCCTCAATGGTGGCAAACATGAAATTCAGTATGAAGTGGCACACACTACATTACTCCGAAAGTAAGAACCACCACATCTGTTTCCTTGGATAATGCCCTACAGACTAACTTTCATACATGCTACAGACAACCTTCTTAGCTCTGGAATTTGCCGTGACTGTGCCAAGCACAGATTCTCCCATTCAATATATCACAGTTATTTCTCAAGTATTATGCTGAATGCACTTGGACAACGAGAACGATGTTTTTCAACACACTCCCAGTGCTGTGCAATCATTGTCTGTGAGTACTGTGATCTTTAAGAAATGGATTCCTTATTCGCTCAATCTCTCCCAAATGTGTCTCACAATAAATGTGTGATTATAGTCCATATCCCTGCCTATTAATATCTGATTCTTTGTACACCTACATCTACACTAGACTAGTGACCTAATGGTCCATGCCAGAGGGTACTTCTGATACCACTACATACATTACTTCACCATTTCCTATTCCATTTGAAGGTGGTGTTTGGGGAGAACAATTGCCAAGAAGCATCTATATTAGCTCTAATGCCTCATATTTTGTTAGCACAATTATTTTGCAAGATATACCCTTCAAAAAAGCACTTCTTTATCTACTAGTTTAGAGTTGCCAGTGCTTGATGAGGTTCCACAATTGACTACATAACAAGATTAACTACACTCCATTTAAAGTTCCTATATGATATGTGTAATAGTAGCATTTTTCCCCAAGTGAGAAGGAAACATCTGACTAGTTCACTACCTTATGTCTTAACACTTATCCTATCATCCTGTCCCTTCTTTTCGTCAGCATTTTCCGTTCATTTCTTTCATCGACTGTTCTGCTGAGGACTACATATTCCCTCTAAGTTCACTTAATTTTCAGCAGCATTCTCTAATCCCACATCTGAAATGTGAGACTTCTGTTCTTTTTCATTTTCCAATCACGTCTACCCAGTAAAAATTCTAATACTCACCACAACTGATCTTAGTCCACAGAGCTGGATACCATTACAAAACAGATTTCTACTAAGGATTACAAATTTTTATAAATAGCATCAAATTTACCTGTAGGCTTTCCCGGCGTAAACTGTTGTTGAAGGTTTCTCGCGTCTCCAGTCGGGTGGTAGCATTGATGTCTTGCAATGTTTTAGACAAAAAAGGAGATGAATGACACCAGAGCCATGGTCAATTTGACTGGAAAAGAACTGGCTGCTGCCACGATCGCAGTCCTCAAGAAAGGACTGAATTTTGCCCCCATCCCCAGAACAATCTGGAAATGAGACATTATCAGTGGCATGGAAGAAGCAGTACAAATGCTTCCCAAGGAGGAAGCAGAGGAAGTCACATGGGAAACTTCCAGAATAATCGACAGATTTCAATTGCCTAAAAATAACATATCTGCGGAAGAACGAGCAGCTCTTTGGTCCCTTAGAGATGACCGTGAAATAACGATCCTACCAGCAGACAAAGGGAATGCTACAGTGCTATTAAGCACTGCCGAATACCAGCAGAAAACCTGCTGCAACAAGATGAGGCCTACAAGAGGCTGAAGACGGATCCAACCCTGACGATAAGTAGAAAGACGATAGCTCTGCTTAAGAAATCTTACTTACCTGAGCCAATGAAGAAGCACCTGTACCCCAGAGCACCAGCAATACCAAGCCTCTATGGACTCCCTAAGACCCATAAGGAAGGGGTACCTCTGGACCAATTGTAGACTCGAACTCTACTGTTACGGACTTGCTAAACTCCTAGAAACACTGCTCAAACCCCTTGTGGGGGACTGCAGCCACAATGTGAGAAACTCAGCCAAATTCGTAAAAATACTCAGGGACATGTGACTACAAATTGAGGACCTACTCGTGAGCTTCAACGTGACGTCGCTTTTCACAAAAAAGCCCCTTCAACACTCCTTGGCAGTTTTAGCCCAGCACTTTGACCCACAAACAGTCAGGCTCTTCAAACAAGCACTAACAACCACCTGCTTTCAGTGCCATGGGGAATTCTTCGAACAGATCGATGGTGTGGCCATGGGCTCCCCACAGGCTCCTGTGATTGCCAACCTCTATATGGAACATGTCGAAGTGGTGGCCCTTCAAACTGCGAGACAGAAACCAAAGCACTTCTTCAGCTATGTCCATGACACTTCTGTCATATGCAGACATGGCAAACAAGTGCTAGCATCCGAACACCAAATTTACAATGGAAATGGAGGAAAATGGCTGACTCCCCATCCTTGATATTTTAATTAAGAGGAAGGCAGATGGTTCACTAGGCCATGCAGTACATAGGAAGAAGACACACAGACCTATCTATACCTTCGTGCAACAAGCTGCCACCAACCAGTACAAAGACAAACAGTACCGACCATCCTGGTACATAGGGTGCATGCCATCTGTGACAAAGAAAGCCTACCATCCGAGCATTAACACCTGAGGGAAGTCTTGCACCAAAATGGCTACAGTCAAACACAGATCAACAGAGCACTTCAAAGGAAGAAGGAATCAGTGAACCCCAGAAAAAGATGATGAAGAAGAAGGAGACCATCTCGCATTCCTTCTGTACACGGTTCCGCTCCTGGTCAAAATAGCATGACATTTGGACAAATACAATATCAAAAGCATTCTCTGACCACCATCAAAGACCAGGGAGCTCCTAGGTTCTACTAAAGATCCGCTGAACCTTAACACACCAGGAGTATATATAACATACCATGCGAATGCGGAAAACAATATAATGGGCAAACACAGCGCTGTATATCTAAATGCTGCGGAGATCATATCAGATGTGTGCGACCAGGTCACACAGAAAAATCAGCCACAGCAGAACACACCTTTAACTTCGAAAACACGAAAGTACTGTGCTGAACATCTGGCTTCTGGGAAAGCATTATCAAACAATCCTTAGAAATAAGGATTCACGACAATCTGGTCAACAGATATGATAGATAGCAAATCAGCGCACCATGGAACCCTGCGATAGTGGCAATCCATCGGGAGCACGACCGTCAACGCCCTCTGCTGAGGACACAGACATAATGCTTACACCGATAACCGAATGTGGCCACCATCCCAACCACTGCAGCCACCCGAGGTCTAGTGGAGGGGGTTGCTAGCACATATAAATAGCCCACTCCCCACGAATCTCGACACTACGCCAGAAGATGGGTAACATGACTTCCTGAAACATCGCATGATATCAATACTACCATGTGGCTGGAGATCTGACAAACCTTCGTCAGCATTAAATTTAGTACACTATGGTGATAGTTAATCAAACTAATATGGAATTTCACAGACTATCAGCATAATGTACTAAATTTAATGCTGTTTACAAAAATTCTTGCTATCACGTTTTCTCTTTGCAAGCAGTTTGGGATAAGCAATGTTCCATTACACTGTAAATTTACGCCATACATACTGGATAAACCCATTGTCTTTACACAGAGCAAACAATTCCAGTAATGCAGTTTGTTTTTCATTAAATACTTCAGCGAAAAGAAATAGTATGACAAACACAATACTTATCTGATAACATACTGCATACAGTTGATTGCTTTACCTCTTACATCTTACATCTTTTCTATTATAGAACTCTGACAGACAAATAAATTGATAGCTGCTGCAAGGAAGTCATCTTTGGTACATTTGTTCCAAGAACGAATTTGAGGCATTCATTATTTACATGTACAATAAAATTACTGTGGGTTACAGTTAATAAACTTATGTTTCCTACAAGTTTCATTCAAATACCATTACATACAACCGAACAATATACCTACAGTCAATTGAAATGCTATAAACATTCTGGAGGAGTGCTAATATCATCGGTTTTAAGGTTTCTTCATTTATGATCACTGAAATATACTGCACCCAATGCATTTCATGATATTCATACAGTACTTCATGCACAATACATCACTGATGTGAAAACTTACATCACGCTCAATGCCATCCTCCTGTTTCAGTTCTAAGTCTTGCTTTATATGGAGACTTGGCATTCCAATCTTTAGCGTACCTTCAAGAAACTGAAAAAAGAAAGAATGGCATATTCAAAGCTTCTGTCCCTTGCACTTGATTGGTGGTCACACATCATGTGGGGCTAAAAACCTATTGGTCACATATATTCACTTACTGGCAATAGGTAACAAGAAACTGTGTCATGTTAAATTAGATTTACTTTCATTCCAATTGATCCATACACTTGAAATCAAGACTCTGTTTAATTTGGAGACAAATTATTTCATCCTTGCCAAGTAGCTACTCCTATTACACACACACACACACACACACACACACACACACACACACACACACACACACACACACACACACACAATATTATTTTTCTCAACTAAAATTTTGCTCATTTTGCAAGGGAGACATGTTGACATGTTATTGTGGGTAGTTGGCCCAAAGAAAATTGCACAAATGCAATACCATTTCATTCCATGGAAAAAATTACACACGCCAGTACCACTGTCATCCCATTTCGTTCATTATTTAAACATTTAAATAGTGTGCCACCATTGTAATTTGATTTGAGGCAACTCTGCCAGGGATGGTCCCAGTCACCAGCATTGACGCAAGGCACTGAGCATGTCAGGATTTGCGTAAGCAGGCAGTCATTTCTGGGTATCATTAAGCAAATCATACTATGTGACAAATCTTAGAATTTCTACTGTTTTACTGCAACATTTATTCATTATTGTGAGGAACTGAATAAATTTATCTGCACAGAAATGCACTGTATTTGCTAATGAATGGAAGCTGTTGATTACTCACAGTGTTTATGTAGGTGCCAACATGAATTACTATTACGATATTTGCAGTTGCATGACTGAGAAACTCCAGTAACATTACTAAACTGAACTGTGTGCTGTATGAATGAAGCCAAATAGAGAACCTTTTGCGCTTGAAGTGTGCACGAGTAGGAAAAACCGGTCAATTGCCTGCAAAATGCTTGGTGAAGTGTGATGTGGTCAATGGCTTCAAGCTTGTAATACAATTCTATTGAGCTCTCCACTCTTTTCCTACGTCCAAGTTCAACTGCAAGCTCTCTTATTACATGTAAAATACTGGTTCAGATGCTAACTCCTTTATAAAGTAAAACATACAATTTTACAAAAGTTAGTTTTATGTAACCTAAGCTTTCTGTTATAGGTATTTGATTAGCTTTAAATTCCATTCATCTACCCTGCTATTTAACTTATTTTTACTGTGTAATGCAAATATTCACTTTTTGTTTCCTTTTTAGATATTGGACCTGATATTACTAATATTTATTGGAAGTCAGAACTATGACTTGTTCAAATGGAATTCACATTGAATCACTTTACACATCACAATAGCATTTCTTGATTTTTATTTTGGAATTTAAGTTATTTCAATCAATATATTATAAATAGAATCTGCAAGAAAATAGAACTGGCCATTTATGAGAAACTCCAAATATCATTTGGGCATTTGAATGTATCCATTACAATCGGCTGACAGCAGAACTTTCAATTACATGAAACGTAATTTGGTTCATATGACATTATAATTATGACATAGGGGTCTTTTGACACCATGGAATAATGTCACAAGCCACCACAATAAGGAAACTACTGTTGACAGTAGTGTGGGGTGAGTCATGGCACCATGTAGATGACTGCATCAAGTACATGTCTTGACAGCAACAAGTTTGAAGAAGGTACTTTGGTTTTGCCCAGTGTAAATGTGGAAACACTGATGAAGCAAGCTAGTTAAAATGCTTCTCACTACTATTTTGCACATGGAAGTCACATAAGTTCTTTTTATTTATAAAGTTAAAAAACACCTCAGACAGAAAATGAAGTTATACATCTGCAACCCTGGAGGAAAATATGACCACCCAAGTTAAGCTGGTACAACTTTTTCATGGGCCATCCCCTCTCCAACCCCTAAGTGTATATTGGTAACACCTGTTGCAGGCTGTAATGGGAAGTTATGATGGCTGAAAAGCCGATTTATGTAGCCAATGACATATTTTTATTTCAATGGAGAGACAAACACAGTGTTTAATCTAACAACTACTTTGACATATTAGATGTTAGAGTGGGATCAAAGTGAATGTTCAGGGAAAAAGGCTGTTTGCAGTGGCCAAACAAAAAAACATGTAACACTTAATGTAAAACTGGGTTTTCATGAATTATTTTTGCACTCTTCTTTCCAATATTGATTTGTATCCAGCAGGACTGTGGACAAAAACAGGAAATAAGGGGAAAGTGTCAGTTTTGAGGCTAACCTAAACCTCAGGGAAGGCTATATATCACGTCTGCCACAACATAGATCCATCTCTGAGAGAAAGCTGTTAATAGTATTTGAAGAGAGGCAGTGAAACACTGCTCTACACCCCAATACAAGAACCTCTTGTAAGCAGCGGAAGGACACGAAGATACGACCATGCAGACAATACCACTCACCAAGACCAGGATTGTATATCAGACAAAATTAATAAAATTTCAAAATCAAAGTTGCACATGTGTTCTGTATACACACATATATAATTGTATTTCATTAACAGAATTGTCAACATGTATCAAAAGCATGCTGTGGAGTAAAGGCCATCCACAAAATGATTAGTTTGTTTGTTAATGGCAGGACAGATGGTTAACAGCTGTGCATTGTCTATGATGTAATATCCTCCCATTGGCTGCCAACAAACTGGTCCTGAGACATGATAGAAATATCTACTTTCTACCATAAACTAGTGCAGTACGTGGAGCACTGTTTGTAAAGTTTAGCTAATAAACCTGTCCACAGGAGTAGTTGACTTGAGGAACTATGTTATTAATGGGGGCACATAGAAGCTATTTCGAGGTAACGTATGTCCATCTAAAGTACCTGCACTTATCAGGTCTCCATGGCAAGGACTAAGGGATGACAGAAGCCCCTGGTTCCAGTCAAGATGCCACAGGCTCATAAGCTTTCCAGTGTTCTTGACTTTGCTGGTTTGTCTTCAGTCAAAAGGAAAGGGAGGGTACTGGCTCCACGATGTGCAGAGTACTGTTGATTGGACACCCAAACCAATGCAACTCGCTTATTTGGGCCTGAAGAATGCCTCACTGCAGCATCCAACCAAGCAGTAAGGGGTTGCTCTCCACTGTGAAATTCAGTGTCAGAAGAGTGAGACTCAGACACACAGCAGCCTTGTGTAGTGATACACACCACTATGAAGAAATGTGGTGACACATACCACTGTGGAGAAGTTGATGCATATCCCTACATCATCTTTCCAACAAATGATACTAGCAACTCTTGAGTTATTTATATAACAAGATTAGAAAAATAAAATAATGTTTTTAGTATAAAAGTACAGGGAGTAAGACGCATGTCAACATCTTGTGTTCGCCAAAGTTCCATCTGAGATGTGGTATTCCAAAGGTGAGTTTGAGTAATTACTGGAATTTCTGATCCACCTGTTACGGAAACTTTTTGTTTATAAATGCCCAAAAATGATTCAGCATTTTTCTGCCATCATCAGTGACTACTTTTATTCAGCTACATGTTTCAAGATCTCATAATTTATGTCTTTTCACTATTACCTAATTTTTCTGTTTTTCTAGTTTATGTATGATACTCTATTTTTCTACGTACTGATAGATTATCATCCGCAACTAAATTAAGTTCCTGTGAGTTAGGTTGGCTAATCACCACATCCCTACCTATGAAGCAATTTTGTTGCACCACAAAATTTCATGTCCACTTTGTAGAACTCCACTAACAAGCTGTAATTCTTTTCTTTACTGAGAACAATGTTTATATTCCTGTGTCAATCACTATTTATGATCACTTGGGTTTGACACTAAGTAGGAACTTCTCTCTCTCCTCTGCCTGTGCCACAGTGAAGGCTCCAATAAGAATATTTTTTGATTTTATGATGATCTCAGCTCCCTATTTTCTGACCTGTGTTATTCAGTGGAAGATGATAGGGTACCTCTGCAAAGCCCATGAGGGCACTATGGTCAAGAAGGAACTAAACAAGTAGCAGGTTATATGCAGAACACATTTTTTAGATTATAAAACCACCCCTAAAGACAATAAGCAGGTAAATGCTGATCTGATTGTGGGTCACTTAATTTTGGTACTCAGGAAAATACATCTCAAATTTCACAAAAACTAATGCAAACCCAATGTAAAAGGGAAGCTTTCAACAACTTGGAGGTAGTTGTGTGATTGGATTGAAGAGTTCCTAGATAGCAGAACGCATCACGTCATTCTCAACGGAGAGAAGTCTTCCAAAGTAAGAGCGATTTCAGGTGTGCCACAGGGGAGTGTTTTAGGACTGTTGCTATTCACAATATACATAAATGACCTTGTGGATAACATGGGAAGATCACTGAGGCTTTTTGCGGATGATGCTGTAGTATATCGAGAGGTTGTAACAATGGAAAATTGTACTGAAATGCAAGAGGATCTGCAACGAATTGATGCATGGTGCAGGGAATGGCAACTGAATCTCAATGTAGACAAGTGAAATGTGCTGCCAATACACAGAAGATCCTTTATCATTTAGCTACAATATAGCAGGTCAGCAACTGGAAGCAGTTAATTACATAAATTATCTGGTAGTAGGCATTAGGAGTGATTTAAAATGGAATGACCAGATAAAATTGATCGCCGGTAAAGCAGATGCCAGACAGATTCATTGGAAGAATCCTAAGGAAATGCAGTCCAAAAACAAAGTAAGTAGGTTACAACACACTTGTTCGCCCACTGCTTGAATACTGCTCAGCAGTGTGGGATCCGTACCAGATAGGGTTGATAGATAGAAGAGATAGAGAAGTTCCAACGGAGAGCAGCACGCTTCATTACAGGATCATTTAGTAATCGCGCAAGCGTTACAGAGATGACAGATAAACTTCAGTGGAAGACTCTGCAAGAGAGATGCTCAGTAGCTCGGTATGGGCTTTTGTTGATGTTTCAAGAACATATCTTCAGGAGGAGTCAAACAGTAAGTTGCTTCCTCCTACGTATATCTCATGAAGAGACCATGAGGATAATATTAGAGAGATTAGAGCCCACACCGAGGCGTACCGACAATCTTTCTTTCCACGAACAATACGAGACTGGAATAGAAGGGAGAACTGATAGTGGTACTCATAGTACCCTCCGCCACACACCATCAGGTGGATTGCGGAGTATGGATGTAGAAGTAGTTATTAACATCTTAGTGCTCTATTAGGCATTGTCTTACTGGATGTGGTATGCCACTGGCTTCCTCCAACTTCTGAACTCACTGACATAGTAAGTTACATAAAGACCTAGAGCTTCACACTGGAATGGAAACTCATTTTCCACATAGAAAAAGTGACAGATGATGCTTGGGACTGAACCCAAAACACTTGAATTTGCAGCCTCACACCCATTCAAGAAGCAATCCTCTTACTCTTAGGAAAGTATGTAAGCATTCAAGACAAGATCCAGAGTTTCATTAACTAACAGTGGCATTATACACACTATACTGGAAGGAAAACTAGAAATGATTAGCTACAAAATCTGATATTCCATACAGAGGACCCATTAGAAAGATGCACCACAGAATGCAGGCAGTAATAGCTTTATCATCATGAAAAACCAGTACTGTGAAATGAAATAAATCTGCATTTATCTCATTGCATGTTACTGAAATTTGAAATCTGCATAAAGATAAGTATCAAATGTGAGGGAAAAATAATTTTAAAGTGTCAAATGTGATGTGGGAAAAAAAAAGAACATTTGAGTTCCAACACCCATCCATCATAGTAGATTAATGCTTAAGATATGGTCTGGTAAATATTGTATACAATCTAATTTCTCTATCATACTGTAGTGACAATATATATATATATATATATATATATATATATATATATATATATATATATATATATAAAAAGAAAGATGATGAAACTTACCAAACAAAAGCGCTGGCAGGTCGATAGACACACAAACAAACACAAACATACACACAAAATTCTAGCTTTCGCAACCAATGGTTGCCTCGTCAGGAAAGAGGGAAGGAGAAGGAAAGACAAAAGGATATGGGTTTTAAGGGAGAGGGTAAGGAGTCATTCCAATCCCGGGAGCGGAAAGACTTACCTTAGGGGGAAAAAAGGACAGGTATACACTCGCACACACACACATATCCATTATATCATGGATATGTGTGTGTGTGCGAGTGTATACCTGTCCTTTTTTCCCCCTAAGGTAAGTCTTTCCGCTCCCGGGATTGGAATGACTCCTTACCCTCTCCCTTAAAACCCATATCCTTTTGTCTTTCCTTCTCCTTCCCTCTTTCCTGACGAGGCAACCATTGGTTGCGAAAGCTAGAATTTTGTGTGTATGTTTGTGTTTGTTTGTGTGTGTATCGACCTGCCAGCGCTTTTGTTTGGTAAGTTTCATCATCTTTCTTTTTAGATATATTTTTCCCACGTGGAATGTTTCCCTCTATTATATTCATATATATATATATATATATATATATATATATATATATATATATATACTTCTCAGCTACATAACTGAAGATGCATGCCTTTAGATAGGGAGAAAGATGTGGAGAAAAATTACATCAAAGTACAACATGACACGAGGTTGAACAAATATAGACAACATGAGCCATGTCATTTTATCAGGAGCTGTCCATCCATTTCCTTGAAATTTAGAGAATCCATGGGAAACATAGATCTAAATTTCCAGAGGACAATCTGAACACATTCATCTCAAAATCACATCCTGTGACATTAGCACAGCTGTGAGAACAAAAATTCCTGTGAAAATCTACAAAACATGTTTTCCAAAACATTAGCCTGTGCAACTGTTTAGAAAACACACACAACAGAAAAATATTTATTCTGTTAGCAATAAACATGCCCAAAATAATAAATTCTCTAAATACAGAGATTGGAACATGAGCACTGGACTACTGAACCATCACAGACTGCTACTGTTAAAAACAAATTCTGAAAGATAGGAACATACTTCTGCCTAACAAATCTGGTAAGGTGATCCAACATGATGCAACAGCCAATACACCCAGTATGGGGAATGTTGTGGAATACGGTGAGGACCTGCATATGTTAACAACATTACATAGTTACATGACAGCAGAGATCTGTACAGGAAATTCAAATGAAGCTAAATCCCCTGAATCCCCATGGCCAACCAGAAGTTGAACATATGAGAACCACCAAGACAGCCTATATAAGAAACCTTCCATTAATTTACAAGCAAGATCATATCTTGCAAAACATGAAACAAAAAACGAAAACCCCACAACTTCTGAACAAAAATGTTAGAAAAGGGATCAAAGACAACTCTACAAAGGCTAGTTGACAATGATGCACGTGGTAGCAAAATGGATGACAGTACCAGAAAAGTCATAATTACAATGCTTTGCCTTAGAAAGTTTCTCCACTAAAGAACATAAAAATGCATTTCACATTTTTGGCTCCAGCATGGATACTAAAATGACATACATAATTGACTAAGGTGGGGACAGGAGGGAGAAGGAAAAACTAAACTTTTTCTACACAGTAGACCACTAGACCTGAAGTGGCAGCCATCAGATTAAATAAAACAAGTGGATCTTGCAGAACAACCTCTGGCAATTGAAGTGTTACTTTATGGAACAGTGGCTTTTCGTGGGAATATAAAAATGCACAGATCATTTCAGTTTGTAAGAAGAGGCACAGGAAACATGTTCGGAGCTAAAGACCTGAACAGCAGATAATTTTGTTCTCCTATATGATTTTGGAAAGAAAACAGTTCTGCAAGAATAAAAATGGATCCTACAGTCATTGATCAATTAAAATCATTTGCTCTATTCACTCACAATTCTGCTGCAATGCAGTCAGCCAATACAATTTTGGATACCAGATAAATTATGCTGATCAGAAACATTCACAATTTGATCCTATGACTGCCTAATATTAGAGAATTGTCTATGAAACAACAGACGTAAAAATTTATTTTGGCTGCACTGATGAGTTAAACCTGGATTTCTTGCATTTTATGGGCTGTCACCTTTACCATTATGGACACATCCCTGCAATAATAAGAACTTGACTGAAAATGGTATCTTGCAAATCATCCTCTTCAATTTCCTTCAGATTTAGAGTATTTGGAGTTTAGTGCTGGAACATCAGTTTTCTAAACCAGCACTATGCAGTTACCAAAGAACTACAAAAATTTGACTTTGATGATCAGTAGATTTCTGAGAACTGTCAACTAAAAAATATTTCCTAATTATTAACACAATTGTTGGTAATTGAGACTATAGCACAAAAGTGCCTTAATGAAAAAGCTGCTGGTTCGAATCTTCTAGTCGGAACTACTAATTTTTCAAAACTTCCATGTCTACTAACAACTCGCAAATTTAACACATACTGAATTGTAATGGTTTAGTAAAAATTACATTTTTTTCAACATTCGACATATTAAAACAAAAATTTTGATACATTTCTGCGAGATTTCTTTATTTTCAATTTGGTGCTATCCATTTTTGTACCAAATTGTTATTTTTCAACAATACTTGCATTTTTATGTAACACACTTAAAAATAATTTTAATAAAGTATGAGTCAATATGATATAAGATTAACATTCGTTTTACATATGGAATGTAAATAAAACTAAAAGAACCGGTAGCAATTAGTGTTATCTGAACCACCATATTTATGATTTTTATACTGTTATTCTATGCATTCAGCTACAGACAACTACATAACAAATTTTTTATACTTACCAGCACTCACAAATCACCTAACTGCCAAAGGCATTTCTTGTTTCTACTTCTATGGAGAACTGTGTCATACTGCTTTACAAAATTATTGGCTGGTCGCTGACCTTAAAATCCTGAACCTAAGATGAAAATCTCTGAGGACACGCAAGTGACATCCCCTTGGCAGCCCTGGAGGCATGCTTGGTTAGGGTAATTGTTCAAGTAACTGATCCTGAAACCAGGAGTTACAGCCTCAAATCTGAGACATACCAACAGTTTTCATCTGTGGGTTTGTATGTGTACCAAAGCAATCCCACAGAATTGTTATTTGTGTTCATACAGATAAAGTAATTCTACAAATATATATGCTAAGACTATTTCTTCTGCTTCAAGACAGCACTTCAAACAATAGTGCACAGCCCCCACCCCAAATGAACCATGGACACTGCCAAGGTAGGGTAGCTGGCATGTCAACGATACTGAAAACAGTTAGGTGCAAACACGAATAAGTATTATCCGAGGAGAAATCAAGCTAACACATGGTTCCTCAAGAGAGGCAAAAGCCTTTTCAGCAGTTGCAGGAGCAATGGTCTGTATGATCAACTGACATGGCCTTGTAGCATTAACCAACTTCCTGTGCCAATACTGCAAGTGGATGAAAGCAAAGGGAAACTGCAGCTATGTTTATTTTTTTCTTCTCAAGAGCATGCAGCTCTACTGTACAAAATTATCTTACGCAAAATATTCTGGAGGTACAATAATCCCACATTCAGATCTACAGGTAGAGGCTACTAAGTAGGATGTTATCAGAAAAAGCAGGACAGGCACTCTATATGTCTTAGTGTGGAGTATTACATACCTTAGTAGGGTAAGTATATATCACTAGGGGTTAAGATAGATACTGCCTACAGGAGAATTAGAGAGACCTTTAGAGAAAAGAGAAGCACTTGGATGAATATCAAGAGCTCACACAGAAAACCAGTTCTAAGCAACGAAGTGGAAGCAGAAATGTGGAAGGATTATATAGTGTGTCTATAGAAGGGCGATGTACTGGAGGGCAATATACGGAAATAAAGCAGGATGTAGATGAAGATTAAGATGAAATGGGAGAAATGATACTGTGTGACAAGTTTGACAAAGCCATGAAAGACCCGAGTCGAAACAAGGCCCTGCAAATATACAACATTCCATTAGAACTACTGATAGCCTTCGAAGAGCCAGACCTGACAGAACTCTACCATGTGGTGAGTAGGATGTAAGAGATAGGTGAAATACCCTCAGACTTCAAGAAGAATATAATAATTCCAATCCCAAAGAAAGAAGGTGTTGACAGACGTGAAAATTTGTTTGGTAAGTCATGGCTGCAAAATACTAACACGAATACATAACACATGAATGGAAAAACCGGTAGAAACTGACCCTGGGAAAAATCAATTGGGATTCCATAGAAATGTTTGAAAACATGAGGCAATACTGACCCTATAACCTGTCTTAGAACACAGATTTAGGAAAGGCAAACCTATATTTCTAGCATTTGTAGACTTAGAGAAACCTTTTGACAATGTTGACTTGAATACTCTCTATCAAATTCTGAAGGTTGCAGAGGTCAAACACAGGGAACAAAAGGCTATTTACAATTTGTACAGTAACCAGATGGCAGTTATAAGAGTCGAAGGGCATGAAAGGTAAAGAGCGGTTTGGAAGGGTGTGAGACAGGGTTGTAGCCTATCCCTGATGGTATTGAATCTGTATACTGAGCAAGCAGTTCAGAAAACAAAAGAAAAATTTGAAGCAGAAATTGAAATCCATGGAGAAGAAATAAAAACTTTGAGGTTCGCCGATGACATTTTAATTCTGTCAGACAGTGAAGTACCTGGAAGAACAGTTGAACAGAAGGAACAGTGTATTGAAAGGAGAATATAATATGAACATCAACAAAAGCAAAATAAGGATAATGGAATGTAGTCGAATTAAATCACTGATGCTGAGGGATTAAGATTAGGAAATGAGACACAAAGTAGTACATGAGTTTTCCTATTTGGGGAGCAAAATAACTGATGATGGTCAAAGTAGACAGGATATAAAATGTAGGGGGGCAATGGCAAGTAATGCTTTTCTTGAGAAGACAAATTTGTTAACATTGAGTATATATTTCAGTGTCAGGAAGTCTTTTCTGAAAGTATTTGTATGGAGTGCAGTCTTGTATGGGACGACACGGACGACAAACAGTTTAAACAAGAAGAGAATAGAAGCAAACATCAAACAATGGAAAATCCAGGATGGAATGTAACAATACCAGAGAAGGAAAGTTGCTACTCACCATACAGCAGAGATGCTGGGTCGCGATAGGCACAATAAAAAGATTCACACAATTAAGGCTTTCGGCCATTGAGGCCTTTGTCAGCAGTAGACACGTGTACCCTCACACGCACGCTCGCACACTCACACGATCGCTGTCTCATAGAGCTGAGACCACAGCTTGGCAGTGTGGTCTCAGATCTCTGCACGTGTGTGTGTGTGTGTGCGTGCTCAAGAGAATAGAAGCTTTTGAAATGTGGTGCTGCTGAAGATTAGATGGGTAGATCATGTAACTAATGAGGAGGTACTGAATAGAATTGGGGAGATGATGAATTTCTGGCACAACTTGACTAGAAGAAGGGATCGGTTGGTAGGACATGTTCTGAGGCATCAATGGATCCCCAATTTAGTATAGGAGGGCAGTGTGGAGGGTAAAAGTCAAAGAGGGAGACCAAGAGATGAATACACAAAGCGGATTCAGAAGGACGTAGACTGCAGTACATACTTCGAGATGAAGAAACTTGCACAGGATAGGGTAGTATGGAGAGTTGCACGAAACCAGTCTCTGGACTGAAAACAACAACAGCCTAGGAAGGTTAGAGACTTTAAATAGGAAAAATGGATAGGTTGTATTCAGTTGTAGTACGAACTGAAGTGCAGTGGCAGAAAGGACAGGACTTCTGGTCAGGCCAGTACAGGATTATCAACAAAAAATCAAATACGGGTCATGCAGGGAGAGCCCTAGTAATGAGCAAGAAAATAGGCACATGAGTAAGCTATTGTCAACAGCAATGTCACTGAATTACCATAGCTGAAATAGGCATGAAGAAAATACAACAGTGGTAGATATATGTATGGCAACCAGACCAGCAGAAGAATGGAATAGGAAAAAGTTTGATGAGTAATTATTCAATAGCTAAGGAAGATGACAGCCAATTCTAGAAGGTAATGAAATTCAATAGTAGGAGCAGGATGTAAAATAGTTAAGAGAACATCCAATGGCACAAATGACTGAAAGGGGGAAGCCACCTGGTAGAATTTTGCACATTGCATGAATTAGTCACTGCAAACACTTTTTTCAAGTATCGTGAAAGAAGCTTGTGTATGTGGAATAACATGGAGAAATGAAAAGGTTTCAGATTATGTAATGTCAAAAACAAAGATTTCGAAACAGGAATGTAAACTACAAAACATTTCCAGTGCTAGATGTGGACTCTGGCTGGAGTTGTTTTTATTAACTGCAGAGTAATGTTGAAGAAATGGTAAAAGTAGAATTTAAGTACATGGGATTTGGATAAACTTGCATGAACCGAAACTCATTGATGGTTTGAAAATGAGCATTAGGCAACAAGTGATAAATAGAGGGTAAGTATACAGTGGGTGATGAATAGGCAGCTTTGAGATGAAACAGTGAAGGCAGGAGGAAACATAGGTAAAAAGTAAGGCCTAGTAGGAATACCTTCACAACTCATGAGATACTGAATTTAATTGATGAGAATAGAAAATACAAGCATGTAGCTATTTAAGCAGACAAAAGGGAATACAGACATTACTGGAATGATGTTGACAGAACATGCAATATGGCTAAACAAGAGTGGTTGTAAGGCAAAGGTGAACAAACTTGCTCAACAAAGGGGAAAGAAAGCAGTTGTAGACAAGACTGGAAATATCATAATATGACCATAGTTTGATACAGCACTGAAAGAGCGAAGTAGTAACAAGGCCATTGCAGTTGATGACATTCCCTCAGAATTATTGGGATACATGGGAAAGCCATCCATGACAAAATTATTCCACTTTTGTGCAAGATATGAGATAGTTGACGGACAGTCATACATCAACCAGAATGTAATAATTCAAATTTGAAGAAAGGCGGATGCTAACAGGTGTGAATATAATCATATTAATATGACATGCTTGCAAGAATGGAAAAGCTTTTACAGGGTTAACCTTGCATAAGATCACTTTGGGTACCAGAAACATTTAACAAGGCAATACTGATACTATGGCTTACCTTAGAAGATGAGTTAAATGGAAACAAAATTGTGTTTACAGCTTTTGCAGATTTACTGAAATGCTTTTGAGAATGTGGAGTTGACTGCACTCTTTGGAATTTGGGCAGCAGCAGAATAAATAGACAGGAAGCAAAAATTTGTTTGCAACTTTCACAGAAACCAAGCACCAGTTGTAAGACTTTAAAGACATGAAAGGGAAGCATTGAGTAGGAAATGAGACAGGCTTGTAGCCTACATCTGATATGCACTCTGTACGACGAAGACACGAAGGAAATCTGGAAGAAAGTAAAGCAAACTGTGTGTTTACAAATGACAATGTAATTCTATTAAACAAAACAGGCATCTTGAAACTGTCAATGAAGGGATGTGTGGGAGGTAAGACTCTGAAGAGTAAACTTGGATATCATCACTAAAGGAGATTGTGTGACAAACATCAATAAAAGCAATGGAATCGAGCTGAAATAAATCAGGCAATGTTGAGTTTCGACTAGAAAATGAGACAGTAAAAGTAGTAGACAACTTTTGCTATTTGGGCATCAAAGTAACTGACAATGGCCGAAGTAAGAAAGAAATAAAGTGAAGACTAGCAATATCAATGAACATGTGCCTAATAAAGAGGACTGTTCACATATAATATAAATTTAAGTGTTAGGAAGTCTTTTCTGAAGATATTTGCAGTGCAGCCCTGTATGGAAGGCAAACATAAATGATAGGCAATTCAGACAAGATGAGAATGGAAGCATCTGAAATGTGCTACAGAAGAATGCTGAAGATTTGATGGGTAAACGAAACAACAAATGAGGGAGTAACATAGGGACCAATTTCACTACCACAAGGAATCTGTTAATAGCAAAAATTCTGAGGCTTTTAGGGATAGTGAAGTTGGTAATGGAGGGATATGTGAGGGTAAAAAGTGTAGAGGGACCCTATGGCTTGAAGACAAGAAGCAAGTTCAAATGGATGTAGGAGTTGACAGTCATCAGGGATAGAGGTTTGTGGAGGGTAGTCTAGCATGGGCAAGTGCATCAAGCCAATCTATATTATATTCACCAAAATTGAGCCATAACATAACACTGCTTAATTTCATACAGTCACACAAATTCTAGAATTACCTGTTGGTTCACTTGCTCATCCATTTAAAAAATCTGCCAGGAGTTCTTTTAAGAAGACAATTTTAGATATATTACAAAAAATTATCACATATTTTAAGTCTATGACATTTCTGAAGAATAAATGACTCATTCTTTTCAGAGTGGCCTTCTCAGTGACAGTAAGGTGCATTTCAATGGTAGTGATCTAAAAGTTATACAAATGATCAGTGACCAGAAATCTGAAAATTTATTAGCATCTTGCACTTCATTTTCCTATGCTGCTACTTTGAATCATATTTCCTACTCCCATAATCTTTATTTACTTAGCGGTAACTATTTTATACGGAATGTGCTTCATCATATAAAAAAACGATAGTGCAGTGAAATCAGTGTGTACAACCAGAATCTATAATATTGAATTCAATAATACCCACACCATACAACTAATTGTGACATGGATTTTCTATTAGCCAATCACACAGTTTTATTTTGAAATTTTAAAATGATGTGGATGAAGCAGGGAGGGAATAATAAATAAAACTTTTGAGGTCATTCACTATGTGAGAGTTTCCTGTTCTTGCTAGCCCATGCCTTGGGATGTGGATGTTTGCAGTACTTACAGTATCTTGTTTGTAAACTGCATCCTGGCAACACATTCCTTACCATTCTTCCTGATGCCAACAGCAGATCATAGAGATATCAAAAACTATTAGTATTCTAAGCCTTGTAAACAAATACAGGCACCACTATATGTTTTGCCTAGCATATTCCACAGATTTTTTTATGCCACTGATATCAGCAGAATAAATATGTATCTGACAAAGGAACCAAAATATGACACACAGAGTGTGTTACAACCAAACACTATTCTCAGTTTACACATAAGGTACAACAATCTTGAGGGCTTTTCTTCCAGATTTGGTTGTTGTGTTTTTCCCAGTTCACTTTCCCAACAACATGAAATTTGGCACGTTTGCTTTCTATACTGACTCACAGACATGTACAATGAAAGAGTGTTAAAAATTGAGATTCTGGACAAAGCCCTTCTGAAATAGAAAACACACACACACACACACACACACACACACACACACACACACACACACAGGAAATGATTGTTGTCTTTTGTGGCAGGGTAGGTTGAAGATGAGCAACGATTCCATCTTTGGGAGCACATTAAAAAAAAAAACGCACACACATAACAAGCATTTCTAAATTGTGCAAATGGAAACTCTTTGTACAACATATCAGTCATCCCCATAAGCCTCAACGTTCACTAGTCTGTATGCTCCACCCCACCTATTCCCTACCCTGCTCTCATTCTGCCACTGCACACACCTATCCCACAACTCCACCCCCCCCCCCCCCCATGCCCCACATTGCCTCCCAAACTGCACCTAGCAGCCCTATTCTGTCCCCCCATGTCCTTGACCAATACCACAGGCAGCACAGCATCACCTCCACCCCTACCCTGCTATCCCTCACTTCCCACCCCACAGCACCTCTTTACCTCTCACAACAGATTTCTACTCACATTAGATGTGTTCATGGCCTAGTGTTGTTCTGTATTTCATATGAATTACTTTGTCCAAAAGCTTAAATATTTAGCAGTCAATTCATTCTACCTACCTGCAACCTAATGTCTCCTCAATGTGTTGACTTGGAACACATGCTTTGTATATCATTACTCTATCCTGACATTTCCCACGTTTGATTTTAATTTATCTGTTCTTTGGAAAACACAACTGAGGCAACTGAGTTTTGCTTGCCACCATTGGACCAGTTCAGATACAACCTCACATGAAAAGCCTGAACAGCAGTTGCTCAGTTACACAGCTTTGAGCTAATGGAAAAACCGATACATTTACAATGCAGATGTAACACATGATATGAAGGTGCAATATAGTCCTCACTTCCGTAGTTGTTCCAAAAAGAAGTGATAAGATTGGTACAGCAAAGGCATGTGTACTATATCTACAACTACTTGCCTTTACCAACTGCTGACATTTTGATATCAATGCACGAACTACAATACCACTAGAAGAATGAACAACCTGAATATGAGCACGACACTACACACACCAAGTTCATAGAAAGACAGGTAAGTGAGAAATTCTAAGCACAAAGGTTTTCTTCTTTTGGGGGGGGGGGGGGGGGGAGGAAGGTCCTACTTGATGCAGACTTTGGCAGCTGACACTAACAAAAACCTGACAAGGCTACTTTTATAACATGACATTGTCTAGCACGAGTGTACATTTGTGTTTTCACTGCTTCTGGAGAAACGGAAATACGGAAGCGTCCGATCCCACCCGTCTGCTTTGACCCATGACGTCACAAATATGGCGGAAACAAAAACAAACACACACACTTTCCACAAGAAGACTAATGACACTAACGGGACACGTGCGGGAAATGGGGTGTTTTGGGTGGGGGGCAAACTAAATATAAACAAATTTAGACGCCTTGCGTAGCTACAACGTGTAAGTGAAGACAGCCATGCGTGAATACCCACCCACCTCCCCAGGGGTCGTAACCCCTGCAACCCATAGAAGATAAAGATGCTTCAGTAGCTGATTAGTGTTTTTTGTCTTTAAAAAAAAAATCTCACGGGATAGAACGAACAGATCAGAAAGATAAATATAATAAACTAAAACAGAAATTCGAGGAAACAGATAATTAAAATAAGTAATAAGTGTTTTTAAAATTTAAAAAAAAAAAAAAAAAAAAAAAAAAAATCACACGAGACAGAACGAACAGATCAGAAAAGTAAATAAAATAAGATAAAACAGAACCGAAGACAGCCACACTCAAACCAATCTCCGCACCGTCACGGGTCAAAGCCTACGCATGGGATCGGACGCTTCTGTCGACCCGGAGAAACTCTCAAGATGAACGATTCAGAGCAAATGACATCTTTAAAGTGTCACAGGAGAGTTTTGATCTAACTACATAAAACAAATTACAGCGCTTTGATGAAGAATGAAATGAAGGATATATTTTCAAAACAAGCTCTATGAGTGAATTTTCCATAAAATGTTGATGGCCACGCACTGGGAAATTGAAAAACCTGCTAATCTCAGAAAACCTGAATCAAGGAGTGAGCTCTAACAGTAACTTCAGCATGTTTTAATTTGCCTGAACCTGACAGTGACATTCTGCTATAATTACTTCTTTTATGATCACCAAACCTGTAAGCATATGTTGTATGTTACAGACGTGTCATACTTGAGCCCACACAGTTTAACTCTGTAATTATATTAACATTTAAGTAATTTATTTGATACTAAATATTTAGAGTGGTAATGTGAAGATCTACTGGTTAAAGAGTACTGCAAACATTCCAACATTCTGTAGTTAAAACTGTAACACTCCTTTTTTCCTTTTAGTTTCAGCATTACCACCATTTCCTTTTTAGGGTTGTACGTTACACTACCAACTGCTCTTTCATTTAATAGTATTTAAGCTCCTCAAAGGATTTCAACAACTACTCTTGGTCCCCTACCATTTCCCTATATTTAATAGATTCTGAATACCTACTGACAAAGCAAACACAGATCAAGATCGGTAATATTGCTAACAATAACTTTGAGGGTATAAAACCAATTAGATGAACAATAGCAAAAATTATACACTAGGAAAGAAATATTGTAGGTCATGAGTTTAGATTTCTCCATCAGGCACCATGACGAATAGACTGCCAAATATTGTCTTCGCAATAAATCCCTCTTGTCTGAGAAAGCAAATCTGGTGAACTTAACAATTGACCACAAATATAGCATATGATTAATTCGTCCAGCAAACCATACAACTGATCTACAGTAGTAGCTAAATCATCTGCACTCTATCAAGTGGAGTCCACTCGTATATTACATTATCATATCCATTAATAATGCCTCTTTCTAAAAAAGGAAGAGATCTAGACATTAACAACACACCGAACTAAGTCTCAAAGCAGAAAATTAATTGGTAACAAGTGATTGCTAACGTCACAACTCAAGAACATTTGACAATTTCCTAGCAGACAGCAAACATGTGACCATGGACTATTGGGATGCCAACATCACACTAACAATAAGCTGCAGAAATTTTTAAACATATTAAATATTAGAGAGCAGCATCATATACTACACCAATCCATTGCAAATATGTTGCACAGCCAACAGTCACAACTTCGTGTGGTCAAGAAGCAAAACCAACAGCCAATACCAAATTTTTCATCTGACAAACAGGACATGTAATCTGTTTGTTTACACACCACACTGCACAAAGAAATTAATGAAACAATTGTAAAAAATACAAGAAACTATTTACCAAGGATTCTGGTTCAGCATGTATTTCATTCTTCTCTTTTTTCACCCAACTAGTTCCCTTGCAGTCCATGATTACCCTCCTAAGCCACTGAAAAACAAGAAAGCCAAAATGATATGTTTACATTTTTGTTATTCGACATAGTGCACAGGCAGTATTTACTGGCTGCAGCAAATGAGTCGATGCATATAAAAAATTTAAAAATGGCTGAGGGGCAAAGAACCTGACAAAATGAACTGATTTACAACTTGCTGGTTATGAGGACTCTGAAGCCTGTGTCAGTAATGGAAAACAAAACTCAATTTGAGAGAAAACAAAAACCCCCACACAATGGAAACAAATGACTTTCAGTTACTGCTGTTACTCAGTAGCATTTGCTTGTGGTAATCAGTCTTATTCTGAATATGGTAGCTGACTTATCTTTCTTTTTCCACATAAATTTCTAACTGTCATGTGAAGCAACTAAGATAAAGTGAATTTACCAGACAAATCTATTTACTGTAGACAATTTTACACATGAAGAATAAAAGATTAAAATGAGTCTCGAGCTATATCGAAGCCTGTCAATGTATCCTGCAAATTCCTTAATATATAGAGGAATGTAAGAGGTCTATAATTATGTTCTTAGCAACGTATGCAAGAACAGAAAAAAAATTATTTCTCAATCATACTGGCTGCATTTTCAATCAATCTATAAACCCATATTTGCTCATACTATTCAGAAAAGGAGGACATGAAAATCGACCCATACAGACAGAACTTTCTTTTTTTCAGTCAGTTTAGTATGTATTTTTAACAACTGTTTCCTTATACAGTCATCTATATTCAACGTTATCAACTCAATATAGAGCAATGCTGCAATCTTTACACAGTCACTAAAAAACTCACACTGCTGCCTGCACATTGCATAGAAAAATAAATGATTCTTGACTGTCAAGATTTAACACCGATTAAATTCCTCTAACAAGACTTAGTGAAATTACTTTCTCATAAGCATACCCATGACAATGTTCTGTGGTTTTCGGATGCTTTTGTCGATGGCAATTACACAAACCCATTATGCCTTACAGAGTCAATTACATTTCCCATATCCTTCCATAGATTGAAACGTGCACATTACTACAAACAGCAGTTAACACAATTTACTAAACTATGGAGCACATAGGCACATTGAAAATCCATGGAAAACGCAACACTATGAATTCCCTCTACAGCATTCTCTTTCATACCAACATAACCAATCCCTGATACTCTGTATTAACGTGTGCTAACGAATCTGCTGTATCGGCAGTACAACTGTTTGCGCTACAACCCGGGAGAACTACAGATTAGATTACAGTGAACTCTTACTGTCCATATTCCTTCCTTCACAAATATTGTTACCGAACTTCGCATGCACAACACAATATAACAATATGAATGCAGCGTGTGTGTGAACAGCATATAGACACTTTTCCGGTAATTACAGACAACACATCAAAATATCTGGCGGTTCTTTTGCTAAATCACGGGAAACATTTAGCAATTGTATCGGACAGAACGAAAACAACAAGCACATTACATACCCACGCGTCGATCTGGTATTCTTCGTAATTGCCGAACAGCACAGGTACGTAATGTGCGCTAATACGTTTGTCTAAACCATAGTCACCACCTGCTCGGAATGCGGAAACACAAGCTCACTGAAAATAAGTGTTTGGTTCTGATACACATAAACTGAAATAATTACTTACGAAATTCTAAGGCTATCTCAAATCATAACCAGAAGCGCCAAGGATGATACAAGAATTAAATGTGGAACAAACTTATCGTTCAAATGTGCCCAATAAATGAGATTAAACTAATATAATAATTGTACGAACAGTTACTATAGCACCATTACAAGGCATTAGCAAACTACTTCATTCGAGGCAGTTAGCTGTAATGATAATAAAAATTAAGTATTGACTTAATACCACACTCAATAGGTGTCTTTCCGTGATTTCCTGTCTCCACCATCAAATCACTTACATATTACACAGAAAACGCAACACAATACCGTACAAACGCATGACACGAACCACTAAACTCTACAGTCATCTGCTGCTGTGGTCAAAGTCAATCAATGCGGAAGAAGGAACCTACCACGGAGGTCGTTCTAACATTCTTGGAATCAGAGCTGCATATGTGCTAGGAAAAAAATTAAAGTCGTTTGTTGGTTAATTTGGGGGAGGGGACCAAACAGTGAGGTCATCGGTCCCGTTGCTGAAGGAAGTCGGCCGTGCCTTTTCAAAAGAACTGTCCTGGCATTTGCGTGAAGCGATTTAGGGAAGTCACTGAAAACCCAATCAGGAAGCCTGGACTCGGGTTTGAACCGTGGTCCTCCGGAATGCGAGTTCATTGTGCTATAACTGCGCCACCTCGCTGTTTCATGAAAGTCGTACGGGAAACTATGTGCTTTTATTAATTTTTTCATAGTTGCAAGTATGGTTTCGAAATCTACAAATAATTCTACAGTATTTATGGATACTATGGTCACACAAATTAAAAAAAGAAAACATTGTTCACCCAATCGGCTATATAACAAAGCTTCAACTAAAACAATATTGCGAAAAATATATGCTGTACTTATTAAATTTTAAAAATAATACTACTAACGAAAACAGAGACTCTCATGGATTGAAGTGTAATGGGGATTGTATGATTTGTCAGCTTAATACTGTCTTAAGGAACCATCAACCAGATTTTAAACAAATTTAAATAAAGCAATGCTTTATACAACTTCAGCATTCAGAGAATCCCTCATCCCTAACTTCAGAGCATATCAACATGAACAAAAGTGCATGTCTGAGAGTTTTCTTAAGTTAATAGTGCTGTACGTGAAATAGTTTGTAGTAAATCTTCGTTTATGATTTAAGCCCAGTGCACATGTGCAACTAATATGACACCCCAGATGATGGAATATTGGAATGACACCACAGTTAAATGAGTAAAGACACAGTTCTCAGTTACATGACAAAAATTAAGCAACATTTATCTTGCGACATAAGGTTCAACTCCTTTCTACTTAGTGACTTCACTTACCATTCCCACCAGTGAATTGCGTCATTTGGCTGCGTCCTTTTGACTGAATTTCAAAGCACCATCGCTGTAATACGGTTTCCCTTTCATAAAATTGTCTTGTGTGTGATGCGCATTCTGGAGTACCAAAAACGTTTAAGGACCTGTTGTTAGCAGCATTATTACAGATCCTTAGCTGTAGGGAACGTTCTTTTTCTGGAAGTACAAGAACCATCACAAAAAATACAGAACTTTAGACATAAAGGTTGCTTAAATTATAGATGGCTGAGCCTGAAAATAATGGCAGTGAGATTTCTGGGGAAAATTTAAGAGTATATCGAAAGAATAGGCTAACGAGAAATTCGTTGCAATAGACAAATAACTCAAAGCCACCATGATGGCAACTGAAGCTGCATGTGAGAATGTTTTGCTTCAACGAAAATTTCCAAACCATACTGTACTCATTGGGGGAACTTTAGTAATTCAACAGTCAATTGGGAAAATTACAGTTTTGTTAGTGATGGGTGTGGTAAGACACCCTATGAGACATCACTAAATGGCTTCTCTGAAAACTACCTAGAACAGACAGTTAGGAACCTCTCTCATGATGAAAATATATTGTTTCTAATGGCAACAACAAACAGACGTGACCTCTTTGAGTTCCAGTGATCCATGTTGTGACACTATCACACGACACGGAATGCGTCAATTTTGTAAGCTTTGGCCAGAATTTATGGTAATACACAAAACAAAACAAAAACAGTAAACAGTAACTTAGGTCCCACTACAAAAAATACATTTTAGAGATAGACATAGATTAAAAAATAAAAACAGTAAACAGTAACTTAACTCCCACTACAAAAAATACATTTTAGAGACAGATAAAGATTACAAAATAATAAGAGTTACAGAGAAATAGATATTACAAAATATACATTTCCAATACAAATATTCGGTATTACAAATACAAATTTGGGCATACATTTGCAATTTACAGCACAAGAAATGTTAAACATAGTAGTTCAATGACTCTCCTATTGAAACTTCCTGGTAGATTAAAACTGTGTGCCCAACTGAGACTCAAACTCGGGACCTTTGCCTTTCGCAGGCAAGTGCTCTGCCATCTGAGCTACCGAAGCACGACTCACGCCCGGTACTCACAGCTTTACTTCTGCCAGTACCTCGTCTCCTACCTTCCAAACTTTACAGAAGCTCTCCTGCGAACCTTCCAGAACTAGCACTCCTGAAAGAAAGGATATTGCGGAGACATGGCTTAGCCACAGCCCGGGGGATGTTTCCAGAATGAGATTTTCACTCTGCAGCGGAGTGTGCGTTGATATGATACTTTCATATCAGCGCACACTCTGCTGCAGAGTGAAAATCTCATTCTGGACTCTTCTATTGTATAAAATGATCCTTGCAATGGGAAATGCCTTAAGGTTTTTTGAACAAGAGATCATCATCTACCAAACACTTAATTCTTGAAGGGAGGGCATTAAAAATCTTACAGCAACTTAAATGGACTCCTTTCTTCACCATACATAGATTTAGCTGTTCATAGTGGATATCATGTTTCCTTCTGTGATATGCACTATTCAGCTTAACAGAGTACTAACAAAGTAGAAAGAATAACTGAAACAAGCACATATATATATATATATATATATATATATATATATATATATATATATATATATATATATATATGTGTGTGTGTGTGTGTGTGTGTGTGTGTGTGTGTGTGTGTGTGTGTGTGTGTGTGTGTGTAGAGGAACGCTGGCCCAAGTTTAAAAGAATAGCTGAGCATGCACTGGATAGATATGTACCCAATAGAACAGTACTTAATAGGAGGCACTCTCTACAGTATACAGTATACAGAAACTGTTAAACAAACAGAGACTACTGCGTAATAGATGTAAAACAAAGCATAGGGCTGTAGCTAGAGAATTGCTGAATAAAACGCATTTGTCCGTCAAGAGATCAATATGTGAGGCTTTCAATGGCTGCCGTAGCAGAACATTGTCAAGTGTTCTGTCAGCTGCCCACGTCGAATATCGATGCTGTGACTCTGAAGTGGAGCTGTGAAGGAATAAACATAGCTGAACCCAGACCAGGAAGACCTCACGTACTGATGGGCAGGAATTGCCAGGCATTGTTGTCAAATAGTATTTCACAAAACCCAAAGCAATTCTGGTGGTATGTAAAGGCTGTTAGTGGCACAAAAGTTAGTGTCCAGTCCCTAGTGAATGAAACAGGAACTGAAACAGAGAGTAGCAAAGCAAATTCTGAAATGCTTAACTTTGTTTTCAGATTTTCCATTGCAATGAAAAACCAAGGAGAAATGCCACAATTTACTCTTCATAGCACTGGAAAGATGAGGGAATAAGTACTAGTGTCAGTGGTGCTGATAAACAACTGAAATAGTTATATTTGAATAAAGCTCGAGGGCCCAATGGAATCCCTGCCAGACTCTATACCGAATTTACAGCTGAGTTAGCCCCACTTCTAACTAAAATCTGTTGCAGATGCCTCAAACAAAACATGGTGCTTAATAGTTGGAAGAAAGCACAGGACACACCCATCTATAAGAGGGTGGTAGAAGTGAACCACAAAATTACAGTCTCCAGTATCCTTGACATCGATTTGTTGTAGAATCTTAGAACATATTTTGAGCTCGAACAGGATGATGTGTCTCGAACAGAATTACCTCCTCCATGCCAGCCAGCAACGATTCCAAAAGTATCAGTCATGTGAAACCCAACTCATTCTTTTCTCACATGACATACTAAAATCTTTGAACCAAGGCAGTCAGGTAGATGCAGTATTTATTGATTTTCGAAAAGCATCTGACTCAGTACTGCACCTGTGCTTGTTATCGAAAGTACGTTTGTATGGGGTATTAATTGAATTTAGCAACTGGATTGAGGAATTTTCGGTAGGGAGCGTGCAGCATGTTATTTGGATGGAGAGTCGTCGTTACGTGTGGTAATAACTTCACATGTGCCCCAGGAAAGTGCGTTAGGATCTTGCTGTTCATAGCGTATATTAATGACCTTGCAGACAATATTAACTGTAACTTCAGACTTTTTGCAGATGATGCAGTTATCCATAATGAAGTACTGCCTGAAAGAAGCTGTGTAAATTTTCAGTCAGATCGTCATAAGATTTCAAAGGCATATAATAACTGACGACTTGTTTTAAATGATCAGAAACATAAAACTGTGCACTTCAACATGAAAAAGCGTAATATCCTATGACTATAATACTAATGAGTCACGGTTAGAATAGGCAAACCATAAAAATACCTGGGTGTAACACTTTGTAGCGATATGAGATGGCTTAATCATTGGGAAACCAGAGGGTAGACTACAGTTTATTGGTAGAATACTGGGGAAGTTCTATCAGTCTACAAAGGAAATTGCTTGCAAATCAGTCATGTGATTGGTTCTAGCATATTGGTCAAGTGTGTGGCCCATACCAGATAGGACTAACAGGAGATATTGAAAGTACACAGAAAACAGCAGCACAAATGGTCACAGGTTTGTTTGATCTTTGTGAGAGTTTCACAGAAATACTGAAGAAGCTGAACTGCACAATTTTAAGATAGACATAAAATATCCTGAGAAAGGCTACTAACAAAGTGTCATGAACCGACTTTGAATGATGACTCTGTGAATATATTACAACCCCTTATGCATCGCTCACATAGGTATACTGAGGGCAAGATTACAATAATTACAGCACATGCAGAGTCGTTCAAACAGTCATGCTTCCCATGATTCATGTGAATGAAATGGGAAGAAACACTAATAACAGGTATTTGGACATACCCTGTGCCATTGACTGCAGGCTGCCTTATAGAGCATAGATGTAGATGTAGGTACACAGGAACTGTCTACAGTTGTCATTTAGTTGTGCCAAAAGCTAAAATAAGAATTAATCACTATGTCTAAATCAATGAACATAAGAAATTGTTGAAATCTCAGAAGAGTGGCGTGTGTACAGATTTATCTGGCACCTAAAAATATTGTTTTCCGAAAATGTTTGGCACTACATGAAAAAAATTATACTTTAGAAACCTGTTATTTTATTTTATGTTTGTTTACAAAAGCTGCTCACGGAAATTGACAATGGCTGGGAGAATGATGTATTCACCACATGCCCCTCCATTTCTGCATCTGACGATGCCTAACGATTGAGGATGACACGGCGGCAAGTCAGTACTATTGAACCTTCAAGGCCTGTTTGGATGGTGTTTGTTTGTTCTTTGTGTTAGAAAAACAATCTGTATTTTCTTTAAAATATGTTGTGATAATTTGCCAAAGTTGGGTAGAAATATTGTTATTACTCCACTTAGCCGGTGTGACAACAAGAAGATATGAAGTGGTATCATTCTGTAGGTTGGGTACAAGGTGAGTACGCAGCAATTCTTACAACATGATATGTGTGTTTTTAGTTAAATTATTTCAGTAGTAGCATATATCAATTTCCTACTTTCGAAGCTGTTCGTAGTCAAAGTTTTTGAGATAGCAGATATGAGCACAAATGGTTAATATAAGCGGTGGAAATGCATCATATCCGTGCTCTCTGGTACATGGGTAGGTTCTGATAGTGTGTAAACATGTGTAATTGAGTAATTAGTGGAAGGAGATTTGTAGTTTTACTGCAGCTCATTGAATTCTACAAATGTTGAAAATCAATGCAATATTGGAAAATGTATTCAGATCATAGTACTGGCGACATACATTTGAGCATCTATCCAGTGAAATTCAGAAAGGAAGTAACAAAGGTTACTGATGGCAATATACTTTCAACTTGACTCTATCCTTTAATACAGCAACATGGATATTCAATGTTCCATTATATTATAGTGCACTTAAACAAAGCATAACTCCAAAATTTATTATAGAGTAACAGTAATGTTTTGTCATTTTTAACTGACATTGGGTGCAAGGATGAAAAAATATTAGCTTTCAAATGTGTCTTCTGGTCATAGTAAACAGCATCCAACAGAATGTACTGGAATTAAAGAAATTGTATTTGGGGACATGATATAAATATTGGGGAGATGACAGGTAAATACCACATGTGAAATATCAAAGTGTCATTTGCAGTTTCACTTGAACTTATAATGCATCTTTAATATGAGTATCTGATTTTTAAATAGTGTCCAATATTCAGCTCTACAACTATGGAACATCTGTTCTTGTTATTCGAAATTGGTTCACAGATAGAAATTTTATTATGATTGCTACGTCTGTAAACAGCATCCTTCATCTCATATATGTACCCTAAAACTGTATTTTTGAGGACACTGTAGATGCACTATAACGCTGACATGCCAGTATCTATTACCTGCAGTTTCAGGCAAACTGGGTTTGCATCCAAAATTTGTGTTCCTCATCTTTAAATGGAGCTTGATACATGATTCAAGAAGTACTCAAAATTTGTTTTTGTAGTTCAGAAATAATTTGTAAAACATTTTTCATGTTTGAATGGTAATACTTTTAATGGCGAATTTGTAATTTCCATTTGATTCCTGTCTGAAATCTGTTTTGGTATCCTTTGCATATTCTTTCACGTGTAATTAATTGTTGACTCAATCGATTCGAATGCCACACTCTGTACTACTACATAATACCTGCCTAAATAATTTCAGTTGTCACTGATGCTATACAGAAAACTGTGTAACTATGCAGAAATTGTAGCACCCCAATTACTGTGGCATCACTTAAGTGAAGCCACTTTTAACTATGTCATAAAAGACAAAGTCATTTTAACTATTTGTCACTACTTTCCTTCACCCACACTAATTAGTGTCAGAAGTAAATCGAGCAGTTGCCACTATGGTTTCAGTGATTCTGAAGCTGTTATGCAGTATTGGTAGCTTTGATATTTATGCCAGTGTATTAGGATAATATGCAGATTCAGTTTTACACCATACCAAAGATCGCTACAAAAAGTGTCGGTTTTAGTACTTTTTGTTGTGCTACAGCCACAGGAAGTGGTGTGTCTGCCAGTCCAACTGGCACTTATAAAGACTGATTTCTAAACATTATGTTGCAACTGTATAGTTGCAAATAAGTTATATTATAGCCTACTTAAAGAAAGTACTAGTTAATTTTATGTGCATTTAGAAAAATATCCTACATATTCTTTCAAATGCAGAGAGATAGTAGTGAAAATTTGATCACAATAATAATGTTACCGTACTTAAGCAAAAAAAAGAAAAAGAGATGTGGAGCATAATTTCATTATTGGTGAGTACCAAGTAACTTTGACAACATCATGGGTGCTTTTATTCCAAACAGCATGTGCCCTGACTGTGACTATATGGTGTGTATTTTAACATCAATATAATATTAACTTTCTACATTTGGGGTTGCTAGCAATGAAACGTTTGACCACTGCAGTTGTGGGCATGTCATTGTTAATTTATACTGTTTGTGATGTTTCATTATATGATGCGCAGTTAAGATTTCTGTCTGAGTAAGTAAGTATTATTGTATATTTAATGGAATGTGATTTGTAGTTGCACATTAGCGCACTCATTTCTACAAATGATGAAACTAAATACAGAACTGGCAGTATATTCGGATTTTAGGTTTGACAGCTTCAATGCTCTCAATCCTTCCCCCTCCAACGGCCAGTGGCGCTCGATAGTCCAAATATTTCTTTTCATAGCTGTTACATGCGCCATTCTCCAACCTGATTGCTTCCCATTGAGGGAAGTCTGTCTCAACTCAGTGTCGAACTATAGCCATAATGTTGAGGGAAAAGTTGTAATTACCATGTTCAAGTAAGTAGGTGTGACATGGCTAGCTCTTCATATACATTCCTTTCTCAGGTAGAGATTGTAGAGCTTTTACAGAAATCTTAAAGTGAAAACTAGAACAACAACGATTTCCATGACAATAGTCTATATAATGACAGTGATTCATCTGTGAACAATTCGAGTAAAATGATAGTGGAAACAGACCACCCTGAAGAGATTCAAAAAATATCACACAATGAAAGGTTTTGGATTGTAATGCTTATCTAAATATGCTTGCAAGAAAGTGTACTTCTTGTTTTAATGTATATCCTAATTGTTGTTCAGTGACCTTATTGTTTCCATAAAGAGTGCAATTCTCTGTGGCACACTCGCCACCAGGTGATGGCGATTTAAATATGAGTGTACACAGATGCCCTATGTTTCCATTCCAGAGTACAAAGCGTTAGACACTGACCTAGTGGATTTGAGGAAGGAAGTAAGGAGGTTTCTGGTGACAGTATAACTTCAGATTAAGTATACTCTTTAATATAGGAAATGAACAAGATGACAGAGATTAAGTGTAGTTTTTAACAATGCAAATGAATTGTATTAGAGTGTCTTTAAGTGCACCTGCCTCAAAGCATAATTCCAAATTCGTTATAGATTAACTTTAATATTTGCTCCTATTTAACTGCTGTGGGGTGCAGGAGTGACTTGCAACCAATGTGACGCCACAGCAAGTGGGATAACAGAAACTGTATGCAGTTTCAACTGTAAGTAATTATTATTATTCTTGGATTGATTTAATTTTGCTTCAGGAAGCGATTAATAGCATTCAAAATACAATTACTTCATGTAAATATCTTTTTAATAATTGTTACAAGTAATGTACGTATTTACATTGTTATTCGATTTTGAGGTCAGAAGAATAGTATGTGAGTAAAGCTCAAACTGTTGGGTCCCACTGCGAGGGACACCTCATGTATTCACCAACACAAGTCATCGTTGGCACAGCATAGTTGCTGTGAATCGACACAAGTCTGGTAGAGTAGTTCTCGTGTCGCGTTGATGATTTCTATGGTTATAACACACTGTTGTAAAAGTAGACTGCAGTCAGCGAAGGCTGTGATGTAGGTGCAGTTGGGGCAAAAAGACCTGGGACGGATTTTAATGTGGCATCGTGGAATAAAGCACCATGGTAGAGGTCTGCTGAGAGGTTGAACTTGTGAAGGATGTCGACCACTATTATGGGTTCAGCAATGTCAGCTATGTAAAAGCTACAAATGCAATATAGGTCGTCCATAAGTTGTATGGCTAGCTGCACAGTGCCATGTACATGGACGCTGGCTCTGTTAACCATGAGTAGTGGAAGTCATGGGATTTCAGCATGCAGTTAAAACATTAGACGAGGCACTCTGCATACATTCGTCCCAGAGTTGATATGAAAAAACATGTCTGTGTAGTGGTCATTTATTTATAGACACCCTTCATGAGAAGCCACTGTGGCAGAGCAGAGACGGTTTGGTGTTGTGGTGCGAGCTGGTCCGCCCACCACATTCCGCAATATTTGTTCAGCTACGAGCAGTGGTACACAACTGCTCTGTGTTGCATGTGATACGAGCTGTGTTGTAACCTGGGTGAGTCGAGATAAGGTGGTGTACAGTTACCTGTGCACAATGTGGTGCCATGTTCAGTTCACTATTCAGCACTTGTACAGGGACCTGTGACATCAGCTTTGTGTGAGGTCAGGGGCGTCGACGTTGTTCAGATTGCATGCTGTCCGACTGGGCAGTGGCGCCAGGGATGGCCAGTTTGAAATGCTGCCTTTTGTGTACCACCGAAGGCAATCTGTCCACTAGGGCAAGTTTTTATCTGATACTTCTACCTAGCACACAATCATTGCAAGCCCTAGCTGAGATGAGAGTCTGATGATCCACAATGTCCAGAAGATCGGGCATGGATGTAGTGTTCACTAGTGAACATAATGGACTCTATAACTGCGAAGGAGAAACCTCAGTGAGCTGCTCCTCGTATATCGCCTGTCCCACTTGCTGCTGAGCTGTGAGCAGTTGAGGCGCCCTGCGAAACCTGCAGAACAGGACAAGTAGTAGGAATTATGGAAGGGGCCCAGAGTGAGCGGCTGTCAGTTACACTCTAAATATAACACTTTATTTAGTTGTCCAAACATTGCAGCGCAACTTCTAAGCTTGACTATCAACAGCAAACGTCTTTAAAACAGCTAAAGGCCGATGAATTAAATGCAATTGCTATAAACATTTCATTTTCTTTCTTTCTTTATTTATTTATTTTGAGACAGAAGACTCTAGACTTTAACCTTAAATAGTATTTACG
Organism: Schistocerca americana; assembly: GCF_021461395.2. Classification (NCBI taxonomy): domain Eukaryota; kingdom Metazoa; phylum Arthropoda; class Insecta; order Orthoptera; family Acrididae; genus Schistocerca; species Schistocerca americana. Next base: position 51,832,974 of record NC_060129.1, read on the forward strand.
CCCAAGTGATGTAAGACTTGATAAGTAAGAATCCAAAATTTTAAAGCAGCTGAACGCCCATAATTTTAAGAACAATACAACTATGACAAATTTTCAACAGGGAGAAGGCCCACAGCTTTGTCTTGAAAGAATGTAATACTTGATAAGTAAGAACTTTAAAACTTAAAGCGTCTGAGGGCCCAGTGCTTTAAAAAATATATACAACTACATTAAATTTTCAACAGGCAGAAAGCCCACAGCTTTATCTTTCGAAAGGTAATACTTGATAAGTAAGATCCTTAAAACTTAAGCAGCTGAATGCATATGCTTTCCAACAATACAATAAATTGTCAACAGGCAGAAGGCCCGAATTTTATCTTTAGAGAATGCAAGACTTGCCCAATTCAGAAGAAATTTACTTTTAAACGGCTGAAGGCCATTGATTTTAAAAACACAATTATAGGCTTAGAAATTCCAACCATCGGCCATGAGCCATTAAAAATACACAAGTAAACGCCAACAAGAAAGGCAGTATAGGCAACGGCGCTCAGAAATATCCAGGGGGCTCGGCCTGCCCTAGAAATCTTAACGTTCACTTAGGTGAGACAAGAAGTCGGCCCAACTATACTCGATCCCCCTGCAACACAACCGAGAGACGGTCAGGGACCCACTGACAAGACAACTTGCTAACCACCGACCAGTATACGAGAATTCCAAAGCCAAAACGTTACAGACATAACCACCCACTACCAAAAATACATTAAGCTGTCAAAAACCACACACCATGTTGGACAGCGACAACAGATGAGGAAAGGACACTGCCTACGTTTACGTCAGTGACCAGGGCTGGTAACTGGAACACTAACGGCCAGAAGGCAGAAAATTCCGCTGGTGCCCTTACATTTCAAACGGACAAATATAGTTAATCCCACCACAGGGTGGCTAAATCTTCACCAACTCGAACACTTGCTGTTGCTCCCGGGAATACCACCAACAGTAAACCACCAACCAAGAGGACAACGTGAACAGACATGGCTTCGATGATTAAATCACCGTCCGCAGCTCGTGGTCGTGTGGTAGCGTTCTCGCTTCCCACGCCCAGGTTCCCGGGTTCGATTCCCGGCGGGGTCAGGGATTTTCTCTGCCTCGTGATGACTGGGTGTTGTGTGATGTCCTTAGGTTAGTTAGGTTTAAGTAGTTCTAAGTTCTAGGGGACTGATGACCATAGATGTTAAGTCCCATAGTGTTCAGAGCCATTTGAACCATTTGATTAAATCACCACTCAACTTTCATGTTCTGGGTCAGTGAGCCACGAACCTCTTAGCATTCGGAACTGCCCCCACACGCTCCGATACTGCATAGAGACCGCCAGCGGGCCCGGCCGACTGCGCCGCGTAGAGACTTGCTTGATGATCTGCTCCAACCGACCGACGCACTGCCAGTATGCAAATGGCTCTCAGCACTGTGGGACTTAACATCTGAAGTCATGGGTCCCTACAACTTAGAACTACTTAAATCTAATTAACCTAAGGACATCACACACATGCATGCCCGAGGCAGGATTCGAACCTGCGACTGTAGCTGTCGTGCAGTTCCAGACTGAAGCGCCTAGAACTGCTCGGCCACAAGGCTGGCTGCCAGTATGCCGGCAACATGTAAAAGAAGTTGTTAGTGGAAATGACACCAACTACACACACAGTTTGAAAAACACTTGCACGAGGACTTGAACAACACTCAGCAGTGGCTGTCCAATCACGAATACAAATCGGGAGCTGATACACACACACACACACACACACAGACACACACACACACACACACACACACACACACACACACCCAACACATAAATGATCGGCGAGCCAATCCACGTCGTCCAGTAGGACGACCGACCTACGATCCACGAAGACCGTCCCCGGCTCAAGTGATGCATGGCGGCAATGGACACCCAGGCCTCACTGCTGCTCCAACCCGACTGAACTAGTGCCGCTTTCCAACTCCACAACTGGCAGGTCAGAACTGTCCTCCTGGCACATTCCAACTCACTCCACGATAGACAACAACTGGGAAGTGCAGCAAAGATAACACCGGAGGGCTATATCGATAGGCGCTGCAACTGACTCTGACGGGCAGATGAAGCAGCAACTCAGTGACAACAGAAATTGAAACTAACATAACGAGGTGGCAACACGAAAAAAAACCAGGATGTAAATCAAGAGACGGCACGAGCGCGAGCCACGCACGGCTCAGCAGTTAGTTGTGGTGACGCTGATTTTGCTGCATACTACTTATTGTGTGGCAGCAGGGATAAGACAATGCAATGTCACTGCCTATTTCCGTGTATTCTGTGAGATGGCAGAGTCTTGCAAATTTGGAGTTGTCGTGTGAAATGCGTAACTAAACGAATACACACTGGGCAGTGGCGAAACATAACGTGACTTGATCAGGAGTAAAGGTGGGAGTTTTTTATGTAGTGTAGCTTTTCATCGTGCCGTGAAGCCTGAGAACGGTTGCACCGCCAGAGCCTAATAGCGGGGCACAGCCGGTGCTGTAGCCACCATCTGCGGCGTGGGTGGAGCTCAGAACATGGCGCCAGTGTTGTCCAGCAGGTCTGGGTATTAAGTGGCAGCGTCGAATGTCGGCGACCTCGGCGCGCGCAGAAGACTCTGTTTGCGCCATATCCGTTTGCATGAAAACCGAAGCTTGTCGGTGCGGGTTTGGCATGTAAGTTCAAGAGATAAAGGCCCTGATGGCGGTCATACTGTGTCATGTGAGGCGACGTTCGTGCAAGCTTTTCGTTCCGTATTAGACACTCATCGTCCACGAAAGCAATGAGAACACTGGGCCGTAGCCACTGTCGATGGGTTCGAAGCAGTGGAGCTGCGAGAATCAGTGGATGAAGTGAATTTCATGTCCATTGTTCATGCGCAATAAAGGGATGCCAAACAGTATTTCGCGAATAAATCAGTGTCCCTTGCAGTCGTGGTCACCAATGTAGATGCTTTCAAACACAATAAGGAATTTACTGTTTCAGAAAAACTAAGCGATGTCTTTAAGGAATTTTAGACTCAAGTTGCTTTTCGAACAAATAACAAACCCCTACATTTGGCGCTGGACCCACAGCACCAGATGCGAATCTACAAAATTAAGTGTTCATCTTGCGATAACTTCTGCATTTGGCAAACTCGGGGATATTTTAAGATACGATTCAGAGAACGTAGATATGCAAGTAACAATAGTCATTTGAAAGAACGGAACCAAAAACTCACGACAGTTGAAAAGAGCCCATCTGTATCACATTCGAACAAATGGTAATTTTTAATATATTCTAAAGGAGCTTGAAATCAATACCTCAGTCGGCTAGCTCCAATCCTTATAATTCATGAGTAAGCCTCTATTAGTCAGAAGAGGTTGTTAGGGTATTTGACGAACTGCATGTGAATAAAAGGGAAATCTCTATGTACATACTCGTCTGCTAAAATTATTTACTTGACCTGCGTATTTCGCTTTTCTTCTTATAAGATTGTAAGAGAGTATAGTTATAGAGAAATACTAGCCCTGTTATTTTATATTAATCACATTATGTGTAGTTTTTATTTATACAAAAAAATTAAACTGTAGAACTTCCTTTTAGTTATAGTTGCTATGCCTAATAGGTTAGCATGAATAGCTCTAAAAATTTATAAACGCATAAATTTTTTCATACAACAGTTTTAACACAAACTTTTGCTATGTACAAATACGTAACTAATGATAACGATAAAATAATGCCGAAAAGCAGCTCCGCTGTAGTCATGCCACCTGTTGACAGATTGTTTATCTTGCAGAAAAATGGTTCAAATGGCTCTGAGCACTATGGGACTCAACTGCTGAGGTCATTAGTCCCCTAGAACTTAGAACCAGTTAAACCTAACTAACCTAAGGACATCACAAACATCCATGCCCGAGGCAGGATTCGAACCTGCGACCGTAGCGGTCTCGCAGTTCCAGACTGCAGCGCCTTTAACTGCACGGCCACTTCGGCCGGCTATCTTGCAGACACAGGAGGCCATTCCTGTCATTCCGCTGTAAGTTTTGTCTGTGTTAGGTCGTCGTATCTAGTTACTGCCGCTATTTTGTTTAGCTTCATCGTTTTCCTGGCGGTTTTTGATGCACTTCTCAAAGTTATTTTTAACGCTTATTACAAATAATATGTATATGTCACCCAAAAATTTCTTATATAAGACACAACTTAATATTCTTACTGCATTTTTACCATGTCACCTGAAGATGGGCAGGGCCTGAAACACATTTTGATGAATGAAATAAAGGGGCCTAAAACATGTAGTATCTGTTTCTCCACGACCATGGAAAGTATTTAGATTCCTTCGGGTGTTTGGGATTATAATGGTTCACACACTTCTACAAAGACTTTCAGTCAAATTAACAATAAATGTGTGGTGTGGACTATCATCTAGGGGCTTAGTAGGACCTTTTTTCTTTGATGCTAGTGTGACTGGAGAAATGTACCTAGAAATGTTATGTACATCAATTTCCCAGGTATACGTTCGCTTTATGGAGCTTTAAACATTAAAAATGTTCACCGTTGGTGGCTATACAGATAACAGGACGACTCGCAGTCGCCGCAACTACGTCAGTCAGCGTTCCAGTGGAGATCACTGATCATGTTGCTGTAATCTCTTAGCGAAGTTCCTCCAGCGTGCGTGGCTTACGTCGCTAGATGCTATCTTTCACAGTTCTCCACATGTAAAAATCCATCGGTGTTAAATCTGCTGACTGTGGAGGGAACTCTCAGTTCAGTCCAATGCCCCAGAAAGTTGTCATCCACGAAAGCCCGTACGGCTAGGTGACAGTGTGGTGGCACCCCATCCTGTTCGTAAAAGACCCTTCGTCAGCTCCATAAAGCGAACGTATGCCTGGGAAATTGATGTGCGTAACATTTCTAGGTACATTTCTCCAGTGACAGTAGCATCAAAGAAAAAGGGTCCTACTAAGCCCCTAGATGATGGTCCACACCACACATGATCCCCTGGTAGATTGACCGCTTCATCCACATAAACATGCGGATTTTCCGGTACCCAGTACACACTGCTATACCGATTCACGGTTACATTAAGATATAATTGTGCCTCGTCACTCCACGCTACTTTCGTCACAAATTGTTCGTCATTAGTTACCATTTGCTGGTACCATTCGCAAAATTGGATGCAGCGATCAGGATCGTCATCATTAATCGCGTGCAGTAATTGTGGAATGTAAACTTTCCACTTTGTAGCTTTGACAATTCTTCCTACACTCGTACTGCTAAACCCCACTTCACATGCACAAGACGTAGCAGACTTCTGTGGAGAATTAACAAACATTTCCAACACGATATCCGACGAAGCAGGACTTGTAGCTGTACGATGTGTGCCTCATCTTCCTTTGTCAATATCACAAATCGTTCCATGGAAATCAAACTTCTCAATATCGGTTTAATTGCTAGGTGGGTTGGCGGTTCTCTTTCACACTCCCACTTGCACTGATGTTGCGCTTCAATGGCATTATCAAACTTGAAACACCACTTCACAATACCTTTTCGTTGCTCGATTGTCAAGCGTTCTCCAGCCATGTTGTTTTCCCAGTATAGAGGTGAAAGTACTACTGTTGAGCCAAAGTGCACACTACTACACACTCGTAACTCTAAATAAGTCGTAACTCCAATTGAACGACAATACACATAACTCTATAGAGCTTGACAGAGAGTGTATACATTTTTGTGGCGGACTCTATATATACACTACTGGCCATTAAAATTGCTACACCATGAAGACGACGTGTTACAGACGCGAAATTTAAATTTTGCTGTGATATGCAAATGATTAGCTTTTCAGAGCATTCACACAAGGTTGGCACCGGTGGCGACACCTACAACGAGCTGACATGAGGAAAGTTTCCAACCCATTTCTCATACACAAACAACAATTGACCGGCGTTGCCTGGTGAAACGTTATTGTGATGCCTCGTATAAGGAGGAGGAATTCGTACCCTCACGTTTCCGACTTTGATAAAGGTCGGATTGTAGCCTATCGCGATTGCGGTTTATCGTATCGCGACATTACTGCTCGCGTTGGTCGAGATCCAGTGACTATTAGCAGAATATGGAATCGGTGGGTTCAGGAGGGTAATACGGAACGCCGTGCAGGATCCCAACGGCCTCGTTTCACTAGCAGTCGAGATGACAGGCATCTATCCGCATGGCTGTAACGCATCGTGCAGCCACGTCTCGATCCCTGAGTTAACAGATGAGGACGTTTGCAAGACAACAACCATCTGCACGAACAGTTCGACAACGCTTGCAGCAGCACGGACTATCAGCTCCGAGACCGTGGCTGCAGTTACCCTTGACGCTGCATCTCAGACAGGAGCGCCTGCGACGACGAACCTGGGCGCACGAATGGCAAAACGCCATTTATTCAGATGAATCCAGGTTCTGTTTACAGCATCATGATGGTCGCATCCGTGTTTGGCGACATCACGGTGAACTCACATTGGAAGCGTGTATTCGTCATCACCATATTTGCGTACCACCCGTCGTGATGGTACGGGTTGCCATTGGTTATACGTCTCGATCACCTCTTGTTCGCATTGACAGCACTTTGAACAGTGGACGTTACATTTCAGATGTGTTACGACCCGTGGCTCTACCCTCATTCGATCCCTGCGAAACCCTACATTTCAGCAGGATAATGCACGACCGCATGTTGCTGGTCCTGTATGGGCCTTTCTGGATACAGAAATGTTCGACTGCTGCCCTGGCCAGCACATTCTCCAGATCTCTCAGCAACTGAAAACGTCTGGTGAATGGTGGCCGAGCAACTGGCTCGTCACAATACGCCAGTCACTACTCTTGATGAACTGTGGTATCGTGTTGAAGCTGGATGGGCAGCTGTATCTGTACACGCCATCCAAGCTCTGTTTGACTCAATGCCCAGGCGTATCGAGGCCGTTATTAGGGCCAGAGCTGGTTGCTGTGGGTACTGATTTCTCAGGATCTATGCACCCAAATTGCGTGAAAATCTAATCACATGTCAGTTCTAGTATAATATATTTGTCCAATGAATACCCATTTATCATCTGCATTACTTCTTGATGTAGCAATTTTAATGGCCAGTAGTATATATCGATTTCAAGCAAACTTCATGCGCATATATCTTAACCTCAGGCGACAGTCACTGTGCAGGTAGGAACCACCGAACTCTCAAAGGGGTAGGGGTGGGGAAGAAAACGAAGCGCAGCTCGTGATATGTGAATTCCCTGACTTTATTCATCCAGAACCTGACAATGAGAACACTTAGCGACTTTGAACAAACTTTAAACATAATTTCAAACCTGTACAAACCATTTTTTTCTCGTTGAAAACCCCTACAAAACGATGAAAGGCAAAATGTTTATCGCATACCACTTTTCCGGTATTCATGCAGTGAAAGTACTGCTTGAGGAATGTCGTCATATTTTATTACTTCTTCACTACTGTGTTCGGGATACAAGTTGCAGATAGTATGCACATACACCACTGAATGTAGCTGAAAAATTACGTCGTTGTACGACACATAGTCGAGGAAATATGACGTCATAAACAATGAGATGTGTGAAAAACTGCCACGTCATGCATGAAGTTTAAATTTATCACTTCGTTGGTACTAACTCCGTTAGTAGCACATTTCGCAGAAAGTTTCCGAACATGCCGCTGAATATAATGACATAATTATACCATCGTTCGGGACATTGTTCAGAGGATATGACGTCACGGTCGTGGATTGAGCTATAAGTAAGTACCTCGGCAACGGCGAGTTTCTGTGATAGTACGCCAGTAACAACTGTACGTGACTATTACGAGTTTAAGGTTTATACCCGATTGCACAGTACGACATCCTTCCTCTTTGTCTCATCTCTCAACAGGAACTTCGTGTACAAAGCGCACAGGTCTCCACTCAGCTGCATTTTCCAGCGATATTCTTTGCCTCGATGACATCATATGGTGATGCAAAAGAAAATCACACCATAGAGCTTCCAACTGCGTTTAACAATCGGACGGAAGGCATTACAGAAAACTAGGATTTGGAGAAAATTCAGAAATTTTGCAGAAAGTATGAACTGTTGGTGGTAAATAAAAGAAGAGCTGGCTGCAAAATTTGTGAAGGAATTGGTGACTTCGAAACTGCAAGCACAACAAGAACTGAAAATAAATATCAGCAAATGCTTTCTACCCTCAAAAGTGTGTTCAAACGTAAAGAGATTTCAGCTGAACGAGCTGTACATGAAACACTGAAAATCACAAAATAGTTTTGAAACTGCTTGGACCAAGGCTCTCGAGAAAGAAAAGAAAATATTGGCCAATGTATTTCGAACAGCACAGAAAATAGTTAATAAAAAACCACCGTTTCGTCATTTCGAAACTAAAATTGTTGAACGGCGTTAATGTGGGCGGCTTTTCACTGCGGCAGGAAAAAGATACTGCAAGAAACGGACCATCGACAACTGAAGAGAATCGTTCAAAATGACAAAAGTGCGATCGTTCCACAAATTGCTGTAGATTTCAATGTCAGCATGCGAACCATTCATCGAGACATTATCGATATGGGATTTCGGAGCCGAAGGTCCACTCATGTACCCTCGATGAGTGCATGACACAAAGCTTTAAGCCTCGCCTGGGCCCGTCAACACTGATATTCGACTGCTGATGACTGGAAACATGTTCCCTGGTCGGACGAGTCTCGTTTCAAATTGTATCGAGTGGATGAACGTGAACTCACGGACCTGCATGTCAGCAGGGGACTGTTAAAGCTGATACAGGCTCTGTAATGATGTGGGGCGTGTGCAGTTGGCGTGATATGGGACCCCTGATATGCCAAGATACGACTCTGACAGGTGACACGTATGTAATAATCCTGTCTGATCACCTGTATCCATTCATGTCCATTGTGGATTCTGGCGGGCAATTCCAGCATGACAATGCGACATCCCAAACGACCATAATTGCTATAGAGTGGCTCCAGGAACACTCTTCTGAGTTTAAACGCCAAACTCCCAAGACATGAACGTTATTGACCATATCTGGGATGCCTTTGATTGTAATGTGATGTTCAGAAGAGATTTCTACACCCTCGTAGTCTTGCCGATTTATGGACAGCCCTGCAGGATTCATGGTGTCAGTTCCCTCCAGCACTACTTCAGACATTAGTCAAGCCCATGCGACGTCGTGCTGCGGCACTCCTGCGTGTTCGCGGGGTCCCTACATGACATTAGGCACCTGTACCATTTTCCTTAGCTCTTCACTGTATTTGGGAGCACAGGCGTTCAGTGAAGAGTTACTGAAACAGAATCTGGCTGATGACAATGCAGAAAGTGCTATCAAAGAATATGGGTATAACTACTTTAATAAAATCACAGTTTCCCAACGGTTTGTTCTGGCACTGTGTCAGTCACACGCTAGAGCTCAATAAAATCACAGTTTCCCAACGGTTTGTTCTGGCACTGTGTCAGTCACACGCTAGATCTCTCCGCACCTGATGTTGCGAGTAAAGATTCCCCCCCCCCCCCCTCCCCAAATGTAAACCACTTCAAATCGTTCCTTGATAATCTGTATTTAGTCTACCAGCAGACACCTAAAAATGCCAAGGAACTGAAAGCTCATGCAGAGAAACTTAAAATCGTACTGAAAAACTCTGGAAGGATACTGTGTACAGGATGGATTGTTTCTAGGTTCAGAGCAGTCCCAGCTGTGTGGGAAATTTTTGAAGTTTGTGCCACATTTTGAAAGTGCCGAAGATTATCCCTAAACAAGCAAAACTGAGCAAGTAATGTATATACTTAAACGCGTAACCGACGTCAATGTTATGTTAGTCCTTGTACTGATGTGTGATGCTTTTCAGGAGTTGGCAGAACTTCGTATTTACATGGAAGCTCGAGACATTACCTTTTGTTTGTCCAAGAAGAAGACATGCTAGAAGATTAAGATGTTTTCTGAAAGAAAGACGAAACATGGTTCATACTACACTGAAGTCTTGGAAGCGGAAGTAATGTTAATGTTTAAAGGCGTGATTCTGGCCAAAAGAAAGAAAGGGAATCATATCGATATTGCCAAGTTTTATGAGCGCCCTTGCAGGCGCGTGAAGAAGCGCATTTTAACATCAGGAGACACTGAAATAGCGGAACTGGCCGCAGTTTTGCACACTACAACATGGCCGGAAGATCTTGTTGTAACTTGTGAAGAAGCAGCTACAAGAAACTTGTGTATACGTTAACAACTCCACGGAAGACAGATCTTAAGCGGTTTCCGTGAATATGTTGCCGAGAAGAAATGCTCAATGTCTCTCGTAGCCCGTATTAACACTATTAGTGCCATTGTAACTCAGAAAAATGAATGTGAAAGAGGGTTCTAAAAAATGAACTTGATTCTGATTCCAAAAGGAGCACCGTGGCACGTGAATAGCAGTGGCAAAGCTTATGTTCATAAAGTTGGTTGGCCCTTCCCTGAGAACTTTTGCACTTATGCATTACATGAATTCACGGTTCCTGAAAGGAAGACATCCGGCGACCGACACGAAAAGCAAGGAGAGGCAGTGTGAGCTGTCAGTGACCTGCCTATTCTAAGGGCTGCCCTCACGTCAGTCCTGGTCGACAAAACATCGCTGTCTTACAATTTTCGGCACTTACGCAGAGTCCAGCTATGCTTCACAAGGAAATAAGCTCTCCATAACAGCCTACTAGTTTAATAACAGTACTGCTGCGTTTTTCTGTAGTTCCTTGTGAACTATAGCAGGCGTCTACATAACTTTTGAAATCTGTAAGATGGCGATGTTTTGTAGACCACAACAGAGAGTACCTGTCGAAAAGATTTCAGGAAAAAAAAGCATTGGAAGAAAGCGTTAATACTGTGCGCCAATATACGAGGGTCACTTCAAAAGAAATGCACACTATTTTTGTAAAAATACAGTTCTCATTCTGCATCTGTGAAAGTTTTACTGTGTGTAGATACATGCTTCCCGCTTGTTTTCAAACTTAGTTCAACCTGTTCCCGTGAGTGGCGCCGTCACAGCATGTCTTCAAGATGGCTGCTAGACTTGACGTTCATCAGAATCCACGTGCTGTCATAGCATTCCTGTACTGTGAAAACGAGACAGTGGGAAACATCCAAAAGAGGTTGATAAAGTTGTATAGAGATGCTGCTGTCGATCGCAGTACAGTTAGTCGGTGGGCAAGCAGGTTACATGATGAAAGCGGGGGCGACAATATTGAGGATTGTCCTCGCAGCGGCAGGCCTCGTACTGCACACACTCCAGACAATGTGCAGAGAGTTAACGAACTGGTGACTGCTGACAGACGCATCACAGTGAACGAACTGTCACGGTACGTTGGGACAGGGGAAGGAAGTGTTTGCAGAATGCTGAAAGTGTTGGCGTTAAAAAAGGTTTGTGCCAGGTGGGTACCCAGGATGTTGACAATGGCTCACAAAGAAACTAGAAAACCGAAATGCAGCGGACTTTCGGAACAGTACAAGAACGGTGGAGATGAATTTCTAGAAAGAATCGTGACAGGTGATGAAACATGGCTGCATCATTTTTCACCAGAGACGAAGAGGCAATCAATAGAGTGGCATCATGCAAATTGTCCCAAGACAAAAAAAAATTCAAAACCACACCATCTGCTTTAAAAGTTATGGCTACGGTGTTTTTCGATTCCGAAGGACTCTTGCTTGTGGACATCGTGCCAAGTGTAACCATCATAAATTCTGATGCATATGTGACGACACTGAAGAAACTTCAAGCTCGACTGAGTCGTGTTCGACCACATCGGCAAAAGCAGGATGTTAAGCTGTTGCATGACAATGCACGGCCACATGTCAGTCATAAAACCATGGAAGAGATCACAAAACTCGGATGGACAACACTAAAACACCCGCCTTACAGTCCTGACCTGGCTCCATGTGACTGTCATCTCTTTGTGAAACTGAAAGACTCTCTTCGAGATGATGACTGCCTTGTGCACGCTGCCAAACAGTGGCTCCAACAGGTTGGTCCAGAATTTTACCGTGCGGGTATACAGGCGCTGGCTCCAAGATGGCGTAAGGCAGTCGAGAGAGATGGAAATTATGTGGAGAAATGAAAATATTGTTCCTAATGGATGTATCTACACACTGTGAAACTTTCAAACATGTAGAATAAAAGATGGATTTTAAAAAGACTAGTGTACATTTCTTTTGGAGTGACCCTCGTATATATTAAACACCGTCCTCTCATTTTTGTGGAAGAATTCACTGTAGAAGCATTCCTGGAGGAGAAATTAGTTGAACTTTTGATGTGTTTACTTACTGGCTCTTTAGTCTATGTGTTACGCACAGAGACTTGCCGCCAACCGCCACGTGTGTGGCACGCACCGCTACCGTTAAAGGCGCGACCGTGGCGCGCAGCGATGTCAGCGCGCTTCGGATCCAGGGTCAGTGGTCTGGACAGCCAGACTGAGGGACAGATGGCGAGTGGAGAGCAGCCTGGGGCGCAAGCCTCAGGGCCGAGTAGGCCGCGCAGGGTGTAGGCCACACTGTCAACTGCATACAAACAAGAAAACGCGGAAAGCAGCCACAAATATAGTTTTCTAAATTCATTTGCTAACTATCCCTATCAGTAGTTAGCGCCTTCTGTAGTTTGAATCTTTTATTTAGCTGGCAGTAGTGGCGCTCGCTGTATTTCAGTAGTTCGAGTAATGAAGATTTTTGTGAGGTAAGTGATTCATGAAAGGTATAGGTTATTGTTAATCAGAACCATTCTTTTGTAGGGATTATTGAAAGTCAGATTGCGTTGCGTTAAAAATATTGTGTGTCAGTTTAGTGATGATCAGAATAAGTAAAGAGAGAACTGTCTGAGTACGTTCAGTTTTGCTCAGCTGTTTGAGAATCAAATAACCTAAAAGTTTTTCCAGCACTCTGTCACTCTTTACATACAAAGGGGAATTTTCATAGTTGTGGAACTGAAACTGTGAAAGAACTGTGCCGAGGTCGGCACACACCAATCAGACTTCGAATCACAGGAACACGGTTGCTACTACTTACCGACTTGAGGGAACCACAAGAGCAATCCAGTCGCGCCGGCAAAGTGCAGGCAGGGGACACAACCACACGCAGACTCTCTCTGCACTGCGGTAACCGACGTCGACCACCACATCACGAATGGAGATATGGAAGAGGAACCAAAAGCAGACTGTTACCATTTGGAAGAGGCATTGCTTACCTATTTGAGAATCATCCGTAGATCTATTAAAGGTACTGTTACCTCAGACCAAAAGCAAACAATTGAACAGGTACTCGTTCACCATTTCAAAATACACTACCAGCTTCACAAGACAGACCTGTATATAATTTTAGCCTCACAACTAATAAATTTGAATTTGTAGGACGTGCAACAGTTGAACAACATACTTCGGGAAACTGCCCAAATGGACCCAAATGTGGAAAATCCAGTCGAGCACCCCAAATTTTTAATTGAAAAATATACTAGAAAAAAATGGAAACCCAAGAATGCCGAAACTACAATGATGATCATTTTGTTACTTTTCGGACTACAACGAAACACCAAAACGGCCTATGTCAGACGACAAAAGTCGAAAAGTTAAATGCTTTCACGATAGTATCATTCCCTGGTACCCAGATCAGCAGCAATCCAAACGAACGGGAAAGTTTCCATACACTTTCACCACATCCCTTGTTAACGTTATACTTGGTTTTGTTTTTTCCGCAGAGAACCCTGCACTGACCAAACAGTACCGTCCTATACAGCACGCCCTCACTATCACAGCAAAGCCGTTTTTCATTTTTCCATAAGTAGAACAATTACTACACTTTTGTCGGGTGGAAGTCTCGAAGCTCAGATTGATTTTATTAAAACTGTTGCCGTCAATAATGGATTCGAGTCAACCATAATGGACAACATTTTCAAAAATAAAACCAATAACAGAATTACCACTCTTTACTTTTTCTTTCTTTTTTTTTCAATACCATTTTCAGGAGCTTTGTCATGCAGGATGCAGTGTCTCCTTCAAAACGAATACGACTGTAAAGCCGATTTTCTGCTAACAATCACTTAAAAAATAATCTTATTCATAACTGGAACTAGCGCTTTCTCCCTTACAAAACTCAGGTGTGTATCAAAGTAGCTCTCACACTTGTCCAGCCCATTATAACGGACAAACAGGACGAGGAATTTCTGTTGAATACAAAGAAGATCTCTTAGCAAATGAACTCGTCTTTTGCCGATCATTTATTAACTACAGGCTACAAACCTAAGGAAGTTCATGACATCAATATTCTGCACACAAAGATGAAAGGCTTCAGTTTGTTGAAGCGTTAGAAATTATCGAATACTTTTATTAATGTCGGTACTTAATGAACAGTAGCAGTTACGTAATATTTTTTGCGATATTAAGCTGTTACTTAGAATTGCTTGAAGTTCGCCCTCCTTTTCCTCAGAATAGCCTCAGAGAAATCGTTCTACACTCCCTCCTTCATTTATTACATTCTGACCGTTCGTATAAAAAATGTACCTACTATTTGCTACTGCATTTTGCCAAAACGTTTTCCATTTTGCATAGTACTGGCCACTGAATTGAGAGATGAGGACTGATATGCTATTTAAATTATTTTTCGTAACTTAAGCCGCTCGTATCTTCGATTGTTATTAGATGGCGCGAGCCCTTTAGTGTCCACGTTGTGGCGTCTTCGACATGTGAGCCTGTAAGTCTAGTGCAAGCTACAGCGACTGTCGCCTCCAACATCCAGTAGCGGCGTGGCTTTCCGTCAGTTTCAGTGTCTTTTAATTCTATGTGGTCCTCATTTTAATGTTTTAATGAAATATTTTATGTTACGAGAGCATTATTGCTCTCAAATTATTTCATCAGTGACAACATGTAAGTACAGTCTTCTTACAAATCGGTCCAAAATGAAAGCTTCAGTCCGGAACCGCGCTGCTGCTACGGTCGCAGGTTCGAATCCTGCCTCGGGCATGGATGTGTGTGATGTCCTTAGGTTAGTTAGGTTTAAGTAGTTCTAAGTCTAGGCGACTGATGGCCTCAGATGTTAAGTCCCATAGTGCTTAGAACCATTTGAACCATTCGAAATGAAAACAGTTCGTTCCTTAGTTTTTCAGAATGTTAATGTTTATTCGTAATCTTTTTAGGTGATTACAGATATTCTGATGGAGAAAATTTAGTCGGTATCGAAATATGGTGAAAACATACCTGTCACTCACATCTACCTGGGTAAGCTTACGGATAGTGAGAGCTGAACGTAACCTAACAGAGGTCACCAGGAAACGACAATTAGCCTTCACGTTTGCGCCTGACCAAGATTTTTCCGCAATTTTTTTTTTTTTTGTCAAGAGAAAGGGTTCCTGTGCGAAGAAGCAATTCCTTGAAGACATAACAATACAGAAACACATTACCGTAATAGGCATTACAGTTACGAGCTACAAAGGCAGAAAAATCAATCTCCACAGCTAAATCTGCCATCGACTTGACCAACCTAAAACAGGCCGTGGCAGGTGCCGAAATGGACCCATTGCAATCTCTCACATAAAACACCCAGTTGTAACAGGACTCATTCTGCCGAAAAATGTAAACATCCACCACGCAGTTGTGTCAAAGGTAGCAGTACAAAGTGAGCGAGACGACGATATACACTGAAGAGCCAAAGAAACGTACATCTGCCTAATATCGTGTAGGATCCGCGCCATCACGCAGAAGTGCCGCAACACGACGTGGCATGGACTCCACTGATGTCTGAAGTAGTGCTGGAGGGAACTGACACCATCAGTCCTGCAGGGCTGTCCATAAATCCGAAAGAGTACGAGGGGGTGGAGATCTCTTCTGAACAGCACGTTGCAAGACATGCTCAATAATGTTCCTGTCTGGGGAGTTTGGCGTTTAAACTCAGAAGAGCGTTCCTGGAGCTACTCCATAGCAATTATAATCGTCTGGGATGTCTCACTGTCCTGCTGGAAATGCCCAACTCCCTCGGAACCCACAACGGACATGAATGGATGCAGGTAATCAGACAGGATGCTTACGTCTCTGGCATACGCCCCACACCGTTACAGAGCATCCACCAACTTGAACAGTCCCCTGCTGATGTGCAGGGCCCATGAGTTCACGTCCATCCGCTTGATACAATTTGAAACGAGACTCATCCCACCAGGTAACATGTTTACAATCATCAACACTCCAGTGTCGGTGTTGAGGACCCAGGCGAGGCGTTAACCTTTGTGTCATGCAGTCATCGAGGGTACACGAGTGGGGCTTCGGCTCCGAAAGCCCATACCGATGATGTTTCGTTGAATGGTTCGCACGCTCACACTTTTTGGTGGCCCACCATTGAAATCTGCATCAATTAACGGAAGGGTTGCACTTGTGTCTCGTTGAAGCACTCTCTTCAGTCGTCGTTAGTCCCGTTTTTGTAGGAGCTTTTTCCGGCCGCAACGATGTCAGAGATTTGCTGTTTTACCAGATTTCTGGTATTCACAGTACACTCGTGAAATGGTCGTACGGGAAATTCCGCACTTCATCGCTACCTCTTACACTACTGACAATTAAAATTGCTACACCAAGAAGAAATGCAGATGATAAACGGCTATACATTGGACAAATATATTATGCTAGAACTGACAAGTGATTACATTTTCACGCAAGTTGGGTGCATAGATCCTGAGAAATCAGTAACCAGAACAACCACCTCTAGCCGTAATAATGGCCTTGATACGCCTGGGCATTGAGTCAAACAGAGCTTGGATGGCGTGTACAAGTACAGCTGCCCATCAGCTTCAACACGATACCACAGTTCATCAAGAGTAGTGACTGGCGCATTGTGACGAGTCAGTTGCTCGGCCGCCATTGACCAGACGTTTTCAATTGGTGAGAGATCTGGAGAATGTGCTGGCCAGGGCAGCAGTCGAGCATTTTATGTATCCATAAAGGCCCGTACAGGACCTGCAACATGCGGTCGTGCATTAACCTGCTGAAATGTAGGGTTTCGCAAGGATCGAATGAGGAGTAGAGCCACGGGTCGTAACACATCTGAAATGTAACGTCCACCGTTCGAAGTGCCGTCAATGAGAACCAGAGGTGGCCGAGACGTGTAACTAATGGCACCCCATACCATCACACACGGTGATACGCCAGTGTGGCGATGACGAATACACACTTCCAATGTGCGTTCACCGCGATGTCACCAAGCACAGATGGGAGCATTATGATGCTGTAAACAGAACCTGGATTCATCCGGAAAAATGACTTTTTTCCGTTCGTACACCCATGTTCGTTGTTGAGTACACAATCGCAGGCGCTCCTGTCTGTGATTCAGCGTCGAGGGTAACCGCAGCCATGGTCTCCGAGCTGATAGTCCATGCTGCTGCAAACGTCGTCGAACTGTTCGTGCAGATGGTTGTTGTCTTGCAAACGTCCCCATCTGTTGACTCAGGGATCGAGACGTGGCTGCACGATCCGTTACAGCCGTGCTGATAAGATGCCTGTCATCTCGACTGCTAGCGATACGAGGCCGTTGGGATCCAGCACGGCGTTCCGTATTACCGTCCCGAACCAACCGACTCCATATTCTGCTAACAGTCATTGGATCTCGACCAACGCGAGCAGCAGTGTCGTGATACGATAAACCGCAATCACGATAGGCTACAATCCGACCTTTATCAAATTCGGGAACGTGATGATACGTATTTCGGTTGGGAACTTTCCTCATGTGAGTACATTGTAGGTGTCGCCACAGGCGCCAATCTTGTGTGAATGCTTTGAAAAGCTGCCAGTACTGTACATTCTGTGTCGTATCGCTCGAGCGCCGACTATAACATCACGTTCAAACTCATTTAAATCTTGATAACATGCCATAGAATCAGCAGAAACCGGTGCAGCTACAATCACCGGACACTCGGTGCTTGATGCACAACATTTGGAGATTAATGAAACAACAAGAATGGTGGTTTTCTTGTACCCATTCAGACTCAGAAGTGATTCGCCGACATTAATTAAACACTATGGAACTTGTATCCCAGATCAGGTAGCTTGTACAGCATAGGTACCCAAACACCGCAGTGAGACTCAGTCTGACAACAGCATGTCTAGTGAGCACCTGCGGCTTACTATATGAACAACAGCTATGAACCACTAAAAGACTGGAAAAAAATTAAGACCCACGGAATCTGGGTTTCGAAAAATTCGGATTGAGGCACTAAAGCACAAAGTCTAACGTATCAGCTATTGAAACGACTTATTATAACGTATTATAACTAACAAATAGTGCAAGCAACGTACCCTGCTACAGATAAAAACGCCCCTAAGAAGAAAATAGAGGAAGACTCCCGACATATATAATGAATAAAATTAAACATAAAAGAAAATTCTACAGACAATAAAGCATAAACCAAACGGACGCGCTAAGACTGCGTGGAAGAGACTCAGTGACCTAATAAGAAGAGAAACCTGCCAAGTGAAAGCTGACAGATGGACGAGGTAATACAAAAACTAGACCCCTAAATATGAGTCGCTTTTGGAAAAAAATTCAAAAGTATTTTGGAAAAAATCTCAAAGGAGCCGTAGCATACCACGTACGAACAGCCAGCGTTACTAGCAGATGAGAACGCCGTCACTGACGACCTCGAGAAAATTCCGCGAATTGCCAGAAAAAAGATCCAAAATACGTCAAAAGTCACGAAGAAGTGGCACTCCGAAATCCGATTGCAACCACTTAAAATCCACTACTTCGTAAAATTAAGGAATCAGCGATCGCTTCCGGTATACTAAATGAAAGAACACAGCCCAGGAAATGGCAGCATTGCAAGGCAACAACTTAAATTACTGCTACCACAAGACACCTCAAACACATTATACATTCCTGCCAGTAAAATGAAACCAGTCCCTCTACAGGAGAAGCAAGCTAGAATAAAAATTATTTCTAAGCTTGATAGGCCAAAAACAAACAACCCCAAGTCATACACTGAAATAAGAACACCGTGAATTCATTGTCCCAGGAAGGGGAAACTTTATTGACACATTCTTGGGGTCAGATACATCACATGATCACACTGACAGAACCACAGGCACATAGACACAGGCAACAGAGCATGCACAATGTCGGCACTAGTACAGTGTATATCCACCTTTCGCAGCAATGCAGGCTGCTATTCTCCCATGGAGACGATCGTAGAGATGCTGGATGTAGTCCTGTGGAACGGCTTGCCATGCCATCTCCACCTGGCGCCTCAGTTGGACCAGCGTTCGTGCTGGACGTGCAGACCGCGTGAGACGACGCTTCATCCAGTCCCAAACATGCTCAATGGGGGACAGATCCGGAGATCTTGCTGGCCAGGGTAGTTGACTTACACCTTCTAGAGCACGTTGGGTGGCACGGGATACATGCGGACGTGCATTGTCCTGTTGGAACAGCAAGTTCCCTTGCCGGTCTAGGAATGGTAGAACGATGGGTTCGATGACGGTTTGGATGTACCGTGCACTATTCAGTGTCCCCTCGACGATCACCATTGGTGTACGGCCAGTGTAGGAGATCGCTCCCCACACCATGATGCCGGGTGTTGGCCCTGTGTGCCTCGGTCGTATGCAGTCCTGATTGTCGCGCTCACCTGCACGGCGCCAAACACGCATACGACCATCATTGGCACCAAGGCAGAAGCGACTCTCATCGCTGAAGACGACACGTCTCCATTCGTCCCTCCATTCACGCCTGTCGCGACACCACTGGAGGCGGGCTGCACGATGTTGGGGCGTGAGCGGAAGACGGCCTAACGGTGTGCGGGACCGTAGCCCAGCTTCATGGAGACGGTTGCGAATGGTCCTCGCCGATACCCCAGGAGCAACAGTGTCCCTAATTTGCTGGGAAGTGGCGGTGCGGTCCCCTACGGCACTGCGTAGGATCCTACGGTCTTGGCGTGCATCCGTGCGTCGCTGCTGTCCGGTCCCAGGTCGACGGGCACGTGCACCTTCCGCCGACCACTGGCGACAACATCGATGTACTGTGGAGACCTCACGCCCCACGTGTTGAGCAATTCGGCAGTACGTCCACCCGGCCTCCCGCATGCCCACTATACGCCCTCGCTCAAAGTCCGTCAACTGCACATACGGTTCACGTCCACGCTGTCGCGGCATGCTACCAGTGTTAAAGACTGCGATGGAGCTCCGTATGCCACGGCAAACTGGCTGACACTGACGGCGGCGGTGCACAAATGCTGCGCAGCTAGCGCCATTCGACGGCCAACACCGCGGTTCCTGGTGTGTCCGCTGTGCCGTGCGTGTGATCATTGCTTGTACAGCCCTCTCGCAGTGTCCGGAGCAAGTATGGTGGGTCTGACACACCGGTGTCAATGTGTTCTTTTTTCTATTTCCAGGAGTGTAGATTACCTTCTCCCAGTGATAGCGAAAATTCAAGGACGAAAGCAGCATAATGCCACAAGAACAATCAAGATTCAGCAGCAACCACAGCACAGCTATCACAATCCTAGGATTGACCAGCCAACCTACAGAGGCCCAAGGCAACAAGGTAGATGCAACCGCAGCACTCTTTCTGGTGGACAGCAAACGTGCATTCTATTTGTTGTGGCATGCTGGACCGTTCCTTGAAATTTTACGTTTGCCATTCCCAAGCGAAACTGTGCGGTTAATTGGAAATTGTATTGGGAACTGCCCTACTCGGTGATCAACTTTCGAAAGTCTTAGCGCCAGTTGCAGGGGCACCACAAATGGTTCAAATGGCTCTAAGTACTATGGGACTTAACATCTGAGGTCATCACTCCCCTAGACTTAAAACTATTTCAACCTAACTAACCTAAGGACGTCACACACACCCATGCCCGAGGCAGGATTCGAACCTGCGACCACAGCAGCAGCGCTGTTCCGGACTGAAGCGGCTAGAACCGCTCGGTCACAGCGGCCGGCTAGGGCACATCAGTCACGTCTTCAATGCTACACACGACCTACACATCTGATGCCTCTAAACCTCGATCGTGTAACAAAGGAATAGCTCTATACACAGATGGTACTGTATACTAGTGCCACAGCTCAACATGCGGCAAAATTAAGAAGTAGGTCAACACCTACACAAACAAGCTGGAATTTTGGCTAAGCAAGTTGAGGATAAGACCCAACCCCAAAAAAGTCAGTTAATATTTACTATTAGAAACAGTCTTCATCACGATTTATATTTATGAAGGTGGCCGGTTTCGACCACTGCTGTGGTCATCTTCAGACCATTGAGTAGGAACCTCTTTCAGCTGGAGAATCACTCACCTTAATAAATATAAATCGTGATCAAGACTGTTTTTAATAGTAAATATTTGTAACACATTGACCACTGCCACTCCCATAATGTATTCAAAAGTAATTCAGTTAATATTGTTGTGGCACCGACATCTTATCAGTTTGCAAGAACATGTACCAAAGAAGCTAAATATTCATCTGTCTATGCAAGATCACCCCACAAGCACACATAAAATACCTAGGAATTCACGTAGACGAACTATTAGACTGGCAGAAGAACAAAATAAAAGATCAGAGAATTGACTCAGCTGAGTACGACTAGTGAAGTACGCAATTATCAGTCAATGTCATAGTTTACACATAAAATATTCGTTCATCCAATACTTGTACATGCAGTGTAGGCATGACTAATGACCCGCAGTCACACTAAACAGATCATATCTAACAACAAGAGCATCCTACGAATAGCTGAAAACCTAGCATACGGCTTTGCTTGTGTCTCTCTGCACGAAACTTTCAGTAAAAGGAAAATAATGGGGAAAGGCGCCAGATGTAGGCTCAGTAGATTAAAATACACTGGTACTAGAAATCTCTCCTTCAGCACCAACCTGTGACCCCCAATTACCTCTACTTCAAATATGTATATAAAAGTGCGTCTGAAAAGTTCGATGAACGGCTTCAGAAAATAAAGGTGCAAAGAGTTAGAAACAAAATACGTTTACTGACCATCAAAGTAATCACCATTAGCTGTAACACACTCCTGACATCGTTTGTGAATGTGTTGTAAACTGTCAGCAATCGCTTTTTGTTGCATCACTCGAAGCATCATGGTAACTCGTTGTTGGATATCCACATCATTGAAGGTAATGAAACCCGGTCCTGCCTCTACGATCCGAAGATCAAGCGACAGTCACTCACGTGGTGTTCATCGTCTTCCCTGCTTCCCTCGTGTAGAAATGTATGACGCATCAAGCCCTGGGTGTCGGAGAAAGTGGTCAGCCGGCCGAGGTGGCCGAGCGGTTCTAGGCGCTACAGTCCGGAGCCGCACGACTGCTACGGTCGCAGGGCATGGATGTGTGTGATGTCCTTAGGTTAGTTATGTTTGAGTAGTTCTAGGGGACTGATGACCTCAGATGGTAAGTCCCATAGTGCTCAGAGCCATTTGAACCATTTTTGAAGGTGGTCAACGTCATCTTAATCTTGGATTTTCTCATATGACTGTTTGTTGGAGGCAAAGTAGACACGGTGAGCACAGTGCTACTGACTGTCTCCGAGTCGTGCTGGTTGCACCAGGCCTCATTTTATGTAATCATGCGGATGTCCAACAACGCGTGACCTTGGTGCTTTGAGCAATTCCAGAAGACGCGTTTACTGGCAGCTTCAATAGCTTTACAACCGACATCAGAAGTATGTTGTGGCTGAAGTTGATCCCTCTGACGGGCAGTGAAGCTGCTTCGTTTGTAACTCTTGTTTCCTCTATTTTCTGAGACCATTCATCGAACTTTTCAGACGCACCCTATATTCCCCACAAGTCATCCTCGAAGCTACATCCGACATATTCTGCCAGCCACTTATAAACACTGAAGAACTAAGCGAGGTTCTTCAAAAATCAGCTACACCAATCGGAACATGAGATGATACAGCACAGTCAGATGTTGTTGTTGTTGTTGCCTTGAGTCCAAAACTGGTTTGCTGCAGCTCTCCAAGCTACTCTATTCTTTGCAAGCCCCTTCATCTCCGAATACCTACTGCAACCTGTATCCTTCTGAGTCTGTTTTCTGTATTCATCACTTGTTCGGCCTCCACTTAACTCCAATACTAAATTGGTGATACCTAGATATCTCAGAAATGACCCATCATCAGATTTCTTCTTTTGGTCAAGTAGTGCGAAAATTTGTTGTCTGCTCAATTCTATTCAGTACCTCCTCATTACTTACTTGAACCACCCATCTAAACTTCAACATTCTTCTGTAGCTCCATATTTCGAAAGCCTCTATTCTATTTCTGACTAAACTATTTATCGTCCACGTTTCACTTCCATATATGACGAACTCCGTTAAAATACCTTCAGAAAAGACTACCTAACGCCTAAATATATATTCGATGTTAACAAATTTCTCTTCTTCAGAAACGCTTTTCTTGCCATTGACAGTCTACATTGTCTCTACCTCTGCCATTATCAGTCAGTTTACTGCTCAAATAACAAAACCTCATCTACTACCTTCAGTGCCTCGTTTGCTAATCTAATTTCCTTAGCGCCACATGATTAAATTCGACTACGTTCTACGAGGGTTGTTTTTTAAGTAAGGGCTGTTCGCGCGTATAGTCTCGTAGTTCGCGCGGAGGCCGCAACAAGCCACCGCGCCACTTGCCGGCATCCTTCCCGTTCACACTGATGCAAGTTGCAGCTCTGTAGCTGACGTGTACGCATCGCTGTGCTACTGTATAATGTTTACGATTATTGAATCGCCCGCCGCGTGTGAGATACGGTCAGTGATACGTTTTTTGACCGCGAGAAGCCTATCAGATGCAAAAATTCATCGTCAGTTAACAGAAGTTTATGGCTTGACTGCAATGAGTGAAGGTAAAGGGCGTCAATGGGTTAGAGAGTTTAAATATGGCCGTCAAAACGACCATGACGAAGAACGTTCAGGCCGGCCCTCTGTGATCAATGATGATTTGGTGGCTGCAGTCGAAACAAAGATTCGTGAGGACAGAAGATTCACAATTTCCACTCTTTGTTTGGAATTTCCACAAGTTCAAGATCGGTTTTGTACAAAATTGTGTCTGAAAACCTAAACTTTAGGGAACTCTGTTCTCGGTGGGTACCCAGACTCCTCACAGAGGACCACAAAGGGAAGAGATTTGCCACTTCATTGGACTTTCTGATTCGTTACGAGGAAGAAGGGGATGACATGTTGAGTCAAATTGTCACTGGAGATGAAACATGGGTATCCCATATCACTCCCGAAAGCAAGCGATAATCGATGGAATGGCGACACACAACCTCACCCGTCAAGGTCAAAGCCAAACAGACGCTGTCAAAGTGCAAGATTATGGCAACTGTGTTCTGGGACCGGCGCGGTGTTTTGCTAGTGGACTTTATGCCACGAGGAACGACAGTCAACTCAGATGCCTACTGTGCAACTCTAAAGAAACTCCGCAGAGCAATTCAAAACAAAAGGCGTGGCATGCTGACAAAAGGAGTTTTGCTCCTGCACAATAACGCTAGGCCTCACACCTCTCAAAAGATTCGGGATTTGATTGATTCTTTTGGCTGGGAAGTTTTGGATCATGCACCATACAGCCCCGACCTTGCTCCTAGCGATTTTCACCTTTTCCAGTACCTGAAACACCATCTTGGCGGGCAGCGCTTCAATGACGACGATGAAGTGAAAGCAGCTGTGAACTCTTGGCTGTCGGAGCAGGCGGCTGAATTCTTTGAAGAGGGAATTAAAAACTTAGTTGTACGGTATGACAAGTGCTTAAATAAACAAGGCAACTATGTAGAAAAATAGATAAAAGTGTGTAGAATCAGAAAATAAAAGCTTTTTTACGAAAGTATTTGTAACTTTTTTTAAAAAATAAAAACGGCCCTTACTTAAAAAACAACCCTCGTATTATTCATCTTTTGCTTTTGTTGCTGTTCATCTTACGTCCTCCTTTCAAGATACTGTCCATTCCATTCAACTGCTCTTCCTAGTCCTTTTCTGTTTCTGAGAGAATTACAATGTCATTGGTAAACCTCACAATTTTTATTCCTTCTCCATGAACTTTAATTACTACTCCAAATTTTTCTTTGGTTTCCCATACGGCTTGTTCAATATACAGATTGAATGACAGCGGGAATAGTCTACAACGCTGTCTCACTCCCTTCTCAACCACTACTACTTCCCTTTCAAGCTCCTTGACTCTTAGAACTGCCGTCTGGTTTCTGCACAAGTTGTAACTAGCTTGTTGTTACCTTCAGAAATTCAGTGACAGTATTTCTGTCAATATTTTCAAGAGCTGTCTGTAACGCTACAATTGCTGTAAACGTAGGCTCGCCTTTCCTTAACCTATCTTCTCAGATAAGTCATATTGGCAATATTGCCTTGCGTGTTGTTACATTTCTACGAAATTCAAACTGATCTACCCTGAGGTCAGCATATACCTGTTTTTACATTATTCTGTAAACTTAACCATTACTTATTAAACTGATAGTTTGGTAATTTTCGTACCTGACAGCAGCTGTTTTCTTTCGAATTATTACTTTCTTCTTGAAGTCTGAGGGTCTTTCGCCTTTCTCTTACATCTTTCACCCCAGATAGAGGAGTATTATCACGTCTGGCGACTGTCAGTAGTTCTGATAGAATATCATCTACTGTGTTTCTGCTTAGATCTTTCAGAGATCTGTCACGTTCTTCTCGCAGTATCACATCTGCTGTCTCACCTTCACCTATATCCAGTATAGTATTGCCTTCAGTTAGATGTAACTGACGCAATTGCTTCAGGTATAAACAAAAACGATGCGACGTCACGACAATAGAAATTATAAATATAATATAGTTATTCTATTGTGGATATAAAGACTGATATCACTATGTCAGCCAGAATATTGCAATTTCTACTGCGTAACATAGCACTTAACTCATTTCCGTCAAAATCTGACTTACACCATCACATCATAAACCCCTTTCATATCGTACTACAGATTAGTTTCCAAGAATTAGTCGAAAATACAACCAATACACGTGAACAGAACACAGAATGCCTTGACGATCGACGAACAATCCCAGGTTATGTTTTTTTACAGGAAGCCATGAGATGAATGACAGGACTATGTAATAAGATTAATAACATCTTCCAATGACCAAGCCAAATAAGATCCTAAGATTGAAGATAAACAGTATCACAACATCATTAACCGCTTTCCAGCTCAATGTATAGCACTTTGGGTAAGGCACATTGATGCCCGTACTAAAGTTAAAGCTTTTCATTTTCACCTTGCCCCTATAAACAGTGAATGTTATTGGTATCAGCAGCTCAGAAACATACATTCCTTAACGAGGTCAATTTGAAACAGATGACGTAATTGTTTAACCATACTCACATGTTATTAAGACCTGACATATCAGGTGATGAATATGAGTGATCTTATGTATTTATAGAATTCTGAAACTAAGGTATAAAATCTTTTGGTTTTCTTGATGGCAAAAATACATAGCTTTACAAGTCATTAGACGTTTCAGTAGCCAAACAACCATCGTCAGGTCCATAAAAGAAACAAGAAACATAAAATTGCCTCAGGTTTAATTGTATTTAATAATATTCAGCAAGATACATTATTTCTAAGTTTTGAAAGTTAAGTAGTGATAATTTGCCAATCGTCGTAAATACTCTGTGTCTCTGTATACTGTAGGCTATAATTCCATCATCTAACAACATATCTCTGAACTATGTAAGTAAATGGAGTATACCCATCACATCAATGTGAACGCTAAACAAAGCTAATAAGCAAACATAGACAACAATACCATGCTGGCTAATGAGCCAGGTTTCCAGTAGATTGTCGTTTACACCAACGAAGATACAGAGTGCAGCTCAGAAGCAATAGGGACAAACAGAACACGCTCTTTCGCTAAAAATAAAGGCACTAACCCAGCTCCAAATTATGATTTAATTTAATAGTCAGGCATTTTCTCTCGCTACCTATATCGAAAATGTGTATGAGCAGAAATTAATAAGTGTAACTGCCTTTTTTTTTAATCAGAATTTTATATGACTGCTTGACGAGACGCACTTTTTTAGAAATTCAAGACCGTTATTCCATGTCATAAATGAAAGACTTACTTAATAACATCTGAAGCAATAAATGTTTCCATATATATTCTGACAGTGATAGATGAAACGTATTTAAACTAAATGATACTTTACTTCAACCCTCTGTTCTGCGTTCCCTCCTTATCGGTCTGTGCAAGCACAGTTAACCACAAATGTCTTCAAGAAAATTCATTTATGCTGAAGACATTTGTTTGGTGGCCCAGAGCCCCAATGTTTTTGATGCTGAAACCACTTTATCCACTGACATGAAAGTCTTGGATGTATACATCAATAAATGCTGGCTCCATCTAAATCCTCAGAAATCAGTTATATCTACATTTCACCTACGCAAAAGACAGTAAGATTACATACCAGAAGTCAGATTCAGAGGCCAAGACTTACTGTACTGCAGTACACCAAAATACTGAGGAATAACGCTAGATAGAACTCTTAACTTACAAGCAGCATCTTCCAGTTGTAGAATCTGCAGTCAGAAACTTGGTGGTGCCTCATGAGGAGCTAATGCTCATGCTTTAAGGTCCTAAGGTTCAGCCCTATCATAGTTATTCTGTTACTGAATACTACTGTACGACCTAGATCAATAGTGCTCACACTAAGAATATAGACAAGCAGGTCAACCAGGCATTACGAGATGTATTCAGAGTACAAACACGCTATGGGTTTCTGTTCTCCGCAAAACCCCACCCACAGCTTTAAGAAGATCAGTTGGTCTGGATCGACATTCAGAAGAATCCTCAGCTACCCATTCATCATGATATTGTACAGGCAGGACACAAACGCTTGAAATCAAGGAAAAAGTCGTGGTGCAAAAACCCTTGTTATGTCTTCTCTCAGGTTCAGCCATTCTTGGAAAATACAGTGGGAGCAGTCATCAGTAGTCAACAAACATTTAGTCAAGAATCCTTTCATGCAGACAGAAGGATTTGATCACCATAGACGTCAGTGGATTATCGTGAGCTGGATAAGCACTGGACAAGACAGATGTGGTTTTTTAAAGAAGGGGGTGATTCTACTTCTACACACAATTTAGTGTCACTTTCTAACTACAGCAATTGCCCTCTCAACAATGTAGTCATAACAACAAGACCACATGTTGCAACACCCCCTGAGGCAGCTGCATCCCCCATCCCCTATTGTGACGTCACACAATGATTCAGATGAGCTAAATTCTGAGATCTCTGGATCCCCAAACATGTTTGTTCCATTATCTTCATGTTTATTTACCAAATTATGTAATTAATGTAATTATCCTGCTGCTGTTCCCTTGATCCTAAAATCTATGTCATAATCTCATCAGATAAATGCGTATGGTTTTGTAAAACAATTACGCTCTTCCCATGGTCTTGGTTCCTGGATCCTGAGGTGCCCTGGGCCCTGGAAACTCAAAGTGTACTTACCGATGATAGCCGTCGTACAGTGTCATTTTCACTATCTCATTATGTCTTCTCTGCTCAGAATGTGTGTAATTGTCCTACAGCTGTGCTGTATAATTATTCCACGTTATTGCATTAAGTCTTCAGGTGTCGAGGTCATTTAAACCACAGGAATGTATAGCAACCACGCAATGAGCTCAAATCGTCAGTTCATATCAGAATGCTACTCTTTACCACCACATATGTGTTAATAGCATGTGGTTCAAAACGTGTAAACGTAAGATTAGCATCTGATCGTGACTGTGAAGTTACAGTAGAAATTGAGAATGTTCATTGTAATGCCAAAATACAATTTACAGAGATGAAGTAGGGAGTGCATTGTAAGCAGATGAAGCCCACTGAGAAGTTGATGAGAACAGACTACAATTAATATCAATTTCCTCCGAATGAACATCTGTAGCAACATGGCGACAATCATTGACTTGTGTGAAGCTCCTACAATAAAGTTATCATCATCATTGCAGGACTCTTCACTGTGTGTTTATTTAAAACCTTGACGTGTTCTGAGTTTGTGTTGGTTACACTGTGCAATTTGGATTGCAGCAGAAAAAGTCGATCGCAACCATACGCGAAAGCGTTATTTAATGCTGTTGTGAGTCATGTGTGTGAATATAGTATTCAATATGTTTTAGAACAATGTGTAAATGAATGTGTGCATGTAGTACTCAAGTCTGCTATTTAACTCCTATAGATATTAAATCTGTAGACCCTGGTATTACAAACGAAGAACTGAAATATGTTGTTGCCCCTATTGGCTTGGACACATTGCAAGCAAAATTTATACCATCTATATACCAGCAACTTAAACAATATTGTAGGATGTAAGGCAAAATGGATAGTAAGAAATACGCCAACAATATATATTTTTATTTTCAGTGTAGAATAAAATTAGTAAACAATTTTTGGAAATATATAATATACTTGTCTTTTATTGAAGCAGTTCCAGCTGTGATATGTCCAGCAGCAGCATGAAACATAAATATTACGCAAGATATTTAAGATACAATAAACAGTTCATACTATTCCACAAACATACAAATAATAAATACACTCACTCGTTCAGTTAATAGCGTGGGTAAGGCACAGTGTCAATAAATATCGATGATATAAACACACATTTAAGACAGCATATAAAAGGATTGAAGTCACCTGAAAATATCAAGACACTTAAAGCAGTGTTGTGAACAACTGAAGAGGGTATTAAACTTACAAAAGAAGATTCAGTAGTACAACTTCTAGGCTTTCTGAGAGTACATTATCAAGGACTGGATGCTGAAATTGTTTACGAATCTGACCTGCCTGTAGATGTATTCCCAACTGACACAGTTTACATTGAATGCAATATTGCTACAGGTACATATCTAAATGGTAATTTAAGGCTTTTTTCCAGCAGTAGGTCCTGGATACAAAATTAGCTATGCCTGACGATTTGTTTAGTCCTGTAGCCAAGAACAATGAGAAATACATTTCATTTTCATAGCGGTTGACGGAAAATATCACATCACTAACACTATAATTATCTCTGACATACATCTCAGAATCAAGGGACTAAGACCTAGGAAGCAGCATAATTGTCTGATAAAATCACGCATAATTATCTGAAGAAATTATGACGTGTAATTCAGGATCCAGGGGACAGCAGGAAGATAACCACACAATTTGATAACTACACATGCAGGTAATCGAACCAACACATCTGGGGAGCCAGAGATCTCAGCACAGTTGGGTCGTCATGTGTCGACACAGCGGGTTGCGAAGGCCACAGCCTCTTCAGGGAGTGTGCAACATGTGACTCTGTTGTCGTTATTACAACATTGAGGTTAGGGTAACTGGCACAATTAGAAAGTGACTCTGAATTGTCCATAAGAGAACAACCATCTCCTACTACCTAAGTCGAGAGGGGCTAGTTCTGCAAATTATGGCTGTGGTCTGTCCGTACCGTCAATCCACCATCTTGCTGCTGAATGTCGCCTTTCAACTACAAGGGAACCATAACGCACATTCAGTGCTCATCAGATAAGGTAGTCTCATAGATCAGAGATTGTGCACATTTGTCTACAAAAGTATTATGTATCTTATTTTTAATCATACAACAAATAAATACAGAAAATAAGGATACATATCATGCTTATTAAGAAGTGATCCAAAGGCATAGTTTACACATCCCCATTACAAATGTAACTTGTAAATTTAAAAATGTAAAACACGAGAGTATGAAACCTTGGTCAAGCTGGTTTGGCACCACTTGAAGCCATCAGAACATTAAGTGTTGTTTGTGATTGGTGGCAGCGATCAAAAATTGACAGAAGGATCGACATTTGGCACGTAGGCATGCATAGTTGCAATTCAAATAACAAAATAGAACTGTTACGTCTATTACGGTGTGAGTCAGCACTGGCACAAACAGTGAAGAAGAGAAGCTGCGATGGCTGTTGGCAGGAATCCAGAATTATCTGTACATAATAGTTTCAAATTAAAAGGACATTTTATTTTTAAAAAGAAAAGAAATGTAAATATAAGTCTAAAAAATGTAAATATAAGTCGTTCTTTCGTAAAAGAATATTTATTGTTATCTTCACTGGTAACTACATCCCACACCCGTTCAACAATTCTGTGGTCATGCTGAGCGACCAAATAGTTACATTTAGTCGCCTCCATAGCTGTACTATCGATCGTTAATTGCGCTTTGGCTCCACAGATCAATGGGTGTGACTTCTCTGTCTAAATCAGCGTTAGCTTCACGATTACCTTATCAATTTCCAGCTTACATTCAAGATTACTCCCTTCATGCCTATTTACTGTTGGAATTTCGCTTATTTTTCATCAAAGTGTGTGACGAATGAAAGTTTAAAAAATTTCTCCGCAAACTACGTTGGAAATGTCGTCATCTCGTCGATCACGTTGGGATCAACAATTTGTTACATACTATGTTCATTAAGTATTTTGTTTAACTTGAATCTTTCCATTCATTTTGTTTTCATATCACATACATGGTGAATCTTTAATACAACAGTCAAAGGGTGACAACCTCCTTTTCTTTGTTAAATTACAGATAATAATTATGCTATTGTGCCAACTTCATCATGACAAATATTTTCTAACAGAAATAAACAAAAATAGTAATTTTTATGTTCCCACTGCTGTTCTGTCTCTACTACACTGTAGTCATCATTTTGAACTTATACTAGATTCTGATAATTGGGCAAAATAAATATTGATGTGTGTTGTATATGCTCATTTAAGATATTTGAAATTTTTTGTGTTTACAGATACCTTGCCTCCTCTGTTGTGCAGAATACTAGACACACCTACACTTACACTGTTTGGGAAAATGGGTTGTGGTGCGAAGCTATTATGGCAGTATGGTTTCACAAAGTGTTGGTAAACAGTCAGAGGTTTACTATGGATTACATTTTTTACATAAAGTTCTCACTTATAAATTTTGTATTACCATTTGTGACTCTTACTGACTTTTAAAATACCAATAATGGTTTATATTCGACTTTCTATTACCTTGATGCAAATACTGACTAAAATGATTGAAGAATGTATGAACATATTTATGAATTTGCTGTAGTAGTTCTCATGGTAGAAACGTGTGAGAAAAGTAACTGATTCATTATCTAGTTTATCAATAAGAATTTTCCACCCTTCCCTCTTGGGGTGCACAAAAATATCCAGCTCCTCCATTAAATGTCCTATATATGATTTCTGCAAGTTATGAAGTTTCTTAACGTCGTCTTCTATGTTTTTGAATGGGTGTCCAGTGTTTCTTGGTGTGCTATTATTTCTGATTTTGTGAACTTGTATTGTGTGCATCAGTTGATGTTCGGCATACCTAGTGTGAAAGTTCTTGCCAGTCTGCCTGATACAGAAGCTTTGGAGAGTTTTACATGTGATTTTGTATATCTCTGAGCCTATGAATCTGTCCATTATATTGTTTAAGAGGTGCACTAATTTCTGTCTTAGTTTTCTACTTGTGCAGAAAGGTACTTAATCTGATTGAAGTAGATTGCTATTTTTGGGAAATGTTACCTGTGTAACGTATGTTGGCCACATGTTGGATAGTATTAGTAGGTTCTTCTAAAGATCCAAGAATTTCTATCCTTTCTCATTTTGTTTATCACTGAGCAGGAAAGTAACTAGCCCAAGCAGCTGTATTTATGATGCCTATTTCTAATCCCCTTCTTTCAGTGGGTCAGAGGTGTGGAGAGCATGCTGGTCACAACATCAGATCAGCATCTGTACTGAAGCGGAGCAGGATGGTGTTGGTAAGTTCTGAGGTCTTGCTTTATCTTGTTGGAAGATAATGTAACACAGAAACTGGAAATGGTACACAACAGCTGGAATACAAACTGATACATGTGAATGTCCGTGTCAATCAAAACTCGCAAGAGCAACCGACATTTGGCGTTAACTATGCACAGTTACAATTAAAGTAACAAACTGGAATGATTAACTCGCTTTAAGGTGCACACATACGACCATAGTTCTACTGCACATTACTAAAAGGGGATGTATGGTGCAGGATATTGGACATAGTGTTGATGTGTTGTATATTGTGTTCAAAGGAGGTGTGACTGATTTTTATGTGGGAAACAAAATTACAGTTATAAGAAAGAGCTTTCCTGAACACTTACTAAATCACAGCGTGAATTTAATCAAAAGCATTTTTTTTTAATTTTTGATTACCTATTGTCAATAAACATTTGCAGGTTAGGATACTTGAGGTACCTTTGTGATGGACTGGTTTGAAAGTGTCCTACACTGGAGACAATGACACACACTGCTGGCCCTCTCACGGCTGTCTGCCCAAACACACCGACATCCACTGCACACACATGATGGAAGGTGACGCCTTAGCCAAACTGGCAGACCATTGGCCTCTGACAGTTATTTCATTTATGGGATTATAATAGTTTCAATTTGTAGTCATCTGTTTGAAAAATGCATATTATATTCCTTGATTTTTGCCTTTGTTTAAATGCTTGCTTTCTGATACCTACCACATTCTCTTATGTATTATTGACACAGCCACTGTAAATTGACATATACATTGTGATATGCATTTTTCATACATGTTCTTGTATTTGTATCATGTCAATAACAGCTCTTGTGCAGCTCTAAAGCATCGACTGCACACCGACCAGCTAATGGCCGTGAAACAGAGTCAAGAAGGCGCTGACATACACACCAGTGGAAAGAGTGGGCAGTGCCATGCCTCCAGCAAGACTGAGTTCAGTGCCTCCTGTCAATGCAGACTTAACGAGGTGCCCATTGCTGGTCAGGCCCAGTTCGGTTGCAGACTTGGATAGCATCGGTACTGAGTAATAGCCTTTTTCTGCAGTGGTAATAGAGAGTAAATGTAGTTGTGTGCAGGATGCACAGGAAGCACATCAAGTCACTCATAACGAGAAGTGAAGTTATATTAATTTTCTTTTTAGGAATAAAATATCTTTTTAATTTGAAAGTATTATGTACAGATCATTCTGAATTTCTGCCAATGGCCATTGCGGCTCCTCTTCTTCCTTGTTAGTGCCAGAGCTGACTCCCACTCTTGAGGGTTTAGAACTCAGTGATACGAAGCCTAGCCAACTATTAAGGGGGGCAGGACGTCAAACGGGCCGACTTCGAGAAGGAGAGGCACCACAGGACATTTTAATTTGCACTGTCTATACTTTTACAAATAAATTCATAAAACTTTGTCAGCATGACCAGGAAGGATGCAGGATTCACACTCATAACAGTGGAAGTTCAAAAACATGAAAAAATAGTATTTTTACATGTGAAATTTCATTTTTTTTTCACTTACTGTTGGCTGCATTTGTTGCTATAGGTACACTTTTCTTCGTAAGTAAGAGAGATTCTTCGATGAATTTTGCACAGTTTACAAACCATACTTACAGGTGTATGAAACTCTAGAATTTAATTAATCTATGGAAAAATAAATGGGCTGTTACGTTTTAAATTTCTTGTTTAGAGAGAACTCGAATTTTATAGTTAATTATCTCAATTTTTACCACAGTTTTTAAGAGATTTGGGAGATTCTAGAGTTTCATACACCTGTAAGTATGGCTTGTATGCTGTGCAAAATTCATCGAAGAATCTCTCTTACTTGTGAAGAAAAGTGTACCTACAGCAACAAATGCAGCCAATACCAAGTGAAAAAGTGATGAAATTTCA
The DNA here is from genome assembly GCF_021461395.2 of Schistocerca americana. Taxonomy (NCBI): domain Eukaryota; kingdom Metazoa; phylum Arthropoda; class Insecta; order Orthoptera; family Acrididae; genus Schistocerca; species Schistocerca americana. The sequence goes on from NC_060129.1 coordinate 51,867,692, forward strand.
CATGTAAAAAAATTTATTTTGTTATGTTTTTGAACTTCCTGTGCTATGAGTGTGAATGCTGAATCCTTCCTGGTTATGCTAACAAAGTTTTATGAATTTGTTTGTAAAAGTATAGACAGTGTAAATTAAAATGTCCTGTGGTGCCTCTCCTGCTTCAAATCGGCCCGTTTCCCGTCCTACCCCCCTTAAGGAAAATGTGGGGCTATGCGAATACTAACCTGTCCAACAAGATCTTGAAAACACTTAGACTTGGCAAACTTCCTAGAATAACTCGAAGTATTTTAGTTATAGCTGACGAAACAGTAGATAAGATTGCTCAAATGGCAGATCGTACAGTCGAAATGCACTCTGCTCAGGAGCTTCAAAACTGCATGAGTTCGGTTCATTCTTGAGGCTAGAAATATCGACGTACATGACATGAACATCATTCTAAACAGAATTGAAGGTGAAATGGTGACATACAAATCCACTGACTCTGAGGTGAACCAAGATAAAGCAGTGAATTTTACAACCGAATTTCTTAATTCTATCGATGTTCCCTAATTACCATCACACTTAATGAAGCTATAAACTGGAGTGTTAATTATATTACTAAGAAACGTCAGTTGGGCAGAGTTATGCAATGGCACACGGTTAGTAGTCAAAAAATTGTTCAATAGTCTAACTGAAGCTACAATTCTGATTCGATCTCATAAAGGTGAAGACATACTGCTTCCACAAATACCACTCATTCCAACCGACATGGCGTTCGAGTTCAAACGACTTCACTTTCCAACTTGCCTGCGTTCTCTAGGAATACCAATAAAGTTCAATGGCAGTCTTTGCAAGTGCACGGTTTGAATTCAGAAAATTGTTGCTTCACCTCACCGGCAACTATGCGTCGCATACTCCAAAAGGTCGTACACCGCCTGACCTTTATGTTTATGCGGAATACGGAAAAACAAAAAATGTACTCAGTCCACTAGCTTTACAATAAAAATGAATTTCTCTGAAAACATCTTCCTTTCATTCCATATATCAGAAATGCAGGTCATGGTACTGAAGTGAATGGTGGGTCTTCTCTGTGAATCTAAGTTCGCTAGAACACTTTTACCTACTTTCCCAACCATTACGTATCAGCAACAGCAAAGTGCGGACGCGCTTAGTTAGTAGGTTTTTAAAAAAATCAAATAGTAAAGTTTCCACAAAATTAATGTGTTGCTTTACTTTTATTTACATGTGAAAACAAATCTAACTCACTCTTTGAAATTTTACAGCAGAGCATTGTCTGTGATGACACGCACCCATAAATATGTACTGTACATAAAACACATCAATAGCGCCTGTTTATATTTGATAGTTTACCCATAATCACCATTTTCGCCAATTGAAGTTGCTGTATGCAGAGAATATAAAACAATTGAATGGCGGTTGTGGGTGAAGTATATAAGATAGGGGACCCGTGTGTAAGAGTGTGCCGTTAAGGAATGACCTTCGATGTCTAGGTTGTTATCAATTGGAAAACAAAATTGTTTCAGGTTTATATGTATTATCAATACATCCACATCTTCAGGGTCGACTCTCTGTGCGGAAACTTTCTTTATTTTAACTTTTACGTTATTAACACTGCAAATAAACCGGAAGAATGCTCAGTATATTGCATATATTGTTATTTATATAAAAATCATGAAAAGGAAAGGCAAAGGAAAATCTGATATTGCAAACAAACTTCTGGGAAGGGATCATAGAGCGTGCAAGAAACTCCCTCTCGTACTAGGCCTCCAAAAGCCTCAGTTTGCCCGGTGAGTCCGCAGATGGTGATATAAGAGGCGTACAGTATGAGTGGCCTCGCTTTCCCACCCATGTTTTGCGATAATTAACCCAGTCCATCTTTCCTCCGTGATCGGTTTTAAGATTGTTGGGCAATCAGTTTTTTCCAGTCTGAAACAATTGTTCAGAAACCTCTGAAGCCTCCTTCCCTGTCTTTACCTTCTCATGTAAGATCCATGCGAATTTGGAATATGTGTATCTGACCACTATTTCATTGTGATTAGTCTTGCGTACCTTCGAGATCAGCCTGCCATAAATCGTCCATTTTATGTTTTCTCCTTCTTTTTCTCTTCGTAAAGCTTCTTCATTCTGTGACTGTGATCGTATTTCCTTTGTTCTGACCATATTTTGCCCGATCTCTTCCGTTCTTTTACTTCAGATTTCGTGTTCATAATTTTGTTTCTGAATTTATCTCGTTCATCTATCATTTCTCTACTGACTTCTGTTTGTTCTTGGTCTTCTTCTATTTCATGAAAACAGTTTGCTTTTTGATTGAACTGTTGACTACATCAAAAATCCTCTTTGTGAGTCTGTTGTTCATTCTGCGAAGTGCCCAAACAATGTTAACCGACGTTTTCTGATTAAGTCTGTGAGTCTGTCTGTATGTTCGTACAGTTCTTTGTTTGACCTCTTGCACTGCTCCAAAAATTTTTCGAAGGACCTTACGTTCTATCTTTTCTGTCTGTGTGATGTCTGATGCCCCGATTGTGGTCGTTTCCGATGCATAGAGGGCTTCTGGTAGTAGAACTTCACAGCAAACATAAACATAGCCAAAGTCTTGCAGACAAACAAAAATTACACGAAGTGAAATGTTGTGTGAGGAGGGCTATGCGACAAGCGTTCAATGAATTCTAAAGTAAAGTTCTATGTACTGACTTGGCACAAAATCCTAAGAAATTTTGGTCTTATGTCAAAGTGGTAGGTGGATCAAAACAAAATGTCCGGACACTCTGAGACCAAAATGGTACTAAAACAGAGGATGACAGACTAAAGACCGAAATACTAAATGTCTTTTTCCAAAGCTGTTTCACAGAGGAAGACTGCACTGTAGTTCCTTCTCTAGATTGTCGCACAGATGACACAATGGTAGATATCGAAATAGATGACAGAGGGATAGAGAAACAATTACAATCGCTCAAAAGAAGAAAGGTCGCTGGACCTGATGGGATACTAGTTCGATATTACACAGAGTACGCGAAGGAACTGGCCCCCCTTCTTGCAGCGGTGTACCGTAGGTCTCTAGAAGAGCGTAGCGTTCCAAAAGATTGGAAAAGGGCACGGGTCATCCACGTTTTCAAGAAGGGACGTCGAACAGATGTGCAAAACTAAAGACCTATATCTCTAACGTTGATAAGTTGTAGAATCTTGGAACACGAATTATGTTCGAGTATAATGGCTTTTCTGGAGACTAGAAATTTACTCTGTAGGAATCAGGATGGGTTTCGAAAAAGATGATCGTCTGAAATCCACCTCGCGCTGTTCGTCCACGAGACTCAGAGGGCCATAGACACGGGTTCCCAGTTAGACGCCGTGTTTCTTGACTTCCACAAGGCGTTTGATACAGTTCTCCACTGTCGTTTAATGAGCAAAGTAAGAGCATATGGATTATCAGACCAATTGTATGATTGGATTGAAGAGTTCCTAGATAACAGAACGCAGCATGTCATTCTCAATGGAGAGAAGTCTTCCGAAGTAAGAGCGATTTCAGGTGTGCCGCGGAGGGGTGTCGTAGGACCGTTGCTATTCGCATTATACATAAATGACCCTGTGGATAACATCGGAAGTTCACTGAGGCTTTTTGCGGAAGATGCTGTAGTATATCGAGAGGTTGTAACAATGGAAAATTGTACTGAAATGCACGAGGGTCTGCAACGAACAGACGCATGGTGCAGGGAATGGCAATTGAATCTCAATGTAAACAAGAGTAATGTGCTGCGAATACACAGAAAGAAAGATCCCTTATCATTTATCTACAATATAGCTGGTCAGCAACTGGAAACAGTTAGTTCCATAAATTATTTGGGAGTAGGCATTAGGAGTGATTTAAAATGGAATGACCACATAAAACTAATCGTCAGTAAAGCAGATGCCAGACAGATTCATTGGAAGAATCCTAAGGAAATACAGTCCGAAAACAAAGGAAGTAGGTTACAGTACACTTGTTCACCCATTGCTTGAATACTGCTCACCGGTGTGGGTTCCGTACCAGATAGGGTTGATAGAAGAGAGAGAGAAGATCCAATGGAGAGCAGCGCGCTTCGTTACAGGATCATTTAGTAATCGCGAAATCGTTACAGAGATGACAGATAAACTCCAGTGGAAGACTGTGCAAGAGAGACGCTCAATAGCTCGGTACGTTCTTTTGTTGAGGTTTGGAGAACATACCTTCACCGAGGAGTCAAGCAGTAAACTGCTCCCTCCTACGTATATTTCGCGAAGAGACCATGAGGATAAAATCAGAGAGATTAGAGCCCATATAGAGGCATACCGACAACCTTCCTTTCCATGAACAATACGAACTGGAATAGAAGGGAGAACCGATAGAGGTACTCAAGGTACCCTCCGCCACACACCGTCAGGTGGCTTGCGAAGTATGGATATAGATGTAGATGTAGTGTCTTAGTGTCGCCTGTCTTAAGGTACTTGTTTTAATGTAGTGCGTCCATGTAAATTTGTAGGCTTTCCGAAGTTTTTCGGTTCGTCCTGTATTGGATACCTTGTTTGTACCTCCTGCTTGTATGTATTCTCCATGATATTGTTATAATAATAATAATAATTGTGCACATTTGTGTATTTATCAGGTATAGTTCTATTCTTTACTAACTGTGTTGTGCATAGAACTGCTGTTTGCATCACGCCGCCCTTTTCTTTTGTGTTTCAAGAACCACTTGTAATAGTTAGGTCCCACTGTCAAGTTGTAGCACTCATAGCAGCAGCAGTCTATCAGAGTACAGTGAGCTGATACACCCTATTTTAAATTCCTTAGCTTCGACTCCTATATTTCATGTGTGTCTGTGTACTTATCATGCCAGCTTTAGTGTGGACAGAAACAGTAACTGTTGTGTTCAGATGTGAGCCGAGTTAGTGACTCTTTGGTCACAGCTCCTGGCATTGTTGTCTTCAGTTACAGGACCCATTTGGCCCTCAATCAGTCCACTACTGTAGCCACCTCAGGTACTGCCCAAATTGAGGTTACCTCGCACAAGTGGTTGAGTGGGAAGCCACTCCAGTGCATGGCCAGCAGTGAAAGACGTTCCGAGAAGCCGATCAGAGAGCCTCCCTAGTTCGTCTGATGAACAGTTTAAGGGTACTGTCTGTGGCTGACGAAGTCCGTGAGCCAGATGAAGTCGCTTGCCGTGTTCAAGAGGAAGCCTCTCGGCCTGCATGATGTGGGCATTCACAGAGGGTGGTATTGGGAGCTGCAAACTTAGGTAATGACACCCATCAGAGATATGACTTCAAAGGAGAGGAAAGAATCCAATGTTTATTGCTGTTAGGAGTAGTTCACTTTGTGTACGAATGGAAAAACTGATAGAAGCCGATCTCAGGGAAGATCAGTTTGGATTCCGTAGAAATGTTGGAACATGTGAGGCAATACTGACCCTACGACTTATCTTAGAAGAAAGATTGAGGAAAGGCAAACCTACGTTTCTAGCATTTGTAGACTTAGAGAAGGCTTTTGACAATATTGATTGGAATACTCTCTTTCAAATTCTGGTGGCAGGGGTAAAATACAGGGAGCGAAAGGCTATTTACAATTTGTACAGAAAGCAGATGGCAGTTATAAGAGTCGAGGGACATGAAAGGGAAGCAGTGGTTGGGAAGGGAGTGAGACAGGGTTGTAGCCTATCCCCAGTGTTATTCAATCTGTATATTGAGCAAGCAATAAAGGAAACAAAAGAAAAGTTCGGAGTAGGAATTAAAATCCATGGAGAAGAAATAAAAACTTTGAGGTTCGCCGATGACATTGTAATTCTGTCAGAGACAGCAAAGGACTTGGAAGAGCAGTTGAACGGAATGGACAGTGTCTTGAAAGGAGGATATAAGATGAAGGTCAACTAAAGCAAAACTAAGATAATGGAATGTAGTCGAATTAAATCGTGTGATGCTGAGGGAATTAGATTAGGAAATGAGACACTCAAAGTAGTAAAGGAGTTTTGCTATTTGGGGAGCAAAATAACTGATGATGGTCGAGGTAGAGAGGATATAAAAAGTAGACTGGCAATGGCAAGGAAAGCGTTTCTGAAGAAGAAAAATTTGTTAACATCGAATGTAGATTTGTGTCAGGAAGTCGTTTCTGAAAGTGTTTGTATGGAGTGTAGCCATGTATGGAAGTGCAACGTCGACGATAAATAGTTTAGACAAGAAGAGAATAGAAGCTTTCGAAATGTGGTGCTACAAAAGAATGCTGAAGATGAGATGGGTAGACCACATAACTAATGAGGAGGTATTGAACAGAATTGGGGAGAAGAGGAACTTGTGGCACAACTTGACTAGAAGAAGGGCTCGGTTGGTAGGACATGTTCTGAGACATCGAGGGATCACCAATTTAGTATTGGAGGGCAGCGTGGAGGGTAAAAGTCGTAGAGGGAGACCAAGAGAAGAATACACTAAGCAGATTCAGAAGGATGTAGGCTGCAGTAGGTACTGGGAGATGAAGAAGCTTGCACAGGGTAGAGTAGCATGGAGAGCTGCATCAAACCAGTCTCAGGACTGAAGACCACAATAACAACAACAGTTACTGTGAGTTAGTACAGGTGGAGGTTATACTTGACAACTGGAATAAATTCACAATTTGTTCCTTTTACCGATGCTCTGGTTCGGATGATATGGTTGCTGAACAGTTTAAAGAAAACTTGAGAGTCATTTCAAATAGTTACCCCACTCATAGTATAGTATCTACCCTCGATATGTTGACGGAAATACACGAATATTGGTGATAGGCATAAATCATCTTCCTTCTCCGCACCGCGGCTATATCTCAGGTTTTCAATGCGGACATGTAGTGAGAAGAGGTCACATGTGTGTGGTGGTTCACGATATCGTGCCACTGGTTTGAGAAGACTGACGATAGAACTACGAAGATTTATGAAAAGGAAAACGGGTACGTGATCTCTTTTCTTTTAAAACTATAAATTGTAGCGTAGCTAGTGCTATCTATCGTTCTACTAAATTGATTGAGCGCGACACTATTGATGAAGTTTCTACCTCGAAAGAAGTTTATTAATACCAATTAGCCGAAATAAAAAAAACTCATCCACTCCAGAAGTCCCTCACAGTTAGAGTAATTAGTTTCTGATGTGTTTGTAGTGGGCATTCATACTTAAAAAGATCGCTCAGTAATTCTATCACTGTCCGTTTAGGAGTTGCTAAGCAACATATCAACAAGCTCACTATGCAATGATTAATATTTGTCGTATCCCGAAACCAAACCGCTTCTCGCTTGCTTTAAGCATCAAGACGATTATTCTGCCGCTGATATAACTCTTTGATAGTTATTGTCAAGTTAATGTCCGTAAATTGCGGTTAACGTTACCGAATCACACAGGCGACGATAACGCCCGATATCCAGCCGCTATCTTGAAATACGCGCCAATAATTGAGAGTTCTTGGGCGATCTGTTTGCACCCAAGTGGTGCCGTAGTTCCCTAGAATAATTTTTAAATCAGCTCCGGGTTGTAAATTAACAATTCTATGCCCATTCATGAAAGTTGTTACAGCAGATCCGCACTCGACGACTACTTGATCGCACACTCGAGCAACACGGAAGTTTTTTTCTTACAAAGAGAAAACGTATCATGCTTAATGCAACAAAATGATCTGCTACGTCAAAACATATTTATATATATCTCGCCAAAACTCAGTACCTATTGAATGTTGTACACAATTAAATTCTTTACTCTTCAAGTAATGAATAAACTTTAGAAATGAATGACATGTATCAAAAAAAATCTCAAGTTGATATGACGTCATGGGTTAGTACTGGTTTCGACTCCCCTACACTCACGGACGCAAAGTATACTATATAGGACATACTCATGTAATGTTACAATGTCTCATTATGCAATAAAATGATTTGCTACATCAAAACATATTTATATCTATCTCATCAAAACTCAGTACCTATTAAATGTTGTACATAATTAAATTCTTATTCTTCAAATAATGAATAAACTTTAGAAATGAATAACATGTATAAAAAAATCTCAAGTTGATATGACGTCATGGGTCATTACTATTTCGACTCCCCTACACTCACAGACGCAAAGCAGACCATACAGGACATACTAATGTAATGTTACAATATCTCATTACTCTCTGTTTTGGTTAGTGTTATGTCTCTATGAAAAAAGTATTGTGACACTACACATAATGCAGTTACTTTGCTGCTCCTTTCGGAATGGAACTAACAGTTCAACAGTAGAAAATTGGGTATTGAAATTTTATACTGAAATGATATTGTGGAAGGGACTTTCTGCTAATTTCAATTGCTTTATACTTGTAGTTTGTTTTATTGTGTTAAAAATTAACATAAATGCTTTGAAACAATAATAATTCTTGAAATATTCGAGCTACAGTTGCCTCCTGTCATAATCATACAATCACTATTGCCGCAACGATTTCTCCAAACTCCCTGTCAGTACCTCTCAGTAACAGTGACTGAGAATTTTACTCTCACTACTGCTGGCCCCAGGTGGGACAAAACTTCTACTACTACTTCTTTGATGGTGAGGAGCAGTAGCTATTAGAGTGCTTTGATGTGAAACCTCAATTTTTCTTTATATGCTGGCCCTTGCAAAAGGGTAATGATGTTTTATTTGGTTAAGACAGCATTCAATAATTGAGGTGGTAACATTTTTTATATGTGTTTGAGTTTTTAATGAAAATGGTAGAGGGAATCAATTTGTTGATACCCTATGAACCCCAAAAGGAGGTAAATGAATCTTGTGGTTCTCTGAGGCTTCCCTGGGAAAATGAAAGAAGTGCGAGCTCGAAAATTCCGAAATTTATTCGGTCACATGAAGGTTGGACTGAAGAGATTCCACTCTACTTTTGATATCCTTTCTATTCTTAAGGCAGCTAACAACAGATGTTTTTACACAGAAACAGTCTGTGGAACATCTTTAGTTTTTCCAAAGCACTTCAGAAAATTAAGTTTCTAGGGATAGCCTCTCAGACTTAAAATAACCTTAACTTCATGAAAACTTATGAGTTGTAGTGCCAGAAATATCCTACCATACATTTTTGAATATGGAACTTCAAATACTGGTATTAAGTAGAACCATTTTCATACAGATTTTAATGCAATACAAGGTGTGCATAATTAAAGTTCCAGTTTCAAAATGCTGTAGAAAGAGAACCACTTCTCAGAATGATGTCAAATTGGAACAGCGTATTATTGACATGGGGAAACATCATGGAACAAAAAATTAGATAAAATTTTACCAATAGATGGTACTGCAAGTGTCCTAACGTAACTGTGATCAGCTACAAATGACAGAGGAATTGCAATACGGTGGCTGTGTTGAGAGTTGCACATTACACCGTCCATACTGTTCAGTGAGCAGAACTGCACAAACTGAGCAGTCAATAGTTGTGGCACTGTTAGGTAAGCCCATCGACCACAACAAGGTTGTACCACATCGTATGGAAAAAGTCAGTATTTAACGGTCCTGAGGCCAAAAACTGTATAAAAAGCAAAATTAACGTGGGACTCATGCAAGATGTGTTCAATGTACTGTCTACGGTTTTCTGCTACAGGTTGAAATTGATAAACAGCATGTTCCACAGAAGATTAGAGTGTCTTGGGGTTCACATTGAGAATGCCTTGCACAGTGTGTGCCTTCAGTTCAGCTACATTCATGATTGGAGCACTGAACACGTCATCCGCCAGGTAACCACACAGCCAGGAGTCACACAGATCAAGATAGATGATCTGGAGACCCAGGCTGTAGGAAAATTATGCCTGATAATTCTAACACCAAAATGCCTCTAAAGCAACTGCTTTACTGGCTGTGCTGTTTTGGAATAGCACCATCTTGTATAAGAATGATACTGTCCACACATTCACACTACTGAACGCTTACCAGTGGCAATATGGGTAACAACACCCACAGGACTCATCTCGAGAAACTACAGCCCTACGACAAACGGTGCCATCAGCTTGCACCTCACAGTCACCTTTGTGGAATGAGATAGTAACAGCTGATATGTGTGGAGCTTTCCCATTCCCCCATATTCTGCTATCCTGTGCGTTGACATGTCCTTGGAGAGAGATATGGGCTTCATCTGTCCACAGAATGTTCTATGCCCTTTTATTGTTAACTTTCCTTTACGCAAGAAATAATGAATGTTTGTCTTTCTGGCATGTCAGCAGGAAGCAACTTCTGAACATCGGTGATTTTGTATGAATAGCAATGCAGGATGTTTTGTAGGACTTTACACACTGCACTCACAGGCATGTCCAATGTTTGGGTGGTACTCCATACACTGCATGTTGGCACACCACTACTCGATCCCTCCAGCAATTCTGTGGCCACATTTTCAACAGACATCGGATCAAATGCTTTTATTCCTGTGCCACATTCCACTTTCAAAGAACGTAACTTTTTTGAATTTTTTTATAATTTTCTTGAGACCCAATGGCTTTTTTCATATGCTTGAGTATTCAGAACTTCTGCGGGGGTACTGGCACCCAGTCACCATTCTTGCAAAGAGCTTTACCAACAGCATATAAACCATGCAGACATTGGATATCTCAGATACAAGATTCTAGTTGTATGCATATTGTGACGCCAACTGTGGCATCTATTGTACAAGTTTTTGCTAAATTTTGTTCCATGACATGTCTCCCTGCATTTATAATATGCTACTCAAAGTTTGTTTTGAAATTGGAACTTCAGTTATGGATGCCATATGCACTGATGGAAAAAAAATATCACAGCTCTGAGGAGGAGTTGTGCAACATAAACGAAAGTTGGTAAGTGTGTTTCTGTGGCTGAAAGATGATGTCTATTCAGATATCACACCAGTCGCATAAGAGTGGCCCAGGTGGCACCTCTACAAGTTTGCAAATTAGGTTCACTTTAAATATACTCTGTATTGGTCATGAGTGTTAACTACCTTTTAGATTGGACATGGCGATGTGATGGTAATGAAGGATGGCTTTAAAGCAACAAAGATGCCATTACCTACACCTCACTGACTTTGTTTGAGGGCTACAAGAGGACTACAAGAAACAGGATGTTCCTTCTGTGATATTACAAAAAGGTAAGGCAGAAATGTAGCCACTGTACATGATAGCTGGTAATGGTAGTCATAAGAGTGAACAAAGACAAGAAGACCAGGCTTCAGACAGCCACATGGCATCAACGAGGGAAGACAATCAAGTTAAGCATATGGCTCTGGCCCATCGTAGAGCGTCTCCAGCAGCATTTTGAGCAGCAGTCGGCACCACAGTGACACAGCAGACTGTAGCAGATTGGTTACTTCAAGGACAGCTCTGATCTGGATGCTGTGTAGTGTGGACTTCACTGACCCCAAACCACCACCATTTGCAACTTGAGTGGTGTCAAGTGAGAACTCATTGGAGCGCAGGGTAGAAGGCTGTTGTGTTCCCTGTTGAAGGTTGGTTCTGTCTTGGTGCCAGTGACAGCTGCATGTCGGTTTGGAGAAGAGCAGTTGAGGACTTGCAACCAAGCTGTATGCATGTTACACACACTGGACTGACACATGAAGGTATGGTCTGGGCTGCGATTTCATTTGACAGCAGAAGCGCCCTCATGATGATCCCACACATCCTGACCGAAAATTTGTATGTTAGTCTGGTAATTCGACCTGTTGTGCTGCCATTCATGAACAGTATTCTGGGGGACGTTTTCTAACCATACAGTGCTCACCCACATCCATTGTTATAACCCAACATGCTCTACAGAGGGTTAACATATTGTCTTCCCTTGGCTGGCTCAATCACCAGATCCATCTCCAATCAAACACATGTGGGATATCATCATACAGCAAATGCAGTATCTTCCATAAACCGCATTAACTGCCCTTATATTGACTGACCACGTGCAACAGGTATGGAACTCCATCCCACGAACTGACATCTGACTCCTGTACACACAATGCATACAAGTTTGCATTATTCCATTCAATATTCTGCCAGTTGCAGTAGTTATTAATGTACCAGCCTTTCATACTTTCAATTTCTTATCTTACACTTTTGTTAACCTGTGATCTTGCAGTGTCAATCACTTAAATAAGTGTTCAGACCTCCTAGACAAATGTATTCCCAAAATTTCATTACTGTACATTATTTATTGGTGGTGTGATATTTTTCCTTTTGCGTGTGTGTGCGTGCGTGAGAGAGAGAGAGAGAGAGAGAGAGAGAGAGAGAGAGAGTAAACGTGTATGGGTCTTGCGGGGTAGGTTCTGCTGAGAAGTGTCACTTAAGAAAAAATTCAATATGTGCAATGCCGTTCAGTATAGAGAGCGGCACCAGAAACGTTGACCACTGCAGAGATACTGCACAGCAAAGCGGTATCTTGAGGAACGGAAATGTGATGCTAGGAAGAAGCCATGCTCTGCATAGTTCCATGGTGCCTCTGATGCATCTCTGTCCTGAAATAGTGTTGCCAGAGGGCAGTTCTGTTAGACGTTGCATCCTGTCCAGGTCCAGGAAGTTCCTGTTGCAGAAATATCGTTCTGCTGCGTACTCGGCAAGGCACAAACGTGTCAACTGTCTGCGAGTGAAGAGATTTCCGCCACCTTTGAACTGTACATACGTGCCAGTGCTATCAGAACTGTGTCATCAAGTCTCTAAGTTTGTGTTTTTTAGTGACTGTAGTGAAGCCACGGTGCCACCATTCTGAACTGCTTTCAATTCACCACCCAGTAACTGTGACTCATTTAGCGTGTTCTTAACTGCAAGCACACGTGTGCAGTTTCAAAGCCTGGCGAGCAAAGGTAAGCTTTGTTGTGATTAATAAAATATTACTTATTCAGAGTGTTCTAGATAGAAAATGACAAATAAATCATTATAAGCACTGTAAGAAACTGTGGCAGCACTATGACTGCCACCCCAGCCCGTTCAGTTGGAAACAACTCAACAGATGCTTCAAGCACCTAAATTTAGAGAGTTCCTGGGGCAAACCGAAAACTGGGCTGATTATGCTGTGCAGTTGGCGCATTTCAATACCTGTGCATAACAAGTAACCAGTGTATTTACCATTTTCTCTCCTCTGTAGGCTCAGATGTATTCCAGTTGGTAGTAGAACTGTTTCGAGATTGCCGCCTCATGAGGTCCCCTATGATGAGTTAGCTGAAAAAATGTCAGATCATTTTAATTCTTATGCGCATGTAGCAGCTGTTCATTATAAGTTTTTCAGATTAAAATGAGAGCCAGCACAGTGATATAAACAATGGGTAACAGAACATCATGACCTAAGAATATTGTATTTCAAACTAATCCTTTTTATGTGGGTATATTCATGAGTGGGTCAGAACCTAAAGCAGATGAAAACATTCAAGCACAGGCGAAATATTTTTCATGTATGGATAAAAATTTTCTACAACTAACGTTTTGTAAGAGGAAGGGAAAAATAACATTCTGTGTAAAGTTCTTGCATTACAGCTGATGTCTGCATTGACGTTTTTTTATGCAAACTGAGACCTTATCAGATATTATTCTGATTGAGGCTGGCATTACTGATACCTGATTGGGACGAGAGAATTGATGAAATTGTATTAATGTTCTATGGGAAAAAAATGAATGCAGCAGCTGCTGTTACAGTGTTGGTGGAACTGTGGTATCATCAGCCCAACGTTGATGACTTAATGCGCCATTTTAGGGAGGTATAAAATAGAAAATATATGTTTATGGCAAGGGTGTTAAAAGTGCTCAGTGCTGCAATGATCTATGTCAAATAACGTACAAGGAACCAAGGAACTACATTGTAAAATGCTTGGGCTGCATGCATTTTCCAGAAAGCGAAGAGAATTAGGAGTATGAGAACTATTTACGTTGGAGGTTTGAAAAAGGAGGGAGAATCTATGAAATATTGTACATTACAGGATGTTGTTCTATGGGGCCCCTATCAAGAAGGAAGTTTTTCATATTAAAATGCGAGCCAGGACTGTCCTACAAACAGTGGGTAACAGACCTTCGTGACCTTACTAAACAATGTCACTTTCAGTGTTCATGTGGGTTAAGTTACCGTGACATTACGATGAGAAATGCGATTACTCAGACCATGTCTGATTTTCGTATTCATACTGCCGTACTAAGGCATGTAAACCATGACATCAGAACAGTATTGTCAATTATTGAGGGACAGGACATTGCTGATGTATCACTCATCTACCCCCACTCAGGTCAGACTTTGCCTGATATCTAGGTCATGTGCGAATCAGTCGCACCATCAGACAGTAGCTCAGCCTGCACAATCATGGAAGTCTACCCACGTTGCTTTCAGACCTATGATAGGGCACAGTGCCCCTCCCACAAAGCTCAGTGTTCGCTTGTGGCAGACAAGGCCACATACAGTCGGTATGTTTAAGTATTGATTGGGTTAGGCAGCTTTCGTATCCTTGTCATACAGTGATTCTAATGAGGTGTACGTTGTGTCAGCTGTCCAATGATCCACACATTCGGTTGTTGTTTCATCAGATTCCCAGGACACAAACTCTGAACGTGTTAATTGGCATTCCAATAAGATGATCACTTGCATGCCTTCAACAGTTGTGTTAATTTCTAGTTAGATACTGGCGCTACTGTTATGCTGCACAACCACGCCACTTATGAATGGTTAGGTAGTCCACAGCTTCAGCAATCACATAACTCATTGTCAGCATACAATGGGCAACCTTTTCCAGTGTTTCAAGTGTGCAGTTTACCAGCCATGTTCCGTGGTACTACTGAAACAGTTTTAGTTCATGTGTTGTGCTCTCACGAGTTGGCATGGAAGACTATGACTTTTTAAGACTGCCAAGTCATCAGATGATGTTATGAATTAATTCATCTTGGTTTCTGGCCAGTATTAACGCATTATGTGCCAAGTACAGGTCCCTGTTCTGTGGTCCTGTATCAAGGCCCAAGGATTCAAGGCGCATATGATACTGAAAGACAATGCACAGCACAAGTTTTTTTCGTTCATGTCCTGTCAGTTACGCATTATTAGTCTGAGTTGCTGCAGATTTGCAGAGCTTTGAGGCCAGTGATGTCATCAAACCAGTGTTGGTCAGCCAATGGACATCACCTGTGGTGGTCCTTACTGAACGGTCTGGCAGTTTGATACTGTGTGTTGACTCTAAATCAACCATGCTGATGATTTGCCCTGAGGATTTGCTGGACAAATTAGATGAAGAATGAACGAAGGTTTTCGTGATCAACACACACAAGGGATTGTCCCATTTTCAGTAGTTAACAAACAGTAGTGCTTCTGTTCCCAGCTATTTTCCAAAGGTACCTCGATCAAAGTATCTCTTTGTTCTAACTACTTAGATGAGATAGTTTTCATTGACTGTACACAAGCAAAACACTTACAAAATATAGAGGCATTGTTTCAAGTGTTGCCCAAACCGTTCTAAGTGTTCCTTATTTCTCACTGAAATTGAGTATGTTGGCCAAGTTACTAATTCACATGGCATCCATCTGTCACAGCTGCACTTAATGGCCATTCACAGCTTGCCTGCGCCAACCAGTGTGTCAGGAGAGCAAGCTGTAATGGGGAAGCTAATCTATTACCTCCATTTTATCCCAAATGGCATTCTGACTGCAACGCTTCTAAATTGGTTGCATACAAGGGCATTCCATTCGTATGGTCAGCCGAATGTCAGACTGCTTTCCAGCAGCTGACAGATGTGCTGCTAAGAGATTAGTGGTTGGTCCACTGCGAGCTGAGAAAGCTAATCATTCTTGCTGTAGATGCATCATCTTAAAACATTGGTGCAGTGTTGTCATACTGAGTTGGCTCCAGTGACAGACCAATTCTGTTTGCATCAAAGATATTGACCAAGACCCATTGCAACTACAGCCAACTTCAAAAGGGAGCTTTGGCTATCACTTACAGGGTCACACACTTCTATCAATACCTGTATGGCCACTGCTTTTCTCTGGTTATGGACTGCAGACAATTGATAGCTCTGTTTGGGTTCTCCCAGCACGTATAGTGCACAAGTTATGATAGTGAGTCCGTCTTTTGTCCAGTTATCAGTATGATTTGGCATATTCGCCCACTACCAAACACTGTAATGCCCACCTTCTGTTGAGGCTCCATGTTGGCTCCAAACCTGCGTTTGATTCCTCTGAGGACTCCTGTCATCGTATTGATTCAGAAGAAATCGGGCATTTGGAAAATTTTCTGGCCACCTTCTGCCATGTGGCAAAGGAGATGGTATCAGAACCGTCATTGCAGATGGTGGTCGAGTGTGTTCATTGTGGGTAGTTGTAGAGTCTGTAGAAGATAAGCCAGCTACTGGTTCATCACTAATTTCCTCATCAGCGTGCCATCTCTGTACAGATGGGTGTCCTGATGCACAGCAAATCTGGCGATGTAAAAGTCATGGGTACTGTCCACACCAAGCAGTTCGTCCCAAGGGGTTCGCCTCTCTTTGGCAGATTTGTGTTTGGCTACCACGTAATCCCAGCTTTTGTAGCATCCTTGCTCTTCTGTGTTTCATGCTTATCCTCTTGCTATTCTTATTCTCCTCCCTTTTGGGAACATGTCAGGGGTGTTTTTGGGAATGTTCCGTGATGTCTGTAGCTGACATAAGAACAGTCTCACTATAGTTTTTCATTCCCTCCTCTTTCCTCCTTCGTTCCTTTTTTTCTTCTTCATTCCTTTTTCCTCCATTCCTTTTTCCTTCTTTGTTCCTTTTTCCTTCTTCATTCCTTTTTCGTTCTTCATTCCTTTTTCCTTCTTCATTCCTTTTTCCTTCTTCGCTCCTCTTTCCTTTTTCGTTCCTCTTCCTTTCTTCATTCTTCTTTCCTTTCTTTGTTCCTTTTTCCTTCTTCATTCCTTTTTCCTTCTTTGTCCCTTTTCCCTTCGTCGTTCCTTTTTGCTTCTTTACTCTTCTTTCCTTTCTTTGTTCCTTTTACCTTCTTCATTCCTTTTTCCTTCTTCATTCCGTTTTCCTTCTCCGTTCCTTTTTCCTTCTTTGTTGCTCTTTCCTTCTTCATTCCTCTTTCCTTCTTCGCTCGTTTTTCCTTCTTTGTTCGTCTTTCCTTCTTCATTCGTTTTTCCTTCTTTATTCCTTTTCCCTTCTTCGTTCCTTTTTCCTTCTTCATTCCTTTTCCCTTCTTCATTCCTTTTTCCTCTTTCCTTTCTTGTTCATCTTTCCTTTCTTTGTTCCTCTTTCCTTTCTTTCTTCTTCTTTCCTTTCTTCCTTCCTCTTTCCTTTCTCTATTCCTCTTTACTTTCTTCGTTACTCTTTTCTTTCTTTGTTCCTCTTCCCTTTCTTTGTTCACCTTCTCCTATCCTTCCTCCACTTTGGCATTCGAGGCTCATCTTTTTCTTCTTCCTCCCTGTGCATTTCTGAAGGCCATCCCACACATCTGATGCAAAACGGCCTGGGGTCGACAGGTACGGTTGGCACATTCCCCCTGGTGCGGGCCAGGCCCAGGCAGGGGTGATTGTCTGAGTCACTACCTTCCCAAATAGCTGACTGGTCCCTCTGTCAGGTGTTAAGGAGGTGTGAAGAATCATCTAAGGTGTGTGGGCCCCCTTCTGAAGGGGCCCCCAGTTGGAAGGAGCGCTCCTTCAGAGTGCTTCCAGTGATGGGGGATTTTCTTGCAATCATCTAATCACCATCGTTGCCATCCATGTCTGCCACACATTAATGGAATGAAGCTCCTGATTCAAAGACCCTCCCACCTGCACCATGGTTCCTCTTGGTTTCACATTCTGAAGACAGTCAGTCATTTGTAAATGGTAAATCCTTTTCTAATTCAGAAAGATGTTGATGCAATTACTGGCCCTGTGAAATCCTGCTCTCGTTTAAGCAATGGAACTTTGCTTTTGGGGACTACTTCTGAATCTCAGCTTTCCACTTCGCTTCTCCACAGCTGTCCTGTTCATGTTGAGGCCCATAAAACTCTAAATTCTTTCCATGGTCTTACTTACCCTGGGTTGCTCGATGGTCTGACCGAAGCCAAAATTGGAATGTATCCCTCTCATCAGGATGCCACTGCCATCCATTGGGTGATGAAAAAGGTAGGTGACTCCTTAGTGCCCATATGAACCCTTCTTCTCACCTTTGATAGTGTGGTGCTTCTGTCTGAGGTCAAAGTAGGCTTTGAAGTTATCACGGTCTGACCGTATAATCTGAACCCAAGGCACTACTACCCGAGTGATTGTTCCAACGACACACAAATGTCTTGTCAACACACAACCAGATGTGTAAGCTGTGGTAGGAATGTGACCGAGAACGATTGTCCGCCTCCTTATCCCTGCTGTATGAACTGCAATGGCGACTGTGCCGCTTCATCTCGAGATTTCTTCGTGTATCTTGATGAGAGAGCTGTCCAGGATATCTTGGTAAAGGAAAAAGTACCTTACCTGGTCGCTCACAAGCTATTGACTAGTCTGACACTTACAGCTCTGTTCTTGCTACATCTCGCTCCACGAAGGACGTGACCACAGAAACATGTGACCTCAAATTCTGCTCTGAGGTTGTGAAATCGCCCAGTGTCATGGTAGCATAGATGTGCAACAAGCATCAAACTCTCGCCTCGCAGGGCGAAGTGACGAGCTACACAACAGGCAGGCTGGGAAGAAGGAATACTTGTACAAAGACTTCCTTTGTCCCTCCAGCCAACCAACATCTGAGTCTTCCTCTGCTAACCGGAAAGGCTCAAGGGAGTCAAACAAAGGTAAACGGTCTTCTCCCTTGCTAACTCGAAGATCCTCTTTGACAGTGTCGCCATGTGATACCATTTCCCAACCGGTCTCTGTGTCGCCAGTGTGCACCACCAACTGCTTTTTTGTGCTGGACTGCACAGGCTGACAGAAGAGGGAAGCAGACGTTTCTGTGAACCTCATGGAGCAGGATCCTCCTGCCTCTGTTCTCTCTAGCAACGAGTAATCACAGGTTGACATTCAGCAGCCACTGAGGTGACTCCCCTTCAATTTTTCCTTGTCATGACTCTCCTCCAACGGAACGTCTGCAGCCTGCGAGCCAACAAAGAGGATTTATGGTTATTCTTAGAATCACAGTGTCCACTTGTTCTCTGCCTTCAGGAAACAAATCACCACTTTGAGGATTTTCATTTCTTCCTGGTCTGTTTTGACCATCCCCCCAAGGACCACATTCCATTCCATCAAATACCTTTCTTCAAGGTGTTCATCTTTTCCTTCCTTACCCAAACTTTTCCCTTTGTATCTTTACATCCCTCCATCATTCGCTGTCACCAGGGCAGACTTCCTACAACTTATTGGGCAGCTCCCTCGCCCCTTTCTGCTGCTCGGTGACTTTAATGCATACCATCCCCTTTGGGCTTCTCCCAGAACCTGTCCAAGAGGTGCCCTCTTCGTTAATCCTCTTAATCAACTTACCCTCTTCTGTCTTAACATAGGAGCACCCATGCTTCTTTCAAAGTCCTCGCTCACCTATTCCCATTTGGACCCATCCATCTGCACTGTCCAGCTTGCCCATTGTCTCGAGTGGTCCATTCTCCTTGACACTTACTCAACTGACCATTTCCCATGTGCTTTCCATTTGCTGACTCCTACCCCACCTATGTGTATACCCAAATCACTGCTTACTAAGGCTGAATGGAGGCTTTATCCTGGCGACCTTCAACGAACCAGATTTCCCCAGTTGTGATGACCAGGTGGAACATCTTCCCAATGTTATCCCTACTGCTGCAGAATGTTCGATTCCTCACACTTCCTCTTTACCATGCTGTGTCCCACTCCCTTGGTGGACTGAGGCATGCTGCGAAGCAATTTGCGTACAGGTGCTCTCCGCATTTTTTACTATCATCCTATGATGCCAAACTGCATTCATTATTAAAAATATGTGTGCACAGTGTTGCTGTGTCCTTCGGGATAGCAAAAAGGCTGGCTGGATTTCTTTCACTAGTTCTTTCAACAGGTCCACTCCCTCTTCTGTCATGTGGGGCAACCTCTGATGGCTCTCTGGGACCATTCCCAAATTTCTGACCTGACAGTAGCAGGCGAAGTCATCATAGACCCTGTTGCCATTTTGTGGAGATTTTGAACTTCTCACACTATCACCTTGCCTTCCTCCATTGGAAACAAGTGGAGGTGGCTCTTGGGTGACACCCTTCTCTTTGAATCGTGAGTGCTACAATGCCTCCTTTACCATGAGGGAGGTAGCTCATGCTCTCACTTCATCCTGATCCTCCGCCCCAGGGCCAGACGCCATCCACAGTCAAATGTTGCAGCACCTTTCTCTTGTGGGCAAGCTAGTACCTCATCTCTCCCACCAGCTGTACTTGCGAGGTGATGGAATATATGATTAATGTCAGGCTGGTATGGTGGCTTGAGTCCCTCTTTTCTGATACCTCCTGGGGTTCACTTTCGTCTACTGCTCCGGCAGCTTAACTTCATGCCACCTATAACTTTCCTAGTGGGTGTGAACCCTTCACCACCTTCGCTTCATGAGGCAGTCCGTGTACATCTTGGTCTTCATTTGCTTCCTAAGGACATTACTCCAGCCTCACTCTATCGCCTTCAGTTTGACGATCTTTGCATGGAATTTTGTGATGGTACCACTGTGTACGCTGATGGCTCTCGGACTGACCTTAGTTTTAGGTGTGCCTTCATCATCCTGACACTAGGGTGGATGTTTTTGGGGGGAGGAGGAATGCAATGTCACTGAGTATCAAAAGCAGTGCAAGAAGTATTGATGGCTGCAAAGATACTGCACAGTAAAGCAGTTCATATGGTGCCAATGAGATACTAGGAAGAAGCTGTACCTCTGAAAGTTACGATGTGCCACCAGCTCACCTCTGCTCTGAAATAGCATCACCAGAGGCCAAGAGGGCAGTTGAGTTCAGGGTCAGGTCCTGGCCATTTTCAATAAGTTTCTCTCAGAATAACATCGTTGTGCTGCCTACTTGCTGTGACACCATCTGTGTCAACCATCGAGGAGTGAAGAGACTTCCACCTCCTGTGAACTGTCTATGTGTCAGTGGTACCAGAACTGTGTGAACAAGTGTGTACAAACTTGTGTTTTCTAGTGACTGTAGTGAAACCACAATATTGTTATTCTGAAAGTTGTATCAATTTGCCATTCAGTAATTGTGGCTCATTTAGTGTGTTCTCAACCACCAGCCCACATATACAGTGTCATAGCTACAACCAAGTCTGACAAGTAAAAATACGTTTTGTTGTGATTAATAAAGTGTTACTTAATCAGTGTGTTCTAATTAACTGTATTATTATCAGCCACCTCAGTGTTCAAGAAGTCAGATACAATAAGTTGTGCAATTTCCTAGTTAGTTAGCATTGAAGTTAGCTAACCAAGCCATTTTGCATGCAGACTGAAGTGGGCTGCCAGACACAGTGTAAGTTGTTTTCATACAATAGATAATGGCACACGAGATTGCTCTGTCTTCTGCTCAAGTCTGATTCTTATTACCATATCATGTCCAATTTTCGTATGTTTCCTCTCACACAATTTTGGGAAACTAAATAAAGAACACTTTTGGTGGCACCATCTCTGGCGGACTGCTTGAATTTTCATATGCAATGGCCTGTTCGGCTAAGTTCAATGCTGATTAACTAAAACTCTGCAACAGATCGAAATTTATCCTTGGTAGGGTTCCTGCACTTAACTTAGGATCCACTTCGCAACTAATAAATACATGAAACCCTCCGTTGCCAAATTTACCTATATTGTGATTTTAATTAACGTGGAAGCCATAAAAACACCAAACATATAGGCAAAATGTACGCTGCTTAAAAAAGGAATAAAATCACTTAAATATGTTTCCACAAGAGGAGAATACAACGTCCCAATTCGGGCCTCGTTAACACTTACATTTTACTGACATTAAATATGACGAGATAAATAATCATACATGTGACGAGAACAAATGAATAACACCACCAATCTTTACAGATGAGAATACGACTATAACCACGGAGGTTCGCGCCCTGGCAAGGGAGATACTTAACTTCAACATATAAGGTGGTTACAGTAAGCCCTAGTTCCACTCGACAAACGTAGCAACGATATAAGCGAGACAAATGTACTGAAGGAGAATAGCCAGATGTGCCATAGTAAAAAGGGCCCCTATCAACCCCATCAGGACGCGACCCCCGTGAACACGTCAGTTTCAGCAATCTACAACATACACAGAGTCATTTGTAGGTTCTTAAAAAACAATTAACACGAAAAGGCACAATGCGTAACACACTAATAAAATATAAACGATTACTTCACAGGACTAGCTCCTCTTTAGACAAAGCAAACAGCAGAATATTAATAACACGTAAAATACTTCTAACCTATAACAAACTAAGGTACCATGTAATAGAATATCGTCTTGAGCTCATAGAATACTGAGTTTGACTTCCTGTTTATAGGTCTTACAACGCAACAGTGTCAGCTTAAGCAAACCTGTGAATACAAAACTCGAAATATGACAGGAATAATGACTGAAGCCACTGACAATGCTAGGCTGCTACACAGAGGAGACAATAGTAATTTACAGCGGCACACGATCGATCTTACATCTCCAGCTTAGTATAATCAAAATAAACAATTTTGTGTATAATAATTTGTTACAGAACCATGACAACCTCTGAATAACACTTATTACCCTAGGTAGGTGCTGTTATCGAAAGGCAATTTTAATAATACAAATTTCGATTGTATTCACATCCCTTTCCACATAGCTCTCTGTTTACACACTTCTATAACTTCAGTAACTAAAGAAGGGCATACAAATGCACATATAACCGCACCTTAGTATGGCGCAAATGGCTTCATTTGCTTTTACGTGGGATATCTTCACCATTCAGTAATTCCGAAATATATTCAATTACGCGTGAGAGCAAGACGTCGCCGTGGTATCAGCTATTTACTTCACATAATTTCCTGCACAGACACAAGGCAGACGAAGCGTTTTCACATGCAACAGTGGCGAGCATCACACATTTCCTCCATCACGCCATAGACACATCTCAATTTCAATGGCCAGTAGCAAGAAACTATACATGCCCTCACAGCAGAAAAGTCCCAAAACACAACAGTGCACCACCGCGATACCAAACCCGAGGTCCTATCAAGTCACTGCTGGGATCTCTCTCTGACCCTGTCGTTGCGTACAGGCATCGTACCACAGGCCTCACGGTAAACGTCAAGAAGCCGTCTCCTACCCTGCGAATATCCACTCCTCTGTCTCTTTTCGCTCTCCATTAACCACCTGACCATCGGCCTGAATCGCGGAAGGAAAATATGGTGATCCTATAATCGATGGCAGCGATGCCATTCTGAGTGCGAGAACACTGGCGCCAGTCGCGCCACGGCTCAATCCTAACAATTAGTTTTCCTCACTACCTACTCTGCACCCCTGCAAGCTTTTAAGTCTGCTTCTGTGCGTGTGTGTGTGTGTTTGGCCCAAATGCTCAAATGCTCACAGGATTATTAAAACATTCATTTACTGTGTAACAGCATTTCTGCTCTACAGTAAGATATATATAAAGTTCCTTTTACAAACTCAGTTTCAACAGTTTGAAAATTTCTGCATTTTAGTTTGTTACATACTCTCAGTTTCATAGAATGTTGAGCCTTCACAAAAAGATTGATTCAGTGTTTAGGAAACATTAAATTTCATTTTCTCCAAATTTCATACCTGTGACAGAAGTTATTTGGTACAAATAGTTCTGGATTATTATTTTTGAATACAATTACTTCATATAAACGCAGTGAGGGAGCACTTAGTTTATGTAGGTGTCTCAATAACGGCTTTGCAGAAAAAAATTACTAGAGATATGCACAGTGTGAAGTTAATATTGTTGTCATGTTGCTACCATTTCCCCAGAAGACATTGTCCTATCTCACTATTTCCTCAATGTAAATATAGTACATTCTCTTTCCACGTTTATTACCTTGATATTGGCTGAGATAGACTTAGCAAGCGCCAGGCTGTTTAGTTTATATTTTAAAAAGTGTATGTGAGTACCATGTGAAAGTTTTGTGTAATTGTAGTCCTAAGAATTGAACATGTTGTGCTTCATTTAGTTCCTGACTTCTGTGCAAAATGTGAACATCATTTATTTTATATTGTGTTGTTTGAAATTGCATCACCTTTGGTTTTGAAATGTTTGGTTTTAGGCTATTGAAGTGGACCCAAACATCTATGTTTTCTAGAAATTTTATAATAGTTTCACGAATATCCTCTGCATTTTATATTCTAGTAGTGCCTGATGTATCATCAGCAAATAAAGCTGAATGATGATTATATTTATAAGTAAGTCATTCATGTAGAAATGAAAAAGGATTGGACCTAGAATTGAACCATGTGGTACTTCACTCCGAGAAACACTTTCCTTTACTTGATGTTATGACAACCTGTTGCTTCCTGTCAGATATGACAGACCACTGTAAGGCACAACCCATAATCATCATTGGTTACAATGTCCATGTGTCAACAGGCTACAAGGACAACATTATATTAACCCCCTTCTACAGGAATCATGAATAGTCTGAGCATAAAGATCGTGACTGTGACATATGCAAGTTTGGATTGGTCTTGTAGGCATGCTCGGATAGTCAGATAGGTTATGGTGACTGTTCATGATGGACTGGAAATCCAGGTTTGATTCAGTCCCATACAAATTTTCATGTTTCACAAACAGCCAATGTCGATGTGAAACTATTTTCTAATGACTACCCATTGCTCTATATTTTTCTCGTTTTATGTAATGATAACTCTCAGATGATTCCTGCAGCTTTTTGTGAGTAGTCAAAATTGGAACTAACTTATTGGCGAATTCCTTGATTGCATAAATTATACTTTTGAACTGCCAACATTCATTTGAAAAATTTCATGAAACAGAGGAGAGAGAGGAGTTGAATGGTGAGTCCTCATATCTTCTTTAGAGCCTTTTTCACATATTGGTTTCACTTCTGCATATTTCAGAAAGTCCGGAAAGTAATCTTCTTCATGTGGTTGGTTAATTATTTTGGAACATGGGTGTGCTGTTCTAACAGAAACTGCTTTAATAACTGGCAGGTTTTCACTCCATTCCACAGAATGCTTATTTCTTAGATTTAATATACTGTTTTCTACATCTGTTACTGTTACTATATTAAATATAATTTGACTCGCATTCTTGCTCTGACTTGACCCAAAAAAGTACATTATCAGTACAGGAGTCTTCAACATCATCAGAGTTGCTACTGGTACGAAGACTTTATTAAAATATTCTGATTTTGAAACAGGCTTTACTATTACTGTGACTTGAATCTGTATTTTACAAATTTTCTGGTTTTGGGTTTGATTCCAAGTTAAGAATTGACAGCTGTCAATACTGCCTTGGATTTATTTCTGTCCATTATAATGAATTTAGTGTTCATTATTTGCTTTGCTGCTTTTACAATCTTTGTAAGCAGTTTCTATACGATTTAACATAGTCAGTGAACTTTAGGCTCATGTTGTGTTTCACGTCTCTTCCGTTTTATATCAGTGGTAATCCGCTACTTTACTTGTTGCCTTTCTTTGGCATATCATATAATAAACTTCACTGAGACTAGGAAGCGTATGTCCACTAATCAGCATAGTTTTAGAAAGCATCGCTCATGCAAAACTGAGTTTTTCCTCTTCTCACATGATGTACTGAGGGATGCCATATTTATAGATTTCCGGAAAGCATTTGACACAGTGCCCCATTGCAGGCTGTTCATGAAAGTTTCAGTGTATGGAAATAGTTCACAGATATGTGAGTGGCACACAGGCTTCTTAAATAACAAAACCCAATAGCTTGCCCATGAGGGCGAATGATCATCAGAGAGAAGTATATCGTCAGGAGTGCGCAAGGGAAGTGTGGTAGGATTTGGCAGCCAGGGTGGGAAACAGTCTGCGGTGGTTCGCTGATAATGTTGTGGTGTCAGGTGTCGAAGTTGAGAGACTGTAGGAAGATCCAAGACGACTGGACAGAATTTTCAGTTGCTGTCATACACGACAGGTAGCACTAAATGTGGAAAAATGTAAGTTACTGCAGATGAGTAGGAAGAACAAACCTGTAATATTCAGATACAGTATTACTAGTATCCTGCTTGACACAGTCAAGTAGTTTAAATATCTCGGTGTGACATTGTAGAGCAATATAGGGTGGAACGAGCATGTGTAAACTGTGGTAGGGAAGCCACATGGTCGACTTTGGTTTATTGGTACCATTTTAGGAAAAAGTCTTTAAATCAGCCGTGGTCCGTTAGTATACATCGGGTTGGGTTGGGTTGTTTGGGGGAAGAGACCAAACAGTGAGGTCATCAGTCTCATCGGATTATGGAAGGACGGGGAAGGAAGTCGCCCGTGCCCTTTCAAAGGAACCATCCCAGCATTTGCCTGGAGCGATTTAGGGAAATCACGGGAAAACTAAATCAGGATGGCTGGACGCGGGATTGAACCGCCGTCCTCCCGAATGCGAGTCCAGTGCGCTAACAGTATACGTCAGACCCGCGTGTAGCCACTATCAATGATTGCAGACCGAGTGTCGCCACACGGCTGGTCTAGTCTAGAGAGACTCCCTAGCACTCGCCCAGTTGTACAGCCGACTTTGCTAGCGATGGTTCACTGTCTACATACGCTCTCATTTGCCGAGACGAGAGTTTAGCATAGCCTTCAGCTACGTCATTTGCTACGACCTAGCAAGGCGCCATATTCAGTTACTATAATTACTATCTTCAAGAATGTATTCTGAACAGATAATATTGTGAATCATGTACCATCAAGAGCAATGTTCATCATTAATGGATTAAAGTTAAGTATCAAACTAATTACGTCCACTTTTTGAATTCTCATTCCTTGCCATGTTCCAGACCTCACGTCAGTATGGTTCTTCCCTCCTCACGCCAGCCTGCGTGAGCTAAAACGCGTGCATTCCGCCTCCACTCGTAACACGGTGTTGGTTCTTCTGCTAACACAAAACTGGCGATGATGAGTAAAAACGGTGTTCTTAACTATACTGACACACGTCGTTGAGACTGCCCTGATTTCATTGTGTAATGGCTTCGCCACAACCTCCAGATGTACTGTCCGAATTTTATCGCTTACAGAATCAGCAGACGCAGGCATTACTGGATGCCCTTGGACAGCTCGTCCAGGGTCAACGTGCAATGCAAACCGATGCGGCAGCCGCCGCTCCACCGCTAGCGAATCCACAACACGCAGGTGCACCGACCTTCAGACCTTTTGATGCAGCACTGGAAAGCTGGACGGAGTGGTCACTCCAATTTGGATTCCATCTCGCCGCCTACAGAATTCAAGGTAACGAGTAGCAGCCTTTTCTTTCGTCATCCGCTGGTGTGCAAACCTACCGTGTGATAGTCAAATTATTTCCCTGACGCGACGTAGCAACTCTGTCCTACGAAGAAATTTTGTCTGCATTAGATGTATATTTCAAACAATCAGTCAAAGTAGTTGCGAAACGGTGTACCTTTTTTCGTACAAAACGTATGGCAGCTCAGACTAATCGGGGGTGGGTTGCAACCTTGCAAGGCTTTACTAGGGATTGTGCTTTTGAGTGTCAATGTGGACTCCCTATTCAGATACTATGGTATGTGATGCAATTGCACAGAACGTTTCTGAGGTTCGTATAAGGGAACAGATTTTGAAACTAGTCAATCCCTCCCTTCAACAAGTGATGGACATATTGGATCGGCAGGACACACTTGTTCAGGAATCATTTGAAACTTCGCCAGCCGTGTGTCAGGTTAAGTGACCCGCCGGGCGAGTTGTACAGAACAGTAAACAGCCCTCACGCCCGGCCACGCCGCTGCCCCCAGGCTCTCAGCCACATGTGCCGCGCCGGCAAGCAAATGCAGTGCTCAAATCATGTCCGCAGTGCGCTACTAAACATTCGCATGAGAATTGCCCGTCACGCCAAGCTATTTGCTTTTACTGTAATAAAAAAGGACATGTTCGGAGTGTTTGCCAGAAAAAGCTCAGATTGGAAACTCAAAACCATTCCAGGACCTTTGCTTTGCGCCGGAATCGAACCAAGGATACTCAGGCTCGCGAAACTTTGCCCATGGAAATTCATGTCGTTCATTACACTCTGCCCAGTGCCACTCTCTCTAACAGTGACTGTGTTCGTCCCACAAATAGTGTACTTCGACATCGCCGGAACTCCCATCAAGTCGCAAGTGATTTTGTTTCAGTGTCAGTTCACATTGCATGCGACAGTCGCTCTTGTCGTCAGTAGGACAATAAACTTTTTGTAGACTTGGACATTAACGGCAAAGTGATAACATTCCAGCTCGATACCGGAGCTGCAATTTCTCTGATCAATCAAGACACTTATAAACTGCTGGGCACACCTCCGTTGCGTGCCGCAAATGTTAAGTTAACTAGCTATTCAGGTCAAGGGATCCCTGTGTTAGGACAGTGCAGCCTTCTTGCAACATATAAAGGACAAACAAAACTTGTGTCATTTTACATCCTTCGTTCTTCTTCTGCAGTGAACTTGTTTGGTTTCAATTCATTTCAGTTGTTTAACTTGTCTATAGTACATCGGGTCCTATCAGTGAACCAGACTGTGCCTTCAGACAGTGTTTCTCGTCTATGTGAAGAATTTACAGACATTTTTGCACCGGACCTCGGTTGCGCTAAGAACTATAAAGCACATTTGGAACTGAAAGTAAACGCGCAACAGAAATTTTTCAGAGCACGCAATGTTCCCCACGCACGCATAAGAGTGTTCCTGGAGCCACTCTGTAGCGGGATGTGTAGCGGGACGTTTGAGGTGTCGCATTGTCCTGATGGAATTTCCCAACTCCATTGGAATGCACAATGCACATGAATGAATGCAGATGATCAAACAGGATCCTTGCGTGTCACTTGTCAGTGTCGTATCTACACATATCAGGGTTCCCATATCACCCCAGCTGCACATGCCCCACATCATTACAGAGCCTCTCCCAGCTTAAACAGTTCCCTGCGGACATGCAGGGTTCATGGAATCATGATGTTGTCTCCAGACTTGTACACATCCATCCGCACGATACAATTTGAAACGAGACTCGTCCAATCAGGCAGCATGGTTCCAGTCATCAACAGTTGATGTTGATGGGCCCAGGCAAGGTGTAAAGCTTTGTGTCATGCAGCCATCAAGGGTACACAATTGGGCCTTCAGCTCCAAAAGCCCATATCGATTATGTTTTGTTGAATGGTTTGCAAGCTGACACTTGTTGATGGCCCATCACTGAAGTTGGCAATAATCTGCGGAAGGGTTACACTTCTCTCACGTCGAATTATTCTCTTCAGCAGTCGTATGTCCCATATTTTCTGGGTCTGTTTCCAGCCACAGTGATGTGGGAGATTTAATGTTTTACTGGATCCATGATATTCATGGTACATTTGTGAAATGATCATATGGGAAAATCCCCACATCATCACTACCTTGGAGATGCTGTGTCCAATCACACATGCGCCGACTACGGCTCTGAGCACTATGGGACTTAACTTCTGAGGTCATCAGTCCTCTAGAACTTAGAACTACTTAAACCTAACTAACCTAAGGACACCGCACACATTCATGCTTGAGGAAGGATTCGAACCTGTGACCGTAGCGGTCACGCGGTTCCAGACTGTAGTGCCTAGAACCACTCGGCGACTCCTGCTGGCTGTGCCAACTATACGAGGTGCGGCTAGAAAAAAACCGGACTGATGCTGGAAAAAAACATTTATTCACAATTATTTACAATTTCATGTTATCTCCTTCAATGTACTCTCCTCCTCGGTCTCTACACCGCTCCATACGAATTTTCCACTGTTCATAGCAATGCTGCAGATCATTTTCGGTAAGTCCATACATTACTTCCGTCGCTTTTTCTTTTACTGCTTCAACAGTCTCAAATCTAGTTCCTTTCAAAGCTGACTTGACTTTAGGGAAAAGAAAAAAGTCACAGGGGGCCAAATCAGGTGAGTAGGGTGGATGATCTAAGATGGGAATGTTGTGTTTTGCCAAAAACGTCTTCACTGACAACGCACTGTGAGCTGGGGCATTGTCTTGGTGAAGGATCCATGACTTTTTTCTCCACAAATCGTTCCGTTTTCTCCGTACTCGCACACGTAGGGTAGCCAGGATGCTAACGTAGTAATGCTGATTCACTGTTTGTCCCTCTGGTACCCAATCAATGTGCACAATCCCTTTGATGTAAAAAAAAAAAAAAACCAATCATCATTGCCTTGAATTTCGATTTTGACATTCGTGCCTTCTTTTGTCGTGGAGAACCAGGAGTTTTCCAATGCATCGATTTTGTAAGAAGGTGGGATCACTTTCCATGTTTTCCAGTATGTCAGAACAAATCATTCTTCGGCGTTCCTTCTGTTCAATTGTGAGACACTTTGGAACCATTTTTGAACACACTTTGTTCATGTTGAAACTTTCATGAAGAATCTGCCTAACACTTTCCTTGTCAACTCTTGTTAATTCAAATACTGCTCTGATTGTTAAACGGCGATCTTGTCGAACAAGTTTACCGATTTTTTCAATGTTTGCATCAGTTATTGCTGACAATGGTCTGCCAGTGCGAGTGTCATCACTGGTGTCTTCGCGGCCATCTTTAAATCGTTTAAACCACTCAAACACTTGTGTTCGCGATAAATAATCATCGCCGTACACTTGTTGTAACATTACAAACGTTTCACTTGCAGATTTTCCTAGTTTGAAACAAAATTTGATGTTAACACGCTGTTCATTCTGTACACTCAACATTTTCCGACGCACAGACAAAACGTCAACTACTTAAAACAGACGCCACGGGCAGACTGAGTGCAGGAGGCAGATGAAACTCGAGCAGTAGGCGGAGCGAGAGTCACGTGACAGGCCACGCGACTTTCAGCCTTATTGCATTCGTTTTATTGTTTCACCAGTACTAGTCCGGTTTTTTTCTAGCCACACCTCGTAACACCACGTTCAAACTCACTCAGATCTTGATAACCTGCCATTGGAGCAGCAGTAACTGATCTACAACTCTGCCAGAAACTTGTTGACTTATACAGGAATTGCTGACTGCAGCGCTGTCTTCTGCCTATTTACATATCTCTGTATTCGTGTATGTATGTCTATACTAGTTTCTTTGGTGCGTCAGTGTAATATCTCAAAAGAGTACCATTCAGATTAAAATCCATCCATTACTAGGAGCGCCAGAACGTCTTTCCCAAGTCATGTCAACTGGCAAACTGCTGTATTTATAGTAAAACTTGTTCACTACATACCAACTTAATTATTGTATAGTATAGGAGAATTCTGTGAGCCATAGCTAAACGAACATGACTGTGCAAGAGCTAAAAATCACTGTGGAAATGATTCTGTATACAACTGTCAATCTGCAAATCAGTATACATTCTTCTGTAATTCCAAGCATGATATATGAAATAACTTCGTCTCGAGATTTACACATCATAAATTCATAGAAATATTTCTATATTACATGTAATGTCATCATAGCAGATTCACAAAGGAGCACAAAGTAATCATGGTTAATCAGATCTGAAGATGATCCTTATGTTATTGAATCTAGTTACCATGTGTGACTCAGTTGCAAAATGTTATACAGTAGCAGAATCTCTTAGGACACATGTCATCAGTTACTTTATATGACCAAATTTCAAAATATTACACTACTTGTATGTGAAGACAAGACTTTCCAGATTCAGCCACGACATTGCTAGTGACAAAGTACTTTTAAAAAGCGCTATGACTTTCAGAATATAATAATGTTAGTGAAGTTGAGACAGTTTTATATTTTGAGTAATTGTGACAGCTACTTTAAACCATTTTACAGCAGTCCTATCAAATTAGGAACTGATATTAGACCTAAAATTCACAACACTAATTATTTTGGATTTATGTGATAATCTGTTATTGTATTCCAAACTTCTGTGTATTCGTAGATGGGTTATACATAATTAGAGTTATAGCAAAGAAAATGCAACAGAAGAAACAACAAATTTTACAAAAACTGAACAATGTAATGGAGCTGCGTTGTTTGGAGACACAAAAATAAAATTAAAGTGAACGAAGACCATATATGCACTTTCGTGAAAACAACAAAGTAATATTATTACGAATACTACACCTGTTCACATTAACCTTACATGTGTGTCCATGCATATGTGCCCAGGCATTCAAATCAGTATGTGTAGATGATGAAAATGCACACTCAATTGTAGCAAAAACTGGAAGTCATTTTTATATACCAGTGAAAATATAGCTTGTACACCAAACACGTGTAGGCCTATGCAATAATCTGTTCAATAAATGGGTCAATAAGTTTACTGAAACCCATCAAAGTCCACAGTACCTGATGCAAGTTAATGATAAGGTTTATGATGTTCGCAAGATTACACAAGTTGCATATTCAAAAATCGTGCAAAAACTGGAAAATCGAACCAACTGGCAGCTTACAGACTTAAAATACCACAATAAACAATATTATAAGGAGTTATGAGAAGGATCTTGAAAAAGTTAAAGCATCTTGGACATCCAGTTGCAATTCATTTCAAATTTATGAATCATAGGTAGCAGTTGAATTTTTTGTTCCATCACAATGTTCTTCTAAACTCAGGTTCAAATATATAAAGTTATGATGACACTGAACTGTAACAGAGGCATGTAAACTGATAAGCCAAATATTATAACCGGTGTCAATTGCAGTGTCATTGCTGTCTGTCTGCAGTGCAGTTGCATGACATAGTAAAGAAAGTATATAAGCAGAGCGGAGATAGATGGGAAACCGTTATACCAATGATAAGAGCCAAAAATACAGAAATTTACTGACAGATTGTTACAGCTCGTTGCCTGGGGATGAGCATCTTGGATATGGAGAATCTGGTCAGCTGCTAGTCTACACTTGCTTTGAGCATACATGGAAAACCTTTTAAGGACAGTGATACCACAAGTAGGAGACAAAGTGGTGGAAGTCAACGCCTCATCACAAAATGTAGAGTTTGGAGACAAGGTGGTTCTGTGAAGCACGATTGGTAGCACGATGTTACAGTAAGAAACAATACGTTTGCGTTTACTTGCTTAAAAACCTCTGGCAACACTCGTATTTCTGCTTTACGTAGCCCTTGTGATATTTGTGGATTTTTTGTTTCTATACTGGTCCACAACCAGGAGGAAACCGACACCTGACATCGGCATTAATAAAAGAAGAGGTCATTGCAACATTGCAACATTGAATGGAAATGACGCAACTGGTAACTGGGGGATGGGATCTTGAGAGCGCTACCTAGAGAATAGAGCGTGTCCTATTTTTCCATGTTACTAAGCAAGGTGCTGGAGGACTCACACGCTGATGTGTGGGTCTCTGCGTTCTATATCTTTCATTTTAAATGGATTCTTTTAACTTATTTGTCTTCCCAATGATCAACCATGTTCACTATTACTAGCATGGGGCATACCACATCTTCTAAGATCCACATCACACAAAGAAACGTTTTTACAGTTCAATTTTCAGACCAAAGTAAGTCACTCACGTTTGAATTTACTTCTTTGCACTACATTTGCGCAATAGAATTTATATATTGGAACTATTGATGAGACTTATGACACGACATGGCTTTGTACAAAGGATGAGGCCTACCCTGTTTCTACACAAAATTTTCGAGATAAACGAGAAAATAACCATTAGGTACATTCATTTCCTTATATAATCTGAAGCTGGAAATAAAAAGAATTAGTTCAAATATTCAAATACCTTTCCTCCTGTGAATACCGAGACAGACACACTGATGGCCCGTCTTCTGTAGTACTCCTAGAATATGGCAGGCACCCAGAGGTCTTCCTGGGTCCCAGTGGAGGGGATGGCCAAACCACTTTGCCATGACCAACCTCTTCACCCCAAATCTTATGATACCGGAACGTCTTTGACTTTGACCTGCCTGTGCTGTATCTCTGATCCCCTACCCAGGAGTAAGGTTGGCACTACTATACTACAGAACTACTTCTGCTGTTTCCCAACTAGTGTTTGGCCACGCTTTATGGATAGGTGGGAGGAGGATTAGGAATGTTCAGGTGCAGATTCACATTCAAGTATAAGAGAAACATGATACACGACATATATAAATATGTATAATGAAGCCTAACACATCCTTCCACATGGGGTTCCGTTGCAACGGAGGCCGACCGCGTCGTGCAATAAATTGATGGTGGAGTCGCCTCCATTTGAATTTCCCAGTGCTAGCGAGCAGTGAAACCTGCAGCTTATGGAGCGGGAACTACTGTACCATTTCAACAGGTCTCATTACAGAGTACAATGTCGATGCAGTCACAAGTTTTTGGACTACTCCATACAACGCACGTTGCCGAAAATGAGACTCAGCAGTAGACGACCTCTATGTGTACACATGCTGACCAAACGTTATAGACAATTACGATTTCCATAGTTCCAGAATCGACGCTGAACCATGGATTTACGGAAACGTGTCTCCTGTTCAGATGAATCATGTGTCTTCTTAAACCAGGTGCACCACCATCCAGGTGAATCGCTGCTCGATGAATGCACAGCGCAATGGATGCAGGCCGATGGGGTCCATATTATGCTAC
This sequence comes from Schistocerca americana, assembly GCF_021461395.2. NCBI lineage: Eukaryota > Metazoa > Arthropoda > Insecta > Orthoptera > Acrididae > Schistocerca > Schistocerca americana. The sequence continues at coordinate 51,902,254 of NC_060129.1, forward strand.
TGGGTCATTCACCTGGGCTTCCATGGGACCTTTAGTAGTAAAAGAAGGCAACATGACAGCTTTAGACGACAAGAACATACAGCCCACTGGCACCCCTTCATGACTGATGTTCTCGCCAATGGCGACAGCGTCTATCAGTGGGGTAGCTGTCCATGTTACAAGGTCAGAACCGTGCTACAATGTTTTGAGGAGCATGACAGTTTGACGTTTGGTAACCAACTAATCTGAACCGAGTGAAACATATCTAGAACACTCTTGGGCACCAGCTCCATGATTGAGACCTAACAGTCCGTAATTTATGCTGTGACTTCCGGCACAGACATATGGTGCCACACATCTCCAGAAACCGACCGAGGACATCTGGAATACATGCCATAGAGAATCGCTGCAGTATCATATCCCAAAAGTGGAGCAACACAATAGTAATCAGTAATGTTTTGCCTTTTCAGCGTAAGTGTATTGAGGTTGCCTTATTTTTATTTTTCCTAAAGTTCAGTTCCCATTCCAGGTCTTGTTCCAGTCAACAAAGAAGGTCTGTGTAAATGTAGCTTTATGAAATAACTGCAAGGTGACCCCCAACGTCCATGGAATTCTCAAACATTGAACCAGAAACTTTTTCAGATTATACCTTAGTTATTTAATTTCCAGTCAGCAGTACACGCCAGTAGTGGAAACTGACTTGAGTGCTCATTTACTTAATTAACAAGTCATCTCCAGTAGCTTGTGATTTGCTATTGCTACATTTAAAAGTAAAAAATGTTTCACATTATCCATGAAGTTTATGTTATGCAATTTTTATAAATGTTATTACATATATACCAAGACTCTTCTTGTTACTTATACTATAATTATTAGTATTTGATAACAGGACTTTATAACATCCTAGGCCTATAAAATAGCGTTTACCTGTGGCAGTTCACTACACAGCTGTCTCTGTATCACAGAACAAATCCAATAAGTTCACTGCAACCAAATTACCACCAAACCAGCAAGTTTTAAACTTCGTCCTCTACAATGTAAGCGTCATTAAGTGCACAATAAAGGAAAATACAGCGTTAGTCATTCAGAAAATTATCATTTTTGGTAAAAATGCACAAGTTCCTACTAAAAAAAATTGACTATGATGTTGATAACTTATTCAAGCTACATGATGAATCGTTCCAGAATCTTACTTGTAGAGTGAAACACTCATTAAGCAAAACAATTTATCCCATATAAATTAATGTTAAATACGATAATGCATTCAACACAGAAAAGGGACTAAAGTTTTATTTTATTCATGCCATTTATTCAAAGAAAATTATACATACAGAATTATACTTTATTGTTCACAGTACATAAGTAGTTATATTTTACTAGGAAGCTATGTATAGTCATTAGTTTCTGCCAGCGCTTCAACACGTGGTGAAAATGCGACACAGAATTTTCGTCAAATAAATCTGTAGTGCGTGTAGCCACTGCTTTATTGGGGTGATGATTTTCAAAGTATAAAGCAAACGATTCCCATGCTTTCTGCAGTTCTCTTATTGTGTCAGAAGATTGATGCTTCGTTGTTAACGCCTCCTCCTCATCCACCACCACCTCCTCCTCCTCCTCTGAAGAACCCCTGCCCACAAATTCCTGCTATGAACTCCACTGCAACTCCATAAGCTCTTTGGTGCTCATTTTTTGGCTGTGATCATCCACAAACTCATTGATATCATTATTATCCACTTCTAGCCTCATGCTCTTGGACAAAGGCACAATCTCATTGACTACAGGCTTCACAGGTACTGACTCAAATGCTCAGAGCCACCTTTGACAATGCACTCTGGCCAAAGCTTCTTTCAAGCATTCGTGACAGTTCTCTTGGTTACGCCCTCCACGCCTTTTGATCACCTTAACGCAGGCAACGATGTTGAATTGTTATTTCCAAAACTCTCTAAGAGTTAGATTGGTAGCTTCAGTCAACTCAGAGCAAAGTGTTTCAGTGAACAGCTTTATAAAGTTATAAATAATCTCCTGGTCCGTAGGATGGTGTTATGGAGTGGTGTTTGGAGGCAGAAATTGGATCTTGATGAACTGCAGTTCTTCAAGGTGGTGGTCTTGCAGTCTTGGAGAATGGGTGGAAGCGTTTCCCTTAACAAGCAAGACATGGAGTTTCTGAATGGTAAACAAACAGCTTAATTTTCAAATCGCCGCTTGCATTGGCACAGAAGAGCAGTGTGGGATGGTCTTTCATTGGCTTTTGACGGGGAAATGCATTCTCCCCTGCTGTTATGAAGGTACAATTCGACAACTCTTTCCAGAATAGACCCGTTTCGTCACAATTAAAACTCTGTTGTGACTGATAACCCTCAGAATCTATGAGTATCTTGAAGATGTTGATGAAGGTCTCTGCTATCTTAGTGCCAGAGCTGGCTGCTTCGCCATGTCTCACAATGCTGCGGATGTTGAGCTTCTCTCAAATGATATTCTCGATGATAGCGTCGCCTAGCAATTGCTTTTAATTTATCCATACAAGGACTAACCTTTCGACATCATCCAGAATACGAAATCGTTGCTTAGATACTCTTGTCGCTCCCTTTGAAGTATCTATCTCCTTAATGTTGCCCTTGTTCTTGAGGATAGAGCAAATAGTTTATGCAGACGGATTGTATGTGAGTGTTAAATCAGCAACGCTCGCACTACGTTAACTTTTTTCAGTGCTTTTACATTTCATTTCTAAGGTCATTTTCTTTCTCTTATGGTCGTCTTCTTGCGGCTTTATCTTTGGGCACATTTCTACGAAGGTTATTAAAATCTGCACATAAAAAAACCACTGTGTGTGTCATCACAAGCTGCACTAAGATGGTAGCAGAAAGAGCGCTAAACCGAAACTGCAACACATGCTAAAGACATTGTTCATATGCTGCTGCCGACAATGAAAGGTGTCCATATTGTTGAATGTTTCCCCTGCCACTTGCGAATGGCTGGTGACGTTACACTAAATTTTCGTCACTCGTCAAGCAAAACATCGCTCGTTAACCGACTTATTTTTTTATAATTTTGGTTTGCTCGTTATGCAAATTGCGCGTGACTGGAGTCGCTCGTTAATCGAGGTTCCACTGTATAAGATTGTATTTTAAGACGTCTTGCAGATTTTTCTCTCTGTAATCAGTGTCATGTCATCAGCATACAGTATGCTGTGACCTGGCATGTAATTTGGGAGGTCATTGATACACATTACGAACAGGAAAGGCCCAAGCACAGATCCTTGTGAGGTTCCTCTCTTTTCTTTCCATGGGTGTTGACATGTGGCGGTCTGTCCTTACTAACTGTAGCTTGTTGCTGAAATATGATTATTGAAATAGCTGTAATGGCTTTAATGGCTTGTCTACATCACTATAATAATTTCGGTTTTTTATGTTACCACATGTTTGATAGAGTCAAAGGCTTTGCTTAAATCTAACCATGTTGCACAAGTTATTTTTTTCTTTTTGCTCGATATTCCACTACTTTTGTTGTTGATGGCTGAGATCAAAAGCTGAACTCACAATACAGATTGGTAGTCTAACCAACATTTTAAGAAATTCAAGAAACACACCTTTATCGAGAATACAATTCAGCAAATAAGTTGGTGGATTCATCATTACAAATGTTAAGTCTGTAATAATGTTGTTACTAAACCCACAGAAATCCTCTGTTTTTTAGTTTTTAAGTTTATTGATAGATTTGGCGATGGTACCTGACATGATTTTGATCACGGGAATTTTCAGGTTGCTTGTTTTGTTGCTTAAGGAGAGACACAGCAGCTGAACCATTATTAGAATTATTTGTAGTGCATGAAAAATGGGAGCTGATACAGTTTACAAGGTGTTCATTAAGAGTATTGCGATCTTCACCCATACTGATCTCACTTTTATGATGTTCCAAGCTGCTTGACAACTGTTTTTGAATCTGTTATATATTCACCATTTACTTTACATTTAACTGCTTTTATTTCATATTTGTGGAACTTCTTAAGGGTCATATAGTGTTACCTGGCTTCCCCACTTTCTCTACTCTTATTTTTGTGCACAAGGAGTAGTATCCTTATTTTCTTGAGCTTTAGAGTGTACAACCTTTTAGTGTACAGAGGTTTGTGCCTGTTGCTAGGGGCACATATTTTTGTGGTAAGTGGGTGATGCCTCTCTATTGCATTTTTAATTATAGATAAAATAAAGCGAAGCATTCAAAAAAATTTTGTATATTATGCAGTTTATACTGTCAATCTACTACCTCATACTGCCTGTTCTGACCTATGTACTCTCAAGTTTCATACTGCCTGTTCTGACCCACATCCCGTCATATTCAGATAAATCCAACTCAGTCACATCATTCTCTAGTCGATCTACATTTATATTACTACCTATATTGTCAACACATGCATCTAATCTGGTAGGTTTTACATTCATACAATAGCAGGTTAGTCCTTTTAAACAATCAATCAAGTTGTCTACACTTTTTCTACTTTTTCTTATGTCTATGTTAAAGTCTCCTGCAAGAAAAACTTTGTAATTTTTGCGCTTAGTGAGTAGTTTGATTAATTCATTTAGTTTATCTATAAGAACTTCCTCATTAGAAGCTGGCATACATTATACAAAAGCAGTGATAATTTTTTGTGTGTGCAGTATTACAGCTGCTGCTTCAAATGCACCTTCAATGCAGTACTTGCTTAGGTCTGTTACTGAATGCTGCAAATTCTGAGTTCCTTTTATGTAAACTGCCAGTTCAGCATGTGCAATATTAGTACTACAATAATTTGTGGCTAATATGTAAAATATGGTACACATAAGTATATGTCTGAATTTTGCATCGAGTGCCCATTAATACACAGCATTCTGCACTTCATTTTGTCTGACCACTACTGTAATTAATTACGCTTACTACTTGTAGACTGTAATTCATTACGCTTACTACTTGTAGACTGTACATTAACATCTAAAAACATTAAATCGTTTTTGGTACTGTGGGAAATACTTATTGCTGCCTCTACCACATTTTCTTTGCTTCTCACTGCAAACTGTTGTAACAAAATCCAATATGTGTCAGACTTGGTCACTGCTGGGAGTTTACCTGTAGTGACTCTTTAAACTTTAGCCTATGTATTTTTATGTATTGTTTTATTTGCACAGCCTCATCTGTCTTTTTACAGCCACATGTATTTTTTTGCTTAAAAGTGGTTCTCCTAAGTTATTTAAGTGCTGATCATGCCTTTCATTGAAAGCTCTGTTACAATGACGAGATTTACTGAAGGGCACAATAGTTATGTGCCTATAGACCAAAATGTCATGAATGTCAATCACTTTTACATTTCTTAAATGTTTACATATTGAATCATAGAGGTGTATGCCAGATATGGTTAAGAAAATGTCATATGTTAATTAGAAGTTTTTTGTTCAAACCACCAGCACACCCAGCCCTCAAAGTACATACCTTTCCTCCTCACTCACTCTGTATAGTGGATACTGCACTACCTTTTGAGTATGGTACCGAAAATATGGTAATAAATCATACTACTTTTCAAAGACTTGCAAATGATTTAGAGAAACCAGAAACATTGATTTCCAAGAATTGCCATTACACTGAGATGGACAGCAGCTTCCAGCACTCATTGGCGCTGAGAACGTTGAGAGAGTGAAGATTCAAGGCATGCAGCAACAACTTGGAGTCCTAAAATCTCAATATCTTCGAGAGAAAAGTGAGCCATAGCTGATTACTTGGGCCTAAATAATGAAAAGTGTGAGGTCATCCACATGAGTGCTAAAAAGGTTACATGACAAATCATTCAAATATGAAGGCCATAAATTCAACTAAATGCTTAGAAATTACAATTATGAACAATTTAAATTGGAAAGAACACATACAAAATGTTTTGGGAAGGCGAAGCAAAGTCTGCGCTTTATTTGCAGAACACTCAGATATCCAAGAGATTTACCAAAGAGACTGCTTATACAGGCTTGTCTGTCTCCTTTAGGAATACCGCTGTGTGGTGGGGATTCTTACCAGACAGGATTAATGGAATACATTGAGGGCCGGCCGCTGTGGCCAAGCGGTTCTAGGCGCTTCAGTCCGGAACCACGCTGCTGCTACAGTCGCAGGTTAGAATCGTGCCTCGGGCATGGATGTGTGTGGTGTCCTCAGTTTAGTTAGGTTTAAGTAGTTTCTAAGTCTAGGGGACTGGTGACCTCAGATGTTAAGTCGCATAATTTGAACCATTTGAAAACATTGAGGAAGTTCAAAGAAGGACAGCACATTTTATACTACCGAGAAATGGGGGAGAGAGTATCTTGGACGATACACGATTTGGGGTGAACATCATTCAAACAAAGGTGTTTCTCGTTCCAGCAGGATCTTCTGGTAAAATTTCAATCACCAAATTTTTACTCTGAATGTGAAAGTATTTTCTTAACACCGATCTACATAGGGAGAATCGATCATCATAATAAAATAAGGGAAATCGGAGCTTGCATTTAAAGATATAGAAGTGTTCGTTTTTCCAGAACGCTGTTTGAGAGTGTAGTAAATAAGTTTCGATGGATGCTCTGCCAGACATTTAAGTGCGATTTGCAGAGCATCCATGTACATGTACATGTACTGTACAATGGAGAAGTGGGGTATTACCATAACATTTCAGAAACAGGTCAAATAAATCCTGCCTATGTACTCTAAAATAATACTTATTTATGATGAGCTGTACCTACATTGCTACTGTCACATTATGAGTTAATTTTATTTGACTCATAATAAAACTTCTGGTCCAAACACAATGCTTTTCCAAACATTTAAGTAACAGTGGACGAAGCTCTACCAGAGAGTGGCTCACGATGTCCTTATGTCTTAAACACCGCCAATCCACAGTAGGTGGATGACAAAGCATTTTGGCTTCAAAATATATCTTTATAGAACAGTTTCAATTATTTTATTGAAAGAAGTACTGTATGAAGTTTGTTTATTTATCTTGTTTCAAAGTACATTCGAGGTTGGTTTCTGTCATTGGAACTTTACCGTTATTCGCTATTCATGAGTCAACTGATAAATCATCAGAACATTTGTCTGGAAATCAGTAACACTGCTCCTACAAAAACAAAATACATCCATTGTTGTGACTTACGTTTTGCAACTGCGGCTCTATCCTTATTAGATTAGATGTATTTTTTGTTCCAATTGATCCATAGAGAAGGGGATCCTCTGGGATGTGGAACATGTACAAAGCAAGATTACACAATAAATATTTGCAAAATAAAGACAGATATGCTAATGTACATTCCACAAAATCAAATGAAATTGGCCATGTGGATGTGGAATTCCACATATATTAAGCGTATTTAAATTTGAAAGGATATGAAACTTGTCACTAAATATTAAATGTTCAATACAGCAGGTGCATATGATAAAATGTCTTAGGCTATAGCAACTACACGGTATCAGATGAAACAATTAAAAAAAATTTACAGCACTTATTTACGATTAGAATATTACTGCATAAAATTTGTACAGAAGTCAGACTGTATGCAGTATTCACATTATGTGGTGTTATTAATAACATACACACATCAGTAGATTCTGATAAGAAATTCATCAATGGAGTAGAAGGATTTGGCCACCAATAAATCATTTAGGCTCTTCTCAACCGAGATTTATTACTATTTAAACTTTTTATGGCTGCTGGCATATAACTGAACATATGTATTGCTGAATAGCAGACACCTTTCTGAAGCAAAGAACGTGACTTTCATTCTTTTTGAAAGTTATTCTTATTTCTAGCACTGATTATGTGAACTGAGCTGCTAGTCTGAGAAAATATATAGTATTAATGATAAATTTCATTTAGAAATAAATATATTGGGAAGGAGTAGTCAGTATCCCCAGTTTCTTATACAGTCCTCTGCAGGATGTTCTTGAGTGCATACCATAAATAATTCGTACAGCATTTTTTTGGGCTCAGAAAACTTTAGCATGGTTTGATGAGTTACCTCAGAAAATAATCATATGCGGCGTCATAGAATGAAACTAAGAATGGCACACTAGCTTCTTTGTTTTTATATAACCTATGTCTGACATTTCCATAGCAAATAGAGATTTGTTTAGGCACTTGAGCAATTCTGTGTCATGCTCGTCCCAGTTCAATTTATTATGAAGCTGTAATTCCCAGAATTTAACAGTCAGCTCTTCAATCTGCTTGCTGTTATATTTTAAGCATATCCGGGCAGGAAACTTTTTACAAGTTGTGAAATGCATATAGCATATTTTTTTCAAGTTTAGTTACAGATGAGTGGCTAGGAATCATTTATTAATGTCCATGAAAATTTCACTAGCCAACTTTTTAAGGCTATACTTGATTTACTATGCACTGAAATGTTTCTAACATCTGTAAAAAAAATAAAGAAATAAAAAAAACTTGACATCTGGTAATGTTACTAATGAAAGGTCATTGATATACACAAGAAAATGTAAGGGCGTAAGTATGTAACCTTTGCAAACACCACATTTTAGTGGTTAACAACATCACCTTCCTATTGGGACCTTTGTTTTGCAACATTTCCTGTTACACTGTAATATTCTTATTTATCAGTACTTAAAAGTACATTAGTATTGGAGGGCAGCTTGGAGGGTAAAAATCGTAGAGGGAGACCAAGAGATGACTACACTAAGCAGATTCTGAAGGATGTAGGTTGCAATAGGTACTGGGAGATGAAGAAGCTTGCACAGGATAGAGTAGCATGGAGAGCTGCATAAAACCAGTCTCAGGACTGAAGACTACAACAACAACAACAACAACAACAAAAGTACATTGTGATGCGATTTACACAATCACAAGCCTTTGAAAGATCACAAAATTCACCAGTAGACTGCAATTTATTGCCTAATTAATTAAGTATATTCTCACTGTATGTGTAGATAGCCTTCTCGTTATTGGAACCCTTTAGAAATCGGAATTGTGACCTGGACAATATTTTATTTGCGATCAGCTGGTTAAAAAGATAACTGTATATTGTCTGCCAAAGTATTTTTGAGAATGCAGGCAAAAGTGAAATTGGATGGAAGTTTGATGGTATTTCTTTATCACCTTTCTTACACAATAGCTTAGCTTCAGTATATTTAAACCATTCACGAAGTATTCCACTCATAAGACACTATTTACACAAATAACTGAAAATGTCACTAAACTCAGAGGAACACTGTTTAATTAACTCTGTTGATATACTGTTAGAGCCACCAGATATTTTTTATTTTAAGGATTTTATGGTCTACATTACTTCTGCTGGTGTTGTGAGGGCCATACCAATATTATGGTAGTTACTTGTAGTGATTGGTGGTGGTGGTGGTTGTTAGGATGTTTAAGGGGGACTAAACAGCTAAGGTCATCAGTCCCCCATTCCAAAAACAGGCGAGACATTAAGGCGCGGAGCAGATAAAACCCCAAGGGGAAGGATACTCCCCCCCAGGCCCTAAAAGAACACAAATGCAGTAACGAATACGACAGACATGAAGAGGACAGATGAACACCAGACAGAAAGAAACAGAAGAAAAGAAGATGGCTGGAGACTGGTTGACTGACCACGACAACAAAAAAGGGAAAGAGTCAACCAACTGACTACACACTAAAAGCTGCAACCAAATATGAGAGACTCGAGGACAAGAGACACACAAAGGGAAAGGTGCAGGACCACTCTAAATGGAACCATAAAAAGGACTAGCACAGATAAAATGTAAAACACTGTCAGCCATGGAGGCATCGTCGCATAAAATCAAAGGCAAGGTGCCCGGGAGATTAAAAGACTGCCGAAGGGTGCGCAGTCGGGGACACTCCAATAAAATGTGGGCGACCGTCAGCCGGGACCCACACCGACACAGGGGGGGATCCTCCTGACGCAAAAGATGGCCGTGCGTCAGGTATGTATGGCCGATGCGGAGCCGACACAGGATGACAGAGTCCCTGCGAGAAGACCGCAGGGAGGAGCGCCACACATCGGTCGTCTCCTTGACAGCCCGCAGTTTATTCTGGGCTGTCATGCCATGCCACTCAACAGACCACACCCCAAGCACCTTACGGCGCAACACCAGCTGCAGGTCGCGAGCTGTGAGGCCGATCTCCAAAGCTGGGGCATCGATCGCCCCTTTGGCCAGCCTGTCAACACGTTCGTTCCCCGGGATGCCAACGTGACCTGGCGTCCAAACCAAGACCACCGAACGACCAGAGCGGGCAATGGCGGAAACAGACTCCTGAATAGAGGACACCAGAGGAGAAGAGGGATAGCAGCGGTCGATGGCCTGAAGGCTGCTCAGGGAGTCACTGCCGATGACGACGGACCTATCGGAGCAGAAACGCATATGCTCAAGAGCGCGCAAGATGGCCACCAGCTCTGCAGTAAAAATACTGCAGCCAGCCAGCAAGGAGCGTTGCTCAACATGGGCAGGGTGAGCAAAAGCATAGGCAGTGCGACCATCAACCAGGGAACCATCAGTGTAGACAGGCTCACAGCCCGGAAATGATTCGAGGAGCGCAAGAAAACGGCGACGGAGGGCCACAGGCGGAACCGAGTCCTTAGGTCCCTGTGCCAAATCCAGACGGACGGACGACCGGGACAAACACCAGGGAGGTGTAGGTGTATAGACCCGGAAGGGAGGCAGAAGAGGGAACGACCCCAGTTCTGACAGCAGGGACTGGACACGGACAGCTACGGAAAGCCCAGACCTAGGTCGCCGTTCGGGCAGATGGAGGACCATGGCAGGGAAAAGCAGGCGACGATTGGGATGGCCTGGCGAGCAATGCACGTGGTTAGCATAGTCGGCGAGCAGACGATGGCGGCGAATCCGCAGTGGGGAACCCCGGCCTCGACCAGTAGACTATCCACGGGGCTGGTGCAAAAAGCGCCATTTGCAAGCTGAACCCCACAGTGGTGTATGGGGTCTAACAACTGCAACACTGAGGGTGACGCAGACCCATAGGCCAGGCTCCCATAATCAAGCCGGGACTGCACAAGGGCTCTGTACAATCGCAGCAACGTGCAGCGATCTGCACCCCAAGACATGTGGCTAAGGCAGCGGAGGGCGTTGAGGTGCCGCCAGAATTTTTGCTTCAGCTGAGTAACATGAGGAACCCATGTGAGCCGGGCATCAAACACGAGTCCCAAGAAGCGGCAAGTGTCCACCACGTCAAGTAGGTGGCCGTCGAGGTAAAGTGCAGGATGAGGGTGGACCGTCCGACGCCTGCAGAAGTGCATAACTCGAGTCTTGGCAGCAGAGAAATGAAAACCATGAGTCAGAGCCCATGATGCTGCCTTGCGAACAGCGACTTGCAGCCTGCGTTCGGCGACTCCCGTAGTCGTGGAGCTAAATGAGATGCAGAAGTCGTTGGCATACAAAGAAGGAGACACCAACGACCCCACTGCTGCAGCCAGACCATTAATGGCCACTAGAAATAAGGAGACGCTCAACACCGAGCCCTGCGGGACCCCATTTTTCTGTATATAAGAGGAACTAGAGGTGGCACCAACTTGCACCCGGAAAGAGCGGCGCAATAAAAAGCTTTGAAGAAAAGCCGGGAGCCAACCACGAAGACCCCACTCATGCAATGTGGCGAGGATATGATGCCGCCATGTGGTGTCATACGCCTTCCGCAGATCGAAAAATACAGCAACGAGATGCTGACGTCAGGCAAAGGCCGTACGGACAGCAGATTCCAGCCGCACCAAATTGTCCGCTGCAGACCGGCCCCGGTGGAAGCCACCCTGGGAGGGAGCGAGGAGACCGCGCGACTCAAGGACCCAACACAAACGCCGCCCCACCATACGTTCGAGCAATTTGCTCAAAACGTTGGTGAGGGTAATGGGACGATAGCTGTCCACCGCCAGTGGGTCCGCACCGGGCTTCAAGATGGGGACAATAAGACCCTCTCGCCATTGCGACGGGAACACGCCCTCGCTCCAGATGCGGTTAAAGATGGTGAGGATGTGTCTCTGGCAGTCCCTGGAGAGATGCTTCAGCATCTGTGCGTGGATGCAGTCTGGGCCTGGTGCTGTATCAGGGCAATCGGCGAGGGCAGCGAGGAATTCCCTCTCGCTGAAAGGAACATTGTATTCTTCAGAACGACGCGTGCGGAAAATAACGGCGTCTGCTCGGCACGCTCCTTGAGAGAGCGAAAGGTGGGGGGATAAGTTGCAGTCGCAGAGCTCTTAGCGAAGTGCGCAGCAAGGTGTTCAGCAATGGCGGCAGCGTCCGTGCAGACAGCGCCGGCAAGGGAGATCCCAGGGACACCCGTAGGGGTCTGGGATCCATAAATCCGCCGTATCCGGGACCACACGAGCGAGGGGGAGACACGGGAGCCCAGGGATGAGACATACCTCTCCCAGCAGTCCTGCTTACGCCGTGCAATAAGACGACGGGCGAAGGCACGGAGCCTCTTAAAGGCGATGAGGGTCTCCAGAGACGGGTGCCACCTATAACGCTGAAGAGCCCGCCTACGGTCGCGAATAGCCTCAGCAATCTCCGGCGACCACCAGGGGACAGCCTTCCTCCGAGGGAGGCCAGAAGAATGGGGGATGGAAGCCTCGGCCGCTGAAATGATGGACGTGGTTAAAACACGGACCATCTCGTCAATGTCACTCTGTGGGGGAGACTCAATGGTTGCAGCGGAAGTAAAAGCCGGCCAGTCAGCCCTGTGGAGAGCCCAGCGGGGCAGGTGCCCAGAAGAATGACACTGGGGCAGTGACAAATAGATGGGAAAATGGTCACTACCACACAGGTCAGGATGCACTCTCCAGTGGAGGGATGGGACAAGTCCAGGGCTGCAAATAGAGTGATCGATGGCCGAGAACGAGCCATGGGCCACACTGAAATGCGTGGGAGCACCGGTGTTCAAGAGGCTAAGGTCGAGCTGAGCAAACACATGCTCCACGGCCCGACCGCGGTCGTCGGAAACAGTCCAACCCCATAGAGGGTTGTGGGCATTGAAATCGCCCAGCAGCAAAAAAGGTGGCGGCAGTTGGGCTATCAGAGCAGCCAGGACATGCTGCGCGACAGCACCATCAGGTGGAAGGTAAATACTGCAGATGGTAATAGCCTGTGGCGTCCATACCAGAACAGCGACAGCCTCTAAAGCTGTTTGTAGAGGTACAAACTCGCTGTGAAGAGAGTTAAGGACATATATGCAGACGCCACCAGACACTCGTGCATAAACTGCCCGGTTCTTAAAATAGCCCCGATAGCCACGGAGGGCGGGGGTTCGCATTGCTGGAAACCAAGTTTCCTACAGAGCAATACAAAGGAAAGGATGACGGCTGAGAAGTTGGCGGAGCTCAGCTAGATGGTGGAAGAAACCGCTGCAGTTCCACTGGAGGATGGTATTAGCCATGGATGGGAAAGGCGTGAAGGGACTGGGGAGGCAGATTACGCCTCCGGGGCCCCTGCTGCTACTGAGTCACCACCTGGACAACAGCTATCTATTGCATCCGAGGGACTGGCGAGATCCATGTCCTCAGCAGACGCCAGAATCTCCACCTCATCCTCAGACACAGAGCTTGTAGGAAGCGGTGCAATGGGTGCCACCGCAATGTCGGTAGCCTTGGGGAGTTTCTTCTTCTTCTGCTTCTCGCGCTGTGCCTTTGGTGGCCCAGGCAGGGAGGGCGTCACTGGGTCAGTCTCAGGGACAGACGACGACTGTGTGTCCCGACGACCAGGGACCGGCGGTTGTTTAAGCCACTTGCGGCTTTCGGCCTTGGTACCGGTCGGAACTTGGGAAGGGAGGTCCCCAAGGGACCCCTTCCTTACGAGAGTAGCCGAAGAAGTCTTACGCTTCTCTGGCTGGGAAGGGGGAACTGATGTCCCCGATGGATGGGGGGTGTTGCTCCTGAAGTAGATGGAGCAGGAGCAACAGTGGGTTTAGTGCTCCCCACCATCAAGGGGGCAGGTGTGGGACTTCGACTCTGAGAGCTGACTGGAGCGGATGGAACTGTAGCAGGAGTGACAGTTGCGGCATAAGAAGCTGTCATGCGCACTGGATGAAGCCGATCATATTTCCGCTTCGCCTCAGTGTATGTCAGGCGGTCGAGAGTCTTGATTTCCATGATCTTCCGCTCCCTCTGCAGAATCGGACAGTCTGGCGAGCAAGGGGGATGGTGCGCACCACAGTTCACACAGTTTGGATGATCAGGATGGGATGGTCGACCGCAATCGCGACAGACGAGGTCGGAAGCACAGCGTGAAGACATATGGCTGAACTTCCAACACTTGAAGCACCGCATCGGGGGAGGGATATAAGGCTTGACATCACAACAGTACACCATCACCTTGACCTTCTCAGGTAACGTGTCACCCTCGAAGGCCAAGATGAAGGCACCGGTGGCAACTTGACGATCCCTCGGACCCCGGTGGACGCGCCGGACGAAATGGACACCGCGGCGCTCCAAGTTGGCGCGCAGCTCGTCATCGGACTGTAAAAGGAGATCCCTGTGGAAGATAATGCCCTGGACCATATTCAGACTTTTATGGGGCGTGATAGTGACGGAGACATCCCCCAGCATAGTACAAGCGAGCAAGGTCCGCGACTGGGCTGAGGATGCCGTTTTTATCAACACCGATACGGACCGCATCTTGGACAAGCCCTCCACCTCCCCATACTTGTCCTCTAAATGCTCTACAAAGAACTGAGGCTTCACGGACATAAAAGATTCCCCATCAGCTCTGGTACAGACAAGATATATGGGCGAATACGTCTCACTTTCATGCAATGCCTTTCGTTCCTCCCATTGTGTGGCGAGGGAGGGGAACGATTTGGGGTCATACACATTAGCCTTAAAGTGAGCTTTGGAATGCTTAGAGACTGCTGACGGCTGGCCGCCAGCGAGAGATGATGTACCACGCTTCATTGCGGGTCATCCGCCCTGATGCCACCTACTCCGACCAAGGGCCCTCCCCGCGGGCGCCACCCACCCACAGCAAATGCCACCTGGCAGGATGGCCATTGGCGGGAGTCCCGATGCCCCAGGGAGATGGGCACCTACTCCTTGGCATACGTGGGGAGTTAACGGCGCAGGCATCAGTAGAGCGATCCCTGTGTTGTCAGGGGGTTACAACCAAGAAGGTACATGGCGGCCCCACCACAACGGACTGGCTACCGTGCTGGATGTTAGGTGACATGTGGTCCATGGGCGTCGTCAGTGCAGAAAATGGCCCTGCACAGTGCTTGGCAGAAAGTGCACGCAGGAGCGTATCCATGCCCAAGCGATGGAGAGCGGGCAGGACTGCAATGCAACGACGAATAAGGTGGCGAAAGTTCTCAACACAACATGGACACAATGCACCAAGTAAGGCGCCCTTCCCCAATCGGCTCGCTCTTCGGAAAAATTTTGAGATATGGAGGTCAAACCCAACAGGGGACCATCACATAAGGCCGAAACGTTTGAGACTCCTTTTAGACGCCTCTTACGACAGGCAGGAATACCGCGGGCCTATTCTAACCCCCGAACCCGCAGGGGGTGTAGTGATTGGTCTGAAATATTCCATGGTAGCATCTACAGAAACAAACAGCCCCATCTTTACAGTAACAGTTTGAAGTGCTTATTGAGAAGATCAGCTACACTGCACACATCTGTTACCTTTGTACCACTTACAGTTAATCTTATGTGCTCCTCTTTGTATCTGATTCTACCAGTCTCTTCCTTCACTATATCCCGTATTTTTATTTTGTCATCTGATGTGACTATTTGCTTCAGTGTCTGCATTACTATCTTCAACATTTGTCAGTATGATCTGTAGCACCTACATTAGAACCGTTCCTGACTCACAGATATAGTGTCCTTTTTTGTGTTACAGGATACACTGAAACCACCAGCAACCAGTAACTCTTCCTTTCCTGTTGTCAAGTATGCCAATACAACTTTATAGTGATTTATGAACAGACTGAAATTACCTGCCGGTACTCGTTGTACAATTACTATTATGAATGATTTATTATTCAATAATGTAATTTCAACAGCAGTTGAGACAAATATGAATTAGTTTATGCTACAAGCAGCAAAAGGTGAAGAAGAGAAATAGAGAAATAAAATCAATCAAAGAGAGAAATTGCACATCAAAGTCATTTCATTCCTTTACAAAAGTTCAAGCTGTGTTCTTTTACAACTAGTGTTACAAAAACGTTTTTACATTGTTTGCTGTCACCACCAATTTCTGGATACAAAATGGAAAGATAGTAATAGTAAAAAAAAAGTGGAAGCGAAAAAATTCAGAAGATAGTTGAGAGCAGATAGAGGCAAATTGGTCACTGAAGACTCGAATTAAATTTTCATTATATAATTAACTGAGAAACAATTTCATTTACAAGAAATTCCAGAAAGTTCCATTATATGAATTTCTCCTCTTGTTTGTAGTTTCAATTGATAACCTACATGAATACAATACAGTGCCTAACTCAGTTTCACAAAACCAGAATGGTTATTATGTATTTTAGGTAAAAATTAATATCTCAGGAAGTATTGAAGCCATCATCATCATCATCATCATCATCATCATCATCATCATTTAAGACTGATTATGCCTTTCAGCGTTCAGTCTGGAGCATAGCCCCCCTTATAAAATTCCTCCATGATCCCCTACTCAGTGCTAACGTTGGTGCCTCTTCTGATGTTAAACCTATTACTTCAAAACCATTCTTAACCGATTCCCGGTACCTTCTCCTTGGTCTGCCCCGACTCCTCCTACCCTCTACTGCTGAACCCACGAGTCTCTTGGGTAACCTTGCTTCTCCCATGAGTGTAACATCACCCCACCATCTAAGACTGTTTGCACTGACTGCTACATCTATAGAGTTCATTCCCAGTTTTTCTTTGATTTCCTCATTGTGGATACCCTCCTGCCATTGTTCCCATCTACTAGTACCTGCAATCATCCTAGCTACTTTCATATCCGTAACCACAACCTTGTTGATAAGGTAACCTGAATCCACCCAGCTTTCGCTCCCATACAACAAAGTTGGTCGAAAGATTGAACGGTGCACAGATAACTTAGTCTTGGTACAGACTTCCTTCTTGCAGAAGAGAGTAGATCGTAGCTGAGCGCTCACTGCATTAGCTTTGCTACACCTCGCTTCCAGTTCTTTCACTATGTTGCCATCCTGTGAGAGTATGCATCCTAAGTACTTGAAACCGTCCACCTGTTCTAACTTTGTTCCTTTTATTTGGCACACAATCCGTTTATATTTATTTCCCACTGACATTACTTTCGTTTTGGAGATGCTAATCTTCATACCATAGTCCTTACATTTCTGATCTGGCTCTGAAATATTACTTTGCAAACTTTCAATCGAATCTGCCATCACAACTAAGTCATCCGCATATGCAAGACTGCTTATTTTGTGTTCACATATCTTAATCTCACCCAGACAGTCTATTGTTTTCAACATATGATCCATAAATAATATGAACAACAGGGGAAACTGGTTGCAGCCTTGTCTTACCCCTGAAACTACTCTGAACCATGAACTCAACTTACTGTCAACTCTAACTGCTGCCTGACTATCCATGTAAAGACCTTTAATTGCTTGCAAAAGTTTGCTTCCTCTTCCATAATCTCGAAGAACAGACAATAACTTCCTCCTAGGAACCCGGTCATATGCCTTTTCTAGATCTATAAAGCATAGATACAATTCCCTGTTCCACTCATAACACTTCTCCATTATTTGCCATAAGCTAAAGATCTGGTCCTGACAACCTCTAAGAGGCCTAAACCCACACTGATTTTCATCCAATTGGTCCTCAACTAATACACGCACTTTCCTTTCAACAATACCTGAGAAGACTTTACCCACAACGCTGATTAAAGAGATACCTCTGTAGTTGTTACAATCTTTTCTGTTTCCATGTTTAAAGATTGGTGTGATTACTGCTTTCGTCCAGTCTGATGGAACCTGTCCCGACTCCCAGGCCATTTCAATTATCCTGTGTAGCCAATTAAGACCTGACATTCCACTGTATTTGATGAGTTCCGACTTAATTTCATCCACCCCAGCTGCTTTACTGCACTGCAATCTATTGACCATATTCTCCACTTCCTCAAATGTGATCCTATTTCCATCATCATTCCTATCCCTTTCTACCTCGAAATCTGAAACATTACTGATCGCATTTTCACCTACATTGAGCAACTCTTCAAAATATTCCCTCCATCTGCCCAAGGCATCCACAGGATTCACCAGTAGTTTTCCTGACCTGTCCAAAATACTTGTCATTTCCTTCTTACCTCCCTTTCGAAGACTGCTAATTACACTCCAGTATGGTTTTCCAGCAGCTTGCCCCATAGTCTCCAACCTGTTTCCAAAGTCTTCCCAAGATTTCTTCTTGGATGCTGCAATTATCTATTTGGCTTTGTTTCTTTCTTCAACATAACTTTCTCTGTCTACCTGAGTTCTAGTATGTAGCCATTTTTGATACGCATTGTTTTTCCTTTTACAGGCTGCCTTGACTGTGTCATTCCACCAAGCTGTTTGCTTCATCCTACTTTTACACACTACTGTTCCAAGACATTCTTTAGCCACTTCTAGTACTGTGTCCCTGTACCTTGTCCATTCCTTTTCCAATAACTGTAATTGACTACATTCAACTAACTCAGGGGCGGGCAAATCTTGCACGCGGCTCATGAGGGCACAGCGCTGCACGTGTGCTGCTCGCGTGCAGGCGTCGACCGGGTCTGTGGTGACAGCTGGCAGGTTGCGGCAGTGTAGTGCCAGGCTAAGCTGCGGACGTTGATGCGAAGCGAGCACTATGTAGTGAACGTTGTATTTCAAGAAACGGAGAAGTGGAGATTTGCTATCTTTTAAAAAATAATGGGAGAATCATTTTTTCTTTGTGCAAAAACGTGAAAATTCGAAATGTTTAGTATGTGGCAGTATTCTCGCTGGTCAACGGAAGTTTAGTATTGAAGGCCATTATAATAAATTTCACAAGGACGAGTACAATTTATTGTCGGATTCTGAGTGGATGGGGAATTGACTGAGCTTAAGAAGAGCGATCTGACGATACCAGATGAATCTGTCGTAGTTGGCCTGCCGGAGTGGCCGAGCGGTTCTAGGCACTACAGTCTGCAACAGCGTGACCGCTATGGTCGCAGGTTCGAATCCTGCCTCGGGCATGGATGTGTGTGATGTCCTTAGGTTAGTTAGGTTTAAGTAGTTCTACGTTCTAGAGGACTGATGACCACAGCAGTTAAGTCCCATAGTGCTCTGAGCCATTTGAATTTGTCGTAGTTTCTGTTGTCACGAGAGATCTGCGACTTTCTCTCGTCATGTCTCTCATCTAACTGATTTAACATTTTATGGAGCACTGTTTTCAAGTTTTCAGGACGACAACAATAGCCCAGCGGTATGTGCAAGTTATAAGACTGCACTTAATATAGCAAGAGCTGGAAAACCATTTGCTGAATTAATAAGTCTCGGTTAAGAGCAAACATCAGTGATGAAAATTTACGTAACTGTTTGTGTTTGTCTGTATGTAGAAATTTTGCTCCAGATATTAAACGTATTGTAAACTCCACCTGTGATAATTAAATAAAACGTATCGTAGGTAATAGGTACTCTTTCAAACCATGATTTCTTTGAAGCACTCCTACTAACCTTATTCATTCACTCAATAAAGCAAGCTAGGAAACAAAACGCATTACAGAGGAAGGAGCGGACAGAAGGTATGGTGGGGATGGAAGATAAGCGGGTGGCCAGCTTGCCCCCGTGTGCCCGCGGAACACCTGTTAACTGCATGCGTGCAAGTGCACAGCACATGTGCAGGATTCCTGCCCGCCCCTGAACTAACTGGTACCTTTCTGAGATCGCTGTTATGTACTTGTGCCTGATCTCCTTATCCTGAAGTTTCTCCACTCTTATCCTCCTACATATGGACCTGACCTGCTTCCCTGGTACTTTAAATATGATGCTGGCAACAATCAGAGCAAAATACCTCGGACCTTTGGAGGTGACGGAGTCTCACCTCTAACTGACAAACTGACATTGAAGCTATTGATTTGAAATTTTAACCGTATGGTTGTATTATACATAGTAAGTTACTGATTTGAAATTTTAACACTTTGGTAGTGTTATCCAAAGAATTTGATACACCAAGTATGAAAAGGTCGATTAATATTTAATAAAACTTTTTCAGATTCATAGAGAGTATGTGTAGTGTATTGGATGCAGCATTAGGCAATTACATGGCTTGCTCGGCCTAGTAGTCAGCATCAACTGTGCCAGTATGAGAATCAAAATCAGCTCTCTTCCCGGCTCCATGGCAAGCTATGCTTTCAATCAATATAAGGTGACAACTTGTAATAAGTTGCTATTTTACATGATATCAGGTGGTGTTGCTTCCTCCTGCTCACTTAATATCCTGCACTGCTGTCTCAATCGTCTTGAATTCTTCGGAATGTCAGATGAGGTTTTTCCTATCATATAGGTTTGCTTCTTCCTCTTGTGTTATTTCCCCCTGCATCATTCCCACAAGATAGTGGTAGTTTGTTCATAAGCTTAAAAATTTACCATCTGTACTGTAACATCCTCTGCATAGACATCCCACAGGCTAATACGTTTTTTAGCAATGAAACTCCAGCTTTGACTTCAGTTTCAGACAGTGTTTCAAAGTTAAAATGTCCACCTTAATGGTCTTCACGATGTTATGTTCAGAATACCTTCCCATGGTCCAGCCAACCATCTTATCACGTCTAGCAAGTCAGTCCTCTTCAGAATGCAGACACAATCTTCATTATTATCACTTTCTGATATCAATAAACTGAGAAGCCAGGAGTGATACTACTTCTTCAGAATCTGAAGGATGGCCTGGTCCATTGACTAACAAAAAGTACTCATATTAGGTGGGAAAAATAATGCTTTAATATCTACATCAGTGTAGTCATCAATGGGAGGATGGGAAAGCACATTATCAAGAACCACCAGAGGTTTCCTCAGTAAATTTTTGTGCTTAAAATACAGGGTGATTCAAAAAGAATACCACAACTTTAGGAATTTAAAACTCTGCAATGACAAAAGGCAGAGCTAAGCACTATCAGTCGGCGAATTAAGGGAGCTATAAAGTTTCATTTAGTTGTACATTTGTTCGCTTGAGGCGCTGTTGACTAGGCATCAGCGTCAGTTGATGCTAAGATGGCGACCACTCAACAGAAAGCTTTTTGTGTTATTGAGTACGGCAGAAGTGAATCGACGACAGTTGTTCAGCGTGCATTTCGAACAAAGTATGGTGTTAAACCTCCTGATAGGTGATGTATTAAACGTTGGTATAAACAGTTTACAGAGAATGGGTGTTTGTGCAAAGGGAAAAGTTCTGGATGGTCGAGAACGAGTGATGAAAATGTAGCACGCATCCAGCAAACATTTGTTTGCAGGCCAGGAAAATCGACTCGCAGAGCTAGCAGAGAGCTGCAAATTCCACAATCAACTGTATGGAGAGTCCTACGAAAAAGGTTAGTTATGAAACCTTATCGTCTGAAATTGGTTCAAGCACTGTCTGCAGCTGATAAGATTAAAAGAATCGATTTCTGTGATTTTATCCTTGCTCAAATGGAAACAGATGAATCTTTCGTTTCAAAGATTGTGTTTAGTGATGAAGCAACTTTCCACACTAACGGGAAAGTCAACCGTCACAATGTCTGTATATGGGGCACTGAGAATCCGCGGGAAACAACTCAGTATGAATGTGACTCGCCTAAGGTGAACGTTTTCTGTGCCATTTCAGCCAATAAAGTTTTTGGTCCCTTTTTCTTCGAAGGTGCTACTGTAACTGGACTACAGTATCTGGAGATGTTAGAGAATTGGCTGTTCCCTCAGCTCGAACAAGAAGCACAACAATTCATATTTCAGCAGGATGGAGCGCCATCACATTGGCACTTATCTGTCCGTAACTACCTGAACGTCAACTACCCGAGGCGATGGATCGGCCGCCAGGCAGCCCGTGACAGAGCACTTCATCACTGGCCTCCAAGAACCCCTGATCTTACCCCCTGCGATTTTTTCTTATGGGGGTATCTTAAGGATATGGTGTTTCGGCCACCTCTCCCAGCCACCATTGATGATTTGAAACGAGAAATAACAGCAGCTATCCAAACTGTTACGCCTGATATGCTACAGAGAGTGTGGAACGAGTTGGAGTATCGGCTTGATATTGCTCGAGTGTCTGGAGGGGGCCATATTGAACATCTCTGAACTTGTTGTTCAGTGGAAAAAAAACCTTTTTAAATACTCTTTGTAATGATGTATAACAGAAGGTTCTATTACGTTTCTTTCATTAAATACACATTTTTAAAGTTGTGGTATTCTTTTTGAATCACCCTGTATTTCTCTGCAGCCGGCACTAATTTATTTTCGAATTTTAAGGGTTTCTAAATTCATCCTTGCTCTCTTTTGATGAGTGCAATGATCCCTGATTATTTAGGTTTTATAAATCTCTAGCTTTCTCCAATTTTCCTGTTAATCTAAGTTTGAGGTTACCAGTTGCGTAACTGCAACCCAGTATGGTTAACTCATTTCTTACTTTTCTTGTATCTGGATGCTGCTGCTTCCTTGTTTTGAAGAAAGTGTTTCCATAGGGACCACTTTTTAATCTAAACACTCATCACAACTGCACAATTGTTGGCCAGAAATTCCCTCCTCATGAAAATAATAAGTGGATAAAGCCCCTCCACTAATGGTTATCTAGAAAATGCCAATTTTTTCACACTTATTCAGCCATCTGTCACTGGTAGTTAAATCTGGACCTTCTCCTTTTAAATGCAGCAGAAACTGCAATTTTCTTACTGCAATATAAGTCCAGTAATGGGCAAACGTTTGCCTCTGAAATGTTTAGCCCACAAAAATAAATCAACCTCATCTACTTTATGCTAACATCAGAATAGTCTTCCTTACTTTTATTACACTCCCACTACCTCAGGAAGCACACTATTTTCAGTTTCAACTCGATTTTTTCCAGTCTCCAACAACATATACTCCTTCTCCTACCCCTACTTCCAAAGTAATAGTTTTGCCAGCTACCCCAGAATCCAGTCACATTACAGCAGTTTCTGATACATAATTGTGACAATTTTTTTCGTTTATCACCCACTGTGGTATACAAAGGATTGGACAAAAAACAATCTAGGAGTGCATGCGCTTTGGACTACCAATATGCAACTGAAGACACAAAGAATGAAGAGCTGCCAATAGATTGGCTCACTATGTGTGTTCAGTGTTCTCTGTGAGCACTGTAAGACGGATTTTTGTTGAAGAGTGGCTCTGGGAATAGATTGAATATTCACAATACAGTATGCACCTTATAATTCTGACTCCAAATATGCTACACGCAGAAAATATGACTTAAACATTTTGTAACACCACAAAGCATTGTAGCCAGTGCCAACATGCTGAAGCTTTCGATTAGTAAAGTATGTATAATAAATGAATACCCATTTTATCAAAGAGTAGTATGATATTAACCAGCTAGGACAGTGAGTCACAAGATGGATAGTCTAAGTCTACTGTATCTCATACATGCTGTGTGAAATTTTTAACAAAATTACACTTTTTGGTATTTTTGGATACATCATTTGTAAAGTTTCATTCAAATATATTATAACAAATGCTACAGTTATCTTGTCATTTAATTTATTTTAGAACAGAAAGGAATTTTCCAATCACAGTAGCTGATGTGTATTCCAGTTTCTAGTTTCAAGAATTTGAGGGCCACCTACCAGCTCTCTTATTAAGCAAAAAT
Source organism: Schistocerca americana (assembly GCF_021461395.2). Taxonomy (NCBI): domain Eukaryota; kingdom Metazoa; phylum Arthropoda; class Insecta; order Orthoptera; family Acrididae; genus Schistocerca; species Schistocerca americana. The sequence goes on from NC_060129.1 coordinate 51,925,995, forward strand.
TTTTCATATACGGTTTTGTTTACTATATCAGGATCAGAGGACATTACCAGCAATATTTTTCCTTTCAGAAAATTACATGTAGTTAATGCCACTATCTTGTATAGCCAGCATTAGTGAAGCAATGTCGAGACAGGTTCTGACAATGAGCAGATGCCACATTTCATTCTCTCCTGCAGTTATTTGCTGCTAATGCTGCTATTCCAAAACTGAGACTGCAACCATATTCCCATCAATCATAGTTCAAATAGTGTTACTAGAAATGTTTATTGCATTATCAGTCAGTTTCATTAGAAAAAATCTGATGTTTTAGCGAAATGAATATTTAAGATTATCTGAAGTGCAAATGCTCTTGTTATATTGTAGAAGGAAATCCAAAAGAAAGACGGCAGCTGAAGTATGCACAAACAATTACTGGAAGACACCAGCCGAGTTTGTTTGTGCAGAGTAAACTATGCTGAAATGAAATGGTTGCCTATTAGCAACAACTAATGTTGAAGGCTACGAAGGTTGAAATAACTCATTATTGATCCCTTTCTGAATGTGAGAATGGTCTCACAACATGCAGTCATAAATATATCACATTTTCTGAAAATATGATTACCCCTAGTGATACTGTAACTTTTATAACTACAAAGGAAATTTCCTACAGCTAATTGTGGAGAGTCCCACTTAGAGTTACAGACCAGGACTGCAAATAATTAAAGTAACAGTGCAACAATATTGGAGCCCTATCAGTTAATGACGAAACTGATACACGACTTTGAATGTATTGTTAAACATAACAGGTTACAGAAGAAATGTCATCACCAACTGATGAAAGTAAATTTGAAAGTACATGGAAACAATTTAATTCCATAACTTATATAAGTAATGATATCTCTAAATGTAACACTTTCTCAGAAAACTGGTATAATGATTACATTGTATAAATATATGTTTGAGCTCAAGATAACAACTGGATTTGATAAAGTATACAATTAGAATAGTCTTCCACATGTGGAGAAAACATGGATCTCCATTATATATAGCCCATTTCTCAAATTTCAGATGCTATTCAGACGGTTTTAATGTCATTTTAGAAAAATACCCCAGATGAACGCTCAAGAATATATATAATGCTTATCAGATCACAAAACTGTTTTACTTCACTGCAGTCTATTAAAGAACTGCAGTTAGAAGGACTGGAAAAAATGATATATATACAAAAATTTTAAGTGATTCATATCTTATGCATAAGTGGCATAAAGAATTTTATGATGTCAATATAGAAATTAATAACTGTGAAACTAACACCCAATACACATAATTGCATTATTCTACTTGTTTACTTTCAGCAAAAAGTGTTTATACAGTTCTCTTGTCCAAGACTCAACAAGGATAGCAGTCGACACTTGTACATATGATACATATTCATCTACATAAATATCTTCCACTACACTCTAGTCCATAGCTTCTAAAAAGCTTTAACTAAACATATTTCAAAATGTACACATCTCTGATCTCCCTGTCATCACACAGAATGCCATTTTTGAGCAAAATACTAGCCTCAATAATGGTTTTACTATGAACACTAAAATTCTTAAGTATATCTAACATATCAACTGATCTATTAGCCTAATGTACGCTAACTAAGTTGCCACTGCAACTAATAACCTCAGTCCAACTTCTACTCTATAACATATATTACTTAACAACTATTATCATGGTTCAAGCGGGTGAACGACACGCTTTAATTTAGTGTTTGAACTAATACATGCTTCTTTAACTTGACAACCAGAGACAATAAATGCAAACATCCTAATACTACCAGACACAGTTAACTATTTCACGAAAACATCATATGTATGTGGGTGTCACCAGTATGAATTATTTCATGACGTTTGAGTGTACCACGTCTAATAAAGGACTTCCCACAGACATCACATTTATGAGGTCTTTTACCAGTATGAATGAATGAGTGACATCTGAGATCACTGGGGTAAATAAAACATTTCCCACAGATACCACATTTATGTGGCCTTTCACCAGTATGAATGATTGCATGATTTTTTAGACTACAAGCATGGGCAAAGCATTTCCCACAGACTTCGCATTTATGTGGTCCTTCACCAGTATTAATTATTTCATGTCTTTTTAGATTACCAGCTTGAGCAAAGCATTTTCCACAGACACCACATTTATGTGGCCTTTTACCAGTATGAATTATTGCATGATTTTTTAGTCTACTAGCTTGAAAAAAGCATGTTCCACACACACTACATTCATGTGGATTTTCACCAGTATGAACTATCGCGTGATTTTTTAGACTACTAGCATGAGCAAAGCATTTCCCACAGACACCACATTTATGTGGCCTTTTACCAGTATGAATTATTGCATGATTTTTTAGTCTACTAGCTTGAAAAAAGCATGTTCCACACACACTACATTCATGTGGATTTTCACCAGTATGAACTATCGCGTGATTTTTTAGACTACTAGCATGAGCAAAGCATTTCCCACAGACGCCACATTTATGTGGTCTTTCACCAGTATGAACTATTGCATGAGTTTTTAGATTACCGGCATGAGCAAAGCATTTCCCACAAACACCACATTTATGTGGCTTTTGACCGGTATGAATGATTGCTTGATTTTTTAGATTTCTACCATGAGCGAAGCATTTTCCGCAGACACCACATTTATGTGGCTTTTCACCAGTATGAACTGTTGCGTAATTTTTTGGATTACTACCATGAGCAAAGCACTTCCCCCACATACCACATTTATGTGCCTTTTCATCAGAATGAATTATTAACTGACGTTTGAGATGACCACGTTGAGTAAAGAACTTCCCACAGATATGACGTTTATGTGACCTCTCATCCACATCACTTTCATGTGCCCTTTCAACAGTATGAATTATTAAATGACGTTTGAGATTACCACGTTGAGTAAAGGACTTCCCACAGATACCACATTCATGTGCTCTCTCACCAGTATGAATAATGCAATGATTTTTTAGATTACTAGGATAAGCAAAGCATTTCCCACAGACACCACATTTATGTACCCTTTCACCAGTGCGACTTATTGGGAGACGTTTGATATCACTAGATTGAGTAAAGGATTTCCCAAACACTTCACATTTATGTGGCCCTTTACCAGTGTGATATGTGTTCATCTTTAGTTTATCACACACAGTTAACGATTCCCCACAGATATCACTCTCATGTGACCTGTCACCAATATGTTTTAGCGAATGCTTCTTGAGATTCAAAGAACGAGAAAAGCCTTTACCACAAAGGTAACATTTGTATGGTCTCTTGCCAATATGTATTAAAGTTTGTCCCTTGAGACAATCAGCCGGATTAAGTAATTTCCCACAGGTGTGTTGTCTACTTTTCTCTAGATGTTTCACTGTCTGCATAGTAGCATGCTTCATGAGACTGTCATGAGACATAAATACCTCGCCACATTTGCAGATATGCTCAGGTGGCATTACATCATCAATGTGAGTGAACACATGCATTATGAGACAGTATTTTGATGAAAATCTCTGCTTGCATGAACTGCAGGTGAAATTATTTTCCTCTGAATTGTAATTATTTATAGTGCACAATGTGCTTTCCTTATGAGAGAAAAACACTTGTCTTGGAGTTACACCTCCTATGAAATCTGCTGATTTCTCTGGAGTGATGTCAAGATCATGATCAGTTGCTTCCTGCAGGTATGTTTCTTCAAATGCATTTGTATCTGGTTTACTGGTGATTTCAGTCAACCTGAAGCATTAATAGAAGGGCAGGTATTACCTAATTTACTGAATACAGAAAAACAATTATTGTTTAAAAAGAATTCACAGTATGCACATAACGAAATGCATACACATTCACAACTTCTGAGGTCAATCCCCTATTGCCAGTTACAAGACATTACACACTTATATGCAAGCTTATATACTACAGAAATGCATTTACACTGATGATATGATAATAATAGAACAATAATTTATGGAAATAATATCAATTTGCACAGTTAATGCTGTTGTTATCTAAAAGTTGGTAGAGCAAAAATTCAATTTACTTACTACTACTCAAATTTCTTTATGTACCTGCTACCATATTTTCGGCTATAAACAGAGAAGTCACTTTAGAGACAAAGATTCCTGGAAGACAGAAATACAGTCAGACTAACAGAACATGGCTGCATGGCATTCAATGAATAAATTCAGTTTGTATGCTGCATAGTAATTAGTGGCACCAAGCTCACAACAACATATTATGTACAACTTTATGGCATCAAGCACAGGAGTAGAGTACATGCAGTTTTATGAATTTAAGAATGTTCTACAGTTCAAAGATAATTTGTCTGATGTTTGATCATCAGTCACTGACATGCTACAGTGTGAAATTGTCAGTCTACAGCCTTTTATGTGTGAATGTTTGTTTGCATTGTAAACTGAAGTACGATGCCACTCTGATGATGCTTTGGTTGTACCTTGGTTCTGTTTATCATAATTGTCAAGAAAGGGTGAATTGGGGAATTTGGAAGGAAGAATTTGTTGCATTTAAGAGAGGTAAACGATTTAAGAAGTTGTGTTTTGAATTCAACATAACTCGAGTCCATGAGATTGGCTGTGGAGGGAATAAGCAATTACACACTTGTGTGTACTCTTGTGGAAAAGTCTTAAAAGTTGAACAAGAAAAATTTGTTTGAAAATAAGATGGAAGTAAGCCATAAGCAAGTTGAACAAATTAGTGCAACCCTGGAAGGAAATTCAAAATATTGTCATGGCAAAGATGCAACTCATGTAGCATCAACATGAGATGATTTATCAAGCATATAAAAAGAAACATAGGAGATAAAGCAGAATATGTCCTTTCACGGGCCATCACAGGCACTGATGGATAATGATTATGGAGATCTGCCAATGGATAATTGTGAATGTTGTCTCCCAAAGCCTGTGTTTGAGACCATCACCACACACAGAGGTAACATGGGGTAAACTGGCAAAGTAGTGGAGTGCTGCATGGAAATGAGGTGTGGACAGGGTTTCTTGGTTCTGTACCTGATGTACACACACACATGTGATCACCTCGTAGTTGACTGCACTGGCTGCAATAGTTAGAGACTTGAGTCTGTGACACCTAGTCGATAGCTGACACAGAGTGAGAAGCATCCAATTTCTGCATACTTTTTCAAGATGTATGCATGTAGTACACCAGCCTATATAAACACAGACAGCTGAAACAATTGAACTAGAAATCAGGTGGTAAAAAATTATGACAATCACATAGACATATGTAAAACAGCGAAAACAAAAATATTTGAGTACAGAGGTTCAGATTTGTTTTAATTAGTTGACACATTAACATAACATAACATTCTCATCATGACGAGCAGAAATCATTTATACTACTGGGTGATTCAAAAAGAATACCACAACTTTAAAAATGTGTATTTAATGAAAGAAACGTAATATAACCTTCTGTTATACATCACTACAAAGAGTATTTAAAAAGTTTTTTTTTCACTCAACAACAAGGTCAGAGATGTTCAATATGGCCCCCTCCAGACACTTGAGCAATATCAATCCGATGCTCCAACTCGTTCCACACTCTCTGTATCATATCAGGCGTAACAGTTTGGATAGCTGCTGTTATTTCTCGTTTCAAATCATCAATGGTGGCTGGGAGAGGTGGCCGAAACACCATATCCTTAACATACCCCCATGAGAAAAAATCGCAGGGGGTAAGATCAGGGCTTCTTGGAGGCCAGTGATGAAGTGTTCTGTCACGGGCTGCCTGGCGGCCGATCCATCACCTCGGGTAGTTGACGTTCAGGTAGTTATGGACAGATAAGTGCCAATATGGTGGCGCTCCATCCTGCTGAAATATGAATTGTTGCGCTTCTTGTTCGAGCTGAGGGAACAGCCAATTCTCTAACATCTCCAGATACTGTAGTCCAGTTACAGTAGCACCTTCGAAGAAAAAGGGACCAAAAACTTTATTGGCTGAAATGGCACAGAAAACGTTCACCTTAGGCGAGTCACGTTCATACTGAGTTGTTTCCCGCGGATTCTCAGTGCCCCATATACAGACATTGTGACGGTTGACTTTCCCGTTAGTGTGGAAAGTTGCTTCATCACTAAACACAATCTTTGAAACGAAAGATTCATCTGTTTCCATTTGAGCAAGGATAAAATCACAGAAATCATTTCTTTTAATCCTATCAGCTGCAGACAGTGCTTGAACCAATTTCAGACGATAAGGTTTCATAACTAACCTTTTTCGTAGGACTCTCCATACAGTTGACTGTGGAATTTGCAGCTCTCTGCTAGCTCTGCGAGTCGATTTTCCTGGGCTGCGAACAAATGCTTGCTGGATGCGTGCTACATTCTCATCACTCGTTCTCGGCCGTCCAGAACTTTTCCCTTTGCACAAACACCCATTCTCTGTAAACTGTTTATACCAACGTTTAATACATCACCTATCAGGAGGTTTAACACCATACTTCGTTCGAAATGCACGCTGAACAACTGTTGTCGATTCACTTCTGCCGTACTCAATAACACAAAAAGCTTTCTGTTGAGCGGTCGCCATCTTAGCATCAACTGACGCTGACGCCTAGTCAACAGCGCCTCAAGCGAACAAATGTACAACTAAATGAAACTTTATAGCTCCCTTAATTCGCCGACAGATAGTGCTTAGCTCTGCCTTTTGTCATTGCAGAGTTTTAAATTCCTAAAGTTGTGGTATTCGTTTTGAATCAGCCTGTATACTAAGGGTAGTACTAACAGATGAACATGACCTGCTATAGTACCTAGTCAGCAGGTAGAAAATAAGCATACAGCAAACGGATAAAAAGATAGAAGTGCAAACAAAAGGTTGGAGAAAATGGTGCTGAACATAGCTGTTCAGCAAGAATTTTCTGAATCGAAAAGAAAAAAGGTAAGCATTGTGTCATACCAGGAGGATGGTATCATCAACAGCCAGACAAATTTACATCTGTAGAGCGGTAGCTGGTGCCCACTAACCCTTAAGAAGTCACACGGGGTGTTCAGAACACCCCAGTCATTCTTATTGATGGATTATTAGATAATGGATAGGAGTATAGCGTCGAACCTTTCTAGGAAGTAATACGAAAGCTTTGAGTAACAATAGAATCTACAATGGAAGTTCAAGTTCCAAGAAAACACGCAACAATGTGCCTTGGGGTGCTGGCGGCACCCCGCATGACTCTTTATCTTGCAGTGCTGCAAGAAAGCACACAGTAACGTTCCATAGGAGCTGCTTGTATTTTGTCACTCTGTGCAGTTAAAACAGCTATGGATCGTTATGAACTAGAACAAGAAAGAGTGCGGAAACTACTGGAAGAGATCTTAGAAGAAACGTTTGAAGGAGGAGAAGAGGAAGAGGAGGAAACTAACAGTTGTGAAGTTCTCTCCCATCACAGTGACGGAAATGGAGGATGAAGACAACCTGGCACTGGAACTGCAAATAAGTGCAGAGGATACTGAAAGCAAGCAAGATTTTTTATTGGAAAGGATAGGGTCACAAAATGGATGAAAAATTGTCTTAGTCACAACATAAGAACTAGAAGTGTAGACCTCATTATTCATCTCCCTGGTGTGTAAGGTATCGCAAAACCTGCGAAAACTGCTGTGGACGGTTTTTCAGTATTTATAAATAACATAATAATTAGAATGATTACATCGTGCACAGATATTTATGTACAACACTTTGCATCACATTTTACAGGAGACCGTGATGTCAAGAAATGAGGAAGAAATCCAATCTCTTCTTGATCTGTTGATATTTGCTGGGAACTACCGGGCAGGGCATCAAAATCTGGAAGACTTATGGGACACAAAGGGTTTTGGAATTGCAATATTGCACGGAACAATGAGTTTACAGCACTTTCGTTTCTTGCTGTGTTGTTTGAGATTCGATGATATTCGACACAGACTACAACATAGTGAAGTTGATCACCTAGCTGTGTTCAGAGAAGTGTTTCAATTATTCATGTAAAACTGTGTAGTAATTATACTGTGTCAGAATATACAACAGTGGATGAACAACTGGTTGCATCTAGAGGCAAATTCAGTTTCTGACAGTATATACCAAGCAAGCATGCGAAACATGGTTTGAAAATTTTCACCTTATGTGATGCAAGAACATCATATACTTTGGGAATGGAAATCTATGTTGGGAAAAAACCCAGAGGGTCCCTTTGCACTATCAAACTCGCCTAAGGAGCTAGTAAATAGACGTGTACAGCCTATCGAAGGTACAGGACGCAATGCGACACTAGACAACTGGTTTTGTTCCATACCACTGACTGAAGAGCTCCTGAAAAAGTATCTTACAGTAGTAGGAACTCTTGGAATGAATAAGATAGAGCTACCTCACCACTTTGTTTGCATGAGATGCCATGAACTTAGAAGCAGCCTTTTTGGATTCAGAAAGGATGTCACCATAGTTTCATATGTGCCAAAGAAATGCAAAAAGGTTATTCTCCTTTCATCTTCGTATCATGACAGTGCCATTGACGCTAATACTGCGGAGGAAAAGAAACCAGAAATTATAAAAATCTACAATCACACCAAAACGTGTGGACACAATACATGAAATGTGCACTACTTATTCAACCTCAAGAAAAACTAAACGCTGGCCACTTGCCCTCTTTTTCCGAATGATTGACATTGCTTGAAATAAGGCGTTCATCATATATGTAAACAATAACAATGAGAGGATTTTTTACATGATGTCAGAAGGTCATTAGTAAATCCCATAGTGTGCAAGCGAACAGCCACTCACTCCCTGCCTAAACAAGTTAGACAGAAAACCGCTAAAATGGCGGGAATTGAAGACAGCAAAAATGCAGCACCTTCTGAACACCTTCTGTAAGTGCAGGAAATGTACAATTTGTCCTTAGAAAGATATAAAAGTTAAATCGCACTGAGGTCGATGTTTGAAACTTATGCGTGTAAATCACATGAGAAATGTGAGTCAAAAGTGTTATAATAACACACCCCTTGTAGACAGTGGTAGTGACTGATTTCATAATGTTTAATTATATGTGTAATGTCTTAACCTGTAATACAGTATGAAGAATAGCAGAAATAAATAATTAAACAAAATATTGTAAGAAAATGGGAATTACTGCATATGTTTCAAATAACCCAATTTAATACTGAAGTAATATTAATAAAAGGAGAATGTACCAGGAGATAACATTCTAAATAGCCATTTGTGAAGTAAACATATTCATATCCCGTTATGCGCTGCACAACAATGTCATTATAGCCAACTGAACATGTATCACGTCAGCCTCAATTGCAAATAGAAACCAAACTAAACCCAGGTTTCAGCCAAAATAAACCAGCCTTCTTCAGAAGCGAGTGACACTAAAGTACTGCATGCCAATGTTTGGCTATGTCAAGTATAAAACTGTAGCACCATAGTAACCAGTCATAATCTACATAAATTGGGCTGAAGAGAAACATCAGGCTCAACTGCACAGTCGAGACTGGTAGGCCACGAGAGCTGCACCAGTACTAAATGCGGCGAGCAGCTGTGTACCTAGCATTGCTGATAGTCATGCGCATGTGTGCGTGGAAGTAATAGCTATCTTTACATTAGGAATTGGATTAATATAACCATTAAAACCTTTAATGGCGTAATATGAAAAAAAATTACCTCTGAGAAGACCGATACCCCTATAACAGATTCAGAGCTTGCGTAAATGAATAGCTTTTACTCAGTAAAATTATTTCTCAATTTTCTTCCTCTTCTTCTTGCGTTACAGCCTCTGTAGGACCACAGGTAGCCCCTTCACGGATTGCATTTTCCTCTTCTTCTCCTAGAACCTCTTCATTCTTTGTCTTCTTCTCTCCCGCTCTTCTTTCCAGAACTTCAGTGTCCGTTTCTCCTGTTGGCTCCACTGGTGACACTCTAATGTTTTCCTGTATTCTTCTGTCATTGATCTCTGGCATACTGGTCGGTGTATATTTGTTCCTTCAGTTTTCCTTTCCTTCGATCTTGATTCCCAATTCCAACCAGTCCTTCTGAAGTTCAACAACCCACCTGGTTCCTATCTTTCCCTGCTCTCCCTCTTGTTTCCCACACTCTCTTCATCATTCTGTCCATACTCATCCTAACTACATGTCCAGAAAACCTTGCCCTTTTGAGTCTGATTTCCCCGGGCATTGTTCTCAAGTTCCGGTACAATACTTTCCTAGGTCTTCGCATCCACCTCTCTCCACCTCTTTTGGGACCTAGTATTTTTCTCAGAATTTTCCCCTCTTCTTTCTCTACTTGTTCTTCCCCATTTCTTCCTAGTGTCATCGTCTCAACAGCATATAATACCGCATTCCTCCCCGTTGCCTTGTGGTGGCTTATCCTTGCCTCTGTGGATATATTCTTTTTATTGTATATCTCTCTCGTCATGCAGAATGCTGACCTCCTCTCCTTCATCTTCTCAGTTATTCCCTCCTTGCTCCTGTTCCTTCCTGTTATAAATTCTCCCAGGTATTTCAATTTATCCACCATTTATCAATTTTCAATATACTGCTCAAACTTTATCTGGTTAATTAATAAACGTATGTGTGGCTATTTACAGGAATGATCTGTAATATCATGGAGAGTACATCAGTATGACCAAGCATCAATAAAGGCAACAGCGCCTAAAAACTTAAAAGTAGATGAATTTTAATTACCATAGCATTAGTAGCAGTAATGAAGATAGCATTAACAAACATTGCATAGGGTAGTTAGAAACTGGGTAGGCCTGGCAGAACATCAGGTAGTAACATAACATGATGTAACACGTTAATCATGGTACTACAAAAGTATCAAGCGATGTGTGAGTTTTCTGAGGACATTTTTCTACATTTTGCGTATAATGCTATAAATACAGTGGAACAATCTATATGCACGTATATTGTGTCAAATTACATATTCTAAGTAAAACGTAGTGGTTGGGAGAAAGAAAGGCAGCAGTGCCTAAATATTTTGTACTTACAAATAAGTTAGTGTACAGGTATGCTAAACCGACATTGTGTAACACTGATTAATGTGAAAACAGAAGTTCAGCATCAGTATTAGTAAGACTCGGCGTGCAACGCAACATTCCTCAATTATAATTTTTTTTCCTTTGACTGAATTTAGGTCAAATTTGCATTTAGGCATTTAAACATGTGTTTCTGCTTACGAATAACATTTAATATCAGTGTGATTTGGCGCGTAACGCCACAGTCATAACAAAAAGTCAAGGTTACATTTGCACAGTTTAATACACATTTCTGGCTATGATTGAGAAGAATAATATTGTCTCATTATGATTACTTAACAGCTATGGCATGGTGAATAGGTATGGATCACACCGTCATATTCCAGATTGGATACAAGTATCCACACTCACTACAAGTAAGCAGATATTTAATATCTAACAAATAGGATAAAAGCGAGCGTTTCACGTAAGTAAGTGTCAGCAAAATTTTTAACAGCTTATGGTAACATGAGTGGGTGTACAATCCCAAGGTACTAATAACATACAGACCGATTCTGGTCTCATGTTAAATGCAGGCTGTAAGACGCTCTTAAAATGAGTAAATTTGAACGTGTCGCTAATGCGGTTTAGCATTAATCATATGTAGCGCATTTGTGGTCCATGTTCAGGACAGCCTGAAATGATCTAGATCCTAAAGTAACATATGAGGGCCACGTTTATTGTGTTAGTAAACAAAGTACAGATGTACGCTACAGGACTAGGACATTTTTAGATATCGTTGTACAATAACATATACTGCCATATAAATTATGCAATGACAGGCCATTAGCATCACATCGTTGCTGTAGTATTTAGAGTTTAAAGAAAGGTTGCATGCCATAAATTGTAAATGGCTTAGTAAGCAGCTTCGTACTGTGTACTCCTGGTTTTAGCCACAGAAATATAATTACGAGAAAAATGGTGTACTTTATAAACTATGAAAGGTCGTAGGAACAAACTATTGTCTCATATTTGGAGCTTAGAGACAGGTGTATGCCACAGATTGTAAACTGGTCACACCGTATACTCACATTTTAACCTCATGATTAGAGTTACGAGAAAGGAAGGCGTACCAGCAAATGTACTTGGCAGCTAAGAAGTGGTGAGAACAGCATATTAGTATTCAATAAAAGAAAGTGGAGTAAGACGTCGGGGACTGCAAGGCACAGTAACGCAAGGGCTGGTGAAGTAAAGCTTGGAAACCTTCGAAAAAGTTCTTATTTCTCAATTGTAGCTGGTCATTAAGTAGTTTTTCTTTATCGAGCAGCACGTGTTTAAAGATTTACATCTCCTCAAGGATGCCAAGCCCAGTGCCTTTAACCTCGCGATTTAATAGCTCTGTGTTAGTTGGTGGATTAGGATCATGAGCCGGAAATGTATATTTAAGTGTGAAAATGTAACCTTGACTTTTAGTTGTGACTGTGGCGTTACTTGCCCAATCACACTGATATTAAATGTTATTCGTAAGCAGAAACATATGTTTAAATGCCTAAATGTAAATTTGGTCAAATGTCAGGTAAAAAAAACTTTTTATATAATTGAGGACTGTGGCGTTGCACGCCCAGTCTTAGTGATACTGATGGTTAACTTCTGTTTCTTCAATAATCAGTGTTATACAATGTTGGTTTAACACACCTGTACACTAACTTATTTAAAGTACAAAATATTTACATACTGTTGCCTTTCTTTCTCTCAACCACTATGTTTTACTAAGAATATGTAATTTGACACAATATATATTCATATACATTGTTCCACTGCATTTATGGCATTGTATGCCAAATTTATAAAAAGGTCCACGGAAACCTCACACATAGCTTTATACTTTTGTAGTACCATGATTAACGTGTTACATCATGTTATGTTACTACCTGAGTTCTGCCAGGCCTACTCAGTTTCTAACTACCCTACGCAATTTTTGTTAATTATGTATTCATTGCAGTTACAAATACTATGTTAATTCAAATTCATCTACTTTTAAGATTTTAGGCGCTTCTGTCATTATTGATGTTTAGTCATACTGAAGTACTCTCCACGATATTACAGATCATTCCTGTAAATAGCCACACATACACGTTTATTAATTAATGAGATAGAGATTGAGCAATGTATTCAAAATTGAGAAATAATTTTGCTGAGTAATAGCTATTCTTTCTCACAGGCTCTGAATCTATTATAGGGTTCTCGGTCACCTCAGAAGTAGGTTCTTTTACATATTACGCCATTAAAGGTTTTAATGGTTATATTAATCCAATTCCTAATGTAAAGATAGCTGCTGTTATGTATCTACATTTCCATGTGTGCATGCACATGGCTATCAGCAATGCTAGGTACACAGCTGCTCGCCACGGATAGTTCCAGTGCAGCTCTTGCAGCCTACCGATCTTGACTGTGCAGTTGGGCCTCCTGTTTCTCTTCGGCCCAAGTAACATAGATTATGACTAGTTACTACTATGCTACTGTTTTATACTTGACAAGGCCAAACTTTGGCATGCAGTAGTTTACTGTCACTCGCTTCTGAAGAAAGCCGGTTTATTTTGCCTGAAACCTGGGTAAAGTTTGGTTTCTATTTGCAACTGAGGCTGTCTTGTTACATGTTCAATTATCACAGTTGCTGATAGGGCTGTACAATGTTAGAAATTCTTCATTATAGCCACTTTTATTTGGGGTGTTAGAAACGCCCCGCACTGACTATTACCAAAAGCTGTGTGACCGCATAAGGGTTAAATGAAGTCATGTTCCAGGGTCATAAAAGCATGTCAGATGCTTGCATAACTACATATGCACACGATGCACTGACATTAAAGATTTACCTTATGGGAGGAACATTAACATTAATGTTAAAGTATTTCTCAAGGAATTGGATAATTATTTCCAAGATGAGAGGAAATAGTGTGGTTCCATAATGTATTGGTGATAAGAAGCAATGCTACAGCAACTCTGGGAAAACCTGGCCTCTGGCTTTTGGATTGCCTGGGGCAATGACTTCATCAATGACATTTGACCATTACTGTACAACATAAACCTGCCCCCACCACCTCTCCTCTTTAGCCAGTCATGGCACAGTATTCTAGTGTGTATTAAAGTGAGGCAGCCAGTCACAATGTATCATCAGACAGCAGTCTTGGGTCTGTTAAAAAGTATCCAAACAATCTGAATTTTTTGTGGGTGTGCATATTACACACACACACACACACACACACACACACACACACACACACACACACACACAAAGTGGTTGCTTATTACTACTGCTGTGATTAAATCATTCTTCAAGATTTAAAAATAGACATGGCTTCCATACTGGCATACTGATAAATATTGTTAGTTAAGCAGCCCTTTGTGTTGACCAAAGTTCAATCTTTGAACCACACTTTGAAAGGCACACCAAACTCACAAATTAAATATTATCACACCTAAATGGTCTAAAATTGTCAACAGCCATGGAGGTGGATACACCAGATCCCATTGGACCACCAAAGTTAATTACCATCAGTCATGGCCAGTATTTGGATGAATGACTGTACCAGTACACTGTGTACTAGTGACAATTATCCCTTTGCCTTTACAGTACAGAGGACAGGAAGGGTAGTGGCGTAAAGTCCCTGATCAGGAGACTTTGTGCCAATGTCGTGGATTAAATTCCAAACTTCTCAGCAGTATCTCATGAAGTGAGGGCATTTGACAGTTTTGATGGTGAGCCATCTTTCAGATGGAGATGTTAAGCTTGGTAGCCTGCCTGACAGTATTTGAGAGTAGTAGTCTATGTGCCTGTACCAGATTTCACTCATCATTTCACTCATCATCATATCATACAACACAAACATGACACTACACTACATACACCCATTAGAGTACCTCCACTTAATAGACAAACTACCACACACAGCTCATGTAATTCACCAAGGAAAGGGCCCTATCGACACGAAGGAATTTGGCAGCTGAACCTGGCTTTTAGCGTCTCTCAGTCATTCATGCCATACAAATGTATTTATTAAACTGCACATGGCTAGCTTATAGCCACTATCGTAATAAATTATAGATTAGTCCACGAGAGTAGTACAATCTTTGAGCTACACAATAAAATTCATCAAAATACATAAAAATTGTTTCTGTACACTGCAAATCATACATGGGTACTACTGCTGATCTATGTTAAAGCTTAAAGTGCATTTGTATTGTTACTAAAGGAAATAATGTTATTCCTATATCTAAATGCATCAAAAACTCGTCTCTAAAATTGATATCAAAGCCTGTCAAACATCATAGTGACTCTTTCCAGGGTATTAATTTCATCTTCAAGCTGTCTTCTACTGTCACACAGAGGAAACTACATGACAATTTGATGAAACAGCCTACTGAACAGAAGTAATACACATTTGTATAGAGGAGCAATAAGGGTTTCTCTGTTGTCAAAGTCACACAAATAGTACAGTAATTCCATGCTAGGTCACTAATCATTTTCCAGTGCAACCACTTTCCGGTGTAACGACTTTAGATGGGTGATGCATTGATGGTCAGCTGACGTGGTCACTGTGATTATCCAGCACATGGATTTATCTCGACTCAGCGACAAATGACATACTTGGAGATTGTGTCTACATACATGGACAAACACCAGCAAGCTGATCATGACATCAAGGAAGTTAGTTATGACTTCTACCAAGAGGCAACTTGTTACAACATGCAAAAGCCATTAGTAAGGAAGTTGAGACTAATTTATAGCATTCTATCCCCAGGAGTCGACAGTGTGTATATGAAGTGGGTTTGCCCCAACACTGTAGCAAAATGTTCCCATCACCCCACATACAATTCGTCAGTTTCGTTGTAGAATGGAGGGTAATTTGTTACCCTTTAGGGTAGCTTGTTACATTTTCCAGGCAACTTGTTACATTTTTGGGATAAATCTACTGTATATACACACTGCTCTTTCTGGTGATAGAATACTATCGATAAATTTCAGTTTCCTGATTAATTGTTTTTGTTTGTGGGAACAAGTGGCAAGTAGAAGACATTTCTCAACTTCCTTAATTGACTTCATGATTACATTTCCTGATGTTAGTGAATGATCAACGACACAGTCCCCAAACGTGTTTCATAAAGTGCAGTTAAAGATACATGTGGTGTAATGGCCATCACTGTGTCAACTGAAATTCATTGTCCCACCAAACAGGGTCTAAAATGGTTACAATGAAGAACAGTTATTCTGAAGAATGATTGTTATACTAAAGAACAGTTATTCTGAAGAATGATTACTCTGGAAAAGAGACAGTACTGGAGAGATGTTTACACTGGGTAGATGGCTACCCTGAAGAACAGTTAACAATGGAAAAATAGCACTCTGGAGGCTTGTGCATTAAGTAAGTGGATTACGGTTGGAAAAGACCCATCATGTATTAATAATAAAATTCAGAAGTTGCTGAGGGAACAGAGTTTGTTGCACTCTCAGCTCAAAACAGAGTGCACTAATATTGTCAAGCAAAAGTTAGTAGTTATTCGTGCATCCATACGAAAATTGATGCACAAAGCTCACAACAACTTCCACCATCATACCTAAGTGAAACATCTTTCCGAGAAACTGAGAAAATTTTTGTTATGTGTACAATCACCAAAGAGGTCGAAGGTTTATATTCAGTCACTTGTAGGCCAGTCCGGAGTGACTAGGTGTGATAGGCAATTGCAAGGGTTAAAAACAAATAAGTCGCCAAGTCCAGATGGAATGCAAATACGGTTTTACAGAGG
The DNA here is from genome assembly GCF_021461395.2 of Schistocerca americana. NCBI lineage: Eukaryota > Metazoa > Arthropoda > Insecta > Orthoptera > Acrididae > Schistocerca > Schistocerca americana. The sequence continues at coordinate 51,942,768 of NC_060129.1, forward strand.
AACTTTATATTATTGGCCCCCTACTTAGCTTGCATTCACTGTGACTCTCCCATTAGTGCAAACTCGGAAGCGACTGGAAAAAAATGCAGGTATCTTATGTATATAAGAAATAAAAAAGAATGGATCTATGTAATCACAGACCAATATCCCTAACACTGGTCTGCTGTGGAATTATTGAGCATATTATGAGCTCAGATATAATAAATTCCTTTAAGACATAAAAGTGTCTGTTCACTAATTAGCTGGGATTTAGAAGATATCACACATGCGACTTTGTGTCAACTCTTTTTTTGCACATTATCCTATGAACCATAATGAAGAGCAATGGGTACATACCTTACACATGGGCGACTGCAGACTGTTAATAGAGGTCAGAAAATACAGAGTAGATTCATAGACTTGTGTGTGTTTACAAGACTACTCAAATAATAAAACCCTGTATGTCATCCTGGTCAAGAGAATTTATCAGAAGAATGGGTATGGTTAAGAGTGCCCCAGGGACGTGTGATATGAGCGCACTTTTTGTCAATATGCACCAGCTATCAGATGAATAGGGTGAGTTGTAATCTGCAACTGTTTTCTGATGATGCTGTAGTGTATGGGAAAGTGTTGGCATCGAGACACTGTGGGAGGAAAAAGGATGACTGGAAAAGAATTAATGTTTAGTGGTGTCAATAACATGCTGCTGACACAACTACGTCAATTAAATATCAATCTCTAAAGTTGCAAAACGGTGTGACACAGTACAACCACAAAAGGTAAGTAGAAGGAAAGTGAATGGTAAACTTCAGTTTACTGGAAGAATTTTGAGAAAGCATAGTTCACGAATAAATGAAAGGGCACATAAAACACTAGTATGATCCATACCTGATTGCTGTTCAGGCGTTTGGGATCCACAGCAGTTCAGATCAAAGAAAGACTTCGAAGAGTTCAGAGTTGGGCTGCTAGATTTGTGACTGCTGGGTTCGAACAACATGCGACTATTAGAGAGATGCTTCGGGAACTCAAATAGGAGTTCCTGGAAGAAAGGCGATGTTCTTTTTTTAGCAAGACTACTGAGAAAATTTAGAGAACCAGCATGTGAGGCTGACTGCAGAAAGACACTACTGCTAGGAAGAGATTAGTGTTTAACATCTGATCAACAATTAGGTCATTAGAGACAGAGCAGAAGCTCAGATTAGTGAAGAATGGATAAGGAAATCAGCTATGCCCTTTTGATGGAAACATCCTGGCATTTGCCTTGTGTGGGAAAATTGCGAAAAACATAAATCGGGATAGTTGGATGCGCGTTTGAAGTGTCATTCTAGCGAAGATTCTACTGCTCTCAATGTACATTTCGCATAAGGCCCATGAAGATAAAGTGACAGAAGCTAGGACTCATACAACAGATTGTAAATAGTCGTTTTCCCATCATTGTATTTGCACGTGGAACCGGAAAGGATATGACTAATAGTGGTATGTGGTGCTGTGGTACCCTCTGCCACGCATCATATAGCATCTTGCAGAGTGTGTATGTAGATGTGGAAAAACTAGAAAATGGTTACAACTGAACTGTTACACTTAAAAACGGTTAAAATGGTTACACTCGAAAAACTATCTCACTCGAAAAACTATCACACTCGCAAAACTACCACACTCACACAACTATCACACTCGCGAAACTATCACACTTGAAAAACTATCACACTTGAAAAACTATCACACCCGAAAAACTATCACACTCGAAAAACTATCACACTCGAAAAACTATCACACTCGAAAAACTATCACACTCGGAAAACTATCACACTCGGAAAACTATCACACTCGGAAAACTATTACACTCGGAAAACTATCACACTCGGAAAACTATCGCACTCGAAAAACTATCACACTCGAAAAACTATCACACTCGAAAAACTATCACACTCGAAAAACTATCACACTCGAAAAACTATCACACTCGAAAAACTATCACACTCGAAAAACTATCGCACTTGAAAAACCATTACAGTGGCGGAACGGTTACACTGCAAAATCCATTAGATTGGATAAACGGTTACACTAGAAAAATAGATATACTGGTAAAACAAATACACTGGCGAAATTGATACACTGCAGAATGCCATAACATCACACAACCTGTTACAATCACTGTAACATGAAGGGCATTTTGTGACAGATTTGTTGAAAGATGGGGCAATCCCAATAGCTGAAAAACTGCAGAAGTTGATTTCCCCAGTAACTGACAAGCTGTGCCCATACACAGTGTCAGCTACTGGTGATTAAAAACAGTATTAAGAACAAGTATCTGACATCTTCTGTCAAGTTATGCCACTTACACTGTCAATACTATTTCAATTTTGTATACCTATTCGTTTGTGTCAACTATCACATCCTTGCTTGCTTGGCATTATTAGCAGAACATAAACGTTCTGTACTACAAGATACACAAGGCAACAAAAGTCCTGGGATATCTTAATCTCTCGCTAGACCTAATTTTGCTAGGCATAGTGTAGCGACTCGATGTGGCATGGAGTCAAAAAGTCATTGGAAGTCTTCTGCAGAAATACTGAACATGCTGCCTGTATAATCAGCCATCATTGCGAGTCTTGCCATTGCAGAATTTTTGCATGAAACGACCTCTCAATTAAGTCCCATAAATGTTTGATGGGATTCATATCAGTCAATCTAATTGGGAGAATCATTTGCTCAAATTGTATAGAATGTTCTTCAACCCAATTGCAAATAATTGTGTGTGCATTGTCATCCATAAAGGGTCCATCATCATTGTTTGGGAACATCAAATCCATGAATGGCTGCAAATGGTCTCTAAGTAGCTGAACATAACCATTTCCAATCAGTGATTGGTCCACTTGAACCAGAGGATCCAGTCCATTCCACGTAAACACAGCCTACACCATTATGGAGCCACCAGCAGCTTGCACAGTGCCTTTTTGAGAACTTTGTTTCATGACTGCACCACACTCGAACCCTACCATCAGCTCTTACCAACTGAAATCGATTATACTCTGACCAGGCCACGGTTTTCCTCCTCTGATATCCAACCACTATGGTCCTAAGCCTAAGAAAGGCTGCAGGTATTAGCAAAGATACTCACCTCGGTCATCTGCTGCCATAGCCCATAACGCCACATTTTACCACCTTGTCCTAACAGATATGTTCGTCATACATCCCACATTGATTTCTGTGGTTATTTCATATAGTGTTGATTGTCTCTTATCATTGACAAGTCTACGCAAACACTGTTGCTCTTGGCCATTATGTGAATGTCATCAGTCACTGTCTTATCCATGGTACACAGTAATGTCTGAAATTTGGTATTCTCGGCACACACTTGATACTGCATGACTCTGAATGTTGAATTCCCTAACGATTTTCGAAATGGAGTGCTTCGTATGTCTAGTTCTAACTACCATTCTACAATCGAAGTCTATTAATTCCTGTCATGTCCGCCCCTGGTAGCTGAGGGGTGAACGTGACATTCTGTCATACCTAACAGCCCGGGTTCAATTCCCAGTTGGGTCGGGGATTTTCTCTGCTCAGGGACTGGGTGTTGCGTTGTCCTTATCATCATCATTTCATCCCCATCGACACGCAAGTCGCCGGAGTGGCATAAACTCGAAAAACTTGCACCAGGCGACTGGTCTACCCGACGGGCGGCCCTAGCCACACGGCATTAGATTATTATTGTGTCTTATGGCATGTTTTTAAGAATTATTGTCGCTTTTTGAGGCATATTTTCTGTGTTTTTTTCTTTTGTCGTCTTTTCTCAGCATACATCATGTCATCTGCAACTGTGTGAGCAGCTGTTAGTAACAAAAGGCTAAGACAAGATTAAAATACCTCAGACAAATTCAGCAACGCTGGAATATATCAACTCACAATGGAACTCCTGTCAGGCCCAATACGTAGGAACGACAAGCAGAAACTTCCGAGCGAGATACACAGAGCACATCTGAGCTCTAAAGAGTGAAGCAGTCTACACCTACAACTAATAATAGAAGAAAATTACTACATACAAAAGAGTACAGCGGAAGGGAAAAGTATAATAAACAAAAACACAACACTTTGCAACAACACACTCTTTACTGCTCTCGGAGAACTGACCAAGGACACAGAACAGAAAGCACACACACGCAAAAAAAAAAAAAAAAAAAAAATAAATAAATAAATAAATAAATAAAATAAAAAATAAAAAAAAGTTTCCCCACCACACACAGAGACATAAACAAGGAACAGAAGTCATCGTAGCTCCTGCTACAGTTTTCATAGCCTTCTCGCAACATGTGATACATCTCTCGCAACACATGTGAACAGCAAGATGGCGTAATGTTCTTGAAAGTGCGAAAGTCTTGCTTTTCTGTGTATAGAATCAGCTACATGTCGCCCAACAAACGTGAGTACATGAATAACCAAGTAACAGTACACACCAAAACTGTATTCCACAACACTACCGCAACCTCAAGCGTATAAAGCTGACATAGTAAGTTCACCTCTTCGTATTTGATTACTAACAGCCGCAACAGAAAATATGCCACAAAAAGCGACAATAATTCTTAAAAACATGCCATAACGTAAAAATAAATAAGGTAGTATGAAACTATCCGTAGAAAACTATATTTCAAAAAACGAACAGTAAAAACATAATAATGCGTTACTGTGTTTGTATAACTATATTCTCTGTATGTTTTAGATTTAAAAAAATCCATGATGATGGTGAAATTTGTCGCCAAAACAAGCTTGAGAAATAAATAAGTGTACAAATAACAAGGTGTTTTTGATCACAGCAGACTCAATTCTGACATCGTTGTAATTAGAGACACAGCAGAAGATCTGATTATGGAAGGATGTGGAAGGAAACTGGCCATGAACTATTCAAAAGAACCATCCCAGCATATGCCTGGAGTGATTTAGGAAATCACAGAAAACCTAATTCAGGATGAGGATTTGAATGGTCATCTTCCCGAATATCGGTCCAGTTTACTAACCACTCAGTTAGTTGTCTGTAACAGAGGTGTGTCCGAAGCAGAGAACTGTCATTGAGTTTCTGTTGGAAGAAAACCGGAACATCATACATACTCAGAGGCGCTTGCAGAATGTCTATGGAGACCTGGCAGTGAACAAATGCATGTTGAGTCGTTGATGAGGCGTCTGCCATAATGACTACAAGGTTGCGCAAACCTGTCCGATCTCCCACATGCAAAGCGCCCACACACAGATATCTCTTCTGCAGCTTTGAAATGTGTGGACACTCACATTTCAGATGATGGATGGATTACAATCAAACTTCTCGCTGTAAATCTGAACATCTGTATTGGTAGTGCTGACACACTCGTCTTCTAGTTGGGGGACTCAAAGATGGCTGCCCACTGGGCTCCTTGTCACCTAACAGAAGGTTACAAAGAACAATGAAGGACCATCTGTGTAGAATTGTTCATGCATTCCAAGGCTGATAATGACAATTTTTTGTCGAATGTCATCACAGGCAATGAAACATTGGTCCATCACTTCAAACTGGAAGCAAAATGGCAATCCATGGAATGGCGCCTGTCCACCTCTCCTACGAAGAGACAGTTCAAAGCCACACACTCATATGGTACCAGTCATGGCGAAGGATTTCCAGGACTGTGAAGAGGTTACTGTGTTTGCCCCAATGAAGGATGCACTCCACAGGATGCAGTGCATGGATGATGGAGAGGCTATTCATGCAGCAAGATGCTGGCCCAAATGATGGCCAGTAGCGTGATGTGTAACGTAACCTGGATTTGAGCACTTAATTTTTCATACTGTTTGATTGGGTTGCGAGAAATTTTTCATACTACAGATATGCTAGGGCCAGTGGAAACCATAACACTTAAATATAAGCTGTACTTCATCACAAAATGTTGAAGTGCTAAATATGATTTTTGTTAATTATTTTAACTCACTCAATAATTATTTGTTGAAAAAGGAATAGACTGGTGCTTTCCTGGTTTATTATTTTCCAATTCATAAAACTATGTACAAACGTTAAATTGAGTATCCTTATGCATAGGTAGCGCTGTGAGCAAAAAGTGTGAACAAGGGTAGGGATCAGAAACAATGGGCAGACATCAGAGGGTCATTATGGTAAATATAAGAGTGAATGCAAGTGTGATCCATTCTTGTGCAGTAAGTTATGAGTGCTTGTTTAAATGACAGTGGCATAAAGATTGAAGATATCAGTTCTGAATGATAGGAAAAGTCGTCTTCGTAACACAAGCTGTCCACATGTGAGAATTTCCGACTCAATTGGTGGCAATGTGGCGTGCACCTAACCAGGCCATAATGGCGTCAAAATGCACAAACGCATGCATGTAACAATGGCTACCACTACAGAGAGGTGAAGACATTATCCAGCCGCCATTCCATCTCAACTGCGGCTTCTCAACTTGTAACAACAAAAGCCAAGGCAGAAAACTTTTGTTAAAAACCTTCAAATCTGTTCACAAAACTACCAGTCAGTAATTTCAATCTGTGACCACTTTAGTAGTAACATAGGACGAATTATTGGCATTATTGTACAGTTATTTGAGATTAAAAAGCTTTCTTCTGTCCTAAAGTCAATTCAATTTAATTATCAGTATTGTGGTTCAAGTTTATTTGTAGCACAGTATAAAAACAAGAACTTATCGTCTTATACATCATTATGTTCCGATGTTATATGCTCCTTCAGACCAGCACTATTTTTACAGGGAAAATTTGGACACCTGCTTATAGGTCATTTGTTAAAATTAATCGTCATTTAATTACAAAATACTATTTCTAAAGAATTATTTAAAGTTAAAATCAATTCAGTGCATTTCTGGTCAACAATTGTATTGCATTAATAGCAACTATGCTAATAATATTAAGAATTCAGTTCATTTTGCCATCTTTTATCTGGATGAACACAGAAACAAAATTTCATTCAGAGAGGTAACTTTTCAGTCAAGCAACAAGTCAGCAAAGGCATCTACAGTTTGGTAAAAGTAATTAAATACGTTCACGCTTATTTCAGAAAATTGGAATAAAATTTGCTCCTTCAGACCTGGCGACTGATCTTTATTGAATTAGTCAGTTATTTACAGGTGATAATAAATTATAACTGATCAGTTGATCAATGCTCTCGTCTGGTTTTAGTGAGGTTGTCTGCTGTTACAGCTGCTAATTGGAACTCACAACACACACAAGAGTGCGTAAGGTACAAAATGCAACTGTGTGCAGAGAGTAGGGCAATATTTCTACGTAGGAATGAACCTCGATCAACGCTGTTCTTTAACCACAAAGTTCAATTTGCAGTTTACCTTGTGCATTATGCAAATTAAATATTTTCTGCCCGCGTGGTCTGAGGCGCCTCGTCAGAGTTGGCGTGCCCCCCCCCCCCCTCCCCACCTCATAGTTTTGAGTCCTCCCCCGGGCATGGGTGTGTTTGTTGTCCTTAACGTAAGTTAGTTTAGCTTACAAGGGGAGGCTGCCAATTGTGAAATTCAGATTCGATTCATACTGTGCATAATAAAAGCTCATGGCCAGAGGTGTAATGTGGCAAAGCACCAAGATGCACTTCTCAGCCGTTGTCGAGAAAATCGACAGTTAAAAGAAACTGTTTTACGGTGAAATACTCTCTACGATTAATAATTTTCTACAGTGTCGTGGCGCAGCGGTAAGCGCTCGGGTTCGTAATCCGAAGGTCGCCGGATCGAATCTCGCACTACACAATTTTTTTATTTTTTATTATTAGTTTTTTGTAATTCAAACATCAATGAATTGCTTATGCATGTTGGTGAAGGCGGATCGCTCTCCAATTGTACCGCCTCCATTTTTCCGTTTGTTTAACAGGGTGTACGGAAACTCTCACGTCCACACTGATTTTCGACGATGTTATAAGTTGCGCTAGGGACCGCATCTACCTTCTTTCGAAGTTAGAAGGCAACTACGCTGTTATGCGGCGGCTCGTTTCGGCTCATTCAACATCTGTCCTTCAAGTGTAACGAGCGAGTAACAGTGTTCATATTTCATACCTGCCACAGCAAATTTGTGTTCGTGGGGTCTCTATTCTAATTCGAATGTTTGAGTTACGCTATACGTATTCGTTTCGGAATATCGTTTCTACGTCTTCCGTTAACTATACGTGGTTAACATTATGAAGACAATTAATAACATTTGTGAAACACAACTTTGTTTGCGGAAAACATAATGATGTTCGAAGTCGCCAGTTTTTCCACGACAAACGACTTTCAACAACTTATTATATGCATAATTGTTGCAAATGATTGCCGGGAATTGTATATATATAATCAGTGCGGACGTGAGAGCTTTAGTACACCCTGTTGAACAAACGGGAAAATGAAGGCGGTACAATTGGAGAGTGATCCGCCTTCACCAAGATGCATAAGCAATTCATTAATAGTTTTTTTTTTCTCTCGAATAACCCAGTTGGAGGGTACGATGAATCAACTTTGGCTACTCTTCAATGTATTAGATTTCTTCAGTTTCCAAATTTCCTTCATCCTTTTAGAGTGTTGTTGTTAATAGTTTGTATATATATATATATATATATATATATATATATATATATATAAATTACAAAAAACTAATAATAAAAAAATTTGCATGGCGCGAGATTCGATCCGGCGACTTTCGGATTACGAACCCGAGCGCTTACCGCTGCGCCACGACGCTGTAGAAAATTGTTACTCGTAGGTAGAGAGTATTTCACGGCAACGGTTTCTTTTAACTGTCGATTTTCTCGACAATGGCTGAGAAGTGCATCTTGGTGCTTTGCCACATTACACCTCTGGCCATGAGCTTTTATTATGCGCAGTATGAATCGAATCTGAATTTCACAATTGGCGGCCTCCCCTTGTCAGATTAAGTAGTGTGTAAGCCTAGGGACCGATGACCTCAGCAGTTTGGTCCCATAGCCCTTACCACAAAATATTTTCTGCATGATCACATGTAAAAAGTTTTATTATTTATGATGGTTGTTAGATAAAGTGTGAATATTATGCATAGCATTTTACTAATAGTCAGCTGGACGAAGTGAAAGCAAAATATTATGTAGGTGGCCTGCGTTTTCGTGAATCAACGCCGCGTAACTGGCCACGCCAGAAAATAGCTCACACATCAAAATTTCAGTAATTCACTAAATTTCGCATTCGGTAGCAAAAAAGAAAAGTTTCACTGACGAGATTAGGGGTATGGAAGACAGATTATTGACTTTACAGAAACTGAACTTAAATAAGCACCAATTACATCTTAGGCGAAAGTAACATCAAAGTAACAACACAAGCAACGCGATTTGGGTTCATCATTCAGGTTACAACACTTTACATGGCAATTTCGGTTATATTACCGATTGCATTCTTTTGTACCATTACTACTCCCATGTGGGCATACAGCCCCTCCCTGTAAAGTGGCGTAACACCCTTGTATTGAGTGAAGATTATGTTGAAAAACAGTGTTTTGTTTCCAAAAGAGTGGGGAATAATATGGCGTATTGGAATCCTGAATAAAACCAACCTGCTTTCAAAACAAAAATATGTTGCATTATGTATTGAAGGGCCCTCACAGCCTATTTCCATTTATGTACCATTTCAGATGAAGTACCACATTCATAACAATTATAAATGATGGTCTCTTGCAGAACTGAAGACCTGAGTGGTACACATAGATTTTACCTTCTGAATCGATTCAAAAAGACCTAACAAAATTGTTGACAACTCCTTGTACACATGGAGTTATACTACCACCTAGCAAACCTGGACATGCTTACATAGGGTGAAGTTTCTGGGTTTTGAAGTTTCAGCAGAATGAATACGGCCAAAGAAAATAAAAATAAGCTGGAATCCAAGACAGTCAAGTCGGCAATGACCTAATGCATTAGATGTGTTAAAAAAGGATCAAACTTTCTTCTTTTGCACATAAACCATTGATGAGTGAGAGAGTTCCTTTGATGGCGATGTGGAGTGGGGAATTTATGTGCAGTTGGGATTTTTTTTTCCACTGGCCCATGAGTGGGGATGTGTAGTGAGCATTCATCAGGTGCAATATGATGGAAGAAATTCAGCAGTAATATTGCACCAAATTTTGCTAAATGGTTAGCAATATCCTAGTGAAAACCATTCACACCATTCAACATGCCATGAGTATATCATGAATAAAGAAGTGCGCCAACCATTTCAAATTGGCCACACATCAACAGACAGTGAACCACATTCAGACAGACCCTCAACAAGCAGACTTTGGTCAAGGAAGAACATTGTATCAGAATACGAGAAATAGTGATCAACACAGGAGTAAGTACTGGATCAGTAAACTCAATTTTTACCGACGGTTAGTGCATGAGGACAGCGTCTGTGAAATTCAAACCAAAACTACTGATGATGGAGTAGACACTACACGATTTGGAAATTTTACAGGACATGCTGGATAATGAAAACAGTTCTCCAACTCTCTGAACACTATGGTCACAGCCAGTGAGACATTGGTTTAAGGGCACAAGCCAGAAACTACGATGGATTGGTCAAGTTGAAAGATCAGACATTCCCCACGCTGCAAAAATCATGGTACGTATGTGGCGATGTCAAGGTCAGGTTGACCATTTTCTTCACCTCTCATGGAGAGATGCAACATCAGTATGCACCATATGGCGAAACCATCAGAAAGGAATGCTATCAGAAGGTCCATTATCGCTCTCATGATGCTGTGCAGTACAAACGACCGAAACTTTTGACAGTAAAATTTGGCATATCCATCATGATAACACACCCAACCCTTCTATCCATCTCACCCTCACCAAACATAGCATCGCTGTCGGTAGTTTAGCTCCCTCCTCCCCTAACATAGCTTTTAGTGGATTTTGGCTACTTCCCAAGCTGAAAACGCAACTTAAAAGAAAATAATTTGTGTCAAAAGAAGGTATCACGTGGATTTCGATGGCCCTACTCATGACCATTCCAAATGATGCATACCAGAACTGTTTCCAACAATGGTATGAGCAAAGCGAGAAGCTTGTGGACTGCCAAGGAGGTTACTTTGAAGGGTATTAGGGTTCTGTATATCCAAATAAATACAGAAATTTGCTATTGGCTACAGTTGTGCGTAATATTATGTTGAAGCTTATCATTTTCCATTCAAGTAACTGCAACTGGCTGTAAAATTCTTTCATGTGATCAAGTTTTACATTTATTGTTTGTATGGCATCTGCAGTGGCCTGAAATTTATACATGTTTGTGTTTAAACTATTTTCTTTACATATTTGAGATTATATAATGAGGTTATAAACAATTCTGGCACTTTCTGCTTTCCTATGACTTATCTTAGAAGAAAGATTAAGGAAAGGCAAACCTACGTTTCTAGCATTTGTAGACTTAGAGAAAGCTTTTGACAATGTTGACTAGAATACTCTCTTTCAATTTCTAAAGGTGGCAGGGGTGAAATACTGGGAGCGAAAGGCTATTTGCAATTTGTACAGAAACCAGATGGCAGTTATAAGAGTCGAGGGACATGAAAGGGAAGCAGTGGTTGGGAAGGGAGTAAGACCGGGCTGTAGCCTCTCCCCGATGTTATTCAATCTATATATTGAGCAAGCAGTAAAGGAAACGAAAGAAAAATTCAGAGTAGGTATTAAAATCCATGGAGAAGAAATAAAAACTTTGAGGTTCGCCGATGACATTGTAATTCTGTCAGAGACAGCAAAGGACTTGGAAGAGCAGTTGAACGGAATGGATGGTGTCTTGAAGGGAGGATATAAGATGAACATCAACAAAAGCAAAATGAGGATAATGGAATGTAGTCGAATTAAGTCAGGTGATGTTGAGGGTATTAGATTAGGAAATGAGACACTTAAAGTAGTAAAGGAGTTTTGCTATTTCGGGAGCAAAATAGCTGATGATGGTCGAAGTAGAGAGGATATAAAATGTAGACTGGCAATGGCGAGGAAAGCGTTTCTGAAGAAGAGAAATTTGTTAACATCGAGTATAGATTTAAGAGTCAGGAAGTCATTTCTGAAAGTATTTGTATGGAGTGTAGCCATGTATGGAAGTGAAACATGGACGGTAAATAGTTTGGACAAGAAGAGAATAGAAGCTTTCGAAATGTGGTGCTACAGAAGAATGCTGAAGATTAGATGGGTACATCACATAACTAATGAGGAGGTACTGAATAGGATTGGGGAGAAGAGGAATTTGTGGCACAACTTGACCAGAAGAAGGGATCGGTTGGTAGGACATGTTCTGAGGCATCAAGGGATCACCAATTTAGTATTGGAGGGCAGCATGGAGGGTAAAAATCGTAGCGGGAGACCAAGAGATGAATACACTAAGCAGATTCAGAAGGATGTAGGTTGCAGTAGGTACTGGGAGATGAAGAAGCTTACACAGGATAGAGTAGCATGGAGAGCTGCATCAAACCAGTCTCAGGACTGAAGACCACAACAACAACAATGACACAGCAACAGTTTCAGTTTCTACTTACAAATTTTATAGATGTTGACCTATATGGGTTCTTTTTCAGTTTTACATCTATTATTCTTCTGCTTACAGTCATATGAAATTTCGTTTTCACAGCACTAGATAAAGTACACTCATTTATATGATGTTATGGACGCTGTTTTCAACCCTTGAATGTTATTGCCAACTACTGAATGTGTGATCCTCCCCCCCACCTCTCTCTCTCTCTCTCTCTCTCTCTCTCTCTCTCTCTCTCTCTCTCTCTCTCTCTCCCCCTCTCTGTGTGTGTGTGTGTGTGTGTGTGTGTGTGTGTGTGTGTGTGTGTGTGTGTGTGTCATCACAGACTCTGACAAAACGAAGTTTTGAATGGCAACAAGCAGAAAAATAGCTTTTAATTAGAAAAAACGACCCTTGAAAGTTTTAAATAGAAATTCAGACTATTATGTGTCATAGAAAAGCAGAAAGTGTTAGAACTCTTTATACGCTCATTGTATAATGTTGAAAATTTAAAACGAAATAGTATAAACACAAACAAAGGGTGGATTTCACTGAGAAACTTTCATAGGTTGTTTAAGGATACTTCCTGATTATTTTGATGTGAAAGACTCTTAACCTCCAGCAGCTCATTACAGAGTAATAATGTAATTATGATTTATTTGGTTTGTTGCTACAGTCTCCCTTATTTCTGTTTAAATATCTTCTTCACAACAATGAAGAAATCTGTAATCTGTAACAACCAAAATGTATAACACAAAACAAAATTATGCATAAGTATACTAACATTCAGTGGTCCCAAGCACTATGTGCATATCAGCCAGCTCTTTATCAGTAAATCTATCCATACTGCTGTGTGTCAATCTTGATGTACAACTAAAACTGCCGGAAATACTAGCCTGATTGAGCAATGCTGAAAGCAGGCTTCAGGACGAAAACTGTAAAAAGCAAGTACAATGAGTCAGCTGAGCAAGTTTGTTATGAAACAGAACACACATCCTATGAGATCAAAATATGCATTGTTGCGGACATATTGCCAGTTCAATCTAGATACAAAGCTAAAAGAGCAAGAAACACAACAAAATGCAATAATTCTGTTGCTGGAGACCATAGGCCCTTTTACCAAAAAGTTATCCATGAACAACTTCTGATATTTTGTCCATGCAATTCTGGTTCATTTATTTCTGGCCACTGAAGATGCCTTGCAAATAACCCAGGCCAAACAGGTATGACATGATAAAATCCAAAAATAATAATTACCAGCATACGAAGGTTTAATACTTTTTGAACACACTTCATACTCACAGTACTATTAAGAACTGGGACCAGGTATGCAACAGAGAGTATCCCAACAAAATCACGCAGTTACAAGACCTGTAACTAAATACCAGGAGAGTGAAAGATTCTATCCAATACACTGAAGTGGGAGAGGAAAGAGGGCTCGCTTCCCAGATACTGGTGTGAAGCCTCTGTCATACCCATACCTAAGCCCGGTAAGGACAAACACATTCCTTCTAGCTACTGCCCCCATCTCTCTCACCAGCTGTGTTCGCAAAGTAATGGAACTTTTTTAAATGCCCAAAAGTTATAGTGGCTTGAGTTTCACAAGTTACTAACCACTACAAGTGTGGAATTTGAGCGCGCCATTCTGCAGTTGACCATCTCGTCGCTTTGTCCACCCATGTCATGAATGGTTTTCGTGGAAATCCCAGATTATATCCGTGTTTATCGATTTGGAGACCTACGAAAACCACTGTAGGGCTAGTGTCCTCTGTACTCTGTACACTTGGGGATTCCATGGCCATCTCCCCCGAATTTTTGAAAGACCGAGTTTTCAAGGTATGTGTGGGTTCTGCCTTTTCATACAGCTTTATGCAGGAAAACAGTGCGCCACAGGGTTCTGTCCTAAACATTGTCCTCTTTGCTATCGCCACTAACCCTATAATGGCCTGTCTCCCACCGGGCATCTCTGGCTCCCTTTTTGTTAACGATTTTGCCATCTATTGCAGTTCTCCTTGGACCTGTCTTATTGAGCAGTGTCTTCAGCGATGTATCGATTGTCTTGACTCATGGAGCATCGACAATGGCTTTTGTTCTTCCATTGACAGAACCGTTTGTCTGAATTTTTGGTGCCACAGTTAGTTTCTCCCACCATCTTTACATCTTGGGCCTGTTGTTCCTCCATTCATTGAAACTACGAACTTCCTGAGGCTCCCGATCGATACAGAACTCTCTTGGTCCTCCCACGTCTCTTACCTGGCAACCTGCTGTACCTGGTCCCACAGTGTCTTACGTGTCCTCAATGGTACTTCTTGGGGTGCGGATGAAACCACCATCCTTCATTTGTACCAGTCCCTTGTCCATTTGAAACTCAACTATGGGTGCTTTCTTTCTGCATCTGCACGTCTGTCCTTATACCATCTCAATACTATCCACCATCGTGGCATCTGTTTGCCCACTGATGCCTTTTACAGTACCCCAGATGAGAGCGGTTGTCGAACTACCGCTTTCCCACCACCGTGATTTCCTCAGCAGATAAGCATGCCGTTTGTCTTCCATGCATGGCCACCCATTGTATGCCACCTTCTTTGATGACTCCTTTGATCACCAATGGGGGTGCATCCCTCTGGTCTGTTACCTCCTGAAGTTCGCCTTCAGCTCGTGCTCTGGCAGATTAACTTCATGCTCCCTGCAATTTCCTGGTGAGTGTGGACCCTTGGCTTCGTGCAGCTGCCTATGTTCACCTTGGCCTTCATTCGCTTCCTAGGGACACTACACCAGCCACACTCTAACGTGTTCAGTTTCACGACCTTCACATGGAATTTTGCGATAGTACCTTTGTGTACACTGATGGCTCTCACACTGACCGTGGTGTCAAGTGTGCCTTCGTCATTGGCGCCAATGTTTTTTGGTATCAGTTTCTGGCACACTGCTCAGAAGTTACAGCAGAGCTCTTCACCCTATATCAAGCTATGGAGTACATCTGGCAAAACATGCTTTTCAGTTGTGTCACCTGCTCAGACTCTCTCACCACCTTTCAAAGCCTCTGTGCACTGTACACCGCCCATCACTCAGTGCAATGGGTGTCCGCACTGACAGCTGAGTGGTCAGCGTGACGGATTGCCGTCCTATGGGTCCAGGTTTGATTCCTGGCTGATTCGGGGATTTTCTCTACTCAGCGACTGGGTGTTGTTCTGTCTTCATCATCATTTCATCCCCATCTGGCGCGCAGGTGGCCCAGTGTGGCGTCAAATGTAATAAGACCTGCACCGAGGCGGCCAGACCTGCCCTGCAAGGGGCCTTCCGGCCAATGACGCCACACGCTCACCTCCATTTCCTGTGCAAAGGGTCCAGGAAGACTGTCACTTGCTCACTCTTGATGGAGCCACCATGATGTTTATGTGGATTCCAGGTCATGTCGGTCTGACAGCAAACGAATCTGCTTATGGTGCTGCCAAGGCTGCAGTCCTCATGCCTCAGCCACTAGTTCTTATATTTCCGCCGATGATCTTTGTGTTGCTGTCTGTCAGGAAGTGGCGCCATTTTGGCATCACCTTCGGTCCTCCATGGGAACAAGCTCCAGGCTATTGAGCCTCTCCCAGCAGCTTGGACGACTTCCTCTCAGTACAGTGTGATGACACTCAATGGGATCTACTGTGCAGCAAGCTGAAATACATCGAGGGTCACGTCAAAACCAAGAACAACCCATTTCTTTGAGGCATCAGTATCTTCAGCAGCAACAGCATAACCATTGTTGAAATGTTTTGGGGAGATGCCATGAAGTTACCATCTCAATCCCCAAAGCAATGTGTGTATTTAAAGGATACAAGCGTCATGAACCTGTGTGGTCTTCATAATTCAATATGGATCACCATGAAGAGACTCATTCTGTGGGAATTGTATGCCAATCACTCTTTGAAGATACTGTCAAGTGGAACATGAAGTTCAAAATAAGGATAAGGAGTTAAATGTGTGTATAGGTGTGTGTGTGTGTGTGTGTGTGTGTGTGTGTGTGTGTGTGTGTGTGAGTGTTGCACCTAATTCAGCTAGTATTACTTCCTATAAACAGAAATTCTAATACAAGCAGAGTTTACAGAAAGTGTTCCTGACTGCTGGTGCTTCAATTGGACTACAAGAAATATATGCCAAACTTAAAGTATGTAAAGAGCAGTCATGTGTGAAGGATTACAGAGTATTCAATAGGGTTGATGTAGAAAAAAAAAAGAATGATAATGTGTTCTTAATAATGGTGATTTACTTCCACCAGGTCCCAAAGTACCAAATGTATATTAACAATGAATAGAAGTTTAATCAAAAATATGCATGGTACATAAATAGTATTATTCTTTTACAAATTGTAATTATATTTTATTCCTTCATAAACGTGTAGCATGAGACATAGCAGTTCAAATATTGGAAATAGAGCTTCAGTGGTTCATATGTTTGCATTGTCAGGGAGATATTCTGATTCAGTTGCTGCTGTATCAGAAGGATGTACATATCTATAGCCTACAGTCATATACAGTTCAGATGACAATATATGTGTTAGGGATAGCAACTATTACAGATTCCCAAAGTTTAATAGTATATGCATTGCTTGCTGTAATTAATATGCTGTTGTTCCAACATATGCATAGTATCTTTGCAAAATGTTCCTTGTGAAATAGATTCCATATATGGCTTGTGTGGAATTCATCCAGTATAGGCGACAAAATTTCACACAGGTGTTCGATATGTCTCTGGGAACAACTATGCTCATGAGCTACTTGCCCCCATGGGCCACTACATGCAACATGATAGGTAAAATCCCAAGCAATTAAAGCGCAAACAGTCTCATATTCTCCTTTCTCTGCAAACTGCACTGTCTGCTACTTCTTATGAGACAAAGCAAAACGTGTGTTCATGATTGAGTGCTTCTAGCATCCACTTAAAAATCCTAGATGACAACACCTCATGTTATAAATGGTTGATCCAATATGTGGAGCTTGTTTCCAAAAATTACCAAATCTTACTAGGTAAATTTTTCACTAGAGATGGAAAATTTCCTGTAGGTGCAACAGTTCTCATATGCAAACCATAATTGATGTACAGTTTGTCTAAGATTCACCGATACATCTTTTAGAAAAATGATAAGGTATTTGTCATAATTAAGAAATTGAATTTCGGATTTGATTCACTTCATTAAAAAAGTTATTTTAAAAGTGTATGAATTATACTTCATGCACAAGTAACACACATTACTAACACACTTTGTGACATTTATTGCAAATTACTGTAGAGGACATACCTAGCATTAAAAAATTTGGAACATAACTTCCCTTTGCCTTACTTAGAGGCTGTCATATATTAATTCTGTACTGAGTCTTCTACAATGGCATTTCGTTAAAGTCTGAAAGAATTATTTTGTTTCATTTTTTAAGAGATACCACATTAACAATGATCATACATACAGGAACTAAATTGTCCTAGAATTACCAATATTTGGTTCAAAAAATCAGTCATCACAATGAATTTCTATGTTACCATTGTCTCCATCCACATTAAGTAAGTGTACAATGTTATCCCCTACCTCACTCATTTATAAATGGATTTGGTTCAGTTTATAGTCCACTGCACTAAGTAGGGATACCAAGTTATTTTTCTTTGTTTGTTGTACATGACTACTATTTGGTAAATCTTTTCTTCGAAGCAGTATACAATGATGCCTTATCACACTTCGATTGATTTTTGTGTTTGCACAATGGTTTCATTGCACATGCAGCTTGTGAACCAACCATTGCTGATGCATGATGAATAGTGAATCGTTGAGCTTTACTAATTTGGAAGGTTTTCACATTGGAACTGATGTTTTACTGAGTTTGTACCAACTGACCCAGGAAAAATTAGAATTAAGGAAGTGAAGTGTTCCTACTGTATCAAATATATTGCATATTTTTCTGTAATCGTTATACTTTCAAGTTTTTGGAATGTCTTCCCTACAACACCAAAAGCCCTATCTGCAAGTATGTATGAATCACCACATACAAGGAAGAACCACTCAATCTGAAATTCATGTCATCATGAAGTCACACAGAACAGAAATAAAATACAATAATTTTTATTACGAGTATCAGCCACCAACACTGTTCTTTAATGGTTTTCATTTTATAAATTACTCATGATGTGCCCATTTCAGCATATTGCCATCATCAGGTGCTTTCTAAACACAGCGGTAAGCGATGGTCTTAATAGAGTTGTCTGTAACTATAATAAGAAAAGTTATAATAAATCGTTAGGTATTTTTACCTAAGATGTAAGGTCACACAATCCTTGTCAGTGATGTGATCTTGCAGATTCCCTGCCACGTTTTAATCTTGGGATGTAAACTGATCCAGAAGTTGCGAACAGTGTAAAACAAGACTCATCCAACCAAATGACTTTCTTTCATTGCTCTGTAGTTGAGGTTTTATTGCTTTGACATTATATTTTCCTCTTATGGGCATTTGCATCACTAATGAATGGTTTTGGATTGCAGCTCATTTAGCAATTCACTGGTTATGGAGCTCCATTCATGTTGTTTTGGTGCTGACAGGGTTAGTGAGTGTAACATTCAGTTTCACAGCTACTTTTGCAGTGTTGCCCTCTAATTTTTCAATACAGTCCTCTTCAATGACTGTTCACCGTGGGCACCCAACACACATTTTCGTCCACTGTGACTCTGTGGATGATGTTTTTCAACTTTCTTCTATGTGCTATAAATCTTTGGCACGGTGCCTCTTGAAACACCAAACACTTCAGGCAACTGAGTTACGGCAGCATCCATTATAGGAAGTTACGGATGCACTCACCATATGAGCACCAACAACTTACCCACATTCATCTTCACTTAGCTCCAGCAAAATGCCCTCACAACTACACAGAACACTGTTCTCATCATGACTAACACTTTTAATATTTTGAGGACATTACACAGGCGTTGTTCCTGCTCAAATATAACAGCGCAACCTTAGAAATGGCTAGCAACTGCATTTATGTGCAAGCATGCATATCTCATGGTGTTCAGACATTTTTGTCCAGCTCCTGTATATACTCACATTTCTACTCTTATACATCACAATCAATTGTGGCACACCATGCTGTGTTCTTGCACATGCAAAATCAGTGCCAACTGTATGCAAAATCAGTGCCAACTGTTAAATAATCTCTTTATGTCTGCACTTCTTCTGACAGGTTATATGCACATATAGGGTGTTCAGAATGAAGGAAAAGTGCAGGATTTGTCAGCTGGAATGTTCAGACAAGTGTTGTGTGGAGTGGATTGTTTTGTTATTGTGTTTTCACAAGGTGTGTGTGTGTGTGTGTGTGTGTGTGTGTGTGTGTGTGTGTGTGTGTGTGTGAGAGAGAGAGAGAGAGAGAGAGAGAGAGAGAGAGAGAGAGAGAGAGAGAGAGAGAGAGAGAGAGACCATGAGTAGTGTCATTTGGTTCACGTTCTTGTTTACCTCAGTCAGCATATACGCCACTTTATATAGATAGGCCTTCCAGTTAATAATTGGTTAACACATCAGCAAGTTTATTTACAATATGATCAGATAAATAAGAATAATACATGTTTGTTATTCCCAAATGTATCTGTTCCAAACGCTTGATAGTTCACTAGTACTGTGGATCATTGGTTATCAGCATAGTGTTCTATCACTTGTTGAATATTATATGAGTAGTAGCATCATGCTAGGTCATTGTGTCCCCACTGGGGGTCCTCTGCGATCTGATAGTATGCTGAGATTTGGGCAGAGCTCTGAGTGCAGCAAGCTTAGAGACGTGCTCTCCAATTACAGTTACAGCCAGTGAGGTGATGCAAATTCGGCTTCCTCTGATGGCATGTGTAGTGACATCTAGCAGTGTACGGCAAGCCCTGTATAGCGGAAAGTCCCATTTGTGGGTGATCATACTGTACAGGTCTACTACAATGATGTACCGATTAGTGAAACTGTGGTATCGAATCCTTGACCAATCACTCCATCAACCACTCTCTCATACTGACTTTTATAACCTGTGATCAAACGGTCTCTCTTTGCTTGATCAGGCATGGGAGAACTGCCCTCTGTCCAGAAACGATTGTACGTATTAAGCAAAAACTGCTTGCCTGCAAGACAAATGAGCTGCAACATCTGAATGTGAACAGCATCTGGCCCTGAGGCAGAGGATTGGGATGAAGTGAGAGCATTATCTAGCTCCTTCACAGTAAAGGCAATATTGTAACACGATTATGAGAAGAGAAGGGTATCACCTAAGCCGCCTCCACTCATTTCCGGTAGAGAAAGGCAGGGTGACAGTGGGAGGAGCTTGAAATTTCCGCAAAATGGTGGCCCAAGGTGTTGGAGACAGCACAGGCTCCATGATGACATTGCCTGCTACTGTCAGGCTGGTAATTGGGGAATGGATATCCGTCCCAGAGAGGCATTGAAGGTTAGTCCACATGACGGAAGATGGAGTGGAACTGTTAAGAGAACTACTGAATAAAACCCGGCTAGATTTTTTCCTATCCCAAAGAACGCGACAACAGTGCATATATCTGTCTATAATGAATGCACTTTGCAAATAGTTCGTGAACAGTATGTCTCTGCACATGAATTGCATCGTGGCACATCTCAGTCAATCAAGGGACCAGGATACAGCATGGTAAACGGGAAGTATGAGGAATGGAATGTTCTGCAGCAGTAAAGGTCACATTTGTAAGATATTTCACCTGGTCATTACAACTGGGGAAATCTTGTTCATCGAAGGTCGCCAGGGAAGAGTAAAGTCTCCAGTCGGCCTCAGTAAGCTGTCATTTGTGTGTGCATGCAGATGGAGTAGGAGTCGGCAAATGGGTAACTCATGATAAATGGTCACTTGAGTATGTGTCAGAAAGAACGGACCACTTGAGATGATGGGCAAGCTGGGCAATTCATTTCAGAAGGATAGGTCCAAACGGGAATAGTTGTGCAACGAGTGTGAAAGGAACGTGGGTGCTCCTGTGTTAATGCAGAATAGGTTAAGGTGATCAAGAATGTCAGCCAAGAGGGCACGTTTTGGACAGGTTTTGGGAGAACCAAAAATGGAATGGTGGGCATTAAAGTAACCGAGCAGCAGAAACGGATGAGGTAACTGCTGAATAAGCTGGAGGAAGTCAGCCCTGGTGACATCAAATGATGGAGAGATGGTAACAGTACAAAGAGCAAAGGTCAAGTGAGCAAGCAAACTGCAACAGCTAGAAGACAGGTTATCAGGAAGGTGGGTTGACTATGAACATCATCCTATATGAGCAGCATGAGATGGAATGCTGAAATTGGTGAAAGGTCAAAACGGACCGGGCAGGAATGTGAAAGCTCTAAGCGGACGATGCAATTTTGTTTTGTGAAGGCAGAGAACAAGTGGACGCTGCAATTATAAAAGCAGCCATTAATATTTGTTGTTTGATCGGCGGCCGCAAACATTCCATTGGGGGAGAGTCATGATGAGGAAAAAATGAAGGGGTGTCATCTCGATGGCTGCTGAGTGTCAGCCTGTGAAGATTCGCTGCTACAGGGCACAGAGGCAGGAGGATCCACGAGGCCCACAGAAGTGTTGGCATTCTTCTGCTGTTGGCCAGTAGAGTCAAGTGCAGAAAAACGGTTGGTGGTGCACACTGGCGACATGGAGGTCGGCCAGGCAAGGGTATCACATGGCAATACAGGGTTATTACAAATGATTGAAGCGATTTCACAGCTCCACAATAACTTTATTATTTGAGATATTTTCACAATGCTTTGCACACACATGCAAAAGCTCAAAAAGTTTTTTTAGGCATTCACAAATGTTCGATATGTGCCCCTTTAGTGATTCGGCAGACATCAAGCCTATAATCAAGTTCCTCCCACACTCGGCGCAGCATGTCCCCATCAATGAGTTCGAAAGTATCGTTGATGGGAGCTCGCAGTTCTGGCACGTTTCTTGGTAGAGGCGGTTTAAACACTGATTCTTTCACATAACCCCACAGAAAGAAATCACATGGGGTTAAGTCGGGAGAGCGTGGAGGCCATGACATGAATTGCTGATCATGATCTCCACCATGACCGATCCATCGGTTTTCCAATCTCCTGTTTAAGAAATGCAGAACATCATGATGGAAGTGCAGTGGAGCACCATCCTGTTGAAAGATGAAGTCGGCGCTGTCGGTCTCCAGTTGTGGCATGAGCCAATTTTCCAGCATGTCCAGATACACGTGTCCTGTAACGTTTTTTTCGCAGGAGAAAAAGGGGCTGTAAACTTTAAACCGTGAGATTGCACAAAACACGTTAACTTTTGGTGAATTGCGAATTTGCTGCATGAATGCGTGAGGATTCTCTACAGCCCAGATTCGCACATTGTGTCTATTCACTTCACCATTAAGAAAAAATGTTGCTTCATCACTGAAAACAAGTTTCGCACTGAACGCATCCTCTTCCATGAGCTGTTGCAACCGCGCCGAAAATTCAAAGCGTTTGACTTTGTCATCAGGTGTCAGGGCTTGTAGCAATTGTAAACGGCAAGGCTTCTGCTTTAGCCTTTTCTGTAAGATTTTCCAAACCGTCAGCTGTGGTACGTTTAGCTCCCTGCTTGCTTTATTCGTCGACTTCCGCGGGCTACGCGTGAAACTTACCCGCACGCGTTCAATCGTTTCTTCGCTCACTGCAGGCCGACCCGTTGATTTCCCCTTACAGAGGCATCCAGAAGCTTTAAACTGCGCATACCATCGCCGAATGGAGTTAGCAGTTGGTGGATCTTTGTTGAACTTCGTCCTGAAGTGTTGTTGCACTGTTATGACTGACTGATGTGAGTGCATTTCAAGCACGGCATACGTTTTCTCGGCTCCTGTTGCCTTTTTGTCTCACTGCGCTCTCGAGCGCTCTGGCGGCAGAAACCTGAAGTGCGGTTTCAGCCGGACAAAACTTTATGAGTTTTTCTATGTATCTGTAGTGTGTCGTGACCATATGTCAATGAATGGAGCTACAGTGAATCTATGAAATCGTTTCAATCATTTGTATTAGCCCTGTACTGTTGACGAGGGTCTTTAAGTCTGTGAAGGAGAAGACCATTTGCCTTTGTTGGATTTATTCAAGCCTTTCTGTTAGCAGAGGAAGACTGGTTGGCTGGAGGGATGTATGACGTCTTCAAGTCAGTATTCCTTCTGTCCTTTTCGGCCTCCTGGTTGTGTAGCTGGTGACTTCAGCCTGTAAAGTAAGAGTTTGATGGCTTGTTGCACAGCTGGAAGAACGGACTGTGATGCTACCATAACACGGGCGATTTCAGTACTTCCTAGCTGAATTCGAGGTCGTATGTCACCCTGGCCAAGTCCTTCATGGAGTGAGATGCAGCAAGAACAGTACTATCAGTACCAGATGGTAGAACGCAGCATTTGCAACTAGCCAATAACTTGTGAGCGACCTGGTAAGGAGCTTTTTCCTTTACCCTGATCTCATGGACAGCCCACTCATCAAGATACATGTGACAATCTTGAGAGGAAGCAGCATGGTCGCCATTGCAGTTGACACAGTGGGGAGCAGGAAGCAGTCACCCTCATGTGCATCCCTATCACAGGTTATGCATTTGGCTGGGTGTTGACAAGATGTTCAAGTGTGGTTGAAATGATGACACTGGTAGCAGCAAATTACGTTCAGAATGTATGATGGAACCTCATAACTTCATAGCCTGCTTTGATCTTGGATGGAAGCACCACTCTATCAAAGGTGAGAAAAAGAGTGCATGTGAGCCCTATGAAGCATGTCTTTTTCATCAACCGACGGACAGCAGTGATACCCTGATCAGAGAGGTACGTTTGGACTTTGGCCTTGTTCAGACTGTTTGGAAGAATTCAGAGTTCTATGGACCAAAACAGGAACAGGATAGCAGTGGAGAAGCAAATCAGAAGCAGCTTCCAAAAGCAAAGTGCTGTTCCGTAAATGAGATCAGGATTTCACAGGGCTGGCAATTGCATCAAAACCTTCCTGAATAAGAAACAGATTTACCAATGCGAAGGACTGGACGTCTTCAGTACATGAAACCACGAGGAACCGTGGTGCAACTGGGAGGGTCTTTGAATTGTTAGCCTCATTCTGTTTTTGTCTTGTAGACACTGACTGAGGCGATTGTTCACGCCTCCTGAACACCTGACAGAGGGACCAATCGGCAATTTGAGAATTTAGCAGCTCAGACAATCACCTCTCCCTGGGCTTGGCCTGTATCAAGGGGTACATTCGAAACTTACCAGTCAACTCGGGGCTACGAATTACGCCTTACTCAGTCACCTGTTGTGTCAGACATGTGGGCCAGCCTTCATGAGGGCACAAGGAGGAAGAAGGAAAAAGGGTAGCCTCAACACTAAAGCGGAGGAAGGCCAGGAGAAGGTGAATGAAAAATGGGTAAAGAAACAAAAAACAGTGGTGGGACTGTTTACATGTCAGCTACGGAGAGTATGGAACATTTCCAAAAACGTCCCAGATATGTTCCCCAAGGGATCGGAAACAGAATTCTAAGAGGAAAGAATTGCAGCATGGAAGAGAAAAGAAGCTGCAAAGGCAGGGGCCCCATAGTAGCCAAGAGTGTACCCACTGAAGTGCAGCATGGGCCCAGGGGAGTGGGGGGTAGGCAGCATGTGGAAAAGGGGGGGGGGTGTAGAGGTACGTAAATCAATGCTATAGGTAACCAATAATATGTGGGTTCTACTATGTCAGTTATTACCCACTCTGTTATGTCTATTATTTTACAGATTTTGTGTGGTTTTCCTTTCAAGAAATACATGAGTACACAGCATACAAAGTGCCAGCGGCTGCCACAATTTTCTTCTTCTTACTGTCCATACTTTCTAATATATAAACTACTTTTCTAAGTGCCAAAATGTACTAGAATAAATAAAATGTCTATGAAGCATCACACTGGACAATGTACTTATTGTGAGACAGTAGAAATTCCTGAAATTCATCGTCTGTGGCCTCTGGACTGCCGAGGAGCACTGTAGTGCTGGGTGTGTGGATAAATCATGAAAATCTGGCCTCCTGGCAGATTGGTGAGACTAGATCCGACGGACAGGGTCTGCTCATTAGTGGGCAATTATGAGCTTCAGATTGGCAGGCCCAGTCTGTTAGAGATACCCACAGGAATGGCTTGCACTTTTGGCTGGTCATTGAAATCCACTTGAGTGACCAGCTATTCACATGTGAGAGCCCATGTTAATGAAATGAGACCATGGTGATCAATCCATGCAACAGACTGCTTGCGCAAATACTTTGAAACTTAATACTAATGGGGAAAAATAGCAACTCACCATAAAGATGATCCCTGAGTCACACAGGCACATATAAAAGACAATCTCACACTGACAAATAAATTTTTGGCCATAGCCTTTGTCAGAAAAAGACGACAACACACACACACACACACACACACACACACACACACACACACACACACACACACACATTCACACAATCACTCAGACAACTCATGCACACCACCATCTCCAGCCACTGCATCAACACTGAGAATCAAATCCCAAATCCAAGCAAACCATTCCCTACACCGCCCTGTGTCTCGTCAGCAGCTGCTAGGCTAGCAGGAAAAAGTGGTGACAGCACCGACTGTACACTGAAGGGAGTGGTAGAAAGGGGAGAAACAGTAAGAATGAAGGAGTAGGGAAGCAACACACGTACTCAGTTGTGCACAATTCATGACATCCCAGCAAACAATTTCATCTACTGAGACGAAAAACTACATTTTTTTCCAATGCTTTTCTCAAATTTCCCTGATTTTTCTCTGGTTACACTGATGCATTTGAAATTCCCTGATATTCTCTGATTTCCAGCATTTGTGGCAACCCTAACATCAGTATCAGTATCATAGCACATTTTCCCACACAAAAGCCCTTACAATTCATCAGGAATGATAGGTAAGTATTGTGTGGGGTGCTAAGGAATTAGATGCCACTTTTGCTAAACCTCACACCTTAGAAAGACGACTTCGTGTACTCTACAAGCCTGCAAACAACACATTGTAGTGAATATCTTACATGATTGCTATTCAGTCCCTTTTGCTATTTAATCTGTATGTGGAGCAATGGGAGAACGAATACATGACTTTAACCTTAAATGTTTGAGTGTGGTGATCATGTGTAACAAGCTCTACAATATGGACTGTTATGGAGGGACTACCTGTGGTGGACGTATATTAACTGCTCTGCGATTATGTAGTCAAGTAGTTGTTGGAACACAAAATTAGCAGTCCTGCCTTCCGGTCAGTCTTATATACAGGAAACACTGTGGTCTGTTGTCCGATACTGGTGGCTGTCTTTCAAGTTGAAATCAGACTTGCAACAAATAGTATGTTGAGCCACACACTGAATACCTAATATTCTGCAGGCTTTCCAACTAAATAGACAAAAGTACCCATCCAGCACATGGCAGGAAAACTTGTTTCAACATGTTTATTTCTCACATGTTTGTTCAAATGCACTTGCCTCCCACCCATGCCGTGTCATCCTGCGCACTCAACTGTTACCATGCTGCATGTTTTGTTAACAAAATACACATCATCAATAATACGCACAGTTCATGTACTATCTATGTTTCGATTTGTTTAAAATCTCAACTGTGTAAGGTTTAATTAATAACAATCGATTAGGCTTCTCAGAAAATCGTCTCTATGGACATACTTCAAATACAATTAAAATAGTCCAAAAAGCTTTATATGTAAACTATGTGAAATACAAATTTCTCATGGTGGCATTGGAAAAAAAGCAACATCAAAAATGAAAAATCATTTGAAAAATACATACAGCGACGAACATTAAGTTGCAGTCTATGTTTCCTAAGGGGCAATAAATTACAGATGTAAGTCAACATTTAACACCAAACCAGCAACTGAGTCTTGAAGAATGTGTGGAAATGTGTAAACCCTGAGATGTTCTTGATCCAAAGGCTCAGAAATACTATCTGTAACTTGTTGAAATGATAGCACTTGTCAGTGAGGCAGTAACATAGTAGAAAGGGCTGGGTTTAGAAGACTGATAATAATGCTTTGGCGCAGTATACAATATCAAGCTGCCATTACTTTTCAGACAAAATAATTCCAGAAATATATCATAAGGTGGTTCAAAACATTACTTTCAGAGACTCATTATATTTCTCTGGCACATGACATGTGGATGTGGACGTGTTTGTACAATCAAAACAGTGTTTTTTTTTTAGTTTTACTGTGCATTTTATTGATTGTGAATTCAATGTCAAACATGTAGTACTTAGCATCAAGCACTTTGATGCACAACACAGCAGAATACATACCAACTCGTTTGCAGGAAATTGCAAGTTTACGGGACATCCAGCTGGCTGTCATAATTCACGATAACAGACAAAAAGTAGTAAAATCCATTATCAATGCAGAGTTGAACTCAGTGCATCATTCCTTTCATACTCATCAATTAATTGTTAACAAATGTCTGGTAACTCAGTCAAGTGCGACTCAAATGATAGCAACAGGTAGTAGGATCATAACTCATTTTGATCACCCTGGCACTGCACAGGAAAAACTGCATCTATCCAAAAGTTTGTTAAGCTCCTTCAGCTTAAATTGGTGTAAGATGTCAGTACACAGTGGAATTCCACCAATTATATGCTCATAAGGCTAATTGAACAAAAATGGCCATTTCACTCTATTTCACACACTGCAAAAGTGATAATCTGACTGCTGCACAGTGAGAGCTCTTAGATCAACTTTTGACATTATTACAACCATTTGAGGAAATAACAAAAATTAAAAGTTCTGTACACACTTGCACTTCTGAAATTATTCTGTATGTTGTTACATTAATGCAATAGTGTGATAAATGAGCACAGCAGAGCTAACACCAAGACTAAACCAGGTGAGGCTTGTCATAAAACAAAGGTTGCAAGAACAATTTGAAGCCTTCACAACAAATAAAAATTATTTGGTGGCAATTACTTTAGGAATGAGTTCAACATGAATGTTTTCACCAGTCACCTGCAACAAAAAAAAAGTATGGCAGTATATTTTGATTGATAACCTACAGATGAACTGTGAAACAAGCAGGAACAATAGTGCAAATTCGTCCCCTATTCACGCCACAAGGATGAAAACCGAAGAGCAGAGTCTACACCAGACAATTCACCCATTTTTTATCAACTGCTTGAAAGAAGTGATTGCAGGAAAACACAGCTCATACCAGGGCATAGAAAGGGAAAAAACACAGCTCCAACTAAAAAATACCTTTATTTAAGAATTAAAAGCATATCAAGTCATAACAATCCATACAGATGGTGGCCAGCGAGGAAAGATGAATTTCCATATTTAGTAAATCTTGCAGCAAAATATTTGTCAGCACCAGGAAGTAGTGCTTATTCAAAGCGCCTTTTCTCTGATGTTGAGAATGTTTACAAGAAGAAAAGGTGTAAATCACTGCCTAAAAATGCAGAAAGATTAGCCTTTCTGGAGCATGATGTTCAAATTCTGAATTTTAATGATTAGAATTCAAAACTTTGGCCACAGGAGACATGTATTTTACTTGAAACCTAATTGTTTTTGTTAATTTTTATAATACTAGAGTCGATTATGTATCCACGATAGCTTCAACAATTACAAGGAAAATACTTATCATTATGAAATAAATCAATATTTTCATTTCACAAGTTATCCAACTGAATACCAACTAACAGCTTAATATTCATTGGAAGTCTAGTCGAAATGTCATGGATAACAAGGGAACAGACTACTACTCTCATAAGCTGTTGCTGTTTCATCACATACATTTACCATCCATGATGATCATTTCATAGTGGATAATGTGAACATACCATTATTTCCAAACTGTAATTATATAAGAATTTCTTAAACAGGTGCTGTTATATATCTTTGGAAACCTATAAATAGTTTGTGTTGGACAGAATCAATGTTGTATCTGGTGGCCCACACTCATACCTGGTCCGCACAAGAATGATTGTCTAGCAGTTCAAAAATTGCACTGCTCATCAGAAATGTGTACCAAATGTTCAGCTTCCACACTGCAGAGCTTTTGGGTGTGTGATGGAAATAATTCAATGGATAGTACTGCTGTATGTCATAATTACACCAGTTCTGCAAGTCTGAAGTTATAGCCAAAATGTAAAATGTACTGTGTGGTGTGGTGTATCATTGAGTTGCTGCACACAAGCAAAGAACTATGTTGCTAATATAATTGCATAGGCTTCCACAGCCAGAGTCAGTTGACATGAGAGTTTTCTGGGTATGGTACCACGTCATAATTTATAAAACTTCTGCTGCTGGAGGAAAACAAATGT
Organism: Schistocerca americana; assembly: GCF_021461395.2. Taxonomy (NCBI): domain Eukaryota; kingdom Metazoa; phylum Arthropoda; class Insecta; order Orthoptera; family Acrididae; genus Schistocerca; species Schistocerca americana. Next base: position 51,972,535 of record NC_060129.1, read on the forward strand.
ATCGGCCTCCTTCTGGGTTGCTAGTTGGCAGCTCAGTTTTGGAAAACTGATCTATGCCTTCCTGGAGAGAGAATAACGACATGTATTCCATCCTTTTCAACATATCAAACACTTGTCCAATTCATGTAACAAACAATTGCAAAACTGAAAAGAGGTGGACCATGCTGTGAACTGTAAAGTGAATAGTATAGAATATGTTTGTATGATCAGTATTTTGTGTATATGCCATATTGCTAATGTAAGTACCATTGCATGTCAATCACTTATGAGCACAATTTCATAACAAAGGTCCACACAAATTTTGCATGAATTTTACAAGTATAGTGCCTCTGTCTATATTTTGGTCTTTCAGCAACTGCACAAGTATACACTGCACAGGATGTCAAACGTTCATCTCTTTATTTTCAGTTTCCAGGCAGAAACTTTGTGGGTTATAGGTTTCATGTTTCCTGTCATTCTTGGTTCACATTAAGCTGTAGGTTTAGTGCCATCACAAACGTTATACAAGCAGTATAGGAATGATGTACCACCTGAGGAAACTGTAAAATGGTTTGTGTCAGACTGAATCGATGTTTTATTTGACATACAAAGTACCAGTTTCATCATCTAAAAGTTCACAAGCATGGTGTTTGGACCACTGCAACCACATTGTCATAGCTGCAAAAGCGTCTGGAGTGGGGGAGAGGTACCAAAACCAGAATAGTACCAGGTTCTTTTGGGAAAAATTAAGTGCATTAGTTATGAGAAGAAATGAGACTGTGGAGGTTTTCTCAGACGGGATTCGAAAGCTGAATGCACAAATGTTAAAACTGTCACTGGATGGGGAGACGAATAGAATGCTGTTACAGGAGGCCGAGAACAGGGTGTTAGATGTGTTTTTGCAGAGAGTACTGCGGGAGATGTCACGTCAGGTGAGAATGGAGAATCCCAGTGATCTTGCAGTGGCTCCAAGGAGTGCCACATACTTAGAGGAGGTAAATTATGCAGCGAAGCAACAATGGTATGATCACGCAAGAAAGGAAACACCTGGCATTATGAAGGTGCATGTTCCAACTAGTAAAGACACGTGACCTACGCCAGCATGAGACATGCCAGACTGCGCCCATGCAGAGTAAGTTCTGTGCCATTACACAAATTGCAACACATGACCTAGTCTGCATTTATCTCTGTACACAGATTCTGATAGGACAATCTGGGGAACAGTCTTTGTGCTGGAGAAAACATTCAGGAGACACGTAAAGCATTAACCAACAAACCAGTCGAATAGGAGAGAATAAAAAAATTCATCACTACATAATACAGACTTATTGAACTTAGTGGAGTGGTATATACAACAGTAAGGTATGGACTTTTGTATTTCAATGTCACATTGACTCCGTGTACGCATGAGATATTTACCAAAGACAGAGTAATACTTCAACATGGCAGTGCATTGCAGCACAGGTGCCGGCCGAAGTGGCCGTGCGGTTAAAGGCGCTGCAGTCTGGAACCGCAAGACCGCTATGGTCGCAGGTTCGAATCCTGCCTTGGGCATGGATGTTTGTGATGTCCTTAGGTTAGTTAGGTTTAACTAGTTCTAAGTTCTAGGGGACTAATGACCTCAGCAGTTGAGTCCCATAGTGCTCAGAGCCATTTTTTTTTGCAGCACAGGTAATCATGCTGCCGACTTACAATTCCCATGATGGCATAAGAACCTTTATTGAGGATAGGCTTTTGAAGAAGGTGTGGAAAACAGACTGTGAAATGGACACTAAAAAGAGCAAATTGAGAGGAGAACTTACACCTGAGTATAAGACTGGTAGCAAAGTGAGTGTGGGAGGGTAAAAGCCATCATAAGATGTCTGTTCTAAAAATTCCGAACATTGTCCACAAAATTTTTCTACTCTTACAGTTCACTTATTGTGCTTGGTCTCCCTTCAAATACTTTCCTCCACATTTAAAACGCCACTCCCAATGCTGTTTCCACTTCCAGAATAAGTCTTGGTATGCTTATTGCTGGAATGCTTGAAGTGCTGTCTGCCAATTTTCTCCCATCTCTTCTATCGTTGCTAATATCCGTCCTTTCAATGGGGTTTTCAACTTTGGATATAAAAAGAAAGTCCACAGGTGCCAGATCTGGATAGTACAGAGGTTGAGGCAGCACAGTGTTTTTTTTTTGTGCAATAGGCACGCATATATAGGGATGAATGTGTGAGTGCATTATCATGATGCAAGAGCCATGAATTGTCCCACAGCATTTCAGGCCATTTCCTTCTAACAGTTTCTCACAGGCATTGCACCATCCCAATAGTACCATCGAGTAACAGTTTGTCCCTGTGGCATGAATTCATGATGGACTAATCCTTCAAAGACAAAGAAAACTATCAGAATTGCTTTCACATTTGACCTGACCTGGCGAGCTTTCTTTGGTTTTGGAGAACCTTTCCTGAACCACTGTGAAGACTGAACCTTGGTCTCAGCTTCATAACTGTAGATCCATGTCTTGTCACCAGTTACAATCCTCTTAAGGAACATCTTCTTCTCATTTGCGTGATCCAAAAACTCTTCACAGGTAGTTAGGTGGGGGTATTTCTGGTCTTGACTCATGAACCTTGCAACAAAACGATGCATTCCAAGATACTGTGTAAGGATTTTGTGACATGATCCAATTGAAATGTTACATTCTTCTGCAATCTCTCAGGCAGTCAGGCTTCAATTGGCACACACAATTTCATTGACGTTTCTGACATGAGTGTCGCTGGTAGATGTTGAAGGGCGTCCTGGATGAGGGCCTCCCTTAACTTCCATCCAGACATTTTTAAACCATGTCAGTCATGACTACCACCAAGTATGGCTTAAGCACTCATCAACATTGGCTTCCTCCATCATTTAGTATGTGTGTCATGCAAAATGTAAAGCAGATGTGTTGCTTGGCTACCCCCCCCCCCCCCCCCCCCCAGCATCTCGAAATTTACGAACTGTGTGACACAACGTTCTGCTCAATACAGCACTGAATAATAACTTACAGACACACAAAAATGAAACTTCCAGCAGTTACACGTTAAACACAAGCATATGCAGGGATGCTAACTGAATTTCACTCCAACAAATCACTAGCATGAAATTGTAAATATTCTGGAATGTTATGAACGGACCTTGTATGCAGAAAAGGAAATAATTTCACTATTCTTTCAACTACCAGCGACTATGTCTAATGTGGGATACCATAACCCCAAATTACTAATGCTTAGCAGATGTTGAAAGGTAAGTAGGGGCATCTAATGCTTGTAGTCTGAGAACTTATTTCACATCTTCATGTTCTGAGCGATCAAAGGGTCTTGGAAATGTATAACTGATGGCACTGACAGGTATCACATGTCATGTAATTGAGAATTCATGACTATCAGCACTGAAGGTTCTCTTCAGCTTGTTTTTCTTTTTAATGTGTATCTATTTGTTCAGTTAAAATTACGTTTGTTTATATGTGTTTTCTCTTCGGTATGTTTTGGTCGTCAGGTTGTGTGTGATCTGTTTTTATTATGAGATAGTATCAGTGGACCAGCTGTCATTTCCTTTTAGAGTTTGGTTATAGTTCACTTTGTCAGCTTTTGCTCAAGTTCCACGTGTTTTAGTTGCTATGATAATATGTATTGTGTCCATGAAAGACTGATGTATGTATTGGCAACAGAGTGAGAGAGGCTTATCCATTAATTTCAATTTATGGTTTGTATCAACAAGGTAAATGTGTTGATGAGACTAATAGTATAGAGGGCAAGCAATATGTAGAATACTGTTTCTTGATGTATGCCATGAGAGGGAAGTCATTGAACATATGACAAGGAAGAATCCACACTGTTACAATAACAGTGCATAAATTATTTCACCACCATGACACAATTACAAGATTATGCGAAACTAACAAGTGAGAATGCCACTGGAATGAAAAAGTGTACTGTACAACAAGTCTTCATGTCATCTAATGAATTTGCAGAGAAGATACTGCAGTATTATAAGCTGATGTGTGCTGTTAAAGTGGTAAAACAAAACCATGATGACAAGGGTGAAAGGCAGCAAGGATTAGTGACATTCCTCTGTGTACGAGTGCTTAGACCTTTGTAAGTCAAACATTTGACAAAGAAATGGTGCACTCTGTACATAATTACATAATGTGTATGGACAGGGACTTAGAGATACAATAATGCTGCAGTACATTAGGGAATGGTTGAAGGGTATCACCTACCTGATATGGTGTATATGCTGACAGAGAATCAGAGGTGTGTGATTGTCATTGAAATGAAATTGTTCATGCTTACTAAAACACACACACACACACACACACACACACACACACACACACACACACACACACACACACACACAAAAACTATGAAAACACTGAAACAACACAACAGAATAAAGCACCACAAACATTTGTTTGCACATTTTAAATTCCTGCACTGCTTGTTTATCTTCAGTGCAAGCATCCAAACACCCTATATGTACACGTAAACATCACCTATGAGTAAGAACACTGAAAGAGATTATGCGGTAATGCTCTTCATTTATTCTGAATGTGCGAAAGTACATCATGTTTCAGCACCATCCATTCATTATGATGTAACAGCAGTCGGCTGAGTATGTGTATGTCCATTCTTGTTCACGAGACAACAGTGAATTAAATAGACTGAGAAAATGTGTCAGAACACACAAATTCTCAGTAACATTTTTTACCTCTCTCTCCCCATTGTGTTTCCTACTGGGTTAAAAAAAAAAGGTTTTGTTTGCTTAATTTGTGTCAAATATGTGATGCAGTCAGATTATGCTTTACTATTTTGTATCAACCCAACAATGTATTAATCTTTAAAAGTGGTCATTTTACACATTATTCATGCTGCATGTACAAGAACATAATCTACTAATCTGTATATATCAATTGTAAAATGACCTGTAGTAGAGCCAGTCATTTCAGCCTCCAGACTCACTCATAAGTTCATTTCTACAGTGTTGCGTACCCACAGCTACGAAGGGCTAGGGAACAATAGCCTGCAATAATCACCTGGTGCAGCAAACCTGTGAGTTTTCACTCGGATCATGGACTCATACGACTACTTGACACTTTCTCACCATTCGTTACAGAGCTACACTGAAGACTATTTTCTATTAATGTTAGCATAAGGGACAGACATTCTCTGGGACAGGCACAGGATAAACTGAGGTAGTTCTATCTGGGATAATTCTAGAGGTACTAATCCTCCTCTGCAGCTGAATTGTCAGGATGTCTGATTGCACCGTGGAGGACTCAGGTTCCACTCATGGTCTCGCCAAGGATTCTTCCTAGGTGGGAGGAATGAAATCATGTATGGGCCAGCCTTGTAATGCCAACAGAGGACCCATTTCAATGGCAAGTAATGTCTCCAAGGTCTGTGAAATTGGCAACAGCAAGAAGAGCAGTGGGTGGATGCTATACCCCTCCATACCGCATCAAAATGACACCATTTGCAGAGGATGACATGGCAGCTGGTGGGTACTGAATGGCCACTCAGGGGCAGAATGTGGAGCTTTAGCTTTAGGTGTTTCTTAAACGAGAAAGTCGTCACCAGGATACAAGATTCTCCTCATAGCAACACATTTTTCATTCATGTTTCACGAGACTCGTAGTTCTGAGTGAGACAACAAAAGACAATATATATTAAAGTTTGTCAGAGACTAGACACCATAGTTCTGGAACAAGAGTATAAGTATCCATGTAACACATGCGTACTGACACTATTTCGGAAGTGAAATGAGAAAAATTTGGGGCAGATTTTGAAAAGGGAAGTTGAGTGTTGCACCACAGGAAGATACACTGGGCAGGTATAAAAATTTTTGAAGTTTTCCCCTGCCAGCACTGAGCCATGCTGAAACAGTCTCAAGCAGTGTCACACAACTGAAACAACAAACAGCAGGAGAGTTGATGCTGCAATATACAAGTGAGGCCACTGCCACACATCGCGAGATGTCCGAATCACGAGTTCAGCATTACGGCCTAATTCAGCAAAATGACCTAAATGTGAAGGACACATAATGTCATTCTGACAGCACTGCAAGGTGCCATAACAGCATGTAAACCTTACACAGGAATACCTTTCAGCCCACTGACATCACACAACAGTGCTGAGCTGAAGAGCTTACAGCCACAGTTGAGATACTGAGCTGCATTGAAGAAGGCTGACAACCCCCCAAGCAACATTCTGTCATCCTTGCCAAGGTATAATGTCACCACCTCCAAAAGATGGTTATAAATACTCAAGCTCCTGAGCTCTTCTATATTCCAGTTGTAGTGAGACAACTCTGAGGTAGGGTCTTTGATGAGGTGACTACCGTTCACTATATGTCTTTATGTCTCTGCCTTTGGGGCTTCTGCCACCCCGGTCTAGTGGATTAGCCACTGTGAGCTGCCAATCTCTCATATGTCAGTGTGAAGACTTGGAGCTTTCTACCACCAGCTCACAAGAGGTCATATATGTCAAACTGTAATTGTACTAGGTAGGTGTACTAGCTGCTGTTGTTGCTGCCCCCTCCACCTTGCATTGTGAGCAGGCAATGACACTCCATAACCTTCCTCTGGCAGAGGGGCCATTATTTAACTCCACACCACCATCACCATCCTGTTAAGAGCTGCTGGAAGCTCACTCCCTTCAAGCTGCACAAATAAGCCCTAGCAACTTGCATCACTGAGCTGTTGGGCACCATTGCCGGGGAAGGAAGGCCTCTCACCATGTGATTGGGATACCCTGAATGATATCAGATCGTCACCACCATGCTCCACACGTTATCATCCTGTATCCATACAAGTCACTGTCCACTGACTAACAAAATGATGTTCTTCTGTTCTACAAAAACACTGGTATAAAAACTAAATTATTACGTAAGAGTTTATATTGCAACTTCAGCAAACACTCAGTTTAGTGACTGTTATCACAAATGAAAGCATCATCGTCTGTCCTTCAGTTTCAGTAGAATAGATGAATGAATTCCTAATTTGGTAAATATTTACTTAACCACCTACAAATATCACACATGTATTCATTTCACCATTTACAAGAAAAGAGGAAGATCAGATCTATATCAATCATGAGAAACACAGTATGTGGGGTTTCTTACACACAAAACTTTCTCAAATCTGTTTAGGATAGTACTGTATCACTGTATGTCTTTTCATGTAGAATGTAATTTAGATGTTACATTCTGCAATAAAATTTATAGGTTTTAAGAATGTTCAGTGTTACAACTATTGTGCTGTATGTCAAAGACATAGTGGTCTGTTGACAGTGTATTCAACTTCAAGAAGATGCACAACTACTGTCAATTTATTTTGTTTCTGTGAATGAAATGAGTGAAAGGCATCATTGCAGTTCCTTTCACTATGTTTAGTTCCAGGTGAAGAGTTTCATACAGTGAACCCCTAAGGACACAGCTTTTAGGTTTTGTTATTTCATCTGTTTTATCTTACTGGTAAAATGGATTAAAAGTGAATAGTACAAAACGACTTCCTTCTCAGCTGGTGCTCATGAAGTGAAAATTCCACATCCAAATGTATGAGGGCTGTTCATAAATTAACCTCTGACTATACACTAAAAAAAGAGAGAAAACACATATTTTTTTTAATATACAATCTGTACTTACTTGCTGTTCTGCACAAGTTCAAATATTTGTTGTATGTGATTTTTTTTTTCATCCTTTCAAGTGATGGTGCCCCCTCAGGCTTGAGCCAAATGACATAATCCTTCAGCTCTTCAGCTCTTCATCAGTTATTAACTGCTGGATAACCAGCCATGCCTTCATCTTGAGGAATGGACGTAATGTGGTTGGTACCTAGTATGGACAATTTGGAGGCTGCTAAATGATTTCTCTGCAGAAAAGCCAGAATATTTTCTTCATTCGATTCACAGTATGGGATCATGCATTACTATGAAGGAGGATGATTTCTTCAGTGATGACCTAATGCCCTCAGAGTTTGCTGGCCACTGTGGCCGAGCCGTTTTAGGCGCTTCAGTCTGGAACCGCGTGACCACTACGGTCACAGGTTTGAATCCTGCCTCAGGCATGGAGGTGTCTGCTGTTCTTAGGTTAGGTATGTTTAAACAGTTCTAAGTTCTAGGGGACTTATGACCTCAGATGTTAAGTCCCACAGTTCTCAGAGCCATTTGAAACCCCAGAGTTTCCGACAAGTCTCTCAGTATTCTCGTTTGTTATTCTCATGAACTCTGTTGTCAAAAACACTTTACAATCCCAAATATGCATCATTTTACTGCTTGCTGGTGCCTCCTAGAATTATTTGGATTTACTGAGAGAATGAGCGTGCACTATTTCTTAGTTTCAGAGTTCATGTACCTCACATCAATGTCCCAACCCAGCCATGCTTCTGTTCAGAAATTCTCTCCCTCCTCATGGTAGCAGAGATGGAATGTAAAGGTTGAACCTGTACTTTGTTTTGTAAACATCATTAGACATTTTGGTACTCACCATACACAAAATTAATGGAAAACTAACCCCTCTCTGACAGCACTAATGAGGTTGTCCTTGAAATCTGCGGCACATCCTCAGGACGTTCAGAAATTGTGAACCGACATCTTGCACACACAATTCCGTCAACATGTTGCATTAATTCATGTACCACATATGAACGTCTTCTTTAACCACTTTTAAGATGATCATTTGCGTGACTGGCCTTGAAATTTCTGCACAAGTTCTTCACAAAACCATCACTCATAAACCTCCCCCCTCCCCCAAAAACACAATCAACATAAATCTTGGAAGCACTGGCACTTTATGTTTGCAGGAAGCAAATGGCAGAATGTACCCCACAGCTGGTGGAGAAACAATAACACCATTCTTTTTATTTACTTGCTGCTTACAAACTGATGAATGCAACACATCTGACATGACCTTTAAAGTCTCATTTCCAACCATAAAAGTGTCACAAAGCTATAAGCATTTGCCCATTTTTAATAACCAGTCATAGGTTAATTTTTGAACAGTTCTCATATTATGGATCATAAGGCCCTGTAACATAGGTGACTGTTGATACAATAACATATATCCTCAATATGATGCATATAGTTTCCCATTAGATAATAAAAATAAAAAGTAGGGTGAGTAATTTAAACCTTACCGTGTACAGTGTGGTGGACATATTGTTGAGACTACCTCCTGAAAAATTCATAATACTATTAGGCAGTGAATTCAGAAAGGTACAGCAGTAAAGATGCAATTAAGAAAATGATCTACTTCTATTAAGAGATAACTGGTAAATACGGAATCCATTGCCTACTTGTGAAACATGCAGAAATTAACTTATAATGTATACCACAAACTGCTGTGTACAGACAGACAGCAGAAATTTAGTAAGCAAGAAACAGTACTTCAGCACATCCATGGAGACAAATGCACTCTTCCACTTTATATCAGATACATATGCATTCAGATATGCCTGGAGCTGAATTTCATTTGTGGGTCAGCGGTATATTCCGATGTTAGATCATTATTTATGGCAGTTTAGGAGGCAGTGCACACACTTCATTTACTCTCTGAATCAGTATCACATTTATGTCACCATATGAAATATGAGGGGGTACCCAAAAAAAATTGGCACAACATTGCCATGGGCAGAGCTTGTGTAGTACACATTGCTGCCACTAGGGATGTATAGTGCAACTCACTGCCACTTCAATGCCCTATGTTGTTGACCTGGCTCATTCTCTTCATCTGCAGTGATTGTTGGTGCTAGCACTGTTTAGTTCTTGTTTCATTTTTTATCATGGCAACTTTAAGTGAACAACATGGAGCTGTGAAATTTTGTTTCCTGCTCAGTAAAAGTGCTGTGGAACTGTTTTAATGTGGAAAACATCTTAACAGGACGATGCTATGGGAAAACCTCTCTTGCTCAATTTGATAATGGCAACATTTTAACTGATGACAAACCTCGTTCTGGACATCCCTCAACTACTCAAATCAAGAAAACTATTGAAGAAATTCGAGACCTTGTACTCACAGGCTGTTGATGGACAATTGATCAACTGTCAGAGATTAGGGGGCTATGTTGGAGATTGATTCAGCAGATTGTGGCAGACAGGGGACTGGTTCTTCCACCACGACAATGCACTTTCACACAGACAGTTTGTGGCCGAATGAAAGGACACAGATTTGACAACACTGAAGAAGTCAAGAAGAAAGCAAGGGTAGAGCTGTCAGCTGTTTCTAAAGATGACTACAGAAAATGTTTTCAACAGTGGTAGCACTGGTGGAACAAATATATTAGTTGTAATGGAGAGTATTTTGAAGGGGATAATGTTGTATTCTAAACAATTTGAAAATTTATGGCTTAAAAAAAATAATACTGTTTTTTGTGTACCCCTCATAAGAGGGAACCACCAAACAACAAATGGTTTTCAGAATGAAATTTTCATTCTGCAGCAGTGAGTGTGTTGTTTTGAAACTTCTTGGGAGATTGAACAAATTTATCAGACCATGAAACACAAAGTTTACGGTTCAAGTTCCATTCAGGCACACTATTTGAATCTGTAGAATGTTTCCATCTTATCCTTGAACAACTGCCTGCAATTGTAAACTAATATTTAAGATCTGATATATACACGTGCCAAAAGTGCAACACACTGAATGCAGCTTTGGTCAGCTTAATACGTGCTTCACTTAGAAAGAAAGTGGTAATATTATACAATTAATGAACGAAGGGTATGCAGAAACGTGAAACAAATTATGGAAAATGCAGACATGTTCATAAGCTGGCATTTTTACAGATTTCAGCTAGTTTGGAGTATTCATTTTTAATATTATTTTGTCGCTTCTTTCAACATTATACTGTCTGTTTGTTTGTTGGACACTTGACCAAAATATACTTTAATATATTTATTTATCCCAAGTATGCAGAAAACAAACATACAACTAGTTATTATCCATGAATCAGCTATTTTAAACGCATCAGCAAGAATATGAAAATCGCAAAATGTTGTACAAATATACAGCTCAACACATACAAAGAAAAAGATTCACACACCAAAGTATGTTGATGGGAGCATAATTCTATTGATTTCAGGTGATTTCAATGGCCCCAGTGCACCACCACCACCACCACCACCACCAACAACAACAACAACAACAACTACAACAACAACAACAACAACAGGACACTGGGAAGCCTGTTTAGCAGGATTTTATTTTTGAAGATCAAGTTATGTTGCCACTCAGAATTTCTTAACAACCATCTTCAATATGCTCATCTTTGTAAAAATGCTGGATATTTTTATAGTTTTCATTTATGCTAATGCACTCTTATAAGCATCCGACAATGGCCTTAGTGGCAAGATTATAACTGTGTTGTGAATAATAAAACATTGCAATCAATGGCTAGATGTATTACTTGGATCTGTAAGTGCAAGAGCTGTCACCCTCATCTGAAGTATTTCTCCTTTAATGTTTCTAATTTTGGCTGTTTTGGCACCAAAAATTCCTTTCCCAATAAGAAATGTACCATCTTCAAGCTACAAGTTATTTTTTACAAATAAATAAAAACAGAAACCTACTATTAATAAATTTATTAAGAACAAATCCGCACTTACTGGTTTTGAAACAACAGTTTCATCATCAGAAAGCCATTCACAATCATAATTTAACTTAGTTTATGTTAAACATAAGACACTGGCTGTCTGTTGTGGGGAACATTCTTTGAGATCATGGAGCACTATACAAAACAAGCAAAATTAGAATTGAGTTATGACACTTATCAGACTTTACATGAAGTAATGTGAACAACTGTAACACTGCTATTTTTGTGTTACTTACTACAGAACCCCCCTCTCATTTTTGGCAGTGTTGACTGTCTTTGAAAATGATAATATTTGACAGAATAACAACCCAGATTCTACAACTCTGTGGAACTTACAAAAGACAAGCAGTATAGAACACCACATGCACATGCACTTCCTCCCCCCCCCCCCCCCCCCCCCTCTCTCTCTCTCTCTCTCTCTCTCTCTCTCTCTCTCTCTCTCTCTCTCTCTCTAAATATTTTGGTCACAAAGACTTGCATACAATTAAATATTCCTTGAATGACCATTAATTATAACCAAAATAAATAAGAAAGTTGTTATTACAGCAATATTACGGAATTTAACATTCTATTTACTATTGTGAACAACAAACGCAACATTTTAGTGATGTATACACATGTTTCAGTGCGGAAATCAGGTGAACAGGATTGTGTAAAAAGTCTGAATTGGCTAACTCAATCTGTCATTTGGGAAGATGGACAAGTGATATTCTTTTATGATGCATATTTCTATCTCCTAAAGCATATTCATGAGACAACATTTCTCAGCACAGTATTCAGTGATTTTCATACCATGCCTATTACAAGTTTTGTGCAGTGAAAATTGAGTATTTTGCTATGTTATTGGAACATATGGCATTTATGCACTCCTTGAACAAGGTCTGTTTACTTCTCAACTGACCTGAACATTGTGAAACTGAAATCAAAATTACATAATTTCAGAGGTTGTCATGGGATATTTTCTGCTAAGTTTGGTATAAGGGACCTATGGTCAATCACGACTCTTTATACATTAAAGATGAGGTTATGATGTACTGAGTTTGTTACGCAGTTTGTTACTGAGAAAATACCATTAGCACCATGAATAAGTACATAATATGCAATTACAAAAATGCAAGCACAAAATGCCAATGTACAGATCCAATAGTATTGTAACATGGATGCTGTCGCTGTCTGATAACTCAGCATACTGTTATAGTGTTGCATTTCCTTTGCATTCAGTCAACACAGACTGCTGGACAACTCTCCATCAATATATCTACACATACTGCTATGTATCACTCTTAATGCACAACCAAACTGTTGGAGGGGGGAAAATAAGATATAAATGAATGCAAGATTGTGAGTGAAGAAAAAAATAGGCATTTACTGTTGTCAACAGCAAGTACTATGAGAGAATGGAACAAGTCTGTTTCCAAACAAGGCACCCTGTGCAAACTGTCGAGATTTGCACTGCTGTCCAGATATTTTCAGAGCAATACAGATACAAAGATAAATAACAGTAAGGAGGCAAATGAAATGCAATTACTTTGTAGTGAGTTGTGGGTGAACATGGGTTCATTACACCAAAATAAAGCAACCTCCAGCTTACCTGACTGCATATTACTTGGACATCATTTGACAATTTTTGAACATGTAATATGCAAAGACTTAAGTATTCCCTCACAAATGGAATTACTATTTTCTAGTAAAATCATAGCTTCTGAGTGTGAAAAGGTAGATGACAAAAATGTCCACAAATTGTCAAATATCAATGCCTGTGCACAAGTATTTGAACAGCTAAGTGATACAGATACATTGAACAAGGAGTGTTTGATGGAGGAAGAGAGTTAGGATGAGTCTTGCAAAGAACAGGTTATCATACATAATGAGGTACTGAAATTACTTGATATATTGTTAGTGTATAAAGAAAAAAATTCATTTGACTATACTGCTGTTTCGCCTCTCTGGAAAATGAGAACAATCGTCAGGGAAAAAAGTGAATGAATAATAAAAAAATGGAAGACTGTTTCCTGAAAGTGAACTGAAAGCCAGTGAGACTGTATACAGTATGTTTCATGTACGATTTTGTGGATAAATTGTCAGTTTCCAGTGAGAAATGCCTCAGTTACAAATTCAAGCATAGCAAGTAGCATGTTTTGTAAATGTAATGAGTAGCAGTTTCTGGCAAAGATGCATGTTTTTAAGCCCGCATGAACCCAGATTATTGGAAGCGAGATGTACATAGACAATTCCCAAAACACAGAGATTTTGTCAGTGGGGTTAAGGTTCTCCGCGTAAAATCCAACAGAGCCCTGCAATAGGTTTAAAATCATTCTGACCTTAATGGGGAGTATATTTATCTACATCTCTGAAGTGCAGTGCCCCACAACTCTTATCACCACCAAGAATTCATTATTAAAGTAGTGCAATACAGCTCATTGAAAATTCTAGAAGCAGCCACTTATGCAAATTATCTAATACACTGCAGATTTTTTCTCAACAGTCACAATACTTTTTAGCATAAGTCTGCCACAAGGAACACACGCAAGCTTCCTGTCTAAACTGAAGGTGTTCACAGTCCAATGGCAGCCAGGTTCACATCACTCATTTACATTAATCCCTATACTAATATCCCCTAAGGAGTAAATCATGAATCTCTTTAACAGAAAAAACCTAAGAATGGCAAAAGTCTGTAAACACATGGAGTTGTATAGAACAATGTTGTCAGAATTACTTTGGTTTAGAACATGAAATACATACACTGGAAGATGTCTTGGCAATGGGCAGTCGCCTAGTTGGGTTGCTAGTAGATATTTATATGAATCAATTCGAATGAACATTTTTCAAACCTAACTGTTACATTAACAGCAAAATTGTGTACAATAAAAGGTACATGGGGGTACAGTAATTCTCTTTGAAGGCATAAATAATGAAATTGATACATTAACAACAAATGTGAGGAGCATACATATAAACATTATCAGGCTGCAGCTTTAGACCAGTAACAGCGTTGAAGTAACCAACAGCGGCTGTTGTGTGCATCAGACGGCATGTTGCAGATCAATACTGAACCACAAAAATAATGTACCACCAGAACCAGCTGAACAACAAAAATAACTAAATATCTTTCAATCTATAGACTATCGATTTTTTTCAATAAAATCGTTTCATTAGTTACACCAATCCAGTGAGGGATGTAAGTCGTTGCTTTACGTTAGTAGGCAATCAGTAAGAAAAAATCGTGTAAGGTTAAAGTGAAAAAGTGGTACGAACTACCCTTTAAAAGATATTGCATCTCCTGTTATAACTTCTTGAGCTAATAAATGCTGTTTAGAAAAGTTTGTATGATAGTTTACTTATTTTCTTTAGTACCAATCAGTAAGTACAAATATTTTTATGAACTTTCTCAAGCACACCCATTATGAATTTCATTCCAGCAGTTAATAAATTGATATAAAATAGTTTATCATTTCTACCACAACTATATTGCAGTTTTTTGTAAGAATGCCAGTTCCTAACAAACTCAGATTCACCACTGAATATTTTCAGTGTGACATCACATGTGGTTGATATTTCATAACGTGATATTCTCTTGATACCACTCGTCAATCACCATTATGCTGAAAATTGATCGTCACATAAAAGTATGAGACTATAAGACTTCATGGAAAATCCAAATGCAATTTGAACATAAAACAACAATCGTTTATCAATATTAACAACAGTATTATAAAAAACGTAGACTGCTACTCACCATATAGGGAAGTGGACTCACAGGCAGGCACAAAGGAAAGACTGCTATAATTTTTAGCTTTCGACTAAAAGGCCTTCTGAAGTAAAAAATAAAAACACACATGCAACTCACATGCCCAACCCTTGTCCCTGGCTGCTGAGGTCAGAAACAGACTGCATCTGTGCCTGGAGGGGTAAGCAATCCATGAGTTGCGGATGTAAGGAGCAACTTGAGGCAGAGACTGTGAGAATTAGCACAGTAGGGGTGGGGAAAGATGCAGTGCTCCTTGCAGGAGCCTGCAGGAGTGTGGCAGGGACAGAATAGGCTGCTTGGTGCACTCAGAAGGTTTGGGACTGGAGGAGGGGAACTGAAAATGTGAGAACAAGAGAAGGACAAAAAGACTATTGGACACAATGGTGGAATACAAGGCCCTGTAGTGTTTTAGTAGGAATGGGGATAGGTATATGAATGACAGGGACTAGTGATTGTTGAGGCCTGGGGATAGCAGGGTACAGAAATATAGGGTATATTACATGGAGAGTTCCTATCTGCACAGTACAGTAAAGCTGGTGTTGATGGGAAGAATCTGTATGGCGCAGTCGTCAAAGTGAAGTCCATTATCTTGGGAAGCATGTTCAACAACTAGGTTGTCCAGCTGTCTCTTGGCCACAGTTTTCCAATGCCCATTCATGCTGACAGACAGCTTGTTACTGTTATGCCAATCTAGCAAGCAAATGGTGATTGCAGTTAGTTTACAGATCACATGACTGCTTTCACGGGTCGCCCTGTCTTTGCTAGCATAAGAGACGAGTTTGACTGGACTGGAATAGGTGGTGGTGGGGGGGAGGGGGGGGGGGACGCATGGGAGAGGTCTTTCATCTAGATTTATTGCAGGGATATGAGCCAGAAGGCAAGGAGTTCAGAGTAGAGTAGGGATTGTCAAGGATATTGCATAGGTTCAGTGAGTGGCGGAATACCCTTCTGGGAGGATTGGGAAGGGTAGTGGGTAGGATATTCCTCATTTCAGGGCACAATTAGAGGTTGCTGAAGCTCCGGTGGAGAATAAAATTCAGTTGTTCCAGCCCTGGGTTCACCTGATTCAGATTCATTGAGGACATCTTCACAATCTGAACCAAGGGTGAGGACACCCTCTTCACATTACTCCAGAAACTCACCCCCTTTCTCCCCCCATTTGCTTCACCCAACACCTTCTCCACCTTTTGCTTCACCTGATCCTCCTCAACTCAGTAAGCCACTTTTCTCAATGTTGAGCTCCATTTAAAGGATAACTAAATCAGTACCTCCATCCATATCAACCAACATCAGTACCTCCGCTTTGACAGCTGGCACCCATACCATACCAAGAAGTCCTATCCACATGGTGGTCATTACAGCTGTATCGATGGGCAGCCCATCTCCTAATGCACCAAGGGTCTCACTAATACTTTCAGAGACTAATATTACCATCCTGATCTTGTATAGAAACAAATCGCCCATGTCTTGGCTCTCCAGTCAGCTAACAGCTGTCACATGCCCACGATCCAACCACATCCATGACTCAGAACCACCCGGGGTTGGAGCAATTTAATTGCATCCTCTGCCTGGGCTCCGATTGTCTCTCATTGTTCGATCTATCCTGAGATGAGGAATAGCCTACCCACTATCCTTCCTTCCATATGCCACAGTGGTGATCTGCCACCCACCAAATATACATAATATCCTTATACATCCCTAATCCACCTCTATCCCCAGCCCCTCACCTCATACGCATTGCCCTGCAATAGATCCTGATGCAAGACTTGTCCCATACATCTTCCCACTACCACCTACACCAGTCCAGTCAAAGGCATCTCCTACCCCATCAAAGGAGGACTACCTGTAAAAACCGTCATGTGATCTACAAACTAACGTGTAACCACTGTGCGGCTTTCTGCGTGGGCATGAAAACTAACAAGCTGTCGGTCCACATGAATGGCCGACAACAAACTGTGGACAAGATAAAGCTGGACCAACACATTATGCTTCAAAACCTGCTCCATCTGGACCTTTCCCATCAGCACTAGCTTTTCTGAAAACCACACTTGAGAATTCTCACAGCAATATATTCTACATGCCTATACCCTCAACCCTCGCACCTCAACCATCACATGATGATGATGATGATGGTGGTGGTGATGAGTTGGGATGAGGGGGTGCTCGACAGCATGGTCATCAGTGCCCTGATGAAAACTCAATAGGAAATCTCATGGGTGGGGACGAAGGCTGTACGCACATGCAGAGCAGTTTATAACGTACTAAATTCAGCCACCCTTCCTCACCAGTTCAGGGATAAGGCCTGATAGTTCACAAAATTTCACCACGCTGTTAACACACATAGCCACAATATGCTGAACTGAAAGCGGCACGCTACAAACTTCACAGAAAGGTGGATCCTCCCCCCCGGAGGAGGAAGCTGTGTGTGAAAGGTCTATGCCCGATGCGCTGTCTGGTAAGCAAAACCTCCTTCCAGTGACGAGGCTGACACGAAGTCCGCCAAGCTTCTGTGGTCAGATTGAGCGACCGCAGTTTGTTGTCCAACACCTGCAACCATTCAGTCTCCCACTGACGCATGATGCATCTGTCAGAAAATAAGATGATGGCATGCAACAGGATGGGACATTGATGGACAGCACCATCTCAACATGCTTCCTTGGCAGCTTTATCAGCCATTTCGTTACCCTGTATCCCAATGTGGCCCAGTACCCAGCAAAAGATCACCTCCTTGCCACGGCGTTGGAGCCACTGTAAGCAGTCACGGATAAGCTGAATCTGTGGGTCTACTGGACACATTTGGTGAAGTGCTTGCTGTGCACTAAGAGTGCACAGACAATAAAACTCATATGGTGATGTCTGTGTACGCTCACCAGTGCCATTAGAATGCCATATAACTCCGCATCATAATTTGTAAATTGTTCTCAAAGATGCACTTTAAAAACCCTATCAGGGAAAACCACAGAACAACCAAGAACATTCCCCTGCTGGGATCCATCTGTATAAATAATGATAAAACGATGGTACATACTGAAAACAGACGAAAACAAAGTTGTAAAAACCATATCTGGAGTATAATTTTTCAGGTACTGCATCAAGCTGAAAATCACTTTGGGCCTCCGAAGATACCAAGGTGGCAGTGCGTTCCATCTCTGGGTGTGCACTTTCATGCCCGAGAGATCCAGATCCTTGAGGCAGGATGTAGCACACATACCAAATGGCTGGGCTGCATGGGGCCGATTCCTGAATAGTCGTTCGAAGGCGGGTTGGGTCACTGAACTAAATGCCAATGACTGAGGTGACCCTGAGATTTTCAGTGCCTGTTGAGCCAAAAGGATATGTCGCCGAATCCTGAGTGGTGGTTCTACACCCTCTGCACACAGACTCTGAACTGGGCTGGTCCGAAAGGCTCCAGTCGATATCCGAATGCCCGCATGGTGGACAGCATCTAACATCCGGAGATGGGAAGAGCGGGCCGATCCACAGACCACGCTGCCATAGTCTAAGCGTGATCGAACAAGTGTCTTATAAAACTGTAGGAGGTGAGACCTGTCAGCTCCCCATGTTTTTCCACCAAGGGATTTCAAAATGTTCAACAACTGGAAGCCCTTTGTTCGTAGGTCTTTCAGGTGTGGGAGTGCACTGTGTCTTGAAAAAGTAAAATACAGTCCCCCATTGTAAGCTCTGGTTGCTACCTTCACATGTCCCTCTCTCCTTTACCTACCTATTCCCTTCCCTGCACCCACTCCAGCACTACAAAGTGTTCTATTCCATCCAATCATCCACTAGTCCCTTTTCCCTTCTCTTCATCTCTCCTTTTCAGCTCCCTATCCCCCACTCCAACCACCTGACTGTATTTACAAGGGAACCTCCCCATCGCACCCCCCTCAGATTTAGTTATAAGTTGGCACAGTGGATAGGCCTTGAAAAACTGAACACCGATCAATCAAGAAAACAGGAAGAAGTTCTGTGGAACTATGAATAAAATAAGCAAAATATACAAACAGAGTAGTCCATGTGCAAGATAGGCAACATCAAGGGTAGTGTGAGCTCAGGAGCACCATGGTCCCGTGGTTAGCATGAGCAGCTGCGGATCAAGAGGTTCTTGGTTCAATCAAGTCTTCCCTCGAGTGAAAAGTTTACTTTCTTTATTTTTGCAAAGTTATGATGTGTCCGTTCATTCGTTGACGTCTCTGTTCACTGTAATAAGTTTAGTGTCTGTCATTTGCGACCGCACCGCAAAACTGTGCTATTAGTAGACGAAAGGCCGTGCCTCTCTAATGGGAACCGAAAACATTTGATTGCAAGGTCATGGGTGAACCGATTCCTCCACAGGCAAACACATCTGATATATTCTATACGACACTGGTGATGGCATGTGCATCACATAACAGGAAAATGTTGTCGACCCATCTACCTTGTGTTCTATGTGTTCTATGTGCTCTATCAAAACATATGTTTTTAACGTTTTCAAATTTTTTTGTGTGTAGACCGTCAAATCCTGCCTATGTCCAAGCAAATCTGAACATGTTCTAGAATTTTGGAGAACGAAGTTGATTATGTGTGAGTGCCTGAACTTTGATAATTGTCTGAAAATAAAAAATTAAACTTTTCACTCGAGGGAAGACTTGAACCAAGCTGCAGCTGCTCACGCTAACCACGGGACCACGGTGCTCCTGAGCTCACACTATCCTTGATGTTGCCTATCTTGCGCATGGACTACTCAGTTTGTATATTTTGCTTATTTTTTTCATAGTTCCACACAACTTCTTCCTGTTTTCTCGATTGATCTGTGTTCAGTTTTTCAAAGCCTATTCACTGTGCCAACTTATAACTAAATCTGAAGGGGGGTGCAATGGGGAGGTTCCCTTGTTAGCAGCACTATCCTGTCCCTAACACATCCCTGCAAGCTCCCACAAGCAACACTACACCTTTCCCCGGCCATACCCTGCTATCCCTTCCTCGCATCAGCCTCCTGCTTACCCCCAACATCCAGAGATTGCTTCTCTCATAAGGCGTAGTTAAGATCTGTAGTCTGGTCTTGGGCCAGTGACAGCAGGAGAGAGAAGGAGAGAGAGAGCGAGTGAGTGTGTGCATTTTCAATTCAGAAGAAGAACTTTGGCTGAAACCTTAAAAGTAAAGCAGATAGCAGTCTTTTCTTTGTGCCTGTCTATTACTCATTTTCTCCTCTATATGATGATTAGCAATCTATCCCCTTCACCTTATAGTCATTAATCCATACTGGAATTCCATTGTTTCATTTATCAATATTACTTTGCTACATATTTCACCTATACAAGAGACTGCCAATTTCTTTTGAAATTTCATTACAATCAATCGTTATCACGGAATTTAATTTTAAAAAACATGGATTTTTTAACATTTGTCACATTATACTTCACCAGACATTACTTCTGAAATGTTATTTTCATTTGGTTATCCATGTCACGTTAAAAACACAAACTATTGAAGGTGTCTGGATATATTAGTAGTATTCTTCCTCTATCATTAATTACGGCAATATTTGCCATCTTAACTGATAAAAAGTTGTGTCTACCCAACATGAGTTTCTGTTTTGTGTTCTTCATACTCTTATTATTTCTTTTGTCATAAGTTTATTGCATCTTCTCATAATACCTTCTTGAGCACGCTTAAAAATGCTTTTGTTTACTGAAGCACATCCTGTCATGTTCCTATTAACCTTTGCTCAAAATTCTTGATTTATGCTGTGTCAGTATCTATTAATACTGTTACAATTACCTTTTATGTCAGTCCAATTACACTTCATTTCATATTTTTCTGAACTTGCATAATTTAATCCACCCTATGTCCCTGTTCATACATAAATTCTTAAAATCTCCAACAATAATGACTTCCTGTCTAGAGCATGATTGTTTCCAGATTTTTAAACATTATGCAATCCAACATTAACTTGTACACAATTTAAATCACTGAATGCCCACACACCAAAATTTAGCAGCACTGTCTTACATGCATGCCTAGCAAATTACTCTTGTCTTCTATTCGTTTCAGTTCAGAAATATATATATTGACTCAGTTAAGGAGGAGGTCAAACAGATTGAGGCAAAAAGGAAAAGATGGGTGTGCTCCCACAGGTGACTGCATATGGAGAAACTTAATCACCATAGTATGAAAGGAGACATTATTGCATGGTTACAAGCAAAATGAATATTACTGAAGGAATAGTTCAACACAGCATACAATAAAGTACTAAAAAACTAGTTTATACACAAACTGATCATGTGGTCTGCATCAAGCAAGTGCAGACAAATAGTACTGATAGTTCAATGTTTGTGTTTATGTAGTCTTTATCTTCACATTTCAATGTCCTTCAGAAACACTGAAATGCATACCATAGGAACTAGAAGTACCTGCTCCTCTTTGTTACTATGAAACACACCCCTTCTATCTCTTCAGGTATGCTATACAGTTTAGAGCCCATGTTTTGGCTGTGTTATTTTAATCCATACTATCACCTCTCAAACTATGGAGAACTTTTTTAGCACCCTGTGTATGTCTATGGTTGAGATTCTTGAATACTGTACAGGACATTGTAGATTCTTGGAGAGGAAAGTCATAATTGGCTGATTAGCTGGGAAAGAGGTCAAGTATTAACATATTTTAGCCACTTTTCAAACAAGGATAACACTGAAAAAATGAAACACAAGAATGTTGGTCTTAAATTCTAAGATCAGCCACATATTAAATACTATGTCACAAAAATATGTAGACCACAGTATAATTAATGAGAAATGCAACTGAATGAAATGCCTCATAAATTAGTGGCACCTTTGAGGACTTCACACCGCAAATTCTCAGGTATGTTTCCTTAGCATGGCTTTGACTACATATATTATAGAACTAGCTTTCAATTCCAACAATTTCAGAACAACTGGACAATTAGGAGGCAGATTAACCAAACTTACTTGTTCACAAAGTGAGTGATTCACATACTGCTCTGTGGTTGGTTTCACCTGGTACTGATAGTACCCTCACACTCATCCAATCATCTTCTCCACTAATGCGAGTCTCCTCCTCTCCACAAACCTTACAGCACTCCAGTATCTCAGATAAACCCTTTTAGTATTTGACATACCTACCAAGTAAAATGAAAACCCAACATCACAACTTCTTAAAACAATAATAATAAATTTTCTATCCCGAGTGGTGTAGGTAGGCTGTTTATCACCACAGGCTCTGGTGGGTACAACAACCCACAGGGAAATGAGCACATGTTCCTATGAGCCCGTAAACAGCCAGAGATCATGAGGTGAATGAAGCACTAACAAGTCCACGACACTACAAAGTGCAAAACAATATAACAGTCCAAATTAGTACCCTCTCAAGAGCAGAAAACAAATTTTGTCAACTTGCACAATTTTGGTAAACATTTTTGGAATTCAGTGACCAATTAATTGTTATATTTAGATTAAAGTTCAGTCTTGATCACGTTATGTCTGTTTTAATGAGTAACCGGTTTCGGTTTTTTCTATAAAACCATCATCAGACCCATTGGCTCCTTTGGGTTGGTAGGTGGAGCTCTCCTTGCTGCTGTGCAGTCAACTGATCAGTTGACTGCACAGCAGCAAGGAGAGCTCCACCTACCAACCCAAAGGAGCCAATGGGTCTGATGATGGTTTTATAGAAAAAACCGAAACCGGTTACTCATTAAAACAGACATAACGTGATCAAGACTGAACTTTAATCTAAATATTTGTCAACTTGGCCGTGCAATGGTGTGATACAACTAGCTTCATTGTACAGCAAGCATCGAGCCACACCATCAGCCCAGGCCACAGACTCAGTTGCAGACAGTCGCCAATCCACTTACAATTTGAGTTGGTTTCTTGTTCAGGATGTCGTGTGGATTATTCCTACATCATTTGGAAATTTCAGATTCTTCAAGTATATCTAAATCTATACCTTACAACTCAAAGAACAATACTGATACTGCAGTCAACTGATCCTATGGAATGATTCTCACTAGCTAAATGACATCTAAGGGCATAAGCTTTCTTATAGTTATGCTCTCTAAATCTAGTCCTAAAGTTACAACCCATCTCCCCACGTATACCCTATCATACGGTCTACAAGTAATTTTGTTAATGCCTGACCTCAAAAATTTATCTACATTTTGGTGAACTGAAGGATGTAACACACAATTTAAATTCTTGCATGTAGAGAAGCCAATCTGAACTTTAGCATTTCTCAAAGCACTAGCAATTTGTTCACAAAACTGACTTGCTTACGATATGAGAGCAAATTGAAATAAGACCAGAAACCGTTTTATCAAAAACAGCTATACCCATTCTCCATATCTATTTTTACAATGATATCAGTTTCTCAGTCTATGCAATCCCTATCGATGTTCAGTTTTCAAGTCTATAATACACTGGATGAAAAAATATGAGTGCACAGGGGAAGGACAAATCAGCACCAGTCATTATGTATGTAGTGCCCCCAGACTTACAAAATACATCAAAACCAAAATTTGTACCTTCCCTTTTAATCTCCCTGTGAAGGAAGATGGGACATCCACTACTTCTCATTTTCACAGCAAATTGGATATTCATAAGCAACTGACTGAATTCGTTGGTTAGATTCATTCCATCATATACATCACTGTGAAATAAGACAAATACACCTCTGACATACCTATGGTAGATACGAATGTTCAGTGTAATGGATTTGTTATTACTAAAAGAAAATTCTGTAAATCATTAATGATAAAGCCAGCTAAAATGCCTGACAGTATGGCAATTGGTTATGTAATCCATTTTTATTCAATTTATTTTATTCTAAGAGATATCTCGTGATCGAAAATGCTAAAATGTGCAATATTGAAATAATAAAGTCGCATTGTATTCAGTCAATGACTTTTTCCTTCAGTGACCTAGCCAGTATTTTGCAGACTACACATTTTTTTCAACATCGTAACATACCTCCTTCATAACTTTATGTCATGGTTAGGTTATTTTATGACTTGCTGGGCTATTCAAGAGGTCAACCTGCTTTACATTTTCAGAAGGAAAATGATGGTTAATGAAACAGAACTTCTTCTCAACAAGGACAGTTCGAGTAGTGACACGATTCCTAATTGTCTAGGTTAAAGGTTAATTGCTCTCTTTGAGTACACGACATACAAGTGTGACCATGTTTGTGAAAAGTGAAATGAAAACAGCATATTGGGCCAGACAGTTGACATACATTACTGGTACTGTAATTTGTAAATGAATATCTTATTTCATGTATCTGTTTGGTGGAGTAATGAATACCGTGATATTTTTTATTTTTTTATTTTTTATTTTTTTAGTTTTTATTTTTATTTTTTTTTTTTTTTTTTTTTGTATTGGGAAAGATGTGACAAAAGTGGGATGCATTTCTGTAAATTCCATGCAAGTACTCCTCCAGTTAACTCTGTCAAAACTCATTCTGAATACAAATACCCCTTTCTGGGTAGAGTAGTGAACTTGTCAAAGATAGAACTTTCAACTGATGAAGAGAATCTCTTGAGTAAAGGATTAAATTTCAATATTCTGGCACAGGCAAATGCACAAATAATTAAAAGGATGATAACTGAAGTAAAAAGTGTCTGAACCACCTAACTCATCTGAATGGCTGTCCAGAGTCTAATTACTTTGTCAATAGCTTCTGCTACGCAAACCTGAAGGCTGGATTTACTTTGACTGAAACTTAAGACTGTAAAAAATAGATAAGTAATGGCAAGGGTTCTGAGGGACACCACCATTATTATCACCTCTTTAGATATCACCAATCCTTCCACTAATATTGTGATTGACACGACACCACAAATTGTACGCACAATCCTTCTGATGCTTAGGAAGATTGAGTGTTGGAGAAATGCTTGAGCTACTAGAACTAGAGTGGATGTAATGAAATTAGACACCTTAAGGTTACACCTGCTCCCCACAGAACTCAGGTGCTAAGATCTATGATTCATCTGCCTCATAGTTTTTTTGGCCACATGTACACAGATGACAGTGCAGCGCATTAGTGCCAGCTGAATGTTCAGTATTTCCATGTGATATGTTGTGTTCATGTGTGGTCTCAGTCTTCCATGGGATGGTGCAGTGACATGTGTTTGACAGTGAGTGAAATGTAGGAGCAACAGCCTACATGTAGTACTACTACTGTCAGTGGGCATAAAGGGCAAAAAGACATCCAAAAATATCTAAGGCGGTCATATCAAACGCACTGAAGATTTCTGACTGATCTGGCCGAACTGTGCTAGTTCATAAAATGAGACCTAAACCTTGTGGTATTTCTGAATTGACTCAACTCCCTATTAACAGTGGCATAACATCAACAGAATCTGCAGATGTAAAGACATGATTTGATTCTCCAAGAAAGAGTTATAAATAGAAATGGAATACTATGTAGTTTGATGACTATGATGAAGAGTCACTTTGTAGAACAGAGAAAAGTATCTGACACGTAGGTAATACAGGATGATCTAAAAAAAAAAAAAAATCTGGCTCAGACACGTCAATCTTTTGTCTTCCATGCTCACTTGGTTTTTGATTCAGTAGGTGTAATGATTGACAAATATTTGTAATGGAATGTAGAGTCATTGCAGCAGCAAGAATGAAGTTTTGTGTAAAATGCACTTACTGTATGCTGAGGACAATAGTCATGTAGTATACTTCGATGAAACTTGTTCCACAAAACCATACATACAAATATATTTTGCTAGGATTGAGCAGAAATACCAGCCTGAAAGTGCCTTCAGTATAGCTTGTATCAGTGATATAGGTGATGGCTGCAAAGATGAAGTGTTGGTAATACCTGCAAATTAAAAAAAAAAAAAAAAATTGGTCCATGTTAAGGTGTGCCATCACAACGAAGATACTGGTAGCAACATACAAGTACTCCCATGCTGCTGCACACAGAGTCTTAACATAAATTACATGCATTCATATGTGACATGATACAATAATCACATCTCAGATGTTACCAAAATTAATTTCATACTTTTCTTAACAACTTTCTTGCTGTAAGTTTCTACAAGGTCCAACAGAACACAAATTCTACTTTTGATCTCAGAACAATGTAATGCTTTGAGATAAAGTATGTATCACAAGCATCCATAAACTTTGAAAATTTTCATATATTGTTTTCAGTCCAAATATGTCAGTGGTTCTGTTTTTCTTCAAAACTTATGTCATTTTAGGTTTTTTTTCACAGCTGTTGAGAAGAATTTTCTTTTGGAAAGTACTCCATCATACTCTAGACTAAAAACAGGATATTCTCACATTCTTTAAGAACATTTACCAACGTTGGAGAGTATCACTAACTGGCAATGCTGTAGAATGGTTAGATGACCTTGCAGTGTCTATTTTCATGACAGAAGCTATAATCTCTTTCTTTTAACTACTTCACTGTTTTGCAGTAAAACACATTTTCAGTGATAAGCTGCAGACTGTCTGGCATTACATTAACAATTTGGAGAATTTCTTTCAAGAATAGCAAATCCATTACTGGTAACATACTTAAGTATCACAGATATGTTGGTGATGTATTTGTCCTATTTCCCAGTGATGCACATCATGTGATCCACCTAGCCAATGAACTCAATCAGTTACATGCAAATATCCGTAGAAAGTAATGGATGGCTCAACTTCCTTGACTTTACGGTTAAAAATGGAAGGTACAGGCTTTGGTTTTGATGATTTTGCAACCCTATAACTACAGACATTTGGATTGGTGCTGATTTGTGCCTCCCCTCTGCAAACAAATGAGCATTTTTATGTGACCTTTCATACACATGCAACAATGAACCTTGATAGTGATTGTGTAGACAGGAAAACTGATACCACGCAAATACGTAATGACAATGGGTATACTAAAGAATTTATTCGTGATAGAGGCACAGCTGTTTTTGATGAACAAATATCCAGTCTTGTTTCAAAATATGATACCAGTAAGTATGCTTCCATTTCAAATTCAGGTCAATTTTGTAAACAAATTGCTAGGCCTTTCAAAAAAGGTTAAGTACAGATTGTACAGATTGGCTTCTGCACATGGAAGAAAATCAGTTCTGTCTTACGTACTTCAATAGACCAAAAGGTACACAACTATTCAATGTCAGGCATTTACAAAATTACATGTGGATCATGTAATTCTATATATGTGGGGCAGATTGGTCATGATTAATACGAGGTGCAGACGGTATAATTGTAAGAAATCTATTGCCCGTAGATGTCATTCAGATATTGAGAAATATTCCCTAGGACCAAATGAGAAATGACTGTGCAATGTCCATATTGCACCCTGAATCGAAAGGTATAGATTTATATATACTTGAAGAACTAGAAATTTACAAACACTGCATGAATAATCCACACAACATCCTGAACAAACAGTCGTTTGAATCACAAATGGTTTTTGACATTTATAGGATTTATTGAGTATACCACCAAGGGTTTGCTCTTCCCTGTATCAGCATCTTTCTTCTCTCTTGTACCTGCTTATCACAATGTTATTTTTAAGTACCTCCTCCTCTTTTGTTATATCATTTACAATTTACATGTGTATTGGTAACAGCTTATACTTATGTTCAATGCCTTCATTTTTAGTCATGGCGAGTGACTTCTGGTTGTATTAACATTGTTATGTCAGTTAGGAATAAAATGTTACATAACATCGGTTCTCATAACAAATGTTAGATAGTACCATGCCACTTAGAAATTTAAGTTGTACATATTCCTATAAACTTTTTTATTTTGCTTTGTTCTGTTGTGTCAATATGTGCACAATAAACGATTAATTCTTTTCTACTGTTTATGTGACGCAGTGCATGTAGCAATATTAACACTTATGTATGCTACTTCTCATTTAGAGCAGGCGGAGGATTGCACTTTTCATGTTATTTGTTTTGCACTTGTCCTCCTTAAGCAGTGTTTACTTGTTATTGAAATTGATGTTATGTTTTATATGTATTATATTTATATACACCAGTAATTAAAACTACCTCAGTATGTAGTTCCACATCAACATATGCAATGCAATTTCAAATCCAACACTTTTTTATATTACAATTCTGAACAGCTTTGAATTTTTGTGGTTGAATGATGTTTGTAAGTTTTAAGTAATTACCAGCCACTCCATAGCAACTAGTTGGTGGCATGACAAAGCTCTCAGGCATAGTGTCAGGTGGATGTGTGGAAGGGAGAGTGGGACATGGAGTGGAAAAAGAAAGGAGCAGAAATGGGGAAAAGACCCACAGGTGCATTGGCAGAGAACAGACCACAATAAGGATGAGGGAAGATGAATTGAAAAGAAGTGGTAGAGCAGGTGGGAGTAGGAGGCCAGTAACTGTTGGATTGATGGTGTAAGGAGAGAAGGTTATGGTAGGTTGAGGTAAGGATGATCTCACAAGAGGAGAATGTGTTGTCATAACAACTTTCAGCTGCACAGTTCAGAAAACCTGGTGGTGGTGAAAAGGAACTCTGGTACCGCGCACCGCAGATTTTGAATCTGCACCACACGTCATGGTCGTCGAAGACCCATAGAGGTCTCTGGACCATCACGCCTTAAGCTGTGGTGGCGCGCGCCTCCTGGCCCGCTTTTAGTGTGTGGGCCTGGAACACATGGTCCCAGCAGCCAGTAGTGGCACCCTCGATAGCGTACTTAAATGCCAGCCACTTGCTCACCCAGTCAGTCTAATCTCGCTTACGTCGGTTTACACCTCGCTTTGTGCTAGACTGCTTACTTCCTGGTTTGTATACGAGTTTGTTTCCTTGTGACTCTTGTTCGGTCTTGTTGTATTCGTTCCATCCTATGTTGGTCGTGTCCGTCCTCTTCCATTGTGTTGTTCGCAGCCCTCTCCGCGGATCCCGCCGCGCCTTCCGTCCTTGCTACCCCGCAGCCGTCCTGGTCAAGTTACATTTTGGCGACAAGGTAAACAGTGGTCGTTCTTGGTATGGAGGCGAAATTGGTCTATCTGCTGGAGCAACAGCAGTAGGTCATGCAGCAGCAGCAGCTCCAGTCAGACATCTTACAAAAGTCGCTGCAGTTGCTAATGGACAAAGTCGATGCCCAGGACGCATTAGCACACCAGCTTCAGGGTCCTCAGGCATCCGATGCTTTCCTGCATCCTCATTCATTTCCACCCTTTAATGGTGCTAAAGAGGACTGGGAAACCTACTTACATAGGCTGAAACAACATTTCACAGCTTTTCAAGTCACAGACAACTGCTTGCAGTGTTGTTTTTGTCTTGGGCCTCTCCGGACACGTTCTTTCTTCTCCACAAGTTGGCACCGTTGTCCGATCCTGTGGCTCTCTCTTTCCAGGAGATCTGCCTTCTGCTGACAAACTATTGTTCCCAACGCTACCAGGTAGTCGCCTCTCGGCTGGAGTTCCACCAGTACCATAAACAGCCTGGTCAATCGTATCGTTCCTGGGTCACGGACTTGCAGGGTCTCAGCCGTCGATGCGATTTTATGTGCACCAATCAGCAGTGTAAAAGGCTTCGTATGCGGACTCCCTGATCTGGGATGTGGTGGTTCAGCTGGCTCCCGACCCTGAGGTCCGTACTGCGGCACTGAAACTTGACAACCCCTCCTTGGACGACATTCTCCGCATTGCCCACTCCTTTGAAACTGCTGAAGCGGCTAACGAGCGTCTTATGGTGTGACTGCAGGTGGCAGCAATCGTCGTGTCCCGGCGGGTTCCGCCCTTGCGGCGTCGACATGGCCCAACCGACAGGGGCCAGTGCCGTCGGGACTCTTTATGTTCCGACGTCTCTATGATATCGACACCTTCGATCGCCCCTCATCACCGGTCGCGCGGCCCACTTTCGTCTTGCCCACAGTGCTTTACTGCCATTCGCGGGCTGATTGTCCCCAACCCTGGAAAACGTGCACGCTGTGTAACAAGAAGGGCCACATCCGATTGGTTTGTCGCAGTCGCTCGATTGGATCCAGTCCTGCCCCTCCTGGGCCTCAAGATACTGTCCATGCTCTGCAATCGGTCGTCCCACAGGATGGCCCATCAGCGCAATAGCTTTTCCTCACACTCCGCATTTTCAAAGAGGATGTCAGTTTTCAGGTCAACACAGGGGCCACCGTCTCCCTGATTAATATGGCGACATATACACGGCTGGGCTCCCCTGCGTTGTCACCTCCCTCTTGCTGATTGGTCGCCTACGGAGATGGTTCCATTCCCCTTCATGGGCAGTTCATTGTCCAGGCGACTTACAAGCATGTTCTGTGGCGGAGAGGCTTGTCCGCAGTTCTAAACACCAGTTGACTAAGGCGGTTGACACATCTCCAACCACATCGGCCCTCACCTCGTTTTTGGTCACCATCCTGCAGAGCTTCTTCATGGGCAACAGCCGCGGACCCTGCTGCATTTGCTGCTGCCGTCCTCCTCCCACCCCCACTCCTGGCCCTCCTAGCGGTATGCCCCTGGCACGGCGATGTGGGCCCGCAAGTATGGACGCAAGGCGGGTTGGACACCCGCCACGGTCGTCGCGGCCCATGGGCAGCGTGTTAAGTTGGTACAGATGATGTAAGGGTTGGAGCACAGCCATCACAATCAGTTCCGCCCTCGTGCTGCTACAGAACTCGCACCGCCGCCTCTTTCCTTACCTACTTTGGGTACGGACGTGGTGCTTGAGTCACCGTCCCAGCCCCCGGTTGCCGTCTCCCCTGCAGGCCTGCTGTCAGCCCTCTCTGCCTCCGGGTGGATCGTCAGCTCCCTCCCCCACCCTGGACCCTGGATCGGCTGTTATGGATACCTCGGACATCCCTTCCTCCCCGCCGCTAGCGGTTGATACGCCCAGTTCCTCTTCCCACTGCCGCCCACCTTGGCACCGTCCGGGGCGTTTCTGCCCCTACGCGCAAGTTTCAGGGGGGAGGGATCTGGTACCGCATGCCAAGGAATTTGAATCTGCAGCGGACATCATGGGCGTTGAAGACCCATAGAGGTCTCTGCACCATCGCGCCTTGAGCTGTGGTGGCGCGCGCCTCCTGGCCCGCTTTTAGTGTGGGGGCGTCACAGTGCAACACGTGGTCACAGTGGCCAATAGCTGTGCCCCCGATAGCATACTTAAACGCCGGCCACTCGCTCAGCCAGTCAGTCTAATCTTGCTTATGTCGGTTTACACCTCGCTTTGCGCTAGACTGCTTACTTCCTGGTTCGTGTACGAGTTTGTTTCCTTGTGACTCTGTTGTTCAGTCTTCTTGTATTCGTTCCGTCCTAGGTTGGTCATGTCCGTCCTCTTCAGTTGTGTTGTTGTTCTCCACAGGTCCCACCGCGCCTTCCATTCTTGTTACCCCGCGACCATCCTGGTCGCAGTTGAAACAGGATCCAGATTGCTTGGGTTGCTAAGCAACCACTAAAATCAGACATTTTATGTTCAATTGCATGTCGTGCCCCAGTGTGATTACTTTGCTCTTTGGTCACCGTTTGGTGGTAGCCATTCATTCTGCTGGGCAGCTGGCTGGTAGTCATATCAATCAATATAAAAAGCTGTGCAATGACTGCAACAGAGGCAGTAAATGACATGACTGCTATCACAGGTAGCCAGCCTCTGATGGGATTGGACAAGCCTGACAGGACGGCAATAGGAAGTGCTGTGTGGGTGGATTGGGCAGGTCTTGCACCTAGGTCTTCCACAGGGATCATATCCCTGTGGTAAGGACCGAGAGGGGGGGCGGTGGCTAGCACACTGGACTCGCATTCGGGAGGACGACGGTTCAATCCCGTCTCCGGCCATCCTGATTTAGGTTTTCCGCGATTTCCCTAAATCGCTTCAGGCAAATGCCGGTATGGTTCCTTT
Source organism: Schistocerca americana (assembly GCF_021461395.2). Classification (NCBI taxonomy): domain Eukaryota; kingdom Metazoa; phylum Arthropoda; class Insecta; order Orthoptera; family Acrididae; genus Schistocerca; species Schistocerca americana. The sequence continues at coordinate 52,004,690 of NC_060129.1, forward strand.
GAAAGGGCACGGCCGATTTCCTTCCCCATCCTTCCTTCACCTGAGCTTGCGCTCCGTCTCTAATGACCTCGTTGTCGACGGGACGTTCAAAACTAATCTCCTCCTCCTCCTGTGGTAAGGGGCTGAAATTGGCAGTAGCATGGACTAAGATGCTGTAGAGTTTGAGAGGGTGACAGAACACCACTTTAGGGGGAGTGAGAAACATCTTGGTTAGAACGTCCCTCATTTCAGGGTGGAATGAGAGTTAATCAAACCCTGGCGAAGAATGTGGTTCTGTTGTTCAAGTCCATGGTGATATTGGGTGACGAAGGTGGCACACGTTTGTTGAGTACTGGGGTTGTGGAAGGGTTGACTTGTGTGGGATATGGCATGGGAAATCTGTTTGCAGACAGAGTCTGGGAGATAGTGCCTGTCTGTGAAGGTCTCTGCACGACCTTAGTATACTAGCAAGGGAGTAGCTGTCACTTCAGATATGGTGTAATGTTGGGATTTTTTGGTGTGGAAGGATTGGCAGCTGTTGAAATGCAGGTACTGATGCTGGTTGATGGGTTTAATGTTGACAGATGTGTGGATGGAGCCACCAGGGAGTAGGGGGTCAGCATCTAGGAAGGTAGCATGCTGGGTCGAGGAGTACCAGGTGAAGCAGATTGGAGAGAAGGTGTTGAGGTTGTTAAAGAATAAGGATAGGATGTCTTGGTCCTGAGTCCAGATCATGAAGACGATGTCTGTGAACCTGAACCAAACAAAGTGTTTACAGTTTTCAGAGGGTAGAAAGTTTCCTCTTGATAGCCCATAAACAGGGAGGGTGCCATGCAGGTGCTCATGGCTGTGCCGCAGATTTGTTGGTATACTTTCACCTCAGAGTAGTAGTAGTAGTAGTAGTAGTAGTAGTAGTAGTAGTGTTGTATTTTAGGATAAATTAATAAGGTGTATGAGAAATGAGGTGGGTTGGAAGACTGAAGGACAGTGGGAGAGGTAGTGTTCAATAGTGGCATCAAGAGTGATGAGTACAGATCTAGGAGGCAAAAGAACGTGGATGACGCAGAGTTGCTGAGGAAAGTGGGTGGTATCTTTTACATGGGAGGCTAAATTTCAGACAAGGTTGGAGGTGTTGGTGAAATGAGGGCTGAAATTCTTTCAGGGGGAACACAAAACCAGCTACTATGGAGCAGCCAACAATCGTGGACACTCCATTGTAGCATTTTATTGCACTCCAACTGAAAAGGGTTTTGTAGCCTGTATTCTAGCCTCTCATGGCAATGACAGCAGCCACTTCCTTCACCAACTCATCCACTACCTCATTACTCATAATTTTTACTAATTTTGTCCTAACACACAACCACGACTACTCTGTTTGGAAGGTACACAAATGTATCTGCACCAAAGCTGTGGGCACCCAGCATGGCACCCTCTTATTCCAACCTGTTTATGGAGTATCTAGAGGAAAATTTCCTAACCTATTATATCCCCCAAACCCCTGGTCTGGCTCAAGTTCACTGACAACATCTTTATGATCTGGGCTCAGAGGCAAGACACCCTCTCCTCTCGTTCCTTCATAACTTCAGCACCTACTCTCCCAACAACTTCACCTGGTCCTCTGTATCCAGCATGCCGCCTTCCTAGACACTGACCCCCTTCTCTCTGATAACTCCATCCACACATATGTTCACATTAAACCCACCACCCACAACCAGTACCCGCTTTTCAATAACTGCAGAACTTTCCACCCCAAAAAATCCATCCCTTGATGTGTGGCTACCAAGGGACAGCATATCTGTAGTGACAATAACTTCCTCACCCAGTATGCCAAGGTTTGCAAAGATCTTCACAGGTAAACACTATCCCACAGAACTAATCTGCAATCTCAGAGAGCTGAAAGGAGTACCTAAAGATTTAGTATCTAATAAGCTGAGAAAGGGCGAACTGTCTTTTCCGTGTAAAGATAATGTACTAGCAATGAAGTGGAAGGGTAAGATGGATGTGTATATATTGTCTACAAGGCATCAGGCCACATTTGATATGCATATTAAGAAAAATGGGTCTGGTAATGAAACCACTTCAGGTACTGGATTACCATCTGAATAAAATTGGAGTGGATATCGGATACCAGTGCCTGCAGTACAATCCATTCCATTCCATTCCAGAACAGAAAAAAACAGTAAAATGGTGGTGAAAATTATGTTTCCATCTGCTGCTGAGGGGAGTATCAAATGATTTTTGGCTATACAATGCAGTGCACAACAAGAAAGTAACAATAACAGAATTCATAACAATGATTGCAGCTCAGCTTATTGAAGATGATACACTTTAAGTCATACAAAGGAATGAAGGAACTGTAGGTCAACTGACAAAGAGACATTTTTTGCAGCACATACCTCCAACTACAAAGAAATATGCTGCTCGTCTGTGTCATGTGTGCGGTGCCGGGAGTAAGAAAGAGAATGGCAAAGCTTCTCACAAAGAGACATGGTACAAATATGAACAGTGTGGTGTTTCACTCTGCCTGGAACCTTGCTTCAAAATTTTCCACACTAAAAAACAATATGAGTCTGTGTGAAATTTGTATGCAATTATTGTAGACTGACAGAAAGATGTTATGTAGTGCCATGATATTAGTTAAAAATAAATGACAATTGCATTCTCTTATCCATATGACTTTTCTAAATTGTTTAAAACACATATGTGATTTCTATAACTGTACCTTAGAGCTGTGCATTCCAAAGTAGTTTCTTTTGCACAGAATTAAAGATGAAAAGCGCAGCTTCAAAATGGTGCCAAATTTGCCACAATCCAAAAAAAAGATCTGACGCAGTGATTATCAAAATATTGAAGAAATTGCCTGGTTTGTAGGGATAGGTACATAAAGTAGGCCTGGTACTGAGGGTGTTAATGTCTAAAACAACTTGTCGGCATTCAGGTGACATTATAAAACTTAGCTATTTCAACAGACATTTTTAAGAAAAAAACATCAAGACTGCATTTGTCTGTGCAACAGTCATTTTACACAGCACAACTCAGCTAAGAAGTATGCCATATATTAATGGAGCTCTTTAGAGGTGTTTGGATATATTGCACTGTTTTGTAAATTAGTGTAACACAGTTCACCTTTAGTGAAAACAGAACTAACATGTAGCTATTCCTGTGTATGAAGCAATCAGCATTACACCATCTGTATGATAGCAGCTCTACATTATATTCCAGCAACCTAAACTAAAAGAGACATAGTTTATCCACAACCTGTTACTGTCACTGGAATTGACATGATGGTCACTTTACCAAAACTGGTTTATTATAAATAACTACATACATATCATGACAGCTCATAGTTGTTTTGTAACACTGTTCTTCAATTCTGGAGCCCATTAACAAACTTAAAAAAAATCCGGTTCTGAATCGTATTACATCACTATACAATTTCTCTATCAAAATTTTCTATTGCTTTGAAATATTCATTGGAAAAGTTAACTTAGTTATTTACTTACACAGTGACTAGCAACTGGGCATTTCACCGCCTTTAAAAAACATCCTTTTTTTTTTTTTAAAGAAAGGAAAATCAGATGTATCAGTGCACACAACAGCATTATACTTGACGTTTTCATGGTGTCTCATTCAGTTATTGTCAGTTCATGTATCACTTCCCTAAACTTTAATGAAATGTTACTACGTAAACAACTCTGGGGTAACACAAAGTTATTATTAAATTATGATGATATCCTAAGTTACAGTAAATAAATGTGATCTATGACTTACCTCATCATCTGCTATGCTCAATGGATCGTACTCATCAAGACAATCACTCTCAAATGCTGAGCCCTGCACAATTTGAAGACCATTAATAGAAAAATTGAAAAAAAAATTAAGTATACAGAATTGAATACTGTGGTTCTAAACAAAACACTAGCCTAACATTCTCATTATTATACATTGGAAATTAAGTACGTTGCGTAAAAGATAGCATAAGATGGATCTCCACTAAATGTAGGTGGGGAAGTTAAATTTGGATTGCACTGCCAAAAGCACATGCTGAGATAATCTAACAATGTATTCTGTACTAAATAATGTTAGTCCCATAAATTAGCTACATAATTTAAATAATGTAACTTCAGCCACTTGATAATCTACACCTAACTATTTTTTGTACATTATAGAGAATTTGTGGTCAGTGCTATATTTCCAACATAAAAAGAATTTAATGTACTTATGATACTGGTAATTACCCATTATTTTTTGTCAAGACCACACTGTGCAATGTTACATAAATATGACTGTAACATTTGAACAGAACATCAGACTGCATCACATAAAGAGAAACTGTACTGATAGGTTGGCAGGATATAAAAATGTTTTCCCTCAAAGATTAGATTAGATTAAATTTTCATTCCACAGACCCAAAAAATGATATGATTCTCACGGGCATGGAACATGTTGAAGTATAACATAAAACACCTGAATATAATACACTCCTGGAAATGGAAAAAAAAACACATTGACACCGGTGTGTCAGACCCACCATACTTGCTCCGGACACTGCGAGAGGGCTGTACAAGCAATGATCACACGCACGGCACAGCGGACACACCAGGAACCGCGGTGTTGGCCGTCGAATGGCGCTAGCTGCGCAGCATTTGTGCACCGCCGCCGTCAGTGTCAGCCAGTTTGCCGTGGCATACGGAGCTCCATCGCAGTCTTTAACACTGGTAGCATGCCGCGACAGCGTGGACGTGAACCGTATGTGCAGTTGACGGACTTTGAGCGAGGGCGTATAGTGGGCATGCGCGAGGCCGGGTGGACGTACCGCCGAATTGCTCAACACGTGGGGCGTGAGGTCTCCACAGTACATCGATGTTGTCGATAGTGGTCGGCGGAAGGTGCACGTGCCAGTCGACCTGGGACCGGACCGCAGTGACGCACGGATGCACGCCAAGACCGTAGGATCCTACGCAGTGCCGTAGGGGACCGCACCGCCACTTCCCAGCAAATTAGGGACACTGTTGCTCCTGGGGTATCGGCGAGGACCATTCGCAACTGTCTCCATGAAGCTGGGCTACGGTCCCGCACACCGTTAGGCCGTCTTCCGCTCACGCCCCAACATCGTGCAGCCCGCCTCCAGTGGTGTCGCGACTGGCGTGAATGGAGGGACGAATGGAGACGTGTCGTCTTCAGCGATGAGAGTCGCTTCTGCCTTGGTGCCAATGATGGTCGTATGCGTGTTTGGCGCCGTGCAGGTGAGCGCCACAATCAGGACTGCATACGACCGAGGCACACAGGGCCAACACCCGGCATCATGGTGTGGGGAGCGATCTCCTACACTGGCCGTACACCACTGGTGATCGTCGAGGGGACACTGAATAGTGCACGGTACATCCAAACCGTCATCGAACCCATCGTTCTACCATTCCTAGACCGGCAAGGGAACTTGCTGTTCCAACAGGACAATGCACGTCCGCATGTATCCTGTGCCACCCAACGTGCTCTAGAAGGTGTAAGTCAACTACCCTGGCCAGCAAGATCTCCGGATCTGTCCCCCATTGAGCATGTTTGGGACTGGATGAAGCGTCGTCTCACGCGGTCTGCACGTCCAGCACGAACGCTGGTCCAACTGAGGCGCCAGGTGGAAATGGCATGGCAAGCCGTTCCACAGGACTACATCCAGCATCTCTACGATCGTCTCCATGGGAGAATAGCAGCCTGCATTGCTGCGAAAGGTGGATATACACTGTACTAGTGCCGACATTGTGCATGCTCTGTTGCCTGTGTCTATGTGCCTGTGGTTCTGTCAGTGTGATCATGTGATGTATCTGACCCCAGGAATGTGTCAATAAAGTTTCCCCTTCCTGGGACAATGAATTCACGGTGTTCTTATTTCAATTTCCAGGAGTGTATGTACAACCCAGTTCATTTGTCAGGAGATTGTTTAAATACGTAAATACAATGTGGTAAAGTGGAACAGCTGATATTTACAGAATTAACATGCTGTCACAATGAAACACTGTTATGCAGTATCAATACATTTACCTAATCTTGACTGTTGTTACAAAGTGCTGTCAAAACTGAAATCTAACAGACATTTTTACTAAAGCTGGCTGAACAGTCTCTGTTAAGATATTCATTGATAGAGTAAAAGGAGTTGCCTATCAAAAATTCTTTCAACCTCTGTTTAAACTGTGCTTTATCTGAAAGCAAGTTTTTAATGGTTGCTGGCAATTTGTTGAAAGTGTGTGTTCCTGAATACTGGATCCCTTTTTGGCCCAAGGCAAGTGATTTTAGGTCTCTATGTGGATTGTTCTTATTCATAGTAACAACAAAAAGACTGTCACAAATATGGCATTCGTTCAGTAAGGCCTTTGTCAAAACTAGATGTCAAACACACACATACACACTCATGCAAATGCAACTAACACACACTTGACTGCAGTCTGAGGCAAGTGAGGCCATAGTGCAAGCAGCAGCACCTGTGCAAGATGGAAGTGGTGACTGGATGGGAATAATGAGGCGGGTGCAGGGAGGGGGAGGGATAGTAGGGTAGCGAGGACAGACAGTGAAGTGCTGTTGGGGAGCATGCAGGGACAAGGTGCAAAGAGGGTAGGGCAGCTACACTATATGATCAAAAGTATCCGGACACCCCAAAAACACACTTTTTCATATTAGATGCATTTTGCTGCCACCTACCGCCAGGTACTCCATATCAGCGACCTCACAAGTCATTAGACATCGTGAGAGAGCAGAATGGGGTACTCCACAGAACTCACAGACTTCGAATGTCGTCAGGTGATTGGTTGTCACTTGTGTCATACATCTGTATGAGAGATTTCCACACTCCTAAACATCCCTAGGTCCACGGTTTCTGATGTGATAGTGAAGTGGAAACATGAAGGGACACGTATGGCACAAATGCCGACAGGCCAACCTCGTCTGTTGACTGACAGAGACCGCCAACAGTTGAAGAGTGTCATAATGTGTAATAGGCAGACATCTATCCAAACCATCACACAGGAATTCTAATCTGCATCAGGAACCACTGCAAGTACTATGACAGTTAGGCGGGAAGTGAGAAAACTTGGATTTCATGCTTGATCGGCTGCTCATAAGCCACACATAATGCCAGTAAATCCCAAACGATGTCTCACTTGGTGCGAAGAGCATAAATATTGGATGATTGAAAAGCAGAAAAATTTTGAGTGGGGTCGCAAATCATGGTACATGATGTGGCAATCCGATGGCAGGGTGTGGGTATGGCGACTACCTGGTGAACGTCATCTGCCAGTGGGTGTATAGCCAACAGTAAAATTCAGAGGCAGTGGTGTTATGGTGTGGTCATGTTTTTCACAGGGGGGTGGGGGGGGGGGGGGGAGGCCTTGCACCCCTGTTGTTTTGCATGGCACCATTACAGCACAACCTACATTGATGTTTTAAACACCTTCTTGCTTCCAACTGTTGAAGAGCCATTTGAGGCTGGCAACTGATGTTTCAACACGATCGAGCACCTGTGCATAATACACGACCTGTGGCAGAGTGGTTACATAACAATAACATTCCTGCAGAGTCCTGGCCTGCATCCTATAAAACACCTTTACGATGTTTTGGAACACCGACTTCGTGCCAGGCTTCACCGACCAATGTCGATAACTCTCATCAGTGCAGCACTCCATGAAGAATGAGCTGCCATTCTCCAAGAAACCTTCCAGCACCTGATTGAACATATGCCTGCGAGAGTGGAAGCTGTCATCAAGGTTAAGGTTGGGCCAACACCATATTAAATTCCAGCATTACTGATTTAGGGCACCAGTCCAGACACTTTTGATTACATAGTGTATGTGCAGTTGGGAGGTTAGATGAAGTGCAGTGGAGAAGTGGGAGAACATCAGAATAGGAGAGAAGAAAAAATCTAGATGCGATGGAAGAATGAGGGCTGTGTAGTGCTGGATGGGAACAGAGAATGGGCTGGATAGGACAGAACAATGACTAATGATGGCCGAGGCCTGGAGGTCATGGGAACGTAGGATATATTGCAGGGAATATTCCCAACTGCACAATTTAGAAAAGTTAGTGTTGGTGGGAAAGATTCATATGGCACACGCTGTGAAGCAGTCACTGAAATGATGGATGTCACGTGTGGCAGTGTGCTCATCAACAGGGTGGTCCACTTGTTTCTTGGCCACAGTTGTGACTATTCATGCAGACACACAGCTTGTTGGTTGTCATGCCCACATAGAATGCAGCACAGTGGTTGCAGCTTAGCTTGTTGATTGCATGACTGGTTTCACAGGTAGCCCTGCCTTTGATGGAATAAGTGGTGTTTGTGACCGGACTGGAGTAGGTGGTGGTGGGAGGATGTACAGGACATATCTTGCATCTACTACAGTGGTACGAGCCATGAGATAAGGGGTTGGGAATGCATTGTGTAGGGATATCGAGTATATTGTGTAGGTTCAGTGGACTGCAGAATAACCACTCAGAGTATTCTGCCATCCACTGAACCTACACAATATACTCGTCCATGCCTGTGGTATTCTGCCGTGCACAGAACCTACACAATATGTTTGTCCATCCTTACACAACCCCTACTTCCACCCCTTACCTTATGGCTCACAACCCCGTAATAGACCTAGATGTAAGACCTGTTCTATAGATCCTACCACCACCACCACCACCTCCACCACCACCACCACCACCACTACCACCACCACCACCACCACCACCAACCAGTCACCATTCCCATCATGCACTGTAGCTGCTGCTTGCAGTGTTGCCTCAGTTGCCTGACACTGCAGTCACGTGTGCATGAGTTGCATTTACACGAGTGTGTATGTGTGTGATTGTCATTTAATTCCGATGAAGGCCTTAGAGGATGAAAGCTATATTTTGACAGTCTTTTTTGTTCCTAACTGTGACTCCACATCTCTGCTATATAGTGAGCAGCAACTTTCACAATATTGTTGAATGATTACAAGAATCATCCTCATAGCGACTTGTCCCAACATTATTTGAATTATATAAATGTGGGGTGTCTGCTATTTTGGACATGTCTGAAATAACAGACACCATACAGTATCCACAGCTGTTATAAATTACACGTAAATTGAAGGTGGAGAGGGGAATAAAGGAAAGGAAAGGAAATCGGCAGTGACAAGTGAAAATGTATACCTGACAGGGATTCAGACTCAGAATCTCCTACTTCCTAGGTAGGTGCGAAAACCACTGCGCCATCCTAGACACAGTATTATCGCAACTGCATGGACAATATTGGCTTGCCTCACAGTAGATCCACACTCCCAGCAAGCACCACCTATCCTCAGCTCCTGTCCATGTCCGAAAGAGCAGGCACCACACATTCCTATAATTTCATAGGCCTAGCTAGGCAATGAATCCACCTCCTTCAGAGCGGATCCACAAATACGTCTGACCTCCTGTGCAAATCTCAGAAAAGCTAATATTGAGAAAATAGACAAGGGCTGTGGATAGATGGTGCCCAATTTGAGTGTGGATCAGCTATGAGGCAAGCCGAGATAATCCATGCAGTTGCAATAACACTGTGACCCGGATGACGCAGTGATTACCACATCTACCTAGCAAACAGGAGATCCTAAGTTTAAAGCACAGTCTGGTATATACACACATAAAAAAATGTTTTTCATCACCTCTGTTCAGAGTGTTCCAGAACCTGTAGAGAAATTGGAATAGTGATCAACATAAACATCATTTCCACCGTTTTATTACTCACGAAAACCACACATTACATGTTGTACCACCATACAGCAAGACATTAAGAGGTGGTAGTCCAGATTGCTGTACAAACCAGTACCTCTAATTCCTTATAGCGCATCCTCTTGAATTGACGCATGCCTGTATTCGTCGTAACATACTATCCTCAAGTTCAACAAGACACTGTTGGTGCAGATTGTCCCACTCCTCAATGGCAATTCAGAGTGGATCCCTCAGAGTGGTTGGTGGGTCACATTGTCCATAAACAGCCCTTTTCAATCTATCGCAGGCATGTTCGATAGGGTTAAGGTCTGGAGAACACGCTGGACACACTAGTCAAGTGATGTCGTTACCTGAAGGAAGTCAATCACAAGATGTGCATGATGAGGCACAGATGCCTCTCCAATATGCTGTTGATATGGTTGCCCTATCGGTCAGAGGATGGCATTCACGTATCGTACAGCCATTACGGCGGCTTCCATGACCACCAGCGGTGTATGTCAGCTCTACATAAGACACCCCAGAGCAGAGGGGAACCTCCACCTTGCTGCACTTGATTGACAGTGTGTCTACGGCGTTCAGCCTGACCGGGTTGCCTCCTAACACATCTCAGACGACTGTCTGGTTGAAGGCATACTGTTATAACATCAAGTTGAACACATATATTTCAAAACGACACAACACATATAAGTCACTGAGTAAGTTGACTTAGCAAGACATGTGAACAAGGTAACATTCGAATGAACACTGAGTACTAGTCTAGCGGCCGCTGCCTGGCTGGCTGCTTAGGTTGCACGGCTGCTGCATGGCTGGCAGACAGCGCCGCATGTAGAGGACACACGTAATTGTGCGGCGGCACTTTCAATGATCGGCGAGTCACAACACTTTTCCCCCCTTTGAAATTTTTTCACTGGTCTTGATGGAGGTGGCCTGGAGATTGCTAACGTGCATAGGCATTGTTTGACTGGCCAAAAAATTCTCGAGGAGGAGGCTTCCCGTACAGATGGAAGTGTCCCCGATGATAACGGGTTGAGATGACAGGAGACGTAGGGGTCGAATCTGCTACGGACCTGTGCACCAATGTGCCGTTGTGGCAAGTCCAGTTGATATAACAGGAGACATGGGTGATGTGTCGGCATCCGTAGGAGAAGGAGGCGAGTAGATCGGCTCTGACAGTAGATGGTCATCCGGTTCCTGCATGGGCACATCTCCTGGTGGCGTCCGTTCTTGTACTGGCACCGAGATGATGGTGAGAGGGCTGTGTTGTGAGTAATGAGAGATGTCAAGATCCTGAGCGTCAGGTAGAGCCGAAGGTGGTGTAGCGGCATTCGGAACAGGCATTGCCGGCACACAAGGCCGAAGCTGGTCCGAATGACGCACTGTAAAACCCGTGTCCCGTATGGATTTCATACGGGTGTCGGCCATGGTGTCGTAAGATGCGACCCGGACTCCATTTTGGTCGCCTGCCATATCGCCATACCCAGACTAGATCGGCGGCGGTGAACCGGCCAAGCGAAAGCACCCGCGGCCGTGAGCTGGAAGGCCGCAGAAGATGAAGTAGCGTGCGGGGCTGTCAGCCATGTAAGAGCTCAGCCGGGCTGTGGTCGCCCATGGGGGTGAAATGGTAAGAAGCCAGAAACTGGAGAAGCGCATCATCAGCAGCAGGAGAAGTCAGGAGTTTCCACATCTGAGCCTTAAATGTGCAGACCAGTCATTCAGCCTCACCGTTTAATTGTGGCTGGAACGGAGGGGCCGTGACACGCATAACGCCGTGACAAGCACAAAAATCCGCAAATTTAGAAGAGGCAAATTGTGGACCATTATCAGTAACAAGAGTAGAGGGAAGGCCTTCCAAAGAAAAAATGCGGGTGAGAGCACTTGTGATTGCCACGGTGGTAGGTGACATGCAACGGACAATGAAAGGAAAGTTAGAGTATGCGTCAATTACGAGGAGCCAATAAGTACCTAAAAAAAGGTCCCGCGAAGTCAGCATGAATGCGCTCCCAGGGCGTCTCAGGCGAAGGCGACGGTGACAAAGATGACTTCAGGGAATGCGGCCTGTGACGCACAAGGGCCGCAGGCAGCGACCATGTGTGCTATTTCAGAGTCGATGCCAGGCCAATACACATGGCGGCGCACCACAGATTTTGTGCGAGAGACACCCAAGTGCTCTTGGTGAAGGAGGTGCAAGACCGAATCATGCAAAGATGCAGGTACCACAACACGCGGCGAAGCATTGTCGGTGGAAAGGAGGATAACACCATCTTTAGCCGTGAGGTGGTAGCGCAAAGCGTAGTAGTGGTCAGAAATCTTAGCGGATGGACAATCTGGCCAACCCTTCTGAATACAGCGTAGAACCCGGGAGAGGGTAGGATCAGAAACCGTAGCAGCCGCCAGCTGGTCCCCGGTGATGGGGAATCCGTCCACAACCCACTGCTCGGCAACATCCAGGTGGAAACACAAAAGTTTATCCCTATCGAATGCCAGATAAGGACCCATGGGAAGGCGAGACAGTGCATCAGCATTCACATGTTGAGCCATCGGCCGGAAATGAATCTCATAATTGAAACGAGACAAGTAAAGAGCCCAACACTGGAGGCGGTGTGCAGCCTTGTTGGGAAGTGACGATGATGAATGAAACAAGGAAACAAGTTGTTTGTGATCCGTAACAAGATGAATCTTGGATCCATAGAGAAAAACACCAAACTTATGAAGAGCATAAATAATGCCCAAAGCTTCTTTTTCAATTTGAGAATACTTTTGTTGGGCATCCGTGAGTGTTTTGGAGGCATAAGCAATGGGTTGTTCAGAGCCGTCAGAAAAATGGTGCGCAAGGACTGCACTGACCCCGTATGGAGAGGCGTCTGTGGCAAGAACAAGATGTTGGCCAGGTCGATAAGTAGCCAGGCACAGGGCCTGTTTCAGCATAGTCGTCAATTTCTGGAAAGCTGCATCGCATCACGCGGACCAGAGAAAAGGCACATTTTTTATGCAACAGTCGATGCAACAGCTGAGCCACCGAAGCAGCAGATGGTAAAAACTTGTGATAGTATGCTATTTTCCCCAAGAAAGCCTGCAGTTCCTTAACAGATGTAGGGCGAGGAAGGGCATCAATCGCCGTGACAGTTTGCTGAAGTGGACGAATACCATCCCGAGAGAGTTGGAACCCCAAGTACGTAATAGATGCCTGAAAAAACTGCGATTTCTGAAGATTACACTTAAGACTGGCGGTCTGTAAGACATGCAAAAATGTGCGGAGATTCTGAAGATGTTCGTCAGTGGTGGAGCCAGTGACAACAATGTCGTCATGTAATTGATACACCCAGGGGCAGGGAGCAATAATTGTTCCAAAAATCGCTGAAAGAGAGCAGGGGCGCTGGCAACCCTGAATGGCAAACGTTGGTACTGATAGAGGCTGAAAGGTGTGTTAAGGACCAGAAAATGCCGGGAAGCAGCATCAAGAGGAAGTTGATGATAAGCTTCTGAAAGGTCAATTTTAGAAAAATACTGGCCTCCAGCAAGTTTAGTAAACAATTCTTCAGGTCGGGGCATACGGTAAGTGTCAATGAGGCATTGTGCATTTACAGTGGCTTTAAAATCGCCACAGAGACGAATATCACCATTGGGCTTAGCAACGACGACAGGAGAGGACCACTCACTGGAAGTGACAGGAAGCAAGACCCCCGAAGTAGTGAGATGATCCAGCTCCCGTTTTACCTGATCGCGAAGGGCCACAGGAATGAGCCGTGCCCGAAAAAACTTAGGCCGAGCAGTGGGTCTGAGCGTGATGAGCTTCAAAGTCATTTGCGCCACCTAACCCAGGTGGAAAAAGGGACGAAAATGTCGTTGACAACGAATCCAATTGAGCATAAGGAATAGCATCAGAGACGATATTGACAGAGTCATCTATAAAGAACCCAAAAACGTGAAAGGCATCAAAACCAAAAAGATTCTCTGCATTACTCTGGTCGACCACAAATATGGGAACAGTGTGAACAACGGATTTGTATGATACCTCAGCATTAAATTGTCCCAAGAGAGAAATCTTCTGTTTATTGTACGTCCATAATTGCCAAGTGACAGGTGATAGGAGTGGAGAGCCCAACTGAAGATATGTCTGAGAATTGATGATAGTGGCAGCAGAACCAGTATCCACCTGCATGTGGACATCCCTACCAAGGATTTGGACAGTGAGGAATAACTTCCCTGAAAGGGAAGAAGTGCAATTGACAGACAACACAGAAGCAGAATCAGAGTCATGTTCATGAACATCATGGATGCGATCTGATTTGCAAACGGAAGACACATGACCCTTCTTTTTGCAATTGTGACACACAGCCCAACGTGAATGTTTCCTCCCGTGAATGTTTCGTAAAACACCGCGGACATGAAGGAAGTTGCCAGGGGTTCTGCTGCAGTTTCTTAGAGGGTTGTTTACAGTTAGGCCGAGGCTGCGCGTGGGAGCCTACTGCAGCCACGTCGGCCGGCAGGGACATGCCGCACGCGTTGTCAACAGCGCACGGAGGTTGTATTTCCGCGACGTCACCCTAAGCCTCTATTTGCACCCCAGCGATGCGAGAAATTTCAAAAGACTGTGTGATGGAGAGGACTTCATCTAGAGTTGGATTTGCCAATTGAAGGGCACGTTGCCTAACTTCTTTGTCGGGCGCCGACCGGATAATAGCATCCCGTACCATGAAATCGGCATAGGATTCTTTATGAACGTCAGTAACAAATTGACACTTTTGATTGAGGCCATGAAGTTCAGCCGCCCACGCATGATAGGATTGATGCGGTTGTTTTTGACAATGATTAAAGGCAACACAAGAGGCTACCACATTTGTTTGCTTTTGAAAATATGCGGGCAGAAGTGAGCACATTTCAGCAAAAGACAAAGACACAGGATCTTTCAAAGGAGCCAATTGCGACAACAACCGATACATTTGCGGTGAAATCCACGAAAGGAACAGAGATTTACATGTTTGTTCGTGCGTGACATAAAATGCCAGGAAGTGCTGTCGAAGACGTTTTTGGTAATCAGACCAATCTTCCGCCGTCTCGTCGTAAGGAGGAAAAGGAGGTATAAGCAACGACGAGAAACGGCCCGCATTAGATGCCGCGACCAAATCGTGAATCGCCGATGTTATAAGCATTTGCTGGTCAATGAGACCTTGCAATAGTTGCGCGACAGTAGCCATGGAAACTGGTGGGTCAACGATGAAAAGGAAAAATCTCATCCTCATCGCCAATTGTTATAACGTCAAGTTGAACACATATATTTCAAAACGACACAACACATATAAGTCACTAAGTAAGTTGACTAAGCAACACATGTGAACAAGGTAACATTCGAATGAACACTGAGTCCAAGTCTAGCGGCCGCTGCATGGCTGGCCGCTTAGGTGGCGTGGCTGCTGCATGGCTGGCAGACAGCGCCGGATGTAGAGGACGCGCATAATTGCGCGGCGGCACTTTGAATGATCGGCGAGTCACAACACATACGTTACACTCACCGGTGAAGAGAACGTGATGCCAATCCTGAGCAGTCGATTCGGCATGTTCTTGGGCCCATCTGTACTGCACTGCATGGTGTCATGGTCGCAAAGATGGACCTTGCCATGGAAGTCAAGAATGAACTTGTGTTTCATGCAGCCTATTGTGCTCAGTTTGAGTCATAATAAGACATCCTGTAGTTGCACGAAAGGCATTATTCAGCAGAGTGGCATTGTTGTCAGGGTTTCATTGCATTAGTAGTCTTTAGGGGCCTGAGCGAAGCATGTCATTGACAGTTCATATCTCTCTGTAACTCTAAGTCTGAACAACATCGCTTTGGTTCATTCCAAGATGCCTGGACACATCCCTTGTTGAGAGCCCTTCCTGGCACAAAGTAACCATGCAGACACAATCAAAATGTGGTATTGACTGTCTAAGCATGGCTGAACTACAGACAACATGAGCCCTGTACCTCCTTCCTGGTGGAATAACCGGAACTGATCGGCTGTCGGACCACTTCCACCTAACAGGTACTGCTCATGCCTGGTTGTTTACATCTTTGGGCAGGTTTAGTGACATTCCTGAACAGTCAAAGGGTTTTTTGTCTGTGATACAGTACCCACAGTCAATGTCTGTCTTCAGAAGTTCTGGGAACTGGGGTGATGCAAAACGTATTTTGACGTATGTGTTTTCACTTGTCGCTGCTGATTCCGCACAATGTCCCAATGCAGCTGACAGCAGTGATCCTTCCCCCTTCCTTTCCATTCCACCCCTCTCAACCTTCAATTTACATATAACCTTCGGATAACTGTTTGGTATTCTTTCCACTGTGCCAACCACTATCTATAAACTACAGTAATATAAATGGCTCATGCCTTACCCAATCTGCACCAAAATGCTATTCTTTCTAAATGCTTGGACATCTGGAGTACCCACTTTTATTTCTGGCCAAGCCTTGCACGTATTATAAATATGGGTGAAATGAGTGATGACAAAGTACATGTCCTTCTCATTTCCTTCTCAGTTGTGTTATCCCATAATCTGAAAAGTGAGTGAGTTGAAATTTCCTTCCTTTTGAAAGAAGTTTTAACATTTTCCAATACAAACTACAATGCTACGAGTACAGTGAAGGCTTATGTAACTGCAGAACTTGGGTTAATCATTCCAAAAAGCAAGGTGTCTTATTTCTCCTGCAGATATCATATACAATAAAACTACATGTTCATCTGTAATCAGTTAGACATCCCAATACCTCGAAAGTTACTACGGATTAGCAGTATGAATTTTGTGTTTCCCCTAGTATCCACCTGTAAAAAAAGTGTAGCACATAAAGCTGAATGTGTTTCTCTTTATGAATACTACACCCTCCTCCTCTGAAATTTTAGCTTCCACTAAGTGCACAAGCTAGAAACTAGACAAGAGATAGTTATGTTCCAGAGAAAAGAAAGACTTAACAGACCTTAAAACATAGCAGTAGCTTACCTCCTCTGTCTTTACTCCCAGAGGATCATATTTGGGATCGCTGAACATCTATAAGAAAGAAATAATGTTAGATACTCATTACTACCATTGAACATGCAGTAAATTCACACACTAAATTCACAACATTACGAAACTCTCAAATGATTTATTGCATAAAGTACTTTTCTCTAAGAGGACGAGGAGAATACACTAATGGCATGTACCAAATTAAAACATGACTCAATATCAATCACTTCTCTTTAAGTGTAAGTCCAGTGTTTTTATTTATTCAGTCATTCACGAGGAAAAAACTATTTAGCATGTAAGATATATGAAATAAACAAAATCTTCTCAGAATTTAATAAGAATGTGATAATTCCAGTTCCAAAGAAAGCAGGTGCTGACAGGTGTGAATATTACTGAACCATCAGTTAAGAAGTCATGATTGCAAAATAATGTCATGAATGATTTACACATGAATGTAGTGGATTACAAAAGCCAGCTTTGTGGATGTTCATTTTGGTTTCCGGAGAAATGTAGAAACACATGAAGAAATACTGACACAACAACTAACCTCAGCAGGTAAGAAAGGCTTGCCTCTGTTTATAGGACTTTTAGATGTTAGGTGAGCTTTTGATAATGCTGACTGGAAGAAATTCTTTGAACGTTTGAAGGTAGCACAGCTAAAACACGAGAAGTGAAACTTATCTGCAAGTTGTTACGAAATGAGTTTGGTACTGTAAAAGTTAAAGGACATGAAAGGAAGACAGTAGTGGAGAAGCGAGTGTGGTCGAGTTGTAGCTCATCCCCATGTTTTTTGAACTGGACATTGAGCAAGTAGTAAAAGAACAAAGGAAAGATTTGGTAATGGAATTAACGTTTGGGGAGAAGAAATAAAAACTAAGGTTTGTTGATAACACTGTAATCATATCAAAGACAAATAAAGACTTGAAGAAAAATCGAACGGAACTGACAGGGTCTTGAAAGGAGCTTGTAAGATAAGTATCTAGAAAAATGAAACAAGGGTGATGGAATGAAGTGAAATTAAAGAATGTGATGCTGAAAGAGAGAGAGAGAGAGAGAGAGAGAGAGAGAGAGAGAGACACTACCTGTAGAAAACGAGTTTTGCTACTTGAATAGAAAACTGACTGATGATGGGCAAAATAGAAAGGTTATAAAATGCAGACTTGCAATTGCATGGAAATGCACTTCCGAAAAAAGGAACATTTTGTTAAGACTGAAGCTGTTAGGCAGTCTTTTCTGAAGGCATTAGTTTGGCGTGTAGCCTTCTACAGATGTGAAACATGGATGATACATAATAAAATGGATGATAATAATGATGGATAGTGACAGAGAATAGAAGCATTTAAAATATACTACTACAGAAGAAGGCTGTAGATTTGATTACTAGTGATTACTGAATCAAATTTGGCACTATCTGACAACAAGAAGAAATCAGTTGACAGGCTCATCAAAAGGCAATAAGAAATAATGCAGCAAGTGTGTGGCTGAGGGTTAAAATTTGTCAAGGGAGAAGACAACTTCAGTAGAGTAATCAGATGAACATGAATGTAAGTAGCACCCCAGATTTTTTTTTTTTTTACATTAAGTATTATTTATAAGCCACAGGCAAATCAAAGTTTACATCATGCCCCACTGGTCAGCTAAAAACTATGCTGGCCAAAAGTGAATAAACAACCTTTATCTGTCAATGTGTGGTACAGCCTTTTGAGGAATTGTATGTTGTGCACCTGTTTCATCGATAGTGTTCTAAATAGCTGCAAGTCTCTGCAGTTCATAAGAGATATGTTCCTGCAGTTACTGGAAAGAGAGCCAAATGTACACAATGCAATCCATTTAGTACCATCAAAATTAATGTGCTATCCATTCTACAGAAGTAATTACAGATATTCTTAACAGAATACTTTTAGATTGTTAGAGTGATCATTTGTGAAATATAAAATGGCCTGCGTCTTGCCAACCTTAATGCATCTGGTCTTTATCTGTGGTGAAAATTAAAATAGGAAGCCTACAAGGAAAACCAAGAATCCAGAAGGCATGAAGGGCCATGCAATGCAGGCCATTGCTGCCGTAAGGTCCCATGAAATTCAGCATACAGTCCATCAGTCTGAGCACTTGGTAAAACAGCCACATTAATAAAAACATGAACTGTGCCACAATTATATGTTTGCTTACATTTGGTACAGTACATGAGACATTCTTCTCCTGATGGTTGGGGAGTGGTTTGGTAGTTGCAGCTAGATGTGTGGGACATTCCATTTTTAAAATCATTAGGGAATTCAATATTCCAAGATATATGGTGTGAAAGGTGTGCTGAAAATACCAAATTTCAGGCATTATCTCTCATTACGGACAACGCAATGGCCAATGGCCTTCACTTAATCACTGAGAGCAGCAGTGTGTGTGTGTACTGTCAGTGCTAGGAGACAAGCAACATTGTGTGGAATAGCCACAGAAATCAACGTGAGCACTACAAACGTATCTGTTACAACAAAGCAGCAAAATTTGGTATTAATGGGCTATGGCAGCAGACGATCAATGTGAGTGCCTTTGCCAAAAGCACAACATTGCCTGCAGTGGCTCCCTGGGCTCCTGAGGAAATTGGTTGGACCCTAAGTGACTAGAAAACCATAGCCTGGTCAGGTGAGTTCCAAATTTAGTTGGTAAGAACTGATGGCAGGGTTTGAGTGAGGTGCAGACCCTGCAAAACCATGGACCCAAGTTATCAACAAGGTGTGAGCTGGTGGTGGCTTCATAATGGTGTGGGCAGCATTTACATGGAATGGACTGGGTCTTCTGGTCCAACTGAAATGATCACTGATAGGAAATGGTATATCTGGCTACTTTGAGTCCATTTCTAGCTATTCACGGACTTCATGTTCCCAAGCAATGATGTCAGGTCACCAGACCACAATTGTTCATAGCTGGTTTGAAGAACATTATGGACAATCTGAGAAAATAACTTGGCCACCCATATTACCCAACACGAATCCAACTGAACATTTAGGGACATAATCAAGAGGTCAGTTCATGCATGACATCCTGCATCAGCAACTTTTTGCAATTATGTGTGACTATAGAGACAGCATGTTTCAATTTTTCTGTAGGGGACTTCCAATGACTCGTTGAGCTCATACCATTTCAAATAAATGGTGACTTTTGATGTTTGGCTCACAGCAGGATGTGAAGCAGTTGCCCAGATATCACCAGTGGCAAGCCAGCTTTACCTACCACACTATCAATGGTACCGTTGGCAAAGTGCCCATTTCCAGACCTTCAATGAACAGTAGCATGTTCTGTCCCACATTAGATGCACTTATGTACATCAGCTTTTGTGGTAAAGTGCTATTCCTTGGCACTGAAGTGTTCTGCAGTGATCAGGCTTTGTGAACAAGTGTTTTGTGTTGCATGTAACAGTGCAGCATGTCTGAAAACGAAATTCACAATTTAAGAGGTTATCTAAGAACACGCTCATTGGCTGTGAAGGTATTGAGCATTAGAAAGGCAATTCCAACCTATGGACAAGATCATGAACATGTGTGCAAAAGTGCCTATCTGGTTTTAGATGTTACAAAAGAGGTGTACAGAACAACTGCTGCACTTTACATTGACCTGTGTATGGTGCTAAGAATTGGGAAGGAGAAGGAAAAAAAGGAAGATGCAAATGATGAAGCAACACCAATTTATTCTCTACTAGAAACTCTGGGCAAGAAAAGCAGTTTTGATAAGTGGGTAGCCAAGATCGACACAAGTATGCAATGTGCTGACATGTTTATGGTTATTATTAACACAAGGAATAACCGGTTTCAGTAGCACACAAGTTTAATGGTAGGTCATCTATCGGAAATTGTCTTCACAAGCTTGGTTTTGGTCTCTTTCATTTAAAGACACTGTGAGACTCTGTGGGATCAACGTTTGATACCACACTTGTTAGGGGTTGCAGTTATCGACCATAGCCTGTAATAGTAACACTGGACCCGCGAGTCATGACTAGCATCGCTCTGTGGCTTGTAACAAGTCTATAGTGAGCACATGTCCACTCTTGCTCAGAACGTCAAGTATGAGAGTAGTATAGCCTGCAACCGATAGGAAGTAACCTCTAACAAGGAGCTTATTTCAAGTACAGCATAAGTCATGCCTCTATAGATCTCTGTTTGTAATTATATTCCTACAG
The DNA here is from genome assembly GCF_021461395.2 of Schistocerca americana. Lineage (NCBI taxonomy): Eukaryota > Metazoa > Arthropoda > Insecta > Orthoptera > Acrididae > Schistocerca > Schistocerca americana. Next base: position 52,025,541 of record NC_060129.1, read on the forward strand.
AATATGAAGAATCCTGTACCACCAGTTAAGTACAATATGTATTATTTTTTTATCAATGACTACAAATTATTTTAGTCAATGCAGACCCAGACCATGCAGCCAGTTCCTTATCGATGTCACTGATAAACCTGCTGTGATTTATATGTTTCTATTAAGCATTGGCCACCGATCAACACTGGTGACAATCTGTTCGTCGTCGTCATAACAGACTGGACGAGACATGGCTTAATGTGCGTCACACATTGACAACAGGATGGCTGGACCACACAGCACAAGGAATATCCAAAGCACAGTTAGACAAGAGTGGCAGAATTGGCATCCTTCTTGCTAGCTCTGCTCACGGCTTCATTCCAACCTGTTTATTGCTGTTCCAGGAATCAAGGCAACTATCATCAGGAAATGAATCCCACAGTTTTTATGGAGTGGTTTTCAGATGCTCTGCTGTGAAATGTTCATCTGAATTCGATAGTAATAATGGACAATGTACCACACCACTCTGCTGTAATGGATAAGACTAACAATGAAGTGGAGGAAATTGAGTTTATGCACTGTGTACAAAGAAACATTCCATGAGATAAAATTGAATTTGGCATGAATAAAGCATAGTTAATGGAACTTATGCTGTAGAAGCCAAAACCTCCACAATGCAAGGTCAACAAACCAGTTAACACTAAAGAGCATAGTGTAATCAAGGCTTCCTCTGCATCATGCTCATTTGAATCTAGCTCATCATATATGGGTCCAGGTGAGAGGTAATGTGGCAAGTGACACCAAGAAGTTTACGCTCATTAAGGTTGAAATGCTGAAAAGAAGAGGCCATTGCACACTTCACCCCACAGGATTGATCCTGAATTGTCAGCTATTCCAAGGAGGAAATTCAGGAGACATTGATTTATGAAGGACTGCTGGAAGAACAGATGGAACAGAGTCATTTCAGTCAGCTCCAGTGCCAGTTCTAGTTCTGAGGAAGACAGCAATGATTCTTCCCTTGGGGTCACTCAACTTAATCTATAACTGTGAGTAGGTATTAAAGATTCATTGATATAACTGCTCTGTTTAGTATTGTCATTTCTTTACTGTCAAAGAATGTTTGCCTGGCAGCTGACTATTGGTCATAACCTAAGATACGCACAGTGTTATCACTACCGATTGTAAACTATGATTCCCTACACTCGCTCTTCACTAAATTGTCAAATGTCGCAACTTCTTTTAAACACACTATAGTAGTTTACTACCTCTGTGTTTCTTTATTTTTTGCACAGTTCATCTGATAACAGCTTGGTCATAAATTAAAACCGTTAATGATACCATGTGTGTGACATGAGGCTAAAGTATATAATAAAAAAATTTATAGGACAGTCACTATTTCCCCAGTTCACTGTGCTGAGTCTGTGTACATATTAGCTTATTTAATCATTCCCCCCCCCCCCCCCCTGGAAATTTCTTTGCCACAAACTCACAAATACAGAGACTCACTGACAAGGTAACAGCCCAATGTATTTGCCTCCAACACATTAATCAAAGTTACTGAAGTGCATAGAAGACTGCTACTAATGTAAAGATAACATGCCTCGTTGCCAATGAGGCAAAATTAAAATACATTTACACTTAAGCTTTCGGCCACATCCTGTATCAGAAAAAGAACTACTTTTCTATAAAAATAAAATTGAATTAAAAATCAAATAGTATATTGCTTTATTACAACAGTTTAAGGCTCAAAGTTTTAGAGAAGTTCAATATACTGTGCATAAATCATCTTTTGTACGCTAGTTACAAAATACAATAAGAACAATTGGTTTGAGGATATCAAGATGAAGCTAATTAATAAAGATTATTGTCAAGAATTTAGTGCAGTTTAATTGGAATCACTGTCTTAGAAATAGTACAGTTATTTGATGCCCTCAGGGGTGTGGAATATGCCAGACTGGTGTCTACCGCTGACAGTTTAACTGAAATTATCTCCTGAGCACCCTGAACATTACAGAAATTCCAACTTGTTTTTGATTGAGCCCTTTTCTGACAACAATTATTTTGCGTGATGTTCAGATTCACAACTTCAGAAGCACTGTATTATTGTCTTCTATTAGCGAATTTCACTTAAGTGTCTAAGGCTTCTACAGTCTCAATGTAAGAGACGTTAGCTTCAGACATTTTTCCTTCGTCACTCTAAGCTTCTGGCACCTCCTGTGACTTCACAACACTTGTATAATATCACATCATCAGTCAGCTCTTTTTCCGTGATTGAATTTCTGCCTATGTCAATCCATCTTAATGTCACCTGAAAAAGCACTCAGTTCACTGGTAGATACAGAATTTATCATTTTTACAATTTCAGAGCAATCAGCTGTAATCACATCATCATTTACATTGCTTTCCATTTCAGTTTCTTCAATCATTTTAGATCACAGTTCACTCATAATACCGTTTTGGTTCTCATTTTTTTTCCAATCTGCTTATGTTGTCCAGCTTTTTGTGGCTTGTCAAAATCACATGTTTGTGTTTTGCTGCTTTAGGTGCACTTTTGCTCTATTTGGAAAACATGTTCACTGTACATACAAACATTTTACTGTGGTGTAGTCTGACAGTCATAGAAGTATCTGAATACTAACACAGCATTACAACTTCATTAAATAATTAAAATACCAAAGCACTGATGCAAGAATAAGTACTGTAAACTTAGGTTTAGTGAATGAAGTATCACTGATATTCGCACAAAGCCAATATTATAACTAGCATATCTTGATGAGAATATAATCAATCAGTTAGGCAAACAATTGTTGCTGAAAAGATGTCACACCAAAAGGTTTCAATGTTTCTCGAAGGCATGCAAATGATCAAAGAATACGGGAAAATATCTGGCACATGTTGGACTACTGGATCTGCTGGATTATCATGATCTTAGTGTAACTGATATCAACCTGTGACAGTGAAAATATGACTACATATATTGTTACAGCTCTGTTGAAATTCTACTCAGAGCACTCAGCAAAACACTGACAATAATTCAAGTGGAATAATACAATACTACAAAACTACCAAGAGGTACAAACTATGCTAAATTCACTGTAATGTATCCTTTGTACTCCACAGTTACCAAATGACATATTTTCACTTCACATGCAATCCATCTGTAAGATGTGAATACTTACAAAATTCTCAGTTTCTTCTGCTCCTGAAGTTAGTACTGGATCCTCCTTGATAGAATCAGTGGACCCCGAGGCTAAAAATGAGTCTTCCAGATACTGAGAAAAGAAAACAAAACCTCTCATTATGTGCATACAACATAGCTCTCAATATTTCAGTATGAAGATCATCATACTTTTCATTGATTATCGTATCTTATTCAAAGAGTAATTTAATAAAGTTAATTTTCTGACCAGATATTATAGTATCACATGCTGTTGAGCAAATACATCAACTCATCTGGCTGAAAGTGTGTTGATCCATATCTGCAATACAGTACAGCAGTGTTTCTGCATAGCATAGATTTGACCATTTCTTGGTAGGTTTCTCGAGGTATATGGCACTAGATCTGCCTAGAATTTAACTCCTGCAAATCCCATGAATTATGGACTGTTGGTTTCTGAGTTCAGGGTTGGAATGTGTTCCATGGATGCACATCAGTTGAATTTGGTTGCCACACCATGGATGTTCATTCACTGCAATACTATTCAAACCACTGCAGTATCATTCTGGCCTTTTGAAATGGATAGTAACCTAGCTGGAAATCTGCATTACCACTATGAAACACAAAGCATCAATGGAACCATATTGACACAATCCACAGTAATCACAGTGTATTCGGTTACTACTAGAGGTTCAATGGAAGCCCAGGTATATGTTTCCTTTAGCATAATAATACCCCCACAGCCCTGTGTACACAGCACAGTGCATTCACTCTCATGGTGGGGAGTAGCTATAGTGTTGCCTTACCAGTGTATATCCAAATAATGCTGTGCTGTACTGGTCAAAGGTTAGAAGGAGTTAAATTAGAAAACAGTATACTTACAGTAGTAGATGAGTTTCGCTACTTTGGTAGCAAAATAACTGATAGGTGTACAAGTAGAGAGATATAAAATATAGACTGACCAAAACAACAAAAGTGTTTCTGAAGAAGAGAAATTTGTTAACATTGAATACAGACTCAAGTGCCAGAAACTCTTTTCTGAAGGTATTTGTCTGGAGTGTAGCCACATATGGAAGTGAAAGAGGGAGGATAAACAGATTAGACAAGAAGAGAACAGAAGCATTTGAAATGTGGTACTATGGAAGAATGCTGAGGATTAGATTGGTAGATCACATAACTAATGAACAGGCACTGACTGGTATTGGGGAGAAAAGAAATTTGCAGGACAACTTGACTAAAAAAGGGATTGGTTGACGGGATGCATTCTGAGACATCAAGGGATCACCATCTTAGAACAGGAGGGAAGTCTGCACACGGGGGTGGAGGCATGGGGGGGGGGGGGGGGTTCTAAAAATCAACAGGAGACCAAGAAATAAATACAGTAAGCAAATTCAGAATGGTGTAAGTTGCATCAGTTCTTCAAAGCTGAACAGGTTTACACAGGGCAGAGTAGCCTGGAGAGCTGCATTCAAACCAATGTTTGGACATGCAACCACAACAATGACAACAACAGCTAACACGTACAACACAAGGATAACCAGAGTCATGGAAATTTTACACAAATACTACAGATTACTGTATCATAGGTTAGAATGGCTCTCCATCTATGATCTTTTAACTATATGCAGCCATTACATTCATAATTGTCTTGCTGTAACTCAAGCATAAAACAACACTGATTTGAAAACTTACACTATGCTCAGAGAGTCTCTCATTCAGTTTTAGTCCTGGCTCTTCCTTTATGTCATAACATGGATCTTCAATTTTTAATGGATCTTGAAGTAACTGAAAAAGGAAACTAATTACCCACTTAAAGCTTGCACATAAACTTCTGTAACTACTGTATGACTATTAAGAGGGATTTGTCTTCAACTGCACCTCTCATAAAAAATTACATTGCTGAAAAAGTAACAATCGTACAAATACAATAAATTTTCCTTTTGAAGCAGAATGTGCATCAATTTGAAACTCACTGGCAGATTAACACTGTGTGCAGGACTCGTACTCAGAAGTAAGACCTTTCCCTTTCACAGGCAAGGGCATTTTTGGTAGCACACTTGCTTGCAAAAGGCAGGCAGAGGTCCTAAGTTTCTGATCTTACCTCCATTACACTGCATGATTTGGACTGCTGCATGGACTGTTTATGTATGCTCATGGCAATTTTTTCTATCATCTACACTTCAGTTCCTGTTAGTTGTCTACTTTGTCAAAATCCTACCATCAGTGACAACCAGAACCTCCTGTTCCACCAATTCTGCATTACCACCAGTGCAAGTGATATCCGTACATTAGGACAGAAAAGTAGTGATAAGAACTTTCTCATCATGCAACTATCTAATGAAGGACTCTGCATGTAGTGATTAATAATGAGACAGGGCAGCTACAACATCCTGACATTAACGATACATGATTTCAATACAATACTTTTTTTACAAGAAAATCCTGTGCCAGGAACGAGAATTATCATTCTCCTGAGCTCAAATCCTCACTCTGGAGCTATGCTGACACAGTTTTTCAAATGGATAAATAGGAGGAAATGAAGACATGCAAAGGAGATAGTTGCACATTTCTGAACAGACTGAAAGCAGTGCAACGGACATAACGGTACGTTCATAATTGAGTAATCACAACAGAGTGTCCATAGCATGGGCACAGATAAACTCTGCCTTATAACAGGGTGTATATGCAGAGAAGGAAAAAAAATCCTGGTTAAAAATACACTCTTCCCAGGGCGAACATACACTTTCACCATGATAAATCCCGCGGGACTGTGAAACATACCAATCCTTTCAATGGTTAAGGTTTTAGACACCAGCACCACTTCTTCACAGCACCTTAGACAGCAAAACCCAGAGAAAATTTTAAAAGAAAGAAAAAAAACGCACTCTCAGAAACATCTTTGATGTGCAGCAACATGTACACTGCATTTTCACATTTTGTAATTACAAAAGTATAAATTCGAATTCAACCCAACACAGCATGTTAGTTTCTGAAGCACTAAAATTGTGACGCAATTTTGTAAGCCAGTCAGTTATTTCACCACCCGATGACACCAGATATTCAGAGCACAGGACACACGATGTAGTCAGCCAATAGCAACATCACTATTAAGTAGTGCAAATGCACAACCAATAGGTTGACGAAGCCTGGAAGGGCCAAGGAAGAGCAAAGGCCTACTATGCAACGCACGAAAGGAAAGGTTGTTTATAACGTATTTCAAACTAGTTGAGACTTTTGACAGTTCAGTACAAAGTGAGTGGAGGGAAGCATAGTTGCCAGCATGGAATATTGCTGTAGGTGAAGAAAACGTCAGGCATGCTTGGCACATAACCAGTCAGCTGCACTGGCTGGTCGATCTGAGCCAAACTTCAGAAGTTGCAACTAATTTTAAATGCACTATAATGTAAACTGTGTGTGATCCAGAGAACACTGGATGTAGGGACCAAATGAATGAGGCCCTGCAGTTGTTAACACCTCACATTCTGCAGGATGGAGTTTGCTCCATCTGTACATCTTCCTTTAGATTTTCCACATAGAAAAAATGTAGAAATGAAAAGAGTAAAAAATATTTAATGAAGGAAAACATAGAAATGAAAAAGAGTGAAGAAAATTTAATCAAGGCACACAGAGTTGATATGCAGCTTGGGTAAATACCTTGATAACAAGGATAATGAAACAAATTGAAGTATATGACATTGTAAGGGTTTATGGAAATATAGAAGAGAGAACGAAGGACAGAAGCCTATTATGGGGCTTAATTTTAATAATAGATTATACTTAGGCGGAAAATACAAAAACTGCCAGATTGTTGTACATGTGGATATTATATAGTATCATGTTGATTCAGTTGGTGATATGAATCAGCAGTGTGTTGGGAAGTGTCAACATTCACTTTGGGTTTCCTGATATTCTGGAGTATTTTCAAGGAAAAGCATTCATATCTTGAATCATACTTCATCATCATTTTCACAGGATATAATGAATTCTCATTCTTGCTCTGCCCACTAAGCACACCTCCCATGAGAATGACAACTGATTCAGTCAAAGAAATATCTGTGGTTACTTTACTCATCAAAACAACTGGTCAAATAGGTAGGAAATGACTGATCAAGTCCAGGGCTTTGCAGCAACTATCATGCATACTTTATACATACATCAACACAATCACACATACATCTTATTTTTGTTTGGATATACATGGGTGTTCTAAAAAGTAATGCCTCAATTTTTTTTATTCTGTTCTCAGTATCAGTTGAGGTACTACATGTCATACATGTTACTCGACTGAGTAATGTGCACAATATGAAATACCTCGATTGGCTTTGTCACTCCACTGACCCAAATTCAAACCATCTGCTGCTAGAGAGCTCTGGATTATAGCACATAACATGAACATGTGTTACTTAACTGTGTTGGTGCATGAGGAGCAGTGTACTGTGATCAGGTTTTGAATTCAAAGAGTGTTCATACATGCTGCACCCTTTCCTTCAGCATGACAATGCCCGACTACACATTAGCGCTGCAACATCTGTAACAATCTGGCAGCTTGGGTTCAATGTAATCGATGATCCTCCATACAGTCCCGACTTGACCCGTCCAATTTTCATTTGTTTCCTAATCTAAACAATACCTTCATGGACTTCGATTAGATAGTGACTGAAGCAGTGAGAGCAGAGGTGAGGTTGTGGCTCTGTCAACAAAGTCAAACATACAAGATGTAAAATGTTAACAAAGCTTGTTTATTTGAAAAGCGTTGACACTACTTACATAAAAATGTGGAGGCATTACTTTTCAGCATGCCCTTGTACAAGATAATAATTCTACTAATGTATATACTAAAATTACTGTTCCTGTACGAAGACAATCCCTCAACCCATATAGAGCAATGCCTAAAAAATACTATATTTAGTCTTCAATGCCATATTTGACGCAAGTGGGCAAATGATGATATTGTGTCAGTCGTCATTACAAGCATTACTGAACAAACATTGACACTAATACATAGCTATATTGCTTACCTCTTCCATTACATTCCCCACAACTGTGAAGATTCTACTCAATCACAAAAATACTAGAATTACCTCTTGATTCCCAGTCTCCTGCCATTCTTCCTTTATTTTCACACTGGAGTGGTATACCTGGACCTGTGGTAACAGCAAAACAAAGCAAAATGAGTACAGTTAAACACTCATAATCTCCACACACTGTTAAGAACTTTCACATCTTTGAAGTCAAATTGAAGTAACTGTCAAGATTAATAAATGTCACAACTATCATTTTATTGCCAGTTCTCGGTATATGTTCTTTTGTGTGACAGTAATTCTGGTTGATGGAAAACTGATTTGTCGTATTTCAATTAGAATGAAATTAACATTATGAGAATCACATTATTTTCAACATCTTCGTCACTACAGAACTATTCTACAAATAATTTCTGAGTGATGAAACAGCCAAGGTAGTTTCTTTAATACAGCACTGAGTTATTGAAAAACAGGTATTCTTACACAATTGAAGTAGTGCAAAAGATAAATGTCATGTGTATCTTGGTTTCTGTGGTTATTCCAAATGGGAGTGGCATAAGATTATTATCACAGAAATTACAGGTTTTATTGTATCACAAATTATTCAACTTGCTCACAATGCACTATCTATAGTAGATGCATTACCATTTAAAGAATGAAAATGGGCAAGATAATCCTCGAATTTTCAGAAAAATTAATAGAAGTTAAATACAAAGAAGAGAAATGAAATAAAATCAAGGCAAAAAGGTTGAAAGCTGGACAACACATTTCTCTACACTGTTATTCTTAGGCCAGACTTATAATGAATGTAAAGTCTAGCTTGACTCAATGCATACTGTCTGCTATGTTGTCAACATATACAGCTAATCTGCCAACATTTTTTTGCAAAGCCAATTTATGGAGCATGTTCTTACATTTGTACTGTCACCAGTCTGTGGAAACATTCAAGAAGAGAGAGGCAAAGGAAGCAACAAGTCTTTTACAATGCAACCAAAAGTTTGAATCAAACTTCAAGTTATATTGTTTACAACAAAAATTCCTTAATATTTGTGTAACATCCTCACAATTCTACAAATGTCATTTGTCATGAACTGATGTATGTAGAAGAGATAGTTACAAAAAGAACATCAATACTGAATGTACAACCTCTTACTTTTGCCATAAGTTTGCTACCATCAAATATATACACTCTGGAATATATCAGGGTGCATGTATACAGTATCAGAAAAATAAATTAATGTATACTACAGAATTTTCTGTTACTGATCTTATTGAGGCTTAGTTTACACATTCAGAGAGAAGTGCTACTGCAAGACATTATTATATGAAACTAACTTCTTAAATCAATGTTCACAGTAAATATCTCTTCAAACTTCTTTCAAGGTAACAATTAGATATCTTGACTGAGCACTGGTAGACCGATTATCATTAACACAGCAGCAATACAAGCCCTAAGAAATTTTCAATGGATGACTTCACCAACAATATGCAAATATTAGAAAAATAAAAACTGAAGAACTATCAGGATCTACAGAAGAAAAGTTTTGAGTGCGGTTAACACCTGTAGACATATTAAAAATCTGAAAATACTGGACTACAGTAGGAAAACAAGGGTTTTCATCAGATGCACAAAGGTAACTATGGAAAAAGATTGTTATAAAAACATTCATTGTCATTTACAAACCACAATTAGACTATCACCTTCCTATTTAACACAGGCCTTAGGCTGTGCTGTAACTATATAACTGCTACAGGTATAGTATAGGACTCAATCCACATCACTGCTTTCCTTAAGTGACCAGCATCTCCACTAGCCCTATGCTGGCATAGCAAAAAGACAGTTCAAGCCACCACTCAACTAGTGACATAAACAAAACAGACAAACACACTCTAGAATAGGAACACACAAACACAACTCCAAGGTACCACCTATGTAACATATGATACACTTGAAAAAACTACACTAATAGTTTGTATTGTTCACTAGACCTGTAATTATTTTTCAGTTCCAGAAAACATTTACTGTTAATACTGAAATTACAATTTCTATTCAATGCACTGTTTTGTTGTTGTGATTAGCCTTAAACCTTGTTTGACGCAGCTCTCCCCAGTAGTCCATTTCTGCAGCTACTGCAGTTGCCCCTGCTTACTGAAGTCAATCCTTTGTCTCTCTCTACTTTTTTATCCCAAACCTCTTTTAGTCAAATTGTGGATTAAATTTTAACCACTTACTCATAATTAGCTCTCGGATCTCCCTATAAAAATCTTCAGCATTCTCCTGTAGCACAACATATGAAAAGCATCTATTGTCTTCAAGTCTAGTTATTGTCCACTTTTCAAGTATAGAATGTAATAATGCATTACCTGAACCTGCTATATTTTGAAATTACATTGCTGATATTCATTAATATGCCATCTTCATTCTTGCATTGTAGATTAAAGATGACACTTAACGGAAATGTATCAGTTCAGATTAAATCTGCCTTTAAGCAAACATACAACCACTGCCAGTGCATTAAGAATATGCTTAAATTTATTAAATTGATCTGTAGCAAAGCTGAAGGTCTAGGTTAGTATGAAAGGGACAGTGTGGATCAAAGTTGCCATAGCAGTGTTGAACCATTTGTTTAATTCCGTACTAACAGTCAACACACTGCGTGATGGCAGTGTGGACACTTACTGAAATACTGTGCTTACTGGAACTGACATCCAGCCAATCACTCGTGAACTATTTTGTCATAATAGCTTAATTTTATACAAAGATGTTATCACTGGAAATAAGCAGTGGATTACAAATTTGCCTACATTTACAAAAATTAAATTTAAAACCTCCCCTGCATCATTTGTGAATTTTAACACATATTACAATTTATGCATAGTGCTGCAAAAGATGTGTGTGACCTCGAAGACTTACTGGATATTTTATTGCATACTTTCAGCAATACAACATGAATTCTGTTTATTCACAGAACATATCACACACCGAAATTAATGAAAATACAGTAATAAAATTACAAAGTAACTACTTACAATGGAGCCTGGTGAACCTGCTGTTTCATTTGTTTCATCTTTTATCCGAATAGTTTTCTGGTGGTCCATTACTGCAGTTATTAGCCCCTGAAAAGCAAGGAACCAGGTACAAAGAGTCACATTCAATTTCCATTATTAATGTGAGATACAGCTCAAAGGCAGTATTTTCAGTCCATTACTGGCTGCAGCAGATGAACCACTAAACTAGAAAAATTCTACACTACCTGAAGAAAGGAGTCCAATGACATGAACTGATTTACCATTTCCTCATTACGAAGTGTCATACATATAATCTCAAAATGAGAGAAAATCAGTGTTTTGCAAAATCCATCCCACAGAAACAAATGCTAGAACTGATTGATGCTGTTTGTTTCTGACATTTGTTTAAGATACACTAGCTACATAACACTACTGTGAGCATTACTTGATATGTGTATTGCTTTTTCCCACAGGACTGTAACTACAGCATTATGAGGAATCAAAGCAACTAATAAATGGAAAATGGATTTTCTACTGAAAATCAGCTCCTAACATCAACCACAATTTTAAAGACTAAGAAAGATAAGTTGAAATAGAGACTTCGATCTTTGGGATTCAGTTTGGGGCTACCAGAATGCATATGATTATCCAAATGTTATAATCCAGTTCTCATTGATGCAGGTAAGAACAAAATGGAATTTGCAGTTCTTAATCATGTATGTGGCACTTTCAGTACTTAACCTCTAAACTTGGACATTAGTCTGCAGTTTGTCTTCAGTTATGTACAAAATGAAAATCTAACTACAAGAGATGTTCAGCATCATTTTATTATATGTTTAATGTGTGTTTTTGACACAGTTGCTCCAGTAAGGCTTTCCTTTTATAAGGCATAACTGAATACCCAGATTAGAGCAAATATTGCAGTGCTGAATTTTTTATCCATTCACGCAAAAAAAAGGAACCACATGCACTGTACTTTTTCAAGAACCATCAAAATTTTTTTTATCATCATCTATGTTTAATATTCTATTACTAAACATATTTATTGCCTCTCCTCCATCTCAACTGTGAACCCATGGTGACAATTACATTTAGGCTATATAGCAGCTCTTTCTACACTAGTTACTTCCTTTCTACATCTATCTGCAAAGATGTAGCATTATCCTTACACTAAACATTCATAAATGCATCTTAATACAAACTGTTGTTGGTGCACGATTTCCAGATCAAGTAATAGGATACTAAAATGATTCCAAATAGCCACAACAAATGAATATGTCCAACATTTCTTTTCTGCTGATGCCCCATTCCTGAAATGAAGTAACTATGTGCACTAAACGACTGAACAATACTATCGAAGTTACTCCACTGTAGTACGGACAAGCATCACATTACATCATAACAAACGCTGTTCTTATCCCTCGTCTTTCCTTCACAAAAAAAATATTACATCACAACAGAAATACCGATTAAGGTAACCAAATAGTGAGAGTGAGAAATTTGCTGTCGTAGGTCGTCCTTCCTACAGAAATTATAAATGACTTACCACTTTCACTGGAGATCACAACATATGGAAACTGTTGAAAAAACGTCGAAAATACAAATCGTCTCTTTTACGAAGTTACAGATTACAGAATATAGATGTAGAGATTTTATCGGATGGGACGAAAATAGCAAGTAACTCACAAGACGCTATGGGCTACAAGCAGCACCTGTACTTTTCACAATTGATGTATAGTATACGTAGGGAGTACCTGCGTACCAAAGTTACTGATCTCTGTCCATTTCGAAAAATTACAAGCTTATGGAAAACAAAACGTAAAATATATTAATACAAACAAATCTTTAGTTTGTAATTTATAAACTGACGTATTCAGAAGAATAATCTGTATGATGTCCTGAAACTGTATTATTTCTAGGGAATAGGGATTGTACTTGATTATTCGATGTTGAATAAATATTATTATTATTATTATTAAGTTGTTTCTTTTGGAAAACATAACATAATAGAAGCATCAACCAAATTCGCGCACTAACCCAAACCATAAACCAATCCCCCAACGATAATTTAAATACAGCCCGTTGGATACACAAAATAAACTTCAAATACCAGGCAAAATGCCGTTAAATTAATACAATATTGCAACTATTGTCAGAACATCGTAACAAAATACATGGAAAATGCTTCGTGTGACCCATGCAGTTACAAGAATAATAAATATGTGATTGAATGAAACAACAAGTTTACTGTTACCTTTGCTTATTTATCTCCACGGTTTACATTTGTAATTTGACACAGTCTCCCATTAAACGGCACTGCCGTTAAAAGTTGTTACTTGTTACCGTTTCACAGCTGGAGCGACACTAGCGCTCCAAGCGGCAAGAAGGGAGAACTTCAGATTCACTTCTGCTGCTCGTACACTTCCCGTCAGCCCATTTCTGGTTGGACTCACGTGAGAGGTAGCTGATTTTCGGCGAATACTCCGAGGGGCTACAGTTAAATAACGACATAGTTCGAATCCATCAGTTTAGTTATCAGTACAACTGCGAGTAGTGAAAAATGGCAGGAATGTCGTATGAATCTTGTCATAACCTTAGCTTATTAACTCTGGGTACATTTTAGTTGATGTTAGAACGATTATTAGTGTTTCATATTATATGTTTGTAGGTTATCGGTCGCTATTACAAATGTTATCTTCGCAGCTGCGACAGAAAGTACGCGGAACTTCGCCACAGCACTGTTTAAGTAAAATGTTAGCAACGTGCGTTTTTAAGTATGAAGTAATATGTAAACTGAGTACTGTAGGTTAAATTCGAAGCTTAATTTCTTGTGCCGCTCACATAATAGAATAAAGTGTACAGCCTTGTAATACAACAAAAAATATACGTAATGTGACAGATTCGTTTACTTCTGTGCTTTAGAAGCTAGTCCTATTGGGGAAAGTGTGAGTACGCTAATCCAGTTTTTATGTCAGATTTGGTAACTGCTCGATTTCTCCAGCTACAGCATGTTTATAACATATGAAGACATGCAGATCGAAAAGGTTGACAGTGTTAAGTTTCTGGGACTACAACTCGATAATAAATTCAGTTGGAAGGGCATACCACATTTTTTCACTTTATTACTTCATAAGGGAGCGTATTCTGTGGTAACTTTCAAACGTAGCAAAAGTTTTTCGCATATAAAAGCGTGTAATAAAAATCGTTTGTGGTATAAATTCAAGAACATCATTTAGGAACCTGTTCAAGGAACTTTGTATTCTAACCACTGCTACCTAGTATATTTATTCCTTAATGAAATTTCCAACCAATAGCTCAATACATAATGTCAGTACTAGAAATGGGAACAGCAATCTACATAGAGAACTAAAATCACTACCTTGGTCCAAAAGGGGTCCAATATTCAGGAACATGCATTTTCAATAAACTGCCAGCAAGTCAGCAACCATTAAAAACTTGGTTCCAGATAAAGCACGGTTTACAGTGTGTTTGAAAGACTATTTGATGCAGAAGTGTCTGATTCCACCCGTCATCAATATGCCGGAAATGGCTACTTTAAGTGTGTCTATGACGTCACTACATACACATGGCAACAAACACGAAACACAATAATACAATAACATCTCCCACCAAAAATACAATCAAACCAATGGGACAACTGCGGGAAGTTGGGGGTTTTAGGGTGAGGACAAGCTAGTTAAAAAAAAAAAAAAAAAAGAGCCATGATCCCAAAACACAAAATGAAGAACAAAAAGAAAAAATACAGCATTTTGCTACACCAACAAAAATCTGTAGGAATCGGACATTTCCCTTGAACAATATAGGTCAACCATAGCTGACCATACTAAAACACCAATACCCACAACTAAAAGTATGAAAATTGGAATCGGACATTTCCCTTGACCTACATAGGTCAACCTCAGATGACGATACTAAAACATCAACACATACAACTATGAAAATGGGAATCGGTCATTTCCGGTGACCTATATAGGTGCACCACAGCTACTGATGCAAAAAAAAACCAACACCTACAACTGTGAAAAATAAAACCACAATCCCAAAAGTCCACAAATCAATCATTCGTACATAAATTAAATCACATTCAATACTCCATAAATACACAAAACATCACAGGTAGAAAAAAAAAAAAAATAATTACCACCAGCAAATTCCGGCACTGTAAACTAGATCGGCAGCCCCCACCCCCTACACAGACACAAAAACCAACTCATAAACACCGTGCTGTAATGACATTCACACACAATCACACCTTTACGTCGAAGCAGACGGGTGGAATCAGACGCTTCCATTGACCCCTCCTTCTACTCTGTAGATGAATATCGTAACAGAGACTGAGAGACCAGCTTAGATAAAAATTCTGCTAGATTTCAGTTTTGACAGAACTTGGTTGCAACAGTCAAGATCGGGTATTCTGTGTATGATAAATTTTTTAAAAGTGCGTAACTGTGTTTTATTCTGACAGTATATCAATTATGTAAATATTAGCAGTTACTGTGACATATTCACATATTTTGACAATCTCCTGACAAATGATGAGGATAATAATTATTATATTCAACTGTATTATGTTATACTTTCTGACATGCTATTTGTCATTCGCAATGGCCAGCGGCTATTTCCGAAGAAGTACGTAAATATTTGTTCGCTCCAGTAACTATCGTCTTTGTAATATCACCGGGGTCTAAGACTGGAGTCACTGTATTGGGAACACAGACACACAGTTATTCCGTTACCAACTTCCAGGTTACCTGTAATGGTAGCCCCGTAGCCCGATAACTGCCAGAGAGTGAGAACTGTGAGCCAATAACGATAACTGCCAGAGGAAAATACCTATCTCTGACAGTTATTTCCGTAGTCACTTGAATTCCTTCTGGTACCTCTTCTTATACAAATACAACCCGTCCAAGCTAAATTGACATCTGAGGCGGTGGCTTAAGGGAACGACTGTACTTGTTAATGCCTGTACTGCAGCTCGTATCAGCCACCGCTTGGACATTAACTTTATTTAATTGTTTGTGCTAAAAGTAACGAAGGCGCACGATATAGTACACAGTTCTTATCAACAGATGGCGCGTAGTCTCACAGTTAGTCCCATGGCCTATAGAACGCCTTCCAAATGGTCTACCCCCTCCTTAGTTCCTAGCCAGATCTCCGGTGAGTTGACGGGAAAGCGTAGTACGATCTTCGGTCAACAGTTGGCGTGAGGCACTGTTGACATTAGACAGTTATTGAAATAACTGCCTGTATCAGAGGAAGGGTTATTGCAGTAACCGTTACTTTTCAGTAACCGGTTATTTCTATCAGTTACGTTATTTTTTGCCACCTCTAGTTACCATTGAGCGTCGACCATGTGCAGCAGCAACAGCAATGTTTTTTTTTTTTTTTGGGACGAGGTGATGCAAAGTAAGATTATTTGTTAATTAATTGTAAAAAGTGTTCTGTGTATGTTAATTATGGGTGAGAATATGGAAACTCTATTATATATTTGTTATTTTCAGACTACAATGTAACGGACGAGTTCCTGGTTTTCCATTCACCTTGTGCGGAAGAACCCTTTCTTTCACGTCCCACACCGGAAGCATTGTGGGACAGGGAAGCTGCACTGAAAGTAATTGAATTCTATAGAATTCATAATCAAAGGCTCGGTAAGACCCGAGATCTGAAGCGGAAGCAGCAATTATGGGACGCGATGTCCACTTATATCAAGAAAGCTTTGGGAAAGACGTTCTCGCCAGCGCAGTATGAAAACAAATGGCAATGTTTGCTACGTTCTTATAAGGGCGCAATGGACAACAAGGAATTAGGGAGAGGTCGGAAAGACTTCGTGTATATGAAAGCTATGGACGATATCTTTCAGAACAAGAGCGACAATTACCCGGAGGTTTTGCTTGATGGTGCAAGTATCGAATGTAACTTTACATTCGATACTTCATACAGTCATCACATGAACTTCAAGAGACTTCTAGTTTATAACGGTTTTCAATGAACATTAACACAGTGCCTTATTTTGTTTAGACGTTGTGGCGGAGGCAGCGACCAACCAAGCGACCAGGTTGTTCCAGGCCATCAGGATACACGACGAAGGTTATCTGTCCTAGCTGTTAATTACTAAATGCTAAGAGTCCATGTGGGTGTGAGCATTGCAGTTTCATAGCTTTTGTTGTATATGACCCTATTTTCTGTATCCTTCAATTTATGGTTTATGTGAGTAAGTAATTTTTCAATTCATCCTCCAAGGTAACTGGAGGTATCACAATTTTGATTTACCAATATCTGTAAATATAAAAAAAAATTTTGATTCTTATTTGCAAGATCTCGGTCCGAAGTTATGCAGTTTGTCAGTTCTCTCAGTGGAAACTGTGGGAGTATGTTGGATGTTTGTGTGACCTTTTTCGTTTTTCAGTGCACTCATTGACAGTTCCATTCAAATTTCTTTGTATGTAGTAATCTTCCAAGCAAATATGACCCCAGTTTGATTTGTACACTATTAATGCCAATAATTTAATTGGTTAGAAGCACTGTAGTTCCTTTATTTTTTCATTCCTTAATATCAGTTTTACCCTCTCTAAGTATTGCAGACATGTATAGTCTTCCCTTATTCCTTCTAGAGGTATTTACATTAAACTGGTTTATTAGTGATATGAAAACTGTTTTCAGTAACAATATTGTGCCTAAAAGCATTGCTATTTGATTGTGTTCATTCTCTTTATCCAAGCAAATCTGATTTAACTCTGTATTTTTTAGTGCCTTCTTTCATGTACTAAATTATTTTCATTGCTGGGTAAGTGCTAACATTACTATGATGGAATACTTCTCCATGCCACACTTCTGCATGAGCATGTCAGCAATTTTTCTGCATGTTAATATTTAAGGACTCTGCAAGTACATCCATCCCCCCTCACAAGAAGTTTAAAGTCAAGAGTCGCACATCAAGAGATTCCCAAGAAGAGAGGAGCAATTATTTAAAGGAGAGGCTTGAGATGGAGTGGGAAAGACAGAAAAAGAGACCAGAGGGAAAATGAGAGGCTGGAGTTGAAACCGGCAAGCCTGGAAGTGAAACGTTCTTTGCTAGAGGCAACATTGGAGCAGAATATGCTCCTTGGGAAGTATTTCGAGGCTCGGATGAGCTATCCTCCAAAATTTCATTTTTAAATCTTTTGTTTATATTGTGCCCTTTCTATTTTTATAATTTACATATGGCAAATTTTGCAAATTATGTCTTGAAATCTGCTAGATACCTAAACTTTAAATAGGGGTTTGTTAGTGATAAGTGTTGGAATTTGATAGGTATTTACCACTTGCTCTATTGCTGATAAAATGCATGGCAGAGAGTGTGTACCAGTTATTAATTTACCCATTATGTTCATGTATGTTTAAGTGCCTCTGTGTGATCTGTACTTGGTCTAATCTTGTCCTGATCCCTACAGGAGTTATATGTAGAGGGCTAGTACAGTCATTTAAAGCTGGTTCTTAAATATTTCTAAGTAGGCTTTCTTGGGACACTTTGTGACTGTTAGTCTACCAGTTCATTTAAGGCATCTGTGTGACTTTCATGAATCCAACATGTAACCATTTGTTCAGACAGTCTCTGTATATTCAATATACCTCTTTCTGTTTGGTATGGGTCTCTCACACCTGAGCAATAGTCTAGGGTGGGTGGCAAAAGTGACTTATAAGCAATCTTCTTTGTAGACTGATTGCATTTCCCCTGTATTCTGCAAATAAACCAAAATCTGATGTTTTAAATGTCTGTCCCAAAATAGATACTTCGGTCAATTCGGGACTGTGTGGCAAGTCATTCTTTCATTGCTGTATTTTTCCTCCAGTATTTTCTCCTAAACATGTCTTTCCTTCAGAAAAGCTCATGCTGATGAATGCTTCTGCCTTTGGAATCCGCCCTTACGGGGCGGGGGAGGGGGGGGGGGGAGGGAGGGAGGGAGGAGAAGGCTACTTTTATTTATAACTGCTAAGATGTTGCTTGTTCATTTGTTCTCACATATCTGGAGATACGTTTCTTAGGCTGTTGTCATTTGTCCTGTTTAACTCCAAAAATAATAATAATAAAAAAAATTCCATTACTCATTTTTTATATTTTGTCATTTGTTTTACAAAAGTGCTCGGCATGTTATCGGCCCTAAGAAATTTTAGTCTTGCAGTTTCTTCATAGCTTTGTTAGATTACAATGAACTGCTAGGCATTAATTTATAAGTGTCATTCATAGTGAAGCACAGTTGTTTTAACTCTTGTAAAATTACCTTTGCATTCATTCTGTCCTATTTTGTGTATAAATTTGATATTTTTCTAATTAATTTATTGAAATATCTTCAGAGTTAATTGAACTTTCACCTATTTGACCAGTCATTAAAATTTTTGGGTGTCTATTTTTGATGTGAATTAGCTTTTATTTTCAGAGATTGTTCTGTGGGATTCAGTGGTTACTGGTCAGAGATTTCTCAATATAGTACAGCAGAATTAGGTGAAAATGAGAGGTAATTTAAAGTTCATTATCTTCCCATCAGATAAGCCATGAGACTGATTTACAGCTGCGTGACTAATATGCAATTCCCAAACAAGGGCCTGACAGCTAGTTCATTGTACCACTTCCTCTCCTGTTCCACTTGAAGCATGTGGGGAAAAATTCACTTCAGTCAATTAGTGTGGGTTCAGATTTATCGTTTTCATTTCTATGATGTTCCACATATTTTCACATTTACAGGAGAAAGCTGTCATTTCATGACATCCTCATACCACAAAGCAAAGTACCTGTGTTTTGTTGCCACCCAAACTTGCATATGACACACCTCTCTATTTTGTAATAATACAAAATGAGCTGCCTTTAAACTCGTTTGGGGTCTTCAGTCACACAAGGATCCCATATTGTGAAGCAGTTCTGTGGCAGAGGATGGAAAGGTGTACTGTAAGCAACCTTATTTGTAGTGCTGTTAAATCTTCAGTGTTCTGCCAGTCAGAGACAGTCTCTCGTTTGCCTCCCCAACATTTTCAGTGTGATTTGGCTACAATGCTAGGAAGAGTGCCTGGGACTGTCACACTTGGTCATCTTTCCATATGTTTATTATTAAGGACCTTGGACATGTCACCCATAAACTAACTTGCGCGACTAATTACACTATGTTATGGATTTAAATTTACTCACACCAAAATTAGCTGATGCAGTAATTGTTTGACTTTATTCTAAATGATTTTAGGAACCATGTAGGTTGTATTGTGTTAATCATTTCTTCAAATTGCATGCTTTGTCCTGTTTCTGTACTTCAAGTCCTAACCAACTGTTTAAAATTGATCTACTTGTATGTACTTATATTTATCCAGCAAATCATAACTATTGTATAAATTGCATAATGCTTATCTGTACTGAATTTGATTTTAAATTCATCCAGTAATTTTAATTATGCCTTGTTGACCTTAATTTCAAACAAGTTTTGAATATACTAACACTATATCTTGTAATCTATAATTATCATACAATTGTGTAAGTATAGGTGTATTTATTTGGTGTTGTGTATTTTTTAAATGTTTCACAAGTATGACTTGTCCCATAACATGTAGTACTCTGTAAACAAAATGATTTGTTGATCAATAAAGAATGAATGAATGAAATTCTTAGACACTGAACATTAAACCTTCAAATTTGTAGTAACTAAAGCTGTTAGTGTGTAATTTTTATCCAATAGGGTTTTACTTACATTTGTTGTAATATGTTTGTGATGGGGCATCTGGTGCTGCTTTTACATTAGAAACTGTGTTGCGATCATATTACTCTTTGCAATGCCACTTCTGTCATCCCTGTTGTAAAAGCCGACTACTGGTTCTTCAGCCGGTGCATCATCTTCCTCACTTGGGAGGATCAGATACTTAAATACACTCAAAAGAATTAAGTTATTTATATATTAATCTTATGCTGGTAGTTTTTACAAAATTATTGTAAATGTAGTAAAACAATGAAATGAGTTATTGCTGTATGTACCTTTGTTATCTTCTTTAATGATTCTAAGAAAATATGGATAGTCCTTTTCTGTATTGCTGCTCAAAGAATTTACTGTATAAATTTTTATATAATTATGTTCACATGCTGTAAGATTGTCATATTGTATTTGTAAAAAACTGACATGTTCCGTGTCCTTGTGAACCCAACACAGTTCGATGTAAGGAACATGAAATAAAATCAGACATGTACTTCTACATGCAAAAAGGGGGCAATGCCCCGTTTGTCGTTCCTTAGGCCTACTGTGTTTGCCATTGTCACCTGTTGCCACAAATATGACCTTCATCTTTATATTATTCTAAGTGGGACAAGCAACTGCCAAGTAATGGGAGAAATATACTGTGAGTGTAAACCCCAAGTCCTCAAAGCCAATGACACTGTCAGAAGTTCTGTGATATGTTGAATTTGTCGTTGAAGACTTTTCATCCACTGACATATGGACTAGTTTATCAGTATTGGAGAAATGTTGTACCTTCTGCATTAAAAGATGGAACATACTGTCACTTATCCCAAATTTAATTTGTATCCCTTCCACATACCTCTGTAATGTGTGCACTGATGGAAACATAAAATAGCAAACAGTTTATATTTGTCTTTCCATCTTGCAGGTGGCATGCTAATTTAGCTTCACAAGCCAAGGGCATATTTTTCTTTAATGTTGGGACCCTATAGCCTTCAAAATTTGTTTTTCCTTCGATTGATACTTCTGCTACAGTTTCTGTTGCTGTCTTTACTTAAAATGAGCCGTGCAGTGTGGCCGTGGGTTTAGAAGCGCCATGTCACTGACTGCACAGCCCCTCCTACCGGAGGTTCGAGTCCTTGTGCGTGTTCTTAGCATAAGTTAAAGTAATGTGGATCCCTAGGAACTAATGACCTCAGAAGTTTGGTCCCTTGGTAATTCACACACATTTGAACTTATAAATGACAGCCACTTTCCTTGTCCCGTGATAGTTTTGCTCGAAGTCTACGATCTGCACATTCAATACTCCATATGTTTTTTCTAGACACAAATAACTGCACTTAATTTCACCACTTCATCTTCAAAGCAGGTCTGTGTTGATGATTCAGATGAATCTGGCACTGATTTATGGAGAGTTGAACTGGCTGCTTCTGTGCCATAGTAGTGTTTTACAGCTTTAGATAGTTGTACCTTTGTGGCAGGTTCCTCTATACTGTCAGTTGAGGTGGCTTATTTGGAATGTCAGTGTGATTAACTGCATTCCACACGAGTTTATTACTGTCTATACTAATGAACAGGTTTTGTTTGACGTCTAGTAGTCTACTTCTAAAAACAAACATTAATCATCTATATACATGTAGTTTGCAAGCGAATCCTGGTGATACTTTAGTAACATGACAGTATATACCTCTCGGGATCATTAGGAAACCTAAAAAAAGACAGATGTGGTATCATCTTGTTGCTGCTGCAGTTTATTGCTTGTTATCTTCTCATTTGTAAAAACTGTTGTACAAACCAAAATAAGCAACTACTATTCACTTTCGTTTTCACAATCATGCTGACCTCAACAGTTTAACTGGCCACCTGGCACGCTCCTGATAGTAAGCAACAAAACCGGGGGTGAAGTACCGTGACTTGTTAGATTGTGGTATGAAATATGTACGTGCTGTGTTAACATTTTTTGGAGGACCTTGTGGCACACACTGGTGGAGAAGCAAAGCACTATTTTAGATGGTTTTGGTGTTTCTTGTAAATATAAAAAAAATTTCTAGTGGTAAAAATAAAATAAGTAAAATAAAATACCTCCAGTGGTCACAGGTTCCTTTCACTGTCATAACACATTATAAGTGTACTCAAGTCATATTTCGTAAACAAAGAACGGCGTCTGCAAATTATTAGATGGAAGGAGCATACAGCGAAAGAGAAACTTTATCAGTAAGTACAAAAATAAATACAATTTGGTCAAAAGTATCTGGACACCTGGCTGAAAATGACTTAAAAGTTCGTGGCACCATCCATTGGTAATGTTGGAATTCAATATGGTGTTGGCCACGCTTAGCCTAGATGACAGCTTCCACTCTTGTAGGCATATGTTCAGTCACGTGCTGGTAGGTTTCTTGGAGAATGGCAGCCCATTCTTCATGTACTGCTGCACTGAGGAGAGGTATTGATGTCGATTGGTGAGGCCTGGAGCAAAGTCGGCATTCCAAAGGTATTCTATAGGATTCAGGTCAGGACTCTTTGCAGGCCAGTCCACTACAGGGATGTTATTGTCGTGTAACCACTCTGCCACATGCCGTGCATTGTGAACAGATGCTTTATCATATTGAAAGATGCAATCGCCATCCCTGAACTGCTCTTCAACAGTGGGAAGCAAGAAGATGCTTAAAACATCAATGTAGGCCTGTGCTATGATAGTGCTGCCACCCATTCCATTCCAAGAAGTCCCTTCCATACAACCTAGCCACCTGTGGTCGTTGTATCTGCAGTGATGAGCAGTCCCTCTCAAAATATACCAAGGGTCTCACTGAAGCCTTCACTGACCATAATTACCTCCCATCCTTGTACAAAAACAAATCTCCCATGCCTTATCTTTCGTCTCCCAGCACCTCCCAAAGTCCCACAGTCTGGCCACAGAGGAGCATTCCCCTCGTAACTCAGTACCATCCAGGACTGGAGCAACTGAATTACATTCTCCACCAGGGTTTCGATTACCTCTCCTCATGCCCTGAAATGAGAAATGTCCTGCCCACTATCCTTCCCATCACTCCTACCGTGGTAATCTGCCGTCCACCAAACCTGCACAATATACTCGTCCAACCTTACACAACCCCTGCTCCCTATCCCTTACCACATGACTCATACACCTGTAATAGACCTAGATGCAAGACCTATCCCATACATCCTCCTACCACCACATACTCCAGTCCGGTCACTAACATAACCTGACCTATCAAAGGCAGGGCTACCTGTGAAACCTGTCATGTGATTGACAAGCTAAGCTGCAACCTCTGTGCTGCATTCTATGTAGGCATGACAACCAACAAGCTGTCTGCCATAAATGGCGACTGACAAACTGTGCCCAAAAAACACGTGGACCACCCTGTTGCTGAACACGCTGCCAAACATGATATCCCTCATCTCAATGACTGCTTCACAGCCTGTGCCATATGGATCCTTCCCACCAACACCAGCTTTTCTGAATTGCATAGGTGGGAACTTTCCCTGCAATACATCCTACGTTCCCGTAACCCTCCCGGCCTCAAACTTCGTTAGTCACTGTCCTCACCCATCCAGCCCCCTCCCTGTTCCCATTCGAACAATACACAATCGTCATTTCACTGCCACACCCAGTCTTTTAATTTCTTTTTATTTCTCTCCTTTCTGCTACTTTCCCCCTCTACCCTCTGCACCTTCTCTCCTGCCCTCCGTCTAAACTTCAACACTTCACTGTGTGCCACTCCCACCATATTATCCCTACCCGCCCAGTCGCCACTCCCATCATGCACTGGTGCTGCTGCTCGCAGTGTGATTTCAGCTCTCTGAGAGTGCAGACGTGTATGCAAGTTGTGTTTACGTGAGTGTGTGTGCACATGCGTGTATGTGTGTCTACTGGTGACAAAGGCCTTAATGGTTGAAAGCTTTAATTGTGTGAATCTTTTTGTTGTGCCTATTGCGACTCAGCATCTCCACTATATGGTGAGTAGCAACTTTCCTTCTCTGGTATTTTTACATTCCACCCTGGATTTTCCATTGTTTGATTTGATGACAAACAAACATATATAAACTCATGCAGATGCAAATCACACATACAACTGCTGTCTCAGGCAAATGAGGCCACACTGCGAGGAGCAGCACCAGTGAATGTTGGGAGTGGTGACTGGGTGGGGCTAAAGAGAAGGCTGGGGTGGATAGGGGGAGGGATAGTAGGGAAGGGATGGTGGACAGTGATGTGCTGTTTGGGAGCTTGCAGGGTTGAGGTAGATAGAGGGTAGGGCAGTCAGGAGGTTAGACAGATGATTGTGGAGAAAGGGGTGGGCACGGGGGGAGGGGAAATAGCAGAAAAGGAGAGAAGTAAAAGGACTCGAGTGCAATGGAGGAATGACGGCTGTGTAGTGCTGGAATTGGAACAGAGAAGGGGCTGGATGAGAGAAGACAATGAGTAATGAAGGTTGAGACCAGAAGGGCCATGGGAACGTAGGATATATTGCAGGGAAATTTCCTGTCTGCACAATTCAGAAAAGCTGGTTTTGGTGGGAAGTATCCATATGGCACAGGCCATGAAGCAGTCATTGAAATGAAGGATGTCATATGGACAGATAGCTTGTTGGTTGTCATGCACTCATAGAATGCAACTTCCCTTGTAGGTCACGTGACTGGTTTCACAGGTAGCCCTACCTTTCATTGGAGAGGTGTTGTTTGTAACTGGACTAGAGTAAGTGGTGGTAGGAGGATGTGTAGGATAGGTCTTATATTTGGTTTATTACAGGGGTATCAGCCATGAGGCAAGGAGTTGTGAAGAGACGGGTGAGTATGTTATGTAGGTTCGGTCGACAGCATAATACCACTGTGGGGAGGATAGTGGGCAGGACATTTCTCATTTCAGGGCATGATGAGAGGTAGTCGAAACCCTTGTGGAGAATGTAATTCAGTTGCTCCAGTCCTGGGTGGTACTGTGCTTTGAGGGGAATGCTCCTCTGTGACCAAATGGTGGGACCTTGGGAGGTGGGTGGAGACTGGAAAGATAAGGCTTGGGAGATTTGTTTTTGTACAAGGTTTAGAGGATAATTACAGTTAGTGAAGGCTTCAGTGAGACCCTCAGTAAGTTTCAGGTGGGACCACTACTCACTGCACATACGACTACCATGGGTTCAAAATGGTTCAAATGGCTCTGAGCACTATGGGACTCAACTGCTGTGGTCATCAGTCCCCTAGAACTTAGAACTAATTAAAACTAACTAACCTAAGGACATCACACACACCCATGCCCGAGGCAGGAGTCGAACCTGCAACCGTAGCAGCAGCGCGGCTCCGGACTGGAGCGCCTAGAACCGCACGACCACCGCGGCCGGCTCTACCATGGGGTGCTAGACTGTGTGCAAGGGACTTCTTGGTATGGAAGCTATATTTGGCTAAATATTTGAGGCAGTCTTTTTGTTGTGCCTATCTGCAACTTAGCATCTCTGCTATATAGTGAGTAGAAATTCTCCTTTTCACAATATTGTTATGTTTGGCGTAAGGTATAATGAGCCAATTATAATACATTCAGCTAATGATACATAGCTTCTTATTTGTCATGTATTCA
The DNA here is from genome assembly GCF_021461395.2 of Schistocerca americana. Taxonomy (NCBI): domain Eukaryota; kingdom Metazoa; phylum Arthropoda; class Insecta; order Orthoptera; family Acrididae; genus Schistocerca; species Schistocerca americana. The sequence continues at coordinate 52,051,989 of NC_060129.1, forward strand.
GTTCTTTTTCCTTGATTCTTTCCTCATGTCACCTCTCCTCTGCTTGTGACTTCACATTGATCAGTCTGTGAGAGTATATAGTGAGCTATGATATAGAACACTTAATTACAACAGTTTCTTCTAGATATGTTCAATTTGGTTTGACCTTTTGGAAATGACATAATCTTGACAAAATAAAACAAGCAGAAATGGCAACAGTTATGACCAGTGTTTGATTTCTTAAAAAAATAAAAATAAAAGCAGTTAAAAAGGTGCCATTACTGTGACCTACCAGGGAGAATTTTTTAAAATTAATGTCTTAAACAATATTTTAATGCTTTTTTGATCAGAGGTATCGATATGTCATATCATCACAAGTCACGCACTGGTTATAACAACAAAGCAGTTGTTTGCTTTGGAATAGTGATACCAGTAACTCTACGTGGACTGCTTTGTCATCTCACATCAATAAAAAGGAAGATCAGTGTTTGATAATATTATGAAAAGGATAGTTGCCACTCTCTCTCTCTCTCTCTCTCTCTCTCTCTCTCTCTCTCTCTCTGTGTGTGTGTGTGTGTGTGTGTGTGTGTGTTAAAAATATATCTAAAAACAAAGATGATGTGACTTACCGAACGAAAGCGCTGGCAGGTCGATAGACACACAAACATACACACAAAATTCAAGCTTTCGCAACAGACTGTTGCCTCATCAGGAAAGGGGGAAGGAGATAGAAAGACGAAAGGATGTAGGTTTTAAGGGAGAGGGTAAGGAGTCATTCCAAGCCCGGGAGCGGAAGGACTTACCTTGGGGGAAAAAAGGACGGGTATACACTCGCACACACACACATATCCATCCACACATATACAGACACAAGCAGACATATTTAAAGACAAACTCCATAAGACGATACAGCATATAAAATTCAACAAAACATGCAAAAAGAACGATTTAATTCCAAGTTACATTAATGTAGCGGTTAAAAACAGTTCTACAGTGGCACAAAAGTCGAAATCATTTGCAGAACGATATTGGTTACTACATGAAATTAAGATGCTCTATTCGAAAAAACAGCACCTAAACATGGTGCTCTATGAGACTCATCTAGAATTGGCAAAAAACGTAGGAAACGCCGCAGTTTTCATGGCACTAGTAGAAAAAACTGAGCACAACACATACACAGCAATGAAACATTTGCAAAACAAACATAAACACAAGATAATGAAACTAACAGTAAAAAAGACGCAAAAATACATTTACATTTTAAATGTGAAACCACATGAACACGAACACACATTCCATCCACGCTTAGTTAACCTAACAGAGACAGAACTACACGAAAACGAAAAAATGCTCTTGGAAAAAGGTTTGAAATACTGCACCAATAGCAAAGTGAACAATCAATACATAGAAAATCTCATAGTAGAAACCGAACACATCCTTGCATGTGAAGAACAACAAAATAATTGTGAAATAAACATAGGACTGACAACAGAACTAGTAAAAGAAGAAATAAAAGGCAGACACACAATAAGTACAACCAAACAGAAGCAGCTACTATAAAAAGGTTAAAACAAAAGTTAACAAACAATAACGTATTAATAACAAGAGCAGACAAGGGAAATGTAACAGTACCCATGGATAAAGAGCAATACATCACAAAAACCAAGGAATACATAAACACCAACGCCATACAAAAACTGAAGTCAGATCCAACTACACGAATTTAGGCAACGGTGAAACGAACACTGAAAAACATTGAACACACACTCACAGACAAACAGAAATACTACTTAACACAGAAAAACCCACAAGCACCAACACTCCGCAGTCAACCGAAAGTACATAAAGACGGAATGCCAATGAGACCTGTTATCAACTTCAAGAAAGCCCCAACATACCTCATAGCCAAACACCTCCAAAAGTTAGTTACAAAACACTATAAAGTAGAAAACAACGTAACAGTGATAAACACAAGAAACCTAATAGAAAACATACAGAACATACAGGTACCACACACAGCATCACTGATTTCATTCGATATAGAAAATATGTATACATCCATCCCTATCACAGAAACAATAGAAATCATAGAACAAAATCTCTCATCCCACAGAAACCTCACCACAGACGCAATAAAAGAAATAACAGATATGCTCAGACTGACAACTGAACAAAACTACTTTCAGTTTGAGAAAGAATAATATCTACAAACTGATGGACTGCCCATGGGATACCCAATATCAGGAACACTAGCAAACATTTTCATCAGTCACCTTGAAAATCAGATATTTGATAAGATAGCCACAAATGAAAGTTTCAAAATCATATATTGGTACAGATACGTGGATGACATCATTTGTCTGTTAGATGAGCCAAGTTAAAAAATAGATGAACTCCATTCAGAAATAAACAAAGCTCATCAGAACATAAAATTCACACTTGAAAAAGAAAAAGAAAATCAAAAAATTTTTCTTGACATTACATTTAAAAAAGAACATGGAAAACAAACATTTAACATCTTTAGAAAACCAACAGCCACAGACACAATAATACATTCCACATCCAACCACCCCCACAGCCAGAAACTTGCAGCACTAAGACACATGTTACATAGATTAAACAGAATCCCACTCAGCAAGAGAAACTATGAACAAGAAATGAGTACAATCGTACAAATAGCTAGGAACAATGGGTATGACACACATGTGGTACACAGACTCAATCAAAAAATAAAAACACAAATAAAAAACAAACACAACATTTCCACAATACAAAAGAACTCACAAGCTGAAAACTTACAAACATACTCAACAAACATACACAATGACAACACCACACAGAAAAGAACCAGATGGTACACCATGATCTACACACGTAAACTAACACACAGAGTTGCAAACATCCTAAAGAGACAGGGCTTCAAAATAGCATATAAGCCTGGCCAAACCCTTCAATAACACCTAAGCCAGCCAGCTACCAAGAGGGACAAATTCCAAAAATCAGGGATATATAAACTTGAATGTCAAAGTTGTGATGCAGTATACATAGGTATGACATGCAGGAATTTTGAAACAAGATACAAAGAACATATCAGATGTTGGAAGTATGAAACAAACCATTCCACATTTGCAGAGCATTTAAAACACTACAACCATCATCCTACAAACATGGAACAAGAAATGAAAATAATTAAAAAAATTGTATAACACCAAAATACAGACAGACACACACACACACAGCACAAAAAAATATATATCACACCAAAACACACACACACATATACATAGGACAAAAACAAAAAAAAAGAAAAAACAAAAAAAATTAATAAATAAATAAATAAAATAAAATAAAATAAAATTAATGTCACACCAAAAAACACTCTCTCTCTCTCTCACACACACACACACACACACATACACAAATGCATACACGAACAGACCACAGATACTTCAATAGTTACACTCATAAGGTTGGCAATAAGATTCGATCTTTGGCAAAAACATTTGACAGTCGGCGACAGAAACCAAAACATTGCATTAAAACAAGCGTTCAGTGCATAGTGCTGTGGAATGTGGAAAAAACCGCAAATAAGAAGAAGAACAACAAGAGCATAATATGTAAGAAACTGTCAATGCAACCTGTAAGTACAGTTCAAAACATTACTACTTAATAGGAAATGCCAACCACCAGAACTGTTTATAACCTATAGGCACAGTGACAAAAATGTAAATAAAATAGCTAATATATGTACATATTCCAGGCCACTGATGATGCCTTACAGAAAATAAAGGCAACTGAGGAAGACAGGACTACAAAAGTTGAAGATGTCATCACCATAGTTTTGAATACATTTATGCCACTGTGAAACAAGATGGTCAATCCCTTCACAGAGAAATGTTTATGGTTGCCTATGGAACCATGACTGTACTCATGTGTGCACCTCTTGGTGTGAAGCAAATGGATGGCCAAGAATGTCTTTCTTCAGGGCTTCAAAAATATGGAAATAACATGGGGAGAGTTTGGGACTGAATTGAGGTTGTGTGAAGCCTTCCCAGCAAAACTATGCTGCATAGTTGAAGCAACTTGCCAACAAAATGCCTGCCAAGGTCCTATAGAGTACACTGCAGAAATTTCACTGGTAAACCCTTACACATTCTCCATAAAGTCAAAATCTCTCTTCATGTAATTTTCATATTTTCAGAGCCCTGAAGAAAGACATTCATGGTTGTCCTTTTGCTTCAGATAATGAGATGCATGCCTGGGTACAATTATGTTTCCGGCGGCAACTGCAAACATTTTTCCACAAAGACATTGACCACCTTGCCTTACAGTGGAATAAATGAGTTAACAACTATGCCTATTACTTCTGTATTAATGAATATTTACTTACTTTCTTCATATCTTTCATATTAATTTGACTCATCTTGTATGCCACTGTTACTAAGTTTGCTTTTGTAGAACTGTGTGCTGTGTACACAAGTGCTCTGTTATTATTTTACAGCATTTTATTTTTTATAATGTCATATTCCCCTCAGAAACTCGCAGCTATATGCTGGGTTAAAGATTTCCCTAAATTTGGCATGTTTTCATAATCCAGCTAGTTTATCTGCAGTGCTAAAGCAATCAACAGTAACTTCATAAACACTGATTTACATGTGCCATTTAGGATCTGAGAACCTTAGAACTCACTTTTTTAAGGTAGGAGCAGCAGAAGACATGCTTCTACTGTACAGATGAGGAACTTGAATTTTAGCAAGTTGGAATAATTCCATTTACTATGATTCTACTCCTCAGACATTTTTTATTTCTTTTTTATATTTTGCTAGTAGTAGATGTACCACTTTATATAAAGCACCAAAATTCTTATGTAGGTGATGTTTTAGTAAAATTAATTATTCATCAGTTTATTTGAGTTCTGCTAATGCCAATGGTATTGTTCATTTTTCACTATATGTGGTACTTTAGGATAAATCGGTAATTTACTTTATTTGGAAGCCATATGCTCAGAAACATATCATGAGGTAACAATTTTATTTCCAGAATGACAAATTATTTGAAGGCCCTCATTTCACTCTTTCATCAAACATTTTATTATTTGCTAAAATTCATTAACTAAAAAGTTATTTGTAATTAAAATTTCCACCATTCAGAAAATAGTATTATTATTAGGACCTTTGATTATCTTTATAATACCACAACTGTATTTATAATATTCTTGCTCTAATTTTTCTGAACTGAAAAATTGCTCTGGCTATCAGAGTAATTTGACATTTAAGAACTGAAGAAAACTACTATCCTGTGAAATTTACAAGAGACTCAGTAAATACCCACGGCAAAGCACATGGTATGAATAAAATAATCCATCCAACTTTATTTACTTCCCAATCGTCTACCACATAGATAAACCAAATTATTACCTGCTTCCTCATAATGTCATTGCCTCTAATTTTGACATTTATATAGTAATTGGAATTTAGCTTCTAGTAATCGTAATAGTAAGTTCTCCAAGGCAGAGTCATGATTAGCTTTTTTTTCCCTCTTAATGTCTCAATGTAAAAATTCATAGAGTGCACTCATCCATTCCACGTTTCAATGTCAAAGTCACGAATATTAGCAGATCTTAATGTTACAGTCACTCATTGTGACCATTTCTTGGACATGTTAAAAAATCTGTCTGTAGTTGTCCACACAACACGTAACTTTTCTGTGTTAAAGTGTTAGTGAAGATTCAGTGACTCAGTTCTTTCAAATGGTATTTTCTGAACATTTACATTTTTATAGACTTGAATGTGTTTACAATTCAACCAGTGTAGTACCTTACTTGAATATATTTGATCTATGAAAATAGTTGATAGCAGAAGTTAATCTTCATCATTATTAGTTTTGGCGCTAAGAAATGTGAAGTAATCTCAAGTTTAAATCAGTGGTTTCGTGTCCACCATTGAAATATTAGATTACATCTCCAACCAGTTTCTGAGAATGGGACTTCAAAAGCTTAGCATTACCAAAGAATACCAGCAATGTAACCAAGTTAGTAATGTTACATAGTGTGTTTAGATTTTCAGTGAGCAACTGTAGAGTCCAGAATGATGAAGAAAAGCTTCCCAGTGATGCACGAAACATAAAATGCGGCTACCCATACAACTGTGTAGAGAGGAGTGCACATAAAGAAAAGCATTTTGTAAGCAACTTCCTTTCCAACCGAAAAACGGGTTGCCCAAAACTGCAGTACTAAATGCTATACTGTACAGTGTGCTCAATGACAGTTGAAGAGTTTGTTTCTATTTCATGAAGTGAACAAATCGTATGAGAAATGGCTCAATTCTATGAAGATTTCTATTCTACATACACAGAGTGCCTGTCAGAGTTACTGTTAAGTCAATTAAAAGCTCATCAGGGAAATTTAGGAAAACTAAAATTATAAGTGGGGGCTAAAAACATATATATATTAATAATATGCACATCTTGTAATGAAATCATGGTACAGTCTACATAATAATGCAATGAGTTTGTTGTGGTGATGAATCTATAAAGAATAAACACATCCCAAGTACAGGCAATCTAGGCTAAATAGCGTTGCACTGCTGAAGGTCAAATAGAATAAATAGAAATATATCTAAAAACAAAGATGATGTGACTTACCAAACGTAATTGCTGGCGGGTCAATAGACACACAAACAAACACAAACATACACACAAAATTCAAGCTTTCTCAACCAGCGGTTGCTTCATCGCTAGTGTATACCTGTCCTTTTTTTCCCCTAAGGTAAGTCTTTCCGCTCCCGGGATTGTAATGACTCCTTACCCTCTCCCTTAAAACCCACATCCTTTCGTCTTTCCCTCTCCTTCCCTCTTTGCTGATGAAGCAACCGTTGGTTGTGAAAGGTTGAATTTTGTGTGTATGTTTGTGTTTGTTTGTGTGTCTATCGACCTGCCAGCACTTTCGTTTGGTAAGTCACATCATCTTTGTTTTTAGATATATTTTTTCCCATGTGGAATGTTTCCCTCTATTATATTCATATCATTAGAATAAATAAAAAGATACAGAAAACCATTCACTGCATTTATGTACCTCCCTGGATTAAAACTGTCTTTGACAGATGAATAATATTGAATTCAGTTTGTGTTAGTCATCAAATTTTTAATTAGTTCAGGGATAAGCATAGTAACTCCTGGATCTCCCATAATTCCCTCCTTTTGACAAAATGTTAGCACATTATGATAGTAGTATTTCTTTGGGTTAGAACTCGCAGTAACAGAACACTGTTGTAACAAAGAGCAATAACACTTGCAGGAGATCTACATCCACAAATGTACTATCCAGCATAAATATTTCATGATATGTATTTCAGACAAAGAGCTGCAAAAACGTACTCTGGGTGAAGTAGGTATGATATTGTGTAGGAAGGACCTTGTGTAAGGAATGATAAAAGAAAGCATGAAAAAGATATTTACTTTCACAGTTGCTTTTTATTTTCTGTGTACCATAAAGATTAGTCAAATATGTGTAATAAGATAAATGATCGAAATACTATTACTTCAGACAAACAAAAATTTATGAGTAGGTGCAAGTGGTACAATAGCCAGCCAAAATAATTTAAGAGCAGTAATTGAAATTTGTTTTAAGTAAAATTACAACATACAGGTAGTGAATAAGCAACGTGGTTTATGAACTTCTCAGTACTGTATAGCAGAGTCCAAAGCAAAATAACTGTGATATTACAAATGAGAGTCAGCATAATCCAAAAACTGAGTCCTACAATCCTACCAATGGCTACATTTGCACACCTATTGCAGTAAACTGTACATTGAATCTTGATGTCAGTTTCAGATATCACTATGAGTAATTGACACTTACAATGAAAAACAACTTATGTGCATCTTATGTACTCATGGAGATCTGACAAAAATTGCTCATGTAGACATTTTGAAATGTGAACAACAATAATTTAGGGTCATTACAAATCTAGAACATGGGAAAAGGATTTTGCCAGTGCACCAGTGGGGTAGTAGGCTGTGTAGGGCTGGAGTGGGAGCAGGGAAGGGGATAGGGAAGGTTGAGATTGTGGGGATGGGGTGGGTGGAAAGAATCTAGTCAGTGAAACAGTCATTGAATTCAAACATATCATACTGGGTGGTATGCTTAGCAACTGGGTGTTCCAGTTGTCTCTTGGCCAGTTTGGTGGTGGCCATTCATGTGGACACGCAGCTTGTTATTGGTCATGACCATGTAGAATGCCAGAAATCTGTTGCAGATATATTGGTAGATCACATGACTGCTTTCACATTTGTCACTGCCTTTGATGGGATGAGAGATGCCTGGGACAGGATTGGAGCATGTTGTGGTGTGGGTCAGGTCTTGCATCTATCGCAGGATAAGTCCCCTGGGGCACTTGGTTTGGAGCAGGGGTGGAAAAGGGAGAGCCAAGGATATCATATAAGTTGAGTAGGCAGTAGGATAACTCTGTGGGTGGAGGGGAGGGGGATATTTTTCATTTCAGGACATGATGAGAGTCAAAACCCTGACATTTTATGAAGTATCGTTAATGAACACTGATGGCAACAGAAAAATTATTATGAGCTATGATTAATGCAATACAAGTCATCTAATCATAGCATTTTAAGAAAACTAAATTGTGTGGTTGCCTTAGTCTTATATCAATATTTATGTCACCAAGAATGTATCTCGTGTACTTAGATCATTTTGCAAAAAATTACTCAATTGTCTCCCAGGGCTATGCAAATGCTTCAATATTAGTGCCTGACATACAGTGCAAAAATATAGTTATGGCTTTTAATGAGGGCTGTAACAGTGCAGCTGCTTCAATTGCATTTTCTATGCTTTTGTCACCCACACCAAGGATGCTGTACTTCACAAGTACTGTAAGCCCACCAACCTGATTAATGTAGTTTCTGCTATGCCTCTTCAGTAGCACATCAGTCTTGTAATCTACCCCTCCATCACATCATTTGTTGATTGTTGCTGACTTTTAATAAACTTCAAGAGGAGTGAGATTTACAACAAACTTTTTGCTTATCTCTTTTGCTTGCAGTTGGCTCCAGTTCTTCATGTCTTGGGGCTGATTCCTGTGGTGAAATTTTTGACACTGTAGGTTCTCATGGTTCCAATTGATGTAAATAATGCTGAAGTATTGGCTGTGCAGAAATTTCTGCTTCTGTGATTCTTATTTTGTTTCATTTTTCTATATCACACTGTCTTTAAAATTTCCACTTCAAATCCGAAAATTACATTGTTATTTCCAAAATTAAAACACGTCTGATCACATCAGAGGCATGCCCACTACTAATCCATTCTGCAGAACTAGTGATGGGCAGGAAATCGCGTACATGTTAGAAATCACAGTGATTGAGAAGTCACAGATATCAAATAACAACTTTACAGAATCTAACTGCGATTTCAGTCACAATTTGCAGTCGCAAGTAGCATTTCACATTCAACGTTGTGTGCCATCTATTGGCCAAATTTTGTACTGCTTTCTGTAAACCAGGTGTTATGCTATGGAATTTGCTGCGATTTGAGTGACAAGTCGTGGCTAGAAGTCGCAAGTATCAACTAAAAAACACAGTTAACAGTGCCATCTGTTGCCCGATGTTCGTACTTCATTATAAGAACCTTCTGCCTCACGAGATCGATGTACTGTGTTGGCATATTATATGACAACACAACATGCACATTCAACACCAGTTATGGTTGGTCAAATACAGCTGTGAAAATAAGAAGCAACATTACCTTTTTCTCCTGAAAATATCATTTAGAGACAGTTAACCGAAAACATGTTTGATTCTGATTCCAATACAATGGTTGTGGTTAATACTCCACATGCCTACAGGACTTTGCAATGTTAACACAGCAGAACTGAGACATCTGTATGAGTGTAATTAAATGAAAACAATATTATTGAGTCATATGAACGCCTCACTTTTGTTCCGATACAGTTCAAGACTTTGGAGAAAAATTTTACACGTGGTATTCTACAAGGCAAATGCACACACAAGAAGTTTTTGCCGACATTACAACCACCTGCACAAGTAAGCTCTTCCTGTGTCACCTTCAAGCACTGCACTTAAAATGTTCCTGATTTAACTGGAAAATCCTTGCTGCCCACTTCCATATCAACGGCCTCAAAATGCGTACTCTAAACCTTGGGCTATGTTACAGGTCAGCGCCACCACACCAAGATTATGGGAAAACTATTTACCAGTAATTAAATGACGGAAAATTTACAGGTATAGAATGGCTTAACACGGGGAAAATGAGATTTTCATTATTCACTCACAGTATTTAACGCTTATTTACCATTCCTTTAAAATCACATAATAACTTCAATTAAACTCAGTTCAATCACTCATTCTGCACAATTATTTCATAATTATGGCACATTTAAACTGCAAGTCCTCTAAGAGTTGTCTTGAATCTTCATGATTCTCTCTCAAGAGCCGTGATGTGGATAGATACGGACAGCAACCAGGAATCAGTCGGAACTGCGTCTGCTAAATCACAAGGATTAGTAAACAATTTTGCTGTTACTAATTACAAGCAATGTAATTGGCAGCGTAGCATTGCTAATACTTCCTGTAATGAATGCCACTCAATGGGGGATGTTTCACATTTGCAAGAACGATCTCACTTAAGTAATTAAGCTCATCGAAACACTTAGAAACTAACCTCTCGTCTGACGAAGACAATCTAAAGACGCAGTAGCAATTTCTCCAGATCTGTTGACAATGATACTTTCCATTATTGCTATAGTAAGTGACTGAAATGTAGATGGGTTATTTGTGATCATAAAATACGTTAGAATTCGTTTTCTATACACAAACTATTATGGTACTATATGGTTTCTTACATACTAATGACACTATTAATATTTTCACAACTATTTCTTTAGTACAGAATTAAAGCCAGTGGAGGAACAAATATAAAACATACTTACTAATGACACTTTTGTTGAGATGCAATTTTCTGTGTGGACAACTGTTTCATATGGTGATAAATCACAGGAGTGGCAGTAATCGCAGGAGTCACAGAAATCACTGAAGTATCAGGAGTCACAGAAATAGCAGTGGAGGAGTGTGGAGGGTTACAAGACCCGGATTTGTTAACTGCGATTCTTAACTACGACAAATCACAGTTAAGAATAACAGATACTGAAAAGTAGCATTCAGAGAGATCACTGATATCGTAAAATTGCAGTTTAGCCCATCACTATGCAGAACTAACGATATTCCAAAGAGTTTACAAATTTTCTTGACAAATGAATCTTTACCAATGTATATCATTACTTTATAAATGAATCCAGAAATAAATATAATAAATATTCTCACACTGTGCAGCTAATAATAGGAATTTTAAGTGTGCCAAATATTTCGTAATTTTCAAATATTTCTAAAATAAAAGTAATTTTAACTGTACATTCAAAACTAACACATATCGATTTTTAACAAGGAAAATAAACCAGTTTCTTTTTTTGCATTTTAGCCAGAAATATATTGTGTATAAAATCATGTGAAATTATTTTTGAAAAAACAGCTGAGATAATATTAATTTGTTTAAAAAAGTTGTAATTATTTTTAATATTGTCTACTTCTTTACAGAAAAGTAATGCTAGAAGAGGGTCTCCCTTTACTATATCCCCCCCCCCCCCTTCACAGAATTAGGAAAGAACATGTTTACAATATTTTATGATAGGCTATAAGGTTTGCCAAAAGGTGTACAGAATGATGCCAAAAGACAGAATACAGATGTATAGAAGTATCTGATATATAACACATTACAGAAAACATAAGAGAAATATCTCCTGCACATATATCAGGACATGGCATTCAGATTCTGAGATCTGTGGAACGTACTGTCCTAAGACTAACACATTACAGACAACATAAGAGAAATATCTCCTGCACATATATCAGGACATGGCTTTCAGATTCTGAGATCTGTGGAACGTACTGTCCTAAGACAAATAATACAAAGTCAAAACTACAGTCATGAGGAGGAATATAGCACAAAATCAATCAACCACATAAATCAGAGTATTTAAGGAGATGTTGACTCATAAAAGGATAAAATAATGAAAAAATATTAGGGTCCAAGCTCACGATGTAGGTACCAAACCATGAATCCAAACCAAACCGTACAAACAAGCAAAAAATGTTTCAACACAAGAAAATGAATAAAATTCACAATCATTGCAATCGTATGTAAAGAATAATTATAAGAAGCCTCAAGCAATCATTGCACGGACTCCTTGAGTACACAAATGTTGTCGCAATGACCAAAGGTACCCAAAACAGAGTTAAGCATGACTTTCCCTACAACTCAAGTTCCAGTCTGATACAATATTGCAGTGCTCAGGATAAATACAGGTAAACACAGTCATAAGTAGCTTTGAATGATGACATAATCGAGTAGTTTGAGGACCAAAATCAGCATATGAAAGCTGAAATGTTTGCGTCGTGTTATATTGTCTGTACTAGTTAAAGTCTTCTACACTATTTGCTAATTGTTGATGCAAACTAAACTACATACATAAAAGCCTAATAGAATCATTTAAAATTGGTAAAAAAGACATACTAATTTAAAGTTATATGATGTATTAGCATATCAATCCCTCTGCTTGAAAGCAACAAATATTTATCTGGAATATCACTGTCTTTGGCAGTTTGGCTGACAATTTACAAATCTGTCACAACACTGATGTACTTGACAGGTGTATGACTACATTACCCAACATGTATAATCCCACATAAGTCAACTAATCCAGCAGGGTACAGCTATACACTATCTCTTAACATTTCCAAATGTCGTTCCCAAACCTTTTCAGTGACCAGACTGTCATAAACATACACCATTAATTTTGAACTCACTTCACTTCCCAAGACAGAATCCAGAGCTCTTATGAATTCAGCTACAGATACATTTAGCCCAAATGGCACCACACAGTATTGAAAACGCTTACCTCAACACAAAAATGCTGCATACTTTCCAGAATTAATTTCACGTGGGATCTGGTAAAAGCCAGAGGTAAAGTTCAAACTACTCACATATTTTACATAATCCAATCTGTGTAACATCTCATTCATGTTCTCAGGGTGGTCATTCACTCTGACATGAAATTTAATAATATCTCTAGAGGCCAAAACAATTCTCACACCACCATTTCTCTTACTTACTGCAACTAAATGATTATTGTAAGCACTCCTATTTCTCGCAATTATGCCCCATGTTTCTTTACATCTTTTCATTTTGAAAATGGTATATTATATGCCTTGAGGAAGAAAGGTTGATGATCTCTAAGGGAAAGCATGCACTGATAGCCTTTCACTTACACTGGGTTTTCACTAAACACATTTCTAAACACCAATAACAAATTCTAAAGTTGTTCCTTCTGTTGGTCATTAGGAGCTGTAGCTTCCCTTACTTTAGAATCTACTACACTTTCAAAATCTTGATCCTGTCTCATCAAAATCTATATCGTCATCAGACATCTGGTACTCACCTTGGTTCACAATGTTTTGCAAATAGTAAGAACTTTTCTCACAGTTTAAAATACAGAAATTATTTTTCACATAAGTATTACTTAAAGGTTCCAAAAAAACCATTCTTTAGCATTCCATCCAAAACAAGCCTCAACTTTCACTATCCAACCCATATGGGAATTATATTTTCTTCCAGACTAGGCATCACTAAGCATCCATGTTCAAAGGTTTTATCTTCTATACTAAACGTTAAACTAACTGAGATTTATAGCAATTCGTTTTGCTTACTGGTAGCTCCTCTTATCTTTACATCTATGATGGGAATTTCCACAAAATTGTTACTATACTCAATCTTGTCTCTAAATTGTTCAGATATACCACAAATCAGGCTACCTGTATCAACTGAACAGTTACCTTCCCACCTGTCGATCTTAATCTTAATGCAAGGACACCCAAAATCTGAATCATCATCTCTGTTTTTAGACACTTCATGTAAAAGATCACTTTCAGTTTCATCAATTGCTACATCCACACTGTCTTTACTAGTACCACAGAATGAAAATGGTTGCTCATATTGTCAGGTAAAGATTGAAAACAGTGAAGGGATTCCATAGCACAACTAACACATTTTATTACAGAAAGAACACAAAATATGTTACAGTCAAAATTACACTTCTTTTACGTCATACCACCAGTTTGGATACAAATTTTGACTAACTACAGTTAACTTATTCCAGAGTGCACATTTATCTATCTTATCATTAATGTGGTTCCAAACAAACTTCAAAAAAATTTCACCTTTATTCTCTATCCTTACAGATAAGTTACCTGTACTGTTTGAATCATTGCTCTGAAAAACAGCTTTAACTGGATTGGTATTCTATGACTCTCACTTACATCATTAGATACACCACTTGCCTTACTGCACTGTCAACATTATTCACAAATAACTCTGAAACTTCATTATTCTTAAATTCCACAAATACCTGATACCTGTCAACATCACCATCATTATCATCATCATCATATTATTCCAAAATTATTTCGTCAACAACATCATTAACAACACAAATCTCATCTTCATCAAAGTCACTCACCTCACCTACATTCATTTGCAATAAGCTATCAGTCTCAGACTTACCAACCTCAGTTATTTCACAGCTCTATTTCACATCAATATCAAAAATATCACCTAGTTCAGATCCAATACAGCCATCACCAGATTTACATACATCAGTAACACTGTTTTCTGACCAAGCAGAAATTGTTAGTACATACATCAAAATTATCACTACGCTCACATTCTGATTTGTGATTAGTATCTACATCACCATAATTAAACATAGAATCCAAACTTTTTATCAAAACATAAATGATAAATCTGATATTCCTTCTGTTCACCTTCAGATACCTGTACTATATAATTAATATTGTTATTATTATCTAAAGGCAGGTGCAAATTGGGGGTCCTATGCTTGTTGTGCTCCCTTGCCCCAAAAGTGTGAACCTTCATTGAGGCCGACTGCTGTTTCCCAAGTAGTTACTTCTATGATTGTTTCTCCTATTAAATGCCCATAATGCCTTTCCTGCTGATGGTCAAACTTTCTGTTTCTATTAACATTTTGATCCTGATAGAAGTTACCATTATCTCTGTTTCTGCAATGATTCCCATTGTGTTTTCTATTATTCCAATTGTTACGGTTCATACTTCATACTGCTCTATCCAGCTTGTCAATGTATAATAAAAATTGTTCAAGACAATCGTCAGGTCCACGTTGTAAATGTCACTGCAACCTTTCTGGTAATCTTCTTTTGAGTGCATCAGTCCATGTATTTTGTCAAATGGTTTGTTGAGGTGTGTTAATTTCTTAAGTTATTTGTTACAAAACTCTTTCAGAGTACTTTCACTATTCCTATAATTAGGACTATTCAAAAATTCGTTTTTAATTCTCCCCTCTTCAGCTTCTTTCCAAAATGTATTTGAAAAACTTTTTTTCAAAATTTGGGTATGTTTCCCACTGGCTTAAAATTAAATTTACCCATTGTTGATCTTCACCTTCAAGGCATCTTTTAACAAATTTCAATTTTTGATTGACACTCATGCCTGACACAGATCTACAGTGGTGCAGAAATTTGACTGGATGTAAGTTGTCTGATGGAAAACAATTTATTGGAGTGTTGGACCACACAATACCAGTGTCTGAATACACATTTCTGTGAATGCAATTTTCCTAAACTGCTGAAATTTTTTGATCTAAAACATTTACATTATTTTGCATATTGTTTTCAACATTTAAATTTTTTTTGTCTAAACTTTTTCTGTTATGGCCTTCTGTTTAACCCTGATGTCACTAACATTCTTTGACTATTTCAAAATGAACTCATTTTGCAAAACAATACATTTATTTTCTAAAACATCAACATTTTCATTCACATTTCTTAATCCCTCTGATAACCCACTTTTTCGCTCTGAAACTTGTTTGCTAAGTTGGTCTATTTGGTATTGCACTCTATCCATGTTACTATCGTTGTCCATTTTTAGGTCATGTAATTGTCCTTGTAGTGAAGTAAATTTGCTATCATTATGTGTTCTTATTATAGTTAACTGATCATTAACTGCAAGTTTCGTCCAAATTAACTGCAAAGTATCAGTTTTTACTTTTCCTATGCTGAATACACTTTCACTTGGCTCAAACATGTCCTGGCTGGGTTCTACAGCTTTCACTTCTACATCTTTCCTATCCTTCTCTCTATTCATTTTGTTAACAAGCTAGAGGAAAGTGTCCGTTTACAGTCTGTAGTCATAAAGATGAAAATCTTAATGAGTACAGGATGGTATTTGCTCAAAACTGTACACACCACCACAATTTTGGTTTCACTTCTTCACATATTGTTTTCAAGGTTCTATTGTTGGATGATGACCAATATTTTAACGTGATAGGGAAAAAATCGCCACTTAGGGTAGACTACAATTATTACCAACAATTTGGTTTGTAAAAAGTATAGTAGTCTAGGACTTTGGGAAAGTATACTGAATCATTTTATGCATCTGCGTTGGTACTAACCCATTTATGGATGCAAGCGCAGTATTGAACATCACGGTAGATTATGTAAAATTCATAATTAAGTGCTCAATCAGTTAATGAAGTAAGCCATCCTGTGCATAAAAACTGGAGTAGCTGAAGTATAGCAGCCAAATATGAAAGCTAAATGCACTGAGTCAAAATCTGCAATGTAAAATGTTGCTACTTCTCAACTTAAATGATAATTATCATGTAAGTTAAATATTTCCACAAAATTTTAACTATGTTAATGAAAAATTGCAATGCGAGTCTTTACAGTGAGTGGTATCATCTTTACCAAATCTATCTATTATCTCAAAATATTTTCACTGCTATTTACTAACGTAAAAGTTTTAATCATAAACCTTTAATTAACATGGTTTAAAAAAAATGAATTGTGTTTTTGCTGTGAGGTACTGAGACTACAACTGTAACAATGAAATCTGTCCTACTTAACAAATTAGAAGATTTATGCCTACATCACATATGAATGTTATTGAAAATCAGAACCAAAAGATGCCCATAGACGGAAAAGAGAGGAAAAATTATTGGTAGCAGTTGGGGTGTAATTAGAATAGATGGAGGCTACCAGCTTGATTTACCACAGTATGACAGAACTGGCATATATCAAAGGCCTCACCCATATGATACATGCAGTTGTAGCTTATCTTCACTGATAAGCTATAATGATAATGTAGTCTTCTTGTTTACACTCTAGAGAATATTAAGACTACCAATTATATTTTTTAAAGACCTGACATTCATATATTAGAATAATCATGAGTCATCACCACAAAGGGGTAAAGATGGATCCTTAGGCAGCAGCACATCACTGTCATTACTTTGTATAGTCTTCTGTTATAAGGAGATTTTGTACATACAACAACAGCTAGCTTCTTGATTACATTGAACCCCAGAAAAGTGATTTGCCCAAAACTAGCCATAAATAATCACAGTTCCTTTCTTGCTCTGGCAGACTCTCACACAATGACTTCTTTGTTCGCTTCCAAATTTTGTGTATTTGTTTCTTGCAATTTCTTACTAATATAATTGAGTATATGTAATACTGTCCTATGAAAGAAATGTAAATTGTTTCCTTTTCATTGGATCTGTCTTATTTATTTATTTAGTGTCTGTATTATGACATTCATGATATTGGAGTTATAGTACAGAACAGTATAAAATATTACATATTTACATCGTGTACAAAATCTTATCATTGGTATCAACGCATCTTCTTAACAAAAACGAAATTCTGCTTAATTTGATTATAAAATTATATACATACATGCAAATAGCTAGCAAAACCCCTTGGTTGATTTCACTAAAACTATTAAAACCAATACTTTAGTTAACTAGGCGTAGTAACATATGGCACAAAAGCTAAGTGCATAATTAGATACATATATAGACGAAAGAAGTTTGTTTTTACGTAGGAATGGTTGATAATTATGAATTTTTATTTAGAGAGTAATGAAGCAGACCTACAAATTTGAGCAAAATTCCAGGTATTCATTAATACTGTAGAAGCTGTTGTTAATTAGTAGACTTTTTAGTTCCTTTTGAAATGTATTACTGTTTTGCATTTTTTAAAATGCTATCTAGCAATATACTGTACAGAATTTTTGGTTTGTAAACAGCACTGTTCTGATATATTGACTTTTCTGTGAACATTCCTATGATAGTCATTGTTGTTCCTTGTTTGATAATTGTGAATCTCACTATTCAAAGCTGAAACTTGATGGTTGTTAATGAAGCAGATGCTTTCAAATATAAACACTGACGGTAATGTCATGATTTTTAATTCCTTAAAGATACCTCTACATGGTGCTATGTGAGCAGCATCATTTATTAATCTTACAGCTTTCTTTTGCAGCTTAAAAGCCTGCTTCACAAAAGAGGTATTTCCCCATAACTTTATACCATACTTCAGTAGACAATGCATGTATGCATAATAAGCAGTTAACACTGTTTCAGTATAGCAGCAATCTTTAAACAATCTTAATATGTAACAGTACTTACTTAATTTTTTGTTAAGCATTTCTATATGTTTTCATATCTTAGATGTTCATCCATCCATAATCCTATAAATTTTGTATGATTCTTTTGCTGAATTTGGCTATTCGATAATGTGAATTTTAGGTTGGTCCTATTTTTGTTCCTCATACAGTTGAATTTCGTTCATACAGTTTTCTTGTCATTGGCAACTAGACAGTTATCTTTAAACCATTTTTATGCCACTTATGTTGTTTTGTCAGTTTTTTGCTGCATCTCATAATCATTCTTCCCTGAAGCTGGTATCATCAGCAAATAATATGGTATCAGCTGTTTAAAACTGTTGTGGTAAGTCATTAATAAAAATCAAGAATATGCATTTGTAGCAGTAACAGTAAATATGAAAAGATGACCATATAATTTAATACTTACATTTCAGTCATTGTGTAGCATGTAAACAAACAATGATATACTGAAGTCATGTAATAATCCTAGTTAGATGGTCTCAAATATTTCTCATGAAATAAACTAGAGTTGTTTATTGTATGAGGTTGAAAGACAGTATGCCATTCCCTACTGCATTTTTTGTAGTTTACATACAATAACTGTTTTGCACTAATAAGGTAATTGTTTATTATTCTGTATGTGCTTTCTGAATTTACCTTGCACTTTGTTCTTACAACAAAAAGTGCATTAAATATGGCATGAAATAGACATCACGCTGTTCTACATATCAATATGTTACACGTAACACAAAATAACTTAGCACCCACCAAGAATCAGTCTTGTTCTCAGCCGCAGGTGTGTCAATTTTTTTCTTCTGAAGGAGTGACACCCTCAGTCTGCAGTAATCGCTTCATCCACTATCAGCAGTTGTATTAACTGTTATTGTGGTGGTTCACTTGTTAGATACTCCAGTCAGTTACATTATTAATTGTACTAAAGGTGAGCTGACTGTATTATATTTTGCAGACCCACTAACTGTAGCTTAGAAGTTTTGCTTCATCTGTTGAACTGCATCCACCAAGCAGGTAGTGCTTGCACACAATGAAAGCCCCACCACTTCCACTTTACCCACCCATACAATACTATCTGCACAGGTATGGGACAATTTATTAATACTCTGCTTCCACATTCAGCTCGGCCACATGCAACGAAACTGACGCCTTCCAGCCTGACCTATTCCTCCAACTACTCCTCAAATCAGTCATATCAACAAAATGCCTATTCAATCTTGTTATGTCAGTGTTCATTTAGGGAGATAAAGTAGCTGTTTACACAACCTTGTGTAAGAAAATACACTCCTGGAAATGGAAAAAAGAACACATTGACACTGGGTGTGTCAGACCCACCATACTTGCTCCGGACACTGCGAGAAGGCTGTACAAGCAATGATCACACACACGGCACAGCGGACACACCAGGAACCGCGGTGTTGGCCGTCGAATGGCGCTAGCTGCGCAGCATTTGTGCACCGCTGCCGTCAGTGTCAGCCAGTTTGCCGTGGCATACGGAGCTCCATCGCAGTCTTTAACACTGGTAGCATGCCGCGACAGCGTGGACATGAACCGTATGTGCAGTTGGCGGACTTTGAGCGAGGGCGTATAGTGGGCATGCGGGAGGCCGGGTGGACGTACCGCCGAATTGCTCAACACGTGGGGCATGAGGTCTCCACAGTACATCGATGTTGTCGCCAGTGGTCGGCGGAAGGTGCACGTGCCCGTTGACCTGGGACCGGACCGCAGCGACGCACGGATGCACGCCAAGACCGTAGGATCGTACGCAGTGCCGTAGGGGACTGCACCACCACTTCCCAGCAAATTAGGGACACTGTTGCTCCTGGGGTATCGGCGAGGACCATTCGCAACCGTCTCCATGAAGCTGGGCTACGGTCCCGCACACCGTTAGGCCGTCTTCCGCTCACGCCCCAACATCGTGCAGCCCGCCTCCAGTGGTGTCGCGACAGGCGTGAATGGAGGGACGAATGGAGACGTGTCGTCTTCAGCGATGAGAGTCGCTTCTGCCTTGGTGCCAATGATGGTCGTATGCGTGTTTGGCGCCGTGCAGGTGAGCGCCACAATCAGGACTGCATACGACCGAGTCACACAGAGCCAACACCCGGCATCATGGTGTGGGGAGCGATCTCCTACACTGGCCGTACACCACTGGTGATCGTCGAGGGGACACTGAATAGTGCACGGTACATCCAAACCGTCATCGAACCCATCGTTCTATCATTCCTAGACCGGCAAGGGAACTTGCTGTTCCAACAGGACAATGCACGTCCGCATGTATCCTGTGCCACCCAACGTGCTCTAGAAGGTGTAAGTCAACTACCCTGGCCAGCAAGATCTCCGGATCTGTCCCCCATTGAGCATGTTTGGGACTGGATGAAGCGTCGTCTCACGCGGTCTGCACGTCCAGCACGAACGCTGGTCCAACTGAGGCACCAGGTGGAAATGGCATGGCAAGCCGTTCCACAGGACTACATCCAGCATCTCTACGATCGTCTCCATGGGAGAATAGCAGCCTGCATTGCTGCGAAAGGTGGATATACACTGTACTAGTGCCGACATTGTGCATGCTCTGTTGCCTGTGTCTATGTGCCTGTGGTTCTGTCAGTGTGATCATGTGATGTATCTGACCCCAGGAATGTGTCAATAAAGTTTCCCCTTCCTGGGACAATGAATTAACGGTGTTCTTATTTCAATTTCCAGGAGTGTAACTTCTGAAATGTAGTATTACAGAAAAACGCTGAAGACTGTATGGGTATACTGCATAATTAAATTGGTGGTACGGAATCAAGTTGGTAAGAAGAGAAATTAAAGGTACAACTTGTCTAAAAGATATGACTGACTGATAGGACACATCTCGAGGAATCAAGGAATCACCAAGTCAATTTGGTAATGGAGGAAAGTGCGTGGGGTAAAAATTACAGAGGTGCACAAAGATTTGACTACTGCAAGCAGATTCACATGGTAGTACCCTTATAGCAAAATGTAATTGAAACTGTGCCTTATAACAGAATGTATCCAGGTTTCCTGAGTAAATTAATTATGGTTATAGCCAATGCTTGTAACAGAGTGATGTCCTCATAGATTTGTGCATCAGTACAAATTGTCAGTGTTGCTTCTAACGGGCTCCAAATATACAACTGTATCTTTATTTTTTTCGGTTACCTATCCCAGTTCCAATATTTACTATCCACAAACATGTGATATTATACTCAGTGGATGTGGAACCATTTATAACACGGTTCCAGCATGTTCAAGAAAATATTTAAAGAAAAATACACTGCCTGAATATGCCTCAAAGGCTCAACGGTACTGACCAGCTGCTGTGTCATTCTCAACTCTTAGGCATCACTGGCTGTGGATACAGAGGGGCGTGTGGTCAGCACACCACTCTCCCAACTGTCAGCTTTCGTGACTGGTGTCACTACTTCTCAGTCAAGCAGCTCCTTAATTGGCCTGAAGTACTAGCCAAGCCTGACAGCTCTTAACTTCAGTGATCTGAAGGAAATTATCGTTACTGTTGCAGCAAGGCCATTCACCAAGAAAATACTGGTTTCATTTTGTGTTCTGACCAAAGGAAACTAAGGTGCAACTGTCTTGTACATGTTCCTTGGTGTGTTGCACAACTTGCAGACTTCAGCATGTTTACACAAAAAACATTAAATACAAAATAATTTTTAATCATTATGGGCTCCTATTATTTAGGTTTTTAGGTAATATTATCATTCTCAGCAGATTTTTATGTTTGCGATATTTTTTATTTCAGTATGACAAAATCACTGATTAAAAATTGGCTATTTAGAAAGTGCTTTTCCACAAATAAATAGTATTAGATACATATTTCAACACAGGAAGCAAGCTGTACAGGATAATCCCTCAAGGCAAAATTCACATCCTTTGGTAGTACTTTGTGTCAGTTGTGTTACTAATGCAGTATACCTTATGCCCTTGGTCGCTGCAAACAAAATTGAACCAGTGACATTAGACAATGAATGGTAGAGTAACAAAATCTTGATTATTACTTTACAGTTCCACATTTTGCTTATCTTTACTCTTGGTGCATTTCCTTTGCCACAACTGAACAATAAATCTGTAAAAATGTAATTGTAAAGATCACAGTACAGTATGCAGATATACTATCAATATTGTACAAATTACAGTGAGTACTGTTATCAGCTAACAAGAATAGACACTACACTAACCATCATTTATGACCTAAATGTAGAATAAAAGCAAATTCTTCAGAGAATAGAGTGTTAATACAAAGAAAAATCTTTACATACACATTAAAATAGGAGTTTAAAAGTGCATCAGAACAATGGCCACAAAGGATGAACCTCAATAAATGTACCAAGAATTGTTCTTCATCTGTTAATAGGAAAAATAAAACTATCTTAAATGTGCACACTGTAATCTATTCAATTTATAGCATTACTTACCATCCCACATTTGGAATACAGTCATATTTTGAGCATCATCATTGCAGACAATTCTCACAGTCAATTTCACAATTACAAATGCTGAATGCAGTCCTTCCAAAAAAGCAGCAGTCCAAATTGGCTGAATTACCACGTAACATCATGAACATTAGCCAATCAGCATCAATATTTGGGCATAGTCTGATAGTGTTGAGACAATACACAATAGTTGAACTAACGTGGTAACTTCTGTGAACTACATTACTTCCAGTGTTTTGGTGTGGGAACAGTCTTGTGTTGATTTTATAAAGTTCTTTTGAATAATAGTTAAATTAAGACGCATCTGTGAACTACATATTTCTAATTCATTAATGAAGTTACTATAAGTGAACATGGATTTGGCCTATTTGCGATGTTAATTGTCACACTCATTGAAGTACTTGATTGGAAATGCTGTATAATTTCATTGCATGGAGTATACGATCTACTGAGTACAAAAGCAGCCTGTTCTCTACTGAAGGAGACCTACCACCTACTGAGCAGCCCACCACCAGCCACCACAAGCAGAGTCAGTGCAGGTCAGTGCATAAATGGGTGTCATGATGGCCTCCCAAATTAAAGATCACTTTCAACAACACAGGACACACAGCTACCCCAGGTTGACCTGAGAGGCAAAGCAAAAAGGTGGTGTTGGCCAATTGCACAACATAACTGATGTAGGCTACCTGAGAGAACAGAGTCAAATCAACTTGAACAGCGAAGACTGACCAAATAGTGATAACTGCTGAAGTAATCCAATACAAAGAGTGGCTGGCACAGCAGGAAGTAGTGAATTGTAATATTAGCAACTTTAAAGAAGATAAAAGACAACAAAAACAGAGTCATCTGTGAGACCCTGTGCAGACCATTTTTTTCATAGTAGAAGGGAAAAGATTAGTCCCAGCTAAGGCTGAGACTTGAAAAACTACCCCGAGCCCTAACATTATTTACTTGTCATTTTATTATCATATTTTCCTTAGCTATACATGGACCACATATAAATTCAATGTTCTTATCTTTTTGTTAGCGATATGTATTATGTATGTGTAAAATTTGTAACAACAGTCTAAGGTAATAACTCAAAATTGTAAGACTGAACTAAACAAGTTACACGCTTTTTGCAAGAAAAGGGATATAGATACAAAAAAATTAAATTTGTTAAAACTTATGGCTGGAAATGGTAGGAGACTCAGGGAAAGAAAGGATGATAATGTACTTACCTTGAATTTTTTTTGGGGGGGGGGGGGGCGGGGGGGGATTTGATAGCAATGGAGTGATTTGCGCCTGCTAATATTAATACAAATAAGATACAGTGTTAAGCCATGTTGTTAATGACATGCCAAACCCATGGTTCTAAATATGTGTCACTCAGGGAATATAGTTGATAATTATTTATCTGTATTACTTCTTTGACATAACATTGTGTTTTTTTATAGTTAAGAATATCAGTTAGGTGATGGACAGCCTGTAGCTTGCCACCTTTCTTATAACCCGGGCAAATTAAGAAAAATTGTAGAACTAATTAGTAAGCTTTTGAAACTTTAATAAAATACTCATACTGGATGTAGTAGTGAGAAACAGAAAAGATGCCCCTACATAGTGACAGTGTAAGTGCTATTTTGATTTTGTGGCAAGTGGAATGATTGTGGTGGGGTAGTGCCAGGTGGTGTGGGTGGAGGAAGAGGGAGGTGGGAGGCAGGGAGTTGAACTGATAAAGGGTAGCTGGAAGCTCAAACAGAGATGGCCACTTTGCTGGCTAGGAACATGGGAAGGAGTGGTGGTAGCAAAGGAAAGTATATAAAAATACTGGGAATAACAACACTGGGATACATATTTTCACTCACTGGCAAGAAAACTGGCTTAAAATATGTTTGCAATAAATTGGCAGAGCAAATACTGAAAAAATACCCATGTACTGTAGTGTGCTAATCATATGTCAATGTATTCTAGCATAAAGTATGGAACAGAAATATAAGATGCCACAACACAAGCAAATCTTCATAAGGTTTTAAAGTTACAAAAGAAGGCTGTAAGAACAATTTGTGGTGCAAAACAAAGAGACTCATGCTGTGTTCCATTTCGTAAAGTTCAGACATTAACATGTACACTGATCAATCAGAACATTATGACCAACTACCTAATACCCAGTACGTTCACCTTTGGCATGGATAACAGTGGGGATGTATCATGTCGTGGAAGCAGTGAGGCACTGGTAAGTCGCTCAAGGGAGTTGGCATGATGTATTCACACAAAAGTCACTTAATTCCAGTAAATTCCAGGGAGAAGGGTGATGAGGTCACATCAATCACATCCCAGACGTGTGCAATTAAGTTCAGATGTAGCTAGTCAGGGAGCCAGCATATCAAGTTAAATTTTCCATTTTGTTCCTCAAACCTCTCCATCACACTCCTGGTGTGGTGATATGGCACATTATCTTGTTGAAAAATGCCTCTGCCATCGAGAAACATGATTGTCATGAAGGGATGTACATGTGCAACCAGTGTACTATACTACTTCGCCATCACAGTGTTTGCACAAGCTCCACTGGACCCATGTATGCCCAAGTGAATGTTCCCCAGAGCATAATGGAGCTGCCACCAACTTGTCTGCATCCCACAGTGCTGGTATTAAGGACCTGTACCCCTGGAGTATGAGGGATTCGTGCCTTCTCCTTGGCATGATAAAGTAGACATTGGAATTCATCAGAGCATGCACGGCTCTGCCAGTGCGCCAATGTCTGATTCTGATGGTCATGTGTCCACTTCCATCACAGTTGCCAATGTTGTGGTGACATCATTGCCATATGCACGGGCCGCTGGCTGCAGAGGCCTATTATTAGGAGTGTTCAGTGCATTGTGTGTTCAGACACATTCACACTATGCCAAGCATTAAAGACCGATGATCGTTCCACAGCTGTTTGCCACCTGTCCTGTTTTACCAGTCTGCTTGGCCTATGGTGTCCAACGTCTCTACTGAGGGGTGGCTGCCCATCATCATAATGTATGTATGTGGTTTCACTACGTTGAAGACACTCAACACTGCACTCCTCGAACACTCAACAAGTCGTGCAGTTTCCAAAATGCTTATGTTGAACCTCCAGGCCATCATGGTCTGTCCTTGGTCAAACTCTGACAGATCATGTGCCTTCCCCATTCTACACATGGACAACTTGCTGATACTACTTTGTCTGACTGGTAGTCATTGCCGTCCATGGTGTTCTAGCGGTTCTAGGTGCTCAGTCCGGAACCGCGCGACTGCTACGGTCGCAGGTTCGAATCCTGCCTTGGGCATGGATGTTTGTGGTGTCCTTAGGTTAGTTAGGTTTAAGTAGTTCTAAGTTCTAGGGGACTGATGACCAAGGCTGTTAAGTCCCATAGTGCTCAGAGCCATTTTTTTGGTAGTCATTCCTCACAAGGTGACGCTGCTATTGCCTGGACGGATTTATATCGATAATAGGTCCGTGATCATAATGTTCTGGCCAATCGGTGTACATTTTTAAAACAATTATGTTGCCTCCAGCACTTAATCGAAATGTAAATTCTGACATGAAAAAACGCAATGCCAGAAACATAAATCTGTTTTGTCTCATAAGCCATCAAACTGAACTTTATCAGAGAAACCTATTATATGCAGGCTTGAAGCTTGTGAATTCATTACTGAGCTCAGTCATATCATTCCCCTCTGCAAACTTTAAAGCCAAACTAGAAAGAAGTAGTCATTCATTATAAACTGATGAAATCAGCAAAATGATCCTTGTATCATTTGTTGTTGAATAAAGTTTTTGCCATAATAATAATAATAATAATAATAATAATAATAATAATTATTATTATTATTATTATTGTGAAAGTAAAGAGTAACTATAACTGAAGTAAAGATGCACTTGAATACCACACGCAGGAAATAAATTTTGTCCAATAGTTGGAATATATTTTCTAATCTCATGTATTATGGAAACCATTAAACTTTCAGGTTAAGTCAATAATACATTTGTTAAATAAACACTAGCATAACATTGTACATACATTTTCAATTGAAATATTCTGGATACCAGAATCGTATTGAGGGCCTTACATCTCAGCAAATACAGTGATAAATTGCAAAGTGAGAGTTTAAATCATTATTTTGAGAGTTTTCTGTAAAGTGATCTTAACCACAGTATTGATTCATTTCATAGAATTTCTGGAGTTGCTGTGACTTAACAGTTCTTAGCATTTCAGTGGCTTGTGTGAATCATCTGCTATGTATTTCTAAATACACTGAAGATAGCAAAAAACTGTAAAATGATTCAGTTGAAAAAAAGGTAAAAACTGAAACAATGGCAAGAACATGAAACAAGAAAAATAAAGATGAGTTTTCCAACAACAAAGTCCCATTATTTCTGAGTTAGGAGTGTTTGTAATTATTTCGTGTTTAAATAAATGCACAAGGAAATGGGGTAGAACATAAAATTTTAATGGGTGAATCACCTGCATTGGCGTAGATGCGTGACTAAGTGTTAAACGAGCAATAACAGGTAAATGACAGCTAAATATTGCAACTGGAACACAGAAGCTCTTTTGAGATGTAAGGTATTTAATTATACTGATAAGTTATTGGTGTTTCTAGGCTCTGTTTAGTTCAATTTTCATATTGAAGTAACGCAAGAGGTGCATAACAATTATACTAGTAATTAAGCATGTTCCTATTACCACTCTAAAGTCGGTAATAACAAGAGTACAGTTGTAATAGAAATTTTCTTATTAATGGTTTTCAGGCAATGCCCATCTGTCAAAAAATGTCATAGCTGCCATACAATCACAAATTACATGTGGCATTGAAGAGCAAACATATGGGTTCACAAACAAACAAGAGTGCATACCACATAAAAACCTTACTTAGAATATTATGTCAACTATTATCTATTGTAACACTAGCGCTCAATTGACGGTGTTATACCATTATAAAATTAGCTATCATGACATACCACTAGGTATCATGACTGTAGGAGTGCTGGAATCTTGTGTCAAATTATGATGGACAGTTGTTAACAAAATTTACTATAAAACCATAAAATAACTGTACATCACGGTAAAGGGTTTTTTCCCTTATGAAAACTAAGAATCATAAAAGTGTGTAACATCACATTCAACCAAATGTTCACCATTAATAATTGTGGTATGAGCAAGGGGTGATGCGATGGGAAGGGAAGGAAAGGAGGACAAGAGGGACACAGTGAGAAGAGTACAAAATAATCTCATCTTACATAAATGACAGCCAGCAATCTCTACCATTGGAAAACTTAAAATATGGAAGAGAGACCTACTGAAAGTTTATTAGGTATCGCCAAAACACATAGTAAGGTGGAAGAGGAATTTCTTCTTAGTGTATAAACATGTTATTGAATTATCTCAGCTTTATGTACATGAGCAGGTAATGTATTCCATATAATGTTATTTACAAACAATGAGTAAGTCAGGATAGGAAGAAGCATGGGTTAATATGCACCAGAATGGGTAGGAATATTGTGGGGGAGCATAGGGAACTTTGAAAATTTAGCTTTGTTGACTTATGAGGAGTGTTTAAAAAGTCCGTGCAAAAATAAAAACTAGTTACGTGTTCGCGGTAAACCTTTTTTATTTTTCGACACAGTCTACTTTCAGATATCGTCCAACGCTATTTTAATTTGTTGATCATTTCTCAATAATAGGATTTGTCCAAGTCTGCAAAATAGCTATTAGTTGCTGCAATCACCTCCTCATTTGAAGAAAATCTTTGTCCTGCCAGCCATTTCTTCAAATTGGGGAACAAGTAGTAGTCCGAGTGAGCCAAGCCTGGAGAATAGGGGGGATGTGAAACGAGTTGGAATCCTATTTCCACTAATTTTGCGACCACAACTGATGAGGTGTGTGCTGGTGCATTGTCGTGACGGAAAAGGACGGTTTTGTGGTTCAATCGTCGGCGTTTTTCTTGCAGTTTGGTTTCAGTTCGTCCAATAACGATGAATAATATGCACCTATAATAGTTTTACCATTTTCCACATGGTCGATGAGGATTATCTCTTGTGAATCCCAAAAGACAGTCGCTATAACCTTTCTGGCCGAAGGAACGATCTTTGCTTTTTTGGTGCAGATTCTGCCTTGGTAACACATTGTTTAGATTGTTGTTTGGTTTCAGGAGTACAGTAAGTTCTCCATGTATCATCCACAGTGACGAAACGATGCTTAAAGTCCTGCAGATTCTTCCTGTACAGCTGCAAACCATCCTTGTAACACTTCACATGATTCCGTTTATGGTCAGGTGTGACCAATCGCGGAACTCATCTTGCAGATAGCTTTCTCATGTCCAAATGTTTATGCAAAACATTATGTACCCATTCTCACTTGTGCCCATATGGCCACTCCGAAAATTTTGAAGCCACTTATAAACTGTTCTAATGGAAGGTGCAGAGTCGCTGTAATGTTTATCAAGCTTCTCTTTCTCCTGAGCCGTTTTGCCTTTCATAAAGTAATGTTTAATAACCGCACGAAATTTTTTTTTGTCCATTTTTTGTCAATCGCTCGACTTCCTTGATCCACACAAATGCCAAACGCAAAGAAATAGGGCAATATCGATGAAACTTGTTTTGCGTTCTTCCAAAGATGCTACTAACTAAACATGACCTCGATACGCGCCGGTGGTGCCATCTCTCGGCCTTTGCACTGACTTTTTAAACGCCCCTCGTATAATGCCATGCACTAACAAAGTCACAGTACAATAAAGTATCTTAAAATTTTCAAG
Source organism: Schistocerca americana (assembly GCF_021461395.2). Taxonomy (NCBI): domain Eukaryota; kingdom Metazoa; phylum Arthropoda; class Insecta; order Orthoptera; family Acrididae; genus Schistocerca; species Schistocerca americana. The sequence continues at coordinate 52,081,752 of NC_060129.1, forward strand.
CACGAAAAATGCAACGAAGAGCAGCAATAGTGATCACCAGGCCTTAGAAGAAATTACATACTCCAACATTAAACATAGGAAAATGGCATGCATGAATAGCATTAAAATTACATTATTGTTTTGCATATCTAATAAGAAATCATCTATTCTATCAATTAAACAAAAATCACTCACCCCGGTTAAAAAACACATAAGTTTATTTTTACAATGATTACTTGTGGGTTGCCCAAGTGAGGGGAGGGGAGCAAGGAAAAAAGATGACGTTTTCGTGGTAAGTTCCTGTTGGACCAAACTGCTGAGGTCATTGGTCCCTAGGCTTACATACTACTTAATCTAACTTAAACTGACTTACGCTGACAACACACACACACCTATTCCTGAGGGAGGACTTGAACCTCCGATGGAGGGAGCTGTACAAACTGTGGCAAGACGCCTCAGACTGCATGGCTACGTCGTGGAGCAAGGTTTAGTTGATTGTGCAAGATTAAATGGAAAGTGACCATGCTTGAGCAAAGGAAGACGTGAACAGAAAATAAACTGTTGCTGTGGGAGGAAGATGGTGGGGAGGGGGAGGGAAAGGGGGGAGGTGTTGAGGCAGGGAGGTATACGAAACAAGGGCAGAAGGGAATGGTGCCTTTGATTGTGGAACCAAAGGCCAGCTAGAACCACTTTACTGTTCCTGTTTACAATGTTTGGATTTTTTGAGATGTTATGTAATATATGTATTGGGTATCTATCAAATTACCAGATGAAAGTGGGGCTGCTATTGATTCGTATAGTATACTGCTATAGAAATTGCAGTTATGAATTACGACGAGTGGTCAACAGACTTATCTTAATGTTGTGTTGCAGTCTCCTATCGCTTTGAACACCTCATCACCCCAACCCTCACCCCATTATTTCCTGTTTAGCCTAGTTCTTCCCTTGCCATTCCTGCACACTTTTACATTAGTCACGCAAAATCTAACTCACCTCCATCCCCATCCCAATGCATATTCTGCCTGTGTAATTAGGTCAAATGTGTCAAGGAAACCAAGAAATGATACAAGTCAACTGAGCCATGTTGTCCAGCATGTAGAACGACTTTCATTTTGTCGTGCAACAGCGAGTCAGATAAGTAGGGTCTAAACTAGGCAAGGAATCAGAGTGATCTTCTGGTTAACCAGGAAAATTAAAGAAACATTACCTGTCAAAAATACTTCCAGCCTTAGAGTACTGTAGATTTATAATATTTCTTGCAGTTACAGTATCTGTTATGTATGGCAATCTATACAGACTATTGATCATTGCAGTATTGAATATTGCCACCTTAAGTACAGAAACACTAAAAACAGCAATTTCTGAGAACAGTTTTGAATAAACACAAAATTGTTTTTACAGACGAGGATTCGGGCCCACGATTCCAACTGTTGTGTGTCTGAGATTCGGGAAGAAGTCAAAATTAATCTGTAAGGTCACAACTTCAAGTGACACAGTAACAAACTTAGCAATTTATTTTTTAGTCTTAGCTAGATACAAGAACAGATCAAATGTCACACGGAAGTTAATATATGTCAATATAGAACATAATATTTTAACAGAATTTCAAATGAGGTAGTAGACAACTAAAGCAATGCATGGGAACATGACTTGAAAAGAAAAATTACAAAGGAAAACTTTACATAGTTATACACCCACACACATATTTCACAAGCCACGACATGGTGTGTGGCAGAGGGTGTTGTGTACCACTACTAGTCATTTTCTTTCCTTGGAGTTTTCAGATTGACATGGCTTGAGAACCAAGAAGACATTATTAATATCCATTCCGGTCCCAGTTGCAAACAGAGCGAGGGGGAAATGACAGTCCACATGCCTCTGTACGAGCCCTAATTTCTCTCCTCTTATCTTTGTGGTCTTTATGTGAAATGTACATTAGTGGCAGTAAAATCGTTGTCCAGTCAGCTTCAAACGACACTTCTCTAAATTTTTTCAATAGTGTTCCCTGAAAAGAACATCACTTTCCCTCCAAGGATTCCCATTTCAGATCCCAAAGTATCTCTATAATATTCACACGTTTATCTAAGTTACCAGTAACAAATCTAGCAGCTCACCTCTGAAATGTTTTCCTTTAAGGTCACTTGCTAGTGACTCTGTTTCAAAAATTTAGAGTTTATGAACAATGTTGTTTTTGTGGTCTTCAGTCCTGAGACTGGTTTGATGCAGCTCTCCATGATACTCTATCCTGTTCAAGCTCCCAGTACATACTGCAGCCTACATCCTTCTGAATCTGCTTAGTGTATTCGTCTCTTGGTCTCCCTCTATGATTTTTACCCTCCATGCTACCTTCCAGTTCCAAATTGGTGAAACCTTGATGCCTCAGAACATGTCCTACCAACCAATCCCTTCTTCTAGTCAAGTTGTGCCACAAACTCCTCTTCTCCCCAATTCTATTTAGTACCTCCTCATTAGTTACATGATCTACCCATCTAATCCTCAGCATTCTTCTGTAGCACCACATTTCGAAAGCTTCTATTCTCTTCTTGTCCAAACTATTTATCGTCCATGCTTCACTTCCATAATACATAGCTACACTCCATACAAATACTTTCAGAAACGACTTCTTGACACTTAAATCTATACTCGATGTTAACAAATGTCTCTTCTTCAGAATCGCTTGCCTTGCCATTGCCAGTCAACATTTTATATCCTCTCTACTTCGACTATCATCAGTTATTTTGTTCACCAAATAGCAAAACTCCTTTACTGCTTTAAGTGTCTCATTTCCTAATCTAATTCCCTCAGCATCACCCAACTTAATTCGACTACATTCCATTATCCTCAATTTGCTTTTGTTGATGTTCATCTTATTTCCTCCTTTCAAGACACTGTCCATTCCGTTCAACTGCTCTTCCAAGTCCTTTGCTGTCTCTGACAGAATTACAATGTCATCAGCGGACCTCAACGTTTTTATTTTTTCTCCATGGACTTTAATACCTACTCCGAATGTTTCTTTTGTTTCCTTTACTGCTTGCTCAATCTACAGATTGAACAACATCGGGGAGAGGCTACAACCCTGTCTCACTCGCTTCTCAACCACTGCTTCCCATCCATGCCCCTCGACTCTTATAACTGCCATCTGGTTTCTGTACAAATTGTAAATAGCCTTTTGCTCTCTGTATTTTACCTCTGCCACCTTCAGAATTTGAAAGAGAGTATTCCAATCAAGATTGTCAAAAGTTTTCTCTAAGTCTACAAATGCTAGAAACGTAGGTTTGCCTTTTCTTAATCTAGCTTCTATGATAAATCTTAAGGTCAGTATTGCCTCACATTTTCCAATATTTCTACAGAATCAAAACTGATCTTTCCTGAGGTCAGCTTCTTCCAGTTTTTCCATTTGTCTGTAGAGAATTCGCGTTAGTATTTGCAGCCGTGACTTATTAAACTGATTGTTCGGTAATTTTCACATCTGTCAACACCTTCTTCCTTTGTGATTGGAATTATTATATTCTTCTTGAAGTCTGAGGGTTATTTCGCCTGTGTCATACATTTTGCTCACCAGATGGTAGAATTTTGTCAGTACTGGCTCTCCCAAGGCTGTTCTAATGGAATGTTGTCTACTCCCGGGGCCTTGTTTCGACTTAGGTCTTTCAGTGCTCTGTCTAACGATTCACGCAGTATCATATATCCGATTTCATCTTCATCTACATCCTCTTCCGTTTCCATAATATTGCCCTCAAATACACTCCTGGAAATTGAAATAAGAACACCGTGAATTCATTGTCCCAGGAAGGGGAAACTTTATTGACACATTCCTGGGGTCAGATACATCACATGATCACACTGACAGAACCACAGGCACATAGACACAGGCAACAGAGCATGCACAATGTCGGCACTAGTACAGTGTATATCCACCTTTCGCAGCAATGCAGGCTGCTATTCTCCCATGGAGACGATCGTAGAGATGCTGGATGTAGTCCTGTAGAACGGCTTGCCATGCCATTTCCACCTGGTGCCTCAGTTGGACCAGCGTTCGTGCTGGACGTGCAGACCGCGTGAGACGACGCTTCATCCAGTCCCAAAGATGCTCAATGGGGGACAGATCCGGAGATCTTGCTGGCCAGGGTAGTTGACTTACACCTTCTAGAGCACGTTGGGTGGCACGGGATACATACGGACGTGCATTGTCCTGTTGGAACAGCAGGTTCCCTTGCCGGTCTAGGAATGGTAGAACGATGGGTTCGATGACGGTTTGGATGTACCGTGCACTATTCAGTGTCCCCTCGACGATCACCAGTGGTGTACGGCCAGTGTAGGAGATCGCTCCCCACACCATGATGCCGGGTGTTGGCCCTGTGTGCCTCGGTCGTATGCAGTCCTGATTGTGGCGCTCACCTACACGGCGTCAAACACGCATACGACCGTCATTGGCACCAAGGCAGAAGCGACTCTCATCGCTGAAGACGACACGTCTCCATTCGTTCCTCCATTCACGCCTGTCGCGACACCACTCTAGGCGGGCTGCACGATGTTGGGGCGTGAGCGGAAGACGGCCTAACGGTGTGCGGGACCGTAGCCCAGCTTCATGGAGACGGTTGCGAATGGTGCTCGCCGATACCCAAGGAGCAACAGTGTCCCTAATTTGCTGGGAAGTGGTGGTGCGGTCCCCTACGGCACTGCGTACGATCCTACGGTCTTGGCGTGCATCCGTGCGTCGCTGCGGTCCGGTCCCAGGTCAACGGGCACGTTCACCTTCCGCCGACCACTAGCGACAACATCGATGTACTGTGGAGACCTCACGCCCCACGTGTTGAGCAATTCGGCGGTACGTCCACCCGGCCTCCCGCATGCCCACTATACGCCCTCGCTCAAAGTCCGTCAACTGCACATACGGTTCACGTCCACGCTGTCGCGGCATGCTACCAGTGTTAAAGACTGCGATGGAGCTCCGTATGCCACGGCAAACTGGCTGACACTGACGGCGGCGGTGCACAAATGCTGCGCAGCTAGCGCCATTCGACGGCCAACACCGCGGTTCCTGGTGTGTCCGCTGTGCCGTGCGTGCGATCATTGCTTGTACAGCCCTCTCGCAGTGTCCGGAGCAAGTATGGTGGGTCTGACACACCGGTGTCAATGTGTTCTTTTTTCCATTTCCAGGAGTGTACATAACCCTTGTGTAGACCCTTTATATACTCCTTCCACCTTACTGTTTTCCCTTCTTTGCTTAGAACTGGGTTACCATCTGAGCTCTTGATATTCAAACAAGTGGTTCTCTTTTCTCCAAAGGTTACGTTAATTTTCCTGTAGGCAGTATCTATCTTACCACAAGTGAGATAAGCCTCTACATCCTTACATTTGTCCTCTAGCCATCCCTGCTTAGCCATTTTGCACTTCCTGTTGATCTCATTTTTGAGACGTATGTATTCCTTTTTGTCTGCTTCATTTACTGCTTTTATGTATTTTCTCCTTTCGTCAATTAAATTCAATATTGTTCTGTTACCCAAGGATTTCTACTAGCCCTTACCTTTTTAACTACTTGATCCTCTGCTGTCTTCACCACTACATCCCTCAAAGCAACCCATTCTTCTTCCACTGTATTTCTTTCCCCCATTCTTGTCAATTGTTCCCTAATTCTCTCCCTGGAATTCTGTACAACCTCTGCTTTTGTCAGTTTATCTGGGTCCCATCTCCTTAAATTCCCACCTTTTTTTCAGTTTCTTCAGTTTTAATCTACAGTTCATAACCAATAGATTGTGGTCAAAGTCCACATCTTACAGTTTAAAACCTGGTTCCTAAATCTTTGTCTTACCATTATATAATCTATCTGATACCTTCTAGTATCTCCAGGCTTCTTCCATGTATACAACCTACTTTCATGATTCTTGAACCAAGTGTTAGCTATGATTAAGTTATGCTCTGTGCAAAGTTCTACCAGGTGGCTTCCTCTTTCATTTCTTATCCCCAATCCATATTCACCTACTACGTTTCCTTCTCTTCCTTTTCCTACACTCGAATTCCAGTCACCCATGACTATTAAATGTTCGTCTGCCTTCTCTATCTGAATAATTTCTTTTATCTCATCATACATTTCTTTGATTTCTTCATCATCTGCAGAACTGCATATAAACTTGTACAACTGTGGCAGGTGTGGGCTTCGTGTCTTTCTTGGCCACAGTGAGGCGTTCGCTATGCTGTTTGTAGTAGCTTACCCACACTCCTATGTCTTTTATTCATTATTAAACCTACTCCTGCATTACCCCTATTTGATTTTGTATTTATAACCCTGTATTCACCTGACCAAAAGTCTTGTTCCTCCTGCCACCAAACGTCCCTAACTCCCACTATATCCAACTTTAACCCACCCATTGCCCTTTTTAAATTTTCTAACCTACCTGTCTGATTAAAGGATCTGACATTCCCTGCTCCAATCTGTAGAACGCCAGTTTTCTTTCTCCTGATAGCGACGTCATCTTGAGTAGTCCCCACCCGGAGATCCGAATGGGAGACTATTTTACCTCCGGAATATTTTGCCCAAGAGGACGCCAGCATCATTTAACCATATAATATAGGTGCATGACCTCGGGAAAAATTACAGCTGTAGTTTCCCCTTGCCTTCAGCTGTTTGCAGTACGAGCCCAGCAAGGTCATTTTGGTTAGTGTTACAAGGCCACATCAGTCAATCATCCAGACTGTTGCCCCTGCAACTACTGGAAAGGCTGCTTCCCCTCTACAGGAACCACACGTTTGTCTGGCCTCTCAACAGATACCCCTCCATTGTGGTTGCACCTATGGTACGCCTATCTGTATCCCTGAGGCACGCAAGCCTCCCCACCAACGGTAAGGTCTATGGTTCATACGGGGAGGTAGTGAACAAAATGTTAGTTAAATAAACTGATTCAGACCCCAGAAGCATCTTTAAAAACAAATTTAAATATATGTTGGTATGGGGCAAACGACCGTGTTTACGCTGCCGTCGGATGTCAAATGGTGTAATTACTATTCGCATTGACCTTTAAGAGTGAGACATGGAAAGAAACAAGGTTTCCCAGTACAATTGAAGGAAAGTAACAGAAAGTGTTTAATTTCTAATTACATAAGACTGAGTTGCTTTAATCCATCTTTTGGTTTGTGTTTTCGTCTTTGAGAGCATTTTTTCCTGGGAAAGTAAGCGTGTATCACGTTTCACGTACTAAGGTCAATGGTCGCTTGGCGTTGCCAAAGTTTGAAGCTTGTAAGTGAAGGCAGCGAGGAGCTAAGGTCATTTATACATTTGCGATGTGTGTAATTTATGCAATTCTCTCACTGTCACTTGTTTGGACTTGTCCCATTATAATGGGACGGGTAGCAAACAGGGTAGCCGTGAAACGAAAAACTCCGCACTTGGTTTCAATACCATGAGATTAGGTGTATTATATGCAGTTATTTGCTTTAATGATGGGGCAGTTAGAAAATGTGATGTTTTACAGTTGTTGGACTAACACCTGGTTTCAATATGAGAGAAGTTTACAGTTGTTGGACTAACACTTGGTTTCAATATGAGAGAAGCACTGATGGCCATTGATTCCTTGAGAGTGGTCGAAGGCGAAAAAAGGGTTTTTGAGGCAACCAAAGAGGCCAGAGTAGCAAAGAGGAGCAAGAAAAGGAAGAGAGAAGGTGAGGAACACACAAATCAAGAATATTATGCAGCTGGAGGTTTTTAAAAACAACAGAGGTGAGTAACAGTTGAAATGTGCATTTAAACTGTTTTTCCCAAGAATCAAATTTTCTGACATGTTTATTTTATGCAAAAAACTATTTGAGTTAGATATCTGAAATTTTTTATGATATTTCAGGCTACCATTTGGAGAAAAATAGACTACAGACACCAGCTTACTATCACCAGGGGGGAAGATGTATCCTTATTAATTATAAAAAATTATCTCAATTTTGATTATCTAATTTATGTATTTATAGTGTAAGAACTATTGATTGAAATCATTTGATTGTAGTCTACTTTTTAGATAACAATATCAGAAATGTGCGCACAAGGTTTTAAGGATCTAGGAAAAGTGGTTAATAAGTCTATAGACTTCAAACATAGACTGGCAGGAAAATTTTTAAATCACTGACCGACATAAATGTTTATACAATAAAGTATCTATCAAAGCTATTCTGATTATTGTTATACCAAAATCTTCATTCTTGAAACACTTTCATTGTCGCAAAATTTCTTTGTATTCAGAGTTCACATTACGTAGTTAGACTCTCATAAACTTTACGAAAATTATTACTGTTTTTCCAGCAGTTCACTGGCAAGTTACCTTAAACCTGGTGGGGATCCCAAACACTCTAGCAGTACTCAAGTATGTGTCACACTAGTGCCCTATGTGAAGAGTCTTTTACAGATGAACAACTGTTTTCCAAAACTGTTCCAATAAAACAAAATCGACCATTAATACCTTATGTAATACAACCCTGTTCCATTTCATTTCGCTTTACTACATTTTACCTAGATAGCTAAACAACATTACTGTAATGCTGTATGTCGAACATTATACAACAATTTTTCCTTCTAATCTGCATTACACTTTTTTTTTTTTTACATTCATCACACCAAGTAGAAAAGTTGTTTAAGTCGTCTTGTATCCTCCTAAGGTCACTCCTTCCCATACACCACATGAGATTGCTGTTCACCCTGTCTGTCCAATTATTTACAGATACAGAGAATAATAACACTCCTATAACACTTCCCTGGGGCACTCCTGATGATACCTGTGTCTCTGATGAATATTCGCCATCATGGACATAGTGCTAGATTCTATTACTTAAGAAGTCTTCAAACCACTCTTATAACTGGTCATCTATATTGTAAGACATTCATCATCCGATATGAGTGATGGTGCTGCAAGCTTTGCTGGATAGCATCACAAATGTAACCTATAAATGTAGAGACTGTCACTTTAGCATATTCCATCTCCATGAGGCCATCATTATGTAATTTAGCCAATAAGGTGCTGTCCACTGGGCATAGAAATGTGAGCTTCACCAGTTTTATGACAGGCAGACTGTGTCTCTGCTGATGGTGATGGAGACTGTTATTAAAAGCTTGGGATTTTATACAAATGTGATGTGGCGAGGTAACTAATTTTTTATTCATGTGAGTAAAATTATTGTTTAGAACCGATAGTTTCGCTTCTTACAGAAGTCTCTTCTGGGTGCTTGGTAGTATTACAGTTACATATCAATATATTTATTCCCTAACGGTATTTGTTGTTAATAGCAGGTGTAATTTTACTATGTTCAGTGAAATGAAGTTGCTAAAAACTGGAAGTAAATGTCCATGTAGACTATACATCCCTGCCAACAATTCAGAATTGGGTTTTACATTCTGATATAGAAGTGTTAAACAGGTTGCTGCTAGACATGAGGTAGAAAACTGGAGATTAAATAAAAATACGAATTTAAAAATTATTTTATTAGCCTGTCCTTCTGTAATTAATTATAATTAAGCACAATGTTTGAACTCAAGGATGCATCTGCTAGTTTTATGATGTATGAGAGAAAATCAGCACTTGAATAAAAAACTATATCTAGCTTTCAGAACGATTAGTTCCTTCTTTTGGGAATATGAATATGTTTTGAAAGATTGGGAATGAGGGGAAAATCACTTAGACTGCCTGTGTAGAACTCTAGTTTGACTCATTCAGGAATACTGCTCAAGTGTTTGAGATCGCAACCAGGTAAGATTAAACCAACAGATTGAAGCAACTCAGAGGCGGGCAGCTAGACAGGTTAGCAGTAGGTTCAAACAACATGCGAGTATTATGAAGATGCTTAGCTAACTCATGTGGTAATTCCTGGAGGGAAGACAATGTTCTTTTTGTGAAACACTGTTGAGAAAATTTAGAAGATACGAGTAATTAGGGCTCGTATGGAGGCATATAGATAGCCTTTCTTCCCTCACTCTATTTAGGAGTGGAACGGGATAGGAAATGATTTGTAGTGATTCAAAGTACCCTCCACCATGCATCATTTGGTTGCTTGTGTAGTATATATACTAAAATACAGGAGAAAATTGTGACTGCCTACTACATTAAAAAATATTAGTTGAATCTAACCTAAAGCTTCATGATTTATATCAAATGTTTTGTTCCACATTTAAATGTACCTGATACATTCTGATAATCATTGACTTTGATCTATAGCAATCTTACTACTGGGAGATCTCAGTAATGCTTAGATCTGTTAATAATCGCTCCTTCAGCTCTTTTTATCAAAATACAGCATAAAAATAAACTCGATTTTGAGAAACTATGTATAGGAAAGTATGATTGGCGTATAGCTGTTTGTTTACAGAACAACAAAGATCGAAATTTAAGCATATTAGGTAACACAGATTGGGCAAGACCACATATCAGGGTTGGATATCGCACCTGCTCCTCTCCCCCTTTCTTTCCCTAGAAAGCTTGGCTGGAGTAACAAGTTTATCTGCAGCCTAGTCTGAGGTGTACATTAGGTTGAAAAGTGATAATTTTGTTGACGCTTGTGGAACTCAGTGAGTGACAAATATAGGTTGTGGTAACAGAGAGACATGTGGCATTGGCTAATATTTTGTTTGCGCCATATTTAAATGCATTTCCCATATTTGATGTATTTTACTTAATAAAAAATAAAACTACTAGGTCATGCCTAAAACATGTTAAGACAATGAACAAGTATCCGACATGCGTTTTGATGCATGTTACATATATGTATCATATACACTCAGGAAAAATGCAACTGGCGGTCCACTATGTGTCTTGTACCAAATTTGACGCGTTTTTGTGCATTTGCTACTGCTGGTATGGCTGCAAAGACAAATTTGTAGTTAAGTATTGAACTGTCTGAGTGGTAGTTATATTAGTAAGCTGCACTTAATATGTTACAAAAACATTTAGAGATATTGTCCTGAAGGCATAATACGTGTTATACTATAAATCACTCTGCCATGCAACTAATAATTTGTAAGACTCTAATCTGTAACTCTGACTATTCTACAGATTACTATGTCACAATAATCAAGATTATTCACAATGGAACCATGTTCTTACATTCAATACTAACAACAGAAGCTTCTTTCAAGCAATCTCTATTGACCTGACATTGCAAAGGGATAGTTGAGGGCTGGCCTGTATAAAGGCTCTGGCCAACAGGTGACAGGGATGCGCACTAAGTTGTGAACTTCAAGTTAATGTCAACTTCTGACGTCAGCTTGAAATAAAACTTTAGTGCCATTGCTACTACTAAGACTTTGTTTAAATATTGAAAGACAATTGCTACAGTAAATTTTACTCTGAAACTTACTTCTCAGACACGTTTTCACAGCAAACATCTCTTCAAAATTATTACCAAAATAAATACTTCAAATTAACAGCAATCACCTAATGTTAATGAAGGGACAACATTTTCTATTTCATACCATGCATACAATGTGACAATTTAATACCTGCACCTGGATTAAATTTAAATTTAAGTACTTTACTAAAATATACTATAAAGTCATCTTCATTCTTGTGCTGCAAAAAATGTTGTCATTTAAAAGAAGAACCTCACATTAGAATACACTTATATTTATGCCAACGCATCATAAATGGACTAAAATGTCTCTAAATATTAAAGCTCCCTTCTCTACTTCTTGTGTGTCTTCACACAAGCCATATTACATGTACAATATTGTGAAATGCTTTGTGTAACCTCAAAAATTCACTGGATATTTTTGTCGCACTGAATTACTCATACTTTACATGAACCATATTTATTCACACAGCCTACTGTAAACACAAATTAACTAGGCAATGGTACATAATACAAAGAACTCATTTACAGTGGAGTCTGGTGAACTTGATCTGTGATTTATTTTGTCATTTAAAAAACTTCCTTGCAGATTAAAACTCTGTGCCCGACCGAGACTCGAGATACTGGCAGAAGTAAAGCTGTGATGACCAGGCGTGAGTCGTGCTTCAGTAGCTCAGATGGTAGAGCACTTGCCTGCGAAAGGCAAAGGTCCCGATTTCGAGTCTCAGTCGGGCACACAGTTTTAATCTGCCAAGAAGTTTCATATCAGCGCACACTCTGCTGCAGAGTGAAAATCTAGTTCTGGAAACATCCCCCAGGCTGTGGCTAAGCCATGTCTCCGCAGTATCCTTTCTTTCAGGAGTGCTAGTTCTGCAAGGTTCACAGGAGAGCTTCTGTAAAGTTTGGAAGGTAAGAGACGCGATGCCGGCAGAAGTAAAGCTGTGAGGACAGGGCGTGAGTTGTGCTTTGGTAGCTCAGATGGTAGAGCACTTGCCTGCGAAAGGCAAAGGTCCCGAGTTCGAGTCCCGGTCGGGCACACAGTTTTAATCTGCCAGGAAGTTTCATATCAGTGCACAATCCGCTGCAGAGTGAAAATCTCATTCTATTTTGTCATTTGTGTGGAAGTAGTCTCCTGAGGTTCCATTTACACAGTTATTAGCCACGAGAAAAACAAGGAACCCACCCACCTCTCTCCACACACACACACACACAGACACACACACACACACACACACACACACACACACACACACAGAGAGAGAGAGAGAGAGAGAGAGAGAGAGAGAGAGAGAGAGGGGGGGGGAGGGATAGTTATGTTGTGGTGGCATCATGTACAATGTTTGGACTGCAGTGAGACACGTGTGAGGGGTTGCCTTAGGCGGAATGGGTGGTTCCCAACCCTCCTTTCCATTTGCCATCTCCTCTTTCTCCCCTCACCCATAACACCCCACACACTCCCTTAGCCCCAGTTTGCCTGCAGGACTGTAGTAGGCCTTCTGGTATTGTGTATCAAGCACAATGAAACTGTACAGGATACATGCCTGTCGACAATATAACATCTCTACTGTTCAACTAGTTGTTATCTCTACTCCTAAATTATTTATAATTTACATACTTCTATATCAAATTCTTCACATTAATTCTGACTGAATCATTAAGGTCAATCAAAGCAACTAATACCTCTATACTGAGTTTATCAACTATACACAAGAAGGAATTTGCAGTCTTCTTCAAACTCAGTGTTTGTTGATTTATTTTGGGAAGTTCTTGATGTGTACTGTCGTCCAAAGAATTTATAGTCCTGTTCTTATCAATGCAATTACAAACAGAATTAATATCTCTTAATCAAACATGCAGCACTCAGAATACTAGTAAATCTCTAAATCCAAATGCCATCCAATACCCTGTTCATAGCATTATTTAGTTTCAAGCACAAACTGAAAGTTTACAACACGGACTGTTCAACAGCCAGTGACCACAATTTCATTCGAAAGTTCTCATCTATTTTTGACACAGCTGTCTGTCTGTAGCTTTTCCCATGTACATATACGGACATTTATACAGTTTTAATCAATGAACGACATGCTGGAATCCTCATCCAGACTCTAAAAAAATACATAAAGTGTAGCCCATATAGTGCACTGTTAGTAAATGATTCTGCATTATCAATAATATTTAATAGTGGTATTGGTTTCCTTACAAAACTGATTCAGTGAAATGGCTTCATCCTTTGTGCTTATCCTGACGATCTGTTAAATCCTGTTGCACATAATACTCATTATCAGTGAAAATTACAGGTATCTAGTAAAATTTCTTGGATGTATTACACTTTTTTTTTACATCTGCCTGCGAAGGTTTTCCAGTATTATTATACAACATGATCTTAAAACACAAAATTTGTTATAAACTGTTGTGAACACAGTTTACTCATACATATGATACAACAAACTAGACAATTACGCAACGCTGTTTCATAGCAACAGAGTATATACCTTCTGCAACATTTTCTTTTGTCCCCACACGCCCAAGCCTTGACACGAGATGAAAACTGAGGACATGAATTGGAAGTATTGAAGAAAAGATACAATTACTCACGCTAGAATCTGGAGGAGTAATACATCAGATCATAGCAAAAATCCTTCTTCTCCATTCAGAAACTTTATTGCACCACATGAGACACACAAGTCAACATAACCAAATGATGAAGCTGAGAACTTCACTACTCCTGTTATCCATCACAATGTAATTATAATTACTTCCACTTTCACTGTAGCTCCTAACATAGCGAAATGGCTGAAAAATCTTCAGATAACACCATACAGACAGTGCAGTTTCTTTTACATAGTCCCGGATATAGATATTGAGTTTTTATCAAATGGAGTGAAGAGTGTAAGCACTTAATAGAAAGCTGCTCATTCACATCGATCTGGTGTTCTCCGTAGTTATGGTACAGCATAAGCACATTATATATACCATAATACGTGTGTTTAAATTATTTCCTCTCTCTCGCTATTCTAAAAACTGCAAGCTCAAGAGAAAAATCAGCAGTAGTTTGCTGTGATAAATAAAGCCTAAAACGATTACATTCAGACACAATGTCTCAAACAGTCTTCAAACAGGCCAATGATGATGCAGTAACATATGTTTAGGTACAGAATAGAATCACTTTCAAGAGCACCAGATAAATAACATTAAATAATAAAACATTGTCACGAACACTGATCATAGCATGATAAAAATTTCTACAAACTGATTGATTTGTCCCACCAAATTAAAACAATAATACAAATTCTGCATTAACCTTATTCAAAAGTAAATTTTTGTCCTACCAGAATTTAATACATTCTTTGCATATCCTTTTTATTTCATTCAAGCAAACGATCAAATTTCGTGTAGTACAATGGTTTCATTTGAGACCAGGAGATTAAACAAATATATATACATTTCACTGTAACGGTGTCTGTAGCATGTGAAATCCATATCGTATTCTTTTCAAGTGCCTTTATTTGTATCTACGAGGGTTATTCCAAAAGTAAGGTCCGATTCGCCGTAACTATTGAAATTTGGCGCCAATGACAAAACACGCATGCGCGCCGACTCCCGGCAAGCCTTGCGCGTCAAACGCCGCCATTCGCTTTGTTACTGTTGCTGAGTGTAGTTCACAGTGTCACTTTACAATGTTTAAGACAATTGATCAGCCCGCCGATTGTGAAGTAAGGGCAGTGATACGGTTTTTGTCTGCAAGAAACAATTCAGCGGCGGAAATCCATCGGCAGATTACTGAAGTGTACGGTCCTAACATAATGAGCGACAGTAAAGTGCGCAAGTGGGTGCGAGCTTTTAATGAAGAACGGGATAATATGCACGATGAACCATGGTGTGGCCGACCATCAGTGATTTCAGACGATTTGGTCAATGCGGTTGACAAAAAAATTCGTGAAGATCGCCGATTCACTATTACAGACGTAGACATGCATTTTCCGAATGTGAGTAGAACAACTTTGTACAGAATTGTGTCCGAACATTTGAAGTTTCACAAATTGTGTGCCCGTTGGGTTCCCAGGCTGCTTACTGAGCCCCAACGAATGAAAAGAATGGCTTTTGCTCTTGATTTTTTGGAGCGATATCATAAGGAAGGTGACAGTCTTTTAGACAGTGTTGTCACAGGGGATGAGACATGGGTTTCTCACATCACTCCAGAGTCTAAACGTCAGTCAATGCAATGGCGTCACACGTCATCGCCAGTCAAGGTCAAGGCAAAGCAGACAATCTCAACACGTAAGCTTATGGCGACTGTGTTCTGGGATAGACGTGGAGTATTGTTAGTCGACTTTATGGAGAGAGGAACAACGATTAATAAAGCCGCCTACTGCGCTACCCTGACTAAACTTCGACGTGCAATCCAGAATAAGCGACGTGGTCTTTTGTCGTCTGGAATCTTGTTGTTGCATGACAATGCCAGACCCCACACTGCAAATGAAACGCAAGCTCTGATCAAGAAATTTGGATGGGAACAGATGGAACATCCTCCTTACAGTCCGGACCTGGCGCCAAGTGATTTCCACCTGTTCCGTTACTTAAAGGAGTTTCTCGGCGGCAAGCGCTTCGACACAGATGATGAAGTGAAAGAAGCAGTTAAGGACTGGTTATCGTCACAGGCGGCCGATTTCTATAACATGGGCATTCAAAAGCTTGTTGAACGATGTGACAAATGTTTAAATAAGTATGGAAGTTATGTAGAAAAATAGATAAAGATGTAAGGAATGTAAATAAAACAATTGTTTTGAAAAAACATTTTAGTTTTGATTTTTTTTTTTTATAACCGGACCTTACTTTTGGAATAACCCTCGTACATCACGAGAGATACTGTGACTACATGCGTCTCGTGGGGCCCCGAGGAACTGCTTCTTGGTGTCATCAAAAGGACCAAAAGCTTGACAGCACTGCCTGGTGACTAGACCGTAAGTTATTGGGCTGCATTTACATGTGGCGCGAAGTTTGACCCAGTGCATATTCTGAGAGTGGCCAGCTATTAGTGGGCAAACAAGCTTGCTTGTGCCATTAGAGCTATTAACTGCCACCAATCAGGACTGATGAAATTGACTCAATCACACATTCTTCTTCTGAACAATACACATGAACTAAACATGTTTGTTTCAGTGTCTGCCTTGAGACCGTCTGTGGAACTGTTTCGATCGCATTATTTGAATCTCTATAAAAGTGCCTTATAATAGCTGTTACAAAAAAGCAGTCAGTTCTGATGAATTTCAGTAGCGGTATCGCAGCTGTAATGTTCAAGAAGCTTTGTTGGAAAAGGAATGAAACTGTACTTGGAACATTATTTGAAGTTTGTTAAACATAGTAGATGAGTTAAATGCTTTAGCTTTCACCCTGAATGTAATGATGTGGTGTTTGACACCATACATGCAAGGACAGAACACAAAACTGGAAATATTTCTTTTGCTTCTATATTATTTTTTGGAATGAAAGTTGTGGTGGAAGGTTGATCTGTTGCATAGTACAAGTTGTAGATTAGGTAGGAATGTGATAGTGTAGTCATGAGTTAGCAAAATAAACAAATGGCATATCATAATACTGACTATAATTCTTGATTTTTGCAGTTATTGGGTTTCTGTGTGTGATTTATGTTTATCATTTTGATAACATAATGGGTCAATCTGGTAGCTTCACTATTTTCTGGTAAATACCCTTAAGACAATAATGGTGTTACACGTAGATAACTGTGCTACACCTCAGCTTAAAATCATAGTCTTATAAAAGAAATTGGAAGTTCTAGAATTGCTGAATACAAGTTTTGAAGATTTGAGTACTGGATAGCCTTGAAGTGTATCCTCTGAAACAACTGAAGTGCCATATCACAAGTTATCTCACATTCTGTTGTCCTTGAATGTATTGGCTGAACTATTCTGTGAGCTCTCAAACCTTAATAAGCATATTATATTAATTGAAAACCATCTATGGCGAAAGAATTAATCGAACTTCATTGTCAGTTGACATGTTTTATGTTGTAAATAGAAGTATTTTATCAGTCTCTACAGTGTTGCTACAGTGGTTACTGTGCCTCTGGACAATTTCCATTTGAAAGTCATAATACCCCATGCTTTTTTGTAGGGGTCTTCTTGAATGATGATAACAATGTAGTTTCTCAAATTCTGTAAATTGTCTTGAAAAGAATGCCATGAAATAGTCTCTAAGCAAAGAGTTGTTACTACTTAATCATTGTGAGTGGAGGTGAAGAAAGTACCTCCATAATTTTGTTTCCCATTTCTGCCAATCTCAATAACACTGAACCTACTATTACAGTCTACAGTAATGTGTCAAATAATTAAAATTGTTCTTTACAGCGAAACGTTTTGGGCAAAGGGAAAATAATGATTTGTGGAAATGTAAGAAGTACAAGAGGTTACCATAAATGAGACAACTATTCATTATACTCCAGGAACTGAAGACCAGATGACTTCAGTGGGCACAAGATTCAATGTCTACACCCATTCACACCAAAGCAATGAGAAAGTAAAGAAAATACTTGGAAACTACATAACAAGCACAGTTGAAAATATAACGTGAATGTGGGGTTCATTGTAATCAATTTGGTGGAGACTATGTAGAACACCAGGCTCATTAAAACCACTGTCTTTATTTTTCTCAACGTTTTATTTATCTAGTATCAAAACTTTATAAACCGGTGGTTTATGCACCACTTGGATCATATCACTGAAGTCATGACTGGTAGTGTGTACACTAGAAGTATTTTTTGTGTTACATGTCTTGTCTTTGATTACCTTTGATCATATTCTTAGAGGAGTAATTTTATTTGGGATAAAATGACAAGAGATAGCTTCTGTGAACATATCATATTCCTCTTCTTCAATGAGACATCATTTGGATCTCCAGGCAGTCCTGCTGACAAGTTCACTCTTATTTATGAATTATGGACCAGGTTCGTCCAAAACTGGGTAGGTAGTCAAGCAAAGAGTGTGCCTGGTGATGATAGCATTACGCTGTCTTGGGATTTGAGTGACAGGTAATCAGTGCAAATGGAAAATAAAGAGATAATTAGAACCTTTCATACTTGTTACTCTTGTCTTCATGAATATGGAATACAAACACACAATGAACAGAAGAGTCTTGAAAATAGTGACAGTAAATGAAGTAAGACTAGAGTTTAAAATCCTATCAGTGATGAGTTTACCAGTGATGAAGCTCGATCGCTGACTGAACAAGATTTGAGAAGGGAATCGGTGGTGTCTTCAGTGGAACCATCCCACTATTTGCCTTAACCATTTTTTATTCTATTTATTTGGCCTTTAGCTGCCCAGTTGCTGTATGTAACCAATTACAATTTATTCCACACATAAGGCCATTATAAATGATTCATTCATTTTCACAGCCCTGTTTACCAAAAGTCAAATATAAATGATGCATGAACAGAATCATATACTAACTACACTAGTATTGTGCCCATCAGTTGGCATTACGAGTGAACTGCCATGACCAAATGGCAACAAAGCAAGAAAAGTGTTTCCTTGTGTTCAGTAACAAAGCAATCTTCCATTTATCTGGAAATTTTGATCAACACAATGTGAAAGAGTGGGGCACTGGAAATCATTATGAAACTGGGGCACATGAATGATCTTCGATGAAGGTTAATGTTTGCTTGTGATGCCGCAGACAAAGCTGTATGGGCTGTTTTCTTCTGTGAGAAGATTGCGATGTGTACATCTTACTCTGACATGTTGCAACTGCTGTGGTTGTTTCCGCAACTGACTGCCAATTCTGAGAATGTCATCTTCCAACAAGGGGGGACCGAATCAGACCTTCAGTCTCATTTGCGAAACTCTAGATGTTATTCCAGTAAATCCACCCACTATATGTTTAAACTTTTGTCTTACTGTGAACCCTGTACTAAATTAATGGTTGCTCTGTGGACCATGATAGAAAATTATCCAGCTTCCCATACCAAGCACTATCGATTTAAAACATATAGTGGTGAATTTATTTATGTCTATGATCTCACAAATGAGACAACGTCTGATTTGCAACCTATTCATTGATCAATGTACATGCACCTACAGAAGTAGCAGACGACCAGGATAAAGACGCCTTGTATGAGGCTCTCCACGAAGCATGGATCTCACCAAGGTGAAGTGGCCTACATGCCTCAACAATACAGATGACTGTACTGTAGATACAACATGAATAGAGGTGTATCTGTGGAGAGGTTAGAAAAACCTGTGAAAAGAGGCAGTAGCCCTGGCTGGTTGACTGGTCAGGCCTTGTAACACTTAACTAGCGTGGCTTTGCTGTGCCAGCACTGCAAATCGTTGAAAGTGTGGTGAAAATATGGCAATTACCTTCTCTGCGGGAATGTAACTCTATTTTATGGCTTAATGATCATGACATCCTTATGGGTAAAATATCCCAGGACTGGCCTATACTATCCTACTTTATCTACCCTCCTGATCTATAATTTAAAGCATTTTTTGCTAATATTCTTATTCAAATATTAATGGTTATCTTATGATAGTGAGCACGCTATAGAAAATGTCAATTTTACTTAAACTGAAATTCTCTTTGAAACATTATTATTCACGTCATGCTATTCACTGTTCTGACTGTATTGCAATAACTAGTTTCTCTAGAAATCCAGTAGTTCAAAATGTATTGCAATTACAAAATTTTGTAGAGCCAGCAATTCATAAAAATACTCTAAGCTAACATGTTACATAAACACGAGTATTCCCCTTGACTTCAGTACTGTACTTATATTTACCCAAACTTAATTAATTTGTCAGATATTGTTAATTAAAGAATTTAGCTAGTCCAATTTTTCAGTATAGTTTATAATGAAAGTAGTGTAACATTCCAGGATTTAGTTGCGTACTATGTTAATCTGAACTTTTTGCAGCCAATGACATCCCTATTATGCACAAGATTCACTAATAAAGAATTATGTAGTTTTCAATAACTAAATTTTATCATTCAACATGAATGCCATACTTGTAATCCAGACTGGTTTTGCACATTTTAATAGCTACTGCTCGTATCCAATATTTTTAAGCCAGACTTGACTTTAGATTCAACAGCCTGTTAGGAATGATCACTTTAAACTATGGGATTTTCAAACTGTAACTGAATAAAGAATTTCCTTAATATTCTAGGAGGAGTCTTTATAAGGCAGAAGCTCACACCATTTGAATTAGTCTGCTTTGAAAATGTTCAAACGTGTGTGAATTCCTATGGGACCAAATTGCTGAGATTATGAGTCTTTATAAGGCAGAAGCTCACACCATTTGAATTAGTCTGCTTTGAAAATGTTCAAACGTGTGTGAATTCCTATGGGACCAAATTGCTGAGATTATAGGCTCCTAGACTTACACACTACTTAAACTAACTGATGCTAAGAACAACACACACACCCATGCCTGAGGTAGGACTCGAACCTCCATCAGGAGTGGCTGCACAATCCATGACGCGGTGCCTCAAACTGTGTGGCCTATTTGAGTGGCAGTCTGCTTTGAATCTGCATTAGTCTTAATTCTGTCCTAGTTTTGAATTCATTTTGGTCAGTTCATATTGAGCCTGAGCATTGTTTTCATGAGTCTTAGCATTGCATCGATTATGTCAATTGAGTAGTGACACCACGTTTCGGATATAGAAATGTATGCAGTACTTTTCATATTTGTGTTTATTTACATCAGCGTCAGAAACTTTTATGTTGCAATATAATGTTGCGTAAGCAATTTTGTGTGAACTCATCTGCTTTCCTGTCGTGGATGTCATTCAAATATCATATCTGCCATCTGAAAAAAAGACTGGTAGGAACCCACTTGGTTCGGACTGGAGTAAAATCATTGAAATCTGACATTAGCAGCGATAAGATATAGAGTGGAAAGTTAGTCACTGGTTGTATGGAAAACAGACTACAGTTATAAAGATTTCTCAGGGTATGAAAGGGAAGCATACACCAATGTTATTCAGTCTCTACACTGAGCATGCAGTAAAGGAAACAAAGGAGCCATATGAAAAGGAAGGGAAAAAATTAAAAAAAATGAGGTTTGCATTCTAATTAGCTCACAGACAGTGAAATGAAAGTAGGTTAAACATGAAGATCGACAAAAATAAGACAAATATAATGGAATGCAGTTGAATCAAATGGATGTAGAGTTAGATTAGAAAATGAAGCATTGAAATTAGTAGATGAGTTTTTGTATCTGGACATCAGATCGCTGATGATTGATAAGGTAGGGATATAAAATGCATTTCCTGAAAAGAGGAACTTGTGAATGCCTAGCATATATTTTATTGTTAGGAAGTGTTTACTGAAGGTGATTGTCTGGAATGTAGCCTTGTCAAAAGTGAAACATGGACGATAAACAGCACAGACCAGAAGAGAATAGAAGCTTTTGAAATGTGGCACTACAGAAGAATGCCGTAGATTAGATTGGTAGAACAGATCATTAATGAGGAGGCCCTGAACAGAAGTGGGGAGAAAATAATTGTATAGTAGAAACTGACTAAAAGTAAGACTTGGTTGATAGACATCTCGAGGGCATCAAGGAATTGACAATTTGGCAATGGAAGGAAGTATGGTGATAAAAATGTGGAGGTACACCAAAGCTTGAATACAGTAAGTATGTTCAAATGGACGTAGATTGCAGTAGTTATGCAGAGACAAAGAGACTAGCACAGGCTATACTAGCATGGAGAGCTGCATCAAACTAGTCTTCAGACTGAAGACAAGAGTAGCTGCAACAACACAGAGAGTGTTGATGTTTTCAATATTACTCTTGAATAGCTTGACAAACATGTACACATTTTCCTATACTTGGCCCTAAATATACACCAAACAGAAACTATTGCTTCCAGATTAATAATCATGTAGCAAGGTGATGGCTGACAATTGACAAAAAAGAAATAGTAAAATAATTATCACTGTAATACACCATAGTATTTTACTTGTGTGAATGAAAAACCTTACTGAATCAAACTACCAATACAAAATATTTTTAAATCACGAAAGAAAAAAGGCTTATACATTTGAAGTGCTGGATTTCTACAAATGTTATTTTATATATAGTACACACGAATATTTTGAAAAATGAAAAAATCGTTCATGGGATATACATAGCGTGGTACAATTCTTTTGTCATAAAGTGATACAACTTGAGGCTGAAGACGAAAAATCTAGGATAAAAATAAGATTTGATCAGTGATATAAAAATAAAGAATTTCCAAGAAAAATAAATTGGCACGCATGTTCATAGCATCAGACCAGTTACAAAAGCACCGAAGCACAGTCTCCCTCTGAATCAGCAGAACAAAGTGCCAGTTCTCAAGATATGACACCACAGTGCGGTATTAGAAGTGTTTTTTATGTATCTTGAAACAACAAAGATGCCACAAGAACAGAGAGAAATAATCTAAAAAATAGCTGCCCTGTGATCGCTATGCAAGTAACTCATTAATGTGTCAGTCCCACTGAGGATTTTCACCCATCACTGTAGCTAAAAAAAATGATTTTCGGTATTACTAATTTATTTCAGAAAATAAAAAATAAATAATCATAGGCCAGGTTTGTGAATTAAAAGTTGTACAACGAATTTTCCTTCCCATAAAAAGATATGAATGTAGGTAGAGAGCCCAAATAAAAAAGATACAAATTCATGTAGTAGATGATCACACATTATGTACATAGGATTTAACTGTATAATAATTCTCAATCCAAATAATTTTGTTAATTTATTATGAACTAAACTACATGCATTTGCATGCGACTTCCCCAAGATTTCAAATACCTCTTTGTAAATGTCATGGAGTTTGTTCGACTCAGAAGTCATAATTTTACATATTTCATGTGTTTTTATCAAAACTATATCTTCAGTCGTGCACTTGCTACAGCATGCGTTTTAATTACCCCTTTCAGTGTTACCTCACATTCCTGTGCTTATATTGGTTTATATACAGGAAATTCAATCACTTTTGAGATAAATTTTGCTGTTTTTATCGTACATAGTTTCATCAGGTAAATATGTGCTGTAAGCTGTTCACGACAACATCAGAGTTGGAAATATATTTCAGTTTATGTAATATGTTTGTGGCTACTGTATGTGTGACACTGTCTGCTGATATGCATCACACATCTCTCTATAGGGGAACTGGGAGGATGGCAATTTATGCACTTTATACCTACTTTCACAACAAAGATTTCAATGTTTGTGAGACAAATTACTATCTTTCATCTAAAAGGCTGGTTGTCAGTGTTCCTAATTGTGTAAAATGTTTCTCTACATCTTGGTAAAATTTTTTTACTTGTAGTTTTAATGGTGCACAGTAACTAATTTAGAAAATACAGCTACCATCACAAAAATATAACAGTATCTTCCTTGTGACCTTGTTAGTGGAAGATAAAGTTCAGTTCCAAAGAGATTTATAGGCTCATCTGGGGGAACACTCTGCATGAGATTGTGACAAGTTTTGTCACTTTCACTGCCCAACATTTGTGATACGAAGATATCCACTTTCCCACTGTCTTTACCATGTAGTAAAATAAGCATTTTCATGTAATCTGTGTAAACATTTTATGGTAACAAAGGATCATAGCTTATGTCTGTTGACCTACTCATTAATAAGCAAACTGTTTTTGATGTTGCTGAGCAACTGTCATACAACAATTTTTAAATAAACAGACCGCCATTTGACTGCATTGTTGATTATTTGATTACAACCCAGGTTTCGGGCTCTTGTGCTATTACTTGAAAATGGCATAGGAGGCCAAAGCCTCGGTTGTAATTAAATAAACAACAATGCAGTCAAATGGTGGCATGTTCATTTAAAAATCACTAATAATCACTGCTCTGAACAACAAAACCTACATTTGTCAGAGCTTAAATTCGTTCTTCTAAATAAAATTCTCTTTAGTACTCCATAGAATCTGTCAACATTTTCATATCCGTTTCCCCTCAAATAACGTTTCAAAAACTTTCAATTTGTCTGATGATTTTCATTTATCCAAAATTCACTGCAAACAGGTATAGTAACTTTTTGATAATTTATTCCTTTCTGATACAGAATTTTCAGCTTATTTTCTTAATTTTTGATCATGTTTCATTTTCCCTACATGACAAACATTACAGAGAGCATCTGCAACTACATTTTCTGAACCCTTCATATTCATTAATAACCTAATTCGTGAAGAAATTTCACCCACTTGGTAGATCAACTGTGATCTTCATTAATTCCAACTTCCCATTTTTCTATTTTCAGATATTCTTACTGCTCTCTGTACATCGGAAAATTCTTTTATGAAAAAAAATTATCTTCCCAAATCTGTTTACACAGTAGTATGTCATTAACATAAACAGCCAATTTCAATCAACTTTTTGTCCTAGTACAAAATCAAGAACTTCTATAAATTTACCAATAAAAACACACTGCAGCCTAAAAGTTCAATCCAGTACGGATAATCTTGCGCCTGGGTGGGCATGGTTAATTCTGGATTTGGTATTTTGATTTTAATGCGTTGACACACACTGTTCGTTTTTCAACAGCAGTACAGTACAGAAAATATCTGCCATTATACAAGAGTGCTGTGTATTTCCTCAGTTCAAGAGCTATGGGTACTGATGACAGCCAAGTGTCAAAGACTGGCCACTCGTATCAAATCCTTAAATCAGTGCAATAACTCTTCTTTTATCACTAGACGATGATAATCTCCATTTAAGAACTATTCAAATGTCTGCAAAAATTACTAAAAGTCTTAGTTTGCAATCATGTTTAGCAACTACAACCAGTGGAATGGTGTATTCACTTCTGCTTGTGTGAGTAATACCAGAATTGTTCATTTTCTGTAATTTCCTTTCAATTGCAGATATTCTTCACAGGTTGAATTATAAGATTTGATATGAAATTTTTAAGGTGCCTTTAGCATTTAACAAACACTAAAAATGTTTTTACTTTCCTGAAACTTCAGTAATTGCATCGGTATCACACAATAATAAAGACTGCATCATTCAAAGCTGGTATCTTCAGATATTCCCATTTTAGTTATTTTAATGAATTATTTCTTCATCCTCCAGAACTGGATTATCATCTACAACTTAACTCCCCTTTTCTACAGCAGGCAATGTATTATTTAATCCCCACAAAAATTTTATTTTACTTTCTTTTCTGAATTTTGTTTATACTTTACTTTTTGAGTCCAGCATAAAGAGAATTCATTACTTCCAATCCCAAATAGCACTTTCTTTTTGTACCTATCCATACCTAAAATAAAGTATCCACTCAAGTCAATAATTACTAAATGATGTCTGAAGACAACATCGTTGATTTCAAATAACAACAAAGGAAGTTTTTTTAACCAACTCACTATATTCTCCAACTAAACGTTATCCCAAACACTGATATCTGAATGTAATTCAACTTTCACTAAGTCTTTACCAAATGCTTCTGATAATTCAGAAACTCTTTGGCCTGTATCTATAAATGATTGTCCCCTAATTATCAATCTTTATGTTAGTGAAAGAATATCCTAACATTTCATATGAATTTGCATAATTATTTTCATTTAACAAATCATTTTTACCTTCCTAAAAATCCATATCATTAACATCATTGTCATGGTTATCTTCAATATTTCACAAGTCACTTATGTTTTCATGAAATTAACACATAAACCAAAACTATTTATTTTGTCTGCATTAACAGGATCTTTAAATATATCACTGACATTTGATTATCCCAGAACTTCATACACTTTTTTCTTACAGATTTTACAAAAATCATCTCAGTGACGTAACCAGAAATTGGGTAAGCTCGTTTACACAAAGATGCCAATTTCTCCCTAAATGAACTATCACATGATACATTGTCTATATTTTTCAAATTTTACACAAAGATTTTCTGTTTTTTCCCATTTTTAATTGTTCAGCCAAGTCTTGATTATATGACTGACAAAAGAATTTCAACATTGGCACATACTTTGCCACAAGCATAAACAATAGAAGAAAAATAATATTCAGCATTTTCAACAACATTTTATTGTTATCTTTCAGTTTAAGTACACTAGTTCATCATATTATTTCCCTTTCAATTATACTTCTTCCTTTAAATCAATAAAATAAACCATCTCCTCATTAACATAATATTAATCACTAATACATGGTTCAGACAACACCCATCAGTCGTCCCAACATCTATGATATCATCATTTATCTTTTCATGGTCTTCTCCCTTCTCAGAAAATTTAGCCAATCATCCCTCTTATCTTCAGATTTTTTTGCTCCTGATAACGACGTCCTCTTGAGTAGTCTCCGCCCGGAGATCCGAGTGGGGCACTATTTATAATACCTCTGGAAAATTTTACCCAAGAGGACGCCATCATCATTTAACCATACAGTAAAGCTGTATGCCCTCGAGAACAACAACAACATCTTCAGATCTGGACCTCTTTGCCAATCAATCACTGTTAAACCTTTACTTTCTAATAAAAATTATTATTCACTTGTTCATTTTTATCTTGACACATCTAGTCTTTCCAAAAGTACATTGTACATTTAGATATATTCCGAAACACCTATAAACGAAAAGGCTAACCTCAGGCAGAAGTAGAAGACAAATGTCAATCAAAGTAGTTGAATGAAATAAAGGGAATGTGAAGCGAGGGAAGGCAGTTGATGTCTAAATTACTGGTGGTTGGAACCTGACGAACAGAGCCAGAAGCAAATAGACTAATCCATTTAACTCTGCACACCTCCTATTAATCATTTAGTGATATATGTGACTGACTGATTCAGCACAGTGGTGTGATGCTGATTTATTCAGTATACCACTTGCAATTTAGTGTCATGCTGATGCTACTGTTCTCACAGGTCTGTATTCACAGCAGGAACTCATGCTAGAAGCTTGATTGAAAAGCATATGAGAAAAATTTCAAAACAAAATTTTGTTACACATTCTAAAGTATGCCCAGAGTATCAGCCATCCTTACAGTACATATTGTCCCTCCTCTGTGGAAAAGGTGGCCAAAGGGTTTTTGGATTCCACACAATACTGTGGACATACAGTTAGTCTGATAGGAGGCCTACAGTTACTGGTTTTTTGTTTTTAATCACATCATAAGGGAACTTACATGCAATTACATTACTCAAATTTGTAAAATAACTCGCCCATCAGAAAATACTAAATATCCAAATTGCACAGAAAGCACAGTATATTTGGTAAATTAAATTGTTCATGTTTACATTGCATAATTCTCATTTACATGGCACAAAACTACTAAACTGCTAAAAAAATTGTGAAATAATTTTTGGAAATTTATTCCTAGTGGTTAAAATCATGTTACATCATAATTCATGGGCTCAGCTTTCTGTAAATTTTTAATTCACCTTGAGAAGTGTTAGATATATATGATTTGCTTTTAGTACACAATACATGGTTGTAACACACAGCAATTTTAGTCAATTTCCAGAAGGGAAAAATCTGCGTTGTTTACTACTAACATAGCTGTTACAAAAAAAAACTTGTGAGCTTTGCACAGTACTGATAAATTAAAAAATGAATTAAAATAACACTCCAAGTGGATAATCATCATAACTGTTTTAACTATATGTAACTGTAACCACTATGAAAAACTATATAAAACCCTTTCTTTTAACTACACAACTGTTTGGAAAAAGTGAAACACCAAGACTACAGGTGTGATCTTCATTAATATTATTCTCCCGATTACAAATGTGACAAGACACAAGTAATTGGTTGTAAGATCTGTACATGCACTGTGACTGTAATGTCACCACACGCTGCAATCAGAGCTGCTAGACATTGTGGCACATAATCCAGAAGCACCTATATATGCATTGGGGAATACTCTGCCTCACAGATTACAGGTGCATCAACAAAGTATCAACAGCAGGTGCAGGAGGACCTGAACGAACAAGTGCTGACCAGCCACAACCCAGACATGTCTGATGGGCGCCATGTCAGGCAAACAGGCAAGTCAGGGAAGAAATGGTACTCATTCTTCCTTAAAGTCTGCACATTCCTCACCACATGTGGCTGGGCAATGTTTTACTGAAATGTAGTAAGTGGAAGGAGCTGTAGGAGGGGCAGTGCTGCAGGCTGTCATATATACCTGATGCAGCTGTAGCTGTTCAGTTTACCCTCAAGACGTAGGAGGTGAGATTGTGTGTTAAAGGCAATGGCGCCCCAAACCATCACACTTGGCGTTAGTCCACTATGCCACTCAACAGTACAGTCGGCCCTATATGGACACCACGCAAATGTCGAACACGTATGTGTCCATCAAAAAAAAAAAAAAGGTTAAAATGGCTCTGAGCACTATGCGACTTAATTTCTGAGGTCATCAGTCACCTAGAACTTAGAACTAATTAAACCTAACTAACCTAAGGACATCACACAGATCCATGCCCCAGGCAGGATTCGAACCTGCGATGGTAGCGGTCGCTCGGTTCCAGACTGCAGCACCAAGAACATCACGGCCACTCCGGCTGGCACGCGTCCATCACTGTAGAACAAGTTCAGCCCGGACTTGTCTAAAAACACTGAATTTCAGCGCGCCAGTGGCGGTGTTCTCGCTCCCATTGTAGCCTGCGGGGTTCGTGGGCACTGGTCATTGGAAGTCAACACAATATCAAGTGTGCCAAGTGAAGCAGACGACATGGTGGTCATTTCGCGCTGTTGTCACATTGTGTCACCCAGTACTTTGTTGGCGCTGTGTACAGCCTTCTTCTCTCCGCTAGTTCCACATGTACCTCACTGTCGAAGCAGCGTACCGTGTACAAGCTGTAGTGTCATAGAATGACAGACCTGTCTCCTGGAGCTCAATCATTCTGCCCCACTTGAACGCACTTACACACTGACATTCCATCCTGTGATGTTGGCGAGGCATAGTGGCACTTTGTTACACGTTTCCGCTTCATATGACAGCTCTGCACTGACTGAGTGTTGCATAACACTGACATGTCTGGTCACACAAAGGAGAGCGCTGTTGGGCCTACGTGCATGCAATGTCTCCGCCATTTAAATCACCTACTATGGTTCTGCTGTTCTACATGCCCTCTTAACGTGGCATGCTGTAGACCATTTCTCCTATATGTTTCACTTATTACAAACAGTAGTGCATTTTTAACAAGAAGTTACATTATTAATTAAGTAAAGCAGTCATCAGCCTGAAGATTCGTAGTGCTCTATTATGTATGGTCCTTTGTGGGTGGTATACCGTTGCCTTCCTCCGACCTTTGAACTGACTTAGCTAGCCATTTATAGTGGGACCTACAGTTTTAACATGGATTCTGAACCTTGGTGCAACTCACCTACAAGGACGAAAACAGTAGAAATACGTTTATAGGAGTAAAGAGACACCTAGCAATGAAAATCTCACTTCCAGTTACCATGAAAATGTTGAGAGAGTGGCAATATTAGTGAAGATTCAAGGCATGCAGCAACAACTTGCAGTCTTAAAATCTCAAAATCATCGAGGGGAAAGTAAACCATAGCTGATTAATGGGCCCTAAATAATGAAAAGTGTGAGATCATCCACATGAGTGCAAAACAGACTCCGTTAAACTTAGGTTACATGTCAAATCTATCAAATACGAAGGCCATCAATTCAACTAAACAGTTAGGAATTACAATTATGAACAAATTAAATTGGAAAGAACACATACAAAATGTTGTGGGAAGGCAAACCAAAATCTGCGTTTTTATCGGCAGAACACTCAGAAATCCAACAGATCTACCAAAGAGACTGCTTATACATGCTTGTCTGTCCCCTTTACGAATACTGCTGTGTGGTGGGGGTCCTTACCAGACAGGATTAACGGAATACATTGAGGGACGGCCACTGTGATCGAGCGGTTCTAGGCGCTTCAGTCCGGAACCACGCTGCTGCAATGGTCGCAGGTTCGAATCATGCCTTGGGAATGGATGTGTGTGATGTCCTTAGGTTAGTTAGGTTTAAGTAGTTTCTAAGTCTAGAGGACTGATGACCTCAGATGTTAAGTCCCAAAGTGCTTAGAACCATTAGAACCACTTGAATACATTGAGGAAGTTCAAAGAAGTACAGCACATTTTATACTGTCGAGAAATGGGAGAGAGAGTATCATGGACGACACATGATTTGGGGAGGACATCATTCAAACAAAGGTGTTTCTCGTTTCAGCAGGATCTTCTCGCAAAATTTCAATCACCAAATTTCTACTCTGATGCGAAAATATTTTATTAACACCAATCTACATAGGGAGGGACGACCACCATAATAAAATAATGGAAATCGGAGCATGCATTTAAAGATATAGAGGTGTTCGTTTTTTCAGAACGCTGTTTGAGAGTGTAGTAAAGAAGGTTCGATGGATCCTCTGCCAGGAGCTTAAGTGCGATTTGCACAGTATCCACGTACATGTAAATGTACTGTACAATAGAGAAGTGTGAGATTACCAAAACATTTCAGAAACTTTGTAGTGGTATGACAGCAAGCAACACAGGACAAATAAATGCTGCCTATGTACTGTAAAATAATAATGATGATGTGTTGTACCTTCATTGCTACTGTCACATTGTGAGTTAATTTTCTTTGACTCTCTTATAGTAAAACTTCTGGTCCAAACACAATGCTTTTCAAAATATTTAAATAAAAGTGGACCAATCTCTACCAGAGAGAATACATGACTAACAGCAACAAAGTGGCTGACGATGTCCAATGTACCACTGGGTTTCTTAAACACCACCAATCCACAGTAGGTGGATGAAAAAGCGTTTTGGCTTCAAAACATTTATTTTTGAAGAACAGTTTCAGATATCTTATTGAAAGACATACTGTATGAAGATTGTTTATTTTTCTTGTTTCAAAGTAAATTCGAGGTTGGCTTCTGTTATGAGAACTTTACCATTATTCCCTATTCAGGAGTCAACAGATAAACCATCAGAACATTTGTCTGCTCCTACAAAAACAAAATACATCCAAGATTGGGACTTACTTTTTGCAACTGTGACTCTATCCTTATTAGATTAGATGTACTTTTTGTTCCAATTGATCCTCTGGGATGTGGAACATGTCACAAAACAAGATTACACAATAAATATTTGCAAAATAAAGACAGATATGCTAATCCACATTCAACAGAATTAAATGAAATTGGCCATGTGGATGTGAAATTCCACATATATTAAGCGTATTTAAATTTGAAAGGATATGAAACTTGTCACCAATGATTAAATGTTCCATATGATAAAATGTTTTAGGCTATTATAACCACACGGTATCAGATGAAACAAATTTAAAAATAATTTACAGCACTTATTTACGATTAGCATATTACTGCATAAAAATTGTACATAAGTCAGTTTGTATGCAGTATTCACATTATGTGGTGTTCTTAATAACATACACACATCAGTAGATTCTGATAAGAAATTCATCAATGGAGTAGAAGGATTTGGCCACCAATAAATCATTTAGACTCTTCTCGACCGAGATTTATTACTATTTAACCTTTGTGTGGCTACAGGTATATTATTGAAGATGTGTATAGCTGAATAGTAGGCACCTTTCTGAACTAAAGAATGTGACTTTTGTTTGTTCTTTTTAGTTATTCTTATTTCTAGCATTGATTCTGTGAACTGAGCTGATTGTCTGACAAAAATATATAGATTTAATGATAAATTTAATTTAGAAATAAATATATTGGAGGAATCCCAAGTTTCTTAAACAGCCCTCTGCAGGATGTTCTTGAGTGCATAATTCGTACAGCATTTTTTTTGGGCTCAGGAAACATTAGCATGGTTTGATGAGTTACCTCAGAAAATAATCATATGTGGCGTTATAGAATGAAACTAAGCATGGCACACTAGCTTCTTTATTTTTATATCACCTGTGTCTGCCATTTCCATAGCAAATAGAAATTTGTTTAGGCACTTCAGTAGTTCTGTGGCATGCTCCTCCCAAATTTATCACGAAGCTGTAATTCAAAGAATTTAACACTTTCAACTCTTCAATTTGCTTCTCATTCTATTTTAAGCATATCTGTACAGGAAACTTTTTTGCAGGTTGTGAATTGCGTATAGCTTTTTTTTCATGTTTATAGACGATTTATTTATTTAATTGGGTATATTCAGGGTTGATATGATTCTAATTTCAAGATTTATCTTTTAACTTTTGTTTTTTGAATATTTATTTTAGTGATATTATTTTTCATTTATTAATGTCCATGAAAATTTCATTAGCCGACTTTCTAAGTCTATACTTGATTTACTATGTACTGAAATCTTTCTATCATCTGTAAAAAAATCAAACTTGGCATCTGGTAATGCTACTGATGAAAGGTCATTGATATACACAAGAAAAAGTAAGGGCCTAAACATGTAATCTTTGTTGACACCACATTTTAGTAGTTAACGTCACCTTCCTATTTGGACCTTTGTTTTGCAGCATTTCGTGTTACATTGTAATATTCTAATTTACTTCAAAGTACATTGTGATGCGATTTACACAGTCACAAGCCTTTGAAAGATCACAAAATTCACCAGTAGACTGTAATTTATTGCCTAATTAATTAAGTACATTCTCACTGTATATGTAGATAGCCTTCTCGTTATTGGAACCCTTTAGAAATCGGAATTGTGACCTGGACAATATTTTATTTGTGATCAGCTGGTTAAGTAGATAACTGTATATTGTCTTCCCAAGAATTTTTGTGAATGCAGGCAAAAGTGAAATTGGATGGAAGTTTGATGGTATTTCTTTATCACCTTTCTTATACAACAGCTTAACTTCAGTATATTTAAACCATTCATGAAGTATTCCTCTCATAAGAGACTGGTTACACAAATAACTGAAAATGCCACTAAACTCAGAGGAACACTGTTTAATTAACTTTGTTGATATACTATTAGAGCCACCAGATAATTTTTATTTTAAGTATTTTTATGGTCTACATTACTTCTGCTGGTGTTGTGAGGGTCATACCAATATTATTGTAGTTATTTGTAGTGACTGGTCTGAAATATTGCATGGTAGGATCTACTGAAACAAACAGCCCCATATTTACAGTAACAGTTTGAAGTGCTTATTAAAAAGATCAGCTACACTGCACACATCTGTTACCCTTGTACCACTTACGCTTAATCTTATGTGCACCTCTTTGTCTCTGATTCTACCAGTCTCTTCCTTCACTATATCAAATATTTTTATTTTGTAACCTGATGTGACTGTTTGCTTCAATGTTTGTATTACTATCTTTAACATTTCTCCGCATGTTCTGTGTAGCAGTTACATTACAGCTGTTCCTGATTGAAAGATATAGTGTCCTTTTTGTGTTACAGTATACATTAAAACCACCAGTGACCAATAATTCTTCCTTCCCTGTTGTTAAGTGTGTCAATACAACTTCATAGTGATTTATGAACAGATTGATATTACCTGCTGGTACTCGTTATACACTTACTGTTATGAATTAATTATTATTCAGTAATGTAATTTCAACAGCAGTTGAGACAAATATTAATTAGTTTATGCTGCAAGCAGCAAAAGATGAAGATGAGCAATAGAGAAATAAAATCAACTAAAGAGTGAAATTGCGCATCAAAGTCATTTTATTCCTTTACAAAGTTCACATTGTGCTCTTTTACAACTACTGTTACAAAAACGTTTTCACATTGTTTGCTGTCACCACCAACTTCTGGATACAAGATGGAAGGATTGTAATAGTTTTTAAAAAAGTGGAAGCAAAAAAATTCAGAAGACAGCTGAGAGCAGGCAGAGGTAAATTGTTCACTGAAGACTTGAATTAAATTTTCATTATAGATATAATTGAGAAACAATTTCATCTACAAGACATTGCTGGATATTATACGTGTAACCAACTGTTAAGAAATCCTTTGTTAGAAAAAAATTAATTTCAATGTATGTTTACTAATTCCATGTTTACATGCTATAGAAGTTTTGAATAAAATCACATATACAGTATGCTCTCG
The DNA here is from genome assembly GCF_021461395.2 of Schistocerca americana. Taxonomy (NCBI): domain Eukaryota; kingdom Metazoa; phylum Arthropoda; class Insecta; order Orthoptera; family Acrididae; genus Schistocerca; species Schistocerca americana. The sequence continues at coordinate 52,116,057 of NC_060129.1, forward strand.
AGCATCAAATCTAATGTAGCAGGAGGTCAAATAGGGCAACAAACCAACTGGGTAGTCTGCAGTTCTATAAATTCTCTCATCTTGTCCCAGACATATCATTTAAAACACCCTTATTTAATAACAAAACCTAATTTTATTGACTTTTCTGGCTTCTTACAGAAAACATACTAGTTAAATGTGTTATTTATGTACATACTGCTTCCTTCAAAAATTATCACAGGAAACATAAAACAGCCTGCACTGTGAAATATGAACATATCATCACAGACATGAAAAGGCAGGCCCAAAGCAAAAGGTGAAACTTAGTGGTTGGGGATTTTAAAAAGGTCTTTGATAGATGACTTTTCCCTCCTTTAGCCCTCTACCATGCTCCAATATCCCTCATTTATGGAAACAGATTGCGACAGGATGGGCTCGTCTCTCACTATCCTTTAAATAATAATTCCACCTGCCTAGATAGGTTTCAGGTTGTCTGCTGCTTCAAACTGAGGTGATACTACTGGTTCAGGTGACAAAGCTATGTTGAGAAAAAATTTGACTAAATACCTACCTCACAAGAGCACGTAACTCCAGTCCATAGGCCGTAGCTGAAAGTTAAACTATCAAGCGTTCGATATCCTTGCATGACACGTTTTAAAAAGTGTCTAAAATTTCCTTTAAGTTGGTTTATTATCTTCAAAACATAGAAAACGGCTATCAAGTCCATATTTAGTATCATGAAATCAATTATTCGATCTTTCTGTTACAGGTTTACACCCAAAAGGTGCCAAAAGATATTTAGTCTGACCTGATATTTTAAACGTATTAAGCAGTCACTTACCCGTGACTAATTGTTGACACATTCAGTCGTTCAGTAGGCGTCTTATAAAGAAGTGCTCACAATAATGTCATTGTAATCTGCACGAAACACGTCACACAGAGTTTACATGAGACATGAAATGATCACAGGCGAATATCTCCTAAAATAAACAACTCAAAAAGCTGAAACTTTCGCGAAATACTCAATACCATAGTCGCTTTTCGTCAAATACACGAGAACCAATGAAAAGCGCGAATTTGTTCATTTTGAAACAAATTGGATCAGCACAGGTTAACAAAAGTGTTTACCAGAAGATGGCTCTTGAGCAACTCTTTCACAGAGCCACAAAGCCCTACTCAAACTCACGGAAAATTCTGAATAAGTGTTGACTAGTATGTTAATCAGCCAATCGGATCATCTTGTGCACTTCCATGCTTTCGGTATTTCTAACGTCAGGCAATCAGATTACCACAAGTAATTTAGACTAGAACTCTCGTAATTCTCAAACTAAATAACATTTAATGAAAACAAAATACGATTCCTTTCCACAAAACAAATTACAAATTTAATACTCTAATCCCCTTCTGGCTATCTTTTACAAATTCGAGCTCACTTGGACATACAAATTCCCCAATTGCACAACAACTTCCTCAAGTATATACAGTCCTGGAAATGGAAAAAAGAACACATTGACACCGGTGTGTCAGACCCACCATACTTGCTCTGGACACTGCGAGAGGGCTGTACAAGCAATGATCACACGCACGGCACAGCGGACACACCAGGAACCGCGGTGTTGGCCGTCGAATGGCGCTAGCTGCGCAGCATTTGTGCACCGCCGCCGTCAGTGTCAGCCAGTTTGCCGTGGCATACGGAGCTCCATCGCAGTCTTTAACACTGGTAGCATGCCGCGACAGCGTGGACGTGAACCGTATGTGCAGTTGACGGACTTTGAGCGAGGGCGTATAGTGGGCATGCGGGAGGCCGGGTGGACGTACCGCCGAATTGCTCAACACGTGGGGCGTGAGGTCTCCACAGTACATCGATGTTGTCGCCAGTGGTCGGCGGAAGGTGCACGTGCCCGTCGACCTGGGACCGGACCGCAACCGCAGCGACGCACGGATGCACGCCAAGACCGTAGGATCCTACGCAGTGCCGTAGGGGACCGCACCGCCACTTACCAGCAAGCAAATTAGGGACACTGTTGCTCCTGGGGTATCGGCGAGGACCATTCGCAACCGTCTCCATGAAGCTGGGCTACGGTCCCGCACACCGTTAGGCCGTCTTCCGCTCACGCCCCAACATCGTGCAGCCCGCCTCCAGTGGTGTCGCGACAGGCGTGAATGGAGGGACGAATGGAGACGTGTCGTCTTCAGCGATGAGAGTCGCTTCTGCCTTGGTGCCAATGATGGTCGTATGCGTGTTTGGCGCCGTGCAGGTGAGCGCCACAATCAGGACTGCATACGACCGAGGCACACAGGGCCAACACCCGGCATCATGGTGTGGGGAGCGATCTCCTACACTGGCCGTACACCACTGGTGATCGTCGAGGGGACACTGAATAGTGCACGGTACATCCAAACCGTCATCGAACCCATCGTTCTACCATTCCTAGACCGTCAAGGGAACTTGCTGCTCCAACAGGATAATGCACGTCCGCATGTATCCCGTGCCACCCAACGTGCTCTAGAAGGTGTAAGTCAACTACCCTGGCCAGCAAGATCTCCGGATCTGTCCCTCATTGAGCATGTTTGGGACTGGATGAAGCGTCGTCTCACGCAGTCTGCACGTCCAGCACGAACGCTGGTCCAACTGAGGCGCCAGGTGGAAATGGCATGGCAAGCCGTTCCACAGGACTACATCCAGCATCTCTACGATCGTCTCCATGGGAGAATAGCAGCCTGCATTGCTGCGAAAGGTGGATGTACACTGTACTAGTGCCGACATTGTGCATGCTCTGTTGCCTGTGTTTATGTGCCTGTGGTTCTGTCAGTGTGATCATGTGATGTATCTGACCCCAGGAATGTGTCAATAAAGTTTCCCCTTCCTGGGACAATGAATTCACGGTGTTCTTATTTCAATTTCCAGGAGTGTATATACACAGTTTTAATAAAATAGCACATTCACACATTATATACATCCTCCATTCTCTCTCTGTCTCTCTAAAGCATTCACACAATTAATACATGATAAAATAATAAGTTTCCAACGTACTTTAATTACATAAGAAATCTGTGGTAATGAAACTAAAGAAAATTCCAGAAAGTTCCATTATATGAATTTCTCCTCTTGTTTGTAGTTTCAATTGATAATCTAGATGAATACATTAGAGTGCCTAACTGAGTTTCACAAAACCAGCATGGTTATTATGTATTTTAGGTAAAAATTAATATCTCTGGAAGTATTCAAGCTATTGATGTGAAATTTTAACTGTATGGTTGTATTATCCATAGAAAGTTATTGATTTGAAATTTTATTACTTTGGTTGTGTTATCCATAGACTTTGGTATACCAAGTATGAAAAGGTCGAATAGCTAATAATACTTTTTCACATTCATAGAGAGTACGTGTAGCGTATTGCACGCAGCATTAGACAAGTACATGGCTTGCTCAGCCCAGTAGCCAGCATCAACTGTGCCAATATGAGAATCAAAATCAGCTCTCTTCCCAGCTCCATGACAAGCTACGCTTTCAATCAATACAAGGTGACAACTTATAATAAGTTGCTATTTTACATGATATCAGGTGGTGTTGCTTCCTCCTGCTCACTTAATGTCCTGCACTGCTGTCTCCATCTTCTTGAATTCTTTGGAATGTCAGATGAGATTTTTCCTATCATCTAGGTTTGCTTCTTCCTCTTTTGTTATTTCCCCCTGCATCATTTCCACAATATAGTGGTACTATGTTCATAAGCTTGAAAATTTACCATCTGTACTTTAACATCATCTGCATAGACATTCCCCAGGCTAATACGTTTTTTAGCAATAAAACTATATCATCGTCTCCAGCTTTGACTTCAGTTTTAGACAGTGTTTCAAAGTTAAAATGTCCACCTTAAAGTTCTAAAAGAAATTTTTCCAAGACTTCACGACGTTATGTTCAGAATATCTTCCCATGCTCAAGCCAACCATCTTATGACATCTAGCAAGTCAGTCCTCCTCAGAATGATGACACACTCTTCATTATTGTCACTTTATGATATCAACAAACTGAGAAGAGAGGAGTGATATTACTTCTTCAGCATCTGAAGGATGGCCTGGTCCATTGACTAACAAAAAGTAGTCACATTAGGAGGGGAAAATAATGCTTTGATATCTCCATCAGTGAAGTCGTCAATGGGAGGATGAGAAAGAACATTATCAACCAGCAGAGCTGTCCTCAGTAAATTTTCGTCTTTAAAATGTTTCTCTGCAGCTGGTACTAATGTATTTTGGAATTTTAAGGAATTCTAAATCCATCCATACTCTCTTTTGAGGAGTGCAGTGATCCCTGATTATTTACATTTCAGAAATCTCTAGGTTTCTCTGATTTTCCTGTTAATCTACACCTAAGTTTGAGGTTGACAGTTGCATAACTGCAAGCCAATATGGCTAACTCATTTCTTACTTATCTTGTATATGGATGCTCCTGCTTCCTTGTTTTGAAGAAAGTGTTTCTGTAGGGAGCACTTCGTAATCCAACCAATCATCACAACTGCACAATTGTTGGCCAGAAATTCCTTCGTCATCAAAATAACTTAATCATCCATCTATCATTGGTAGTTAAATCTGGACCTTTCCTTTTAAATGCAACAGAAATTGCAATGTTTCTTACTGCAATATAAGTCCAGTAACGGGCAAACGTAATCCTCTGAAATGTTTAGGCCATAAAAATAGATCAACCTCATCTACTTTATGCTAACATCAGCATAGTCTTCCTTACCTTTATTCCACTAGCTCAGGAAGCACACTATTGTCAATTTCTACTCGATTTTTTCCAGTCTCCAACAACACACATTCCTTCCCCTATGCCTACTTCCAAAGCAATAGTTTTGTCAGCTGCCCCCGAATTCAGTCACATTACAGCAGTTTCTGATAAGTAATTGCGACAATTTTTTCGTTTATCATCCTCTGTGGTATACAAAGGATAGGACAAAACAACAATCTAGAAGTGCATGCACTTTGGATTACTGATATGCAACTGAAGAAACAAAAAATGACGATTTGCCAATAGATTGGCTCTGTATGTGTTTTCAGTGTTGCCTGTGAGCACTGTAAGACAGCTTTTTGTTGAAGAGTGGTTCTGGGAATTGATTGAATATTACCAATACAGTATGCACCCTATAATCCCGACTCCAAATATGCTACAAGCAGAAAAGGTGCCTTAAACATTCTGAAACACCAGAAAGCATTGTAGCCAGTGCCAACATAACAGGTTACAGAAGAAATGTCATCACCAACTGATGAAAGTAAATTTGAAAATACATGGAAAAAATTTAACTCCATAACACATAAAAGCAATGATATCTCTAAATGTAATGCTTTCTCAGAAAACTGGTATACTATTTACATTGTATAAATGTATGTATGAGCTCAAGATAACAACTGAATTTCATAACGAATCCAATTGGAATAGTCTTCCACATCTGCAGAAGACATGGATCTCCATTATATATAGCCCATTTCACAAGTTTCAGATGCTATTCAGATTGTTTCAATGACATTTTAGAAAAATACCACACACGAATGCCCAAGAATATATATGATACTTCTCGGATCACAAAACTGTTTTACTTGACTGCAGTCTATTAAAGAATACTGTTAGAAGGAGTGGAAAATTTGATGCCTAAACATAAATTTTAGTGATTCATATCTTATACATAACTGGCACAAAGAATTTTATCTTCTCAATATAGAAATTAATAACTGTGAAACTAACACACAGTATACATAAATGCATTACTCTAGTTGTCTACTTTCAGAAAAAAATGTTTATACAGTTCTCTTATTCGTGACTCAGGAAGAATCTTGTTTCAAATAGCAGTCGACACTTCCACATATGATACATATTCATCCACATAAATATTCTCCACTACACTCTAGTCCATAGCTTCTAAAAAGCTTTAACTTAACATATTTCACAATGCACACATCTCTGATCTCCCTGTCATCACACAGAATAACATTTTTGAGCAAAATACTAGCCTCAATAATGGTTTTACTACAAACACTATAATTCATCAGTATATCTAACGTATCAACTGATGTATTAGCCTAATATATGCTAACTAACTTGCCGCTGCAGCTAATAACATCAGTTCAACTACTAATCTATAACATACGTTATTTAACAACTATTATGATGATTCAAGTAGGCGAACGATATGCTTTAATTTGGTGTGTCTTGTGTGTGACCTAATACACGTTTCTCCACCTTATCAATGACAACCAGTGTGAATTAATGCATACTTCCTAATACTACCTGATACAGTTAACCATTTCACAAAAACATATTTCTGTGGCTGTCACCAGTATGAATTATTTCCTGACGTTTGAGATTACCACGTTGAATAAAGGACTTCTCACAGGCAGGACATTTATATGGTCTTTTACCAGTATGAATTAATATGGGGTATCTGAGATCAGTGGAATGAGTAAAATATTTCCCACAGACACCACATTTATGTGGTCTTTCACCAGTATCAATTATTGCATGAATTTTTAGATTACCGGCATGACCAAAGCATTTCCCACAGACACCACATTTATGTGGCTTTTGACCGGTATGAATGATTGCATGATTTTTTTAGATTTCTAGCATGAGCGAAGCATTTTCCACAGACACCACATTGATGTGGCTTCTCCCCAGTATGAACTATTGGATGATTTTTAGATTATTAGCATGAGCAAAGCACTTCCCGCACATACCACATTTATGTGCCTTTTCACCAGTATGAATTATTTGCTGACGTTTGAGATGACCACGTTGCGTAAAGGACGTACCACAGATATGACACTTATGTGACCTCTCATCCACATCACATTCATGTGCCCTTTCAACAGTATGAATTGTTAATGGACGTTTGAGATGACCACAGTTAACGATTCCCCACAGATATTACTCTCGTGTGACCTGTCACCAATACGTTTTAGCGAGTGCTTCTTGAGATTCAAAGAACGAGAAAAGCCTTTACCACAAAGGTAACATTTGAATGGTCTTTTGCCAATATGTATTAAAATTTGTCCCTTGAGACAATCAGCCTGATTAAGTAATTCCCCACAGGTGTGTTGTCTACTTTTCTCTAGGTGTTTCACTGTCTGCATAGTAGCATGCTTCATGAGACTATCACGAGACATAAATACCTCGCCACATTTGCAGATATGCTCAGGTGGAATTACATCATCAATGTGAGTGAACACATGCATTATGAGACAGTATTTTGATGAAAATCTCTGCTTGCATGAACTGCAGGTGAAATTATTTTCCTCTGAATTGTAATTATTTATAGTGCACAATGTGCTTTCCTTATGAGAGAAAAACACTTGTCTTGGAGTTATACCTCCTATGACATCCGCGGATTTCTCTGGAGTGATGTCAAGATCATGATCAGTTGCTTCCTGCAGGTATATTTCTCCAAATGCATTTGTATCTGGTTTACTGGTGATTTCAGTCAACCTGAAGCATTAATACAAGGGCAGGTAATAGCTAATTTACTGAATACAGAAAAACAATTATTGTTTAAAAATAATTCATAGTATGCACATAACGAAATGCATACACATTCACAACTTCTGAGGTCAATCCCCTATTGCCAGTTACAAGACATTACACACGTATATGCAAGCTTATATACTACAGGAATGCATTTACACTGATGATATGATAATTATAGAACAATAGTATATGGAAATAATATCAATTTGCACAGTTAATGCTGTTGTTACCTAAAAGTTGGTAGAGCAAAAATTCAATTTACTTACTACTACTCAAATTTCTTTATGTACCTGCTACAATATTTTCGGCTAAAAACAGAGAAGTCACTTTAGAGACAAAGATTCCTGGAAGACAGAAATACAGTCAGACTAACAGAACATGGCTGCATGGCATTCAATGAATAAATTCAGTTTGTATGCTGCATAGTAATTAGTGGCACCAAGCTCACAACAACATATTAGATACAACTTACTGGAATCAAGCACAGGAGTAGATTACATGCAGTTTTATGAATTTAAGAATGTTCTACAGTGTGAAATTGTCAGTCTACAGCCTTTTATGTGTGAATGTTTGTTTGTATTGTAAATTGAAATTACGATGCCACTCTGATGATACTTTGGTTGTACCTTGGTTCTGTTGGTCATAATAGTCAAGAAAGGGTGAATTGGGGAATTTGGAAGGAAGAATTTGTTGCATTTAAGAGTAGTAAACGATTTAAGAAGTTGTGTTTTGAATTCAACATAACTCTCGAGTCCACGAAAATGACAGAAGGAGGCAGTAAGCAATTACACACTTGTGTGTACTCTTGTGGAAAAGTCTCAAAAGTTGAACAAGAAAAATTTGTTTGAAAATAAGACGGAAGTAAGCCATAAGCAAGTTGAACAAATTAGTGCAACCCTGGAAGGAAATTCAAAATATTGTCATGGCAAAGATGCAACTCATGTAGCATCAACATGAGATGATTTACCAAGCATATAAAAAGAAACATAGGAGATAAACCAGAATATGACCTTTCATGGGCCAGCTCAGGCACTGATGGATAATGATTATGGAGATCTGCCAATGGATAATTGTGAATGTTGTCTCCCAAAGCCTGTGATTGAGACCATCACCACACACAGAGGTAACATGAGGTAAACTGGCAAAGTAGTGGAGTGCTGCATGGAAATGAGGTGTGGACAGGGTTTCTTGGTTCTGTACCTGATGTACACACACACACATGTGATCACCTCATAGTTGACTGCACTGGCTGCAATAGTTAGAGACTTGAGTCTGTGACACCTAGTCGGTAGCTGACACAGAGTGAGAAGCATCCAATTTCTGCATACTTTTTCAAGATGTATGCATGTAGTACACCAGCCTATATAAACACAGACAGCTGAAACAATTAAACTAGAAATCAGGTGGTAAAAAATTATCACAATCACATAGACATATGTAAAACAGCGAAAACAAAAATATTTGATTACAGAGGTTTAGATTTGTTTTAATTAGTTGACACATTAACATAACATAACATTCTCATCATGACAAGCAGAAATCATTTATACTATACTAAGGGTAGTACTAACAGATGAACATGACCTGCTATAGTACCTACTCAGCAAGTAGAAAATAGGCACATAGCAAACAGATAAAAAGAGAGAAGTGCAAACAAAAGCTTCAGGGAACACAGTTGGAGAAAATGGTGCAGATCACAGCTGTTTAGAAAGAATTTTCTGAATCGAAAAGAAAAAAAGGTATGCATTGTCTCATACCAAGAGGATGGCATCATCAACAGCCAGACAAATTTACATTTCTAGAGCGGCAGCTGGTGCCCACTAACCCTTAAGCAGCCACACTGGGTGTTCAGAACACCCCAGTCATTCTTGTTGATGGATTATTAGATAACGGATAGGAGTATGGCGTCATGTTCCTTCGCACCTTTCTAGGAAGTAATATGAAAGGTTTGAGTAACAATAGAATCTACAGTGTAAGTGAAAGTTCCAAGAAAACATGCAATAATGTGCCTTGGGATGTTGACGGCACCCCGCATGACTCTTTATGTTGCAGTGCTGCAAGAAAGCACACAGTTACGTTCTGTAGAAGCTGCTTGTATTTTGTCACTCTGTGCAGTTAAAACAGCTATGGATCGTTACGAGTAAGAGAGTGCGAAAGCTTCTGGAAGAGGTCTTAGAAGAAATTTTTGAACGAGGAGAAGAGGAGAGGAGGAAACTGACAGTTGTGAAGTTCTCTCCCATCACAGTGACACGAAAATGGAGGATGAAGACAACCTGGAACTGGAACTGCACATAAGTGCCAGGATACTGAAAACAAGCATGATTTCATTGTTGGAAACGATAAGGTTACAAAATGAATGAAAAGTTGTCCTCATCACAACATAAGAACTACAACTGTAGACCTCATTATTCATCTCCCTGGTGTGTAACCTATTGCAAAACCTGCGTAAACTGCTGTGCACTGGTTATTAATATTTATAAATGACATAATAATTAGAATGATTACATCATGCACAAATATTTACGTACAACACTTTGCATCAAATTTCACAGGAGACCGTGATGCCAAACCAACAAAGGAGGACGAAATCAAATCTCTTCTTGATCTGTTGATATTCGCTGGGCATTACAGGGCAGGGCACCAAAATCTGGAAGACTTATGGAATACAAAATGGTTTTGGAGTTGCAATATTTCATGCAACAATGAGTTTACAGTGCTTTCGTTTCTTGTTGTGTTGTTTGAGATTCGATGATATTCGACACAGACCACAACGTAGAGAGCTTGATCGTCTTGCTGTGTTCAGAGAAATGTTTCAATTATTCATGTCAAACTAAGTCAGTAATTATACTGTGTCAGAATATACAACAGTGGATGAACAACTGGTTGCATTTAGAGGCAAATCCCATAGTGTGCAAGCGAACAGCCACTCACTCCCTGCCTAAACAAGTTAGACAAAAAACCGCTAAAATGGCGGGAATTGAAGACAGCAAAAATGCAGCACCTTCTGAACACCTTCTGTAAGTGCAGGAACTGTACAATTTGTCGTCAGAAAGATATAAAAGTCAAATCGCACTGAGGTCAATGTTTGAAACTTATGCGTGTAAATCACATGAGAAATGTGACTCAAAAGTGTTATAATAACGCACCCCTTGTAGACAGTGGTAGTGACTGATTTCATAAAATATTTGTATGTTTACTTATATGTGTAATGTCTTATCCTCTAATACAGTATGAAGAATAGCAGAAATAAATAATTAAACAAAATATTGTAAAGAAATGGGAATTACTGCATATGTTTCAAATAACCCAATTTAATACTAAAGTAATATTAATAAAAGGAGAATGTACCAGGTGACAACATTCTAAAAAACCATTTGTGAAGTAAACATATTCATATCAGTTATATGCTGCACAACAAATCTACATTACTTGGGCTGAAGAGAAACATCAGGCTCAATTGCACAGTCGAGATTGGTAGGCCACGAGAGCTGCACATGAACTAAAGGTGGTGAGCAGTGGTGTACCTAGCATTGCTGACAGTCATGTGCATTTGTGCGTGGAAATATAGATATGTAACAGTAGCTATCTTTACATTAGGAATTGGATTAACATAACCATAAAACCTTTAATGGCGTAATATGTAAAGAAACGTACCTCTGAGAAGACCGATACCCCTATAACAGATTGAGAGCCTGTGTGAAAGAATAGTTATTACTCGGCCAAATTATTTCTCAATTTTCTTCCTCTTCTTCTTCTTCTTGCCTTACGGCCTCTTTAAGACCACAGGTAGCCCCTTCGTGGACTGCATTTTCCTCTTCTTCTTCCAGAACCTCTTCATTTTTTCTCTTCTTCTCTCCCACTCTTCTTCCAAGATCTTCAGTGTCTGTTTCTCCTGTCGGCTCCATTGGTAACACTCTAATCTGTCACTGATCTCTGGCGTACTGTTCAGTGTATATTTGTTCCTCCAGTTTTCCTTTCCTTCGATCTTGATCCCCAATTCCAACCAGTCCTTCTGAAGTTCAACAACCCACTTGGTTCCTGTCTTTTCCCTTGTCCTCCCTGTTGTTTCCCACACTCTCTTCGTCATTCTGTCCATACTCATCCTAACTATATGTCCAGAAAGCCTTGCCCTTTTGAGTCTGAGTTCCCCAGATATTGTTCTCATGTTCCGGTACAATTCTTCCCTAGGTCTTCGCATCCACCTCTCTCCACCTCTTTTGGGACCTAGCATTTTTCTCCCTTCTTTCTCCAGTTTTTCTGCCCCATTCCTTACTAGTGCCATCGTCTCAGAAGGCATATAATACTGCATTCCTCACCGTTGCCTTGTAGTAGCTTAACTTTGCCTCTGTGGATATATTATTTTTATTGTATACCTCTCTCATCATGCAGAAGGCTGACCTCATCTTCGTTATCCTCTCTGTTATTCCCTCCTTGCTCCTGTTCCTTCCTGTTTTAAATTCTCCCAGGTATTTAAACTTGTCCACCATTTCTCAATTTTGAATACACTGCTCAAACATTATTTGGTTAATTAACAAACGTATGTGTGGCTATTTACAGGAATGATCTGTAATATCATGGAGAGTACATCAGTATGACTAAGCATCAATAAAGGCAACAGCGCCAAATAACTTAAAAGTAGATGAATTTGAATTAACATAGCATTAGTAGCAGTAAGGAAGATAGCATTAACAAAAATTGTGTAGGATAGTTAGAAACTGCGTAGGCCTGGCAGAACATCAGGTAGTAACATAACATGATGTAACACGTTAATCGTGGTACTACAAAAGTATAAAGCTAAGTGTTAGGTTTCTGAGGACCTTATTATAAATTTGGCGTATAACACCATAAATACAATGGAACACTGTACATGCATGTATATCGTGTCAAATTACATATTCTTAGTAAAACATAGTGGTTGAGAGAAAGAAAGGCAGCAGTGCCTAAATATTTTGTACTTAAAAATAAGTTAGTGTACAGGTGTGCTAAACTAACACTAACACTGATTATTGTAAAAACAGTAGTTGAGCATCAGTATCAGTAAGACTGAGCGTACAACGCCACATTCCTCAATTATAATTTTTTTCTTTGACTGAATTTATGTCAAATTTGCATTTAGGCATTTAAACATGTGTTTCTGCTTACGAGTAACATTTAATATCAGTGTGATTGGGCGTGTAACGCCACAGTCACAACAAAAAGTCAAGGTTACATTTGCACAGTTAAATACACATTTCTGGCTATGAGCGAGAAGAAGAATATTGTCTCATTACGATTACTTAACAGTTATGGCATGATGAATAGGTATGTATCCCACAGTCATATTCCAGATTGGATACAAGTATCCAGACTGGCTACAAGTAAACAGATAATTAATATCTAACAACTGGGATAAAAGCAATCGTTTCACTAAGTAAGTGTTGGCAAAAATTTTAACAGATGATGATAACATGAGTGGGTGTACAATATCAAGGTACTGATAACATAGAGACCGATTCTGGTCAAACGTTAAATGCAGGCTGTAAGACGCTCTTAAAATGAGTAAAGTTTAAAGTGTCGCTAATGTGGCTTAGTTTTAATCATATGTAGCGTACTTGTGGTCAATGTTCAGAACACCCTGAAATGGTCTAGATCCTAAAGTAACATACGAAGGCCACGTTTATTGTGTTAGTAAACAAAGTACAGACGCGTGCTACAGGACTACGACATTTTTAGATATGGTCGTGCATTAACATATACTGCCATATACTTTATGTAATGACAGGCCATTAGCAGCACATCATTGTCGTAGTGTTTAGAGCTTAAAGAAAGTTTGTTTGCCATAAATTGTAAACGGCTTAGTAAGCAGCTTCGTACTGTGTACTCTCGGTTTTAGCCGCAGAAATATAGTTACGTGTAAAACGGTGTACTTTATAAACTATGAAACGTCGTAGTAAGAAACCATTGTCTCATATTTGGTGCTTAAAGACAGCTGTATGCCATAGACTGTAAGCGGGTCATACTGTATACTCACATTTTAACCTCATGATTAGAGGTACGAGAAAGAAAGGTGTACCAGCAAACGTACTTGGCAGCTAAGGAGTGGCGTGAACAGCATATTAGTATTCGATAAAAGAAAGTGGAGTAAGACATCGGCGACTGCAAGGCACAGTAACATCAGGGCCGATGAAGTAAAGCTTGGAACCTTCGAAAAAGTTCTTATTTCTCAATTGTAGATGGTCATTAAGTAGGTTTTCTTTATCGAGCAGCATGTGTTTAAAGATTTGCATCTCCGCTAGGATGTCAAGCGTAGTGCCTTTAACCTCGCAATATTATATCTGTATTAGTTGGTGGATTGGGAGCATGAGCCAGAAATGTATATTTAAGTGTTCAAATGTAACCTTTTTGTGGGTGTGCATATTACACGCACACACATGCACGCACACAAAGTGGTTGCTACGAAAGTAGTACAGATTCTGATTGTGGGTAGAAAGTAGTACTTTTGACAAAATTAAAATTGCATTATTTCTCAAAACAAGTAAGATTTCAAGTATAAAATGCATGTGGCACTACTGCTGTAATGTAATTGTTCTTCAAGATTTAAAAAATACATATGACTTACATACTGGAATACTGATAAAACTTTAAGTTAAGCAGCCCTTGTTGTTAACAAAAGTTCAAACAAACAAATAAAATTTTATCACATCTAAATGGTCTAAAATTGTCAACAACCATAGTGAGGTGGATACACCCATTCCCATCAGACCACTAAAGTTAATCACTATCAGGCATGGCCAGTATTTGGATGAATGATTGTACCAGTACACTGTGTACTAGTGACAATTATCCCTTTGCCTTTACAGTACAGAGGACAGGAAGGGTGGTGGCGTAAAGTCCATGGTCAGGAGACTTTGCGCCAATGTCGTGGATTGAATTCTAAACGTCTCAGCAGTACTTCATGAAGTGAGGGCATTTCATAGTTTTGATGGTGAGCCATCTTTCAGATGGAGATGTTAAGCTTGGTAGCCTGCTTGACGGTATTTGAGAGGAGTAGTCTATGTGCCTGCACCATACTTCACTCTCTCAGTTCACTCATCATTGAATCATACAAAACGAACATGACACTACACTATGTACACCCTCTAGAGTCATCTGCACTTAATAGATAAACTTCCACACACAGCTCATGTAATTCACCAAGGAAAGGGTCCTATGGACACGAAGGAATTTGGCAGCTGAATCTGGCTTTTAGCACCTCTCAGTCATTCATGCCATACAAATTTATTTATTGCAGTGCACATGCCTAGCTTATTGCCACTATCATAATAAATTATAGGTTAATCCACGAGAGTAGTACAATCTTTGAGCTACACAATAAAATTCATCAAAATACATAAAAATTGTTTCTGTACACTGCTAATCATACATGGGTACTACTGCTGATCTATCTTAAAACTTAAAGTGCACTTGTGGTCTGACCAAAGTAAATAATGTTATTTCTATATCTAAATGCATCAAATACTCGTCTCTAAAACTGATATCAAAGTCTGTCAAACATCAAAGTGACCCATGTCAGGGTATTAATGTCATCTGGAAGCTGTCATCTGCTACTGTTACACAGTGGAAACTACATGACAATTTGATGAAACAGCGTACTGAACAGAAGCGATACACATTTGTGTAGGGGAACAATAAGGGTTCTCTGTTCTCAAAGTCACATAAATAGTACAGTAATTCCATTCTAGGTCACTAATCATTTTCCAGTACAACCACTTTCCAGTGTAACGACTTTAGATACTAATGGGTGATGCATTGATGGTCAGCTGACATGGTCATTGTGATTATCCAGCTCATGGATTTACCTTGACTCAGCGACAAATGACATATTTGGAGATCGTCTCTACATACATGGACAAACACCAGCAAGCTGATCATGACGTCAAGGAAGTTAGTTATGACTTCTACCAAGACGCAACTTGTTACAACACGCAAAAGCCACTAGTAAGGAAGTTGAGACTTATTTATAGTATTCTATCCCCAGAAGGGGACAGTGTGTATATGAAGTGGGTTTGCCCCAACACTTTAGCAAAATGTTCCAATTATCCCACATACAATTCGTCAGTTTCGTCATAGAATGGAGGGTAGCTTGTTACACTTTAGGTTAGCTTGTTACATTTTCCAGGCAACTTGTTACATTTTTGGGATAAATCTACTATATACACACACTGCTGCTTCTGGTGATAAAATATTATCGATAAGTGTCAACTTCCTGATTAATTGTTTTTGTTTGTGGGAACAAGTGGCAAGTGGAAGACATTTCTCAACTTCCTTAATTGACTTCATGATTACATTTCGTGATGTTAGCGAATGATCAACGACACAGTCTCCAAACATGTTTCATAAAGTCCAGTTAAAGATACATGTGTTGTAACGGCCATCACTGTGTCAACTGAAATTCACTGACCAACCCACCAGTGTCTAAAATGGTTACACTGAAGAACAGTTATTCTGAAGAATGATTGTTACACTAAAGAACAGTTATTCTGAAGAATGATTACTCTGGAAAAGAGACGATACTGGAAAGATATTTACACTGGATAGATGGTTACCCTGAAGAACAGTTAACAATGGAAAAATTGCACTCTGGAGGCCTGTGCATTAATTAAGTGGATTATGGATGGAAAAGACCCACCATATATTAATAATAAAATTCAGAAGTTGCTGAGGAAACAGAGATCGTTGCACTCTCAGCACAAAACAGAATGCACTAATATTGAAACGCAAAAGTTAGAAGTTATTCGTGCATCCATAAGAAAATTGATGCACAAAGCTCACAACAACTTCCACCACCATA
The DNA here is from genome assembly GCF_021461395.2 of Schistocerca americana. Lineage (NCBI taxonomy): Eukaryota > Metazoa > Arthropoda > Insecta > Orthoptera > Acrididae > Schistocerca > Schistocerca americana. Next base: position 52,132,379 of record NC_060129.1, read on the forward strand.
CCTTAGTGAAAGATATTTCCGAGAAACTGAGAAAATTCTCGGTAGATGTACAATCACCAAAGAGGTCGAAGATTTCTATTTAGTCACTTGTCGACCAGTCTTGGGTGGCGAGGTGTGATAGGCAACTGCAAGGGGTGAAAACAAATAAGTCGCCAAGTCCAGATGGAATGCAAGTACGGTTTTAGAGAGAGAACTCTATGGTACTGGCTCTCTACTTAGCTTGGATTCACTGTGAGTCTCCCATCAGTTCTAAGTCCCAAGCGACTGAAAAAAAGTGCAGGTATCTCACGTATATAATAAATAAAAAAGAATGGACCTAAGTAATCACAGACCAATCTCTCTTACACTGGTCTGCTGTGGAATTATTCAGCATATTCTGAGCTCAAATATAATAAATTCCTTTAAGACAGAAAAGTCTCTGTCCACTAATCAGCTGGGATATAGAAGATATAACACATGTGACTTTGCGCACTCTTTTTTTGTACATTATTCCGTGAACCATAGATGAAGAGCAATGGGTATATTCCTTACCCTTGGCGACTGCAGACTGTTAATAAAGGTCAGAAAATACAGAATGGATTCATAGACTTGTGTGTGGTTACAAGACAACTCAAATAATAAAACCCTGTAAGCCATCCTGTTTCAAATGGCTCTGAGCACTATGAGACCTAACTGCTGAGGTCATCAGTCCCCTAGAACTTAGAACTACTTAAATCTAACTAACCTAAGGACATCACACACATCCATGCCTGAAGCAGGATTCGAACTTGCGACCGTAGCGGTCGCACGCCATCCTGGTCAAGAGAATTTATCAGAGGGATGGGCATGATGAGGAGTGCCCCAGGGAAATGTGTAGGAGCGCTCTTTTTGTCAATATGCACCATCTATCAGACGAACAGGGTGAGTTGCAATCTGCAACTGTTTTCTGATGATTCTGTAGTGTGTGGGGAAGTGTCCCCCCATGAACCACAGACCTTGCCATTGGTGGGGAGGCTTACGTGCCTCAGCGATACAGATGGCCATACCGTAGGTCCAACGGAGAGGTATCTGTTGAGAGGCCAGACGAACGTGTGGTTCCTTAAGAGGAGCAGCAGCCTTTTCAGTGCTTGCAGGGGCAACAGTATGGATGATTGGCTGATCTGGCCTTGTAACACTAACCAAAACGGCCTTGCTGTGCTGGTACTGTGAACGGCTGAAAGCAAGGGGAAACTACAGCCATAATTTTTCCCGAGGGCATGCAGCTTTACTGTATGGTTAAATGATGATGGCGTCCTCTTGAGTAAAATATTTCGGAGGTAAAATAGTCCCCATTCGGATCTCCGGACGGGGACTACTCAGGAGGATATCGTTATCAGGAGAAAGAAAATTAGCGTTGTATGGGTCAGAGCGTGGAATGTCAAATCCCTTAATCGGCAGGTAGGTTAGAAAATTTAAAAAGTGAAATGGGTAAGTTAAAGTTAGATATAGTGGGAATTAGCGATGTTTGGTGGCAGGAGGAACAAGACTTTTGGTCAGGTGAATACAGGGTTATAAATACAAAATCAAATAGGTGTAATGCAGGGGTAGGTTCAATAATGAATAAAAACATAGGAGTGCGGGTAAGCTACTACAAACAGCATAGTGAACGCATTATTGTGGCCAAGATAGACACGAAGCCCACGCCTACTACAGCAGTGCAAGTTTAAATGCCTACGAGCTCTGCAGATGACGAAGAAACTCAAGAAACGTATGATGTGACAAAAGAAATTATTCAGGTAGTGAAGGGAGACGAAAATGTAATAATCATGGCTGACTGGAATTCGATAGTAGGAAAAGGAAGAGAAGGAAACGTAGTAGGTGAATATGAATTCGGGGGCAAGAAATGAAAGAGGAAGTCGCCTGGTAGAATTTTGCACAGAGCATAACTTAGTCATAGCTAAAACTTGGTTCAAGAATCATAAAAGAAGATTGTATACTTGGAAGAAGCCTGAAGATACTGACAGGTTTCAGATAGATTACATAATGGTAAGACAAAGATTTAGGAACCAGGTTTTAAATTGTAAGACATTTCCAGGGGCGGATGTGGACTCTGACCACAATCTATTGGTTATGAACTGTAGATTAAAAGTGAAGAAAATGCAAAAAGGTGGGAATTTAAGGAGATGGGACCTGCATAAACTGACTAAATCAGAAATTGTACAAAGTGTCAAGGAGAGCATAAGGGAACAATTGACAGGAATGAAGGAAAGAAATACAATAGAGGAAGAATGGGTAGCTCTGAGAGAGTGATAAAGTAGTGAAGGCAGCAGAGAGTCAAGCAGGTAAAAAGACGAGCACTAGTAGAAATCCTTGGGTAACAGAAGAAATATTGAATTTAATTGATGAAAGGAGAAAATATAAAAATTCAGTAAATGAAGCAGGCAAAAAGGGATACAAACGTCTCAAAAATGAGATCGACAGGAAGTGCAAAATGGCTAAGCAGGGATGGCTAGAGGACAAATGTAAGGATGTAGAAGCTTATCTCACTAGGGGTAAGATAGATACTGCCTACAGGAAAATTAAAGAGACCTTTGGAGAAAAGAGAGCCACTTGTATAAATATCAAGAGCTCAGATGGAAACCTAGTCCTAAGCAAAGAACGGAAAGCAGAAAGGTGGAAGGAGTATGTAGAGGATCTAATAAGGGCGATGTACTTGAGGACATTATTATGGAAATGGAAGAGGATGTAGATGAAGATGAAATGGGAGATATGATACTGCATGAAGAGATTGACAGAGCACTGAAAGACCTGAGTCAAAACAAGGCCCCGGGAGTAGACAACATTCCATTGGAACTACTGACGGCCGTGGGAGGGCCAGTCCTGACAAAACTCTACCATCTGGTGAGCAAGATGTATGAGACAGGCGAAATACCCTCAGACTTCAAGAAGAGTATGATAATTCCAATCCCAAAGAAAGCAGGTGTTGAAAGATGTGAAAATCACCGAACTATCAGTTTAATAAGTCAAACTACAAATTACTAACGTTAATTCATTACAGACGAATGGAAAAACTGGTAGAAGCCGACCTCAGGGAAGATCACTTTGGATTCCGTAGAAATGTTGGAACACGTGAGGCAATAGTGAATTCCAAAGAAGGCAGGTGTTGACAGATGTGAAAATTATCGAACTATCAGTTTAATAAGTCAAACTAGAAAATACTACTGTGAATTCTTTAGAGACGAATGGAAAAACTTGTAGAATCCGACCTCGGGGACGATCAGTTTGGATTCCGTAGAAATGTTGGAACATGTGAGGCAGTTTGACCCTACGACTTATCTTACAAAATAGATTAAGGAAAGGCAAACCCACGTTTCTAGCATTTGTAGACTTACAGAAAACTTTTGGCGATGCTGACTGGACTACTGTCTTTCAAATGCTTAGGGTGGCAGGGATAAAATACAGGGAGCAAATGACTCTTTACAATTTGTACAGAAACCAGATGGCAGTTATGATTCAAGGGGCATGAAAGGGAAGCAGTGGTTGGGAAGGGAGTGAGACAGGGTTGTAGCCTCTCCCCAATCTGTATATTGAGCAAGCAGTAAAGAAAACAAAAGAAAAATTCGGAGTAGGTATTAAAATCCATGGAGAAGAAGTAAAAACTTTGCAGTTCACCGATGACATTGTAATTCTGTCAGAGACAGCAAAGGCTTTGGAAGAGCAGTTGAACGGAATGGACAGTATCATGAAAGGAGGACATAAGATGAACATCAACAAAAGCAAAACGTGGATAATGGAATGTAGTCGAATTAAGTAGGGTGATGCTGAGGGAATTAGATTAGGAAATGAGACACTTAAAGTAGTAAAGGAGTTTTGCTATTTGGGGAGCAAAATAACTGATGATGGTCGAAGTAGAGAGGATATAAAATGTAGACTGGCAATGGCAAGGAAAGAGTTTCTGAAGAAGAGAAATTTGATAACATCGAGTATAGATTTAAGTGTTTGTATTTCTATGGAGTGTAGTCATGTACGGAAGTGAAACATGGACGATAAATAGTTTGGACAAGAAGAGAGTAGAAGCTTTCGAAATGTGGTGCTACAGAAGAATGCCGAAGATTGGATGGGTAGATCACATAACTAAGAAGAGGAGTTTGTGGCACAATTTGACAAGAAGAAGGGACCGGTTGGTAGGAAATGTTCTGAGGCATCATGGGATCACCAATTTAGTATTGGAGGCAATGTGGAGTTTAAAAATCGTAGAGGGAGACCAAGAGATGAATACACTAAGCAGATTCAGAAGGATGTAGATTGAAGTAAGTAGTGGGAGATCAAGAAGCTTGCACAGGATAGAGTAGCACGGAGAGCTGCATCAGGCAATCTCAGGACTGAGGACCAGAACAACAAGAACATGAGAAAGTGTTGTCATTGAGAGACTTTAGAAGGAAACAGGATGGCTGGGAAAGAATTAATGTTTAGTGTGTAGCCTGTTCTGACTGAAGAAAGAAGAAAGTTAATGCTGATGAGTACAAAAAACAATCCTGTTAAGTTGGAGTACAGTGTCAATAACATGCTGCTGACACAACTACGTCAATTAAATATCAATCTCTAAGGTTGCAAAACGGTGTGACACAGTACAGCCACACACGGTAAGTAGAAGGAAGGTAAATGGTAGACCTCAGTTTACTGGAAGAATTTTGAGAAAGCATAGTTCATGAATAAATGAAAGGGCTCATAAAACACTAGTATGATCCACACCTGATTGCTGCTCAGGCGTTTGGGATCCACACAAGCTCAGATTAAAGAAAGACTTGGAAGAGTTCAGAGATGAGCTGCTAGATTTGTTACTGCTAGGTTCGAACAACATGCGACTATTACAGAGATGCTTTGGTAGCTCAAATAGGAATCCCTAGAGGGGAGGCGATGTTCCTTTTTAGCAAGACTACTGAGAAAATTTAGAGAACCAGCATGTGAGGCTGACTGCAGAAAGACAATACTCCTAGGAAGAGATCAGCGTTTAACATCTGATCAACAATGAGGTCATTAGAGACAGAGCACAAGCTCAGATTAGGGAAGAATGGATAAGGGAATCAGCTATGCCCTTTTGATGGAACCATCCTAGCATTTGCCTTAAGTTGTGTGGGAAAATCGCGGAAAACCCAAATGAGGATAGTTGGATTCGGGTTTGAAGTGTCATTCTAGCAAAGATTCTACTGATCTCAATGTAAATTTCGCAAAAGGCCCATGAAGATAAGGTGACAGAAGATAGGACTGATACAACAGTTTATAAACAGTCGTTTTCCCATCATTATATCATTCTATTTGCACGTGGAACCGGAAAGGGTATGACTAATAGTGGTATGTGGTGCTGTGGTACCCTCTGCCACACATCGTGCAGCAGCTTGCAGAGAGTGTATGTAGATGTGGAAAAACTAGAAAATGGTTACAGCCGAACAGTTACACTTGAAAAACGGTTAAAATGGTTACACTCGAAAAACTGTATCACTCGCTAAACTTTCACACTCGCAAAACTATCACACTCGAAAAACTATCACACTCGGAAAAACTATCACACTCTAAAAACCATTACAGTGGAAAAATGGTTACACTGCAAAATCCATTAGATTGAATAAACGGTTACGCTAGAAAAAAAGACATACTGGTAAAACAAATACACTGGCGAAATGGATACACTGCAGAATGCCATAACATCACATAACCTGTTACAATCACTGTAACATAGAGGGCATTTTCTGACAGATTTGTTGAAAGATGGGGCAATCCCAATAGCTGAAAATCTGCAGAAGCTGATTTCCCCAGTAGCTGACAACCAGTGCCCATACACAGTGTCAGCTACTGTTGATTAAAAAGAGTACTAAGAGCAACTAGGCCTAAGCACAATGAGAAACTCAGACAGGAGAGTACTGCAAATGTTAGAATAAGGAAAGGTTCTCATAAAAGTATAATTAAAAATAATGTAAGTATATTTCATCAAAATATTGGGAGTTTAAAGAATAAAATAGGTAAGCTTCCGGTTTGTTTAGAAGGTTTAGAAGCTTAGGATGAAATAGATATACTATGCCTGTCTGAGCATCACATTGTTACTGATATGGATAAGGTAAATGTAAGTGGATATAAGCTCTCTGCACATGTAATGAGAGAAAATATGGAGAAAGGAGGAGTTGCCATTTATGTCAAAAGTTATCATTGTGCAAAAAGTATAGAAACAAAAAAGTTTTGTGTAGAGAAACATATAGAAGCATGTGCCTGTGAGCTTAAATTAAATAAAGGCACATTTATAATTGTAACTGTATATAGGTCCCCATCAGGAAATTTTCATCTATTTCTGAAAAATTTGGACTCCTTGTTGTGCTATCTGTCAGACAGGGGGAAGCAAATTATTATTTGTGGGGACTTCAATGTAGATTCTCTGAAAGAGGGTAATAGGAAAAATGACCTTGAAGTATTTCTCGGTTCTTTCAATTTGACACCCGTTATTGATTTTCCTACTCGGGTGGTAAAGGATAGCAGCTCACTGACAGATAACTTCTTTATAGACCAAGATAAGTTTAACCAGATAAATGCTGAGCCTGTTGAGAATGGTCTTTCTGATCATGGTGCACAGCCAGTTACAATATATGACATAGCTCCATTCAGCAATACTAAACAGTCCTCCAAAGTAGTACGTTCAGTCAACAATTTAACAATTGCAAATTTTAGGGATAGCCTACAGCAGTTACTGGGATGAGGTGTACCATGAACCTGATGCCAATTTAAAATATAATTTATTTCATGACATTTTTGTAAATGCATTTGAAAACTGCTTCCCCAAGAAAATAGTTAATATGCCCCTAAGAAACCTTGTAACAAACCATGGCTTACTAAGGGTATAAAAATATCTTGTAACCGGAAAAGGGAAATGTATCTGACAGCAAGAAAGAGTAGTGACCCAGAAACTATCAAACATTATAAAAACTACTGTGTTATGTTAAGAAAAGTTATTAAAAAATCCAGAAGTATGTGTATCATGTCTGAAATCAACAACACTGATAATAAAATTAAAACAATTTGGAATATTATTAAAAGAGAAACAGGCAACCAAGAGCACAGGAAGACAGTATTACCATCAAATTGAATGAAAACTTTGCGAACAAAAAGTCAGAAGTTGAAAATATTTTGAATAATCATTTTCTAAATGTTGTGGATATAGTAGGATCCAGGTGTTCATTAGAAGATGCTAGGTTGTTAATGGAAGAGGCCATACCTACGCAATTTGATACAATTGAAATCTCACCCACTTCTCCCTCTGAAATTAGGAAAATAATAAACTTGCTTAAAAGCAAAAACTCACATGGAATTGATGGCATTTCCAGCAAAATACTAAAAGCTTGTTCTCGACAGATAAGTAAGATTCTCAGCCACCTGTGTAATAGCTCTCTGGAACAGGGCATTTTCCCTGATAGACTGAAATATGCTATTGTTATACCTTTGCATAAAAAGGGGGATAGATCTGATGTCAACAGTTACCATCCAATCTCCCTTCTAACAGCTTTATCCAAAATTTTTGAGAAAGTAATGTATTCAAGAGTAGCTTCACATATCTGTAACAATGAAGTACTAACAAAATGTCAGTTTGGTTTCCAGAAAGGTTTTTCAACAGAAAATGCCATATATGCTTTCACCAATCAAATTTTGAATGATCTGAATAACCGAACACCACCCATTGGGATTTTTTGTGATCTCTCAAAGGCTTTTGATTGTGTAAATCATGAAATTCTGCTAGACAAGCTCAAGTATTGTGGCATGAGTGGGACAGTGCACAAATGGTTTAATTCATACCTAACTGGAAGAGTGCAGAGAGTTGAAATAAGTAGTTCTCATAATATGCAAAGATCAGCACATTCCTCAAACTGAGGAACTATCAAGAATGGGGTTCCACAAGGGTCAGTCTTGGGTCCTTTGTTGTTCTTAATATATATTAATGACTTGCCATTCTATATTCATGAAGAGGCAAAGTTAGTTCTCTTTGCTGATGATACAAGTGTAGTAATCACACCTGACAAACAAGAATTAACTGATGAAATTGTCAATACTGTCTTTCAGAAAATTACTAAGTGGTTCCTTGTAAACGGACTCTCACTGAATTTTGATAAGACACAGTACATACAGTTCTGTACAGTGAATGGTATGACGCCGTTAATAAATGTAGACCTTAATCAGAAGCATATAGCTTCCAAATTTTTAGGTGTGTCCATTGATGAGAGATTAAATTGGAAGAAACACATTGATGATCTGCTGAAACGTTTGAGCTCAGCTACTTATGCAATAAGGGTCACTGCAAATTTTGGTGATAAATATCTTAGTAAATTAGCTTACTACGCCTATTTTCACTCATTGCTTTCATATGGCATCATATTTTGGGGTAATTCATCACTAAGGAATAAAGTATTTATTGCACAAAAGCGTGTAATCAGAATAATAGCTGGAGTCCACCCAAGATCATCCTGCAGACATTTATTTAAGGATCTAGGGATATTCACAGTAGCTTCTCAGTATATATATTCTCTTATGAAATTTGTTATTAACAGCCAAACCCAATTCAAAAGTAATAGCAGTGTGCATACTACAATACTAGGAGAAAGGATGATCTTCACTATTCAAGATTAAATCTAACTTTGGCACAGAAAGGGGTGAATTATACTGTCACTAAAGTCTTTGGTCACTTACCAAATAGTATCAAATGTCTGACAGATAACCAACAAGTATTTAAGAAGAAATTAAAAGAATTTCTGATTGACAACTCCTTCTACTCCATAGAGGAATTTTTAGATATAAATTTGAAAAAAATATTTAAAAAAATAAAAAATAAAAAACACAAAAATGAAAAAGTTGTTGTATTAACTTAATTATGTCATGTATTGGAAAATTTGACTCGTTCCACATCATTACGAAATATCGTATTCATCATCCATGGAACTAGTATTAATCTAATCTAATCTAGTATCTGACATCTTCTGTCAAGTTATATCACTTACACTGTCAATACTATTTCAGTTTTGTATACCTATTCGTTTGTGTCAACTATCACATGCTTGCTTGTTTGGCATTATTAGCAGAACATAAACTTTCTGTACTACAAGATACACAAGGCAACAAAAGTCCTGGGATATCTTAATCTCTCGCTAGACCTCCTTTTGCTATGCATATTATAGCGACTCGATGTGGCATGGACTCAAAAAGTCATTGTAAGTCTTTTGCAGAAATACTGAGCATGCTGCCTGTATAATCATCCGCAATTGCGAGTCTTGCCATTGCAGAATTTTTGCATAAAATGACCTCTCAATTAAGTCCCATAAATGTTTGATGAGAATCATATCAGTCAGTCTGCATGGGAGAATCATTTGCTCAAATTGTATAGAATGTTCTTCAAACCAATTGCAAATAATTGTGTGTGCATTGTCATCCATACAGGGTCTGTCATCATTGTTTGGGAACATCAAATCCATGAATGGCTGCAAATGGTCTCCAAATAGCTGAACATAACCGTTTACAATCATTGATTGGTCCACTTGAACCAGAGGACCCAGTCCATTCCACGTAAATACAGCCTACACCATTATGGAGCCACCAGCAGCTTGCACAGTGCGTTTTTGATAACTTTGTTCCATGACTGCACCACACTCGAACCCTACCATCAGCTCTTACCAACTGAAATCGAGTATACTCTGACCAGGCCACGGTTTTCCAGTCCTCTGGGATCCAACCATTATGGTCTAATCCTAAGAAAGGCTGCAGGTGTTAGCAAAGACACTCACCTCAGTCGTCTGCTGCCATAGCCCGTAACGCCACATTTAACCACACTGTCCTAATGGATACGTCCGTCATATATCCCACATTGATTTCTGTGGTTATTTCGTACAGTGTTGATTGTCTCTTATCATTGGCAACTCTACGCAAACACCGTTGTTCTTGGCCATTATGTGAAGGTCATCAGCCACTGTATTATCCATAGTACACAGTAATGTCTGAAATTTGGTATTCTCGGCACACACTTGACACTGCATGACTCGGAATGTTGAATTCCCTATCGATTTTCCAAATGGAGTGTTTCGTATGTCTAGTTCTAACTACCATTTTACATTCAAAGTCTTAATTCCTGTCATGAAATCACCTGAGTACAAATGACAGCTCCAGCAATGCACTGCCGTTTGATACCTTGTGTACATGATACTACCGCCATCTGTGTGTGTGCACATTGCTATTCCATGACTTTTGTTGCCTCAGAGAATAGTTAATAAAGTGGCATGGGGTTACTACAAAGCTTGGCCGAAGTTGATATCCATTTTGGAGACGGGTTTTTTGAGAATATGTACGCGGGAGTAACATTGTTTTCTGATAATTCTTGTCCACAAGTGCTATTTAAGTTATAACTTAGATAAGCAGTAGCGCACATGTGTGTTTTGCAATGCTACAGGGACAATTTTTATGTATTTTAATGAATTTAATGTGTGGTGAAAAGTTCGAAATACACTCATCAACTAACCTATAATTCATTTTAAAAGTTCCAACAAGTGAGCCACGAATATTTTAATACATACACTGAAGCGCCAAAGAAACTGGTGTACAGATGCTTATTCCAGATACAGAGATATATAAACAGGCAGAATACAGTGCTGCAGTCGGCAACGCTTACGTAAGACAAGGGTCTGGCGCACTTCTTAGATCGGTAACTGCTGCTACAATGGCAGGTTATCATGATTTAAGTGAGTTTGAATGTCGTGTTATAGTTGGTACACAGGAACAATGAACCACAGCATCTCTGAGGTAGAGATGAAATGGGGATTTTCCTGTATGACCATTTCACTCGTGTACCGTGAATAACAGGAATCCAGTAAAACATCAAATCACTGGCATCACTGCAGCTGGAAAAAGATCCTGTGAGAATGTGAGCTACGACAACTGAAGAGAGTCATTCGGTGTGACATAAGTACAACGCTTCTGCAAATTGCTGCAAATTTCAATGCTTGGCTTTCAACAAGTGTCAGTGTGTGAACAATTCAACGAAACATCATTGATATGGGCTTTTGGAGCTGAAAGCCCACTTGTGTGCCCTTGATGGCTGCACAAAACCAAGTTTTACACCTCGTCTGGGCCCTTCAACACCGACTTTGGGCTGTTGATGACTAGAAACATGTTGCCTGATCGGAAGAATTTCGTTTCAAATTGTATCGACTGGATGGGCATGAAGAAAACTTAATGAATCCATGGACCCTTCGTATCAGCAGGGGACTGTTCAAACTGGTGGAGGCTCTGTAATAGTGTGGGGTGTGTGCAGTTGGAGTGATATGGGACTCCTAATACGTCTACATATGACTCTGACAAGTGATACATACATCAGCATCCTCTGTGGTCACCTGCGTGCATTCATATCCATTGTGCGTTCTGACAGAATTGGGCAATTCCAACAGGACAATGCGACACTCCACACATTCAGAATTGCTATTGAACCGCTCCAGGAACACTCTTCTGACTTCAAAACGTTTCGGCTGGCAGCAAACTCCCCAGACATTAACATCATTGAGCAAATCTGGGGTGCCTTGCAACGTGCTGTTCAAAAGAGATTTCCACCCCCTCATACTCTTACAGATTTACAGACAGCCCTGCAGGATTCATGGTGTCAATTCCCTCCAGTGCTACCTGAGATACTAGTCGAGCCCATGCCACATTGTACTGTAGTACTTCTGCGTGCTCATGGAGGCCTTACACGATATTTGGCAGGTGCACCAGTTTCGTTGGCTCTTAAGTGTAATGCAGACCATTTAGATATGGTAATATTTAATTTGATGGTCCACTGTCGCCTTGTTAAGTCTGATACAGACATCGAACTTCGGTTGTCAACAAGTGGTGCTTAACCTATAACTTTTATCAGTGTGCCAAATTGCAAGCCATGCGCATTTTTTTACATCTGAAGGAAGACTTAAGTTATGAGGGAAGTGTCATCTAGTTTATGCTTGAAATCTTCAAGCTATGACTGGAGATCTGTAATTATACTTGTGCACTACAACAAGCAACCAATGTCTGTGTGTGTGTGTGTGTGTGTTTTGTGTTTTGAGTGTTTACACACACGTGTTGCACCTGAAATCTTTATTTGTTTTATAAATAATTTTATTTCTATTGCCAAGGTTGTATTTCTGAGATAGACCTGTCATCTCTGTTTTGTAGCACCATTCCCTTGGTAATATTTCATCTCCGTTTTGTTTCATATTGTCTTTGGTCATGTTCTCTCTGAAAATTTCGTATTAAGTTCGTTGTTTATCACGAAAATATGTAGTTTAAATATTACATCTCAATGGAGATCTCATGAAATCATCATCTTCCTTCTTTCCTTCCTTCTTAAAAGGGTGTTTGGTCAGTTTGTTAGTATTTTGGATATATTGTGTGTTTTACATCACCTCCTTCGATTATATTTATGTATTCTTTAGTAGGTAATTATGAGAAATACAGTTTGTAAACGTTTTAGGGAGTCTTGGCACAACAGTTACTGTCACTAAATATAGCAGCCTTTTTCCAGGGTTCGTTTTGTGAATAACCTCATGTACATATAGTTACAATGCAAATAAAAAGCATTACTGGCCTATTAATAACATCAATTTCTTGTGTACAACATCTTCTTCCCCTGAAGTGGTACTTGCTAAGGTGATGCGTTACTGAAAGCTTGTCGAAACGCCAGGTTATACCAGTCGTTCTACAAACCACCAATAACACATTCTCAGATCGTAATCAATACCATTCACCTATTTTAGACGTGGAGATATCACTAACACTTGACAAAAGCATTGTATGTGTCGCTGAAATATTTTTGCAGATTTTTAATTGTTGAATTAATGTTCTGACACCTAACAATCGCACAGAACATTTTAGATGTGGAAATATTTAATTTCAGTGTTTGTTGTACCTTACACCATGTGTAGGCCTAAAAATGGAATGTATCACATTCTTCCAGTAGCTTGTGGCCATTTGGAATTTCTATTCGTATAAGTGTTTGCCTGATTTGTATATTATTTTAGCTAATACGTGTTTGCCCAGTTAAAAACTTGGCCAAGTTTGTTTTTTAGTGACAAAGGTTTCGTAGCTAATTAGGCATGAAAATAGTATTGGGGCGCTTTAATTTGAGAGTTCACAATCATGTTTTAGGTCGCAATTTTGGTGTGTGTGTGTGTGTTTTTTGCCTTATTATCAATTTGGAATTATACACAAATTAGTCCTTTTACATTTTTTTTATTTTCCCACGAACCATGGACCTTGCCGTTGGTGGGGAGGCTTGCGTGCCTCAGCGATACAGATGGCCGTACCATAGGTGCAACCACAACGGAGGGGTATCTGTTGAGAGGCCAGGCAAACATGTGGTTCCTGAAGAGGGGCAGCAGCCTTTTCAGTAGTTGCAGGGGAAACAGTCTGGATGATTGACTGATCTGGCCTTGTGACATTAACCAAAACGGCCTTGCTGTGCTGGTACTGCGAATGGCTGAAAGCAAGGGGAAACTACAGCTGTAATTTTTCCCGAGGACATGCAGCTTTACTGTATGATTAAATGATGATGGCGTCCTCTTGGGTAAAATATTTCGGAGGTAAAATAGTCCCCCATACGGATCTCCGAGCAGGGACTACTCAAGAGGACATCGTTATCAGGAGAAAGAAAACTGGCGTTCTATGAATCGGAGCGTGGAATGTCAGATCCCTTGATCGGGCAGGTAGGTTAGAAAATTTAAAAAGGGAAATGGATAGGTGAAAGTTAGATATAGTGGGAATTAGTGAAGTTCGGTGGCAGGAGGAACAAGACTTTTGGTCAGGTGATTACAGGGTTATAAATACAAAATCAAGTAGGGCTAATGCAGGAGTAGGTTTAATAATGAATAAAAAAATAGGAGTGCGGGTTAGCTACTACAAACAGCATAGTGAACGCATTATTGTGGCCAAGATAAACACAAAGCCCATGCCTACTACAGTAGTACATGTTTATATGCCAACTAGCTCTGCAGATGATGAAGAAATTGATGAAATGTATGACGAGATAAAAGAAATTATTCAGGTAGTGAAGGGAGACGAAAATTTAATAGTCATGGGTGACTGGAATTCGTCAGTAGGAAAAGGGAGAGAAGGAAACATAGTAGGTGAATATGGATTGGGGGGAAGAAATGAAAGAGGAACCTGCCTTGTAGAATTTTGCACAGAGCATAACTTAATCATAGCTAACACTTGGTTCAAGAATCATAAAAGAAGGTTGTATACCTGGAAGAATCCTGGAGATACTAAAAGGTATCAGATAGATTATATAATGGTAAGACAGAGATTTAGAAACCAAGTTTTAAATTGTAAGACATTTCCAGGGGCAGATGTGGATTGTGACCACAATCTACTGGTTATGAACTGCAGATTGAAACTGAAGAAACTGCAAAAAGGTGGGAATTTAAGGAGATGGGACCTGCATAAACTGCAAGAACCAGAGGTTGTAGAGAGTTTCGGGGAGAGCATAAGGGAACAATTGACAGGAATGGGGGAAAGAAATAGAGTGGAAGAAGAATGGGTAGCTCTGAGGGATGAAGTAGTGAAGGCAGCAGAGGATCAAGTAGGTAAAAAGACGAGGGCTAATAGAAATCCTTGGGTAACAGAAGAAATATTGAATTTAATTGATGAAAGGAGAAAATATAAAAATGCAGTAAATGAAGCAGGCAAAAAGGTATACAAACGTCTCAAAAATGAGATCGATAGGAAGTGCAAAATGGCTAAGCAGGGATGGCTAGAGGACAAATGTAAGGATGTAGAGACTTGTCTCACTAGGGGTAAGATAGATATTGCCTACAGGAAAATTAAAGAGACCTTTGGAGAGAAGAGAACCACTTGTATGAATATCAAGAGCTCAGATGGCAACCCAGTTCTAAGCAAAGAAGGGAAGGCAGAAAGGTGGAAGGAGTATATAGAGGGTTTATACAAGGGCGATGTACTTGAAGACAATATTATGGAAATGGAAGAGGATGTAGATGAAGATGAAATGGGAGATAAGATACTGCGTGAAGAGTTTGACAGAGCACTGAAAGACCTGAGTCGAAACAAGGCCCCGGGAGTAGACAACATTCCATTAGAACTACTGATGGCCTTGGGAGAGCCAGTCATGACAAAACTCTACCATCTGGTGAGCAAGATGTATGAGACAGGCGAAATAGCCACAGACTTCAAGAAGAAGACTTAGAGAAAGCTTTTGACAATGTTAACTAGAATACTCTCTTTCAAATTCTGAAGTTGACGGGGGTAAAATACTGGGAGCGAAAGGCTATTTACAATTTGTACAGAAACCAGATGGCAGTTATAAGAGTCGAGGGGCATGAAAGGCAAGCAGTGGTTGAGAAGCGAGTGAGACATGGTTGTAGCCTCTCCCCGATGTTGTTCAATCTGTAGATTGAGCAAGCAGTAAAGGAAACAAAAGAAACATTTGGAGTAGGTATTAAAGTCCATGGAGAAGAAATAAAAACGTTGAGGTCCACCGATGACATTGTAATTCTGTCAGAGACAGCAAAGGACTTGGAAGAGCAGTTGAACGGAATGGACAGTGTCTTGAAAGGAGGATATAAGATGAACATCAACAAAAGCAAAACGAGGATAATGGAAAGTAGTCAAATTAAATCGGGTGATGCTGAGGGGATTAGATGAGGAAATGAGACACATAAAGTAGTAAAGGAGTTTTGTTATTTAGGGAGTAAAATAACTGATGATGGTCGAAGTAGAGAGGATATAAAATGTAGACTGGCAATGGCAAGGAAATCGTGTCTGAAGAAGAGAAATTTGTTAACATCGAGTATAGATTTAAGTGTCAGGAAGGCGTTTCTGAAAGTATTTGTATGGAGTGTAGCCATGTATGGAAGTGAAAGATGGACGATAACCAGTTTGGACAAGAAGAGAATAGAAGCTTTCTAAATGTGGTGCTACAGAAGAATGCTGAAGATAAGGTGGGTAGATCACGTAACTAATGATGAGATATTGAATAGGATTGGGGAGAAGAGAAGTTTGTGGCACAACTTGACTAGAAGAAGGGATCGGTTGGTAGGACATGTTTTGAGGCATCAAGGGATCACAAATTTAGCATTGGAGGGCAGCGTGGAGGGTAAAAATCGTAGAGGGAGACCAAGAGATGAAAACACTAAGCAGATTCAGAAGGATGTAGGTTGCAGTAGGTACTGGGAGATGAAGAAGCTTGCACAGGATAGAGTAGCATGGAGAGCTGCATCAAACCAGTCTCAGGACTGAAGACCACAACAACAACAACAATACATGTTTTTGGATAAATACTTTTGAACAAGATTCAAAAAAATTCAGATGATTGGACACTTTCGAGTATAGCCAAGATGACTGCTTTGTAGCTAGAGTGGGACTGGTAGCCTCATATTAATACCCAGTAAAATAATGTGCTGTGATTGGCTGGAGAGGAAAGTAAAGGGGAAGCGTGAGGGGAGACAGGCTTGAGTATATATAGTGATGACAACACGTAGTTAACATCAAAAGTCAATTATAATAAAACTGGTCTTGACAGGTAGGTAACCCAAAAGTCTAATTTCAAATTTGTTCCTGTCCCTATGTCATTCCTAGTGCGATATAACAGTCTCTGGAGCACGTAGAGCTTAGGTCGAGATTCCTGTAGGAATATGGCACCGCATTCTGCAAACAAACTGTGTATTTCCAAAGAAAATAGCTATGGAATGTGATACAGTCAATGACAACACAAGCCATCAATTTAGCAATTATAGTAGACTGCTTAACTCAAGGAATGATGGGCTGTTATGTCAAGCCACTTTCTAGAAAACGTAAAATGTGTGTTAGTAAGTTTTAATGCAAGAGAGAAGTTTGTGTAAACTATCATATTACTTGACACAATTGAAGGGAACATTACATCAGGGACACTGATGATTGGCATGATCAGGGCGACCATTTTCTGTTGTAATGGAAACAGTATAAATAAATACACGTGGCAAGACTGATCACATTAGAATGGAATTTCTGCAGAAAAGAAAACAGAGGTTTCCAGATCGCAGTGGACATGTGAACTCACGCAATCTGAACACAGTTCAGTGTGAAAATGTTAGCTAACAAAATGTACACACCACAGGAAAAACTATGAAAAGTTACCCTTGAATATAAAAGCTAGAGGCATGATGTGATGAATTAGATTGTGCAGGGGACATTAGTGAGTTGGATGAACATGAGCACAGTATATGCAGTACTGGCATTCGATCATGTGTGACGATGTCAATAGAAAAGTTGACGAATTAATCCAAAAATCGAAATCTAACACACTTTTAGAAATGTGTTCTTAGGTGACAGTTATGTTGTGGAGGTTGTGTAACAGCTGGCAGCTGGTAATCGAGAATCGTGATTTCTCTAAATGGTATGCAGTAAAAGGCGGCATTTGAACCAGTGTATGAGAAGTTAGGGAAACGAGTTACAATTCCCATCAGGTGTGAATAATTCGACTTCAACACAAATGTGTTAGTGGTTGATGGGCTCGCTATGGATTGATCATAGACATTACGTGCTTGATGAGAAAGCAGTAGTGACTGACTGCTACAGAGAGATTCTCTTCAAGGAATCAGTCACGTGGAGAGAGAAAGTCCAGCCAAGTAGTAAGTTTACGGAAATTGTATAGAGAGGCACTGAGGGCACCTCAGCGTTTTTATCATGTGAGCCATGGGAGCTACTATAACTCGTATTGTTAAGAGGATGGGACAAATACGAGGAGGAAAGTGAAGGAAATAACTTACCTCACCTTCAGATGTCTTATAAGGTGCTGGTAGCACATGAGGGTGACGGCAGCATGCCTGATCAATTCATAGACGAAGGTTCAGCTCAAGTGTCAAACGAAGTAATTCACATGATCAGAGGTGTGAAGAATACTGTAGGTGGTACTACTACCGACATAGATGAATTAGATGAAGCTACTAACGGGCAAGGAACGGCGAATATAGCGACAACCAATAACAAAAGACGCAGCATAAGATAATAAATTACCAGGTACAAACACGCTGCATGAAATTAGTGAAATTAGTGGACAAGCGGGCAAAAGTATAGTGCACGGACGTGGGTGCCTGCCTCGAATGTTCCCAAAATGAATACAATTGTGTCAAGAAGAACATCAAATAACGTAGCTTATGAGGAAGTTATTCCATGCCAGTGTATTGTAGTTTTTAATCAGTGGCACTTGCAAAGTAGTGGCCTTCACAGCATTGAAGTGGATAAATAACAATCACAATACAGAGGAAATGGCAGATGTAGTTCTGAGAATTGAGAAATGACAGTAACAAGCAGCACAGACGTAGGTTATTAGGACGACAGCACGTTATGCTAAAGATAAAAAAAACGGTCTTCACTACCTTGCAAGGAGGGAGTTTATGCAACATTCTAGTGCAGAGGGACATAGACAATGCCGAACTCAGCCCTAAGCTGATTCTGATCCATATCCTCACATTTACCATTTAACATAGTAGGTGCTAAACGCAGATTTTGAGAATTTGATTGGAAGGCCTGGTCCTCAGGACACACTCGGTTGCATCCATGCATCGAGCTACAGGCTGAGAAGCCATTCAGGTGATGGAACTGGTAGGAATATCTAGAGAGAGGCTTCAGGATATGGATTTCTGTATTGAAACAGGATAGGGCGATACACTCCCATATGCATGTCCATCAGCTAAATTATCAAACTGAAAATGATGAGACAAACCTTGAACTCATTCTAGATATACTGGAGAACACTTTGAGCAATGTGTGGTAATTGACTGTTGATATGATCTCCGGGTTTAGCCACGCAGAACTGCACACGTCTTGTTGGAAAAACGCTACCTCCTTGTTTGAAGGAAATCACAAGGGGCGTTCAATAAGTAATGCAATTTCTTTTTCTCGGCCTATTTCAATTGAAAAAATTCCGAATTTGTTCTGGAATATAATGGAATATTCCCATTTCATTAAGTTCTGATTGGTGGTGGCGCTATACATAACCTTGAAAATGGCGCCTGTAACAAGGAGGAGATTAGAGTTTAACGTTCAGTCAACAGCGAGGTCATTAGAGGCAATAACTTTATCTTGGAAATCTTCCATTTGGTCCATGTTTTCATAGAAAAATTGCAATATCAGAATTGAGTCCGCCTTGATGCAAAACATCTTGTTACTTGTTTACTTATTTATTTTCCAAAGTAGTTTCGGGGACAAATATCACCATCATCAGTGATTTTTTAAAATCTAAAACATGCAGAGAATAGCATAGTTATGCAAACATAGTAACACATTATTACATTTTTCCTGTTCGTTTTTTGAAATACAGTTTTCTATGGATACTTTCATACTACCTTATTTATTCTATCTCGTCCGCCCCTGGTAGCTGAGTGGTCATCGTGACGGCATGTCACACCTACCGGCCCGGGTTCGATTCCCGGCTGGGTCGGAGATTTTCTCCGCTCAGGATCTGCGTGTTGTGTTGTCCTTATCATCATCATTTCATCCCCATCGACACGCAAGTCGCCGAAGGGGCGTCAAATCGAAAGACTTGCACCAGGCGGTCGGTCTACCCGACGGACGACCCTAGCCACACGGCATTAGATTATTATTGTATCTTATGGCAAGTTTTTAGGAATTATTGACCCTTTCTGAGGTATATTTTCTGTGCTTTTATCTTTTGCCGTCTTTTCTCAGCGTACATCATGTCAACTGCAACTGTGTGAGCAGCTGTTAGTAACAAAAGGGTAAGTCCAGACCAAAATATCTCAGACAAATTCAGCAACGCTGGAATATATCAACTCACATGGAACTCCTCTCAGGCCCAATACGTAGGAAAGACAAGCAGAAACTTCCGAACGAGATACAGAGAGTACATAAGAGCTCTAACGAGTGCAGCACATATTCAACTTTCACAGAACACCTAATGAACAAAAACCATAACTGCTCTAATATCGAAAACGATCTACACATTCTGTAGCACAGCAACAGTCTATACCAACAACTAATAATAGAAGAAAATTACTACATACAAAAGGGCATAGCGGAAGGGAAAAGTGTAATAAACAAAAACACAACACTTTGCAACAACACACTCTTTACTGCTCTCGGAGAACTGACCAAGGACACAGAACAGAAAGCACACACACGCAAAGAAACAATTCCCCACCACACACAGAGACATAAACAAGGAGTAGAAGTCATCATAATTCCCGCTACAGTTTTCATAGCCTTCTCCCAACATGTGATACATCTCTCCCAACACATGCGAATAGCAACAAAGTGCGAAAGTCTTGCTTTTCTGTGTATAGAATCAGCTGCATGCCGTCCACCAAACGTGAGTGCGTGAATAACCAAGTAACAGCCCAGTACACACCAAAACTGTATTCCACAACACTACCGCAATCCCAGGCGTATAATGCTGACATACTAAGTTCACCTTTTCGTATTTGTTTACTAACAGCTGCAACAGAAAATATGCCACAAAAATCGAAAATAGTTCTTAAAAACATGCCATTACGTACAATAAATAAGGTAGTATGAAAGTATCCATAGAAAACTATATTTCAAAAAAAAACGAACAGTCAAAACGTAATAATGAGTTACTGTGTTTGTATAACTATGCTGTTCTCTGTACAGTTTAGATTAAAAAAGAAAAAATACACGATAATGGTGACATTTGACGCCGACACAAGCTTGAGAAATAAATAAGTGTACAAATAACAAGGTGTTTTTCATCACAGAAGACTCAATTCTGATATTGTTGTAATTAGAGACACAGCAGAAGATCTTATTATGGAAGGATGTGGAAAGAAACTGGCCAAGAACTATTCAAAAGAACCATCGCAGCATTTGCCTGGAGCGATTTAGGAAATCACAGAAAACTTAATTCAGGATGGCCAGATGGGGATCTGAATGTTCATCATCCAAAATAGGGGTACAGTGTACTAACCACTCAGTTAGTTGTCTGTAACAGAGGTGTGTTCGAAGCAGAGAACTGTCATTGACTTTCTTTTGGAGGAAAAGCAGAGCACCATACATACTCATAGGCGCTTGCAGAATGTCTATGGAGACCTGGAGTGAACAAACGCATGCTGAGTCGTTGATGAGGCGTCTGTCATAATGACAACAAGGTTGCGCAAACCTGTCCGATCTCCCACATGAAAGGCACCCACACACAGATATGGCTTCTGCAGTTTTGAAATGTGTGGACACTCGCATTTCAGATGATGGATGGATCACAATCAAACTTCTCGCTGCACGTCTGAACAACTCTATTAGTAGTGCTGACACACTTGTCTTCTAGTTGGGGGACTCAAAGATGTCTGCCCACTGGGTTCCTTTTCACCTAACAGAAGATTACAAAGAACAATGGAGGACCATCTGTGCAGAATTGCTCCTGCTTTCCAAGACTGACAATGACAATTTTTTGTCGAATGTCATCACAGACAATAAACATTGGTCCATCACTTCAAACAGGAAGCAAAATGGCAATCCATGGAATGGCGCCAGTCCACCTCTCCTACGAAGAGACAGTTCAGAGCCACACACTCATATGGTACCAGTCATGGCGAAGGATTTCCAGGACTGTGAAGTACTTAATATTTCATACTATGTGATTGGGGTGCGAGGTATATTCCACACTGCCGATATGCTAGCGCCAGTGGAAGCCATAACACTTAAATATAATCTGTATTTCATCACAAAATTTGAAGTGGTGAATACGATTTTTGTTAAGTATTTTAACTCACTCAATAATTATTTTGTTGAAATAGGAATAGACTGGTGCTATTTTGGTTTATTGTTTTCCAGTACATAAAACTATGTACAACCGTTAAATTGTTTTGTCCTTCTGCATAGGTAGTGCTGTGAGGAAAAAACGTGAACAACGGTAGGGATCAGAAACAATGGACAGACATCAGAGGGTCATTATGGTAAATACAAGAGTGAATGCAAGTGAGATCCATTCTTGTGCAGTAAGTTAAGAGTGCTTGTTTAAATGACAGTGGCATAAAGATTGAACATATCAGTTCTGAATGGAAGGAAAAGTCGTCTTCGTAACACAAGCTGTCCACATGTGAGAATTTCCAACTCAATTGGTGGCAATGTGGCGTGCACCTAGCCAGGCCATAATGGCGTCAAAATGCGCAAATGCATGCATGTAACAATGGCTACCGCTACAGAGAGGTGAAGACATTATCCAGTCCCCATTCCATCTCAACTGCGGCTTCTCAACTTGTAACAACAAAAGCCAAGGCAGAAAACTTTTGTTAAAAACCTTCAAATCAGTTCACAAAACTACCAGTCAGTAATTTCAATTTGTGACCACTTTAGTAGTAACGTAGGGCGAATTATTGGCATTATTGTACAGTTATTTGAGCTTAAAAAGCTTTCTTCTGTCCTAAAGTCAGTTCAATTTAATTATCAGTATTGTGGTTCAAGTTTATTTGTAGCACAGTATAAAAACAAGAACTTATCGTCTTATACATCATTATGTTATGTTGTTATATGCTCCTTTAGACAAGTACTATTTTTACAAGGAAAATATGGACACCTGCTTATAAGTCATTTATTAAAATTAATCGTCATTTAATTACAAAAGACTTTTTCTAATGAATTATTTAAAGTTAAAATCAATTCAGTGCGTTTCTAGTCAACAGCTGTATTGCATTAATAGCAACTATGCTAATAATATTAAGAATTCAGTTCATTTTGCCATCTTTTATCTGGGTGAACACAGAAACAAAATTTCATTCAGAGAGGTAACTTTTCAGTCAAGCAACAAGTCAGCAAAGTCATCTAAAGTTTGGTAAAAGTAATTAAATGTGTTCACGCTTCTTTCAGAAAATTGGAATAAAATTTGTCCTTCAGACCTGGCGACTGATCTTCATTGAATTAGTCAGTTCGTTACAGGTGATAATACACTATAACTGGTTTTAGTGAGGTTGTCTACTGTTACAGCTGCTAATTGGAACTCACAACACACACAAGAGTGCATAAGGTAGGAAGTGCACTTGTGTGCAAAAAGTAGGGCAATTTTTCTACGTAGGACTGAACCTCGATCAACGGCGTTCTTTAACCACAATGTTCAATTTGCAATTTACGTTGTGATTATCCAAATTAAATATTTTCTAGCTGCGCGGTCTGATGCGCCTTTTCAGAGTTCACGTGGCTGCCCCCCACCCCTCATAGGTTTGAGTCCTCCTCCGGACATAGGTGTGTTTGTTGTCCTTACCGTAAATTAGTTTAGCTTAAATTACGTAGTTTGTAAGCCTAGGGACCGATGACCTCAGCAGTTTGGTCCCATAGCCCTTACCACAAAATATTTTCTGCATGATCACACGTAAAAAGTTTTATTATTTAAGATGTGTCTTAGATAAAGTGGGAATGCTATGCGTAGCATTTCACTAATAGTCAGCTGGCGGAAGTGAAAACAAAATACTATGTAGGTGGCCTGCGTTTTTGTGAATCAATGCCACGTAACTGGCCAAGGCAGAAAAAAATCGCTGAACGCCCAGGTGTAGTAGTAGTAGTAGTAGTGGTGGTGGTGGTGGTGGTGGTGGTGTAAGGTTGCCAAATCTAGCGAAGCTCACGCATCAAAATTTCAGTTATTCACTAAATTTCGTCTTTGTTAGCAAAAAGAAATGTTTCACTGACGAGATAATGGGTTCAGGAGACAGATGTATTGACTTTACAGAAGCTGAACTTAAATAAGCACCAATTACATTTTAGACGAAAGTAACAACACAAGCAACGCGATTTGGGTTCATCATGCAGATTACAACACTTTACATCGCAATTTCGGTTATATTACCGATTGCATTCTTTTGTACCATTACTACTCCCATGTGGGCATACAGCCCCTCCCAGTAAAGTGGCGTAACACCCTTTTATTGAGTGAAGATTATGTTGAAAAACAGTGTTTCGTTTCCAAAGGAAGGGGAATAATATAGCGAATTAAAATTTTGTATAAAACCAACGGTTCTAGGCGCTACAGTCTGGAACCGAGTGACCGCTACGGTCGCAGGTTCGAATCCTGCCTCGGGCGTGGATGTGTGTGATGTCCTTAGGTTAGTTAGGTTTAATTAGTTCTAAGTTCTAGGCGACTGATGACCTCAGAAGTTATGTCGCATAGTGCTCAGAGCCATTTGAACCAATAAAACCAACCTGCTTTCAAAACAAAAATATGTTTCATTAAGGACCCTCATAGTCTGTACAGTTTCTGACAAAGTACTACATTCATAATAATTATGTATGATGGTCTCGTGCACGGAAAGTTGGCAATGTCCGAATGCACGAAATGTGTTCAAGAAGGATCAAACTTTCTTCTTTTGCACATAAACCAATGATGTGTGGGTGAGTTTCATTGGTGGCAATGTGGAGTGCGGCATTTATGTGCAGTTGGGATATTTTCCCACTGGTCCATGAGTGGGGACATGTAGTGAGCACTCATTAGTTGCAATATGATGGAACAAATTTAGCAGTAGTATTGCATCAAATTTTGCTAAAAGATTGGCAATATCCATGTAGAAACCATTCACAACATTCAACAGTCTTTTGGGGATGATGCCGTGGCTATATCACGGATAAATAAGTGGCACAACCATTTGAAATTGGCTATACACCAACAGAAAGTGAACCACATTTAGGTAAACTCTCAATGCACTGAAATGAGAGTGTCACTCTGAACAAGTGGAGACTTTGGTCATGGAAGAACATCGTATCACAATATGAGAAATTGTGATCAACACATGGGTAAGTACTGGATCAGTATACTCAGTTTTTACTGACGATTAGTGCATGAGGTCAGGGTCTGTGAAATTCATACCAAAACTACTGATGATGGAGTAGAAGCTATGCCATTTGGAAATTGCACAGGACACGCTGGACATTGTAAACAGTGATGACAGGCTCTTCAACAGCTAATAAGTGGTTAAAACAAAAAGAATAATACATGTTTATTATTCCCAAATGTATCTGTTCCACACATTTGTCAGTTAAATAGTACTGTGGATCATTGGTTATCAGCACAGTGTTCTATCACTTGTTGAATATTATCTGTGTAGTAGCGTCACGCTAGGTCGTTGTGTCCTCACTGGGAGTCTTCTGCGATCTGATAGTAAGCTGAGAGTTAGTTGGGCAGAGCTGTGAACACAGCAAGGTTAGAGAGACGTGCCGTCCAATTACAGTTGCAGCCAGCGAGGTTATGCAAATTCGGCTTCCTCTGATGGCATGTGTAGTGGCACCTAGCAGTGTATGGCAAGCCCTGTATAGCAGCAGCTCCCATTTGTGGGTGATCATATTGTACAAGTCTACCACAATGATGTACCTATTGGTGAAACTGTGGTTTCGAATCTTCATCAATCACTCCAGCAACCACTCTCTCATACTTACTTCTATAACCTGTGATCAAATGGACACTCTTTGCTTGATCACGCACGGGGGAATTGAGTTTTGCATCCCTGTACCATCTCCCACTACAGTGTGTTGGATGGAACCTTTCACTCTCCTGGTATTTAGTTATAGGTCGTGTAACTGGGTGATTTTGTTAGGATACTGATCCCAGTTCGTAATAGTACTGTGAGTACGGAGTGTATTCAAAAAGTTTTAAACCTTCATATGTTGGTAATTATTACTTTTGGATTCATATAATTATAACTGAGTAAACCAAATTTTTTTCGTGCCATACGTGTTTTGTCTTTATTATTTCCAAGGCATCTTCAATGAGCAGAAATAAGTGAAACAGAACTGCATGGACAAAATCTCAGAAGTTGTTCATGGATAACTTTTTGGTATAAGGGCCTATGGTCTCCAGCAACATAATTATTGTATTTTGTTGTGTTTCTTGCTCTTTTAGCTTTGAATCTAGATTGAACTGGCAATATGTCCACAACAATGCATATTTTGATCTCATATGATCTGTGTTCTGTTTGATAGCAAATTTGTTCAGCTAACTCTTGGTACTTGCTTTATACAGTGGTACAACTTGCTTCAGTCTTCATCCTGAAGCCCGCTTTCAGTATTGCTCAATCCTGTTTCAGGATTGTATTTCCGGCAGTTTTAGTTGTACATCATGATTTTTTCACACATCAGTATGGATAGATTTACTGATGAAGAGTTGGCTGATATGCATGTAGTGCTTGTGGTCACTAAATGCAATGGAATAACAGTATGACAACATATCGCTGAGCACTTCCTGCGGTGATGAGAAACTTATCAATATACTTTTGCATCATTCTCTTTTGTGTTATACGTTTTGGTTATTACATATTACAGATTTCTTCACTGTTGTGAAGAAGGTATTTAAACAGAAATAAGAGTGACCATTGCAACAAACCAAATAAATTGTAATTACATTATTACTCTGTAATTAGCTGCTGGAGGTCATGGGTCATTCACATCAAAATAATCAGGAAGTATCCTTGAATAACCTCTGAAAGTTTCTCAGTGAAATCCATCCCTTGTTTGTGTTTATACTATTTCGTTTTAAATTTTCAACATTATACAATGAGCTCATAAAGAGTTCTGACACTTTCTGCTTTTCTTTGACGCATAATAGTTTGAATTTCTATTCAAAACTGTCAAGTGTCGTTTTTATGATTTAAAGCTATTTTTCTGCTTACTGCCATACAAAATTTCGTATTGTCAGAGTTTGTGATGTACGTGATCTCTCTCTCTCTCTCTCTCTCTCTCTCTCTCTCTCTCACACACACACACACACGCACACACACACACACAGTGAGCGAGAGAGGGGGGAGAGAGAGAGAGAGAGAGAGAGAGAGAGAGAGAGAGGGGGAGAGAGAGAGAGAGAGAGAGAGAGAGAGAGAGAGAGAGAGAGAGAGAGAGAGGGGGGGGGGGGGATCGCTCATTCAGTAGTTGGCAATAACATTCAGGAGTTGGGAACATCATCCATAACATCATACAAATGAGTGTACTTTATCTAGTGCTGTGAAAACAATTTCATATGACAGCAAGCAGAAGAATTATAGTTCTAAACCTAAAAAAGAATCCATATAGGTCAACATCTATAAAATTTGTAAGTAGAAACAAACTTTTGCTGTGTCATAGGGAAGCAGAAAGTGACAATTGTTTATAACCTCATTCTACTATGTCAAATATGTAAGGAAAATAGTTCAAACAAAAATATGTATATAGTTCAGGCCACTGCAGATGCCATACAAATAATAGACATGAAACGTATATCACATGAAGGAATTGTTATGGCCAATTGTAGTTACTTGAATGGAAAATAATAAGTATCAACTTAATATTACACACAACTGTGGACAATAGGACAACAAGAATGAACAATGTTGAATTTTTGTTTATG
Organism: Schistocerca americana; assembly: GCF_021461395.2. Taxonomy (NCBI): domain Eukaryota; kingdom Metazoa; phylum Arthropoda; class Insecta; order Orthoptera; family Acrididae; genus Schistocerca; species Schistocerca americana. The sequence continues at coordinate 52,159,692 of NC_060129.1, forward strand.
GAAATGCATTTATTTATTTGAATATAATAGAGGGAAACATTCCACATGGGAAAAATACATACATTTATTTATTTGGGTGTACAGAACCGTAAGACGTTTCAAAGTAACCTCCTTGTCAGTGCACAAGCTTCTCACTTTGCTCGTGCCATTGTTGGAAGCAGTTCTGGTATGCGTCATTTGGAATGGTGATGAGTTGGGCCATCGAAATCCGCATGATAACTTCTTTTGACACAAATTATTTTCTTTTGAGTGGAGTTTTCAGCTTGGGAAGTAGCCAAAAGGCATCCAAAGCTATGTCATGGGAGGAGGGAGCCAAACTACCGACAGCGATGCTGTGTCTCGTGAGGGTAAGATGGACAGAAGGGGTGGGTGCATTATCATGATGGATCTACCAAATTTTACTGCCCTAAGATTAGGTCGTTTGTGCTGAACAGCATCATGAGAGCAACAATGGACCTCCTGATAGCATTCCTTTCTGATTGTTTGGCCATATGGTGCATACTGATGTCGCACCTCCCCATGAGAGTTAAAAGAAAATTGCCAAGGTGACCTTGACATTGCTACAGATGCTCCACGATTTTTGCAGCGTGGGGCGTGTCTGATGTTTCAACTTAACCAATCCATCTGCCCATAAACCAATGTCTCACTGACTGTATGCTACATAGTGTGTATGGGGAAAATTTAGAAACACAACATTGCTGCAGTACATACAAGCACAACTGAAAGGCCTATCTATTTATCTATCTGAAGTGGCGTATATGCTGACTGAGGGAAACAAGAATGTGAACCAAATGACTGTTCATATTCACACACACACGCAGAGACCTCATGAAAACACATAAGTAACAAAACAATCCACTGTACGCAACACTTGTCTGAACATTCCAACTGACAAATCCTGTACTTTTCCTTCATCCACAGTGCCCATTCTGAACACCCTACATGTGCGTATAACCTGTCATAGGAAGTATAAAGACAAAGAGATTATGTAACAACACTTGCCACTTATTTTCCATGTATAAGAACACAGCATGTTGAGCCACCTTGTGATATATAAGAGTAGAAACATGAGTATATACAGGAGCTGGACAAAAATGTCAGAAAACCATGATATGCATGCTTGCACATAAATGCAGTTGCAAGCCATTTCTAGGTTGCGTTGTTGTATTTGACCCTGAACAACACCTATGTAATGTCCTCGAAATATTAAAAGAGTCAGTCGTGATGAGAACAGTGTTCTGTGTAGTTGTGAGGGAATTTTGCTGGAGCTAAATGAAGATGAATATGGGCAAATTGTTGGTGCTCGTATGGTGAGTGCATCCGTAACCTCATATGATGGATGCTGTCGTAACTCAGTTACCTGAAGAGTTTGGTGTTTCAAGAGGTACCATATCAAAGATTCATAGCATATACAAGAAAGTTGAAAAACGTCATCCACAATGTCACAATGCACGAAAGTGTGTGTTGGGTGACCACAGTGAACAGTCATTGAAGAGGAAAATGGCGAAAAATTAGAGGACAACACTGCAAGAGTCACTGTTAAGCTGAATGTTACACTCACTAATCCTGTCAGCACCAAAAGAACATGAAGGGAGCTCCATAAGCAGAGGATTGCGAGATGAGCTGCAA